>NW_026636866.1:0-2603519 GCF_028554395.1 Pezoporus wallicus | reverse complement strand
AAAAGGCAGTTATAATTGGTGTGGGGCAGCAAGCATCTTGGTAGAAGTAAATAGTACAGTACCACTACTCTGTAGAAGTTGCGATTTCACTTCACAATTTGATGGTACATTTGCAAAGTAGCATTAACCTTGGTGAAAACTCCATTTGAGCTTTCAAATTGCTTAGGAAAGTGCCTTTAGCTCATTGATGAGGGGTATAAATGCAGTGAGTAAAAGTTGATGTGTATTCTGAATGTCGTGACTTTCATACACAAATTTGTAAAATTGTCAACTTCTCTACTGCTTCTTTTTCAGGATGGAAAACTTAATGCGCCAATAAGGAAGAGTTTGAAAACACCTCAGAAATTCTACTGCTGTCCTATTGAAGGCTGCCCTAGAGGACCAAACAGACCATTTTCCCAATTTTCTCTGGTCAAACAGGTATTCCTGTTTCCTAAACTATTATTTTAATACTGATTTAGTCCTGACTGTGTCTCCTACAGAGTGTACACTTGTGCCTTCAGATGTGAGCAAAGCCTCTGAGCTTTATGTCCTCAAGTTGGAGAATTGTGTTTAGAAACTCAGTGTGGGCATATGGTTAAGGAATTTGCATGTTGATATTAGAGGGCTTGAACCTTTTGATGAGGCAGAATGCCAGTATGTTCTGCTAAACTAGAAGACAGTACCTCTTAGCCAGTTAAAAATACAGAGAAAGGTAAATGGCAGGGAGAGGGAGAATCACAGTAGCAACCAATAATGGTTTAAAATTACCATTTTAAGTAGTTAAACTGCTCTTTTTAAATGGTCAAGAGATAGGAGTTTTTCTCTGTTTTAGTGTCAAAATGCAATTGTTTACTAGTTACCTGCTTAAGAAAATATGTAAGACTTGTTTCTCAGTGAATGAGTGAAAAAAGCTCTTCTGTTGGTTACCCTGGATAACCTGGGGAGACTGTAGGAGGTGGAGCGGCTGGAACTTGGTTCTGTGAGTGAAAAGGAAATTCTGGTGTTTGCTCTGAAGTTGACCTGTTTGACTTGAGAGTATTTGCTCAGTTGTAAGATCTTCAGGAACGTGCAAGTGTTGCAACATATACTTAACTACGTTCTTTAATGATTATATAGATGAACCTTGTTAATGTCCATAGGAAACCTCCAATAACATTAGGACATATATCTTTTATCTGTGTTTTAAGATGTACATAGCACAAGCAGACTTGCATGCTTTAAATCCTTTCTGTTGATTTATTAAAGCTTGTAACTTATTCCTAATGAGACTTTTTAAAAACAAATTAATTCTACAATTTGATGCTATTTAACAATTAAAAAAATGCAAATATTGTCTCCCCTAAACGTGATTTTCCTTTTTCTTAGCTTAGCTGGAAGCTAATGTTTGCTTCTTATTGTGTATTCTAGCACTTTATGAAAATGCATGCTGAAAAGAAGCACAAATGTGATAAATGTAGTAACTCCTATGGTACAGAGTGGTATTTGAAACGACATATAGAGGTCTGTGGCAAGACTTTCCAGTGTACTTGTGGGTGCCCTTATGCCAGCAGAACAGCATTACTGTCGCATATTTACAGAACTGGCCATGAAATTCCTGCAGAACACAGGTAAAAGTGAAGAAGTTAAGTAATGATACTCATGTTCATCACCAAGTTCTCTGACTGGCTTTTTATCTCTTTCTGTTGATTACATTGTAACTAGGCTCACATTGTTTTAGCTGTACAGCAGTTTGCAGTTTCTTTGTTCTGTTGCTTTTGGTAGTTTCTGTTTTGTTGAAAGCAAGGACAATTGTCTAATCAATGAGATGAGGTGACACCACATATAGTCCAAAAAGTACTGATGACACTGCACTGCATGGTGTAAATGCTGGTAGTTGTTGTTCTATCTGCTTTTACAATTCTGTAAAAGTAGATTATATGGAAATGTTTATGGCTGGTAACTGGTGTGGAATGCAGTTTAGCTTTTCTTGTATAGTCTAGTCTGTTTTGCAAGTTTTGGTGGGGGAGGTTTCTTTTCTTTTTAATGGCTGTATATGCGTGTGTAGACTTAAATTTGTCTTAATATGTACATATGTTTTATAAAGGGTGGAATGTTTCCTGAGGCCTAACCTGACTGATTTGGAGATACAACTGCTGCAAAATCAAGTTTTATGTGAAGGAATGCTAACTGTACCTTTAGTTTCCATGGGAGACCTTTGCCTATACGCTCACTTTAGAAGCTCTGTTTCTTCAATGCTCAGTCTGAGTTAGCATCAAAGTTAGAAATTAAACTTGTCTTTAATTGTATTAGTTAATGTACAAGGGGGAAGAAACTGTCTAAACTTCCACTTCCATTTAGAAGTAGGTCTCCATAGAAGGGGTAGCCTTTTTTCTTTTTGAAATGGGAGAGTGAGGAATGAAACCTTACACAGCTGAAGTTCACGGAGTCTTTTTATGTTTAATCAGGGTTAGATGCTTTCTGTATACTCAACTGCATCGGCAACTTCAGTTTATGTTTTCAATGCAGTGACTCAAAAGAATGGCAAGCAGATTTTTTGTGCTTGAAAGGAATATAAATTATTGATCTCGTGTTCACAGGGATCCTCCTAGTAAGAAAAGGAAAATGGAAACCTCTGTACATAATCAGCAGTTGGCAGAGAAAGCAAACGAAGCGTTCATCAACACACACAATAAGAATCCTGGCACTCAGGAATTGGAGTCCTCTGAAGTGAAACTAGCAGCCTCTCTTGAAGGCTCCTGCAGTTCAAACCTCGCGAACCAAACGCAGCCAAAATGTACACCGAAGATGCTCTTACCAAAGCCTAAGGTGGCTTTGGTTAAACTTCCAGTGATGCAGCTTGCTCACTTGCCTATATATGTATCTGCAGCAGACTCTTCTGTCAAACCTGCTGTAGTGGCTGTTGATAATCAAGGTTCACTTTTAAGTACTGTTCATTTATTGCCTCAGTCAATAGGAATTCTGATTCCTGCACTGGAGGCAGAAACACTTGTGTTTAAAGACAGTATGCCTGTTTCAAAAGTGACAAATTCTGGTGATCGTGAATCCATAAGTACCAGTTTACAAGTTGAGTTGGATAAGGTTACATTGAGTAACACAGGGCAAGAGATGGGGAATGTTTGTCACAGGAATAAAATTTCTTCAATTAATATACAGACTGACTTAACTTATACTTCACAGAACTTTGTACCAGCTGCAACCTGGACTCCCAATTCTTCTGTATCCTCTTGCTCTCAGACAGATCTGTCATTCAGTTCACAGGTTTCCCTGCCCATCAGTGTACAAACACAGACGCTGCTGCCTGCTTCCAAACTGACTTCATCCATAGCTGCCCAGACTGATGCTTTTAGTCAGGTTTGTTTTCCAACATGTGGCATTTCTAGAGAGACTCAAACCAGTAGGACACAGGACTCTATTGATGGAAGGGTACAGATGGACCAGGCTGTGATGTGCAGTGACATTTTTGACAATGTTGATTCATCATATGTTTCTACTCACATTGAACTTCCAGAAAACAACTTAATGACTGCAAATATAGATCAAACCTTGCTGCAAAGAAGTAATTGCAAGAGCCTGAATCAAGATACGGTGAAGTCTGAATCCCTTATCAACTTCAGTACACAGCCTAATATACTTCCACCTCAAAATACAATGGATAATCAAACCCAGACAATGGACTTGCTAAGTGATCTGGAAAACATCTTTTCAGGAAATATGCCTGGCCAGACACTGGATAATCGTAGCCTTTTGTCTGAGACGAGTTCTAATGCTGACACGCATCTGCCATCTGGTCCATCACAGAGCACAGGAATAGACTTTGACATTGAAGAGTTCTTTTCAGCATCCAATATTCAAACTCAGACTGAAGAGAGTGATCTTGGTACTCTGAACCCTGAGCCAGTTTTGGAGTCACTGGACATAGAAACTCAGACTGATTTTTTATTTTCAGATAGTGCAACTCAATCATACAGCTGCCGAGGAAATTCTAACTTCTTAGGTTTGGAGATGTTTGATACACAGACACAGACAGACTTGAATTTCTTCTTGGACAGTAATACCCATCTGCCTTTAGGGAGTATTCTGAAGCAGTCTAGTTTCTCCATGAGTACTGACTCATCTGATACAGAAACACAGACAGAAGTATACCAGGCTATTAAAAATACACCTACACAGAATATTGAAAGCAAAGTCCGGCTCAGTAGCACTGAAACACAGACTATGGATAGCTGCTTTGAGAATCTAGGGAGTTTATTCCTTACCAGTAATGAGACACAGACAGCAATGGATGACTTTCTTCTGGCTGACTTGGCCTGGAACACGATGGAGTCTCAGTTCAGTTCAGTAGAAACACAGACCTGTGAAGAGCTGTGCTCCTTGTTTCAGAGCTCTGACAAGCCCAGCCATTGAGTGCTACTTAATATAACCATTTCCTGTGGTTTGAAATTAAGTTATTGGGGTGGGAGAAGTGGCTTGACCAAGTTATTCACTTTGCATTATTGAATGTAGTTATCGTGAGCAGTTGACCTAAGACTTCTCGTGCTGAAGGTACTCTATCAAATATGTATAACTTGACATAAACTGTGTGTGTGAATGGAGGGGAAGGGGAAGCTGTAACATATTAATGTACATTTGAACCTTAGAAAAGAATTCATGGTGCCTATGTTTTTTCCTGAAACTCCTTTACGGAGGTGATACTGCTTTCATTTAAACAGAACAACTTTTGAAGTTGCTCTGTATATGTATATGTATGTGTCTCTCTCTACTCCTGGCTTACATATAAGGTTCCAATATGCTGGACCAAAAACCTGAGCTGTCTAGTTCAGATGCTTCCCTGAACTTATGGGGGAGGATTCTATTAGTGTAAGCTACTTCTATTTACTCTTTTTAGTAGCTTGTATTTTAAATCTGGCATGAACATAATAAGCCGTATTGTCGTCTTTTACTTTATGCCTTCACAGCTTGTTCTCCTGCATAAGCTGGTATTTTCCAAACAACAGACACATAGAAACTCCTGGATTGTTGAATATATTTATTACGAAACATGTAGAAAGCAGTAATTTTTTTTATATTTTTCCCTAAGTGGCACAGATGTCCTTTGAAGTATAGGAAAAGAACTTTGAATTCGCAACTGTAGGAGAAGGTAATGTGTTGTCCTTTTAGGTAGTGTAATAACTAACATTTCTAGAGTCTTCAGGAGGGATTTACTTAAATTATTTCTGTCTCTAAGATGCAAATGTTACAATGTGTGTGCCTCAAAGACTGGGATAATTTGGTTTTGTTTAAATTCTCCTAGCTTTATTAAGATACAAGTTGAGAAGTGTTACAGCGGTTTATACCTCTATTACCTTAACAGAATCTTCACAAATGGGAAATTAAATTCTCTAAATTACTTATCTAGATTCCCGGTTTTGGACTTCCCACTTGTAAAACCAACTGGAATCCTTACAGCAGAGCTGGGAGATCACCTCACAGAAGCCCTTTCAGAACAGCTGTATCTTGCTTTTACACATCTATCTGCAGCCCTCAGTTCCTGCAGCTTATAGAGAATTTTTCTGAGTATAGTCAAATTCAAACAAACTGATATTTATTTTCTTTCTTTTTTGCAAGAAAAATGTGACCTTTTGGACTTTTTTTTTTAATATTCATCTTGCCCCTTATATCATTTTCAGTACTTTTAATGTGCATGAAAAAAAAATGAAGCTGTGAATGTATGTTTGAATTCAGCCTTAACTAATTTTTGTATCTTACTATAATACATACAAAATGTAGGCCTCTAGTTTTGTCCTGGACAGGCTTTAGTTTCTGTTACCTTAAGTGAAAAGAGAAACCTCTTCATGTCAAGTTCCTGGGCCTCTGACAGACTTTCCTCCTCCCTTGTGAGAGGAGCGGTGTTGGCTATGTATTTACTGGGCAGCCCACCAGTAAACATATGCCCAAGCCTTAGTTTTTGAAGGCTCACTATGCTTTGTGCTTCCTATCCTCAGCTCAGGGGTGTGGGAGTTATGTTACTCATCTGCTGCAGCTAGCTTGTTTTGTTGGAAATGAGCAATACCTTTCTGTCTCTTCCTGACACCCTTTGAATTGCCATGGTTCACACTACGCTAATATGGTAAGTGTATACTTTTACTGGAAGTAATATCTTTATATTAACCCTGAAGCTCATGTTTTCCTCCTGAAAAAATGAAAACGCAGCTGTGTTGCCTCTTTTAATTTTTCAGCATTTCTGGTGCAATTTCAGAGTCTTCCAGTTTTTGGCTGAAGACACTGCAAAAAGGAATCTTGCAGCTCCCCCCAGGAGTACAGTAATTCTGCCTTGAGGAAAGGCCCCCCTCCCAGGCTTCCCAGTGCCTAAAGTTCTCATCTTAAAGGTGATATATATTAAAAACAGGCAGGGATTGCTTGTTGCTCTGTTTTCTGAAAATGTGACTGGATTCATATTTATTTGCCTGGTTTGAAATTGGAGAGATAAGATAACAAAGTTAGGTTAGTTTATTCTGTTGCAGTATTTTTCTGGTAATGTGGTATTTTCACATTTTAAGTGGTTTTCCTTCTCCTTTTTTCCCCCTGACTGGAATACTAGAGAATGTTTCTTCATACATAGGCTTCTGTTCTCCATGTGCAAGTTGCACGGACACATGGAAGAGAAGCAGCTACTGTAAATCTGGTTGGAGAAAACAGCATTTTCCACATCTGTAGAAGGCAGAAGGCCCATGACCTTTGAGTTTAGAAAGCCAGTCTTTTTTCTATGAGAGAAAGGATCTCAGGTGATGACATGCAGAATGGTGAAAGGCTTTGAACTGAGCCACCTGAGAGACCAGCTAGAGTTTAAAGAGCTTTGAAACTATCAAATCAGAATGAGAATTGCCACGTTCTTATGGTGGAAGCCAAAGCTCTTAACTGGAGTGACTATCAGAAAAATAACTAAGGTTTGTGTGGATGCAGTCTTGCAATGTAATCATTACTCATATGTTGTACTTCGTAATTAAATGTGTTGATAAGCTTTGTGTATTTTTTGGAACATGCAAATACCATTCCCTTCCCTCATCCTATGGATTTAAAATAGCTTGAACTTAATTAGGTGAACACTGTACCACAACATGAAATTATTTATTAAAACTTAAAACTATTAAGAAATTATTTCATGTGTCTGTATGGTCTAAGGGACGTGGCTGATTCTGACCAAAAGTAACTTCTTTCTTCACAAATTTGGTTCTCCATAAATTATTCGTAAAAGTCAGAAACTGGTTTAGATCCTGTGTCACTGGCATATGTTGCTCAGTTTGCATTTATTAAGTATTTTGTGAAGGCTGCAACCAGACTTCACAGTTTGCTGAATCCCACAGTCTTATGAAACCTTATCTGCAATACTGTTGCTGAATATTTTTCACATTTGAACAAGTCCTTAAAGCAGCTAATTTCCTATTTTGGCCATTGTTTTAAAAGTAAATTTCAGTTAAAACTATTACTTGGTAGTCCTAAATGATATTTGTCTCCCTTTTTCTGCAGTTTGTCTCTGATTTGATTTTTCAAGGCACTGTGTTGCAAGTATTGGTCAGCAGTAACTTACTACTTCGCTTATTCTCTTTTGTATCCTCTATTGCCATTTGAACTGCTATGCAGGAAGTAGCATCAGATTCTCCGTAGCCTTTTAGCACAAATTTTTGTCTGGAAGAGATACTAATGCTACTTTTGCCTACTGTTTGGATTCCCTGCTTAATTCTGCTAGGCTGTGATTACTGGATCTTGATCTGGATGCCTGTGTAATGCTATTCTAAAATTGAATTGATAGTTTTGTAGTTTCACGTGAGCTTTTCTTAAGCATGTAGGAAAAATCAAACAAATGAAAAACAGCAAATTTGGGACATGCATTCTATGAGAACATAAGTGCAAAACAGCTGAAAAAAATGAGAGGTGTGGTTTGTTGCCTTCCATGTTTATTTGTCACAGTGCTAAAGGTTTGTAAGACAGTAAATCTATGCTTCTGCTTTTGGATTTATTTGCCTCTATTTCTTCTAATACACTTGTAAATACTTATTTCTGCTTTCAGTAAGGAAGGAATCCTCTCCCCACTCTTCATGTCAGCCTAGAGAAATCAGTAGTTTAAAGTCAGAGTTTGCTAATGCTACGTATTCTTAGCTGTGCAGAGCTGCTTGTGTCTAGAAAATTTTAACTTCCAAAGGATATGAAATCTTTATGTATATACTTGCAGCTGTAACTGAAACATCTGTAATACAAGCCTTGTGAGACCTCATCCAGTTATGAATTCAATGTCTGTAAGTCCGTGTACGTACCTAACACTCCTCACAAATTTTTATTCCAGGGTGTACACACAGTCATTTTTTTCTGTTGAAAACAAAAGGCTGAATTTCACTGATAAGTTATATGTACCTTGATTGTGCACAGGCAACCGAAGAGGCAACAGAAGAAAGGTGACTGCCTTCCACTGTTGTAAATCTTTCGCCTTCTAGTACCTGCTCACATGCTTAGTCAGATCTGAATTGATTTTATTTTTTGGTGAGGCTGCGTAGAGGTGTAAGTGTTGGCAGGAATGGGATCTTACGGCATTAGCGTGGTTTTTTAATAACCTTTCAAATACAGGGTGAGTAGAACTAACACATACTGAATCAACATAGGGTGCTCAACTTGGAAAAGAATATGCTGCTGAAATGACAGCTCAGAGATGAACCAAATGTACTTGCCTTTATTATTAAGGGTGTATGGCTTCCTGTGCTTTAATATATTTCTGATGGTTTAGGGTTTTTTTTATACATGATCTTAATGTACAGTTTACTGTTCCAAATACATTCACACCAAAATGTTGTTAATGTTCTGGGCCTTGCAAGGTTTTTCATTCACATCGGGTTTAAGGTGTTGTTATGAGTGTGTTCCTGGTAGAACAGGCCTACTGTAAACGGACTTCTATTAATCCCTTGACGTGAACACTGAGGATAGGGCTGTTTAATCAAAGCAAGCTTTAATTCATGGTGTGAACATGCATCTCCTCTTTCTTTTGTTGCTGTTTTTAACAGTTGATATGAACCTAAACGTGTGCTAGAAGGATTTGCTGCTTAGGACATGACTGAATTTTCTTGTTTCAAATGCCATTGCTATGCAATTGACAGAATCGAGGAACAACATGGTTCAACTCTGTCTTGTAGTCAGGTTGAGGGTATGTTTGTATTTGTGCGTGTGACTCTTCCACTTCACCAAAAATGGAACTGGACAGCCTGAAACCGCAGAAACTCCTGAAGGAACTGCCGAGTTAAATAACCCAAGTCCTTTGCTTCTGATTCTTTTTCATATACTGGCTTTACAGCAACATCTGCAACATAACTAGCAATGGAGTATAATAGATGACTCGTGATGATGTAAACTGTACGTTTCACAACACCTAATGCATTACATTCATGCTTGAAGCACTTGCATGCAGAGCAAGATTGTCAGTACATCTGTCTACAAGTATTTGCAAGTGCATCTATGATAAAGCTAGATATGAAAGACAGCCATATTTTTTTTTCCAGTTACAGAATTCAACACCTGATTATGATCTAATTTTAACTTGTAACTATTCGGAATGGATGAGTAGTAAATCCCATGGGTGAGTCTTTCCCAAAGAATGTGTGTTAATCTCAACAAGGCTGAGAACTGTCCTTAAAATGTTTCTCTTCTCTTCACTAGTGGGATTTTGATCTAGTGGACAAACTTAGTTTTCAAAGGATGTCCCTGTTTAATTCTTCCTGTTTAAGCCAGAAAAATTCCACTGAACAAAAGCAAACCTTCATTTCTTAGGCCTATTTTACAAGTGACAATCCCAAAGAAGGAATGTTGTCCTAGTAATTGTGAAACTTTTGAGTATATTAATGCATGCAGAGAAAACCTTGTGCCAAAATACTGTTTCATTTTTCCCTCTATTGGAAACTGAAGTGTTACACAAAGCTACTAGTAAGTTATTCACAAGTATCGAAACGTTTTGTTCACAAATGAAGCACTTAGTCCTGTAAGTTATACATATTTTGGAATAAAGTTAACTTGAATCAGTTTTTTGGCTTCTGTTTTAATGGCTGCAGTCTGCCTACAGAGGCATTGGGTGAGGTATTCAGTGCCTGTTGGTAAGTACCACCCATTGTTCCTTAACATCTTACCTTTTGAAAGCTAAGTGTCTTTGGAATTGGTAGAGATTTTGTAAATTAAAACATTATGGTTTTTAAATTAAAAAATTATAGTGTCAGTTGTTGAGCTGCAGAGGTGAAAAAAGTTTTCCTGTGTAGTCCTCCATGAATCTTAGGAAGGTCAAACTCACAACACAAATGTAATCATAATGTCAAGATGCTGCATTTCATAAACTGGAAATAAATTATTTGAGAGGTTCTCTGCTGTAGATGAACCTAGGCATAGTCTTGTGTGGGATGTTATGCATACAGGCAGGGCTAGATTCTTCAGAGCCAGCATCATCCACATTGCCTGCAGTAGTGCTCCCTCTCAGACCTCTTGGTAGTGAGTGCAAAATTAAGTCTTAAATTAATTGTATGCACAGTGGAATTCCTTTCCAGTTTCAGCTCACTGACAGATAAATGCGTTTCTCCTGCAACAGATCTCAAGACAGAAGGGTTATTTTGCATTCTTCTACCTTGTCATCCACCCCCCCTGTAGTTTCAAGATCTCTAGAATTATAAGTAGCATCAAGTACAAATTCAGCTGCATTATGAGTGGTTTTCAAAGTGTCCTACTAGAAAAGTACAATCCTTTTTAACAGCTTATATTATTTTGCAATGTATTTTATATAACTGAGAAAATAACGGTCACTACAAGTATTTTAGAAAAGCAGGAAGCTAGAGTAGGTTGGTTTGGTGTACGGATCATACTTTGTCCCTTTTCTTCTTGTACAGTTCCCATCTTTAGTAGTGGTCCCACCATTTTCTGTTAATCGGAGGATATTAAATGGTGGTTTCTACTGTTACCTGTGTATCTTACAGATGTAATTCAGAGTAGGTGAACTAAAATTTCATCTGTATCATTACATCAGCTGCAGTCATGAGTGAGGCATTCTCTGATGTGTAGTGGGCTGCAGATTTTGGTCCCAGTGTACACTGAGGTGAGCATTTGCACAAGGCTGTATTCAGCCCTAGTAGTAGCAAAATAGGGAAGGGATTTCCAGAGGGGAGTATGTCTTAAGTGTCTAGAAACCAAATTCCTGTTTAATTAAAACTTAAAGATGCTGACTCTCCATTTAGGAATAACAGCCTTATTCCTATCATAAAGACGATTCAACTTAGTTTAGGCTGTTATTTCAGGCTTTTCGTTACTCAGAACAGATCTGGCTCATGGGCAAAAGTCAGATACTGTGACAGACTGGTCCTCATGACACTTGCAGAAATGGCAGGCAGTGTAAAAGGCAGGACAAGCTTTAACTCTTGATTGAAGACAGATTGAGATGAAAATGGCTCCTTAGAGACCATGGAAGCCTTCTGCAGTTTTGAACTACTTTCTTGTTTGCTGTTGTTGAAAAGACTTATTTCTTCCTCTAGCAGTGAAAGCATCACTGACCAGTTTGTGTTTAGTTCCTGAATTTCCTTCACTTCAAGAAATTGCATGCTCACAAGCTGATTGTTTTCTGTCAAAACAATGGAACTGGAAATTATTTGCTTTCTGGCTCCAGGATTTGTCAAGGAGGCCTCTGGAAGCCGCCCTTTTGAAGCTTGGACCCGAAACAAAAGGGAAAAATGTTGATTTAACTTTCAGGTGTTCTGTCATTGTATTTTTACATTGTTGCCAACAATTCTGTTTTGGCTTGTTTTATTTTGGCACCTAGAACACAGGAAGCACTTCTAGCTGATTGAGCGCTAAAGTTTATTTCCTTTCTTTGACGGGGAATGGCTTTATTCTTGAGAAAGTTTGCACATAAACAAGAAGCGGCGGTTTCCTGTGCTAGAGGAATACAATGTATTTAAGGAGGCAACTTAATGAACCTTACCATGGCTTAAGCGCTGTGTTACCGTTTCTTTATGTTCTAGGCCTTTAGTTAGTAGCTTTTGTGGTGTGGTGTTACAGCAATAATCTGCAAGTGTGGTCCTTAGAATATTATCTTGTATCAGGTTGAACCAACTGATTTGACAGTTTGGGAAACCTCAGTAAATATTTGGCATGAAACACTGGAAAAATGTGGAAATAAAGTTTATGGCTTTCCCTGCAACTTTAAGCACTGTTTCTGTAATGCTGAAGAATTTATTACCTGTCTGCAGTGGCTGAATCTTCTGATTATTATAAGAAATATGTTTGCCTTTACTGTTAATTGGCAATGCAGTTGTTCAGTTTTATCACTGAAGCAGCACTATTTTCAGTTGTCTGAATGGGAGAGACTATCTTCTTTCCTTCTGGGCTATGGAAAATGTTACTTCACATATGCATGTATGTTTGAATTTTCTATTTAGCAAAAAATGGGACTGAAGCAAGTATATATGGATGTATTTATCCTGGGGCTGTTTGTGAAGGATGCTTCTTTTGTAGAGCTTGCATTCTGCATCTAAACTGATTCGGAGAAAACTCCAGGAACAAACTTGCCGGCAGAGCTTCAAGTTGACAAGCAGGTATTCTTTATTGCGGCGCCGGGAGACACGGGGGATAGCTCCTCCTAACGTGTGTCCCCGAATTGCTATACAGGTCATCCTTATATGGTCACTGAGCATATTAATCATTTTCCAAGAAGTTTCCTGCATGCATACAAAAATGTGGTGGTCTTTAAAGGTCGTTTACTTTTCCCAACAAGCTTAATTAACATTACAGACATAGCAATCATCCTGGCCTTCTACTTATCAGTTAGTTTAACTTCTCTCATCCTGGACATCTGCTAATCCCAGATACTCCCCATCCCAGGTCCTGTCCTTCTATTCTGCTTTTCTCACACCTTTTGTACTGAGGTCCTGAGGGCCTGAAACTATGTCAGTTACCTTCAAGCACCGCAGTTATTTTCCATTACAAAGCCATCAAACTTAACATTACTTAGAACCGATTACATTTTGTACTTTTGTTCCTCCTTGTTTCAAAACGGAATTAGAAAATACATCAGGGGAAGGGAATGGAGGAAGAAAATGGTGTGTGTTAGAGGATGTGTCCTGGCAGAATGATGCTGCACTTGTATAACTGGCACCATAATTGAGTGTCATCTGGAACAAGTTACGGCAACAAAAACCCTGTGTTTCGTGGAAATTAATAACCAGGACAGAGTTTTATTCCAGATAATCATTGGCTGAAGTTTTCAGATATCCGGGTATTGAAAGAGGTAAAAGATGCATACAGATCACCATAGACCTATTTTTCAACAGGTCTGTGCAGCTTCTGATGTGGGTGCTGGTGTGTTTGCCGCTTAGTAGGTGGTACAGCTCCCTCGGGAGCAGAGGTATCTTCGCTTGGAAAGTCGCATTTGCTGCCAGGAAACCACTGGCCCTGTTCCCACCTCCAGTGCACAGCTCTCATGGTGTGACTTTAAGCTGATACACCACTTCACATACTCTTCTTAAGGAATTGTAGCATACTTTCTATAAAAATTAGTGTTCTATAAGATTTCCAGATTTCCCTAAGCAATTCTCAGGCAAATTTGTGTTAGGTGACAAAGCAGACTGCTTGGAGTTTTAACACTAGCACTCAGCTCCTGCTTTCTTCTCCAGAGGTCGTCGTGTATTGGGTGAAGAGATGAAGACATGTTGTTAGCGTCAAGACAAACACATAACCACCGAGATGGTTATATGAGGTGCTTTATTGAGGCGCCGGGAACCAGGGGTACGCACCCAAATCTGGTTCCGATTCCCGTCACATCGCGTTCGTAATTTATACACTAAAAATTTCGTAACTAATACATATTCAACACAGATTACATCATTGGCTAATACATATGCATCAAAGATTGCTACATCAGTTTATTACGACATCAGCCTCTTCTGCGCCTGCGTCGCCCCCTCTGGTGGTCGTCCTGCTGAAGTAAGGAGTCTTCCTCAGATGAAGTAAGAAGTCTTCCTCAGGACCTTTTCCTTACTTGGATATATCCCAATCCTTGTGTGGACGCTAGCATTTTCTTATCAGCTTCTGGTATGCTCTTCTGGCTACCTTATGCATAGGTTCCATTTGGGTATAGTCTCCAGTACATACCTTTCTAAATCCACCCATACACATATCATTGCAACACTGATTACAGAACAACCGTGATACAAAATTGCAAAGTTACAACATTTTTAATATACAAAACCTCACTACTGATTTATAAATTTCTCGAACATAATCATTTCTACTATTTTATATAATTATTCTAGTGTAAAAACTTCACCCTCTCTAACAATGTCATCCTTCTATTTTTTTAAAGGAATAAACACATAATACTTTAGGTACATAGACTACAAATCACCTGTTTTACTGAAATTGTGCCTCTAAAGGTGATAATTCTTTAGCTCTGGTGTTAACATACCTGAAGATGAACATAATTAGCGAATTGATGCCAGAAAACTAAAAACTGTTTATAAATGTTTATTAGTAAAAAAATAAAAATGAATCTAAAAGGACATTGAATTCCTCCCTCTCCTTAAAAATAGAAACCATTTGCTACTGGGGGCTTTGCCCTGTATTGTCTTTCCCTATTCCAAATTTTTATCAAAGCATCAAAGAGGGGAAGGGTAAGTTGCAGTGAATCTCTGTCCTGAATGCTGAATGGAATTGCAGTTACCTATGTATCTATGATAAGGTTGCTATTTTGCTTTGGGTTGTTTGGGTTTTTTGATTAACACAAAACCTAAAGAGAACTTGACCAGAAATTCCCTCATTTAGTATGAGATGAAACAAGAATAAGTGAATATTAGAATGCATAGAATACATATGAAACAGACAAAAGACCACATTAATAAAAATGAGTGTACTTACAATGAGTAAGAAAAAAAATAATAGGAGGTAACTCTCAGTCCCACCACTGTCTGTTTTCCAGGTTATTTTCCATTTCTTTTGGGTGCCAAATTAGCAAGAGATATATGCAAATGTTTGTGAGGCTCAATAGGATTTAGCACTGTTTAAATTGGAATATTGTTAAATTCCCTGCAGAGTAGGCATGGATTTAAGAATGTTCCTAAAGTCAGGCATTGCTTCAGTACTCAGCAGCATCAAATGCCAAATTACTGTGCTAGGCTACCATAGTCATTCAGAGAGAATCTAAATGAAAAGACTGTGCTCCATCCCCAGAATAAGTTATTTATAGCTCTAATGAATCTATCAGGAAGAAGCTAAACCTACATGAAAGTAATCAGCATTCATTAGCTTGTAATTCTATTAATAGTGTCTACAAAGCCTACCAATATTCATGTTGCTCACAAGGAAAATTTTTTTTTTTCCTCACAGTCTAACAAGTTCTTTAAAAAGCATGAAATTACAACATAGAAATGTTGGATCTGTCTAGACACAGCTCCCGCAGCATGCCTGACTGTTACAGAAGGTAGTCCAGAAAGCAGTGGAATCTCCTGCTTTTTTTATTCAGTTCCTGCCTTGACCTCAGCATACCTGCTCCTGACATCATAGAATCATGGAATGGTTTGGGTTGGAAAGGACCTTAAGATCATCCAGTTCCAATCCCCCCTGCCATGGGCAGGGATGCTCACACTAGACCATGTTGCCCACAGCCGTATCCAGCCTGGCCTTGAGCACTGCCAGGGGTTACCAGTGGGAGCCCTGGATGTCATCATGTTTTGTGTATTTTGTTTTGTATATATTGGTTTCTATGTGGTATCTGCATACAGGCATGACAGCTGTTCTTTCTAAAAGAGATAGGATTAGAAGCAGTTGCAATGCTTTGATGCAAGAGCAGCACCAGTGTAATTGCTCAGGACTGAAACCTTTATATGGCATGAGATAAACGACAATTCATGGATTCCTATTTTTTGGCCTCCTGATTAAGGAAGTGTAATCAGCCAAAGTGCCAGTGAGCATCTTCGAAGAGATAATGGCTTTTATAGTCTTCCAAGAAGGGTTTGCAGTGTCCTTAGCAGTGGCATCTTTCACGGGTGTAAGTACTTGTGAAGACCTAAAGCCAAAGAGCTGTTTGGACTAAGCACATTATTTCTGCCTTACAGCTTTAGGATTTTTCTCATCTTCCAGGCTTCATATATATGTTCTTTTTATTGGCAGGTTCTTTATTTCACCTTGGAGTGTCTGAATAGTGTAACTTGTTAAGTATTTCCATTTTAATGCCGTATGTTGTAGGGCAACAGACTTACTAGAAGGGGTTAAAATCTCTTCTGAAACTGCATCAGCTGTGGCATCTACATTTAACTAGTCTTCTTGTTTGGGTTAATTTCTTGTAGTTTCAGCTTCTTCTTGTCATGATCACAACATGTCTAACCAAAATGGCAACTGTGGGAAGTTCATTTGCCTTGCATTTCTTGGCTACTTCTTGCAGGTGGAAGCAGGCAAGCAGGTCAGTTCTACCCCAGCCTTGTACCTGGAAATAGGGAAAATGTGTTAAATCTAAGGCAAGCTAAAGCATTGTAAGAAGCAATAGTCTTTCTGATGCATCTGAACACTCTGGCATGGCTCTTTGTGTTTTCTTCTAAGTAAAAACTAATAAGTAACTAATTCCTCACCGGTCCTGTTTGGGAACCTTGCATAGCCTCCTGAACTGAAAGGAGGAGCTGAGGCGTTCGTGGTCCCTCAGTTTTAGCCCGGGAGGTAACAGGTTCATCAACCCTCTGACGCGGGCATTTGTGACAGGTGAGCAATGCTCCCTCCCTCAGTATCTCAGAGGGCGGTTGTCTTCACCCCTTTCCTTCACCATGGATGTAGAAAGCCCCCGAATGTCTCTTCAGAAGTGATTTAAAGCCCGGGGGCGCCGCTCCATTCCCTGCCTGAGGCCGCGGGGGGCGCCCTCCCGCGCCCAGCCGTTACCCCGGCAACGCGGCGGGCTGTGCGGAAATGGCGGGCCCGCCCTGAGGCCTCCTGTGGCAGGGAGTGCCCCCACGGCGCGGTGGAGGTGTCCGGTCAGTGGGGGCCGCGGGGCAGCTCCTCAGCGCCCTCCCGAGCTCGCATTCGTTACCCTGGGGGCCCTGCGGTTTGCATGGAAGTGACAGAGCTTCGTTTCCAGCCGCCGTTCTGAGGTGCAAAGTGGAGAAGGACTCTGAAGGTTAATGACAGGCGTTCGGGAACCACCAGCCCGAGAATGGCAAGTGCGAGAAACGACAGAATCGGGAGGTTTGGGGCAAAAAAAAAACCGGGAATAGTGCTGGAAAGAGCAGAAGGAAAGAGAGAGCCTGTACAGAGGCTGAAAATGTGACTAGGAAGAGAGTAATGCATATGAGAAAAATGGATGTGAAATGACCAAATATGGGGGAAAGGGGAAGACAAACTGTGAGGAAGCTGAAGAAAAGAACAAATAAAAGATGAGGAGACAAAATTATCTTACAATAAAAGGAATAATAGAATCATAGAATAGTTAGGGTTGGAAGGATCTTAAGATCATCTAGTTCCAAGCCCCTAATCTAAATAATCAGTGAATCACTACCTGACCAGTAGATCTTTAAATATGAAAAAAAAAAAGTAAATTAAAATCAGGCATACAATGAGCATGTTTTCATGCCTGAAATCATTAACTAGCACTACTGAGGTCATCTGCAGTTGCTAGGGATTCCTGTGGGTATTTTACAACATGGCATGAAGACTGAGTCACACGTGCTCTTACCAGAAGATGGGATCTGAGGAGATCCTGAAGTGCATTTACTCAATTATTTGCATGAAAATCTGTTAAAAGTTCTAGGACTGAAAGAGTCCCCGTCCTGCTGGTTGTTGCTTAATCCTTGTTAAAAACATTCCTTCCTTTTAAAGACAGCGGAACTATTTATATGAGAAAAATACTTTAAATTCTCTTCATAATTTTCTCCACATAACGAGATATGTCTGTTCGGTTGTTCTTTTTAGTTTTTTACTGTAGTCTTAATTAGGGCTTTTTTTAGCTTATGGTCTCTCCAGAAGTCTTAAGCCAATCACTTAGCATCAACAGACATGGTTAATGCTTAACTAATAAAATTGTGTGAGCTTCCTCATACAGTAAGGCCGATTCACAAGGTCATGAACTGAGGTAAACTCTTACAGTTCTATTTTCTTGTAAATATTGCATCTTCACTTGGATCCCTATATTTTAAACAAACCAAAAAACCCACAAGCCAAAACACAACCACAAAGCACCCTCCCAAATGTCACATCTCTGTTCAGCAGAACTCGCAGCCCTTTGGAAATTATTCACTCATCTTTAACATCAAATGAACTTGATACAAGTCTGTGAATCATGCAACTTTCATCTTGCTAAAGACTGTTCATCCTGGTTAGGTGAAGATGGTATTTGGTAGAGAAGATAGATACCGTTGTTCTTTAACAGAATACTTAATTTTTTTTTTTTTCTTATATGCATTAGGCATATTACCTAGTTCTAATGTGGCACTTCTCTGAGATGTGACTAAGATATTTTTCTGAGGAAATAAATGAAGTCTGAGTTAATTGTTAATGTGAAACAGTGTGGGAAGGTATTTTAAAGTGTAAGCACGCCAAATGAGTGTCTCACGCAAGGCTTACAAACTGTCAGTGTAAATACAATTGTCAGATTCATGGAGTCATGTAGGATTATTAAACTCGCGGATGAAACTCCGGTGTAACACCTACATAGTTCATCAGCTTTGGGAGAGCTGTGCACATACAAATGAGAGTAGGAGCTGACCTTTCCAATTTGCGCACTGAGTCACAACTGCATCTCGAGAGCTGACATAATTGTAATGCACTTCGCCTTTACATCCATTTTATCTTCCTACAATTCTCATTACTAAAAATAAACCTGTTCTGGAAAGTTAAAGTGGACATGTGACAATGGCCACTTTGGATAAGCCCCAGCACTCAGACAAGCCTCCCTATTAATGGTTCCATTGTCGTTCTGCTTAATGCTCCCCAGCAGTAGCATCTGCTTTCTCTTAGAGTACCTGGAATCAAGACAATTGATGAATTCCACAGAAGAAAGCTCCCAGTTCATTGCCTGCATTTGTGAATCTTTTAAATCTTAAAAAAAAGAGGGAACCATACATCTCTGTTCAACGAGCTGGAAACTCTCAGGTATCAGATGGACTTCAAATGCAGTTTGGCACAGCAGAAATGTCAGGGTCATTCAGTGCTACATGTGCAGAACAAGAGGCTGTCTCTAAAATTCTTGATGTCAGCGGCAAGGTTCAGACAGGTCAACAAAATGTTGTTAGGACAATGTTATTACGACAAACTTTTATCCTATGACTATGGTATTTAAATCTGCAAAGGAGAGGAATCTGAAGGAATGAAAACTGGCACTGAGTGCCAGTTCTGATGTCTGTTGACACTAATTGTGATGTAAGACCTCCTGCTTTTCTTACCCTCTAACACAGCAACACTGTATAGCTCTAGAATTTACATTACCACTGCTCTATTCCTCCTGGAACCTTCAGAATTATCCTGTCACAAAAATATTATTTCCCAGTGGAAAGACAGCAGGTGTTTCTTTAAAGGCGCTAGCTAGGTCAGTACTAGCAATTTCTTTGTCAGCTTGGATATTTACAGTATTCTTTAGAAAAGAACCTTGGATGATTATCTTAGTAGAGCATGATAAATGAACAGATGGATTAAATTTTTAAACTTACATGTCCCAAATTTTGTGAACTAAATTAAGCCGGTGTGTGTGTGTGTGTGCGCTGTGGATGGATGTATATTGCTGTATATATTAAGCCATGGTTTCTGTAGGTGCGGTAGTCCTTCCTTGCTTCCAAGGGTTTAAACATTTTCTGTGTACAAACATTTACAGTAGGCAAAACCAAAAGAACTTCCTTTTACAAATGGTGTCAGATGCTTCCCATTTTGAACTTGTAGCACAGCTTTCACATCACAGGATGAACAAGGCTGCAGGCTATTTGAGAGAATGTCTGTGTGTATGTTTGTTAAATTTCAGAGCTAGAAACTTGCATTTACTATATCTATCTTAAATTCAACAGAGGCAGAGGTAGAAGACCAGCCTAGTAATAAGGACACCCTCATTAGTGGCAGGTGTGGGGAAGAGTTCCCACAGCTTTAACCTTGGCAAGTAAGCAAGAGAGTAAAAGCAAGCAGATTCAGTGAGACAAGCTGGGAATGTTCAGATCAAGAGAAAAAAAAAAAAGAGAAATGCTTTCGCTATGGATTCTGGTGGAGTTTACATGGGGACAATGCTCCACAGAGACAAGGCTGAGGTGCCCCTGTGTGCCAGAACTTGAGGTGTCACAGGGAAAATGCAGGTGAAATTTTGAGCTCCTGCATGATTAGCTGGTGAATTGATGTTTGGATTTAAGTAGTATTTCATTCTGATCTTTTGAAAGCTTGTAAGTGGCTTTCTTCCACTCTACTCCACAAGGATCACCAGTGGAATTATGTACAGTGGGCATGCATTTATATCAAGTCTCTTTCTATCCTTTTCTCTACTATCCACATGCCCGTTGAGTATTTTTATTCTCTTGCAAAGCCAAAGAACCATCAGGTTTTGCCTGGAGATGACAAGAGCTGAACTTAATTGAAATTTCTGCCTTCTCATCAAGTCAATCAGTTTATATGGGTGTTCATCTGCATCTCATTTTGCCTTGACCTGGCTGGTCCAAAGCTAAGTGTGTTGGTTTATTTAGTTTTACTTATCACAGGATTTTCTCAATTTTTTTTTTATTCCACTTTTGGGGTAACTAACTTTGGGGAATCTGCATTTCCAACTCAATTATGAGGTACATCACCTACAATCACTAGTGAAGGAGCTGCTTTTTCTTTTTCTTTTTTTTTCCATTAAATATTACCCAGATTTTGAGAGAAAAGAGAAGGTCTGGAAAAGACAAAAAGCAGGAGTATTACACAAGTTTATGATACGGACAAGTTGGGCAACTGAAATTACCAGAAGGGAAGTCAGCCTCTGCTAAGGCACCCCAATTGTGTAAAGTATAACTGTAACATAAGTTAAACTACTCCAGATTCATGTTCCTCATATGCACGTATTCAAAACTGACTGAATGTGTAATCAAGTTTAAGCTGATTTATCTTGTTAGTTCAGTTAGTTTCACAACAGTTTAAAAATGCAAAGCCTTCACATTTTCTTACTGTTTCCTGGTTTCAAAATGAAATTAGCATCAGCAAAACCAAGTGTTAATTCCTTAGAAAATTTTCATTATGACAGATGGAAATTACTAAAAAATAGCTCAAAATACGTAGCATTAAAGCCTGTTCGAACAATTCTCTGGGTCTGTTCTTTTTCTCCCACAGATCAGTATGAGTAGACAAACACCATCATGGTTTTTTTCCTGAAAGGGAAGCATAGGAAAGAGTACTAACGAATCTTTCCTATAGTGTGCATTAAAAGACAAGTGAGACAATTTTAAGATCCTGGGCTAACAAATTCAGATGTAATTCTTTATGTCATTCCTACCTGATTTTTCAAAACCTATGATCATCCCATGAATGTGACAAAATGACATGACAAATCACTGGGAAACGTAATGATGTCAAGTTTACCACTGCGGGGCATCATTTTTCATTCGCTGCTTAGGAACTGTCTGTCATTAAAAAGATTTGGAACCCAGCAGCAATAACCTAGGAATTGTTTTCTACTTCTTAATAAGGGAATTGAAGCTGATAGTTCTAGTATGAGCCAGTAGGGAGATTTTCCTTGTGTTCTAGTGACTCTTTAACTCTTGGGGTTTACTTGTTCCATACTTAATCTCATCAGCTTCATTTCCTCTGCCTAGACTTTCAAAGGAACACCAAGTGCTGCAGATAAAATGAAGGTGTAAAAGCTCCTGCCCAGAAGCTAAATCAGAATCAGACGTCAACACAGGTCAGGCTCAGTCTCTGGCAGGATGGTAGGATCATTGTTTTTAATGCAATTTACTAATTAAAAATGAGTACCAGATTATGGGAAGTCTGGAATGAAGCGGCTTACTAAAATAGTGTTTAGCTCCTTGAACTGGCTGCATCAGATTCTGCTTTTCATTAAGCTTTAATTCACTTGACTATCGCTTGGCAATTATCAAATAGTCTTTTGAAAAGAGCAGAGGCGGTTCTGGTGCAGAACCATCCTCCGTGTTTAGGCTGCAGCCACTTCGACTGCAGATGTAAATCTACAGGAGGGCTGCGGCAGGCATGTTTTATTCAGCAGATGTACTATAAACGCATTACAGCAGATTAGCTGGATTTCTTCCTTTAAATGTACACTGCGAGGTCCAGCTTACGAGCCAGCTCTTTCTTACTGGCCCATGTAACCTTCCAGAGCCCGGCTCGGCGTCCTCCTTCAGCGGCTATTTCTGTAACGGATCGGACGAGCGACAGCGCCGTGATGAATTTTAATGCTTCCACGGGGAAATCCCTCCCGCCTCCTCTTTCTGTATGAGTTCCTCGAGGAAAGACCCAGAACACAGCGAGGACGAGGAGGAGGAGGGGGACGGTGTAGCCGCGGTACTGGGGAGAGCGGGCAGTGAGAGCCGCCGGGAGAGAGGAGCCTGCCGCCGGCGGAGTGCAATTAGGGAAGGTGGCGAGGACGATCCCGGGGCGGGCAGAGGGGCGGCTGGTGAGAGCGGCGCGATGGGGGAGGAAGAGGGATGACTCGGGGCGTATTTCGCTGCCTGACCCCTGCACGTCAGCAGCGGCAGCCGCCGGAGCGCCGCGGTCCCGCCGCCTCCAGTGGACACATGCACCCTCCGGCAGTCCCCGGGGCCGGCAGCGACGGGGACAACGCCGAGGTCATCCCACTGACACCGGGTCTAGGCGAGAGGCAGAGCCCGCGGCCCGGGCTCTAGACCGCCTCGCCATCCGCAAGCAGCGGCCCGAGAGGAGGAGCCCCGGTCGGGCAGTGGGCCCCGGGTCCTACGCCAGCCGCCGGCACAGCCGCCGCTCCCACCGGCTCCCCCATGGATAAGGCGGGCTCGCTGCACACCTCGGTGCCCACACCGCCTCCTCGGCTCTACCTGCCTCGCAACTTCAGCTGCAGCGCCTGCCTCTATGGCAGCCTGGCCGAGCAGTGCAGGGCGGGCTGCAGCCCCGACGGCGACGC
The DNA here is from genome assembly GCF_028554395.1 of Pezoporus wallicus. Lineage (NCBI taxonomy): Eukaryota > Metazoa > Chordata > Aves > Psittaciformes > Psittacidae > Pezoporus > Pezoporus wallicus. The sequence goes on along the minus strand of NW_026636866.1, from coordinate 2,580,460 downwards.
TGTGCCCCCGCCCGTGGTGCGGGAAGCGGCGGACGAGAAGCCGAAGCCACAGCCCCGCGGCCGAGAGCCCGCGCTCCCCGCCGTGCCGCCCAGCCCCACGCAGCGCCGCCGCGCCAAGTCATTGCCCACGCCCGGCGACCGCAGCCTGCGCCCGGCGCTGCAGCAGAGTCCGTCCCGCCGCAAGACTGTGCGGTTCGCCGACTCCCTCGGCCTGGAGCTCACCTCCGTGCGCCACTTCTGCGAGGCCGACCTGCCGCAGGTGCCGCTGCCCGCTCCGCCGCGCACCGCAGACCTCTTCAAGACCAGGAAGCCACCGGCGCTGGGCGACTTGGAGCCGGTGCTGTTCGGCCCGCCGCCGCCGCTGCTGGAACCGCTCTTCCCGCCGCAGCCCGGCTCCAGCCCCGGCTTCACGGAGCGGGTGCGGCAGCACAAGGTGAGGTTGGAGTGGGTGCGGGCCGAGCCGGCGGGGCTGCGCGGAGCCGTGCGCGTCCTCAACCTCGCCTACGAGAAGGCCGTAACGGTGCGCTACACGCTCAACAGCTGGGCCAGCTGCGCCGAGGTGCCGGCTGCCTACCAGGCACCCGGCCCGGCGGACGGCATCACCGACCGCTTCACCTTCCTCCTGACCCTGGGCGCTGCCGCCGCCGCCGCCGAGACCGTGCTGGAGTTCGCCGTCCGCTACCGAGTCGCCGGCGCCGAGTACTGGGACAACAACGAGGGCAAGAACTACCGGCTGCGGGGCCGGCAGCGCGGCCCCCCCGCCACCGGCCCGCCGCAGGACCCCGACAGCTCCGCTTGGATCCACTTCATCTGAGGCGCGGAGGGAGCGCGCAGCCCCGGGGGCCGGCTGGCCGGTCTCGCGGAGGGCTGAGGCACGGCGGGTTCCCGTCACGGGAGCGCTCGGCGCCTCTCCGGCCTGGCCGGCTCTCTGCCCACCCGGGGTCCACGGCCCAGCGCAGGCGCCGCTTCTCTGTTAGTCGCCGGGAGGTACCTTCCTGAATTCTGTTTACAGACGGATAATTTATATCCTCTATCCCGCCAGCAATGCCGAGGGGATGAATACCTGAGGGGATGCCCTCCGGGCTGCCGCAGCGGCTCCAGGCGGGAGCCGGTTTCCTCCCTGGTCTCCCGGTGCACCGCGGCTCTCTCCAGAGAGGGGAGGAAGGGCAGGGAGGGCCGCAGGGCACTGACAGAATTCCCTGGTGAGGACCAGGATCCGCGGGTGCAGACGCACGCTGCCGGTCAGCACCCGTTACAGCCCCCTCAGCAGGGTCAGGCTATGAAACGCGCAGGGCAGTGTCGGAGGGCATCGCCCAGCCGCTTTCCTTCCCTAATCCTGCTTAAGCAAAGCCCGGCTCCGGCGGGCGGCTGGATCCGTGTTCCACTCCGTGACCCACTCGTGTGCGGTGGGCCTGATAGGGCAGGGTTAAGGGTCAGATTGCAGTTTTGAACCCAAAGACACATGAGTACGAATGCCCCCAGGTCTAGCTGTGTTACATCATGCTGTGAAAGTGATTGATGGGATTAATTATAGTTTTACTTTTTTTCTTATTTTGAACCCTGTCTCATGCATTTAAACTTATTTAGAAAAGCAAAATAACGTCACACACTAACTGAAATGCAACACACTGAGGGATTTTAAAAAGCAAGTGTTCTGTTTTAAAATTCATATGGTATGTTGTCATAAAGGTTTGTCAGGATCTGTTTGTTTCAGTAAGATCGATTCCATGAAGGTGCTTGAGCTTGGGACAGTGGGAAGGGTGTGGAATTGCACCAAAGGAACTAGAGATTGCAAGAGTTGAAGTCGTAATTCCAGTCTACATCCCAAGACTTTCCATTCTATTCCTGTTAACAGTTTAGTTGAATTTCTAGTGCCACGGCATCAGTGCAGTAGCCTACTTTCTGAAAAACAAATGCTTGAAATGTTTCATAATAATTTTAGTAAGTTGCAGATTTCACAAAACTGCCTAAATTTAGTCATTCAAATGGAGGAAAGCCATAGCTTGCCATATAAAAAATATGTCAATAAAAATTATCAAGCATGTTGACTTCTGCCTTCAAAGGTATATTTTAAATTAGCATTTCATTAGCAGTAAATAGTGTTTTCCCTTTTAAACTTGCTTTTTCAGGAGTTTAGCTGAACACAGGTTGTGCTGCTGCCAAATCTGAGTGCATGTTTTTGCAGGAGAGGGACCACTACAAATACAGTATCTGAGAGTGGTAAAACCAATGTCAGAGTGATCTGATTATGAAGGGCTGTCAGATCAGGACTTTAAAGTCTTGGATCTTTTGTAGAATGTTTAGGAATTAAATGTGGTTTTTAACTGCATTTTTGTGTTCTGCAAAAGGGTTATGTGTCCCAGACATCTTGAGTAATGTCACGTTCTCATAGAACCTTTTGACTTCAGTGGGAATTGAGAAGCAATTTTGTCTCCTGAGGGTCTGGTTTAGTCAGGATAGTTACCCTAATAAATTCTGGGGGAAAAAAGGTCTGGAAACTTGATGGGAAAAGAGTGTTTCATTTAATGTTTCTAAGTTCTGATTTAATAGAAATAATAGCAAAATTACTTTCTGTGGTATTATTAACTTGGTTTTAAATCCCTAGTCAGTTTTCTAATCCCAGCTTTTTTAATAGAGAATATAAACCAAATGTGTGGTAAACATCTACTGAGTATTTAATAGTTTAGAATATTAAGGCCCCTCTCTCATAATAAAGTAACCCTCTATGTTGCTAGTACACATTTATAAAGCTAAAATTGCAGAATTAGGGTTTCAAAACGTTCAGATTAAAGCATATTAAGTGGTGTATTTGATGAAGAAAGCCAAGTGTCTTTTAGTTAAACCTATTTTTTTTACAAGAGCCTTAATACTGGAGAGAAGGAAAAAGACTTGTCTCCATTTGAAAGCACTTTGAAATCTGGTGGAAATAGAGCATAGCGTCTTTTTATTTAGTGTTGTAGCTTTCCAAAACATGTTTTGCTTGGCCTTTCTACCCCAAAAGTTTTACCCCAACACCCATAGCTGTTATGCAAATTGATGAAAACACTTGGAGAAATAAAGAGTTTCTATGCATTTTAGATTAAGATTTAACAAGATATCTTTTCTACTGTTTTAATGGCTTTAGAAATACAAATGGTGCTAAAACCATTTTTAACAGTAACTCTAATTCTAGAACTTCAAAATTATCTTCCAGTGGATGGCAGTTGTCATTGTCAGTTTGATTTGTGCAAGCATCTGCAGGTATGTAAGCTTTTAAAAATCTCCTTATAGCAACTGTGGCTTAAACTCTTTGAATCTGGAGTTCCTACATGGATGTACGTGCATCAAGTACACTAGCCAGTTGTTGAGTTACCCTGCTTTTTATCATGGCTTAGGTGAAATTAATCTTGGTCTCTGTTGAAATGTTCTAGGCAGAATTGAGCTATGGCTTTTTAATTCTGTTCAGGGATTGTTGCTCTATAATTTATTCCCCCTTTTGTTATACACGGGTCTGAATATTAACCATTTTGAGGATGCAGAGTACCAGAGCAGCATTTTGCAAAACAGAGTCTCAAGCAGTTAAGCCTGTCCTCATCACTAAATTTTGTGAGTAACAATATGGGTTTGAACATGATCACAGGTTATCGATATGTGCAAGTCCAGTAAAAGACATGGCCTCCTGGAAGCATTTATAAACACCTGCTTTTTAAAGTCTGGAAAGGTAAGGTGGTGCCTGGTCAACTTTGACTGGAGAAGGTTGTTAATGAAGTCTGTGGAAGAAGTTTGCAGTGTTTTAATAGAAATTTATCAGGTATGTGTCAAAGCTGCCCTGCTTTGAATACGTATTTTTCACTTCTATCATATTAATCTATTTCCATTTGAGATTTATTCAGATTTCCAAACACTTATTCAGTGTTCAGTTGCAATGACTGTGATTGTTTTCCCCCCAGCAGAATGCATGTACAGTTTCCAGTCCTTTAGACTTCAACCTGATGTTACCTATGTGTGGCTTACTGGAAGTATTACGATCAGTGGAGATGAAATAAGAATTCAAAAGAATAATTATATAATATTTACATAAATGGTGACTCTGAGGAGGAAAACCTGGAGAGGATAGTGTTCAAGTTTACGAGACAACAATCATTTTAATAGGAGCTGGAGCAAACCAACTTTTTAATATCACATTTCTAAAGAATATAGTTCCACAAAATGCACTGTCACAGGCAAAGCAAAATATGTGAAAATTTTCAAGCCAACCTTTTTCTGGAGAATATGTCAGCTCTTTTTATTTTTATATGCATGAATAGAGCCTGTGCCACCTTCCTTTCCAAGTGATACTAGAATGGTTTAGGCAAGGAAATAATCCTTAGGTTGTGTACTTCACTTTTAAGTGAGTTATTCATTGCTAATGTCTCTGTGGATGTAAAAATGTGTCTGTCATTAGTTGTGCAAAGTTGTAGCTCTATGAGATGTGCCACGGTGTTTTATGTCCACTATAAAGATACTTTATACAGTGGGTCAAATTGTACTGTATGTCTGATATACATTGATGTTTGCTGCTTCACACCAAAATTGGTAGATATTTTGCATGGGATTCTATGCCTTTCATGGCAGTATTTTTGAATTTTACCTATATTGTTAGAAATCCTAAAAGGAATCAGAACAATTAAGTGACTGCAAATGGAATTTCAGCTAGCTAAGCATATTATTATTTACTAGCATAAAATCAGTAATTGAAACTGTTGCACTCATTTTTAATAAATGCACATACTTTCAGGTAAAATATATTTTTGTCATTTTACCATTAGCAGGTAACTTTTTGATGCAGATATGTGTGCAAGAAAATCAGTGCACACTTTTTGTTGTTTCAGCATATGTGAAGGAAAAATGTATCACTTGAATGAACAAATGTCTGTTCATGCGTACACATGATCTCTTTACAGAGACATGAAATGCTTTTCCATAGCATCAACAGGCAATCTTCTAATTGTATATTTTAATGTAACCTACAGAAATACTTAGAACCTGCTTTTTAACATAATATCAAATATATATTGAAATTTTTATGTGCCTTTCAACATTTCCTAGGAAGAAATCTCATGGGTTCCCAAGTTCTCTCTCCAAAAGTCCAGTAATGCTTTTGTCATTAAAATGAAATTTGTACTAAAAATATAATAATCAATTCTAATTCATGATGCATTTTCAGCTGTGCCAGAAATCCTGTATCTGTAACAGCCAGAAGGATTTGCTAATATTTTCCTGTCTTACAGTGAAAGAAATTACAGTCAGAAATCTGTCTTCCTGGTACACCTCTACAGTTATGTAGTTAAGTAAAAAAACCCAAAACTGTGACTATAGTTAATATAACAAAATATATTTATTGTATATATTAACCTCTTACACAGATATTATGAATATATATTCTATCTGAAATCAGAAGTTCTAGTTTTTTATGAACTCTATTTGTGGAGACATGGACTGTTCAGCTTTTACTGCTATTTATCTGATGCTGCATAATGCGTACCATAAAAACTTTTGGATGGATTCAATCTGTCTGCACGGTTTATAACATGAGATGAAAGTGCTCACTGTAAAGAATATCTGAAGAAAATGGCTTTTACCTTCCAGTTATACTGCATGGCTTTTTTGGCAAATCTCCATAAACTAATTTTGTTTCTTGTATGCACTTCACATGTACCTATTCTGAATACAAGAAGGGATTACTTACTGAAATGAAAATATTTTTGAGCACTGAAATTAAGGTTTTTCGAACAAGTAGTTTAAGGTAGGGAGTAAATATAGACATTTGTGCTGTAAAATGCAGAACCCTAGCCTTACGCAGAACTGATCAGTGTTTTTCTAAAATGGAAGATGGTGACATCTCTAAAATGAAACATGTTCAGGGAAACATACCTGTGTCATTAGAAAGGTTTTCTCAGGTTCAGCTTATATGAGAGAATTGCCCTAAAATAATTAAGTGGTCAGAGTACTTCCTAAATCAGTGTATGGACTTGAATGTATGTCTTCCATGATCAAAATGAATACTGAGCTATAAAACCACGGGCTATTGGTTTAGCCAATTTATAAATACATCTGTTAAATTATTCTACAGAGAGGATTTTTGACCCTGGATTTCATACATATTGTGTATGAATATCCACCTCATTCAGCTATCCTGGGTTTTGTTTGGGCTTTCTGTTATTGAAAAAGGTCTGATTTTATTTTTATGTGACATAGGAAGATTATTTTACATTACATTTTTAAGGGGATAAGACAGGAAGACCATTTTCCTTTCAATTTTAGTTTTTTAATAACAACAGCATGCAGAATAAAAATGTGCTTGAAATAATATACACTAGCGATTCCAAAGAGTATAGCTAAGAAAAATGGCAAATGTGAGATATGCTTTAATAAAACATATGTGCTTTGATTTAGTAAAGCAGGGAGAAAATCCTAGTCTTCAGTGCAAGTGTATTAATGCTGGGGATTTTTTTCTATGCAATATTATGGTGCACCTGTTTTTTTAGAAATTAACTTGATTGGTATAGTTGATGTATTGGTGTGTTGTCTATAAAATACTATGTTTAAAGTGTCAGTAAGGAAACTGTATGTCTCAAATAGTGTTTATTGTTAGGCTCTTTCGTGTCCGATCTGACTTCACTAGATCATAATCATAGTCCTCTGAATGACAGTAAGAAGACAATATTTCATAAAATTGGGTAATGAAGTCTCACATGTTATACTTCACTCTTTATCACTTCTAGGACAAAAAGTTGTGTTACTGTTGTGAGTTATAATTTTTTTTGTATTTGTGTCTTTAAAATAAGCCAAATTGTATTATGCTTTTAAACTCAAAAAGCTAAGATTTGTTTATAAAGCTGATGAAAAATATTAAAAATTGAGTTGGGGTTACTTCAAGTCCAGTTTCTAAGCTCTGGTATAGCAAGCATACATGTACATCTTGCAATTGGCTTCATGGAAGTGCACCCTGATGTGAACTTAATGCATTTTAAGGCTGATACAAAATGATCTCTACCTGGGTGCAAAACCTGCCTACATCTGGACATGAATCCATGTTGTAATGGGGAAAAATGACTGCTGTGACAGAAAGTTACTGTTCTTGGAAGGATTTAAAGAAACCCATCCCCTTCCTTATGGTGTTACACAAGCTACTTCTCTCTGTAAGGGAGATGCTGTCTGTTGAAGACGGTTTTTATTACTGTTTCTTTGATTTACCTTGACTTTGTTTAAAAATGAAAATTGTTTCTAACTGTGTATTTAACTGGTAAATTACTTTTGGTTGTAGTTTCTTCTGCAATGTTTGTATTTCACCAAGTAATGTTTGTTTCTAACGTTTGTAAAAGTAATGTAATATCACCAAAAATTCAACATCAGTGTTTTATAATATTGCCTTGTAATTTACCTAGCCTTACAGTATTTCAGATGATTTTTCCACCAAAACCGCATCTAGTCACTGATTGTCACAATTATGAAAATATATATTTATAAGCCTGTAGATTTGAACTGTCATTAAAGGTTAATGATAAAAATTGTGAGCATGTGGTGAATATAAACCTTTTTTTTTAACTGACAAACCATGAGACCTTTTTTTTGAGAATCTGAAACAATTGTGTTCTATTCATCCATAGTGGATGTGTGAATACATGTACTGTATCCATATTTCTGTGAAAAAATATCCAATATTTGGGCCTGATTTTCCAGCCAGCTGATTTCAGGCAGTCTCCATTGAAGAGTGTTCTCTGTGGAAGGTGCAGTGTGATGAGTTATGGTGGTAATCTGGTCTTTGAACAGTAACCATCTTTCAAGAAGATGGAATGAGATTATCAGTGAGTGTAGATGCATGGAGCTGTCTTTATAGTGGTGTATCCTTAACACCTTTTCAGGCATGGTTTAGCAGTCTGTAGTTCAGGAAGGGGTGACTTTACTTCAGCTAGTTGTGACTTTACTCCTTCCCAGCTTTGTGTCCTGATGGTCACTAGTAACAGCTGAAACGTCCTCAAGAGCAATTCAACATCTAGCTGCCAAAAGCCTGTGCTAGGTGCTAGAATGCACAGGAACATCAGAGGAGGGAGTGATAGGTGTGAGAGAAGACGTGGGATATGTGAAAATGACTGTGATTTGTATATTTAAAAAATAACGGTTTTTCATAGAATTATAGAATCATGGAATATTTAGGGTTGGAAAGGACCTTAAGATCATCAAGTTCCAACCCCCTGCCATGGGAGGGACACCTCACACTAAACCGTATCACTCAAGGCTCTGTCCAACCTGGCCTTGAACACTGCCAGGGATGGAGCATTCGCAACTTCCCTGGGCAACCCATTCCAGTGCCTCACCACCCTCGCAGTAAAGAACTTCTTCCTTATATCCAATCTAAACTTCCCATGTTTAAGTTTTAACCCCTTACCCCTTGTCCTGTCACTACAGTCCCTAATGAAGAGTCCCTCCCCAGCATCCCTACAGGCCCCCTTCAGACACTGGAAGGCTGCTATGAGGTCTCCACGCAGCCTTCTCTTCTCCAGGCTGAACAGCCCCAACTTCCTCAGCCTGTCTTCATACAGGAGGTGCTCCAGTCCCCTGATCGTCCTCGTGGCCTCCTCTGGACTTGTTCCAACAGTTCCATGTCCTTTTTATGTTGAGGACACCAGAACTGCACACAATGCTCCAGGTGAGGTCTCACGAGAGCAGAGTAGAGGGGCAGGATCACCTTCTTCGACCTGCTGGTCACGCTCCTTTTGATGCAGCCCAGGATACGGTTGCTTTCTGGGCTGCGAGCGCACACTGAAGCCGGCTCATGTTCATTTTCTCATCAACCAACACCCCCAAGTCCTTCTCCGCAGGGCTGCTCTGAATCTCTTCTCTGCCCAACCTGTAGCTGTGCCTGGGATTGCTCTGACCCAGGTGTAGGACCTTGCACTTGGCATGGTTAAACTTCATGAGGTTGGCATCAGCCCACCTCACAAGTGTGTCAAGGTCCCTCTGGATGGCATTCCTTCCCTCCAGGGTATCAACCGAACCACACAGCTCGGTGTCATCGGCAAACTTGCTGAGGGCGCACTCAATACCGCTGTCCATGTCAGTGACAAAGATGTTGAACAAGACCGGTCCCAACGCCGATCCCTGAGGGACTCCACTCGTTACTGGTCTCCATCCGGACACTGAGCCATTGACCACAACTCTTTGTGTGCGGCCATCCAGCCAGTTCTTTATCCACCGAGTGGTCCATCCATCAAATTGATGTCTCTCCAATTTAGAGACAAGGATGTCGTGTGGGACAGTGTCGAACGCTTTGCACAAGTCCAGGTAGATGACATCAACTGCTCTACCCCTGTCCATCAGTTCTGTAGCCCCATCATAGAAGGCCACCAAATTGGTCAGGCAGGATTTCCCCTTAGTGAAGCCATGCTGGCTGTCACCAAGCACCTCGTTGATTTTCATGTGCCTTAGCATGCCTTCCAGGAGAATCTGCTCCAAGATGTTGCCAGGCACAGAGGTGAGACTGACTGGTCTGTAGTTCCCTGGGTCATCCATTTTCCCCTTCTGGAAAATGGGGGTTATATTTCCCTTTTTCCTGTCATCGGGAACTTCACCTGACTGCCAGGATTTTTCATATACGATGGACAGCGGCTTAGCAACTTCATTCTCCAGCTCCTTCAGGACCCATGGATGGATTTCATCAGGTCCCATGGACTTGTGCACATTCAGGTTCTTAAGATGGTCTCAAACCAGATCCTCTCCTACCGTGGGCCCAAGATCTTCATTCTCACAGTCCCTGCCTCTGCCTTCCGAGAGTTGGTTGGTGTGGTCAGAGCCTTTGCCAGTGAAGACTGAGGCAAAGTGATTGAGAACCTCAGCCTTCTCCAGCCTTCAGTCCTTTTCGGTGCTGAAGGACTAGGAGAAAGGTTTCTAAGCCCCATGTGTATGCAGCAGTTTCTTTAATGAGCTTGTCTTCCTCCAGTGGTGAGGCAGAACAGAAGCTATCTAGGTATTGGCAGAATGAACTGTAAATACTCTTCCAAATATTCTTTCTCTGCTAATCGCTGAGTTCAAAGTATTTGCTTCTCGCATTGTTACAATGTGCTAGTTTTCATAGTCTTTCACTGTAGACAGCATCTTACCTTAAAATGGCCAGAACAGTTTCCAGCTTGTCTTGAGCAACACTTCTGAAGCCTTTTTTGAAATACAGATAAAAGCTATATAGCCACAAGGAGAAGGAATATTCCATATTTGTTCTTATGTAATTAGTACAACTAATATTTCCTGATTTAACATCTAATCTTTTTATTCAAGTAAAAATGAACTCTTAACTCACATAAACTACAGAATCCAGAACTGTTTTATGGAGGAGCCATTATATAAATATTATACTGCATAATTTGTATAATACAATGTAATTTCACTTTTCTTTTTGGTGAGGCATATGCTTTGAATTTAGAACTGCTGCTATGCTTGAGTGATCCTGAAATAAAGAGATTACAGTTCTGGGTGAAGATCATAACGAAGTCATGGAGCTCTAAAATAAGAAAAAAACAGGAATAGTTTTAAATTGTTCTTTCATCTTGGATTAATTTTTCTTTACTTTTTTACTCACAGGGTAAAATATTGCTACAGTAATTCATCTGACTACTAGCCAGAATTACAGTAGATGAAAGAACCTTACTAATAACAAGTGTTAAAATGTATGAAGTATTCATATAGTAGTGCTACTGACAATGATAATAATAGTCCCTGTTTCTTAATGTCCCACTCTGGGTGCTTTCTACCAACACCTTTTGGTCTGAATGATGAGTTGAATTGGCTGAGGGGCTGGGCCATGGCTGAATGCCATGGCCATCTCATGGATGGGGAGCCCTGTGACGGGCAGAGGCAGCAGGAGTGAGGAGGGTCAGGTACAGAGAGAAGGGAGAGGGCAAAGAGGAAGGGGAGAGAGCAAGAGCCTGGTCTTTCCACAGCAGGGACTGTGAGATAGTAGAATCAAAGAATGGTTTGGGTTGGGAAGGAACTTGTGATCATCCAGTTCCAACTCCCTGCCATGGGCAGCTCAGGTTCTCATACAACCTCATTGCAGGAGCTAGAGTTGTTGTCACGGTCTAGAGCCATGGTCCCCAACCTTTTTCTTTGGCCTGAGGATGACAGCCTCTTCTTCCTTGCATCCCTCCATGTATACAGGGGCCGGTTGAAAGGAGAAATAGGGGGTTCTGTGCTTCCTCTAAAGAGTAGCCTGTTGCAAAACTGTGTTAGATTCCCAATTAGAAATACTACTTTAGATCACATAGAAGCAGAGGCATGCATTAAAGGACCACAATGTCCTTCAGTTGCTTGTTACACCTATGGAAGGCATGGGAAATGGACAAAAACATGCTTCAGTTGTAAATGAGGATGATAACATTGCGGAAAGAAAAGAGCTGTGCAATGGTGGTCCTGCACAGCTTTATCACTGGCATTGCCTTGCCAGTTGTGGCACACGTGGGGGTTGTCAGAACAGACAGGAGTGGCCAAGAATACTTAAGCAGTGAAGAGGAGGGAGGCATGATGGCTGAAAACCAGAAGTGCTCTTGAATCCTGAGAAGTGCAGACTCATCCTATCCTGTGGATTGATTTTAATGGTTAGAGAAAGGTACAAGTACCTCCATTAAAATACATCTCTTCAGAAAAAATACATTCAATAGCATAAATAATTTAACATTATAAACAAATGACAAATAAAACATCCTAATAGCAGAGGATGTAGGATGCTTGTACTGCATTAAAATAGATCAAGTGGCTCAATTATGCTATGTCAGGAAGAGAGGGATATCAATATCGTGGGACACACTCTAGCCAATCCAGATACCACAGATTAAATTCTCCTGCCAAGGACTGCTCCTCTAAGACTGTGTCTCAAGTAGTGTGGGGAAAGTGGAGAAGGTTACATTGAGGATACTCTCAAAGCCTGTCTGGGCCATCTGCATGCAGTGTGCGGATAATTTATGCTGATGGACATTGCTCAGGAGTCTCCTAATATTGTTTTAAAGCCATGAGGTCATATTCCCTGGAAATGGCTTACCCAGAGGTGTTCAGGGCCCAATTAGTCCAGTCCCGTTTCACCACACTAAAATACATTTGTCTGCAGAAATGGCACTGTGTCACGTAGGTGGTTTTTGTTGTCTCCCTATGCTTGATGCAGCTTCATTAATGTTAAAGCAGTTTCCCCTTTGACTTGGTTTTCCCCTAAGTTCTCAGTCAATCTCTGCTCTATTATTGAAAGGGTCCTACTGATTTAATGGCTGGCATCAAGTTTGGAACTTGGTAACATTTTAGCCTGCTATGGACACCCCTTCTGCACCAGGCCAGGTTTTAGATGTGCTGCAAGAAGGAGTAAGAGCAGTCTGAGGGAGGAGAGAGATGCTAACGTGATAGGTACAATAAAATGAGGTTCGAGATAATTCCTGTGTGACATCTGGTGCAGTGAGGAGAGAATTTTAAGCATTTTCAGTGAAGCAAGATGTGGTTAATTCTGTTTCTGATCCTGAAGCTGACGCACGGAGCTGTCTGCACGGAGCTGAGCTGTCGTTGATCGGCGACCGAGCGGTGAACCAGATAACCCGCCCTTCCCTGCCGCTCCCATCTTCAACGTTCTGAGTGCCACCGTGTGGACAAGTTGTGCAATAACGGCTTTTTAACACGGAGTTGATAAATCCGCCCGTCACTGTTTGACAACCGGAGCTTCCACCCACGGGTGAACCCGTGTTGTTACGGAATCGTGCGCTGTTCTTAGCTTTCCGTTTTATTCCCCAGCACACACAGTGCAGGTGGTGCGACTTCTTTGCCTCTCTCTGGGTGATGTCTCCCAGCATCACACCAGAAAAGCCTCACATGTGCCGGTGAGGAGCTGAGGATCATTATTGATCTATTTATCGGCACAGTTTTGTTTATTCACATGACTAGGCTGATGCAAAGATAGACATCATGTTCCTTATGTGTCTGTCTGGTGTCTGAGAACACTGTGATGGAAACCATTACTACAGTAAGATTGTGACTTCCCAGTCTATCAGTGTGAAGTAAAGAGGATCCTCATCCATAGGGCATCAAGTGTCTGGAGACATCTGAATAGGAGCAGTAGAAACTGAGATCTGCTGCACCTCTAAACCAATCACCAGAGCTGCTGAGGTAATTGTCTTACTGCTAATTTCATAAGTGAAGTTGTCATTGCCCTTATTTTGTGCTCATCAAAACATCACCAAGTATTATTTATGAACTTCGGCTGCTCTAGTTTTATCCCATGGATTCTTTCCCCTCTGGTGAGAAGTAACAATTACATGATATGTATTTATATACATGACGGGTGAAGATTCACAAGGAGAGGCAGAACTTCACTGACTGAAAACCAGACCAAATCTTAGGTATGCAATCTTTTCCAGGACCGATGTTGATAAAAGTCTTTGAAAACTAAATACAGATTAGAAAATAGAATATACAAAAAAATTAATTACAAGTTTAGTTTATATTACTCAGCTAGATATATGGAGAGATAAAGGGGTTGGTAATTGTTGTACAGAAAGGAAGTGTTGGCAAGAAGAAAGGTGATGATATAATTAACCCCTAGGGGATACAGAGACATAATTATTGGTTGTAGGAAAAGTAAGTAAAACATAATTTCCCACAAAACCAATCCACTGAGTCTGCAACATTTAGCATCCAATAGTTGTGAGTTCAGGATGAAGACTTAAGAGGTCACAGATAAAAGGTTATTTTGTAAAACTCATCTCCTTTATTCATTTTCTGTAGGAGCACATACTGGTGAACAACTTTGATTTTCTCCCCTATGATTTATAGAAAAGCATTTCAAATTGTGTCACAGACCAAAGCTAATGCACATTCACTCCATCTTTTCACTTTGAGGAAAGGCACTCACTACGGATTCATGCTGGCAAGTTTGCATTCATGCCCTTGCAGAGTCTGGCTCCATGCAGTGGATGGTAGCCTACCTGAGCCTTCCTGCTGCTGCTCAGTGTGGTGAGGCTATAGGATTGTTTGATAGCTAGGAGCTCTGCTTGAGTAGCATACATCAAACAAGAACAAACACATCCTTTTGGCAGCATAACTCAGCTTGAGTGAATTGTAGAAAGATACAAATATTTGCTCCAATAGACATCCTTCAGCCTAAATAACTGCAGAACACCCGAGCTCTCGGCCTAAACCACACAAGAAAAGCACCTATGTATTACTGTTCCCATTTTAAGAGGAACTGGGAAATTTAATAGATCACTTTAAGGTCATATAAAAATCCTGAAAGTAGTAGGGATAGAGAGGCTCCTGGTCCTTCTCTTTAAGCAAGTGAATGTCCATTCTCCAACTGCGCACCAGGAAGGAAAGGCTGAATTAATGGTTTCAGGTCGTTTCTCTGGGAAGTTGTCATTTAGCCACATTGGTGTGTAGCTCAACCTGACCCTCAGATGTCACATCAACTTTGGGTGCACATTTGTGGATTCATTAAGTCTAACGGGATCAGCTGCTTCTGTTTAATGGTTTGCCAAGTGAAAGTTTCAGTTTCATTGCTGTGATGTTCTTACAGCAGTGTGCCTGCTGGATCTGACAGACACATGGGTACATTACATGTCAGACTGTGACTGATCACGATTCTCATAACCACTGCTAATACACAGATGAGGACAAAGCCTGAGGAAGAGATCACATTTGCAAGGTTTTACTATTTCCCAGGTTCTTTAGGGGAGTACAGAAATTATTCCACATTTAATTCATCAAAAGGAAATACAAACACTTCAAGGGAAAAAAATGTATTAAAATGTATTAGAATGCTCTAGACTAACCTTTAAAGTAAGATGCACAAGTCTCATACATTACATGGCAATGACTGAAGGGCCTATTTCTTTAGTGAAGTTGGAAACAGTAAGGTAGAAGAAACAGTATCAAACAGAAACATTTTCATGCATTCCTACCTCCATCTGCCTGCACTCAGCCTAATTAGAAACAAACTTTGCCTTTCCCTCTGGAAAGCGCACAGGGAGGTCGAAGACCCAAGCTTACACAGGGAGCTTGTAAAGAGGCCAGGATCAAGCTCCCAGCTCTCTCAGCCCGTTACAGTAAATAGTGCATGATGCTGTGAATAATGGATAAGCACTGGCAGTTTTTAAAGCATTTACACCAGGTTTACTGGGGCCTTTTGCTTATCCAACACTGCCAAGCCAGGACTCCTGTGACACAGCTAAACCCACTCTCTCCTTTCAGGTACTTTGCAGTTTAACTCCAATGGAGAAGATAGTTTGATCTTAAATATGCAGTGGAGCATCTCTTGGCAGGGCTTTTATCTGTGACTTCAGTAGGAAAAGTCAGCCCCTCAGATGTCAAAAAAACACCAATCACTTTGACATCCTCATAGATCATAATAAAGCCCTACATTTTTACATATTATAAAGGTTTCTGTATAACCTGCAGTGTATTTCTGCCCTTTAGAAGAGCTGTGCTTTTGAAAGGAACTTCCAAAGGAATGTGAATTTTGCCTTTGTCATCTTATATGGCTTAAACATTCCCCTCCTTCCTCTTAGATTAACTTACAGATACTTGCCTTTCATCCCCATTTTGTGCTTCGCTTCCAATCATTACTTTAAAATTGTGGAACAAAAATTTTAGACCAAAACTTTGCTGTACTATTATGTTTCCCTGGAGTGCAGGTCTGTATAACTCAACCTTAGCCTTAGATGTCACAGCAACTTTGAATGCACATTGGCAGATTCATTAACTATTACATCTAATGGGATCAGCTGCTTCAGTTAATGGCTTGCCAAGTGAAAGTTTTAGTTGCATGCCCGTAATGTCCTTACAGCAGTGTGACGACTGGATCTGACAGACACATTACATGTGTCTGCCATTACATGCCAAACTATGACTGATCACACAATTCCCACAAATATCTACCCTTCTGAAATCACCAGTTGCTAGGAAAAAAAAATGTAGAATTCCTTAATTACTTGTGACATAGGTAGTGTTTACTATTCACTAGACAAAAAAAGATACAGCCTGAACAATCCCCTTTAAAATGCTGATAAACTATCATCACATGAGTTTTGTGTATTAAGAAAGCATATAAATCAGAAGACAAGGACCACACCTTCTGCCTCTAAGACAGAACTATTTGACTACATAGTACAGTGAAAAAGGAAAACAAAGGATTAATAAATTCTGTAAAGAAGTAAAAGTCATGCAAAGAGGTAGCTGATATGGCTTCTTTTTTTGGTATTATCTCTGCAACTATAATTAGGAAAAATATTAGGAGGTTAGGCAGACACCCCTTTTCAGTATCTTGGGAGCATTAGAAAAGTATTTCAACGAAAGCTCTAGTCCAGGTTAAGAGAACAATCATGCGTCCACTTGTTAGCATATTAAGGCTGTTGTTAATAAACTTGATTGTCAAATAATTCTTGGAAAGTATGTATTTTAGCAAATAAATTTTGTTTCCCAATATATTACAGAGAACATCCTGAAGTTACATAAATCAGACAGAGTAAAACACCCTTGCAGCTATACAGATGTTAAACATTTTCATCACTGTAATTATTTATGGCACTGTATACATGTGGGATCACAAGTGGGATTTTTCAGGTTGCCAAAACAGGATATTCTGTACTTCACTGATTGATGACAAACTATATTGAAATATTTTATATGGATTTATTTCATTATTCCAGCTCAGTCCTCAATGGATTTTATGTACTTCTCATAGGCGTCTTCATTCATCAGTTCATCAAGTTCAGCAGGGTTTTCCACAGTCATCTTGATAAGCCAACCTGAAGTTAGGAAATGAAAAACAGTTGCTAATATCCTACAAGAAAGATTCATTCACGTCTTAGAAAAGTGCCCCCAGTAGGCTACAAGCCCTCTAACACTGGTACAATCAACAGGATTTCTTGTGCAGGCAAAACAATGTTTTAATACTTTTTTTTTTAATAAAATGAACAACCAACCTGTCATAAGAAATGGCCTTTGAGCCAGACCAGCTATCTAATTTAGTACTGTCTGATAGTGGCATCAAGGAGACACTGTCTAGAAAGACAGCCTGACCTCTTGGTATCATAAGCTGCTACAAGAGGGGAAGAGAAATGTGATGAAGGGAAACAGATTTAAATGCAACCACAGTCTATGTCTGAAGAGAACATGGTGTAAAAAACAGGCGCCAGCAAAGACCAGACTACACTAATGCTTTCATGTTAAATTCTACTGCGCTTGAACTGTATTCAACATATTCCATTTAAATCTTCACACCATTGAACGGAAAGAACTAGGAACTGAAGAGCCATTTTTGCTAGCAAGAACCCAGGTGGTATTCATTATCCAAAGATAAAAATGACATCTTACCATCTTGATAACAGGATTTATTGACAAGCCCTGGATTATCTGCAAGGGCATCATTAACTGCAGTCACTTCTCCCGAGAGAGGCGAGTAGAGTTCACTAGCAGCTTTCACACTTTCCAAAGCTCCAAACTCATCTGAAACATAGAATATGGTGGAACATTTTTTAAAGGAAAATACAAAGCACTTTAGGTTTTTTTAGTCAGATGTTCTGGTGATGACCTAGCCATCGAACAATGCCTGGATCTTGAGCAAGGAAAACTGTCAGATATTGAATTCACCAACTTTATGACAACAATTAGCAGTATTAAATTTGGTAATTCATGCTAGTAGCTAGCTGGCTACTACAGAAGGGATGGAAATTTCTTACACGTAGTCTGATCCTTTGGCTAAAGCCCTGTAGCATATGGTTTGATATCAGGTTGGAAGGAACCACCTCCAGCCCTTGGGGCAAGAGACCTAAATAAACCCTCTAACTACAATTCAAACCTTTTTATATGTAATTCGGTTACAAAATAGACACAGCCACTATTTGGGAAATGACAGTTTTGTTTCAGAAACACTACTGAGTGCTACGTTTGCACTCAGAAAGCACACATTAGTATTCACAAGCACCATGATAGAGTCACCCAGCTGCCGTTCCCCTTTTTTCTGTTTTGTAGTCAGTTATGGAAACAATGCTTGGAGCAGTGTAACTCCAAGCCACAAGCAAACAAGACACAGGCGGAGGAACACAGAGCTGTCACAAGAGTAGATAGGCATGAGCAAGAGGAATCAGGGAACAACATGTTCTGAGAAAGCTTGGAATTAGACTAAAGCCAGAATAAGTAGAAAAGAACTAAATGGAAATGAAATTCCTTCAGATAAAACTACAAGTTGGTTAATTAAAGCCCTAAACAAAAAGACCTTTTGTTTAGGGTTTCACCATTCAATGTGATGTACTAGGTTTGGCCAAAACAGTTCCATATGAACCTATTCCACAAGTAGGATGGCAAAAGAGAGGCCTGCTACTTTACCACTATACTTTCTTTTTCTGCAATGTCTAAAGCTAATGACCACCTTTTCTTCATATACTAGCAAAAGAGCTCTCTGTAAATAGGCTTTTATTTTCTACCTGTTAGTGCCCACCCTTTTCTAACGTAGAAAACTACCCAACTGAATGATTTAAAATGTAACAATTTGTACATTGCTAATGAGCAAAAACCTATGATTACAGATGATACCCCAAAATTACTGAGTCTGTATGTTCACAGAAAAATTAGAGCTTGATATCAATTAGATGCTTCACATTGTAGAACTCATGAAGTGCCTAAATGCAGAATCACAAATAAGCCAGCCTGAACACTAGCAAGTCCAAATTAAAGCATAAATATTTTAAAAACAGAGCATAGGTAAAATCATTACCAAAAAACCTCAAATATTTTTAAAATAATTTCTTCACAGTTTAATAAGCAGGTATTTTCTGCTACCACAAATGGTCTGACAGTGAGAATTTGAAATAAAGCTCTTTGGTAGAAATAACCTGGATTTGTTTTGCATCCAGATGATTTGTAATGGTATTAATGAACATAAAGATTACTTCATAAAATTAATCTCTGCAAAGAGTGAGTGGGATGACTAGAATACTTACTTCATTAGAAATCAGAGCCAAAACTTACCATGTTTACTCAATTTTGTCCCAATTTCTGGAAGACTACAGTAAACAACATCTCCTAATGCCTCCTTAAAAGAAAAACAAAAGCACAAAGCGTACATTAAAGAAACTATACATAGGAGAGACCTGATATAGTAACTCTAGAATGTGTATATATGTAATCTCTGGCTCTAAATTAGGTCTCATTCTTTTAGGCATACATATTTTTTTCCACTTCTTTTTAAACATTTAACTTGGAAAATAATGCTTTAAATGCCCAATTACTGTTCATGTATTACAGTGTTAATAACCCACAGGCTGAGTTACAAGGCATGTATATATCAGCTCATCTTCACATCAGCTAGAGTAACGACTGTTTTAAAGGACAATGATCCCAGTGATTGGAGGAATACCCTTTTTGTTACTTCCAGTGCAGTTTGAAAGAAAATCCAGTGTTTCCTCTCCAGACATGGACAGCTGGACAGTTTGTCCTCACAGACTTAATGAGGAGCCTTATCACCACAAGAATCAGCTCAACCAGAACAGGCGCCTGCCTCTTCACTGACAAATGTACCCTATCTCACAAAAGACTAGAGATCTTACAGTGTATTCGTGTTACTTAGAAAAAACAGAGATCATGGGAAATGCTGCTTGTCCTACAAAGCATTAATTCCACTTCACTGATAGCTTCTCATGTAACAGTTTCTCAAGTTTCACATACAGTGAATCTTAACCTGAATTTGCCCGTGACCATTCCAAATCAAGTACTTGCACGAGTACAAAACAACCCAGAGGAATTCCTAACCTAGAGTAATAAATATATGCCATGTTGTACCAGTATTCACAATTGTTCTTTAACCAGAGGGAGTGCACCATATTCCCGTTCAAGGGAAATTTGACATAAAAAGTGCACAATATCCTCTATGTAGCCACAAACTCCTCAGGCCTTTATGAACTCGGGTAATAGAGGAGGTTTTGAATTCTGCTGAACCACTGAGTTTCTCATCAAGTTCAGCTCTCCATAGGCTCAATCTGAAATGATTAAGAATTTATCAGGATGCTGAAGCAACATTCACAAAAACTGTGAAAGATCCAAGTCCAAAAATCATGTCTAGCAGACAGCATATGCAGTTAGAACAGTAAAAAACAGTAAAAAAAACCACCTGTCCATGGTGCAAGGACAAGAACAGGTATGCATAAATAAATATTGCAGACTTGGGTAAAGGGGGAGGGATCGATACCTGTGCAAAATTGCTGATTCCTACTGTTCCAATGCCATTTTCAACAGATATCCATTCATGCTTGTCTGTGAATTTGCGGGCTAAAATGAAACAAACTTGGTATTTCAGAAATAAGTGACATTGTTCACTTAGATACAGTAACACATTTACACTGTCAAACTGTGCTTGCTTTTTTAGTGAGGTCTGTTTTGTTAGCTTTTCTTGGAAAACAGGATATAAAATTTACAGAAGCATTTTGTTCTGCTCGTGACATTCTTAGTGATGCAGTAGAACCTCACTAGGTGTTCCGCTGAGAGTATTTTATGACATGCAATCATCTAGAGACTGATAAAACACAGGAGCGAAAGGAGTAATTCTACTTCAAACAAAAGTCTAAGTCTGAAGCATATGTGTACTCATTCCTATGATGGCATCGTGGCTTTTCAAGCATATTTACTGCTTGTTTCTGACAACCACTTTATTATTCCAGGGAAGGCCAGTGTTAATGACGCATTAGAAACTGTCAGCACTACAGCATCTTACACAAAGTACTTACAGAGCCATGAAGTAAAAAAGTTGCAGCCTAGCAAAAGGGGCTGATTCCCTTCCCTCCCCTGATACATCCTATAGAGTCTATTTCTCCCAGCTTAATGTTGTCACAGATCTGTGGAAAATTGAGGCAAATTGATACAGACCAAATTAACAAAGCTACTCATCCAGACAACTTACTTAAGAAAATGCGCTTGCTGTTATCACTGTTACTGTAGGAACACCATGATTATTCTGTATAGTTTTAAAATCAGCATAATTAAGACCCTGTTCAGTCTTTTCACAGCAATCTGGCAATTCTACATATATTTTAGATCTATAACATTTGGGGCAGCTTGTACCAGCTTTTATTTCTTCCTATAAAGTCATACAGAGAGACTTCAGAAGAATTAATTGAAATAGGTAACACTTTTCTCACTCACATTTTACCTGGAACTTTTCTTACTCGGAGCATTTTCAGCCTGGTTTGTCTGCTTTCTCAGTTCCATGGTTTCCACATGGAACTTTCCCCCTTTTTTATTAACTTATTTTTAATTTTCACTTGTAGCACCTATCCAATCAGGCAAGGGATGGGCTAGAAGCTGGAGAATACAACTTCTTAAACAGAGCTCCCTGTGTGACAAGCACCAGAATAGCACAGCTGGACCTTCTCTTGAGTTCCAAATTCTCCTCTCAGGCTCCTCCTCTAGGCTGGACTCCTTATGCTGGATGGAGAAACTACACTGGCACAAATCCTTCTCCATTGTCTACACATGAAGGAGAACAGAAGTTCTCACTGTAGACCTGCTACAATCTTTCCTCTCTAAGTCAGTCATATTTTGAGCTGTTTCAGTTGTAGTGATCTTCTCATTTATGTCTGAATATGTTTAAGAGAAGTAAGTCTCAGGTAAAGTGGTTTATCTTTGAAGACAATCCAAGTTTTACAGACCTCAGTAGAGCAATACATGTTTTTGCAAGTATAGTACACAAAAAATTTAGAGTAAAATGCAAATATTAAGTATTTTCTAAATTTTCCAAAACCCCAGAGAATTTCAGGTAGCACTATTTCTACCTACGAAAATCCCTCAGGACACATTCTAATAAAAGAAACCAAAAGTCTTAAATCATTTTAGGTCATGACATTAAATCCACAGGAATTTCTTTGGAAATGAGTAACAAACCATAAGAATGGACAATGATGCAATCTCAAACCCAAGGTGAGCATCTGTGACACTACATGTCACAACGAAGCCAACCTCTGTCTTTTTTTTTATGCAGGATAACAATATAGCATATGATTAGTTTATAAGTCAAGGTTAAAAAAAGATAATAAAAAGAAATCCAGAAGACTTCCACAATCAGTTCAGAACAGAGCAATAAAATGTTCTCAACAGCTGGAAGAGCACTGAAGTTTGTTGAAGGACAAATTAAAAAATTAGACTTGAACAATTCTAAGCACGCAACAAAACCACTGTAAATAAAGGTCAAATTAAAGAGTTAATAAGTAATCTCAAAATCTGACCTTCGATCTTATGTAATCAGCTCACTAAATAAATCAAACTAAACAAATATGAACTGTCAAAGCACACCATGTCTCTTCTGTGAGCATTCTTTTCCAGGAAAGCAGCAAAATTTACTCTAGTTTCATTCATTTCAACAGGACCTTGTTATCAGCTTAACCAGCACATTCCGAATTCAGACCGTCATTTAACTTAGCCTGCATCTATTAAGTATTTCATAAATATATATCTGAAGAGTGAAGGAAAACTCACACCTCCACAAAGAGGCATACAACATTTTTCCTCTCTGCCTAAAACAAAATCATAGTTTATGGTTTTGTTTCAATTTATAGCTACAGAAAAGCAATGGGTATATTAAACAATTAGAATAGTAAAAAAAAAGCTGATTTTGAGTCAAATTGCAACTAATGACTAATAATTTCTCTCACTTGGTGCAGAAGACATTTAAAAAGATAGTCTTCCAACCTATCTGGAAGGACGTTTACGACCTTTTCTTAGTGGCAATCATTTCTTTTATAGCATATTGTCCTCTTTACCTTTTCAAAATTTGTTTGCTGGGGTATCAATATTTTTCAGGCTTTCACTCACAGGGAGCTTTGACAGCAGAAGACACCTTCAGAATTAACTACTTCAAGTACAAAATCACACCAAGCACCAATGTGCAACCCCATCTCCTGCCTTACCCTTTCTGTAGCTGTGCTGCACAGGAGCTGCTGAGGCAGCGCCAAACTTTAGCTCAAACAGCCCCAAGGCCCTAAAACCCTGGTTATGTTTCCTGTCAGCACACCTAAACTAATTGCTGCCGGCTTCCCTCCTCCCGGCTGTGCCCCTTTCTGGTCCTGCTACTGATGCTCCTCAGACAAGGATCCTGCTTCCCGCTTGACAAGATACCCACTTCCTTTGTCAAGTTCACGTCTCCATGCTCGCCCCGCTCTGCACCCTGGCTGAGGCTGGAAAGGGACAGGGCCACTTGGCTTTTTGCTGCAGCATGGATAGGAGGTTAAAAGTTTCCTGCCATCTAACGGAGGCGAACCTGCTCCTCAGGGGAGGAGGCACCGGGAAGGTGTCAGCACCAGGGGCAGGTGAAACCGCGCTCTCATTGCCCCTTGCGGCTACAAACCCTCGCCGGCCTTCAGCCATCTTGCGGGGCCCTCCAGGTCCCCACACGGGCACCCGGGATGGAGATGTCCGGCTGCAGCCCCAGGGAGATGCGGCACCCCGCTCCCCGCAGGCCCCGTGCGCGCCGCACACGGAGTACCCGCGCTCGCCGGGGCCAGCAGGCGGAGAGCGACCGCTGGCGCTGCTCCGCGCACCGAGCAGGGGGCTCACCTCAGCCCCGGGCGGCGGCGGCACCGCTCCCCACAAGGCCGGCCCGGCCGCAGCCGCAGCCCACCCTCCCCTCCTGGCAGCTCTGTCAGAGCGGGACCGACGGCTCCCCAGGCAGCTCACCAGACAGCACCAGCGAGCTGGTGGCCAGCCTCCTGGCCGCGAGCACCCGCGGCGGCGGCGGCGAGAGGCGCGGGCAGCGCGGCGCCAGGCCCGGCCCGACCCGCCGGAGCGCTCGCAACGCCATCTTGCAGCGGCGAGCGGGCGGAGCCGCGCAGAGCGCCCGCCCCACGGGAGCGCGTCAGGGGCGGCCGTGATGGGTCCCCTCAGCGCAACGGCCCCGAGCCCGGGGTCGGCGTCTGCCTCTGGCGCTTGCTCGGTGGAAAGAGTGGTTTTTAACCCAAACCGTGCAACAAACGCTCATTGTTTATTACATACAAATCCACAGTACGCGCATGCACGACGCTCTGTTTTAGGTTTAGCGCTGTTTCTTAGCTGATGCTCCTAAATAACATGTCGACTATGGTTTATTGGTTGAATACCACAACGTTTCAGTCAGAAGCTATGGTAACCTAAGTCAAGTGATTGCAGCTGGTAGTTAAAAAGTAAATCTTCCACCCCCAAGGGGACTTTTCGATGTGATTATTATTCAGTCGTTGGCAGGTTGTTCCAGTTGGTCGTTAGTGACTGGTGTCTCTTCCTTCTTGCATTTAATCCCAAAGAAACTGAAAAGTTTCAATAGCATTAGGTCAACAATCTCCTCTTCTTCTGAAGCCTGAAATAACAGTTAAGAAGTAAGTTACTTGGATGCACAGACCGGAAGTGGATACAGCCTCTGCCATAAGAGGGGATCACAATTTGAGGTGAGATAAACTAACTTTCACTCCAGCAAAGCATGAGTTAAACCACAACTATGAGTAACTGCCAAAGCAGAGCATCATGCCAGTATTTTTATCAAGACAAAAGTCCCAGATGGACCAGATGAGCCTTGAGGTCCTTTCCAACCTCGTGTTGCGGGATTCTATGAACGTGGGTGAGGAAGTCTGGGCTCTGCCAAATCCCATGGAAATCTGGTTACGGGAGCCTGGAGTTCCTTTGGTGGCTACCCTGCAGCTGGTGGTGTATACATACAGTGAGCCACCCAACATTTCTACATGAAGCAAATGAGAAAAAATAAAAAACACTTGTTTTCTATTGGCTGTGTACTTTGTTTTCATCTTGCTTGACTTTATTTAAAACACGGAATTTTGGATAGTACCGGAGTACTAACCTGGATTTTGCTCTGTGCTGTCAATAGCTTAGATGGGTCAGACACAGTGACACTTTTAAAAGGAGCTGTAAAGTCCTCATGGACTTTGATGTCTGTTTTGGCACTGATTTCAATGGAGCCAGGCACAAGTCTAAGACTTTTGCTGGATTTAATGAGTGAACAGAAGGCTACAAATCAGATCTTGTGCTGAATCTGAGTAGGGATTTGTCTGAACAGGAATGGACAGTGTAAATCTGGAAAATCTGAAGTGTGATTTATAAGTAAATGAGTTGGACTGAGTTTACAAGGGTTTCATCCAATGGTGGAATACCTAAATCATGAGTAAGCACTGCGCAATAAATGTTAAACACAAAGGGAGAGCATACATGAGCATACCTGGTGGTGCTTCTGCTCATCACTGAAAGCAACCAGAATCACTGAGATGAACAGATTCAGTACCACAAATGTCATGAAAATTATGCAGGATCCAATCAAGAAGGAGCCTAAAATTGGATTGTAGTCCAAGACCTGTAGTATTCATAATGTAAGACATTGTATATTGATTGTAAAAGCAAAAAAGCATACACACAAGCAGTTAAGACACAGTAAGGAGTTTGTCTCTTTGAAAATCCTTGTGGCTAATAAATTATACTACATGTATGTATATGCATTTTCTTCTCTAATCAATTTCCTATGCTGATAGAATATTTTATATCTATGATATATGACTATGGATAATCTTTGGGGTTTTTTAAGTATTTGCATTTGACTGTGTTAGTATGAAAGTTTCATGTGAAGGGTTGACAAGCCTGGAGGCATGTTTATGCACAGAACAGCTCCATCATGCTTCAGCTTTCAAAGTAGAAGTGAAATCTCTATGTTCTTATTTTATTTTCTTGTATGCTTTACAAAGAAGCCCAGTCAGATTGTCACAGACATAAACTAAGTGTTGTGTAAAAGTAAAAACCTATAATTTGCATGTAAGCTATATCCTAGGAATATGTTTTGATTATTAACAACATCAGTGGGATGAACATGTGAAAAACTTTGTGTCCAATTACTGATCTTCAAAGCTACCCATACCCTGTTTTATCTGTGGTAGGAGATCTGCCAAGGAGGACTTCAGTCAGAGATGTCTGTGAACTGGCTTAATCCACAAAGAGCTGTTCAAAAGACAATGTAATATTTGAAAGAACTTCATGGAAAGTTCAAGAATAATAAAATCAAATGTAAAGTTCCCTTGTGGAAGGCCTTGCCTTTCTCAGGAAGCTGATGAGTGTGTGCTCATTTCTGTCTGTAGCTTTCTAAGGAAATTACTGAAAAATTTCTGTAATCAATAAGTAACAAATCTAGCTAAAATGTGAGCGCTTCTGTCAATGCAAGGTTCATTCTGCATCTGAGACTGATGCTCAAAATGGGATGTGAGATACATTTTGCCTGGGGTCTATTTCTTGATGAGAAAAGCTTTAGGAAGCTGTGGAGCTTCCAAAATTAGATTAATTTCTAGCACTAACTGAAAGTCTTTCTATTTGCTGGGTCAAAGCACATTTGATAGCTGAGATGCCAATTATACAGTGATAAACATTGAAAATTAGAGGTGATACCTCCTCATAGTTGAAGATTCCCAGCTGAAGACTGACCATGGTCTCTGCTGAATTAAAGAGAGTTTTGTAAGAGGAGAGCTTCCAGCCGAATATCAGGTTTGTCTGCAGAGGGAAGAAGACATACCTTGTGTCACAATCTGAGTCCTTGCTGCAAAATCAGCTAATGACTGCTTTATGCAGAGGAAGCTCTCCCACCTTGTTACCAGAGCCATGAAGCTTTTTCTGCAGTTTGGGGTTTTTTTTTGTTTGTTTACAAACAGGGGAAACACTAGATAAGGTCACAGAAGACTAGCTTAGAACTGAGAACTGGGTTTACACTTCCTGAACTGTGTTTAGCTGTCAGACCTTTTATCATGGCTATGAGAATGTCTTATATCTGCTCACTCACTATATATGTAAAAAATATGGAAATACATGACAAAACATGTCATATTTTAGCCTACCTTCATGAAGCAGATTTATCCCTGCATAATTAACCAAATTAATCACAGTCACAAACACATACCTTTCAGTGCATAGATCCTTCCAAATAGGCAACCCTCTTGTTTGCCCTCAGTGACCAAGATGCTATTTTCTTAATTTGTGGGCCTACTGTGTCTGATTTTAAATAGGGGTTGCTGCAATCTCAACTTTTCTCCATCCCTCTGCTGCTTTCTTTTACAGCTTCATCATTTGCATGATGTGACAACAGGCTTTGCTGTGGAACTGATTTGATCACTTACTTTGCCTTTGGCTACACCAGTGCCTAAAGCTACTCAGTTGCTAAAGTGTCAATGCTGGAGGAAGAGATGAGGAATGTGAAGTCAGGCAGTGTGAGGGCACAGCAGGTTCCATTTGTCACAGGACTGCCCTTTGTAGGACAGTTTGGATTTGGCTCAGATGATTTCCCCATTTACAGAGATTTTGCAATTGAGATGTGCCGAATTTCCTCCATCAGTCTGCCAGAACATTTACATGAAACATTTCAGCTAAATCAGTAAATATACATAAACAGTTGCAGTCCAATAATTCTTTAATCTTGTTAGAATTAAAATACCATTTTATTTGCATAAGTATTCCTGAAACAGGCAGAAGAATAATTATTTCCCACTTAAAAACTAGCCAAATAGAAAATGACACTTGCTGCACTCTCCCGAATTTAGGCTTTATCCAGAAAATTTTTCTATACTTTCTTTTTTTGTCACGCCTGTTACACTGAGATAATCCAGTTTTTCATCTCCGTGTTTGGTTTTCGTACTAAAGAATTGGGCTCCAAGCTGCTAACCTAAGATGTAGGTAGGCAGCTTTATTCAATTTTAAATTTCAAAGCTATGTTGCTTTCACCATTCAGAAATAATTAATTTAACTTGACAGTATGTGGATACAGACTGCATACAACAGAAACCACAGCGATACTCACAGCAATGGAATAAGCGAGGAACATGATTGCAATAACAGTGATGAATCCAGAGATATCACCCCACGCCCTTCTTAGGGTTGAAGTAATCATGTTTATTTTAGGATTGAGCCTCAGGAGATGCCACAGTTTCACTGTGGAGAGAAGCACTAGGAATGCAATCAGGTAGCCAAGAACTGCATCGGCTCTTGCTGTTTCATTAAAGCTTATGCAGCTGGTAAGAAAAAAGAAAAGACGTAGTAGACCCTGCATACAGAAGCTGTTAAGTGCATGAATGAGTATGCTGGAAAACCCAATCGTGCTGTCCTTGTTTCCAGTGGCAAGCTAACTTGAGTTCCTACTTCAATGTTCCCATCTGTACTTCCTGCTGTGAGCACACAAAAATTTCAGTTACATACAGCAGAGCTTTTTATCAATGTTAGCTAGAGCTGAGAAAGGGTTTAGGCTGTAGCCCAAGTGCTGCTCAGTTTCAGCAAGTCACAGCTTAAAGCCAGCTAATGCAAACTTACTATCAAAATTCTGACTTTTAGAAAGATAGGTTCTTCTGTGCATGTGTAGTTGAGAGGATGGTGCAGTGCAGCTAGCAGGATGCACCAGGTGTGACAGGATTAGCCAAATTCCAACCAGTTGTGTGAGAAGCTACTGTAAAGTAAGTAAAAGACTGAAGGTCAGAACTGTGATCTGTGACTGAATTTGTTAGCTGAAAAAAAACCTTGGTAATACTTACTTGCCCTTTATAAAGGTAGCACATTGTGCTTACGATTTTGTTTACAACAGAGGTGACCACAAATAGATTTTATAAATCTTGTATGCTAATACAGGACATGACCTATAACCTAGATGATCTATGCATGCTGCACTGGCAAGAATACAGCTATCAGGTTAAGGGAAGTGTTTGTTCTTTCATTGAGCACTTATGAGGTGGCATATAGAATATTGAGTCCAGTTTTGGGCTCCCCAGTGCAAGGAGGACATAGAGTCCAGTAAAGTGGCACTGGCATGGTTGGGAGTCAGGGTACGGGACAAGAGAAGGATGTCAGAGCTGGGTCGGTTCAGCATGGAGAAAAGAAAGCTAAGTAAGGCCTCTAATTACAGTCTGTAAATACCTAGTCAGTGTTTACAGAGAGGATGCACAATGAAAGGATGCAAGACAACAGCCACAAGCAAGAGGAATTCCATCTGGACATGAAAAAAAACATGTTCTTTTATTTCCCCCCGTGAGAGTGGTTCAGCACTGGAACAGGGGTCCGGGGAGGCTGTAGAACCTCTGTACTTGGAGATACTGAAAATTCAACCAAAGCAAGCCCTGAGCAACTTGATCTAATTCCACAGGAGGGGGTTGGAGCAGGGACCCCCAGAGGTCTTTTCCTTCCTAAATTATCCTGCGATTCTGTCATCTATTTCCTGAGTTGAACATTTTTTAACAGATGTTACCATTTTCCACTCTGTATTTAATAGTCCATTACTGTCTTATAAACAATTGTTGATTGAGAGGAGTGTGATGCAGATAGATGGGAAACCAGCAGCTAAGATAGGGACTTGGTGCTCAAGTCTGCTGGATTTTATTAGAGCAGTATCAGAAGAAAATCCTGTTGCTGACACACATCTAAGCCCAGAAATACTTACATGCTTCATGAGCATAGCCATATGGGGTAGCATTATCTAGCACAGACAAGCTGCTGTCTGGGAAGATGAAAAACAGAATTGTTTCTGCATAAGTAGCACCAACAAATATTGCACTAAATAGCACTAGTACTTACTCCTCTTTGTGTTCCTGGTAGTAGCTGATGTCTCTGGTCCCAAGGATTGTCCGCTTCACAAACACTGACAGAGCACTCCAGCTAATCAGTATGATGGTCATCTCCAGGAGATTCCACTTACTCTGGTAGTATCTCCATCTCTGAGTCTTCATCAGTTTTCCCTGTGAAAAGAACAGCTTTGCTATTTCAGTCTTGTGTCTCTATATCATACAAGACATCTCTGCAGGTCTGTCCTCTCTGCAATAAAGCAGACTGCTGCACATCAATAAAGCTACATTTTACACTATCTTTTCATTATCTTTCTCAAAAGAAGCATTCTGTCCAAATAAAGTGTTGCCTTCCTGTTATTTAATACAGATATAGTATCTGATTCAGTCTTCCATTGAAGTCAAGACTTCACCTCCACTGAAACAGGTCAACAGCAGCACTCCTGAAATCAAGTACAGTCTTAAAGTTTCTGTAAGTAAAATCAAAACCAGACATGAGATGCTGCTGTCAACTGACCTTTCTATTGGGCCTCACCTGTATGATCATGTAGTACACAATAAAGAGGAAATAAATTACTTCTGCTGCAACCACAAAGATGTGGAGACTGTTGGTGTATGGGTAAAGCTGGACACTTTGCAGCTCTGCGCTTGTGAAGAAGGCCCCTAAAAAACAAGCAACATTCACCTTGGTGCTCTGTTAATTACATCTTCTTGTTTTCATTCAAACAACTAAGTTCATCAGTAAGACTTCAATACTCACATTCATATCAGTGTGAGACTGAATCCAATTACTAAACTTAGATTCATACTTGATTATGTGAGTAGCCTTATAAGTGTTCTTTAAAATTTTCCTTGAATAAGAATTTCAGTCGATGGCTGTTAGAGTGCTAGTCTTTCTTGTATGACAACAGTCTCAGCAGGGCTGAATTTGGATTGGATTACAAATGCAGAAGTGAGGAGAAGCTGGATATGTAAATCTGAATCTCATTCTCGAAAGAAACTGGGCTCAGTTTTGAGGCCTGGTTTGGGCATTTTGCAATACTGGAAGAGGCTACTGCTCAGATTAAATGCTTTTCTATGCCTTCAAACCAGAATCTAGTTTCACTATTTCCTTTGTTGTATCCAGGTTATGTATTATATGGTTACACAGCTATATATTAGAAGTCTTCTGGAACAAAAAAGACAGACTGTTATTTGTACTTTTTTGTCTTAATTTTGTATTGATTAGCTGAGATATTGGTAAACATAATTTTTCTTGTTCCTGTTGTGTAAATTCTGGAAATAAGTTTCAGTATGTTTTCTTCCTCAGCAGATGACCACAGCATAAGCAAACATAAGATATTCCATTATGGTCTGTATTAATGTGATACTACATTTTCCTAAGTGGCTTATAAATTTTGTATTGATTCTGTTATGAGTAGACTTATTAAAACACTTCTGTTTACTGAATAAAGTAGGTAAACATTGAGAACATGTAAATCTACCCTCTGTAGGTGCATTGCTTGCTATGTTCAGAAATGTGTAACTTACAAAAGGTTCTCACCTAAAGCATTGGTTTCAAACATCAGGCATACAATGCAGAACAGGTTCACATTGGCATTGTAGACTGTGAATTCAACAAACACTGCTCTTGTGAAGGTGTCTAGCCAGACATTGTTGAAAAGGTACTGGAGAATTCTGCATAAAAATGTACAGTATCAAATGGAGGATAGGGGTTTTTGGATATACTCACAGAGAAAAACAGAGGTAAGATTATCAAGAGGACATCTGGTCTGTCAAGTCTGGGTATAGAGGATGTTTTTACTATTAATGTAGGTTTCTTTTTGCCTCTTCTGGAGAAACAGGTACCAGATATTGGCCAGTGCTAAACCTGAGATGCATCAGGTATCCAGCCATTTACCTCATATAGGTTAGGCAGAAAAGGTTCTGATTTGGGGCTCTGGTTGTTACCTAACATGGAGCAAGATGACAGGATCATAAACTACAATGATGGCACCACAATAGTATCTACAATATTCAGCACAATGCATAGCAGAAAAACTCAGGATGCAATCTGAAATGAATCTTAACTAGGGTAAAGAGCATCACTGACACCACAGCAAATACACCAGTAATTTACAAGACCACAAGTGGTACCTGGAGGCATTCTTAGGATCAGTTCCCAGGTGAACCACATATCCCCCTCCTCTGTAGATGGCAAGTTTGCCCCAGGTGGGCTGCCCTCTCAGTTTGGACTGACTCTGATACTGCCATGCTGAGCTCAAGTCAGAGGAGTTATCAACAACTGAAGTGTTCCAGCGCTCCCCATACACTGATGTATCTTCTGTTTTTGTGGAATATGGAGCATGGCATTCCTGAATTACATGCTGGAGTTCGGGAGAAACAGGGCAGGTGTC
The DNA here is from genome assembly GCF_028554395.1 of Pezoporus wallicus. Lineage (NCBI taxonomy): Eukaryota > Metazoa > Chordata > Aves > Psittaciformes > Psittacidae > Pezoporus > Pezoporus wallicus. The sequence goes on along the minus strand of NW_026636866.1, from coordinate 2,548,494 downwards.
TCCTTTCACTCTTACTTGGCGAATTCGAGCACTACCCACCAGCTTGGAGTTGCCATCTGTAATGAATCCTAAACAGGAGATGGAAAAGAGCAGCACTGGCAATATGACAGAATTACTAATATTTCTTAATTTCATTCAGAATTTGCTGACACATTAATATTTTGCTACAGATTCTTTACTGAGAAACACTGTAAGTAAAATAGTTATGAAAATTAAGCCCTTGTGTTGATTTGAACTGAATTCTTAGATTACATCCATATGTAACAGAGGTCAGTATCACTACCTGTGTTTTATACAGAAGGAAAGTGAGGTCTGGAGAGGAAAGGGACTTGCTTTGAATCACACAGCAGAGTAGCTGTATGCAGTGTTCATTTGGCCACAACTGGTCAGTGCCTGTCATGTCCAATAAACAGCTCTGCTAATGTATTTCAGTATTTACTTGTAAGCAGGAAAATGGGCCATATTTGTTACTGGATATGCCTAAGGAAACACAGGGATATTGCATAATTAGCTTTCACAGTGACCTAAGGCATGATGCAAACAGAGCTCTCCTAGGAAAAGCTTTATAGGGCCACCTGTCTGCCATTATTTTTTTGAATTACAGGAAGAAACTCATGTAAAATTGAGGCATATATATGAATATCTGAAAAAAACTATGTAAAAACATTACAGTGCAGAACTTTTGGTTTATATTAAATATAAGGAAAATATCAGAGCACATTAAACTTGGCATCAAGCTGTAGGGTTTTTGTAATTCATGAATATTCATATTATAAGAATCCATACTTCCAGTCTCCTTCTCCAGTCAAATATGCATGTGCAAGTAAGGGGTATGTATAAAAGATAATGTTTCAGAATCTGGCAAGCTGAAGTGAAACAATGTGACTCTGCACCTTTATATGATCCATAAAGATTTTTGACCAAGGTAGTGTTTGCCCATGTGAAAAAATCCCGATAACTGTAGACACTGTGGAATCCATCTGTAAAGCTGTTCTCAATGTGTTTGTTTAGGTAGTAGGAATTGGGATCTCTCTGCCCATAGGCAACAAGTAACAGCATCCATAAAAAACCCAGATAGGCTGGAAAACAAGAAGAGACAATGCATGTGAGCTCAGATTTAATACTGCTGTTCAGAAGAGATTGCATGGATGGTTACTGCTTATTATCATAACTTACTAGGTTAAGGAGATGCTTTGCTAGACTCTGACTGACGAGTACTAATAAATTTACACAAGCTACAAGCATATCACATTTGGAATGGCAACTGTAAATAAAATGAGAAGTCTAACTTTGTTCCAAGTAAAGTTGAGGTAATCTTTTTCCATTGTTTTTAGAGGAAGTAAAACTGGGATTTAAATCATTATCTGTAGATACTCTCTGCTTTTAGAAAGATGGCCTCCATCTGTTTATTTATTTATTTTTTTATTTCAACTTCTTATCACTGACCTCCTCATTCTCCACTTTCTAATTCTTCTGTAACCTCACATGTAATCTGTTTCTTTACCATAAAATCAAGTCTTAGCCACACTTTTATCTCCAGCTACCCAGCTAATATTCCCACCTCCCTTCAGCTCCAGCTACCACTGAACAGCTGTCTCTATGCTGTAATGGCTGGAAGAAAGCTAAAGATACGCCAAAACTTTTTCACCCAAGAGAGCAATATTTTCACTGATAAAAGTACCAATGAATACTACTGAATACATCGAGATAATCTACATATGGATAATACCTAGGATTTCTCTGATGAGGGCAAATGCTTTCTGCTCCTTCATGCAGCTGATTTTCATTTTCTCCACATCAGCCGCAGGAGGTGGCAGGTAAATATTACTTTTACTGTCCCGTCGGGCTCCAAAGAGAGGGTGTGAATCCCCTGTGGGTGAGAGCAGTAACCCTGGAATTACTCAACAGATTGTCTATGTATGTCCTGCTTTTTGTTTCTTTTAACATCTTAAGTAACATTTCTCTTTAATGCTTTCCCTTATGAAGACAGGGAATGTGATTTAAACAGTTAGTATAGTAAGGCAAACAGGAGGAAAGGAGCTCACAAACACAGTGTGTTAGGTTTAGGAGCAGGTGTAGTCCAGTCTGTCTCTAGGCTGAGCATCTCAGAAGATGATGTATCCAGAGCCTGAGGCTGATCAGGGAGGAAGCTATATATCAGGATTCTTTGCTGTGCCCTAGGACTCCTGTCTGCTGGTGTCGGCTTTTTTTTAGACATGATTGTGATTGCAGAATCCACTGATTAAATGGAATAATACAGATAATTGTGCTTGTGGGAAAGTATGTGAACTGAGAACTTTCATGAGAAACTTAAAGGAGGTGGGAAATTTCCCTGAGAGGAAGTTCTAGATATGCCTGCAAGATAAAGATCTACCAGTCTAGTTGAAGAGTGTATTTTGTGCTGCATCACATGTCTATTTTCACTAGGTTGTGGAATAGTTACAGACATGAATGCTGAGATGTCTGTACAGAACTAAACCAAGCCTCCTTGTATATCTGTTTTTTCTTACATCTGATGTGAGAGTAAAATATTTAAGCATGGTTACTGCATACTAATAGCACTGATTCATTCATTTTACTATAGTGGCTTCAGTCAGTTTGTCACATTTTATTATTTTCTTCTGTAGGTGTTACTTGAACATTGACAGACTGAAAAGTGATTTACAGTTCTTGCAAGTGATTCTTGTGCAAGAATTTACAGTTCTTGTAAGTTCTGAAAAGCGATTTGCAGCTCTTGTACAATTCTTGCTCTAATATGAATCAATATAGGAGAATATTTTTTCCTGACATAGGCAAGCCAGGGATGTAGGGGAGGAAGGAGCTGGGTATCCTAGCAGCAAGTATGTCCTCTAGTAACAGGAAAAATGTCACAAAAGGGCCTGGGGAGATTGTGCATGTCTATGTGCATTTGCAGCAGTAAAAGGATAAACAACAAGATATTATTCTTTTGATCCAGAACTTCTTTTCATAAATCTTTTTCACCTTTTGATCTCTTACATTAAGTGTTCTGCAAGATTTATCCAGCGTACAATGGTATGGAGATGTTCTTTGTATGTTCTTCAACTGGCACAAAACTAGTTATTTAGGTTTGTTTCCACTTCCATGTTGATCTTGGGAATGCTGTTAGGTAGGCACATAAAAAACACAACTCTTGTGGCTTTAGTGATTTCTGCTAACCTTACTAGCCAAGATTCAGGTATATAAAGACAAACAGTGAAGTTCTCAGTTGAACTGAGTCACGTATTTGTGCATAAAGTACCCCAAAAGCTTGCAGAACACTCCCTTTAATAATTTCTCACTTTATAGGCAGTTACCTGGTGCAGCTAAAGGCCCATCAACAGCTGTGTTTTCTTCATCCTCATGTTCCACCTTCTTCAGAACCAGAGCAAAGAAAGCAGCAAATCCCAGCACCTGGAAAGAATTAGCTATAGATTCACCATATGTCCATTTCATATGAAGAAGCTCAGTCTTTGACCTGGATCTCTTTGGATCCAGGCACTGCAGGAGAGCACGTGTACTTTGGCTTTGTTGAACTCATGCAGTTGAAGCTGATAAACCAGAGAACAAGTGCACAGTGCACATCCAGCTAAATTGACTTTGCTGTATTATACATCGTCCCTGATCAGAAACATTATCACCTTTTAAACTCTGACAAAACAAGGGAGATGAAACTAATGGAGTGAATATCAGCAAAAGACAACAGACCCCTGTAAACCCCCTGCTAGCTCTTGTTTTAAGGGCAAAGACTTTTCATTTTACATGTTAAATCCTGTGGTTCTTTAGAATACTTGTCTTCCTGAAATGATAAATAGAATGGCCGATGGCTGTATTTCTGAGGAACTCACCTTTAAGGGCTGTGTGATGAAAAGACTTTCCAAGAAGGAGATGGCCATGGAGATCAGCCATTTGATGGAGTTCTCCTTGCCGTAATGCAGCCCATAGAGCATGGTAAAGAACCCAGATACACCACTGGTGGCTGCAACCAGGAACCAAGCAATGAACACAAACCACCAGGGCAGCCCTTTGAAAGAAGAACTTTTCTTGCCATCACTGGAGGAGCTTGGAGTAAGGGACAGCCTTGAGAGTCAACCAGAAGAGGAAAAGTCAGTTTGTAGTGGAACAGAAGCGAAGATCTCTTGTGATCACCATATAAAGGCCAGAGAGAGATAATTAGTGCTATTGTTTTCAATACTTCCAGCTTAATTATTGTATTTCACTGAAATACTTCAGTCTACTTATTAATTTGTCTTTATCCAGACCTTTTAAGAGAGTACAGAGACTTTGGAGCCAGTGATTATCCCAGCCCTTTAGTAGCATTTTATTGTAACATTCCATTTTGGTGGCAAAATGACAAAGAGTGATGATGTGTCATTATTGCTTTTGCGTGCAGTACACAGTGCATTGACATTTCTTTGTTGCTCCTACAATAGTATTATAGTAAAATATGTTTCTACAGCTATAAAAACCGTTTTCTAGCACATATTAAGCAGTAATTGTTTGGGCTCCGTCATCCTGACCAGTTTGGAATTTACGACCTGAATTCACTTATTCTGAGAACGAGAAGAGAACTAGTTACCTCTCACTGATGGATGCTGATGAGCAGATCCTGTTCTCCAGGAGATTCTTCAAGTGCTGAACCTGACAAACAGCTTGTGCGTAACTCTGAGGCATCTGAAATTTATGGGGCCCCAGTAATTCTAGCTCCAGCTCTACATGCTGGAGTTGCATGTACAAGCAGCGATTGTAATCACTAGATTTCAGTCGCTCACACATTCCCTTCTCTGGAGTTGGGCTTCTTGTTTTTTCTGCAGGCCGAAAATTATTTCTTTATATTAAAAGAAAATCAGCATAGCTATTACTAGATTAAAATAACTGTTCAGTACAAAGAGTAGCAGAACTGGAGCTTAAGATTATGAATGTGACAAAGTGAAGAGCAACATTTGAAGGGATATGTAAAAGCAGCTTTAGTAGTAGAGCTTAATTCTTTTCTGCTGGAATGAGCTGGAAGCATTGCCAGAAGGCAACTTGGTTAGACAGAGATCCTAAACCTCAACAGAGAAGTCAGGTAAGATCAATGTTAATTTGTTCATAGTTTACCTGTTCAATTAGTAGCTTGTTATGCTCATTGGAAAAGCCAAACGTGAGTCTTAATGAAATCAGTGGGATTGTTTACTCATATATTGTTGTTTAGTTGAAAATAAATGAATGCCTAACTTAAAAGTCAGATGGAAAGGAACAACAGCACAAGGCCAAGAAGAAAATAAAGGATAGAACAAAAGGACTGGTATTTGTGAATCTTTTTGCTATTGGATACTGATCCTGCTCCCAAGACTGGATGGTGGCTAACATTTAATTCTATAGCATAGGAATGGAGATTTCAGTGTCTACTCAGTTGGGCACTCAGTGGTGCAGCAAAAGGACAAGAGGCAATGGGCACAACTTAAGACATGGGAAATTCTGTCTAAACATAAGGAAAAACTTCCAATATTGTGAGGGCTGTTGGACAGTGGAGTTGGTTGCTCAGAGAATTGGTGAAGTCTTCATCTGTGCAGATCTTAAACATCTGACTGGGTAACCTACTCCAGCTGACCCTGCTCTGAGCAGGATTATGGACTAGACAATCTCCAGAGATCCCTTCCAACCTCAACTACTCTGTGATTCCATATTTGCCTTTGAGTCAGAATGTAAGAAGAACTTGGGTCATGACATCCAGTGATAGCACAAGGGGTAACAGGTTAAAACTTAAACAAGGGGAAGTTTAGATTGGATATAAGGAAGAAGTTCTACACTGTGAGGGTGGTGAGGCACTGGAATGGGTTGCCCAGGGAAGTTGTGAATGCTCCATCCCTGGTGGTGTTCAAGGCCAGGTTGGACAGAGCCTTGGGTGGCATGCTTTAGTGTGAGGTGTCCCTGCCCATGGCAGGGGGGTTGCAACTGAATGATCTTAAAGTCCTTTCCAACCCTAACTATTCTATGATGACCATCATTTTCACTACAAAATTTTCAGTAAGCATGTCGCATTGTGTTGATTACCTTGTATATCCATAGCACCTAATGTGACAATTATAGGGTCATCCTTCTTGCTCTCATCATAAAGCTCTTGCCCAGCTCTGTTCTGCTGGCAGATGATGTCTTCAACCAATGCCAGAAGTGTGTTGATGTTAGTTGATTTTCCAAGATCTGATACTGAAGTGAGAGATGGAGCCTTCAGGGCTTTACAGAGTGAGTTGGCAATTCTTCTTATGTCCTAGAAAAGACAGCAGCAACACAGCAGTAACTCTGGCTGCAGTGACTTAAGCTAATGTGATCTGAAGGCACCACTGGCTGGGAGTTGCACTAATTGCTCAAATCTCCAGAACAGATAGGGATAGCACATCCTACAGAGCTGGATGTGACAGGCAGATTTCAATGAGTTCAGCAGGACAGCATTCAAAAGTACAGCTTGAGGACCTAAGATGAGAAACATGAAGTCTCTGGTACCTTTTATCTCCACTGTCTTGCTTAATGTTTGCTTTAACCCCTGAATGCAATGATGTTGGTTGCATACAATAATTGTGCCAGGGCTGGAACGTAAATAGGCAGATCTTAACAAAGCCGGTGATTCCATGTAGATGGGTAAATGAGTGCTTTGCACCACCAGTGCATAATTGGCTTTTCGCTTCAGACAAACTGAAGATATCTGATGGAAGATTTCTGCTGTTAAACTGGGGATATAGGGTAGTGCATGGCAGCAGAGGGCAGTGCAGGACTCAGTAGGGAGCAGCTACAGTGACTTGCCTTCGTCACGGTCTCTGGAGTGAGTAAGACAGCCTGGGTGACCTGTGGGGTGGAAGGTAGGTTTGGGGACACTCGTCCGTTCTTTCCCGGCTTCTTCTCTCTCCCCTGTGTGGCTGGCCGGGATCGTACGTTCCTGAAGATCTGCACAATGATCAGGTTGATGGGGAACATGAGGAGGGAGCTCTCAAAGCCAATCATCACTTCCTGCCATGTGAACTCGATCTTTCCTGTCAAGATCAAATGGAGGGGATAAGTAAAAATAACCCCAGGACCACTTTGTTCAACTATTCTGCCTCTGAATTCTGCTGCGTCTATTTTCCTGCCCAAGCAATGGTGAGGAGTGTTACCCAAATCCATTTTCTGCTCAGCTGGATCCTTTGGCACTCCCCAGAACATGATGCTGGTCAGCATGGTGCAGAGAAGCAGTGAGAAGCAACATGACACACGTTGGGCTCTTGTGAAGGAGCTGCGTGGGGAGCGGCTGAAAATGGAGTACCAGATGTGTCCGTCTTGGAAACCCTTGGAGGTCTTCATGAAAAACAGATTGCTGGGAAGGAGGAGAGGGAAATGGATACTTAGAAAAGAGGGGAAGAATAATGCAGTAGTTCAGAGTCCTGACCTGTTCATGCTTCTAGACATTATTAGATGAAATAATAACTATCAGAAATTACCAAATATCATGACTGAATTTGTGTTGAATGGTCATAGCTACTTTTGTCATTTCCTTCTGGCCTCAGCATGGAGGGTGAGCTAATTGTGAACAGTTTCTATATAAATTGTTAGGGAAATTACACAGAAGAGAAGATGTTTAGGTTTTTATAGGTCTTGTCAGACTATCCTTTAACATCAACATTTCCAGTGTGGTATTACTGTTAGGGTTACTATTAGACTTACTTAAACATACTTCCTCTTTTCCGTGTCCAGAGCAATTTGAGGGCAATGGAAAGACCTCCCTTGTTTTCATTTTTGTCTAGAGTGTGACCTTTTTTGCATACTTGCTTTTCTAGACTGATTGCTATCAAGAGTAAAAAAAAATGTACATAAAATAGAAGGTACCTGAACTGCTTCATGTCCTGTTCTGTAGCTACCGGGAACACTTTATCTAGGACACATTCACCAATATCAACAGCTAGCCAAGAGTTACAGAGGAAGTACCATTTCTGATCCCATGCCAGATCATGGACCAACACTCGATTCACATACCTGTTGGAAAAAACATACAGGGCACACTTATCTGTAACTGAGTTGCGTGAAATTCAGAACTCAACAGGACTATGGAGGACAAATTCTGGCCTTTGGCTTCTCAGGCTGTGTCTAAACTGTAAGGCACAGAAAGCATTCCATCCTGTTTGGATGCAGGATATGGAAAGCACTCCTGGTCCTGCAGTTTAGCTTATGACTTGACCTGCAAAAATGAGAAACTAACACTTCTTTCCTTTCTAGAACTGTAAAAAGTATAATTATCAAGTGCTAGAGAAGGAAAACTGTTATCATTATAAAAAAATACTTGTGGATCTTTATTTCCCAAGATCTCCAGATCTCCACTTACCAGGATGGACTGTCCCCTGAATTATCATGCCACAATCTAATACTCTGTAGTTCCCCAAGAGGGAAGAAGGTACAGAGTAGGAAAACGTCCACTCCTCCACGTTCAAAGACTGGTGTATCAGGATCAGTTAGATGGTGTGGCTCACTCTCTCCTTCCAGTCCATAGAGGGTAAGAGTCACCTGGAGAATAAGATGGCAAAGTGAGGACTTGCACGTCTGGATCCTATGTATGATTATTCCTCTGTCATGCTCTTCCTGTTTTCATCAAATCTAAGGATTTTGTGGATTAGACATTCCATTTGAGCTGTCCTAAATGAGTGCCTAAACTGTCTTTCCGCACAATGCCATTGATACCTTAGAGGTTGTGGCTGCCCCACGGCGGTGTCCTGTAAAAACTGTCACAAGATAACGATACTGAGCAAAGGGGTCATTGTCTTCCAGTACTGTGATTTTCACCTGCAGAGTGACACAATACAAGTGTTGTGTTAGGTGTTCTGTAAGTATGAATTCCTTTAAGCTGTGGATAGGAGTTTGTCCTCTCATGATCAATGCATATACTTACTAGTAAACAGAATTATAGGGAAGGGAGTAGGACTGGTTGAAGACTTCCTATTAAAACAGGCTAGGCAAAGTAGGAATTGGCCTAAATACATTCAGTCTTTATTAGCTGAAGACTTACTTTGGCATCATCCTGGATGTCTTTCCTTCTAGCCCAAATAACCACAAGCACGTATATCAGAAAGATGCATCCCACGGTTGTCACCACAACAGGGTTGTCCACAAATGTACCAAAAAGCTGTGCAGTTTTGCTAATGTCTATAGCATTGGGTATGACAAAGAAGGAACTCCCGAAGAAGGTCAGATGGTTACAGAGGCACTGTGTGCTTCTAGGATTTGTTTTTGGTCCTACCTAAAAAACAGAAAAAAAATCCTGATTAAGTAGTTACATAACTTACCAAGCAAATGAAAAGACAGTGCTGAGATTGGTAAGTTACTGTGAAGAACTACTATACAGAAAAGAATTGCTTGAGTTCCAATAAGGAATATTAGTTCCAATGTCAGCCAGAAGCAGGCATTATAATATAGTACAACCTTGTCAGAATGGTCCTATTTCTTCTTATATAAGAGCCCATTCCAAGAAATTGAAATAGAAATGTCATTTGGAGCTTAGCCCAGTATGACTAAACTTCTTCAGTTTATTTAAACATCTCAGAATTATCTTTTTTTATGGTGTGAGTTCAGTGCTATCATTTTACTACAAGATGGTGGTTATAATAGCTGGCTTTGAAGAGTATAATATAAACATTGTTTTATATGGGTCTACTTACATGACATCCATAGCTGTTCCAGTCCAACTGGTGCTCATCCCAAAACACACAGCGGGATGCAAAACAAGTGACAGCTATAGTTAGCCTGTCATAGGCTGTGGAATCCATTCCCATATCTTGTAAAACCATGAAATAGTAGGTTCCCTCTCCAAAAATGAGTTCTTCTGGGCTAAGAACCCAGGTGTTTGTCTCACCTTGAACGTAAATATTTTAGTTTCAATGTAAATATAGAAATGCTAAGAAGTAGTATGCAGCTGTATTGCATATAATCAAATAAACAAACTGAAGAAACAGGGATGAAATAATTCTTAGCAACTCATTGTTCAAAGCATCCCACCCTTTGCTTCTGTTAGTGAACTCTAATAGAACATAATACTAGAGACTGGAACCCTGAAGCATGACAGACTGAAACTCCTTTGAGAGGTTTCTTTCCAGTCAGATGCCTGAACTCATGGTCAAGGTTCATTCTCCAAATATATGCATGTGGTGTGAAGTTGTGGATGAGCACTCCCCATACTGACTGTACCTGGCTTGCTATGGGTGGTGAATGCCTTTTGTTTATATGAGCTCAGAATGCACAGTGTCCACGGGTCATTAACAGGTTATCTTACCTCCAGCAGTTTTCTTACAGAACAGATGATTTTTCAAAACGTAGTTAGTTTCATTCGGATGATAAGCATACCCTAAGTAGAGTATTAGTGGAATGTCACGTTCCGATTCCAGGTGGATGACTATCGATGTGTTTTCTGAGGTAACATTGACTTGGAAAGTGCTAAAATTGCCGAGATTTAACAGAATCTTATCTTCCTGAGTTGCTGAAAGCCTTGGTAACATTATCTATTTTAAAACAGAAAGACATAGCTTTAAATACAGCAAAGCATCTTGCTTCTATTATCTGTGAGCACAATAAAGCCACATGCTAGATTATCTTTTTTCATAATATAGGGACAGCATGGCCAGCAGAAATACTGGCTTCAAAGCAATTTTCTCAATACTCTCAGCTAACCTCTGAAAAGTTCATTTGAAACCTGTGTAGACTCATCCCAAAGACTATAATACGTGGTGCATTTCTCAGCTAAAAGCTGAGATTATAACTGAAACACTGACTACATGAAGTGCATATACAAATGATTTGGATGTCAGCTTATACATCAGCTAAGACGTCCAAACACTAGTAATACAAACACATAGTTGCTGGGTAATGAAATAAGGTATTACAGTGTGTTTTGGAATGACTGTAATCTGGACTCTTTTTCTACAACCATTAGCATTCTCATATCCATTTAAATGAAGAATAAGATACCTCCTCTCTAAGACATAGATACCTATTATTTCATTTGTCACATCACACACATCCACTATCACAAATGCAGAGACCAACATCCTGTTATGTGATGTAATGAACACTACCACCATTTGCAGTCATCTCACAGAAGATGATAACACAAATGGGTGTTCATTAACAGAAAAAGGAAAAAATGAAAAAAGAGGGAGAGGAATAGGAAATAGTGCATTTACCTCAATGTTCTCTTTGAGATTGCTGACTGGTATCATCAAGCCATCCAGACTGGTTAGACTTAGACCTCCCACTGTTCCACTAATGTCAAAACTGGTGTCACTGGAGAAAAATGGATTCATGGCAAAGCTCACCATCTGTTAGTAAGACATTGACAGTCAGTTGAGCTGTTGCCCATATTTCTTATATTCACACCTTAAATTGCTGAATAGTGAAAGCTTGAGTTCACATCCAAACACAACCTAAAAGAGGCCTGCATCCAGATTTAAGTAAGAAGTGGCCTTATCTCTAAGGTAGGTTAAACACAAACCTTGAAAGTGATTTTGGTTGTGAAATGTGCTATGTGTACAGCAATGTTTATTGTTGTCCATTCGTTGTCACCCTTTTGCCTTTTAGACACCAGATATCAAAACACAATTGCATAAGCCTTTTTGAATTAACTGCACCAAAGCTAGGCTGTGGCACCCCTCTTGGAATTAGGAACAGAAGTCTGCATCTGCTGTGATAGCAATACGTGGAAGAGTATGTTAAAGTCATTGGTCCAACAATTCAGGAGCCTCTTCTAGTGCTCAGGTGAGTCAATGGATGTGTTTTTCCATTAGTTTCAGTGGGCTCTGGGCATTTTCTAGCACAGCTGAAAAACTTGCAGTGAAAAATATTTTTTTTTGCATGTATTTCCTGAGAGTGTCAGATCGACCAGAGAGGTCTTTAAAAATGTATTATAAAAATATGACAATAATATAAAGTCTATTGCTCTGAGGGGGAAAACACCATCTCCTAATTCAGATGGGGGATGTGTTATTAGCAGGATATTTGCAGAACTTTTGTCTTCTGTAGGATCTGAGTTCCTTAAACTCACCTATTTCTAGCTGGGACGAGACAGGATTGCTGCAGGTTAGTGTTAATGGTGACATGGATTCTGAGCTGTTGTGTCCTCCACAGAGCATGAGATGTAAACAAACAGCAAATAGGTTTATAGGTGTTGATTCATTCCATTGCCTCATCTAGCCATGCAAGTATGAATCATGGGTGTATGTGAGGGGCTGATGGAATGGGGAATTTAAGCTTTTCTCCTTAGCTTGCTGAACCAACCTCATGCAATTAAGCTAAATGAAGTCTTCTTTGACCAAAATTATTTCAAATTACTTTCTTGGCATGACAGGAGGGATGACTTGTGTGTTTGTGTATTTACTGTAAAAGGAGAAAAGATTCTAAAACTGCTAGATTACAAATGTAAGTTGCGTATCATATTGATTCAGACAAAAGCTGTTTACTTGCCCTTATATCCACTGTTTCATCATCAACTCCTGAAACACTGAGAGAGGAAGCAGATGGGAGAGTAAAGCTAGCAGAGCTGGAGTCGGAGATACTAATGGATGTGCGATCCATGTTTTCTGTTTGTAATCTGTACAGTTAGGGTTGGAGGCAAGCAAAACAGAGTAAAAGAAAGAGGAGGCAGAGGGAAGGAACAAACAACAGAAAAGAACGTCAATAGCATGGACTTCATCTCTGGAGGAAAAGCTTTCTAACTCCATGAGTATTACTTAGTTGCAGAACTATTTCTAACTCTGCCAGTAAATGCTTTGTACATTAATCTGTATTCCACACAATGCTACCACAGAAGCATAAGAAAAAAAGATGGAATTGGTTTATCTGTATAGGAGCTTGTACCCAACGATGTGTACTTATGTGAAAGACGTACCTGGTTTCTCTGTGAACGTGCTCTTGATTTAAATATACAGTTAAATGTAGATGGATGAAACCCAGGCTCTAGGGAAACAATTTAGGGATGATTCCAGGGAATGGCAAATGCTTGTCAGGATGCTTTTTTAAATTTTTTTAATTAATTTCTTTTATTTGTTTCTGCCAAGCTGGTTACAATTGTGTATAGCATGTCATTGGAAACTTGGAAAGAAAGAAAGCTTAACTGACATGACATGAATTTTCCACGTAATTTCAAAGGTAAGCGACTACTGCCTCATCCAGGAAATAGTAGTAAATTCTCTACTGGTCAAAGAAGACACAGCTTGAGCATTTTTCTAAGGTGCTGTTATTGAAGCTAATCAGAGTCCAAGCTGTTATTAGTATCAGTAATGACAGCCTCTTTGCACTTTTGTCAAATAAACTACAAAAACATGCTGTTGTCATATAAGTTGTCATTATGCCACATATTTAGTTGGGTAGTTCCATTTAAGGGCAACATAATGAATACTTGGGCAAATTTGATTAACTGGGAGGAGCCTGGGTGGGAGACCCTGTTACTGTTACCTGTGTGTATACATTGTGGCAGAGGGAGTGGTAAGGACTGTTGGTTCACCATCTGGTTCTTTACCCAGCAGAAGGGCACTCTGTAGATTCTCAACTGTATTCAGGAGCTGGTAGGACACTGAAGTCTGGAACAGGATTAGAGGGTAAAACTTGCAACAGAGCTCTTCAGAATCATCAAAAGGCACATTACATCCTTTACATCCTTTAAGGAATAAATACTGATGTTCAGTGTCCTACAAAGCTGGCAAACTTGGTGATGTGCTACTTTAACTCAGAGAAAGTTATTCCAATCAATCAGCAGTTCAATTTCTGTAATTCTTATTAAAACATTGCAGAGAGGAAATAAATATTTTACAGCTTTTACTTTTATGGTCTATTATTTATACCTCTATGCAATGAAATTTGAAGCACTACAAACATGACATCAATTTAATTCAATATATTCTTGTACTTCTGAACACTGATGCCCTTTAGCAGCAAACTTTAGGGTTTAGTTACTTGCAGAAGCAAGAATGCATTGTGTGTTATTAGTGTGTTATCCCAGGGGAGTCTGAACAGTTCATAACCTTTTCTCTCAGGTTAGATTTATTTCATGCCCTACTCCCTTGCAGTGATGATAATTAATAAACTGAAAATTAATAAACTGGACATACCCTAAAGTATGTACAGTCACACAAAGGAAACTGTGACAATTCATGTTTCGATAGGAAAGGATAGGACAAAACAAACATTGCATAATTCTGAGTAGAAAAACAGAGTGGGCTTTCTGGAAAAGTGTAAGCAGCAATCAGAGCTGATTCCAGCTTTGAAGCAGTGGGGCCACTCAGGAATATTGAATACCCTTGGCTTCCCTGAATTATGGGGGGAAAGGAGGGTATAGAAGGAGATCTGAATAACGTCTGTGTGTGCTTGTCATCCATTAGAGATCCTACACTGCTGCTGTGTTCCCTGGTACTCTGTCTTGTTCAGCCTCAAATGTAACAAATCTTAAGAGGCTTCTATCATCTTTGTTAGCAGACCTCGTCTAACAGGTCTAACTAACTGTGGAGTTTTGGCTGTTCCAAGTCCATCATGGTGTGACACCATGAACCCTACCCAGTGCCAATTTAAAAATATGAGAGCCAGCAGACCTCTTACAGACCCTCCAGAGGAAGCGAATGTTCACCCAAACAATCCACTACAACCTGAACCAAAGCAAAATTACCTGTTCTGCCTCTGGCACTGAAGTGTTGAGAGCTCTGGTTCCTACAGAAGCTTTAAGAACATTGCTTACTGCATTAAATAGGTAATCAGCTGCATCTTTTAGCTTCTGATCATCTCTACTGTCCTCTGTGTTTACAGTGAGCAAGGAAGTACTGACAGCTTTTAGGATGTTGCTCGCCTCCACCTGCATGGGAAACAAGGGGAAAAGTTTTATATATGTTGGTGCCGTAAATGACAAAAGCGACACGTGTCATTTACTGAACATTGCAACATAGGTAATCACATTATATTTGTGTCTAATGCTGTTTTTACTATAATTATTTGTGCTGGGGTAATATTCAAACACCAATAAAGATGATATACTAGATGGTACACTAAAACATAACACAGGTGTGAAAAATGCAGCCTGCTTCTACAAGTTTATTCCATAATCAAGATTAATAACATCTGAATGAAGCTTGTGTGTCAAACACTGGGCAAGGATACAGTTTAGATATACAGTAATGTTGTAAATTAGGTTATATTCTTGAGTGGTATGTCCAAAAAATACCACTATAATGTCAAGTGACTGTGTATTTCAATCTCAGTTTTCACAAAACCTATTGGATTAACAGCAAGTAGTACCTTTGGCCTTATGCTGTGCTGAGTGCCAAGGGAGAATAAGTCTTACAGTTTGTATTTGGTGCCTGAATGCAGCCAGTGATTGCTTTGTGATTGTGAAAGCACTGGCCAGCTTTCAGCCCAGGATGGTGAGGGAGCCAAGCAAATTCATTGCTAGCCTGAACATAGCCATTCCCACAGTCTGCAAACATTTAGCAGCCTTACTGTAGGGTGAGTGCTGAATCTGAGCTATGCTCTTGTCTTGCCAAAGTTAACCACATACTGCTGAAATGCTCCCAAGCCATTGTCTGGCTGCAACTGTATAATACATCAGAAATCAGGACAGCTCCTTTTATTGCCAGCGTATTTGTGAAACTTCCCCAGTAACAGTTTGTTCTGTCCTCCCATGTGCTCACTCACTCCTTATGCATAAATAGCATAATCTACTGATAGTGCCATGTTGCCATGACATTCAAGAAATACTTTCATGAGGCTAATCTGAGCATTTGTGCCCAGTTCCCCTGAGTGCTGACAAGTCCCTGTCTCATTGAGAGCTTGCTACATTCATTTCGTGACAGCACATGGATCAGGGACAAATGGATCTGGGAAACTGTAGATAAACACTGCTGGACAGTTTTTCTTCAAGATAAAACATACATCCTAACAAGCCTCTGACTAAGTGAAGATTTCTCTCTTAAAAATGTATCCTAAAATGTAAGATGCTTATACCCTGAATTGTAGAATAAATATCTGAGTAAAAATCTGACTAAATTCACTTACTCTATACAGCAAAAATATATTTCCTTCTGGTCAAAATACACATGCTGGTGCAGTTGAAAAAATGGGTAAGAACAGATAATCGTAAGGCACTGAAACTCTTCCAAGGTCAGCGGGGTGCGATAGAGTCTATACTGTTAGTGTGAGAAGGTATAATACAGATTGCTTCTTACTTGTGCTGAGACAGACAGCTCTTCACTCCTGTAAGTGATTTCTTTCAATACTTCTGACATCTTAAGAGCAGTCTTCATTGATGTCACATTAACAGCAGAGAGAGTTGTCAGCATCAGCCCTCGGAGCTTGGGATGAAAAGACATAATTAGGCAAAAGAATAAGATGCTTATTAGGACTGTACAAATAGTGCTGTACATTGACAGCTAGGCTTGCTGTAAATTATGTGGTAGAGTAAGACTCTACAACAAGGATCATTTGAACTGATACTAGGTCTACTGACAAGATGCCACTTGCCTTAGTAACTGTGTAATCATGAGATTTATGTTACCTTCCAGTACAGAGAATTTATATATTTAACAACCATTAATAGCAAGGAGATTTACTTGTGAGAATTTGTACTAATGTATGTGAATTACTTTATAAATGCCACTTCCAGAGAAACCAGAGCTATGATTGATGTTACTCCAGTAATGAATCATAACTGAAGGATACATTGCATTTCCCTAGATCTTTTAATCTGAAGGACTCAAAGCACTGTACAAATATTAACTGAAGCATAAGCTGGTAGCTTAAATGAACAAACTAAAATTATCTGTCATTTAGTACTTTTGGGGAAAATTAGATAAGATATTTATCCCACAGAAGAGGCCGTTTTATTAATATTTAAATTGTTTGTGGAAAATCAAGTTGATTTTAAGTTTTCAAACACCGTCCAAATTAGTTTACATTAATGAAATAAGAATTGAGAATAAATTATTTTACTGATGGATGATAAGCCAAATTATTTATGGGGGGAAATAGTGAAAAATAGCTGAAACCTGTCCCAAACATTGAGACAGATGCTGGAAACTTGAAACCTCCATTGATTTCAGGTGGTGATATATGAGTTTTTTATTACTTAAGAGCTGTCAAAGAATATGAACAGCCCATTATATCGCACGGTACTGCAAGAAAACAAGTGGCTGGCTGACCTCTTTTCGTGTGTTTGTCTGTAAAGATACGTTAAAGCTTTCCTCTTGGCTCTCCTGGTTAAGGATGGAGGTCACTGACTTATATAGCTGGAAAAGACTCATGCTGTTGTTGCTGTCTTTCAGGATGGTGTTTGCCTTCTCAGATACAATAGCCTGCAGGGTCATGTTCCCATCAATCATATCTGCATGTCCAACCTGTGAAGAAATCGGATACGCTCTTAACATTGCCAGCACTGTTATAATTATCTTTGAACTCCTTTCATGATCATCTTACTGACAGCCTTGCTGGAGTGGAACAGAAAACTTTGTGTTCCCCAGTTTTTAATGGTTTAGTTTTAGTGGTCTGATGAGGATCTCCTTACTTGAGCACTGGGGAAGAAGCAATTTTCTGGGGTCTACATAGAATAGCTCCAGTCTCACTAAATACAGCTTATGCTGCCCAATGTCCAAAGAGATCGTCTTTTAAACTTTATTCTAGAAAAAGGACAGTGGGAGGTTCTTTTGACTACCTTGAGTCCGTAGGGAATACTCTCTGTTAGATAGGAAAATGGTCATTACGGCACATTAAGAAGGAAGTGATATGTATAAAATAGGAATAAGCTCCAAAAGTGAATTGTGGGTTAGGTATCTACTTGAGAGGTCTTGAAATTAAGTTATTCTACTGTGGACCTTCACTGAAGCATTAGTTTGAACTGTATCTCCAAAGACGTTGCTAACAGTAATTGTCAGATGTAAAATGAAATCATTTTCCTCTTCTCCAAGTGGAAGATAAACTGGGAAGAGTTCAGGATCCGGACCACAGTCCAGGAGAGAATCTGAAACAAGAAAGAGGGAGTCACCTACCAGATACCACATATGTTGGTATATTTTTAAACAATATCTCCTGTTTAAAACCAATGTGTCTTTAAACATGGGACTCCCGACATGCTCTATACAGGCCCAACTGAATCATTGTTAGTCTCCCTGGGAGCAGAGCAGCTTGTGCCTTTGCTCTTGTTTGCATCAGTTAACAGAGCTCACTAGGAACAGGGAGAAGCAGTTAGTCAAACAGTTCACCTCAGGACTTACTTGGTTTCAGGTAGAAGCAGTATGTGAGCTGCCTGTTGTGACTAGATTGGCATGAACCTGCCAAGCAAGGAGCACTGCAGGAGACTGTGAACATGGTGAGCACTGATCCCTGCTTGGGAGACACAGTACAAGTGGGGATGTGGGGCGGAGGCACGGTGCTGACAAGGTATGTTTCCTCCCCGTAGCCACGCTGAGTCATTGCTGGGAGTGGAAGGAGCAGAGCGTCAGCAATTGATCTTGCCTCAGCAGCACCGATCTTCAGACATTAATCTAGCCTGCTTAGCAGTGATGCTGTTTGTGCAGGCACCAGGAACATCAGGTGGGCCTAATCAGAAATGAAAACCTGCTACCGAATAAGCCATAAGAGGAAAAGTACTATTAACAGCATAGAGTCACAGGATGGTTTGGGTTGTAAAGGACCTTAAGATCATCAAATTCCAACCCCCTACCATGTGCAGGGATATCTCACCCTAGACCATGTCACCCAAGGCTCTGTGCAGCCTGGCCTTGAACACTGCCAAGGATGGAGCATTTACCACTTCTTTGGGCAACCTGTGCCAGTACCTCACTACCTCACAGTAAAGAACTTTCTCATTATAAACACAGTAGTGTTTGCATTATGAAGCAAAGCTGTATTATTTGTTCAAGCATTTAGCATAGCTTCATTACCACATGGGCCTTAACAAAGTTATTAACAGCTTGGAGTAAGAAAACTGAATTTGTCCTGCTGTGCAATAGCCCTGAACAAACTTAGCTCTTAATTATTTTAAAGAACCCACATATAAAGTAACACCTTTCAACTTGTGGACTAATTTAACTTCATATTCATCAGCAAGGCTCTGTGTGTGTAACATCAGTGTGATGTCACAACAGCAGAGACTATCTCAAAGATAGTCTGAAAAACCCTGCTTGCCCTTACCTGTTACTTTAATCTGAAAAGCTTCTCCCTGTGCCTGCAAGAAGGAGCAGTTTATTCTCAACAAGGATGTGTTGCTTTGAAGCAAATTCAAAGAGTTCTGCCAGAAACCAGTCAGGCCACAGGCTGGAGGGAGGGTCATACGCTGGAAAATCAGAGAGGAAAGAAAACATGACAATAGAGACACTTGCTCTGATTTCTGTTGTGATGTATCAGGAGCAGGGTGGTAGGTGCCCACTGTTATAAACCCTCCCGAACCAGAAACCACCTTGTCTTGGTCTTCACTGTTATTTGCAGAGAATCCATCTGACAACATAACACTCTTATGGCTTTCCCTCAGGATAGATGTTTGTTTTAATGTGCGCAGTATTTCTGGTGAATGGGGTGCTCTCACCTTGGTTTGGAATGTGTTATCTAAATACCAGTTATAATGTATGGCCTGAGAGTCCTTCTGTCCAGAGACACTCAAAACAACGTCCTCACTAACATTCACTGGCTTGCAGTTTGCCTCACACCTGTAAGGAAGTAAGATGGTATTACACGGGGTAACTGTGTGGGATGTCATAGTCTTTGATGCTGATTGGTTTTATGCAAAAGCCCTGCAATACGAGACAAATGACATATGGCTAGCAAATGGTAAAATACTTGATTTTAAAGCAAGAGTTTTAGGAACCTTCATCTCCATTTTCAACATGACTGTGGCCCAGAACCCGCAAACTATTTCACAAAACTGATTCGGGCTCTCAAATGAACCCTGCTTCTGTTTAAGCTCCTTACGTGATTGTTTCAGTAGATCATTGAACTGCCAATGTTCTTAAGCCACTAGACTCTTGAAAAACAGGCTTGAAGAACAGATATTTTTAAGGCAGTAATGTGTATCTGGGTGTCCAGTACAAACATCAGACATACCTTATGGCATTTTTTCCCATTATTTCATTGCGATTTGCATATGGAAATGTCCAACATTGAAAGGAAATAGTGAGGTCAAAAACCCTAAATGATTTTGGGAAGAATATTGTTCAGTTTATAAAAAGATTTTGTTGAGAGATATGGACTGGAAGATGCAGCAAGACCCATTTTGTCTGTAATTTATATGATGATAATCCCTAAAATATGTCTACAACAATAACTACATTATCACTTTATTATTATTGTAATTATTGGTAACAGTGACCTTGCACTACTTTTGTGCAGTAATAATATTAAGCAGTGAATACTTGGGTTTTAAAACAAACCTGATTTCCAGTTGCAGTCCTTGTTTTGCAGTCACATAGAGACATTGCTCATCCTGCCACTCTTCATTGCCATGGTTTTGGACTGTAACTGTGACAGTCACTGCTGATTTTGGAGGAGGGAGGCAGGAAGGTGGGATTTGCACCTCACTTTGATTGGTTAGGATTATCTGTTGCTGCACACATTTGTTCCACGCAGGCCAGCAAGCTCCTGCACAAACATTTCCTTTATAATTAGAATAGGCATAACATCCCAGGTCCCCTATAAAGGACTTCCCTGCCATAGGTTTCAAAGAGATTTATGGAGCAAACAAGTTTCCGAGACGCAGTTTAAAGAGTGGGTAATCAGAGTTCAGAGTGCAGACTGACTCCTTCAAAGTAATACATGCGGTCAGGGATAAATATGGGGGTGGAACACAGATGTCCTGAATCTCAATCAGTTTTCAGCCAGAAAAGTTTTTGTATCATGTTTAATGCTAATTTTTGCTGGTTTATTGAGACACATGTACCTTGGAAATGCCTAACTATGTAAGTCATCTGGGATTAGTTCTTGGCTATGAGGGTGAAGGCTTAGCTCTTGAAAAATGAAACCTTTGGAAAAAAAACAATGAGTATTAATCCATATTATATAGGATAGTTAGTTCAGTGTTAAAACCAGGGTAAAGTAGAAGGACATTCATGTACAGTGAGTGGCAAACATTAAGGTCAGAGACTAAACTATCCTCTAGTCAGATTTTCACATGATCTGACATGATAGTGAGCTTGTTACTTATCAAATAGAAGATGATTTGTAAAGTTTAGGAAAAGCACATACCACAGGACCAAAGAAAACTGGAATTACTGTTGTTGTCTGGCCAGCCAAGTGTAACAGTTGTGAAAGGGTTCACATGGCGACTTGGTTTAATATATATTTTGCTTTTTCTTTTGTGATCCTAAATAATAAGTAAATATCAGTTAGAACAGAAGCATGTATAAACACATATCTTACTTCTTTATCATGAGAAAGTCTCCAAGTTTAAACTCCAAATCACTGTATGCAGATCTGCAGTTTAAATGATATCTCCCTGTATGTGGAACGGGAGTAACAGCTATGGGAATAAAAGCAGATGACACAGAGAATTTCTGTGGCAAAATACTCCCAAATGAAAAGTGGCTCAGGAGCCCAGCTCGATTTTCAAAACTAATGCAGGTGTTTAGGAAACAAATTCCTCTCAGTTTTCCACTTCTGGATGAAGACTTTTAACCCCTGGCTAATCACTTGACTTCTAGTACCTCTTCTAGAACATTCCTTTTTTGCCTGAATTGGGTACATTACAGCTATAAAGAAAAGAAGGAGGTGGCTGAATTTGTCTTTCTGTGCAACAAACTGTGATAAACTTAGTTCTGAGTTAGATTTATATCTCTCTGATGCAATATATTATTACAGGCAATCTGTAAAGCATCATGCCATCTTGTGAAGCAGCACGTCTTCTGTAGCAGACAATTGTCTGCTAGTGTTATACTTAAAAACTGGACCTTTATGAGAAAAAAATATTCCATTTAGTAACTTTATTAAAGTTTTGCAGCTGCTAGCAATTGGTGTACCCTTAGTTACTCAGCTTGCCATAAATTGGAAATGTCTTCTTTGCAAAGTAACTTAAACATTCCAACACAGAAGCAGAAAACACTTAGAAACAATATGTTAATATATTAAACTCTGCTTGAAGTATAGCCCCTCTAAGACAGCTTTGCTTTAGTCAAGTAGATAATTAAAGAAATTCATCTAAGCACATTGCAACTTCTAAAACTGAATCATTGCGAAGAGTTCATTTTCTCTAATCTTGTAATTGTTACTTGCAGTCTGCTATGAATTGTAGATTGAATGCCTGTAAACACATTTGTCTCAGAGGCTTTTATTGTAGATTTTATGTTAAACCATATGGGGCACAGAAAATCTAGTTCATAATTGAGCATACTACAGATAGTTCTTTTCATTGTCTTATGCAGCACTTCTACTGATAGGAAAAATTTCTAAGCATTCCAATCTTAAAGAAAGATCTGTAAATAATGCTTACAGTTGTCCTTTGGGTATTTCTTTCAGAGATGCCTTTTTCCTTAACAGAATCTGTTTAATACAAAAAAGAGCCAAATATTTTAGTGGTACCCAGGAGGCTTTCAGACATATTCAGTGAATGTGACTTAAATACACAGGATTTGATGACCTGCAGTCTGAAAGATGTGCTGTAAGAATCAGACTCTAGAACTGCGATAAGCAGCCTAGTTACAATAGGTAAAATTGCAACAACAAGCTAGTCACATACTATAAAAAAGATGATCCTGATTCTTCAAACATAATGGTACAAATCAAAATAAATTCATATGATGGGGTTTCATATACATCCAAAGAAAAAATGAGGGAAAGCACAGGCAAAGTATCAGCGAGGTTAGTACTAAAGTCACCATATTACTGGTATAATCTGCTTTTGCAAACGTAAGGATGAGCCATCTAGAAGCATTTACTGACAGTAATTTATGAGACTGCTGTGATGCAAATATTCCCTGGTTTCAGAGCTATGTCCCAAGCTGTAAATTTCACTAATTATTTCTAGGACAACCAGCAAATGTGCGATGTGTAATATATTCAGGCTGATTATAATTTATGACTACTTCAAAGCCAGAGAATCTGCCTTCATCAGAAAGAAGCCGCCACATATGTTTTCAGCACTGTTACTGGAAGGAAAGCAATTACTAGATGCAAACCATAAACACTCCATGAAATGTTCTGATTGCAGAAAGACATGTATGTGGTCAAACCCAGCACTGTCAGATTAATGCAATTACCTTTTTTATGAGAACTGTTTGCCAGCACATTGATGAACCCAAGATCCACACTCATGTTTGAGAAGGCATTCATGGCCACCACTTTCACTAGGAAAGTACCTAGAGAAGACAAACGGCCAGTTAAGAATAGCAGTGGGACCAGTCCATCATGTTTGGGATATAAAATCCAATTCATGAAGAAAATCCTATTCTTTTCTGTTAATAGCTTTGAGAGTTTTGTGGTGAGTTTCCACTGCTGAAAGACTTTTCGAGGAATGTTATTCCTCTTTATCTCAGCTTTTTAATAACTCAGCTGCCTTTGTCCTAGGACTTGCAATGCTATTCTTTGTCAGCTGCCTATGATATTACCACACAGGAGACTAGGGATGTGCAAATACTGCAGTCCAAATGAGTTTAGGCATCTTGAGAGAGCAGCTGTCTTGTTTGAAAATTTCTGGCTGAAGGGAAGGGATGTTCAGATGGGTATAGGGAGACCCAGTAACACTTTCAATATTGAATAATTTTAAAACATAAAATGAAATGATGATTCACTTTACTGTTCCAGCTTTGGCATGGGATTTTAATAGTTCATTAGAGGAAGAAACTTTCTTATCGTCTGCCACTGAGTTAACTCTTAAGTACAATCTCCTTAATCTCACATTTTAAAGACTCTGATTTCTTAATAATGGAAAGAAAAAATTAGTAAAAAGCTTATTCATACATCCAACAAAACCTAAGTGTTGGAGATTGACACAGTGAAAAGCTCCCCTTTTCTTTACTGAGATCTCCCAGATTATTGTTTGCTGTGGTGTAAAATGCAGAGGTGTGTAGACTCAAAAAGTTACACAGATGGACAAACAGGAGGAAAACGCTTTGTGATTGAGGAAAAGGTCATCATTTGTACTTAAATTAGCTTGTGTCATGAAAAAAGAAACCCTGGTGCACCATGCATTTTTACTGCAAAAATCAGGTGAATCCTTGATTTTGGTCTCCGTGTGGAGACCCATTTGCCAGTTTAGTTTATTTGCTCACAAGTGGGTAAGATTGTGCTGTTCACACTGCTCTGCAGACCAAGTCTGAGCAGTTAGAAAAGCTACCAAATTCATCTGTACTGTAATTCCCTTCCCCAGGATGCTGTTTCGAGAACTCCCCTCCTCAGCTGTGAGTGTCTTGGAAACACAGAAGATGTCAGCATGCTGTACCTTCAGAGTGTATGGGGATGACGTATACCCGAGGTTCCCCGTGAGGGCCATCTTCTTTGTGAGAGTGAGTTTCATTAGATCCAATCACCTCAAACTTCAGCTTATCTGGGGCACCATGAGACACAGAGACATTCACCTCCAAATCCTCCCCCAGCTGCAGAGTGTGAGAAACTAGTGCAGCATGGAGACCAGATACTGGCTCAATCAGGTGAATAGCAATGCACTCAGAGATCACTGATGCGGTTGTGTTGCTGGATGCTCGGATTTCCAGCTGATGTATCCCTGGGCCTAGCAGCTCTTGAGAGGTGCTGTCAAGTGTCAGATTGTGAGGGACAATTCCTTCCTTTGCACTGGATTCAGTGAGCGTCATGTTATCTGACAGTATGATGTAGGTCACTCCATTGCCTGCAAAAAGACAGTTCAGATTTCTCACAGTTTGCATAATAGGCTGTTGGATTGTGCAGTGTTCAGGTATTGTAAAGGAGTTCCAAGAGCACTGCAGCAATGCAGTCACTTTTAATAAAGTCACTTCAAGTGCTTTTGTGCCCTTTTAGACTCCCCATTGAATTCTGTCATGTTTTCTGCTGGGAGTCAAAAGAATTCAAGCACACACTGCTGAATTTTATTTTTTAAGCATACATATGTGGATTCCAGGAATTAAATGTACACCAGAAAATGTGATCAGCTCAGTGTGGAATCCTCATACCCCAAGAGAAGCAATTCTATGGATTCCTATCTTGAAACATGAAAATATTCTTAATTGCTTCATGTGTGTGACTAAAGTTTGCTTTGTCATTTCTGTGTAGAGGGAAAAAAGGTCTTATGGTTGAGGTGGTGTAATAGCCCTGAGAAAGAACCCCTCCAATGGAGCTGAGCATGCAGTTGCAGGAATATAACAATTAGAGGGAAAGCATTAACTAAAAGGAAGCATTGTTCTGCATAATGAAAATCCTGCTTCTATCCCATGGGTGGTGTAATGTTTATCCTGGCATTTACATCATGCAGATAATTACTCTCACCTCCATTGAGTTCAACTTCAATCCACAACAACTCCCCATACAGTGTACGGCAGTGAGAGCTGTTCCCAGTTTCATACTGGCTATAGCACCCAGTAATGCTCAGTTGATCCATCTTATCTTGAACAGTCACCTGCTTCTGTGCCACTACGTGCCATTCACTGGTGGTGCATTCCGCAAAGACACTGAACTCCCCAGGAGATGTGTATCTGTATGTGACATTGCTGACCAGTCTAGAATAGAAAGGGAACAGCTGCTTGTGAAATACTGTCCTGGGAGGCCCTTAGCCTTAAGTGGTAACAGTGGTCACAGTTCCCAAGCTTCTGACTCAGCACTCCCTCTGTAATCCCTCATCTATTTATGTAGAATTTTTAGGGCTGAAGAATGTTGCTTTGTTCCAGCTACAGAGTCAT
This sequence comes from Pezoporus wallicus, assembly GCF_028554395.1. Classification (NCBI taxonomy): domain Eukaryota; kingdom Metazoa; phylum Chordata; class Aves; order Psittaciformes; family Psittacidae; genus Pezoporus; species Pezoporus wallicus. The sequence continues at coordinate 2,522,686 of NW_026636866.1, read as the reverse complement.
TAAAGTTGTGTACTGGGGTGGTCATTCTCAAAGCATATCTTATAAGGGTAGGTATATTGTGCTGTAAAGTAGGTACATTACAGTTCAGTAACGCGCAACATTAGATCTGGGTTGTGATTTTGGCTCTGAGCACAGACATGTGACTATGTACATTAGGACATGTAACAGTGCTCTTAATTCTCTATTCTTTATTTTACTTGCTATTTATGGTCTCTTAGATAAATCAGTGGAAGCTGCTCAGCACATTGTCAGAGAACTCCCTTGGGTTTTTATTTATGTGCAGCTACTTATACACTTGCCTATGAAGAGGCAGCAAAAACGTCTTTTCACTCCTGGGTCTTGTGCAGCTCCAGTCATGATAGCAATAGCAGATGAATGGTTATGAAGTCTGTGGTAGCTGCTATTATTACTAACAAGCTTAGGGAGATAGTCAGTGGACCTAAGAATGTCCTTCTTGAATGACATACACCATGGAAGGCAAATAAATACTATTCTTGCCACTATTCTCTCTGAACTCTTTATCATCTTATCATGGTACCACCTAGCAAATGCAAAAAAGATCAGGGCATATCATCCTTGATAAAGCATACTTTTCATTATCTGTTTGTTTGAATGAAGAAAAAAGTTTCATTTTAGAGCATGCCAATGACAAGATCAGACCAGAAAAGACAATTTAAGAGCGAGTTTCAGACTGGACACAGAAAACAGATAAGCATGACTGTGAGTGACTTAGTAGGTGAGGTAAAAGATCTTCCCATAAGAACAACAAGCCTCTGCTTACAGCTAGTAAATGTATTTTTTGTAAAGGCTCACTATCAAAGATTTTTTTCAGGTTCTTTGCAGCTACAAGCCCTTGTCTGTGGCTTGACAGAACATTTATTTTACCTGTTTCTAGTATGTTACTTCCTTTTGGTTTTCATTCTACTCTTACCTTTTTAGTTGACTCAACTAGGATGTCATTAGTAGACAAATTAATTTCTAGAGCCATTCTCTGTTATTCCTAGTACCAGGACAAAATTTGACTTTTAAATCCAGCAGAAAAATGTTTGATCATCTAAAGACAAAATTTTTATGCAATTAGAACCAAAAAAAACCCTCCAGAATGCCATTGTATTATTTTAAATATTATGAAAAAAATACCCTTTTAATTTAAGAAATCAATGATTTCTTGTTTCTTTGGCAATTACTCACATGTTTTAGTTGGTTTTTGTCTTAGGATCTGGAATAAATTCTCTAAGTAAGAAAAACGAAATCACTTGTCAAAATAAAAGCAGAAGAAAGATTGTGGTTGGCAGCTTGACATATAATTCTGTGTTAATTTCAAAACAAGTTTCTGTAGAATCCAGATGTCTTGTATGTATGGTCTATTATCAATCTACTTAATTTTTGACATCTTACTTAACAAACTTGGAATGTTCAATAAAATGCAAGCAGCAAAATTTACTGGCTGTTTGATGATACAGGAAGGATATCTCTTACGTTAGAGGGTAGTAAGGATCAATGGTGTGTCCATCTCCTGTGCTAATGATGCAGGAAATGTTGCCAGAGTATGGAGAGAGCAGCCAGGTCAAACTAACTGTGATATCTTCAAAGACAAAGCACGTATCTGTTACAACCAGTTGCAGACCTGTAACACATAAGGCAAAAATTCAATGCCATTGTTTGTCTACATTTCTTACAAAATTAATCCATTTTCATTTTTTGAGAGCAGGCCGTCTTCAAAACAGAGCTGATACTGCTGCTAATTCGAGTGTATTAGTGGTGTGACAAGGAGCTGACTCTTTTCCATACTTACTGATCGATATTCTTCTTTCTGAACATAATTTCATTTAAGTGTGTTTTATGTGACTGAATTTCCTGTCTTTGCACCCTGTCACAACCCCTCAGTTAGGACAGGGAAGCTACATTTTTGTGCCTATTTTTAGTGGTCACTGCTTCTCCAGGTTCTTCCTTGAGGATGGAGCAGTCATTTTTCAGTATCATTGTTCACACTGTTACGGCAAAGAGCAGAACAGGCTTTTGGGGTTGACAGCCCCCTCCCACTTACCTTCCCTGCAGTGGTATTGAATGGACAAATAGCTTCTGGAAGCTGGACAAGGATCTCCAAAGAATGCACCATCTGCTGCCACCTGGCAGGCCTGAAGACCATGACACTGGCCTGGAAAGAAGGACCATTTTATATGGACTACTGGGTTTTGTCTTTGTCAAAACAACTCGGGTGAGAGATGATTACAGAAACAAAAAGGGGCAGGGGAGCAATACCATGGCACTGATTTCTAGACAAGCTCCCAGTATCACTTTGACTTTTGTGTGTTCCTGATTGCCTGGTATTTCTCAGCACCATCCCACTTTATTGGATTTGGAGAGGGTAAAAGAAGTTACATGTTTTGTTTAATTTTGGCTGAAAGCCCAAAGAATCACCATAGGGACAGGCCATAGTCACATTGACAGCAGCCTTGTAGCTGCAGTGTGCTGTGTACTCAGCAGCATCAGATCCCTCCTGCCCTCATGTCTCTGTGGGTGCCAGCATTTTCACCCCTCCTGGTCTGAAGTTAGGTTTGTGTGAATAAATTCTCTTCCATCTCTGTCAAACCTAGGGTCTCCCACTGAGTTCATTGGGGAATTGGTGTGACCACATATTTTCTTCACACAGTGAGCGGAACCAGGTCCACCCTTGTTCTCCATTTGCTCCCCTTCTCCTTCCCTCTATCTTTGCTCCTCACAAAGTTCCTCCTTTCTATCCAGCCTCCTGTGAGAACCTCCTCTATGTCAGAAGTTCTCTGTGATTCCCTTCATTTTAGGAATAATCCACTTTCCCATTCACTAACTCTACTGAAATACAAGATAAAGTATTATATGGACCAGGAACTTTGGCACTCACTCTATGCTTTTGGCAAGCAATACCATAACATACTACCTGCTACTTCATCTTTGACGCCGATCCAACTACAGTCTTCATCTGTATCATATTGGAGAGGAGTCTCTGATACACAGTAGTGGGGGGTCTTCCGTCCATAGAAGCCCTCTATAATTTGAATAACTTCTCCTGACCCACACTGTACAGTGGCATTGTAATTATCACAAGCAATGCTCTGGCCAGATTCTAATAAGAGAAAAAAAAATCAGATTTAACCTTTTCAATTTCTGAAAAATCCTGCTACAATTCTCCTGCAAATGTTTTTTTTTTTGTTTGTTTCCCTGTTTTCCCTTTTCTCCCTTTAAGCTAAACAATTAAGAAAATTATAAAAAGAAAAGAACAGAGAATAAGATTTTTTTTTTAAATCCAGCATAATAGATCTATTTTTTTTTTTACTGCTTTTAATGAAAAAAGACAACATTTTTAATAAAAATATTTAACCAAAAAGTATATCTATTTTTGTGGAAAACATTTATCATTTTTTTACCTGCAGTACCTGCAGTAAGAAAGGTTTAGTTATTCCTTACTTCCAAAAGAGTCTTGTGGCAATTCAGGGAATTGCTCTGGAGAACAGTTTGCATATTAAGTATGGGACGTGATCCCATTTCTGCTACAGAGACATCTTTGTTCCTGTGTGATATTTGACTGACTTCATTCAGCACACCTGCTCGAAAGAGTAAGGTCATATTTCTAAATGCATACACCTCATTCTCTGATTAACCTGGGACAGTTAATTGTCTTTCAGAATTCTTAGTTTCCTGTAGTAATCAGGATACTTATTACCCTGTAGAGGAGGATGCGAAAAGCTGCTCTCATATGAGAGTGTTGAAAAAGAATGTTTTTGTTTCAGCTGTCTCAGGTTTAAACATTGTCCTGCAGTTGCTGTTGTGATCATTCCTCTTAAGAACCTTGATTACCAGTGCGGGATGTGTGCACACTGCAGTAATTGTGTGCTATTGTTATTTAAAGGCTAAATCTAAGCCTGGCTGTAACTATAGCAACATGATCATTTTACAGATTAGAGCTTTCTAAATAAGCTTGAAAAGTAATTTTCTGTTCAATTCTCATACAGACTATCATCTCAAGCATTTTTTTGTTCTTTGCTTTGTGTAGTGTTCTCATAGTATTTGCTGTCTTAACAGCTTTTATATGGAAAAATGCACAGAACAGTCTGTGTTCTTAAGTACAAAACCTAGTTCAATATGTACATTTTTATTACAACAAATTGCTAACCTACGCAGCACCAAATGGAAGAAAAGAAATAGTAAGAAATAATAATAAGGAAAGTTTTTATTTGCATTGAGAAGCACAAATAGTCCTAGGAGAGATGATCAAGGAAAAGATGAAGACAGAACACTGTCTGTTTGGCTGGTTGCACCCATACCTAGCTCAGATGATCAAGTCAATAAGTTATCAGGAATCAGAGAAATTAAATTCAAACAGTGATATCACTTGGAGCTACCTGTACATTTCATTTGATGTTTCAATGTTAATGTGAACCAAGCTGCACAGTAGCTGTGAATGAAGGTGTTAAGGATCGCTATGTCTGCAGAACTTCCATACGTTCAGCACCTAGGGAGACTAATAGATTGTCCCTGTTTCTTTGGAATATTTGATCTAATTCCTTGCATGCAGAGCTGGTGAAAGAGGAGTCTACCCTGTTATTAAATTCTGTAAGTGTATGAATGGCCATGGGCTGTAGATACTGAAAACAAGGCTATAATTGCCTCACTCTGTTCTCAGTTTCCTGGGTAATGGAATGATGGATGTAGTGTAGGACACGGTTGCTCAATAATGCAAATGCTCTTTGAATTTTATGGGCTTGAAGTCAGATCCTATGGTAACAGATGACAGTTTCCTTACAAACAGATAGTTGTCTACCATGGATGTAATGGAAAAACAATTGTAGTCTGTTTTTGCAAGGAAAATAAGCTTCAGGAATTGTGCTGTCTGCCAGTTTCTTCTCCCCCATTATTTTTAATGTTAGTCATCTTCAGCCAAGTTTGACTTACAGATACAAACCTCAAAACACCCCAAAATTTCATAAAAATCAATAGCTAGGTAGAAGAGAAAGAATCACATCAGTGCTTCTAATAGGAGTAGGGATTATAGCCCCTTGTCTATTGAATCCACAATGTGGGATTCAACTGCCAGCACATATAGCTGGAGCTCTGGAGCAGTCACAGAACTGGAGTGGAGGGAACTGAGGGAGTGAGAAGTGTTTGTAGAGGTAGGACATGCTGGGAATATGGAATGACCTAGAAGTGCTGAAGGAGAAGGGGAGGGCGAGGATGTAGAACAGAAAGTCAGGACAGGAAACCAAACATTATTAATTTTGCTGATTGTGGAAAGACTTGTTAATTGTGCCAGAAGCAGTACAGTACTGGACAAGAGCAGCAGCAATTCTAGGGCTTATGGAAACCTGTATTTGCATATGAGATTTGAAGGCTTTTTATATGGAGGAACCTAAGACAGACTATCCTTCCAGTGCTTATTACCTTAGTTCTAGTTACAGTTTAAAACACTTGGCTTATGAGCAAAGTGTGAGGAACACTGATTTTCCTTGTATCTACACGTTGAATGGGATGATGCTGCTGGCATGCCTTTCCAGGTCTGCAGATTTTCTGCCTGAGCACTAAAATGCCACCAGGAAGTACATGTTCCTCTCTGCTTCCTTACCCTGGGAAAGCCCTTAGAATTCACCTGGTGGAAGGCTCTGAGAAGAAACAAGAAAAGCTTGCTCTCAAACTGACTTTAAACTAGCAGGCTTAAGTCCACTGCAGACATGGACTGCTACACATTCAGATTCACCCTCAAACCAGTTTCTACTCTACTAGCCTCTGTTGGAAACCTGGGCCTTAATGGCTAGCTGTCAAGCACCTACATCTCCCGGTTCTTCCTTGCTTTGTGTCAGATCTTACATCAGCACACTGGAAAAAGAGCGGTTATATGGCTTTTTGCCTGTTCACTTTTGATAAGCTTGATTTTAGTTATTGAGCAGCCACTTTCAAAGCAACAAGGCAATTTACGCATAGATGGGAACGCGGCATGTTCACTCCTCAGATCCAGCTGCTGTGTATCTTACCAAACTCGCAAATGAAGTTGAATTCCTGGCTGCAATTTTCAGTCACACCCCACTGATACTTGGCATTCTTCAGTATGTACCCACATGTGGATGAGAAGGGAGATGGCTGATCCTTGTACCAATTACTGTAGCTTATAACTGAAGTGTCCAGCCAAATCATTGACCCTGTGAACAAAGTAAGCATGTCCTGAATGTTCATTTTCCACATTTAATGCGATTACAGAGTCTGTAGCCCTGCTCCTGTTGAAGCAGAGGCAGTTTAGTATGTGTAGGGATCTTCAACTAGATGTTAATCGGATATAATCATTACAGGAGCCACCACCACTTCTCCCTGTGCTCCCAGCCTCAAGATCCCATCATTTCCCTTGAATCAGATCTTGCAGCACTTCCCGATGTGATAAATTGGCTCAGCTTGTTCTTCCCCTAGAGACCTAACACAGCACATTTTTTTCATTAAGTCAGCAAACTGATCTAATTCACCATGTGTTCATACAGCCACAAGACCCAATGGAAAGGCTGACAACATGCAACTGGGAAGTGAAACAGGCAATTAAAAACATCTTAATGTAAATCTGAAGTTACAAAACCAAGAGACAGTGGCTTTTCAGCAGGTGCCTACGGAGGGACTAAGTTTTTGCATTTGTTACCATTGCATTTGTTACCATGCGAAGCAAGCACTCATACATTTTTAAAGCGGACATGATGTCCAAACCACCCACCGTCAGAAGTTTCATTCAGCAAGGAGTCTGAGGTCAGTCCTATCCACCATTCCTGATCCTCGGCAATATGTTTTTGCAAGAACTCTTGGGTTTCCTCATTTTCAATAAAGACCAAGTGCCCTCCTCTTCTCTCACACCAGCTCTGGGCACTTGCGAAGGTACGCTGGAGTCTAACAAACTCATAGCATGAACGGTTGAAAGCTAGCTGGTACTTTGAGCAAGGAATTCCTTCATCAGCAGTTGCTTCCTCCACAGCCAAACATAGAGCAAGAGAAATAAGAACTGAGATCCCAAGCCACATTCTCAGCACAGTGCCTTGCATGGCACTCGTCTCCCTTATCACATCACCTCTCTTTTTGCTGCTGCCTTCAAAAGCTTGAGATGTCACGTCATCAGCGTTTCTCTTTGCTGCTTGGAACAACAGGAGAATACAACATCAAACAGATTGCTTCTAACACATAATGGTGATTGTGTCTGAGGGGACACACAGGTGTTGATGATAAGTCATTGTAATGGCCATTGTGAGGTCTATTGTATAAATGTCTCATTCCATGTGAAGTAAGTTTGAAAAGAAGACATTAATTACAGTATCGCTTTTCTCGTGAGCCGAGAAGATAAAGTTGATATATGCTGCTGTTGGACATATGGGAAAGTGAGATAAAGCTCCTACATCAAAGGCATCATTGTGTGACCATTAAAACTGGGTATCTTTACAACAGCAAAGAAATAAAATAGTAAGAATGAGAGGAGAATGAGCAAAAGGAGAAACACAAGGAATTATGAGATGGGAAAAAGCAGTGGTCCTCTAGATACGTTTAATAGTTTTGGATTGCTTTATTTTCAATAATTATAATTTGAGGTACTTCTTTTGGATGCTAATGCAAAGTCTATAATTATTGTGTCATGTCCTGTCCACCTGTTTACACATGCACAGGTTAATCTCTACTGTCCCAAGTAAGCATTGTTTTGAAGTGGTGTGTCTGTTTAGAATTCCACACCCCAAATGAAATACCTTAAAAGCATTCTGTTAAAAGCTAAGCTGTTAACTATATAGAGCTACAATATTTATACCTGCTGGAAGGTAGAAGCAAAGGCCAGAAGTTAAAACAGTGATTTAGAAAAGATGCTTCAATCATCACAACTACTTGGGAGCCCTATGCGCACATTCCAAAGGCTGCTGATGGACTTTGGGAAGCCGGCCCACCAACACTTAGGAGCTGAAATCCCTAAGTGCTTCTGAACCTCCTTACAAAAGATAACCCATCAGGTTTACAAGGCCATTGGGTGACCAGAAATACAGTCCAAATAAGGGTCTTTAGCTATTGCAAACCTCCTGTGCTTGGCATTAACTCCACTGAATTCGATGCAATTATTATTAATTTATACCACCATAACCTGACACTGAAAGAACATGCACTTATATTTAGACATGGATGAGTGAGCCAGCTACTGAATCACAGACAGGCAGGGAGCAGAGATGTTTGGTTGAATTCCCGCAATGCAGAAATGCCACCTGCACTGCACTGTTGAGCTGAAGGTAATGCACATATTGGACAGCATGCCAGGCAGCTCTAGCTCTAAAGCTTTCTTGCAAATTAAAGTATGTGTACTGCATCCAGTAAGCATTTGAGAGTGTTTTTCAATCCCAAATCCTTTCTGGACTTTCAGTTCACTCATCTTGCTCACAATTAAAGCAGAACTGAGGTCAGGGTTTTCAAGATAAAGTTCGTAAGTGTTTAATGTGTAGGACAGTTGTGGGGAGGAGAGGAAAGGGGGAGAAAATGCACTGTGGTGGAGGGATGTCTCTTCCTAGTGGACTTGAAAATCAAGACTTAATTTAGCTATGGAACCATGGAACCCTTGGAGCGGATCCCCCATTACTTCTGACTGATTAATAGGGAGGGTATATGGCACAGCTGAGATATGAATATTCGGACTGGATTTCCCAGCTCTGGAGAAGCCAATCCATACTCTAATTAGCTGATGGATATGGCCCAGTCAGTGCCCAGACACGCGTCCCCTTCCTGGAAGAGACCATATAACTGTGATTATCAACTGGGGGTTCTGCTGAGGATGTCCACAAATGAGTTCCTTTTGGCCTGCATGCAAAACTTCATTGGCTGCAGTTTGGGAACTCCCAACACAACTGTTTTATATTGAAGCTATTGCAAAAGCCAGGGTAAGGGCAGCTGCTGTTCAGTTTGTTGGTCACTGTATGTTTTCATGATACCTCCTTCAGCCTCCTTGCTTCTTCGTGGGCCATGCTGACTTGCCCGGCTTTGCAGCCGGCCCTCCCATTTTGTCCTTTTCATTATGAGAAACAGCCTGCTTCTGAAAATATAGGTGTGATGAAGGAGACTGTACTCAGTGGTGCAGACTAGGCATCACTATCCACTAGGTGCTGTTGGCTCACATTTGTGATGAATGCATTCTGTAGCATCTTCCAGTTGTCTCTCTGCAACTGGAAATCTGACTGCATAAACATAGTCCTAAAAATGCCGGAGCTGGAGGTGGCACGGGCTATCCTATGTGAATCTGCTCTAAAGCCATTGAAATTAAAGGAAGTCTTGTCTCTGGCTTTCATGGATTTTGAAACAGGCCCTAAAAAAGAACAAATAATGTTTGGAAATGTCTACAAATAAAGCCAAGTTCTCCAAGTGAGTCTACTGTTGGCAGTTTCTACAGCAATGTGATTTTTCTTCCTAATCTATGATTGCTATAAGAAACTCTTCAGCTGCCTGCAGCAGATGGGGAATGGAAGAAAGACAGTTTCCCTCTTTTGCAGTTTGTTGACTTCATGTATTTTAGTGCCAGTAAAGCAGTCAGTTTATTTTGTTTACCACAAGGGAAAGAAAAGCATTTACAGAAGACAAAATGCTGCTTTAAAAGTATCAAAATTAGCAACTGGGGTCCTCAAGAAGAAAGAAAATTCCTGAAAGCCTTTTTCACCGCTAAGTGAAAAATGGCTTGATTACAAATAAACAGTGCTCCTTGAATTTACCATTTTCTAGGAAACATGCCTTTTGCATTCTTCCTCGGCAGAAAGGCACTTTTAAGACACGATTTTCTTATGCCATAAATATGCATGGAAGCTCCACAGTATAATGAGGCAGAGGTGGTGGTGGCGGTGTTTTTTCCCCCTGCTATTTGCCTTTGTTTAGCTTGCTAAATTTAAATAATTTAAATAGTTAAGAAGTTACTTTATTAGTCATCTATATGCAAGAGACAAATTGGTGCACCCTGTTGTATAACCTCATTTTTCATGTGTGGAAAGGCAGTCCTGGACGTGCAAAATCCATGCTCTCTCATTGTCTCGAGTGGCTGGCAATTACACTGAGTTCTCCTCTTGTGGTTGCCCATGGGAGTGTAACTGATTCCTAATTGGCATTTTAAAGCCACTGCAGAAACTTCAGGCACGTGTCAGGCATAATGTCAGCTACAGATTTTGGATACACCAAAACTATTCATCTGCTGTTTTTTGTTTGCCTTTTGCATAGTTCTGAAGAACTGGAGCAGACTCACGTAAGAGAAGCCTGTATGCAAGCATTGTGAGCCTTTTGCATATAGCCAAGACCTGTTAATCCTTGTTCAGTTACAGCTGTCCACCTGAAAGGCTGGGGTAGCAACCACCCTACAGCACGTGTTACGTACCAATGACTTAACCTAAAACATATTACCAGCTAAAATAAGGCTTGAAAAGCAATTGCAAGCTTTAACTAGAAATCAGTGACAAAGCTCTCTCAATATTTTCACACCCTCACTCCAAGCTGCAGTGAAGCTATGAATAACTCCTTTGTTTGTGAGCTCTCTTGGAATAAGTCTTTCATTTTTCTCAGAATTGTTTTAGGGGCCCCTGCAGATCTCTTACAGAGTCCTAACTTGCCCTTAGGAGTAACAACAGATGGTGGCCATCGAGAGAAAGTTTCTTCAGAGAAGCTATGTAAAACATCAAAAAGACAGCAATGAATGATTTATTCCTGTTTTTCAAATAGATCCTTCAAGTTTTATTAATATTTTGTTGTCATTTTGTAAGCTGAAGCTGTTGAGGTGAAAGGATTCTGAAGCATATTTTGTTTATAATGCTGAAAAAGTTAATAGGTGTTAAAACAATTATCATGGCCTACCCTGAGATTCTATAAGGAAACCTTTCAGGGGGTGATGACCACACCTAAAATTGAACCCCTTAAAACCAGCTCAGTTTTGGTAGTGAAATCTCAAAGTATTCATAATAACTTCTATTTTTACATATGTAAATTATATGCCATTTGGAAAGTTTAGCTTTATACGTCTACATTCTAATAGAACAGGCGATGAGCACACACAATGCTTATCTAACATTTATCACTGTGGTAGGCTTGCCTTGACACCTTTGCAAATCAGCCTTTCATGCCTCAAATCAGGCAGCAACCACTGGACTGCAGTCTTTGAGAAATACAAGCCTGAGTTCTTGTTCAGTGTAATCAATAACTCTGTAGCTCAGGGTATACAGCTGAATACAGCTGCAAATAACTCCATGACCCAACAGCTGCTATTAGAACATGGCTCATTCATAAGACCTTTCTATTTTTGAACGTTGGTGTCTAGATCTAAGAAAAATGAATTCCAGAGTTTCACTGGGCTATTGGAGAGCTTGTGCACAGGCTGGGAAGAGAGGCATGGTGTAACCACTGACTCAGGGTTGGTCCTGATCTGTACCCTTGTGCAGATCAGAGCTGCATCATGACAGCCTGAGAACATCCTGTGATTCCAAAGGGCATTGTGGCACAGCAGAATAGCTTGACAACCCTTAACAGCAGCCAGAAAGTACTAGATTTGAAGATTTCAGAAATGACGAGCTGCCAATAGGAAGGAGTAAAGCACATCCCTATTCATCTTGGCTGTACTTCATTTGCCTTGAGGAAGAGCAAGTAAATTTACTCTCTGTAGGAGGTTATTACTATCTTTACATTCCTGAATATTACTGAATGTAATGTATAGATTTTATCAAGAACAGAAATAATCTCTGTTGTATGAACTGAATAATCATATAAATGGAAAAATGATTTATACTACTTTGAGGTAGAAAAAAGATATTATTTTCAGGTATCATTAACCTGAGACATGATCATGAGTTCATTTTATTGTATCATGTACACCTTTGTGGTGTGCAGCACTGCCTCTTGAAAACATTTGTTTCATTACAACCCAGATAGGTAGGAAGTACTGAGCAGACTGTCCAGAATGGGATGGAGAAAAGCCCCTAGGTACACCTACCTCTTCCAACTCTCCAGCTGGCTTTCAAAAACTCGATTAGTTTAAGAAGTTGGGTCACAGTCACACTTCCTTCCTTGCTGCTCTCCCAGGCTGTTTGTCCTGATACTCAGTTATTGGCTAACTGAAAAGGGTTTGGTTTTGTTGTTGCTCTACTGGCTAATTTTCCATGTGGCAACACAGTGAACTTACCAGTAAGCCCTGCCAAATTGCAATTTTGATATTATCTTGTTTAGAAAAAAAAAGGAAGACAATTCTTATCTTTACAGGGTGCAATAATTAAATTAGACACATGCCTGACATGATGGGGTCAGCAAAAGATAAGTAGGACTACATTCAGGAGTTGCTGGGTTGGACATAAATTCCATTTATAGGATGTGTATGGCTCCCTTCTGGCATGAGTGCTGCCTGGATAAGTCCCTGAGGATCTTCTCCTAGAATTTGTCCCTTTGGAAGATCTGTTTCTTGGCAGCTTGACTTTTCCCACCTGCCATACAGCTGATGTCTCCAACCTGGTTCCTATGGTTTATTGCCTTCCACAGCAGAGTATTGGGAAGAAAAGGATAAGTGTGCTCCGTAAGAACATTAATTGAGTTAAAGTTATTACTGTTGAGGTAGGATTATTATTATGATGGCTTATGAATTCACATAGAAAGCAGCAGAACTATCTGAAGCATCTGCTGACACCTCATGTGTTCTTGTGATCATGACTAAGTGGCACAATTTAGGTGAGCCATTGCTTAGTATCTTTATAAGAGAACTGTTTAAAGGATTAAAGGTACTCTCTTTGGGTAAAATATTAACTGGTAGGTACAAATAAACTGAAATTTTCCTAGCACACAGAGAGGCAAAACACAATATATATATGTTGCTTGGATTTGAATCAATAGCCATCACAACCCCACTGGTGTCTCTGCAGTGACCCCAGATTTCCGTCAGCATTAGACCGGCCATATTTCTAAGGCAGTCCAGCTTCCACCTCTTGTGTTATTTCATTTTGTTACACATTTTTTTGTCTGCTTGTCATGAGTTGCAGGACATGAAAACAGGAAGAAAAAAGCTGTGTTACAAGTTTTTGTCATTAATAATGTCTCACATCAGTAGATCTCCAACACCTCGCAAATGAGATCAGCTTCACAATGCCCACACTGAGAAGACTGGAGGTCCAGCAGTCTCTCTGTTCAGGATCACTGCTCTTGTGTTAAGCACTCTACACTCAGGTACCACCTGACTAAAACCAGAAAACAGTTCTTTCTAGGGTTTTTTTTGGTGTTCGTCCAAAGATGACAGTAGGCTAAAAGGTAGGACAATGTGTAGTGGCATTAACTTCAGCCACTGCAAATATCTGTAACACCTTTTCTACACATTCAGCCATGGAAGTGAACACCTACATTCATGTTGTTCTGCCCGCTTGGAAACACGTTACTGAACTGTGTGACATATTAAATATTACATGTAAATAGTCTTGGGATGAAACATGCAGATAAGGTTATGAAAGTCTTATGGTGAGGAAGTTTATGTGAGTACTGTGGCTGTTTACTTGTTTGAATATCACGAGTTTAAATGTTTGGGCATTTAAATCCTTGAGCATTATGATCAGTGGGCAGGCTCAGCCTGGAATGTGTAGGCTAGTAGTTCTGTGCCTCAGCACTTGAAACATCTTAGTACTAAAGCAAACTGTGCTTTTATTTAAATGATCGCATCAGTATTTCTGGTGTGGTCATTTAAATACCCACATTTGGTCATAAATGTGGTCTTTTAGTACTTAACTGGTGATATGTATTAAAAATATGATTATATTAAAAATACATGGATATATATAAAAGCAAGTAAACTCTTTTGTTTACCACAAAAATAGTGAAATCTTTCAAGAAAATAGTTAAAACCTCACAAAACCAGTTATTTTGATCAAAACAACACTGATCAAAATAATATTTTGAATCAAACAAAACCTGTTCACAATAATATATGGAAACCATTATTATTTGCATTTGAACAAATTGTATTGGTAGTTTGTGTTTGCAGTTATACTTGGACAGTGCAAGAGACATACTCCTATATAGCGCTGGGGGTATTTTTCTGAAGTGAGATCATGTCAATAAGTCAGTATTTAACAAAGATAAGAGCTTGTATCTATGTCACAGTAACAGTAACATAGCAATTGGTGTGATTTCAGCAAGAATGACTCTTAACGCTCTTATCAGTTTTACTGTTGGATTCTTTATTTGGTAATAATAGATAACAGTTGATAGTTGAAAGTTCTTAGCGCAGCTTAAAGTCGTATCAGGTAATTTGACCTTTGTTAATGGGCTTTAATTAAAACTCGAATTTTATAGGAGGAAAGTTGAGATTAAGTACTTACATTTCAATATAAAGATAAGGAATAATATTGGTGTCTCTCTGATTTATAAGGCAACAATCTGCTTCTTGTGTAAGTGAACCGAAAGTACAAAGGTAGGCGCATGGCAATGGCATTATTGTTATCATAGAAAATTAGTGAATCAGCTCCTTTGCTTTGGGAAGTTTTGTTTTGACCACAGTCATCACACTCTAAATGTCATCCCTAGCCTTGCACGACCACATGGTACCACCAGACCGGTGCTGGGCAGGGTAATGCTTTGCTCCACAGAGGGAAGTGAAAAGTAGAAAGAATCCAAGAAGAAACAGTTTGTAGTTTTCACCACAGTTTAAGGCAGAAAATAATACAGTGAAGAAAACCTGCCTGTGGTGGGGTGCTGGTAACTTCAAAAATGTTGTCATGAGGGGTGAAGAGAAAGAGGAAACTGAAGAGGAATGCAAGATGTGGTTGGGGGAAGATTTGTGTTTGAAGGATTCTGCAACTGGGCAGTGTTTGTAAATAAGGTCAAGCATCAAGAGAGCCTGGGCAAACTGGATCTCTTGCATTAAGGATTATGTTTTCAATAGTCCCTAATGGGAAGAGTAAGCACACTCTCCATGTTTTGGTAAACATTACATATGAGTTACAGTATGCCTGGTAAACCCAAGATCAAAGAGTCGCTGTAGTCTCTCCAAAGAGCGTTGTATTTTGTCTGTTTTTTTCTAGAGAGTGGAGCTCTATAAACCTCCATTCCCTCCCACCAAACACATTTTTTTTTTACAAAGGGAGAAGAAATACTGTGAAATAATAAAATTAGAGAAGTCACCTACTCCACATGTACTTCTGCTGACAATTACACATCATAATTGTAAATCAATACTTTCATATTTCTCCATTTCAGTGTAAAAAAAAAAAAAAGAAAATTACTCAGCAAGAAAATTGATCTCTCCATACCTTAATAAACTGTGCATAACCTTAACATGATGAAAAAAGAAGGCAAAAGAAAGGTAAATGAAGTATTTTTCACTGACAAGCAGGGTAAAGGAATTTTGCAAGGCCTCCTTATTTAAACTGAACAAAATATGGGACAAAATTTCAGGTTCAGACACGTGAAATTAGCTACCAAAACACATTTAGGTTGATTTCAAGAGTTGTTGGATATCTGCAGCACCTTGTTTTTCCATTCAAACAACTCTTAATAAGGTTTCCAATTATCTTGTCTTGGCTGAACATTAAACTACATGAACAATCATGGTGGAGAAAGGCAAGTTACTTGAATTTATCTTTTTTATTGCTTGCTTGCTCCCTCCATGGAAATCTTCTTATTGGCACATATTAGACCACTCACAGGTCAGGTAATTAAAACTGCAGCATTAAGAGCTTTGGCCATGTCAATGGATGGGGGTGCACTGGAGAGAACTATAGTACTAAAGCAAAGCAGAAGAACATGGACGGAGAAAGTGTCCCTGTGGCTTAGTGGAAGTAGAATTGGACAGATCCTTTTCAGTCTCTAACAGTGCTGATAAATCCTTCACTTGGCTTTGGATATACATGTAATCTACATCTCAGTACACACACACCCCCCCTCTTTCACATATATGTATATACACTTACACATGCATATATGGTGTATGTATATGTATCTGCGTATCTGTATGTATGCGGACTATGATAGCCTTCATCCCCTATAGCCTCCTGGTTCAGACCTGCTGTTATACTGCTAATTCCAACAAACCCCATATATTTTCTTTTTTAAATGGCTTCTTATTTTGTTATCACCAACTTCTGTCAGTGCTTTTCAAACAGAGACGAAGGTGTGCTGTCTTGATGATGCTCTGAAATGAAGGTAAACCACCAAACATACTATAGGTTAGCAATAGAGAAGCAATATATAATGAGTGTGTCAGAGCAGTCTGTAGCACAAATTCTGTTTTAAACAAATATATGTATTTCTAATAGATCAGTCAGCCTTAAGAAGTGATGTTAAAACTTTTTTGGAACAATGCTGATTTAGCTGAAAAGTTGGATTTTAGGGTAACCACATGGAATTGCATAATATATAATTTTGCAAAGAATCTTTTTATCCATCATGTTCAATGGAGCCTATGATTTGCTCTGCAATCACATGCTTTATATTGAAATAATTCTTTTCCCAGAGGATTTTAAAATTAACCTTGAACTCAGTTAAGTACCTTATCTAGAAACAAAAGCATGAAGTTAAAAATCCCCCTTACTTTTAATGGTGCCTGCTATGCTTACATGGAGTGGATTCAGGTCATATAGGGGAGAATATGTTCTACTGAGTATTTGTGAAAAGATGTTTAATTCAGAGATGTGCCACTCAGTTCACTCTGAAACAGCTTCTATACAAAGAAATACAGCACATGACTGTTAGTAATGATATTTTGTTAATTAATACTATAGCCTGATTTAAACTTCACAGAATGGAAAGAAAAGGATGACACCCTGCTCTGAAATGTTTGTCACTCCCCAAAGAGCCAAGTTCAGTACAGTGGGTAGAGATTTCTTCTCTTTTCCTCTCCCTACCTGCCAAATGGAGCAAGCACCCCTTCATGGCATCTAAACTTGCACCTGAAATGCTGAAGGTGATGTTCCAGAGTAATTCTGCCTGATTCCTGCTTGTGCCTGGCTGCTTCACATAGATTCCTAGAGAGCAAACAGGTTTTTCTTGCTCCTCCTTTGAATCAGTAAGTTCATTGTAATAAGAATGGGCAAAATTCTAGTGTATGTGCTAGGGATTAAAGATCAGCTAGTATAAATTGTCGATCTATAAGCCACGAGCCACTAGCTCTCTTCGCAGTTTGACCTTATCCTTATACGTAAGAGGCAAGCGCTGGTCTAAGCCCAGAGAGCAGCGGAGCGCCAGGGCTGCAGTAGCAGCTGAGCACAGCACCCACAACACCTTTGTTGCATGAGAGATGGAGATCATATTTGGTAGGAATAAAGAAGAACACCCAGAGCCCATAAAAGCTAAGGTGCAAGGTAAGTGGAAGAAAACCTGTTCTAATACGTGTGGTTATGTTGGTGTTTTCAACATTGTTTACCCAACACAGCACTGGAAAACGGAAACTGCAGAAGTGCGAAAAGTGAGTTTTGTGTAAAGTACTGATCTTAGACAATATTTATGCTCCAGCTGCGGGACTTTCCTCTTTTCATATTTCTGTGTACTTTTCAAAGGAGTCTGAACGGGATTCACTGGAGTTGCTGGCGAGGGACAAGTCTTGGGGTTTAATCTGGTGACAGACGCTCCCTCCCCCATGGCTCTGCTCTGGCTTTCGGTTTCTCCTTGCTGTAACCCTTCCCTACCCTCTCTGTGTCTGCTCGCACTCTTCCCTGCCTCCTGGAGACAGTCACTAAAACCGGGGCTCTTCAGCAGTAGTATTGCTAAATAGGAAAGCAGCAGTAATGGAGGCAATGGTCTACCGTTGAAAAGAGGGTTCAGAAGTCAATCTGTGCAGAGTATCCCTTACCGAAGCAGTTTTAAAAGGCTCTCTAGGGATAAAAACTTGATCAATATATTATTCTCACTGCTATTTTATACTTTACAGAAGAGGTTTTTGCTACGTTTACAGGAGAGGTTTGTTGCTGAGAACCCCTATTTAGTAAATGCATGCTGCACTGTTTGAAATACATAGTCTGAGAAAGGTACACATCTAGTATCAATTTTAAAGTCACTTCCTGAGTACAGCATGTGCTGCAGGACTTTGTTGTTGTTGTTCAGTTTGCTGGCTGAATCGGAAAAGACTTAGTGTCAAAGTGCTTTGCCACAATTTGCAGTGGTTTTATGACATTTTAATTTTTGTTCCTCAAGATAAAAACTTATTACTGAAACATTTGAAGTTGTTTGCAAACAAACTATGTATCATCAGACCTGATCTGTATTATGCAGTGGTTTATTTGAACAAAGACTTCATTTTTTGGTAAATATTCCTTCACTGGTAATGGGAATAATTATTTCCCAATTATGAAAACTAAAGAGAACTTTGATCTCCTTAAATATTTTGCTAACCCTGAGCCATGCCAGTATTTGGCTCCATGAAACTCTGTTGATATGATCGTTAATAATGTCCACATATTTGGAGATCCTGAGGTGCCGTTGTTGCGTCTTGATGTCGTACAGAAAAGTACAATTATTTCCACTTCAGATGAAAATCTGAGGCAAAATGATACAAAGTCCAGATTTCTGAAACTATTTAAGGGCTTTAGGATGCTGATTGATGCCAGTGTCATTTACAGAAGTTCTTAATTCCCACTAGGATGAACTTTCATCTAAAAACTTAACCCTTTGCTCTGTGCTTTTCATATTGGAATTGTCCCTGAAACTACACTGACTTACACCAGAAGTTTCAGGAGCTGCATCAAATCCTCAGCGCCTTAAAAAGAAGATCCCCTTTTTCCCTGTTTATTTTTTCCAGAAAAATTATTTTATTTGCCTGTTCTGGTACTTAATAAGCACCTTTATTCTGACATAGAGGAATAATCTCTAAACAAACTCTTTAGCCCTAGGAGCTGCAAGATGTTCACTGAATTGCAGAAATATCTGCTTTTCTTGAACGATGGCCCCAGAGCAGAAGACAGTTGGACTGGGTCAAAATCTCGCAAGACCTCATATGAAGCAGAAGTATTACATTTTCACCATAGTGAAAGACAGATTGGTTGCAGCAAGACCGCATGCAGTTAACCCAACTCAGTGTTAGCATTGCAGCCCATGCGCATTGCAGAGATTTAGAGTGCTTAATGGCATTGGTGGGAGGGTAGGGGCACAGAAGACTACACTCACTACACTGCAGTCTCCCATAGTATTGAGGAAATAGCAAGGCCTACAGTCTCCTGTTGCCAAATAACAGAAAACAGGAAGAAGGGAAGTGGCAAGAAGAGAAATGCTTGTACTTTAGGCATATAAGCAGACTAAATTTGTTCAGCAATCAATATTCAGTAGTCAGCCAAGCAAAAATGATATATCTATTTTGAATATATAGTTTATTTAAGATCACCATCCTATTCTCTCTGAAGGATTTTTTCTGCTGCTAAGTCCTCACTGTCTTCTCATCAATTATTTTTAGCTCCTCAAGTTTTGTGCAGTTATCTGTATTAAAGATTAAACCTTATTCATCTTATGAAAAAGCCCCTATGATTATTACATTGGAACTTCTTGTATTAGTCAAGAAAGGTTTGGTTTTAAGGCTCTTTCAATATGTAATAATAATAATGATAGTACATCCATTCTGTCCACAATATTTTATCTCCCTCCCACATTCCAGAACCGTAACAGTAATTAAGTTGTGTGAGTGTTGTGGCATGCAGTTGGTTAGTCTGAGTGAGACTACATTTTATGTAAAGCTGACATTAACTCCATATCCTTCCTTTGCAGGTGGATGTTTTTAACTTGTGTCCTTAACGTAATTTGTTCAAAGATATGGCATATGACTCTCTTTCCCTTACCTAAAATGGTCAAAAAAGGAAATATTCTCTCAGAAAGTGGCCAAAGTCCTTCTAAGATCTTGGAAAATCTTAGGGCAAAAACAATTATTACTCCTCTGCAACTGCATCAGCTTTAACAAAATTGAGCATTTCCATAGGAGGACATTTCTGTCTGCTGTAAAGGGAATATTAATTACAAAGTGTGTCAATATGTTCAACGTGGGATTAAATGATAAGGGGAATTAAAAGTTTGAAATAGCTTTTTATGCAGAGACAATGTTCAGAGCAGGCATTGTGTGGATAAATAGCATATGATCTTCAGTGTTCCCTCAGGAGGCATACACACAAAGAAGCAAGTGAAGCATATCAATCTGATATGCTTTGTTCAGCTCTTTAATGAAATTCTTTGATTGTTGTTATTCTCTGTGTCAAATGCTAGGCAATGTATTTCTTGCAGGGTTTTGATGAGGAACATTTCTTATTCAAACCTCAGCAGTACTTATGGATTTTCATTATAATATTCCTACCCTTTATTTGTGTTCAAAACACCAACATCATGACTAGTGTCACAAAATCACTCCCCAAATGACATTAAATTTTGCTTTGTAATTTTATTACTGAAATTTTCACTGTAATTCATTTAGCCTGAAGTTTAAATTGATGTCCTGAAGGCGGGTGCAAGTCATATAACCTATAAAACGTGTTTATTTCTGACAAGCTCTAGCTTTTCCTGGCTTGAGGACAAAGGTTTAAATATATCATTTTAAAATCTGAGTGCAGGAAAGGAAGGTCTGATCTTATTTACTTCCTGTTACTTAGCAAATTATTCCAGCAATTTCATCTTCTTATACTGATCTCATACAGCAATATTCATGCAGAATATTACCAGTGCCACATTTTTGAGCAGATCACATTTTAGTAAGCCCAAACTCCAACATAATTATATGCTATTACAAATCTTGACACATCCATAGTGTAGCTGCCTATATGAAGCCTATGCTGTTGGGAAAATTATCCTCTAACATGCTCCTCCCCTAAATGAATAGATGATGGTATCTCCTTTTTGTTTATAGGTCAGTTGCCCACATGGTTGCAAGGGATACTTCTCCGAAATGGCCCAGGGATGCACACAATCGGGGACACTAAGTATAATCACTGGTTTGATGGCATGGCTCTGCTGCATAGCTTTACATTTAAAAATGGTAAGTTCTTGCACATCAGATTAAAAAGAAACCCAAACCAAACCCTAAGAAAACCTATATTTTGGTGCCTTGTGTTGCTAATTCCCAATTTGATCAGTGTTATCAGTTTGCATGTTTCGTCTGCAGCGTGGCATGTGTGGTGAGGTGGTAGGGAAGGTGGGGAAGGTCTTTCCAAACATATACTCACACCTCACTCTCCACAGCAGCAGGAACATCTCTGCAAAGCGATTTCCCCTTTTTTTTTAATGTTTTTCCTTTTTTCTGGAGTGCCAAAGCTCAAAACTGTCTGCACTGCAGGGCAGCCTGATCTCTGAGCTGGTCACTGCAGGGCAGCCTGTGCCTTCCACCCAGAGCTTCCAAGTTTCCAGCTGGATCAACCAGTACAAGAACTGTAATACCCAAAGGTTTTTCTGTTGTGGATGAACAGCCTAGTTTCAAAGAAGCCTAACATTACCCCTTTGGGATTTGGCTGCAGCTATAACAGCAGCCAGGAAAGAAACTAGGCCACTGTGTCACTTAACATACCAAACCTCGCTTATGTAGACTTGACACCCCTGCAAGCAGTCCTCCTACTTGTCATATTTGTGGAGAGAAAACAGGCAGCTCCTCTCTCCAAAGCAACCTCATATTTTGTTTTCAGCTAAAGCACTTTATACACATTCAGCTCTTTTACAATGTGGGGCAGGATTTTTTGCACCTAGATTCTTCGTGCAAAAAGTATGTATCTGTAAAAGAACTGAGTTTTACTCCTTTCATCCTCTGTTCCCAGTGTTTACCTTTTAGTTTCTGTGACTGCAGGCATTTAATGCAACTGCAGGATCTCCTTGCATGTTCAGCTCTACATCTTTAACAAAATAACCTATAAAGAAATGACCAGTACATTTTATATTACTCACCTAAAGCAAACAGAGCTCAGTTAGTTCAATTCTAGTGTACCATTAAATTGTTTAGGATGGATATTGATTCATGTAATTTGTTACTTTCTCATAACTTAATTTTGTCAATACAGGAGATTTACCACCACTCTCACATTAACGTGTAAATAATCATTTTCACACAGATTGTCTTAGTTTACTGGAATAGTTCATCCAAATCCCTCCTTTCCTCTCCCCAGTCTTCCAGTACTGTCCAAATGTGTTACGAGTCGAGGACTATAGCCAAACTGCTAGCAATCTCAGCTGCCACAACAGTCCTGGCCTCCTTAGAGAGCTGAGAGAGCCTTCCAAACCAGGGAGTTACGGGCATTGTTGACTTCACTGCAAACTTTTCTTAGCTAAAGGACAGCTGCTTGGGAAACTCTGACTCTACCTGTGCTAATTTTCGAAAGAACTCTGCATTAAATGTGATAAAAACCTGTTTGTCCTTTGTCAGGTGAAGTTTACTACAGAAGCAAGTATCTCCGAAGTGACACATACAACAGCAATATAGAAGCAAACCGAATCGTGGTGTCTGAGTTTGGAACTATGGCTTATCCAGATCCATGCAAAAACATATTTGCCAAGTAAGCAATGTTTTTTTTTTCCAGCAAAACTCTTCTGTCTACTTCTTTCTCCAGCACAGATGTCTTTCTGTTTGCCCTGGACTCACATTCACAAACACAAAATCTGTTTTGTAAGTTTACCATTGCTAAATATTGAAAGAGATAAATCCAAGCATTGTATTCTCCGTGGGTTATTCTAAGGCAAATATTTATATTTATTTTAGGAGCAATATTGGGTGTTTTATTCACTATTGAAAATGTTGTAATTTCGAAAAAAAAAAATTTTCAAGTGTTTTGCAGAAGTTTATAAAAATGATAATCTGTAAGAAGAGAAACAGAAAGGAAAAGATTAAGAGATGAAAGAAATTTGTTAAATTTCATTTAACAAAAAGATGAAAAGCATCAATAATTGAAATAAAATCAGAAAACTTTTTGATTAAAGACCATGCTTACAAAAAGAAAAGTGATGAAAAATTACAGTTCTTTCTTGAGTCAGGTGCAGTGCTTTCAAGAACTACATCAATAGGCCTGAACTAATCCAGCATTCAAAATCAGAACCACTGGGGATTACTGCAGTAGCTGCTTTCATACTGTTAGGAAGTATGATAGCTTTGTACGTGTATATGAGAGGCAAGGTGTAAGCCATCATGTTACCTATCACCTGTCTTGTACAATTGGCGTGGGTATTCCCTAATAAATGCAAGTAGCTTACCCATCCCTCCTTCCTGGCCCAACTACCTCTGATGACCTTGCTACCCTGAGATAAGATGCTTTTCTTCTTTCAGTTATAATCAGGTAGTGCTGGCATTTTATGTTCAAAAGGGATATAAGCAACATTGTTTTGGCTTCAGGTAAATGTGATAAAATCCTACACTAATAAGAAAAACTGTCAAGCCTGTATGTGAAGTTGAATCTTCTTTGAAATCATAATTGTTTTACAGGATAGGACCAGGAGCTAAAATATTCCTTCAGGGATTATATGAATCCATCTATTTTATGAAGGCATACACTAAAAAACCCACCAGCTTCTGGATAGAAACTGTTTGACCAGATTTTCACAAATTTTACCTCTGTACAGGGCATTCTGCTATTTGTCTCACACCATTCCTGAGTTCACAGACAACTGCCTCATCAACATTATGAAAACTGGGGATGATTTTTATGCTACCGGTGAGACTAACTTCATCAGGAAAATTAATCCACAGACTCTGGAGACATTAGAGAAGGTATAAATGTCTGTCGGTCATTGTAGTTCCTTGTCTGATAATGAATAAAGTTTCAGGCTGGCTCATAAGGGTCTGTTAAACATGTGCAGGACACATGTTAACCTGGAAAACCACATTTCTTCTTCTAACATTCTCTTACTTCTGAATTTATGATAGAGTGGAATAGGGAAGATACCAGCTGTTTTAAGAACTCAGGAGTTCAAAACGAAATCCCAGGTAGTTTGGGAAAAACTGGGTTTTTACTTGTACGTAATCTAGCAAGATTGCAGGAATAATACCACGATGACATGGTTATTTTGGATGATTTCCATTATTATGCTTCTGTAGTTATCAAATGATTTACATAAGTAGCAATTCAGTAGGTCAGTTATATGACTACTTGTCAAATACGTTATGCAAGATATTACTTAATTATTAAAGTGAAATCTTGAAAGATACAATGAGTTTTTTCTAGTACACAGTACTCTTATGAGTACAATTTCTAAACTTTAAATCAAATAGAAACCTTTTGATCCAGAAGATTGCTGGACTCATAGCCCAATTAAATAAACTGCTTTCAGGATTAAATGGGCATTTGCAGAGTAACTTCTTTAGCCAGTCCTCCTGTTGTGTTATGTAGCTGCAAGGGAGAGGTGAATGTAATTCAGATTCTGTAACTTGCTTTAGCCTTGAATCAGGAAATCGTTTGATTACATACGTAAGTAATTTGGCTTGTTGAAATTTCAAGACCTTTTGAAAATGGGGGACCAATAAAGGCTGCCAGTGATAAAAAGCTGGTGGATTTATGGTGTTAGCCTAGATCAATTTTAATTCTCTTACACATCTCTAATATCTCCTATTGTATGATTTTTCAGGTTGACTACAGCAAATACATGGCGGTAAATCTGGCAACTTCTCACCCACACTATGACAGTGTGGGAAATGTTCTCAACATGGGTACTTCAATAGTTGATAAAGGGAAGACAAAATATGTTATATTTAAGATTCCTCCCTCTGTGCCAGGTAAGATACTTCTCATCAGTATTTTCTAGAAACTTGTTAGTGATTTCTTTTCTTCTGAGGTTAGGGGGTGGTGATACAGCTCTTCTAGAAAACAATAGCATTAATTTTGTTAATTTTAACTTACTGAGAACTGCTTAGCTGGTCTGGGCAAGTGCTATTACAAATTCAGAAGAATTTGACTTTGAATATTACTAGAGTGAAGTAACTCTTTTAGAAGAATTTGCATTCCCTGTATTGTGATGTGTAGAAAGAGAATGAACAGAAACAATTTTAACTATAGGGCAGTACATATAATTTTAAGTTGTAAATTTTAATTTTCTTCATAAATGAAAATGCTCTTAAAATGCTGATATTGCAATTATAGGGAAGCATAATACCAAACAATACCTAATAGAGAGTAAATTCCTCTCCAACCTAGCCTACGCTAGGCCTTGCTGAAATAGCCCTTTGTCCACAGAGCAAATTGCTTTCTGTTTTTAATGGAAGACAATCTGTTTTTAATATTGTCTATTAAAATCAGCTGCTACTACGATGTCTGTCCCTTGGTTGAACAACCAAGAGGCCTTCCACAGCTGAAAGATAAGTTTGTCATTTCTACCTGGGGCTCAAACAAATTCAGTATAGACCAAACAGGAACATCTGCTTAGAAGTTCAAAAATATAGGGGCATTTGATCTGCTGATTTAGTTGAAATCTTTCTCCTCTGTGCTGGAACTTCTGAAGACAGTAAACAGTGGAATCAAATACTAAGGCAGTGGAGCTCCGTCTAAATGGATCCAGCATTGAGATATTACTGTTTCTTCACTCAGATGCAAACACCTATGTTAGGTATGCATGAGTAAACACGTCACTTTCTTAATAGGAATAAAGTGAGAAGAACATGTTGTTCTACTTCATACATGGGAGAAATCCAAGCACAGGATGGTATTGGAATTGCTAAGAAACATAATTTTATTTTTTATCATTTATATTCAGAAAGAGAAAAGAAGAAATCTTGTTTCAAACATCTGGAAGTGCTATGCTCCATCCATTCTCGCTCTCTGCTCCACCCAAGCTACTACCATAGCTTTGGAATCACAGAAAATTACATTGTCTTCGTAGAGCAGCCATTCAAACTGGATATGGTCAAACTGGCAACTGCTTACATGCGTGGCGTGAGCTGGGCTTCCTGCCTGGTCTATCATAAGGAAGAGAAGGTATTTTTCCTAATGCTGAGCAATGGAATCAGCCAGGCCAGTTTCTTCCACACTGCTCTGGTTTTCACCTGGTTCATTAGTTTCAGTAGTGCCTCATTTTTTTTCAACCCTTGACTTTCATGTTGCACATCTTTTTAGAAGTCGTAGTTTTTTTAATACTATCTCCTGTCTTCAGAAGTTTCACAAATAAATATCTGATGATGAAGTGCTTGACAAAGAGGATAGTTTGGCATTGTTAAAAATACTATGTGCTAGCAGAGAAATTCAAAACCACACTAGCATCCCTTTCACAATACATTATATATATGCATATGCATATACATATGTATATATATACACATTATATATTTTTTTTGGATAATAGACATTATAATACTGTATACTATCCACAATACACAGTATTTCTGGGGGGCCAGGAATGAAACTTACATGTCTGGGATGCTACTCTGGGTTTTTTTTGTGCAAAAAGATGTGCACCATGAATACATATATAATGTGTATATATATATACACATATATAATGTATTGTGGATAATATACATTATTATACAGTATTATAATAATCAGATGTATTGCATCTGACAGGAGAGCCAATCTGATGTAATTTGCAACAGTAATATTAGCTTTAAGCTTTTTCACACTCATGTTACTTTGGCATTTTTTGGTCTTCAGCTTGGAACCTTCTGTCTCCTAGCAGCAAATCCTGAGTTCTTAATTTGCTTCAGTAGAAACAAACAATACATTAGAATGTTGATGGCTACCATTAGAAAACAGTTTTCTAAATAACTATTTGCTCT
This sequence comes from Pezoporus wallicus, assembly GCF_028554395.1. Lineage (NCBI taxonomy): Eukaryota > Metazoa > Chordata > Aves > Psittaciformes > Psittacidae > Pezoporus > Pezoporus wallicus. The sequence continues at coordinate 2,496,033 of NW_026636866.1, read as the reverse complement.
TTGTTAATATTTTAAAATAATGTTTCCTCTCTTTCAGACTTGGTTTCATTTTGTAGACAGGAGGACTAAAAAAGAAGTATCCACCAAGTTCTATACAGATGCTTTGGTGCTTTTTCACCATGTAAATGCTTATGAAGAGGATGGCCACATTGTATTTGATGTTATTGCCTATACAGACAACAGCTTATATGATATGTTCTACTTAAAAAACCTGAGTAAAGACTTTGAAGAGAATACCAAGCTTACCTCCATGCCAACCTGCAAACGATTTGTTGTTCCTCTACAATACGACAAGGTAGAAAGAAAATGTCTTTTTAATCTGTTCTTTGGCCAGGTATCTAAAATACATCAGTGCGAATAATGGGTGAATTATTAGTTGCCAGCCCTTAAATGCAAATTTCTAATTCTTTAAAAATATCGTATACACAAAGTGTGCAGGAGTTTTGTGTATGTATTGTGAGAAATGGCAATGAACAGCTGGACCTACAGTCACATGGATGCAGGTTCAAATACCATCCATTATGGAGAACAGGGCTATTGAGTATTTCTTTACCAGTGATATTATTTGTAAAATGTTGTCAAATATGAGCAGATTTAAGAACTTGGCCATTGACTGGAAGGGCATGCATGAGTTTTTGCACAATCTGTTTGTTCCACTTTACTCAAGCCTACATATACTCACACTCCCAACTGCTGAAATGGTTTTATTAAAATGAGAAGATTTCATTAAAGGGAGAGATTTAGCAGGAAGAGGAAAGATTTTATCTTTCAGTTTAATTTAAAACATCATTTTACATCATTGTTTTCAGGGAGGATTTTATACTGCCCAACAACTTGAGCAAGTTTCAGCCTGATACATTTGGAAGGGATAATACTTTTCTCTCTACATCCTAGAGTCTTACTGCTTTGTTCATGTCTCAAAACCAGCTACACAGCAATGACAAAGGGTGTGTTGGATCACACCAGCTGTCCAAACTACACTTCAATCTTCAGAATTCAGTAATAGTGTATTAAAAATGAGAGTGCATTACACCTATTTTTGCACTCAATTTATAGCAGGTGCAAACAAACTTTGGTGACTTCTAATGGGAATTAGATACCTAATTCCTTGAAACACATCTTCATTAATTACATTCACAAACTATGAAATCAAGTTATTGTTCTTCTGGAGCATAGCCATGTCTATCTAAACTTTTTTAAAGGCTTGCTTTATTAAAAATGTGATATATTCATCTGTGATATACTCAAATCCTCTGGATTTAACAAGATTTCTAATGAAGAAGTCAGAATATAATGTTATAAGGTAAACACCATACAAAGGAACGTCTTTGTTTAATCCCCAAATTGTCTATATTAATATCAAACCTGATGAAATATCTAAATTAGAAGCATATTCTTAGAGATATTACTTTCTCAGCATATGTCTTTTTCAGGATGCTGAAGTAGGTTCTAATTTAGTCAAACTTCCATCTACCGCAACTGCTGTAAAACAGAAAGATGGCAGCATCTATTGCCAGCCTGAAACCCTGTGTGAAGGTGAGACATACCCATTATACAAATCTCAAATATGTTATTTTAAACACACATAGATGCGTTCTAATAATGCCTAACAGCTCTTTATATATGTAAGATCTTTACAAAGGTAAAAGAAATAAAACTTTTAATTAATGCGTTTAGTGTAGCTATTGACAATCTTTTTCTTCTTTACTTCCCTCCTAAGGGGCTATCCAGTAATGTATGACCATGAACCTCTTATATATGCATTTACCAAGAGTGAAATCCTTTAAATGTCTGAAGTTACATCATTTTAATACTAACACAGGATCCCAACTCTGATCTTACAACTGTTAATATGGCTTGCAAATCTACTTGTTGCAAGAGTAATTTTAATTAAATAGGTCTGTTGTAAATAGTAACTTCAGCTGTTGTTGTATTTTATAAAGATTTCCTTTGAAAGTGATTTTTTTACACTTTTTTTCAGGGGATAGTAACAGGAATATATAAAGAATGTATATTTACCTAAAGTGAAAGTAATTGCTTAGAATGGTAGTCTCCAATTATAACTCAGATGTTGACATCTCATGTATTTCTGAAGAAAGAAAAAAAGAAAAAAACCTAAACAAACAAAACCCCCACATCCTCATAAATTCTAGTATAATGAATCCCTAAGAATAAAAACAATCCTGGCTTAATTTTGTTATGTTACTGTCCATCTTCAGCTTTTTAAAAGTTCAGATATACAAAATCTATTCAACATACTGTCAAAGTTTTTCACAGGGAATAACATCCTGAAGTTTAGCATACGTAAATGTATACTTGAGTAATTTTTCTTCACTTGTTCCTAAGTCTTTAACTTTATTTTACCCAGGGATAGAACTGCCTCGCATCAACTATGACTATAATGGCAAAAAATATAAGTATGTCTACGCAACAGAAGTCAAATGGAGTCCGGTTCCTACAAAGGTATAATTAACATTTACAAAGTCATAAACTGTATTTGTAGACAACAAATCAAATTAAAGCAGTTATAAGTAGACCATGCTTTCCCAGTTTGGCCCCAAAAAAACAGCCTAATCTCATTCATACATGCTAATTCAAAGTGTGTGGCTCTGAGGCCAGAAACTGAACTCTTGTTTTCAACATCAAGTTAAAGCTTCTAAACACTGCAGTTAGGTATGGACAAACGCTGTATAATGTGGACAGACTTTTTATAATTCTTATTCTCTGACTGTAAGGCAGTGCAAATTGAGGTCACTGTTGGTTCTTGTATATAATTACCACAACTGATTACAAAATAAATCTGGATTCCTGCATGATGCAAGGAAATCTATTGCAGTAATTCTGAGAGTAGCTCAAACAAATATGCAAGTTTGTGATTTTCAATGTAGATAATTGGTGCTTGACTCAAATGTAATAAAAAATGCTGCTGGAAGGTTTTTTTCATATCATTTGTTTTTTCACAATAAAGAACAACATGTCAGTTGCTCTTTATTGAATGGAGGCACAACAACCACGCACAATCCTTAGGTAAGTTCTGATAGCAAAATTGCTGTAATCTTGGTTAGAAGGGAGAATTCTTCCAAATCATTCCTCCAGTAATTTGGATAGATTCATTTTTGTGTAAACATATCTTTTGACTAAAAAGGTCAAAAGGGAAAAGAATATAACTGCATCTGTATGGGTAAAGAAAAGGCCTTAACAGAATTGAACTGAAAATGCCATGCAACCCCACTGGTGATTAGTTTGGTCAGGCACTTACCCATTAGTATTGAGATGAAAATCTTCAGTAAATACCAGTATCTGTGTGGAATTCTTGCCCCATTGGTTTAATCTTTACACATCACTATTAATAGCCATTGTTCTGGCATATATATTCTCTCTAATAATAAGAAAGACTTGAGAAATACTGAGGTCCCAATGAAAAGAAAATCATTCACACAATTAGAAACCAGAAGGTTTAAATCCTGTTTCCTGAATTACTACAGAATTGCAGTGATTTGGTGCATGTCACTTAAATGTCTGGGCCCTTGACTCTTCCTCTTTATAGTAAGGGCATTAATTATACTTAAGTTCTCCCATGATGTCTAAGTATTTGTAAAATACTTAAAGCCCATAAATGAAAGGTGTAATTGTAATCTAATGAAATGGCATTAAAAGAACATTGTTAGATTTTGCAGCCGCTAAATGTAACTCCAAAGTTTAACATTTTCCAGGTGTTTCCCTCTTGTTACAGCACATGCCTTGATGCTCTTTAGCTCTTAGCTAATCCTCCACATTGTATTTTTGGAATAAACCACTGTCTGGGTCACTGACATTTTTCTTTTCTGGTCACAACAATTTAGATCGAAAAATTCAATGTCCAGACAAAGGAAATGCTCCACTGGGAAGAGGACCACTGCTGGCCTTCTGAGCCCGTTTTTGTGCCCAACCCTGATGCAAAAGAAGAGGATGATGGTAAAATGATGACAACATTCTGAAAGATGGGGTTACATGAGTTTTGCATTAAATCTCACAAGTTTCATTGTTCTTAGTCGAGGAAGCTGGGTTGTTGCTTGCACTGTGAGGTTAAAATTAGCACCAGCCATTTTACTCCCACAGAGAAAAGAAACCCAAAGCAATATTAGACTAAAATCAGCTTGTGTAATGTCCCAGGACAAACATAAACAATCAAACCAATGCTTAGGACTTTTCAGAGAGCCTTGGACCTGGAGTTATCAATAGTTTGGAATTGTTGAAGCTGTGGGAAGTCAGTGTTGTTACAGATGAGAACATGAAGTAGCACTACAAGTATCCCTGAAATCTTGATCCAGTTCTGTTCTCAAGTGACTCCTTGCAAAGGCAAATGTTAAATAGTTGGAAGGATGAGTCCCATAACTGCCAGGCACACAATTCAGTGTTGGTTTGCCTTTTTTCTTCCCAATAAACTGCAGGAAAGAAGGGAAGCATTCATTAGTCCTTTAGCATTCTCAGTAGACTTTCAGTTTGTCTCCTAAGATTCTTAGGAAACAAGAACTGTTTTTCTGCTTGGTGTAACTGTTACGGGCTTCTAATTCTTCATTTGTATGTCACAGGTATTGTTCTGACCTGTATTGTGGTGTCTGATCCAAAGAAAGCACCCTTCCTACTTGTCTTGGATGCTAAAACGTTCAAAGAATTGGGCCGAGCCATAATAGATGTGGAACTGCATCTGGACCTGCACGGAACTTTTATACCAGAGAAAGATTCTAAGACTGAAACTGAGTAAAATGCTACTTACCCTATCACACAAGCTTAGACAACCTTATATGGAATGGGGGATAATATTTTCCAGGAACCACTTTATCTTAGGAGAAGAAATGACTAAACATAAACTCTTCAATAACTATATATAATATGTCATAAGAGATAACTTTTATTACAAATAATTATATGCACAAATGGTACATAACTACTCCAAAAGAAGAATAATCGGTCTTAAATGCTAATGTTATATACAACTTGTGAGGCACAGAATAGGAGACAAAGGTAACAACAAATGATTTATTTGAGTAGAATATAGCTTTCTGAGCAAATAAAGTACTGTATTTATAGGGTGATGCATACCATGAGTCACATGTGTCTGCAGCTCGTGTAACTTTCATTGACTGTTTCAAAACTGCAGCTCACAATGAAAGTTGTCTCCTGCCATAAAACTTCACTATCTGCTATGATACTAATAACTCATGGCAATGCATTCTCTTGGTGCTTGATTTCCTAAACTCCACCATAACCAAAGTATTAAACTGAGGTGCTACAACTTTCTAATTTGGAACCTAACCCCCCCTCCCCAGCTTTGCTAATAAATTAATCACTGTTTTTCCCTTTTATGTTGACAAAAATGGGTAACTAGAAATAGAATATATGGGTTTATGTAGCATTCAATTATACTTTAGTGCTATTAAATCTTAAACACTTCCTATTTAAATCAGTTTTCCTTGAGGAGAATATCTGACATGGTATTTCATGTAACTAGATGATCAGATTGTGTGAAAGGTAAACAGAAATGCAGCACTTATTAGTTTTGCTCCTAGTCTCTGTTAATAACAGTACATATATAAATGACAGCAGAACTCAAGATACACATGTGCAACAAATTGTTTAGGTACAAGAGTGAAAGACCCAATTTAAACCTCATCTGAACTACACAGTAGCTGAAACAACATGCTATTGTTCCTATAGCCAAGCATTTGCTTTATTGTATGCTTAGAAGCATCCATATTCAGACATGGATTTATCATTGCCTGTAACAGATGCTTCCTAATAAAAGCACACAACTTTCATTCATAGTCACAATTAAAAAGCACATCTCAACAGAGTTCAAATGCCAAGTATACCACGACTGGCTTTTGTTACAGGAATGCCATTTCCTAATCCCCTGAACATATTTTTGTTTTCTGATTTGGGACATTGATTTTTCTTTAAATGAGAGCTTTTTAAATTTTAATTGTATTTTCCTATTACAGCTACCTTTACTGTTAGAGGCATTTTTACTGATGGAGAAAACCAGGTGTACATCCATGCATTTTAGGTGTTCATCTGGTCTGTATGCATCAACATACTACTCAGGTACCTCTCTTTTTATATGCACTCTGATCACGTCTCTGCTGCTCAGTGTTTTACACAGGTAGGAAACAGGATGAAATTAGTGTCATTTATCATCTCCCCATCACATGGGAATCTGGGCTTTGGTGACTGGTTTGTCATTATGTAAGATGTTTACAGCAGAGCAGGAACTGAACCAACATCATCCACAGTTCTTGTTTGCTCTGTAACAAATGTACCTCCCTTTCTCTGCTTGAGCCTCTGCCGTTTGACGTTATAAAGAATATACAGGCTATTTTTCATTTAATAAGAGTTCACTGTGGACAGCTGTACAGTTAAAAGATGCAGTTTTGGACATTCAGATGTTTATACATTCCATGAAGTGGAAATAGACAATTTCAGTAAGGTGTGTCTGCATAAATAGTTATCTTCAGTGTTTTCAAGGTATATTAATCCTACTATTTAAGAGAACTTTATCTTCTGAAGAAACTGAGTTTTATTCTTGTAAGTAGTATGGAACAAGCACTGGAATAGAAAACTGACTTCTCATGTTGGCAAAGGACACCAGCTCTGGGGCTGCTTTTTCTAGTTCAAAAAAGTTTCAATTTAATAAGTCTCTACAAATACTTCTGGCATTATAAGGTGGTAATGAATCAGAAGTCTAACAGTTACTATAGATTTCCTTTTGAGAGTTTGTCTCCAGAATTTCTTGTGTAGAATTCATAATGTTATGCTTTCAGATGATAATGAGTTTGGATACAGGAGTTACTTGATATCTGAGAAGCTAATTCTAGATGATCACATGATGGGAATATTCATCATAAAAACAAATCAGATTTTTTCTCTTCAGTCCAAGAAAGCAAATGTGTTGCTTATATTCATGCATATCGCAGACCACAGAAAATAAATTATAAGAACTTGTCTTGGATGATTTTTTTAAAAAGTATGCTGTATTCCTGTAATGAATGGGAACCTAGCTGAGAGTTGATTCCCCCTCATGACTGAAAGACATAACAAAATAGGTTTTTTTGCCAAAGTGTATTCAGTAGAGTCTATATGTTTATGCTTCCTGTTTGTTGGAAAGACGCAGGAAAACATAGAGGTGCAGCTGTCCTATGACCTTCATACTTGGCCATGCTGCGGCAGCTGGTCAGTGCTCTCAGCGCAGCCACCAGTGAGATCAGAAGAAACTGCACAGTCCCATGAGTAAACAATTACAGATCTGGCATAAACCCTGTTGTTTTTCTAAGGGTATAAAAGTGGGACCCTCTTGTAGCCAAATCCAGAGCCTCACCTATAGGTGGATGCACTGCACAGGAACTTCCCAGTCCCTGAGACTCCTGGCATTGGCTGCAGTGGGGCTATCCAGCTTGAAGATGGGCCTGGATGATGATTAGTGGTGATTGGTAATGTATTTCTTCTTAATCTTTGTTCTGTCTATGTAGTAATGATTTGATAGGACAAGGGGTAACAGGTTAAAACTTAAACAGGGGAAGTTTAGACTGGATATAAGGAGGAAATTCTTTACTATTAGGGTGGTGAGGCACTGGAATGGGTTGCCCAGGGAGGTTATGAATGCTCCATCCCTGGCAGTGCTCAAGACCAGGTTGGACAAGGCCTTGGGTGGCATGGTTTAGTGTGAGGTGTCCGTGCCCATGGCAGGGGGGTTGGAACGAGATGATCTTAAGGTCCTTTCCAGCCCTAACTATTCTATGATTCTATGAGGCACTGCTAATTTTCCTCTGTGCTTTACTTACATATATATATATATATATATATATATATATATATATATATATGATTTGCTTTATTGTAGTTATTCCCTATACAGATACATACCTGATTCGCATTAATGCGCTTTTTTTGCTTTAGTATGCTTATTTGCTTTAGTGTGCTTGTTTAATAAACTGTGCATGTTATACAGCTAATGTGTGGTCATTTTGTTGTGCACCTTGCCTGTGAGCAGAACAAGTCCCTTGGTGAGTATTACACAGGATTTGATTAGCATCAAGTCTGTAGTCAACCTGAAGAGAAAAACAGTGATGTAAATCTGTGTTTGCCAATCCCTGTATCCTCCTATGGGAGGGACAATATGGATAAAAAACATATGGCTAAACACAGATTTGTTCAAGAATGCTTTTAGCAGTTGCAACAGTAATCTGATGAAACATTTATCCTGAATAGGGTAATACACTATCATTTATGGGCTGACAATAGCAAGGGGGAATGCATATAGGCTTTGCCAAATGGCTGCAAAGCTTGTGGTTTTTTTGTGGTAACTTGGCACAAGGCAGTGAGCCTGTCATTTGATTTGCTTCCCTGACACCCTTCACTGTGAATGAAACCTTGAGGGACTGATAGGTTTGATTCTTCTTTTGCACCAATTTAAGTCGTAAATCAGCCGAATGAAACTACAGAAATTACTGTAATGGCATAAAAACAAAATCTAAATTTAGTGACTACACATAAAGACTGTAAGGATAGATAGCTCTGTTAAAGGAAAAAAAAACATAGTTGAGCAAGAGAATCAGGCCATGGGTTTGCATACATATTATTACTTCAAGGATGTTACAAATGGCCCTTTGGTTGGTAGAGTGCTTTGGTTTCTCCTTTTTTTTTTTATCAGCATGTTTCATTAAATACAACAAATAACAAAGCATAATAATTAATTTGTTCCCTTGAAGTGGATATTATCTGTTACACCTTGTCCCATTGCCCCACATAGGCAGCAGGAGGAAGCAGGAGCCCTGTTTACTAGGATGAGTTAAAAACCAGAAATACAACTATGTTTTCCTACATTACAACCCATGCAGGAGGCACAGAAACAAACCAGTGTTTTTCTTTTTAAATAACCAGGCCACTCAATGACAGCTTTCGCAATAATTTAAACCACTGTTCCTTTGAGTATGCAATTACCCAAGTATTAATAACAAGCAAAACACATCTTTCAGCCGCAGTCAAGAGGCAGAGTGCTCTCTGCTTTCATTACCCTCAAAGAGAGCTGGGGATGCGTCCTCTGGATCTGTTGTGCTCTTCCTCATTCTACACTTGGCATCCTGCATAATTATACCCTAGCCAGAAGTGACCTTCTAATATTTTTAAATGGGTATGTTATAACAAGAAGTGATGCAAAAAGTTGCTGGTGTTTCATGCAGATTAATTTTAGACCTTCCATCATATCAGGATGTGAAATTCATCGTCTGCTGCTCCTAAAACCCCTGTTCAAAGCTGCACAATAAACCCAGAGCATGGTATGCTTTCAATGACCCCTCTTCAGTCAGAAAGCGCCTGAACAAGGGTTGAACTGTAAACACAGGCTTAAACAGGGCTATTCACACTCCACATGGGCAGGACTTGGTGCAGTGCTTCATCTGCTTCATCTGCACATGCACATGTCCCAGCTGAGATCTCCATTCGGAGAACAAAACACCTTTGTGTCTCGCTTGGGAAGGACAACGTTGCCTTTGTGAAGTCATTCATTTATTTTCCCCATGGGGACATTTCCAGATACCTTTTATTCTTTTTCCTAGTGTTTCATTCACTTTGAGATACCATTGGATTGGATTAGGATGAATTATACAATAAAGTTTTCCACATTACAAAGATAGGCATTTTTACATCACTGAGTTAAAGAAATGCAAATAATAAATACGTGTGACCCACCATAGCTTTGCTAGGTCAGGACGGCTGAAAATCTTATTCTCCCAATGGAGGAACAGAACGTGTGATGGCCTTTGGGGTATTTCATAATTTGAGAAACCCATTTCTGCTCTTGACTGTGGGAGCAAAGGCTGCAGAGCCATTTGCTCTCCTTGGAAAAGCCCGTTTTTGAAACACTTCCCCTCAGTGTAAATGGTGTCGCTACTTGAACACTGGATGCTGCTAAAGAAAGCAGCAGCAGATGGAATCAAGTCGTCTTTTAATGTGCAATTAAGCACGTTAAATATACGGCCTAAACCCCTGTGCACCGACCTGAAGATCCTCTTTTTGCCGGCCGAGGCTGTTTCCAGCGGGCAGCTGTGGAAAGCAGCGCTATCCCAACTGGTCTCACTGTATTTAATTCTCACTCTCTCAAGCTAACGCCTGTCATGTTCACCTCAGGAAGGGGGGAAAGACATAAATAAAGGCGGGTTCAGACACATTATAAACCTGTCCGTCAGTCGGTCCCTCAGCCGATCAGGCCACCGCCCAGTCAGCCGCTCGCTCTCCCTCCCTGTCGCTCAGGCTGTCGGCCGCTAAGCCCGCAGCCCGCCCGTCCCCGCCCTCCGCCATCCCCTCAGCCCGCCCCGGGCATCCGAGGCCGCCTCCGCCTCGCCTCTCCCCGCCCCGCAGAGGTAGGCCGGCGGGGCGGCGCAGGGGGATGATGTCAGCGGCGGGCTGGAAGCCATGGTGTGAGGGCAGTGATTGAGGTGGCCGGCCCGGCGCGGCACGGTTTCGCTCGGTAACATGTCTGGGCCGAGCGCCGTGTCGGACCCCCAGCACCCGGCGAGGCTGCTGCGGGCCCTCAGCTCCTTCCGCGAGGAGAGCCGCTTCTGCGACGCGCACCTGGTGCTGGAGGGGGAGGAGATCCCGGTGCAGAAGAACATCCTGGCGGCTGCCAGCCCCTACATCAGGTACGGCCGGGGGAGGAGGGCTGCAGCCGGGCCCGCGCCCTGCCCGGGCGGTGAGTCGGCGGGAGGCCGCGCTCCGGGGGGCGGCCGGTTATGTAAGGAGCAGGCTCGGCTTCGTCTGAGGGCGGAGGAGCCGGGGCGGGCCGGGCGCAGCGGGCCTGCGGAGCCCGGAGTTTGCTTGAGCACCCCGGTGGCAGCGGCGGCCCGGCCGTACCCGCCCTGCGGAGCTTCCCCCCCGGCCCGAGTGCCCGTGGAGGAGCCGCCTGCTCATTGAACTGTGGCTTCGTGCAGGTGCGAGAGGCGGCGTGGTTAACTACCGGGTAAAACCGCCCTGAACAAGTTAAGTGCTGCCAAGTGCCTGGTGTAAACAACCGACCCAGAAACAAGGAACTTTGAGGGGCCGGTGCCTGTGCCCGCTGTGCCCGCTGCCAGGGCTTCCCCCGCCTGCTCCTCAGCCTCGTTTGTCTTCTCCTTGGCAGCGCTTAGCACGACAGAGCTCCGGGTGGTGGTGGTGGATTCTGAAGTACATCCGATTCTAAATTTAAGAGAAGATTGCTTTGTCTCCCCATCTCCTGTTCCCATGTGCCCTCACAGTATCCAGGAACAGAACTTGGAAGCTGCCAAAGGTGCCAGAGCTGGGAGAGCCGGTGACTCCTGGCAGCGAGTGCCAGCAGTGTGTGCAGCCAAACCAAGCCGTTTGACAGTGAGCTGTATTAGCACAGTCACGGTTTCCAAGGTGGCCCGGCAAACATCTTATCCTGGCCTGTGTTTTCAGTGAAACCCAGTTAATGAAAGGTCCTGCTGCAGCTGTCAGCAGCAGCTTGAACTTGTCACACTCAGTGGTGATCCGCCCTGACACCAAGTCAGGATATACCCACCGTAGGAGATCTTCACAGCATGTAGCTACGTGTCAGGAAGCGTGAACAAAAGGTACAGGTGGTTAATTCTAAAGGGTTTTTATTTTACGTCCCATAATTTGCAGCTAATGAAGACATTAATTTTGTCTAAGTCTGTAAAGTAGGAGAAGACTTTTTGGTATCATTTAAACACAGGATTATCATGAGTCTGTAGCAGACTTTTGGTAATGGCTGGACATTCTTTCCAGCTGTAGCTTCCTCTGAAGTTGTAATAAGATCTGAATATTTGCTCAAGGTGGGGATGGGGAGTCTGTCTGCTACTCTCAGAATAAGATGGAGCCTACTTCAGTGTCACATTGGCATCTGTTGTTAGGCAATGCAGTATTTTGGGTGACTGCTGCAGTACAACTTTTGACTTTCTCAAGTACAGAAATAAACTAAAAATAAATAGAATATTAAGTTGGTGACTAAATTTTAAATGAGTGCTGACTGTGGACAGAGCAGCAGTTCTCCTCAGCAGTTTGAGCTAGTCAGTCTACCTACCCAGCTAGAGCTGAGTGTAAAATGAAATAAAATTCACAGAGAAGGAAGATCAGCAAGAAGTTGCAAAATTTGCAGAGCCTGTGTACTACCAATAACTTTTTTTGCTGCTTAAGAAGCAGTTTTGTACACTGTGGTGAAAGACAAATGGAAGACATGAAATTGGAATGAACCATTGATCCAATACTCTTCAAAATGCTTGAATACTTTTCAGGTTGTTGGTCATCTTATTTTAGATGATTGTATGTCATATCTGAAATTAAGGTTCAGAAGGGTTGCTGTAGGTAGAAAAAGGCCATATTCTTGGAAAAACTGCTGTTCTGCTGTAACAGAAAGATGAGTTTAGAATCATAGAATCAACTAGATTAGAAAAGAGCTTTATCAAGTCCAACCATTGCCCCAGGACTATCAAGACCACCAGTAAACCATATCACCGAGTGCCTCATCTACACAGTCTGTGAACACTTCCAAGGGATGCTGATTTGCCCAGGAAGCCTCTTCCAATGCCTGAGCACTTCTCCATGAAAAAATTTTTCCTAATATCCAGTCTAAACCTCTCCTGGCACAGCTTGAGGCTGTTACCTCTTGTTATATCCCTTGTAACTTGGGAAAAGAGATCGACCCCCACCTCACAACAGCCTCCTCTCAGGTAGTTGTGGAGAGTCATAACATCCCCTCTGAGCCTTCTCTTCTCCAGACTAAGCTCCTTCAGTTCCCTCAGCCATTCCTGGTAAGACTTATTCTCCAGACCCTTCACCAGCTTTGGTGCCCTTCTCCGCACCTGCTCCAGCACCTCAGTATCTTTCCTGTAGTGTTTACAGAAAATATGCTGTTTTTTACCGTGGAGAAAGACTGCTTAATTAAAACATACTGTAAATTATTCCATGGAGAAGTACATGTTCACAGATTTTAATCTTTAAGTACTGCATTTTGTTCATCTCTGAAAAAGGGACTGGGGAGACATGAGTTAAGCATGTATGAGGAGTAAGAGCCCCAGACATAACTACAGTAGCAATAAAGCTTGTAGTCATTAGAGTTGTGGGTTTTTTAAACTCGGAATTGTTCAGGGTCACATCCCATGAAGGAATTTATTAACTATGTGTGAAAGTAGGTTACATGCATTAAAATATAAATATGGTTAAGTGTTTTTTTTTTTTTGTTTTGTTTTTAAGCTTACTCATCCTTTCTCCTCGGGCTTGCAAGATGTATAGTACCAAAGATACGTTCACCTAGCTCTTGCATGGCACATTAAGAAGCAGATTTGTATTACCTGCCTTTGCAGAGCCTAATTTTTACCTGCTGCCTGTCTCTCTCCTGTTTATTGCTCCAGGATCTATCTCTTAGTCCATCTGGTCTCCACATGGAGTAGAATTAGTCAGGTAGGTTACTAGTGTTGGAGCATGATGTTTCCAGCCAAAAGTAATGTTTCAGTGGCTCTTTTTGGAGATGAATTTTATCTCCAGCCTGTGCAAATCCCATGTATTTTGAGTGCTGACTTTTAAATAAAACAGTTGGCCTAGGTTTTGATATAAAGAGTTATTGCAGGAGATGCAAGACTTTTAAGTCCTTGTATTTTACGGGTAGATGATTCCAAGGCATGCTCTGGTACCATAGGCTGTTACAGTCTCCAACTGCCAATTGATTTGGGGTGGTCTCGCTTGAAAAATTCCAATACAAACCTCAGAAAAGTCCAGAAACTAAATTCAGAAGTGAAACTTGGAAGAAACATGAGTGGATATGTCAAATGTACTCAGCAGTGAAGCAGTGGAAGTATGAGCTGGCATGGTGTTTTCTGTATCTGGCTGTGTTGTTATGTTTTGTGGCTGTGGGCAAGTTGGTGGACGAGTTCAGAATCTGTAGGGTTTGCATGAGTGCTTAGTTTAGGGTGTGAGTAGGAAAGTAAGGCATGGGCTCAGGGGGTGGTTGGGTGTGAGCAGAGTCGGTGTGTGCTGAAGGATTTGTGAAGCCGCAGAGAGAGGAGCGTTACCTGTTTTTAGTTTTGCATGGAAGCTGTTTGGCTGACTGGTTATGAGTAGGACACTTGTAAATTATAGTGATGAGGCTTTCCTCTAGTTATTTGGCAACTGAATTATCCATGCAGCTAAAAAACGGCAGCTTCAGTGGAGAGAGGACAGGTGGTATGAAGGGGACGCAGAAACACACAGAAGTGTTACTGGTGTTGCAGGTCCCATCTGGCTTTCTTGCCCATAAGGTAGCTTCTGCATGTACAGAAGAAAATAAGTGCCTCTTTCATGAATACATTTTCAGCCTGTGGAAGCAGTAGGACTTTAAATTTTTGTGGTAATTTGATTCTTGAGGTCTTGCCTCAACTGCCTAATGCCAAGTTGTTTGTAGCTCTCTGAGTTCAGTGAGGTTTGGGGTAGTCGTGAGAATTCCTACAGAACTGCAGGATATGTGAAGTTTTATCTAATCCCTCTGCCCCTGAAGCAAATCCTGTCGTTTGCAAAACAGGGAAGTCTTCCTGCCTATCTCTAACATCTTGTGGTGTGTTCCTGAGCCTGAGAACAGGAGGTTTCTTCAGGAAGAAACTGCCATAGGACAGAGAGTGCTTTGACTCAAAGTGATGCTGTTGTGCGTCCCAGAGAAGTTAAGTTCGAGCCAGGTTACCTCTTGATTTTCTCTTCTGTAACAAATCTACCAGAAGCCTGTGCTTCTTTCCAGCAGTTTGTATCCTGGCAATTGCCCTAATGTAGATATAATTCTATTGCCCTGATTTAATTCATTTAGTGTAAGTTATGGTGGCATAGGAGTGCTTTCACCAGAATAAACCATGCTTGCACTAGTAAGTTTGGCGTAAGCTGTTAGCGTGTATCTGTGAACCTTTTATAGGATAGATTTGGTCCAAGTATTCCTGGTATCCTCAGTAGCAGCAGATGTTCTCATCTACACAGATCTGTCATTGCCTGGCATGAGTTGTTCCTGGCCAGCTGAAACTTGCAGCTCTTCATACTTGCTAGTTTACAGTCTGCTTGCCTGTATCATAGGGAGCATTTGGGAGCCACCTTAACAAGAAGGATATTTAAGCTCAAATTCTTAGATGCACTTAATGTCATTATGCAGAGAATATGGTGCAGTATTAGAAATTACAGTAAGATGTTTTTGTTATCTGAGCAAGTTTTGTCTTTGGTTTTCATGCGTCTGTGTGAACAGATTACAGGTGGAGGTATGTAGTCTATACTGTTCACTAAGGCTTTTCTAGCTTATTGATGGACCAGTGACCATAGTTTCGTCTTTTTCCAGATGAGCATAATTTAGCTAAACAAAATGAAAATGTAAAATTAAGTTCATATTATTTTCCATTTACTTGTAAATAGCTGTACTACTTGTAAATAGTTTTTGGCCAGAAGTAACCTGATGGCATTTGCATATTCTCACTTGTGCTGTTCAGCATTCTGACATCCCTAAAACATTGCAGGCCTTGTAAGACTCTTGCACAGCCCCAAAACTCTGCCAGTGGCAAAACAGACTTCCACAGACATGTGATGGGACATGTCCCCATCATTGATCTCCTTTCCTTTCCTCTGTATGCTGGCACGTGGAACACTTTTGAGTTGCTGTGAAACCATGAGAAGACAGCCTGCCTTGTGTAAGGGTGTCTGGGAGCACCCCTAAGTGCTAGTATGAAAGGTGGGACAGGGTGTCCATTCTGCAGCACACCAAAAAGGTGAGACATCCAGTTTTTGTTACACTTGTTAATAAATATTCTAGAGCAAGGCAAGGTGGAAGCCAAGGCATGCCAGTAGCTTCTGCTGCTCGTTTCCTGGTACCTGCTTGTTTTTTACTGACATTTATAGAGACTTTTTGTAGAGTTTTAGAGCCTTTTTCTGTTTGGGACTAGTACTGAAGTCACAAATACAAACCATTGCTGAAGCTGGCAGGTATTTGCTTGTCAAGACCCTGTGCTCTCACGTTCTTCTGTGGCTGAATCGTGCTGTGCCTGTGCCAGGGCTTGTTCTGTCTTCACTGGGCATGCAGGGCAGGGCTGTGGTTACTGCCCTATCAAGAAGGGCTCTAAAGTCATGTTGTCTTCAAGGTTTCTTATAAGGAGTCTGTTTCTGACAGCCTCCTGGGGACTTTACAGGCTGTCCTGGCTGTAGGAAGTCAGGAAGAAATGGGGCCAGAATTTGCTTCCAGATTCCTAAAGCCTAGTTTTGTTTTGGATTTGTTTTTAAAAGAAAAAAGTAACTAAATTTCACCTGTGATGCTTTAGTGATAACTGAGTTGTAAAGTCTCTGTAACTTTGAGACACAATAAATCAAAATAGTGCCTTGTCCAGAAATTCTCTAGCTGGTATAACTCGTAAGTGCCTAAATGTGTGTTATGTTTGCATAAGTAGTTGGGGGGCAACAGTGATAAAGGTGTGTTAAAAACTTATGGCTTAAAAAGGGATTTAAAAATCACTATACCAGGCTTGAATGGGGAGTTGTTAATTATATTCCTGCTGGAACAAGCCCCTAAAGATGGCCTGAAGGGAGGAAGCAATAAGGCTCTTAGCTCAAAATAGTAAGAAAATACAGTTGGGCTGCTCCTACACGTCAGACAAAGGGAGAACTGAAAATCAGAGCATCTGTTTACGCAGGAGAACTTGAGATGAAATTGCTTGTCCTTTCTTTGTATCTGCAGACATGTGGTTCATCTGCTTGCCTGATGTAAGAGGCAAGTTGGGGTGGAAGGAGGTGTGGCAGGATGGAGCTGCTTGGGATGTCTGGGTAATTTATACTCTGTAGGTTGCCTTTACACACCTGCATTAATTGCCCTGTTTGGCAAAACTTCTGTTATTAAAAGAATCTTTTTTTTATTAATGACTTTTCTTACAAGCTTTAAAACATATTTTGTGGCTGGAGCGAGGCTGCTCTGAAGGTGCTTCTGTGTCTGGAAAAAGATCTGGAATTGATGAGTCTGAATTTCTTGATTTGTGTTTTGGGTTTTGTGTTTGTTTTTATTCCTTGAACCTGTTTTGTTTGCATTGGTCTCAGCTGTAGTTATAAAAGGAACTTTTTCCTCATATGGACTGACACGTGGAAAATAACTGGTGGACTTAATGAATTTGTTTTTTCCCCTCTCTGTTTAGGCCTGTTATATACTGTGCAAAGCTTTCTCCCTGTGCTGGTACTGAGTACCAGTGTAGCGTTACCCATACATAGGGGAGTCACCAGTCTCCTCCTCATCTGCCATATTATAGCTGTGCCACTGCTTAATATTTCTGAGAAAACTAAGAAAAAAATCACTGTTATGGTCAGCTCAGAATTGCTTGTTGCCTATGAAGGAAATACCTTCTTAATACCATGTAGTTAGTGGCAGTTTTATGTCCTCAGGCATTGGTTTACATCCCCTGAATGACTTTAAGCTGCCTCGTACAACGCATGCTGTTGTTTATGGACACGGTTAGTGCTCTGAATTGCAGACTCTTGGCTCTTCCTTCTTGTGCTAGTGAAATCCACACTCCTGCTTCCTCTTTCCTCTTGGCTGTGTCATCACTTTCTGTGATAGTCTCACATATGTGTTTTCCAGCTCCCACCATGCCCAGAGCTGATGCCTCCCTCAGTTGGATTCCCAAAGAAATACAGCATTTGTTGCATCTTCCAGCTGTCCCATGGCATTACTCATGCACTTGTAACGTCCACTTGACTTCGGATTTACCAGCAGTGATGAAAATCTGACTCTGATGCTTATTTCTCCCATAGGAGAAGTGAGATATAAAATCCTGGTTAAACCATGTTTTCTCTGCAGCTTCATTGGTGTTTTCCAAATAATGATCTTAGTCAGTCACAAGAATGTTTAGATTATTGTTGTTAGAGATGATCTACACAGCACTGCATTTCTTAAATGTATTTAATGGTAAATTTAACAGCATGGGCATGGTATTGTACCTGTTCCTTCTAAAAGAGCATTTGTAGCAAGATCAAAAGTGGACTTAATTTGAAAGAAGACATATCTCTAAGTAAGATACAGTTAATTTCTTGGCTTAAAATTGCATTCCAGGAATGTCTTCCTTTGCTTTTCTGATGAATTCCTAGTTCCGAACTGCTACCTACTGGGTGTAATAGTGCTGTTTAGAAGAAAGCTGTTTAGAAGACATATCTTTAAGTAAGATACAGTTAATTTCTTGGTTTAAAATTGCATTCCAGGAATGTATTCCTTTGCTTTTCTGATGAAGTCCTAGTTCCAAACTGCTGCCTACTGGGTGTAAGAGTACTGTTTAGAAGAAAGCTAAATTTTCAGTTGATGTGGAATGGAAATCTCAGGAATTGTCTATTTAGTGAATATACTCAAGTGTTGTGTGTAGCACAAAAAGGGTATAAATATGATACAGATTTAATTCCTTAAGGAGATGCTGTGATGAGTGTTTCATGCCAGATAGTCTGCTGCCTGTAGAGAAACAGAGATTAGATAATTTTTTCCCACCTTTTAAAAACCAAGAAAAAAAACCCACCCCAAACCACCTTTCTAAGTCCAGTGTCAGGTATTTCTAATAGAGGCTGGTAGGTACATAATAGATCTGCGCTTCATGTGAGAAGAGCTGAACAGCCAAATGCTGAACCAGGCCTAC
Source organism: Pezoporus wallicus (assembly GCF_028554395.1). Classification (NCBI taxonomy): domain Eukaryota; kingdom Metazoa; phylum Chordata; class Aves; order Psittaciformes; family Psittacidae; genus Pezoporus; species Pezoporus wallicus. The sequence goes on along the minus strand of NW_026636866.1, from coordinate 2,477,395 downwards.
TCAGCTGCACACATAGGTGAGGCCAAGCTGTGTACGAGGTGCATGGCACGAGCTGCCTGTACCCGGCAGCCAGCTCATCTGCATTGTTTGTGTTTGACTTGTTTGTAAGCTCAGCTTGGTTGTTTTCAAAGTTGTCTAAAAAACTCCAAAGTAAAATGAGATGGGAGGTTCTTACTGCTGCAGAGAGGCTGAAGGGTCCATTCTTGGGGACTGTGTTTGTCAAGTGTGTGTTCTGTCTACTTAGGGCTAACTTGCATGTTTAGGCAAGACGTGCTGGTTGAGGGTAGATTTCCAATTTAGATTGTGTCTAGGTCTGAATGAGCTAAGTGTAGTCAGAGTCACTTCAGATTTTCAGGGTAAACAAAAAAACTGTGTGAAGCCCACAAGGTGTTTACTGCTCTGTTGCTGTCCCCTCTGCTGCTGTTGCTGAAGGAATTTGTTCTTTTTCTGTTTGGGGAGAAGCCTGAAATTTTTGCCTGATTTAAACTTTCCGACAGATAAAAAAATGAAGTTATTCCTTATTGTTGTTTTTCTTACACCAAGCAAAGCAACTTCTGCACGTTTTTGTGCTATTAGGTGGACTACTTCTGCTTTGAGACCTGAAGGTGCACTTAACAGATAATCTTAAGAAGAGAGACATACGAGAGGCATAGCCAAATCCTGAGAGCTGGCACCCTTGCAGGGTGTGGTGAAGATTGTCTTTAATGTGTGGTGCTAAAGGCCAGGGTGCGACCTCAAAGAAAACCTTCTGATTTGGTTGTAAAATATCTTTTTGGAGGATGGCAGTGGGTGGAGTGAACTGCTGCATCATGTTTTTGTGCCTGACCGGTTTAATAATGTGATTATTAAGGGTTTTTTTTGCATGCAAAAAAAACGAGCCTGCATGGGGGAAAATGTTGCAGGGGTAAAGGCAGACAGATGAAAAAACTTCACCATTAAAATGGTCAATCCTAAATTTGACTTAATGAGATTTCGCATGGAAAGCTTGTACTTGAAGACTCAAGCCTGCATAAGGAAGCCTAGGTCAGGAGGAAACTGCATCAAAAGTAGAGTCTTTCACATTTTCTCCTTGATGATGCAAAATCTCAAAGTACTTGCTTGTCATTTTTGGGACTGAGTCATTTTTGTGAGCATGTTTTGGGTTTGGTGCATGTCTTTGCTGGAAACATTTGTTGGAGGCATAACTTCATTTTAAATTGGTAATGCTCTCTGGAGAAGACCCAAACAGTGGTGCAGGTAAAGGATATATTACCAAACCCCAATTTTATTACTCTTTGGATTGGAAGGATGGCTTTGCTACTGTAATACTAAGGTTTGCTGGTGTGGCAATCCTGGCAAAGCTTGTGTAGACTAGTCCTTATGGTTAATCTGGAGCAAAATCACTAATTTGGAAAGAGCTCCTTTCCAAGTGTTTCCCTCTTGTCTCCAGCAGTTTGGTTCCTGGCACCCTCCTACAGCTGTGTAAGTAGGTCAGTAAAGAGCATTGTTTGCAGTGCCATGACGTGGGAGCAGGTAAAAAGTATTGTGTTGCAAAGCATCAAAAGCAAAGTGTTTGTCTTTTGTTTCCCAGATTTTTCAGTTGTTGTTCACTCTAAATATCATAAACCTGCCTGAGGTGAACGTGGTCTAGAGCATTCTCATGTACAAAGGCACAGTCTTTGCAGACAGATGTTTTCTTTACCTGTTTAAGTACCAATACACCAGGGCTTTAAGGATTAAAGCATTCCAAAAGTTCATAAAGGGAACAGTATAACTCATGTCACTGTTGCAGAAACACATCTGTTGTCTTTTCGTAACAGTTTACAAATAAGGCGAAGGTTTTAAAGGTAAAAATATTCCCACAAGAATATGTTTGAATCAGGTAAGCAAGTGTTATTGGTGGTGGCTGAACATTTTGTTTTGATATTCATTTTGTTTGTTGTTTTGTCTGGGGTTTTGTAAATTACTTCCCCTCCTATAAACTGTCAACTGTAAAAGGTAGGGAAAATGAGTATTCAGCCACATGAATCCTTTCTCTATGTGCTCCTTGTGCATCTTAACTGTCCCACCACAGTGCTCTTGAAGGGAACTTGACTGCAAGGTTGCAAGTATGACTGTTTTTCTTTTTTTCCCTCTCCTAAAGTTAGGAATATGTTGGAAGATCCATCTTAACTTAAACAAGAACTGCAGAAAGTCTTAAATTTATCTGTTTGGGTATTTTTTAAATTATTTGAATCTGGTTTATGCCATTAGATATGCATTTTCACTCCTAGCAGCAGCAGTGCTCGTTCTTAAGCCCTTGCTTTCATTTTAATGATTTACCTTGCTTATATTGTTGCTTACATAGACAGAAGAGGTATTGAATTTTTCTTCCTCATTCTACCTCATGTAGTGCCATTTGAGATGACTCATTAGGATTGTATTCCTTAAGTGATGTGGAAGAGCAGATTCTAAATTTGTCACAGGCACACAACATCAAAACACAATATAAACCCAGTTGTTCTTATGCCACTTATTGAAGGTGCAGTATGTGCCAAGCAGTTCTGACCAGCTACAAGAGGATGTTGGTGTGGATGTTATCCATTTATAGAACACTGTGTTACTGGAAGCAGTTTCAACTTGCAGTGATGATCTTCTTAATAAAAAAAATGGAAAACATTGTTTTAAAACATGGATGGAGTCAAGCTGCTCAAAATTAAATTACTTAAGGGAACAGGATGAAGAAGCTGCCTTGGTTTGTTTCCCTCAGCTCTGCATGTGTCGGCTCTCTCCTAGCTAACAGGTTTTCTCATTGGCTGTGGGAACTTTATTTGCTTCTGAATCTTGATGTTCTGCTCTTGCATCTGAATTAAGGAAGACTAAGGCAGCCTTTTCTACTGTGGTTTGGCAGCTTTGGCAGCTTAGAGTGCTTTTAAAGTAATAAATGCTGTCCGGAGTAGGAAGCTCTCACGTGCATGTGTTAGAAGCAGTCATGCTGCAGCTGAGTACCTCTCTGCAGCTTGGCTCGCTGATTGCTGCTTGTAGCCGCACAAATCACAGGCTGTGGGGAGGGAAGAGCATGGTGGAAAGAAAGCATCCTCCCTCGTGGGATATTGGCAGGTTGGAAACTATCTGCTTAAGCCCAGCTAGAAACTGTTTTTATAAAGTTAAATTTAAGAGAGGACCAGGACCACTGTGAGCTGTCTGCTCTGAACTGGGAACAAATGTGTTTTGAAACTTCATTGTTCTGTCTGTTGCAAAGATGCCCAGATCCCAGTTTGTGAGCAAGGTGTGGTTGCTCATAACAGCTGATGCTGTGTGATGCAAGAGGACGTGTGGCTCCTTGCCCTCCACTTACACACCTCCTACTTTATTCTCCTCCTCCAGCTTTCCACACTGGACTAACAATTTTCTGTCTTAAACTTTTCCAGCCCCAAACCTGCTTATAATAAGTTCTTGCATCATTTTATTCCTCCCGTCTTACCAACAGCCAGTAGCTGTCCTGCAGTACTAGACGTGAGGGACAAAAAGTACCTTCAGCTGCTGTTTGGAAATGGTTCTAATGTCAGAAATCCGTACTGAAATAAATAACCTAGTAGTTTATTAACTAACAAATTAAAGTGATGGGACAGATGTTTACCTACTGCTTCTCAGGACAGACAAAGCTTTTTATATTTCTGCTTCGGGTTTGTGTTGTGGTGGCTGGTTTGTTTCTTTCAGGTTAACAACTGTTGATGCCTGAAAAAGTAGCCAGTAATTAGAACACCTAGCCTGATAAGACCCAAAACCTCTGAACAACACTTTCTTGTTACCAGGAGGCGTCAGCGTAAAGTCCGTGCAATGAGGTGATTTAGGTTGGGTGTGTACAGGTGATGCTAAGATGGAAGATGGTGATAAATAATAGCACCAGTCCTTTCCATAATCTCCTGATTAGTGCTGGCATGAAACATGTTTGTTATATGCTTTGCATCCATTATGAGCTCCACCATGTGTTGGACTACCCAGGTTCTGTGTAGGTACCACTGTGTAGTTAACCGTACCAGCTACTCATGAGTACCTGATACGTATAAGGCCCCGATACCACCTGACTGGCTCTCTTGTGAAGGAAGCCAGATGCTGCAAGCCTTGATACATGCTGTGTTAAATTAAAACACAATTTCATCCCAGATGCAGCTTTCATTAAAAAACAAGAAACCCAAAACTTGAGTCTAGTTGATACAAAACTGATCTAGTTTGAATAGTTTTGAAAATGCACATAAAGAAGCCTTTTCACTCTCTTAGAGTGAAATGTGTGTTAACTCTGTATGTACATGCTCTTTCATTCCTTTGGAGGTTGTAGGCATGAAAAGTGCACATTCCGTATGTGCAAGGATGGTGTGAGTTGAGCTACATGTTGTATAGTACTGCTTGTGATGTACATTCTGTTTAGGAGTTCTTAGCTGACAAGTTGCAAATCAATGTCAGCTATTGCAGCATGTACTTTATTGGAGGTCATGTAGACTTTAGAGAACAGGCTTAACTTTTCTAATTTCATTCCAAGTGTTAGGAAATAAACAATTTCTTCACCCATATTATATCATTATTATTTGTATTATGACTTGTGCTAGGTGCTGTACAAACGTAGTGAGGCAGTTTAACTTCAGAACTCATACAGTTCTACGCACTCATCAGAGTAGCGTTATCTCCTGGAGGTTCTGCTCACTGGTGATAGGTCTCTTGCAGCATAGAAGAGCCATGTGAGACCAGTGCCACAAATACGATTCACTTCAGGGCTAAAATTGCCATCCTTATTCACACTCTAAAATAACTCTGTATAGTCTATGATTTTGTTTGATGCGAGTTATATCTTACTTTGAGAGAAACTTATTTATTCTGATATGAAAAAATGAAGCAGAATCTGTCCTTAGCTAAGTCCTGTTTATATATTTACTCAGTATGAGTGCGGACAGCAGAAGACTGTGCTGAACTGACGCTTCCATCCTACAAAAGCTACAGCTTTTCACATTAAGAAATTTACTTTGTCTAGGAATATATTCAAATGAATACAATTTTTTTTTTAAGGCTTTAATGTGCTGTGATAGAGATGTGAAGGTAGTAAAAGAAGTTTTCTGTTCTTTATATAATGTATTCTTCATTGCCTAAAGCATGAAAAAAAGGTGTTCAAAATGATCTTTTATTAGCTCTTGTAGCTGTGTTCATTAGACTGGTGGAGACTGCTCCCTTTTGAGCACCTGGAGTTGTCTTTCCTGCAAAAAGTGTTTGCTCTAATGGAATGGTTTGCTCTAAGATGGAAAATGATGCTGTCTGCTGTATTATTTTTTTATTTCCTCTTTTCCCCCAGCTCCCCTCCATACTATTCAAAGGTACATCAAACTCTCCCTGGTATTTCTAAAGAAATTGCTCATAAGTGAAGCGTCCACTGATGCAAATGAATATTTAAAGCTCAGCTGAGCAGCACATGGGCTGTTTCCTACAGCTGTGAGCTCAGCTTAGTTTAGTTACAGCCAGGCATAGCATTAGGCTGATAACTTCATAAACTATACAAAAATGGTAATTCAATCCAAATATTTGTGCTGCCAGTGTATATTCTGGTCACATCTGCTCATTGAAAATATTTTTTGTTGTTAAAGTGTTTTTTTTTGTTTTAGTTTGTTTTGTTTTTTTTTTTCCCACCTTTATTAAAGCAAATTCTTGTGTTTCATCTGTCAGCAGAGCTGCTGTTCTGTTTGAAGTTCTGAGTGAAATTTTTGAGTGCTTGTGATGAGTGAGCTGGGAAAAATTAACTTTGGCTCTCTGATGCCATGGGTAGCTTAGAATGCTGATGTATTTGTTGAATTTGGAAATGTGATGAGTGATACTAAGACAATACATACATCTTTTTTGTGCTAATTTGAGAGACAATTTTCACGTCATATTGTAAGGTTTTAACGTACCTGTTACCACTCACATGATCCACAGCTAGCATTTGTTTCTTCAGGAAACCAAGAGCAACAAATGTCCAAGTTGTGAGGTTTTTCTTTTTTTCTTTTTTTTCTTCTCTCTTAGAACAAAATTGAATTATAATCCTCCAAAGGATGATGGCTCAACGTACAAGATTGAACTTGAAGGGATATCTGTTGATATCATGAAAGAGATACTAGACTACATCTTCAGTGGGCAGGTATGGTATTCAAATAAACTAGACAGAAATTGAATATTTGGTAAAGTAACCTGGGTTTTAACACTGCTGTCCTGAAAGATAAACCTATTGACTTTTAAAGCTTTGTCATAAAACTTCCATAGAGTGGTATGTCATGCTGGGGCTGTGCATGTGAAGTAGAGGGAATAGGCTCTGCAGGAGTTGTCTCTGCTCTTCTAGTGCAGCCAGGAAGGGCTGTAAATGAGTAAATGTCACATGCAATGTCAGATGTACTGAAATTTGTGGCTGTATTCAGTAACCTGCTTTAAAACATGCAGTCTTTGATAGCTGTAAAAAAGAACTGGTTTGAGAGCAAAAGAGATTGATACTCTGGCACTGAACATTGCAGTACATCAGGCATCTTCCCTTACTGACCCTCATGCCCACCTCTCTGGCCTCTGGTTGCATGTCCCTTCAGATCTCTGTGCCCGTAGCCTTAGCTGGTGCGTCCAGTTTATTTGGAGGTGGAGGTTGCTGAATGAGTTTAGTTTTCATCAGAAAAAGAAAAGGGAGATGTGGTTTGACATTATCTTCTGGATATGCATTTTAAATAATTATTTCTTTATTGAGGCAAAAGTAATTTTATGTTCTCAGTTTAGATGAGCAATTTTATGGTTACTTCAGGCACAAAATTCCTGTCAAGCAAATGCCTTTCAGTCCCTGTGTTAATTTATGAATGTGTTCTATCATACAAATTTCTCTTAAGTTTTACCTTGGCATTAATACATTTTTGTAGCCGCTGAGAATGACTGTAATGAATGTGGACATGTCATTAAACTAATGAGTGAGATAGTAGTATAACTTCTAAATTAATTCTTTCAGATCAGGCTAAATGAAGAAACTATCCAAGATGTGGTACAAGCAGCTGATCTCCTGCTGCTTACAGACTTAAAAACTCTCTGCTGTGAGTTTTTAGAAGGTTGCATAGCTGCTGAGAACTGTATTGGTATTCGGGACTTTGCACTGCACTATTGTTTGCATCATGTTCACTACCTTGCCTCAGAGTATCTGGAAACTCACTTTCGAGATGTCAGCAGCACAGAGGAATTCTTGGAACTGACTCCTCAAAAACTGAAAGAAGTGCTGTCGATGGAAAAGCTCAATGTTGGAAATGAAAAATACGTCTTTGAAGCAGTGATTAGGTGGATTTCTCATGATTCTGAATCAAGAAAGGTCAGGACATCCAAATGTTTATATTTTGAATGTGGCCCAAATGGGAGCATTTATTTTCGTTGGTAGGAATTTGAAATAGAGACACTTAGTTCAGGGATAATCTTGCATTTATAGAACTAGTTGAATTTTTCCCGAAATGCAGACAGCGGATGCACCCAGTAACAGGGTGAGGGCTGTGTTCATGATGTATTATCTGCTGCCTTTATTATTTAATAAGTAGTAAATAAGAAGGCAACTTTCTGGCATTTGATATAATCTTGATTTTGTGGGGAGAAAGCACGTCTGTAGTGAAACTATGAAGATGATGTATTTTCTTAATAACACTATGTTGTAAGTTTTGTTATTACTTCCAAATATCAAAAAACGTAAGTTTTTAATGAGTATAGATGCTTCTGTATATAGGAGTGCCTTAGAGGTGTTCTGTAAAGCTTCGGGGATTTTCTGACATTTCTCTCTTCCTGTAGGTTCACATGAAGGATGTCATGTCAGCAGTGTGGGTTTCAGGCTTAGATTCAGCATATTTACGTGAGCAGATGATGAGTGAACCGCTGGTAAGGGAGATCGTCAAAGAGTGCAACAACATTCCCCTCACACCACCGCAGCAGGGAGAGGCGATGCTGGCCTCCTTCAAGCCCCGGGGCTACTCGGAGTGTATAGTGACTGTTGGTGGAGAAGAACGAGTGTAAGTATGAAGTGGTACCACAGGTTGTCACACCTGGTAAAGAGGCAGGTGTCTAGTATTTGTGGCATGTCTGAAAACACAGTGTGGAGAGAATATGTCCACCTAATGGGCTTATTACTCTGTCACTTGAGTTTGGTTTTAAGTTGGTCAGACACACCTAAAATACCTTTGTGAGTGATTCAGCAATAAATAGTTATTTTGTGATAATTTTCTAACATGCAGCGTGTACAAGAGAGTAGGACATGGTGTTTGTTCGGTAGGTGTTGACTGGTTTTTATTTAACTGAAGAGGCTGTACTCAAAATAAGCACAAATCATTGGAGAAGCTCTTTTCTGATGATCTGAAAAACATCTATAACAAATCTTAAAAATAATGAACGTGCTTTAACTGTTTCGTTTATAGTATCTGTGGTCTCCAAAAAAAGTTATTACTGGTGCATCTGAGATGCCAGGTGAAAATCCCTGTTCCTCACAATAATCCCTTTTTGTTTTTTTGGGTGCCTCCTGTACTGGAGGGGAGGTTTTTGTCCTGTTTAAATACATTCAGCACTTAGATGTTTGGTTTTTATAGAAGTGTAATGAAGTAGTCCAATAACAGTTTGCATGTCAGTTTGTCATTGGTTTGCTCAGACATTACTAGTACTCTCTATCAGTTCTTTTTAGTTTGCTTAAAGTTCCTTCATAAAAGATATTACAGGCAGATAGAGTTCAAATGAAGTACATCTGGTTTCATGTCTGTACAAAACTCGGTTTGCACACGTCTGGTTTGGGGGTCTTCTCCCTACCAGAAAATGCCAGATTCGGCACTTTATGAAAGCCAGATACACTAGAAAATGAACAAGCAATCTTTGGACACAAGTTGTTAATGGTAAACTCGTAAAACTGTCTTGTCTTTCTGTTTTTGTTTGTTCCCTCCCCACCACTGTGTTCAGATCACGGAAACCAACCTCAGTGATGCGATGTATGTGTCCTCTTTATGATCCCAATAGACAGCTCTGGATTGAACTTGCTCCTATGAGTATTCCAAGGATCAATCATGGAGTATTGTCAGCAGGTAAAGGGGAACTTTGTATTTGTAAAGTCAATATTATAAAAACTTACCAGTGCCTCAAAATACAGCTTATGTTTTTTCTTTAAGATTGACTGCACTGGGGTTATTTCATGCTTCCCCTTTGTCTGCCCAAAACATTACTTAATTCTGTGAAAATCCCTGTCATCTGAGTGTCTTATTCCCCCAACGTTTTGTGGGAATCTGCTACATCTGTGTCTCCAGGAGTATTCCATGTTTTAAGGAAATTCTAGTTGCTGCATCACTGAATATCTTGAGGAGTATATACAAGGGTAGACTTTAGTCGAGATGTAAGTATATGCTTTACCTTCTCCAGGCCAGAGTTTGACCTGTGACTGATCTGAATCTCATAGTGAATTCCAGGATAGAGCTCACCAGTCACCTTGTCTCACTCAGTGTACAAGTGTGAGTGTTGCTTTTAAGATCATGTTGCATTTTGTTTTACAGAAGGGTTTTTATTCGTGCTTGGTGGTCAGGATGAAAACAAGGGAACGCTAAGCTCTGGAGAGAAATACGACCCAGATACCAATTCATGGAGCTCCTTACCGCCAATGAATGAGGCAAGATCTCTATCTAGCTGTTGGGATTTAAGTTTTTGTTATGGCAAGATGTTCCTTTTCTTCTGGGAATTTTACTGTGAATCTCCAGTCACTTGCAACTTACACATTCAAAATCATGCTACAGACTGACTTGTGTTTACAACCTGTTATACTTCTGGTCCGATACTGACTGCTGGATCTGGAAAAACTAAACAATTAGTGAAGACCTAGCTGTAAAAATGAACTACAAAATTTCAGGAATTTCATAAGCAAACAGTCATATAGTATACTTAATGTTCTGCCAGTACTGGCCTTCTAAAACAAGAAAACTGTTAAATGGACAAAGGAATTGGACTGTGTAGAAAAGGTGGAGAGAGGACTGGCCAATATACAGAACTTGGCTTGCACAGACCCGTTTAGGTTTGGTTTGAGTTAATGCTTCCTTCTTCAAATTTGCATTCCATCAAAAAGTACAGTTTATTATTTGTAAACATACATCCTTAATACACCTGTGTTTTTATCTTCTTATATCAGCATAGGGTGTTTATTCAGAAATTGTTGTTTGCCACAGGATTTTCCTCATTAGTCTCTGGTTGGCAAAGACGTGTAGTTTTGGCTACATTTGTAGTTACGATGCATTGTTTCCTGCTTACTGGGAGTAAGACTTTACAATATATTGTGTTTTCTGTTTGCTGTGGGACTGAGGGTAGCTATTCTCCTACGTAAAAGATAGAAGAGCTGCCTTTTCACAGATAATGGGTCTGAGTTTTGCTGCTTTTGAGACCTTAAAGCAACAGCTTCATCATGGAGACCGCTACTGTGCAAACTGAAATAGGGCCAAGCCCTTTTCTTAGATTTCTGTGTGGTCTTTTTTGGCTTTTGCTGCTCTGTATTTTTTGAATACTCTTTATTTTGTTTAGTTGAATAAATTAATAATCTTATTCTGGAGTTTAGGACTTCACCATTAAAAATCCCAAATCAAACCTAAACTCAGGCATAATAGCAATAACCCTTTGCAGACAGATATACGGAAAAAAGGTCATACTGATTTATTCCCAGTGGTGCTTATGTTTTACAGTCTTGACTTTATTGATATTCCTTAGGCACGACATAATTTTGGTGTGGTAGAAATTGATGGAATTCTGTATATCCTGGGAGGTGAGGACGGTGAAAGGGAGCTCATCTCTATGGAGAGCTACGATATTTATAGCCGGACCTGGACCAAGCAGCCAGACTTGACCATGGTTAGAAAGGTAAAAACTGCATTGTATGTTATCACATTGCTTATGTTTAATAGTTAATGCCAACATATATGTATATATTCCAACCTTTTGCTTCAAGTAGAAGTTATAACAGTCTCGAAATAAGAGAGAGCAGCTGCTTTTTTCATATACCAGAACAAAACTGTGGCTGAATATTTTTGTGTGGCATTGTTTGACATGTGGTGCAGGCAACTAAATACATGTGTGTATGTGCATATAGTTTTGAGCTCTCAATATGGTACATTTGCGTGTCATTTTAGATCTGCTTTTTCTTTTTTTCTACAAGATTGGCTGCTATGCAGCTATGAAGAAGAAAATCTATGCAATGGGTGGAGGCTCCTATGGGAAACTCTTTGAATCTGTTGAGTGTTATGACCCTAGGACTCAGCAGTGGACAGCAATCTGTCCTCTGAAAGAGAGAAGGTGAGTGAAAATGGAAGGGGACAGCTAGGCTGCTGTGTACAAACTTCTTCCTTTAACACTCTGGTGAGAAGGAGTTGTCTTTTCCTTGATGAATCCCTGAAGATGACCTGTCGATTTCATCATGTCTTTCTGGTGGCCTGTAGTTAACTCGGCTGAGTAAAGATGAGCATCTTGGCAATAAATATGAATTTTGTAGAAACACACTCCTGATGTTACAAGGAATACTTCCCTAATGCAAAATGAAAACTAGAGATTGTAGTTCAACTAGAACTTGAGAATTTTTCCAGAGATTAATACTCTGCTATTTTGTTCTTTTACATGGTCTGAATTAGGTGTTTATAATTTATATTATGACTCATCTAGTTAAACATTTATGTATGTGTGTATATAAATTTAGAAAATGAAGAAAGTTCAGAAGGATATAAGAAATTGTTTTGGTATATTGCATTTACTTATTTTTCTCATTTGGATTCTCAGGTTTGGGGCAGTGGCCTGTGGAGTTGCCTCTGAGCTTTATGTATTTGGCGGCGTCAGGAGTCGTGATGACAGTCAAGCCAGTGAGATGGTGACGTGCAAATCTGAATTTTATCATGATGAGTTTAAAAGGTAACTAGCTGCAACTATAAAGATAAAAAATACATGCCTTACACACTTACCTGTCTGCTCCCCCCGCCCTTGCTCCAGCACTTCAAAGCATCTTACATTTGTGCTGTGTACCTATGTTGTTCAATTTCCCTTTTATGATACAATATGGCTGTTACAAAGGGCTGTCTGCTTCAGTGGCGTGTCTCTCTAAGATACCACTCCTAAAGCCCTGAGCCACCATGTCTTGAGTGTGCTTAAGCAGGAGAAACTCCTTGAATATGCAGGTAGTTTGCCTCGTTCTTCCCTTGCACCCTGCAGTTCGCCTAAGTGCTAGAGTACCGCTGCCCTCTACCGGTACTCATGCTTTAGGCTCCTTATGAGTGCGTCTGGAGGAGTGGAAGTATGTACAGGGATGCTGCTCCATGATCCAATCCTATCTCCAGGGATTCGCATCTTGGGAATTCCTAAGCTAGAGGTAAGAAATTCCAAGCATTTATAGCTGATCGATGTTTGAACCTGTGTAGGTTGTTTCAGATAGAGCTCCCACAAAGTGGAGTTTGAAAAAATCTTTGGTGCCACCTGCTGGCTGCAGCGCGGCAGTGCTTCTGATGTTGGCATCTTAGAGGTGTTACAGGATTCAAGTAAAATCATCATAATCATCCAGTTGCTTCATATCTTGTTCTTACACCCCATACGTAGTGTGGCATCAGCGCTGTGCTGGTGCAGAGGGAGGGCTGACAGTAGCAGCAGGTAATCTGGATCTTGAGTTGCTGCAGGAGGCACGTGTTGAGGGCTGCTGAGATACTCAGACTTTGCCTTTCTGTTCTGCCACTGCATAGAATTTGAGCTTAGACGTTTAACTCTGACCGCAGGTGTGCTTGCGCTGCAGGTAGTACACAGGTTTTGTGTCCTCCTTTGGAAATAGGAGGCAGCAAAGACTGGGACAATGGCCCAGCTTCTGCAGTGGGTGCTGCTATCAGGGGTTTGTGCTCTGTGGCTTTGGAAGGCCCCCAGTTTCAGCCCTGGGAGGCAGGAGTCCTGTTGCTGGCCAGGAGGGAGTGTAGTGTTACTGCAGTATCTCATACTGCTCCACCTCCTGGAGTCGAACAGTTACCCTGATTTCAGTACCCTGGTGCCTTCGGAGGGTTGTGGGGTTGGATTCTTTGATACAAGTACCTTCAGACTCTTCAGCACATATTCTTTTTGTGGTCACAGTGGAGGAGTAATACTGAAATACTGCATTGACGGTGTATGTGTGTATTGCGCAGAGAAGTCTAAAAGTGTTGGATTAAGAGATCTCTGGGAAGGAGGAACGTGTTTGCAAGATCATTTAGCAGCAGTGAGTCAGAAAGCTCAGTGTATAAATCCTAGCAGTCTCAAACTAAAACTCAACGCTTTTTTACATCTCTGTACTACATGCTTTGTAATGAGCTACAGATTTCTCCAGCTGTTTTTAAGTAAGTGCAGAACTCCACCATACTCACTTTCTTTTTGAATAGAAGGAATGTTTTGTACTGTGAGTTCAGCCATTAGATGTTGTTGGCTTGCAGGTACGTGCAGCAAGGCACACGTGTGTGATCGGCATCATCTTTCATACGTGCCTTGGCTCTCGTTACCTGAGAACACAGGGCCTGGCATCATCCAGAGTCCATGAGGATCTGAGTTTGACTCAGTGTACATGTCTAAGTGTGTACTTAGATCAGTATATAAACATACTAATTCATATAAACTGGCATAATTCTGGCTTGACTTGGATTAAAGGACTAGACTTGTTTAATATTGCTTACATTGACAGTAACTTACTCCAGAATAACTCGCAGTGCACAGTCTTCCAAAATTGTTATTCTTGACCATGACGCAGACTTCTGTAAAGACTGGAGATGTGCTGAAATCTTCATGGTGGCAGAAGAGTAAACACTGAGGCTCCTCTTAAGATACGCAGTATAAGCAAATCATAAAATAAATGAAGTGAGTGTGGGTAGTAGCATATATATGAAATGTGGACAGGATAATGTAGAAAACAAATCTTACGTTTGAAGTACTTCTGGAAGTGAGTTTTTTGTTAATTTCAATTAATAAATGTTTTGTCAGTCTATTTTTTGAGTCATGACCATGAATAAATTTAGATGACCAAAGGATAGCAAATAGCAAATATCATAGTGCAGGTCTGCAGGATGTAGATTTTTTTTTTTTTTCTTATCTTCAAAGGCTATGGATTGAGCTCTTTGTGCTCAATGTGCTTTATTGTACCCTGCTTAAAATACCAATTGAGCTAAAAATCGATTAACATCTCCATCTCCTCTTTCATGGGTATTTAAGGGTATCCTTCACTCAATGTTCCAGCATTGCTTTACTCTGTAAACAGCAGGAAATCTTATTAATCTTAAGGACCTTCATGGGTCAGTCAGTCCTTCTGCCAGAGTTCCTAATTTATAATATATCATTTAGTGTTGCATAAGTGTGTGGAGAGTTGGATGCTGTCTGTAAACACTGTGGTGTTTTGGGTTTCTTGTTTTTGATGTGAATATTTTGAAATATTTAATAGAGCACAGATTGGCTTTAGGATTCTTTGCAAGACCTGCTGATGGATCTCTGTCCTGGGGTATAGCCACTGGTGGTCTGTAAGTGGGGTAGGCATTCTTCTCTTCATGAGCTTCTGGTTCAGAAGCATTATGAAAGTTTGCAGATATTGAGGGAGATAAGGGAGAGATACTTGTTCAGAAGCAATACGAATTACTTGGTAAAAACTCCCTAGAAGTATTATTTTTGTTCCTGAAACATCACAAAAATAAGGGAATGCTTCCAACAGTATCTTAAGTAGTCAACTAAATCTAGTAACACAGTATTGTAGAATAATACACTCATATAATAGTTAAGAGTTGGAAAGGACCTTAAGATCATCAAGGTCCAACCCCCCTGCCATGGGCAGGGACACCTCACACTAAACCATGTCACCCAGGACCTTTTCCAGCCTGGCCCTGAACACCACCAGGGATGGAGCATTCACAACTTCCCTGGGCAGCCCATTCCAGGGCCTCACCACCCTCACAGTAAAGAACTTCTTCCTTATATCCAGTCTAAACTTCCCCTGTGTAAGTTTTAACCCCTTATCCCTTGTCCTATCTCTACAGTCCCTAACAAAGAGTCCCTCCCCAGCATCCCTATAGGCCCCCTTCAGATACTGGAAGGCTGCTGTGAGGTCTCCATGCAGCCTTCTCTTCAGGCTGAACAGCCCCAACTTTCTCAGCCTGTCTTCATACAGGAGGTGCTCCAGTCCCCTGATCATCCTCGTGGCCTTCTCTGGACTTGTTCCAACAGTTCCATGTCCTTTTTATGTTGAGGACACCAGAACTGCACACTATGCTCCAAGTGAGGTCTCACAAGAGCAGAGCAGAGGGGCAGGATCACCTCCTTCGACCTGCTGGTCACGCTCCTTTTGATGCAGCCCAGGATACGGTTGCTTTCTGGGCTGCGAGCGCACACTGAAGCCGGCTCATGTTCATTTTCTCATCAACCAACACCCCCGAGTCCTTCTCCGCAGGGCTGCTCTGAATCTCTTCTCTGCCCAACCTGTAGCTGTGCCTGGGATTGCTCTGACCCAGGTGTAGGACCTTGCACTCGGCATGGTTAAACTTCATGAGGTTGGCATCAGCCCACCTCACAAGTGTGTCAAGGTCCCTCTGGATGGCATTCCTTCCCTCCAGCGTATCAACCGAACCACACAGCTTGGTGTCATCGGCAAACTTGCTGAGGGCGCACTCAATCCCACTGTCCATGTCAGCAAAAAGATGTTAAACAAGACCGGTCCCAAGGCCAATCCCTGAGGGACACCACTCGTTACTGGTCTCCAGCCAGACATTGCGCCATTGACCACAACTCTTTGTGTGCGGCCATCCAGCCAGTTCTTTATCCACCGAGTCGTCCATCCATCAGATTTGATAGTATGTGTAATTAGGAAGATTCTCCCATTCAGTGTGCAGGAATTTCATTAGAAGAATGCTTATGCAAATGTGATGAGAAAACAAAGTGACTGACAGCACTGTCAGAGGAGAGGAACATGGAGAAGATTCTCATTCATTTGTAGGCTTCCTTTCACAGCTGGTGTAAGCTTTAGGTGACATGTGTGGAATACATTGATTCTGTATCACTTTTTTATTTACTTCTCACTTGGAAACAAAACACTTGCCATCCTGCTTGTTAATCACAGCAGTGTGGATGGATTATTTTGTTTAAGACTGAAAAAAAGAATCAGGATTCCTTCCTTTTTTTTAACACTAGTGGAAGCATATTTCAGGTTCAGAGTAATCACTGCTGTCTGTGCAATGTGGTTACGGAGGTACATGCCTTCCCTCCACTGCTACTCTCTGATTTGGGTTGAGTAAAGCCCTCCCAGGGAAAAACACAAGAGCTATGTCCCAAGGAGTGTCTTCAGATTCCTGAAGACTGTGAATTTCTTGCCATGGTGTTTTTTCCATGGTGTTCAAACAGCAGGCACAACCCACATGGAGCTGGAACTTAGTCAAATTCTGAAGAAATGTGACCCTTTGCCCTTCCTGTCTTTGTTCCTTCCTAGTTTTAACTGCTAAAGCCTCTGTTCCTGAAAAGTTCTGCCTGATTTTTAAAGTATATGTGTTGAGAAAGGGTGACAGTGATTTTTCATAGGCAACTGCACACACTTTAATGTCATCCTTCCGTGATACACAGTAGGAAGATGCTTAGGCCTCATATGTTTAGGGTACTTTTATTTGAACTTTGATGCCCTGAGTATCTAGTGCAGATAAGCCCATGAAATTCACATATTTTCCAAGCCTAAACTTCGTCAGTAGCTAGACTAAACTTGTCTAATTGTGTTGTTTTTTTCTTCCTTAATGTGGGCCTGTATTTACTATTTTAAAAAGAAAAAAGAAAGGAATTACAGTAGTCATCCTGCATTTTTCTGCCACTTAATCAGTTTTCATAATTTCTAGGTCGCTTAGTAGCTAAAAGCCAGTGTCCTGGGCTTAAACCACAACAACCAGTGAAAATATTGTGTCCTCTTGCACAGTCAGGAAAAGAAGCTAATGTAACATGGTGTGAGAAGTTTTGCTCTTTAACAGGGGCTCTGAACCAGTGTAGAGGGCTTTTTGTTTCTGCTGCTGTTAGTTCCTCTGTGACTGCTACAATACGTTCCCTTGCTTTCTACAGAATCAGAATACTTGCGTGTACAGCACAGACAGTACTGGACAGCTGAGCCTTTCATTTGGCCTTTAAAATTTGATCTCTTTCCCCAAGATAATTAGTAAGTAGCAGCATATCCTTCAGTGCCGGAAAAGAGGTTTGCTCCTGAATCATGGGTTAAGATAACGCAGAATTTTCAAAGGTCAACAGTATCTGTCAAGATTTTTTCCTAATGTTAATTTCTCTCAAATTAACCAGGTATGGCCATGAAAATATATGGGATGCTTTTCAAAAGTTTTTCAAGCTTTTGTGTTCTCTGTAAATTATTTGATAAAATATCTAGGAGTAGTAACTAAAACTGCTGAATAGCATTGCTGTGTTAAAATAGCATTGATTTGTATGTTTTTAGGGTTTTCTAAACAGTAACTGTGAGAGCATCTGCAGAAGTGCAGCAGCATTTTGTACAAAATTGTTTCAGACCCACAGAAAGGATGCTAACAGCTCTAGATAAATGGGACATCTTTACAAGTCAGTGTCCCACTGGGTGAGGAAACTACTTACTTGGTCTCCAAAGGCTTCAACATTGAAAATTGCTTTTCCCTTGATAGAAAGGTCAGGCTGATTTCAGTGTTGAAATGAGAATACACTTGAAATGAACACTGAGGTTACAGTAGGAGCAAGAAAATGATTCAAAAAGAGTCTGGTGGGTGATCAGGAAAGTCTATTTCAATTCCAGGTAATAGACATTTATTTTTTTTCCTCCAAATCCATTGCAGTTTTAATTGCCAGTCTTCTATCTATTGTTGTAGAAAAGGCTCCCTTATATGCCTGTTCCCTTCCAGAAAGTCATATTGGATGGCTGCAAGAACTCATTATGGGTTGGTTATACAGATAAGTGGAGTGATTCTGAAAGGAAGCAACTTCAGGATCAAGTATTATGAGCTTCACATACAGCAGTACCAATTGCTTTTCCTGGTTAGGAAGTGCCAGAATGTCCTGAACTAGGCAGTCTTTACATAAAAAAATGAACTTGTACACTCTGCTTTTGAGTCAGAAGATCATACACCATTCCCCTAGGACTGCCAAGGCCACCACTAAACCGTATCACTGGGGGCTTCATCTACTTTGTTTTTGAACACTTACAAGGGACAGTGATTCCACCTCTGCCCTGGGCAGCCTGTTCCAATACCTAATCACCCTCTCTGTGAAGAAACTGTTCCTAATATACACTCTGAACCTCCCCTGGCACAGCTTGAGGCTGCTACCTCTTGTCCTATCACTTATTTGGGAGAAGAGACTGATCCCCACCTCACCACAACTTCCTTTCAGATAGCTGTAGGGAGCGATAAGGCCCCTCTCAGAATCCTTTCCTCCAGACTAAACAACCCCAGGTACCTCAGTCATTCCTATCAGTCTCGCGATCCAGACCCTTTGCCAGCTTCACTGCCCTTCTCTGGACTCAGTCCGGCACCTCAATGTCTCTCTCATAGTGAGGGGCCCAGAACTGAACACAGGATTCGAGGTGCAGCCTCACCAGTGCCCAGTACAGAGGGACAATCACTGCCCTGATCCTGCTGCCACACTTGCTGATACAGGGCAGGATGTTCGCTTCTTGGCTGCCTGGGCACAAGCTGCTCATGTTCAGCTCGGTCAGTCAGCAACCCCAGACCTTTTCAACCAAGCAGCTTTCCAGCCACTCTTCACCAAGCTTGGAGCATTGCATGGGGTTGTTGTGACCCAAATGAAGGACCCTCACTTTGTCTTGTTGAGCCTCATACATTGACCATAGCCCATCGATCCAGCCTATCCAGATCCCTCTGCAGAGCCTCCCTATGCTTCAGCTGATCAACCCTCCCAGCCAGCTTGGTGTTGTCTGCAAATTTACCGAGGGTGCACTCAATCCCCTCATCCAGATCATCAACGAAGATGTTAACACTGGCACTGACACCGAGCCCTGAAGGACACCACTAGTGACCGCTCGCCAATGAGATGTGATACCATTTACCAACAATCTTTGGGCTCGGTCATCCAGACAGTTTCCAACCCAGTGAAAAATCCTCCTATCCAGGCCATGAACAGTCAGTTTGTCCAGGAGAATGCTGTGGGACACAGTATCAAAGGCTTTACTTAAGTACAAATAGACAATGTCCACAGCCTTTTCCTCATCAACCAGGAGGGTCACCTTGTTGTAGAAGGAGATCAGGTTGGTCAGGCAGGACCTGGCCTTCATGAACCCATGCTGACTGGTTCTGATCCCTCCATTTTCCTGCTGGTGCTTTATTATCTCACTTAGGATGATCTGCTCCTTGACCTTCCCCAGCACTAAACTCAGGCTGACAGGCCTGGAGTTTTGGGGTCTTCCTTCCTGCCCTTTTTGTAGAGAGGCGTCACGCTGGCCAGCCTCCAATCCTCAGGGACCTGCCCACTAGACCAGGACTGCTGATAGATGATGGAGAGTGGCTTAGCAAGCTACCTCTGCCAGCTCCTTCAGCACTCTTGGGTGGAACCCATCCAGCTCCCTAGACTTGTATACATCTAAGTGGAGCAGGAGGTCACTGTCTGTTCCTGGATTATGGGGATTTCAGTCAGCTCCCCATCTGTGCCATCAAGCTCAGGGAACTGAGTACCCTGAGGATGGCTGGTTTGTCTATTAAAAACCAAGGCAAAAGCAGCATTAAGTACCTCAGCCTTTCCCTCATCCTCAGTCACTATGTTTCCCCTATTATCCAGCAGAGGATAGAGGTTCTCCTTGGCCCTCCTTTAATTGCTAATATATTTGAAAAAGTACTTTTTACTGATTACAGTTGCAAAAATAATCCAGATGTTTTAATGTGCTCAATAAAAATCACCATTTTTTAATTACTATTTTTACAGGTGGATTTATCTAAATGACCAGAACCTATGTATCCCAACTAGTTCTTCTTTCGTGTATGGAGCTGTGCCCATCGGAGCCAGCATATATGTGATTGGAGATCTTGATACAGGTCAGAATTAGAACTAATAACCTTCTGCGTATCTTTTTCCAGTCTTGGCATTATTCCAGTCTGTTTGGCACTAATGAGACTGCATTTTGTTAGAATAAAAGGCTGGGACTATGTTCTGATAAAGTACTGTGGTTAATTATGTTGGACACACAGAAACATACAGTTTGGTTTTGTACACTGGAGCTCTTCAGAAACTGATTCAGCACTAAAGCATTTGGTTGCTTAGCAGTTTGAAGATCATAAGAGATCAAGACGAGGAGTATGTTATGCACTTGTATAAATATAATTAAAAATGTTAGTGCCTGTAGGTGCTTCTCCCGCCTTTGTGGTGGTAAGCAGGTGGTTCTGTGTTTTGGTAACATGATCCAGTGGTTCATATGGATGCGATCGTGACTCTAGGCTCTAAATCCCAACTGAATAAATGTGTACTAGTAAGCATATTCATATTCAATATTCAGCTTTCAACATCTGGCCACATACTGTAAAAGGTGCTTGAAAGACAACGTGCTTTCATGGCCATATATAGGTATATGAATGTGTAACGTGGCTTTCTACAAGATGTAAAAGAGCAGAATTCCAAATGTGGTGGATTTAAGTAGATAAAAATGTCATAGTAGTTTCCTTTTAACAATAATTTCAATCATGCATCCAGAAACTGATTTGCGTTTCTGTACACTCTCTTATCCATGTGTTTGCATTATTACAGGTTAAATGTGACAGTAGCTACATTATATTTTAAGCATTTTATCTCTTTTTTTGTGTGTGCATGTGTGACTTTAGGTACAAATTATGACTATGTTAGAGAATTTAAGAGAAGCACGGGAACCTGGCAGCGCACTAAACCACTGTTCCCATCAGACCTCCGCCGCACCGGCTGCGCGGCTTTGCGGATCGCAAACTGCAAGCTCTTTCGCCTGCAGCTTCAACAGGGGTTATTCCGCATCCGCGTACCTTCTCCGTGAGCCGTATGCTGACAGAGGAGGAGACTGGAAGAATTCTGCGCAGTCCACCATAATATAGCTCTATATAAAGGAAAAGCTGAGAAATTACAGCTGAAACTTACACTGTATGCTGTGCTTTGGTATGGTAACTGTTTTTGTTTTAAATGCTTAAAAAGCTTGAGTCTCAGTTCTTGTTTCGGGAGCAAATAACTTAAGTATACATTAAAAAGAAGAGAGGGGGGGAAATTAAAAGGGGATTAATGAAACACCTTCAGTTGTAGCCATTTGGAAGATTAGAACTGTGTTATCGAAGGAGGATTTTTTTTATGTCTGAAATAGGTGGGAATTGGTATTCCTTTGGCGAAGTTTATTGACAGTAAGATTTCAGATGTGTTTCCCCTGAGGGGAACTGATAAGACTTAATGTGCTATCTTGGACTGGATAGCTGTAATACACAGAAGCTATATGATAACCAACCTCTGTGGTATACTGGTTTGACCATAATGCCATAGGAGATGTTGGTTGTTGCACCTTTGATTTCTAGTCCTTTCTCAAAAGTTAAGGTCTGTGCCTAAAAATGTTGGAGGTGTGTACATACGGTTTTTTTCATTCATTTGCAATGGTTTCATTCCTACAAATATTTTTAATATATTTAAAATGGACTAATCTGAAATGGATACAGTATACTACAGAGAAGTAAACCGTGTTTTTCTACGCTGTCATTTGGATAGCCTGATGAACTGGTGTACAGGTGGGTGGGATGTGTTCCTGTGTTGGCTCTGGTGGCTGTTTCCTTGAAGTAAAAAGGAAATAGTGTTTGCAGTGGTTAATAATGATTGCAACTTTTGTTTAAAATCAGCAAAACTTGACAAATTAAAGAAAATAGGTGTGTTCCTTTGTACTTCAAATCACTTGCTGACTAAAAATGGTTTTAAAACTGGGGATTATAGAAAAGTGCAGTTTATTTCTGATAGAACAAAGGTGAAATCTGACAAGCCTGTATTTTTTTTTTTCAGAAAACATGATTTTTGGACTAAAAGTTAAGAAAAATTTCTACAGTGACTTTAAATTGTGATCAAAAGTTGGTTTACTCATGATTTCTATGCTAAGGTATAGTCTTGTTTACTGCTGTCTGACTTTGAAAGCTGGGTTTTATGGTATGGTTATAGTGAAGAATTTAGTGTCTTGCATTGTTTTTCTTACTAAGTCTTGTTCACATCAGTAGTGGTATTTTTCTGAGTTTTGTTCATAGTCAAGATCAGTTGGTAGAACACTTTTACCTCAATTTTTAATTTCATTATTGTTGTGATGGGTGGGGCATAACCTGTATTTATTTAAAACAAATAAAAAGAGGGAGATGGAAATAGAAATAAGACCTCCTGCCCTTCAGAAGAAAAGATGTTGTATAACCAGTATTATAACTACATACAATACTTTCCACTCTGCAACTCTGTGGACCTCAGACAAACCAATCTCTGCCCTCAGTTGCTAGTGTAAACCTTCATCTTTGTGGGATCATCTTAGATATGCTGAAATACAATCCCAGAGTAGTACAAAATAGTTATATTTCATTAAATATTCCTTGAAGAGACATTCTTAAACTTACTTCTGCTCAGTCCCTCCATACCGCTGGTGTGTAGTTGGAATTACTGGGACTCTGAGCAAAAGAATGGGGGATAAAAAGAGGGCAGCAGCCAAACCCTTGACCATTATTTATTTTATTTTTTATTTTTTACAATGCTGAAGTGCTGCAAAACTTGAACTATATACATCAATTTTCTGACCGATATTAGTTGGCATATTAGAAAGTTTATATATTTATGCATTGCAGTAAACTTGGTGTATGTGTATATATATATATGTCTTCAGATTTTAAATTTATATATAATGCTTTACTACAGAAATGTGAACTATTTCCATCCTTGGCTGTCTTGTGAAATAAATCAAGTGCTGTTAGTTTATCTGTAAAACTTCCCTTTTTTGAAAAATCTTACATTGTTCCATTTTTTTTTTTCTTAGACAAGTGCCAAGATCCCATGTTGAAAAGTGATGTTTCCTAAGTATCTGTTTCACTTTTGAGCTGTTTTCTAAGTGGCTTACAAAATGTTTGAAAAACGTTATTCAGAATATCGCAGGCTGCTATCTCTTGAGTCCCTGTAGCTTCCCAGTACGTTTGAAGTCATTCAGCATCCAGAAACCCCAAGTAATAAATGCACATAATAAATCCAAATTGTATATGCTGTAGCAGTGTTTTGCAGTTAAAGTTATTGAACGAAATGTTTACACTTAAAGTAGGATTAACAATAAGTAGTCCTACTTTTTAATTTTAACATAAATGCAACAAATCTAGTAATTGGAGTGTGTTGCAAATGCACTCGGTGAGATTTGACTAAGAAATTTAAGCCTCTTCACCTCAAACAGGCACAAACTTAATTCCTTAAGCCATGTATGTTGGTGGCCAGGGATCAAGTCTGTAGAGACACTGTGTCCTGGAGTTCCGGGTGCGTGCTCAAGCAGAAGATTAAAGCACTCCCTAGATCTCACAGTTGGCTTCCTCGGCCTTGCTTTAAGGGAGTGTGGATTATTGCCAATCTCTGCTGTCCGTGGGGCTGACCCTGGAAATGCTCTAGTCCCTGTGCGTGCATCTTTCAGGGTCTCTGACTTGTGTCTGTCCAGTTCTGATCTGCAAGCCCACTGATGAATGCATTTCTTGAGACGTGCAGTAACCAGGTTCTGCTGCCTCCCGGTCTGGAGCAAGGCTTTGAAGCCGAGGCTCTCCTTTCCTCAGGGGGAGCCTGATTGTACAGCTGATGATGTACGGGGAACTGACCTGACTTTTCCCAAGAGAGAAGAAACAGTTGACTGCAGTGGAGGAGAGAGGCTTTGATACCAGAAGTGCTGTGTGGAGGAAAGTCACCAGTTTCCTGAGCATGTGCAGACAGCTATAGATTGAACTGAGTTCACTGATGCATGCCACCACCCCAGCTGTCCTGGTGGCTGTGTACCCCCTTTATGTGATGGCTGAACCATACGGGAAGCAACTCCATGCATTTTGTGAGTTTGCACTCTGGGGATTGGAACTGGGTGATCTTTAAGATCCCTTCCAACCCAAACCATTCTAGGATTCTATGACTGTAATCAGAAAATCACCAAATATGGGGTAGGGGTTGTGGAAGATGGGAGTAGCAGTGGCTCAATCCTCACTTCAGCTCTTAACCCCTCCAAAAGTTTCCTCTTCTTTTTTCTGTGTGCCAGAGGCAATTTTTTGAAAACCTCTGGAATTGCTAATTTAAGGGTAAAATCCAAAGTTTGAGAGTGCAAATGGGGAGAAAAAGAGACAGTACCATAAGCACACAGCAGTGTTCTCCGTGCATGTCCTATGTGTGCAGTCTTCTGGCTGCTCTCCACAGCAGGAGTAGTGATTACAGACATAAAGGAGTAAAGTGCTGTTCTTCTCGAAGTAAATCTCTTGGGTTTCTTAGGGAGGCACAGGCTTGGCCTGGTCTCTGTTACTTATCTGGCTTTGTGAGATGCTCGTATTCCTGAAGAGTCAGTGTTGGATTTCAAATTCTCATCCTTTCTGTTTTAATAACTTTAAAAAGAGGCATTCTGGCGAGTCTTCTGTTGAGTTTTACCTGTTCTCGTATATTTTATCAGCTACTCCTTGCAGCATTTCCACAATAACTAAAACCTATCAGCTCGGCTGCTCCCGGTCAGGTGACTTTCTGTAGCTTTGAGGGTACTTCATCTTTAAATGGAAGGCAAATTTAGATGAGGTTGCGCAAAAGAACAGGAGTGAATCTTAAACAAAAGCTAATTGACAAAATGCACTCACTGGTAACTGTGGGCAAGCTCTATTCCTTTTGCTTTTGACTCTATATTCCTTGCACATGGTACAGCCTGCCTTCTGAAGCAGAGTTCTTAGTGTAAACAGGAGATTTTTCATCAAAGCTTCTGAAGCACCTGGCTTGTATTAAAAACCCCTTCCAGAAAGCAGCTTAATTTCTTTTTTTTTCTGTATTTCTTGTGCCTGATTGATTTGGTAAATGCAGGAGTACAAAAGTGAGGGGTTTAGGGAGAGCTGTTCCCTGGTTCAAGTGCAGTTTCTTTGCCTGGCTCTGTATCTCTTGTGGCTGTACAGCCTGTGTGGGTTCTGGTAACACGCATACACCATGCAAAGAGTAGGATGCAATAACAAATGCAAGTTGTTACAAGTGCCAAACTTTTGGGTTCCTCTGTGTATAAAAATTCAACTGTTTGGCTAAAATATAGAAGATGCCTAAAATTCACTGTCTTCCAAAAGAAGACCAGTGGTTCTGTTATGTTTGGGTTTGTTGTTGTTTTGTTTTTTTTTTAATGAATGTTATTTAAAACACTGTAAATCTTTTATTTTAATACTGTTCTGCAGGTTTGTGTTGCTCTTCACAGCTGCCTTGAGACATCACTCTCTGTGATGCATATGGACACTTTGTTAGAGCACTAGTGCCATGCAAGTCCATTAACAAATGGCAGCTGACAACAGGTTTTACTATTTAAAATTATAAATATTTAGGTAAAATGCAGTTTGCTTGCATTAATCTTATCAGCAGAAGGAATGCTGTGTCTCGGGATGTATGACTGCACCCAGGGGCACAGGCATACTGAGGTATGTTTTGGTGCCACTCACAGCGATGTTTTCCAGCAAGTTCTGTTTGATTTAGGATGTGGATCCTTTCTGTTTCTGGTGTTAGCATTAAAGCTTTGGTGTTTGTGTTCTCTTAACTCTTTGGTATACTTAAACAGCTTCTTCAGGTGGTTGGGCCAGGTGCTAATTGTATACATGTTTGTTTTGCAGTTAAAGCTACTATTTCCATCTTCACATGGAGTATTTCCTTTTACCATTAAGGATCAAGTGCAGGCTGGTGTTGTAGCTGTCAGTGCTGCGGCCTTTTGACATTTGCCATTTTCTGTTGCTCTTCCTTGTCTGCTGTTGGAGTTGAGAGCTGTGTCAGCAGGGCGTGTGTTTCTGTGGCACACTGCTTGGGAAAGAGAAGGGAGATCTGTCTGGTCAGTTGGGATTGGGAAGGTGAGTCAGTAAAGGCTGACTTGGAGACGTGGCTGTGAAGCCAGTGAGGTTTGGGTAAGCCCTGTTTCTTTTCTGCAGGGGTCAGAGCTGTGTGCTCTAAAGCTTGCTGACAGGCTGGTCACCTCCTCTCCAGAATCCCTATGGGTTTTGGTGGTTTTATTTTCTGGGAAATTCCTTAATGTGGGAAGAAAAGGTTGCAGCCAGGCTTTAAGGTGGCATCTCTGATCAGCCATGTCCTGTGTGACTCTGAAATCCAACTGCTGTTATCCTCCAGTAATCAGTTCTCTCAAAGGTAAGCTGTTAGAATAGACTAAAACCATGCAAAGTGCCTACCTAGCTAAAATCATCTGCTAAAAGGAGTGAGGTGATAGGAGAATTAAACTATAAACTGCTACCAACAGGTGATTATGTTGTAACTTTGTTAGTGATGCAAAATCTTAAAGGTGTTTTTTAAGCAGCTTATTCTAGGTAGCTGCTTATTAATCATTAAAATACACAAAGGAGTTATTTGAAGGTTATTTGACGTAATCTACTGAAATGTCTTGAAAAGTGAGACAAAGATTGGAACTTTCCAGTGCAAAAGGCTAAACCTCTTTGCAGGGGTTCCTGTAAACAGTGAACATCTGTCAGAGTATCAGGAACTGAACGAGCTCAATGCCATTGCCTACTTGCGCCCTTGAATTTTCATAATTAGATGAGAGTATACTGAGCCCTTGTGAAAGCTGATGGATCTGGTTACAATAATAGGATAAAAAGAGACCTCCTCTCTGTAATTTACCTTATTTTAAAGATAAAACATGAGAATGTAATTTTACTTCATTTTAATACCAGGTGCTTTGAATAATCACATAATGCCCTTGATTTATTTTTCGTTTTCTTTGCCTTTCTATGTCCTATTCTTCTCAATTAATCCTAACACATCCTCTGCTTTTGTCAAGGCAACTTATGCTCATCCATAGTTCTAAACCCAGTCAAAGTCTGATACCATGTTAGCAGGCTGCACAGTGGGCTGCTTTCCCAAGTATAATTCCTGTGCATTCTGTTAGCACGCTGCCACCTCTGCTCATTTCAGAATAGAATAAGAACTAGAATATTATTGGACCTGATGAAAGCAAAAGTGATTTTGGAAATTCCAAATTTCATATTGTAGCATGTGGTATGTGGTAGGCATATATGCTGTAGAAACCTCTGCTGTTCTTGGGATTTGCGCCTTAATGATCTCACGTGCTAAAGCTTTGGCTCGGCAGCATCTGTTTTATTAATATACATGATAGCAGGAAAGCTTTGTCATCCTTGTCACTTGCTTTGTTTTTTTTTAGGTCTTTAAAAAGTAAGTCTGCTTAATTATTAAGAGTATGTAAACCAGAACACCAGGGGAGCTGACAAGGTGCTCAAATTGAACAGAGCTGGCATTCTTTAAAGCTCTTGTTAAGGTTTCTTTCTGAAGGGAAGCCAAGGAGTACCCTCTTAAGAAATATTTTCAATTTCAGACTCTTTCAGAACTGGTCTTAAAGCATTTGAAAGGACTCTTCTAGATGGCTTAGAGAAACCAAGATCTGTTCTAGCTTGTGTTTGCTTGGGGAAACAGCTGCTAAGGCAACTTTAAGCATTTTTTCCTCCCTGACTTCCAAAACCTAATGATTTACAGTTGAATTTTTTTTCTGTTTAAGGGTCTGAAATTGTATTTTGCAATGTATGTTGACTATTCTGTATCTTAGTTTAGTTGATAGAAACATCAAGATGTATTCTGGTTCTGTCCAGGGGGAAGAAAGTATCAGCAAAACAAGCTTCTCCTTTTACTGCACATGGCCTTGGTGTGCATCTAATGGGGTAACAGCCTTGTTTTTGTACAGGGCTTATGTCATTGCTACCCCTTGTTGCCTTTGGTGTATGGAACATGTCTGGGTTGTTGCTGGGAGTCGAGGCTGTGGTTGGCTGAGAATTGATCCTCAAAGCCTTGTCCAGACCAAACATGCAGATTACTGACACCATGAATAACACTGCTTGCTGGTGTCGGGTGTTTTGCCCGTCACTTTTATTAACAAGATTTTGCCTTCACTCTTGCCCCAAATGTACGTCTGAATGCATTGCTTTTGCTAAAAATCACTGGGAAGAGCTGCTAGGGGTTGGGGGGCATCCACACACCCCTCACCTCTCTGTGCACTGGCTTTTTGCATACCTCTGCATCCTCTAACTCCACTTGGTGTATGTGGGGAGATGATGAAATGATTAAATGAGTTTTCATCAAGCTGGTAAAACTAATGTTAGTAGAACAGAGATCACCTGAACATCTGTGAGCAATCCTGTACGTAGAGCATCTGTAGCCCACTCCCCTCTATGAGTGCTACTTGTGGTTGGAAGTCTGCTGCCTTCTCCCTGGGGAAAAACCCTTATTCCCACCTACCTCATTTGTTTTCACTTTGTCAGATCTTTTGTTTTGCTTTCTTTTGTTCTGTTTTGTTTCAAATTGCATATTGTCCTTCCAACAAAAAGCTAAAAGCACACTAGAAGTGGGGCAGAATGATGCCATTGTCCAAGGATAGTTTACTTTAACTGCATTGTCTGTACAAAAAGACCAAGGTTGACCTGCAGCTGCTGTAAAAAGTAAATAAAAAATTAAATTACTTGAAAGTAACTATTATACTTGTAAATGAGAGAAGTAATTGAATGACTGTCCTGGCAACTTGTGAAGAGGGAGAAAATCTGTCTAAGAAAGTAGAAGTCTCTGCTCTCTTAAGGAGAGATCATATGGTTATCTCTCTGCCTCTACTCTGCACTGCTTTGCCTGTGAACTTGATCAGTTATCTCAATAGAGATTCACTGGTTTTTCTGTAATGTCTAATTTGGATTTTTTTTCCATAAAGTTTCCCATTTACTCACCTACAGAGGAGGAACTGTCCAAATAAATACCCACCTTCTGTACCCGTCATGATGTGCTTGCCCATCTGTTTAGGATCTTCAGGTGTGCAGGGTTTTGCTTAGCTTGAAGAATTAGAAAAAAAAAGTGTTTTCTGCTTCTAAAGGTGCTATTTTGACATATTTTTAAATTCCTTACACTGTGCTTGACTTTAAGGTAGGCTGATAATCGGCTCGTGTTTGGTTCCTGGGTTGGTCTTTTCTTTTTGGAGTATTCATCCCTCTTCATACGGACAGCTTCTGAACTATCAAAGGCCTTAAGAATACAAAATGTAATGGGAAAAATTTGCCTTTTTCTCCTTCTTTATAAAGGCAAACCTGAATGCTTTATGGGAAACATTGTCCTATACAATTTTTAAGTAGCAGCTCATGTTAACTTGGACTTAGGTGTAGCAATCATCTTACTGGCCAATGCACAAACAGTAGGGATGAAACAAAGAGCTATTCAAGGCTCCCTACCAATTACCTGCTAATTCCAGAGCCTTCTGTTGGGATCACTGTGTCTCTTCTGTAAATACCAGTCTTCATGGTGTTGCTCTCAAGGTCTTGGCGGTGTGTTGTTTCCTCCCTGCCTGGGACACTGTGACCCATGTGGCTGTTTCCATCAGGGGGCCAGGTGTGGGTTGTGGCTTAGGCTCAAGATTGTGCCTCAGTTGAGCCTGTTCCGGAGCCATCTGGCTGCCAAGGTCTGTTTGGCTCACCCCCTGGTTCCAGTGGTTGGGAGACAGGAGGGAGGGATGGTACCGAGTGCTGCCATCACTGCAGTGGAATCAGCTTGATGGGACTGATGAGGAGGCTCTTGTGCGTGCAGCTGCGGAGTAGAGAGCTGAACCTCAGTCCTGGGTAGGAACTCTGTTGTCATCCTTATTGCCCTGTATTTTTGTTTAATCCATACCATCAGTTTGGTTTGTGGATTTGGTGATTAATCACTGCTAGAACTTTTTTCTTTCTGTGGGGACAAAAAGTCGTATTCCTGCCCTGTGTGGAGCAGTAGGAAGGAGCTGGGGGTGATGTTTGAACTTGTCCCATCTCCAGACACCAGGTTAGAGCCTGAAAAGGCCTCACAGTCCTGGTTAGCCTGAAAAGGCCTCACAGTCCTGGTTTAGTGTTTCTCAGTCTTGTTAATCTAAGAGCCCTTTAGCCTTTTGAAGAGGCCACAGATTGCCTTGTCGTTCTGCTGCACAGAGGTGCTGAGTGGAGGGAAGTCACCAGTTTCCTGAGTGTGCTGAACCTGCAGAAAGGGTTGGAACTAAATGAGCTTTAAGATCCTTTCCAACCCAAACCGCTCTAGGATTGTAGGACATGCTGGGTGCTGTTCTCTGCACCATCCTAACTCGCCCAGACTGCCGGGAACCTTGGGCTGGTGGCCTTTATGAGGAGTATCTGCATTACGTGCAGCATGCTTTGAAAAACAGCCACTAAATGGGGGACCCCGAAATCCTCGATCCTCTTGTTTTAAGGAAGGCTGAAGAGCAGCTCCATTCATTGGCAGGCTTGTGCACAGAGTCTGAACCTTGCAGCTGTGCCTTGGCAGGGTGGGTAAAGATGGGTTCACCCTGTCCCTTACATAAGACATACAGGTTTTTGGGCTGAGTGCTATAGGAGATCTAACATTTTGCATTTGTTCTGTTGAAACCTGAAATTACTGGAGGCTTTGGAACTGTTTCTACAGGGTGGAACAGCAACTATGGCCCTAAATAACTGGTGAGCTCCTGGCCAGTCCCCTGGTTTTCCCCTCCACTTTTGGGGGATTTTTTGAGAAAACAGAAATGTACGATCTTGTCCCAGTTTGTAGGCTAACTGCAGAATAATCTGAAGTGGGGCCTGACAAGCTGAGACTGTTCTAATTTTGCCTTCAAAAGGCAAAAGCAGAACTTTATATTACATGCTCTACCTTCGGAGTTTTCCCTCTGTAAACCGTCTTTACTGAGTACCATAAATCTTGTAGGATTGGGCTAAAGAATTGAAATATATATTACATGAATGATGACTAGTACACTTAGTTTGACTTTGCACTGTAAAAATGTGGTTTTTTTAGAGTAAGAATGAAATAACTGATTAATCCAACTATGTTATCTGTACTCCATGAACTGAGTAATAGGAGGGTGTTGGTACATAATGCCTGCCACATTGGTGCTGCTCTCATAAAGGTTCAGCGTTCTGTCAAATCTGAGATCTTGATAAGTACCAGGGTATTGTGAGAATATATTGCTGTTTTTTCTACAGAAAATACATCAGTGTGTTGTGGTAGAAACACTCACCTGGTCTTGTTGACCATCGCTGGCATGCAGCCTGGCAGCGAGGTTTATTCCCATCATCCAGCTGTTGTGCTTGGACTTCTATATTACAGATGTGTTTACTGTTACAGGCTTTTTATGGGCTACCTTTTCTGTGGGTCTTTGTGCTTTTTGTGGGAGTGGAGTTTTTGCTTGTATCCGTTTGTGTGCCCACCCCAAAAATCTTCCTGAACTGCTCTAGGAATTAATCCGTTAATTGCTTGGGGCCAGGCTTTGGAATCCTCAGACATGAGTATGCTGAGTTATTTCTGTTAAAACCAAGGAAAAATAAGACGTAAATGCTCTTTGGCCTCAGTCAAACTATGCAATATAGCACAACAAAGAGCTGAATTCCTTGTGATACAGAAGTTGCACAGCTCTTGTGTCCTTCCAAAGCCAGTCCTTGGTCCAAGGTTGGGAGAACTTGAACACATTGGCTGCCCAGCAGTCTTGCAGCCAAATAACTCTTGTTCGATGATTTTCCTACTTCTCCCTGCCTCACCGGTCAGTTTATAGGTGTTTTGACCCTGAATTATGTGCTGTCAAAATGTATCCCTCCTGTCAGTCTCGTATTGTTGTCAATTGGACATTGTCTTGCAAACCCACCAGTGTGGGCTACCCTCTGGAGCGAGTTAGGGGCCACTTTGTAATGTTTGCATCTCTGCTGGAGAGCATGTCAGGCATTCTGGCTTTGCTGTGCCCCTCCAGGTAGCTGTAGGTCTAGCTTTAGTGCATCCTGTCTTGTTCAGGTGCGGGTGTGGTGCTTACAGTAAAGAATACCTGTGACTTGATCTGCAATCCACCCCAACTGAGCTTTCGTTTCCACCGCTTGTATGTGAGTTTTGCTGCTTCCATAGCAATTTGGGGATAAATGGCCGTGTGGTCAGGACTGCTGGTAAAGGTTCTTTATTCTCCCGTTGCTTCATTTATCCAGTTAAGTTTGTGTTCCTGTTCTTCCCCCTGTTAAGTACTAGTGAAACGGGTACACTGTTTTCCCCTAGTTCTACATCCCGTGAATGGGTCTTCGCTACTAGTTGATCACCTCTTGTCACCTTTACATGCTTTCTGAGTAGTATTTGTTATTTACTTAATCCACGTCGTACATCACACTGCTTCTCCCTCCTCACACCATTCGCTATTTGGTCTTCTTTGATTCAGGTTAGGCTTGATTTGCTTCTCTGACTTCAAAAGGGGATTTCAGTGCATGCACAACATGGGAGACACGCAGAAAATCTCTGCAGTCGCCTGTGTGTTCATTCCCTCCCCAGCACATGCAGTGCAAGGGGTTCAGCCTATTCCAGCCCCCAAACCAGGTTTTCCCTAGTGCTAGGCAGAGCAAAGTCTGAAGCTGTTTTTCCTTTCTTTTGATGATTGAAACTATTTGGAGATTTTCTGTGGAAGTTGCCACTGCGGACAAGCAGCTGGCATCAAGGGCGTTGTTAGGTTTCCATATTCAGTATTTTTAATTGAGGAACAAATAATTTATTTTGGGGGGGGGAATTATGTAAATTCTTTTGTATTTGTATGTCAAAGTGGCCTTTATAGGAAAAGCACATAAACTATTTAGATTAAAATTGCTTAATTGTGTAACTCCAGTGGGGATTTTTGTATTGACAGGGTTTCTATGCATTTTTCAAAATATACTTGTGTTTTGTGTTAGAATTATTGGAAATATTTTTTAAAAATGTGTATTACCACATTTTCCATGGTTGATCCCTTTACTACCATTCCTTTTGAATACTACAAAGATTTTAATTAACCCTGTAAATTAATTTTCCCCCACAGGTATTTGCATTAAGTCAATATAATGAGTTGTAGCATGGGTATGTAGCTTTAAGGGAATAAGCCTAGTCGTGTAGCTTAATTATGGAGAGATCTTTTGGGAGAAGGGCAGTGTTTTAATTGCACTTAAAAGACTAAATTAGGAAATTAAGGTTTTGCTGGGATTTTTTAAGCTGTTTCCATCCTGTATTGTTTACACTTGAGCATTATTTAAGTGTACTATTTGTGCAGTGTAATTCTCCTTCTGCATTCTGTTGGGATAATACTAATGTTAACAGACCTGAAAGGTTTTGGAAAGTGTGGTATCCCAGCAGAGAAGACATAAGTTTAGGGGAGGGAGAAGAAAGAAAAATAGTGTACTTTTACATTTAATTACATGCACATTTTTACATTAGCTAAGAATACAGGAACTGAACTTACAATTGAATTATAAGTAAAATTAGTGGTCTGGGGGGAAATAAAGAAGGGGTTTGCAGAACTGCAGGTAAAAATACCCTTCAGTTGCCCTGCAGTGCAATTGCCCTGACTGCCTATGCAAAGTATAACCCAAGTTTGATGTATCAGACCCTTCTGTTACTGCTCTGGTTTTAGTTCTCTTCTCGCGGTGTTATTATAAGGCTTCCTCGGAACATTTGTCAACTGACACCTCCATTTTATAGTTTTATGTCTGTATTTTTGTTCCTGTTTTGTAAGGGATCCCGCCTCGTTCATAGGTTAGTGCAAGTGCAAGCTTTAGGCATAATAGCAAATGAACATTGCATGCTACCGTGGGTTCTCATAATGGAAGAAAAAATGTGCAGTTTCAATGGCACTTTGACCTACAGCTGGAACATTGAGTTTTGCAATGGAACAAACTCTCAACAATTGAAAACACTCTGAGTCTATAGTATATGTCCTGAAAGCGCAGAAAAAGTCAGTTACTCCAGTTGTACCCACAGATAATTTGGTATTTATTTAATTTTTTTTTCCCAATAGTTTTATGATCTGATTTTAGGAAAATACACTTTCCTTGGTTTACTTTGGTTGCCATAAATTGCCCAGTGCAGAGTCTGGTCCACCTCCATCCATTTACTTTCATGGAGCAGTTGCACATAACGTGTGTAAGAAGAGCAGAGCAGGGAAGCTGTGTGGTTACTTACCAGTAACCTCCCTTGCAGCATTGCTTTGTGGCTCACGAGACGAAAAGGGAGACGAGAATTTCCCTGGATTAAGTAGCACTCGCTTCGTTTACGTGTTCAGTATAATGTTGGGTGACAAAAGGGAGGTTCCCTTTCTAAAGTGTTTGACTTGTGCTTTGGGGACTTAGTTGCCACTGTGCAAATTGTGCTGTAATATTGTACCAAGGATCAGTGAAAGTGTTTTATCTTTTTTAATGTCGTTTGTATTTGACCGGGTTTTATAAATGTAAGAAATCAGAGTGTTGTATTTTGATCTGAAATTTGCATATGGTAAAAGTAACTTTGCTTTATGTATCGGAGGTTTGTTCAGAACTTGAATTATTTTATAGAAGGGTACAGACCAAAATTAATTGTCTTAAAAGGTGTTTAATAAACTAACCAAATAAAACATTGATGGTTTGAAAAACCTGTTGACTGCTCCTTAATGCTTTTTCTCTCTCATTTCAAAAGGAAGGAAGGACATACTTCTAGATTTTCTCTCAAGGTCTTATGAAAAATGAAGAGGAATTAAAAAAAAGAAAGCAGTAGATTTTATAAATACCATCTCCCATGAGTTATCTGCTTTATTATTTAACATTTCTACATGCCAGGAGTTTAATGAAAGGGGAAAACCCAAAGGAAATAAATGGAGGAGGAAAGGCTAAGGAAATCAGGGGAGGCTTGAACGGTCCCTCTCTGACTCTGTCGGGGCAGTGAATGTTATGGCTGTGGACCCATGGGTGTTTGGTGGCCACTCCATGAGACGTGGGAATGGGAAGGAGCTTTAGCTTATCCTCACTGTTCTCTGTGTCTTTGTTCTTCCCTGCATCACCTTCACTTGCCCCCTTCACAAGTCCTGGTGCTTCCGCATCACTTCAAAAGAAGAGGAGAAAAAAGATGTGAAGCACAAGCACTCCCAGGGGTGGGTACAAACGGCTCCTTACGGGGCTGCCCTGTCTATGGCAATCCTCAGTTGCACCACGGCATGCATACACGGCCTCTGTGAGTTCAGAGCTCAGGGCTTTCTTAAGATGCCAAGCAGCTGCAACCCAGATTAAACAATCTGCCTCCTTCATGCTGCACTTCTCCCCTTACTGATGCACCAGCCACTGCTTCTGCTACTGCTGCCTCTGCCAAGGCACAAGAACCAGACTATTGATGGGAGGGATACTGTCTGTGGTGAGAGGTGGGAGTGCACTGACTGCAAAAAACTGACTCTGCAGCAGTCCTGTGCTTCTGGGCTTCAGGAAATTACATTATTTCACCCAGAGCTCTGAATACCTTTTCTTAAATGAAAGGATATTGAGGCAAGGCCAGATGTAAGGCAAGGTCAAGGGGAAGGTTAGGGGTAGCTTGTGCAAGGGCAGCGGAGTGGAAGGCAGCGCCACAGCAGAGTGCTGGGTGCTCTGAACAGTATTTTAACAGGGATGATGGGTGTTAGGACAGAAGGGTGGATATTTGCTCAGTAACAATCTTTTCCTGCTTAGTTCAACAGCCATACCAAGCAGAGCACAGGCCCTGAACCACGAGCCAGTTTGGTGCAGAGAGCCCGAGGCCTCCAGTGTAAATATGGGCTGATGATAGGGAATCTCTTGTTGGTTTACCCTTGTTGCTGGTGTTCCCATGGTTATGACTGCGTAGATGGGCTCTGCCGTATCTCCCCTGTCTTACTGAGTCCTGGGAAACAAAGACAGGAGGGTGAACTTGAGATTTATCTTTATTCCACAGCCTGGAATGCTAACAGAAAGGGAAGAGGGCTGCTGCCTGGTTTTCCTTTACCTTTTATGCACGGAGGAGATAAAAGTTCAAGTTTCCATTTCTTCACCTTTTTACCTCCTCAGTTTTCTTCTAAAATATTGCAGAAGAAATCCAGGAATGGTTCCTTGAGCAGGATTTTCAGCCAAGGCTTTCAATGGCCTGAAGCAAAGCCTCCCTCTGCCATCCCACATGCACCGTGCTGGGCCAACCAAGGCAGCTGGGTGCTGCATTTACACAGCAGGGCTTGGCATGTTAGTGCCACAGGGAATCACAAAGGACCACTTCTATCCCAACGTGCAAGAAGAGCATCCCACCACCTCTGTCCTAACAGGAACAATAATGCTGCTGCTGTGGAGGTGCTGGGGTGTGGGAGCAGCCCCGGCTCTGCTGAGCCAGGTTCTTCCCAGGGCTGGTGCCTCCTTGGTAAGAGGTGGTGTCTGTGTCCTCTGCAGAGCCGAGGTCTCAGAGCAGGCTTTCCCAGGCTGGGCTCTCCAGGTAAGGAGGTGATGTGGGAAGGACGAGAAGCTTTGCAGAGGAGGTAAGTGGCTCCTGGCTTCTGGAATCACAAATCCATCAGCAAGCCCTGCTGTTGGCTGAGCTCTGTGTTGCTCAGTCAGCCCTTTGATCACTGCGAACATAAGATTAACAGAATTAATTGCTGCTCAGAATTCAACACAACCCTTTGCTCTCTGTCTGGAAGCTGCTGTGAAGGTGGAGTCTAAAGGTAGTGCAGGGTCCTGCGAAAGGTGCAAGTTGGGATGAGTGGTTGCCACTCACCAGCTCCTGCTGCTCCGGGCAATGCCAGCAGCACCAGTGACATTATTCCTGCCTCTTCAGCGCATCTGGATGTGCCACAGGCCAAGCTCTGTCACGTGTGGCCTCTAAGGGACTGTGAACTCCAGCACCGTGGGCTGGGCTGAAGGAGTTGACTAATGGAGAATTTACGGTAAGAGCTAAAGGTATTTTTAACCACCAGGATATGCTTATCGCCAGGAAAGGCCAAGCAGCGCTCCTATCTCTGCAGGGAAGGGGAAGTGCGGAGCGTGACTTTAGTTTCTTTCCAGCTCCCTTCCAAACTCCTGACAGGGATTTTTTTTCTCCCTGAGGCATGTCATCGGATTAAAATGAGGGAGTTAAATGGACATCAATCCCGGGTCACAGGTGAAAAATGCTAACTGCCAGGCGTGCCGTCCTTTTCCATTGCATGTGATGTGCGTTCAGGAAGGACCTCTGGGAAGAGGGCTTTGAAATCAGTCTGGTTTGCTTTTCTAAATGCACTAACAGCCTGTTCATTCTTAAGGGCAACTTTGATGTTTTCTGTCTTGAGGAGGAAAGCAGATCCCCCTTGCGGTACCCACCCTGCTGCCTCTGCAACACGTCAGGTCCTTACCACTGTGGGCTGCTTTTTGGCTTGGGTGCTTTGCTCAGGAAGAGGCTGAATCCATCCATCCCTTGCTGTTCCTGGTGCCTGCGTGAGTGCTGCCACCCCCGGGACACGGTGAGTGCAGGGTTCACCTTGCAGGCAGCATGGCCCTGACATTCTGCACAGCCTATTGCTGCTCTCCCGTGCCTTATTCCTGCCTCGGGAATAGAAAAGCAATTAAAGGTAAGAGCACACTGAAGCACTTTCAAGCACAGTGAGATTTGCTTCAGGACAGACAATAAGGACGCCTTTCAGGGCCCTGTGCAGCAGGGGTTTTGCTGACCCCATAAACATCTGCTCGCCTGTTCCAGTCAGGGGGAGGAGTCCCAAACAACAGAAGCGCTTTGAAATGACAAAAGCTGCCTGACCAAAGCAACAGGGTGATGTGTTACCATGATGCCTCCTTCGAGCAGTGCTGCCCATCTCCTCAAATCCAGGAGAGCATCTCCTGCCTGTGTCCTCATCAGCAGCAAGACCTCCCTCTTCTCCCTCTCCATGCCCTTCCCTAGAGCCCCCTTCCCCAAGTATGGTTGAGTCCCTAATGTTCCTGCTCATCCTCTTTATTGCAGGCTCAGATGTAAGAGCTGTGGCCCATACACTGCAGTAACTGCACAGTGCAGAAGCAATGAGGCAGTGGGTTAGGTATGGCCCCGTGGTCTCCAATCAGTGCCTGCTCGCAGTTCACCTTGGTTTTGCTTGCGTCGTTGGATGTGGCGACCTCGCAGGGATGGGGAGGGCTGTGCTGTGGTTTCCTTAGCTTGTCCTAGATCTCGAGATGCTCATGGCTGAAGTGACTCACCCAGTGCTGAGGAGAGAGAGGTGCTCCTCCAAGGGCTGTTGGGTCTGAGACTGGAATGTCTCCTTAGGAAGGGCCCATGAGATCTGAACGTCTCCTTGAAAAGGGCCTATGAAATCTGAATGTGTCCTTGGAAAGTGCCTATGAGATCTGAGTATCTCCTTGGAAAGGGTCTATCTATTCACATCAGCTGGCCATGGAGCTAAGAACTATGCTCTCCTCTGTGAAGGGCATCAGATGGGGTGATTCTTTGCTTCTTGCTATCTGTGCTTCAGCAAGTTTTGCTGATTTGCAATTACATCTTCTTTCATGTTGGTTTCAATTGCCTGCTCGGTTCCATGTACTACAGATTAAGGCTGAAGAATCCATTTTCAGCCTTTCAGTTCATCTCCTCCTCATTTCAGCTGCGTCTGTGCTGTTCTCCGTGCTGTCATAGTGTGAAATATTCAGGAAGAAACATGAAATTCCCTCATCTGAAAGTCATGTACCACATCTTAGAGCTTGCCATGAGGCATGAGAACATTCCTCACTCTACCTGCTTTGAAGAGCAACAAAGGGAAGCTGCAAGCACTGTGCTGTCTGCTCTTGGCAGATGCTTTGGAGACCAGCCCGTTTTCATGAAAATTAGATTGTTACTATTAGTTTATTTTTTGTCAGGACCTGACTGATTCCTCACTCATTTTTCCATTTTCATAAAGCAGTTTGTGAATGACATGCACATAAAACGAAGGAGTTAGCAAACGCTGCGTCCCTTTGGTGTGCGGCATTCTAGCCTTCTCATTTTTCCAACTGCTCCCTGGGATTTTCCATCTTACTACAAATATTTCACTGGAAGTTGGAAAAGAGAACCCCCCACTACCTATACATGTCTAAAGGGAGCAGGAAGGTTGGGCAAGCTAAAACGAAAACAAAACTGGTTTTCAGCCGGGTGGTTGTGAAACCCACGTGTTAAGAAATGAGACCAGAAAAGGGCTGAGGAGGAACAGTCTGAAACAAACCCCTCAGGTGTGGGGCGGTGGCTGAGGTTAAACAGGCCCTGCTCAGAGAAATAGGCTGGACTCACTACTTGGTACAGGAGTAGCATTATGCCATTGTAGTATTTTCCCAAGTTGGAATCTTGGGGAACGCAGACACATTCCGTTTCTCTCTGCTCAGAGGTGTCATGTCAGCGTCAGAACCAATGCACCACTACTTGGTTCAGTGTGTGCAGCATTTCCTGACTTTTTTACTCCATGCTGAATGACATTTTATGTTCTCCAGGTATTAGCTGTGTGACTGACATAAGCCAAAATCTAATAAGTTTCTTGCTACTTGTTATTGACTGCTCACTCCAGCTTTCTGGAGTTCCTTTATTATCCTAGCTTAACCTGTTCCTTGAAGCTGTTGTAATTAAAATGGCACAAAGTTCTGACCCTATTCTGAGATGACAGATGCTCCATGGATTTGCACTTTATTGTACAAACGCATTTTTCTAAAGGTCCTAAAAGTGAACATTTTCTTTGCCTAAATAGATAAATAAATAGATGCCAAGAATTATTTGGAGTAGCATAGCTGTTGCCTACTTTATCCTTGAGTTTTAAAAGGAAGGTATAATACGATTCCAAATTGTTTTGTATCTGTAGAAGTGAATTTCAACTAGACGTCTCCTCTGTTTCCACTCTTTCGTTGTCATTGGCAGTATTGCAAGAGAACATCTTCCTACAATATTTCTTTGTGATGTTCAGTTCTGGATTTGTGGTTAAATGAACAGAGAAATGCCCTGTCTTTCTTTATGACTGCATGTAACCATTTGGAAAAGACAGTTATGTGAGTCAGAGAACACTAGAACAACATAGTTACATAGAGGAAATAGACATCATCACAGCCACAGGCATCTATACTCCTGCGAACCAACACCCTGTTTCCAACATGCCATGTCAGTGTTGCCCTTGGGGTTGATCCTGGGGTATAAGCAGCATTAAGACTGCAAAGTAAGACCCCAGTCCAACAAACTATGCTTAGGTTTTGTATTTGGTCTGACTTTGCAAGGGCTCTTTGCAGGAGGCTGCCAGACAGGGAAGCCTTGCTTGGACCTGGAATGACACATGGTTGAAAGCAGAACAGATCAGGGAATCTGGAGGACCAAGTGAGTGTGTTCTAAGCAGAGCTTCTCACAGATTCTTCCCCCACTACACCAGTTTATTAAAGAGACTTCAATAAAACCCCTAGCTCTTGCTAGGCTGGGTGACTCTTATCACAGCTATGACAGGTTTATTCCATTTGCAAGTCAAAACAAGTTTCTCCTCTCTCTTGAAGGTACGTAATTGCCAAGTTCATCCTTATTGCTACACCCATCCCCATTGCCTATAATCTTTGGGTATTTGTGCTTCCCTGGCACAGTCCTGATTGGCAAAACAAAGCTTGCATGTGTGATAAGTTTAGCATAGGAGACTCTTCTCATTAGCACTGGATGCCATGAATCAGAATGATTAAGTGGTTTGTCCAAAGCACACAGTAGATTTAGTGTTTCTGCACTGCACTCCTACTAAATTATGGGTGTCACCAAATTCACAAATATTGCCCACAAATATTAAACCCTAATCTCATAAATACAATCTGGTTTTGTTTATACTGAGGCCCTCAAATCTTAACCATTTATTTTTTCCTATGAACAAAAAGCTCCTAGAAACTTGAAATTATGGTAGTTTAAATTTGCTCCATGCCAAAAAAAAAGCCATGAAGGTAGTAGCTCAGTTTAGACAATATATTGTTTGGAGCCAGGATCTAAAATCTTACCTGCTTCTTTCGGTTAATTGCTGTTCTTGCTTTGGCTAACTGTAAGTGCCCTATGTGTTGCTTATCAGCAGATGAACTGCAGGTAGCAGTTAGGTGAACTGTTACAAGAAACTCAGTGGAGATGAAGGCAAATGGTCCAGCATTGAGGATGGAGGACAGCTCCCTGATGGCCTCAGTTCTGGTCCTTGTCCTCCTTTGCACCCCATCTGTGTGACTGGCAGAAAGGCTGACCTTTGAACATGCCAGAAAGTCATTCAAGGTCATCCTCTGATCTCCTTGGAGAAGATGCTTCTGTCTTGTTCCTTGTTTTGAAATAGGAAAGAACAGAGCTGAACCGGTGTGCAGCACTAATCTGTGATGACAAAAGGCTCTCACCCCTCCTTGAATAGGGGCTGTTGAAGCACCTGCAGTAGCTCCAGATGCTATCTGGGGAGCAGAGCTACCACAACAGGGTGCAGACTAGGGCACGAGGTGGGAAGGCTGCCCACACAGCATCCAATACCACCACAACTGGAAGGACTTTGCTTAGAGCTTCTGACACACAGAAAAGCCTGCTGTCAGCTGACTTCTTCTGTAAGATATGTAGTTTATTGCCATACTCCTGCCCTGAAACTGTCCTGTAGTTATAGATGGGTACCTCCTTTTGCCATAGGGCCCACCAAGATGCACAGAGATCTCACCTGTAATGCTTCAGTGCACAGAGATGCTGCTGGAAGGAGGAAGTCTGAACAAGATGAAACTGCTCCACCTTTAGCCCTCCCTGCTCACTTTGCTTTTCTGGTCGCCTTAACCCTCTTCTGCTGCCCAGCAGCAATGTGCCATAATCTCCAAGATGAACCTCAGGTGAGTGTCTCTGCACTTCTGATGGCAGGAGGAACGAGGCTGAGTCCCTTCCCTCAGAGATTTAAGCAAGCCTCTTTAGTAGATTCACACATCTCAATCTGCTTTCACAAGGCAATTTGGTGACAAGTGACACCCTTACCTCCTCTGAGACTTCTCACCCAAAGCATTATGCAAACGGTATGTAAACTTACTCTCAGCATGCAAGAGATAAGCCTGAATTCCTGGGGCTCAGAGTGCCACAGCCTACCAGGGGTCCCCCAATACCTGCACCAAATCTGGAGCATTCCCAAAGGACAGAGAATTTAGGAGCAGGGGTGGCTCATGGAATTTGCTGGGCTCAAGTCCTCCTGCTGCAGCATCCATCCCTCCCATGTGGCAGCAGGGTTGTTCTGCCACATCAGCATCATCGTGGCTCTGTTCAGAAAGAAGCTGCTCTCACCCAGGCCACAGGGAAACCCACAACAGCCTCTCAGTGGGAAAAGCTCTGTATGTGGCTCTGTTGCAGGCAGAGATGGCCTTGCTCCCAAAAATGGGAATGGAGAGGTGGTGAGCAGTTCATCACAACACCATGTGTCTTTCCTCTCTGGTGCTGCACACCAGAGCTAACACAGTCAAGGCCAGAGGTTGCTGGAGAGAGACACTGTGGTGTTGTAGACACTCATGGCCTCGGTCTTGCACTATGGACTGAATGCATCTGTCTCCCTGTGCTGGCACACTGTGCCAAATCCCACTTCCTCTGATGCTCTTTCAGTATTAGCATGCCAGGTCATATGTCTGATG
This sequence comes from Pezoporus wallicus, assembly GCF_028554395.1. Taxonomy (NCBI): domain Eukaryota; kingdom Metazoa; phylum Chordata; class Aves; order Psittaciformes; family Psittacidae; genus Pezoporus; species Pezoporus wallicus. The sequence continues at coordinate 2,434,874 of NW_026636866.1, read as the reverse complement.
GGCGCATGAACAGGGAAGTCTGATCAGAGCCTCTTGGCTTTGGGCACATCTGCCTGGGGCTTGCTCCCTTTCTGTTGCTCCTCCTTAGCCCTATTCTGGTCTTTTCATCCTTTTTTTTCTCCCTTAAAAGGGCTCAGCAAAACCATACCTACAAGTCACCATCAGTAAGCATCAGTAAGGACTGCCTCTCTTTTTCCTTCCCTGAAGGTCATTGCTGTTTGTGTTGCCATTCTGAAGAAGGAGACTGCAGGTCACCCACACCGCTGACTTTTGGGAGTAGGGAGTGGTTGGTTGCAATTTTAGCCTGAGCCCTACATAACAGGACCTGAATCCAGGCTTCATTTGTGCCCATTCACAGCCTGGTGGCTCACACTGAGATTCTGCGCTGCTTTTGTCTTGCTTTTTCATCCCAAATTTGGTGTAGCTTTCACACTGCTTCATTTGCACTGCTTCAATTGCACCAGTAAAGAAAGGCCTGAGGGGCTTGAAGAGATGAAGGTTTGCTTCTCTGGTTCCTGTTATGGGGGCAGTAACTTCTGCCCTGCAATGGATGAGGGAACAGGCAACATCTGCAGCTGCTGCACATCAGGCTATGGGCAGAGTTAGGAAGTGCTGTTCCAGCTCTCTGATTGTTGGGGGCCTTCACTCTAGTACAGCCAGAAAAGCCACAGGCAATTTTCATCCACTGCTCTGAGAACAACCAGACTGTTGACACCACCTTTATCTGGAGTGGATTTACACACCCTGCTTCAAACCTCAGTTTACCCTGTACCAACCTCCCTGCGCAGGCAATCCCCAAGGAACCATCTTGCCCAAAGTGACTTCCCTACTTGAATCTAGATAGGTACGTACTTTCCCGGGTGGTTCGTTGTTCTGCCACTAAATATTGCTCAGTTACCCTAGCCATGCCTGATTTCTATCTGTGAATTCTGCAAGCTGTGGAATGCAAATCATTCCAGTGTATTTACAGGCCTGTGCTGAGGAGATCCCTGGAGCTTGATCCTTCTCTTTCCCAATGACTCATTACTGTTATGTAGGTTGTATTGCCCCACCACTTTGAGATATGAAATGATGGGGTTTTGCAGGTCACTCTTCTTTTGTAAAGGAACACAGGGTCACAAAATCAGTGTGTGTGTCTAGCAGGAAAACAGCATTCCAGCGGTGATCAAACGCTACTTGTATGCAAACCTTTCTTCCAAAATCTCACCCAAAATCTATCCCTAGGCAAAGGCGGTGTCCCATCAAGCGCTTTATAGTGCTCAACTGCTTAGAGAAGGAACTCTGACTGCAGACAGCAACTGTTAGCATAGCAAAGTCTAATGTAGCTTTCTGCAGGCTCTTTTATCTCAGGTGTGCAGTGCAATCCTTCGCTTTCACTTAATAACCCCAACAACCTAGAAGAGGTGGGTGAATCGTTTGATAATTGCATGTTCATTCAGTAGAGCGCACATAAATGACTGCAACTGCTTGCAGATTTTAATAACTCTTGAAGTTACTTGCCAGTTAAATGTCCTTTCTGCTCTACTGCTGAACAAAGGAGGGGATTTTTTTCAGCTGCCTCAGTGAGAGAGGTTTTGTGGCTTCCTCACATGGAATAAGGCAAGAATAGGTTAAAAACTCTACCCCCACAGGGTTGCTCTTTCCCAAACAGCCAGCTATCTCATTGCAGTCAGGCTGGGTGGATTAGGGGCTGTGCCAGGAAAGAATGATGATCCTCCAGCAGCACCCACTTGCCCCGTGGGGAGGGATGGCCCAGAAGGGAGCTGTGAAGAGGGTAGGGTTTCCTTGGTGAAATGAGGTACTTCTCCCTTGTGAGTGAATTGAAGTGTGTTTGATCATTGGATGGATCTAGGGCATCTCCTCAAAGCTCAGCCCCGCATGTAAAGTGTTAGGGATTAAACGAATGTCTGGATCCAGGGGTATGAATGTTTATGGCTGCCTCATCTCTGCTTTGAATTTGTTCCTGAGCTAATACACACTGCCACACTGATGTCTGGGCAAATTTTATCACAGACTTGGGTTTTGGTAAGGAAACTTATCTGCAGGTTTGCTCCGTTTGCCCCTGCTCCATCCAGCCTGCACTATGCACATTTGTTGTGATGGGGAATGATGTCCACACTTGGCCTTGGTAAGGTATGGAAGGATGGGTGTGGCAGGACAAGGGACATGGGTTTTGTGTTTGTCATTAACAGCCCTATGTGTAGTGAGAGGGTTTTTCAGACAGTTCTGGAGATCCAAACCAGCAGTTTAGGTGACTTCAGCCGAATGCAGGCCAGCATTTGACATTAGGTCCCTTTCCTTCATTCACAATTAGGTTTTAAAAATGCTGGCAATAAACAGAAAAGCATTGCTCACTTTAGCATATACAAGACCTATCTTGAATATGTGCTCTTCTGTTTTCTTTGTTTTCGTGCTTTATTCGACAGTGGTTTCTGAATGAGTTTCAGTAAGGCAATGGTCAACCTGACCAATATTTGTCACCTCCTTTGAGCTAAATATAAACTGGATTTTATTTACCTCATAGTATTTCTTTAATAACCTCTCAGATATGAGTTCTTCCTGGAAAAAAAGAATTCCCCACACTGCTGCCCTTATGCAAAATAAATAAAATCTTTCTGTTTTCTTGCCACGTTTAGATCTATATATATCCTTGGTACACAGAGGAGATATCAGCTTGGGAATTGGCACATGGAGGGTAAATAAATGAATTTACAGTAAAGCCTGGTTATTGTTTTTAAAGACCTATTGAAAGGAAAAGACTGTTCTTAATTTTCTCTCATAATCTCATTTCAAGATGTGGAGCTTGTAAAGGTCTGTCAGAACATGGGGGCCTGGACTTTTATCTTCACTCACCAGTTGAAAAGTCAGGAGGACGCTGGTTGTTCACTCCTGGCTGTGGTCAGGAGGAGAAGCCCTAGCCAATATGGGACAGGATCCTGTGGGCCACCACCATACTGATTCCTTAACCAGAAGTGAAAAGAGCTGTTAATCCTGCCTTGTTTGCTTTGCACACCACACCCCTGCTTATTGCCCACAATCTCAATTACAGAGGCGGCCAAACTTGCTTCCTGTTAAAAACAATAGCCCTGGCTGACAACATCCCCTCTTACTGAACGGAGCTAAGTGCTGGTGAACAGCCTGATGGGCTTTAGGGGCAGATGGACCCCGTGGCTCCTAGCACTGGGGGTCTCTGCAGAGGGGTCACTGCTGGCATCCCAGGTGGGCAGCAGGCTGGAGAAACACAGGGCGCTGGGTAAAGATGTACGGGTGGAAAGAAGTGACTTCATGGAGGATGTTAATTAGGGGAAATGTGTCTGGGAACATGGGGAAAGCTTCCTGCAAAGAACCGGCATGAACAGGATCATCAAAGGCTTATGAATTTAGTGTAAACTTCTATAGGAAAGATAGCTTGTAAGTGTCCAACTCTTTCAAAATCTGAGTCATGCTTTTCTCTCTAAGAAAGAGAGTATTTCGTTGCAGAAAAACGTTTAATTAGTTTTCACTTGAAGGATTGTATGTGGGGACATAAGTCCCAGTTTCCTCAGTTTGTTTTACCTCTTGTAGGAAATGCATGCAAAAATCAGAGCTGATGTTATTCCCGTCTAATAGCACTACTGGGAAGAGTTGTGCTGTGTAGGAGTCCCTCTGCAAACAGAGGATATATAGGAAATGTCCTAGGTATTTCTCAGGAACTGTGCTGGATGGCAGCCAAAATGACGGAGGATGTAAGTAATATACCCAGCACTTCCATATACAAACATTTTTGTGTTTGTAGTGTCTGTCTAACAAAGCACAATACAAGCTGGTGTGAGCAGATTTGCTGTCCTCTGAATACCCAGCCACCAATGCCAAAAATCTCTGATTCTGGTATATCAAGACATGAGCAGTGACTGTATCTGTGGTCTTAGGATGTGTACCAGCTTCCAAAACGGGAATTGTCTTTCTCTTGCTTGAAATGGAGGATGTCACTGTCTTGCACACAGGACCACTGCTGTTTACCCTGGTGAGGTGCCACTGGGTTCAGTTGCTTATGCTGCAGCGAAGGGGTTGTGAGTGAGACCCATGATTGTTTAAGTGCAGGAAAATGAGCTGCGTGGGCAAAGTGATCTGGGCACAAGCTGGAAAATCCATCTGAACCCTTTAGCAGTTGGTTTGAGGAGACTCATGTTATGATAATGTTAATGGGCCATTGTTAAGGGTTATTTTTCAAGGGATTCTGTCATGTTGGGAAATTTTGCATTTACTTTGATTTTAATGTTTGGGGTTTTTTTTTGTTCTGCATTCTAATTCAGAATAATATTCAGAATAAATAATATTCAGAATAAATTCCCTGTGAGCTGGAATTGCAGCTGGAAGCAGGTTATAGGTTCAAAATTAATCTGGTATCCCAGAGATCTACCTCACTGATAGCAGTTAGGAATAATTTTCTCTATTTCTGCTTACAGTTTCTAAGGGAATCCTGGGCATACCTTGGTTTTGCTTTGGGGTCAGTTGACATCTGGCTCTATTGCTTTGTGAGCCTCCAGATAATTTAGTGTTTCTATTTCTCTTTCAGCATAATCTATATGATCCTCCCCTGAGATGTTTCAATGTCTGTAATGAACTCCCCCATCTTCTCCAGTGAACACTGAGGCAGACGATTAACTGTAGCCAAACCTACCCCTTTTTCTCTCTAAATTATCCTTTATTGTCTCCTCCTTATTTTCCTTTTTTTTTGTTTTGTTTTTTTTTTTAAGTAACAAAGAACCTCATGAAACGTGTGACTCTTTGTTTTTTCTAGGGGAAGATTTGAAACACAGTCACATTCAGACACACAGACACAGACACACAAAGCGTGAACAATAGGCGCTCACAATCAACCAAGAGCATGCTCACAGAAGCATGCTTATATAGAGATACAATGACGTAAATCAACACCCAGAAGCGTTCATTAAATTACCCAGATATATACACACAGGGCAGGCAGATGGGTTAAAACCCCAAAGCTGGGGTTTTACTGGTTGATAAATGAAATCATCACTTAAGGTGCACAGGAGACTATTTTTGAAAAGCAGTGGCAGTAGCAGCACCAGATATTAAAGGTGATAATATCTCTTTATTCAATCTTGCAGACTAATTGGCTTATCCAAGGACATGGCAACTCCTGCTGCATTGCAAGTGTGAACCCATATGCTTTCATAATCAAGGTCAGTATGATAACAGGATAGCAGTCTTGCCTGATCCCCTGTTCCCAGGCAAGGTATGATTCCTGGAACCTTCATCCCTGAACTCCTTCTTTGGATTGCTCTTCAGCCTTCTTTTCCTTTTTCCTTTATAAAAGACATGAAAGCAGTCTGAATTCCCTGTGTACAATCATGGAAAGAAGTATTCCCAGAACCCAGCTACACAGCTCCCAATGTGTTAAATAGACTTTTTCTCAAATGCTCATTGTCCTCAGAATACAAGGCATTAGAAAATACTGCAGTACATTAACACCTGGTACTTGATTACCCTCACACCCACTTCAGGAGGCATTTCATTTTAGCTACATGTAGAAGCTGACTGAAACAGCTGCATGAAGCAAATCAGCTGAACGTCTTTCTTTTCTGTCCCACATAAAGGTTTTCTCATTAAAAACTACTGCTAAGCTAACTGTAATCTCTTTAGATGACCTAAAACCACGGGATTCAATAGTATCTTCAATATGCTTATACTTAGGTATAAGTTCAATAGTATGAGGCCTCTAAACATGGTAAATCAGCCCCATAATCCCTATTTGCACCTTTCCACCCAGCGCCCCAGTCCTGCTAAACCCACACAACATTTTATTTCTCGTTTCACTGTTAAAATTTGGGTAGTGTTTAGGACTCTAATGACCTCTGTCCTTGACTGCAGGACAAACAAGAGGCCAAACCCCAGCTGTCTGTACTCACAAACATGACCCAGTACACATAGAATGCCCTTGTTCTACTCCTGTTGACAATGGTAACCTAGTCCAGGTGTTACATCCACTACTCCTGCAGCTCCTCCCTTTCCTCCCATCACCTGTGTGGATGTGGTAAACATGTAAATGGATACCTGCATCGGTGCAATTTGCTGATGGCGTTAACCAATTAACAAGTTGTCTTGCAGTAACACCTGTACCATCCCTAATATGCTTCAGGTTTTACTAAAGGCTCCAAGAGTGGTGCTAGATAGGTGATGTTTTCCCAGAGTGTCTTATTCTGCATTTGTGTCTGAAAGCTTTCCACAGCACTAGTGAAAAGCTCAGTCAAGGTGTACACTTTTTAGCCTTTTTTTTTTCATTTAATGTATTTTTATTAAAAAAAAAAAATCCTTATCTACTGGAAGCCAAATGTACAGATCATATAAAATGCTTCCATTTTGCAATACTGTACTAACTCAGAAACTCTGATTTCTGTGAGTCAGCTGCAGCCTGGGGAATTATCAAAGTTATAGATATATTTTTTTCTTTTCTATGCTTTTTACCCCCCCCCCCCGTTATGATGCATGAAGCATTTATTCTAGGTATATGGTACAGCCTGTCCATTACTGACTATCTGTTCTTTTCAGAGAATTCTCTCAATTTGTCATCTTCTTCCTCTGTGGCACATCATTCCCCACCTGATGTGCCACAGAGTGATTTGTCCTGCGCAAAGCACTGCCCTTCTTTTATTCTGTGTCTCCCCTTAAATTGTGAAGTCCCCAAACACATTATATTTCCAAGAAATCAGCTATAGCCAGCTAATGGACAGGTAAAAATTACAAAGCATATAATTATCACAGTATAGCCCGACAGCCGATCCTTTTAGTTTGCATCTGGGAATCTGTAAGTCATGAAGGATAAATTAAATTGATGATTCTCTCTGCCCTTTGTATTGGTGTTCTTAGACCTCTTAGTCCAAGGACTGTATTAGATATATTTACAAGGAGCTTAGCACAACAAAGCCACAGCAAGCCTGTACCATCATCAGATTGTAGTTTGTACTTTGCTTTATAACCCTGCTCATACTAAGGTAAGAACTGAGGTCAAGTATGAGACTTTCGGCCACCTTTTGTGAACTTTGGTTTGAAACTTTTCTAACACAGAAATTCAGTAATAAACACAGTAACTAAGGATAATAATTTATCTTCTCTTTTTCGACTCTGTGACACCTCTTCACCAGAGGAAGTATCTGTGAATACTAATCCTGCTATTACTTGATGCTCTTTCCTATTCTGCCTTTTTTTCTTCCTTTGGTCTGTCAGAAAAGAATCCGAGTCCGTCAGCATTTTGTCCAATTCTAATTTCACTTCCCCAGCACGTTGGTTCAGTGAGTGAAGATACATTTCTCTGATGTGTTGACTACCTTTTTCTTTTTTAGTTGTTCTTCATCTGTTTTGGGGAAATGTCATCACACTGTGACAAGCACTCAGCTCTGCATCATATCCCATTTCCCTTTGACTTTTAATGCGTATTTGTGTTATGGTGATGTTTTATATGTAAGAGATAATAAGAGCATTTTGGACTGATGAGCACTCACAACTTGGAATGGCTGGTAGGATGTGACCTATTGATGAAATAGGAAATATTAGCTAGGGGTGGGAACAATAATGCAGACAGTCTAAGGGAAATGGTGACTTTTCACTATGTCCTGCCAAATGGCAGGTTTTTGCATACATCTTGATGGCAGTAAGAACTGAAGGAAAAAGGGATGGCAGCCTGATGAATTTTGTTGGGAGCTCTTCTTTTTTTTCCAGTTTTTTTTTCCATGCCTGGGTGCATGTGTGGCTCTGGAAGAAGGCAGATGCTCTTAGGGAAGAAGTTCAACACTTAGGGCTGCTGTCACTCAGAAGGGTGAATACAGGGGAAAGACAGCCGATACCTTAGTTACCCTATCTGATCAGGTGCAGTAAAGCAGAAAAGACATTTCAGGCTCTTCCCCCTCTTCCTTGCATCTTCTGCTAATTTCCTTCCTATCTAGTTGTTTTAGTTGCCACTCTGTTTCTGTTTGTCCAATTCAGACTTAGATCTGAGGTTATAGACTTGGCCCTTCCTCTTTTCACTTCACCGCAGCAGGTCTGTTGATGCTGCTTCTGTTTAGATGTATTTTATGTGCTTTGTATAGTGCTCCATCCTACTAATACCAGATCAGGTGAAAGTCAGACTGGAGCACTGTTCAGATCAGCAGATGGCAGGCTCCTTCTAGCAACTGCTACCACCAGCTCCATCCTACATCCCCCTACATGAGAACATCTGATGGTGACAGGCAGAAAAAAGTAGGATTTCTGCATCATGCACTCACAAGTGTGCATTATGTCAGTGAGGAATCAAAGATATATTTGTCATCAGAGTCTGTGCAGCATGTAGTTAGCCCCATAGTGTAATGTGCATGAGCTGGGAAAAAAAGAACACAGCTGCTACTGACTGAAACAGAGGACTAGAAATGTGGATGTCAGAGATGTCAGAGAATTACAAGTTCGCATTAGAGTCTGATTCCTTACTTACTCCACCTGTGAGCTGCCCTCCAAAATTAGTGTTAGGCTCAGAGGTGGGTGATGAGAAACTTGAGGAAAAGAAGGAGATGCTTATAAATGTAATCTCTATGTGTATGTGATAAATGGTACCCCAATCAAGTCCTTCCTTCCCTTAGGGGCAACTAAGAACTCTTCCTTGCAGGGTGGTTTCTTTAATCTTTATCTAGTTAGGTTTTAAATGTCCATCACCCCTTTTAGGGAAACAATTCTGTTTGGGAAATAATTCTGTTTCCCAAAGTTTTACAACTTACTGAATCCCCTTAACACCACCATGCTGATTAATTTAAACAAACTTCAAATGCAAGCCGCTTAGCATTACTAAGACAGCATCTCTTTTATGTTTTATATGTTTGCTTGAATGTGTTGGATTCCCCAGTTTCACTAAAGAATGATTTAAAAGTATTTTTTTATCAATACAGCATTGTTATGAAAATGAGCTGACTAGTGAATCTTATAGCAGGAATTTGCTCTGAGTCAACAGTGGCAATTTGCAAGCATTGACTAATGAATTCCATAATCCACACAGCACCTCTGTGTGGTGAAAGGAAGAAAGCTCCATTACCTGTAATTTGCATCGAGGATTCAAACGTGAGAAGGGACAGCTGCTGTGTGAGAGTCTCAATGGATATTGAATACAAGCTGGGAATTCCTAGTGCCTGCTTCTCTGCCTGGAAAAACTGAATCTCGCACCTCTGTACAGACAATTCCCAAGGACAGAGTAACCAGACAAGAGCAGCAATGTTTTTTGACAGAAAGTGTGAATGTGGTAGGCCATCACAGCCTCTGACAGAAAACTTCAGTGAGAGACAATAAAAGGATTGACCTGGGGAAAGAGTATGCCAAAACATCTGTTAATATAGTAACATTCTGTAAAATAAATCAGGAATAATTAAAAGGTGTAGTAAGGGTGTACTTTATTCCTTTTTCTTGTTTTCTCTTTTAAAGTATACAACAAATCCAGCAAAGCCCCTCTGGGGCAGTGCTCTCTCCCCTGATAAGCACATCGCCTTTTGAGGCATCTCAGCGTTTGTATCTGGCCCATGCCACTGTGTGGATTTACTCTCAAGTAAGGTGCCTTCAGGCAGTATATTCTTCCTGCATAGGTTTTGGCATCTCAAGTTTTCTCATGTGTCTTCTAAGCCCCCTACTGTTACACAAGCTGTATTACTGGCACCGAGCACTACTCAAAAATTGCCGTTTTCCTTTCCTTCAGAATGTCACATCATTTTAACACGTTTATAAGTTGGTGCTATCAAGCTTAAGAAGCTATGTCAGGACAGTGCTTCTGTTTTGCTGCCCAGCAATGGCCTCTGCAAAACACCTGGTGGACTTGGGTGTACACAGACAAGAGACCAAATGCTGAAATGTGTTTTTTTATTAAGACTGGACCTGGTACTTGCAAATTTTTTTCCAGGCTATGATGTCTTTCAGGAAGTGATGATTCTCTTTACAAGGCCTATTATGAAAAGGCAGTGAATAATAAATACAGAGCAAGATACAAAGAAAGGCAAATGAAAAGGCAGAGCTCAGGAGGGTTGCACAGGACTGGCACGCAGATCTGAACTGTCCTTCTGTCACTTACCTCTCTTCTTTACCTCTGCCTGCTTCCCCACCAGCCCTACTCTCATTTTGGTCCAACTGCACTGATATTTCTGCAAAGCAGACGAAGTCTCTATCTCTTTCCTCCTTCAAATTTATCTAGAGGCCTTGACTTCAAAGGACTACTTGATAGCAATATCAATGACAGTAAACTACTCAGTTTTCATTTCCAAAGACCGTGCTTCCTTTCCAGCACAGAAATGAAGTATTTTGTAGAAAACCTCACAGATTCTTGAATTACTCAAAACCAATAGCACACCCATAAGCACCTTGTGAGTAACTAGAGGTACGTTTCCACTGATTTACTATTTATTATGATTTAGTTGCTCAGGTTTTATTATATGAATATCTCCTACTTTCACAATAAACTTCTGGTTTGATTTGCACACAAAAATGAGGTTCTGAGGAGAAAACCAAACCATATAGCAATCCCCAAAACCCACTTTGAAATACTGCCAAGCATGTATACCTGAGATATTGGGCCACATGGAGCCAGAAGAGGAAAAACACAAAGCCAGGAATGCACTTCATCCAACTTGTGTTGGTGTAATTTATAAGAGATACGAGGAGGGGCGTTAATTTTCATGTGCTTAGCCTTGGGTCATACACCAGCTATTTAGGGCAGGTTGGATGCACGTTTTGGCAAGCTGTGCAGGAAGCAGTGTGTTTAAATTTCACTTGCCTAGACAGGGCTTTCAGTTGCCCCATTCTGGCAGGCAGTGTGAGATTTAATACCTTGATCTTAGCGTGCTGTGCCAAGCTCACTTGAGAGAGAACACCTGCAGCCTGAGAGCATGGGTTCAGTGGGAGCTGCAAGTGCAGAGCCCCTCTGAGGTCTTGGACCTCCGTCATGCACAGGAGCAGCACTGCCTGATGCACTGGGCTTCTTCAGTATCTCAGTGGATTTCAATACTTTGGAATGGTGGATTTCCAGTGGACACTTGGATCCTTTTAGGTGTTTTGCAGGTTGCCCCTATAGACTAGCCTTGCTTTTTTCTTTTGCTACCTTCTATGGAACATGAGTAGAAAACATCTGCTCTAATTTGCCAGGATTTTCACTTAAGAACACCGGCCTCTTCACAAATCTTCCTCCTTCTGGCAAGCAGACCTCAGAAATTACAATTATGGTAAATTTAAAGCAGTGGTGAGCAGGTGGCTAGTCTGCACAAACTTTCACCTAAATAGTCACTCTGGTTGCAGTTATTGCTGAGGGAAGTGTTCTTGCTGAGGGAAGATATGTTTCTGCAGATGAGTGTATGCGCACAGTTCTACTATTGATACATTACTGTTTGTACCACAACAGTGCGCTGGGTCAAACAAGAACAGGTGTTCCTTGTACTGGGTATCCTACAAATTCTTAGAAGACAGTTGCTGCAGTGAACAGCTTACACCTAAATAGAGCTGTCCTTTTCAAGTTCAGTTTGCAAGTCATCTCTTTTGCAGATACACATACAGCTACAATTAGATCTACTTTTACTTCAGGGTAAATACAGGCATCATTTACCCCTTGCAGTATATGGTATCCAAAACTCAGTGGGAACTGCCTCTACTGTTTAGCGCACAATACCTAGTGGGTTGGTTTAGGTTTGGGAGGTAAGTAATTACCAGGGCTAAAAGATACTGACAATCTGAACCTCTGTAAGAGATTTTTGTCTTCCTGTTGGTTGTGTTATTCATTAAATGAGCATCTTTCTGCTCACCTTTGCCAAATTGTGTACTTCTGCATCCTTCTATCACCTGGTACTTAGGAGTACTCCAGAAACATCCTAGTTTTTTACAGTTTTGTAGCTAACATACAACAAAAATGTCCCTCAAATTTGCTAGTAATCGATAGATGACAAAGCCTTCCCTCCTGAAAATGTTTAAACAGCAATTCTTCTGTCAAATGCAAGCCTGTTTCAACTCTGTAACAACACAACTGATGGACATGCTTGCACCAATTGTGGTACAGCAGGTCATGCATTTTCTTTGACAGCAGTCACTACAAAAGGCTTTATGGCAACAGCTCCCAAACCTTTCTAGCTGCAGCTTGCCTCTCTCACAGATAATCTGTGTGACTCGTGATGTGAACATATCAGATGAAAGAGCTTTCTCTTTGGTAGGCTCATGGCTTCCCTCGTACCTGCTGGCACCTTTCATTTGAGATCTATTGCACTAGGAGATGCCACGAGAGACCCAGCCACATGTACATGTTGTGAAGTAACTGGCTTGTCAGAAAGATCATCCCTTTCCCAACCTCCCTCAGCTAGAAATGAGCTTAATCTTTTAAACTTGCTTTCTCCAAGTATTTTTCTAGCATTAAATAAACCAGCCTTGTAAACTCCTTCTGAATTCTGGACCTTTGCAATACCCACTATGATGAGTTCCACAGCCCAGTGGCAAGTGCATGTACTATATGAAGCGCACAGAGTCCTAACCTCGTTGTTCAAATGAGGAAATTGGAAAGGGAATCCAGGTTCTACAGCTACCTTTTAAATAGTCGAGAGTTAGGCAAGTATAAACGGTGCCATTCCTCTTTACGCGGCACACACACTGCACACAGGTGAGCTGTTAAGCAGTTAGAGGTCTTAGTAAGGGAGTTCAGCATTCTTTTCTGGGTAAACGCCTGCTCTAGCTCACAGACCATCAGAGGACACTCACCACTGCACTAGCGAGGTGCCTCTCTCCCGTACCTGCGCTCCGATCCCTGCCCTTCCCTGGCTAGCGCTTCAGCGGAGCGCAGCGGCTCCCAGTCCCGCCGTGCATCCAACGGAACACCTGAAGCGGCGCCCACTGACAACGGGGCTTCCCTCGCCTTTTGCACAACCCCCTACCGCCGGAGCGCGTACCCCGAAACTCAACCTGTAGCGCACAGGCACCTCACGCTTCCCTCCTCCCCGCGGCACAGACGACCACCCCCGGGGCTCCCGTCAGCGCGGGGGACGAACCCAAGCGAGATTTACCTCACTAATCTCCCTCACCATCCCCGCCGCCTTCCCCTCACATCTTCCCCCGCTGCGCTGGGGGCTCCCCTCACGGGAGAGGGGTAGCGGCGGAGCCGCCCCTCTCGGGGATGCGGAGCGCGGCACGCGTGTGTCCGCCAACCTCCCGCCCGCTGCTCCAGCCGCGCCCCACCGAGGAGAGGCGGAGGGCGGGGAACGGGACGGGACCGAACGGAACGGAAAGGAACGGGACGCGCCCCCCCTGAGGGGCAGGGACGGGGGGAGGGGGAGGAGGAGGGAGGGGAAGGGGAGGGGCGGGAGGGACACGCGCGCGCCGCTTCCCGCGCACCTCGCGCGGCCGCTGCCCTCGGCGGCTCCGCCGCCATTGACGTCAGGGAGGGCGGCACATGACCCCGCAGCAGCCAATCGGGTGAGCCCGGCGCGGCTCCGGCTGGAGGCTGTCGGCAGCGCTCGCTGCTCTCGCCGCCTCCTTCTCCTCCCGCGGCGGCGGCGGCGGCGGCGGCGCGCGTGGACACACACATTCTCCCCCCTTTCCCCCCCCTCCCGCTCCCCCCCACCCCCCGCTCCTCCCGCACCCCTCCCGCACACCCGCACCCACGTATATGCAGACCGCGACCGCCGCCGCCGTTCAGTCCCGCGGACACAGCCTGCGGGGAAGGACGGACCCGTGGCCGGACTCTCCGCAGCCTCCGCTGGGAGCCACAGCCGCCGGCTTTTGTCCGCAGCCCTCGCCGGGAGCCGACCCTTTTTGCTCGGCCGGCGCCTGGCCGCGAGCATGGACGCGGCGCTCTGAAGGCGAAGGAGACCCGCCGGAGGGCGGATTGGGAAGTTCGAATAACGATTTTTATCGCTTCCCTTTCCCCCTGCCCTCTCCGGTGCGGTTCACTCCCTTCCCCCATCTTCCTTTAGCATTTTTTTCTTTTTCCCGTCACATTTTTTCCCTTTTTTTTTTTTTTTAAATCCACACAGTGTGGTTTGATTTTCTTTTTTTTCTTTTTTTTTTTTAATTTTTATTTTATCTTGATTTTACTTGGTTACACCCGTCTCTACCGCCCGTAGAGACCGGTGTCCCCAAGCGGCTGCCACCGAGCGCCACCCGGACCCGAGGGGCTCTGCCATGGATCGCACTGGCTGCTCCAGCGGGGCCAGTGACCGCAGGCAGACCGAGGAGAGCAAGCCGCTGCTGGGCGAGATGTCCGCTCCCGAGGGGAATAAAATGGGTGCCGCGCCGTGCCGGAGAGCCCCGCTCCACTGCAACGGCATGAGGTACAAGCTGCTGCAGGAGGGGGACATCCAGGTGTGTGTCATCCGGCACCCCCGGACGTTTCTGAGCAAGATCCTCACCTCCAAGTTCCTGCGGCGGTGGGAACCGCACCACTTGACCCTGGCGGACAACAACGTCGCCTCGGCCACGGTAAGAGCCTGGACGGGCCCGGCTGGGGGCGGCCACAACGCGGCCCCGGCGGCTTCCCCGCCCTGCGGGGCATCCACGGGGACGGGGCCGCCTGTGCCGATGTGTGCGGCGGGGCCGCGCCGGGACCCCCGGGCTCTGTGTGTGTGAGGAAGGGGGGGGGGGGGGCTCCCGGAATGCCTGCGGGGGTTTGGTTCCCTCTTCGTAATGCTGCGGATGTTTAATCCTGCAGTTTCGGTGGGGGTTCCCAGTCAAGTCCATTAACCTCCTTCTTGCCACCTTTTCTATCAGTATCGCTGGGGCTTTCGCCCCTTCCCCCCCGTTTTTCTTCTAATTCCTCCCATCTCAACGTAACACTGACACGAAATCGCTACACCGAGACACTCCAGCCCAAAGCCGGCGGATCCCTGCTGGCATGTTGGCCAGTTCAGAGGTGAGAGATGCTTTTAATTCGAGAGCAAAGGCTCGCGGTTTGCACCGTCTGGATGGTTTAGGCCTCGTTTTGGGGCTCTGATTTGACAGTCATATCATACCCTGCCCAGACACTGGTAATGTGATCGTAAAACATGGAGATTCCTTCAGGGTTTCTTCCTACTGAAAAATGATGCTAGAGAAGAATGCAAGGTGGTGATATCACCAGTACAAAAGCTGTACAATAGAATGGAATACAGTCGTTAAGAATCTGATTCACGTTTACACATGCAACTTAAAATTTCACGGCCAGTGCTATTTGAACATGCACATAGAATGTGATGTGATTACACCCGTATTATGTCTAACAGTGATTAAAACCGCACACAAAACATGCTTTGCACTGATTTTTAATCATTCAGCACTAAGATGCTGTCGTTTCTTGATTTATATGTGAATGTCTCATTTTTCTCAATGGCTTCATTCTGGCCTTCCTATAGGACACTGGTGGTATGAGAGAGTGGATTGGCTTTTGTGTGGATTTCTGTCAATGGTGTGTTGAAATGGGTTTCATGCAGCCGGGGTTGTGCTCCGAGGGTGGATTTTTTTCACCCTTTGGCACACAGGGGCATGTATAAATGTCTCCCCTTCATCATGCTCCCGTGTGGAGTATTCAAAGCAGGTTTTTGGTGGGAGCCTCTTTAACCTTCAGGTAGGCCAGCTGCCTGTTCTAACAGGGCAATTCTGCGTGCCACAATGACATCCCTGCTTGCCGTTTCCACCGGGCTGTCGAGGATGTTTCCAAGGTAATGTTTCCTTTCTTTGACGGAACTATGGTATAAGGGGAGAAGGAAAAACTTGGTCAAGTATTGATAAAACCCCCAAAAGACATGAGGCCAATGAGTTTCTGCGCTTCTTCATTGTATTAAGATACCATCAGCACAGAGGAGAAGGTGAGTATCAGTGGAGGCATTTTCCAGGCAGTATGCATAGTCGATTATTTCTGAGCAGAAGGATGCCGGTAGAGAGAGGCATGATCATGCTTCAGATGTTAATCTCTGCGATGTGGCAATACGGGGCATGAAGTTGTGTTTGTACAGGTGACTCCAAACTCTAGCTGCTGGCAAACCTGTCACCAAAGAAACCATCTCTCAAAAAATGTATGAAGTCCTCTGGGGTCGTGATTTAATTAACACTGAGGTGTTCTCATTCCTTATTATTTTGTGTATATAAACAACAAGAAGATACTAAAACATTATACATACCATTGCAGGCTCCATTTTGTTAAGCAGTGCTCTTTGTGCTTGGTCTTGCTCCTTATCATTTTGCTCCAGCGCTAACTCACCAAGTAAATACCATTAGTCACAGAAATATCTGTGCTTTATTATTTCAAATAGTGTCTTTGGTTTCCACAAAGTAATTGGGGCACTGGGATAAGGTCCGTGTTCACTTGTTGCCTGAATGCGTGGGTACGTTTATCAGGTATCTTTCAGATATTGGTTCTGTGATATCTTGATTTAACTTCTTTTGAGCTGAAAAGATAGGGTTTAAGCAAAATCCGTGGCAGTTTAACCCCCAGCCCTTGCAGAAGTGAGGTACAGAAACAATGCCAAAACTTCCTGAAACTGTAGGTGGGTATTTAAACACAACTGATTTGGTTTTCAGGAGCTGTGGAAAAATATCCATACCGTTCACTGAAAGCGAGCACTGGGAGCACTCAACAACTTTGATAACAGGGTCATTTTTACACATAGGGCTTTCCACAGGCAGGGTGCTTTATGAGCAGCTAGTAATTAATCTTCACATCATCCCTTTGCAAATCCTCTGGCATGACTAGTTTTACTGCATTCTATGTAACGTGAATAAAATTGAACAGGAAAATAACATCACTTTGTTTTGCATTTGAAAGCAAAAGTTGTAATGACAGCTAAATCCAGATCTGGCAAATTATGTCTGTGACTACAGTGGGTAAGTTATGTGTTGATTCTGTCCTTTTTGTTGTCACTTGAGACACGTATTTGAATTCAAGTCTACTCCACACAAGCTCTTACTTGTCAATGCCTGAGCTGTAAAGTAGGAGTTCGCAGTAGTTTGTGTACGGGTGGTTCATCTGCAGCTTTTTCCATGAGTAGACACTGTATGTGACCATATATGAGTCTGAATAATGAGACCTTACCTAATTTTTTTTTTTTCTGTGAGAGGTAATTACTCCTGTTTTTTAATTAGACAGTTATATGTTTTGTGCTGACAAGATAGCAGAAGCGCCATGTAACAATGTGATGGAACAAGTATTAGGACTTTATTTTATCTAAATTTAGGGAGGAAGAAAATAATGTTCTCTACAAAGTGCTTTTCCTGAGATGTTATTGCAAACACCTGTTACAATCAAAGTTAGTCCATGTTAAAATAATCGGTATATGCACTGGAAAAGTATTTGCTTGTGGAGTGGAGAGCTCCGTAACTGTAGGTGTTAGGAGTTTTATCTATTCATGTGTTGTTTCCATTATTTGCTTCACATTTCTCATTTGTGAAAGAATGGGTAAAATACAGTGCAGATTCACAGTTACAGTTTCACTCCCATCTTGGCCCGGCTTTCATTCTGGTTAAGATTTATTTGGTGAAAGTAAATACATATCTGTAACTCCATTTATTTATTTATTTAAAAATGTAAATGCTAAAGTCCCTGTAGGAAATTTTGATACTCAGAAACTCTGTTTGCCAGACATCAGCTTGCCTGGGGATGAATCCGACTTTCCCCCCATGGGACAGATAATGTTTATTCTATAAACACCTACCAAACTCAGATGTAGTTCTCTTACTAATTTTTGTTTTCCTAGCGAGATCTGTCCTTGCACAGCTTGAAGGGCAGCGATTGTAAAAACAAAGACAGTAATAAAACCCAATTCAGTATTCCTTGTGTGACTCTCTGTGTGTGTGAAGAATAACCCTGTGGCTATCTTCAGCAGCCATGTTAAAATTTAATTTTCAGTAGTTTAAAGGTAGCTGTCATAACTGAACTTCCATGCTTTTAATATCCTTCTGCCTTGTCCCTTTCATGTCTCTGCCCTGCTTTTTTCTTTCCTGCTTTTTCTTGCACCGCTTGGGAGAAGATGTTTCGGACAATGAGTTTTAGAGTACTGGCTTGCGAGAAAGACTTGTGGTACATATGTATGCGCAGCAGACAGGGGAAGAATAAACAAGCGATTCGTTTTCCCCGGCTAGGGTTGACCTCTCTAATTCCCATCTGGGAAGATAAGACATAATTGAAGCCATGAAGTTACTCATTAATACCCCTCAAGGAGGTGGAAACTTTGGCTTTTCATGCCCATTTTATGTTTCTTTGGCTTTGCCTTGGCAGGTAAGTTAAGTTTAAGGTAATGTTATATTCGGAGCTGGTGACAGTCCTGAAAAGATGTGTCTTTTACACTCTTTTTCTGTACAAAAGTGGCATGTGAGGACAGGAGTTTGTTGACAAGATCAGAAGTATATTTGAAACAAGAAAGTAAGTGGATTAGGGAACTGCATTTATATTTTCTTCTACAGACAGGAACATAACCAATTAATATTAAATGAGGCAGGGCAGGATGATCTGTCTCAAGTAGAAATGGAATAGAAAATTGTCTTCTAATTGTTATTTGAAATTCAACAGTTCTGCTACTGCATGTGTTTCAGCATGCTATTGCATGTCTTTCCTTCCTACTTTTGGTAAAGATAGAGCAAAAACTCCTATCAGGGTGGACTCATTGTTTACTTTAGCACAGGTTCCCATTAGTTAGAAAAACATACTTTTTAAAATTAAATTTCCCTTCAAAAACAATTAGCTCAAGTGGGAAGTATTATGCACAGCTCAGAAGTTTCAAAACAATCTTAAAAGATTCTTTTTTTAAAGCTTTCCTTGAAAAGAAATATTGTAGCATTAGCCAGATGCCAAATAGAATTATTATGAATTAGCTATAATAATAAAAAGTAAACTAAACTGTCTTTTCGGTAAACCAGGTGCTGTCCTTGAGCCCTGTGTTATTGATGGGGCTCTAAAAATGTGAGTAAAACTAGCTTGATACACCTGCCATCATGGCATGTATAAATAAGTATGAACACATAAATAACAAAACAATTTAAGATTTTTTTATCTGAATGATAAGTTACTATTTAAATTTAATATTTCTCATTCTTTACTGTTGCAGATGACTGCTTTCATTTGACAAGAAGTTTTTGGTGTAAATGATTTGCCTGCTCCTGTTTCTGTCTATCAGGTATTTTCTTCAGGCACATCAGAGAGAACACTGCATCTTGTAATTGGCGTATAACCATGATAATTTAGAATTCTCTGCAAATCGAGACCAAATTGCGCTGTGTTATCTATGCTGGTGAAATTGAGATTGTGTTTCAGAAGTAAAGGTAGGCATGTGCCTGCAGTAATGAAACCCAAACTTTCCTGAAGATCTGGCTGTTTAATGGAACATTACTCTGTTGTGACAGACTTATTTTATTGCTGTATTACTTAGTAGCTCTGCATAAGAAAACCTGAAATGGTATTTCTTTAAAGTTGTTTAATGCCTATCAAACATACCTTTGGAAATATAGTTCCTACAGTGGTTAAAAAGGATATTTATAAGTCTGTAGTGTTAAGGTATGTGTTTATATATCACAGAACTTATATAAAATATGAAAACAGAAGCTGTATTCATTGATAGAGTGAGAAATCTCAAGGCTATTAGTGTTAACGCCCAGGCAGTAAATTTTACATGCAAAAAGGATACTCACAAATACTTCTGCCTCATTTTTCGTTTTGGCTGGGGAGTAAAGATGTGGTGATAGCCACAGCATGGTGGTAATAGCCCCCCTGAGGAAGCTTCTAAATTGCCTCTGTCCTCAGCGGAGACCTGATCCTGTATCAAAGCAGGGACTGGAGGAGCTCAGCATCCCTCCTGGGGCTGGGCCTTTGTGGAACTGTGAGATCATCTTTCTTTCTGTAGTAGAACATTCTAACTGGTGATGCTGGATCATCAGATCATTGAAGTCGGGGTGTGGTCCTTCTAGGAAAGGAAGTACTGCCCTGAGAAGCTGTGGATGCCCCATCATTGGCAGTGTTCAAGGTCTGGTTAGACAGGACTTTGAGCAACCTTATCTAGTGAAAGATGTCCCTGCCCAGGTCAGGGGGGTTGGATGAGGCGATCCTTAAAGGTCCCTTCCAACACAACCCTTTTTACGATTCTGTAAACCACAAAAAGGATCTTCAGTTTTTCAGAGTTGAAAGGCCAGGTTGAGAGTCCTATTTGCACTGACAAACCTCAACTGCAAGTTTGTGTTGTTAGTGAGAGTGGGAGAACAGGCTGAAGCCTTAGTCCCACCAGAATCACTGCCAGAACAGTGTATGCTGATGGACATTTCAGAGGAGAACGGTGGTAGGTTTAGTACATAAAGAGGAGTGATTTTTTTTTTTTAATTTTCATTTTTTAGCTATTTATTGCATATAATTGCTTTATACCTTTGAAGCTCCTAAATAACAGGTGAGTTTTAACGTACAATAAAAAGGGTACTTTCATTTCCTTCTGTGTTAGAAAGCATGTGTGGATTACTAGGTGTTTACTTATCTCCCTGTATAGGATTTACGAAAGAAGAGACTTACCTCAAATATTTCAGTCTTTACAAGTAATTAGGTTGTGGGTTGCATGGGTAGGTTGTGGCTTGTTTAGTAGTGTTTTGAACAGTGCTAGTTGTATCAGTTTGTTCTGTGTCTGCATGTGTTTATAGATATGTAGTGCTTCATTCCATAAACAATTGTGTACTTGAAGATGATTGATACTTTAGCATGTGAAATCCATATACAGTGCTTGTGCAGGTATGTGCACTCAATAACTTCATTGCACAGTCTGATGATGAAGTGTCATTAGCAGTAACGTTGTCTTGGCCTGTGCTGTTCATTTCTTCATCTGTGCCATACTGTGTCAATATGTCTTCTCTATGTGCTTAACAGTTTCCAGGGTCACACTGGGAAAATCTCTGTGAACGGGTTGGGAAACACTTTCTCTGTTTGAACCTTTCGCAGATATTTTGTCTTTTAACTGGATCAAGGAACTGATCTGTTTCAGTGTATAGTCCGCCAGACTGTTGAGGAAGAGGAGAGAGGGAAACATGGTAGGCTGGAATTGCTGCCAAAAACAATGTATTATTAAATCATTGCGTAAAATTTTCCTGTTTTGCACAATATTTAAGAATGCAGGGGCAATACCAGGAAAGGGAAAAGACAATTGAAAAGCATACATTATAGCCAAACACGTCAACAGTGAGTGAAGTTTCAGCTCTTGTGATTGTGGAGAGAAAACATGAAGGAGTCAGAAACATGCTAAATTAAAAGGCCTTCACTACTAGGCTTAGAAATCAGGATAATTTAACAATACTTTTTAGGTTTTGGTGGAAGGGGGTCTTGTTTCGGGGTTTGTGGACATCTGATATTACTGTCATTTCCATTAATTAAAGTTATTTCTTGCCTTTGCCACTTGGGCTGTCCGATGTCTAATGGGACAGGACCGATAGGGTGGGAAATACAAAAGCAGGTTAACATGCCAGTCCACAGACTGTAGTGTCCAGGGAATGAGTTCATGGTGCAGGCTGTGTCCTTCTGCTTTCATCTCGGATTTCAGTATGTTTTAAAATAATTTTAAGTGGTTTTTTTTTTTGTGTGTGTGTGTTTTTGAGAATCTTAGGAAAAAAGGCACATTTTTCCTCTGGATTTGAACATGTCTGCTAGATGTGTGCCATTACTAATTGAGCTCAAGAAGCCCGTCAAGTTGCAATGAATAAAATCTGAACTGGAAGTACACTTGGTCACGTACATTCTTGGTCTCGCTCTGTTGAAATCAGTAGGGTAATATGAGGAGAGGGATTACCACTCATTGCCTGTAACGTGAATGGCAGGATGTGCTGTTCAGAGAGCCAGAAAGGTTCAGGGAAAGATCACTGTGCAGCTTTCAGGTTGGCTGCTGGCTGCGGGGGATGGCTGGCTCTGCTGCCAGGCTTCTGCAGAATAGAGCCCTGCTTTTTTCCTTTGGTTGGCTGTTTCATGAGCAAGAGGCTTAGAAACATCACTGTTAGACAGAATTGGTGTAGAAGCTGTTGCTGTTTCACCCCTTTTTATGTCAATATTCAGACAGGTGCTGTCCTGATGGAAAGTGAGTTTGTGACTTTACTTTCCTCTGTGGGGAATATGGAGGCTGAGGACAGAGAAACTAATGAGCACTGCTCGCCACAGTCTGACAGCCCTGGCATGGACAGCAGCAAACCTCATAAAAGCATGACAGACCATGGGACCAAGTGCTTTCTCTGTGCATTCATGCACTGCAAAGCTGGGGAAGATACATGGTTTGCTGCAATGTATTAATGCTTAATTATACAGTAGAGTTGTGGTGGGTCAGCAAATGTACTTACGGACGTCATCCCCATAGCTGAAAAGTGAAGGTACTGTGGGAGGAGTGTGAGCCCATGCCAGTGATGCAGGGAAATGTGATTTGGCTTGGCCCTGGGTCACACTGCACTGGGTTGCATGCCTTTCTCATTCAGGATTCCCAGAAAGGTCCTGCCAGCCACTGCTGCTGCCCTATGGGACATGTGCCAGCTGCCCCCCTGCCTCTCTTCCCCAGGCAATAGAGGTTTATTAAGAAAAAATTGCTGCTTGCTGCAAGTTGATGTCTTTTCTTTTTCCCCTCATTTTGGTCTTGAAATTTGCTGAAATACTGCTGTGGAATGTGGTCCTGGCTGAAGTCTGCATGGGGGTGTATCCTCTATAGGGGATACCCCCAATTTCTCGCCGCTTCTGCTGTTATCTTTCCTGATATTTACACTTACAGCCATTTTCACTTTGTAGGCAGTGGCAGAATCTGAGGTTGAGAGTGGAATGAGCCTTTTATGGCCCTTGAAGTGTGTCTCTCCGTTGTCTGCTCAGAATTACCACTTGTTTCAGGGGTGAGAGCTCTTGTGCTTTTCAAAGTATGTTGCAGTTTCTCTAAAGCTCTTGTTCCTGTGACTGAGAGACTACATGATTTTCTCATCGGAAGGAAAATTTAAAAGGAGAAATTGCTTTCACTCTCATTGAGAAGAGTCATAACCAGGGCTTTAAAAAGAATGAAATAAAAACAACTATCCAATGCTTCTAAAATTTCAGACCTCTAATTCCATGATATTAAGAATGGGGATGTCAAGAGCTTGGAACTGTCACTAAAGGGCTTTTGCTTCTTGGATTTCCAGTGCTTAGAGAAATGCTGAATAAAATAAAGTCTTTTTCCCCTTTTGAAGAAAAAACCTAAACCTCAAACCCTAAAAGCCACACAGAAATGGATTTAGGTTTGTAGGATTTTGAGTACAAAGGTGCACATGTGGCACAATAAACATTGCCTGAAGAACGTTGAGATTAAGCTAAATCAGAGGTAGGTTTTTTTTTTTTTGAGAATACATAATTGTATTCAGAAATATAATTATTTCATGTTTTTTTTTTGCCTAATGTTTTCCTTAGGCCTAAAGAGAAACTGTTTGAAAGGGATAATCATAAATAATATCTGTTTTCTCTTAGAAGTTACCATATTTTTGATGCGTACATTTGTCTATGCAGATTTTATAGATGAGGTTTCTGGTGGTGTTAACCCAAAAGTAAGGCAGAAATTCTGAAACCAAAAAGTTACCAAGTTACCTCATTGTTTATTTGTGTATAGACAATTAACATCTAACTGAGCTAAATCAGGTAGACAGTTTGGGTAATTTTGAGAAGAAAACTCTTTTTTTTTTTTTTTTTCCCACTAAACCTCCTGAAGATGCCAATGGTGTGTTCGCAAAGTACGGCTCAGACAGTACAGAGCAGGTATTTCTTAATGGTAAAGCTGTGATATTGCCATTTTTCACATGGCAGTGGCCATTTCCTGCCAGTCTTTGTCTTTTTTAGCTTTTTGAATGTAAGCTTTAGGGATCAGCAGGTGTCAGTTGCCCCATCTGGTTCCTGGTGTAATGGGGTTCTGTTGTACCACAGAGTTTTTTGTTTGCTGCTGTAATACAGTCATTGCGTATTGTGAGCAGGCCATGGTTTTACTCTTTCTGAGCCAGCACCTAACATAAGACTGGGTGACTTCGTTATCCATTTTCAGGGGTAGGCATTTTTAATAGTAGAATAAAAACTGCTTTAAAAAAACAAGTTTATGAAACTTGCCAAGGGGAATCCAACTTTAAAATCAAAATACTGAGGGTGTGTGTGTTTTTTCTGTAAATATGAATGTCTGTTTGACCTGTGAATGAAATAAAAAAATAAAAAAAAAATATCTTTGGCCTTTACAGTAATCAGAAAAAATGTTTTTTTGGATCACAGTATGATGACTTAATTCTACAAGTCACTGGGTTTCAGTTTCACTGTTACTTCAGTTATCACAAAGTGCTTTATTGTCAGTGTTTTTATACATGGGGAAAACAAAGAGACAAATGTAGATGAGACTTTTCAGACAGGTCTGGTACTGTTAGTTCATGGTTAGTTTGTAGTTGGTGTGTGCATCTGTGGTTCACTGTTGGAGTTGACCCATAGGTTGGATATCAAGAACCAGTAGCATGTCATGCCTTGCTCTTATGTTCACAATAAATTACTGGTAGGGGTTGGAGCAGAAATCAAGTTGCCTTTGCTTTGGCTGGCAGGCTGCATCTTCCCTCCTGAGTTTGATGGCTATTTGTTTTCTTAATGGCTGTAAACCTCCTTTAAAATCAGTGGAAGTGTGGGAGAGTGACTGACAGCGGAATGTAGTCCAGGGTGTTGTGTTCTTTTTGCTACCCTTCCATCTTCCTGCAAAGAAAATACCTGTCGTGGAGCCAGGTGCCAATCACTTCAAGTCTCTTGCTTTCTGAGGCGTGCACGCTTTGTATGTTCCCCTAATAGTCACTTCTGACAGCCTACCACTTAGCTTTTGATTTAGAGGCTGTTAAGATTGAATTCAGCAGTAAAGAGTAAGTCAGGGAAACCTTGACTGCACTGAAATTTTCAGTATGAGAATGATGTTTCAAAATTACTATAGAAGCAGGGTGTTGAGAGTTGTTTTTGAGAAGATCAGCAATTCTCTTTCCCTTCTCATACCTTGGATTTACCATACAAACTTTTTGATGTTAAGCTCTTAAATTTAGGAATCATTTGAGAAGAATAGGGTTGCAGAGGCATACCAAAACACCAGATTTCTATTTGCTACAGTGTAAGCTGTAAAAAAAGTAGGAAATTGAAAGTAAAAAGATGTGGGCTCTTAAATAGTAGATCTCTGAGCCATCATCATTAGCTAATGTAACTCTGCAGACTTTTTCTGGTATCTGCAGTTATTCTGGTTGGGGATCTCAGTGTTGAGTTGTTCCCGTCAGCTTGAAAGGTAGTTGCACAATGAGAGGTTTCTTTGCCCATTGGATATCAGAGATTGACAGAGTTGTGAGTGTGAGCCTGCTTTGAATGCTCTGGCTCCGTGATGCTGTGACTATAGTTAATAGTGTTCTGTCATCTGAGTATTTTGGCACTGAGAAAAAGTGGGAGGAGGGGACCAAAACTGTGGAAGTCCCAGTGATTCTTTGAAGAACAGCATTTACTTTTGCAGCAGAGGAGATTTCCATCTACTTGGATGGACTGTGTTGAACAAGATCTGTCTGTGTCCTTGTTTTACCACTGAGTTGTGAAATGCCCATAGTTTAAGTACCTGTTAATTCCTTGTGGAAGATGAATCATGTTCAATGAAGGGTTCCTTATCCAGCAGTAACACAGAACAGAGAGAGGTTTATTTGAATGTCTGGAGAAAGAGGAAACAATGTCAGGTTACAGATGTTCAGTCGTTGTTTGAAGAAGACAAAAATCGGTGCAACTGCTGTAAACTTCTGCCTTTATTATATAGCTAATAGTGGCATGATTATAGTATTGGCAAAAGAGCTTCAGCTTATTCTTTCAGTGCAGCAATTCTGATACTACTTCATACATTCCTTACAAAAGGAGTAGCAGCTCCAGCTGTGTTGTAAGGGCTTGAAGTAGTATTCCTGATCATTTTTGTTATGAAACACAGCCATTTTTTTTTCCTGGCATATGAAGGTGAGGAACATTGATGAAATAGATTACACAAGTACAAGTTATTAGTCATTACTTTCAGTACTTCTTTCAACTCCTTTTTTTTTTATTTTATTTTTATTTTATTTTGCCTCTGCTGATAATTTTATGTTTTTTTTTTAACTAAAAAGTATCTTGACATCCAGAGGCACAGAACAGGCTCTTCCTCTTCTCCCAGAGGAGCAAGCGGCTTGAGTGGATTCCTGGCACTGACAATCCCATCTGCTTTGCAACCAAATAATGTGGACGTTGAAGAAAACGTAGAATGTGCTGGCAAAAAACTTTGTTGCTGAAGGTGAAAGGACGGACACAGTTAACATGTCTTGTCTGACTGAAAACACATTTTCTAAGGTTAGATAATCCATCTTTTCTGGTTGCTGTGAATGAAACAGGAAATAAAGCTGGAAGAGCTTGAAATTAAATGAAATGTGCAGGATCAGACATGCACTTTGGTATTAAATATTGACATACTCCTTCTAGGTAACCGTTTTGCCTTTGGAGCCAAGCGTTTGCCCCAAGACTGTAACATCTTCTTGCTGTACTGTTTGTGGTGAAAAAATTACCGGCATTGAGAAATACTGCTAATGGCTTCTCTCCTAACGCTAGTGTACACTTCTTTTGGTGGTGTGTCAATGCCTCCTTTGAAATTAATCCTCTCTTGATTTATTTTAAGTTATTTCAGATGTCCCCAGTGACTTGGGTTGACTAATGTACTTTAAATCTGGTGAAATCAAATCTATCGTGGGAGTTGACTGTGTATAAAGCTGTTTCTTCATGGAGATAGATGAGATGGGAAAGCACTGAGTCCTCCTTGGTGCTTGCCCAAATACAGAATCAGTCCTCTGTTGCTTTAAACCTGTGCTGAGCCAGGATTGAGGCAGCACCAACTGCATGCATTATCTATATATTGTGCAGGCTGTAAGCACTTAATGGTACTACAGCATGGGCTGAGTGGACTTGAGGGGGAAGGGGAAGAAAAGAGGTGATGATATGAAAAAATTTAAACAAAGCAGCCTCAGCTCACAGATCGGATCTGTGTGTTCCAGCTGAAAGGGGAAGTCTCTGACTTGGTGACCGCAGCGTGCTTGTGACTGGAGCTTTTTGACTCATCTTGAAGGGATGTAGTGCGCAGTGCAGCCTCTTCATATGAGGTGAAGGTGGCCTTCTGGGGCAGCCCACGGTGTGTGAAGCTTGTGCCATTGTATCTTCCCTTTGAATGCAGTTTAAAAATCATAGAAATACTTAAATATGATAGTATTAAAAATATTACTGTATTTAAAAAATCATGGAAGTACTTGGCATTGTTCTACAATTAGGATTATGTGTTTCCTAATGCCTCTTCGTGTATCATACCCACTCTAACTGAGGTAAAGGTGCAGTGCTGTGTTACATTATCTAGCCTTAATGTCAAGGGTTTGGGAGGTTGTCTGTCTTTGCCAGATTTTCTTAGCAGAAATAAAGAGGACCCCCCCCCCCCCCCTCCCCCCCCGTGCATCTTCTTGCCTGTATAGTCTGAACCTGGAGATCTTTACGGAGCCGCTGTCTTGAGACTTTTGTGCTGTGCTCCGATTTCATGTTACCCATTTTATTTTCTGTTGCATTTGCTAGAAAAGCCTGTACAAACAATGCTCTGCTGTTTCCAAACGCTGTGAAGTTTTCCCCTTTGCTTCCTGTTTTTGTAGTGTGCTCGTGAAAAGACCTTGTCATCTTTACACTGGAGTTAGTGTTAATGTAAGTGCATTCACCACGAGCTACTGTGTGTTCCAGCATGTAGGGACCCAACAGTATTATCAGCAAGTCTTATTACTCTTTATTTATGGTAAGACTAGATTAAAAGACTTGTGCATATAAAAGTGAAAGCGCAGGCAGTGTGAAATTATGCAGTCATGAGCTTGTTATTTTCCCCTGCCCTCAAGTATGCAAGCCAGTTAGTAACCTAGTGATCTATACATGAGGCTTTAATTGGATATATGCCCAGAGTGTGGATTAATATGGAAAAGCTATAAAGGCACGGGTTCACAAACTTTATTTGACCACACGAGGACCCGTCTGCATGATCCCATGTGGAATGTGTGAGGGTTTCTCGAAACAAAGGAATACCTTCATGTATTTAGGCAGATCTGCATGTAAAGCACAGGATACAGCAGTGATGTCTCTGTGCTACGGTCAATAGACTCGATTAAATAGGACTTCCTCAGGCTAGTTTTCACTTCATGTTCTTTGGAGTGCTTTAGGTGGGGCAGAGGTGCATCTGTGGCCTCTGCAATTTACCCAGTTTCTCAAGTTTTAGTTCTGAAATTGTTAAAAGTTTTCCTTTTACAATTGGATGTAATCTTGGCTGCCTTTGGAGGTATGGAAGGGGGTGAAGCTCCCTGTAGTAAAATGAAAACAAGCAGATGTCTTGACTGCAGCTGGCTGGAGATCAATCATTTCATATAAACTTGCCTGGAGAGCATGATCTTATTCTTCTATAAACCTATACTCCAGAGGGAAGGGAGAATCCCCATTAGTCAATGACATCTTCCTGGCCTAAAATTCCAGTGTTTCTAGTTTGCAAATCACATGAAACACATACAGACTACTAGCTGTATTCAGCAAAGGCTTTCTCAAGCTTTAAAACACTTCTAACACAGATTCTGTGTCTTTTCTGGCAAGGTTTTTTCTAAATGAAAATTACAGTATCCAGAAATGTGCAAAACCAGCCACTGTCAAACTCCTATATCCCTGGAACCAATTTGATAAAGATAAAATATCTTTTAAATTGGCATTATTTAATTTAAATGCAATTTATTTTTTTTAAATGAAAAGTTATTTAAAGTAAATAATATGTTTTGAGTCTTTTAAATATTGCAATAGTTTGGTGGCTTAGGAGAGCCACTTTGCAGGCTTAGCAGACCTTCTTGACCCTTGGTATGACGGAGGGCAGTAAGGCATACCTCCTATCTCAAAACTCTCTTCTTCCCCCTTCTACTTCCCATGACTTACTAGAAGGGGCTGACCTATTCAGAAATGAGAGTGGTGCCCTTGGGTCTCACTGTGGAATGGTACTGAGCTTGGTCATGTATTTGGGTCCCAGAGTGATGTACCCATGTTGGCTTCAGCCATTGCTGTCCTGTTTCCTCCTGCAACTTGGGTCCTGTGCCAGGATAGCTTTGCAGTTGATTTGTAATATAGCTCAGCATTGGAGATGTGCAGCTTGCAAGCCTCCTGCTATCTTGGTACTGTTTATAAACTTACGCAGTTGTTCCCTGAAGATGGTGGGATGGAATGTTGTCTCCTGTAGCGTAAGTTCTAGGCAGCGCGAAGAGTGGAGAGCTGACGGTAACTATGCTTTCCATAGTTGCAGAAAATAAGGTAACCCTAATTAAAGTTTTGTGCAAGTAGTTTCAGCATTTGATTCCAACCAGACTTAACGAAGACACAGGGCTCTGTCTCTGCCTGCAACAAGAACATGGGAATTGCAGTGACTCATTCTCAGGGACACGGCAGTGGGAATGAGGCAGTGCTGTGGTTGCAGATAATTCCCTGGAAGTCTCCGTTGTGCAGAATGCATTAATTGAAGAGATTCATGAGCTGCTTAATGTCACATCACTTCATTTCCTCATCAGGGAACTGGAAGTCTCATCCGTATAGGGAGAAAACAGGAACTCTGTGGTTGTGAGTAAATCTTAACAGTTGTATTGCCCGTATTGAAGTGCTTGCCATGTAGGTTGAATTTTTTCTTGCCACTCTTATTTGCTGTGGAGACAGAGACAGCAGTGTGAAGATGTGCATTTCTGAGTGCACAGAAGTGAGCAGTGGAGATGAGGGAACTGTTTGCTGCTGGTTTCTTCTGTGAAATACAGCAGAAGGACGGATGCTTCCTGTTTGTAACTGATCACCATCTGTGATGATTGCATTGGTCTCAGAAGTGGTGTATCTTTATACTGGAGAGAGAGGACGTGGCATAGGATACCGCTGGAGAGAGCTGGAAACACAACGTGATACTGCGTGGTCTTTGCCTGTTCCGGAGTGGATGGGAGTATACATATCTCAGGGGAACATACTCCTGCAGATAGTAACGTATTCCTGGTAGGCAGATCTGATGCATTGTGTAGGCAGCAGAAAATAAACAGTGCAGCCCACCGTTTGCAGATTTAAACTGGAGAAGGGAATGTGCTGCACTTATGGAAATCAGTCTTACCATGTGCAATATCTCAGTTTTCAGAATCAGAAGTACCTTAATTCTCTTTTTCATCAGAGTGCCTGTATTTCCAGCTGTCTTGTCCATTGCAAGTCCAGGTGAGAGCTAGTACAGAATCAGTCCCATGGCATTTGCTATAGTTTATCACATGGCCTCTTAAGACACTTGAGCCTGAGTCTTTATCCCTGTGTTAGTTTTATGACGTGGGAAACATTGCACAGAAAAATACAGTTTAACAGTGTAATAGCTACTGCTTAAAAATATGGGATACACTTTTTTTTTTTTACTAGAAATTGGTCAAAATCAAAATGTGGCTGCCCCATCCCTGGCAGCGTTCAAAGCCAGGTTGGACGGGGCTTGGAGCAGCCTGGTCTAGTGGAAGGTGTCCCTGCTTGGGTTGGGTTGGAGCTGGATGAGCTTTAATCCCTTCCAACCCAAACCATTCTGTGGTTCTATGAAGATTTCTGCCATTGATTGAATTTATAAGTGTAAAGCCCTTCTGAAGATCATTGTATCTTACAGCTTTTGATCTGATCCTTGAGCAAGGAGAGCTGGAGTGAAAGGAGATGCTCTTTCTTGTGGCTTTATGTACCACTGCTATCCTCAATTATGAGAGAATCAGTGAGACCTTAGGGCTGGACTTTGATGCCTTTTGTCTTTCTAGCATCTGATTCTGCCAGGAGGTTGTAGTGGTTTCTGTTGCATGACTCAAACTCACGTCTACTGCGAACAGTAATGTGCTACCTACACTCTTTGTGGCAAGCTGGTTAAGTAATAAGAAGTACCTTTTAGATCCACTAATAACAGAGTTTTCCTTCATCTATGCCTTTGGGAACATTTCAGTACTTTGCCTGGCGGTGTATCACTGCTCTGAATCATGTGTGGAAAAATGTCTGAAGCAAATTAAACAAAATGACTTGTGAGTAAAAGATCAAGTCAAAACACTGTCGAGATGAAAATCATTGACTTGATGGGTGCAGTCTGTATGTAACTGGGAAACCTTTAATGACAGCAGGAGAAAATTTGGCCATAACAAAGTTGCGCTTGAGGTTTCTGTGACTTAAAAAAATAATCTCTTTATTCCTGTGGTTTATTATTCCTGTGGTCACATGGCACGAGCTATTACAAGTAAGAAGGAGTCTTAGTGGAAGATCCATCAGGCTGCCTGTTCAGCAGAGTCTGGCTTGAGACTAAATCTCAAAAAATTAAGATGGGAGTGAAAAAAAAAAACCCTCTTCTGGCACTATATTTGTGGCTTGGCTTATGTAGATCCTGCGAGTCCATTCCATTGTTTTTACTCATACCATCCTCTCTTGTTGGGAATCAATAAGAGTGATTTGGCATCTGTACCATAGTACTAAAAACAATCTTAACTACTTACAATTAATGAATCGTGTAAGCTGGCAGTCACTGATCTGAGGGGATGGAATAACAAACATAAGGACAATGTGAATTCTGCATTGACTGGCAACATATGTCTGAGAAAGAGCTGCTTTATTTTTCTGGTGCTAAATTGCTTTAGTGTGTGAACTTTTAAATAAGCAGTGCTTTAAGGAAGTGTACAAGCTGCTTGAGCTGAAGCCTATATCTTGGCTGAAATATGGCATAATTTTATGTCATCCTGTGTATAGTGGCATGAGATCCTTGTGAAGAGAAGGAAGAAGATACTGTCATGTTTTCCCTGTTGTATCTGTCTGGTTTTAGTAGGTGGAAAAAGAAACCATTGTACTGGTTATATTGTACCTGTTGCTTCCTCCCTACCTTTTATTTCTTTTTTAAATTAGGATGTCATAGTGTAAAAATAAAAACCCAGATCGAGGTCCAGCAAGGGAAGGAAAGATGGTTTTCGAATGGTGAAACTTGTTTTTGAGTTTTGTTGGTTTTAATTGAGGAAAAATGATAATTTTGCTTTTTCTTATTGGGTTAATCCACAGCAAGATCTTTAAACAAAACAAGCTATTGGGACTTAATCATAGGAAAGGACCTTAAGATCATATAGTTCCAATCCTCTTCCTAGGGGCAGGAATGCCTCACGCTAGACCATGTCACCCAAGGCTCTGTACAGCCCAGCCTGGCCTTGAACACTGCCAGGAATGGAGCATTTACCACTTCTTTGGTCAGCTTGTTCCTGGACCTCACCACCCTTGCAGTAAAGAACTTCCTCATTTTTAAAGAGAGGCTTTTTTGGGGAACACTTTATTAATTCAGACTTCTATGATCCCTTTTGGGCTGTCTCCTTAGGTTGTATATGCAAGTCTAATTCAGTCAGACTGGGTAGGGCAGTACGTCCTTCGATTCTTTTAGTTTTTGAATCTAAATCTTACAAAAATCCCTGTTTCCCAACGAAAAGAGAACCGGTTCAGGGAGAGCTGATGTTCTGGGCAGTATATCCAAGATAACTATACATGCTAGAGGAAGAGAAAGCAGCCTTGGGAACAATAGGGAGGCTTTAAAAAGCCGTTTAAATTGTGCCAAGCTGCTATTTTTTTTCTTTTTGGTTGTCATAGAAATGTGCCAGTCCGTGTCTCTCACAGATGAGCTCAGTAGTGAATGGCTGTGCAGGATGAGTCTCTTTTCAATGAAGATGTTTATACTTGAGGAACACAGATGGACTTAAACCGCAAGTCAGAATCTAAGCACCCCTGAGCGCCTAGGGGAGGGAACTGTAGTCTGGGGTTTATAGCTCCGGCCTGCATCTGTGCTTCTTGGTTTGGCTTTCTGAGTTCTTATGGGAAAGTAGAAGAGGAATACTGTCTGCAGTAAAGATGGTTGGTTTGTTGCTGGGCTTTGATTTGATTTGATTGATCAACTCCATTGGGTTGATTTGATTTGGGCGAACTCCATTGGTTTGGAAGAACTTTACTTCCTAGATGTCTCTGCAGGAGCATCATGGCTGAAGCTAGTTGGGTACAGAGGTGTCACTAAAAGGTGCAGTCTTTAGCAGGTAATCTTTTCTGTCATTTCTGTACTGCTGTTGCTTTTTGCCTTTTGAAACAATTTTAGATTTAGATAAATATTTTGAATGAGAGCTGACAGTCTTACCTCCTGTGCAGCAGGCAAAGCACTGTGATATATGCTTGGTAGAAGTTCACACTTAAATTTTGCTGCTGCAAATGACTGCAGGTTGTAGAAGCAGCATCAGACCTGTGAGATACTAAAGAATTTGCAGATGGCACAACTAGTAATCTTCAGTGAGGTGTGTCATTGAGCGCTGGACAAATCTGGTGCAGTCAACAAACACTATACTGTGTTGGACGGGGCAGTGTTCAGTGCACGCAAAAATGTCCTGTGCAGGATTTAGTATCTGGATTGTTTGCTTAAGAGCATGATTCTGTGAATTCTTTTTCACTTCCAAGAAGCCCATTAATTATTTTCATCTACATTTGGCACTGTCAGAATGTCTCAGAGGAGCTTAGGTGTAAAATGACAATAGCTGCAGTATCTCCAGGGTTTTTAGGTATCCGAATGATTTGTTTATCTGGCTGTCTTGCCTTCCCTTGGTTTTCTATTCCTGGAGCTGGACTGCCGGAAATGTTGCATGTTGCTGAATGCAGAATAGCCCTTGCTGTGCCAAGGCGTGTACTTGGAAGAATGGGATACGGTGTCCTATTAATTAATATAAATAATCAAAGATACGGAATAAATGAAATACGGGCTGAGTTTTTTTATCGTTTATTTTAAGAAAGTATTCCCAACAATCGGAAGGATGGAAAGTAGCTTATTTTAAAATTAAATCCACTTTTATCAGAAGCTTTCACTGTTGGTGAACACCGTGAAGACTTTCCGCTCAAACCTGTTTGCATATATTTGAGCCTTGTCTTTGGTCAAAGTGTTGAATTTGACTGCTCAGACTCTTCTCTTAATAGTCTGTTTTTTCTTGTAATTCACTTTAAAGTGTCCTGCTTGAACTTGTATTGGAAGACAGCTCGGGCTAGAATTACCTTGCCTTTTATTAAAAAACACTTATTTTTGAGGTAAGATGAATTCTTCATATGCAACAAGCTTCAGGAAATGCAGTATTTGTGCAGAGAAATTCCTCTTATGCTGGCTTGACCCATGTTTTGTGTGATCTTAAAATGTCCCAGCACTCTGTTACAAACCTTGCACAGTCAACTGATTTCATCCCTGGAGGGGGAAGAGGTACTCATTCACTACAGTTTGTGGAGGTGCAGTCTCTTACAGATGAGAATGCTACTACATGTGTTATGTGTTGTGCATCTCAGCACTTCTCTGTCATTTTCACTTCTCTGCATTCTCAGCACTTCACTTCTGTCAGGCAGCTGCAGCCAGATAGGAAAGCTGCAGGTGAGGAAAGTGTTGAATAAGAACAAAATGGTTGTTTTACCTGAGCTAAAATGCCAAAGTTAAGGTGTCTGTTTTCCTGCTTCTCGTCAAGGGATGGTCAGTGTGCTCCTATAAGCTCCAGGAGCTCCTGTGTTCCTCCAGCTCTACCACTGACTCATATAGCCCATAGCAAAGTGCTTGGGAGCCCTGCCTGCTTTCCCACTGGAGAGGTGGTGTTAAAAGGCTTGCTTACTGTATGTTTTTATTTTAAAGGTTAATCAATTAGACTTCATCAACTGGAATTTTTGAGGAATTTATTTATAAAATGCTCAGTTTTGTGCTAGAGTGCTCTGAATAATTAATCTTGTATTTATTCTAGTTTTGTAATAAATATCAAAATCTTATAGTAACTTTTTCTGTTCCCAAATCCATCTTTAATTAATTTTTCGAAGGGCCTTCACAGAACGGGTATGCACAAATCCCATTGTACTCCCATTGTATTTAAGAAGCTGTAGTGATCAGCGTGACTGCTGCCAGATGCGTGAAATCCTAGAATGGTTTGGGTTGGAGGAAACCTTAAAGATACTTAGTTCCAACCCTCCTGCCATGGGTGATGACAATTAAAATAGAATTAAGATGGAAACAGTTAAAAGGTCATTTTTAAATGTTTTTTTTCTTTTCCAGTTATATCCTAGAACCCAGACCACAGTATTTTAGACATAAAGAAGAGTTTTATGTGGGTAATGCCACTCTTTTCAGTACTTGCTGGATAGGTTAAAACGGTGTCTCAGAGCAGGAATCCTAAATGATCAGAGGTTTTCATAGGACACATTTGCTGTCCTACTTGTGTGAGAAGTTTGCAGTGATGTAATAATATTGAAAATGATGCTTCAGGAGCATTTATTCAGTGCTATTGGAAATTACCACTTTCACTGTAGGAGTGTTCACTTTTCATCTGCCATCATAAAGTAATCTTTTTACTTTTTAATTGGCTTATGTTGTCCTTCTTGGGGGAGAGGAAGCCTTGTTGGTTGGGTTTTGGTTTTTGATTTTTTTTTTTTTTTTTAATTTTTAATTTGAAACACAGTTTTAACATTTGGATTGTTCGAAACAAAAACAAGAGAAGTCCCAACATGAGCAAGAGAATATTTTTAAAGGGCTTTGAGGCTCTAAGTTCCTAACACAGTCCAGATGTCTCCTATCTCTGCTCTTTCTGTAGCATTTTCTGGCTCAGTGTCATTGGATTTTGAACTGGGTCCAAGCTGTGTGCCAAGTCCTGAAATAAAGTAAATCAGTGAGTTGTTCTTGGACGTTTCTCCTTAGTCCAAACCAACCCAAATCAAACTTTAGCTCTGACCTCAGGACTGCACATTCAGATATTTTCCTTTGCCTCCTCAGTTTCAAAGTAGCAAAAGCAGGAGATTACCACTTTGCAGTATTTAAACAGAGGCTTGTGCGACATCCGTGCAGCTGAAGCAACTGTGTTACTTGGGACCCAGTGCCTGGTAAAACACCAGTGATGTTTGCAAGGGCTGTGATTCTTCATCATGATTCCTATTGTTGGGTCAGGATTCACATTACGGCCACACTGGAGTAGAATTTATTTGGAGGTGTGTGTCATGTCTACAATTAGACGGCAACCAAAGGGAAGATTCTGTAGTACAAATGTTTCTGCCTGAGTGGCTTAGAAACTGTTGATGGGGAAAACATAACCCCCAAAGCATCAGAATTAAGTTCTAGGATAAAGTGACTGACTGTACTTTATCTTTCCTTAGGCAAGAACTTGTCTCCATTGTATTTAAGCACTCCATTGAAATTTGCCTTGCATGCAAATAAACTGTGACTGAATGGGTGACCTATTGTTCGACATTCTAGTGACTGCACAGCAGCTTATGTGGGGATAAAAGCATTGGAAAGGTAGTGTTATGTTGAACAAGTGTAGTTGCTGGAGGGAAGTAGACTTAACAGTATGCAGCACAAACTCTCTGCAGGACATCAGCGGGTTTGAGATCTGTTGGTTTAAACCTTAAGCTTTATCTTCCGATTGGCCAGGTTCAGATAAGTTTAATTCAACCACATCTGTTATCGACCTTTTGTTAGACCCAGCTTTCACTGAAATTGATGTGGAGCTTTCCTTCGGCTCAGCAGGCTTTGCACTGTATCCTTGTGTGTGTGTGGTCTGCGGGTGTTCCGGTGCAGCTGATCATTTTTGGTATGGAAAGTTGTCAAAACAGGTAGGACACAGGAGCCTGACAGTGCTGTCAGGGAATGAGAGTTTCCAGTAATGCTCTGTGTTGGCCACATTTTGTGTTTTTTGGGAGTCTCACTACAATTGTATATGCATATTTGGCTGCTCAGGGAATACTAATGCAAAGCTTTTCTGTAGAGTAAAAGAAGGCTCCTTTTTAAACAAGGGGATAGCAGTGACCTTGTTTGACAGAAATACATCTAGGAAAGTTCACTTGCCTGACTGCATTACATATTATCTGGGCTAGTAGGATTACTTTATTAATCAGTTTTGTTCTCTCTGGTCTTCAAGCCAGTGTGTGTCTTTCTGGCTGGATTCTGTATAAAAATGAAATGGGTAACTAACGGCTCCTGCTCAAAATTTACCTTTCAGAAGCAGCCAGAACAGCCATGTGGATTAAAATATCTAATGGCTTTCATGATGAATTTTCTAACGTGAGTTAAATGTTGGCCAGCACGTTCGCACACTACGTGGTAGCAGTTCGACGTGCTATTACAAAGTTATTGTGCAACGATGAATACCAGGGCCAGCAGTAAATGAGCTCTTTTACAGAGAAATGCCATAAAAAAAGGAAACATTTCAGCCCTGGCATGTCTTGTAATTCTTTCATCACTTACCGGAGCTTTTGTATACACACGACTTTGTTTCCTGTGAGATGCCGTGTTTGGCACTCATCTCTTGGGTGTTGAGGACTGTTTTGCTTTCTATGTGGAACATCAGGCGTGGATTGACCAGTTGCCATAAGCTTCCCTTGCTTGTGCACTGTGTGGGGCTTTTTGCCTCGAGTGTGGACCTCAGTTGAACTCCTTGTCAGAGCCTGTCTGCTCTGTCTGTGGCTCCTTGCACAGGGACTGGACCTGGTTGTTTTGGAGAGTGACCTTTCCATCAGGGCTGACCTGCTGAGCTCGCTGGCGTGGGATCAGGAAACCAGTTCCTGACTCAGTCTGGTCTTCTGCTGCTGGTAAATTGGTGTAGCACACTGATCTGCATGATACACCCCACATCAGAAGTTACCTGGGTATGTAAAACCAGGTTCCATTCTTTGTCACATCAGGAAAGATGTAAAGGTGAATTTTGTGCTTTGCCCTGGAGGAACTGGGAATCAGCCTGACAGAGCAGGAGGTATATATTAGAGTCACAGGAAGTTTTCTTTGGTGCTGCTCAGAGCTTCTCTTTGGAAACAGTGAAGATGCTGGGAGAAGGGCTGTGGCAGGCACAACGGTTGTGTGTGTGTTTGCAGATAGATTAAAAACTGCTCAGGAGATCCTCTGGCCTTCGAAAAAGGGATTGTTGGAGATAAAACTGTCAGGGGACAATGATAAAAGAACTGGGGCTGAAAATGAAAGAGCTGCTGGGTGATAAGAGGAAGCTCCTGTGTTTTGAGAGCTGGACTTCAGCTAGATAGAAATCTTAAAAGCCCTGTGCAGATCAGTGCCATAATGTGCTTGCCCAGGTTTCGCTTCATTTTCCCGCTGCCACCCAGCCTGTAGGAAGCAGTTTTCATGCTTCCCTGGCAGCAAGATTCTTTGAATGTGGGAAACCCGATAGCGTGTCTGCTTAACTACCAGACTTTGGCCTGGTGCCCTTTCTGGCTTCCTTATGGAGTAAGTGCAGTGATGGGAAGAATGTGCTTCTTACACATGTAGTCGTCTCGGTGATAGTAAACTGTAACACTGATACCCTGTTTAGCCTACCTCTGCCTGCAGAGCCATTGCCATGGTACGTGGGGGTCAGTGACAGGGTAACAAGAAGTCTGTTTTAGGTTTTGAATGCAAAGGAGAAACTAGACGTGAAATTAATGTGGTTTTTTTTTAATCTGACTTTTTTTGTTTGTTTGTTTTTTGGAAACTGTAGATGTTTGTTCTAAACTGTCAACCTAATGCATGTTAATTAATTTAAACCATTGAGACTTTTGCAGTGACATGCCAACAGAAAGCTTCCATTAGATGCTAGCAGGAGTTTTCACAAATTGCAGAATATAAAGAGGATTTGCTTGGGTGTTTAAAAGCTGTGCTGCAACCATTTGAATGACTTATAGTAGATGTATATGAAGAAAACCCCATGAATTTTGGAGGATTCCTCTTAAAATTTTACATTTGTAAAACGGCTTTAGTATCATTTCGCGTACTGTCCAGGTCAATGGGAAGGAATTTAAATCATATAAATAAGAAGAGCTACCCACTAGGAAGCCCCAGTCTGTGTATGCGACTGATGGCTTACTGAATTGGATTTGTAAAGCCTGCCAACCAAAAGCAAAATGTTTTGAATTACAGAAATGTAAACTGCAAATATTACAGCAATGAACTTGTACTGGAGACAAAAGGCTTTTCTGAAATTATGACAAAATGGGTTTATTTTATTTGAATTTTAATGTCTGGTTTGTTTCTATTTGGGGTATGTGTTTAGGAAACCAGCTTGCTGGAATTGTGTGCTAATTTCAGACTGCTTTCTAGCAGTCCCAAATGGAAGTGAAACTAGGTGTCAACCACAGTGAGTTAAAGATCCTGAGGAATCAACAACTGGGACTCATAGGTCTTGATCATGCAAAATACTGCATGCTGTCAAATCCTGTCGGAAATTGAGTGCTCCGCAGTGTGCAGAATCAGAGCCAAGAAGCTATCAAGCCAGGTAGAGGTGCACTAGGAAGTGATTTGGCAAACACTTATTTCATTATGACAGAGCTGTTTGTGATGGTAAATGTGTAAAGCATCCTCATGCCTTAGTCCTGAGCTACAACCTCGCACAACTGCAGTGTAGGAACCTGAGGCAATAAACTGGGGGATGTTTGAATTGGCTATGCTGGCCCTTGGATTAGATCTTGAGACTTCAGTTCTGAAGAAGACTTTTACTTAGTGTATAAACCACTATATAATATATATATAATATATATATTAAACAGGGGAAGTTTAGATTGGATATAAGGAAGAAGTTCTTTACTGTGAGGGTGGTGAGGCACTGGAATGGGTTGCCCAGGGAAGCTGTGAATGCTCCATCCCTGGCGATGCTCAAGGCCAGGCTGGACAGAGCCTTGGGTGACATGGTTTAGTGTGAGGTGTTCCTGCCCATGGCAGGGGGTTGGAACTAGATGATCTTAAGGTCCTTTCCAACCCTAACTATTCTATGATTCTATAAGTAACGTATACAGTAAGGATCATGATTTCTAACAGGTGTTATTATGGGAAAGTGCTTTGTTTTTTTTCTGGGAAACTTCATTTACAAGGAAGGATATTAGTAAATTATTTTGGGTTTGTATATAGTAGGTGTCAAGTGGCAAACTCCTTACTGGTGTGAAGTCGTACAAAGGGGTGTTTGTTAGTATGCATTAAGATTGTTTGGTGTAGTTCTACCACTTTGTGGACTGTTACCCCAGTGAATCTGATAAATCATGATGTGCATTGTCATGATAGGCTTTATAATTGGCCAGTGTTTTCTGTGTATCTTTGGTGGGAAGGGGAGCCATGGACTCTTGTACCAAGCCATATCCAAAGTCTGAGTCAGAGCAAGAAGCGGAACAAGAACTTCAGAAGCCCAAGTTGAACAATGGAAATGAATATTAAAAAAAGAATTGTTTTGTATACAGGCACTTGTAACCCTGATAGAGCCTTCTCTTGACATGCAAACCA
Organism: Pezoporus wallicus; assembly: GCF_028554395.1. NCBI lineage: Eukaryota > Metazoa > Chordata > Aves > Psittaciformes > Psittacidae > Pezoporus > Pezoporus wallicus. The sequence continues at coordinate 2,394,582 of NW_026636866.1, read as the reverse complement.
GTTGTTACTAGACATGTTTGGTGATTAAGGTTTTACAAGTCAGATTGTGTTCAAATTGTACAAATAATAATAATGAAGAAACCTGAAGAGCTGTTCTTAAAAGAATGCACCCTCTTGAAAATACTAAAAAATATGTACAGAATTGTTTCAGCAGTCCTCTCATCATGTAGGGTTTGTTATTTGAGAGATGATGTTTCTAATACTTGGTGACAGGTTTATATCTTAAAATCCTTGTACAAACATGAAATAAAGCATTTATATGGTACTGGAAAATAAGGTTCAACGTTCAGCCTCATTCAGCCTTTTCTCTTTCATTCACCAAAGAATTCTGAATAAAACGTCGTTTCTTAGTCATGGGTGACTTGTTCTGCAGTGCTGAAGATATTTTCTGATCCTCTGTGTCTTATGTGGCATTATTAATCTGTTTTCCCAGTCACATGTATGAATGTGTAATAAAGGCCAGGAAAATAGGTCAGCATCAGCCAGTATCTCTATCTCCAGTACTACTAAAAACACCTCGCTTGTTGGTTCCTGTGTTTCATAACTTTCTTGTTGCTGTTTGTTCCATTATTTCTTTACCTCTGGGAGTCAGAGATGAATTTTAGAAAGCAGGTTATCAGCTTGCCTGGCAAATACGTTGTTACTAATTTCCATATGGTACCAGACAAGTGTTTCTTCCATTTCATTAGCATTGGTTTTGACTGTTTTGTAAGGAATTTCTGTCCCTTGGGGAATTGGAAACCCCCTGGTACCAACAAAGGGGAAATTACTGTATCTTCCCAATGTTGAAGGTGGAGAGCAAGAAAGCAAGTGTTGCAGATTTACCTGAAATTGCTAAGTTAGGAAGGAGTGAAAGCAAAGGGAGTAATTCTGGTTGGAAGAGTTGCCTTAACTCACAGGATGAACGTGATGTTTTCTCCATTGCAGTGAGTCAGATTTCTGTTCTGTTTGTCTGGGTCTTTCAACGAGCAGCAGAGGAATGATAAACACTGGGACTGAAACCTCCTGCAAAAGAAAGACATTTTTTTCCTCAGGAAGAGTTTTACTGCACATGGGAAGCTTGCTTTGACCAGAATTGCAGACATTCAGTGGTGCTGTATTATTTAAAGAATTGAGGGCATTCATTCTTTTTCACCCTAAACAGGGTTTTGCTCTGCTTGTGGTCATCCTGAGCAAATCCCTGTGTCTGTGTTTTTTTTACTGCATTAGGCCAGCAGCATTCAATAAACAATGTTAACTTTATGTAGCTGTTAAATACACTGACCTTTAGTATTGGTTTGCACAAGCCATGCACAATGTGAGTACCGCTGAAATACCATGGTTGATTTAAGCAAGTTTCTCTGCTGCAATCAAAATATGACATTTCTATTACAGACTAGATGCTTCATCTGCAAGTGTGACACTATTTCCCAGACCTGGTTCTCTCTTCTCATCTTTTGATGTTTTGGTGTGACACCATTTCGCTTTCAGTCTCTGCTTCCTCACCTGAAAAATAGAAATGGGAATTCCGTGTCTTTGGGAATAACCAGGTTAATATTTGCTGAGTGCTCTGAAGCTGTATGGTCCCATGATACGCTGCACCGGGTCAACGTGACTATTGCTAAATCACACTCTAGCAAGAATTACAGTCATTAATAGCTCTGAGTCTGGGGAAAGAGTCACTGCAAATACTGTAACAGCTACTTTAACTGTTTCCTTTTAAGCAAACAAAACCTCTTGACGTTTCTGCTGAGCAAGTTATAATGGCTTAACTTATTAAAATGCTGCAGAGTGTGTTGTTCCTTACTGGCCCCAGTAGCCTTTTTTCTTTTCATTGAACCAAGTGATCATTGAAATTCCACCAAAAACGATGGCAGTTCTTCAGCTCAGTGGGTTGGGTGAATGGCTTTCCTTTTGTTACTCAAGTTTATGCCCTTGAGAACATGCAAGCTACAGTAGTTCAGCAACAGGAGAAAAGGGGAACCTAGAAGCAGTGACGCACATTCAGTAATTCTACTTCCTATTCCCAGTGTGTTGGCTTTGGGTTTTCAGCACATTAACCAGCTTTAAGGAGGGTAATGCCCTGTTTTGCCAAAATTTAACTCTGCATTTCCCAGTGGCCTGATGCAGCTATCCTCTAATTGATCAGGAGCAGGGAGAGATAGATTTCTGTTTGGGTCCATTCAGACAGCTGTACTAGGGGCTCACAATTTCATCATGACAAATACAATGGAAGAGGTAATTCTCACCATGAGATTCCCTGTGCAGTATGCATCGTGCCTCTTTGAGATGGGAAGAGTGAGACTGCGTGTGCATGAACATTCTGCAAGGAGAATGGGAAAGATGGGAGAGGGGGCAGGCACAAAATCTGATGAGTACTTGCCTATAAAAATTACTTAAACTTCTGATATCTTAGATTTGCCATCTGCAAGATGCAGGCGATTTCTCCATGTTTAATCACTTATTAGTGATCAGATAATGGAACGCCAAAGGCATAAACCAGACCCAGAAAGATATAGTAGAGCCAAGCGAGGTTGAAGAAGCTATTGAGCTTTTTCTCAGGTATGAATTAATTAGAAATTCGTCAATCAATCCTTCCCTTTGTGTTTTTCACGAACCAGAAAGTATTTCCATAGGGAAAATGGGTGAAAATATTGTGAATCAAAATACAGCACTAGACCAGAGAAGTGAAGTATTCTAATTTAGTTAAAATCTGTGTGAAAGTGTGGGTTTACACTCTACTCTGTGGACAACTAAGAAAACAAGACTGGTTACCAGTTGAATGTATATTTGGATAAGTATGTGCTTGCAAGTGAGAGATGTCAGGAGGGATGAAGTGGGGTAGTCCTTTCATATAATTCCCATTTTGTAGGACTTAGCTTTATGCTTTGTGATCTGTTGTGAGAGATGTGCAAAGCGGAAGGTCTGTTAGTCAAAAGATTCAGGAAGTAGATTCAAATTGAGAGATCAAATTGGGAAAGCCAGCTGCATCCTGGGCTGCGTCAAAAGGAGCGTGACCAGCAGGTCGAAGGAGGTGATCCTGCCCCTCTACTCTGCTTTCGTGAGACCTCACCTGGAGCATTGTGTGCAGTTCTGGTGTCCTCAACATAAAAAGGGCATGGAACTGTTGGAACAAGTCCAGAGGAGGCCACGAGGATGGTCAGGGGACTGGAGCACCTCCTGTATGAAGACAGGCTGAGGAAGTTGGGGCTGTTCAGCCTGGAGAAGAGAAGGCTGTGTGGAGACCTCATAGCAGCCTTCCAGCATCTGAAGGGGGTCTATAGGGATGCTGGGGAGGGACTCTTCATTAGGGACTGTAGTGATAGGACAAGGGGTAATGGGTTAAAACTTAAACAGGGGAAGTTTAGATTGGATATAAGGAGGAAGTTCTTTACTTCTAAGGGTGGTGAGGCCCTGGAATGGGTTGCCCAGGGAAGTTGTGAATGCTCCATCCCTGGCAGTGTTCAAGGCCAGGTTGGACAGAGCCTTGGGTGATATGGTTTAGTGTGAGGTGTCCCTGCCCATGGCAGGGGGGTTGGAACTGGATGATCTTAAGGTCCTTTCCAACCCTAACTATTCTGTGATTCTCTGATTCTAATTTGTGATTACCATCTGCAATCGTATTCACAGCCTTCTCTTTTTCACTGACTAGGAAGGAAGGAAGAAAGCAAAACCCACAACCAAGCCTCTTCATTAGTCGTAGCTAGAATGAACCACAATAGGCAGCTCCATTTTTGTTTTGCTTCTCCTCTGAATTGGAGCTCTCATGTTGCTCGGGCCTTCATCTGTGAGGACTCGGGGCTGGGATGAAGAGCTGCAGAGTTGGATTAAAGATGTGATCAACCTGCAGATTTCTTTATTGTAGCATTAATTTTTAACCTTCAGGTTTCAGTTTAAACTGCAAAATATATGTCTCTAATTCCCTTGTGAGCAGGTAGGAGTTGAGGGTTTTCAGCCCTTGCAGGAGGATCTTGGTGATTAGACCACAAAGTCCTGGGGTGCTTTGCACAGTTGTCCATATTTAGATCCGCCTGTGATATTTTGGGTAGATTATTTGGGGAAAAGTGGGGGAGTTCCTGCTTTTCTGGTACAGAGCAAGAATTCAGATAGTTTTTCTTGTAACTTCAGGCTCTGAAGTTTTTGGTTTACAGTTTGCATGTAATGGGTGTAACCTGGGAGGAAAGAAATGGTGTTTATCTGAGATGAATGGCAGTGAATGACAGGACAAAGGTTAGGTGTGTGTGGAGAAGGCTGGGTATTGATTTCCTAAAGATGTTTCTTGTTGAAAGCTGTAGCTATTGGAGAGCAGAGACCTCCCTCTACACAATTAGGTATGTTTTGATCAAAAGTCACTGGAAAAGCTATGTCAGTCTGACTCTTAATCTCTTAGATGGTGATGATAATACCGTCAGCTTTCTCATACTCCACTGACATAGCATATTGTGTTAAAGTCTGGCTCAGTGGTTCTGCATGGACTTCACCCTGTGTTTAAGATAATTGCCGCAATACATTTCTGCCCAAGAATAAATTGATTTCTCAATGGCATAATTATTTTTTCGCTGCTTATCAAACTGGTCTCTCCAGGCAGTTTGTTTAAAGATCAGATGCTTTACGCTTATGGGAGCACTGCGGGAAGGTTTGTTGATGGCTTGGTAAACAATTAAAAAGTCTGAAATCAGAAAACAGTGGGCTTTATGCAGAAGAGGATGGTAAGTATTTATTTTGACTGCCAGGTTTAACTGCGCCGTCTTAAGTGGTAACTTAAGAGCATTTAGCATACCTTTAACAGTCCTGTCCTCAGCACCTGCATGAGGTAGTCATTGCTCACCACAGCAAAAACCCTATGCTTCTTTCCTGCTAGAAAGGCCCACTGTCCCTGTGCTTTGTTTGTGCATGTTTCATTCCAGGCTTACTGAGCTGACTTGGATGAAAACAAAAGCAAGGGAGAAGCAAGAAGTGGATCTGTTGACAGCTATGGCAGAGATCGAATTCCAAACCAGGCCATGGGATTCCTGAGAAGGGGCTACTTAAACAGGACTCTCCTTTGATTAATTGGAGATAGGGTGACACCTTGGACGTCAGAACTGTATTTGAGCTTGGAATCAGACAGAGGGTCAAAGACATGAGATGCTTGAGGGCTGAAATGTGATGCCTGTTGCTTCCCTCCCTCTCTTCTCTGCTTTCTGGCTGTTGTACAGACCTTCAGGTCCCGCTCATGTGGCTTCGCTTTACTAGTTCTGTTCATCATGAGTTCAGAAGCATACAGCAGAATTGGCTGCTTTTTCTGCACTACCCAGTGCTTTTTAGCGTTGCCACCCTAGAAATCAAACTGCCTTAAAACCTTGCAGTCCCCTAAGCTTAGGCTTTGGAAACTGCCTCCCATTGCCAAACTAGCCTTTGAGGACTTGCTGACTTGCTTCTTTTTTTCCCCAAGTAAGTTTCTCATCATTTTCCTTATCTTCCCTGATAGCAAATCTTTTATATTATTTTTGGTTTTAATATTATTTAAAACAAATGCAGATTGGCATCATTAAAAAAAGAAGGAATGGAAGGTTTATGGAAATCAAGATTTACTACCTTCAGTGGCTTGTTAGTGGATGCTGTGGAGAAATGCAGAGAAATAGCCTACAGCATAAATGTAAATAATAAAATAAAAATAGTTTAAAAATAAAAAATCTCTGTGTATTTGCTTGATATCTCTAGGCAAAGATGATTTGGTCTCTTCTCCTTCACCCTTTCCTTGGGCTCTGGACAGGTTTACTTTAGCCAGGCTGCTGACCCAAGATAAAAGACTTGGGATGGAATTCAGCTTACTTGACTTAAACAGCATAAAGCTTCTTATAAAGGTGTCTAAACCAGTCTGCTAAAATCCTTTTGTGTCAGCTGAATTCAGTGGTTGCTGAGAGTGATTCATACTCTGAAGGTTTAGTCATTTGATGTTATGTAATTGGGACTCAAGTCAGGCATTTATGGAGCATACTCTCCATATCCTTACTATCCATTATTGATACTCTTGGGCAGTGCAGGTTATGGTGAGGTCTGGGTCTTGATGATAGTCCTGTGTGTATATAACCTATAGATCTAGATGCTACGGGGCTTCTTTAATTGTACCTGTATGTTGGGTTCTCTGTCTGCGGTGCACACACATCACTCGTGTGGTTACAGGTTTGAAATCACTCGACTGTCTTTAAATGCTGACATGGCTAAGGTTTTTAAACGTGCAGGGCCATTCTTTATACGGCAAGAACACTTCAGAAGTATTTAAAAAGGCAGTTTGAACCTGTATGAAAACCTCCAGAGGCAAAATACTAATTACCAAAGCTTTTAAACTGTATTCCATTTTGAATCTGGCCTACTTTGATAGTGACCAGAACCTTTCAGCAAGTAAAGACTTGCTCAGCTGTCACCAACACCGTTGTTTGGGAGTGCTTTTCCAATTTTTGATACTTTGGTTATAGGGATGCCCCAAAAGCATTGACTTTCCTTGAGCTCCTCGGCAGTCTGGTAACGTGCCTCTCCTGGGCAGGGAAATTTGAACAGGGACGCTGTGAGATGATGACAGTCCTTTGGCAGGCTCCTTTTTTGATGTTGGTTTTCTGAGTTCAAATTAGGAGCACCTAAAACATCCTATAGAATTTCTCTTGCGCAAACACTTGAGCAGAAATTGTTGCCTGTTGCTGTTCTGGAGCAGTGTCTTGGGAGTCTTGGCTGTGCTTCTGTTAACAGAAGAATTACAAATCCAATTCTGTGCTGAACTTGGTTAAAATGCTGGGAGGTGATTTAGAATAGTGAATGGTGCTGCTACCTTAACTTGGGGTCATTAAATGATGGGGTGCTTTGTAAGTTCAAGTGATCTTGCTTTTAAAGCTTGCTTTGTAACTGAGGTAATTCTGCATTGAAAACCGTCAAAGGTGAAACATCTCTTTGGAAGAAAGGCAGGCAGTGTTTATGCTGCATCCAGAAGTGCTCTCTGTGGTAGCCTGCTCTTTACAAAAGAAATAATTATGCAAAAACACATTCTAAGAACAACATGGTTGAGGAATTTCATTCATTACCTAATCGTAATGACCAAAATTTGAAGCTAACCTGCAACCAAGAGGCCATTTAAAACAATTATGTGTTTTAAATTGGGAGGCATAAAAGGCAGCAGAAGCGTAACTTCCCTTGTAGTTTACCCGTGGCCAAAGGCCTTTTCACTTGTTTGCGTGCTGTAAATGAAATGCCATGGAAGCTTCATAGGGTTCTCCTGGTCACCGGTCTTTAAAATCCCATCCCAAAACGTCAGACTTTATCAGCTTGTTTACAGCCCTTGTTAAGGTAGTGTTTGCATCTGACCAGCAAAAGGATGAGGTCCTGCCTGTTACGTGATACGACTCTTCTGCTGCTACCGCTGTTCTTAGATGTATGGCAGATAACCAAGGACCTTAGCAGGAGGCTGTGTTTGTATGTGCTGACCGTGGGAAGAGATTATTAACTCTATAATGTTTCTTTGTTGTATTTTGAAGGAGCGTTTGAGTTTTCACTGATTATGCTGGACAATATAAAGTTGTCTGGTTCTGGACTTGGTCGATTCTTTCTTTTTTTTCCTTCATGGCTTTTGAGACTGTCCTTAGAATAAGCCTCAAGTGGCTGGATCATTATTTATAAAAATGAGCAGTTACCAGGGATGCTATGCAGATGGCATTTCTGGAGCACAAGTTCCAATGACAGAGAGGGCTTTTTTAATAGACGTGTGGTTTTGCTGACATGAATGGTCTGCATACATTATCCATTTATGTATGTTCTGGACATTGAGCAATCTGTTCTACAGACAGTTAAAAATCTAACATTCATTAAATGCCTCTTATTTTTGTGACTGCTGGGAAGACCTCGAATCTCGAGTTGTTTCTCAGCCTCCCACAGTACTATTTTGTGAAAGCTTTGGCTTTCTCTAACGCATGGTTTTCCGGTTTGGCAGCGCAGCAGTACTTTTGTTGTTTAACTCATGCAACAATAGATGAACATGAAGCAGAGCTGTGTGCTAGGAAAAACTAGCTTAGTTGTCTCTGGAGGCTTGGAGGTTTTCATATACATCTGAGGTCTGGTCACTAGTCTTCACTGCAGTAAACGAGAATGTTTCATCAGTTTCTGCTTGTATTCCCTATATCATGGTATGGTAGTGGGTTGGAACTGGATGATCTTAAGATCCTTTCCAGTCCTAACTGTTCTGTGATTCTCTGTCTGTTAACCCCTACCTTGGGGCTGATGGCCGTACAGATGCACAGAAACGGCCGCTGTCAGGAGCCTTGCAGTCAAGGGATAAGAGATACCTTGGTCAGTTCAGGCCAGAGGATCTCAATGAGTTTTCTTCCTTAATCCCTTATGGTGGATCAGTCTGATATAATGGCCTCATAGTATTTTCACTGTTATTTTAATCTTGCTTCTCCTTCTCACTACATTTTTTGACACCACTGAAAGCAGCTTTTCCATCAGCCTCTCATACTCATTCCCAGGGTCTAGTCTGGATGCTCACCATTTCTTTCAGATGTTTATTTCTTACCATTTGTTTATGGTAGGACACAGAAAAACCTTGAAGAATGTGCTTGCCCTTTTCTTCCCTTCATCTTGGAACAGCAATAGACTTGGGTGGGCGTCTTCCCATTTTTAGGTGAGTTACTGTGGTAATTGCACAATTTAGGTGTATCCTAGATGAAAATAGTGTATTACCTAATATAGAACAGTTCAGGAAACAGTATGATGCTGACATTGCATTTTTTCCATTTGTTTTTTGAGGTTGGTTATTTCCTTCTAGAAGAATAAGTGTCCTTGGCTAAAGTTGTTTGTGCCACATAAATAACCAAGTGTTTCAACTTCTTGGGTAAATCTCTGATCAGAACAGAAGATAGTTCAGTTATAGTTAGTAAGCCAGCCTGTGAGATGAAAACAGAGTAAATTTTTGTATTGAGGAGTAAACACAAGACTGCTAAATCTGTTTCAAGCATACCATCTTCCTGTATTGTATTGATTACTAGCATATCTCAGAATGTGATTCATGCATATTGACCTGCACGGGAGCTTAGGAGGTGGTTGGAAACTGAGCGAACAGTATTGCCTGGGCCCCCACCCTTACTGTGTCATTTGTCCCTCTGCCATCCAAATCCTGATGACTTCTTGGGGCAGGCACTCACTGAGCAGTGCGGTTTCCTCTTAAATGAGCCTTTTGTACAAGTGATGCTTACACAGAGTGGAACTGGGTTCTGAAAAGCTCCAACATTAGTGATTTTTTTTTTAGCTCCAGCTCATACTCCTCAGGTGTTGAAGGGTCTGTAACAGACACACATGTTCATTATTTCCTGTTTGATGTAATCTCAGATGAACCAGAAATGGGGTATGATTTCAATGGAAATGCCAGAGGGGTGAAGAGTTGTTGAGATGCATGAGGAAAAACAAGGTTGTATCAAGTCCTCAATACCTAAGAAGAATTAGTTATGTTCCTCAAAAATAGACAGTGACTCTGGTCACCCTTTTAATTAATAAATTTTAGGTTAATCAGTTATTAATTCGGCTTGAACATGAAACTTTTGAGTTGGTGTTTGCTTTTGGTCACTTTCAGTTGATCTCTTTGCACTTATTATCATAACTGTATGTGTTTAGCTGAGTGATACCCTAGGAATTTTTGATTTGCAGCTGATCCTGCACATAGTCTCCAGAATGGTATTTATTTGCTCTTTCCACCTTGGTTTCCCTCCCTGTGAAACAGTATTAATCTTTAACTCTTTGCACAATAGATTATAAAAGTATTAATCATCTGATGCAGTGGGCTTGTCTTCAGTGCAGTAGTCACTTAAATGAGTACACTCATGTCGTAGGACTCGAATGGAGAAAGGAGTGACTGGGGTGTGAGACATCAGGAGCCATGCAAGGCAACTGGCCAAGCAGAGAGGCTGGCTCAGCAGGAAGTGGTTGATGGTTGATGAGTTACTAGTGTTAACGGCCTGAAGATAAAACCTGCGTTACAGTCTGAGCTTGTGAACATGATAAAAGCCTTTACAGGTGGAACTGTAGCATTATTTTGTTTATATTTACTCTGCAGAGCTTGGCTTGTTCCTGTGCTCATAACAGAGTCCTAACTTGAAATGTAATAACTCACTCAGCTGTTCACAAGTTAATTTCAAGGAGGAAAATGCAATTAAAAAAAAAAAAAAGAAAAAAAAACCAACCAGCAATTAATAGTAACTTCTATTAAAACCAGCTTCTCTTGGTCAATATTGACATACACTTGAAACGTGCCACTCCAAACAAGAAGCTCCTTGAGTAGAAGCACAAAAGCAAAATGATCGCTTTCCATGTGCTCTCTAAGCTCTTTTAATAGCTGTGGCCTTTTCCTTTGTCTGTGTGGTACACAATTTCCAGGTTGTGCTGGGGTTATTGTACTTCTGTCCTTGAAGATGGTTTTACTGTAGAAGGGGGAATAAGGACCTTACAATTGGAGTATGGTGGAAGTCTGGTAAAACCTGAAAACTTGCTTTTTGGAACTTGGTTTTTATTTCCTTTTTTTTTTTTTTTTTAGGTATCTTTATTTATTTGTATTTTAATGTAGTTTAAGGGATTTTTTGCAGTGGAATTGATCTGTATGGGTTTTTTTTTTTGTCCGTTCAGAGGAGTCATGAATTGCTGGAGGCCGGAAAAGCATTACAGGGGAAGTCACTGCATTTCCCTGTTCTTAGATTCTTCAGTAGAGGTATGTTGATGGACAATGGTAGAGGAAGAGGATGAGATGGGATGTTTTAGCTCATCAGTAAGGCTTTTTTATGTTCCACTTCTGCCAGGGGAGTAATTCTGTCAGTGAATGCTGGAAAAGCTGTAATCTAAAAGAGTATTTAGTTTGGCCTGTGTATTTTTTTTGACTGAGGGAGAGTGGGTTTTGGGTCTCTGCTCTGAGGACATTTCTATGTAGATGAGATATTTCAAGGTAAGCAGTAGTGAGAAAGTACAGTTAATTACCTCCTCCTGCATGATCTCATTTATGCACTAAGAGCTTTCTAAAAGGCAGGAAATTGGGCAGAACAAAGCTTTAACCTGAATCGCTCTGTTTTCACCTGAAAACCGTAGCTTCACAGCTGTGCAGGGCTTGTTTCTGCTCTTTTCATCAGAGTCTTATTAGGGTCTCTCAGAGAGGGAAACCTAGATAGCATGTTTGTTTGCTTTTCATCTTATATATATTTATTGGGAAGGCAAGGGTGCCACAGAATAGTTTGAAAGTGAAAAGTGGGTTTGTTTGCAGTGACAATAATACTGTGTGTATCTTCAGTTAAAATTTCTTGAGTGAATCAAAGTTCTCCGTCAGGATAAGAACTAGAAACAACAGCAACAACAAAATCCTTAGATAAATGCTGTGGTTGTACAGGAAGGAGGTACTGGCTTATAGCTCAAAATTTGGTTTTAACTTGGAGATACTCCTTCTAGTAAAATAGTCGCCAAACTTTTGATCCAGATGGAATCCTGACAGTAATTACTTGTTCATATGGTACAATCATTGCTACTGCTTTCACAGCTATTCTTGAAGAGAGTAGGGTGTTTTTGTGTTAGTATTTGTTACTGCTCCCTCTGCTTTCTAGGCACAGCATAACACCATTTTGTGGGAGTATTGATCTTTACTGGCATTGATATTGCCTGCCTGGATTGTAGTGCAACTTGGTTGTGATTTTTGACAACTGAATTACATCTTTTTCTATTTTATACTGCCTCACTGTAACTGCCCAGAAGATGATAAAGCACCAAGGGTGTGAGTGAATAAACTGATTTCAAAGGAAAACTCAGGTCACATCTGATGCAAGTGGTGTTCTCTCTAGGAATGCCCCTTCTGCACACAGGCATGTTGGTTAGAGGTGACTGTGCTATGACCAGGCAGCAAAGACCTGGGCTGATGCTGTGGGCATTACATAGAGAGATTCTGTGCACGGTTGCATCACCTCTTTATGAGTGTCTCCTGAGTATGTATGCCATCTAAAAATTCAAACAGAATGCCAGACAACCGTGGTTCCACAGCAGCTATCAATATTCTCGTTGGAGGACTTAGGTCAGAGGCCAAAGAACAAACCAGCGACGGAGCTGTATTGCTATGTAGGGGCTGCTCTGTGGTGAGATTGGGTGGTGGCCTCATCGTGATGCCTTTCACCTGCTCATATCTGTTGTTAAGTTCACCTTTGAAACCAAGTCACTAGTCTAAATTCTGTTGTGACAACAGGAGCACAAACACGCTGTGTTAATCTGTGTTCGGCATGGAGGCTCGGCGGCTCTGATGTCGAAAGTGACTTGTGCCACACTAAAAAAGTAAAGAGAGAAGCTGTTATACAATCCAACGCAGCAAAGTTAATAAGTAGTTCAGCAGCTGAAGAGGCCAGAGGGACAGCCTACGTGACAAGTGCTTCAGATGCCCTCCCCATCCGGTATTACTAGTGGAGCCTGTCCTACGGAGTGAGTACCAACAGTTTGCCTTGGCCTGCTTGGGTGAGCAGTTGGGCCAAGACCTGCTGATGCTCTGGGGCCGTGTCTAATAGGTGGGGATGTAGCAGTGTAAGTCAAAGAAAGTGGGTGAAAAGCAGAAATTAGGAAAACAAATGCTCTAGAAACTGATCTGAGCGCTCTCGCCCTTTTCCCCCCTTCCCTGCCCTCACAGAGGAAACTTAAAAGAGGGTTATATACAATCTAAGGGGAAAATAGTTGCATGGAAAGGCAGCTAAAAAAGCCTTGTCACTAATTTTAAATGTATTTAATTAAATGCTGTGTTAATTAATGTGCTGTAATTGATCCATTTTAAGCAGAAACACGGAATACCAGGGTTGCACGTAGACCTACAAAAAGCTGGCTGGGTTGTACATATTCATGCCAAAGCATGGCAGTCTGTCACTTGTGCCTGCCACTGAAATTGATTTCAGAAAGTCCCTTTAAAACTGATTGCACATCCTAATACATGAAGTTTTATGGGTAACCTACCCTTGCAGATTGTGGGCTACAAGGGCTTTTACCACCTTGAACGTGAAACATTATATTTGAGCTAATTTTGCAGCTGGGGCTAAAGCAAAAAGAACTCTAAATCCATTGCCAGTTTGTCTTGATCATCATAAACAGTAAAATGTGTGCATATTGTGCCCTCTGACAGCCCTTTGTATAGCTGACTGGAATTTATACATGTAAGTGTTGTCACTGAAGTCAAGAAGAGCATTCTTATAATAACCTGAGTCCTCATTTCTTTAGTTTGACTTGTCCAGCATAACCACTAGAAAGTTTTGTTCTTTAGTTTCTTTGCATTTTAGGCTTGGAGTACATATCAGATTTCTAATATTTGGGCATCAGTGTGGAGATACGGTCATCTTCTGTTACCACATGTTTAATCTTCCATTGTTGGATATAAAACCACAAAACTGATAATTGCAGTAGCAACCAATCTATTAGTTCAGATTTAGAATAACATTTTAAAACTCTCCTAATCTCCTCTAACCCCTGTTTATCTTTCTTTTGGGGAGATACTTCTAAGTATCAAGCTCTGATTTATGTAGTCGAGAGGTTACTTGATTTAAATCCAAACACTAAAATGAGTTTGTAGATTTATGTGCCAGCAGAAATTGAAACACTGTTTTGCTGCTGGTGTGGTATTTGCAGCTAATTGAGTTGTGGATGCTAAGAAATGAGGAGCTCAGCTTGACTCCTTGGCACCACAGAATTTTTGCCCTGGTTAGTAATTTCGAAGACCCGATTGCAAACAATGGTTCAATGGGCACACTCACTAAATTGTGCGGGTAGTGATGTCAGAAAAATTTACCTTCTGCATGTTACCCAGAAGCCTGAGTCTTCTGCCTCGCAAGTGTAAGGAGAATGGGAATGAGAACTCATCTATGGGAGAAGCAGAAAGCTAATGGTAGAAAATAGAGTGATTGGATGTATTTTCAGTTGTTCTCTAAATATTGGCTGTTGCATTATATTCTATGAAACGGACATTTGAAATAATTCGAAATGGTTTGGCTTGCCATTACATTCTATACATCTGAGTAAGAATGGTAGCAGTTAGCTAACTAAAAAAAGGGGATAATACAGGAGTATAGGCTAGCAAAAGCATTGACAAAGGTAAAAAAAAAGAAAATGGGAAAAAACTGGAAGGAAATATCTTTAAAGGTGCCGGGAGATATTACCTTCAAACCTCATTAACTGCTTTCTTTTTCCCCCTATTTAGAAGTGCCTTACCTCAAAGGTAATTGGTTTCATGCTCATCCAACATTAATGGTATTAATTTTTGATTAATTTAACAGTAGCATTGTCCATCTGTCAGTGCAAACCTCATCTGTTAGAGAGATAAGATCAACATGTCTGCAAGTTCATTGTAGATCGGCAGGCAGCGGTTGCGTGTATGTGTTCAGGGTTCTCTGTTAAATAATGGAGAGGCTTTTATACCAGTACACCAGTGCATAGACTTCTGAAACCAGATGTGCCTGGATGTACTAATGCAGGATGGCAGATGAAGTGTCCTAGCTCATGTTTAGAGCCTACCTAAAGCTGGTGATATTCTTAGCCAAAACCTGAAGTTAGTCTCTTCGATGAATGCCCAGTTTTCCAGCAGAGTGGAGCCCTTTGGAGATGCTGATGGAGAACACTACAGAATGCTCAGTGTTTCTCAAATTTGGCCTTTAGTTGAACATCCTTATTTGGAAACCCCATCTCCTCTGTTTGCACCACCCCCCGAGTTTGGCTTACAAAAGGCATTTTGAATGGAAACAATTGCTGGATGTGCTTTGCTTCTGCACTTTATAAAGTTGGCTGTGCAGCTGTGAGTAGAGGAGCTTGTATGTGTATGGTCAGGAACGCTCAGCTTCTCATGAAAACGTTACTGGTGGTGCTACCAGAGGTTGAGAACTGCTGTCTGCTAAAATAGTTTGAAGTGAGACAAGCGGTGTAAAACTATTCCAGTTTCCTGTTTGGATGCTAAAATGTGCTTTTGAACAACAGTTAAGTTTAACACTGTGTTTTTGGTTTGGACAGAGATGAGCATTGGCACCATAAGGAGAGCAGTTTCCTTTGCTACACTTGAGACAGTGTCTAAATGCTCTTTAGGAAACACCAGATAGTGATTCTGTCTTGTACCTGACTGGTGGGAGCTAGAGCAGCGCTCTTTCTAACAAGTGGGCATATACATTCTTAGATTCATTAGAAATTCTTACTTTTGTAATAACCTCCTCCAGCAGCAGCTTAAAGCAGGCTCTTACATCTCACCATGCTGCTCCAGATTTGAACTGCATTGGCTAACCCAGTGATACTTGGATAGAGAGTTTACTCATCTTTATCACTTGAGCAGCCCAGGTCCTGTGTTCTCAGCTGTTGAGCTTGGAAAGGATAAAACATTGAAATAGGTCATTGCTGCTTGAAATTCTATCACAGCCAGCCTCTATTTCACAGCCAGGGCTGACTGTAGAGAAAAGCAACAGCTTTTCCACATCTGGTATGAACTCTGTGCTCTGGTTTTGGGTTTGACTTACTTTTCATCATTTACCTGAGCAAAGCTCTTTAGAGCTGTGGGATGCACCAGGCTGCCAGTGCTGAATGGTGTGGGAGACCCTGATGCTAATTCCTTCCTCTCGTTCTGCATGTAGCTGAGCTTGGTGTGTTGGCATTTCTTCCCAGTCTTTGAATTCGGATTCTTTTTTAAAAAATACAAATTTTGGTGGAATTGTGGCGTAATTCAGTATTTTGAGTAGTGTGAATTGTGAAGCTGAAATGGCTTATTGACCTCATTGCCTTGGATTCTTCAGTTTGGGCAAGTGGTAAAAGTTTTCATTATTTTTCAACCAGCTTTCAGTGGAAGCTGTAAATATGAAGGTAGTCGTAATAATTGTTGTCCAAAGTACTTGTTTTATATTTATCAGAGCTGCTGATCAGTTAGTGGAAACCCATGCACGCATCTATGAAGTAGGTGACTGCATTTTCAGTATGGTCTGCAATGCTGCCTCTAGCATTGATGCCATCAGGAGTTGATAGCTGCTCAGTGCTTTTGGTCCTGCACATGTAGGAATCCTTTATATGTATTTAGCTGTGTATTCTTTCCTAAATCTGTGCTCAAGGGAAAATACTCTTGGTCATTCTTAACACAGTGCAAGGGTGGGTGCTGGAGGATGCAGACCATCAATTCTCTCTTGGCTAACCAGCTGAGTGTGTCTTGTGAAGCCAAATCAAATACTTGAAAATGCTTTATAAGAAAATACTAGACTACAAATAGAAACAAGTTGCCTATAAATCTGTGCAAAAAACTGAGATTGAGTTTAAAAGCAAAGCAGAATTTAGTTTTAGAAAAGTGTGAATCTGGGGGATCTGTACAGGAGGGTGCCGTTATAGGAGCTGGTGGAAAAGGCCATTGCTGCACTGACAAAAGCTGTCAGCTGAAAAGCTGTGTCTATGTAAGTGCTGGCTGAAGCTCCTCAGGCCTCCTGTCCCATCATTCCCACCCCACATTACCCTTTGCTTGGGTGGTCCAGCTGTTTACAGGCAGCCTGTGAGTGAGGTCAAGAGATTCATCAGTGCTCAAAGAAAGGAGTGGGGATTATTTTTGACCTCCCAGGCCTGCAGATGGTTGAACCAGCCCGGTTGAGGGGGCAATCAGTGGGAAAGCAGAAATGGAATGCAGAAGGAGGGAAAGGGTTAGATCACGACTCTGCCCAAGACAAACTGTCCCTTTTCACTGACTGTAGGTTAAATAAAGAGCTGTGAAGTTGGCTTCTCAGCTAGAGGTTTATTCTATGTTGTTCTGGCTCACATAAGCTATAGAAGTGGCTCCATCATATTCATTTTCCAAGCACCAGATCTTTTCCAAAAAGAAAACCAATTTGCAGCTCAGTGCATTTCAGTGCTAAGCTTTTCATAACGGGTAGGGCTGTGTTTACCTAGCATTCATCCAGTTCTGGCTGCATTATGATAAATTCAACCTTATAAACTTTAGTATAGGTATATGTTTTTTTGCCACAGTGCTCCTGTAAAGTTTACAGATTAACTAGAGTTCTTTTGTAGCTATGGTTTTATAATTGGGAATTTTTAGAACTAAAATATTGCGTGAATTTTCCCTTAAAAACAAAACAAAAGAAAAAGAAAAAGCCTAACCATGAACGACTGAAAACTGAAGCAGGGAGTTTGTGCTCTTTGCTCTGTCTCTATCTTCAGCTGTTTCCCACTGGGACCTGAATAGCAGTGCAGGACATGGAACTGGCAAGCCACCTACCAGTGTGCTCCAGGAAGGCATGACTCTTCAGATGCATGCTGAAACACCAGGTACATTAAAATGCACATCTCCTCCCAGCATCACATTGCTGGGAAAGGTGTGGTGCAATCTGTGTCTGTGTGAGAATGTGTTCCCTCCCCCCCCTTTATCAAGTAATATATTAAATTTTGGAGGCCACACTGCAGTTAGGGAGGATTAACTTGATGTCAAATTCGGCTTTCAGGGTCCTGTTTTATCAAGCCTTGAGTTATGAAAGTAGAATGTAAAGGTGGGTCGATGACCTTGTATCCCAGGGGAACAATCTTACTGAGCTCATGTCAGGCTATAGATTCCTCTCTGGACTGCAGAGAAGAAAAGCAGATTCTGTTGGCCTCTGTGGCTACAAGTCATAGCTGCAGCTGTAAATTCATCCTAATACCCCACACAGTGCCCAAGACCAGCTGGCATGTTGTAGTAGCTTTTTAGCTAAAAAAACTAAAATTTTGGTTTTAAAATCTCAGACACTGCTAAGTTGTATTTCTCTTTCAAAAGTGGAATGTCCTTCCAGTTTCTGGAGTGTTGGCAATTGTTAAAGAGCTAACTTCATTGGGAGGAGTTGCTTTCCACCATTCATTGTTTGGGAGCTAATTGCTCATTGTTTTAAACTCCACTGAGAGTACCTGCAACTGAGACCAGCAAAGTTTTGCTAATATGCAAGTCTGACACAAATAATACCACATTTGAGCTCACTGACTTGCTAACATGGATGATGTGTTGCCTTTCCAAGCCTGGTACCATGAACCACACAAAGATTTGGAAGTTTTTACCATAAAATGTTTGGTCAGTAAAAGCATATTGAGAAGGAAGGTTTTTACTGTTGCCTTTCCTTAAACAGCTGTTCTTAGCCAGTTAGGGAAGGTTCTACAGATGTTTATGGATCCCAAGTGTATATTTGTGGACCCAGATCATTGGTCCCCAAACTGACCCACAGTCTTTATTGGCCAGTATAAATATCTGCAGTCGTGTGAAAAGAGAATGTGTGGTGGATCAATTCCTAGCCCAGTGTCTGTGATGAGGCAACACTGTAAAGTTTGGTCCACAGAGAAGTGATTTTCATTGTTTTCTGCAAGTGCTCTGCTAAGGTGAGATGGTTTGCTTGGTGGCAATAGACCTGTGTTGGGAAGAGACCTCACACGGGAGATTTCAGAGAAAGACAGCTCAGTTTATCTGCCTTTACTCTCACTGTCTTTCACTGAGCTGAGAAATTGGCATCTGTATGTTTTGCTTTCAGTGCCAGCACTGGCTGCCAGGAACTGCTGCCTCCCTGGGCAGGGCTTTCAAAATGGAAAACCAAGGGAGCACAGAGGAGTTGTTAATTACTGCAGATAGACAAATTGGCTTCTGAAGGACCACCCATGGCCTAAGTGCACTAGTACTGCTTGGGTAGGAAGTACCAGGGGGATATGCACAGGCTGGATCCATGGGCTGTGAGCAATTGCGTGAGGTTCTGCAAGGCTCATTGCTGTGTTCTGCACTTGGGCCACAGCAACCCCATGCAGTGCTATAGACTTGGTGAAGAGTGGCTGGAAAGCTGCTCAGTGGAAAAAGACCTGGGGGTGTTGGTCAACAGCCAGATGAACAGGATCCAGCTTGTGCCCAGGCAGCCAAGAAAGGCAACAGCATCCTGGCCTATATCAACGATAGTGTGGCCAGCAGGACCAGGACAGTGATTGTCCCTCTGTACTGGGCACTGGTGAGGCTGCACCTCAAATCCTGTGTTCAGTTCTGGGCCCCTCACTATAAGAGAGACATTGAGGTGCTGGATTTGGTCCAGAGAAGGGCAGTGAAGCTGGCAAAGGGTCTGGAGTACAAGACTGATAGGAGTGACTGAGGTACTTGGGGTTGTTTAGTCTGGAGGAAAGGATGCTGAGGATAGAAGACCTTACTAGTCTCTATCTGTAAGGAGGCTGGGGTGAGGTGGGGATCAGTCTCTTCTGACAAATAACAAGTGATAGGACAAGTGATAAGATTTGAACTAGATGATCTTTAAGGTCCCTTCCAACCCTAACCATGCTTGATTCTATGACAAAGAGAAATTTGCACCAGATATTGTACTGGATATTAGGAAAAATATACTCACTGCAAGGGTTGTCAAGCACTGGAACAGGCTGCCTAGAGAAGCGCTTAAATCACTATCTCCGGAGGTATTCAAAAGACATATGTGACACTTAAGAGCATGGTTTAGTGGTGGACTTGGCAGTGCCAGGTTAATGGTTGGACTTGGTGATCTTAAAGGTCTTTTCCAACCTAAATGATTTTATGATTCTATCTCCTGAGAAATCTGGGGATCCTTTCTCTTGAAATACGAGCAGAAAAATAGTTTTCTGTATTCCATACCTGCTGGTATACAGATGTATTCACAATCACTTCAGCACTGTGTGGAATTTTCAGTTTTCGAGAATGTGAGAGAAGCAAAGAGAACAGACTTGATGTGAATGCTACAATGTGGTGTGGCATTCTAACATTCTCATAGAACAGCTTTTGATAAAAGTCTGGGCTGATGAAGGTCAACACCTGCGTAATAGATTTCCCAGTAAACTCAGGTACTGGGATTATTAAACTCCTCCATCAGATACATTCAGAACACCACTCTGCATTGGTTTTGGTCCAGTCCCTTACTTTTGCTCTGCTCTTTTCACTTCACACACCATTTGCCTGTTGAGGGCAGGTGAAGATGAGTTCAGCCGTTGCACTGTGCGTCTGCCCATGTTTAGGAATGGTTCTTGCAGTTACACAAAAATTGCACGTGGACAACAAGTTATGGGTTTTTTTTTTAAAATGCTACTTCTGTTTTAATGTGTGGGTTATGTTTAACTCCAGCTAATAACTGACGTGAACAAGTGCAAAGTATCCGGCAGAGAGCAGAGGATGTTGAAGGGCATGAACAGAAAGGCATGGTGGTTACTGAAGACATGATTTGCTCAAGTTGGTCTGGAAACTTGGTGATTGTAATTTTTGTTGGTCATTAAGTGTTAGCATTTTAGAAGTAGGCAGGTGATCCAGCAAATATAATGATAAAGTACATTTGCTGAGGGAGAAAAAAGTACTTTTATGATAGTTGGGAGCATACTGAACTCAGTCCTTTGACTGAACTCAGTTCTTACTTGACAATACGTTGTCATGAGGTGTTGTTTTAAAATGTTAGATCTATTTAATATTTTCAGATGACTGGTGGTGATTTTTTCAGATTCTACTTTGTAAAGTACACTTGTGATTCAAAAGAATGTCCATATCGATACCATTTCCACCAATGTTTATATGGTTATTAATGTTGTCTCTGGATGAAGTACACTAGAAATAAATTTGGGAAGATTTACCTACTGCTTCACACACACTTGGGGTGTGTGGCTTATATTATGGTGTGTGTGTTGCTAATACAGGAGTTCAGTGTATCATCATTTTACTGTTTAGTGTATAAATAGTAATTACAAGTAGAACTTGAACATCTAGTAATTTCTAACAATATTTGACTGAGAGTGATCTGTGCTTTTATGATTATAAGGATGCAGTTGTGCTGAAGATCCTCTCTTCTTCCAGAATCCTTTGTGCATGTCTGTATGTGTGCATATATATGCATGAGTACTTGGCCTGTGTAAGTAGGAGAGAAAATCGCTTGTTGAGATCTAATCTTTTATTCTTGGTGTAAATACTCTTGTACTCGTGCTTCCTTTATTGTTTTGCTAACAGCTGCCATCCTCTGAAAAGGGAGCGCTGGAGCATGAAGGGAGATGGGAGGAGCGGGAATCTCCCATGCTGTGTGCAAATGTACCATAATTGTTTATGTTCATTTTTGGTCTGGTTGTGAGTTACAAATCTTGTAACTCTTCACATCTGTTTTGGGCATTTTCATCCAAGAATGTGACAAAACTTTAATGAATAGCTCCTTTTGCAGTTAAGTTTTAATAGCCAGGTTTAATTGAGGGGAAACTGATAGGCTGGAAAGAGACCGGCTGGTTGGGTGATTCCAGTTTTGTGTGAGTGGGTTAAGATACTTGTGAGCTAGTTTCAGAGGAGCTGCATTGCTTCTAAGCCTGCTTGTGGTGGGATTTCAGAAGTCCGTATCCTAGATGCCTAGGTCCTGTTGGCTGGAATGAGTGCAAATGTCTAGTCACGAAGAATTGATGGGAAATCAGTGTTCGGTTGTAGGAAACTTGGTCATATCTCAAGTATTTGATGGATCAGAGTAGAACATGGCTCTGTGCACTAAACACAAATGAGCCTTTCTGCTTTGTTTTTGAGGTTTTAATCTTTATTTTAGCAGATTGAATGAACAAGGTAATTGATTTAACTAGCTGTTTACCCTGAGGTATTTTCTGTATTCTTTATATGCATACAAGATCTACTTCCTTTTTTATCCCCCTTTTCTTCTTTACAAGCTAAGGGTATTTTTTTCTGACCAAAGTTAATTCAGGAGTTGTGAGGAGGTTTTTGTTAATTGCAGGCCTAGAAATCTGATGTCCTGAGATGTCTAATTTGTCTGTCACACTTACTGTTCATTTGATTGTCCTTTGTCAATGCCTCGCAGTTCCTACTGGGATTTTTTGACACATGGAATTTGAACTCGTTTATCTTACACACAGAAAACTTCATTAACATTTTGCTAGGGGCTGACAGCAAGGACAACACCACAAATGATCTCCAATCAACAACTTTTACGACAAGTTGTACTGGAAGCAACACCCATGCTGTGCGTTTACCGACCGGCCCTCAGGCCAGGCATGCAGCCCATTTCCAATCATCCAGCAATCGATTTTTGTTAGAGGCAGCAGCTGTGTGCAAGTGGGAACCCTTATACGTGTGTCTGCCTCCTGGCTTGGGTCTCTCTTCTCTGTTTACATAGCACTGGCAGTGCTGACCTTCAACTCATTTCTCTCCTCTTGACGCTGAGCTCTTAGGACAACAGCAGTTCACAGTAGAAGCATCCCAAAAATGTTGAGCTAGAGGTAAAAGTGTTTCAGGCCTGACTCTTTTTCTGGGGTAAGGGGTCATTGCTGAGGATGATCAGTGGCATTTGACCTGCAGACCTCTGCTCCGCGCACACTGTGGTGCCTGTTTTCATAGGTGAGTTGGTGAAGTCTTTGCCTCCTTGGCGAGCATTTCTTTAGGTTTCTCTTTATTTATTTAATATATCTTCGCTGTGGTGCTCCTGCCTGTGGGTACTTTGTACTTTTAAAACCCGAAGCAAACACGCCGTGTTAGCTACAGTAGATAAAGCAACTGTGTAAATATACAGTGACCACACTTTTGAGCTTGTTTGTTGGAACAGCCGCGTTCATGAATGATTCCCATATTCCTCAGCAACCAGCCTTGCTGCGGGAGGTCCCGGCCACGGTGAAGGAGGAGAGGTCTCCTTTCTCCTTTCTTAGATAAAAGGATGTCTCTTGGATAGCCTGTTGGTGGCTGATCTTTGTAAATCAGAATTGGGTAGTGGGAGAGTGCACCATCCTTGTAGTGTGGCCCATGGCATCTGCTGGTTTGAGGCATGCATGGGGATGGTCAGAGTTGGTTCACCGCTGTAGCTGTAGGCTCAGGTGCTGGTCCTTCGCAGTTTTGTAGTTTTGCTTTTCAGGCTTGTCTGTCTGGTACAGAAGTAAAGGTCTAGCAGAGACAGGAGTCCTGGGTGTAGGCTCTGCTGTAAGGATTTGCATGAGTGTATTTTTGTATGAATGCAAAATGTCTTTTTTGCATGAATGGCCTTTTGGATGGCTCCTTTTCCTTGAGTTAAAATCAATGTTTATAACATAAGGTGCCTTTCTTAAAGTAAGTAATAAGGCATGAACACAGAGTTGCTGCAAAAATCCCTGATAGTGTGCTGATGCCGTGCCTCCATCCAGGTCAGCCAGTCACTGGCGTAAATCACAGCACGTCAGTGTGTCCCTTGCCTTGTCCTGCCCTGAGTCAGAAGGAAATGCTGAGAAAGAGTACTCGTTTGGCTCTGTATAAAGCAGAGTACCACCTTCACTGCCTGCAGACTCCTGGGACCAAGCCACAGTGAGCACTGCAGCTCCAGCATGCATAGGGAAGCTGCTGAGCTCTTATGGAACAGCAGAGTCTTCTTGAAGTTTGGGCACTTTGGAGTAGCTGTTCTTGTGTGGTGCTTTCAGATTGCAGCCTGGTTATGCCTTTTCATCTCCTCCGCAAGGAATGTGTAAGTGCACCACAGCCACACACATGATAATGTGTTGGTTACCCATGTTTGCAAGAGCTGCAAATTTTTTGTTGCTCTTTCTCGTATAAATGCTAGCAGATGTAACTAGTGGATGTCATGAAAGATCAGCATGAGGAAGGGAGCATTTGCATTTAAACCCCATCTAAATATATCAATACAAATAAACATTTTAACAAGAGGCAAGCCATAAACAGCCTTGGGAGAGTTGCTCTGTCCTTTAAAGCCTCTGCTTTCTTATTTTCCCTAGTTTGTTCTTTGACAGATGCCAAATGGAGAAAAGGAGGATTTCAGTGGTGGCTTGTGCAGCTGGTGTATACGACTACATCTCTAACAGGTTATTTCTCATTTCCCCAGTGCCAGCACTTCAAGGGAAGCCTTGTTCTGTCACCTTCGTTTTACTTTAATGTTCTTTAGAGTTTAATGGTGTTGAAACAGGGAGGAGAAGGTGCAGTCTTACACAGTCAGTCACTTTTTGTGGAACGGTAGTTACAAAGGATGAGATTCAGTTGCCTCCATATAAGAATAAGAGGCCATCTATATACTTAAAGATATCTAGGGCATACAGAGTGGCATATGTGACAACCTGCAGTAGATCTGAGCCCTTATACAAAGGCCACTGGTCCTGCCCTGTCCCAAATGGCAGTAGGTATCTGGGCTGCCGGGGAAGAAAGTTTGGGGAAAAGTTCCTGCAGCACCTTGGGTGTCTGTGCGCAAGGCATCCTTTTATCCTTCTCATGCTGTGTAAGAAGAGATGACTGTTTTGTGCCCTAGTTTTCATGTCAAAAAAGCAAGGGTGATAACCATAACTTGTCGGAGTTGCCACGAGGACAGTTCATGAGGATCAGAAATGAGACAGACCTTTTTTCTGTTTCTCCTGGATTTATATTCTCTCTGTCCTTCCAGTGAGAGGAAATTAGGTTTGCTCTGATTATTTAAAGTAGTTGGCAGGATTTGGACCTTGTTGCAAATCATAAAATAAATTTCCTTGTGGTTGTATTGCTTCTTTTTACTTGAATGGTCCTCTGCTGCCATTTAACCAATAAATTCCAGTAACAGCTGACTTATTTGAGGTAGAGGAGAAAAAAAAACAAACCTTAACATTTAGGGCTCCAACAGAGCCTTTTACATAGCCTTTTCATTTTGAGTATATCATCTTGATGCAATTGGAGATCATCCAGACTAGCATTAACCGTTTGGGTAGTAGGAAAGATAACGTACTTACCTGTGGCCTTTTTCGTATGTTTTCACTGTATTGCTGGCCTGTAAAATGTTTTTACCTATGGTTTTGTCTGAATAACAGACAAGTAAAAGAGCTCAGGGCAAGTGTTCCTTCACTGTTTGTTGTCCCCCCGTAATTCAGCCCACTGAAACCAGTAACTTCTGGGGAGATTCACTGAGATTTGCTTATTTTCTTTGTGGTCTGAACTATTGTTTAGAAACATAGTTTGTACTATGCTGCCAGTGCTAAAGACCAGCTTTTATAAAAAGAAAGGTGGTATCAGCAGTCTCTGCTCCATTTGTTCTGTCTTGTCATTCTGCAGTCTGGGGAGCTGGTGGGGATGTCTTGTCTATAGAAATAGGTGGTGGGTGAAGAAACCCATGCCACTCTGAGCGCCTGTGTTTCTGGGTCACAGAAGCTGCCATTCCCTATGATACCTCCACCCCTTTACAAACATCCCAGCTCCCCCTGTGCAAAGATATGCAGTTAGAGGAGGCCGAGTGCTGAGCTGAATCAAGCATCAGACCTCACCAGCCATGCACTGCTTCCCTCACTCCTGTCCTTTCTTCCAGGAAACCAAGGCAGACTCTTGTTTATCTGCACCCTTCTCACACAGTAAAAGCCCTGGGCTTCGGTTTCCACTTCAAAGGCAGTGTTGGCTGCTGTGTTGGAGATGGAGCCTGATAATTTTGGTTATGAGTGGCTGGTATGTTCCTCTGGCTGAAATTACTGCTGGTGGAGCAGCCTGGCCAAGTGATGTCATGTGCCCGCAGCAAGGGCAGAGGGCTGGAAAAACAGTGTCCTTGCGGTGCTCTGCCCTTGTGGTGAGACCACCTCTAAGGGATCCCATGCCAGTCATTGCTGGGCTTCTCCACAGATGCTCTTTGAAAGGGTGCCAGCTCCTGCCAACTGCCGTGGTGGTTTTTGTGCTGTGTCTATGGGGTTTTGTGCTGTGTCTACTAGTAATTGAGATCTGGGAAACCTGTGGGCTTTGGTTCTATAAGAAGATAAAGGAAGAAATGCGCCTGCTGTGTTATCACTGCATGTCACTGTAAAGCCAATAGCTTGTGTATGTCTTTCAAGAGGAGCCATGTAGCCCAGTCTGGCTGGTATGCGTGGCCCTTATTTTTAGATTTATGGTGAGGTAGCACAGGAGGAAACCGACAGCTTGGGATTTGGGTTTGGGTGTTGTGTGCAGTGGCTTGTGCAATCGTACAGCTACTCAGAGGATCTCTTGAAGTGTAACTGTGCTTGCTCATTCAGTGGTTAGAGTACAGGAAGTTTGTGTCGGTGTGTGTGTGGTGGTGTTTTTTTTTTTTTGTTAAAGGTTTTGGTAAAGTAATAGATAGGTCATAGGAAATGACGCAGCTGCTAATCCCTAGATGTGTTCTCTGCTTTCTTCTAAACTGCAGCATTTACTTAAAAAAGTCGTTATGCAACTATACAAAACGAAGTGCAAATGTATGCCTTATATTTTGGAATCAAAACCGTCCTGTCTTATTCTGAACCTTTGAGAAAAGTGATCGAGAGTTTTAATTACACTTTCCAGCCACGTAAATTGCAGAGATAATTGTATACATCAGCACTGTCTGACCTAGTTCTGCTGCCGTGCCTTTCATCTGTGGATCTCAAAGTGCCTTACAAAGAAAATTCCTTCATATTAGAGGATGGGGAACCCAGGGCATAGGGAAGCAAAGTGAATATCCAGCCTGCCAGGGACTGAACCCCAAAGGGAAGCAAGGTCTGCTGAGTCCCAGTGGACTAAGTGGCATTTGCTCTTTATACAAGTGGCCACCGTTACTGACTACTTACATCCTTGTGGTCTGTGCTGTGTAACTGCATGCCCATCTCTTTCTAGAAGGTTTGTCTTGCATTTCTTCTCCTAACTGGATGAATGTCATATGTAATTTCCTTCTAAACCTCTCAGATTTCGTTATAATTTGTGGTTCTGGAGATTGCTGTTGCATGTAAGTTAGGTGTGTGTGTTTTCTGTTGGGTTTAGTATTTCCTTTCATGCCTGTGACACCTCCCATTTTCTCTCCAGTTGGCAGTAGGATAGTAGGGGAACAAAGAGACGTGTTGCACTTTATTTTCTGATGCCTTTTTTTCAGAAGGAGGCTGGTGAAATAGGGGTTTCACTGGCATACACATACGTGACATAGATAAATAATCCCACATATGGTTAGCCACGGCTTTGCTTGTGTAAGTGGAGAGTTGTTTTTAGCTGCAGCACTGTTTTGCAGTGTGTAAGCTGATCTTTTTCTGAAATTGAAATCAAAAGGGGACTCTGTGATAAGGATCAGTGGCAGTTACACACTGCTCTGAAATGTATCTGTTTTAGTTCCGATGAAAGAGATTTGTTTATCTGCTTCCAGAATCAAATCTTTCTGTTTATCTACAGAGCTGGAGTATCAACAGTACAGCCTCCCACTAATGCACATCTCATCCCTTGGTCACTGGGGACATCGTGTGAGGTCAGAGGTGCTTTAACACTCCTGACCCAGTTTTTCCTTTGGCCTTCATTCTGACTCTGCTCATCACTGACAGTCCATGCCAAGCACAGTTGTGCTAGACAGTGGTTATTACCAGCTTCTTCCCTACAGAGCCGAATACACAGTGGCTTTGTATTTGCTGTGTTCGAAGATTTTAGCACAAAGAAATTAAGTGGGATAGACAAAGAGATTTCGAGGCTGAATGACGTTGATTTCCGTCTGTTCATTGACAGCCAGCTGTCACTTTGCAAAGCCCCAGTGTTGCGTTCATAACAACAGCATTCAGATCAAGAGCAGGAATGCGAACGCTGTCCCCTGTCCTAGAGGGTATGTTTCTCCTTTATTTCTCCACCACTTAATGTAATTTACAGTGAAACATCCCTCGTTCTCTTGCTGTGTGAAGCACTCATGGTCAGTACTGCCCACATTGTGGTGGTTGGGATGTGCATCTTCTATGGTCCAAGGATGCAGTAGCCCATACTTCATCAAAAGCTGACACCAGTACAATTTATGGACTGATTGCCATTGAATTAAATGAGCTATTAACATTGTTTGAACTCGTTCTCTTTGCCGATAAGTGAATAGTGTTAGTTGAGGAGGTTAGGGTTAGCTGTGCCTGTGAGGATGTGGAACTTGCAGGCTGTGACTGGTTGCTTTGTAGAAATGGCACGTAGTGTAAGTTTGTGTGATGCCGTGTTGTGAGTGGTACTGTCCTAACTTTTGCCAAGTTCATTTAGGCAGTTTAAGAAAACAAACTGCTGCTGCTTCACAATAAGGCATCTTACGTGTGAAATGATTATGTTTTGACAGATTCGTCAAAACTGGGGCCGTGCCTTTGTCTTTATTTTATATAAAATAGTGAAAAAGTGGCCATCTCTGTGTGACAGCAAATGGGTTTGTGTTGTTCGTTTTTTGTATTTGACATACTTGGTTTCCTTCAGCTGAAAACTGAAGTTTCAGAATGAGCTAAGCAAGAAAGTCTGAGGGTGATACAGTCTAAGGCATGGCCTAAATGAAAGCATATGGAGCTTAGAAACCCTCAAGAGCCTTAAAGGTCAAAGCTACCTGTTAAAATCTGCAGCATAGATTGCTGGAAGCTGGGGCAAAGCTGCCAGAAATGCAGCAACATGCTGGTCAAACTAAACAGCTGAGGCTCCTCTCCGTTGTCATGCAATTAAAATGCTTCTGATTTTCCAGGTTTGGTTGTTTGAAAGGTCTGCCTCTCCTCATGGGATGTGTTTAGCTGAAGATGTTTGTGCAATTACAGTAGCACTCTCGGTACATTCACTGACATTGTGCTTGCTGGAGTAACCCTTGCTGTGCCCCGGTCAGGCAGCACACCTTGCTGCATGCAGGGTCATCTTTATCTTGCTTCCATGGCTGGCCAAAGATCAAGGTGCTTTTAACACCAAACCTGGAATTGGAGGCTTGCTCTCCGCAGATTTGTCTTTGATTTGTCAGGGAATAAGGAGTAGAAAGTCCAGTCGCTGACGTCTTCCAGCTTCTGCTGAAGCAATTAGGGTGTGCTAGTGCAGGGTTCAGCTCTCCTCTTGCTAGTCCTGGAAGGCTGTGTGAGGGAGGAAGCTCTTTGGTTGACAGTGTTTTCATAATCTGTGGTGGGGAAGACAGACCACATCACTGCAGAGAAGCATCTTCAGAAGTCTCGCCTCACGACACTGATGCAGTGCTCAAGGCCAGGCTGGACAGAGCCTTGGGTGAGATAGTCTAGGGTGAGGCATCCTTATCCTTGGCAGGGAGTTGGAACTAAACAGTACTAAGGTCCTTTCCAGCCTAAACCATTCTGTTATTCTGTGATACGGAGTAGTAAAACAAAGTCTGCCTCCAGCCTCTGCTGCTTTGTTGGTGGCAGGAGCTGATATTGCTGATATTGACTTGGTGGGCATGTAGAACACAGCGAACGTCTTGCTGGAGTGGAACTGGTGTGTTGTTGGAGCTGTCTCTGTTGTGTTGTGTGTTGGTACCTGATGGCCTTTGGCTTGCTTGCTTAGGAGGTCAAAAGCAGATGCTGCTGTGAGCACCCAAAGTGTGTAGAGAAATTATCTGACTTGTTTTTCTCCACTCAACATCAGCATTTTCAAGAAAGTGGTTCTGTTTGTGTTACATGTTCTTTACCTAAGCTTTTTTCTCTGTAGCTCAGAGCCTCAAGAACCAAAATATATGTGTTGTCAGAGCCTAATGCCCAGAAAGTCAACATTATGATACCTGCTGTGATTGCTTTTATGGAACACAGCACAAAAAGTTGAGGAATAGCACAAATGAAAGTTAGTGAATCAAAGTGGTAAAGAAAAAATACTACTCCTAGCAATCACTGGTGTCATTTATACAAACGATTTTTCCTTCCTATTGAAAAAGAGAAATAGATGTCAGAATTCAGAAAAAAAAAGCTTTTATTTAACAAAAATAAAGCTACTGTTTAAGTGTTAGTTTTAAATGGGAAGCAAAGCATGAAACCACAGGCTGTTTGTGTGTGCAGAGTGTTGCAAAAGACACAAAAGTGACTGCCAAGCACAGCAAACCCAAGCTTAAGAAGTGAGTGTTCAGAAAGACTGTCCAAAAATGTACAGTGAAATCTGAAAGGTATGCTGTGTTTTTTCCCCCTATTCTTTTTAAGCATGTGGAGAGTAGATGTTAAACTCCCCTTGTGTGTACTTAAGGTCACTATCTCAAGCTTACACCCTCGTGTATGGGCACATTCTGGTTAGAAGTGGAAGCATTCACTGGAATGCACTCAGGGAGCCCAGATCCTCACCGGGTGCTGCTGAAATTCTTGCTGATTTTTAAACAGTTGTTCGTCTGCACACATTAAGTTCTGTAGTTACTTGTCTTTTGACACTGTAGACATCAAACTTCAAAGGTTTGCTTGACTGCCAGATAAAATATTGGCATCCTTTTATTTCTAATAGTCCCTAAAATGAAAGAGTGTTACAGGTTCTGAGCTGTAAGGAGTGAGTCTTGATCACGTTGAAATACAACTGGAATGAGGAATCTTATTTGCTCTTTAAGAATAATTTATGAAGAAGTTGAGTGAAACAGTAGACACAACTCGGGTTTTTTGTTTTGTTGTATAGAAATAATTAGCTCATAATTGAAAAGGGATTCTGCAGACATGTAATTTGTTATTTAGCATAATACAAACACACTGTTTTAACAGAAGAGGATTAAAACATCCAGCAAGGGACTATTTTAAATTCTGCTCTTTGTCACCGTATGGTGGTTTTACTCTTCAGTTTTCTATGAATATGAGTTATGCATGAGTTACAAAGTGCAGTGTTGAAGAATAGGAGCACGAAAGACCTGCCACTGTGTTTGCTAGATGAGTGGTTTCACTTTTTCAGTATTCTTGCCCTGTTCAGGAATTTAAGGCTTATATTTGAACAATGGCCACAGAAAGTTGTTCTAAATTACATTCTTCTGGTAGAAGAGGTCTTGTTGTGTGGTTTTGGTGAATTCTTGCCAATATCTGAGAGGGCATCATTCCTGATCAGTGCTACTGGATTTGCAAATTCACTATTCCATTTGCTGGAGGTGTGTGTTGCTAGAAAAAAGGAGTAACGTGGCAGATGTTTTATTTGGTTTATTTTCATTTGATTGGGGTTTTTGCTCTTTTTGCAGTCTGCTTTCTGATGGCTGGTGCTAAACTCATCTCTCCATACTCATCTCTTAATATTGTATCCGATACAAGAGACTTGTAAATCTGATGGGTTCGCTTGGTAAGGTTTTGTATTTTGTGAATGCAGAATCTTGGTGAGGGCAATAAAGTGACTGTGTGTCCTCAGCCGTGATTGCCATTAGCTTTGGGTTTGGTGCATTATGTAGCACTAATATTAAAAACCAAAACAAAACCACAAATAAACTTCTATAAGAAAACCCTGTAATATTTCATGGGGTCTTTCTGAGAATTTTTTAAAGCACAGACTTCTTTAGCCAAGGCAATGCTTCTTTTAGAGTTAGTTTTGTCTTGGGCACTCCAGTGAGCAGCTATGATGTTTTCCTTTGTGAAGAGCATTAGACTTGGTTATAGCTCAACACAAAAGTGTCGCCCAAGTCAGCTCCATCCTCAGACTTGTTCAGTCTCAGCCTTCTTAAAGCTGTGCTGAGGGCTGATCTGCTAATTTCTGTCTCCAAATAATGCCAGTGTATATTAATGAATGTCTTTAATTGATTAAAGGGAGATCTCAAGGAGTCCAAACTTCAAGTATAATGATGTGTAAACTGCTGATCCTCTGTGTCTGACTTGGGTAGTGACTGGAGTCATCTCTGGGAGTGGTCTGATAACTTTACATTCAAGATTCCTGTAGGACTGTCATTTCAAAGGTATTTTAATTAGGTGGTATGGAGAGCAATTGTGTGATGTAGGTTATTAGGGAAAAAACAAATCCCATAAAGCTTCAGTCACTGTGAGGTTTCTTTTATTCTCGTAGACCTTCAGCAACTGTGGACTGTATCAGGATGCTCAGAACAGGATTGAATGCTGTTGACAGGACGAGCAAAACCAGCTGTAGCGTTCATCCTGCAGCCACTAGTGAAATGTATGATTTTTTGTGTGTGTGTATGCCTGAAACACTGGTATTTTTGGCAGTAAAAGTGTCATCTTAAGCCCTTCTCATCCAACATTTTAATGGTCTGACATGGCTCATTATGCTTCCTGTCTGGTAATGCTGATGGACAATTCTCATAACAGGCCTTGTCAATAGCTTTGTGTATTTGCTGTGGCAGTGTCGAGAGCCTGTGGTACTCAGTTCTCAGGGAGGACAGTACAGTTGCGATTCCTCTTTGACCTAGTCTGTTTTTTTCCTGATAGGAAAACAAAATGGGTGCAGCATTAGTCAGGAACTGTAGTTTTAACATCTGAGAAGAAGCGTTGTGACTTTCTAGTCTGATGTCCTCAAAACCTCATCCAGTGAGTTTTGCATTGACTTGCATTTGGCAATTCACTAGCTTTTCATTCTGTTCACGAAAGAGTAAGGGAATAGATGACGAGGTTAGGAGCTGAAACGCAGTTCTTTATTTGTGTAATGAATGTTGTTGCAACCACTGGTTGCTTGTCTCAGAATGCATTTGCAGGATCTGGACTTCTAAATGAAGTACAGCAACAGTTCCTCTAATGTCTTGCCCTCGCTACTCTTAGTTACTGAAGGACAGAGTTATTTTTCACTCTCTTCTCATGAGTAAAGCCTGTCACAGCTACTGAAATAACTAATTTGGTGCTTCATGATGCAGCCGTCGTTCTTAAAAGTGGCAAGGCTTATATTCATCCTGAAGAGAGTACTTCCTATGAGATGTTGTTGAATCTTGTGTGCATCTGCAGCTGTATATTTAAAGTCGGATATGCCATTTCTAGACTCACAAAGATGTATTTAATCTAGTGCTAGATCACTGCCAGGATTACCTGTGCGGGCTGTGCTTTAAGAGGTGCTGTTAGAGCTCAGTGACATCTCCAGCACGTATGCTGCCACTGAGGCATTCCTGGTGCATCGCTGCCTCTTGCAGGGGTCACAGCAGCAGGCTGGAACATTAAGTTTCCAGCTCTGTGTAATAACCTCCCAAATGAAGGATATATGGAAATTAAGTGAAAATATTGATGAAAATGTTAATGAAAATAGAAGCATAGAGGGGGTGATGACTACATGGATCTTCCTCGTAACTGGGCATGTAGAGACTCTGCTTAGATGAGATAAAAAGAAAATGGGAGACAGGACAAGAATTTCAGAGGTGTGGTTTGTCTGGCACTGGTGTTTGTGGCTGGGCTTGTAATGCTCCGATATGCACAAGATATGCTCATAGGCATTTGCACCTTTGAAAATATGACTCTTTCTTCATACCTAATCCTTACATCATAAGAATGGCTCTGAATGTGCAGTAAAGACTTTGATCTGTACTCTGAGAGAGGTATTGGCAGGGAATTACTGGGATTGGCTGTGGAGGTGTTAGGATGTGGGTCAAAATCAAACTTCATATCAGTACTTTGGATCTGAGTCTGATTTTCTTACTTTGCCAAGAGTGGGATTTGATGTTAAGGTTCTCATCTTAAATCTGAAGCAAAGAATCATATTCCTTAGTTGTTCTCTGAACTTTTGAGTTGGGTTTAGTGATCCAACATATTACAAAACATTGTCATATTTGGAAGTAATCTTCTACAGAGTTCATAGTGTTGAATTTGGGTTTAGTTTCTTTTTCATTCGTTTCCAATGAGAACTGGTAATTTGTTGCAAGGAGGCAGGAATAAAGTCTGATTTGGTGTTCAGATATACGTATTTTTAAATTATGTATTTTTCAGAAAGAGAAAGCAAAAAGGTCTTTCTCAGCAGGGTGCAAGCTAGAGAAAAAGGCAGAGGTTGCTGTATTATGCAAGCTTTCTATTTCCTTTCCAATAACAATACTTCCCTAAAATGCCTTTATAATGTCTAGTTGAAGCCTGCTGATCTCTTGGGCCTTCTTCAGAGGTTAACACGGATGCTGTGCTTTCTATTTAACTTCTTTCTTTGTCTCTGGGGAAATGATTGATAAACAGTCTCTATATTAAGTATTCTTCTTTAAATGTTTCCTACATACATCTGGGAAGATGTATGAATTAAAATGAAGTAGTTATATTCTTGATGCTTAACCTTTCCTACTGAACTCTGCTTTGGTTGTTTTTCTCTGTGTTTGCAAACATAACAGTGCCAAGAGATTCTGTTAATGCTGTAAGAACATGTAGCCAAAGTAATTAGAAGGAAGAAAGCCGGTATCAACAGTAAGTTCATACATACATACCCTTTTGTTCAGTCATGGTTACTGAGAGTTGAGTTTATCAAATGAAATGTTAAGGAACTGGAAGAAACAAATCTATTCAGTTCAGTGCAAGTAGCTGGTTGTGCTTTTGGGCTGTCCTATTGTCACTGATTCTCTGCTGTCCAGGGAAGCAGCATAGGTGTGTAACGCAGGACTGGTCTTAGGTCTGCAGAACACCTGCCTTGTGGATTAGAGGCAGCAGGGCTCCACCTCCATCACCATTACGCTTTGTGCGGCAGTGGTGAAATACAGATATGTGATGGTATTTGAGGATTTTCATTGCACAGAGGAGGGCAGGAATGGTTATCCTTTTTTTGCATTCCTGCCTTGGGTAAAGCTGATAAAAGCAGAAGTGAGCAAAACCCATTAATGTGAGCTCAGGTATAGAGTTCAAACATATATCTAATTTGGAAGCTTTTGTATTCTGCTAAAACCAAAATGCCACAGGGGGGAAGCAACTCGTGTTTGCATCAATGTTTAGAGGCCACATTGTAACACTCAGTGGTAGCTGTAAGTCCTTGGTGGTTTGGATTAAGATTTACCGTTAAGTGTTCATGTACTAACTAGTACTAACTTTTTGATAGTTTTCCATTGGAAAATCTATGGCTAGATAAACTTTGGGCAAACAGTTCACCAAGGATTGTTCAGATTTCCTTGTTAATAACTGGTTGTTGAGGTCAAAGCTCTGAAATGGTACATTTCTCTTGCCCTTTCCTCCCTAAGTGGAAGACTCAGTCTGCAAAGTTGTTTAAGGTTTATAGAAGCCAGCTATTTCCTTTAGAGATAGTAAATAGATTAATAAAATAATTTTGACAGAGGGCAAGGATGTTGCTGCAGAATTATGCACAGGAAAGCTGACTTGACGATGTAATTGAGCTTGAAAACCAAAATATAATTGCCAAGGGTGGGAGTGAAACCTGCAGACATTGTGCTTATACAACCTGAAGTTCTAGCTTGTCTGAAAGGCTGGAATTCTTTTAAAGCAGATTTTGATATGAAGCTGGAAAGGAGTCGGGAAGTCAGCCTCATCTAATGTGAAAAGCTGTTTTGTTGGGAGAGGTTTATTTCACTGAATGTTTAATTCTCAAGTGATACTGTATAAGCCATCTCTGTGTTGATATTGTGCAGCATTGTGTATCTATCCTTATGGTCAAGTAAACAGGCAGAGGAAATCCAGAAAGCTGTCTGATCTCTCCCATAGCCTGGGAAGTGCTTGTTGCCTCTCATCTTCAGATGTGTATCATTAGCTGATGGCTGGGTAAGTAGCTGTTTTCCCCCCCAAACTGCATCACCTAGAGACACATCTGCATAAACTGATGTGTTGTGAGCCCCAGCCTGATCTCTTGAAACGGAAGCTGTGAGGACATTTAGCTGTTTCACTGCCCATGTGTGAACCCTGTATCAGAGGATACAGAGGAGATAAGTGTGCCTTGTTGAGGGCTGAATCATCCAATTGGAACAGAAAATATTGTTGGAGGACTCAAGTGGTTTAGGATTCCGAAAAACAGTGCGAAAGAGAAGAGCAGTGCATTAGTATCTGATAAAGTGGAGATGCACCTCTTTAGAGCCACATGCGTTGTGATCCCTGGAGGGACTATTGCAATTCTTTGGAATTCTTCTCCAGCCTTTCAGGAGCCACACAGATAAAAGGGTTTGCCAGTTTCACAGTGCAAGATTGCAGGGTTGCTGTCACTTTGGAAGCTCTTTGCTTTTCAGAGGATGTGTGGTGGGATGGTGATAATGGCACCTTTCATAAGCAGGTGCTTATGCTTCACTTCAGGCACTCATATTTACCTATCTTGAAAAACAACTTACTAGGCTAGTAATTGTATTGGAACAAAATGTTTTCTATTTGGGTATGCCAGTTTCATAACCACTTCATTCTTTGTGAGCACAGTGCCTTTATGGTTTTAATGAAATACTCAATTTTTTAAACCAAAGAGTACCACTTTCTGTACTTCAGTGTATCCTTCTGCATAGTAGTGGAGCTTACAAAGGTAATTTAGGTTCTAACTGGTGCTCTGTGTTCTCTCCATTATGCATTTACCAGTCAAGTGACACTTTTCTCAAATATTTACTCTGATATTTCACTGCAGTTGCCCTCTCCTTCTCCATTCCCCTTCCATCTCCCTTCCATCGAGGTATCACACATACTTCAGTTACCCTCTATTTAAATAGCAACACTCCCTCCCAGTACAAACACTGGGTCAGTCATTAAACAATGAGGAAGACCAGTGCTGGAGGAGGTTATGGGTAGGGCCAGGAGTGTGCAAGCACAGTTCTGCAAAAGACTTCCTGCTGACAAGAGGGACACTTTCCGTTAGTGTCAGAGTGTCATTGTGTGATGCTGAAGGAGAGACAGAATCAAGAGGGAATCACGGCAGCAGATGTCAGAGCTGGATCTCACTTAAAGCTCTGTAGGACCATCCAAATTAGTGTTGATGATAAGACATGTGAAGCAGAATATTGGCAGTTTAACTGTGTTTTCTCACCTCGGCCCATAGCAGAAGGTGATTCCAAGTGGCTGTGACTCATCCTGAGGAGGTCACTGGGGTTTTTTGCCTAATAACAGCAGGAGTTTAGTGAGACTATCATTAACAGACAAAAAGCTTTTTTGAAGGCTCAGCTACACGTCCTTTCTTCTAACTAATGTACACCAGGGAGCTGTATTAATATTTTGCTGGGAACTCAAGACCTACTTGTCTTTTCTCCAAAAAAGGTCAGAATAGAACATTCCCTGTTGGGAATTCAGAAGCGTAGTTGGGTTACTGCATTCCCTATGCTGTTCTTGTTCATCGGATTGAGATTGGATGTGGCATTCTGCAAATTAAAAATGAATTAAATAAAAGGAAAAAATTGTTTATGGAAACCATTTGACTCTTACAGTGTCTAGGGTTTTCATGGCTCTGCAGGTAAAAGGTATGGGCGTGATAAGTGAATACTTGTTTAAACAAAAAACTCAATATATATCATATTTATGCTATGTTTAGTTTTGCAACGATTTCATTTCCAGATCTTGCAAAGAAAATGTAGTAAGAAATGAGCTGGTGTGTGCATTAAAAAGGTGATGAGAACTGTCAGTATCGCAGAGACCATGAGTCTGATTTTGTATTTCTAAAGGGCATGGGGTCATACATAGCTCAGCTTCTTCCCAGTTCTGTACTTTATACTTGGATCACCTTTCAGGTTAAACTTCATATGCACAGGTGACAGAGGTGAATATATTTCTTCCCTTGCAGCTGCCTTCAGCCCTCTTGCTTTGTAAAACCCTGCATTTTTCCATGGGAGGTGCAGATCCCTGCACAGCATATGTGACCCTACTGATAACAGATGTGGTTTCCTTCTTAACCTTCTGTTGACCTATGAGAGATAATGAGAGACAGGCCTTCAGAGATCTGTAAACCAGAAGTAAAAGCTGCTGTAAGTGCAAGGACAGTATGCAGCAGGACCAAGCTACTGCAATTACCTAAATGAGTTCTGAGAAACACAGCTGGACAGCAGTCTCCTGCTTGTGGTACATGTCAGTTTGTCCACATTTCCAGTTATTTAGCATGCTGATTATTTTCCATGTGACAGATTTTATTTGGAATCTGGGGAGATGTGATCAGTGTGCTTAAGCATCTGAAGGGAGGGTGTCAAGAGGTTGGGGCCAGTCTCTTCTTAGTGGTGCCAAGCATTAGGACCAGAGGCAATGGGCATAAACTAGGTTCCACCTGAACATGAGGAAGAACTTTACTGTGAGGGTGACTGAGCATTGGAATAGGTTGCTCAGAGAGGTTGTTGAGTCTCATTGCCTGGAGAGGTTCAAGAGCCATCTGGACACAATCCTGAGTCATGTTGTTAAGGGTGACCTGACTTGAGTAGGGAGCTTGGACTTCCTGACCTCTGATGGACCCTTCCAACCTCAACCATTATGCAATTCTGTGAAGGCAGCTTTCATTTCCAGCTCTCAGGGCCGCCCCTGTGAAAGTACTCGTTAAAGGGTGGCATTTTAGTATAGCATACATTATGTCTGTCTGTGTGGTGTGAAATCCTTACACACAACCCTTTCTGCTCTGGTTTATCAGCATTTGATGCATTTCATGGCATGTGATATGGCTGGTTTATTGAAAGGGAATTGAAAATAGAGAGCAGCCTTGACTAAAGAACAGTTTGTGGATGTGGTTTTGTTTTCTGTCACATCATCGTTGCTATGGTGACTTAGCAAAGATCTGTTTAGCAGTCAGTAGATGTTTCGTGTTCTGGGCAAAAGTTAGGGATTTTATAATATTCCTCTGTCAGTCATTTCAGAGAAGTACATGTGTGTATAGTCTTAGGCAGTAAGTCCCTGCTGCTCTTGTTACTTATTGCTGCTTCTGAAGAAAGTGTGTACCTACTGTATTTTGGCTCGTGGAGTCCCTTCCTTCCTGAATTAATTTAAAAGATGGATAAGTAACCTACCTGTCTCATCAAGGTTAACAAGTATTTCTTCCCCAGAGGGGATGTCGTGTAGTGCAGTGATAGACACAAAGGGATGGAGAGCATGAACCCTGCTAAGGAATGGTCCTTATGGTCATGCAGTTTTGGAGGAGGAGGAGGATGCTTTTGGAGCTGATTCATAGTTGGAGTCAGGAAGTCTGAGCTCTTTCCCACATCCCTCAGGCTTCTCATGTCACCTAGGGCATGATCAAGAGGATGATGCAGCTGCAACCTTAACTGAGGTTTTCTTCCTCTGGGTTGGTGAGGGGATAGGAATTCTTCTGTTCGAGTTCCTGTGTTCACTGGGAGGGGTTGAGGGCTGCAGCTCATGTTTTTATCAGCATGTTTGCAGTGCGTGCTTGGGGAATTGCTGCCTCAAGCAGAGGCTCTCCACCTTGGCAGGCAAGTTGGGCCAGTGCCTGAAAGTCTCTTGTATGGCAGGTTGTGTCAAACACAGCTCCCTCCTCTTCCTGCTCCTGATCACTGGTCTGGGAGCAGCCTTCCTGCCCATTGACAGTAACCTGGTCGATTTGGCCCCCATCTTGATGGTGAGCTGGGGTCAGCCTCCATCTCTGCACTGGGTGCACCTTGCAGCACATTCTCATCCCTGCCAGCAGAGGCTTGAAAGTGGGAGGCAAGGTTTCCCGTATAGGTTTGACCTCAGAGAGAGGTTTTTGGACATCAGCACTGCAACTGATAAAGTGTTCAGTGCTCCTGGAAGTCCCAGTGAGATTCCTTTTGTCATGCAGAGGTAGCCAGAGAGAAGGGATTGATTTCTTATGGGCTGCTTAATGGGATCATCTTGATGATGAGCATCTTCAGGAAGTCAAGATACATGTTTTATTTAACACCAGAAATTAAAATAGCTCCATGGGTAAAATAAACTGAACACTCAGAAGCGCCCCTTCAGCTGGCTTTGACAATAGAAGAGAAGGATTTCCTAATTAAAATGAAACAAAACAAAACCCCAATGAAAACTGTATGCATTTCAGCTAAATAATGACATTTTCCTTATGTCATGGTACATATCCCATAATATGACATTATTTTCCCTTCCTTCTTCTTAATGATGAACTTCTGTGCTTTAAACTTATTTTAGATCTGAATCAATTTGAAGTCCTTCCCTCTGCTGGTGTCTGCTGTGCCGATTTCACAGATTTTATAGCTCGTATGTCTTAATGTTGAGACCAGAGTTTTTTTTTTTATCAGCTATTTGAGGAACAGTTTTGGCCTGTCCATTTTCTGTAGCTCCACAGTATTGGTAATTCAGGACCACTGCAGATTAGAAGGGTTTTTTTTTTTGCCCTGCACAATTTGGGGTAGTCTGTTTCTTACTAGTAGCTCTTACGTTTTTATCAGTTTGGTAAAGTTAGTTAATGCAACAGCCTCTGGTCTTACTTCGCTTAAATATTTAGAGGAATGAGTTTTATGAGTATTTTTGCGACAAAGCTAGATTTGGTTGAATTTCTCTTGAATTTCTGAACTGGATTCCCAGCTGGTATAAATCAGTGAAGTTCCACCGAAGCCTCTTGCATGATCAGCACAGGTGGGGATCTGGCTTTTCTCAATTAAGTTGTGTCACAAGCTACTTTGCGCTGAGCATATGACAGTTGCTGATGTATTTTTGTGTAGAAGAATATGGGATATATTTCTACTATCTTTTATCTGTGTGTAGCCATAAAGACAGGTGTGTGTGTACATGTGTACAGACACATACAGGCATGGATGTTTGTAGACACAGTCACTGCACACAAACAAATGTCGTAGGAAAACCACTCCCTCTTTTTCCTGTCATTAATTATGCACTAGTACATTGCAGGCTGCAACTAACATGGATGGGCAGAGCCTGGAGATTTGGGCTTCTGTGTCCGAATTTGTTTCTGTGCATCAAAAAGCTCCGAAACCAACCAGAACCCCACCAAGCGGCGCTACCAAACTTGGAAGCACTTGGGAGCACAGCAGCTCCAAGCAGAAATAATTCAGGTTCGCCCCATGGAGAGATCCGTTCTCCACAGTTTCCCTGGATTAAGCATCTGTTTCACCTAATGTAGTCATACTCACAATGAATAGAGCAAATGAGGTTTGCTGTGCTTCAGCACATGAAATCTCCTACGTATTGTGTGGAGTGGGAAGGGAATGGTGATGATGGGCAGGCTGGGGGTCTAGGAAGTGTGATGGATTAGATGCAGTGTTGTTCCAAGGAAGCTCAGAAATTCCTTTGTGCAGCTTTGGGGCAGAGTTGGGTGTCTCCCAGCCATTAGTCTTTCAGCCTTTTTTCTTATCACATCAATCTCTGGGAGATTAACGTTGACTTTACACTCTTTCAAGTCATTCTGACAAGTGTGCATGGCAGTAAATTCTTCCATATCAAGAGTGAGACAAATTGTGCTGCGCTGCATGTTATGGCGTAGTATTACTAATTGTTTAACTTGATAAATGTTGCCTGGTAGGTTATGGAGTTAATGAACAAAGATGTTAATTGCCCTTATCTGAACTAGC
The DNA here is from genome assembly GCF_028554395.1 of Pezoporus wallicus. Lineage (NCBI taxonomy): Eukaryota > Metazoa > Chordata > Aves > Psittaciformes > Psittacidae > Pezoporus > Pezoporus wallicus. The sequence goes on along the minus strand of NW_026636866.1, from coordinate 2,353,699 downwards.
TGTGTTTGCAGGGGCTTCGTCTGGAGCCATGGATGTCTCTTAACAGAGATTTATTTGAAATTGCCCATTGTTTTCAGCAGTTTCAGAGTCCATTGCCCTTCATTGTGCTGACTGAATAGTCTCCACCCCTGTCAAAGTTTTGAGACCAATCAGCTCTTCGTACATGCTCTTCATCAGGACTGAATCTTATTTAGGTATGGAAAACTTCTATGTAATACAATATGCTCATCATCCTGGGCTACAGCAGCGTGGCTCATTCTTAAGAGCAGCCGAGGAAGAAATAAGCACCTGTCAGTAGAAGAACAAGGGTCTGGAATAGCCCCATTTTCCCCCACCATCTGGAGTATTTAATTGGGAAAATCATTCTTCATTGTTGCTGTGTTGGTGGGAGTTGTCAGACTAAATATGTTTTAATGCAAATAACCATCTATGCTTGTAGAATCCATCTTTCCTAGATACTTTCTTTGGAAAATACACAGCTGAGGATTTAGTGCATTATTATATGAGTAAGTGCATACAAGCCCTGTATTAACAATAGACATCATGTTTATTCTTTCCCTTTTAGAATTTCCCATGAAAGCAAGTAGGCAGATTTTTGCATTATTGAGTAGTCTGCTGCTGCTGACTTTTTCCCAGAAACACTAAGGGAAAACTATCCTTTCGTGTGAGCCCACATGTTCTTGAAGTTTTGGGAGCACTGGATTCCCCTAAGATTTGATTTATAGTAGGTTTTGGTTTGTGACTATTCTGGTACAAAGTTGTTTCAAATCTGTATGATTAATAAATCTTTATGGAACTGAAGAAAGACAAAGTTCTCACTGAGGTTAAAACATACCTGATTTCCCAACGGAGAAGTTGCATGTTTCGTTAGGAGGCTAAAGGCTAATGTGAGGAGAAAAATGTTTCCTTGACTTAGGGTTTTTGTTTGTTGTAATAAATTTCATTTTCATTTATGAGTCTCTTGCAGAACATGTTCAACAGCAAACAGCCAGAAGTTAAAACTGCAACTGTAAATCTGTAAGCTGACATATGTAGATACTCCAGCCAAAGTTTCCAAAGTCAGGATTAATTTTGTAGAGTGAATGAGAACAGTGCATTATCTTGTTTCATTTGATAAATTTCAGACTTTGCCAAGAAAGATAAATATCTATTCAAAACTGACAGCTATAAAAATAAAAATTATTATCTTTTTCGAATAAAGGCATTTTCAGGAGAACTTGATGTATTACCGCTGAAAGATGCAGTGGCTTTTGACTGTCTCATATCATTAATTAGACTGAAATATTCAGGTCCTCACTGCTCGCTCCCTTCCCACTGCTGCCCCCTAATTTATGTTAGCATACTAGTTTCTGGTTCCCATTGGAACTGGGGCCCGAGGAGCTCAAGTAATCTGTCAAAAGCTGAATGGGGGTTCCCTGATGTACCAGGCAAATACTTGTGTGGGCAGAGAGAAGTGGCTGCATGGAGTTGGGAATGCTGCTTAAGACTAGTATTGATGCCGGATGCTTTGTGGTGACCCACTGAGGATCTGTCTCATTTTTGGTGTTCTCAAGTCTCTGAATCCACATTTCTGGTCTTGTGTTTTGTTTTAATTTCAATTTCCCATGGAGCAACCTGGGGGTGAGGATGAAGCTCTGGGGGGATGTGTGTGCAAGCAGGACCAACAGGAATATGAGAAGGTCCAGCACTTGCACTGCTTATTTATCGACCACAATGATTCACCGTGAGCTACGTTTGCATACCTGAATGTCAAAATAGCCTGTGTTTTAAGAGGAGCCAGTGACTCAGGCTGTGGTTTTACCTCAGGCCATTTCCTGATAAATGGCTGAACTGTGCTTGGTCTTGAGAAAACACAGCTGGGGAACACCGCTCTGTCCTGCCTCCATATGTGTGCAGCAGTTAGGGAAAGGACACTGTTGTGTGGGGCTGACCTTCACCTCCTTGGTGCTGTGGTCTCTCTGTGAGGACCACCATGGCTCTGTGGGGACAGGGAGGTCTCAGGTCTGAGGGCAGCTGTTTCAGCTCTGTACAACTCTGGTGTGTGTGATTGTCAGTGTTTGACACCATCTAGAGGAGGAGCCTTCAAGGAGCTCCACGCAGTGATAAATCACTTTGCTTTAGACTCTTGATTGCAATACCGAGGTGAAGCTGCCTATAGCTGCTGTTTTCAGAATTGAAAACACTTCCTAGAACATGGTATTTCTAATGAAAACAGAAATAGTGCATATGACGGTGCTTATAGCGATTGAAGTAGAGTTGAGCTATTAATTTTTGGAATAAGATGTCAAACAACTTTATTAAAGCTTTGCGCATGTTATGGCTAGATGAAAGGTATGGAAGTGGAATCATATGAATGCCGTATCAACTACCCCATTGGCATAATGCTTTTATTTGGAGAGATGGACCACCTGTGTAATTCCATGTAGTCTTCCCACCCTTTGCTAACTGCAGAACTCTGTTTCTCCATTCCCCTTAATGAAAAGGACTGTCCTCTGAGCAAGAGGTTTATGCCTGGGATGAAATAACTTGTGTATGGCTGTGATTGAACTGGATCAGTTGTCCTTACTGCTGTTTAAATGGATGGTTTAAGGTATAGAAGAGGCTTCTCTTGGGAACAGATTCTGTGAGAATTCTTCAGATCCTCTTTGAAGTTAATGGAAGGTATTAAGGGCAGTCAGCACCTTAAGAGAGAAATTTAAATTGCTTTGATTCATTTCATTCCATATTTGCGTCGGCTGGTTCTGGATTTCTCCCTTCTCCAGTTTTTCAGAGCATGTTTTTGATAACTTTTCCTCCTGAGCATACTAGATTTTATGCTGGCTGTTTTCATATTTTCCCTGAGTGTTATAATGCTGATTACCAAAGGATCTTGGGCCCTTGGCTTCCTGTGAAAACGAGATAATTACTCTCCAGTAGGCAGTGCATGACGTAGAGTATCAGCGTTAAGCCACTGGGATTCCAGTCACTAGTGTAGAACAATATTGTGGGTAAATGAATAAGCAGAAGTTTATCATACTTCCTGCATAACAAGGTTTTCGTTAAAGAGACAGTGAATGTTGTTTTCGGTGAGGGCTAGTGTAGAACGAACACCGCCACTACAAACATTACTGAGAAAGGTATTAAAGTTCAGTTCCCTGCCTTGCTGGGGTTTTCTTACTGAAAAAAAACAACTGACTTTGTGTAGCAGCAAAGGTGGATGACAGGCCCTCCACTGCATTTTGGCAGATGACGTTATGGCCTTGTGAACATGTATGAAGTGTATAACTTCAAAGTACGATTCCCAGATGCACCACCTACTTAACTTATGGAAGAAAACCGTACCAATTAGAAGCAGAGACGTTCTAAATGCAACTTGCTTGTTTCACACTCGCCCCCAGGAATCCTGTGTTGTGATTTTAAAGAGTTGGCCCCGTTTGACCCTGAAATAGATGTGGTTTCTCCCTTGCCTTCTTTATTTCAAGGCTGTCGGTTAAAAATACTAATGTATTGGGCACAGTGGGAGTAAGTTTGAGAAGTTTAACTTATATGTAAACTAGTAATAGTGAGAAAATAATTCATAAACGTGATGAGCTTTGTTCTTTTTCAAGTCATGTCCAATGCAAAGGGTTTCCACATTGTGGGATTAATCATTTTTTGTAAAAAAAGAGTGTCTCTGCCATAGCAATACTGATGAGTTTGCTTATGCTGTAGCAAAGCGACATAAATGACATCTTTGAGGACCTCTGGTAAATACATTACTTAAGCAACATGAAGACTTGCGTAAAGTATGGTGTGTGTACGCATACTCAATAGATATACAGCTATATCTCTATGTACTTACGTTTAGGACATAAGTTTACATATGTTTGTGTACATTTATATTTCAGGTTATCTCAGAGATAGTTGTACTTCTGTAATGACTAAGAATTTAGGGGGTACTAATAAAGAGTTTCAGGTTTGTTTCCTTGCTACCACCAATTTATGTTGTACATGTGATTGCAAAGTTACTTATTTATCTTTTAATTGTGACTTTCACTTTAAACTGGGCATCAGTAGTCTGTGAAGGAAACCAGTACTTACATACAGGCTGAGTAGGTTGGTTGCTCTGCATTTGCTTGAGTCCAAAAGCTGAAGGTTGAATCTTTAGAGCCCCAAGAACCACTTTTAAATTTAGCAGTCTAGGTCTTGATGATGTGCTTGATCAACCGTGCAGGAAGAGAGAAGAACAATTGGAATAAAACTACTTTAATATAGTACACTGCTATTCTGTATGTGTGATTGAGGTGCTTCTTCGTGCACTGATAGCACATGCATGGCGAGACCCCTTCATTCTTCCTTCAACTTGAAATTAGGTTCCATTGATTTTGGGTCCAGAATAAATGCAGTTTGACATTTTTGTATTTCAGGCACCTTGGTCTAACCTGGTTTTGGTTTTGTGTGAGTAATCTTAACACTTGAATGAGTTGAATGAAGGTGTCTGGATGAATCTGTCCGCTGAATGGCCTGTACAGGAATTTTGCTTTCCAATTAGGTATCTTGGAGACATTTTCAACACCAAGAATAACTTTGACAGTGCTGTTCTTACCTTGAAATTGTGAAACTTCTGATGACTAATTAAGCATTTTTTTCCCCTCTCTTATGTTTTCTTGTAGCCAACTGGGTACATGGAAAACTCCATTTCCTACAGTGCTATTGAAGACGTTCAGCTGCTCTCCTGGGAGAATGCCCCTAAGTACTGTTTACAGCTCACGATCCCGGGGGGTACTGTCTTACTGCAGGTACAGTAAACATTGAAGTGCAATTTTCTTTCTCTCTTACTATGAATCTCCTTTAACTTCTGTTTGCTTTGCATGAAATCTAATTAAATGGACTCAGAAAAGGCAGAGAACTTGATGCTGTCAAATTATCTAACCACCAGAAAATTTGCTCAGGGTGATAAGTCTGAAACTCTTCATGTTGTTTGACAGTTAGAATGGAAATTTTGGGCCACAGCGATTGAATCTTCTTGCTGATTTTGTGCATAAATACTCTGTGGAAAGGCACACTGATGCGGGCCTGGAACGATCGTATTTTTACATATAGTCCTATTACTGCACGAAACAAGTTAAAAATGTCATCTTTCAATTCATATAGGAAACCCATAATTTGCACTGATTCTGACAGGTATCTTTTTAAAACAGATACCTGATCTTCACTGGAAGATACAGTACATTTGTATGGATGTCTACTTATGCTGGTTCTCTAAGTGTGGTTTTCAAACAGAACACGTTGTGTTTATGTTACTCCAGATTTCCTTGTCGACTTGTGAGGCTTTGTAAGACTCCTTAGGTCACTGCAAGTTTTAGAGACAGAAAAGCACTCCACAGCACTGAATTTTGGAGCTGCTTTCAAGTAGGAAAAGAAAAGCGATTGAAAACCCAGCTGCAGTGCCCCCAGAGGACTTTGAACAGCCATAACGTAGGCTGAGTTGACTCCAACTTAACTCTTACCCTAGTTCTTCACATTGTTTCAAAGACAATTTTGCATGTTACCCTTTGGGAATTTACTTTTTCACTTAAATATACAGCCATGACTATTGCAGGTAGGACTGTCAAGAGATGGGTGAGCGATTTCTGCAGAAAATGGAAAGATCAGTCTAAGCTGTGGATAACTCATGAAAAATCAAATGGGATATTTTTTTTTCTTGAAAAAGTAAGAATCACTTCAAAGGTTTGATCGTAATAGAGCTTGTGTATTGGGATGTGTACACTCAAACATTGACTATATATATATATATAAAACTTCTGCACAAAATGTAGTCCAGTAGGTGAAAAGGCAGGAGCATAGTGAATGATACCCTAATGATTGTGACAACCATGCCTGCTGTATCCTTTGTCCAAGAGAATCATGGTACACACTGCACTGATCCATGGGGCACAGTTCAGTGTTTAATCATTTCTTATTGGTGAATTGTTTGCTGGAGCCCCTGAAGGGCCACAAAGTATGTGACACCATCTGTATTTAGAGAGGATTTAGTTAAAGCTCTTCTGAAGTGACTTTCTTCATAACCTGCAGATCGTGAGAAAAATAACCCAAGTGGTGTCAATTCAGTAACCCAGGGGTAGGTGCCAAGCTGGTGTATGTTTTCCATACTGTAGACTTCTGTAGAGACATAGAACAGCAAACTTGACTCTGAGTTGGGAAGCCAATATGACTAGCACTAAGTCATGCTAATATTAGGTCCAGCTCTCCTTCGCTTTCATTTCAGACAGGCTGATGGGTCTGTCTGTACACGGAGCTGTTTAGCAGCAGCCCAGTCAACACAACACTTCAGCACTTCACATGGATCCTGTGCCTGGGGTTTGGAATGTCATGAGGTTTTGATGATTTTCAGCATAGCAAATTTCACTCTGAAATGCTTAGAGGTGTGCATGGAAACATTTGCGGACACTTCCTTTGTGAAGTGTATTTCCAGAGCTCTGCTTCTTTTTTCTTCACTGGTGTAATCCTGTGGCTTTCCAGCCCTGTAAAAGGATGCTGCAGCCATTCCCCCATTCTAATCCAAAAATGGTTTAGTAAAGTATGTTTGGGATGACATGAGAACTCTCCTGATCTATAGGTGGCATTTATGTGTCTTTCCACATGTCCTTGAAGCACAGGCATGTGCCTCATTGCACGTGGAGCCATACATAAACACCTCTGCTTGGTGCTTATTGAGTTTCTGTGGCTCAAAATGACTTACCAATTTTAAGCATGGCTCGGGGGGGGGTGGGGTGGGGTATAGGGAGTCTGAATTTCAGACAGGCTGCTGCAAGTCCACCTATGTCCTGATTCTGTGGTGTGAAAAGCCTTTACTGTGTGTGACATTGGGGAGCACATGAAGATGAGCCATGGTTTCCCAACAGCTAGATTAGAGTCCTCATTGATGAAATCTTCTTTCCCCTATCCATTAATTTAATTAATAACAAACTCATTTGTCAAGTTGATGGGTGATTTTAATATTTTTCGTGTGATAATGTTGACTAGTTTTTCCATAGATTTCCTTAGTGGCTAGCATTTATATCTGTATCTGTTTCAACAGCTGGAATAGTTAGACCTGTCTTTACAAACATCCTTTCTAAGTATTCTCTAGTCTGTGGTAGCTGCCTTTATGGCCTTGCTTAATAGGAAACAAGATAAAAGTTGGAACCCAGAGCTCCCTGCTGAGTTTAAAGGAAATTGGTAGGGTGTGTGGACTTTAATCCGGAGCAGCCTGACATTTGTTTCTTTAAATAAAAGCCAACAAACGGAACACACAAGTAGTTGCATTTGTGAGAAAGCAACATTTTAGCATGGAAGCTTTGGTATTTTCTTGGAAAAGATCTGTGTCTTTATGTAACCTCATAGGACTGGCGAAAGAAGTGGAGTGAGCTGGGCTTCTGTTATGTTTATTGCTGACTGGCGAAGCAGACTGGATCAGGTTACATTAGAACTCTAAGGGAATTTCAGCATAATTGAAAATACAAACGTTGAAATTGTTTTTGGTATGACTTGGTCTTCGGTAGTGTCTCGATTCATCAAATGTGGTCAGATTAAGGGAATATAAAAATAGTTTCCCCTTATACAGTTGTAATGCGTATTCAGAAATCCAAACCAGTACTAAAAGTTGTGTTTAGTATACTTAAGAGATCAAGATCCAAAAAACTTGATTTACCAAGTAGCTGATGCTCTCCAGTACATGTAATAGAGTCTAAGCATCCAAAAGATGAGCTGAGGAGCTGGGGAACAGAGATGCCAAGAAATCAGTGCTTACATACTTCAGTTATTTCCAGTGTTCCAAAAGACTTCAACATGTTTATGGGAAATGGGGACTTCCGATCTTTTACAAAGTCATTCTGCCCTGCTGACTGGAGCAGCGGCATTCTCTGATGTAATGTCCAACTCTGGTATGAGGAAGTGTATGATAGTGGAACAAGTCGAACTGGTCCAAAACACATACTGTTTCTGAAGTGTGCTTTTGGTAAAATCTGTTTGTTTTGTTAGTTTGTTTGTTTGTTCCCAAGGTCTTGATCTAAATGAAGTTCAGATATAGAAAAACATTTAAATGAACTGTTTGGACTTCCCCCAATTTATTTAATATTTCTGATTAATATCAGTTTCATATTATGACATATGTTTTGCACATGCTGCATCATAAATTCTTTAATAGCAGGGGATACTGTTGGTGTGGTTTGACATCTAGGGAACTTACAGGCCAGTCAGCCAGACCTTGGGAAGGTTTTGGAGCAAATCATCTTCAGTGCAATCATGGGGCATGTGCAGGACAGCAAGGTGACCATGCCCAGTTCACATAGGTTTATAAAAGGCAGGTCCTGCTTGACTAACCTGATCTCATTCTATGACAAGGTGGCCCACTTCGTGGATGAGGGAAAGGCTTTGGATGTTGTCAGCATATACTTTAATAGAGCCTTTGATACCATTTCCCACAGCATTCTGCTAGAGAAACTGCCTTCACATGGCTTGTGCATCTGCTGTTCACTGGGTAAAACCCGGCTGGTGGCTGAGGCCAAAGCATGGTGGTGAATGGAGTTAAATCCAGGTGGTGGCCTGTCACAAGTGGTGTTGCGCAGGGCTCAGTTCTGTTTAAAAACTTGAACAGTGATCTGGATGAGGGGATGAAGTTGGGTCACAACAACCCCTTGAAACGCTCCAGGCTTAGGGAAGAGTGGCTGTAAAACTGCTCTGTGGGAAAGGACCTAGGGTTGCTGATTGATGGAGCTGGACATGAGCAGCTTGTGCCCAGGCAGGCAAGCCAACAGCATCCTGGTCTGCGTCCAGACACCAGTGTGTCAGCAGGGCCAGGGCAGTGGTTGTGCCCCTGCAATGGGCACTGGTGAGGCTGCACCTCGAATCCTGTGTTCAGTTCTGGGCCCCTCACTACAAGAGAGACATTGAGGTGCTGGAGTGGGGACAGAGAAGGGCAGCGGAGCTGGAGCACAAGTGTGATGGGGAGTGGCTGAGGGACTGGGGAAGGGTTAGTATGGAGAAGGTTCGGGGGGACCTTATCGCTCCCTATAGCTGCTGAAAGGAGGATGGAGTAAGGTGGGGTCAGTCCAAGTAAGAAGTGATAGGTTAAAAGCAGATGGCCCCAGGTTACGCCAGGGGAGGTTTAGGTTGGATACTAGGAATAATTTCTTCATGGAAAGCGTTGTCAAGCATTGGAATAGGCTGCCCAGAGAAGTGGTTGAGTCACCATCCCTGGAGGTACTTAGAAGCCCTGTAGATGTGGTGCTTAGGGACATGGTTTAATGGACTTGGAGGTGTTATGTTAACAATTGGACCTGCTGATACTAAAGGTCTTTTCCAACCTAAGTGATTCTATGATTCCATGATTCTGTGACAAACACAAGAGTCTATGTTCAAGTTCTCATTCCCCCTGTCTGCTGTCACCAAGCTCTATTTCTGGCTTATTACTGCACAGTAATGAGTCAGAGAAGGAAGGGTGCCATTACCTTTCCTTACATCATCCTGATGTCCTCCCATAGCAATACTGACCCATGCCAACCTATTTTAACACATGAAACCTGACAAGCAGCACCGGAGGTGATGCAGCTCCTCCTAGGAAATCGGATCATGATCAACAGGATGTGTCTACCTGGGTTTCAGAGGAGGATTTGGTTCTCATGCAGCAGTAGCTTAATCTGGGCTGGGATTGCATCGAAAAGGCATTTTTGTGCCTGTGCTTCCCACTCGGTATTAGTTGCTACAGCTCAACTATCTGAGCACAGCCATGTTTCACTGCCTGGTGTTTGGGGATGCCCATTGTCCCTTGTGGGAGTCACAGTCAGTTTTTGGGGAGTCATGGACAGTTTTCTAGGCGTGCTAGGGACTTGTGTTTTCTTTCCTCCTGCCAAATGAGATGTTCCCTGGTCCTTCTGATAAGAGGCAGTCTCTCAGCTCTCACAGGGTGTTAGTCTCTTCCCCACAATTGTTATAGCAGGTGTGAAGAAAGGTGTTGCTGAAGCTGGCTTGTAGGCCACAAACTCTAAGGCCAGGAAACAGGAGCTAAATTTAGCCTTTGAAGAAGTGTGTGAGCTCTTTAGTAATAGCGGGGCTGAACTTCTGCTCTTCTGTCTTCCATTTTTAAAGCACAGTGTTGATGATGGTATTGGGTGGATGATTGTGGAGAGGATGCTGCTACTGATAGTGAAATAATCGAAATGACCTTTTGAAAGACATTGGGGAAAACTTCCAGGGTGTCATTTCATGACCTGCTTAGCACCACATGTAGAGAGGGTCCCAGGAAAGGGATTTTGGTGTCTCAGGCATGACAGTACTGCCTGCTTTCCCATGGTGTCCTTTCTTTTGGATGGGTCCTAAATGCCTCGAAGCCACCACTTCCATCCGTATGGCTGGCGTTGCTTTATTCATTTGTTGGCAGTCAAGTGTAGTCAGAAGGAAAAACAAACAGAGCAGGAAGCCTTGACAAGCACAGCAGTCACACGTTCGGCTCGGTGCTCCAGCACACTGTTTTTGCCAGGGAGTCCCCACAGTAAGTGTTTCCACTGGCTTTTTTAGTGACGTTTTATTTCATTCTCCTTGGAGAAACCTGGCTTTTGTTTTAAGCGCAAGTCCAGCCGATGTTGCTGGTGTGGAGGGATCATGCCAGGACCAGAATCCAGCAGAGATGGATATTATTTTCACGAGGAAAATAGCATTTTTAGCAATTACCAGCAGCTCTCTCTGTACCTTAAGCCAGGAGAGTGGCAGATTTCACAGGCCTGCCTGTGTTGTGGGGGTGCAGCTGGGGTTTGCATCAGCAATACAAAGGTTTTGTAGTCTGCATGAAGCAGCAGTGCCATCAGGGTTTGACTTCCTGCAGCCCTGAGCTGCTCTGCTGTTCCTGTAGCTGATAATAAATTGGTACAGAGAAGCCTGCAATATTTTTTGGGTCCCAGTAATGAGTATCAGCTGGAGGAAAGCATAACAAAACCCTATCCTGCTAACCAGAAAGCAAACGAGGGAAACATAGAATGAAAACAGGATGAGTTAAAAACAAAACAAAATCTGGATCATCAAATCCCATTTATTGCTACATCTTTTCAGATGGCAAAATCCCTTAAAGGGTATGTGTGAAGGACGCTGTTGTAAGGGAAAATCTGGGAACTTTTTGCTACGTGGACAAGCCTGTTCTTGTATCTTTCTGAGTAACACACATGCCAGTAAAAAGGGATGGTGTAGCGCTAACTTACTGTTAAAGGAACTTGATAGCATGGCATGTGTGGTAGAAATGACAAATTTTCTGCTGATGCTTGTTGCTGTAGAAGTATTATAACCAGTGGAGCTGTGAGCATGTTAGCTAAAGGTCTTCACCATCATTTCTGGAGTGGTTGGTTTCTTGCAGAGTTTCAAGTGTTCTGTTTCTCAGCAGCACACAGGTTCCTATTTTGCCTCCCCCTTGCCTGGGTGGAAATCACTGCAGGGGCTGTAATGCTGGCGTGAAACAAAGTGTTCAGTTTCCTACTTATGTGAACAAGAAGAAAATCTGCTTTTAAAAAGTTTGCTGCTTATTAGTGAAGAAGTGTATTTGTACTTGTTGACTAAGAAATGAAGTAGTTTGGGTGCAGAGAAAAATACTTCCCCCTTTTGAGCAGAGATGTAAATTTACTCATGTTGACCAAAGCTCCGTGTATGCTGACATTTAATCTTTTCCACAGTTTTGCTCCCCTGAGCAGTCTTTTTGAAGCTGATTAAATTAATCCTATGAGTAAACTTGGTACTGGAGCTGATCCCAGGTGGCTTTTCCTTTCTGACTGAACATTTACACCCCCAAAATTAGCCTATAAAATCCTTCAGAACACAATTCCAAGAAAAAAAGGGTATTACCTACAGTAGGCATTCTTAAATAAATATTCTTCATCATTAGAATAATAATAAGTAAGCTACAAGTAGTCTGAATCTTCTTGCACTTCTAAGAGTTTTACTGCCACATTTTCCTGTACTCTCTACAGTACTTTCTGCGGTGTTGTCATTGTGCAAAAGCAACCAGAGGGCTTGACTGTGCAAGAAGCTCCTATCAGTTTGTACCAGGTGCCTCCCTCTACCCTTCTAAACCCATTGCATTTGAGAACAAAATACTTAGTAGAATCGTGGCCTGAACAAACAGAAGGTCCACGTTATTATTTTATATAGATATGCTATAAAATCTCCATGGTGATTCATTCCTATCTCGTTGACTGCTTGTGGTAACAACAGGTAAAACATTTCTAGGTTGAATCTTTTTGTAAGTTGAAAAGGTAGCAGTAAGATCAGTGGCGTAGAACTGGACACACTGCGTGGGCAAGGCTGAGAATAAGAACAACTTTCCCTGTGTGGTCAGGATCCCTAAGGAAAGCCTGTTTTAAAGTCTTGTGTCTCATTTTCTCCTTTTTATTGTACCCTAGAGCTGAATAAATATAGCAGGCTGTGCCCTCAGCTGGAGTACAAAAATGTAAGTGTCAGTTCCTAGGAAGTGATGAGTTCAGTGCAGAAGTGCTGGGTTCCAGGAGTGCACATCGGATAAGATTGTAAATGTGTGTGCAGCCCCTATAAATGAATTGTAGTTTCCTCCACTGTTTTACACTTTGGTGCTCATTGCTCCAAAATGTTCTATGCACAATAACGTGTATGCTTGAGTAAGTCACTGTGTGCAGAGGTGGCCATCAGCTGGGCAGATGTCTGAATGAGCACTGACAAGAGCCTGGTGGCTCTTCTGTCATACTAGCATGCTTTGAAGCTCATGGTTCTCTGGGTAAGAAAGAAATACTCCCTGTGGTCCCTTTCTCTATGTAAGCCTGAACAAGAGGAGGGAGGAACAAGAGATGCTGTGCAAGAATGAGCTCCTTGTCCTCTGCAAAAGATGCAGCGTTTCCTGCACATTGCTGTGGTTTTGCAGCATGATGGAATCAGTCAGGCGGAAGCGTGCACTGGAAGGATTAGTCTCTGCTGCCTGGGAGGAGCAGGGAATGATGATGTCAGACAGCTCCATGCAGATAATAGTGGTTGGGTTAAATGCATTCAGTCTATCTCTAGTGAACCCTGTGGAAAGAACGCTGGTGAAATGATGCCAAGGGCCTCGGACTGTTGAGTTCTAACCATTAATAGAAGTGTGGGGATTCCTTAAAGGTTTGGTTCTCGGCTTCTGTGTTTACTCTGTTGTCTTGTCTTTGTTTTCATTGGAAGTGATCTTGAATGACAACCCACATTCTGAGGGGTTCTAGTTTGAGAGTGGCTCAAACTCCTAACCTAGATCCAGATACAAGTTTGCTTGGTCACTTTTCATTTACGGTAGCTAACACTGTATGTAGACAATGCTTGGTCCCACTCCTCAATCCCGATCACTTTGCTAATTTTACTTTTTGAATGCTTTTCATATACTGCTGCTGTCAAGCTAAACAAGTCTTTCCTCTGCTGGTTTTGGTTTTGCCTTTTACAGCATTCTTTTGTTTCTTTTCTTGTCCAGACCGCTTGTGGTTCTACCTCTGCCTGATGCTGTTGTCCTCATTAAAGTTTCTTGTCATCAGTCTCTGTAAGGCTCCAGTTGGTTGCACTATTTGTCTAAACATAGTGTTTGCTAATTATTTGTAGTGGTCTTACAATCTGTAGCTACTGACATCCAGTATCATAGAATCACAGAATGGTTTGGGTTGGAAAGGACCTTCTTCCTTATATCTAACCTGAACTTCCCATTTCAGTTTAAACCCATCACCCCATATTCTGTCACTACAGTCCCTAATGAAGAGTCCCTTCCCAGCATCCTTGTAGCCCCTTTCAGACACTGGAAGGCTGCTATGAGGTTTCCATGCAGCCTTCTCTTCTCCAGGCTGAACAGCCCCAACTTTCTCAGCCTGTCTTCATACAGGAGGTGCTGCAGCCCCTGCTCATCCTCTTGGCCTTCTCTGGACTTGCTCCAACAGCTCTGTGTCCTCCTTATGCTGAGGGCACCAGAACTGCGCACAATGGTCTAAGTGGGGTCTCGGAGAAGTAGCAGAATAATTAACAGTTCTCAGCAGTTCCCATTTAGGGCTTTAGCTTTTGCTCTTACTTTAGACTTCAGTGCATTTTTGGTTCAAATCATGTAGTGGTCAGACCAGGGACTAAATCAGATGGATATTTTGCCTGTTTGAGACAAATACTTCATCTCCCTAGAATATTTTGGATTTCATATTTTAAATAGCAGTATCTTAATTTGCATAGGTCATATATACTCAATCTGCACATGGGGTTTTTTAAGAAATTACTGGATGCGTAAATTGCACTATTATTCATGCTATTTCTTTGTATACATATTCAAGCCTACAAAAGCTTTCAGCTTTACTTATTCTTTAAAGGGCTTTGAGGCTGGCATTTGAAGTGAAGGGTTTTTTGTTTCCGTGCATGAAACAATTTTCTTAAAAAAAGAAAAATAATTCCATTCCAAATTGATTTTTTCGAGGAAGTGTGGAGGTTTTTAAAAGAATTTTGTCTGGACAACGATAGAAATTGTCTAAGCGTATTTACTTCATGCATTCTGATTATGTTAAAAATGTTCTTCAGGCATTTTGTGGCAAATTATTTTTGACCTTTATTATATTAAAATATAGTATGAAGTATATTGAATGGAAATGAAATTCTGTAATATGTAGATGAAAGATCTGTTTTATCATAGAATGGTTTGGGTTGTAAAGGACCTTAAGATCATCTAGTTTCAATCCCCCTGCCATTACCTGTTATAATGCACACATATACAGAAAATACTGTGTAAATAATGGGAAGAAAATGATTGAATTTTGGCAAACCAATATGTCATGAGCATCTGTACTCTGAAAGTTTTCATAATTTTTCATTCCATGCAAAGAGGGAAAAAAAAGAAAAGGAAGTTATGGATTGTTTTTCTATTTGTAGCAAATTCATATTCTGATAAGTCAGCATTCTTTATGAAATGGGAAGTTTGTTTTTGATAAACTCTGTGGTCAGCCAAGATTATTTATCATAGATTTACTCTGCTTTACTGCCTAGAGATCTGCTGGAGGAGCAATAGAATCTCATTATTTCATAAATAAATAATATGTAATACATATCTAAATGAGCATTATTCCATTTAATTCAGAGGAACCAGTCCAAATTTATGTCACCAAGATGTCAATATATGAGCTTGAGATTAAACATGGTTTTGGTAACCATTCATCATTTATACTTCCAGCATTCTTGCCATTATCAATGAACTGAGCCAGTGTCAGGAAATGAAATGCATTCTATAGTGTGGATTTCGAATACTTACCTGAAAAGGTGTTGGGCAGTGCAATTTCATGAATGATGCTGTAATTTACTGGAAATATGTGGCTTTTAGCTGGTGAGGTACCTCACTATTTATTTTTCTTTGGGTTTTTAATGGGAATTTACAGGCTATCCTGTAATTTTCACTGGTTGTGTGAAGTGTTTTGAGTTGTGAATAGAAATTGCCCATTGGCAGCGGCAAGGTAGAGTTGGAAGAGCCAAAGGGCATCTGTACCCACTCAAATACTTCAAGCTTATGTCACCTTGTTAAGGCATGCATATTTACGTCACTGTAGATGCTTTTATATTTTTTGATACTGAGCCTTTTGACCTTTGGGAGTGTTGAACTATTCCTTCATTGGCCACGAACCTGGCTTCACACTGAGGGTTTTTGGCAGCTGTGCTCAATACGGACAAAAACGGGCGATCACTGGGAGTGATTATTGCAACATCTGTGCCATTGCTGCAAGCAGTCTGTGCATGTAGCTGCGAGTCTCTGTGTGTGCTACACTTTTCACTCTGTTTTAATACCACTGAAAGCTAAGATGTTGTTTGAATTGCCTTGGAGGCCAGCTGAGGAACAGGACTAGAAGGGAAAATAGTGTATGGATGCCTTGCTCCCTGTGTAAAATGTCAACCCATCTTCTTACTCTGCTCCCGGTGATAAATAGCAAAGGCAAATGTCCTACAGACATTAAAGATCTGACCAAAACCTGCTTGAAACCAGGGAGGATTTTTCACAGTCTTCAGGTTGGACACTGTTTTATAGGTGGTTACTGTTTTGTAAGGTCTTGGTTCAGTGTTTTACATGTGCAGCAAGATCTTCAATGCTTTCTGTGGAAGTAAACTGGTTATAATGTAAAGTTCTAGCTTTGAGTGAAGATTTTCCCTCACTCTGAGGCTGGGGGTGAAGTTAAACAGGGTCATAAAGTTCAGAAGAATACGGTGAGTCCAGCCTCATTTGTTTTAGGGCACACACATGAGTGATTTGCTTAGTTTTGGCTGGGTGATCTGAAACGCTGGTAGAAACTAATGATTCTGTAACTTTTGTTTGTTACAGGCTGCAAACAGTTACCTGAGGGATCAGTGGTTCCATTCTTTGCAGTGGAAGGTAAGTTCTGCGCTTCACTGTATTTCTTGTCTGCCTCTACCTTTTAGCATTACCTATTCCTTCATTATAAGAGCCCAGTATGGATAAAGTCCTTGTCTTTCAGAAACCCTAAATCAGGACATGTATGCAGTTTCAGCTTGTTTATAACATGAATGAAGTGTACAAATAAACTTGTTATGTAGCCCAGCTTATCAACATGATTGGCTTCAGAACCTAGATAGCCAGTAAGTTCACATTTAAACAGTATAGAGGATGGATTTGGTTTTGCACTATGAAGTATAATACATTACAGAATGCCCACAGCCCGATCACATGCTCTGGACTCTGGAGATAGTTGGGGGTTTTGTTTGTTTTTCTCTTTTCCTGAGAAACTAGGGAGAAAGGGTGTCTTTGAGAGTTGCTTACTGCAAGTAGGATCAATCTGTTACGCATCAGTCTGTGTTTATGCTTTAGGATGATTTTGGTTTAAAGGCAGTTTTGATTTCAGATGTCTTGAGCCCTTTTTTATTTTCAGTGGGAACAATGGGTTGATTGCCCTCAGTAGGGGAAGTGGATCACAGTGACAACATTGTGTCTCAAAAACAGTGCATTCCTCATTGAGAACTGTAGCTGCTGACCTTTGGATGGAATCTGTATACATCTTTGATGCAGCTGGAAACAAGTTTTGGCCAGATGTTGCATACGGTTGTCCTCTCCTGTCTTGTGGTGGGAAACACAAGCAGTAGCTTTTCAGCTCAAGACTTGTCCTTGGCAGGGCTCCGGTGGAGTCAGCCAGGTTGGCTGTGTAGCGTATCAAGATTCCAGCCTGCTGACAGCAGCCACATGTGAGATAGAAGTAAATCCCTCCCACCAAACTGGTTTTGTTGTAGGTGTGTTTGATAGTTGCAAAACAGTTGTGTGGCAAAACTACAGCATTGGTGTGCTTTGTATAGCCATCAGCATGTGGCAGGATCGTGCTCTGAGCGAATCCAGGTTCTTATCAGGAAAAGCCAAGTGTCAAGATCTTTTCCAGACTACTGGCATATTCTCCAGCCTGTTACCCTGATTGCCTAAATGAGTGTGGGACCCGAGTGCTGATAGCAGAAGGCTGGGCTGTGGTGTGGCACTTTATTTTGGCCTCTTGACAGTATCATTAACACAATGCCCAGCCAGTCTTGCTTTCTTTGCAACTCCTGAGGATAACAAAGAGCTTAAAGCACGCAGAGACAGTATCTCCATGTGGCCGTTATTTTCCCTCCTGCTTTGGCAGGCAGGGATGATCAGAGAAAGCATAGACAGAAATGATGCTGGAATGTCTTTTTCCGCCTCGGCCCTGGCAAGGATTGTACAATGATGTGCTGATGGCATGTGCCAGCTTTGCTCCTGCAGTGAGGGGAAAATTGGGGTCGGAGCTGCAGATCTGTAAAAAGAGGTAAGGAGTGGTAAAAAAGCAACCTGGCCACACACCCCATCAATTAAACTGTGGAAAGAAAGGAAAAAAGAAAAAGCAAGCCTAGACAGAATGACCTGGCTTGCTCACATGCCTTTCAGTCATGGAGAGGGAGCTTTGCTTTGTGGGAGTTGTTTTTAAAGGAGTATTTCTTAAACTTTCCAATGCTCCTGACCAAGCCGCTCATTTTGGGAAACTCTGAGTAATTCAGCTTGTTGCAAAGTAGAATTTATTTTTGCTTCCTTGCTTCCCTCCCCACCCCCATTAAGTTTGTTTCTTAAAAACAAGTGAAACATTATCTTGATTTGAAAGACCTTCCCTTTACCAAGAATAGCAAGTAGCTTTTTCCCATAAGAACAGTGACAGGGTTTAGTCACTGCCCAGGTACTTTACACTAATGAATTCCTCTTTGCTATAATGGAGATAGTTTTGATGGGTTTTGTTGCTTAACAGTTCAGAGGAAGAGCACCTGGTAGCTTTCTGCTCTTTACTTTGGCTGACATTTGCCAGGTTTAAGTGAGATCACAACAAAACTAAGAGGCAAGATAAGCAGTGTACCTAAGAAGAGGATCAGGGTGCAGTTATGTGGTCTACCTTAGTGAGGCTTATCGCTTTACTAATACCATAGCCTATGACTTTAAGAGCCAGGTGCCAAGGTTCATCTCACTCCGTAATTTGTATGGTTTGATGATTAAGCAGGTAGTGAGAGAACCCACAACAAAAAAACCCAGGAAGCCTATTCTTCTGGAATGGGTCATTTACACAAAGCACCAGCTGGCAGGAACATCACCGCAGCTGTATTGTAATTGGGTGGTTGTGCTGATGAATGGTATATTTGTCCAGTGGTCTCACAAATAATAGGTCAAAACATTTCTGTGGGCATGTAAAACACAGATGCAAACTGGTGCAGATAGCTGGAGCAGTGATTCGGGGGAAAACATTCAACAGAGATGCACTGCCTAATTTCATACTTGTGTGGTGGAAGCACTGAGGGTCTCCAGCTGAACCCAGAGCCCCACTGTAGTAGTAGTACAGATGTAGGTGGAGCCGGAGACCTTCACTCCCGCTGCCCTGCCCAAACAAGGCTGGAGGAACCCATTTGACAGATAGCAAACTAATATTGTGAGAGTTCCCAGCAGTGGGAATTGCCTCTCCACAGATCACAGTTGTGGGAGCCGGTTCTTACTCCATCAGTGTCCTTCTGGCTCCTTTTCCTGTGCTTCAGGCCTTTGGGAGTCAGATGCTGCATATAATCTGTGCTACCTGGAAAATGGCTGGGTGAATAGAAGTGTTGTTAAGTATCTGGGGAAGCATTTAGGTTCAGGCATGTACTGGTTATCCTTTGGTCCTGTATGAAGGTGCTAAGGTCTGTGAGAGGGCTTTTATGTAGTGCAGTTTTAAGGACTAACATGCTGTGGGAATTAAATTTGTCACCCACTACCCTGGAAATATTTTTCTGTTCTAGAGGCAAACACTGAAACAAAAATCAAGAATAATTTCTTTCTACAATCCTGAGAATAATAAAAGAGATGCTACAGATAAACAGAAATAAAAGAAAACCAAGCACATAATTAGCCATGTTTTAGATCCAGCTCCAAGTGGTTTTATGTGTCATCCAACTAACTAGTTGGATGACAGGATGCTTATACAGCTTTTTAGATGTGACTTTCTCCTTGAATGCTGGGCTCATTGAAGAAAACATGGATATAAGGACAGATTGTTCCTTATGTAGTTATTTTCTCTTTGGGTTTTCCATTTAAACTCTCTCATGAAGGGTTACTCATAATTCCTCATTTAATCTGGATATCCGTGTGTATCACAACTCCTCAAGGATTATTGGCCACCTTAGCCAATTTTTAGAAATCCTGATTTCCTTCAGGTTAGGGCTAAGCCAAACTATCATTGTCTAGAGAATAAACAGAGCATGTTAACAACTCCAGATTCTCACCCATAAACAAATCATTAATCCATTGTGTAAGGAATGTTCCTTTCAACCAAGGAGGTTGGATTGAAACCATGATACGTAGTCTTTGGTATTTGGAAGCTGCTAAGTCGTAACAGTTTATCAGTAAAGATAACAACACTTTCTGTGAATATACAAAATAAAGTAACACATGCATTTCATTGCTCTTTGTGGATCTAGGCTAGATACACTGGTAACCAACTACTTCTGTAGGGGTTGAATGCAGCTAAGCTTGGCTTTGTGGGGTACTGTGACTAGTCATTTTAGGACACGCACAAGAAAATACCTACCTACCCTTAGCATTTCCCCAGAAAACATCTATCTGTGTTGTATCTTGCCATCTTTGGGCTTAGAATGTTCTGTGTTCATATAGTACTGAGCATATAGAGATACCATTCTCTGCAAAAACTTGGAGCCCTGTTAACACCCCATGCTTGAAATATTAGTCATTACAAGATCCACTTGTAATACAGTACCATGTTGATTGTTGTCAGTCAAAAAGACATCAGGTCTTCTCCAGGGGTGTTTAGGTCTTCTGTTCTGATGCAGAGTACAGGTATTGATTTACATTTTGAGGAAGAGGGAATACACCTAAAGGTTACACAGGGCATGTTGGTTTTTAGCATGCTTGACAGTAAACCCTGAATGCCGCCCTCATCGTGCGATGTGGGTTGCTTGTGTTTTCTAGTTAGCTGAATGATGTAGCAATGAAATGTGTCAGTTGACAGCCTTTGGGGGAATGTCCTGAATTGACACAATATGGAAAGAACAGACCTGATGTAAAGCATGAAGCATGACTCAGGCTGAGCTTTGTACACCTCTGACCTGGATCTTGAAGAAGGGATTGCCTATACCTTGTCTTTCCTACTGGTGCTGTTAGCCAGCTCTCGACTGTCCCCTAATGAGTAGTGCAGCTTGGTGAGGGGTTTTACCCATCTGTTAGCATGGACGATGCAAATGTGTTAATTGTAGAATTGCTTAGATTGGAAGGGACCTTTGAACACACCTGGTCCTCTCCCCGTCCATCTCATCCTCTTCCTCACTCAGTGCAGAGTATACTTTGAAGCTGTACAGGGTTGATAAGAGCCTGTACAGCAGAGCTGTGTGTGAAGCTATGTGTGAAGCCCCAAACTGCGCACAGTATTCATGTGTGGTCACACAAGTGCTGAGCAGAGGGCAGCAGTCACCTCCCTCATCCTGCTGCCTGTGCTCATGCTCTTGCAGCCCAGCATGAATGCATGCCCCTGACTTTCAGTCAGTAATCATATTACCTTTGTTTTAAACTTCCATGTTTTGGTTCCCATGAATTGGGGACCTGGAGCAACGCTGTCATTTGGGATTTGCAAACATTTTGCATTTGAATGCTACAACAAGTAATGTTGGCCTTCATTCAGAAACTTAACTTTGGATTAATACTTCCCTGGTTCTCATAGGGACTGTTGTATCTGTGTCTTCAGGAAATAGATACTTCCGTGCACAAGCAGCCCTATTAATTGCAAGGGGATTGGCTGTCATGTAAAGTCATACTTGACCCGAATGTCATTATGCTCTCTGGTCTTTACTATGTCCAGGTTATGAATTCTTTGGCTTTTAGAACTGAATATTTTTATACAATAGCTGTGGGTGACTATCGGTTTTTGTATCTAATGGTGAAAGTTCAGAGAGAATTATTTTTCTGTGCTTTACAATTGCAAAAAAAACTAAGTTAACAGAAACTGTTCTTGAAAGGGTGGTAAAGCCTTCCTTGTGTAAAAAAGCACCTTTATGGTTTTGTCACCATGGTAATGATTAAAAATAGTGCTGATACAGGAGTGGGGTTTATAGAATTTAAATGATGACATTAAAGAAATTTATAGCCTTATATCTCGGTAAATTATGGCTTAAAACTATGAGATCAGGTAAAAAGCACATTGGTTATGCTTGAAAGGGCCCATGTCTGTCATTTGTATTTGATCACCTAATTTATGATCTGAGAGAGGAAGCTTTGATACTCTATGACAATTGTATAGCCTTTTGCTGTACTGCATAGTGAAAATATTACTCGAAGAGCTCAGTAGTTCTTTGGAGTGGTAGTGTCTGGACTTCAGATCCTCTCTTTGGTGGTTACACAGCACACACAACTGTAATTGTCTTGGCAGTTTCTTTGCTTTCTTTAGCTGAAAAGCTGTGGTACTTTCACAGAACATTAGTTCCCGTTTTCTGTTATTTTGTGGTGAAATAATAAATAATTATCATACAGTTAGGCGAATGACAGCTTTTCTTTTTTCCTTTTTTTTTTCCTTTTTTGTCTGTATACAAGTCAATAGTATTTTGATTACCATATCGATGGAAAGCTAAGCCTTGGGGCTTTGAAAGTATTGCAGGTCGTGATGACACACGAGTTTTGGAAGAGCAGCTTTCTTGCTTTAATGAATAAAAGGCAGCCCACAGGTTTTTGGCTGGTGATTTTACTCTTCCTGTGGAATGCACAAGTACCAGCTGTGGGACACCACGAGCAGGTTTTTAAGATAGCCAGGGCCTCTCTCCTGCTGGACTTTAAGCATCCTGATGGAGTTTCATACTGGACTTAAGGGGCTAGGGGATGGGTGGAAGGTCCAAGTAGAGTGTTAATGCATCTGTGCTGCTGAGAAGCCGGTACCAGTTAGAGCTTTCCAGTGAACTAAATACATATTTTGGCATTTTTCAGTTCTCGATGCCCCCTCTCATAGTTAGGTTGATGTTTACTGCCAAGATTCATTCTTCTGTATTTGGAAGATAACATGAGAGGCAGCTGTGTCTGCATGGATGGGGCTCTGCGGTGACATCCCCTTGCTCTTCATGCGGCAACTGAAAATACTGACCAGTCTGTAGACTAAACAACCTCATTCCAAACTCAGGAGGAACGTTATGGAAATCTTGTCATACAGCCATTTACATCCCCAATGTTGGCTTTTTTTTTGTAGTTAAGTATTCTCCCCTACTACTTCTGTGTGTGTGTGTAGGGCTTCACATGAAGAACATCCTAGGCCATCTTCATAGCACATGGAGTCCATTAGTTCTCATTTTCCCATGCAAGCTTTAGTAGTCTTGGGCCATCTGTTATCAGAAGTTACTTGAAAAATCTTGGCCTTGTTTTGTGTTTCTGGGATCTCAGTTTGCAAGAGGCAACAGTGCTGTTGCAGCAGAAGGGCATTGATCTCGCTTTGGGAGAGTGGGAATGAACAGGTGAAGAACAGACAAGATGCTGACAGAAAGTTTTCTTTCATTTTTTTCATGACACGCTGGTGGTGTTTTAAGAACTGGTAGAGCGGTTAGGGGATTTTTAACCTTTCACTGCCTTTGCATTAGGAAATCCCTCACTCTCTGTGGGGGACTTTGGAGCAGGTTCCTCCCATAAGGCACGTCTGCAGCAGTGGCAGCTGATCATCGTCCGTGCTTTGCATTGGCTCAACATGAATCACTTTAAATCTGGGAGCTGCATATCTGTGTCAGCACAGCACTTTGTCCAACCGAAAGAGGCTCTCGGCAACGTGCTGAGATGCCAGCCTGGATCTGAGCTGGTGCTTGGAGCTGCTCTGGCCTCATGCAGCCATATGTACACATGGTTTTGTATACCCGTAGATGCCTTTTGCATTGCCAAAACAGGCTTTTTTAAGCAGACAGAAAAGCCAGTTTGTGGCCTAGTGGTGAAATTTGAGTAGAAACTAGATAGTTATTTTCTATCTTGCTTTAGCTTAGTTGGGACCAGCTCTTGATTTTTCCCTCTAGACTTGGATGCTATCCTATTCAAACTAATAGTAGGTCTGAAGGCAGAGGGATGTCAAAACCAGCTAAAAAAACAGGTCAGCTTGTTATTGTGTACTTAGATTTCTGAAGAGGAGCAAGTACAATTGCTGGAGTAGATTGCTTCTCAGGAATGCTGAGAAGCATTCTGCTGGCCAAGAGGTTGGGTTTTGTGCTGGTAAATTGTTCCTCTGCACTGTTATGGGGCTAAAATTAAGACCAGTACTTTGCGTGTTAGGACTTCCAGGTCATGGTGACCACTAGTTCCACCAAATCACAACTTCCCATCTACAGAGCTGTCACAATACAGAGTGGCACCAAAATCAGTCTCTAGCTGCAGAAAAATCTGGTTTAGGAGCTCTCTGATGAAGACAGGACAAGACTGGTAATCTTTCCCAGGAGTGTAATTATCCTCCTCTCATGATGCTTTGGGTGTGAAAACCTAACTCTCTGTGTTGACACATGCTATGTGCCTTGTTAAACTGCTGTCATGGGGCCCAGTTCTGCATTATGGATGTTGAGGACTCTTGGTGTCAGAAGACCTAAGTAAACCTGAAGGAGCAAAAGTGATATAGGTGTTGTTTTAAAATTTTCTTTTCGTTTCTTGCACAGTTTTGCCTGTGCATTTCTTTCTTCCAATGTAATTACTGCATTGAGTGCATCACAGTATACATAATCATAGAACCATAGAATAGTTACGGTTGGAAAGGACCTTAAGATCATCAGGTTCCAACCCCCCCCTGCTATAGGCACGGACAGCTCCCACTAAACCATGTCACGCAAGGCTCTGTCCAACCCAGCGTTGAACACCGCCAGGGATGGAGCATTCACAACTTCCCCGGGCAACCCATTCCAGTGCCTCACCACCCTCACAGTAAAGAACTTCTTCCTTATATCCAATCTAAACTTCCCCTGTTTAAGTTTTAACCCATTACCCCTTGTCCTGTCACTACAGTCCCTAATGAAGAGTCCCTCCACAGCACCATTATAGGCCCCCTTCAGACACTGGAAGGCTGCTATGAGGTCTCCACACAGCCTTCTCTTCTCCAGGCTGAACAGCTCCAACTTTCTCAGCCTCTCTTCATACGGGAGGTGCTCCAGTCCCCTGATCATCCTCGTGGCCTCCTCTGGACTTGTTCCAACAGTTCCATGTCCTTTTGATGTTGAGGACACCAGAACTGCACACAATGCTCCAGGTGAGGTCTCACAAGAGCGGAGCAGAGGGGCAGGATCACCTCCTTCGACCTGCCGGTCACGCTCCTTTTGATGCAGCCCAGGATACGGTTGCTTTCTGGGCTGCGAGCGCACACTGAAGCCGGCTCATGTTCATTTTCTCATCAACCAACACCCCCAAGGCCTTCTCCACAGGGCTGCTCTGAATCTCTTCTCTGCCCAACCTGTAGCTGTGCCTGGGATTGCTCAGACCCAGCTGTAGGACCTTGCACTTGGCATGGTTAAACTTCATGAGGTTGGCATCAGCCCACCTCACAAGCGTGTCGACTTCCCTCTGGATGGCATTCCTTCCCTCCAGCGTATCAACCGAACCACACAGCTTGGTGTCATCGGCAAACTTGCTGAGGGCACACTCAATCCCACTGTCCATGTCAGCAAAAAGATGTTAAACAAGACCGGTCCCAACCCCGATCCCTGAGGGACACCACTCGTTACTGGTCTCCAGCCGGACATTGAGCCATTGACCACAACTCTTTGTGTGCAGCCATCCGGCCAGTTCTTTATCCACCGAGTGGTCCATCCATCAAATTGATGTCTCTCCAATTTAGAGACAAGGATGTCGTGTGGGACAGTGTCGAACGCTTTGCACAAGTCCAGGTAGATGACATCAACTGCTCTGCCCCTGTCCATCAGTTCCGTAGCCCCACCATAGAAGGCCACCAAATTGGTCAGGCAGGATTTCCCCCTAGTGAACCCATGCTGGCTGTCACCAAGCACCTGGTTGATTTTCATGTGCCTTAGCATGCCTTCCAGGAGAATCTGCTCCAGGATTTTGCCATGCACAGAGGTGAGACTGACTGGTCTGTAGTTCCCTGGGTCATCCATTTTCCCTTTCTTGAAAATGGGGGTTATATTTCCCTTTTTCCAGTTGCCAGGAACTTCACCTGACTGCCATGATTTTTCAAGTATGATGGACAGTGGCTTCGCAACTTCATTTGCCATCTCCTTCAGGACCCGTGGATGGATTTCATCAGGTCCCATGGACTTGTGCACGTTCAGATTTTTAAGACGGTGTCGAACCAGATCATCTCCTACCATGGGCCCAAGGTCTTCATTCTCACAGTCCCTGCCTCTGCCTTCCAAGAGTTGGGTGGTGTGGTCAGAGACTCTTCCAGTGAAGACTGAGGCAAAGAAGTCATTCAGAACCTCAGCCTTCTCCAAATCCAGGGTAGCCAGTTCTCCTGAGAGCTTCCTGAGGGGGCCTACGTTGCCCCTAGTCTGTTTTTTAGTAGCAATCTACCTATAGAAAAAATAAAAACCAAAATAAAAACCCTTCCTGTTATCTTTCACATCCCTAGCCAAATTTACTTCTAACTGGGCCTTAGCTTTCCTAACCTGGTCCCTAGCTTCCCGAACAACATCCCTGTATTCTTCCCAGGCTGCCTCTCCTTGCTTCCACTTATTATAAGTGGAAGCACTTCACCTCTAAATTACCTCATCGTCTCCTTACCCATCCAAGGAGGTCTCCTGGCCCTCCTGCTGCACCTCCTTCTAGTTGGGACGCAACACTCCTGAGCTTGTAGTGGGTGATCCTTGAATCTCAACCAACAGTGTCAGGGCCCCCCTGCCCTCTAGGGCTATATCCCATGGAACCTTACTGAGCAGGTTCCTGAAGAGGCCAAAGTCTGCTCTCTTGAGGTCCAGGGCAGTGAGCTTGCTGCACGCTCTTCTCACTGTCCTGAGGATCTCAAATTCAACCATCTCGTGATCACTGCAACCAAGGCTGCCCTGGAGCGTCACATTTCCAATGAGCCCTTCCCTGTTGGTGAGCACGAGGTCAAGCATGGCACCTCTCCTTGTTGGCTCCTCTATTACTTGCAGAAGGAAGTTGTCTTCCACACAACCAAGAAACCTCCTGGACTGCTTGTGCCGGGCCGTACCGTCCTTCCAACAGAGAGCAGGGTGGTTGAAGTCCCCCATGAGAACAAGGGCCTGGGAGTGTGAGGCTGTTCCTATCTGTCTGTAGAGTGCTTCATCCAGAGTCCTCTTGGTCAGGTGGTCTGTAACAGATCCCCACAGTAACTTCCCTCATCGCTGTTCTCCCTTTAACCCTGACCCACAAACTCTCTAATGTGGTAGAGGGTTATAAAACTGCTGCTAATATCCACAAAAATCCCTTATACAGTGTGTTGTGTCACAGCCTGTTTCACTTGCCCTAGCTCTTGCAGTAAGTCACATGCTCATCTTGTCTGTCACACCCCCTTGTCTTTTTTTTTACCCAGAATAGCAAATGTTTCAAAATCAGAAGAAAAAAACCAAAAACAACCAACCAGCAGTAAGCAATGCTAGTAAAAGTATGTCCTTCATTCAGAAGCCATTGCATCACAGCTGTTTATCATCGACTCGTCTCTGTGGCACTTCACTGTAGTATTTAGCATGAAAATACTAGTTTAGGCTGTGTGACCAGAGGCAAGATCCATCAAGGATAACGGGGTTGTTGTGAGTGGCTGACTTGACTTGGCTGGTCCCTGAAGGTGAGGTGGGCAATGGTTTTGGTACCACCCCAAAGGCCTCTGATCCTCTGTGAGGAAGCTAGCCTGGGGATGAGAGAGCTGAACGTCACGAGACTTGATTCAGTCTTGGATGTCATGCACCATTTATACACAGGAGTGAGACAGCAAATTGAAGAGATGCAGTGGCATTTTGGTTGAGTAAAGAGTTGCAGGAACTTTGGGGTTTTGTGATGATGTGGTGCAATAAGATGTGATATAAAAACATGGAACAAAGTGGTGGTTTCAGGTGAAAATGCTGCTCTGAAATCTGGTATCTCCCAGTGAGAAATGGGACAACTCAGAGTGCCAAAGCCCAGCGATGCAAAGACAGAAATACCCTTATTTCTGAAGTCCCTTTTAAGATGCTTGCAAGCATCACATCAGTATCCAGTATCTATGCTCTCCCTAAGGCTCTGAAGCAGCTTTCTGACACAAACATGTTCCTCGAGCTGTGCACATCTCTCTTGCTGACGACATTGATGATGCAGGTGCACAAGAGAGAGAAGCCATTTTCAAAGCCATTTATGGTGTTGCCAGTGCTAGAAACTCAGAAAAATACTACATTTGCCAAGGAGGAGAGAGTGAAACAGGTGGGTAAGAGTCCATTTGGAAGGTTCTGCTGACTGGTGAGAGGGGAGGCGGGCAGGAAAAGCCAAGGGTGTCCACTGCTAGCCATGGAAAGTAATAAGGAAAAGGGATGACGTGGCTTTCTAATCCGGTTTGCATATTTGGGAAGAAATAATTGCTTTGTGTGCTACCCAGTGCTACCTAAGCTTAGTGGCATTTCCTGGAAAATAGAAGGGGGATGGATTATCATGCAGAGATTATCTTCTGTTAGCAGTTTGTAAGATGTGTTAGTAGCTGCTTAATCCCAATTTGAGGTGATTTCTCAGGTGGCAAGTTCTGAGCAGAGTTCGTGCGTGCCTGGAGTGACTGGCACACGTTTTGCAGCCTTGCAGATGAAGCAACGTCCTGTTTTCCTGGTGATGGCCAGCTCTCTCCTGCCTGAGTGGGATCTGAAGGGTGTAGTGCCAGAGTGTGGGGGTTTTTGCACAGCAGGTATGCTGCCTGGCTGCTCTCCACGGTAGCCTTGCACACGGCTTTTTATTTGGCAGACCTGGTCAAAGTTCAGTGGCGATAAGATTGTGCCTGTTCTTTTTTTTCCTACACACGTATCTCTTCTCTGCAGTGGCAAAGTCATTTATTCCCACCACAGGCTGAGAGCTGGCGGATGTCAAGGGCTAGGCTCCACAGGCACACTCGTCGTGTGTGGAATATAAAGTGCATGAATGTAAAGCCTGGGTCAGTTCAGCTTGATGTCAGAAGAATTGTGTAATGTGGTCAGTAAATGTAGGTCTCCACACAAAGAAGCACTCAGCAAGGACTGCGTTTAGGTGGCAGTTAATGTCACAGTGCTTTGTGTTTTCTGCTTTCTGTTTGATACATGCTGAACTCCACAGTCATACAGTGCCTGCTATAGTTAATTTAACGCTATTTTTTTTCCTCCCCCATGCACTGCAATGCAGTTGGTCCACTGAAGTTTTTAGAAAGTATGGATTGTATATTGTACATACAGTCTTGCTTTTCATCTAGTAGTCTTTTCTATTATTACTTATTTAAATGGAACGTGATTTTGCTGACTCCAGCTCATACTGCATAATCTCAAATACAGGAGCATGTCAAGCTCACACCCCTCTGGAAACTGTGGGTTGTGCCAGAACATCAAGATCCCGGCATGCAGACAGTGTTGAGTATTTGCTGCTCTGGTGAGAAGGGCCAGAAATGCTGCAGCAGGCAGCAGTGAGGTCCTGCAAGAGGAGGAGGCAGTTGTGCCTAAACATGTTTGAAATCTTCCCTCTGATGATGAGTCAGAGGCTGTTACAGTGCTGTACATCAAGCAGTGTGTCTGGATCCTGTCCTATTTATGTGACTCCAGCAACCTCTATGTGAAGCTTTTTCTCACTCATTCTATATGAGAGTTTAAAGCAACCAGAAGGGCTTGTAAATACCCACCAGCCTTCAGCTAGGGCAGATCTTCCCTGTACGTGTGGGACAACTGCGTTCTTGAACTGTATTGAAGCTGGTGAAGTGTTTCCTCCTGCTCAAGATCAGGAGGAAAAGGTGTTTTGTGACTTTTGCTTTAAAACCCAAGCTGAAACATCCAAATACCCAGGAAAGTATCTTTTAAAGTAGTTCTTCTTTGGAGGAGAGATGTTACATGGGATTTGCAACCCAAAATAGCAGCTGCATCTCTACCATTGCTTTTTGCAAGTAGGGAGTGGTTTGTGTTTCTGTTAGGAACGTATCTGCAGTCGTAGTAGAATTCCGCATAGCCAAAGCAACATTAAAAACAAACCCCAGCTTGGCTTCGACATGAAAAATACGGAACAGCAGTTGCTGTGTGCAGGATGAAAGCTGATGTTTTGCCAGCCTGAAGTGTAAAGCTGGTGCTGGAACTGGGGCTTGAAGAATGGGAGTGTTTGCCAAAAGGAAATGGAAGCAGGGATGGAGGGTTTCGGGGAATGCATCGATGTCGGCCATGCCAAAAACCGTCTTCCCTGTGGACAGGTCTGATTACGATAGTGACCACATTAGCCCATGCAGAGTGCAGCTGGAGCCACAGTTGGCCTTTCGCATTTTCTAGCAGGGGAAACAGCATCTCGAATAAAGGTAAAGCTGGCTAAAGGTAGAGCTGCGTCTGCATCAGCCAGCTGTTCTCCTGCATCATAGTGGCTGACCAGCTCAGTGCAGGGAGTTCAGAGAAAGACAACACCAGCAAAAACGCCTAGTTTCTCTGCTTAGTAGTAGGAAGGTCTGCCAAAGACACCCTCTTCCCTTCTCTGTTGGGGGGGTACACATTTTGCATGCAGATTTGTCTTCAGTGCAGCCTCCAAATCTCAGGTCTTCTAAAATTCAGTGAATAACACTGCCCAGTGTTATTAGTTTCCTTTTTTCCCTTGGATAGAATATCCTTCCATTCCCATCCCCTCATCCCACTTTGTTGCTGAATGGTATTTTTGCAATAGTCATTACATGGGACAGCAGAAGCCCAGAGGGACGGTCAGTTAGGTGACACCTGTGTGCAAAGGAAATGGAGATATATATATATAGATATATACAGATATATAGTGAGTTTTGGGAGCGAGTTGTTCAGTGCATTATTATGGCAGCTGTACAGTGTCATGCTGGGAGGCAAGTGAGGAGGCTGCCCTGAGCCCTCTGCTCCCACACCACTTTGCACTTGGTCCAGGCAGAAATGTGTTTCATCCGTGTTCCATCCTTTTAAATTTATGTTTGTTTCAGCATTCCTTTACTTTGCAGTGGTACTGTCCAAGTGGCATCTGAGCAAAGGACAAACTCCATGCCTGTGGGAAGTATCTGTTCCAGTTGTGCATTAGTAACAGCTGAACCCACTGAACTCTGATGGCTTTGAAACACTGCAATCTGAGTGTTTGGGGTCTCTTCCTGGATAGTAGTGAGGTCTGGATCAAGGTGCTAGAGACTGCTGGGAAAAAATAGGTGGATGATTGTAGGCTGAAAAAGGGGGTCAGGGAAGATGATGTTAATGGGGAAGCACAGCAACAGAGTAGGTATCAACATTCAGATTGCTTGCTAAGGCCCCAGTGCATGTTGGTGGTGCTTTACCTTAGGAGCTAGCCATTAATATGGAGGTGTGAGAATCAGAATACCTCAGTTCTGCTGTGGTCCTGAATTCCCATACATCCTCAAGGAAAACAGCCTGGTTTTCTTGCTCTGTCTCTCTTTGCTTTAAATCATCAAGACCATGAGCTGTTCAGGGCACAGATTGTCATTTGATATGTTTATTCAGGGCGTAATTCATGGGTGCCAATCTCAGTGCAGTAGATAATGGTGGTTTCATCGGGATATTTATTTACATGAATTGGCAAAAAATGAAGTGTTATGTAGACCTTAACTGAGTGAGAATCAGGACATGTCTAGCTTATAACATTTCTCTCCAGTTTTCTGGCCTGTGGCAAGGAGTTTGCAGGCATGTGAGCTTTGACCTGGCTGGTTGTGTTTAGAGAAGCCACCAAAGCAGAGGAGGTGATGTACTTCAGCATTTAGCACTGGCTAAAATGAAAAATACAGCAAATGCCTTGATTTGAAAACATGGTACAATGCAAAAGTTTGCTGCTGCTGTTTTGAAACTGTTTTAGAGAGCAGCACGAGTCTTTCTGTGCAAAACCTTGAGAAGGTCATGAAGAGTACAAATACAGCAGCATGAGCAGTCTGGATTCCCTGATTGGGAAAAGTTTCTATAAGCTCATCCTGGCCCCAGGCCTGTGCATGGAATGAGACTTTTTATAGACCTAGTCTCTTCAGGTGAGATGCTTTTTTTCTTCATATTGGTAAACGTTGCAGGTAGGAGCTTAATTCAGAAGGCTTTCAGTGGATGCACCTAGTGATTTAAGCCAGTCTCTTGCTATCAGGGAAACTCCTCCTAGCAACAAGTTATTCTTGCATATTTCTCAGAATACTGGGAAAGAAGTGATGCCTGCTAATGTCAAAAGCAGAACATGGGTGTAGCATGCCATGCCGTCTATGTTTCCATGAAGGTAAGGAGTTAATGGACAGAATACCAGCAGGTGGTGCTCAAGAATACATGGTGCATCTCCTGGGCTTTATAGGACGAGCCAAGCATGTGTGTTGAACATCACAAGCAACTCTTCCTGTTGTGGTGCAGCATTTTAACATACGTCCTGCTACAGTGAAGAGGACCCTTCTGGTGTTGCTCTTTGTGGCTTTTTTCCCCCCTCCGTATGTTCGCATCTATCAAGAGGCACCTCCATTTAACACAAGCGCCATCAACACGAAGCTGTAACACTACCTTGGCTCAGCCATCGCCGCGATGAGCTGGGGACGACCTCTGTGCAGGAGGCTGACCTTTTCCCTTTGCTGGAACTGCCCTCGTTGCTCAGCAAGAAATAAACAATTGCTGGCACACGCAGCCCTCCGAGTCAGCGTATGCGCCTGCAGTAGCTCCGGCTTCTCCAGTGAAGAAGCGATGAGTTGCGTGCTGCTGTGTGGTAAAGGGCTGAAGAGCAGTGAGCTAGTTTAATACACTGCTCTGGGATAGGGTTGGCGATTAATTCTTTCTTCTAATGTAATGAAGATATTATTTGCTGACAGGCAAATAGGTTCCCGAGAGCACAGAACATTTCCTGACCACCAGTAGCAAAGCAGAGATGAAATTTGGTCATAAAGAGGACTAAATTTCTTGCCCGTTTTGTATCAGGTGCTTGGAGATGTGCCTAACCTGAAAGGTCTTGCTAGGGCTGAAAAAGGCAGTTGTTCCATGTCATCCAATTTTGTGCATTAGAGTCCATTTTTTCCTAGATGTCAACTACATCGGTGTTATCATCTTGTCCATGGAAGTGGTGTTTGAGCAAGGGCTACAGAATGAGGCTATTATGGGATTGAGAAACATGTAACGATGTTACTTTAAAAAGCTGAAAGTTTCCTAGCCTCTCCTAAACTTTCTGTTCACAGTGGTCTTAGAATCATAGAATAGTTAGGGTTGGAAAGGACCTTAAGATCATGAAGTTCCAGCCCCCCTGCCATGGGCAGGGACACCTCACACTAAAGCATTTCACCCAAGGCCTTGTCCATCCTGGCCTTGAACACTGCCAGGGATGGAGCATTCACAACTTCCCTGGGCAACCCATTCCAGTGCCTCACCACCCTCACAGTAAAGAATTTCCTCCTTATATCCAATCTAAACTTCTCCTGTTTAAGTTTTAACCCGTTACCCCCTGTCCTGTCACTACAGCCCCTAATGAAGAGTCCCTCCCCAGCATCCCTATAGCCCCCCTTCAGGAGCTCTTGAGCACTGCTGGCAAAGACCACTGCTTACAGAGTTTTGTCACATTTGCTGGCTTAATAACACTGGAAAAGTAATTCTTCACATGTGGACTCCTCCTCTAAAAGAGGCTTGACACTTCAGTCTTTGGGTTTCTGCAAGACTTAATTAATTAGAGTGATTTGAGAATGAAGGATGCCCTGTCAGTGTCACTCAATTCCCCATGCTGCTTCTTTTGGGTACTTAACTAAATTCAGTGGTTTTGCTTTTAAAGTCAGCATAGCAAGATTTTGGAATGACACTAGCTATGTGGTTCTGGCCAGTCAGTAACTAGGAGGGTCAAATTCCAAGTTGGCATGTGTTATTTTCACTCACATAAATTGTCACAGGAGCTGCTGCTCTTAGTGAAATCCCAGAGAAACTGGATTCCTACCCCAGTATTTGTCTAGTATATGCTATTAATTATGAATGTTGTGTGAGTATTTTCAGCAACTGAAGGCATCTTTTA
Source organism: Pezoporus wallicus (assembly GCF_028554395.1). Classification (NCBI taxonomy): domain Eukaryota; kingdom Metazoa; phylum Chordata; class Aves; order Psittaciformes; family Psittacidae; genus Pezoporus; species Pezoporus wallicus. The sequence goes on along the minus strand of NW_026636866.1, from coordinate 2,320,149 downwards.
CACCTACATCCAGGGGGAACGAACTCCTCACACGTGTTGACATGCCTCTTCTCAGATACGGGTCTTTACCAGGCAGCTTTGCTTTTAAGCCTGTGAGTGATTATTGTTTCTGCTCACTCTGGAGTAAGCACAGGTAGAATAGAGCAGATGGCTTGGTGCTGGCTAAGTGCTTGCTGATACACAGCAAATCGCTTCTGTAGCCGACTGATAGGTTTCAAGCTTTAATTGAGGCTTTCAGCAAGGCGCTCAACAGTGAAAACCATTCTGCTGAGAAAAACAGCAGCGTAACCATGGGCAAAGGTTCAGGACAGCAGAGTTCAACCCTCTTGGGGATGGCTCCTCATTTATTTATTTGTTTTCTGCTGCTTTCCCACCATCATTCCAGACTTCTGCAATGCCATTCGGAGATTACAGCTCAGTACCTCGGTAAGGCACAGGCCTTCATACTGAAAGCATGAAGCAGAGGCTGATTAGTTTGGATTTCCTGCTTGCAGTGGTCTGCAAAGGTAGCTGCCCCCGATACTCAATTGAAGTCACCGTCTGCTGGGTCTGAGCAGCAGCTTACTTAGGTTTCTCATGTGTAGCAGGGAGCACAGCTCCTGCTGTCTCTTCTTTTATGTATGTCATTATCATCATAACTTTATTTGTTAATGGACGTATCTAAAAGGGAAAGGAAACCTCCTCTACTGCTCCCTCCCCGCCAGGCAAGAGTGGATTTGACAGTGGAAGAAAGATATTTGTGGTAGGGTTGTCTGAGCAGCGTCCTGTTGGGCAAGAGGGTTTCCTTCACCAGTAAGAGGCAGCCCATAGCGGGCAGGGGTGCAATAACCCAGTCCTCCAGCTCTTGTACCCCCCCAGCTCCTGCTTCTCATCCAGCTTTGAATTCTGCTTTGAGTTTGATTTCTTCATGGTACAGGACCAAGGAATAAATTTCAGCATTGAAAAGGAGTTAGCTTGCTTTGGTGTCCTCAATTAGTCAGAAAGGAGTTGCTTCAAGTTACAAAGCTGGTTGGCTTTGAAGTTTAGATTTTACTTAGTGCTGGGGCAGCTCTAAAAAAGACCCTAAAAAAAGGCACTATATGAATAATAGAAATTCAACTGTGATTCAAGATTCTAAGAAAATCTGTGATTATGGTAGAAGTAATGCCGGTGGCTTCAAAACATTGGTGACCCTCACTGCCCCAAGGAGCTCAGTACAAAGTATCTGAAATCCCAAACACATTTGATAGTGTCTGCAGCATGTGTTTTTATGTTCCTCTAGCTTTTCGGTGGCTTAAAATGCACTGAAAGTGTGAACTTCTGCAAGCGTGCTTTTGTACTTGCATGAATTTAATTAAAAAGATAATTGGATTGCTTTATCAGCCTGTACATGTCAGCCCAGTGCCACTCTCTTCTCCCATCCTCTAACAACATTGACAAACGCAAGGCATCTGAAATCTTTGTTTTTCCGTATTGTTCTCTCATGTTTCAGGTAGGGTACAGAGGTGGCTGTGTTCTGTATTGAGCATTAAATCTGCTGCCATGGTGGGAAGGAAGTAGCTGATAAACAGTGAGCCAGTCTGTTCGTATGGCTCCTGCTGGGGCTGCCCTCTGCGAGCGGAGGGGGAAACGACAAGAAGCAACAAAGCGCCAAAACAAAACAGAGCAGGCTGACCCTTTGCAAAGTGTAATAAGCACTGGCTATTGAAAGCCCAAAATGCACAGCTATGTCTGCAAGCTTCAATCTGCACCACATGGGCAGTTTTTGTGATTTTCCTAGAAGTGCTGCCTAGGAATTTAAGGTCCAATTTAGCGCTAAACGCTTAATAGTTTCATGTCATATAGAAGTGCCCAGACTTTGTAGTTTCATAAACTGGATCTTTCCAGGCTTCTTGACTGCGTTTTGGCCAGAGGGCCATATTCACACATAGCAGTGAGTGGAAGGGTATGTGAACTGAACCAAGTGCTGTGGTCCTGGCAGTTGTTGTCCTCGAACAGCAGAGCTCCTTCCCTACCAGTCCCAGGGGCCGCTGACTGCTTTGGCAACCTTTCCTGGTTCCAATGTACCCTTCGGGCTGGTTTTGGGAGTGGCCTCGTAACGCTCGTCATGGTTTCCTTGAACTTAAAGAGTTGCATCAAGCCCCCTCTGGGGATTTGGGAGGGTGGGTTTTTGCTAAAGAGCACTATTTATAATACACAGCAACCTCTGCTCCAGTCATTTGTGGAAACATGGCTGCTGAGGAGGTAAGAATTGTTTTCTGCTGGTCTGTGGACAGGGCAATCAGTGAAATAGCTTGGGCATGACTAGATGTAAAGCAGGGGCTTGCAGAGAAGTGGGGCAGATAGGATCAGGCAGCCGGGAATGCTTCAGAGTACCAGTGTTGTTGCATGGAAAACTTGGAGACTTTACAAGTTTGTTGTTGAGGATGACAGTGTGACTTTTCAGGATCAAAGCAGGAAAAAAAGCCCTGTGGGTTTACTGGGATTTTGCACTTTGATAACATTGATTTTAATTTATTCTGAATGTGAATTCACCAATTAGCAGTGCAGAATAAAGTGTCTATAGAATGATGCTTTGATGGCCTTTCTCTCTCCTGCTTTCTTTATGACTACCTCCCTTTAAGAGGACCAGCAGCTTTGGAAACAGTGCACTAGCTGGTATCTGTTATAATCCTGAGGAATGAAGTGTTTACAAGAGGAAATGATGGAGAAAAAGTGCTTTGGAGTTAAAATTTACATTAAAGTATAAAAAGGGAATCACGGTTTTTCATTGCTTCCACAAAGCAAGTTGGTATTGACATATAGAGTTTTCTTTTCCATTTAATGTTTCAAGTACAGCTTTTCGGCAATCAGAAGAGACAAAACTCGAAAAGCAGCCCCCTTGACAGTTGCATGTAGGAAGCACATATCCAGTCAGTTGTTTCAAGGGGTTGATGGTGTTGTCAGAGTGACCCTTTCACTTTTCTTGCAGAAAAAGATTTACAAGTACAAGAAAGTGCTCGATAACCCAGGCCGCTGGGAGGTGGTGTTGAAGGAGATCAGGACACTGGTGGACATGGCGCTGTCGTCTCCTCTTCAGGATGAGTCCATTCACCAGGCACCACTGGAGATTGTCTCAAAGCTGCTCTCAGAGGTATGAACCTCAGTAGTGCTCCTGGAAGACACTGCTGCATTTAGAATCATAGAATGGTTTGGGTTGGAAAGGACCTTAAGATCATCTGTTCCAACCCCTTGGTGTGCAGGGACACCTCACACTAGACCATGTCACCCAAGGCCCTGTCCAACCTGGCCTTGAACCCTGCCAGGGATGGAGCATTTACCACTTCCTTGGGCAGCCTGTTGCAGCGCCTTACCACCATCACATTAAAGAACTTCTTCCTTATATCTAACCTGACCTTCCCCTGTGTAAGTTTGAACCTGTTATGCCTCATCCTATCACTACAGTCACTGATTTAGAGGGGAGACAAAAAGTTAGAAGTTTGTGGTGAGTTTTATTTTAGCATGGGCTGTCCAAATTCTACCTTTGAGTCTCCTTCTGACTTTTACTGATTTGAGTGGAAATTGTGCTTGCTGAGAAGGAGGAGATTTTGACCTATGTTAGGTAGATTTCTAGAAACAAGACAAAACACTTCTCTCTCGAGGCTTTTTGTTTGGCTGTGTTTCTTTCTTGGTTATTTATGATAAATTTATCATGGGTCTGATTCATGTCTTAAGTGAGTGACAAATCTCCCTTGGACTTCCATTGTCTTCGTTTCCACAGGTGGTAATTCGTGTAGCAATAATGTATATACTAGGAATTCCACGAGAAATGCAGCAGTTAGTCTGCCACGAACATAATGGTGTACAGCACCACAACAATCCTTCTGTTATTTTTCTTAGAAATATACAGCTGGTCTTAAGAAAACATTTCTTAGAAATGTATTCTAGCTTCAGTTTTCCAACTGATTAAGACCTCCTCTGGCATCCTGGTGTTTGTGCGCAGCTTTCGTGGCTCTGGTGACTTGAATCTTAATGTTCTGAGGGAAAAACGGAAGCTTTCAGAAGCCCTCATAACAGATAATATGCGACCTCCTTTTAAGAGAATGATTTCAAGGTGATGATTTTTATTCTGAAAATAAGCAATTTACGTCTTTAGCATTTTTCTTTTAGCTGTTGGTAGTTAAGAAGACAGTGTACGCAGATATGCCAACTGAGAGTACTCTTTGCTCATTTATTTCTTCTATTCAACTCTTTCAGAACAACAACTTAACCACTCAAGACCACGAGAGCATTATTGTGGTGAGTATCTTTCTGACAAAATCCAAGGACAGATCTGTATGGTTTGTTGACACTTCTGTTAATGCTTGCTTCTGCCCCGGTGAAGCAAGCAAACACAAAAGCATTTCCACCGATGCTGGTAAAGTGAGGCAGGATCAAACCAATTTGTTATACTGGGATTTGTGTGGTTTTGTCATTTCTGTTGTTTCATAACTGGCTAACAACAGTGTATCCTTGTCAAGCACAGTGCCTTCAGGGTTAATTATCTCCCAGAATGATGTCCTTACTAGGCTACACTGTGCAATGTTCACTTCTATATATGTACTTCACGTAGTCAAAAAACATAATTTCCAGATATGCCCTCTAAAACCTTCAGGCTTAGGAGTTTCCTGAGGGGTTAACACTACTGTATACAGAATGTCTCCACTGCTGATGGTATGTGAGCAAGTGATTGTTTTTGTAGTGTGGGTATGTGTATGTGCCACTGCGGTTTAACCCCCTGCTTACTTGATTTATACAAATACCTTCCTCAACTCTTTTCTGTAGTTTGCAGTTTTTTAGAGATAGAAATAAGTGAATCGAATGGCATCTTTTTGTGCATCAAAATACAGAATCTCAACGATTGATCAGAAAGTTGGAGCTTGGTTCCCCATCACTGTAATTTAATCTCAGCCACTGGCAAGTTCCAGGAGATTTTCCTGGTCATCTAATCTAAAACCTCACCAGCACCCGATCCTGTCACATTGCCATGACTCTTTCTGCAGAATGACAAGGTGGCATGTAGCTGCCAGTATATGTGACTGCATAAGGTACCATTAAGCTTTAATAAGCATAAGGTTATTATTTTAGCTGGAAACAGCTACTGAGATGAGTTTCTGAAGTGGCTTTTACTTTTCTTCAAGATCTGCTGCAGCTTTCGTTTCACTCTAGTGCCAAGGGAAATTCAGGCCCCAGTTACAACTGGTTGTTTTTGGGGAAGGATTTGTTAATGAAAGACGCAAGGTGACCCTGTTGTGAGCAGGGAGGTTGGACCAGGGGGCTTCCAAAGGACCTGTCTGCCTACATTATTTCTCAGTTCTAAGTGATGGCTTCAAGTCCTGCCCTACTGTAGGTTGTGCCTGAACCATTAAGGACATGGCAGTTTATGGGCATTCAGAGTTCACTGCTGTTACACAGCTAATCTGTGCTATTCTCAGGAAGTATTGCTAGTACTATGTATTTATGTAGTGTCTTGAAAGTACACAGTGATTTGCCATGCAGATGGAACCAGATTTCCTTCTCTAGATGGTGCTGGAATAGATCAATATTACAATCGATCCTTTCCTGGTAAGGAAGGGGAAGCATATGTTGCCGTGACTGGGCAATGCAGGACAGCAAGTTTCTGATTTCACTCAGAGCACACATAAGAAAATACAGTGTGCTTTCATGCTGTCGCTGTTCAACACTGACCTTACAGGCAGAGTCATGACCCACTTGCCTGTGTCTGTTGTAGTTATTCCCTACATTCAGAAAAGACTGGGCTGAAACAATGAAGCTCATTTCCTTAGGCTGACAGCCACCCAGTTGCATCCCTAATGCGGTGATCCTCTGGCAGATACCAGACTGGTGTGAACACTTGGGTGGTTTTGCAGCACACGACTCCTGTGATTTGGCAGGCCCTACAGCAAACAGTCCAAAAGGCAGATTGAAGGGAGATCTTTACCTCAGGTGTTGTTGGATGGGCAGCAAGTGTATTCTAGTCTCACTGAATAGTGTCCCACTCTCCCATCAGACCACTGTTGCTGGACCACCTCCAGAGGAAGAGTGAATGGCTGCAGAAGTACAGCACATGATAATGAGCAGAAACTTCACAAATGTTGTGTGTAACCAAAACAGATCTTTGAAGATGCACTTGGGTTTCCTATTAATCTTGACCTATTTGTGCATGAAAGTGGCTTTTGTGAAACAGGGTCATTGTGAGCAGAGTCGCTGGGGCTGAAACCCTTAAGGAGACAGGAGGGAGCACAAAAAACCAAAGCAGGCTGCCTTAGTAAAACTCCAGATGCCATCCAGATAAAATATCTGGTGTTCACTTGCTTAATACAAAATGTCCTAGGTGCTGTGTTTAGAGTCTTATTTTTAAATGGGTCCTGGGAATCCCTTTAGCTCAAGACTGGAAGAGCCCGAAGGGACTAGCACATAGAGAGAATACATTATTCTAGTGCCATTTTCTAATTTTCCAAGGAAGTAACAACAGCATAAGCTCATTACAACCTCAGTGGCAGGTATGACCTCTAATGTATTTACCAAGCATAAGCACATTGGTTTGCGTAGCAACAGAGAAGGAATGGTTAATCTCAACTTGCAAAGTTAGGTGCTTGATTTTGATGAGTCCACCAAGGCAAGAACAGTGCTATGGTGCTTGTAGGGACTTACTTCTCACAAAAAGAGCTTGAACTCTTTCATAAAGGATGTAAGGATGTGTGTGGGGTTTATTTTTTGTCTTTTGGAGAGATGTTGTACTGAAACAGGGAGCCTGATTCATCCTTGTTGTATTACATCCTGAAGCAATTGGCCTGCTCCTGTTTTCATTTAAACCATTATAAAAACTGTGCTGCTTTTGTCACGTGTTATATATTTGCACTGACACAGTTAAAGGCAAGATTTTACAGAGGATGCATAGCAAAGGTGTGCTTGAGCTTATGTGTAAAATAAACACACATGTAAAACAAACCCACCCATCTTTAATTTCTCTGATACTCTTGTCCTTCCTTTTAGAAAGTGATCTTTTCCCCCCAAGAAAAACATTTCTCTGCAAAATGCTAACTCCAGTCGCTAATCCTCTAATTAAATTGTTTTCTGTTTCTGTCTTTCTTTCTAAAGGCAATTGCACCTTTGCTGGAAAACAACCATCCTCCTCCTGACCTCTGTGAATTCTTCTGCAAGGTACCAGAACAGCTCTGCTTTCTGAAATCTCATAGTTGTCTATGAGTGTAGCTCTTTGAGGGGCTGGTTGTTTTTTTCCTATAGTGCCTTACCTCATGCCCAAATTGATTTTAGTTTTTGGTCAACAACCAAATATTTAACAGCACCATTATGATAAATAGATCCATACTCTTCGTGCATCAGACTGCATCGTTGTGATGCTCTGTGAGAGTAAAAAGCTTCAGACTCCCACACCTCAGTCTGGGTACCACAGATGTCCTACAGCATGTTGTATGTAGCTAATGCAAAAATCATTGGAGTCATTGTGTTCAGATGAGTTGGTAATATGATGCATAACTCAGCCCTAATGGTATTATGTCATTGGTTAATGGCAGTGGGAAAACTATAAGGACTCTTTTCTGGTAAATCCATGCTTGTATTGTATTTTGCATTCGTTTCCATAAACTTCTGAGTACTTTGGATTGCAGATCTTTTGGATTTGAAAACACTACTTTTCTTCTAGGCCTGTTAGTGTGTCAGCTTAAATTTGCTTACTGATGACTGGGTACATTTTGGATGCTATTTATAATTCCCATCCAGAGTTACTAATTAGGAGCTGCTTCTTACAGAGTCTAAGTCAAGTTTCAGAAACTCCTCTGACTGTTGCATTTTATTAAGCCAGTCTTAGGGTCATATCTAACCTCGGACTCAAGGCAAGGGATTGCAGGGGGTTGGACCAGATGACCTCAAAAGGTCCATCCCAACCTAAATTACTCTGATTGATACATTAAGATTGTATGTTTTAGCCTGTGATGGGGGACTGGCTTGTTGGTACCCTCCACAGGTTTTTAGCATGGATACCAAGGAAAGGAGGTCTGTGCCATTATGCTCCCCGTGTCTACATATCTTTTTCTTCCCAACCCGTTTACTTTTAAAACTGCTGGCAAGTTTTAAAATGGGTAAAAGTCCACAGAATACTGCATCCAGTGAGTTTTGTGGAGAGTGGGCAGCAGGGAAAGGGACTCACGTTGATGAGCTCCCACGGTAATCTTCCATTAGATGCCAGCAAATATATAGGAAGGAGCAATGTTACAAGTACCCTAATCCCAGGAAAGATTAATTTAGCCCTTGGATCTTGTTAATCTTGGGGTAATCCATGCATAGGGTGTGAAGAGGAGACCCCTTTCCACGATTTCCACAGCTCACAAAATGATTGTTGCTCATTACAGCACTGCCGGGAGCGCCCGCGGTCCATGGTTGTGATTGAAGTGTTCACACCAGTGGTACAGAGGATTCTCAAACACAACATGGTGAGTGCATGTTACAGGAGTTCTCCAGTTTGGGGAAGTTTTACTGTGATACCTTTTGTAATTAGAAGTTGTATTGCCTGTAATGAGCAAAACACTGTGATACCAAAATCTAACCCCTCAAAGTGTGAATTCTGCATGCAATCATGTGTTGCGTTGTAAAGGCAGAACTAATAAGCAATCAGTGGGACTTGTAAAAGCATCTAAGCAAAGCCATGATTTGAGGAATGTTTCTTTTGGCAGCACTGCCAGTATATGCAGTCCCAGCTCTCTCCCACGTGGCTCTTTGCTCCTTATTTACTCCCTGCATGGCATCCTTGTAGTTACAGTGGTTTAAAATCCATTAAATAATAAAATGGGAATAGGGACTTTGTTGATTTTGACCTGAGGCCCTCAACATTTTTTAAGACACTCCCAGCTCTCTGCATTTCCATTTTCCTTTAGGCTCATGTCCAGTGAGTTCTTACCTAGGCTTCTTGAATGTCCTCATGCTTTTCTGCTATTCTTCTTCCTTAGTCCAGGAATTGTGTACTCTGTTGTTTTATGATTACTCTCTCCAAGGCTTTCTCTCTTCTCATTGCCAGTTTCTTGCTAGTGATTGAAATAAATGCAGGAGACTGCCCTGGCAACATTGTGTTCTTCACCTAACTCTGAAGATGTTCTTACATGATCTATATTCCTTTCCTAAGAAGGTCTGAGTGTTTACCAGCCCTCAATCTTTTGTGGATGAGGATATGTTTCCTGGCATAGCTTTTAAGTTACAGAAATTTCACTCCACAATGCTGTAGCAAAGAATAACAAATAAAATATTAAAGGCAGTTGACTTGGCTGTGATCTCAAGGATGGATCTTAAACCTCTGTAACTACAGAATCAACTTCTTTTCAGTAACTGATAGGTAATTTTAGAGACCACCTGCTGTCCTGCTGTGTATAGTATGACCCCAGCAGAAAGCAGTTCGTATTTCTTACTTTTGTAACAGTATTATGATTTAATTCCTTGTGTTTACACAACTAGGTAGAAAGCCCAAGATGGCAAACAGGTCACAGTCCTGGCTCTGTGCCTGCACTCTGCAGACATGTAAACATTTTTGAATATTCTGTAGTGTTCAATGAAATACTCTGTAAATGTTATTCTTGGATTCCAGACTGACTTTTTTTTTTTTTTTTTTTAAAGCATCCAGAGATCTTGAGGGGTCTCAAATAAAAAGTAAATGCATAGCGTAATGCTTGTATTTGGTTAGCTTCAGAGAATTGGGTATATTTACCATACTTAACATTTGCAGATTGAAAATCAACATGTCTATACCGCAGTGTGCAGTCAGAGAATTTACTGTGTCATGTATTAATTGGAGTGGATTTGGGCACTTACTGCTCTTCAGGGACTTCTGTACTGAATAGCCCTTTAGAGAATGTGTGTGTGCACATAAATGTTATCCTTTAGGGGGACAGTACTGTTGGCAGTAAACTTCATAACCTTAGGAGGCCCCATGCAATTCAGTGTACTTAGAGCAGGAGACCTAGCTGTCTGTTCCCACCTTTGGTGCTGATTTGCTCTGGGGTCTTTGATAAGTTTACAGCATGTTTCGTTCCACAGCCAGCCAGCCATTCAGTGCTAGCAAAGAGTGAGACTTAGACTTGAAGATGTTGTTCTGCCAAGGCTTGTATTCACATCTAGGCTTGTACTCACATTTTTGGTCATTTTCTGTAGCTGCAAAACCTTTGAAATGTTAGTATAGGGTGTGCTATAGAAATGCCTGAAACTAAAATAAGGAACAGAAGGTTTCAGTGCTTTGAGAGTGTATCCTCCCTTTTACAGACCTCCAGTGTTACCACTTCTGGCATTTCTGTAAGTTTCAGTTAGAATCATAGAATGGTTAGGGTTGGAAGGGACCTGCCATTTATTTTCCCAGGATGACTCTTCTTCAACAGTCGGCTGCTTGAGGGATAACTGGGAGGGCTCGTTTGTCCTCAGTGGGCCTTGTTGACTGCTTTATATACATCTTTGTAGTTAAGTAACAGCTGTATAATAAGGTTACACCTGTGTAACCGTGAAGAATGTGCTGGAACAGTCGCCAGACAGTAGATTCTAGTCCTTTCTATCCTAAAAATAGCAAGTGATATGTGGAGATGAGTGATTTTGGATAGCAGGTGCTTTTCTGACTGCAGGATTAGGAGAAAGTCAGCTCATCTGTCAAAATCACATTGTACCTGGAGTAAGACCACTGGAGAAAGAGCTGGTCTCTGGTTTTATACTTGATCACTTACTGATTGCATGTCAGAAATGTTTTCTCAAAATCCCAAATAGACAGAATATGAAAAATGGAAGTAAAAAAATTACTTTTGAGTTGCATTTCAAAAAAATTTTGGAGTTATGTAAGGAAAAATGCAAAACAACAAAAAAATACATTTCAAACTGAAGGTGTAAAGTGAAGTGTACAAAAGAAATGTAAGTGTAGGTAGGGCTTTGTTCCACTAACCATGTCTTTTTGTTTCAAGGTGGGTATGGGGGAAAGAGGAGGCTTGGTAAGCACACTGTTATTAGCGAGAAGAACACTACTTCAGCATGGAGTGACACAGTGCTCTTGAAGCTGTCAGCATAATTGTTGTGGTTCTGAGTTACTGGCTGGGCTTAACCCACGGCAACAGCACAAAGTGAATTTGGTTGTGTTTTGAGTTCATTCCTTTTGAAAGCCCAGTTTTGACGTCCATTGCAGGCATGTTTCACCATCTTCACTGAGTCTCTCCTTTTTGGACAGGATTTTGGGAAGTGCCCTCGTTTGCGGCTCTTTACTCAGGAGTATATTCTGGCTTTGAATGAGCTGAATGCTGGAATGGAGGTGGTGAAGAAGTTTATTCATAGGTTAGTTACATTTAATGTGTGGTATATTTCAAGTTCTGTGTATGTGCTTACCTGTGTTACTACTCACAGCCCTGCTCATCTCTTTTCTGGCTGTTAAGAGTAGCTGGTGCTTTTTGGTACTGGCAAACAGCAAATAAATCAGAAGAGTCCTTGAGGCAATGTTGCTGAAGTATCTTTTTCGTTATTTTTTTATTTTAAAACTAATTCTCAAATAAGGCTGGGGTCTTCTGCTTAGCTGCACACTGGAAGCACATGGACTTGGCTGTGTGTGCATTCTTCTTATGCATTTAGACTCAGAGCTTTCCAGAGAGATTCCCGTTAACTTGAGACCACATAATGCTCAGTCATGGTGAAATTGCGGGGGGGGACGACGGGGGGGGGGCTGTGGAGATACATTTCATAAACAAGGGATTTAGAGGGTTAAAATTACGCTCTCCTGTTGCCCTTATGAAGTTTCCCCAAGGCAGTGCATCCAGTTCTGGCACCCCATTCTGTCTGACTGGTTTTGCCCACAGAAGTCTTCACAATGATGTCACCTTGGTGTTTGTTTTTCAGCATGCATGGTCCAACTGGACAATGCCCCCACCCCAGGGTCCTGCCAAATCTTGTAGCTGTCTGCTTAGCAGCCATTTATTCGTGTTACGAGGAATTTATCAACAGGTCAGTATGAATTCCCAGCTGACTGCACATTACTTCCAAGCGCATGGCATCTGTAAACACGACCGGTGTGGGTATGTGAGAGCGTGTCTCCTCATTGCTAGCGTTACGTCTGGGGGTTCTGGTCAATCACATGTGTGGTTTTGGAGATACGTGATTGTATTTCAAGCTCTTTGCTTGAAAACCTGAAAGATGCTGAGCCTTTATTCACTTGTACTCACTGTGGCATGTTTGGGGGCAGCGAACATGGCAATCTGTTATTGCACATCTTTAGCTCCCATGCTTGCAAGTGGGGACAGTAGTGTTGCTGCAAGGAGCTCGTCACTTCCCGGTACAGAAGTACTGCAGTAACTTCCTGGATGAAGTTCAACAGCCAGCTGCCTGCTGAGCTTGGCCACTCTTGAGATATTCCTCTAAGGCAGGCTGCAGCCATAGCCATAACCAGCCTTTTCAGGCCTGCAGCAGATGAAAGTGCTCAACGTAAGCACTACCCAGAGCAGTGGCTTTTTTGCTCCGTTTCTGGCATATGAAGTGCATGTTACACCTAAAGCAAAGAGAAGGCTGAGGTCTTGAAGGAGGGGTGGTGTGTAAATCCCTGTGTATCTACAGCTCTGAGCATGAGCTTTTTTCACAATGCTGTCTCCATTATTCTGGAAAACTTGATTCCTGACTAACCACAAAATAGATGCCACAGCTCTTGGCACACGAGCCAGTTTCCAGTAGACACTGAGGGTTCCCCTCTGCTGTGTTTCCTGTTTGTTTATGCCTATCTGACTTCCCTCATGGTAGAGCACGGACAGGAGCTGCTTAGTGTCCAACAGGAATTCCAGACGTGAGGGCTGCAGACAAATGTCTGGGCATGTGCTGTAGCCACATACATAGTTGGGCATGGATTCTGTTACAGCTTTGCACAACTTGGATAGGAAAGTTCACCTTTATACTAAACTGACATGCCAATTAGAGTAATGAAAAGCTTGAATCTTTATAGAATAGGGACTGCCGAGCAGTCCTATTGGAGCTTTTTAATGTTTTGAATTGATTGCAGTAATCCAATTACATGGAAGAAAGCAATCCAGTGGGCTGGGGTGAAATGCAGTGGGAAATTGCCAAAGATCTTGTTTTCTCAGTGTTGAACGCTCTCTCCTGCTCTGCTGCTATTGTTTGTACATTGAAATTATTTGTTTGTTCTTAAAATTCAGCCGAGACAATTCACCGAGCCTGAAGGAAATCAGGAATGGATGCCAGCAGCAGTGTGACCGAAAGCCTAATCTGCCTCTCCGCCTTCTTCATACAAGTCCTGATCTGGTCTCTCAAGAGGCCACCGTGACTGAATCTCGCACCAAACCACCTATTGTTACTTCAAATGAGATCCACGTGGAAATGGAGCGCACCAACACAGCTAATCAGAAGATGACAGCCAATGCTGGCAATGACAGCGAGCCCAACCTGATTGACTGCTTGATGGTCAGTCCTACCTGCAGCACCATGAGCATTGAGCTGAGTGCCCAGGCAGACAGGATCCTTGGCTGTTATGTTGAAATACTCAAGATGCTGTGAGTAACTATTCTAAACAGCTTTTCAAACAATGTCATCTTAACAATGGGGGGCTTTTCCCACAGGCCTGTCATCTTCAACATCTTTGGCCAGCAAATGCATGGTTATAAATCTTAACTCCAGCTCTGAAGAGTCCAGCCTTTGAAAGAGACATCTGGCACTGCCAGTATGCTCTAAAAATAGCATTGGGAAGATGAAAACGGAAAGCTTATTTGTACAGTGAGCCTCAGGCATGTTACAGAAGATGGGATGTTGTTGTCAGTGGTTTCTGTTTTGTTCTTGCCCACCAAAAAAATCATCCACTGGCCTCCTCCAGGGCTCTTGGGGTTGCCCAAGACAGAGCTAGAAAAAGGCAGGTCTGTGCTAGGCACAGTGCTTGTGCAGTGATAGGCAGCGCTGCTCCCCTGCCTTCAACAGGAGTTGGTTGAGGTCAGCATCTTGTCTTCCACTTAGGTGTTTTCCCTTCACTTTTTTGTAGAGGTTTTATGACTTGTTTGGATTTACTTGTATTGGAGTGGAGCCTGTGTTTGTCAACCAGTTGCTTTGGTGCGGCAGACCTCTATTAGTGAACAAATGCTCAAATAGCCTTTACAAACTGATGGCTCTGTGGTTTCCTGGGCAGCAGATCCTCTCAGTATCTTCAGAAGGAACATAAAATAAGGAGTTCTTCAGGAAAAGCTTGTTTTTCTCCTGGATAAATAAATTCAGAGGAGAAAAACAAAAGGTGGACTGCAGAATGGAAGCCTGTAATAAAGTTGCACTAAAACAACCCCAAAACAACTCTCTTTGCTTTGACAGCCAGCTCTGCTACTGAGTTGCAGTATGCCTTTGGGCAAAACTGTTGTATGTCTACATTAATTATTTTTAAGCAATCAAGGATTCCATGCTTCCATTTTTTTTCAACATATATACTACGAATCTGCAACACAGTTCTTTAAATCACTGCAAATGCATCCATAAGCACACATACAGAACTGGAGGTAGAACAGGTGAATCCAAGATACTGTTCCCATTAGATTCTTGAGCAGGAAGTTGCTGAAGGCTAATTGGTTTTGTTAATTTATTTTCCCTGGCCTAGTCTCCTCTGTCTTTAGAGAACCTCGCATTGAAATAGCACAGCATCTGATTTCACTTCATCTGGTGGCTTCACACGCCCAGGTGCTACATTAAACACATCATGTATTTACTCCTGTCCCCTTGACTCTAGATGTTTTCTATAAACACTATGAACTCTCTCAGTCCTGATGCTGGCTTGCATGCTGACTCACTAAGCATTGACGGTTTTGGTTTCATCACGCAGCTGACACACACTTACAAATTCACGAATGGGCATGTTCTTCTGCACAGTCTCTCCACATTTTAAACAGTTGATATGCCAGGTGTCAATTCCCATGTAATTTCCTGCACTAAGAACTTTTATTTCACTCTGTACCTTAAAATAAGGTATTTTTTGGCTGTGTTTGGTGTCTTTTTAAAAGTCAAGCTCTTCAATACCAACTGTGAAAAACAACACAAACAGTGTTGTTGTTACAGGTTGTAGGTAGGGAACAGCTTTGTGCCATTTTCTGGCTTGTACAAGGGTAATTCTGTACACACAGGTTGTGTATACAGAATACCTGTGTATAGTGAAGGACCAGAGATACTACAAAATTGGTGCAGCTTTCCTCAGCTGGCTTGCCAGAGTCCACCTTCTGCTTGAGAAGTCACAACCTATGAGAATACAGCATGGGTTTTTAAGGTAGAGCCACTGATTTAGGTTCCCTTCCATTCTTGTTCATCCCTTGGGTTTTTTCAGACCTGAAAGCATTAATGCAGAAGTTAGTCCTGCTCCTGATTCTGCTGCTGGTTTGCTGGGAGGCTTTAAATAAGTTGCTTCTTTTTGTGCCTTAGTTTCCTTACTGTTAAAATACAAGTAAAGGTTTTGAGTGTTGATTTTTAAACTCTTAAACCAGTGGTAAAAAAGCGTTGTAGAAGGGCTGGTAGTTACTAACAAAAATATAAGATGATGCTGTTGTGATGCTTATTCCTTGCATGCTCAGATTCTTCTTGAACGATGGCTTTCTGATGCTCTAAATACTATTACTGTACTTAGAAAAACTGAGACTATAAAGAGAGTCGCAGAACATGCCAGTAGGAAGAAAACATTAATTACAAGACCACTGCTATCCACTAGCTGAGCTCTCAGCAGGCAGTCACTAAAATAATGTTGTAATTAATAACAGTGGTAAGCCAAACATAAATAAGTTGTTTAGCATTGAATTTAATTGTTCTTTTAGGTGTCTGACTCAATATTATCATCAAAACAAGAGAGTCACCAACAATGATATCTTTTTTACATAATTAACTTAGGACAGCAGGGAGTAATTTATTTAGGCAGATTTTAATTATTGAAAGTCTAGTAAATAAGGATTCTTAAGAGTACCTTCAGCAGAGGACATCTTACTGTTCACCGGACTCCTACACAATACTTACTTTTTTTGGGGGGAAAAAAAAGCTCTTCTAATATTGATAAAAATGTAGCAGCAGTTATTTAATAATCACTGCAATACCTCACTTTTTGCACAGAAGGATAATCGTACAGATTATCAAGTTCATTTTTGTGGCTGTTACCAGTTCACCAGGACCGTCTTTGACCCTTTTCTAATGTAGCTGAGTAACAGAACATAGCTATTGCATACTAAAGGAGACCAGAAAATGATGGCTTTAAGGATGCTGGCAGATGACGCAAAGTCAGGGCAGATTTTAAAGGGGAGACAGTCTCTAGTAGAACATGGTATTTTTGTCCTGCGCTCAAAAGTTAATCAAACTTCTGTGTCAATATTCTCTAATGCATCTGGACTCTGATAGTGTTACTGATGCCAGTCAGTGCCTCCTGAATGCTGCAAGTCTTAAACTGGTCTGTAGAAAATACAGTAAATTAATTGAAATCTTTTGTTTCATCACATTAAATTAGAGGATCTGAGAGGTGCTGTGTTGTCCAGCGCCTACTTGCATGTTAATGTTTCCATGCATTAGAGAATTCCTTGTACAGCCAAACTTGTGCTTGAACAGCTGTACTGACATTTGCAGTAAAAGGGGCTGTGGATCCTCTTCCTTGGACTAGGACAGACCTACACTGCTCACAGTGTAATCGCATCAGGAAACAGCAATGCAAGTTTGCCCAAGGAGCCAACTTTACCCTGGTCCCAAAGACCCAAGAGGGGGGTACAAGTGTTTGGGCATCTGGAAGAGCCCTTTTCTGTTCTCAGCAGCCAGGACAGGACCTGTCTAGGGCCTTTCTATGGTTCTACGTTTTCTTCTTTTGAAAAACAAGGAAGTCCTGCTCAGAGAAGGCTGGACATAAAAAGAAGCCTCACTGTTTTGCAGATAGCAGGTTTATGCCTTATATGACAGGGGGTCTGGTAGGGAATTTGGTACAGAGCAAGGGAAAGAAGGGACAAGGTACATGTCTGGAGGGCTTGGTCATCTTACTATTTGCTGATAACAGAGGAGTTACCTGAAAGATTTTTGATTGTGCCAAGCTGGAAAAACAAGCTGCTTCCACATAGTTACTCTTTGTGTCTTTATTGCCCTCTAAAAACAGAGGACTCTGGGCATGCAATCTCTTGGTGTTAAGACTGACAGCTTTCCAAATGCAAGCACCCACTGGAGCTTCCCCTGCCTTCCCCGCATTCCCCGATAGGTCAGTGGCATGCTCTGAATATCCCAAGTGGATTCTCTTATGTCATGTTTATCAGGGTTGCCCCGGGTTGCTAGTGTGTTTTGGATTGTTTGTGCCTCACAGGACACATGGGCAGGTTTTCATTTTGGTGAAAGGTGATCCCGGGGAAGGAAAATGTATTATGTTGGCAGGCCAATAGCGACGATGGCCTAGAGGTGAAGTCACTGCAGTTGGGGCTTAATTATTATGGTTAAGCCAGTGTTCTGGCCAGCGTAGGTTTCTGGGTAAGTAAAGCTGTGTGCAGCAGCAGGTGACTGCTCTGACAGCCTTCACCCACTTGGCACCCTGACCTACCAGCACATGGTGCTTCTCACCTTAAAAGAGCAAATCAGACCAGGTGAATACATCAGGGAGTCCTTCTCCCCCCCCTTATAAGGCCAGTTTGGGATTTCAGCTGTATATTAGTGTGAGCGTTCAGCCCAGCACCCTTTGAAGAGCTCCAAAAGGAGTTTGTCACAGGTGCTCCCTACTCTTCCTGGCATGGCCTCTTTGTCTAGCTCGTAGCAGTGGTTGTTAACTGCAGCCAGAGCTAATCTATCTCCCTTTCTTTCCCCGCTTCAAAACACTTTTTCTTGTGCTAGAGCTTTGAATGGGTTGAAAAAAAAGAGAAAAGAAAAAAAGCGACTGTCTGAAGTGAAAGAAGAGTGCAAATGAGATGAGCACAGACAGAAGGAAGATGTTTTTGAAAAGGGAATAGGTGGGAGGAGGAGAAACACCGTAGGCTTTTAATAAGTAGTTTAGTTTTATTCTTGTGCTATGTTTGTTTCATGTTTCCTGGCTCAGATTGAAGGGATTACAGGCTGTGTATGTGTTATGTTCGGGTCCCATTCATGTGACCAAGTTCTGCGTGCTTCACAGGACACAGTTTTCTTCCTTTCTTCTCCTCCTGGGAAAATGAGCTATAGTTTATTATCACTGTCCTCTCACAGACCTACTCTGCAAATAGGTGCCACACATAACTCCCAGCTTCAAGAAAAGTCAGGGTGTGATGCTGTCCAATTCTGTCTGCAGTTTCACTTGGTCTTAGTCTATTACAAAGCAGCTTTTTAATTCCTCTTGCAATTTCCTTTGAAGATCATCCATGAAAAACTGATTGGTTCACATTATTACTGATCAGAACTCCACATATTGCTCAAGGAGGAATGTTAGTGGTGGAGCACTAATCTGAGATGTCACAGGACCTAAGCTTCCAGGTGGCTCTTAGGCTTCTTAGAGGCAAGATTTGTAGGTACTGTATTGCATGTGATGTGAAACACCTTTAACACCTTTGAATTTCCTAACTCAGCCTTTTCTCTCCTTAGAGAACAATAACCTGTTCTGAAAGTTGTTTGCATCTATCAATAAAAATGTGTTGGTTTTAGAGTAAAATTGGCCACAAGTTTAGTAGGAATTTCCAGAGGTATGTTTATTGAAAGTCATTAGACTTGTCAGTTCTTTGAGGACTCAAGAGCCAGCACTGATGTTGCTCCTTAAGAATACTCTACTCATGCACATAGGTTTTCTTTATGTCCATGAACATGCCTTTGTGGACTGTCCAACATAATGTGTATTATTAATTTATAGAAACTTCTGGTTTCTGTGGTTCTATAAATGGATGAGACTTTTGGAAATGCATCCATCTTCTGTTTCTCTGGGATAGAACCTTTTCTTTGCAAAAAAAAAAAAAAAGCATTATTTTGGAATGGTTCCTGTGCATATGTTGTCTGTTTCTAATGCTATCAGTAGTTACTGTCCATTTGAGGACATTACACTTCGTTCTATCCTAAAGAAACACCATACTTTTGAGCCAAGTTTTCCATAAGTTGCAGCCAATAATCTGACTTTTCAAACTGAAATCTAAAGGGTAGCAGCAGTAAGAGGAGGTGGTAGGCTTTGTACATTGCCTTCTACAGACATCCCAAAGTGTTTCACCCTATATGAGATTTACTGCTCTTACTTCAGTGTGTACTCATTAGTATAAATTGGAGTGAGAATGGCCTCACAAGGCAGTGCCGGGATCTGGGCTTTGGCTGGCCCTGTTTTGGTGCTGACTTTTCCAGTTCTCTTACCTTCTGTATCCTTCATCCATCCTGCAATGATTGTACTTTTCATGCAGTGCATCGGTAGGGCAGTTAGTAAGTGCTGACTAACCCCTAAATGCTTGAGATCATTTGGAGGAGAGGGATGGCAGTATGCAAAGTGTTACTGCTGCACGAGAGGCCATACCTGCTCTACCAGGTGTGCTCAAGCAGCTGGTATTTTGCAGATAGGTTGAGATGATATGCTGCCCAGATTAGTTTGCAGTGGCCAGTGCATGCAAAACATTCTCTTTATCCTAGTTTACATGAACATGCCCTTATGGATGGCTCCTCAGAGCCATACAGACCTTGCCTGCATGTATACTGGTCTGTATACTGTACACTGTCTGCAGTATGCAGTGTACTGTATACTGTCTGTATACTGACAGCAGAGATGAAAACAAAACGCATTAGCTGGGAGCTGTGGTGCTAACAGACACTTCATACTGGGTCCACTGGCCTTTGCTCTCTGCTCTGGTTATCTTCATTTATCCTCTTATACTCCTCATCACAGCGTTCCCTTCACTTGTCCCTCTCCTCTTAAGCTAAAGATTCTGTGCTGTTTGAATTGACCCATTTCTTTGTGCCAAGGTCAAAATGGATTTGGGGGGTATGTTTGTTTCTACAAATGAGCTTATGTTTTATAGCAAAAAAAACCACTCCAAAATAAAAAAACTCCAATTAAATGCAGAGCAGAGCTGTAAATAGCAATGGCCTGGTAATTGCTGTACGAACTTAGATGAAAGTATTACTTAGTGATTAATTGTCAACAGGTTTCATGAACTCTTTAAGTTGACATAAAATCAACATGAAGTCACAGTGACTCTCTGGAAGTCATTGTGAATACCAGATGTATTGTGCCTCACTCGAGAATGTGCTGGAAATTCAAAGGGAAATGTCACTGGGGATCTTTTGAGTGTCTCAGTAAAACAGAAGGGTTTTGGTGCCTGCACCAACTTTAGCTTGAAACTTTCTGAACTAACTGTTGACACACCATGTTTAAAACTTGCTAACCTGTTAACAGAATGTTCATTTTTCAGGTCAGACTATGATGACTGGAGACCAGCCCTTGCCAGCTTGCTTCAACCTATCCCATTTCCAAAGGAGTAAGTTTGCACTCTCTTAGTATTTACTGAGATATTCTTATTACTGTTGTTTTATGGTGAAATATAACGTCAAGTAAAAACTGATGGTAATAGGAGCTTCGTGCCTCTAGTGTTGATTTAAAATGAAGAGTTACTTCGAGGCAGAAGGACATCTTCATCTTCCCTTCCCATGTCTCTAAGATGATGTGGAAGAGAAAAATGGTTAACTGCAGACAGGCAGACAGGAAAGGAAAGAAAGCTGGTGCAGAGAAGAGCAGAGTGAGAGATTCAGTGGAGGAGGTGGCTTTACTGGCGTCACAGAGACCTGTATCGTTTGTATTTTGCATTAAATGAAGAAGCTACCCTACGGATCAGCCAAGCTTCCTCGGAAACCTATTAATGAGCAGTAGTGTTTATAAAATGCAGACCTCCACGGACAAACATTACAACCTGTAATTGTACAATTTGCTAGCTTATCACATCCCCTAATGACCTGATGTCTTGAATCAGAGAGGTCTAATCCTCCGTGCCAGGTTACCTGGGCTACAGCGAGAGCTTGGAGATAGGCAACAGAGGCATCATTTGCCTAAGTCAAACATGTGTCCTGGGGGAGGTGTAAACCATACCACAATGCAAGGCACTTCACAGAATGACCGCTAATTGCTTTATTGATGCATGGTGTTAATTAGTTGTGACCATACTATAATTGCACTGCAATTAAAGAATTCACTTGACCCTTCTAGGTAGCCAAAATTCTGTAATGATACAGCCTTATTGTAAGTCTTCTACTAGCTTTCTTCTGACTCAAAGCTTTCACTGCCATTAGTCTAAGTCCTTAGACAGGACTCAGGAAAAGCGACAAGATTTGTTCCAAGTAATATTTTGGTTTTCGTTCGTTTTCTCCCCTAGATTAATGAAGAAGACTTTACCTGATCTGTTTGGAAAGATTATTCTTTTTGTCTTGTGTGCTGCAGTATCTTAGCAAATCCTTTATTATGTGGAAAGAGCTGAGTAGTGGTTGTGGTTTGGTTTGGTTTGTTTTTTCTTCTTTTTCTTTTTTCTGTTTTCCCTTCCTTCCATCCTTCTTTCCATTTGTTTCTTTGTTTTTTTCCTTCCTTCCTTCTCTCAAATCCTCATAATTTTCTGTTTTAAATTTCAGGGCTCTTGCACATGAGAAATTTACAAAGTAAGTTTTGGGGGCTTGCTTGTTTTATTGAAGGGGGGTAGTTACTTAAAATACTTGTACTGGTCAATAATAGCAATGGTTCATTATTCAGTACTGTGTCTCTAATGTTTTTACCTGTGAGGGGCCGTAAGCATGTTCTGCTGATAATAAAAAGATGTAGTTTTCTTTGTAATTTACTGTGGCAGCAGTATCCCAAGGGCTAAAGGCACTGAGTGCTGATAGGGTTTACAAACGTGTTTGTCACTGCATGTCTCTGAAACCTTTTCTAGGCTATTGTGAACAGACAGTGTCCTTGGTAATCACTTTTAGCCCTCACATTTCCTTCCTGTGGAAGCAGTTCAACTTGTTTCTCTGTAAAGTGCATGAATATATATAGTTTAAAGTGTAATTGAAGAGAAATGTGACACTCACGTGAATACTGCAACCAGCAACTGCTTATTCTTGTCCTTTTACCTTTTCTTTCCCCCAGGGAACTGAAATACGTGATTCAGAGATTTGCAGAAGACCTGAGGCAAGAAGTGAGTCTATTGACAGGTTACACAGAGTATTAACAGGGGGAGCTGAAAGAATGCTTGCTCTGAAGATCTCTCCTTAAGTAGTTTGTTTCAAAAGATGGTGTGGTTTTGCTGTGCTTATGTTGCTTAGGGAGTAATAGCCGGTCAAGGCACGCGGCGTTAATATGAATGGTTTCTGGCTTTATGTATAAATGTGTTGTGACCTCCTTGTCTGGTATCAGTTGCTGTCCTTGCTCTGCAGTAAACTGCAACCAGTAAGATCTTCCCACTCTTAACCTCTGAGGGCTTTTCTTCCGTACAAAAGAAAAAAAAAAAGGAAAGCAAAATCCAGGGACCCTTACAGCTTGTGAAATGACAGGTTTTATGTGGCTGCTTTTCAGTTACATTGTGTGCAAATGACCGTAATTCCCATGAATTAGCAGGAGAAAGGGGGTGGGAGGTGTGTTACTGGAAGGAGTGCATAGCTGTAGCCTCATGGTGGCTGACTGCTGCACGTGTAGCTTGTTCAACATCATCAGCTGGAGAAAACCTTAATTAAGACTCCTCTATTAAGCTGTGGGAACAGATACAGTAATCTCTACAGTGGGCCAAATTTAGACTAATGGTAGCTTGCTAGTGCCAGTTCTTCAGTGCAGCTTCTTACGTATTCCTGTTAATTTGTGGATTTCCTTCACCCTGACTCTGGTCACATTTTATTATAGCAGGAGTAATAAGATTTTTTTAATGATTGGAAGGAGCAAGCCATTAGCCAACTGCATTTGGTGTGTAGATCACATCAGAAGTGTAGACACACATGGCGGTACAATGGGGGGAAAATGGCAGAAGCTCAGAAATTGCAGTCTTTTTGTTTCATTTTCATTTGTGGTTTTGTTTTATTTCTTTTGGGGATGGGGTTTTTGTTTTGGTTTTTCAAGTGAAAGGAGTTGTTCTAGATCAGAGCAAATTTGTGTAAAGGGAATGAAAGAAGCCATGCAATGAGTGATGATACAGCTTCCTTCCTTGCTTGTACTGCAGAAATGATTCTGTGAGTGGAGACTTGCCTGTAGCTCTGTAGATTGGAATATTAACCGTGGATTTCCAGCAGACCCTGGTTTTATAGTGACTTCTTTTGGCCAAGCGTGGGAGACACCCGTGCTTACTGGCAGGAACTGTAACCTTCCCAATGTCTTCACTTTTTGGCAGGTCCACTCATGCTTGCTGAGTGTGCGGGCTGGCAAGGACGGCTGGTTCCAGCTCTACAGCCCTGGTGGAGTGGCATGTGATGATGATGGGGAGCTGTTTGCCAGTATGGTACGTGTCTGCCATAATGTGAGTTTAGTAACTTCTTTGCAGTAAGTAATGCGGTTTTGTCATGGTTCTGTAAACTACAAGTACGCACCAGGCTAAATCTTTATATCACCAAAGCGATTGAAATTCCTTGCAATCACAATTTGGCTAATATGTCAGCTTTCTCTTCTTGAACTTTGGTTGTTTTTGCACTGTGTAGTGCACAGAACCATGTGTATATGTATGTGTGTGTGCATATGTATTTTTGTATTTATAAATACATGTGTTTGTCTGTATAAAGAACTCTTTCAGAATATGGAATACTGGGAGGCAGGTGCAACAGACTGTTCCACACATCCACACCTATATTTTTCATTTATAGGCTACCTTGGAATTTAAAGCCAGCAGTAATATTGAATTTATCAAAGGGTGGATATATAGATATAAAAATATGTTAGCAGTTTCTCTGCCCAATTACATTGTTGTGGGGACGTATAATTAGAAACCAGCATTCTATTTCTTAGTAGTTATTTCTTTTGTAACTCTCAGAAAGACTAGACAGAAAATAATAAGTTTTAATCGCTGATGCTGCCACTGGCTTCCTGTGCAGCCTGGGTCAAGTCACGTAAGTCTCGATGTTTATTAATTCTCCATATACCAAATAAGATGGAAATGGTATTACTTCCTTTCCCTGGTAAGGGGAGTAATGTTTGTTGAAGTTGGGTGTACAGTGGAGTGACTTTCAGGGGGACCTATACGTTGTGCATCTCCCTCATGCTGAACATGCACGTCTGTTTCTGCACTTAAAACTTATTATACGCTTTAATCCAGATGGATCAGATACCTTTAAAACAGGTAATGGACAAAGACTGTTCACAAAAGGTTTCATCCCTCTTTACTGATTCTGTCTTTTATGTTTGGAAAGAAAATTTCAGAATTATATAATTTCTCCTGAGAGCTTTTGTGGTCCGCGATATTTATGAGCATCAGGAGATGGCGTGCATGAGAGCACAGTGCTAACATACATCAATACGCAGTACTCTGTGCCCTTTGCAAGGATGTTGATAAATACTTAAAGAGCTGCTAACAACTAAAGTATGGAAAACATCCTGATCACAGATGGACCTTGCGTTAAGTGGTAGCATCAGTATTTTCTATCACTGAAGAAAACCTCCTAAAAAGTTTAATGATAACTGCATGAAATGAAATCCTTCTTGGCGTTAAGCTTACTGTTTTTAAAGGATACCTTTAAAAACATGGATGCTTAAGAAAATATTTTGTGTTTTTTCTAAAGGCCTTGCTGGTAATGAAGCCACGAGGAAGAAGAATTGCATGGTAGCACATGATCTGCATAGAACTGACCCCACCATGGCGTGGTTGTGATATTTTCAGCAGTGTTGAACATAGTCCAGGCAATACTATGAACCAGGGGAACCACAGAACGTATTTACAAGTTTATTGTAATGTAGACTTAACTGTAGTTAATGGAGCTCTTACTGCCCAGGTCACTGGAAACTACAAATTGTCACACAGTGCTCTGCCAGCAAACTGGTGAATCAGCTGTCTGGGCCATAAAATAGGACTTTAGCTGGGAAACTGAAATTGTCTGCAGCTAATCTCTAGGGCTTTTCAATGGGAGAGAATATTGCCAGTATCTTTTGTGAGAAGAGACTCTTTAACGTTTCATTTGTAAAAGTGGCTTTGCATTTCTGCCATAGGTGTTACTATGTGATATCATCCGATGCTCTCTGGAGGTAGAAGTCTGCGGGACAGTGTTGTCAACTAGTGGACTCAAGAGAGTTTTACTCAGGCAGTGTTCTCAGCATTTCTTTCCTTTCAGAGAAAACTGAGCAAGAGAGAAAGCAAGATAATGACACAAGAGCATGTGAAAGCACATGAAGTCATCTCTGACTTAGGGCTCAGGACTGCTTTCTTAAGGCATTCCTTCCTTTCCCAGTCAGTTCCTGTCTGCTCATTCCAAACAGGTGATTTTGTCTGTCACCACCCTTGAACCAAGGCTAGTGTTCAGCTAGCACCACTGCCTTTTACCTAGGCATCCAGCCCACACAGCCCTTGCTCACCAGCTGCCACTTCCAGAGAAACTGGACTGCAAACAGATGTGAAGGAAGAGTCTCCTGTGGTTCCCCTGGGGCTGGGTTCATTGTGTTACTAGGGATGGGGACAATTGCACAGCTGCTTTGATGTTTCCTGGGGAGCCTGTATCAGGCCTCTGTCAGCTGCGCTCCTTCATGGAGGAAAACTACCCACTCCCTCAGATCTCACTAGGTATCACTTCCAATCAGCAATAAAGCTGTTGAGAGATTGCAACCATAATGGTAATGAGGGAGCCCTTTTCTTTAGATTTGTCTACGTTTTGTGTGACTGTCTAACAATGTCGCTTCCAGAGGTACATATGTTTCTTAGGCTAACGCCTCTAATTTAACTCTGTTTCTCAAATAGGTGCATATTTTAATGGGATCCTGCTATAAAACAAAGAAGTTTCTGCTTTCGCTGGCTGAAAATAAACTGGGACCTTGCATGCTGCTGGCCTTAAGGGGTAACCAGACAATGGTTGAGGTAAGCCCTAAACATATGTGGTTATGGTTTATGAGCAGTGTTCAGGTTTCACACTGCCTTTCCCAGAATTAGGTCTAGTGGAACTGTAGAAACCAAGCATAATGGAATATTGTTGTTCTGCAGTGCAAATTATATGAACAGTGAGTGCAAGAATATTTGGAGAGAGATTGTTTGCTCTAAGTCAATTGGAGAGGCTAAGTTGGGAAATAAATGGCAATCCATGATAATGTAGTCTGTGGTGAGGGGTCAGAACTCAGAACCGCAAGGCTTTTCCATGACTAAAATCCTGATGTTTGTCTTGCCACGTGCAAAATGAACAATGCGTAAGTACTGCATTTACAAAACCTTATTTACTTGCATTAATAAACTGATTTTTGTGTGCCTATGATTGGTTATTTTTGTTTCACTAATAGTTTAAACATATTTTTCTGGGTTTCTTTGAAGATCTTTCTTGATAAATGCCATCATGCATTTTAAATGGAAATAGAGCATGGTTAAATAGGTGGAAGAAATTACAGTTTTTCCTTGAGCTAGATCTGTGTGTGTGCTAATTTAATCCAGTAAATAACAGAGTGCACTGTGTGAATTTGAATATAATTTTGCTTGATTTTTTTTTTATTAAAGGTAATTAGAATGATGCAGGGAATAAAAGCTTTGCATTCTAATTGCAATGGCATGATGTGTGGCTGGAAACGCAGGGCAGCATGAGGGGTGCAGCTTGTGTCCTAAGCCCATGCAACCCATTGGAATCATTCCCTGGTGTCTAACTTGCTCCTGTGCAGCACCTATGGCAGCCTCTTGCCCAGGGGGGAGTGAGGCATATTCCCAGTGAGATGTAAGGTGTTCTGGCCACAGCAGCAAGCTCCCAGCATCACCATTTCTTGGAGCCTCCCTGACCTTTCCTTAACCTGCCTTGCAGACAGGATACACTGGACCTGCATTCTGCTCGCGCTTAGGGACAGAAAATCCAGCACTTAGGGAGCTGCTTTGCTCTGCTACTGATGTGCTGATGCTGATATCCCAAGTGTGCCAATCTGCAGTCTAGCCAGTGTACCTGGGAAATACTGGATCGATTGTACCTGTTCTGAATCAGGCTGTGGCATGGATCCATCTTCCAGGACTGATGCAAAGTAATTGCGCCTCTCAGTCAGAAGGAATGAGCACTAATGGAAGACAGGGTAGATAGTCTGACTTTCAGACATTAGAGTTCATTCTTTACGAATAAAAATTGGTTTCTTGTGTTGGAAGGTCAGCAAAGGTTGCTGTGATCCTCTCATCTAGCCTGAATAATGCGTGCTCTCAGAACTTACCCAAGTAATTTAAACTACATGGACAATGTAATTAGGATATTTGGAACCAGCTGAATATAAATACTGCGGTGACCACTCTTCTTTCTTTCTGCTGCTAGATTTTATGTCTGATGCTGGAATACAACATCATTGAAAATAATGACACCCAGCTCCAGATCATCTCTACCCTGGAAAGCACAGACGTGGGAAAGAGAATGTATGAACAGCTGTGTGACAGGCAGAGGGAGTTAAAAGAGCTGGTATGTCACCGGGCATGCAGTATTGCCATAGCACATTGTGGTCTGTCCTCTCCAGAAATGGAGGTACAAAAGAAAGACAAGCAGGGTGTGAAATTCCCAGTTAACAACAGGATGGGAGCAGTATTTGGAGGATTTTACTGTGAATATATATACTGTGTGATATTTACTGATGTGTCTAATCCCATACTATGTTTATGAATGATATTCAATAACCTGCTTAGAATCTGTGTGAAAGAAGGTGAAATCCTGATGTCTCAAGATCTTGCAAGTCAGCTTGTCGAATTCTGCCACCTTTTGACGTATGAATAGCAAACGGTTCTAGTGCTGGCCAGCATTTCTTAATGCTGTGACATTCATAACATTTCATGAGATGGTCTTTAGGTCTAGTTCTCAGAGCAAGAGCCTATGAGAAAAAGATTCCCCCCTCTTCCCCCCCCCCCCCCCCCCCCCCCCCAGTTTTAAAGATGGGATCTACAATTTGAGTGCTCTCATTACCACTTTTTCACCTATGCAGACATACCCACAATCTTCCCTCTTTCACACTTGTATTTGTTGTCTTTAACCCCTGCCTGAAATGCATATGCTTTTTTTAAAGCCAGACAAATGATTTTATCAGCTGTGCAGCCTCAACCCCTTTGTTATCTTAGCCCAGCATTTTAAGGCAGTTTTCTTTAAAGTGAAAGTAACCAAGTAATGGAAGGCTGAATCAGACAAAATGCTGACCCACAGCATGAAGCTGTATTTAGTGGACGTCCCCTGGGTAGCAACAGGCCTGCATCTAGCACGCTCAGGAAAGAATCTGTCAGTGCAGAAAGAGCAGGGACAGAGTGGAAGGGCTGGCAGGGAGCTTTGAAATTGGAGTAGGGTTTGCCCTAGTGTTGAGCCTGATAGACTTCAGATGGTCTGAAATGTAGAATGGCAGCTTGTTTGACCAAAATATCTTCTGTCTTACAGCAAAGAAAAGGTGGTCCCACAAGATTAACACTGCCATCCAAGTCCACCGTAAGTTAATCACGTCAATAGAGAAACAAGCTTTATCTTAACATATTTAGACACTTGGTTTATATTTGCCATGTGGCACAGGGGTTTTGGTGAGTTGAGAGGGGACTCATGCACTCTCTCTGTCAACACAACTGGAGTTTACACAAGTAAGGGTGTATTTCCATTCTTGGGCCTATGCAGCAGTTTCCAATAGAAGTCGAAGCCTCAGTCTGTCAGGTTTATACTGGCATGCAGATTTGGAATGGTAGATTTTGGGGAAGAATTTTGCATTAAAAAAAAAAAAATCAGATTTCACAATATCCAGTTCTGGATCTTAGACATGTAGGTCTGCAAGAGACCCATCACTGTTGCAGTTAAGGCTGGTGTAAACCCAGACTAACTTCACTGAGGCCAAGTGATGGTCCTGGGTATGGTTTGGATCTAGAACCTGCAGTGAAACATTAAGTTAAAAGGCCCACTGAAGCGTTTGTGTCTCATAAGGATACACACACAAAGAACACTTCAGTCCTCGTGTCTGGATAAGTTTTTCCCAGGGTATATAAAGCAACACTGCCACAAGAGCCCAGCTGCCTGCCAAACAAACCGAAACTTCTCTGTGTGGTTCTCTATTACTGTAAACAAGTCTTATAATTGTGCAGCTCCTGCTGGTTAACAGTATCCGTGATACCGCTGCACGTTGCAGGCTGAGGAGTCGATAGTCTTGCTCATCCATCTCTGGTTTGCTTTCAGGATGCAGACCTGGCCCGCTTACTAAGCTCAGGATCTTTTGGGAATCTGGAAAACCTCAGCCTGGCCTTTACCAATGTGACAAGTGCTTGTGCTGAGCACCTCATTAAACTGCCTTCTCTCAAGCAGCTGAACCTGTGGTCAACTCAGGTAAGTGCTTTGCAGACTGAAACTCAGAGCAGGAACCAGTGCTGACTAGTTCTGAAATTTCACATTACATCAGCAGGAGAAGAGAGTGTGAAGAGGCTTGTTTAGAATGAGTTTGTCTTTGTGCTATTTTTACAGGGCCTGTCTATGGTCTAGTTCATCTTGGAGGCTGGTTTTTCTTTGCCACCTTTTTTTTTTTAATTATTTCTTCCATTTTATTTTCAGTTATAAAGGAGTTGCTGCTTGGGTTGGATGTTCCAGTTGGGTGTTGTTGATACTGTGTATTTTGCTGTGCTGCTTTTTATCTGAGAAGCACTTATGCTTTCACCCATTTGGGGTGACAAAAAGGAGTCTGTGCAGCTCATCTGGTCAAGTGAAGCAGAGTCTTTACAGTGCAGGCAGTGAACTGCTCTGAATGCTGATCAACCAGAATTTGTTTAAAAACAACAGCAACAAAAAGAAACTCAAATAATGAATAAATGGAAGGAAACTATAAATGAGAATGTGGGAAGGAAACTATAAATGAGAATGTGGTTATTCCCTGCCCATGGCAGGGGGTTTGGAACTGGATGATCTTAAGGTCCTTTCCAACCCTAACTATTCTATGGTTCCATGATTCTATTTTGTAAGCAGAAAGAAGCCAAGTTAACTGAATAAATTATTCAGTTGTTAATTGAAAGAGCT
The DNA here is from genome assembly GCF_028554395.1 of Pezoporus wallicus. NCBI lineage: Eukaryota > Metazoa > Chordata > Aves > Psittaciformes > Psittacidae > Pezoporus > Pezoporus wallicus. Next base: position 2,290,116 of record NW_026636866.1, on the reverse strand, counting down.
TTTTAAGTTAAATTTTTCTTCTACATTTCCCTGCTGGTTTTGGTCTCTGAGGTTCTCCATTGAACAGGTTTTCCCCATTTTCTGTTAGCACCTATTTGCAGTGCTCACTGAAAATAGTTTATTCTCAGTGCAACCACAAAAGCAGCATTTTTTTTCCCCACCCAAATGTCATGTAAATAATCTTGTTTTGTTTTCCTAACTACTTTTGTATCCCAGAAATTTCCTCTTTTTTTTTGTGGGGAATATGAAGTCCAATCTGATTGCTTGCTTGTTTTAACACTGCCTTGTGTCTCCTCCAGATTTGTTCTAACAATGTGACTTTGGGATTTGAAAACTTTGATGCTTCTTGCTCGAAATGGGTTTGATTTTACTGGACAAAGAGCCTGCTTTTTGTATCATCTTTTTTTTTAATTATTAAAAAAAAAAGTTTAAATTCCATTTATTTTGTGATATCCTGGTTTCCATTAATCTAGGATTTAGCAACAACAGAAACCAAGTGGGTCAGTAGAACAATTACCAATCAATAGTGCATTGTTCTTGAGACCAAAATAGCTAATTAATACCACTTGCATTATGCTCTTGTTTTGTGATGTGGTTGGGAACTGACTGAGCCTGCCATAACCATCTTGTATAGCCCTGGTGGGAACGCCCTCATACAAAGTCCAGACTTCAAAGGCACCATTCTGATTAAATGATGGCCTGTGGTTAAGTGTGCACAAGTCACTTAATTTTTCTGTTCCCCATCTGCAAAAGCAGGGATAGATCTATTTGCTTTCTCTCCTGTCACTTGAGACACTGGTAAACAATCAGAGTGTGGCTTTGAGGACTGATCTGCAAACCTCGTTTCAATGTGCCGTGTTTGCACCGAGCAGCTCGCACGTGATGTTCATGCACTGTTTGAAAGCAGTTCTGCTTTTGCCCCACAGTTTGGAGACGCAGGGCTGCGGCTTCTCTCTGAACACCTCACGATGCTGCAAGTGCTCAACCTCTGCGAGACGCCTGTCACAGATGCTGGGCTGCTGGCACTTAGTTGTAAGTGACCAAAATAAGCTACAGAGGAAAATGACATGGGTTCGGAGGAATTCACGTGGGTTCAGACAGAAGATTGATTTCTCGGCTGCCACGGCGCTGCTTCCGCAGGGATTTAGGACAGGCTTTGGTTGTGTTTGGGTTTAAACTTCCCTCCTCCCTGCCTGCTCAAGTGGCTGGGCTGTTAAGCTGCAGGCAGGGGAAGCAGGATGATGATCTGAGCCCAGTGCTCAGCGGGCTTTGCTGTCCAAGACTCTACTCTGGCTCTGCCTCTGACTTTACCAGCGGCACTTGTCTCAATCTCACGTGGTGACCTGTTGCCCTGAGACTTCTCAGCTTTGTTTTGTGTGCGGTGTCCCCTCAGGTGGCAGTCTGACCTTGTGATGCAGGAGGGGAAGATTGCAAAACCACGTAGCAAGTTATTAGTGAGTTTTGCAACTGTGAGCAGCAGGTTTCGTACCCTCTCTGGCCCTTTTTTGTTTCTTCTTTCTGGAGAGGTGAAACTCTTGCTATTTAAATAGGGTGAGGCAGAGCAGGGCCATCTAAGCAGCATTCAGGATTCCCCCGTGCACTGCGAGCTGCTCGATGTGCCAGAATGAAACCCTTTCCTACATAGTGTATTATAAACCTCGCCTGTTGGGTTTAAAGGGCTCCTTTAATAGGCTTGATCCTACACAGACATGCCAGACAGGCCAGTAGTTATGGCTCATCTTAGGAAACTATTCTGCTAAGTACTGGAGCCTAAAATGGAAATGGGGGGAGGGAGGACTGCTGGATCATCATGGCCTCTGCGTGCACCGTGCACTGAGAACGGGCACTGTGCAGAATAATGTGCAGGAAACTGATTATGAGAAGTTGCCTGAACTCCTTTGAAGTCAGCAAACTTAAGCATATGCTTAATGGCCCTTCCTAAATAGGGACTTTTTCCTGGATGAGGGCCCAAACAGCTGTTTATCCATTTGTACTTCTATATTTTACACTATTCAGCTTTTTCCTGAGTGCACCGCACACAGTCGTGTCTTGTTTATTCTTTGACCTACCGTAAGCTTGATATTTTAAGAAAATGCAGCATGATCATAAATATCTGTGTGTTTTCTGTTTTAGCCATGAAGAGCCTGTGTAGCCTGAATATGAACAGCACCAAACTTTCAGCAGATACCTACGAAGATCTCAAGGTATTTCTGAATTGCACCCACGAAAGATGAAAAGTAGCTGGACCACAAGGACTTGCACATTTTGCAAGTGCCTGGTAGTAGTGCCTAGGGCAGAGAGAACTGGTCCTGTGGAGTGGATAGCATGAAAGCCATCTGAAGAGGGGGAACTGGATTGTTTTGGGGAGGTGATGACTGAAAACAGCATTGTGAGGTTGCTGGCTTTGACTGACTCAGGAAACAGTTAATATGCTGAATAGATGAGTATGAGATGAAATCAGAAACTGAGTCTTTTCACCAGTGCTATCAACAGTAAAGATTTCAGAAACAGGAGCATATTGTTTGTTTCTGGTGAGGTGTCGTGGTTTAAACCCAGTCAGGGTAAACATCACTTAGCAACAACCGACAACATCGGTACAGTAGAATCTAGTTCACACCACCAGAGCTGTGTCCTGTACTCTTAACAGGATCAAAAGTAATGTGGGTGAACAGCATTACGGAGCCTTGATGCAGAATGCAAAGGGAGAATTAAAAGCATTGGAAAAGGTACAGGTTTATCTTTGATACCTTTTGGACTGGACCTGGGCTTTAAACAGAAATGCCTGCACAAATACCCAGCTCCTGAGTTTGACCTGTGAGATATGTACTATGAATTTACAGCTGCCCTAACAAAATGGTGTCAAGAACTAGAATGTAGCTGTGGGAGGGGAATAGCCCAGGTGGTTTCAGGCAAAGACTGCCTGAGATGTGTTGGCTTTCATGACTTTAGGTGGACTTCAGCTTCACTCTGATGTTGCTTGAGTTGCATCTCCCAAAGCCTTACCCTATAAACTCAAGGGCTGAAGAAGAAACTCAACATTATGTTGTCTTGTGTGTTGAAACCTTCGATTGTGCCAGGCTTACAAACTTGGGTTGAGTTTCGAACTTGAGGCAAGTCCTGAAGCTGCTCTGCTTTCTAACTGCAGCATCTCTCTTTGGTTCTGGCTGTGGAGCCAGGGCTACCCTGGGGACTTGGTTGCAATGCTGCTAGGGTGGATTTTTCAAGATCAGGTTTTCAAAGCTTGTGTCACAATTGTATATGCAAAGAAGTCGCCCTTGGAATTAACAGCTGGTTTGCAGATGGGTTCACACAATGGAGCCTCAAGCGTTTACAGACAATCGAGGTCAATGCTGCATTTGGCCTAGGGCTCTGAAATCAAGTCTCTTGAAATGCTCCCCTAGTCCTACCCCTGCTTCTGAGCCCCTTTGCCGGTAAGTTCGTACCGAAACTCATGTTTTCCTAACCAGTTCCCTCTGCTCTGGTATTGCATTAACAGTCCTTAGCAGCAACTGAGAAAGTGACTTGCCAGGGCAAACAGCAAAACTGGCTGTGAGCAAAGGCCTGATGATTGCAGAGAATTAAAAAAGCTGAGGAAACTTGTGCGTCACTTTTTCCCCCCTCTCACCTCTTTCATTGAGATTTATCTAAGTGGCCATTTTTGTCAGAGCTCTGTGTGTTCAAAGGGAGGGTAATAGTTTCTTCCCCTGGGGCACATGGTTGTAGGTCTGTTGGGAACAGCTCAGACTTCAAAGAACACGTTTTTGATACAAATCTTTCCTTCTTCTGCCCTTGGTCTGCGAGAGCACTTGGGGCACATGCCAGTGATGACATTTCCTCTCCCTTCTCCATCCCTCACCCCACTAAACACGCTTGCACACACACAGACGCCCACATATGTACCAGGCAGGCTGAACCAGACAATAAATAAACACCCACTACTGAAGTCATTATTGCCTAACTGAAAAATTATTTGCTGGCAGTGTCTGTAGGATTATGACTAGCTCTTATCAAAATATGCATGCACATAAATCAAGGAGTGAGGTAATAATGACTCCTAGAAACTTCCAACTCCTCAATTATGCCCTAGCCTAATTAAATGTGTTTGTTTGTTTTGAGAGAATTAGCTATACGATTATGGTCAGGGAGCACGGAAACAGGATCGGCAAGTGGGAACCCTCCAAACACCAGATTTGCCTCTGCCTCGCGCAGGGTAATTGAGGAACAATACGATCAACAGCAGTGAGTTATGGAAAGGAGACTACAAAGACACCAGAAGTTGATAAAACACACTCAGATGGTTTTAATACATGGAGGGAAAAATCGAGCAGTGACTGAGTGGAGGCTGAAGAAGTAGCGTGTGGCTGTTTGCTGCAGTTTGACAGACAGGTTTTCATAGAATCATGGAATGGTTTGGGTTGGAAGGAATTAAAGCTCACCCAGTTCCAACCCCCTGCCATGGGCAGGGACACCTTCCACTAGAGCAGGTTGCACCAAGCCCCGTTTTGCTAAGCCTGTATATAATGAAGGAGACCTGATCTGGACCTGGTGACTGATGCATGGATGCTACCAAAGCCACTAGTTGGACTTGGTCCTGTGTGTCCATGAAGGCTCTGCACTGTGTCCCTTCATTAACACCTGTGTGCTCCACCTGTACTCTGCTGGGTGTAGTGCATCTCCCTGCACTTTGTGGCCTATAGAGCCACCCTCCCAGGATCCTGATGGTATGGATTTGCCAGGAACTTTATCCCCGAGTCCTAAACACATGTCATTAATTCTGCCTTTTCCCTACCCTCCCGCACAGGCGAAACTACCCAATTTGAAGGAAGTGGATGTCCGCTACACCGAAGCGTGGTGAAATCTCTGCCTCCGACTCTTCTCTTTTGCTTCTTGCGAGGAGGAAAGGATTTTTAAAACAAACAGAGAAAAAACAAACTAAGAAATAACTTTTGTCTAATCCCTGTAGAGCAGTGAGTTTTGGGGATTTGGTGTCAGGAGTTGTGGTTGTGGGGGAGAGGAGTGGTGTTGTGTGTGTGTGTGTGTTGGGGGGGGGACAGGGCAAGCCTGGACCCAGATGGATTCTTTCAGCTTTGTGATTTCACGAATCTACATAAATTTAAATAGAAAAGTAAAAAAAAAAAAAAAAAAAAAAAAAAAAAAGAAAAAAAAACAACTTTGTAGCAGCAAGAGGATTATAAAGAAGAAAAAAAAAGACAAAACAAAAAAAAAACCTTTGTGGGTTTTATTTGCCTTTGTGTTTTATGCGGTGTGGAGAAAAAAAAAGAATAATTCGTTTGTTGTTATTTGCCTGGGTTTTCTTGGCTGGCGCCCAGGTAGTCAGAACTCTGCCACCAGTTCTGCTCCAGAAAATCCAACTTACAGAAATCTCAAGAGGAGAAAACCAAAACCAGTATGATTTTCACCTCCCCCCCCTTGTCCTGCAGTTGTTACACAAAGTAGTTGTTTTTCTTTTTTGTACATAAGATTTACATTATGCACCTATTTAAGAAAATGGTTCACAAATAACAGGTCTGGGACCTGTCTTTTATTTATGAGTTGTTAATTCTTTTACCTTTTCTTTCTTTTTTTTGTGTTTAGAACTGTATAAACTAGTTTGCTGTCTTGTTACTAGTATTTCTTTTTTTTAAAGGATTTGTCCTCTTTGAAGAATTGCCTTTCAGTAATGCATACTGTATTATACTCTCTCTCTGTCACGACATTCATCACATTGTCCTTTCTGACTTCGAAATGCCTCTACTGTTATAAGATATTTCCTTCCTGTTACCAAGTAGGAAGGAAAATATCTCTCATGGGGTTATAGCTGTAGGGGGAAGGGTGCAGAGATTAATACAAGCCACATTTCCTTCTGAAGCCTATAAGCTTTTTCTAGTCTTTTAAACTGTGTCAGGTTTAAATGTGGGGATAGGAACGAGATACCGTGTATTTTGCCAATGGGGTATTCGCCAAACTCTGTAGCTTTTACAAGTTGCCTCTGTTGTTTTCTGTGTACGTCCAATATTTCAGAAAGAGAAAAAAAAGCTCTCCCTCCATGTTGTGCATCAGTTTGTTCTGTTCCCCCCCCTCCCCTTCCCTTTCCCTCACTACCTGTTCTGTGCACGCATTGTTCTGCATGTTCCTCTGGGGAGACTGAAGAAATAGCGTTGTTGCTGATCTGATAGCTCTGACCTGTCTGTAATGTGACTGCTACATTTTTCAAACTCCACAATTGCTTAGAAGGTGATTTTTTTAATAATTGTGGTTTCTTTTATATCTGCGCTGTCGACTCCTTTTTTTCATAATGAGCCTTTGTTGTACAGACCTGCTTATTTAAAAAAAGCAAACCAAAACAAAATGATGTTTTCTTTCTTCTGTTTTAACACCTTCATTTCTTTATTTTATTCTTCAGCACCTCAAGGTTTCACATGCAGCCATTTTTTTTTTTATATATAAAAATATATTATATTTAATCTTATTCAGTGGAAGCCAAGCTTTTGGGTTTTGTTGTTTTGGTTTTGTTTTCTATAGGTTTTTTGTGTGTTTTTTGTTTTTGCTTGTTTGTTCTCTTTTTTATTTTGTTTTGTTTCAGTTTTATTTTATTTTATATTTTATTTTTAACCTCTGTTGCTGCCCAAATCATGAGGTTTCCATCTTTTTTTTTCTTTTTTTTCTTTTTTTTTTTTTTAATGAGTGAAAGGGGAATTGAATTTTAACTCAAGTAACGTGCCAGGTTTCCCCCCCTTCAAATCCCAAGCTGCATGAAGATGCAGTACGGGAAGAAAGAATAAAACAAATTAGAAGAAAAATTAAGCCAACATTTTCCTTAGCACTGTTGCTTTTACCAATGGTTTACTACTACTGTTCTGTAGCTGTGTACAAAGAGATGTGAAATAATTTCAGGCAAAAATAAACTGTAAGTGAGTATCTTTTAGCTGCGTGCTTTGTGTTTTCTTTCTCTGGCCCAGTGATGTGGGGATGCTGTGGGAGGTACGGAGCTGGAGGGTCATGGCTTCATGAGGATGGGGCCTCCAGGAGCCATGGGCTTTCACAGCTTGCTCCATGCTGCTTTCATAGAAGCATAGAATCACAGAATGGTTTGGGTTGGAAAGGACCTGAAGATTATCTAGTTCCAACTCCCGCTGCCATGAGAAGGGATGCCTCCCACTAGACCATGTAGCCCAAGGCTCCATGTAGCCTGGCCTTGAACGCTGCCAGGGATGGAGCATTTGCCACTTCTTTGGGCAGCCTGTGCCAGTTCCTCACCACCCTCACAGTAAAGAACTTACTTATAAAGAACTTTATCTCTAACCTGAACTTCCCCTGTTTCAGTTTGCACCCATCACCCCTTGTCCTGTCACTACAGCCCTTGATGAACAGCCCCTCTCTGGCATCCTTATAGGCCCCCTTCAGATACTGGAAGGCTGCTATGAGGTCTCCACACAGCTTCTCTTCTCCAGGCTGAACAGCCCCAACTTTCTCAGCCTGTCTTCATACAGGAGGTGCTCCAGTCCCCTGATCATCCTCGTGGCCTCCTCTGGACTTGTTCCAACAGTTCCATGTCCTTTTTATGTTGAGGACACCAGAACTGCACACAATGCTCCAAGGGAGGTCTCACAAGAGCAGAGTAGAGGGGCAGGATCACCTCCTTCGACCTGCTGGTCACGCTCCTTTTGATGCGGCCCAGGATATGGTTGCTTTCTGGGCTGCGAGCGCACACTGAAGCCGGCTCATGTTCATTTTCTCATCAACCAACACTCCTGCTCTGTGCACCTCGGTGTGCCTCAGTACTGCCTCTCTCCTCCCATCTGCAAAGCAGAGCACCAGGGGTTGTTTTCCACCAGTCATCAGATTTCGAGGCACCAGCACCTACAAGGAACAGTCCTTGGGCAACATGGTCTAGTGCAAGGGAGTTGGAACTAGATGATCTTAAGGTCCTTCCCAACCATAACCTATGATTCTGTGATAGGTGGAGAATCAGGACAGTTGTGCTTCTGTGCAGCCAGTTCTTGCATCCCTGCCCTAGACCAGTTATCTCTGCACTGTTCCTAATCCTTCCCAGGCTCCGGGAGTCCTTGCACTGGCCATCAAAAGAGCTGCATTTGTGGTCTGGGTTTTGTTCTCACTGTTTGCCTGAAGTCTGAAGTAGTACTGGGAACACTGGGGCATACCCAGACTCGGGACGGGTTTCTGTATGTTAAGGTGTGTTTCAGGGCAGCTTCCAGTTACGAACCTGCTGCATTTGCAGTCTGCTCACTGCCCTTGATAAAACACACTGGTGTGCGGGCTGGGCTCCAGCAGAATATCCAGCTGAAGCTTCACAACCCTCCTTCAATTGTCTAGACAATTACTAAACCTCTTTAGCTTTTAAACAAATGGGACCCACTTGAAACCAATTCTGCAGATGTTCACCTTCATCATGTTACGTGGCTCCTATCCTCTTGTGTTTATCTGTATTCTGTTTATCTGTATTCTGCTTTCTATCCTATTCCACAAAACAGATCTTAGAACATGCAGTACAAGATTCATACTGTGTTTAGTACTTCTTGGAGTAGTAGCGGTCACAGGATGGCCCTTGATAAAGACAATAAACCATGTGTGTACTTTTTCCCCACTGAAACAAGACAGCTGGAGCTGTCAGGCTTTTTTTGAGTCTTTTCCCCTTGAGCAGTCACTGCTGTGTATGGGCTGTCCTTCCCTGGCAACAGTGGGTTCTTTACAAAGCCTTTCTGGGCCCTGAATAGCCAGAAATGTCCCTGAGATGTTGCATGAGGGACTGAGAAGTTGCCCAAAGAAGCAGAGCTTTAAGCCTCGGTGAAGCACAGGTTGGACACAGCTGCTCTTCCTCCTGTGGGTGATGGCTGCTGCCCTGCTGCTCTCCAGGCTCTGCCTGCTGGGAGTCGGTAACAGTGGTTGTGTTCTGCAGCCTTATGGGCAATGGAAGGAGGTTGGACATCCACAGTGCATTAGTGTTGCTGGAATACCAGCAATGACCCGGTGTGAGCAGGGAACAAGCATGTGTGAGTGAGCCCACCCAACAGCACTGGTCCTGCCTTCTGCAGTGACCTCCAACAAATCACTGCCCTGTACCTCATTCCTCTCCTGAGCCATCAAATCAGTGTTCTGATTTGAACAAAACCAGAGTGAGCTCAAAGGTGATCAATGTGTTGTTAAATAACCTGGTACCTGTGGTCTGTATCACCTTAGAGGAATCATCTCTGGGACAGGGCAGATGCCTTTGGCCTCCAGCCTATGGCAGTTATGGAGCATTATTGCTAGAGGTTCCTAATGGTTGTGTTGGACCAGGGATTCTTGTATTGGTTACAAAGGGGAGGAATAGCTGTGGCATAGGAAGAGTTGCTGCATCTCAGCTTGTGCTCAAAAAGCTTTCCCTGATTATTTTTCCTACTGTGGCACCAGGGCCCTGGTGTTTTCACCTGTATAATGATGCCCTCTTGCCTTTCAGCTGCTGCTGGCTCATAATCAGAGCCATTAAGAAGCTTCCCTATTTCATTTAGGAGGTTACTGCAGCCCATCTTCCCAGGACTTGTGAATACCAGGAGTTTGTCTAACCTGCAGTTTTTGGCTTTCAGTCTGAACTAGTGCAATAGCTTTGATGCAAGTCTAAAGAGCATAAAGAAGAGCATAAAGCTGTAACACTGCCTGTTTCAGGAATTTTTTTTCTTATGTCCTTGTTAAAACTCAGCAGTAGTACTACCTTCCTATTGTTTCTTCCGCTGCTCACAGCTACGTTTTGAGTTTCAGAAGACAAAACACCTCAAATCACACAAAGTGTCAGTTGCCTCCAGTCTCCCACTGGGTGGATACAGCTTGTTTGTTGCTCAAAGTAAAATATATGCCTAAAATCCTTACAATTCAGAATGCATTGGCTTGTAGGGGAGTGCTGCAACAGCTGCTGACCTGAAGTCTTGTGTGGCCGTATTTGTACCTCCTAAGAACTTGGTATGTTTTGTTCATGTGGTGCTTTCACACAGGGTAGAGCCTGGGTTACCTATAAGCCTTGTCTGTGAGGAACTGAGTGATGGTTGTGGGACCTTATGGGAGATGTGGTAGATGGCACCAGGGTGTGGAGGAGCATCTGTGCAGTCCTTGGCAGCATTGATCTGCCCATTGCTAGGTGCACTGCTGAGGTCTGTGGGTATCCTGATCTCCTGAGAGCTGGCTGTGTGTCCCCAGATTGGACAAGCATTGTCAATGGGTTTTGAGCAGGCTTGTCACCATGTCAGGGAACCCCTGCTAAGCAGGGGAGAGGCTGCATCTCTGAGCATCAGCACTGAGCACGGAAAGTGCCTCTGATATTCGTCACTTCTTACACTTTCCAGAGATCATCAAAGCCTCTAAAGACATCCAAAGACTCTGAAGAGGTAAAAGCCTCTTGGAAATATAAATGCATGCAGCAAAGGTATGAAATAGGAATGATGGGCTCAAAACCAAAGCATAGATGCAATGCCACCCGAGACTGCTGTCTTCTGGACAACAGGATCTAGGATTGTTCCCTTCTTTGGGATTTCCACTCCCCTGATAACTGGGAACTATTAGGAGCAATAACCTCCTGCCTCATATGTACAAGGGTTTCTAATTCAAAAAAGAGCTCCTTGAAACTTTCTATACATCTATGAGGAATAGGACCATAGTGCTACAACCGTTCTCACGCTGAAGGCAATGCTGACCTCTCCCAGCCCCCATAAAGCCAACCAGCTGTACCTCTTAGAACACATCAGTCAACTATATTGCCGTGTCTTGAATTTTTAATGATTTTTTCCAACTAAATAGAGTACATGTATCAAAATATTTGTTTTAAGAGGATGTTACCATGCAAGTTTTTTCCATTTTCTTTTCTATTGACTGGGGAACATCTGAAGTAAATATTTGAGATAAACCATTTTTATTAATAACAGATCTTGGAATACCCTTTTTGCCAGTAATACTAAATATTCAGGTATTTTTCCTGCTAGCCCTGTATTTTCTTTTTTTTAATTACCATTTTTTTCGGTTTAGACTTCATTTTCATGCTTTTCACCTACAGCTAGAACAAGTGCCGAAATACATTTGTAACTTTAAAATAGGGCTTATCATTTTTTATTTGTATATATTTTAAATATATTCAGACAAAACCAGCAAGTAAGTGCTTCTGTATTAAATTTTATTAAGTTCTTTTGAAAAGAATACTTTGTTTTGAATACTGGGTCCTGCTGACCTGCTGACTGTCTCACTTTAATGAAAGTGTTGCTTGTGTCTTTGGTATGCGGTATACCTTGTTATGTTTAAAATACAGAAACTTTGGCTTAGGGATACTTTTCTTTCCATATTTTACCAATTATGATGACATTAAAGATAATGAATGTACTGACTCATTTACCAGGTGCTTTGAGATCTTGGAGCTTGGTTTTGTTATTTACTGCTGCTCCAAGAGGCAGGGTTGTGACCCTTGAAGTTTGAAGAAACACATGCATCACAATGACCTGAATCTCAGTTTAAGCATCATGTTAGAAAAATGCAAGTTTTGCTTGGCTGTTGTTTTTGTAAAAGAGAAGAAGTATTTAAAAACCAGTCTATTGACTGTGATTTTGTGTTGTTCTCCAGTCCTGTTTTACCCTGTGGTGCTTTCCCTGGCCCTGATGGGTGGGATAAGCAGTGAGGCCATGTGAGCATCCCCATGCCTGTGAGCCTGGAACCGGCTGGATGAGACCCATCAAGATCTTGCTAAGGAAAAGAGCGTATCCCACTCTGCACAATGAGCTAGTGTAGAAGCAGGATTTGTTCAGTGTAACAAGAACAATGAAAATAAACCAGATCTTTATAAAAATCCTAGCTACATCTAAACCAGAAGTTCCTCATGGCTCAAGGAAAAGCGCTGTGTGTGAGTGGGTTGCCCAGGAAAGCCAAGCTGAGCTGGAGCACTACTCCTGTCCTGTCATGTAGGTGAAATTCTTGTTTTGACATTGCAATGAACTGGGTAAAATGTAGAATATTTTTGGCTAGAACAGCCTGACCCAGACATTGGCAATGATCCGTTATTAACAGCAATAGTCCTGATGCATGGAAGTTAAAGGATGTTCCATGGAAATCAAGGATTTGCTTAATGGGATTATATCCATCCCTGAGGCCAGCAGAGGTCTGAGTCCCCTTCCTTGAGCTCAGTGAAGAAGCCAGGTCCCACTGTCACAGCTGATGACACCATGCTGGATGTCATTTGAAGAGGGATTATTGATTTAGTGCTGGGTGGACACTGTGCTGGTGCATGTGGGGAGCTCATGCAAGCACCAATGCCAGAGCTGTGCCACCACTGTGCAGCCTTTGGATGCCCTTGTTGGGCATTATGTGCCTCATAGAGATGTGGGATTTCCACTTTGGTGAGTCTGTCTGACTCCTGACAGGAAAGTGAGTGGCAGCAGCTCCACTGTCATGTGGTGTGACAGTGAGCTTGTTGCATTCATAGAATCATAGAATGGTTTGGGTTGGAAAGGACCTTAAGATCATCCAATTCCAACCCCGCTGCCATGGGCAGGGACACCTCACACTAAACCATGTCACCCAAGGCTCTGCCCAACCTGGCCTTGAACACCCCCAGGGATGGAGCATTCACAACTTCCCTGGGCAACCCATTCCAGTGCCTCACCACCCTCACAGTAAAGAACTTCCTCCTTATATCCAATCTAAACTTCCCCTGTTTAAGTTTTAACCCATTATCCCTTGTCCTATCACTACAGTCCCTAATGAGGAGTCCCTCCCCAGCATCCTTATAGCCCCCCCTCAGACACTGGAAGGCTGCTATGAGGTCTCCACGCAGCCTTCTCTTCTCCAGGCTGAACAGCCCCAACTTTCTCAGCCTGTCTTCGCACAGTAGGTGCTCCAGTCCCCTGATCATCCTCGTGGCCTCCTCTGGACCTACATGGTGAGAGCCACAAGCACCGTTCAGAGCAGGTCTGCCATTGTGGGCCATCTCCACAGTGCAAAGCCTCTCCCCAGGTCACCTCCTTCATGTTTTGGGAGCTTCCAAACCATCTTCCTTGGAAATACTGTCAGTTTATGAACTTGAATGATGTGAGGAAGGGTCTGGGTCCGGTGCACACTGCTGCAGGGCCTATGGAAAGGGTCAGCTCCTCGGGGGGATGAACAAGTGGGTAAGAACCAACCCCAAACTGAAGGGGGGGGGGGGAGAAAAAGCAAAAATCTAAAGAAAGAAGAAAGTTCTTGAGGTTAAGGCACTGCAGAGCTGATGACATCAATGCTGCCATGGCAACAAAATCTTCACTTAGGTATGGTGAGTGCCCTGAGCTCCGGCTGCCAAGGAAACCCGCCTGAGCGCCGGCACACAGCACTGCGGCGGCCCCGGCCGGGCCTTCCTCCTCCTCCTCCTCATCCTCCTCACCCTGTCCCGCTGCTGAGGAGCTGCACCCCTCTCCCTGTCCCTCACTGTGGTTAGCTGCATCCCAGCAGCTCTGGCATGGCTCGGGAATGACAAGGGTGCTCTGCCATCAGCATGGCACACGGTGGCTCTGTGACAGGCCACTGCCAGCACCATGGGTCACCTCCTGTTTGCTGGTGTGGATGCCGGTGTCTTCATGAAGACCTCAACAAAGCTGTTGGCCTCCATGTGCTCATGAGTGAGGTTACTTTGGGTTTTGGGGCCCATTTTGGACTGACACTGGGCTTAAGGAGCCCGGCGTGGTGTGGAGCCCGTTCCCTTCCCAGAGGAGCACAAGCCACAGGGCTCGGTGTGCATGGTCCCATCCCCAGTGCAGTGAGTGGCTGGAGGTGACCTGTGTTGGAGCGGGAGGGTGGGACATTTCACATTCCTCCATGGCTTGAAATGCAGCACAAAGCAAACCCATCTGCAGCCATTTCTTTGCTGGGAGGCTGTGCCAGCACAACGTGGGCCAGTTCTGTGTTATTCTTTCCCACCGCTATGATTCAGGTTCATAGAATCACAGACTGGTTTGAGCTGAAAGGGATGTGTTAAAAGACTGTGAGTGCATTCAGCATCAGGGATCACCCCCCACAGAGAATTAGGGGATTTAATGAGATGAAGCAACAGTGTTTATCCTCCACCACCACGTTTCAACCCCCCTCCCCTTTCATCAGTACAAATGAGAAACTCCCCCTAAAGTCTGGTTATTCCACTGAAACACACTGATTCCAGACACGAGCTGTCATTAGTCACCAGGGTGAACCCATAGGCTAATGAGCAGTGATTGAAGTGAGGAAAGCAATTTGGCGAGAGGTTTGGAACTGAATACAGCCCTGATCTCAGTGCTACCCTCAGTTGAAGCCATGCCCTAGGCTGGACAAGTGTGAACATCCCAACCAGAGCTCTGGTAGCCAGCAGCAGCTCTGGCAGCCCAAAAGGATCCAAAAGGCCCCTCCAGCATTGCAGAAGGTCATTTGGTGGCTGCTGCTGACAGGCCTGTCCTGCTATGAATTTACCTCTGGTGAAAATGTGTAATACAAATCCTATGAAAGCTGATTGAAAAGATTCTTTTTTAGTGTATTTTAAGGCAGGCCTGAGTGACTATTAAGCAGTCTGGGGAATTTTGTTTGTTTTTTTTAAGTGGATATTGAGTACAGGCTTAAAGGCTCCAGTGACTTATCATGGCAACTGATGCATCACTTCAGATGCAGCAGCAGCCAGCCCTGCGTGACCCGGAGAGACCCTCCGGTTGCCTGTCTGTGCGCTGAGGTGCTGCTCCAGCTTTTATTGTCGAAGTTGTGGGGTGGGATCTTGGTCACGCTGTTGTTATTTCAGAAATAGAAAAGAAAGAACCAATGCATCTAAAAGAGAAACATCTGCTGGCATGCGAGGCACTGCTGGCTTTCAGGCTTCAGGGGCTGCGATTAATCAGGCTCCGAGCTGGCTGAGTTGAGCCAGTTGTTGGAAAGGAAAGGAAGAGAAAAGCTTGGCAGCAGCATGCAGGAGCCAGCCAGCAGTGGGGAACACCACCAAGGGCACGCTGTGGTGGGTGCCCGAAAGTGAGCATCATCTCACACCGCGTTTAGTTTGTCCAAGGAAAAGACACAATTTACCAGGAGGCAGAACTACAGTTGAAGGGAAGCCCAACCTGCTTCTTGAACTCTAAAAGATGCAGTAAAATGACTTGGGTTTATCATACAGCTGTGGTAGGAGTAAAGGCCATTAGCTAATAGCAAATCTGAAGGGTTTTTTCAGGCCTGAATTTTTAAGACTGATTATCAAATTATTTCAAAATAATTCAGAATTTTACACAGCACCAGGTCTCCACTACCCGATTTCTGGTCACAAGAGAGGAGTGTAGTTAAGGGGAAATGACTCATGGCTGCCTGTGGTTAAAATTAATGAGATATTTATAAGGATATATTCCTGTCAGTGTCTTTTCTTTGCAGTCCAAGTTGGGATGATAGCATGGAACTCACTGCTGAGGACAGCGCTGCCCTCACTGTGATGGTCACAGGGTCAGCTCTGGTAAGGGTAGGATCAGATGACTGATGGCTTTTAAGGCCAAAAAAAACCATTCTGATTGTTCAGGCTGCAGTATGCAGCCTGATTTGCCCCCAGATTCCATAACTCCATAAACAGTATTTGGGATGGAGAGAAGAGAAAAAGGAGATGATGAGGAGAAAGAGAAATCGGCTGTGGGACCTTGGAATGGGACTCTGTAAGTATGTTCTTTTGCACTTTACAGAAAGCCTGTTCACATCCTGCAATATCTTCCCTGTAAGCAAGAGCTCTTCCAGGAGGGCCCAGCTTTAAATATACACGGAAGAGAAATCCTTCCCTTGCCTTTGCCTGGAGTTACGCAGGCTGTCACCTTCCCGCAGGGAAACATCAGTGACTGCAAGCAGAATGCTGTGTTTTCTGGGCTGCTTCAAAGCCCTGCTCTGCCAGCCAGATTATTGATCAAGAGGAAACGTTGGCGTTTCAGAAGCTTCCCCAAAAAGGCCTGGAGCCTGCTCACTCCCATGCGTCACTGGGGCTGTTTTTATCCATGGGTTTTCCGGCGTGTTTAGCAGAACCGGGTCGTCCAGGAGGGACCCTGGCAGAATCTCCCTGCTGAGTGACTCACACTCACACATCATGGGAATTCGGGCTGGCTTCAACATACTGCACTTTTCAACTCTGATTCATGCCACCCCAGGAGAGTAAATAAGGCAACTCCACACACATCTCAGCTGTGACAAGTTGCCTTCCCACCAGAAAGGTGTTGGGGCAAATGACAATGCCAGTGATCAGTGTCACCTATCAGTTAGCCAGCAATTTCTTACAATAGGGTAAAGTGCCTCTTTGCAAGCGTGGAGTGTGGCTTGCTGCAGCCTATTGTACCTGCCTCCTTGAATGTGGCAGCACTTCTTTATTACAGGTGATGGGTTAATTTTGGCAAGCTTTGTAGTGGGTTTGCTAAAGCCTGGGGACATTTTAGCAGTGTTGGGTTGACACTTTTAAGGCAGAGCTTTTCTCCACAGATCATTTCAGAAAGGTGATTCAAAAAGGCAAAGAGCCTCATTTATCTGGATAGTTCCCAAAAGCAGAGTAAGCAAGGTCACTGCTGCAGAAGGCGTTACTTGATATTGAAGTGTTTACTGCCATAGAGACAAAAATCAGGAGCAGACTTCTTTTATCTTTAATGGGATCTAAACTAATTATGTACCTGAAATCAGTTGTCTGGGGAAAAAACTCCAGCTATCATTACTGGTACCTGAATGGTAGTAAGTCAAGTCAACAAATTACATCCTTGGGTCAGGGAAATGGGTAGCTGGATAATTACCTGTTTAGTTGCTAGTTAAGTTAGTGAAGCAATTCAGCTAAAAAGCCTTGGGTACAGGTCACATTACTTCTTCTGTATAGTTTCATTCCAATCACGGCTTGCTGCTTTGACCAAGAAGGCCCAAGAAAATCAACCAGGTGCTCCTTACACCTGAGGCTCCACAGCCAGGAATTGCAGGCAGCAGCGGGCAGCCCCTGCCCTGGGCTAGCTCATGACACTTACAAACTCAGTGACTCAGCAGGACTATCTCTGCAGAAATCATCAAAAAAACAAAGACTTGGATGTTTCCTGAGAGAAGACTCTGT
This sequence comes from Pezoporus wallicus, assembly GCF_028554395.1. Lineage (NCBI taxonomy): Eukaryota > Metazoa > Chordata > Aves > Psittaciformes > Psittacidae > Pezoporus > Pezoporus wallicus. Next base: position 2,273,060 of record NW_026636866.1, on the reverse strand, counting down.
ATTTGTACTTTTAATTCAGCTTGATCTGTGATTAAGAAGACCACGCAGATATTGGTCTGTTCCTGGAGGAAGTTGAATTACAGGTCATTTTTTTCTGATTGCAGGGTGCTGATGTGACAGCAGAATGTGTTCCTACGCACGTTAGTTGAACAGAGGGGCAAAAGCTATTGAAAAAGCATTACATGAATTGGGTACTTCATTCCCAATGAATGCCAGTTCGTCCAGTTCTTTGCTCCCCTGGGCTTTAATAAGAACCTCATTCTTATCCTTAGACCTGCAAGAGGGAAATATCCACAGTAGCATAATTAGTGCATGCTATGCCACCTCTTATATTGCTGTAATATTGTCTTTTGCTCAAAATAAAGAACAAACTCCCCCAACTTTTGATTACATGTTCTGTTCTTTCCTTCAGGCTTGTCAACATGAAGCACAGAGATTGCCTAATCTGTTCTTGTTATTTAATTATGTGACTATGGTACGCTGCTCTGGCTTCTGTCCATAACCTATCACAACTGGCACTACATTCCTGCCCAACCTCTAAGTACTTCAGATACTGGTGGGTAAGGAAAGCGTATCCTCACGTCTCTGCCTATCAGGTGCTGTGGGTGATTAGCAAACACCCGAGTAAGGATGGACTCAAACCCAGCAGAGGGTTCAGTGGGTGAAGTGCTGGGTCCCCAGCATCCAGGCCAGTGGCCCCAAAGGGACTTCAGCCAAGCCCTTGAGGAGGAGGCAGGTAGAGATGCTCACACCCTCCTCAGCGTGCCTGTTCCCAGCTGCACGAGCTGGGATCTGTGCTGGCTTCTCCTGTGCTCTGGTAATCCTCCCAGCTGCGCGTGTGGGATGAGCCAGGCTGGGTGCTCTGTGGTGTGCTGGCAGCTCCCAGTGGGAGCCATGCTCCAGACCTAGCACAAGTGCTCTGCTGGCTAGCCACCATCTGCTGCCATCAGGAAGAGCTGCAGCCTGCGTGTGTCTGGGGGCAGCATCTTAATCCATCCACTTAAAGCTAAATGTATAACTCCTTCTTCTGCTAAAATGCTGTTCGAGAAAGGACAGAGAAGCTCAATTGTGTAGCTCAATAACAAGGATGAGAGTTGAGCTTCAGTGATGTTTTATTAGATGAATTTATCCTCTCAGCCGTAGTTAAGCTGCATACCTGGTCCTGAAATCATTGTCTACATTGTCCGGTTATTTATTCTGTCTCCCCCACAGAGCTATTAAAGTCCTGGGCTTAAGAACACAAAATGCCTCTCTGATACAGAGTTCGTGCCCTCTACAGTTGACAGTTTCCCCACATGTGGCCTTCAGCAGTCTAGCTGCTAGAGAAGGAAATAACAAAATAATTTGGTCCCCATTAAGCCACAAAGCTTAAGCCCTGAGACACGATGTGCTTTACTTCCTCTGCCACTTGCAAGGAAATGGATTGCCATCAAGACAGCAGACAGCTTAAAAATTAGGTCTTCTGCATAAGGTTGGTGTAGCTCTTGGAAATGGTCCCTAGCAGCGGGATGGAAGTGTGATGGGGGCTTAGAAAGAACCTCTTGGATCAATAACTTTGCACAAGCACTTCAGTCCTTTACAGTTTTCATTAGGTGGACACCTGCAGAGGCACAAAGCGATGTATTTTCCACCAAGTCAGTCCCATTTGCCTGTACCTAAGCAGCAGGTAACACGGACCTTGTGGGACTCCTGCATTGAGGCTACTTCTTCCAGCATCAGGACCAAAGCACATACATGGGAAAGCTTTGAAAACAAAGGGATTTCAACTAGAATTTGGTGCTTGTGTTTCTTAGGTTTTGGGCATCCCTACCTAAATTCACGGGATAGTGAAAAGATGAAGGGCCTGTTTTCCTCTGCTTTCATTTCATTTTGCTTGCCTTTTTTTAGGCCCCATCATAGTGGTTCTTGGGCCCAGGCCCAGCACTTAGCAGCAGTAGCACAGGAATTGATTTCAGCAGAAGCAGACAATTCCCTAAATTATTAATGTTAATAGTGGACAAACCACAGGGCACAAGCAAAAATATATAGAAGAAAGAGCTGAAGAAAAGCAAAAGGATGGCATCAGGATGGTAAGAGGCAGACTGGGATAGAGAGAGATGTCCCAGGTGACTGAGACCAAGACGAAATACAAACAAAGAAGGTTCTGGGTGAATTCAAAAGCAAAGAACATGTACTCATACCCTTGGAGATGTTCTCGAATGCTATCAAGGGCTTTAGAACCAGCAACAAGCATCCCACACGCAGGAATTCCTACATGGCAAATGTTGTGTGCTTCGTGCCTATATTAAAAGCCTGCTGGAGGAGGGCAGGAGGTGTGCTGTCCCCATGCCCTGCATGGAGGTGGCCCTTGAGCCTGCCCGGTCTACACGACACTGGGTGCTGGCTGGCAGCCTGCCTGGCGCGTCCTAGTTGTGTTTCTCAGAACCCTTCTGTGTTTTCAGCTGATTTGCTTTGACATCAGCAGCCGGCAAGAAGTTCTCTGTGTCGGGGTGTGTGGGAGTGCTATGTGACACCTTAATCATGCTAAACAGGAACACACATTCAGATTTCCTTGGTGTTTCAAAGAAATGTGATTTCCTTTGTGCTGCAAAGAAAGAGTTGACTTGATTGCGACTCTCTGTGGAGATCAGCTCTGGTGCCCACGAATCAGGGATCTCATTCTGGGGAAAAAAACGGGAGATTAAATGTTCCAGGCTTTTGAGCTGCAATCATCAGAGTTACGTTTCTTGCTGGTACCTAGGGGTCATTCTGAGAAGAGCTTTGATTGGCCAATATACCACGAAATCAGATGTTGTTCAAAAATAAAAATCAAAATCTGTGTCAAGTCAAAGTAGCAGCAAATATACTAAATCCCAACTTCTGAAATGGTTGTTAGTCATTTAGTGCAGGCACTAGAAAAAGTCCAAAAGAGTGATTCACTTGTTAATTTATTTCTCCTCTCTGTATGGGTGACAAACATTTAAAATCTCAGTGAAAACTTAGCTAGTGATGGCTCGGTAGAGATTCAGCTGAGCATTTGCTGGCATGGATGAGATGAAATAATGGCAGAGAAGACCTGCTAGCACAGGGCCAGGCGAAGAGTGATACCTGACATAGAGTGGGATTTTATAGCTGCTGTGGCTTGTGATATGTGGCAATGCTGTTGGAAAAGCTGGATTTGCCAGTGTGCTCATCCTGCTGACAGTCGCACTCACTCACTCTGCCTTGCTCATCCAGAGGCACAGAACTGCTTGGATGCTCAGCATGAAAATGCCTTTCACTTTTTTGTGATTTATGAAGTAACATTAAAAACCTCTACATTTGCTAAACTACCATGCATAGTAGTAAGAAAAACTCCCATTGGATCTGATTAATGAATTTGAATGATTATGCTCAATGTAGAAAATGGCTGTGCTCCTGCTAGATATGTTGTCAAAACATAGGTCTGAAATGGGGCATTGTCCAGTAACCACTGTCATGGAGCAGTGAGGTTTCCAGTGTAGTTCACAGACATGTGAGAGTTGCTGCTGCCCCACAGTTTTAGTTTTCAGCACCAAATTAACTATTGCCTCATCCTATTCACATAGCGTGCAAAAAAAGTAGGTCACTCAAGGCAGCAGGTATTGTTTGGCTTGGAAATCCACTTCTGCATGTTCACAGTTCAGCAGCTCCTCTAGGGGGAGGATTACATCTACTACCACCAGGCTCCTACCCCAGTTGCCTCTTCAAAAGAGCAGCCACCCGAGTTCTTCTCCCCAGGGCAAAGTGAGGGTGCTTTTCCTTTTCGAAGTGAACTTTTCCAAGACAGGGAATGTCCCCTTCCATCTTCAGTGGCAATGATCTTCCTGTTTTAATTTAGAGCTAATGATAAGCTCCTTTGCTCTCTGAATTGGGATCTGGACTTACAGGCTCAGAGTGGAAAACAACACCTTTGCTTAAGGGGAAGATGAAAGGAGGATGCATGTTGCTTTCCGTGTTTTGGTCTGCTGTCCCTCTGCAATGTCACAAAATCCAGGTACTGCCTAGGAGCAGGAAGCTCCTGCTAGGAGCCCTGCTCCCTGGAGTTGCTGAGGGTCACCGGGCTGCATGGTGGGGTCCAGGGCACAGGGAAAATGGGATAATCCCCATGGAGGTGGCCCAGGAGCAGGACTGCCCTGGAAAGCAGGACAGTACAGACCAGCACAAACAGGGTGGGCTTGTCCTATGATCCTCTTAAGAGGACCTCAGTGCCTGACAGTGTTGCACGTCTGTCTATGATGAGCTGCTCTTTCCCACGGTGCTCAGGCATTCTCCTTTGCCTTGCTCAGCAGGATTAAGGCAGTTTGCATGAGCAGTTCTTGGCATCCAACATACTTAATACTTTGTGCTCTGAATCCTGTTGGCTGGGCTGGGGTTACCTAGCCTGGTCATCTGCAGGAGCTTTCCACAGCTCCCTTGCAGCTGTGTTGGCACACAGTCCCATACCCAAAGGGGCTTTCTGTCACCCCTTCTTCCCTTACTTAAGCTCTTCAAGTTGTGAGCCTGGCTGCTGGCCTGTATGGCACGTTTCAGCACAATTGCAACTGGTGAAGTGGTTTTACTCCCTCAGCTGAAACCCATCTACTTGCATCTTTATATAGATTGAAGAGCAGTGCTGGCATCAGGCCAGTGTCCATCACTGCTTTTTCTCACCGGGTAGAGCAATGGGCTCTCCTGCTATACATTTGTCAAAGCTTTGGGAATCAATGCCATTTTAGAGATGTGGTTAAGCAGTCACACAAAATTACCTGTGTAAAAATACAGTGTAGGGAATGTTATCTTAGCTCCACTTAGATCACTGCAGATGTGTTATTTTGGGAGAGCATTCATACTGTGCAGTCCTTATTCAGACAAAACTGCAATTGACGTAATTTTTTCCATAATGTTTATTTGAAATCATATCTATACATCTTGTACAAATCAAACTAATAATAAGCATTTCCATGACAGACTCTACTTATGGATTAATTTTGGAATTCAGTTTATAGACATGATTTGCCTTCACTGGGATTTATGTCCCTAAAAGGACTGCAGCAACAAGGGGACAAATGCTAGAAAGTGGCTTTTTGTCTATAATTCAACATATTTGTTTGTGGAACCCTTAACAATGTCCTAATCTTCCATCTGAAAACTGCCTTATCACCTTTTGATTTAGAGCATTTTCCTTTGCCTTTCCTCTCTACAACTCATTTGGTAGCTCTTACAAGGCAGGTATTGTCAAATCTCTTTCTTCAAACATATAATAACCACCTTTTGTATTGAACAGGCATATAAATTACTCAGCTTATATGACAGAACAGAAAATAAAGAGTTGAGTATCTGGCAGAGATGCCAAGGAGTGATGTTATTATAACCCTACTGCAAAAGATTTGCCAACAGAAAGTTACAGATCAGTGAGGTAACCGACGACAATATTTCCTTTATTACACTGAATATTAGAAAACATTATTGTATGCTGTATTTCCAGAAAAATCACACCTCTCTTATCAGGATGTTCAGGAGCCTTCCTTGTGCATAACAGATGGGATTCATAGCTTAAATAGACCCCAGGCATTGAAAGACATACAATCACAGGGTTTACGCCTGTCAGTATTACAGCCTCATTATTCAGAGCTTCTTGGGAATTTTTCCAACATGCTTGTTTTTAAGTGGAAAATAGTGTTCCTGCAAAATTAAAATCTTGCAGGTTTTCAAATTTCCGTCAGGAAAATTATACCAGGAATAGAATAGCTATTTCAAGGTGGAGCGGTCCAAACGAAACCGAATCACAGTGCTTGCCTTGGACCAGTTTCAAACATCCACCCAGTCCTTGTCTGTGCTGCCGTCAGACTTATGTTGAGATGCTTTGTCCCACCAGTTTCTGCGAACAGGCTTGGCTTCCTAAGACAACTGCAGTCATCTCCTGGGTGGAGCAATGCAATCCAGCCTGGCAGCATGCACAAGTGTCCCTTGGGCACAGAGGTAAAACGAAGCACACTGGAGGCGTGCAGGCACATATGAAGCTTTCAGGTTATAGGGGACAAGATTATTACATGGTCAAGAGGCAGTTTAGAGAAAAGCACCTGTACCTGCCTCTTTGTGTTGGGGTTTATCCACTCTAAATTGTATTGGGCCCTCTCAGCCTCCGAACAAAGTGTCTTTTCCAAGAGTAATCAGGACAGCCCAACACAGCCACAGGCTTAGGATCACCCTTGCTGGAGTGGAAAGAAATCACAGCTAAAGCTCTTGGTCTCGTTTACTCGCGGTTGGGATTTGGTGGACGGCTCCACCTCATGGCAACTGCACAAATATGCAAGGAAAGAACTGAAGCTGTGGTTTGGCCTCACGGGGTGATGAATGACACGGTTTCCTTCATAAAATAATCGCTGAGTATGACCAAGTCAAACAGAGTTAACTGAGACTCTGGGAATCAGGGTCAGGTGCAGCCGAAATCTCGGTGTTGAGTTTTTTCTGTGCAAGGCATGAAAGTTACACGCAGGCTTTGGCTGCTCTGCATTGTTTCCACTCTTTGCATTATATGTGTGGAGAGTAGCACTGCCACTGCGTAGACCACCCAGTATTTCCCTTTCAAACTTTATTATTTTCCTTTTCACCTGCTTTTGTCCTCATGTTTCAGCTCAGGAATGTGACATTTGCCAAGCTGAGCTGTGCTTTGTACATGCTTCTTGACATTCCCATCAGAACTAAATAAAAAACAATAAAAGTTTAAAATATTGTGGCCCCAGTAGAGATTTATTTATCATCTGTTCTCTGGATGGCTCATTCAGTTCCTCACAGCCTCTGCATCCCATGACACACCCGGTGCAGAGTAGGGGAGTCCCTGCAGCTTGTCTTCAGCAGCAACCAAAGCAGCCACCAAAGCAGCCAAGGATGGCCAGGGACACACTTCAAGTCAGTGCCACCCAGCCCTGTCCACACACAGCCCTGGCACAGCAGGTCCCCGGTTCTCAATCTCTGCTGCCCTCCCATGGCACTTCTAGGCAAGAAAATAAGCATCTTCTGTTGCAAATTCAAAGGCATGGTTTGAATATGACATCTTTCATCTGTGAATGCTTATGGGCAGCTTTGCAAGTGCTGATGGAACCCTTTCCACAGTAATAATACAGAAAATTGATCATCAGTGGACTTTGGCACGTTCAGTAATAAATCTAAGCTTCTGTAAGATAGGTCTTGAAATTGAAATATCCACCTAACAAACCAAGCTATCAATCTGCGCTTGTCCCGGCAGGGAGTCGGAGTCCTTGTCTGCTCTTTGGTGGTTTTTTTATTATATAATGTCTTCACTAATGCTCTCCATCCAAAGTTATTAGGAAGCTAATCATCAAGACCTCCCAAGAGCAAGTCACCTAGGAAAACACTACTCATGCTGAAGACCTAACACAGCCTTGAGCCCTAGACAGGTATCAAAGAAGGATGCTCCAACCTGATGGCAATAGTAAAAATTTGTTTGTGTTATGGTCTTCTTCCTGCTGTTACCAGTAAACACTGTATTTAATGAAAGTATCAAATTACAGATCTAACTAACTATCAAGGAAGTCTAAATTCAGTTTGCATCTCACCTATGCAAAACTCTGGTACTTTGAATGTGTTCAGGACAGTATCCCACATCCATTTCTAGTTATAACTTAGTAGACCTTCGCTTTCATTTTATTTAAGCTTTATTTTAGCACAAGGTTGTTCCTACTGTTCACCTCCCTGTTGCTAAATCCCAATATTTGCAAAAACCAAAGAATGTACAATGGCTAGTAACGTACAGTGTGCAAGGGAATAAAATTACCCTATCATGGGATATGTACCATACTCAAATATAGGCCACATATGCAAGAGCAGATTTTAGAAGATAAGCTGCTAAACTGGCCTATACCTGGAAGAAAGTCAAGCTAGCAACCTGCTAAGCTAATAGCTGAGTTGATCTTTAATCCATCTTTGTTGTAAACTATCTCAAAAGAGATCACTAGGCACCAAGAAGCCTGCATGGATGAGTTAAAACCTGTGAAAAATCATTGAGAAACTGAGAAAGTGAAGATTTTGAGGCCTAAAAACTACTGTAATGGCATAATTGTACGAAGTGGAAGGCAGAAGAAAGGCAACCTTCTTTTCTTCATGCCAGCCAACCAAAACACAGCTGGTGTTACTCTGGATTAGTTCCTTGATCTGGTTTACCATATGTCTGTGCAAAAAGACAGCACCCTTGGGAAGAGCAGATGTAACTGGTGAAGGCGGGGTGAAGGCATTTGGTCATGTCATGCAGTTTCATTTTCTACGATGGATGAAGGGCTGTGGCACAGACAGAAAGAGAGCGTCTCTTCTGGTTGTGGTAAGTAAGTTTTCATAGCTGTCAGAGGGCTGGAGTAGACCTTGTGCTGGTGGCTGTCGGGGTGTCTGGAGGTGACTTTGCTGATGCAGTTAGATTTAGCTGCTCAATTATGTTTCCCATTTGAAAGAGACCAGCCAAAAAAGATGCAGTGGGTGCACAGCATGAGGAAAGGCACTGAGGAGCCAAGCCAGGAGCTTGTGTGCTTCTGCTGAAATAGCAGCATTTCTACTAAATGACTCCCTAGCAGAAAGCCTGTTAATACTGGATGTAGGCAGTGAGTGGCATTGTGGTATCACAGAAGAAGCAGCAGCACAAAAAAATTAGATTATTAGACATAGCAGAGACGAGAGGCTGAGGAGGGGCTATTCGCAGGATGGGGATACTACCTCTGTTTCAGTGTCCTGTTCATATGCCCAAAGGTAGTGCTGCATATAGTGCAGCTTATGGAAATAAAGTCATTTGCCAGAGGAGCTTGTGTTGCTCCTTCCTCTCTGCAGTCCCCAGTGATAAGAAAAGCAGTCATGTCTTCTCTCCCCCTGTGAACTGATGTGCCTTCTTCATGGCTCATAGAAATGCACTACATAATAGGTTTGATGATGGAAACACCTGGTATGTTCAGAGTCACTGAGCCATTACTGGTTTATCATTAAAAGGAAGGCTGGTATGGATGGTACTAAAAGAGCGAGCATGAATCCTGGTTGTGTAACAAAACATGTGTCAGAGTGCTCACAAATAACACAAGTTATATTTTAGTCTCCTGGGAGAGGTAAACTTTGGGGATCTGAATAATGCAAAGATGCTCACTGGTGTTTTTGGGTCACTGGCTTGGAACCACAGTAGCCAGGAGCTCATAGAGGCTTGCTGATTTATCCCACGATAGCTCCAGGCAGGAGGAGTGGAACTGGACCTGGACCACATTTGGTGGCTGAGGCTTACAGTCTCCACACAATAGCCCTCCAACTTGAGGAAATGTAACAGAAGTGACATACAAATGTAATGTGACATATATGAATAGGAATATTACTTTGGCAGTGTTCTCCTGTATTATATTCTTAATGGCAACACTATAAATCATCTGCTCTGATATGTTTTATCATCTGTAAGTACACGATAGTGGCAGGATTGTTTTAAAATTAAATTTATCACGCTAATTTCAAACCTCAGTGCTGTAATATTGACTTTTTATTACATAATCCTTTGCCTTCGGGAAACTAGTAGTGAAGATGCTAAAGCTGCCATCAACAACTGCTGTTTTAAAACATTCTTTCTTTGCTAACATGATTCTATTGTATGCTGGCTGAGAAAAGAAGAATATAGATGAGTACAGCTTGCATATTGGCCTCAGAATCACAAATTGTTTTTTAAGTGTTACACTCACACAGATTTAATTTCTAAATAGAGCAACATAATTTTTGCTAGCATAGATTCCATTCCAATAGTAACATAATTGCCATGTCATTTGTAACGATAATACTAGCATTAGCAGGGTTGCCTTGCTGATAAGTACTGCATTTGCAAATACTGCCTCCTGTACTCCAAGCAGATCCTAGGGAAGAGAAGTATCATCTTCTCTGTTTTACAGCTGGGGAAACTGAGGCACAAAGTGGCTTGATCAAAGACATCCAAAGGTGTTTTAGAGCTGGGGAGAGAAGAGTTCAGCTGTAGCCATGATCCCAGGAGGAAGTCTGCCCCAACATGCAAAACCTGTGCTGTGCAGAGCACCTGCATCCATGCAGGTGAGATGGTTTGAGTCCCTTGAAGAAGGCTTACAGTCTTTCTGAGTGCTGCTGTTGTCTTCGGATGCCTATGCAGTGCTTTCTGCAGAAAGTTGTCCCTGTCCTCTTTGACATCTCAACCTCCATTGTATTTGTTCAAACAACTTGAGGTCAAATAAGGAAAGAATATACCAGTTGCTTTCCATAGAGTTCACTGTTTTCCCCTGGATGCTTTGCAAGAGTTTTCTTTAGCCCTGTTCTGACTTCCTCCTGTAGCGGTATGAACAAGCAAATGAGCCAGCACTGTTCTCATCTCAGTATAAGCAGCCTGACAGTGGCCACACAACGGCAGCACATCAGATGGTGGTGTCTGAAGTGTGACCTGATGCTGCAAAACCACAGTTATGTCCTTGGCCATATTATTATTATGGTCTTTGTTCTCAAGGGCCTGAAGCAAACCCTACAGAAATAAAGAGTGCCTGTGTTTGGATTTTAGGGTATTTTTTTGAACAAAATGTTGCAAATCAGCTGCTAAAAATATGTCTGTAATTTCTTAAGAAAACCCATTTCCTGTGAAATCAACTAGGATTGTACCCTGCCTGGGCCGCCTTCTCCTCCTGCAGTAACCTAGCATTTCTGTACAAGTATAGCCGTATCTCCCATGTCTTTTCTCACCTAAAATATATCCAGAAAGACTGCTAGTCTTCTCCACTTTGTAGGAGGACTAATTAGAAAACATCTTCATTATGCTGGCAGAACCAGCCTATCCCCAAAACATCCACCTTTGCTTTGAACAGTAAAAAGGAGAAGAGGGTAGGGCTAAACCAGTGCGATGCAGGAGCTTTGCACATTCTGAGGAGCAACTGCAGCTTGTTTTATCTCCGCCTGATCCTAAGTTTTCTGCAGAGCCTGATTTTTGATAGAGTGCTTAAACACTATTTTTGATCAGGCCTGGGAAGGCAGCAGATCTGTTCTCAGCACACACCATATTTGAACACCGTTTTGATATAAATATTTGGATTTTGTTTTAAACTGCTAAAATTCTGTTTATTTATAAATAGATCTATCTACAGATCAATTTATAAATTAATATTACCATTTGAGTATAAATAAATCATGGAAGTTTTCACAAAGCTTGGTGATTCTTCTTCTGTTTGCAAAATGCTCTTTTTTCTAGTGTTTTAGTGCATCATTGACAAACGGCTTACTCTTTTTTTTTTGCAAATCAAATGTGATATGTCTTGATGTATTTTAAGGTGTCCATAAATGTTTTGGCACAACAGAGCTTTTCCTTTATCTCTTTGTCCTCACAAGAACCAGTTGTAGATTTTTCATTAACAAATTCTAAAACACACAATGCTTTGCTTAATTACAGAGTCACTTTTTTTCCAGTTTCCTCATCAGAAGATAGATGCAACTACCTGTGTAACATGCAGATTGAATTCTGGGTATTTCAGTCTACTCTGCTGTTTAAGGACTATTGTTGTGAGCTCCTGAGTGGTTTTGTTGCATTAATTTTTCATTAACATTTACAGCAGTAAAAACTGTCAGCTAGTTTACTGCTAATAAGTAATGATCATGGAAGGCCAGATTAAAAGCTGGTTTGTAATTTAAAAAGACATGCCTCCAGCCAATTCCTTCTTTTCCACTACTTGCAATATTCACAACGTCAGTTTTGGATTTGTATTTTCAGATGCCTTAGGCCTCTTCTTTATTATCTACATTGTCCAAGTTGGGGTAGAGACAGCAAGAGGCAGGCAAAGACAGCAGAAGCAGGGACTACTTTTTTTTATTATAAGGACTTTTTTCACTGTATGTACATGAAACAGCTTTAAACAAATTATGCCTCTGCTCTTCACCTGTAGGGAGAGAGTTAATAATCTCTCAATGTTTTCCTGTCCTGTATTCTGCTGTTATCAGTGCCATGATCTAAGTATTTTAGCTCTTTGGCATTTCTATAACAATTACAGATGCACATACAATGTATTCCACCTGAAGCGGCATTCTTCAGTGTGAAACATGATGTCCATTGATAACCTAGCTAGCTATATGAACCCAAACTTTGTTGTTTTTTTTTTTGTTTTTTTTTTAGCTAAAGTAAGTTTTTCTTGTATGCTCTTGTTCCCTGAGAGAAACAAGAAACAAAATTATCTGCCTTTTAAATACCGAGCCCCACACTTCCTGACTGACCCGGTATGAACCACTGCTACTCTGCACACATTCTTTCCTCTCTTTGATAAAAATATTCAAAGGAATTAGCCACAGTGTAGCGACACTTTGCTTTCCCATTGACCTTATCTCTCACCTTTTGGGGTAGCAAGCTGCTCTCCACAAGAAGGTAAGCTAATGACAGAGCAGAGCGTATGTGCGATGCACGACGGAGAAGCATTGCAACCACTTCTGCAGATGCAGAAGACATCTGCTCCTGCAGCCCTGGTCATTTCTGATACTGTTGACTCATTTTCCTCCCTGACATCAAAGTACCTTGCTGATGTTCACTATAGAAGGAGGCTGAAAACTGTTTGTTTTTCTGCATTAGCAAGGATTTTCTTCTGCTGCTTTTTTGGTTTGGCTATTTTCTCAGCAAAATATATCCTTTCTGCAACAATACTGCTCTTGCAATGCCAAGTGCTATAGTCCAGCTATTGCTAGACTACAGAAATCATCAAAAAGCAGCTTTAGCTCTTGCCTTTGCTCCGTAACTGAGGCTCTCCTTCCACAAGAGTAGCCAAGGTCTCCTCATTCTGCTGAAGACTTCTGTTATCAAGTCAACACTCCATGTCGTTACCATGTTACCTCCACCTGTACTGCCAGACCAGTGGAAGCTGCCGCCTGTCACATACGGGGAGATGGTTGCTCTTAATAGATCCTATAAAGGACCATTTCTCCAGTTATATTTCTGCATGAGGCTTTAAATTGACTTTTTAATTTTTTTTTTTGATCAAATGTCGTATTTTGTTTTGTTTTCACAAAATAACTTACAAAATGAACTCTGTTTTGCCATATTTGAACACTGTTTTGATATAAATATTTGGATTTTGTTTTAAATTGCTAAAACTATGTTTAGTTATAAATAGATTGACCTACAGATCAATTTATAAATTAATATTACCATTTGAGTATAAATAAATAGAAACCCGGGATTACTCAGCTTCAACTTTTTCATTATTTTTAAAATGGAACCTAAAATTGGTGCAAATCATCAGCTATTGACAAAGGGAACCCTCTTTTAATCTGTTTCCCTCTGAGGTAATAACCCAGGAGTTGTCTTCTGGTCTAACTTTTAAGTCCTCACATCCACATTTTTGTCCTGACAGCATGTGGCTGCTTTTACATATTACAAATACATACAGCAGAAATGAGCGCTTTCAATTCTCATGTTTTGTTTTGCTGTTGTGTTTGTTTTAGTTTGTTTCCCTAAGGATTAAAGATAATAGGTATTTTCCTTAAAGGCCAGTTGCTGGAATCGGCAGAGTCCATGAGACTCTTAGTGTTTGTTTAAAAAGTAAATTACAAACTCCCTTGGTTACTAAGAAAGCTTAAAAACAGAAAGAGAAGGCATCCCACAGGTTTAGAAAACAGAAAGCAAAGAATTGAAAATTTGCCTAGACAAACCAGAAACTGTAACGACTGTTGTGTTGATCTCAGGTGGGGACATTATTAATATATTACTGCATTATTAATGTGTGATGCAAGTGACTAAGCATGAAAAAAGCTCAGCCCATGAAGTCGACAGAAGAAGAGAGAGTTTGCTGGTTGGAAGTGGCATATTTCAGAATCAGTGTTCCACTCTCTTTCTTATGACTTCCCTTTTTCTTTTTTTACCCCTGTTAACCATAACAAAATCTGTCCTTGTGAGGGAGAAGAAAGTGACTTTTTTTTTAAATTTAAATTAACTAAAAGGCCCAGGCTGAAAACTTGATTATAGATTCCGTATGCTTAAGGGGTCTTAACAGTGTGCTTTCACCCAGGTGGAATCAGAGTACAAAGAGGAAGAAACCTTTGTTTCATACTGCCTCGCTAATCTCAGCAGTATATCGTTCATTATTCTGCACAGGATTAAAGGTAAGCTCTGTACTGCTGCCTTTGGGACTCAGCAGGGCTGGTCTCCTTTGCAGAAATGGGGTTAAATACTTCTTGATGTGTGGCAGGAAGGTTCTGGAGAGAAGACAGCTGGGTTTAAATTACTCGGCAGAGCCTTCTGCGTTCTAGCTTTTGTCTAATAAAGTATTCTGTAGCTCAGCTCCAAAATAAGAGGAATTTATTAATCATAAATGAAATCTAAAAAGCATTTTCTTTGAAAGAGGGAATGGTATCTTCAAATTACTGGTCTAGTCAAACTAAAAAAGGTGGAAAAAACAGTTTGTGTGTATGAAATTTTGAATATCATTACAAACATACACAAATAGGTGCCAGGACGCTCAGCTAAAGATAACCAAGCTATTTTTAATTCCCTCCATTTTGGAGATCAAGCTAAAAAAGCATCTGTAAATTCAATTGCTATGTTCTCTATTCTAAACATTGTCTCCTGTTAAATGACAGATATGTTACACGGTTTCCATTGAAAGAAGGTTGGTTGTTTATTCATGTTCTTCTCACTGTTGGTAAAGTTCAGATTTAGTGTTTGCTCTTAAAACAGCAAATACAGCGTGTAAGTTCAGATTTTCAGTCATATGTTACTGATTGAGGTGTTGGTAGCTGCCACTCACAAACCTATTGCGAAGCTTATGAATTTCGTAGGACAAAAATCTGTTGGGAGATGCAAAAGGCTTCTTATATGTAGTTTTTAATATGATAAGTGAAATAATATGACTCTGCCTATATGTGAACACATGAATTTGCGAAAGAGCCTGTCATGTGGTGGCTGGTACCTGCTTGAATGTCTGAAAAATGGTCCTTTGCCAACAGAGGCTCTTCTGAAGCTGCAAAGTTAAATTTGCTCTACACGGTACTCAGGAGAAATATTACTGCAGACCACAGGCCTCAGCAAATTTGCACAGGTTGCAGCACTGTGTCTTCTCCATCTGCAGGCCCCTGAGCAGAGTACCCCGCAGAGTACACAGCTACTCTGATTTGTTCTGCAAGCTAGAAGGCAGTCTGAGAGACTAGAAAACTTAACCAGCCTATACTAAATATCTAATTTATTCAGTATTTTAGTCATTAGTAGATATATTGTCTAAATTGTCTCCCCCCTCCTCCCCTTGTTAACAAATACGTTAATAAGATTGGGTTTCCATGCTGGGGTCTGTGTACCTCACTCAATACTAACTCCTACCTTGATCTGTTGACGCACAGGATCTCTAACGCTGTATATTAAAAAGATGCTTATCATAAAAAGTAGAACAGAAGGTTTTGACCCTTTAATGTGACTCATTCAGTTATGACTGCAGTGCATAAAGATAACAGCAGTTGCAATAACGATTTGCATTCTATACAACTACACTGATCCTAGAGATACACCAGATGGATGCTCTTCCAAGGCACAGGCATCTGCAATGCATATCCCAGAAGAGTATTTCTCATTCTATCCCTATTCAGAAATTACCACTCAAGTACATCATTAATTTTTCAACCGTATTTTGATTTTAGTGAGAATTTGACAGGTGTTTTTACATGATTACATGCTTATTTGTATTAAGACCAGTGCTCTCTCTCCATGCCTAGTGCTTTGATTAGCTAGAGGGCTTTTCTAAACTTTTCTGATGTAGCATGTGTTGGATTAAAGCTGATCTTTGCATGAGTGAGCACAGATGGAAGGAACTTCTCCTCCCTTCCTGTGTGCCCTGAAGGAAGGCCTTAGACAACAATAAATCCCTGCAATCAGCCACGTATAAAGTGGCTATATAAAGCCATAAGGAGAAAGTCCTGGGTTATGTCTGTTTAGTGGCCCCAGGAGAGCTTCCACCACAGTAGCAAAGTCAATGTTAAGAAGACTTCTGCAGAAGCAGAGGAAAATGGGTAATGACCAGCGAGAGAGCTCATTGCATCAGTGCTCGGTGTATGTTCTTGTCAGTGCAGCACACCGTAAGATCCCTCCAGGGCCCCCTGCGATGAGTTCAGAGCAGTGGTTAACTGCTCCAGTTTGGCCTTGCTCATTGCCGTGCCCAGCCTGACTTAAGTTACCCTTCCTTGTGCCTCTCAGAGCTTACACGAATAATGAGTGAGACTGGGAGGCTAAAGCAGATGATAGCAGAGCACTCTTCTCTCCTAAACTCACCCTGGGTGCTACTCTGTAGTGGGAAAGAATTTAAAGGCTGAAAGGTAACAAGGGGGAAGAGCTGGACTTTTGGTGAGCTGCAACTCACTCCATCCAGAACTATTGTCAAATGCTGTCTTTTCCCCCAGTGCTTCCCACTTGCAATCATACTGGTTTTAGGGGAGATTTTATTAGCTAAGAAAGCACAGGAGAGAAGTTTTCCTGGTTCCCTACACAGCCTCCTGCAGTTTACCTGTTCTGCTGAGGCCTTGCTAACATTAAATTGCTCACTGTTTATAGCTGCTGGCATTTTATCTCTGTGGATGCAGTGGCTGTAGTATTTTACATTTCAACTGAAGGTGTGACCGCAGGCCCTTTAAATAACTGGTGTTCTGTGCAGCCAGCAAAACGGGCGCAAGACACTGAATAAGTAGTTAGTATGTGCATAAAAAAACACATCTTGACACTTAGTTCAGATTTCTCACGTGTTATGTTTCTATTGATCATCCCAAGTCACAGAGCAAAGCTTCTGCCCAACTGAAACTTAAAAAAAAAGAATTCTGACAAGTGAAAAGTTTTTTTCTGGCATAACTCGCTTTGCTATGAGGAAATACCATTCCTAAGTCAGGATACTAGCATAAAACCTGGAAGCCATGTTCTGCCCAAGGCATTCTACTGCTATGAGATCTCTGGCAAACCTCCTCACTCTCTGGGCCTCATGCCTTTGAAAATGTGAAATATACTTTCCTATTTTTTTTTAATTGTTTTGACATCTAGAAATTAAGATTAGTACAGAAATTGGAAAGGACAGTGCTGTAATTTGTGTATGAGGACAGAGAGCAGTAACTCCTCAGAAATTGTTTTAAACATACTGCTTGCAAATCAGAAGGGACAGGGGGATTGAACTGAGTAGCTGAATGTTCTAGGATTCAGACAAACATTGCAGCAGGCAACAGGCCAGGCACTTAAAAGAGCAACCTCCCTTCCTTCATGTCAGCTTTTCTGCTAGCAACTCAAGTAGTTTATCTAAATCAATATTTACTTTAAATATTATGATTAAGTGACAATAATTTACCAAGATTAAAATGAAGCTGTGATAAGAACGGAGCCAAACATACACTAGAACACTTTTAACAAGAAATACACTTTGCAAGGAGGATGGACCCCACTATGCTGAGATGTGCTGAGGGTGTCAGACCTGTCACACCATATGGTTGTGTTTGAAGGTGGGTCCCCATAAAGGTCGTGATTTAGGTTGTCCTGCTATGACTGGAAAATATTCTCAGAGGTCAGCTTTGTGCTACAAAGGCCCTTTGAGACACTAAAGATGATCCTAAAAACCCAATCAAGGCTTTCCAGCATAGCTGAAGCTATTGCTGTGAGGTGCTGGGATGATACAGGACTGTTCCACTAGTGACAACAATCACTGGAAGGGGCATCCCTTCCCTCCTCCCTCCAGACAGCAGCAATTGGTGCCATCTCAACAGTGGAACAGGGCAGTTGGGCAATGGCTGATGGGCCACCACGAGCAACCTCAAGTTAAGGACTGGCCTTATTACTATGTCTTGTACATAAGCAAATTTGTGTTCTTTGACAAGAGACGAACTTTACAAAACAATGAGTTTTTTAATAAAACATAAAAAAAATAAAGCAAGATGTCCTCTGCATTCACTGGCCCTTAGGATTCCAGCAGCCAACCAGTTCACGTGGATGTGTGTGCAAATACCCTATTATACATCCATCCAAGAAGCAGTACACAGCTCTCCCGAGGTAATAGCACTCCACTTACAGGAACTGTCTTCAGCTAGTCTTAAATGATCACAGACTTCTCTCCCACAGGTTGGCACTTGCTTTCTGATATGAAACAGGAATGACACCTAGTCCTGAGAAGGTGGCACGCAATTTCGTTTGATGACCAACGTAAAATCTTCTTTAGAGTCCTGCAGGTGAAAAGTTCATAAAAGAAAAGCTTGACAGTGAAGTTTTCTCTACAAGACTTCTGCTTCTAGGTTTTGTAATGAGAAAATCTACCTGAGTTACCCGCTAAGGAGTGTAAATACTATGATGGTGCTAGATAACCTGTCAGTAAGAGTCTCTAAAATAGTTGTTCCCCCTGCCTAACGACTCTTTAACATTTCTTGCAACTGATGGGATAAAGCTATTCCACCTCTATCTTCTACATAAAAGCTGTCTTTTCTTTATAGCTCCTGTGAGGAAGTGGCACCAGTTTTGTGATCATAATTTATTATATCCACGAGGCCACACAGCAATAGCTGTGACTCTGGTTCACGCCTTGCTTTATTCTTCAGGGGAATTAATCAAAACTGCATTACCAAATATGACAATAAGGCAAGGTTGAAGTTTCCAAGGCTGTATTTAGGAAAGTGTCAGTGCCAACACTATAAATTCAATGTTTTGAGGGATTTATAATTGAAATGTAAAAATATACTCCCAGCTGAAAGACTCTCTTTTCAGATCTTAAAATATGAACTGTGATTATATTTTTTAACAATTCAAGGAGCCTTTTAAAGTTATAAAGTTAAACTGTGAAAAAAATGAAAAAAGGAAGTAAGATTTTATTCTAGTGGCTAACCTTCCTTTTAAACACACAGGCTTTGCTGGGCCAGATTCAACTCAGAGAACTGATTTTCCCACACCTCTCCTCAGTACATGTATACAGGGTTTTTTTTGCTGAGGACTGAACCCATCACCTGATAATTATCTGTGACTGTGAGGTCCATAGTCTTTACAGGGAATTCTGTTGTCTGTGTGCTTTTGAGGTTTGACATCTGGATGACAGAGCTGCTGATTCTGACAGTAACTGGAACCTTCAGTTGTGATTGCGAGTGTCTGAGTACACTTCTGGAGTACTGGATGTGCTGAGTTACCATTTATTGGTTTGTTTTTAAGGATTGCTTGCTTCATCTCTATATGGCTGAGATTTTGTTACATCCAGCAATTCAATGTTATGATCTCCACTGCAGCTATGATATTCTTCCATAAACAAATTCTCTCTGTTTGATGACTCCTAAGAGAGAGTTTTATGAGATAACTCTAGGGTTGTGCAAGAAATGTTGGGAGGTTTTAGTCTTCCTTCCAGGACACCACTGAAGCACAACCACACTGAAATATATCTAGACCAAAGCTGGGTATACTTTGCAGTAGTGCTTCACTTCTGCAGCAAAGTCTCTGAGTATCATAAAGATGGTCAACTACATGCCTGTGTGGCTTGCGAGTTGTTCAAGGGTGGTTCCTGTACTGAAGCTATGCCATATTAGGAGGCTGTTTGTACTTGGGCAAGTGAAGCAGAACCAGGAGAGGCTGCTGAGGTTGGTATTTGCTGTAACTCAGATTCACTGTCAACGTACCCAGATGAATTCTGGATCTGACAGCTGGAATTCAGAGCATACTGTTATCTCCTGCTTGTAAAATGCCCACGATCATGTGTACCCTTTGGCTTTCTGTGGCGTGGAGTGTGTATTTTGTGGCTTCGACCATACAAATGTTTTCGTATTAGCTTTTGCAGCTGGGGAAGTCGGCTGCTTGGTGCTAGCATTCTGTCACCCTTCATGTAATTTCAAAGGCAGCTTCAACAGGAAACATTGAAGGCTTTAAAGATGAAAGGGTAAAAACAAAGCATGGGAGAGACATCTTGGTGTGACTGATACATATTTTACTATTCCTGTTTTTTTGACTATCATGTCTCCTGTTAAGATGTTGTTCTGTGAGTTCGTAACTGCATCACATGTTAGGAAGGGGGTCTGACTTGTGGAAAAATGTGAAGAGTCTTTAGCAAGGCAGCTCGTGAAATAACGAAGGATGATGAGCTTGTAATGGTTATTTTTTTTTTATTTTGCATTGAAAATGATCCACACCCTTCACAGGTATTAGGTTTCAGGCTTTGTTTCCTTTTGTGGTGGTGTATTTTGAATGCACTTGCCAATTCTGATCCTGATAAATCAGACTTATGTAAAACTCTCTGGTGCTTTTAACTATGATAAAGACTTGTTAGTTTGGCTTTGTGAGGAGTTTCGCAAATTGTCCCTACAGCTTTTGCTGGGTACAACTGACATTTTCTTCTCTTTCTAGGTAGCTAGGTAATAGTGCTGTTGATGTTTGCAAAACTTGTCCCTACCCCACTCCAGGTATCATTTTGTTTCAGTCATTTCTGCGTGTCTAGGGTGTGAGTATTTATAAAATATAATGTTTGGCTACTGTTTAACCATTCATAAAACTGACTGAAATTATGGGAAACATTTATTTCCTTGCAGTAGATTAGATTCTAGTCTGTTAAAAGGCGTCCTTCTCACTCCTTTGTGCCAGCTACCAGTGTTGGGAGGAGAGGAGATGAAGAGCTACCTCTGCCAGACTTCAGTGTTTGGGAACCAACATTTGGAACATGGGTTCTGCTGTTGTAACATGGAGCAGCCCTTGCAGAAATGGCCAAGAGCTTCCTCTGCACAGGGAAATGCGTTCCTTACAAACACTGTGACATTCCTAGCTTTGGCTTCTAGGCATTTGTTTTGTAGTCCTCTGAACTCTGTAGTCCAGAGGAGGACTACAAGGATGATGAGGGGACTGGAGCACCTACTGTATGAAGATAGGCTGAGAAAATTGGGGCTGTTCAGCCTGGAGAAGAGAAGGCTGCGTGGAGACCTCATAGCAGCCTTCCAGTATCTGAAAGGGGCCTATAGGGATGCTGGGGAGGGAGTTGTCTTTAGGGACTATAGTGATAGGACAAGGGGTAACGGGTTAAAACTTAAACAGAGGTTTAAGTTTAAATTGGATATAAGGAAGAAGTTCTTTACTGTGAGGGTGGTGAGGCACTGGAATGGGTTGCCCAGGGAAGTTGTGAATGCTCCATCCCTGGGGGTGTTCAAGGCCAGGTTGGACAGAGCCTTGGGTGAGATGGTTTAGTGTGAGGTGTCCCTGCCCATGGCAGGGGGCTAGGAACTGTATGATCTTAAGGTCCTTTCAATCCCTAAGTATCCCATGAGTCTATGAACTGTTGTGACTTGTCCCGTTTTCTGCCTGTGAACACAGGAACTTTCCCCAGGTTTGTCAAATTGGTCTGGGACAAACCCCAATACCTCAAATTCTACAGCAGTATCGGGGCTTGACCTCAGAGCAGTATGACGTGTTGTCCCTGCTCTTCTGAATCCTAACCTGGTAAATACTTTCAGTACCGCCGATTGTAAGCTGAAGTGGTTGTGTTATACCGCACTTTTTAAGCGATCCACTACAAGTAAATTTTGACTTGAAAACCTTAACTCCAGTGACAGTAAAGTTCTAAAGCCTTTTCCTAAACCCGCTCTCTCAAAGTTCCGTTCAGTACGGCAATTCCCAGCCGCGCCAGAGACCTTTCCTCTCCGCACGAGCAGAACATACAAACTGCTAAGCGGCGGGGCAGCACCACGCTGCCCGACACGGCAGGAGGGGGCACAGCGCGGCTCTCCCTCCCGCCTCACGGTGGCTGTGGGGCCCGCAGGGGACAGCGGCAGCAGGGAGCTCGCCTCGACACCCGCACCGCGGGGAGGTGGAGAAAGGGGGGGGTGAAGAGCCCCGTCCTGCTGAGGGGACGTAGCACCGGCCCGGACCCGGCTGAGGGGAACGGGCACCGAGCGCCCAGCCAGCCCCGCGCGCCAGGACGCGGCCGTAGGGGGGGTCACGTGACCCCGCCCCTTCCCGGTTGCGGCAGAAGCAGAAGCGGGAGCCCCGGGAGCGCGGCGGGACCGGTGCCGGCGGGAGGGAGCTCCCCCGCCGCTGCCAGGTGAGGGCGGTCCCCGTGGATGGGGCAGCAGGTGCCGCTGGGCTGGGGCGGAGCAGCCCCGTCCCGCGCAGGTTTCACGCGGTGGGTGCGAGGGTGGGTCGTGGGAGGGGGGTGAGGGGTGAGGCATGGGCGGGCTGCGCAGCAGCAGGTGTGAGGGAGGGCCGTGCCGGCGTGCCTGGCGCTGGCCTGAACGGGACAGGGGCTCCTTGAGGGGACCCCGCCACCCCGCACCCTGTGGCCGCTCTCCGCCGCAGGCCAGGCTGCCGTAGAAAAAGGAAGGGAACCTTCAACTTGTGCCTGACAGCAGCCTTGTGCCGTGCATGGCTCTGCCCAGGGTGAGGGCCCCAGCGTGGGGCCTCCAGGCCATGACAAGTGGGCAGCCAGCCTTCCTGGTGCGGTTCCACTGCCCTGCGTTGGTCTGAGGGCCGCAGCTGCGTCTCGGGGCAATGCACAAAGATCCATGCGTTGATTGTATTTTACTAGCTCTGTGGTACTGCTGTGTTGGCGGTGGACATGAATACTGGTGGTGCTGTGCTTGGGTGAGGTGATGTCCTAAATTAATCCAAAGGCAGGAGATGCAGTGGTCCTTTTGCAGTGCTGAAAGCACAAAGAAACTTATAAATTGATGAGTCAAACTTTGAATAGCACTTCTTGGATATACTCATGAGCCTGGAAAGTACCTGCTGTGTCATGTAGGTGAAGTTTTAACAGAGTATCGATTCACCAGTGCTTATCTGTGATGTTCTTTACTAGCATGTACATTTGTAGTTAGCCTTTAGTACAGTTTTTCCTCTGTGTTATCACAAAGGGAGTTAAGAGTTGTAGACTGATCTTCAGATAAGAAGGGTTTGTTTCTGTAAAGTACTGTAATAAAGTAAAACTAACTACCCAGATTTCTGGGTAGATTAAGTAGCTTTTTTTTTCTGTGTCTGTGTTCACTTGCTTACTTGTAGTGAGTCTTTCTGACTTTTTAGTCCCAATCAGTCTGGCTTTTCAATAAAAAAAGTATCAAAACTGCTCTTATTATACAAACAGTAACAGATGGTCCCAGTTCTGTATGTGGTACAGGACACCATCAATATTTAGCTCCTATGGTGCCTGTAATCAGAAGGAAACAGTCATATATTGGTGTGTGTGTCTGAACTGGAGCTTATGATATGTTTCTGTGATTGTTAGCTCACTTGTTGAATCGTGTAAGTGAAGCGGGAGTTCTTTCTACTTTAGGCTTCAATAGCTCTTCGGCAGAAGAGCAATAATGCTTCTGTTGCTCATAAGGGTGTCTTTAGCTCATACCCTGCTGGCCTAGAGGTATCCAGAAAATGGGGCAAGGAGGCTCATTATAGAGCTCTGTCTGTGTGAATAGGTAGAAATAGCGTTGATTCAAATAGTTGTGCAGTGATGGGTATAAGAAGGCTGAGGGACACCTGTGGGTACATGTAAGAATCTTAATATTTAAAATATTAGCTCTAATATCAAGGGCTTCTGTTAGTTTTTTTTGAGGTCTAATATGTTTTACTGTCAGGCAGCTCAATGTGACATTATTCTGAAACTGGAGCAGGTTGCCAAAGCAGGAGACAAGTGGTCAGTGGTAATGAACAAATGTAACAGAACTCTTTCCACCTTTTCTGGTGAAGTAGGTATCTTCAACTACAGTATTGTTTCACAATAAGTTAAAAACTACGGCTTAGGATTTAAGTTAGTCTAAAACTGCTCTTTGCTCTGTTTTTGGAAGAAAGAGCTACTTTAAAAGGGGAAGTCCAGTATTTTATATTCAGCGGAAACTGTTTTAAGAAGCTGCCTCTGAGAGGTAGTTCCTTTGTACATAGGGACTAATTTGTCAAAAATACTGGCTGCATTGCCTTTATATTAAATAGCTATACTTAGAAACTCCTTTTCTTGTTGTTCTAAGTCATGTTTCATTTTACATCTGCACCTTGTTCTGTGAAAAGCAGAGAAGATGTATAATTTGTTATAGTCTCCTGAAAAACTATGCGCATTGAAAAGTTGAGGGGTTTATTATTGCAGTGATTTGTTACTGAAATGGTTAAACCTTGTTCCAAATCACAGCATATTCCTTTTATTACAATTCTTAATGTAAAGAGTGAAGTGAGAAGATGGGGTTTCTTTGTCAGAAAACCAGACACGCTACAAAGATTCTGTTTTTTTTTGTTTTCCCTTCCTTTCATTTCTGTTATTACAAGTCAGTGTAGCAAGACGAGTGTGGCTGTCTTGTTAGAGGCAAGCCCATGCTAATTTAAATGATCATCTGATTAGTTCCAGGGAATCAAAGAGGATCAGTTACATTCTGGCTAAAATATTCTGCTGCTTACTAAACTTAAAAGTTGTCTGCTCTCTTTCAATTGTAGGATTGGGATATATATATATATTTCAGTATTCCAAGGATATTCAATTTTCATATTAAAATAACAATTTACAGATACTAAGTACCAAATAACCTGTAAAATGTTTTGCAAAACACAGAGTGAGATGTGGTTCATGCTGTAGAGCATTTTAGGTTCACTGTGGGCAG
The DNA here is from genome assembly GCF_028554395.1 of Pezoporus wallicus. Lineage (NCBI taxonomy): Eukaryota > Metazoa > Chordata > Aves > Psittaciformes > Psittacidae > Pezoporus > Pezoporus wallicus. Next base: position 2,248,535 of record NW_026636866.1, on the reverse strand, counting down.
TGCTGAAGAGACCACTCTGTAGTTAAGAAGGGACTATTGTTGTCTTCTCTGTAAAGGAAAAAGGTGTTTATTGGATTGGTAGAATTTAAAAAGGGATTGGAATGGCTGTACCAAACTGCTTCAGACAGATTGCACGGAAAGCAGCTAGTGACACTCTGTTGAAAGACAGTTTTGTGGTATTAATGGGAGCAGAAAAAAGCACTCTTTAGTGAAGAGTAGGTCAGGAGATAGTGACATGGGGGAGGAGGATCAGAAGAAGGGGAAGCGAGAAGTGTCATGGTTGAATTAGCTATCAACACGGAAACTGAAACTGCTTATGACGGAGAGTAGTGGACTGAGGAGAGAGGAACACAACCAGAGGAGATGCTGTGGCTGGTGACTGCATGTGCACAGAGATTTTTTTAAACTTTTCCTATTCAGGGTTGTGGTTAAGGGGGGTGTTTGGGAACTGTGGGGCAGCAGCGCCTGCTACTTGTGTGAAAACAATACGCTTCCTTCTTTGTGCATGGATGAAAGAGCAGGTTCCAGGGCATCCTGTTTGCAAATAATATTGCAGAGGAGTGTTTGGGCTTGTAATTAGCTTTTGATGCAGTGATGTGCGGGAGACCAAAGCACAGAAACTCATGAGAGCTGCTGCACACGCATTTCTCTTTTGCCTGTTTTATGCCAAGATGTGTCCCAAAGCGTGCATACAAATACCTGCCACGTGACATGTGAGTAAGGAGAAGTAGACTGTGTAGGAGAAACAGCCGTGAAGTTTCAAAAGGGCATAAACTGAGTCGTCTTAAACAAAGCCAGCGTTTGTTTCAGTATTTGTATTTAGTCATATTTTCCCCTCATTTTCTTTAAATCTCTGAGGAGGACCGTTAGCCGGTTTGAATTTTCATATAGCTCTCACATAGGTTTAAATTCTTACATAATGCAAGAGTTCACACAAGCTGGTGTCGTTATTTCATGTGTTATCTTGTCACTGGATTGGTAGGCTTCCATCATCAGCACTTCCTCGCTCCCGATGTAGTATCAGGAAGATGGTAGCTCTGGCCGAAGTGCCCGTGATGCTTCTCAGACTTCAGAGGTCTCTTCAGGCAGCAAGCTCATGCTTCATTAGTAATACAGGGCAAAGAAGAACAACAAATTTGCCGCTGTTCACCATGGAAACAGTATTTTGATTATCTGAAAATGGCATTGGGAATATAAAAAAAATCATGACACTAAACTGGGAGGAGTGGCTGATATGCCAGAAGGCTGTGCTGCCATCCAGCGAGACCTGGATAGGCTGGAGAGTTGGGCAGGGAGTAACTTGATGAAATATAACAAGGGAAAGTGTAGAGTCCTGCATCTGGGCAGGAACAACCCCAGGTTCCAGTATAGGTTGGGGAACGACCTGTTAGAGAGCAGTGTAGGGGAGAGGGACCTGGGGGTACTAGTGGACAACAGGATGACCATGAGCCAACACTGTGCCCTTGTGGCTAAGAAGGCCAATGGCATCCTGGGGTGTATTAGAAGGGGGTGGTTAGTAGGTCGAGAGAGGTCCTCCTTCCCCTCTACTCTGCCCTGGTGAGACCCCATCTGGAGTATTGTGTCCAGTTCTGGGCCCCTCAGTTCAAGAAGGACAGGGAGCTGCTGGAGAGAGTCCAGCGCAGGGCAACAAAGATGATTAAGGGAGTGGAACATCTCCCTTATGAGGAAAGACTGAGGGAGCTGGGTCTCTATAGTTTGGAGAAGAGGAGACTGAGGGGTGACCTTATCAGTGTCTATAAATATATAAAGGGGGAGTGTCACGAGGACGGAGCCAGGCTCTACTCAGTGGCAAACAATGATAGGACGAGGGGTAATGGGTACAAACTGGAACACAAGAGGTTCCACTTAAACTTGAGAAGAAACTTCTTCTCAGTGAGGGTGACGGAACACTGGAACAGGCTGCCCAGGGAGGTTGTGGAGTCTCCTTCCCTGGAGACATTCAAAACCCGCCTGGACGCATTCCTGTGTAACATTATCTAGGTGTTCCTGCTCCGGCAGGGGGATTGGACTAGATGATCTTTCGAGGTCCCTTCCAATCTCTAACATACTGTGATACTGTGATACTGTGATGAGAGTAGAGAAAGATTTTTTTAGTATGAATCAGATCTGTTGCAGATATTTCTCGTGTTGACATGTAGGTTGTCAATATTTAGGACAAAATGAATTTCCAGATATTTCTTACAGTAATGGAAACTAAATTATGCTTAGTTTCAAGAATTTAAAAGTTCACTTCCGGCTCACAGAGAACTTGTGAGTTTTTTATGGATCATAATTTTACAAACAACCTAAAGCAATAAAGAAATTCCTATAAGAATGGTGATATCTCATAAAAGTTACTTCTGTCTCTGTGTCAGAGAGTATCTCCATGAGCAAAGACCTCTCACTATATAAATTAATAAAAGCAGATTTGATGCTTGAAAGAAGTTTGCTAGGGTTAAAGTGCACATTTTTGATGTCTTAGGAGACTCTTTGTTTGTAATAAATTTTGCTGCATTGTGTCTACCAAAGCATCACTGGTACCTCCCTCTGTGAAGACTGTTCATACTTTCAGGATAAAATGGCAAAGATGCTGTTAATGTAAGTCATGCGTCTACTGTTTTAAATACTGAATTTTCTCTGTTTTCTTTCTTTTTTTTAGACACTGAAAACCCATAAAAGTTTGACTAAAAAATATAAAAATGCCCAGAAAAAGTATAGACTATGGAGGTCTTCCAGAGTATGAGAAAAGCCAGATCAAAAGGACCTTGGAGTTGGGAACTGTTATGACAGTATTCAGTCTTAAGAAGAGTAGTCCAGAAAGGAGGACTATTCAGGTCATAATGGAAACCAGGCAGGTGGCATGGAGCAAAACAGCTGACAAGATTGAAGGTTTCTGTGAGTATTTGCCAAGTGTACCTGAACTTGGGGTTACTAATAGATTGCTATAATTGTCAAGTGTTGATTTAATGATTCTTTGTTAACAACATGAAGTTTTTGTCTGAAAGGAGTTTGATAATTTGCTGAGAATATTCTGAGTCATTGCAATGTAGATGAAGAATCTTCTGCAACTTGTTATTTAGGTATTTAACGCTACTTAAATATGATTAATGTGCTTTTGCCCTAAGCCCTGATCTTAAAGTCTTCATCTTTAAATATGATGGTGCTTGTGTTATCTGAATTGAGTTACTGAGTGACAGCTCTTTTCCATCACTAAGCATCAAGATGTCCTGTAAATTCAAACACGCAGTACTTCTTTACGCTCTCTCAAAAAAAAACCTTTCCAAATTCAAGGAAACTGAAGTGAAATTTCTGTTTTTGCTGTTTCAGTATAGAAATCATTATTTATGACCAGTATTGGAAAGTACCAATGACTTAAAAGGATGAAGCTGTGGGTTATAAGGCATAGTTTCAGGGTCCTGAGTTGATACTGTCTCTTTAGTATCTAAAGTGATTGACTAAACCCATTATTTATAACAGATTTGGGAAATGGAAGTGTAAAGATACATCGGACTGCAAAAGCTATGGTAGAAGAATAAACTGAGACTCATCTTCTGTTTTTACTGAACATGGCTGATGTCAACCAAGCTCAGCCTGTGCTTTCTGGTATTTGTACAGCTCCTGTTATTATAATATAATCACAGTGCTTTCATACGACTTCTTTTATTTATTTAGCTCTTATCATGGGCATGATTTTACTATGCAACTGCTGAATGGTGTTTATCTTCAATAACAGAATTGAACTGTTTGTCTGAATTGCAGAAACATTTATTGGCCAGCCAGCTAATATGAGAAACATAGAGTTTAGGAACTGGGGCTATTTGGGAAAAGAAATTGTGATAAGACGTTGGAGTTTGGAGTTGGAGAGCTGGGAAGGCTGAGCAGGTAGGTATACTGAAGTGCAAGAACCTGCAGAGGTGAGAATCAAAGTTACTCAGCAGACAAGGTTTTCAGTGAGGAACAAGTTAATCAAGGCCCAAGAGAAGAAAAATGGTTTATGAACACAGGAGTCTGAGGCATAGTTAAGGGAGGGGGTGCAAGACATGCACCAAGAAGCTGCATGATTTTTGAATTGTGTAGCTTGCCTTCATGCTCCTTACTTAGAAGTACTAAGTCTCTGCTACTGTTTTGATTGGTTCCTGTCTCATTCCTTGTGAAACTAGAAATACAATGTAGTGGAATGAAAGCCCAGTTGTCTGGAGGATGTTTTAATTATTGGTAGTGAAAATATGGTCATACAGAGTGTTATGGGGAAAAGCAAGCAGGTCTGGACACTGTAATTAACAAGTACTCTGGATCATAATCTTTCAGTGTCCCAGTTTCTCATGTGGAAAATGAGGGTAATTATCGCTTCCTGTAAAGACCTGTTAGAATGTGAGTACATTATTGGTTCTGATATGCTCAAATCCCAAAGTGAGGTGTGCCAAAAAAGAAGTCCTGAGAGAAGATAACAATTCAGTTATGAGAGAATTGCTTGAATATGCTCACCAAATAAAGCCTGAGGTTATGCATACAGCAATAAGATTAAAACAAAATAGAAAATGACCACTTAGTGGGTGAACAAGGCATTAGAGTCCTCTGATAGAAAGAGTTTGTGATCATGTATTTGAAGGCTTAGCATAGCCATTTGCACAGAAGGGCTGAATTAAACATTGTACAGACTGTGCATTCTGGATTTTGGGGTCAACTTTTCACTGTTTGACTTGTAATCTTCTATCAAAGCTTCCTGGGGGTGTTGTGTGTTTGTGGTAGTACATGCTGATAATTAGCTTGCTGTATGTATAGGTTTTAACCTTTTTAAAAGAAGATGAATATTGTACTTCGACTCTTACACCTGGATAATGCACCAGGGTAATGACTCACTTCCAGTTGCACAAGCAGTCATTACTAGAACGGGGAATATAGCTACAGACCTGTGACTTATCCAAAAGCCGTGTGCCTCTCTCCCTGAGAATTGTAGTACTGAAGCAGTTCTTTAGCTGATCAACATTTAAGTGACCTTTATAATGGTAGAATTTTCAGATCTGAGAATATGCCCTACTCTAAAACATGAATATGTAAAATACTGTTTTGTTGTCTAAAAAGCAATTAATCTGCCCAAAACCAAGCTGTGTTTTGCAGGCATTGTTTCAGAGTATAATATGAACAGTTGTTACAATTTACCATGAATGGTATCTGATCTGCTTGAAATGAAAGTCACTGCAGTTTTAACTTGCTGACAGTGTTTTTACTGAAGAGGAAGGAAATATGGAAATATTTATTTATTATTTAAATGCTGCTATTTCTTCTTTTAACTGGAACTCAGGCTTTCTTTTGCTTGAAAAGTGGAAAAATTATGGATTTGAAGCTTTCATATTTGGTAACTGAATGGCTGAATTTGAATACCAATGATGGGGAATTAAACTTTTATTTCTCTAGAGCTATACTGAGGACATGGTACCACCTTTGTGGTAGAGAAAGAATATTTTGACTTGTATATATAAATGTAGATATGACCGACTCCAAGTATTCAGTGGCAGATTTTGTTGACTTTGTAAAAAGTAAAAAATAAATATTTTTTAGTGGCTGAGGGCACAGAATTATCATCTCCAGTATTATATTGCTTAATATGCTTGTGCTGTACAAGAAATAGTATTTGTGATGCAATCTTAATGGTTGTCCTACACTCCAGCAAGAATTAAAATTCAGTATGAGTGGGAAAGGCAAGATGGCTTCCTGTTGAGTGTGTGCTATTTTAACTCAAGCAACTGCTCTTTACAGAAGGCAAAACCCCAAATGTTTGCATCTGTTGTGGGGTTTGTGTGTCTAAATCAGATAGTGAGGACAGTTCACTTTGAGACACACAAATAGGCTGTTAATAGATAGAGAAGATGGAGACTGACTTCTATATTTTATTTTAATGCTTGTCCTTTAGAAATTAAGAAAAAGTTTTGTGTGTTGGGAATTTTGGATGTCTTAGTGCATGTTTTCTTGCTGGTAAACTGTGAATGTCTGAAAGACACTAAAATCCTCTAATCTAGAGTTGCTCATAATTATTACAAGGTCCTTTTTCAAGTTTGGTTAATGTTATTTTGGAAGTGATTTAAGTTAAACCTCACAATAACAAAAAGGTATCTACTCTTAATTCTGGAACCCATGCAAAGGAGATACAGGATTAGGTATACTGATCTAAATGTTTAGACAACTCCATGGCCATAAATGTGGCAGTACTGTGTATTTGAAATTGCATTACTCTTGAAAGGGTCTTTTTCATTAAAATCCTGTCAGCAGTTCTGTTTAGAGTGGAAGAGTTGCTAAAGTTATGGCTGTTTCCTGCTCAGTGCAGGTGTTTTTCTCTGGATTAGTACATAAAATGGAGATAATCTGGATGAGAAAGTAAAATGGAGCCACCTTTCTTTAGATAACTCTTTCTAAACCCATCCCTTCCGTGTGGGAAGACGTAAGGATATACAAAGGCTAGGAAATCTGGTTTAAACAGTCTCTGTCTTCATTGTATGACCACACCATGACTAAGTATTGGAGATTTTACATTGACCTTCTGAAAGACTTGAGTTGCCATTTACAAAAGGAATTTTCTAACAAAAACGATCTGGGGAGAAACCTCTGTGTTTTCCTTAAATGAAAGAGGACAGGTTATTTGTGTCCTTTAGGGCAGGATGGCCTAAGATCAGAAGGCCAAATTTTAAGCTGATAGGTACCAAGTAAATCCTCTCACTGTAATAGAGCAGCTGAATTTTTGGCCATGTTTTTAACTTGGCAAGTTACTGTGGTACTGAGAATGGTGCTGTATGATTTTTTTAATTCTTCAAATACAAGAGTTTATTTCAGCTTTTGGTAAGTTTTAGCTTTACAAATCGGAGACATGACATTACGTACCAGCTCTTCTAGTGGTAGTCCTCCCTGCCCGCCTGCGGGAGGGGAAGCACCAGCACAACAGTATCTGCTCACACCCTTCCTGAGTTGTCCTAACGGTGTTGATAACCTGTGCATGAGAAGTTTTCCTTTACTGTAGAGCTGTGCAGCCAAGAGTTGTGCAAGTCAAGTGAATTCTTGGATGGTGGGGCAATGTTTGTGAGATCAAGCTAGCTATTGAGCTTGTCCAAGCTAATCAGACTTGCTGGAGACAGTAGATTCTGCTCTCTGTAAGGGAACTCTGATCCTCTTGTACAGTGTGCATTTCTGCCGTTTACTGTGATTCTGCTGTTGTAAAATGTGATGCTTTGTAGGCCCAAACAAAGATTAAGTTAAGTGACTATTGGTCATCTCTCCTTGCTTTTTAGCCTGTAAACTTAGGAGGCACTACAAAACTAAGCACCTTTCAAGAAAAGTTAAATAAAATTTGTCCATGTTTTCTATCTGTTGGAGCTTCAAGTTTCCTTCTAGATGAAAGGAGAAAGATTAGCAATGGAAAAAGAGGGGCTGCCTGTCCTGAAATGTTTTTCAGGTTTAGTGGAGGCCAGAGAAGTTTTTAGTACTGCTGCTCTTTGGTCATCTGCTAAAACTGCACAGTACCTTGCATACACCTTTCCTGTGTCAGATGGATCCAACACAATCCATTGTCAAAACCAAAATGCATAGAAGGGAGCAGTGATCCTTTGAGAATGTTTTTATCATGGATGTTTGGTATGCAGGATTTCATTAGTGTATTAAAATGAATGCCAGCAACGTGCTTCCTTATGTGGGCCCGCAGAGAGCTATGCGAATGGCTGAAGGAAGCAGGTCTGAGCTAGATGTGACTGTGTTCACCTGTGCTTGGGCTTCTTTTAGTCATCTTGCTATTGTTCTGTACATAGAGACATTTAGCTCCGACATAGTCTGAGGGAAGTATTTGTAGACACTGGCTACAAAATGTCAGAGTTTTTTCTTCTGCCTCTTACTTATTAATAACATTTCCTTGTATTCTGCATTGTCCTTATTTTAAACTGTTAAAGATAACCTGAAGTTTGCTGGGTGGACTATGGGACTGCTTGTAGGGCTCAGCATCTCAGCACTGTTTATTGTAAGTTGCCTAGGTCAGCGGTGATTGGTATGACTTACGGTGACAAATGTTTTTCCCTTGAGGAGTTAGATGGGGTTTGTTTGATTATTTGTATCGTGGATTTGTTTTCCCTTTGTTGTATTTTGTATGTTGCAGAGTGGTATTAATGCTTTATCAGATCACCCATGCTTTGAAGCCCTTGTGGTTTGTTCCACTCCTCCATTTATGTTTCTTGGTATGCACGCTAGCTCTATTTTCAGTGGAGCCCCTGTCATTGGTTGCAGTAGGAGAAATCTGCTCCATTTCTTGGATGAGAAGTAAATTTTGCAATGACCTGGTGAAAGGGTAGTGACTGTCACAGAGTGCAGAATGAGGTCTTGGGGACTAAGGGTTATGCACAGGAATGGTATTTCTGACAGTGTGTATTAAGCAGATAACTTACAAGGCTAGTTCACCTGTCTGCCAGGAGACAGCTGGGAGAATGAAAGGCTCCTCCAGAGCAAAGTTTAATTCTTGCTCTGAATTAATGTCTCCTGTAGTCTCTTCCTCTGGCCACTGAATATATCAGAAGCTGTTGGTTTAAGTGTGGGAGTTCTGTTGCAAAGCATTTTAAATGTAAAAGTGTAACTTGAACTTTGGGTGGAATTTTGAGTGTAAAAGCACAAAAAAACAGGAGCACTTTTTGCAGGGCCATGGATCTAAAACCGATGGCACTAAATCTGCAGCTGGTATCAGTACCACTGCCAGGAGAAATAAGTAAATCTCTTGGAAGTTTAGGGTGGACCACAGTATGCCTCCACCACTTTTTCCTGCTAGCACAGCCTGACTTAGAAGCTGCCTGGTGCTAGCAAAGGCATTTGGCAATTTGGATAGTGTAGCAGGGGAAAGTGTGTGGTGGGGACCCGGTATGACTTGGCTATGGATTGTTTACCCATAGGTTTTATTGACCGTCGTATGTTCATGGTTTGCAGTTTAAGAACTACAAATCTTGGTAACTATAGTAGGGCCAAACTAACTTTTGTTTTACCAACACATGAGAGAAAGAAGTCTGAGATTCTTCATAGAGAGGGAACTAAATTCCTTGTTTAATTTGTAGTGGGCCTTTTTTTTTTGCAGAAGCTAATTCATGCATAGTAGATACATGACTGTGAAGCTGTGACATACCAGCATGATTTATTGCAGTGTGTTGCTCAGCAAGGCACTTCCTTATGGCTCTGCTGTGTATTTTTGTATGTTTACCCTTTGCAACTGTGCGTGGGTCTGCGTGACGGCCCCTGGGTCACACACACCCTGTGTTGTTTCTTCCCACTTCAGGCTCTCACAGGCTCGCCGTACAATGGATGTGTGTGTGTTGTGCATCACCGTGGTATCTGGGGGTCAATTCTGCCTCCACATCAGCTACACTGCTGCGCTGTTTCTTTGCTAGGATACCAAGTGGCCCACAAACAAATGTACTGTCATAGCTGAGAGAGCGGTGGAGGGAACTATGGGACAGCAGTGAAAGGCAGAAGGGAAGGAAGAGGTGGCCAAGAGTGAGAACTGCTTGTCGCTACTCTGCTAAGAGACATGTCTGTCTTGGCTGACTGAGGTTTTGCTGAGAGTACCTTTCAGTAGCAAACAGGGCCTCTCAGTTTTCCTCATATTCTGGTACACACATTTATATGCATGTGAATAAATTAGAGCCCAAAGAGGTTATGGTATTTAAGGTTGTAGAGCAAGTAGGTGACAAGGTGTAAATCTCCAGGAAGCTGATCCATAATTTCCATAATCCAGAATTCATTCTTTATCAGATGCAAAGTGCTTTAAGGAAAATTATTAAGGGAAAGTTTGTGGTGATTAGAGTTTGATTAGTCACTGGAAAATGTATGAGTTTCTTCATACTCTTCTGTGAATCCTTGCATTAAGTGGTGATTCACAGGCAGGAGAATTTATGCTCTGAGAAATCCTTTGAATGTGCAAGTGTCTGTTTCTCTGTAATACAAGCATGGGCGTTTCAAGGAAGATTCTGTTGAGGATGCAAGATGATTTATCTCTTTTTTATTGCCTTTTATATGAAGAGGCAGTCTGCTTTTGTAAAATGATTTAAAGCATAATTTAATCCCTTAAGCTTTGGAAAAGTAAGATCACTTATCTTTTTTTTTTGATGTGTTTGATTCATTGCAGACTACTCAAGAAATAAAAAAAGCAACTAGTGACCATTTAAGCGCACAAGTAGTAGGCTTAAAGCATTGGAGGACCATGTTTAGGAAAAGTTTATATATCAGCTGTTAAAATACTTTTTGTATATGCAGAGCAAGAGGTTAGGGTATAGGTGAAGTTGAAAGAGAAAGGGGAATAGATGTGTTAGTACTAATGTAGTCTGAAAACTTTTTGTTTCCCAGAGGATGAGACACCTGTGTTTGGGAATGGCAGAGATGCAGACCTCTTGTCAATGTAATTGCAAACTTATGAAGCAGAGGAATAAAGGCTAATTAAATTGAGGCTTTGGATGCTTATGGTATGGCTAGGTATAACACACAGTAACCATTCCTATTTTCCTCACTCCATAACTTTATTAATGCATTAGAGCTGTCTTATACCCCTTTTTAAGAGAAAGATACGACTGACAATGCATAACGTTTTATTTTAGGGTTAACGTGGACTGCTAATTTCACATTGTCTCTTCTCCTGTTTGTTTTTTTTTTCTGTAATGTTTTTACTGAGTTTATAGAACAAAATGACTGTGGCCCACTTTTTAAATACATTTGCCATCTCAAAAGTCATTTGTTGTTACTGATCTTATGCCTAATCTATGAAAAAGAGTTATCATAGATGGTTAAGTTCACTTGAGATTTTTCCTCCTGCTGAAAAGAGATTTTACAGAATTTGTCCTCTAGAATGTGATTTAAAGAAAAAAAACTCCAGTATGAAACCAAGTTGAATTTTCATGTTTCACAGGTATATTAAACAAGGGAGTGAATGGAAACCAAGCACGTACCTAGTAAATGTGTAGAATTAGAGCCTGTGGGAGCTGCTCTGGTTTTTCTTGATCTGAAAGTTTGCACTGTGTTTGTGTTTTCAGATTGTGTTACGCTGCCAAGCAAAAATCACTAGTTTCTGTAAAATGTGGCACCTGGATATTTAATGATTAAAGCTCATTGGAGAAGCAGTGCATCTATAATACAGTTGTGTAGATAACATGACCTGATAAGAGGCCACATAAAATTTACAGGGCGAGGTGAAATGCAGGGATGTATAACTTAATGTAATGGCAGCCTTATGTATGTTCCCACAGGCGGTGCTGTTCCAGCTAACAAGGTTTGGGTTTTTTTAAATCTTTTTTCTTGTTGTATTTAGTGAATTTTATCCCTAAAACTAAATTTTGCTAATTTGGCTTTTAAAATCTTTTCTAAAATGACCTGCCAAAGACAGCAAATTTTGGTTCTGCACATCGTTTTGGCTGTCAGATACGTTGGGAAACTTAAAAAACTAACCTCTAACAGACTATTTATGGGAGTGGCTTGCATTCTTTAACATAGATGGGGGGGTTATTTTTTTTTTTTTCATAGGTTAAACAGCTAAGTAATTTAATTGGCATTAACAATTCTACTAATGTGAACTTCTTCTATGGGGGAAAATGAACAGCACTCCCCCACCCTCCCTTTGGATAAGATGGTATGAAGATTTATAGCATCTATACCTTTTTTGGAGAAGTGGTGCATATCTATATATTCTGCTGAGGAAAGTGAAGTGAGTGCTCCTTTTGGCTTGAATGTTAGACCTGACCTTGCGAATTTCCAGTAGTGACTTTGGTAGTTTATTTTTTCCTGGTAGTACAATTTCTGTCTGAATTACCTTATTGTTTCAGACATACAATACTAATAAATAAACTTAACTCACATTTGCTTTCTGTATTCTGAATACCGTTAAAAATCGGGAGGTCATTGCACAAGTGAATCCACGTTGTGTTCTTTGTGGAGTTCTTTTGTTCAAAAGAACATTAAAACTCACCTGTTTCTGTTTTGAAATTGCTGTGCTCTGGTTGTTACCCAAGGGATCTTTGTGTAAGTCTTCTTTTGAGTATGTAGAGCTCAGTTCTGTGGTCAAATGAAAAAAATGAATGTGTGTAGCCTTTAGCTGTTTTCAAATTATTTCTTCCCTTTAGCAGCTCAGTTCTGCAATGTTTAATGCTATCTTAGAACAACCAGAATTTCTGTCAGCGAATAGGGGCAGGAATGAACTTCATGGACCTGAATGTGGTTGATATTGGGCACATATGTAAATTTTACCTATTCTAATCTCATTTTATGAAGGTGCCTTTTAATTTTTTAAATACGAAATCAATAGCTATTTGGTAAGTATGGCCCCTTGAATTCAGAGCTCAAACTGGGAAGGACTGTAGTATATTGTTGCTCTATTAAGCCGTCAGGTTCTGTTTTACTGTCTGCCTTTAGGTGTAACTGAAGGAAAGGTAACAGGAATTCAAACTTATAAGTATCTGACTAAATGCAACTGCAGCCAGCTTATTTGAATGGAGATCAGTGGAGTTGTGGAGTGCCAAATGTTTATTGTTAAGTTTATGGCAGTGAAGAGCTGTAACAGGCACTCTGGAAGTCACTGAGCAATTAATCTGTGCAGTCTCTGAAAAGTAGCTATGTAGTAATGTAATGATGCAGTGAATTAACCGATTTGCTGAACAACACAACAGCAGGAGCTCAAGTTCAGCAGCTCTGAACTACAATGAATACTGCACCTCCAGATCAGAGCCTGAAACTGAATGGTAATTCAAAGTGCCTTGGAGTCCAGTCTTGTTAAAGAGCCACTTGAGGGAGTTGTCAGAATCAACAGGTGACTGATGAGGCTGCCAAGGAGACCCTTCTAACCTGTGGAAATAACCACATGAAAGAATGGATGAAATATAAGCTGGTATTGTAGGTTTTCAGAGTGACACTAGACTTCTGAACTGTTTGTCTGGAGATGGAATGCGTTGGCAGTGTCATCCTTGTCTTGCCGGGTGTGAGTCAACTTCTCTATAGGGCATACTTTGATTTATACTTCCTTTGGAAACGCACTGTTTTACAGAAATCACACCTGAAAGCATATTGAATTTCATCTGATACTGCAAACTGCGTATGCCCAGGTCTGTGCCTTTTTTCAGGTGTATCAGGGCCCAGCAATATCTGTCTGCAAAGCCTAGTCAGGATACAGCTCTGCAATTAGCATGTGGGATTGAGAAAGAGGAAGGCTCTATTAGTGCAAGGCAGTCAGAAGATAGAGGCGATGTGCTTGTAGTTCTGGCACAGACATGAAGTTGCATTTTAACTGTTCAGTGACAGATTGTGCTATGAAAAGTTCACAGTAACTGCGTAACAGCTCAATTGGTACAGCTGATGTACTAATCTGAGTCTGAAACATGCTGTGGCCTTTCCTGGCCTGTTCCTTTCTTGGTTCAGTTGGGATCAGCCATTCTGGAGTTAGTGGGCATTGTGTGGAGGGTGCAGATGACTCCAGACTACCTGGGGAGACAGAACTGAGCGCCAGGCCAAAGTTTATGCTTGCTGTACATGTGTCTTTTCCCTCTCTGTTTTTCTGCCTTGGCTTTTCCTTCAGTAATACAGAATAATGCATCCTAAATGACACTATAAAATGTCATTAAAATATATGCAGGTAGTTTTCACTAATTTTCTGAAATTATAACATGTATTATTTTTTTTTTTCCTTTCTGTAAAAATCTAAATGTTTAATAAAACTTGTGTTTTATACATCTGTTTCATGTATTATTTGAGTAAAAGTAATGATAACTTGGCAGGACATCCATAGTATGTTGTCTCTGTTTACTGAATGTTTAACAACTGTGGTGTAGTAATCTCTTTTTCAAAGGCCAGCTGGGGAAACGATAATACTGTTACCAGTGTGAAACCTGTGCATACAAAAATGCTTGTGCCTATATTTATATACCATATGTTCACACAGGAGAATGGGATGGTAGGATTGAATGGTTGTAATGCAAGGAAAAGAACTGCAGTGAATATATATGTAACGGGGGGAAGACATTGAGTAAGTATGTTTGTTTCAGAGGTCAGTATGAGGTAAGAGCTACTTGAAATGACAGCAGCAACGCAGGTTGTGAAATCTGTTTTATTGCTGCTTATAGTTTATACTTTGAGGGAGGCTTTGTGGTGTGGTGTTCATGTGTGTGGATTTATAGGAGTCTGAAGTGAAAGGTCTGCCTTGATCTGAAGTTACAACTGTATTTTCAGCAGGGATTTGCTGAGTGAAGGGAAAGCAGAGGAGGTGACTCTTGCGCACTGTTAGAATGAGCCAGCATGGTGCACAGTTTTCTGCAGCCGTGCAGGTCCTTCCCGCTCTGTTTGGGTGCTTTCTGTCTCTACGTCCTGATTCTTCTCTACTGATATTAATGTGAATTGGTGGGCTTAGATCATAGAATCATAGATTAGTTAGGGTTGGAAAGGACCTTATGATCCTGCCATGGGCAGGGACACACCACACTAAACCATGTCACCCAAGGCTCTGTCCAACCTGGCCTTGAACACTGCCAGGGATGAAGCATTCACAACTTCCCTGGGCAACCCATTCCAGTGCCCCACCACCCTTACAGTAAAAAACTCCTTCCTTATATCCAATCTAAACTTTCCCTGTTTAAATCTTATGCCGTTACCCCTTCTCCTATCACTACAGTCCCTAATGAAGAGTCTCTCTCCAGCATCCTTATAGGCGCCCTTCAGATACTGGAAGGCTGCTATGAGGTCTCCATGCAGCTTCTCTTCTCCAAGCTGAACAGCCCCATCTTTCTCAGCCTATCATCTTTTTCAGGTGGATATTCAGACACACTGCTAGGAATCTAAGTGAGACTTTGGATGGTAAGAGGATTAGAGTTATCGGAAGGAGCTTTTGGTTTCTGATCATTTATGGTCATGTCATGAATTTATTTTAGAAGTTTGCATCTGAATTTAGGGGCCTTGACCAAGCAGATACGCAAATCTTAGGAGATATTTTCATGGTTTGAAAGGGTGGCTGAGACCTGGAGGTTGAGATGTGTAAAGGTCTATCTTGAAGATAATTACACGTGGAAAAGTAAGTTTAAGAAAAATGCTTGTGTCCTACGATTGGTTTTGGTTAACCTTTGAGGTCCCATTTTTCCAATGTAAGTTGTTTAATGACTGGGAGAAAGGAGTGTCTGGTGGAAAGTTTGGCTTGGGATACTTTGCAGAGAATAAGAAATTTCAAGATGAATCAATGTTTTATTATCAGGACTTTACTGATGAACTTCCTTGCTTGTCTGTCCCTCGTTTCCATGTTGGCATCAAAGAAACCCAGCATTACACAGGCTGGAGCTTTAACCAGTGTTGAGCTCTCACTCGTTGGTAGCAGAGCTGCTTTTTCATTATGTTATTAACTGTCTTCTGTTTCTGATGAGGTGCTTATTTAAAACGGGTTATATTGTGGCATTCTTAAATGCATAGACAGAAACCCTCAGCTATTTTCCTTGGATCTTTCTAAGTCTGATAAACACATTGCACGAGCAGCCATGAAATATTTTTTTTCATCCTGTAGCTCATAAGTCAAGGCTGTCCGAAAGTGGGAAGAGCTGTTTATTTGTCTGGTCCACAGGCAGAACAAAACCACTTCCTCAGTTTTTCTAATAAGTATCTTATCTTGAGAGTGCACATATTTCTATTTCAGTGCTGCCTCACTCCTGTTGTGTAGGCCATGTAGCAAGGGTTTGTTGAAAAGGGAGCTGCCTTGAGAAAGAATGTGCTTGTGCAGTGCTCCCAATCTGCTCTGCTCTAATACGTACTTGTGTTCTGTAGAAAGCAGCAAGTTGAAAGTGGTACAACACGTTATGTTAACGCCAAAGAGATCTCTGTCATTTATCCAGGAAAAAACTGAAATGTTTTAATTATTAGGCTGGGTTTTTCTCTTTATATTACTACTTCAAATATTTTTCTTACAAGTGCCACTGACTATACTAGCTGACTAGCTGACAAGATCTATCTAAGATCTGATGCATAATTTTTAGGTGGGTAAATTGGAAGTTGTGTCTTTTCTTTTTTGTCCCTGAAACGTTGTCATGGCAATTGGAAATCTCTTGCTTGAAGTATATGCCATTTGTGGAATCTTGTCTTCTGTAACCTGAAGGGGCCATGTGTATACACTTTGTCTGTGGATAATTGGTGACAGTGAAATGATAAAGCTGGGGTAATTTGCATTTCTTGACCAATAAAAATCTCTAAGTTTATATACAGAGGTATTTCATATATGTATGCATGCTTTGAGTTCTTCATCTTACTGTATCAGGCTCTGTTGGAATGTAAGTGCAGTTTAACTGACTGAATGTTGTTCCCTTTCAGTGGATCTGTTGGAAATAAAAGAAATTCGCCCAGGAAAGAATTCAAAGGACTTTGAGCGTTGCAAAGCGAAACAAAGAGAAGAACACTGCTTTACTATTTTTTATGGTACCCAGTTTGTCCTCAACACCTTAAGTTTAGCAGGTACTTTTTTTCTTGTTTCTTCTTTAAACCTACCAATAGAACAAATCAAGTACATTGATGGAACAATAATGCAGAGAGGGCTGTGGTTTTGACTTGTGCAGTTCAGGAGTGCACCACGTGTTTAAAGTCTGGAGATACACCTTTTACTCGGCCCTTCACATCCATGAACTGTTGCATTTCTAATGTCTTAGAATCATAGAACAGAATCATAGAATAGTCAGGGTTGGAAAGGACCTTAAGATCATCTAGTTCCAACTCCCCTGCCATGGGCAGGGAACACCACTTCCTTTCAGACAGTGTATTGTGTGAGTGTAGTTTCTGATTTGCACAGTCATTTCTAGCAAGGTAGACTTTGCTGGTTAAATATCTCCAATAAACTTGTCAACATATCAGCAATGCATTTGCTGTTGTTTTCAGTTGGCCAGAATATTGCCCTGGCGTTTTCAGTCTGGCCAAAATGGTTCTGGAAACAATAGTCATGAGTTATAATACAGCTGTATCACAGAAACTTTCCTGTCGCTTATGAACAACTGGAAACTAATTGAGAAAAATGAAGTTCTAGTTTGAGGTGTGTGCATAATACTAATCACCTAGTAATACTAAACCTCTTCTAAAAGAGGTTTACTAGGGGACCATAAGTAAAAGTGGAAGGTGATAAACTGAAAATGAAGAGTTCTCTGTGAAACAGGGAAGTTGATCCTGTATGTAGGGAAAGGGTTGGGGCACTTCTTACTTCAGGTGAGATTACCACCCCACACAACCCCAAAATTTTAATTTTGAAATTAAAAAGGATATGAGTTCTTACAGTGCAGGCTGAATACAGTTTTCTACTAATGGAGTTTACTAGAGTATCTTCTAAATAGTTGTGATGGATCCTCTATTTAGAATCATACAGCCCATTTATTTGAAGGGGCGTGTTGCTGCACAGGACAGTGGGAGCTACTTATCATTTAAATAGTTAAATTAATTGCAAAATCTTAATGGGGGAGAAAAGGGGAGTGTTTTGTAAGTGTTTTAATGCTCAAATTGCCTTTTTAAAATTGAATTAATAGATTGCAGTACTAGAAGACTTTCTTTTTGCAGTCTGATGCATTGGAAATTAAAGACTGCTCATGACTAATCCACCGTTGTAGGCTTTTCACTTTAAATAAATTTTACCATTGTTGGCTGAAGTCTGTGAAGATTTTCAGTAAGTGGCTGTGGTTAAATGCAACTGTGCCAGGTTGACTTCCCCTAACCTCCATCTCCATCCCTCTTCCATGGCTGTTCTCAAAACAGGCCTCTGACAGCGCTTTGGAAACACTTGGTGCCGTGAGACATGTTGCTGTAATGCTGAACTGCAGAACAACGTGTTATAACTTTCAACTAAGGGGGAAATCAGCAAGGAAAAGGAAGTGTTTTGTCGTGGTTTCTTAAAACAATATAAAATAATTGCTACTTAAGGGGAATGGTAGCTGTCATAAAGGGCAGAATTGTCTTGGGAGCAGAATTGGTTTGGCAGTTGTAGCGAGTGTTCTTTCCGAAATTGTAACAAACTGGAAAACATTTCCATGGGGAGCTGAGGCTAGGCTCTAGCTTCATCCTTGGGGAATAAAGCATTGTTTGAAAGTATGTTTAAATAAAATGTAACCTTCATCTTTTGAGAAACTGTTTTGCTTTGAAGGCAGTTAAAAGAATTGCACAGATTACAGTTCCTGCTGAAAATAATTTTTCAGAACTGGTTTAATTGAAAATGCCTTCATGAAATTTTAGAACCAGCATGCTAAAGAGAATGGACTTTCCCAGCTGAAGGCTGTAATGACAGCATCTCATCTAAGGGCCCAAAAGGTGGTTTCAGCTTAACTGTGGTATTCCTCAGGGAAGGCTATACCCAGCACACCAAGTTCATCATCTTGGTTGTGTTAGGTCAAAGCAGTATCAAATGTGATCACATTAAATGATGTGGAGGACTCTTCTGGTTTGGGAAATGAAAAAGCAAATTATACCTAAAAAACCCAAGGCAGTGATAAACTGATTTGTAAGGTTGGGAGGAAGATGTATCTGGCTTCCGGTGTTTGGCTGGGTAAAGAATTTTAGACCTTTTTTAAACTTGTATTAAATGTGTTCTATAAGCTACACCAGTTTTGTACATTGCTTCCTTCCTCTTCCTCTTGCCTAAGTGTAGTCTGGAACAATTTGTGTTTAAAGGCAAGGTTAGGACAGACATGAAGTGGTTGTCGATCAAAAGCCAGTACTTTACAATTTATTTGTTGGTTGCTTGGAATATAATGAACTAGCTTTATGCTACACCACACTGAGTTCTGCTGTGTGCTTCAAGCTGCTTTACATCTAGGTCCCTGGGCTTTTGGCACCTGGGAGGTAGGAGAAAAGAAAATGAATTTGACTGTGTTACTGCAGGAGCTCACCAGCACTTCTGTAGTCTCTGTGCTGAAATACTGAAACTTGCATACCCTGAGAAACAGACTTCTAAAAGAAGGTCTTTTTCTTGTCAGAGCTTCCAGAGTTAACATCCTACCCCCAAATTTATGCTGTTTTTATTAATTTTATCATTAGCGATGTGAAGCTATGCAATGAGATTTATTAAAGAGAAAGATTCATCAACCACTTTACATACTAGGGTTTGTCTAAACATCCCAAGTTTGTGCCTTGGTTTTGTGTTGATTTTGTTTCAACATTTCTCATAGCGTATTATTTTTTTCAGCTGACTCTAAAGATGATGCTGATAAATGGCTGTGTGGCTTGAATATCTTGTATCAAGAGGTCATTAGTGCTCCCACACCTGCGATCACGGAGAGGTATGTGGACATGTTTTCAATTCATGAGACTTGACGTTTCTTTGGAATTGGAAGTGGAAAATCTGAAAGAAACAACTACTCTCCAGTTACCGTACGACACAGAAAAGCTCATGTGTAAATTCATTGTCTATTTTGCTATATATGTGTTCTGGAATGCCACTCTGCTCCATCCACTAATGCAGACTTGCAATTTACTTTACTTTGTATACCTACACCAAACCAAAAGTCTCTCAATGAGATCACAAAAATAGCTGGTGTTAGTGTGCATTGACTTCTTGAAAAATTGAAGTGTCTTATGCAGTCACAGTAGGCTTGCTTTAGTAGATGTCCAAATGCATTGTATGGCAATGTGACCAGCTGACTCAGAGAGCCAGGTTGAAAATGAGCTTTTTTTTGAGGCTATCTTTTTTAGCATCCAGCCATATGATGGTGGAACTGCGCCCTTAATGCTTCATAGGAAGTTGCACGTGAAACTACTTATGCTGAGAGTGCCAGTTTTGTTGAAGGGCTCTTTAACACTATCTCTGTACCTGATCGCTTTTTATCACTGCTGACATTTTTGTTTGTGGTCACTGCTTTTACTTGTTGTGAGGATATACCCTGTTCTTGCTTGCTACTTGACCAGTTTTGGCTTTGACATTGATATTATCTTTACCTGCTTGCTGTTCCAGCTGGGGAGACAGTATTCTTATCTATTCTCATCTACTCCATGGTAATGCAGCAGGCTACTATAAAAAGTGCTAGTGGGTTCCAGGCTGTGTTTGTGTAGCAGAGTGATTCCTGTAGAGGCTGAGGATAAGCTTTACTAGTGACATTTTAGATCAAAATTGTGTATATGCATGTCTGTGTATTTACTGTTAATGCTGCTAATAGTATTTTGCTGTGCACCTAATAGGGACACACACTCTAATGAGGATTTTCTTTAGGATTCTCTAAACTCCTTCCCTCCTTATTGTTAATTTTTATTCATCTAACATATCTTTGAGCCAGCAGCCTCAGCTGGCATAAATCTTGACTTGATGGAGTTACTCTATATTAGCTGAAGTTTTGTCTTGCTTTACCACTTAGATTTTTACAGCTTCTGGTTGCTCGTTTGCTTCTATCCTGCCCACCCTTCCTGTGTTGTTTATGTGGCTTTAAAAAGTATTAAGCAGAAAAGTATATATTTACAAAGACTTGTTATAAAAGTGGCTGAATCATTAGATGCTACACTGGAAATGTTTTGCTTTATTATAGAGATGTATCTTATGACTCTTAAGTATTTCCATTGAATTTCCTCTGTGGATTTTGGTATTCATTGGCTGTGTTTTCTTTATAATTCTTAGATTAAACCTTTTTTCTTTTTTCCCTCTTTTCCACAAGCTGGCTGAGAAAGCAGATCTATTCTGTTGATCAAACTAGAAGGAACAGGTAAGAAGCTCTCTCTTTGTTCAGTATGTTTTTAGTGAACTTTTGTTGCAGGCTCTAACATGAATGAAAAGCAATAAATATTTTTTGTCTAATATGTGAAATAAGAGCCCTGAAAATAGTATTTGCTCTTGCTTTAACAACTTGAGTTTTGCCTTTTGCTAAACACAGTGTGTTCATAGCACTCACTCATGTTCATGCATGTGGTATAATGAAGCAAATGATGAAAAATATATAGTTTTGTTTTTTTGCCTAGAATTAACGTGCCAGAATGAGAGAAGGGAGTTGTCTTCTTCCAGTCTTACTGTAGAGATTAAGCTCATCTGTGCAGGCATGTTAGTTTGTTTGCTTCATAGAGGTCTTTGCCCTTTCTCAGCCAAGTTGGAGCCCAGCAGGTTGGACTGTATAACCTGCTGTGAGCATTCCTGTGCAGCTGTGCCGCCAGTTCTTCCTTCATTACTGAACCATGTGTGCATTGGAGTGACTACATTCTAATGTAGACAGATAGGAACCAGCTTTTAAAAGCTTGTTTGGGCATTCATAACAATGAAAGTGCATAAGCAACGTTCAACATGGGCTGCCAAAGATCATGGCAGATGTTTTAGTAATTAGCCTTGTTTCAGTCCTAGCATGGCCTGAACATGGCTGGTATGCATGGTATCTAGCTTGAAACTGGTCACAGCAGCAGTGTCAGATATATCCAGAGACAGGGTTGTCCCAGCAATAACTTGAATTCTTTCCTTCAGGAGTCAGAGCTTTGAGGAGAACAGAACAGAATATTAAGAGGAAGAGGAGATTGAAGAAATAACTGAGGATATTAGGGAAGAGGAGAAGGAGGCTACTGGTATACAGAAGATACATTGAGGGTACAGATAGAAGGAAGCCAAGTTAATGGTTTGGAATAAGGGCAAAATATTTATTTATTTATTTATCTTTAAGCAGTTGGCCTGGCTAAATGGGTTTGTCTCTTTCCCACATATTCAAGCACAATATTAGAATAGTCAAGTCAAAGAATCACCTCTGACCTGGTGCTTCTCATGTGAAGGAAGTCCCATGGGTTATAGCTCCCAGTGTGCTGTGCAGCTGCATATGTTTGCGTTTCAGTAGTTTGCGTCAGGTCCGTGTGTGATGTGGGTTTGTAGCTCTTCGAACAGCGAAGGAGACTTGCTTTTACCTCAGTGGATTCAGCTGCATACTTCTTAGCATTGCTATCAACCATGCGACACTGGGGAGAGTGTTAGCCCCTCCTCTCTCACATCTGTTACTTTACCATGATTCTGCTCTTTGTCTGCAACATGCATTTTATTCTAAGGTGTAATTCAGTATAGAAAAGTACATGTGTTTCCTCTCATTCAGGCCTTTTCCTAAAAGCAAAATAAAGTATGATATTTCATTGTGTGAATAGGACTGTATTACTGCAGGAAATAACACCATTCTGCAGGCAGCTTGCGGCATTGTGCACCTGGCTTTAGTGTGAGCTGAGGAGCCATTTCAAAGCAGTGTTTCCTAAACTGGCCAGAATGGTGAAGGCGCAAGTACCATCCTTTTATGGGATATTGGCTTATACCTCCTGATGTATTGGAAAACTAGCCCTGCAGTAGGGACATGTTGGTGGGGATCATGAAGCAAAAGCTAATCTTAGGGTAGAGCAGTGACTGACAGTATGGGTCTACTGAAAGGGTTTCATTTGTTGCTTTAGCATTGTTTCAGCACTACCAGGCAGTCCAGTTAGGATCAAGGGGGGCTTGCACTGTGTGGAGGGCAGTTTTCTGTTCTCTTGATAGGTGATTCATGCTTTCAGAAAAATTCAGGAAAGGAGTTTGTGCTGAGTTTCATTGTGTTTAGTGTTGCAGTTTCTAGGGAGGTTAATTGTAAAGGTTAGGCTTCCAGGCAAGTCCTGTTTCACAGGCTGAGTTTTTTCCAGTGCTGATGAAGTCCCAGTTCTTTGTTTTGGCTTACACTTGTTTTCCCTGAGGAAATTGCTTGTGCTTGGTGTTTAGGGTACAAACAGAGTGCTCTTTCTTGCTCCTAAAAGCAGTGTTTTTTTTCCAGAGGTCTGGCGACAAGGTGGAAAGCCAGGAATTTCCTGAGTTCTAATCTGGCTTTGGCATGGACTTTGGCTAAGTTCCTTCTTGCTTTGCCTCCTTCCCTCTCTACACAATGGAAATGAGAGTATTTCACAGGGTTGATAGCAGATCTTAGTAGCTGACTAGATACAGCAGGACTCTGGAGTTTTGATATACTTTTTTTCCTTCCCTTATTTTTTCCTCAGTATCAGTCTTAGAGAGCTGAAAACTGTCCTTCCCCAAGTAAACTTCAAAGTGAGCAGCATGAAGTTCTTGAAGGATAAATTTGCGGTAACTACCTGATAACTTCTATCTGTTTGGTGTTATTTCTTTTCAGGATGCAGCCTATATTCTTGCTTCTTACTGTGTATGGTTAAATAAATTATATCAGTTAATTTCTCAGCTTGGCTCTGCCTATATCCAAGGCTATAAGAAAATATAGGCATAAATGTTCCTTCTTTTCATTGTTTGGTTGACCAAAGCCAGCACTGCATTTTCAGCTGATACTGTGCAAGTGCATAGGAAAGTGTTTTATTTTTAAAATTAATATATATAAAAAAAAGAATATTTTGTTTTTTTTTTTCGCAATTTGATCATTCACTCCAACTTGTGCTAATATGAGTAACCTCTGAAAGTCATTTCCATTCCTACAGGAATTTTAAATATCCCCACCTTTTCCTGCTTTCCAACTCTCCACCCTTAAAGCATACATTCTTGCTTCTGTTGCTCCAGCTAACAATGACTAAATGGGGCACTACTTCACTGTTTTTAGTGGAAACAGAATCAGGGTACAAAATGCAAGGCTAAAGATGTGGGCTGGGAGCACTAGGTTACAAACCAACAATATGTTTACTTTTTTGTATTCTTAAAAAAATAACTAAATTAAAAAAATCCTAAGGGGTTAAGACAAATGGAGTAAAATAGAATGCATGAGAGGGTGGCAGCTGGAGTAAGAGTAACTTGTTTACTGTTTGCAAATGCAGTTCGGGGAATTCTAATTTCTCTCTGTGCTGCTTTCTATTGTAGGAAATAGGTGCTCATAAGGAAGAGCTTAGTTTTGAACAGTTTCATTTGTTCTACAAGAAAATCATGTTTGAACAACAGAAATCGGTAAGCTTTTTCATAAGTAGTCTTCAGACTATTAAAGTGCTTGATCAGAATAGAGTTAATGCTGATTATTTTTGTTTCTGTTAGTTACTGATTTCCTTTTCCCCCCATTCTTGTAATAGAAAAAGAGTATAGTCCTGTTCTTGAAGTGTGGATAAGTCACCGTCAGCAATTTGTCTTAAGATAACGACTCAGTTATTTGTGTTGCTTCTTGTGTGTTGGCAGTACAGATATGCACATGTATAATGGGGTTTTTAGGAATAACTTGAAACTGTGCGTTTGTTCAGGATGTAGAGTGTCTTTTAATTGGCTAGCCCTTCTACTGATAGGAACAAGGGTTTTCCATACTTGTGTTAATATTTTTATTGCTAAAACATTCTGTAAATCAGATTTATCCTGAGCATCAAGTAACAACAATTGTTCTCATTTTCTCTCATGCTTGGAGATTATGAGTGGTGAGTCCATTACAAGACATGCATCAGACAGGTCTTGGGAGGTGGGAATTCTGAGGAATAACATTTCAGCAACTGTCTGACTACTCTTTCCATGTATTCATTGCACAGATTCATGAAGCTGGTGGAAACTGCATACGTTTAGTGACTCTGAAAGTCAGGAAGCCTTTAAATCTATGTAAAACGCAGATTTTGAAATTACTTGCATAAATGTCTGTTGATGATGTGCTTGTTGTTGTTCAACTAGTTGTTAAAATAGAAGCTTCAGTAGTCAAAGTCAGTACTGTTTCTTTTGCATACAGCTTTGTTATGCTGTTTAAAAGCAATGCTGAAATTATTGTGAAGTAATAAAGAGTCTCCATTTACTGTCAGGGTTTTAGTTTTGGCCATGAAAGTCTAGTTAATTAGCTTAAGCAGAAAAAGCTGAAGAGTGAAACGCCAAGTAAAGAGGGTATCTGACTTCCTTAAACTCTTGTTATCATCCCTTGTGCATCGTTTCAAAGAAACTCCTCAATTTGCTCAACAACTGCTTTGGGCCAGTTGGTAAGTTTCCTGTGATCTGTAACTATGCTGTGCCAAGCTGGAAGCAATGTAGGTTTTATATTCACGTGAATAAATGTAATGGGTAATAAGTAGTTCCTTCTTTTTTTTTTTGATATCAAACAATAAAAGCTCCCAAGAAACTTAACTTGTCTGTGTATAGAAGGTGTGTTATCAACAGCAAGTTTTTGCCTCAGCATTGCATGTGTTCACACTGAAAGGCCTGAAGTGCAGTTGTCAGCCTTGGCAGTATGTTTCCTATGTGTTTAATTAAAAATGCATCTTGCCAACTTCTGTGAAGCTTCTCTAGAAGAGACAGGCATATATTTCCCCTTCTCAAACCAATGGTTATTATTAGATGAAATTAGACAGAAAATTGCATATTGTTTTATTATTTATCTTTTCCCCCTTTGTTGTTTGTTTTAAGATTCTTGATGAATTCAAAAAGGATTCCTCTGTGTTCATTCTTGGGTGAGGCTCTTAATTTGTATTATTTTTCCACATTTCTCTATAACACTGCAGGATTGCCTTTTAATTACATCACTGTTTTTGTGTTCTGCTGCTTTAGTAGGTAAAATGAAATGATACAGCTTTTTGCATACAGGAAGGTGAACTTTGGTACTTAACTCTTCCCAGTTAATCACTTTCAAAAGTACATCAGGAATCCAGGAAGCTTCTTTAAAAGCTCAAAATACAGTAATTAGATAATACAATATTACAATATCCTACTGACATTGTAAAAACTTTCTTGGTGGTGGCAGCACATTTATACTGTAAACCCAAGATATAAATCTGTTGTAATTTTCTGCTATAACATCTGGTGACACTTGCTCTCTTATTTCTTTCCTTCACTTTCCTTTTGTTTTTTTTTTTTTGTTTTTTTTTTTAAGAAATACTGACCGTCCAGATGCCTCAGCAGTTCATCTCCATGACTTCCAGAGATTCCTGCTACGTGAGCAGCAGGTGAGAATGTTGCAGTAATTCCGAGTTCTTTTTCTTGAGGTTGTTGAGCACATTCTGTGTCCATTAAAAAGAAATGTGATGTGTCATAGAATATGATTAATGTCAGCTGTGACACTGGGCCTTACAAATACTTTGTTGCCACTGAAGTTCATAAGAACTATTATTTTTCATTTATGTAAAGACTCTGAAGGTGCACAGGAGGACGAGAGGGAGGACAAAGTAAATAAGGTTTTAACTGATCTCCATTTAGTCATGTAGATAAACAGACAAGGATAGAAATGAACACTAGATGTATGTCAAAGAAGATAGCCTGGCCTAGTTACAGCTGTCATCATAGGTACATCAGGGGTAGTGCCTTGGCCATGGCCTCATTTTAGCAGCTCTTACATAAAAAGCTGAGCTGACTGCCTACTTTCCAGTCAAAGGTGATTTTCTATTGAATGGAGCCAGTTCAATGTCCCATGTCAGCAAGCAAATAAGTATGGATGGAGATTGGAACTGTGTCTTTACAGTCTTCTCTAATGTTATTTAGCATAGACACCATGGGAGAGGATTGTGCATTATTTGTTAGGTGCTGCTACCCTCCAGGTTTGCATATATAATTGAAAAGTGAGACTTACCCTTCCTGTATAAGTTTTCTACTTTCTTTTTCTCTGTATTTCGCTGTATTAAAAGAAAGTTCAGATTGCACTTAGAAATGATAGCGATTATAGTAGTGTGTATTTTGTGGGCCTCAAATCTTTATAAAGGTACTTAGGTGGAGATCTTATTTTTCTCCCTTAGACTTCGCAGAGGAAGTATATTCACGAGTATATTGGCAGTAAATTAGCTAGATAAAGGAGAAGTAAGTCACATTTGTAGGTCTCCCTGTTCCTCATACAGTTTTATATAGAATAACACCACTTCTAAAGGTTTTACTATATTATTATTGTCTGAAGGAATCTTGGGCACACGATCTCAGTAAAGTCCGAGAACGAATGACGAAGTTTATTGATGACACTATGAGAGAAACTGCTGAACCCTTTCTCTTTGTTGATGAGGTAAGATAGTGATACTTCCTAGTAGCTCCTCTTGGACTTTTCTTTCTTGTTAATAGGTTTCTTTTGCTACACTGGATTTCTTCTAGTCTTTTGAGGCAAAAACATTTAAATTCAGTATCTCTCTTTGTATTGTAGTTCCTTACTTACCTTTTTGCAAAAGAAAACAGTATTTGGGATGAGAAATATGATTCAATAGATGTGCAAGACATGAATAATCCTTTGTCTCACTACTGGATTTCTTCCTCTCATAACACGTAAGTTACCAAAAGTCCCATTCTCTATCCCTGTTCAAACAAACCTAGTGTGTGTTAGGAGAAAGTAAATTATGCCAGATATACACTATGTGGGTGTGTGAAACCTTCCAAAAGTGTGATGTAAATGTGGCAAATACAGTCTGTGGGACTTGGTTTTCCCATTTCCTTAAGATCTTAGAGGTTTTGAGATACAACTGAGCTCAGCTGCTAGAAAACCCAAACCCTGTATCCTGTTACAAAAATAAAAAGAAGTCTTGAATTGAAACTGTTCCAGCCTCTCTGCTTTCACAAAGTTACTGAAGGAGTTTCCATTTTTCCAAGCACCAACAGCCTCGTTGAGCTAGTGTCGGCTCTAATTTTACCTGAACATAACAATGCCATAAGGACTCCACTTGTCCTGTGAGAAAATCTGATACTTTTAGAGTGATCTGAAGGGCAGTGGATTTCTTGCCTTGGGAAAAGAGGCAGTCATGTGTGCATGTGTATAGATACTTTGATAGTTTACAGTGTCACAAAGTGGAAAAGATTAGGTCCTGAAAAGGAAAGGAATATGGAGACCTTAAATTAACACATCTACTGATCAGGGACTTGGTTATTTGCCAGCATAAGGATTAGAGCAGAGGTGCCTGAGGCAGAGGAAGAGTACAATTTGCTATCCATGCTCTTTGTTATTTCTAGCTTATTTTACAGTCAGAACTTCAAAGGCCTTTTTATATTGTCACTGGTTTTAGAATTTTGTGCTTAGTAACTTAGATGCTGGTTTCTGTAGTTTGTGTTTAAAGGTATGTATCTGTCCCTTTTCCTTGGCAGTCTATAGTATGCAAGCTCTTTAGCCCAAGTACAAACCTATGTGGTTATGAATTTGGACTATCTTCAGATGAAGGAGATCTGCTCATGTAACACTGTAATAAAAAGAAAGAAGGTGTAAAGAAAGGGAAGAGAGATGAACAAATAAAATATTGCAGGGAATGAAATAAAGTGTATATGGATATAGCTTATAGGTATATTTTGAAGTATAGGGTGGGTATCACTCTAAATACCCTCCACATCCCTCCAACATGATTATGCCTCAGCATGATGAGGTTTAGGTAAGTTTCAGAGCTCATGATTTCCTCTCCAGAAATGTGTCAGCACTGGTTGATGCTTAGATTGAGCCTTTAGCTGCCTATAAGTTGGTGCATTCAAAAATATGCTAGCATCAAGTTCAGCAGAGTTCAATTCTTCCATCACAAGTAAAAAAGAAAGTGATAATAATAAAGAAAAAATCAGCATGCACTGTCTATGACAAGAGAAAAAATGTTGTGAGTGAGTGAGTGGGAAATGGTTGGAATTGACTGCCTGTCTTCTACAATTTCCTTTTACTCCTTAGGTATCTGACAGGAGACCAGCTTCGAAGTGAATCCTCCACAGAAGCTTATGTCAGGTGCCTTAGAATGGGCTGTCGATGTATTGAGTGTGAGTAGAGACTTTGTGGAGTGGTTTGTAACTTGCTGCCCATACAAGCAGAGTTTCCCCTGTTTACCAAGAAAGAAAAAAGAATTGAAATCAAGAACTAGTTTGTTTTCTGAAGCTGAAGTTAGTCATATAAAAAGCACTGATTCCCTAAATTGTTTTTCATATGCCTCACTGTTGCCCCAATCATGTGCTGTGGTTCTTGTTCCCTTGGAATTTTAAGAGTGTATTTATAAATCTTATTTCACTGTACACTGAAACAGTCTTGGCTCTTGGACTTGAACTGGAATCACTTGTGTAGCTTAGATAAGTTTGTCTTCATTGTAATACAGACAAGCCTAATGCACAGAGATTGTAATTTGGTGCCATTTGCCATCGTGTTCAGCTTGCTTGTAAATCAGTTGATGTCTTGTGTATTTGTTTTCCACCAACTGTATATGCATCTTCATCCCTGTACCTTATTGAAAAGTTTTAATTTTGTGTTATTTCACAACCTACTTGCTACTGCCTGTTCAATTTGGCTAATGCAAATGTATCTCAAATTAGTTTCAGGTTTAAAAATGACAAAAGACATAAACTTTCTACTTGCCACTTTTTGAGTGTATTTATCCCTGGATAATTATTGTGAGCTAGTATGCTGACAATATAGCTACCTGAATTCCTTATTCCCAGATTCCAATATGGTAATGCTTTGGGAAAATTTTATATTGTATTTGATTTATATTGCTCTTACTTAACTGAGCTTAATTTCCTCTGTGAGAAATAGAAATTAATCTATTCGAATATTTTATTAGAACATGAAAATCTCTGACTCAGAATGTGCAACACCAAAGATTTGGGTGTTTCTATGTAGTAGAATTATTTAGGTAACTGCTTAATCTCTTCCTTTTTCAATCGCTTGTCTTTCCTAGTGGATTGCTGGGATGGTCCTGATGGAAAACCCATCATTTACCATGGATGGACACGGACAACAAAGATCAAATTTGATGATGTAGTACAGGCAATCAAAGATCATGCCTTTGTTGCATCTGAGTAAGCTTTGATTCATTTTCCTTAAGCCTGTTTTCATACACTTAGAACTTTCTGAACTTTTTCTATTCTAAAGCAAAAAAGTAATAGCAGAATAATGACATTCCAGTAGTTTTCATTATTGCCAAATGTGGGTCTTTAATAGATTCTGTTTTGAGGAAAATTCCTATTACGTAACAATTTTCTCATCAGGAAGACAGTGAGGGCCCTAAAGCTATCTCCTTGCTTGGGTCTTTTGTTAAACTGATGTGTGAAACATGCTGAAGGTTATGTCTTTTTAATGATAAAGCACTACAAGTGACAAAGTAAAGTCTGTCAGGTGATGTTTATGTTCTCAGGGAGGTCTTAGCTGAGACAATGTAGAATTCAAAGCATGCCTCCTGAACTGATAACCTGGGTTTAAATCTGCGTCTCTGCTTTGCCTGTCTATAACTTGCACTGAGATATCTTTAGCATGAAAAAAAACACTGCCTAAAAATTGGGAAAGAGATAAGGCTGTGGTGTCCTATTTTTCCACTTTACCAGCTATACATAGAGAAGTGTTATTTTGTCACATGGGACAGTGTCTGCACAGGCATATTGTGTTAATGACAGCCGTAATATATGATGCGTTATGGATTCAGACCCATCAGTATTATGAATGCTGTGTGATGCTTTCCCTACTTGCATTAAGGGATATGCTACCCAGAAGGAATATTGAAATATTTCCTGGATACAGAGACAACATTAGAAAAGCCAAAGCTCATCCAGAGATGAAATTGCTGAGGGCTATGAAGGACAGCAAGAAAGACTTCTGCAGTTACAATTGCAACAAAAGGAAGCTGAAGAAAAATGTGAGCCTGCTACTGAGTTGGACAGGAGACTTAGTGACTGGAGAAAGCTGAAGTATTTGATGCTTTCTCTGCCTCAGATTTCAGTACTGGGGCCAGAGCACATGGTAGCCAAGGGAAGTTCACAGAAGTAAGCTTGTTTAGGTTCAAGAAGAGGTTAATGAGGGAGTCTGGCTGCTGCCTTCCACTACCTAGTGGATGATTGTAGGGAAGATGGAGCCAGACTTTTCTCAGAATGCATGTGAAGGAAAACAGACACTATTTTAAGCAGAGATGAAATGAATTGTCACATAATGGTGCTTTTAGCCCTGAAACTGTGTCTGAAATGCTTGGAAAGAATCGTTGTTCTTGCAGATACTCAAATCTTGGCTGAACAAAACTCTGAGCAACCTGATCCAACCTAGTAACTGGTCCTTCCCAAAGAAAGGGTTTTGACTGGATGGCCTCCAGAGGTCCCATCTGACCTTAATAATTCTTTGATTGCACATCTGTTACTAACTGTTGTGTGTCTGTTCCTTTTGTCTTCTTGCTTGTTCTAAATATTTTCTTTGACGGGGTGAGGGAGGCTGTGTTTTTGCTTGCCTTACCAGTGGTAGCAAAAAGAAATTGTCTTCATTGACCTTTGTTTTCTCTATCAAAGATACCCACTCATTCTGTCAATTGAAGAGCACTGTAGCGTGGAGCAGCAGCGACACATGGCCAAAGTGTTCAAGGAGGTATTTGGGGATCAGCTTTTAATGAAGCCTGTTGAAGCCAGTGCAGATCAGCTACCATCACCAACCCAGCTGAAAGAAAAAATCATCATCAAGGTAGGCTCACTTTGTGTGCTTGTAGGTAAAACAAGAAAACAAGAGCAGGAGCCAGAAATACTACTTCTGGCTTCACAGCTTAGCTGTTCGTTTCTGTTGACAGACAACAAACCCCATGCTTTAGGTGTGTACTAGGAACATTCTGCAGTATTGCACAGAATTCTGTAAAACTGCATATTAAAGTGCTTGCTATTGGTTTTCTTTGAATAAGTGTTGCTAGTTCAAGTGCCAGATTGAATGTCAGCTCTTTCCTAAAGGTCTTCCAGTTCCTGAAATGTTGTTGCTAAAATTTCAGGAAGGATTCACTGCTGCAGGTGCTTGTCATGATCTTACACAGTGTGGTCTGCTTAAAGACGAGTGAACTATGTTCTTTAATAGAAAGTTAATTAGTATTATTAACTTTTTTTTTCCCCCTAAATAGTGCCTCTCATTAAAATAAAACCCATAGTACTTGCAGGTTGCACAATTAAGTTGTCAGAATTACTTGCAAGCTACAAAAGTTAATGGATGTTTACTAGCTCAGTGTGATTTGTGAATCTGATAAAGTTCAACAAGACCAATTGCAAGGTCCTGCACCTGGGTTGGGGCAGTCCCAAGCAGAAGTACAGGCTGGATTGAGAGCAGCCCTGAGGAGAAGGAATTGGGGGTGCTGATTCACAAGAAGCTCAATATAACCTAGCAGTGTGTACATGCAGCCCAGAAAGCCAAACGCGTCCTGGGCTGCATCAAAAGGAGTGTGACCAGCAGGTCCAGGGAGGGAATTCTCCCCTTCTACTCTGTTCTCACAAGACCCCACCTGGATTACAGCATTCAGCTCTGGGGTCCCCAGCATAAGAAGGACATCAACCTGTTGGTCCATGATGATGCTCAAAGGACTGGAGCATCTCTCCTGTGAAAGCAGGCTGAAGAGAGTTGGGTTGCTCAGCCTGGAGAAGGGAAAGCTTCAGGGAGACCTTAGAACATCTTCCCATACCGAAAGGGGCCTACAAGGAAGCTGGGGAGGGACTTTTTACAAGGGCCTGTAATGATAGGACAAGGGGGAATCACTTTACACTGGCACAGGGGAGATTTAGATTAGACATTAAGAAGAAGCTCTTCCCTGTGAGGGTGGTGAGGCACTGGCACAGGTTGCCCAGAGAAGCTGTGGCTGCCCCATCCCTGGCAGTGTTCAAGGCCAGGTTGGATGGGGCTTGGAGCAACCTGGGGAAGGGAAGGTGTCCCGGTCCACGGCAGGGGTTGGAACTGCGTGAGCTTTAAGCTCCCTTCCAACCCAGACCATTCTATGATTATATTTAAATACGCAATTTATGAACCACTTGTGAAACACACGGGTGCTCCTGTTAGAGGGCAGTCACTGTTAGACTGTCTAGGCAATACAGATGTTTTACTCAGTGCTGTTGTGTTGCAACATAAGGCAGATAACCAAATAAAGGTCTCTCAGTTTGAAAGCTTTAGTAGAACTTTTCACAAAGCAAAAGTCAGGTGGAATGTGTGGGCTGCTCATGATTTCTTTAGTAAAATAATAATTACTTTTGTCTCTGCTTCTGTTCCCCAGCTTTTATAACAGTACTGCATCCTGGTTATCAAACTTCTGAACAGATGAAATAAGGGTAGATATAAGCATACAGCTCTTAAAGTAGCTCTTAAATCTGCCTCTTAAAGTATGACTGGAAATAATAGCACCCCACTATAAGGTACAAAAGTTCTGTGCGTAAGGTTTTGGTTTTTTCCCCTCCAATCTGTCTGTTGTTACCTTGCAGAGCATAGAGGGGAGTTGGATAGGCACATGAATAATAACATGACAGATCTGATTTAAAGGGAATTACAAACTAATATGAGTCTTCACAAGAGAACATCCATATCATTCTGTCCTGTCTAAAATAGTGTTGAAGAGCCCTTACGTGCTTCAGCACCTGCCAGTAAGCCGATTGTATTGTTTGGCTTTAGTTTGGAAAATGTTGTCAGTAAACAGCCAGAGGCAACTCCTGCTTCAGCGGCCTGTGGTTTTTTTTTCAGATAAGCCTGTCAAGTTGAAATCTACCTAAATTAGGTTATGCAGAACTGAATGTAGTTGAGAACTACTAGATACGAGGCGATTAATCCTATCATTAACTGCAGTTAAGTGTTTGAAGTTATTCTCAGCCCCTTGAGCTGCTGTTTTTTATGAGCTCTCTCAAGAAAGCAGAATTTAGACCCTCTTTTCATAAAGTATTTCCCTTCTGCTCAGTTTTTGTGTAGAACAGTGAATTCCCCATTCAATCTGAATTCCTTATCACTTTGTTTTCGGTTTTGTTCCTTAAGTCCTGTTCTCTGCAGAGGGATTCTTGTTTTAGCCTTATTTCTTGGTATTTGTTACTTCACATTTTCTGTCCTCTGAAGAATGGTGAGCTCATTTCAAACTAGTTGTTTCTTCATTGTTTGACTGATACCTCCACTAAATTTTTAACCTTTAATTCCAGTGCTGTTGCATAAAGCCTTGTGGAACAGCTGTAGTTATGATAATCACAGAAGGTGGCTGTGAGGTGGAGAGAAACACTTCCTGTAATATTGTTGTCTGTGTATACTGAAATATTTTGACCAATTTTATATGATTCTATGTGAATGAATATGGTGTTTTGTTTTGTTTTGGTTTTTTTTTTTGGTTTGTTTGTTTTTAAGCACAAAAAACTGGGGCCAAAGGGAGATATTGACGTGAACTTGGAAGACAAGAAAGAAGAAAAAAACCAGCAAGGAGAACTTTACATGTGGGACACAATAGAACAGGTATCACTTACGTGACATTTGCTGCAGTTTGTTACTAGGTTGTGTAATCCTGGAAATTTATATTAATTTTCTCAAAATTTGTCAGTTGAATAGATGTGAATGAGGGGAAGAGGTATTCTGTTTATTGTTACACCTAGTTTTGAAATGGTGGTTGTTGAGTTTTCTTCTGTCTTGTTAATGGTTTTAATATCTCTCCTTTTTAGAAATGGACTCGGCACTACTGTGCTATTGCTGATGAAAAGCTTTCATTCAGTGATGATATCGAACAGAATGCTGATGAAGATTTAACAAAGGTGATGACTATGTTTTGTTATTTAAGCATGTTCTTTTTATTTACTCAGATTATTTGAGTGTCTAGAGATGGATATTTTTTATGCCAGTGTTGAAATTGCAGAGGATGTGTGTCAGATAACAAGTGTATGTGGAGAGAAAACCCTTTTAAAAAGGTTTTTTGCCACTGTACTCCAGTTAACCCTATTTTTAATAAAAGAACATTTTCCCTTTGCTAATTTGCAAAGAGGAGTACAAATACAACTGTATTTAAATGCCAGTGCTGCTGATGCGTGTGCTGGCAATCAAAGGCTTTATATGCCTTTGGCTAGACATTATTGCGGTTCTCAAACTAGACAGAATGATGAACTAAGGTTTGTTGTGTTAGCATTACAGCACGCCTCTTGCACAATACATGTTCGTTTCACGTTTGGAAAGTGTTTGTCATAGGTAAGCATGTATTACTTGGCTGTTGTGCATGAGAAATATGAAACTCAGTAAGGTTTGCAATAGCAGTGATGTTCAGGGTCGTTTATTGTTCTGACCTTTTAGGTTTCCATGCATGTTGTTATGTTGCTAACATACATGTGCATGCTTCATAGTTCTCTGCAGATGCACAGCATTTTACCTATTCACCTAGTTGTTAATATCAGTAAAATACTTACGGAAGGACACAGATGAATCCTGGGAAAAGCTGATTAGAAACTGTAAATAAGCAGTAGGTTTCTTTTTTCCTTGAAAATATATATTGTTATTTGCATTGCTGCATTTTTTCAATATTTGAATAACTCTAAAATTGATCACTGCTCCAAAGAAATGGCTTGTCTGGGGAGTAGAGTCAGGGGTGACTATGAAGGTGATTGGCTTGTTTGTGGAAGGGGAAAGTCCAGGGCTAGGAAGCTGAATTCTAGAAATAGTAGATTGTTATATCAGTAATAAGTACTTTGTTTCAAGATCATAAAATTAGAAATGTATTGTAAAAACTCTTATTCTCTGGTCTAGGAGGTGAAACGTACTGAACTGCACTTAAAAGAGAAATGGTTCCATGGGAAAATGAAAGAGGGGAGAACAACTGCTGAGAAACTGCTTCAGGAATATTGTGCTGAAATGGGTGGCAAGGATGGGACATTCCTAGTTAGGGAAAGTGAAGCTTTCCCTAATGATTGCACCTTGTCATTCTGGTATGGTGATTGTCATAAAAGGTTTATGTGGGTTTTGTTTGGTTTATGGCATTGTACAAAAATGTGTGTATTTTTCAAGTACATTTATAGCTTAGAGGAAATATGAATGAAGAGTTGTTAAAATTACTACGTTATTGATGATATTGTGAAAGACTACTTTCTAAATGAAACTTCAGTCTTAATATCGTGCATTTTGGCAAAGTAGGATTTATTTGAAGTGTTACAGTTGACAAGAGAGGACTAAGTTTGATTTCCCTCTCTCAATCTCCAGCTTTTCTGGTGCTCAGTCAGGATATAGGATTTGTTATTTCTTCAGGGCTAAAATTCAGTCTTTAAGTTAGGGATAAATTACTGGTTTCTGTGCTGTAAAGGTAGTCTCATGAGTGTACCTTTATTATCAGAGATTGATCTTTTTAATGAAAAGATTCTCTAGAGGGAAAATAATAAAGAATTTTGGGGTGTGTGTCTGTGGCTTTATGGTAGTCTGGGTTTGTTTTTTCTTCTGGTTTGGATATTATGAAGAATAGTGTATCAAATTTATTTCTGACCAAGAGAGCTGTTGGAGCAAATTTTGCAGGGAATAAGTGTATGCCAAATTTAAAGCCATTGTGGGTTGGAAGTTACTGTTTTCAATTCTGTAATATTACTTGTCAGGATTTTTGTTGCTATTCTTCGGGTTTTTTATGAGATGACACAGATTTCTTCCTCTTCACAAGCTCACAAAGTAGTTGGCCAAGAACAGGTGAGGAAATGCTTCAAAAGAAGAAAACCTGTTATAAAACCTCTTTTCCTTATGCCTCTCTTCATTGCTTTAGGAGGTCAGGTAGAGTCCAGCACTGCCGGATCCGATCTTCGACTGATGGGGACACTGTGAAATACTACCTGACGGACAACCTCACTTTTGATAGCATCTATGATCTCATTCAACACTACAAGGAAGCCCACTTACGATGTGCTGAATTTGAGCTTCGCCTGACTGATGCAGTCCCTAATCCCAGCCCTCACGAGACTAAAGAGTACGTATAACAGAAGGCAAGAACCAGGGCTGTTATGTCAGGGTCCTTTGCATTGTTTTAGATGGTCTTTGATTTTTGCATAGAAAATTCCCCAGATTCAGGAGCACACTGTTGCTTGTCAGATGTCATAGGAGCAGGCTTCCCTGAAAGATGCTAAGATCACTGACTGTGAGAACCTGGTACAACAGTGAGCAGTCACTGGGAAAGCAATTGACTAGCAGCAACTAGGAAAATCAGTGAGAGCTGTAACGCCAATTCCTCCTTTCTCAGCTCTGTGTTCTACAGCACCCAATTGGTTGGCTTGGACATTTAGAAGTTGGCTGTTGCCTGACAACTAAGTAGTCATGATCTGTGCCATGTGGAAACTCTACTACTGGGGCAGTGAGCCCAGTTTCGTTTTCCTATTCCCGCCCTCCACCTCACCCCTGTCGCAGTTGGTTAGGCTGAATTCGGCCCATGCTGGTAGGAAGTAGTACAGCTTAGAGTTTATTTCCAACAGGCCTTTGCCTGCTGTAGATCCTGAGCAGAGCTTGCTCTTGGTTGCTGACAGTGTAATCACTGCCCTTTGTTCTGTTTTCTTTGCAATGAGAAAAAGTAAATCTCCTTTGCATGTTAAATACTGATCTGTGACTTTAAACTTATTTTTTTGCTCCCCTGCCCTGAGATTTGGGAGTCACTGACCACCTATATATAACTTTGGAAGCCATTGAGAGAGGAGAGTATTTTCAAGTTTGGCCTTTTCTGCCTTTCTGTATAAGGTTGAGATGTACTGCCAGTATAAGTGGCCATAACTTCACTAAAGACTCATTAAATCCAAGATAGGTGTATCCCTACAGTGAAAAAAAACAGAAAAATACAAATACCTGGTGTTTTCTTCTTTATCTGTGTTTGGGGTTTTCCTTAAATCTACCATGTCAAAATTGAATAAACTACTGAAAACTGAATGGCCTACTGAAAGGAAGAAATGCAGACTTATGATTTCAGACAGACAAGGTGTTCTGATATGTTCTTGATTCTTTCATCCAAAATAAGCTGCTGCGTTACAATGTCTTGTAATAAGCTGCTGTCACAGGTGGCAAGATGGAGAAAATCTAATGCATAATTTTTCTTGTAATATTTGAAGCTATTGTTAATAACACTTCCTGATATTCTTACCGAATGGCATTAGGCAAGCTTTGTCATCCTTTGTCCATTTTAACTGTTGTAGTTGGTACTATAGCAACTTGAGTCGGGGAGAGGCAGAAGACATGCTGATGCGAATTCCTCGAGATGGAGCCTTTTTAATTAGAAAGAGAGATGAACCTGATTCGTTTGCCATGACTTTCAGGTAAGAAAAGGCAGATATGACTGCATTACGTCATAGCACAATAGTGTTCTGATTTTCTTAATTAAAAAATAACGTGGGTGGGTTTTTTATTTTGTTTTGTTTTTTTTTTTTTTTTTTAGAGTAATAGAATTCTTGCTTTCAAACGTGCAGTAATTAGCATGGTTGGTTTATATAGTATGGGGATGTATACAAGAGTTGCTTTGTGACTGGAATAAACCTTTATGCTTTTATAAAAAATATTTGGGCATCGACTGTCCCTTTCTTCTAATACAGAACTGTGCATGGATCTTTTTTTCTTCCTTGACGCTCCTTAGTTCAGGGTGCTATTCTGAAGTTTTCTTTGGTGCTGGTTCAGCAGTGATTCTAGGTCCTTATCCCCTGGAAATCCTAACCCATCATGTAACTGACGGAAATGAAATGTTGGAATGAAATTGTCACTTTTATTACCAGGGAATATACTTTTGAAATTGTGGTTCTTGGAATAATGGTAATAAAATGTATAGCAATGTGGTGTTCTTGATTGTGCCTTCAAATCAAATTGCGGTTCTCTGAAAATGTCTGTTTCTGCAACATATAAAATTGGTTTTGAAAAAATAATACTTTTTCCTCTTATTTGCATGCCTTATTATGTATTGAAGGTGTCCAGAATTCCCCAGTCCCCTCTGTACTTTGGTTTGAAGCTTTCTGCTGTTACCAAGGTG
The DNA here is from genome assembly GCF_028554395.1 of Pezoporus wallicus. Taxonomy (NCBI): domain Eukaryota; kingdom Metazoa; phylum Chordata; class Aves; order Psittaciformes; family Psittacidae; genus Pezoporus; species Pezoporus wallicus. Next base: position 2,210,066 of record NW_026636866.1, on the reverse strand, counting down.
GATGTTGAAGTGACTGGAGCTGCAGCATCTCAATAAAACCATTTCACAGTGGGGAAAACAAGAAGCACCAAAACTTCAGCAGCTTGAAAAGGATACAGGGGTCTTCTGTGGGTGGGATGGTTGCCAGTGTTTCTACTGTGTTACTGTTATCATCACAAGTACAAATCTTGTGTTCAAGCACAAGAATTTTTTCCTTTCAAAATTGATTCCTGCAGTTATGAGAGAGATTATAGGGAAGAGACAGCAAATCGCTTTGAAGGGAGTGTGCCTGTCACTTAGGGGCAGTGGAGCATCATCGTCATCAGGACTCTGATCATTTATGTTCATGTGAAGGTGACAGATTACCATTGTGTAGGGGGGAAAATCTAAGCAAAACATGGATATGTTTCAAGGCCATGTATATCACAGAAAAGTGAGAATGTCTTTTTGTGCATTTAATCAGGCAATTGAAACTCGAATAAAAGAGACTTTGGAAGAGGGAGAAATTATTTCATGTGATTCAGATGCACAAAGGCATTTGTTCCACTTTACAGCACTGGTGCTTTCACTGCAAGTACCAGTACCTCTTACAGCACCTGCACTTCTTTCACAGAGCGGAAGGGAAGGTGAAGCACTTCCGAATTCAGCAAGAAGGTCGTCACTTTGTGCTTGGAACCTCGGCCTATTTTGAGAGTTTAGTGGAGCTGGTAACGTACTATGAGAAGCATCCGCTGTACAGGAAGATGAAATTGCGTTACCCGGTAACTGAGGAGCTGCTGGAGCGCTACAGCGTGGTGAGTGATGGTCACGGTACAGTTGCTGTAATGTACTGAGTCTCAGATCCAGTGGTGCTGGGTTTGAGTCTAGCTGTGGCAGATGCACATAGTTTTCTTATCTCTGAAACTGAGGTGGTTATACTGACTTCTCTCAAGAAGGTTTGAGATATGTGAAGGAAAGAGCTTCATCTTTGGTTACAGGTCAACTCTTGCCTTCCTCCTGGTTCGATTAGCAAACGGTGCTCTGTGAATTGGGGAATTGTTGCTCTGCTAAAATGAGTTTTTGATAATAGCCTTGCCTGCATTTGGCCCTGCCTCTGTTGCTGCAGTGGGCAGAGATCTTAAAATGATCACGCAGAGGCCAATTGCTAAGCATTTCAGAAGAAAAGGAAGTATTCTGCTGTGCCTCTGGCTCTGGATGAGTGGTGGCATTTGCTTCACCACAGTAGAGCTATCTCACAGATGGCATCCAACTGCCTTCTGTGGTAAAAAGTGAGAGGTACTTAGAAAGCTCACTTTTTGAGATACATGTGAAGAAATCTCCCTGAGACATACTTGCCTCTGTCCATAGACTGAACTAGGAGCCTGGATAATTAGCTTAGAATAGATGCCTACTTTCTGGATGGACGTGTTTCCTGATGAGAGAGGTTTGCTGAGGTAACTGGCTTTTGAAAAGCCTGAGATGACATCTTCTATGTTCAAATATATGTCTGCAGGGACACGTTAGAAAAGCTGCAGGGAAAACACCTCTGTCATGTTTGAAGAAATTAAAATCTGGGCTTTTATTTTTTCTGGGAAGACAAAGAAGGATTGAAAATATTTTAGACCTCAGGATTTTTTATTATGTTGCCTATAGCTAAGGTTCTGCATCCTAGGATCAGGTCCAAATGGGAACTCAAGGAGAGAACAAGATTAAATATATGACTGTGTGTATTGTTTTAGAATTTTTATCTAATAGTGAAACCAGCACTGGGACTGAAGTACTGTAACACAAAAATCATAAGCATAGGTATTGTCTTCCCTGGTTGCACATAGAAGGGTACTCACAATCTCACAGCTATTTGACTGATTAAGAGACATGTTTGTTGAGGTATTGCTGTTTCATCATGCTTTACTGTTCATTAAACTGAGGCATAGACAGATTAAATAACAAACTCACATTCAGCTATATGCAAGTATAAAAATGAGCGTAACAGGTGTCTTGCTTCCCTCCTCTTCTGTTTGCCTAGGTATTGTCAAAAGGTGGTTTCAGTAATGAATGCTCATTCAGTACTTCTATGATTTTTGATTCTTGTAACTTCATTTTTTTTCCCTTTCTTCCTGTTTTTAGGAAAAAGATGTTAACTCCCTTTACGATGTCAAGATGTATGTGGAACCCAGTGAAATCACCCCTACAGTGGTATGCTTAAAGAGAGATATTCACACTTACTGTAGGCTTCTGAGATTTATGAGACTTGCTTGTTGATTTCCTGTTAGCAGTAAAGAAAAGAATTATTGAAAGCGTTAGGCTGCTTGATTTATGGGGGACAGGACAGCAGAAATTTAAAGGGTGTGACGCTTTTCTAGCATTTCTTTAAAAGTTGTACCCACATGTTCTTATTTATATACTTTCTGTATAAAAATGGTGGCTTTGGTTTATTAATGAATTATTAAGGTTTGTCCTCCTTTAGGATATATATGTTTTAAAAACAAGTGGCACAGCGAATGTCTACTTATCTCTGGGTTTTATTATGCCCTGCCAACTTGTAAATTCCCATAAAAATTTGCCTGCTTGTAAATTTTGTTGGCTGTAATTCTTTTTCGTCTTTTTGGCCAGTGAATTTGCATTGCCGCTGAAGAATTTGGGTAGTAGTAAATCCAAGATAAAGAAATTGCTTGTCCTGCTAAAACTGCATGTCTTCCTAAAGGAAATGTGACCAGCAGGATAGCTGGTGTGGTTTGGAAGTGGAGGCTTTGTAGGCACCTAAGCCTCCAGCCTCCAGCTGTGTATGAATACATGTAATGAAGATAGAGGACTGATATTTCATTATGTGGTTCTCCTTTTTCCTTTTTCCCCCCTTTTTTTTTGAGTCTGTGTGTGTCTTGCAGTAATTATGTTACAGCACTCATAAAAGAAAGATTCTTTTTTCCTTTTTTCCAAGCTGGTAACTTGGAAGAATAGCATTTAAGTACCATCACTTGCTACCACCAATAGATGTCACTCTGGAACTTTAGTATTTTAGTAGTGTGTTTTCTAAGCTTCATTACTGAAAAAAAAAAAAAATTAAAAAAAAAAGGATCCAATCCCCTTTTTTAATTTTTTGTTTGTTTGTTTTAAATAAGATTGCATTATTGATTATTTTATAACCCATCCCCCTGCATAACCCCCTTTGCTCTGTTTCTCTTAAAGCCTCAGAGAACTGTGAAAGCCTTGTATGACTACACAGCCAAAAGAAGTGATGAATTGAGCTTCTCTCGAGGAGCTTTAATTCATAATGTCACAAAGGAAACAGGAGGCTGGTAAGGACAAAGACTCCTCATAGGAGAACTCCTGTGACTTCTTAGATGGACTTAAAAATTGACCTTCCAGGAGTAGTTTTTAAAAGATTTTTATTGTCTGATTGCTCCTTTCTGACTGTGGCCTTACACATCTTAATGCCAAAAAAAACCAAACAGTCATCCTCAAGTCTTCTTTCATGTCCTTTCCATTTTTCTATCCTGCAGCAATAACCTCAGCCTGCAGAACCTCCGTAGCCCAGTGTATCCAGTATTTCTCCTTTACTACATTAATCCTTCCTGAACACTTGTGTATTCTGGGAAGTCATGCATCTGTTACCATTGACATCATTGCTCTGTTTCTTCCCTTGATCTGTTAAGTACTTCTCGGGAATCAAACCCACCTTTTTTAGTTCTCTGTACAGTCTCCTTTCATAAGAGGTTTTCTTTCTTAGAAGGCTTGTAAATTGCTTGGAAAGCTTGGGAATCTAATGTTTCCCTGTAGTTTCTGCAGGGTAATCAACCACATAATAGTATTTTTAGTACTGGAGGGGGAAAAAGCCTCTTAAGTAATTAATTGCAGTTTACAATAACTGTAATCCCTCTGAAATAGTCTGTTACTACAGTTAATGATCACTTTGTTAGAGCTTTTAGCTACTTCATCACTTATATTTTGGTGATAGCCAGCTAGACTGTCACCAGTATGGGGTTATTAATGACCAATTTCTTGAGGATTATTGCTTCATTAATGGCCTATTGAAGCTTTTGAACTATGGGGGGTTTTGTTCGTGTCTGTATATATATATATATATACACACTTTCCTTTTTAAATTCAGGTGGAAGGGGGATTATGGAGAAAAAGTCCAACATTATTTTCCATCTAATTATGTTGAAGACCTGTCATCTGAAAACTCTGCTGAGCTTGAAAACCAGGTGAGGGTTAAAGTTTGTCTGCTCTCTTACCCTAGAAGATGCTGCCTGCTGGATGTGCAAGTCTGCTTTAGAGAATTATGACTCTGCATGCTGTGTTTGAGAGAACATGAAATGAAGGAATGAATGTGCTCTTCACCATTCTCTGAATGTTATTGTCAGAACACCCCTTGTAAAAAACTACTTAAGGAGATAGCTGGTTTGGTGCGGTGTTAGGAGGTTATAATGGTTTCCTGCTAATGTAAATCATACCAGTTCAGAATTTTCAGATACTTTGGCTAAACAATAACGTACCTGAAACTTTTAACTAGTTTGCCTGTATAATTACTGCTTTAATATTTGAAATAAGAAAACTATGTGTAAAACCACATCTTAATAGCCATTTCACACTCCAGTATTTTTATGCATAACTAACCCTATACTGTTTGTGAAAAGTAGCTAAAAATCTAGTGTTGGACAAAGTTCTCTTCAACAAAAGAAAACTCCACAGTAATCAGTTTTTGACATTTTTGAGTTTTAAAAATAAAATGTTGAATTGTGCTGTTCTGAAGCACTCCCAGTGACTTTCCAGGAGTCTCTGCAGGAAAGCACATATTAGATTTCCATCCACAATCATTGCAGGCTTAAGCAGACAAGAAAAATGACCAGTTGTCAGGACAGAAGCTGCACTCACTATAGTGATTTTCGTGTGTTTGTCAAAGTAGGAAATTCTTGAGATGGAAACAGGCTTTTAAACATTATTGTGGGCATGCTTTCAGAGAAACTGAAATTAGGTTTAATGGTGCGTGTTTATTTCTGTTAATGTCCTGTTTATATTCATTTAAGAGAAGATTTAGGGTCAGATTTACCTCGTATTTTTCAGATTATCGAGGACAATCCATTAGGCTCTCTATGTCGCGGCATACTGGTACTCAATACTTACAATGTTGGTATGTATTTTCTGATGCTTACCTATGGACTTCTGAGCTTTCTGTGTTGAGCAGACTCTTATGTTTTGCAGGAAAGATTAAAAATAAATTAATATGATAAAACTTTATGATACTGACTGTTGCCATAAATCAACAGTGACAGCTTAGAAGAACAACTGTTGGATTTCAGTATAAATCTCTTGCTCCTGTGTTGCTCAACAGTGAAAATGCCACAAGGGAAACACAAAAAGCCTTTTGTGTTCATTCTGGAACCTAAGAATCCAGAAGATCCATGTGTTGAGTTTGCAACCGATAAAGTAGAAGAACTCTTTGAGTGGTACCAAAGTATCCGTGAAATCACTTGGAAAACTACAGAAGAGGTATTGCTAAAAATCTGTCCCTTATTGTTTTTTATAATGTTCTGCTATAAATTTACAATTGGATTTGTCTTTAGCTGCCAAACCTTGCTAACACATGGTGCTTTGCTCTGTTTTGTGTTGCTCTGTCTCTTTTATTGATGCTGTAAATCTTGTTCCCCAAACTCTTTTGGGAATGTAAATTAGCATTTTGTGTAAATTTGTTAACAGGTTTTTTTCAGAGGTATACTGTCTGGGTTGCACTCTGCACCTCAGTGAAGTGCATGTAGTAGCACGAAGTAGATACCATTACAGTTTTACGTCTGGTGGCACTGGTTCAGTCCTAGAGTTAAGCAGAAAGAAGCTCAGCTATCAGGCTGTTTCTGTTCAGAGTTGTGAATCCACTAGTGAGTATATGTGAAATCCGAGCTGCCTTTACGTAAACTCTTCTTAATTGTGAGTACTAACTCTGCTTCCCGGTGAATGCAGTGGCACTGGTAGGGAATTGTTTGGGTAATTATTTATTTGTAACTAATAGGCGCATTCTGCATTTACCAGATCTTCAGTAGTAATATTTCCAAATCCTTGCCTAAAAATTAAAGGATTCTGACTAAGTTTAGCTTCTGTGTCCCTCTAACGGGACATGTGTGCCACTTAAAGACATTCTTCAGGACTTGCTTTTCGTGTTCTGATGTATTAATTTATCTCGCCATCAATCTTTTCTAGTATTTAAGAAGTCTTTGACATGACCAGAAAGCCCTTACAATGACTATGCTTAAGTATACTCTTTCCTTTGTTGCTTTTATTCGTGTTTTACTAAGTGGGTGGTATGAGTGCTAGAAGATATGTTTTGAGTATCATGCTGGCTTGGGCTGTTTATCTGTCATCTGGAGTGGTAATGCTCTGAGGGTCATCATAATCCTATTTATAGCAGGCAGGTTGGTGTCTCAAACAAAGAACTGCAAATTCAGCAACGGAAGAACCAACAGGAGGTGTTGGCCTATCGTTAGGGGAGGAGGGAGGCAGTTCTTCTGCCAGGCTTCCATTTAGAAATAAGGAGAGAAATGTGACCTAGAAGTGTCTCTAAATGGAATTTTTTTAATGTACAAGCTCTTCAGGGGCTTGGCAGCTTTTTCTCCCACTGTACAGTTAGAGGAGTGTTAAACACTATGTATTCAAAGATGCTTTAAAGCTTGTTTCTGTCAGTCGGGGCTTTTCTTACAGCCTGGCTTCTAGAAAGTTCACATGATAGACTGCTGCATGGAGCAGGGAAGAAGCTGTCAGGGAAAGGCCCTTTTTGATAGTACAGTAAACAGGCTGAATTTCATGGAAGGAGAAAGCATGGTGAGATGGCACTATGCTGCAATACAGGTTTTAACTGACTTCATTTTTGGGCAGTGTCCATTATACACAAAAAGTAAAACTAAGCTTCACATATCTTGTCATCTCTGCTTAATACTGACACTTGCTATGCTCTTAGTAATGATTGTTCATTGCTATCTCTCCTGCTTGGTTATCACTAGAGGGTTATGTCTAAAGATGAGCTCATAGCATCTAGAAGTATCATTTGCTATTTGGAACTCAGATCACTTGTAAGCAACGTCTGGGAAACTGTGGTGGATGACTAAGTACAATGAGGTTTGGACAGCTTTTTCCCAAGGTTATTTCCAAATCTAAATACCATATTCTTCTTTGTTTGTCTTAGATTTCAGTGTATAATCTCTGGTTCGGTGAAACATTCTGGAAGCCCGTGGCTTCCTAGGTCTGGTTTTCATTCCTCTTCAGTTTGTCTTGTTGAGGAAATTATTTTGGGAGACTTCCTAATTGCTGCTGCTTCATAACCTCTTGGACCAACGCTAATCACTGTTCTGTATGAGACTCTTCTAATATTGTGCAATTGTTTCTTATGTCTAAAAAGCCTCCAGCTCCAATGTCTTCACTCAAGACAAGTCTCAGTGATTTTAGGAGTTCCCAGTCTGTGGTTGCACAGACCATTGCTCAGCTTCCACAGAGGAGGTGCTTCCAAACATGGAAGTAGATAGTGGGTTTATTACTGGTGATAACAAGATTACATGTGATTTTCCACACGTAACATTATTGGTTTGGTGCGCAAATAGAAAGCTAAAGGAATAATGCTTACGGGGTTTGGATTTAGCTATTAGGGAGTTACTAACAAGACCTAAGTCCTGCTCAGGACTGTAAATAAACAGATGCTTCATTATCCATTCAATTTTTCTGCATACATTTGCATTTGTGTGAGTTACAGAGTGGAGAATATAACTAAAATTGAGTAGAGTCCATTAAAAGAAAAAAATAAGTAATTGTTGCCAGGTTACTGAGTAGGACTAATCAGGGAAGCACTGAAATACTTGCTTAAGGAAAAAAGCCCCAGGAACACAACCCCTTTCAAAACATACCTCCAACTACACCCCAAACCCACTTGGTTAGCCTGTTCTCTGAATTGGGTCTTTAAGTACATTGCATTTGTGCAGGTGGCTAAGGTATCAGGTAGGAATCTGAGCAACAAAGAATGCATCAACTTTGTAATTGCATTAGAGTGTACCCTGGTGTTACTCTACCATAATGCTCAGTGTATCTGTAATCTAAAACTTCATCACATTTTACAGGAGAACAGGAGGAAATACTGGGAAAAGAATCAGTTGATTGCTATTGACTTATCTGATCTGGTAATCTACTGCAAGCCAACAAGCAAAACCAAGGACAACTTAGGTATTTCCTTTGACATTACATCTGAATTTTACCCTTTCTACTGTCTTTACAGATGTTAGTTGATATTTTAGAACTGAGGATAAAATCTACCATTTCTCTGCTGGAAAACAAACTTCTGCCTCGCCCATGCAGTTTTCAGTGGGACTTCGAAATTGTGCACTAGGGACTTGATGCTATTCAACTGTCACAAAGAAACTGTCACAAAATTCTAACTAGTACTAGATACACCCTCTCCTAGGTCTTTCGTGGGGAAGTTCACTAGTTACGTGTCAACTGACTTCTTTGAGATGAGAAGCTCTGGCTGACGATCACACTTGTGATCTGTTTGTAAAACCCTCAAAATGGGTGTGCTGTGCATCATGTAATTTTACTGTAAGAACCTGTTTGCTATTTGTGCAAGATATTGGAATGGTATATATAGTTTCATTGTAGAAATGAGAACTGGGGTCTCTGTAAGTGCTGTGTGGAATCCGACACTGAAATATGTACTACTTATCCCATTTTTTTTGTCATTGCTGCCTGAGGATCCAGCAAATGTGGCCTTTAAGTTTCTTTGCAAAGCTGTCAATGTGGTTAAGACATTGTAATTATAGTCATTGTTTGAGGCATTGGCTAACCCTGGATCACCCTTTCTTCTCCCCATTTAAACCCTGGAAAAGACGTCTCATTTAAATATGCTATAGTGATCAGAAGTATATTATTAGCAATGAGAAGATGAGAATGTGACTATAGACTCTTATTTGCCCTTCTGCAAAGTGTGTGGCAAGCAGGTAATTTTCACTTCCAGACTTGATGCTCACCCAGTTTGCCTGCATGAAAACTGTGCCAATTATTGCATTAAAGGACAAAACAAAGCAAAGTGAAGCAAAATATTAGTAGAAATGCAGTGTAAATGTCGACTTCTCTCTTCCTGTAGTAACCTTTTTCCTCCCTATCCTATGTAGAAAACCCTGATTTCAAAGAAATCCGTTCTTTTGTGGAAACCAAGGCGGAGAGCATTGTTAAGCAAAAGCCAGCTGAGTTGTTGAAATACAACCTGAAGGGACTGACACGTGTCTATCCTAAAGGACAGAGGGTCGACTCATCCAACTATGACCCATTTCGCCTTTGGCTTTGTGGCTCCCAGATGGTGGCTCTTAACTTCCAAACTCCAGGTAATGTTCTTGTTAAAAAGAATCTAAAATCCACCTTCTATTTTGCTATAAACAAGCAGCTTTCTGGCCCCTCTGTCATCCTCCTCACTGTGGTTGTCCTCTTTATTTGTGCTCCCCTGCAAGAAGTGATGTGCAAGTTTGGTTTTGAATGTGTGGATTGCTTGATAGAGCTGATCCCCCAAAATCAGCCTCCAAAAGCGCTGTTTCTGAGTTTAACTAGCTGCAAACTCTAAAAGGTTTATTTCATCTTGATTCTTACGGTAAGTAGGCAAAAATATTTCTACTGTATGTTTCAGGTGAGTGAACAGTTGTTCAGCCACAGGGAAGGCTGTACTCCACTTTCTGGTAAGGGCCAGCTAGCTTGTGACACATTGATAGGAAACTAATTGTGAATAGAGATGGGTTTATTGGGATTAAAATTGGTAAGAAATTGCCTGTTAAGGTTCAGTTACTGAAGGGAACCAAGTCTTCCAACTTACCTTTCCAGGTCTTTCTGATAAAGTGGTGAAAGAATTGCAGAGAGGAGCCATTAGTCTGGTACTTCCTTAGCTTTATTCGAATACGGATCTTCTTCTGTTATGACTGTTTAACTCTCTCCTTAGATAAATACATGCAATTGAACCATGCCCTATTTTCACTTAATGGACGCACTGGCTATGTTCTGCAGCCAGAAAGCATGCGAAATGAAGAATATGACCCAATGCCAAATGACTCGAAAAGGAAACTGCAGATGATTATGACAGTGAGGGTAAATCTCTTTTGTAAATTATGTTTTTCACAAGTCATAAGTATCTATAAAACTAAAACTAAAGCTATTATGTTTCAAAGCAAGATCTGACAGATTGTCAAAATACTGTTTTTAAATGTCAGTGTGTTTGAGAATAAAAACTTAATTCCACTGGTTTCTGAAAAGAAAGCTATATCTTTATCATGCTAATGAAGCACATGCTATAGCACTGAAAACAATCCTGGGATAATTTTATATAATTGCTAATAAAAATTCCAAATGAACTAACTTGCATTTCCAATCTAATGACTTCTCAATAGCAGGGTCCTAATGGAGGTTGGTCAGCAGCAGACTAACTAGTTCAGAGATTTCTAGTGAGGAAGATAGATATTTATAATGAAATACAGAAATTAAGCAGAAGAAATAGTAAGCTGACCATCCCCTTCATCATATTTGGTTCTCTGTGACTTAATCAAAATGTCATTCTCATTTTTCATGGAGATGGGTTTATAATTAGAAAATTATGCCTTGTTGTCTTCTTGTACCAAAGAGGAATTTAACTGCTGTTCTCAGTTGCTATACAGTAGGAGATACCCTTTAAAAATATGTTTTCTGAGAAGAAACACATTGACTACATTTTATTACAGTCTAGAGAAGAGGTAAACGGGCTGTGAATGTAAAGCAGGAATGTCTTAAAATAGGTATGTCATAAAGACAGAAGAAAGATAACAGAACTTATATTACAGGCCTGGCCTGGAACCACATACTGTATGTAGTGAATGTCAGCTACAGTATCTTGCAGTGAAAATCACTGGGTTACCCGAATGGACAATATTATTAATGGTGGCACAGATAGTGAGTTTAATACATACAGACCTATTCAAGACAGGGAGGGTGGGTTTTTGCATGTTCTTCTAGATCCACCCCCCTCTAGTTCTGTAGGCTACCTTCTGTACAGAAATAATGCTGACAAGTTTCCTTTGGAGGTGGTTGTAACTCAGAGTTGCTTTTGAAGGTTTTAGGTGCTCGTCATCTCCCTAAACCTGGCAGAAGCATTGCTTGTCCCTTTGTAGAGGTAGAGATTTGTGGGGCTGAATATGATAACAACAAATTCAAGACAACAGTTGTGAGTGAGTATCTGCAGTTTTCTGTGTTGTAGGGATATGGCTATACCTCAGGTGTGCTTAAATAAAGTGAGTAGAGGATAACCATGAATTTATGTTGACTGTAACTGGCCTGTAACCTGTGTTGGGAGGACTAAGTTAACTGTCACCCTGCTTATTCTCTTGCTTGCCTCAGGGCCAGATAATTTGAGAAACTTCAGTGTATATCAAATTCAGAAAAAAATACTATTGCAGTTTGTAACACCCCCCCCAAAGTCACAATTCTGTTAAGGTTTTGCCTGTGTACAAGTTTGTGTATTTGCATACTTTTAAAAACTGCTGTCTTGAAAGTGCCTCCAGTAGTGGTAGTCAGTTCTCGAAAGCCTGGCCCAAATGGGGAGTTAACTACTGTGAGAGCCGGACTGTGTTTAGTTAAACTCGAGGTGTAAGACTGGCATCCCCTTGGAGACAGCTTGGGTATATAGGGCTGTGAAATAGCATAATGTGCAACCCAACTGAAGTTTGGTCAAAGCTGAATTGGTGAATTCTGCATAAGGGATGTGTGTTTGTGTGTACATGCACTTCATTTAAGTGCACTGAACTGGGGCAATATCTCAGGCACTTAATAGTTCATCGTTTAATATTTCTAGATACAGCAGTGTTTTTCTAGTAGACAAGGTTCTAATTATCCTAGCCACTCATCCTACTGGAAAATAAACGTGGAATCAGGAGAAGAACATGCACTGTGGCTGTTCCATACTTTAGAGAAGAGGATTATGATTTTAACTTTTTTGGGAAATGACCAAGACTTTAGAGAGCAAACCGGGCTGTGTTTCACATACCAAATTACTCAGTGTTCTATAAATGACTCGAAGACTTGGGCCATGATACATTAGTCTTCTCAGTGCTTTTTTCATGTTTTTACAGATGTGTCCAAGTATATGTTTAATTACAAATAATAGCTTTAATAATATTAGCTTTTCTTCATGTATTTCCATCCCTGCCAAGTTTCCTCCTATCTTCCCGCCCAAATAAACAAATACGAACCTTCTGAAGCAAGGTTACAAGAGGAGACAGATGGTAAACAGGATTTTTGGGTCTTTGTATCCCCAGAAAATGTCATAGAATACATACTCATATGCGAATGAAGTGAAATTATTGCTTCATACTGCAACTGTTTCCTTTCGTTACAGATGACAATGGCCTTAATCCAGTTTGGGCTCCCTGTCCAGAGCAAGTGAAATTTGAAATTTATGATCCAAATCTAGCGTTCCTGCGCTTTGTTGTGTATGAGGAGGATATGTTCAGTGATCCCAATTTCTTAGCACATGCCACTTTTCCCATCAAAGGAATCAAGTCAGGTAAGATCAGTAGGTATAAAAAGGGGCTAAGTTAGAAAGATGCTGCTCAACACTGATGTATTGTGACTTTGCTCTCAGTAGCAGCTACAACATGTCAAAGGATAAATGATCTTTTGATCTGAGTTCCTTGAATCCAATGTTTTTTAGGATACTGGGTATGTAGTGTATAAATATTTAAAATGATCCTCTCACCCTACCAAAATTTCTTCTTTTTAAAGATAGGAAAGCATTATGTAGAACAATTTGCACTGTCTACCCCATACTCTATTTCAGCAACAGGGTTATGTGCTCTGAGTAAAATCTGGGAAGATTTTTTTTCTGTTCTGGTGTCAGTGCATTTGTTTTGTTAATTTTCTTAGATGTGGACATACGTACAGTAAGCTTTCTGCTTTCCTCTGCTTCTGGCTTCAGTTTTCAAGAGCAATTTTGCCACTCTTGCCTTTGTTTCCCTGTAGTTGTCATAGCAAAGCCCACTCTCAGCAGCAGAGCATTTGGGTGATGAAGAATCGGCTAGCCCTTAGCACTGTATGCACCATTCTTGTGACTGCAGGTAACCCTTTGCCTTGACTCTAATTGCCCTTTGCATGTGTTTCCTCCACTGCAGGTTTTAGATCAGTTCCTCTCAAGAACGGCTATAGTGAAGATATAGAGCTGGCCTCACTTCTAGTTCACTGTGAGATGCAACAAATTCTGGTGAGAACTGCCACTTTTTTTTATGCAGTTAGGGAATATGTTATCAGGTCTTTGTGGAAAGCAGGAAATTAGGATTTAATTTTCACTCTGTGTTTGATGTGTTGTTGTTGGGCATTTCTTCTGCAGGTACTGGGAAGGATCAGTAACGCAAAGTGATTTACTCTCCCCCTGGATGGACAGATGATATAGTTGTTACACAAGAAATAATGCACTAACAAAGCCTCATTACCTCCACTAGTTTTTACTGTAATAGCATGGTCATTGTCTTCCTATGTTAGCTGGCTGATGCCATGCAAAGCTAGCTAAATTCAGCTTTGACTTCGTAGAATAATCTTTTTTTTTACAGGTCCTGTATGAAAAGATATCACTTTAGAAGAGAAGATACTAATTTCTCTCAGTACTTCATTACAATAAACAATCCATTGTGGAAGACATTCTGTTTCCTGCAGAAGTGCTAATCTGCTTCTTTTCAGTCTTTCTAAAATAACTAATTGAAGTACCACTATTTTTAAAGGCACATGGGAGGAAATAATGATGCATCCTTGCTCATGAAGCCAGGCATTAAAGTGGCTGATCTGTGAACAACATTTGTTGGTGTTCCAAAGGTACTGGCTGTATATATTAATTTGAAGCAGGATTATTCTCAGACTCTCTGTATCTCAGTAATTTATGTAAGTTAAAAACACTGGTGTGGAGGCCACGTGATGAACGTTTAAAGATGCTTCTGGGAAGTGGGTATTTCAGGATGCTTTCTAGTATCCTTCAGATTCAGAGAGAGAAAAACAAAAAGAGTCTAAATTCTTATTTGTGGTCTTTTACAACCATTCAGGCTTATGCTGCAGTTCACACCAGTGTATATTATTTTTCCTGATTAAAACACCCAACTTCTGCTAACTGTAAGTCAGTATGTCCCTGGAGGGATTTGTGCCTGCAGTTGCGTACAATGAAATGGAAATTACTGAATTCAGTCACATTCTTCTTCACAAAGGAGTGGCAGTCTTTTTCAAACATCTGTTGTCAAGGGTTTTTCAAAGCCACCTTATAATGCATGATGCAAAATGACTCTCTGTAGTGACAGTGTTTGGCAGCTATGTAGGTTCTTCTGTTGGCTAGCTTAAGAGTCATGACAGCAAGACAGCGCTAGACGGTGAGACCACGTGTGTGTGTAAAGAAGAGACCTGTGTCCTTTGAAGATAAAGTTTAAAATGTGCATGTTTCATGGACACAAGTCTGACAGAGGAGGCCTGAGGAAGTCCTATTTTCTGGCTTGCTGCTTTTTTGAAAACTGGTAGCAACTCACCAGTGCCTCTTATGTCGAGCATGGACATCGCTTGTAGGTATATTGTGAACTCCTTCTGCTGTGGTTTCTCTTCAGAAATTCAGATCATTACTTGCCTGGGGCAGGAGAAGCTCTTAAAGTGATGTTCATAGCAGCAGTATGTCTCCCAATCTGTCAGCACCGAGTCCTTTGACAGTAGTACATTTCACACTCTTGAAGCCCCTTCTGCTTGTTAAGCCAAATGAAGATACAACAGAGCTCTGTATTTTTACAGTGTCTGATATCTCTGGGTGCCAATGCAGAGGCAGAAGAACTTTAAAAAAATTCCCCTTTTGTTTGGCAGTCTGCAGCAGATCAAGTCTTGCTGTAGATAATCAACCTCTAGAACTTCTGCCAGATCATTCAAGAAGCGTCAGAGAAGATCAAGACTGGCTCCATCTGTTCTTTTACCCCCTTTTTTTTTAATGATGACCCTCCATAAAATGATATAATTTCGTAACAGGCCTGTTTATATACAGAGCCCATCTACATACTCTTAGCGATGAAATACAGAATTATGAAGGGGAGTTACAGATGGCTGTGGAATTTCTAAGGAATAGAGAAGTAAGAATATTGTAGCTGTAAGCATGCATATTTGTGAATTATTACATGGAGCCTTGTGAAGTTTCTGTTGAAGTTAAAGAGTTTTCTTGATAGTGTAGAAATTGTACCATACTGAGGTGGTTGTTGCATTTAGAAGCTTGTCTTATTTGCTTGAAAATTTATTTACTCGCTTCAGAAAGTGTCTCTTATCATTCATCAACATTTTCTGATTACAGTCAGCCTCGATACTGTATATGGTTTTTAACATAAAGATTGAAATGGACATTCTTAAATGGGGTTTTAAAGTCTACCTTTGTGGATGTGTTTATTTACAAGAACAAATAGTAGTGTGGTATACATCTTGATGATTACACCTGCAAATTGGTAATTGTCAATCTGCTTTTCCCTTTGCAATTTGGGAATACAAAGTTTCTTTCCCCTTCTAAAAAAATACTTTAAAATCTTAATTAGTAGCATAGCACTAAGGCCATTCCAGTTGCTTCAATCCATACCTGGGTACAAGTGTGTTTTGGGACAACACAAAGGATCTACTGAAACCCCTTGGGTATGTTTCTAACCTATCAGGTTTCCTAGATCTGGACTGAGTGCAGAAAGAGGCATTCTTATTAGTATGCTGCCTCTGAAAATGTTTGGATTTATTACATTTATTGATTGCATGTCATTTCTTGTAGGATGAGTATCTTGTTTTGCTGCTGATGTGAAAATTAAGACTTCAGTTCTGCCAGTACTATTCCCCACTAGTAACTCTATAAAGGAGACAGGTTTTGCATCCGAAGTGTTGAAGTATTAAAATAATTTGAAGTCACAAATGGAATCATAATGATTATACTTTATGCTTGTGGAATATTTGGAGACCTAATGTGGGCCGTATGCAGCAACAGAAACTGATCGCTGCACATGATTCTTCAAATACTTAGTTCCTCTGCAATTGTCATAGCTACATAGAAACACAGGATCTGTCCTTCTCTCTTGATTGTCCAAGTACTTGCTGTTCTTAGAGGTCCTGTTTACTGGTCAGTACCTAGACGTTTAGTCTAGTTTTTAGTAGGAAGACACCAGGATTTGTACTATGTTGCATAATACACAAATATGATGGAAGAGTCAAAAATAAAGTATTCTTAAAACTGCTACAATCCTGTACCCCATCATGACACCCCATTTGCTGTCCTTTCCTCAGTGGACTGACATGCTTTTTTAGGGAAAAATATTCCAGTGGAAGTGTTTAGGTATACATGTTTCATGACTTGTGCTGAAATGTCCCTTATGCTCCCATTAGAGGCTATTGTTGGCCATGCCTGGGGCTGAGGCATTTTTTTGTGCTTTCTTAGTTTGTTTCTGCAAAAACTACAGGAACATACTTCTACAAAACTTTCTTTAGAAGTTATAAATAGTACTTAAAACTACTTTTATAACATTTTATAAAGCTAATGGAATACATTTAAGAAAACAGAATAATCCCCCAAACTATGTCGATTCCATGTCATTTTGGGTATGTGTCTTAGAAGTTATGCTGATTTCCAGTGTTCTTTTGAAGGAAAGTGAAGAAGAGCTTTACTCCTCATGTCGGCAACTTCGAAAGCGCCCGGAGGAGCTTAATAACCAGCTGCTCCTTTATGACACCCATATGAATTCAAGGAATCCTAACAGAGATGCTATATTGAAAGAATTCAGTGTGAATGAGCACAAACTACAGATATATCAAGACACATGCAACCGCAGGTGGGTGGATAATCATTCTCATTTCCAAGGTACTCTATGAAGACATGATTTACAGTAAGGAAATCTCAGATTTATCAAAATGAGCATCTAAAGAGTGGTGAGGGTAGAATGAGCATATTTGTAGGAAGGAAGGGCTGCCGTGAAGCAAGGCTGGGCTGCACGCCACTAGAGGCCAGCAGATGCTGCGAAATGTCTGCTGAGTGAAATAGTGGTTTCCGTGGTCACAGTGAATTAGGTATTCCTGTGAGTTTGTATTCCTCTTTTCTCCAGCTTTCCAGTATTTGCAGCCAAATAAATAAACTGCCTTTCTCCTTCTACACTGTTGTGTCCCTGGAAATGTTGTTGGGATATTAGGTATGTGGGAACAGAAGACGCTTCCAAGATACACAAACCATAAATAAGATAAAAACAGGATTGAGTTGTAACAGCACAGACTTGCTAGTTAAGTATCAGACCATTATCCAGAACTTAGAGGAAGGATCTTTCGCACAACACCCAAAGTTGGCAGCAGACGAGAGGGAGACAGACAGAGGCTTCATGTACCAGGAGGAAGTCTCGAGTAGATCTCAAGATGGGGTGGGAGGAAGACTTTTCTATAAATATTTTTACTCTTTTTTTATGTGCGCTGAACAGTACATGAATCACTGGGTTACTCCCATTTACTGAGGGGGAAAATCTGCAATGCTTGTTGTTCATGCAGTACTTGCCATTCAAATCTAAGTAAATTGATCTTGGTAGGCTGTTTTCTTCTGGGAAATTCCTAGTAGACTTGACTTTTTCCTTTTCTTTTCCCTTAAGATTAAAGGAGAAGAAAGTCAGTAACAGCAAATTCTACTCTTAAAGCAGTCATTCTTTGATGCGTCCTTTATGATGCAATTCAGGAAGAGATTTAACTTATCCTGGTCATCCTGCTTAATGGCAGTCTCATCAGACTGAATGATTGGAAGAAGAAGAAGAGGCAGAAGGACGGGTTTCCTTATCAATTTCTTGTTACAAGAAAAACTGTTTTAATTCCTAATATTCTGTACAAAGCAAACCCTCTGTGCAGGCCAGGCCTTCTGTGTATTCAAGATTTATAAAATTTGAGGGCACGTAGTTGGATAGACCTTGCTTCTCATTATCAATACCTGAAGTACAAGTATAAATCATCCACTCTATTTGTATACGCAGGCTATAGGTAAGATGTTTGTAACAATTTACATGCATGGAATCACACCACTTCAGCAGTCTGGCTATTTAAGATTAACTGGTAGTCAGTTTTTTTAATTTATTAAATGCTGTAAAAGCACTTCTGCACCAGCAATGTCATGTCATGTGTGTTACTGTGCCTGAGCCAGCAGACAGTACTTCTGATACTGTATAAAATACTTCGGGCAGCTGGTAGCTCATACTCTGTTGTGTCATGTTAAAAGTTTTCTGTTACATTTTTGAGACCTAGATAATATGTAAGTTTGATTGAAATGAAATGTCCTCTGTCTGTAGTTGTGTTTTTCCTGTTGAACTCTGTGTGAAGGTTTAAGAAGGCAATGATGTGTGAACTTGTGTTCACAGCCTTAAGGCACTGGAGGGAAAAGTTTTATGGTATGCAGTAGGAAATATCACTTTGTTTGCGGAAAGGAAAGGTATTACAAATTCTGGGGAGCATTTACTTTGCAATAGCATCGTTTTGCAAATCCTTTCAGCTGCTAATGTGCTTAGAAATGAATTTTTTAATGAACTGTCAATTTTTAATCTTGCAATCCTACTTAGGTGATACTGTCCAATGATAGTGTTCTGTAAATGTAGATAATTTTCCCAAAATGTATCTAATCCAAGAATGGTAGTTCTTGCAACTTTAATCAAATGAAGAACATAGACCTACAGATGAGAAAACGTTAGATTAGCTAAGTGTGTTTTCCTGCCAAAGCAGAACTAATTTCCTTGAGTGACACATTTAACATCAGTTACCATAATCTGTGTATGTGTTGATTCTTTCTGCTAGTACTATCTTGTTACTGTCAAATTCCAGCTTGCTTCGGGTGGAGTTTTGCTATCTATATGTTTGACTTTAACTTTTGAATGTGTGCAGAGGAGTTAAGTTTTTCTAAGTGATTTCCTGAGGAATCAAATGGTGCATTCACAGTGCTGTATCTCTGATCACAGAAAACTTACATGGATTTGTGATTCATGACCTGGCGAAGCTGCCTCAGCAATTTTCAGTTGCTCTTGCTCCCCATGCTGAAATGACTTGTGTTGTTCCAAGAGGCACTTAATTGATGCCATTGTGCATTCGCAGATGATGGTTTGAGGAACCCCCTAGAGGTTTTATAGTAACTCTGTAAAGACAGTCTTGTCTCGAAGATGAAAGTGCTATAATAGTGTATCCCACAGTGGGGTGGCTTCTGTAATTTTTTTTATTATGAAGAAAATAATTACTAATCATCCAACTGAAAAAAAGAGCAAAGTTAAAGGCATTTTCTGCTTTTCTTTCTCCTGCCTGAAATGTCTTTAGTGCTCCACTGTGTAACCTGTTTTGAGGGTTAGATGGGTGCAGCCCCCCACCTAAACAAATTAAAACCCACATCAACTGTGGGTTTGGGAGGAGAAGCTGTAACCTAGACTACTTGTCTGCAGAATCCAGGTGTAATATGGGGATCTAGTTGCTGTTCCTTGAGGTGGGGATACCTTCCACATGTGTGCATTTTGTAGCATGTTCCAGGATGTGGTTAGTTTGCTGGATGATCAGGCCCTGTGCTATTTATTTCGTGCAACACCCTCCACTATTCCCATTTAATGCTATGAGAACACTGCACTGTCAGTGTTGATCAGAAAAGGTCACCCAAAGCCTTGTCTGGTAGGTCCTGAGGTTGTTGCTCCAGGTGGGACAGGATTTATAGGCAGCTGAGTCCCATCTAGGTTTGGACTGATCACAGAAGACAGGTGATTACAAGATGCTAGAGGTTAGGGAGATCAAACCCTAGAGCTTGGGGCTGTTGCTGTGTGGGGTTTTCCTTTCCTTTTGTGGGGATTTTTTGTTAAGCTCAGTTCCAGGGCAGACATAACCAAATTGTCCACTTGTCCTGGCTTCTTTTGTTGGTATGTATATTCCTGACACAGGACAGCCACTGTGTGATGACCACAGGAGTTACTTGTGCTGCTGCTGTGCAAATACTTAAAAATTAGCACATTTTATAGTCCTTTGAAAAGTTCTGTACATGTTCTTCACCCATATGTGATGTCAAAAGTGGCACTCCCTCAGTATTTATGGAAACGCATTTTATTTTACAGTAAGGCTTTCCCCTGGAGGATGTTACACCATACTCAGAAGGAAAATACTGTGTTGACTCTTTTGTTGACTTGCAAGTGATGTGTAATAACTCTCCTCTTGCTTCTTGCACTCTGTTTTAACTCCAGACCCTCACCCCTCAAATCTTAGGCAGGGCAGACTCCGTAGCAACTCTTGCACAGTTGCAACTGTTTTAATACGAAAGAAGGTCTGAATGTGTGTGCTAATTTTATAATCTAGCAGGAAAATCAGTTATAAATTTTTTGAAGTATGTGTTAAACTTTTTTGTTCTTATATAGTTTTAAATCCTTAAAATAACTTAATGAATAGTTTTTGAATATTGTTTGTGGATGATGCCAGGTGCTTCTTTATTTAAGCTTTGTGCATTGAATTTCATGATTTTTGCCAGTCATTCGAGGCATTTCTTACTGAAAAGTGGTCTGCTGGCATATTCTAGCGGCTGGAGGAAGGGCATTTGGGTGTTTTTAATATGAACTGACTTATTGATTGTTTCCATAGACATGGTTGCTGTTGCACTTCATCTGGCTGCAAACAAGCAGGGCAGAAGGAAAAGGTCGAAGATCATGTTTAACTTGCAACTCTGAACCGACTTTTTTTCAGTGATAGGTAGATAGAAACTTCAGCTGCGGTGAGCATCAGATTGATATCAGTTCCAACAGTAAAGCCTGAACAAGGCAAAGATTAAGTTTGTAGTAATTTCAAGAACATTAATTTTGATGTTCACCATAAATAGTCTGCCCCTACACTTTCTGCCCCAATGTTACATGGGCAGAAGGGCAGAAGCGCTGCTGGCTCAATGCACATGGTCTTCATATTGTGATTTTTTTAAATTGTTGGCAGTATTGGAAAAGAAAACAGACCAATCTTTTGATAAGAATCATACACATACTGAACAGGAATCAATATGAGGTATCTGCAGCTGAAGTCGTCTAGGAGGTCATGTTTGAATTTGTGAGTAATGGCATGAAGTCCACAAAATTGCTTCATTCTGGTGTTTTGTTGCCTATATTCTTTTTTCCACCCCTATGTATCTACCTTGTAGACGGTGAGATGGCATTAGGTATGTACCAATGATTGATTGTCCTTGAATTCTTCAGACTGGTTGTAAAGATCTGCATGCAAGCTGAAGCACTGCTGTTGAATTCTGCTGTGGTCGTGCGCTGGCATTTCCAACTGCAGTCTTCCAGACTGAAATTCCATTTATTGACATTAGAAATAGTAGTTTAATATAACAAAAATAAACCTTCAGAATCACTTGGGAGCCAACTTTATATTCTGATCCACAACAGCATTTATACACATGCACAGCTATTAGTTTTAACAGAAGTTGAAGTGCAGTGTCATTCATTGCTAACTCTATGTTCTTAGCTGTTACTCCAGCAAAACAGGGAATTGTGAGCTTGACTAAAACAGAAGTAGACCCCTTAACATTTGTGTACTCTTGAATTGCAGTTTAATCCCCAGATCTTTTATAATGCATGTAAATTATCAGTATTCAGGACACTTTTCTCTGAAGATTACATCATAAATAAATATGCCACTATATTGTTGAAAGTATGTGGAAATTGATAAATAGGAATAAAGGGAAATACTGGTTCGGTCAGTTAGGAGGTGGCACTATAAAAACTGGTCTACTTTAAGGATGATTGGCATTTAAACATCTAAAATATATTTAACTATACACTAGAAGAATCAGTTTATGTATATCTAGCAAAGTTTTACCTTAACACACTGTATGTGAGGTTAAGCAGCTGCCCAAAGACTCTTAAAACATCATCATCATTCTTTATAGAGAGGCACTTGTCAGTTGTTAAGTAATTTTGAGGACTAGGAAAAATTGAAGCTGTGCTATATTTTCAGTTCCACTTTTTCAGTTTTTAGATGACTTTCTGGTAATTCACTTTCGGGAAACAGGTAATAGATTAAAATTTGGAAGCAGACACAACACTTGAATTAATTACCTTAATCTACTCAGCTATTCGTGCAGGAGTAGCAATAAAGAATAAATAACAGGAAGAAAGAGAATTCTTGTTGTAAAATACTTAAAATAGAACAGCTGTGACTGGCTTTATACATACGGAATTTCCAAGCAATTATAAAGTATCTCCTTAAGCCACAGATTTCCTGGCTTTATTGTGGAAAGAGGAAAAGTATTCTTCACCTCTGCTGTAGTCAGGACTTTGCTTTTTTAACTAGGTGCAGCTGAATGATGGGGATTTAATGAATGTACCAGCATGCTGTGGATGGGACTGGAGTGGCCATTGCCAGGCTGCTGACTGTTTCTCTTAACAAGCACCTGATTTAGTATCCTGTGTTACAGTGGAAGTCATGGGCTGTTAGGACAAAATAAAGCCTCCTGTTCTGTTATCAGTGAAAAGTTCCGTCCTTGACTCCAGACAAATGGAAATGTTCATGTGTTGAGTCAGCTTCTGCAGAGTACTGGTATTTTGGGCTGTTTTCATTTAATTCTTTTTTTTCTAATGTGTTCTTAGAAGGATCCTCTCCTCTGTACCCAAAAAGCTGTCCAGGGCTTTGACCTCAGCTGGTATTAACAGTGTAAATTTAGGCTTCATAAGTTTAGGACCCTCTCATAGATTTTTTTCAGTAACCCCACCACTGAGCTAATTATGAATGGCAATAGCAAGAGTTTTACTTAATGAAAAGATCAGAAATAGCAGAAGAAACTCCTCTGGGGCACAGGAGTTATGTCCCATATTTTTATATGACTTAGGATGAAATACTGTTACTATGGCTCTGTGCAGCAGGCTTATGCAATTTATCGTACATTTTGTATTTGTCTCTTGCTTCTGCTGGCATTAAAATTTCTTATCTATTTCTGATAACACTGGGTCAAAACCAGAGAACTTAAAAGGGGAAAATAACCCAGTGGCTTTTGCTTGAAAAAAAAATGGGGCCTGTTGGAAAGAGAACAGCGGTCCAGTGCTTTCATGGGGTCACGACAGTCTTCTTTCTGTTTCATTAAAAAGGTTTCTTTCTTCTGCAGACTATGATGCTGTGTATTAATGACTTCTGGAAAGTGGCCTTTCTGCCACCCACACTCTGCTGGAGGCACAGAAGCTCTTTATGCAGGCATGTAAAGTATGGGGAGGGGGGGTTGGAAGTAGGGAGAAAGGGGTTCAGTTCTCTCTTGAGCTGTCCCTCAAGCTGTTATGTTTATTTTCTGTCATGGTGGTTTCTTTACATACTGGTGGGAAAATGAAGGAGGAGGAAAGTCAAATTTCGAGCAAAACATGTAGTTATCAACAGTGATTTTTGTTGGTTTTGGGTTTGTTTTTTTTTAAGGTAAAATTCTCAAAAAAGTAACTATTTAAAAAACAATGCTGTCTTCATGCATCATACATACATTAACAAAAATCTCGATCTTTAAACATGGGTAGCAGCAGACTCTTAATTTGGTTTCTCTATTCAGGCCTTTTTGTTCTCTGAGAATCCTTTACCAATGTGGTAGAACTACCGTCTGTCTCTCCACTTCCCCATTTAAATCACAGAACAGCTTAACAGAAGGGAGTAACTGCAACTTAAACAAAATTCACTGAAGACTGGTGTAGTTTCAGCTATTAAAATGGAAGGACTAAAGTTTGAACAGAAGTGTAAACTTCCTAAAGGACTGTCCTTTCACCAAGAGGTACTGAAACCATAATGCTCATGGATTAAGGGAAAAAATTTCATGATTTAACATTTTGAGGTGAAGTTTCTCCTACATTAAACTGACAAGGGAGTTGCTAGAGACAGTAGTGACCTGTACTTGACAAGGTCTTATTTTCTATTCTCAAAATCTCCACAAAATTATGACTATTGTCTTTTCAAGTGTTCATCACTCTACGAGAAAGGTGAAGTTCTAGTCAAATGGTGTCAGGTGTTAAAGAAGTGTTATTAAAGGCTAAAAATGCTGTATGAACAGTGGAACATGAATGTAATCACTTCCTGAATGTCTTTGATGGATTATTTGTTTAACCATTCAGTAATGCTGGGGAAAATCATAGGTCTTATTTATGAATGCACTTTAGCTGGCTCATTCATTTTAAACAGGCATATGTTATTGTTAGAAAAACCTGCAGATCTGTGCTGCTTCAAGTCCTTTAACTTAGATTAATACTTGTGCGTTTTAGAGAAGTGTCATTAGATACCACAGAGGTAACTCAGAAAACACACCAGAATGCATTCATTAAAAAACCAACCAAACAAAAAAGGCATTTATTTATTGTCTAGTTGTTTATCAGTTAATCTTGGTTAGGCACATATACATTCAAGGTGGAAAGCAGAATCTGGTTTTGGAATGTGATCAAAGAATAAGTTTATTCTCCTCTGGATCATGTAGCACAAACTCTTTAGGAATGAAGGGCATGGATCAAGGATCCTGTCAGGGAGGAAGAAGGGTCAGTCTGGGGATGTTTGTTCTATTCACTGTAGTGTGCTGTTGTACCTGGAATAAAATGCTGTTACTGTAATACTGAGCTTCATGATGTTAGTGATCTGATCAATTTAACTTTGGAGAGGAATTATTTATAAAAATTACAACTTTGTATACAGCAATTCTGTTCTTTTGGGGATAAAACTATTAAAGATACTTACCTGAATGACACAAATATGTGGTTGATTTTTTTTTTATTCTCTTTGATTTCCTGTCAAAGCCAAAAGTACTCAGAGAACACAACTAAATTCTGTTCTCTGTGCTAAGCACTTTTCAGAGTGAAAATGCAGCCACAGACGGAAACCAGGAGGCCACCAAAGCAATCAGCAGTACAAGCAGTGCACCATCCCTCACAAGATGGATAATGGTGTATTTTCTTGGCTTTGCTCCACACCCCTGAGATCGGAACCACTCAGTCACTTCATTCAGGCTGTATTGTTGAGGCTCGTAGCCCAGCTCCTTTCTGGCCTTCTCCATGCTAAAATAGTGCGTGACCCCAGTTTTGTAAACCTCTGTGCGAGTGAGGAGGGGCTGAAAATTATAAACATGGCCTACCAGAAGATGAACCACTTCAGTAAGGAATGCAAAAAAATAGACAAGGGAGAGAGGAAGACGACAGGTTGGGAACTTGTAACCCAAACCTTCCACCAGCGGGCGGAAGAATTCGAAGTTATTTACAGGCCTGCCATCTGAAATAAAATAGGCTTGGCCTGCAGCTATGTGCTTTTTGTTGGCTTTGAGGGCCTCGGAGGCAAGGATATGAGCCTGAACCAGATTGTCTACGTGTACAAACTCTACTAAACTAAAAGGATCTCCATATACAAATTTAAACAATCCCCTTTCAATGTAACTAACAATTCTTGGAAGGTGCCTTTGTTCTCCAGGCCCATAGATGCCTGCTGGTCGGAGAGCACAAGTCCTTAGTATACCTTTCCCATGTCCAAGCTCAGCACCATTTGCCTCTAGCACCTTCATTTCAGCTAAAGATTTGGTCCGGGAGTAGTGATCTGGATGAAGGTGAAGAGGTAGATAAGGCAGAGATTCATCCCCATTTTCTATGATCTGGCCTCCAAATATCACGTTGTATGTGCTTGTATAAACCAGACTTGCCACTCCTGTGCTCTTGCAGGCTTGGATGACATTTTCTGTTCCTTTTACATTAATATCTTCTATAAGTTTTCGGTTCAACTGCTCCCTGCCAGACATTCCATAGGAAGCAATATGGAATACACAGATTACGTTTCTAAGAGCCTCTTCCACTTCAGACAGGCAACGGACATCCCCCTCCATGAACTTTATTCCCTCTGGCACAGTCTGAAGTGGCTTCATGACATCAAAGAGAATCACGTCTACTCCCTTTTGGTATATGGCACAGCCTAAACTAAAACATGACAGAAACCATGTGTTAGTATATCTAGCACAATGATGCATGAAATGTTTCACCTGGAGGTGAGATTGTTAACTATTTTAATACTGATTTCTTTTTTCCCTTCTTTTTCTGATGGGAACCTTAAATATTCAGCCATCTACTACAGATTCAACTGTAATACTTCAGGTACTGAATGAACTTCTCATGATCAACAAACTCTGGAGAGAAAAGAAGGGGAAAAAAAAAAGAGAACTGCTGTAAAGGAAAAATCAGAAAAGAAATAACTGAAGTGCTTCCAGCAGCCTTTTGGAAGAACCCAGATATTTCTCTGCTTCTGTCCCCAACAGATCAGCAACAGCAAACCTTTCAGATGTAAATCTGCAGCCAGGTACTTAAATCTTGCTGTTTTTATCTTACTGCTTTTGTGCCATCCCAATTCTGCCACAGCAATAGGTTGGTCTTTGCTGTTGTGTTTGAAACTGACGGAGAAATGAACAAGATGCTTCTATGGTGGTCTGAATACTTTGCCACACGTCTAGGTTTTACTCCAAGTCACAGGTATAAACACAGGTATTGACAAATAGGATAAAACTGGTACTCCTTTCCCACAACCTGTATTTTTATAGCACTTAAAGGGGAGACAGTGGAAGAAAAAGCCAAACAGAAGTCGGATCTTGGGGGGGCTGCCACCCAAGACCCACCTTGAAATTTACTTTTTGGTCATGACTGTAATCTCTCACACCAGTGCAAGCGGCTGTAACTCTGAAAGTACTTCAGAATATAGTCTAAGGCTCAAAATAGGGTTTTTTCTTTACATGGCATGCAGAGCCACCTGCAGTAAGGCAAAAATACATGCCTTATTAACAACTCTAACCCTAAAACATCACTGTCCATAAAAATAAATATATCCTTGACAGCAGATGGAGTATTTAATCCATATAGCTAAGCACGTGTGCAGGCCATGGCTTACTATCAAAAGAAGTGTCTGTATATAGGTGTAGCCTTGCTCAGCACAGTAGGCTGAAAGGTAGTGATTTAAATCCCCATTACAAAGGTGACCACAGAGGTAAATGTCAGCAAGTCAGTTGATGCTTGACATTTGGGAACAGAATAGCATATTTACTTAAAGCAGGTGGAAACAGTAGAACATGTTTGTTTAAAACCGCGATCACAAGAAGATAGGGTGAACTGGATCAGGCATTTTAAGCCCACAGATTTCTCTTTTACAGATGGATTTTGCTGCCTTGCAAGCCGCAATCTTTTACATTTACTCTGGAGTGTAATAATTACTTAACGTACTAACCGGAAGCCAAAATAGCCACCTCCTCCAGTGATGAGTACTGTTTGCTTGGCAGCCTTCTCTGGTTCCATCCTCTTTCCTTGTGCACTATATAAGGAAACTGACCTATAAAACACATTGTAAATATAACACATTAAAAATCAATCAGAGTTTTAATGTTGCTACACATTCTGCTCTTCACAGATCTATTTCATGTTTTATTGAATCCCTTCATTTCACCACCTTGTAGGCGAGGCAGAAATCCATCCTCAAAGGAGAGGTTATATATATGTATACATG
Source organism: Pezoporus wallicus (assembly GCF_028554395.1). Classification (NCBI taxonomy): domain Eukaryota; kingdom Metazoa; phylum Chordata; class Aves; order Psittaciformes; family Psittacidae; genus Pezoporus; species Pezoporus wallicus. Next base: position 2,182,607 of record NW_026636866.1, on the reverse strand, counting down.
TACTACCGATGATGCTGTGAGAAAAGCAAGTTCATATACAACTGCCGCTACGAAGAGTTAACTCTCCTCCCCGGGCCTTGTTCCACCCCCTGTACAGCGGCCGCATGCGGAGCGCTGCGGGCGGGTTGGGCCTTCCCACCGGTGACTGCAGGGCGCGCACAGCCGCGCTGAGGGGCGGAACGGAGCCCCCCGCGCTTGAGAACCGGGCTCAGGGCAGCGGCTCCGCACGGAAGCTCGGCGGCTCCCACCCGTACCTTCTGCTCCGCCGCCGCCTTCCCTCAGCGCCGCGGTGCCGCTGGGCCTCCCGGAAACGGAGTGCAAGGGGCGGGAGCCCCCGCAAGATGGCGGCGGTGCAGTGTGAGGGGGAGTTGTTATGTGGGGATGGGAGGTCTGTCCCTGCGGGCTTGCTCGGTCAGTTGAAGCTTGCCGTGTCAGTTTATGTGCCGGAAAGGTGCTGCAGTCAGCACTGCGTTGTTTTCCCACCACCAAAACCACCTCAGCCTCTGCACTAGGTTACGGGATGCTGGCGTGTGGTGGGTGCGCTATGGAGATGCTTTGTCCCTTCTCTTCCCCGAGGACACTCAACCAGGGCTTGGCTCTCAGCGTGTGGCATTTTAAAGTGGGGAATCTCTGATTGTCTTTGGAGCCTGATCCTGTTCCAGATGTGCCACATCCTGGTGTTTGTGTCCTTCATCAGTGGGTGCCTGCAAGTGTCACCTCAGGGGTGTGAGGTTGGACTGGGACACTTGGGAGAGACCTAGTGGTTACAGAGCCCTTTGAAAACACCTTGAATTGGGTGCTGCGGGTGGGTAGGGCTGTTCCTGGTCTTGCTGCTGAACATGAAGGGCCGCGAGGATGATCAGGGGACTGGAGCACCTCCTGTATGAAGACAGGCTGAGGAAGTTGGGGCTGTTCAGCCTGGAGAAGAGAAGGCTGCGTGGAGACCTCATAGCAGCCTTCCAGTATCTGAAGGGGGCCTATAGGGATGCTGGGGAGGGACTCCTCATTAGGGACTGTAGTGACAGGACAAGGGGTAATGGGTTAAAACTTAAACAGGGGAAGTTTAGATTGGATATAAGGAAGAAATTCTTTCCTGTGAGGGTGGTGAGGCACTGGAATGGGTTGCCCAGGGAAGCTGTGAATGCTCCATCCCTGGCGGTGTTCAAGACCAGGTTGGACGAAGCCTTGGGTGACATGGTTTAATGTGAGGTGTCCCTGCCCATGGCAGGGGGGTTGGAACGAGATGATCTTAAGGTCCTTTCCAACCCTAACTATTCTATGACTCTATGATTCTATTCTATGACAGTGTGAAGATACCAAATGACCTACCATGCATAGGAGAGCTGTGCTCTTGCAGCATCTTGGGACCATGAGTATGCACCCTTCTGGTGCACCCATCACAAGTACCATGTAACATGCTAGCAGAAATCTTCTGTGCCTCAAGCAGAGGCTGAAATATGGGTAAAATAACCCACAGTGCTGACCGACTGATGCAGAAGTGCTCCTAAGTCAAGAATCAGCAATCCACTGCAAGCTGCATGCGAGAGTGAGCCGTAATAGGAAAACAGTGAAGAATTACACTATCAAAGTCTGCTTTGTGGTATTTTCTTATTTTCTTTCACAGAAGTGTGATTTGCTTGGGGAGTGTGACTCAAAAAGTGGATTCAGTGTCAAATCTGCTTAAAAAGCACAAGTTTCTGTTTGCAAAACCTTGATGGAAGCAAGCACGGTACACAGTGGTTTTATGGTGATTGATGGCTGGCAAGAATTAAAGTGAAGCAGATTCTAAAAAGAATTCTGTGATCCATAAGGATGTTTTTTAGCAATGAATTCTTGCTGGAAAACCTCTGGTGACTCTTAAATAGCTATTTCAAGTGCAGAGCTTGTGCTGTGTAACCTGACTATGCAGAGCTGATGCATCTGTGTAGATGTGCAGGGTGTCTGGTTTGGAGGGTATCCTTCAATCACAGCTGATTTCCGTCTGTATGGGCAGAAGAGGCAGCCTTGAAGCATCCCTTGAAATGCCTTGCAGACATACAGATTGCCTTTGAATGGAACATTGCAGGATTGTGGAATAACTGAGGTTGAAAGGAAATGCTGCTCAAACGGCCTGCACAAAGCAGGTTCAGCCAGAAAGGTTACTTAGGTTGGTATTTAGTATCTCCAAGAATGGAAACTTTTCAGCCACTTTCTCCTTATAGCTTATAGAGCTTTGCGCTACCTGAACAGTATCTCTAACCTTGCACTCTGTGTTGTGTAGGTGAATCATAGAATCACAGAATAGTTAGGGTTGGAAGGGACCTTAAAATCATCTAGTTCCAACCCCCCTGCCATGGGCAGGGACACCTCACACTAAACCATATCACCCAAGGCCTTGTCCGACCTGGTCTTGAACACTGCCAGGGATGGAGCATTCACAATCTCCCTGGGCAACCCATTCCAGTGCCTCACCACCCTCACAGGAAAGAATTTCCTTCTTATATCCAATCTAAACTTCCCCTTGTTTAAGTTTTAACCCATTACCCCTTGTCCTGTCACTACAGTCTCTAATGAAGAGTCCCTCCCCAGCATCCCTATGGGCCCCCTTCAGATACTGGAAGGCTGCTATGTGGTCTCCACGCAGCCTTCTCTTCTCCAGGCTGAACAGCCCCAACTTCCTCAGCCTGTCTTGAACAGGCAGATAGGCAGCTGTTAAACTCAGGATGATGTTTTGTCCTTTGTGGTTTGTGGTATGTCCATACAGGACAGTTTGCAGGATTGAGACCTCCCTCTCTTTCTCTCTGCATTCTGCTTTTTCTTGCTTTCTGCCTGGTATGTTAGCCACAGTGAGTGATTTGTGTCAGATAATGTCAGAGTAAATAATGTGAATATAATAAAGCTGTAGTTAAGATACAGTGAAGCTTCTGCTCATAAGCCACTATCAGTTTTATTTCTCATTATAGTAAATAGTCCTTTTTGTCTTCAAATTATAGTAAGGAACATTCATTCCTTCAAAGTGGTGACACCAGTGAAAGCTGTGGTTAAATAGTGTCGTCATTTTACATTGACAGAGTTGATGTGAAGATGCGAAGACTTGAGACTTGACACTCTCGGATCTCATCATTCTGCACAACCCATTTGTTCGTGCTCTCTCATTTCCTGTGGGAACCTGCTTTTCCCAAGACTTTATGGACTTTCTGAATGTGTCAGAAATTCTGTATTGCCATCAAATAAGTGGACTTCCAGCTTTACTTTATATATAATAGAGCATTTGTCCTGAGTTTTGTTGTTTCAGGTTTTTTTTTTCCCAACACGGAAACCTGGTCTCTGCTACCAATTTTCACTTTAAAGAACCAGGAGTTTTGGAGGATGCCTTGCATATGTCCCAGCGTGCAGGGAATCAAACTATATTACAGCCACTTGAAGAAATCAGATTGATACGTGGACTTGTGCCCTAGGGCAAGATGTGTGAGGACAGAAGCATTTGCAGTGTAAATGGTGGGGCGGGAGTGTGTGTTTATCTTAGTTGCAATTCGCCTGAAATAGGCTGCAAATAAATCCTTAAATCAGCAACTAAAAAGCTAGGTAAGCAGCTGTAGTGAACAATGCAAGTTAGAAGCGATGAGCAATGAGGTCGTTAATTATTGTTTCATAGTATGTTAGTTCATTTGGTTCCATTTGCAGTTTAAAATACTTAGCTGGTAAAATGATTTTTGTCATCAAAATACAAAGCATGCCCAGAGTAATTTCTTGGGAAGCAGGGCAATATTTCATCTGGAGAAATACACTTCAGTCTACTGGTTTTGTATTTTTGATTGATTTCTTTTGGTATTACTTAATTGTGCTTTTCTTCATTGAGCAATGTGACAAGAGAAGGGGAAACAACTTAAACTAGGTCAGAACTAACTACATTAGTGGTCTGACTAAAATGTTTAAAACCAATTGGTGACAATAGTACTAAGAAAGTACAAACAGCAACTACATTGTGAATGGAGGTACAGAGAATTGTAATTTCAAAATTAGAATCTTCATTCAACCTAGATTAGACTAGAATATTTTTAAAGGAGGACAGGGTTATGGATAATAACATTAGTCTGAGTTTTATTCTTGGGTCTGACAGAAGTTTCCTGAGTGACCTTCAGATCATCAATTTGTGTATCAATGGTGGCATTGCACTTCTTCACTTTCCAAGGTTGTGGTGGTGCTTGATTTATTTGTGTTTCTGATGCTTGAATTGTAGGTGCTGTACAAGTATCAATAAACAAGGAAATCAGTAGTATGGGGCTTAAAGAGTTTATGCAGGTATGCAGGTTAGACCCTCTGAAAATATAACATTGACTTCTTCTTAGGACACCCATTCACTGTACAGCATTGCTTGTGTAAACTGTCACATGTTTGGTGATGCAGAGACAACAAAACAAAGTTTCTTTTTCACATGAGTTCCAGAAATGGAAAAACTTAGCCTATCTCTTCCACACTAAGAAAGAAAAAGGATTTCAGCGTTAGTTGTATTCACTGTTTAGTGAACACCGTTCACTAAGGCTGAGTCAAATTGTTCATCTGAACAGATGTTTTGTATAATTTTCCTAGTCTAATTCTTCTGTGTTTTCTCATTTTAAGAAATACGACTTTATAGGCATTTCTAGTCCTGACTAGAAGGAGGTGCATGGAGTAGTGAATTCCTTATCAAAACTGGAATTCACAAAAATGGAAGTTAGTTTCTACTCAACAGAGCTCTTGCAAAGGGCAGAGAATTTGATTGTAGAGAATTTTGAGATCATTGGGTGAAGGAAGAAGTGTGGTGTGTGTTGCATTGAGGATGTGCGGGCTTTGCTGTATCATTCTTCCAGTCTTGTTTCGTTTAGGTTTGAGATCATCTTGAATGGGGATGCAGGTTTTGGGGGGAATGTTAATGTGTTGCTAGATTTTCATACACGTCCAGAAGCAAGATCCAACTAAGATTCCATGGAGGGACTTGGATGTGACGCTGGCAGCAGCAGTTCAGGGCCCTGCTTACACGTTCTTGTCCCACCTCATTTGGTTAAGGCAGCTCTGCTCGAAGCTGTACACAGTGAGGAGCCTTCCACAGCCTCCTGTCACCAGTCAATGGCAGCATCTTGGGTCTGTGGTGCTGGGTGCAGAAGAGTGCCATCAGCTCTTCAGAAGGCACAAACTGCTCAATCTTTGGCTGTTTTCACCACAGAAGATCAGGTTGGGTGGAAATACTGAGCAGTTGCCAGCTGAACCAGCTTCTGAAAAGTGTCTGGATGATTCCTTTTGCAGTTGTGTATTCTTCAGTGTGATCTGAGAGAGGGTGCTGTTGTACCATGGTGCTGGTGGAGCACAGATACCTGACAGTTTTAGCATTATATTTGATGTTATGGTACCAGATCTTGCAGCTTAGTTATTTCATACTGTGTCTTATAGACAACAGTTTTCATTCCATGTAGCTTTTCAGAGATCAGAACAACCTGGGCTTAGTGGTCATGCCTTGCCCATCTTGAATTTTATGCACGGGTTTCACTGTGGTCATCTTTAGTGCATTAATTATGAAAAAAACTTACTATAGAAGACGCTAAAAGTGCTTTGAATTATTTTTGCAAGGATTCTTAAAGAGCAAGCTTGATTCTGAGGTGTCTATTCAGTAACATGAAGTGATGCATGCACTTTCTGAAGTCATCTGAAATGAACTTCTTTTCCATTCTGTAATGCTTCAGAAATGTAGATTAGCATATTTTCAAAAGTAACAATTACTTATCCTAAGGGAAGGGAAGAAAGAAAGTTTACATGTTTTAGGAGAAGCAAATGGTTAGAACACAGAGCTGAGATTAGCCTGTGTTCTCCCTTTTTACTTTGATAGCAAGTAGCTGTGTATGGTCTGTGCATCTCTTTGGGCAGTCAGCAGAGCACACTGATAACCCAGTTTTCAGAACGAGTGGATGTTAATCTTCATAATCTCCATAGAGTTAAACAGTCTCAAGGGACTCTTTAAAAGCCACTCCTAAGCATTTCCCTCTGTGAGTCTGAAGTAAGTGATTGCTCCAGCAATATTGATGTTAGGCTCTCTTAAACCTAGCATGTTCCTTTTAAGTTATAATTTGACCTGATATACTACCTGATGTTCTGAAGTGCTAATACCAGTTTGTTAAAATGTGCTGCAAACATACAGAATCATAGAATCATAGAATAGTTAGGGTTGGAAGGGACCTTAAAATCGTCTAGTTCCAGCCCCCCTGCCATGGGCAGGGACACCTCACACTAAACAATATCACCCAAGGCTCTGTCCAACTTGGTCTTGAACACCGCCAGGGATGGAGCATTCACAACCTCCCTGGGCAACCCATTCCAGTGCCTCACCACCCTCACAGTAAAGAACTTCTTCCTTATATCCTATCTAAACTTCCCCTGTTTAAGTTTTAACCCATTACCCCTTGTCCTATCACTACAGTCCCTAATGAAGAGTCCCTCCCCAGCATCCCTATAACCTCCCTTCAGATACTGGAAGGCTGCTATGAGGTCTCCACGCAGCCTTCTCTTCTCCAGGCTGAACAGCCCCAACTTCCTCAGCCTGTCTTCATAGAGGAGGTGCTCCAGTCCCCTGATCGTCCTCGTGGCCTCCTCTGGACTTGTTCCAACAGTTCCATGTCCTTTTTATGTTGAGGACACCAGAACTGCACACAATGCTCCAAGGGAGGTCTCATGAGAGCAGAGTAGAGGGGCAGGATCACCTCCTTCAACCTGCTGGTCACGCTCCTTTTGATGCAGCCCAGGATACGGTTGCTTTCTGGGCTGTGAGCGCACACTGAAGCCGGCTCATGTTCATTTTCTCATCGACCAACACCCCCAAGTCCTTCTCCGCAGGGCTGCTCTGAATCTCTTCTCTGCCCAACCTGTAGCTGTGCCTGGGATTGCTCCGACCCAGGTGTAGGACCTTGCACTTGGCATGGTTAATAATACTTAACAGCATAAAAAAGGTTTTATCCAATATAATTGCAGCATCATAGAGGTAAAAGCCAAATTTTAGCCCATCCTATAATTTTATGAATTGTTTCAGTAATGCAGAGGAGCACAGAAGACTGCAAGGGCTAAAGGACTGAGCCTCTTTGTACTCAAAGGGATTATATGCTTTAAAAGCGAGTAGATTAAGAAACATCTTATGAAAAGACTAGCAAAATATTCTTGAAAAGATTTTTACAGGTGGTTTTGCCCTCAAAGTGAGGGAGGACAGGTTTTAGAATGCAGTGCTGAATGTCTTTTATTCTTAAAAGCAAGTCTTCTCTTAAGTTTGAATAGGCAACAGTTTCAGCAGGTAAATATATACTTAACCTTTCAGTAATTGTCTGGTTCAGTTTCAAGGGTGATTTATGTGCATCCAGCTGTCCTTATTTACTGCACGGATAATGAGGAATGGCTTCCCTGTTGTAGTAATTTATAATTTAATTCATCGATCTATAGGTTCACAGAAATCTTACTGTCTTAGTTAGCAAAACCAAAGTGAAGTCAGTCTGCTATGAATTGTTGACACTAATAATTGAACACCCAGTTGATGGTTGGAGTTGTACTACTTTGATCTTTTGACTGCTTCACAGGCAGAAAATCGTGCTATGCCATGTGTAGAACAAACTTGAGACATAACGTGTTCTTTAATCTGTAATTTGTACTGTGTTAATTTTCTGTGTGTGAGTAAGAAGTCTTCAGGCAATAGGGTTGAGGATGAGAAGAGATGTACCAGCAAGAACACCAAAGCCTGAATTGTAACATTTCTGTGGGTTCCTCAGTGGAAGCTGTATTTGATGAGGGGGAAAGGAAACATATTTGGTGAGGAGATGTTATCCATCTTCACACTTACTTCTGATGCTTTCATATTCACTGTATTCAAGGTCTAAGCAGTGGTCTGCCATTTTCAGGCACTTAAAACAGCAATAAAATAGAACAGACACTGGCTTAAAAATGGTGCTGCCCATTTTAGTTCTGTAATTACCTTGAAAACATTGCAAAAAATTGCATAACTTTGCACATGAAGGATTAGGTAAGAGTTTGAACACCTAAGTAGGGTAAAACAACCTCAAAAAAAGGATGCAATCTCTTTCTTGCTTCAGCCATGTTTAAATAAGATAACCCCTATAAGGCTTACTTAATAACATCTTGGTGTTTACAGTAGCACTCTGTTCGTATGTGTTTGTGATGTTGTTTGTTCTGTTCCATGACACTAATGACTGTAGAATTCAGAATTCATAATTCTGAGCTATTTCTGGTACAAACCTGAGCTTTCTTTTGAAATGATTTGTTCAGAACCAGAAATTTTGAAGGATGAAGGCACTTGGTCAAAAAAAAAAATAATGCCCTAACTCTACAAAGGGGCAAAGTTACTAAAGTTACAAAGATAAGAGTTGTAACATGCATTTATCTTTGGTTTAAAAGCCTTATGTTGACATGTTTTGTCCTGGAATGATAACACAAAGAACATGTTCAAAGTAGGAGCTATTTGACTGAGAATGTGAGTGTACTGTAACCTAAAGTAGTTTACCGCAAGGGATTCTTGTTCTTCTTTTTCATTCCACTTAACAGAAGTTGTGCAGCATCTGGTTATATCTAATTTTGGATTTTTGCTACTTTTGAGAGAGAAGCAAGATCTGAATAGCTGGGGAATTCAAGTATATATGATTTTTTTTTTTTTGTTTGATTGTTGTAGTGAAAGAATTCTGAGTTTTGCGTTTCAAATGCTGCTTCTTTGTCTTTCAGAGAGTATCCAGTCCACTGAAACAGAATTTGTGTTAGTTGAAAATGCTGGATTAATTCCAGGACATGCATCAGCTTAATTCTTCCTAAGAACATATAAGAATAAAACACCAAACGCATTATGAACATGCTTTATAAACTGAAATGTTCTTTTAAATGACTTAGAAGAACAACATGTTCTAGTAACTGGATGTGTTGTGTAATGGAATTTCTCAGGTCTAATATGTAATCTTCAAGTTATAAAAAAAATTTAAAACTGTACATAAGGAGTTCTTTAGACATTAGCTGAATAAAATTATATAGAGGAAAATTGCTTAATAAATTTAGGTATTCAGCTTTAACAAATTATTATTATTATTGTTATTATAATTATCATCATCATCACAGGAATGCCTATTTTAGCTGTCATTTTGCACTTTCAAAGAGAAAGCATTATCTAGTACAGTTCTTTCCCCAGGTCTGTCACTGACATTGCCTGAGCTCCTTTGCCCTTTTAAAAAACTGTGGGAAAGCCTGGGAAAGCAGTTTGAGTGGCCAGTAGGAATCCCTTGAGTGCCATATTCTTAACAATAAAGCCTAACAGACTTCACCGATTGTGTTTCTCATGTAGTTTTGTTCCTGGCTCTTGTCCCTACTATCATAAATAAAGGTAATCTCTAAAGGGGAGATTAGGCATCAACTAAACCAGTCAGTTAATTACACTTAAGCAACATGCACGTTATTAGCTTATTGAGCAGCGTCATCCAGCCTCCCGTGAAGTTTTATCTGTTTACGAAGAAGATGCCTTCCATAATTGTAATTGAAACACCAAAATGACTCACAGTTTGTAAATGTTAATGAGAATATATTATGCAGCCAGACTCTCCTTATGTGTTGTTTGCAAAGGGGTCACACTTTTGGCTTTTCAGTCAGCTTTTTGTCAGTGATGTGTTTCCCATCGTGTCCTAATGTTTACTAAAGTTTACTAACTTGTAGAGAATTTCAAAATTGGAATGATCCTCATGGGAATAGAGTACAAGTGTTCCTCCCATTTAGGTATTCTCCTAATTACCTCAGGTAAGAAGTGAAGCAGCCCAACTTCACTCAGTCCAGTTCCTGTAGATTATTATACTGTAAGAAGGGATCTCAGTTAACATCTGCTGCTACTGAATCCAGTTTTTATAGGTAATCTTGGTGCAATATTACATCATTAATGTGTTCCATAATTTAGATTTCTTAAAATTAGAGTTATTAGATTGAGTTATTGAACTTCTTTAACAAGTTGACCACAGGGTGCTTCCAGCCATAACAGCCAAAGTTAATACCATGGCATGATATCTTGAGATGAAGCTGCTGTGAGTTACGAACTTTTAATTTAGTTTCTCCTTTTCTGGAATAAAAAGAGGAATGTTTACTACAAAAAATAATGCTTAACTAAACGTATGTATCTAAATACTACAGAATATATTTCATGCACAGTGGTTTTAGCTTGTTTAGTGCATCACAGAATCATGCTGGAGGGTTGGTTGTACAACAGCACTCTGAGAAACATTGTCAAAGTGATTTTATTGTTTTTTCCTTCTGATGCCTGTGTTCTGTGGCCATGTTTGCAGTCTTTGAGTTGCAGCTGTCATATTTCAGTTGCACTCTCCGGAGTCTCTGGGTGCTGGAGCTGTCCAATTTTGACTCTTTTAGTAGTTGAACTGTACTCTTGCAGGTGAGGTACCAAATGTAAACCTTTACTACCATTCAGCTAAGTCTTCATGTGCCCTTGCTATTAGTACTGATTTTATAAAAGCTTTATGTGCTCTTTGGTATTTTAGAGACTTTAGAGATTATAGAGATTTCTTTATAACAGCACAACATGCAATTCATGTAATGGCATTCAAAAGAATAGGTGAAAATAATTGTTTCCACTTCTCACCTCTTCATTAAAAGTTTTTGTATTTTCTCTTAATATTCTGGCTTGCATTACTTGAACTTTTGTTTTAATGGATAATTTGTTGAATGTATCCCTCCATTTTTTGCAGGTGTGTTGCCATACAATGCTGGGCTGTGGTTTAGTCTTAAGAGATTTCAGTAGGTGTTTAATGTGCTGACAAAATTTCACAGATTCTAAAGTTCCAGTTTTAAAGATTCCAGTATTACTAATTTCTGTCACGTATTGATGATCTTAAGGGTCTTTTCCAACCTAAATGGTTCTATGATTCTTAGCCCTTAAGAATACTGAGCTGAGGCTCAGCTTTGTACTTCTTCCACTCTGTGAGATACCTCCTCTCTGACCTCTGTTGGTTAAATGCCAAGAGTTTTCCGCATGGAGCATCCTTTCCCAAAAGGGACACAGTGGGTGGCAAGGGTCCTCTTCAGCTTCTCCCATTTGGACTTAGATTCAAGGAAGATGCCTGAAAGATGAATAGAAATGAGCAGGGTGCACAAAGATTCCTACCAGAATTGTGAAATAGAGGCAGTGCTCAGGACTGAACTTGTAGCTGTTCTGGAAAACAGCACCTTGTAAAGAACCTCCCCTGGCTTAGCATCTCACTGCTACTTTTTCAACAAATTCTAGCTGAACATGGCTCTGCTGCAGTGTAGATACAGTTTGTACCTGAGTGAATATCTGGGATTTGAGTCTTGTTCTGCTGGCAAGCTGGTTCAAGTCTGAACACATTGTGCCTTCCGAACCAAAAGAGGAAGAGCCTCACATTTAGAACTTTTAGACTCCTGCAATTTAAAAAAAAAAAAAATATTTATTTTAAGCTAGCAATTATGCTTGGATTTAGCAATACTGAAGTTTAGTTTATAACAGATGTGAACTAAGAGGGGGTGATAACATCAGAAAAGGTAAATAGGAGAAGAGGAGTATCTTGTGTGTAGAAAACCCTTCTGTGAATCAGACCAGTGAGGTGTGTCATAGTTGGCAATTGCCCATGGGCAATATCTTCATATGGTAACATTTTTTATTCAAGTTTTTGGCATAATTCCCTTGGATTAGTAATATTTTTTTTTGTTCCTTGCCCCTCTTTGTAAAAGTTTTTTTTTCCTTTTTCATTTATGTCTGTCCATTTACATATGTATGTCTCGATCTCCTACAGCTGCCTCTGATTCTTCAGGGATGCTAACACCCTCTTCCGATGACCCTGCAATTCCAATCTCCAATGCCCACGTGTTTTTTCAGCTAGGCATCATTCTGCTTTTTCCCACATTTCTCTCATTCTCCAGAGGAATTCTTTATAAGCATCTACAGTGTGATTCTCTGCTGACCTTTAAAATTGTTATGAAGTCTAAAAAACATTTGATGGTCTTTCGCTTACTTGCACTCAAAGAGTACTTCTGTCATGTTGATTGCTACACCCAGCATATTCAAGCAGCAGGGTCCAGAACTGACTGCCATGATACAGGAGTTTTCATCTATGACTTTCTGACTAATTAGAATATAATAAGGGGGCTGGAGCACCTGCCGTATGAAGACAGGCTGAGAAAGTTGGGGCTGTTCAGCCTGGAGAAGAGAAGGCTGCATGGAGACCCCATAGCAGCCTTCCAGTATCTGAAGGGGGCCTACAAGGAAGCTGAAGAAGGACTCTTCATCAGGGATTGTAGCAACAGGACAAGGGATGATGCATTCAAACTGATACAGGGGAAGTTCAGGTTAGATATAAGGAAGAAGTTCTTTACTGTGAGGGTGGTGAGGCACTGGAACAGGTTGCGCAAAGGAGTGGTAAATGCTCCATCCCTGGTGGTGTTCAAGGCCAGGTTGGACAGGGCTTGGAGCATCCTGGTCTAGTGGAAGGTGTCCCTGCCCATGGCAGAGTGGTTGGAACTGGATGAGCTTAAGTTCCTTTCTAACCCAAAATATTCTACGATTCCATGACCTCTCTTTGCTTCAGTTTGTTCATGTGCGCTGTGGGAACAGTAATTCTATCAAATGCTCTTTAGAGCATTTATGAAAGCTAAGTGTGAAGGAAAGGAGTGTGGTTTAAAGAGCAATCATACCAACATTATTTTTCCTCAGAATACATCTTATTTGCTGCTGTAGAGTCCAATATCCAGAGTTATTAAGGCTGCTTAATTTTTGCCCACTCTTCCAAGTACAGTTGGGTGCCTCATTTCCATTTACCAGTTTGAATGTGTCTGTGGGGCTAGAAGTCTGACAGATGAACCAGTTATCCAGAAATTAACTATGGGGAGGCAAAATTGTATTCCTGAGTATGCAAAGAGATTCCATGTTTTATACTCCTTTAATTTTTAAAATTTCATTTGAATTTGACTTGTGAAGTTTGGCCAATGTCTGCTGATTTCTCTCAGTATTTCCTGTGGTCCAGTTTTCATGACTACTTTGAAAATCCCCTGCCTGTCTCTTTTCTAGAGTCATTGAATGGCTCTCTCTGGGACAGTGTTTCCTAATTTTGCACAACTCATTTTCAATCAGGTTGTTTAATCTGCATTGTTTAATCAAAAGTAATAGCAATAAATTCTTCTTTGTATCCAGTTATAAAGGTGAGAACTCTAAAACTTTCACACAATATTAAAATTCTAACTTTAATGGCACAAAGGCATATTTGACATGAGCTATTACTAAAGCCCCAGTTTGAAGGAAGCAAAAAATTGCCTCTAGGTTGGTACTTTTAAATCCTAGTTTCAGTCCATAAATTTGATTGTAAAGTTAAATTGAAAAACCAGAATATTTAACAAGAAACATAAAATTCTTAAGAATTGGAGATGCTTTCTGCTTTAAAATATTAGAACGCAGAAAAAGGGAAATTGAAAACACACATGAGCTTATTATCAAAAGTAATTGAGATCTAAAAACTGCCTTGGATACTTGCATATACCCGTTTAAAGTTAATAGAAACCATATCATATATCTGAGAACTTTCCTAAAAACACATCTGGAATAGTTGTCAGGTAGGAACTATCCAGGCGTATTCCAGCTAGTTAGACTATAACTCCTGTAACTTGGAACATCTTTATGTTGATCCAGAACACTGTCAATAAGTTTACAAAAAATGTTGCCCTTCACTTACTCACAAAAATGTGGTTCAGCATTTCATGAGTGGAAGTAGGTGCCTACTGATGGCCATTTGCATCCTATGTTTCAGTACAGTTCCCAGTGACATTTGTTTGCTATGAAGGAGATATCATGACTTGCATCTCTAAAAGAGAGAGAAAAATTATACCTAATCATAGAGTATGGGTTCCCCTAATGCTGCTGTCATTGTCGTGGGTTAAGAGTATAGGATATAGGGAGCTGTTAATTTTAATAGTTGTGTCCTGAATCTGCCCATATACGCATATATATACATATATACATATATATATATATAAAGAAATAAATGTAAAAATCCCAGAAATCCCAAGGACAAGACACAGAACCTGTATGCCATCTGACATTTTTTACAAGCTTTCCAGAATTAATCTGTCTAGGAGCTACTATGCTCAGCTTAATTATGGAAAGGCTGCATCTGTGTTCAAAGCTGTTGAGAGAGAAAGAAGAAAGTAAAAATGTCCACTAGGTTTGATTAACTGCTTTCAGCCTGATGAATAAAGACAGATGGTTACTAGTTATTTTTCCTTAATGGATTTTGGAGATCCATTTGGTGGATGAATTAAAGTTATAGGTCCCAAATCTGCCTTTGAAGCCATGCCTGCATAGACCTTAGTGATTCTAACAAATTTTGTATGCATCCAAGAGAGATGTTTGCCCTAAGGCTGTTAAATATGCTGTTAAAAAGCAGTTTTGAAATGAAAACTAAAAGTCAAATGATAGTTTACAATATTAATAAAACAAGTTACAAACTATGTAACTTGGGAAGGAGTTCCTTGCAAGGGATGATTAGGGTGAAGTGCCTGTGCAGACTTATTCCCATAGAATCTGTGCCTGTTCAGGTGTGACCTCTGCCTGGGGCTTGTCAATGTTTTAATACTGACTTGAAAACTTAGAGAAGTTCATTAAAGTTGTATTTGATAGTTTTGTCACACGGAAAGAGAAATAAATACTTTTATGGTGTAGGTTTGTTTGCACGTGTCAAATGTGGAGGAGGGCTTTAAGACAGGGTCTAATTCTGCAGGTGTGCACATGTTTAAATTCGTGGGTGTGAATGTTTCTGTCCTTTACTTATGTATGAATGTCTGTGTTTATTTTTAAGAATGTATTTGATTGTCTGTGGGTTCGGGCTCTCAAGGAACATTTAGTCTTGAAGGGTATTGGGACGTCATTCAGCAACCTCTTAAATGATCTGCCTAGTTTTATGTGTGAATAGTCACAGTGATTTCAGTTGGATTAGACATAACATAAACAATTAGATCTAAATCTAAACAATTTTTGAGTCAGGGGTTGAGGTTACCGTATGATATCAGATGTCTAAGATGACAATAAAGGGAAACAAAACAACAAAAAATTACACTGAGTATACTGATTTTTCCATAGTTGGTGGGTTGCCTAAAGTAAAAAACACCATTTAGCTAAAATGCTACCTGCCATAGGACCATCAAACCCCACATACATCCTGAAAGGGACCTTGAGGGGTCATCTAATTTGTCCCCAGGCACCACTCAAGGATCGTCTATCATTAAGTAATTCCTGACAGAGAGCTGGTCTCATTGACAACATTTGAACATGATTACAGCTGTTTACAAGCAGCACAGACATTTCTGGAAAGCAAGGGGAATGCCCTTCGGATCAGCATTAAAGGAGAAATCGGTGACATTCAGTATGTAGCAAACACACGTTCAATCAAAATAATAATGTAAGTCATTGATTACACACAGAGTGAGGTCACGACTCCTCAACAGGAAAAATACATGGCTTCACCATTCAGAAGCGAGAGACTTGTCCTTCAAGTGACAGAAGACAGAATGTGTTTAGGGCAGGTGACACTTTTTCATGGTTGGTTGATCACTTAATGCTTTTTTGAATCATCACCTCATTTTTCATCTCATTTTGCTTCAGCTTTCATTTCAAAGACTAACTGATATAACAGAGAGTAAAACCTAAAAATAAGTGAATCCATTTATGAGAGGCAGAGATGTTTTTAAGAGTTTGCAGGTGGGAGGGAAGGCATATTGCAGATGTGCATAGTTAATAACCCAAGTGATGATGGCGAGATGCTACCACCCGTTTTCTTTAATCCCCTTTGCAGAATCCATGCTCAGAGTTCAGAGACATGTTCTGGGCCTCCAAGTTGCATGTGATTTTTTTTTAATGTTGTCACTATCTACCAGGAATGACAAGTTATGTCGATGGTGTAGTAAACCTCCCCACTTTAAAGGACAAAGAGAGAGAGGTGCAGATAGACTTGGAGTTGAGGATTTATTTTTATTTTTTAAATCTTGCTTAAACAATATTGGTTTATATCTAGGTTGCACTTAAAGGTCTGATTAAAGATATGTGTTTATGCTAGCTGCAAGTTAGCAGTTTGGTTAAATATTTGTAAGGGTGCTATAGGGCCCAGATTTAAATGGGAACTAATAATCTACCACATGTACCTGGAGTCCCTGGTGAGCTGGGATTGCTGAAGTTAGCATCTCCATCACTACTGTTACCTGTCTTAGCTACTGAGTTTGTCTACCCGTGCTTTAATCTGGCTTTTGGTCACCATGTGTGCCTCATTTTCTGTTTGCCTCCACATTCACATTGCTGTTTATGAATTTAACTATGATAAAAAATATGTGACTTTTGCATAGATATTACCTAAATATTTGAAAATGCTTTATGGTCTATTATAAACATGTGTGGAAAAGGTCAGATGTAAGGCAGATGTTTCTCCAACTTGCCATTGTTTGGAGACATGCAAGAGAAGTTACGTGAAGAAGATGCAGAAGTGCATTTTTTTTTGATGTAGATATAGAGAAACTTCTAAAAGAGTAGCAGGCAAACCAGTGGTGCATCTCAAGAATTTTAGGGAAGAGTCTGTTGCTCTCAGAGTAGTGGATTAAGATAAACTGGTATCTCTTCTTCTCTAACCCTGATTGTTCTGTGAAAGCTGTTTCATATTACCTTATGAGAGAAGGAAAGCAGGCGAGTGTAATTTCTCATGAGGATAACATCAAGATAATTCCTGGCTGACTTGCTGAGGAGTACCTAATTGCCTTTAGGTTTTCTGATTCTATCCTCTTTTTGGAAAATAATGACAATTTGATTGATAAAAAATTAGTTTGGAAAGTGTACAATCCGCTTTGAGCTGTTCCTGAAAGCCTAGAGATCAATAGATGTCCATAGAGAAGAAAACCTCCCTTACAAATACACAGGAGTGCTCATAATCTTAATGATTTGTCTGATTTAAGATGTTTTGTCTATTTCAGAAAATTTAAAAGGGTGATTAGGGTTCATGGAAATACCAAGGAAGACTTACAGCCTATGGCTTTATTTCATATGGCACGTTATTACAAGACCTACTACTTCAAAGCAAAGATAGAGCTGCTGCAGGCATTGGATTCACAAGGGAAAGGCAGGCTGCAATTGTTTCTTTTGAAGACTGTATAATGCTAAGATGTATGTTGCACGGGTCCCTGCCAAAAGGATTTACAAGCCCAGTTTGGCCATGAGTACAGATGTTCCTCAGTCTGAGGTTCTTACACTTGAGAAAGTAACGAGATTTAGCTGAGGAAGTAATTACTATTAATATTACTATCTTTTGTTAAAATTATTTCTTAGAATATTGAGAAATGGTGAGCTACAGCTGTTTCTTCACTGCCAAGTGAATATCTCCAGGAATTACTATGTTTGAATTTACAATCTTTACAATTACTGTATTTCTAAAACCAAAACCTCCTTTAGCTTGGAAGTAAAATGTATTTTTCACTTTTCTTTAATGGATACATACTTCATTTGACAAGAATTATTTCCCCGAAGGGTTTATTAAAAAAATAGTTTGAACATAAAGGAGAGGTTATACAGCTCTATTTCCAGTTACACGTAAACTTTTTTCCCTTTATTCATGCCTGTGAGTTCAGAGATCTTAATTCACAAGGTACTTGGCTACATTCCTGGCTTTAGGCAGACTAATAGTTTTGCTGCCTTTACTGGATAATTCATGTGCTTCAAGTTGAGTGCCCGAATAGATAACTGGCTGAAGGAAAAGAATTATGTCAACCTTTGTATAGCAGTTCAATAATATTTGTAAGAGCAAAGTCTGTTTGCCTAAATTAGTTTTGTGTATGCAAGTTCAATAGTTTCTGCATCCAGGATTTATAGCCTGAAAAGTGCTTGTGTAGCCATGAAGTCCATAAAAATCCGAATGTATGAAAGTGTTTATATACTCTCAGAAGTTGTAGTCAACCAAACAAATGATTTTGTATGTTTTCTGCTCATATATATATTTAATCAGGAGAATGATTTTTATCTTTTTGTTAATGACTCATTTGTTGAAGCAGATTCCAACCTATTTTCTGCTGAAATTGTTTTCTAAGAAAAGCCTTGTATCCAAGAAGAGCTCAAAATGCAAATCCTTTACCCAAGCCACAAAGCACACGAAACACACAGAGCAGGGACCCTCAGGAGTAGCTGAAAAAGCCTGAATCAGCAAACACAATAGAATAAAATGGAAAACTGAAGAGTTCTGTGGTAAATCCTAGACTGAACTGAAAAACAGATCTGTGACTGGCAGAGACAGAGGAAGCTGAGATAGAGACTGGACACGTAGAAGTAATGTTTCATGCTTCTAAAGAATGTAATTTACATTGCAACAGGGACAGAAGAATATCAACAGACAGCAAATATTGGGAATGGTATGTGGTACTTTGGGATGAAGGGAAAGTGCTGAAAGGAAGAATGTTGACTAGCAAATTAGTGGAAAGTGCAAAGGAAGCACATGAGAAATGTGGCCAAAGAGGTGAAAAACAACACAGGGAAAGGTAACAGAAACATTCTGAAGGCCTTGTGGTTCAATTGGAAGCTTCTACTATGTTGGAACATCACAGAGGCTTTAAAAAAAGTAAACAGCAGGAAAACTTCTGAACAAGAAATGAAGCTATGAAAAGACAGAAGAGTGCTTATTACCAGAGTAATACCAGAACAGAAAAAGAGCTTGGCACTGCAGTTCAAAGAAGTTGTGAACAGGCGCAGCTTCCCCACTTTAAAAAAGGAACAGGGGAACCTGAACATTTTGCCTATTTTTGTGTTAAGAACAGAAATCGGAAGCACAGCCTGTAACTATCATGTTGAAAAATACAGAGCCAGCAAAGGATGACAGCAAAAAGCTTAAAGAAATAGGAAGGAAGTAAATTAATAGCTGGGAAGAAGTGATTGTGCCTAAAGAATGAGAATGTGGTATCAAGGATCCCACACACTGGCGAGGTATTCATGCGTTTTCCTGGGGAAAATCTTCTTCAGTGATACTACGCAGGATGAAAGATGCTGTGACTGTAGAATTTTGGGGGGATAAAAGTTGGATTTGGACTCAAGAAATTCTATAGAGACTAGCTGTTCATGTTGGAGATTACCATGCAAGGCTCATTCTGCATGAAAGGCATCTTCTTTTGCCATTGCTTTAATTGACCTTCCATAGTTAGCACTTAGCATGAAGACACTTGTGTCATGGGGCACACTTGAGATCTGCGAAGTCCCAGTTAGAAACATCAGAAACAGAGATTGAAGTGAGGGTAAGTAATGGCACAATGGAACAGTTCACCCAGGAGGCTTGTCTGAATCATGTAATCCGCTGCTGTTTGGCATTGGCATGGACTATGGAAGCAATATTGAGGCTTCAGTATAGAATATATAGATTGCCAAGGCATAAAGGGACAGGGCACTTGAGTTATTGTCTGATGCCTCTGAAAAGCTGGGAAGACAGACAAATGTCCTGGCAAAGGTAGGTCAAGCTTGGCTCAAAATCAGTTAGCTCAAATCCATCCTCCTTGTAACAGATGTTATGTTGATGCAACATCCTGATAATTTAAAGAAGCCACATCTTTTCCAGCAAAACTATCAGGAAGTGTGAGATAGGGTGTATATTCATAGCATAAGAAGTCATGGCGTAGAGAAATAGGAACACAAACTCCATCACAATCTCTTGTTAATGTACAGCTGTTAGAACTGGAGACATCCCAAAGTGGTAGAAAAGGAAGTAGATGCTTTCTTAAGATGGATACTGGGCATATGGTGATAAAACTTAACTCGTTGTGAAGTTGTGCTGAAAAGTCCTCAAGCAGCAATCTGTCACCCCTGGTTCTTGAGGGAGTTCATGAAGTGGGTACTGCAAGTTAGCGTTTCTCAGCCAGCTTTAGATCATACCCATCTGACAGCAACCCATCTCGTGGTGTGTATGCACTTACATGTAATTTTATTCACACACCAGTGTGAACACATGGTCAGTTTCTCATTAAAAGAAGCCTTCACTGGTTATATTTTATATTAAAAATATTAATTCAACTTTAATTCAGACAGAGATCAGTCCCCACCAGTTCTTCCCATGATTGTTCTTCAGTGCTGTGGGTGCAGATGGGTGTTGTGTCAGTGTGTGCATATGGCATCCCCAGCAGCCCATATATTCACCCAGCCCTCCAGTGCAGTGTGTGAGGGAGAGCATGTACACATGCCCATATGCATTTCAGTGGGGGATGTGGCAGGGGTGCACAGAGCAGAGGGGAAGACTCGTGTGGAGATGCTCTGCAGGGGCACGCATGGTGGCCACAATAGTTTGGCCCCTTGACCACCTCTGTCTGCTCCCCGCAGATTAAGGGGAGCCAGGGTGGACATCAGGCTGGAGGTGGTCACTTCTGCCCCTTGTCCCATTATGCAGAAGCTGCAGCTGGCTGTAGCCTCAAGTGTGAGAGTGGATGCTTTAAATGCCGGCACATCTGTGATCATCCAAATAATGTAAATAAGGAAGAGGAAGCAAAATTCTCCAAGGAAATCTGTAAGAAGATGCCTTAACAGGGGGCAAGGCATAATTGACCTGGAGACCAGTGTGCTATTAAAAAGCAGAAGCAGAAAATGGCAGAGAAGTGAAAATAGTTTATACTTCTTGCACTAGTGGCAGGATGGATGAATGAGTGTTCACAATAGTAATGACAGCAGACCTTGAGGGTAATGTCCCTTTAAGAAACTGACCTCATCTTTTATGTAAACTACCTATAGAGGTATGCTTTCATTTTTACTGGCTCTAAAAATTCATATTCAACAGATTCATCATCCCATAAAACCCCAGAGGAATCATGGAAGGGAAATGTGCTTGTGTCTCATGTTAGGTTTGCGCCCTGTACTTCAATCTTCCAGTGCCTAAAGTAAAATAGGTCAGCACTACATTTTGTATTGGAAAACCAAAGCATGTTATCTGACTGTGTGATAACTTAGGCTCATTCCCCCAAAACAATCAGTGGGGATTTTTGAAAGAGGGTTAAATATGGCTAAATTGTATTTCAATCCGTTTCGCTGGATGAATTTCAAAATTTTCCTGCTGCTCAGGTAACTTCCAGAGTACACAACAGGAGCTGTTAAATCTTTCAAATGTATTTAATTGATTACATTTTTTAATCCAACTTGCTGTGGGTGTTGAACCAGATATTCGTGTCAAAACTAAGATGGATGTTGTCACTGGCGACAAACTGAAGATTCTATCTCATGTGTGTTACATGTATACACTTAATGAAGTGTTCTTAATGGCAAACCAGTAATCACCCTTTCTCAGCTTTTAGGCTGGCTTGATTGTCAATTAACTACAGATATTTGCTGAATGGGGAGTAGGTGACTAGCCGCAGGTTTGTGCTAAAGCAAGGAATCTCATTTTGGGCTTTTTGTTGTGAGAGGAAGGTGGCACATGTGTGATAAAGCACAATTCTAACCACACAGATTGCACTACAGAGAGTAAATAACCCTGTCCTGACTCGTTTTTACCACTGCCCATCAGAAATCAGTTCCACTGAAACTACACTAAGTTTTTAGACAGGAAATTCCAACCGTTTGCTGTAAAGGAAACTGTTATGTTTTTTTTGTCCAACTCTATGAAAATGTACTTTAAACTTATAAAACATATAGCAGTTAATTTTTTCCTGAAGCCAGCGCTCGCTACATCATGTCTGTTCCCAGTGCTGTCAATCATTATCCAGTCAGCATAGTGTTCAGAAGGTGGAGCTGTCAGGCAGAAGGAATAAAAGGTAAGAAAAGGAAGGCTTCTGCTTTCTTTCTGATGCCAAGGGTAAGTGAGATTATGTCAAACCTTTAAACAGAGTCCCCTTTCTCTGCCCCACCCCCTGCCTGTATATAACACATGCTGCATTTAGCAATACCTGCTTTTACCCAGCCGGTGGTGGGGTGTGTGCATGCCTGCTTCTCACCCTTGCTATGGATGCTCTTGCTGACAGCCCCCTTGGATGGCTCTGTGTGGGCATCACTGCGCTTTTTGGGGTGACTGTGTTCTGCACAGCCAAGAGGAGTCCAGTGGGTAAAGAAAATGTACTGGTCTGGAGCCTCATGCCTGCCTTGCTGGGGCTGCTGTGCGTGGCCATGCTGGGCACTGGTGAGGGGCTGATGGTGTTCTGTGCCTCGTGCCTCGTTTCCTCCATGTACCTGAGTAGCACAGTGCTGCTGCCTGTGGGTGACAAAGCTGTGCTTATTACAGGTAGGGTGCTGCAGGCGTGCTTCGGGAAGCAAATCTGGCTTTTCTCACAAGTGGGCTGGAAAACTTTGTGTCCTCGGGTTAAGTATCTATGAAATGCATGCTTGTGAGGTTTTCTTTTATTGTTTGGGTTTTTTTGCTAATTTTATTTGCTTTGCCTGAGACTTTTTTTTTTTTTAAGGTAAATAAGTGTTCTGAAATTAAGTAGAAAAGCATTTTAATAGACGCTATTATTTTTTAGTGTCTCATTTAATCTTTACAAGTAGCTTTTTAGATGTAGTTGTGAAATTAACCAGTGCAAAAAGCAGAAGAATTCTTATGGTGTTCTAGTTTTTTAAGAGAGACGTTAACTTCTGGGAGCCCGTAGAACATGCTATTCATACATTACTTGTGTTTACTTGAATTTATTGTACTGGATATGGATGTTTGGTTATCTTTTAGTATGTGCATTTAGACAGTGCATGCTGTGTCTATGCTGCATGTATTTCCAGACAGTGGTTTGTTGATATCTCTTGGAAATGATGTATGAAATCGTTCGACACTGAGTAATTTCCTTCATTAGCAGAGAAAGCTCAGAGCTAATTAATTGAGTCTCTGTTAACACTCTGATCTACTTAAACCTCACTTTTGTTTTGCAAGGATGGCATTTTTGTGGCTTTATGTCTTTTTTTCCGCTTCTTCTAAAACTTTAGGTGTTGTTTATTTGTGTTAATCAAGCCTTTAAACTGGAGTGCTTGCCAACTGCTTCTTGTATTGTTAACTTGCTCTCTTTTTTTTTTGTTGTTTTATTTTCTCTTTTTCTCCTCTGGAATGGTGAATTAAGTCACTTTAGTTTACATAGCTATTCCGTGCAGAATTTCGTTTGCTTTTATAGGGGCACCTGAAAATAACTTAGATTTGCTTAGCAAGCATTAATATGGGGGTTAAATGCAAAAGTTAAGAGAGAACAAGGTATGTTCTCCCCTCACAGCTGGGTTTCTCCCTGGAGGTGTATCAGATGAAGATGGATGTTGGGCAGGGGGGATCCCTCTTTTCCCACGGTTGCAGACACGGGGGTTGTGCTTGTACTTGGGCATCTCCTTGCTTTTTGTAAGACCGCAGTTCTCCAGGGAAAAGCACTCTCTGAGCTTACCTGCTGTAGAGAATATGAATTAGAGCAATACAGGGGGGTGAAGAATAGTTGGGGATATTCCAGCAAGTGATTGTGCTTTCTCTGTACCCGTGCTGTAACTGTCCTGGGGAAAGGCAAGTTTGGACACCTCTGACAGCTGACATGTCTGAGGAGGCTCTTCTTGGTCTTCCTTCGAATCCAGGCTGTTATGCAATCAATCAAGCCCTCCATCAACTGGAACAGAAGTTTTGCTCAGCACATTTCTTTGTTAAATTGTTTTGACTGTAGTGCATTTTCCCCGTACCAGCCGTAGGATGTTTTGCAGGTGTAAGGTGCATTTAAATCAATTTTTGATGTCATTTTCTCCAATTTAAAAAAGACCTGAGGCAGGCACTTTGTGCGAAATGGTGATTCTATTTATTTATTTATACTGCCATCACCACCCCTTTCAGCCCTGCAGGGTTGAGGAATGCTGCTGTGTTCTGGGCAGCTACCACATATCACTAGCGAGATGGCTGCCAAAGGATGGAGTAATAATCTGTGTGCTTATCTCTCTGGGTTTTGTCAGATATTGTTCTGGCCCTCTTTAGGCGTCCCTTGTACAGATGCTGCTCTGTGTTATTTATTTAACCTGACAGTTCACCAGAGTACCATGGGAAGGGAAAACTGCATCCAGTTGTCAAAATGCTTTTTCACATGAATAACTGTGCGCATCTGAGCCGTCCTAGAGCCTTGCTTTAAGTCACTGGTGAAACATTTGTTCTGATCCTCTTCCTGGGAGACAGCACTTCAGTGTCCTAAAACAGAAGCTCCTGGACATGCAAACACTTTAGTGTAGTTTGGTAGATCCAATACCCAGTTTCTGTAAAAAATTAGTGTGATAAAAAAATTGTGAAGATACAAAGTAGCAGGAATTGTGAAATTCTTGCTTCAGTTATCTCGTGTGGATGAGTTTCTGCAGCTAATTTGTCTTTTCATTCTTGATGTGGGGCTTGTCGTTTCTGATGCCTAGTGTGAGTCTATGATAAATGCTCATGATTTAGTTGCAGTCAGTAGCGACTGCCTTTCCTATAATAAATCTTTAGATCAATTCACAAAGTTTTGGTTTTGACATACAAGTAGGGAGGAAAGAATTCTCTCTCTCTTCCCTATAGAGGATTAACAACTGTTCCAATTTCATGAGTTGAAGGGTAATGTTTCTGTGGATGTCAGAAACAGGTCTGAAATTCAAATCAGACTTGTTTTGATAAAAGCTGGGGACAAACCCAATGGCAGGCACAGATGAACACTGCTTTTTATTTCCTTCTTGGAGCAGCTACACCCATCCCTATTTGGGAAGTGGCAGCGTGATCAACAAGTTAAAGCTGTGTTGTAAAACTTAATTAATATCTGTATCTGTGGCTGTGTACTTGCTGGGAAGGATGAAAGGGGAAGGATTTGATCTAGAAATAGGGTTTTTCACTAAAAAAACAGAAAGGAAAGACACCTGGCCCCCAAACGCAGAAATCTGTCTTGTCTTTGGGATATTTGCAGGCCTCTTCATGTCTCTTTAGAGAATTCCAAGAATGCAGGTTTTTTCTTCTCTTTTGGGTCAGGGCTGAAAGAAGCTAAATGTGATATACGTAGTGCTCTGGTACATCTTCAACAGACTGCAGACTTAAAAAATGCTAAAAAGCAGGTATTTTTTCTTTATCGAATTAAAAAGAGGACACGAAATTCTTTTCAACATCTTGCAGTGACTGATCCAGGCATTTAGTTTGTGTTTCTTTCACCTGAAATTAAATATTTTCACCTTTCGGGACTGAAGACCCACCTAGAAGACAGAAATTAAGATCTATCATGATTATGGTGAGTCTCTTTGCAGTTGGGTTCTATTGACTATGGATTTTGGGTGCAGGAGCAGGCCTGTGAATAACTAAGATAGTATCTGCCTCTGTGTGTCAAAGCCAGAGATTAACCCTGGTAAGTTTATGGTAGGGTTAAGTAGGGAGTATCACAGCTCTTTCACAAATGAGGAAATAGTAAAAGATCTGGTAGGAGTCCCAGCCCTTTGTCCGGCATTCACGTTTCCAGCCATGTAGGTTTGGAGGCTGAGCATTTATGTAATAAATTATTATTGCAGGAGATAGCCAAGCCCTGGGATCGCTCCATGGATCTCAGTGCACATCAGCATCCAGGAGCTTGCTTTGCCGCAGTTAGAGTGGAATGTGTGGTGCACAATCACAGCACATGCTGATGTGTCTCTGCTTTACAGTGTAAAAACTGCATTAGTTACTTAAACTCCTCATTTACCTCCTGACATTGTCCTTTGCAAAACTTCTGCAGCATAGACCCTATAAACTCCTTCCCTCTCTCTAGCAGAGCCCTATGTTGCCTCATTTGGGGTCTTGGTGGGCAGATAGGTGACACGTTTCCTCCCTTGCTGAGAAGCTTCTCTGTAGGCGAGAAGAATGGGAATCAGAGTTAAAAAAGACATCAGGAGAGAAAACACCTTCTTAACATATCTTAAAATTGCAAAGCGCTGCGACAAAGGGAGAGACTTGTGAATCAGCTGAATTATTTGTTAAATATTTCTCCTTACCTGGTTGAAGGAATTGCACAGTTGTTATCGCAGCAGTCATGTGTTTGCTCCAGTTGTGCTTCCTGCGTTTGGTAGTTCAGTGCCTTATTATAAGAAACAGTTTGGGAATAAGTTTGGATAGATGGGATAAGAGAAGTTCTAATTAGTGTTAGCATGAGTTAAATAGCTGGTGCTGTTTGGCTTAACCTAAAAATGCCACTCAAGGGCTTTCTTGGGGTTTGAAATCATTGAACTCCTTTGCAGGTAAAGAAACAGTTGCTTGGCTTTGGCTTGGTTGCAGCCTGTGACAAAAAAAGTATTTATCAGAAGGATCTGGACAGTAGATGTTTGAATAGAATAATGCTGCTTCTTTGAAGTAAGAAATAAAACCCAACAATTTGAATTCCAATGTCCTGTAATTGCTTTCTCCATCTGAGATTTCAAATTAAAGCATGCATGTTTTTATTTTCCCTAGACACTTTTGTTAGAAGGTTTCAGTCTGAATAGTTGTATAAAACCAATCTATGGTTTTATTTCCGCTGTGTGTATGGAGTATGTCTTGGAATCTGTTACTGGTAGAGCATGAAGTGATGCTGTCAGCAAGAAGGCAAGAACACATGGTCTATCAAGCTTTGTGGAACATGCGAAGGTCCAGCTCCCCAAACCTTTGTATCTGAACTTCCAACTGTCATACGTATTTCAGTGACTTTATTTCATCACCCTTCTGGTTACATTTGCATGTGTTTCCATTACACATTACATTTGCATGTGTGTGCCTTTAATGATGGTATAGGACAGACCTAACTTTTCAAGTCTTTTTGATGCTTTCAGGAAGCGACACTGGGATAGGACATGCACTGGCTAAATACCTGGATAGCTTAGGCTTCGTTGTGTTTGCTGGGGTTTTGAATAAGGATGGACCTGGAGCTAAGGAACTGAGACGGACCTGTTCTCGGAGACTTTCTGTGCTGCAGCTGGATGTAACCAATGCCAAACAAGTCAAGGAAGCCTTGCTCAAAGTCTCAGAGAGGGTGCAAAATACAGGTAACAGTGTATTTTTCCCATTATAACAGGAGTACTAATGTAGCTGCTAATAAGCTGCATCTCTTAACTTTTGGGTGCATCATGGCTTCTGTGTGTCATCTCCATTCCACTGTCTGTAGGCAGTCCAGGGTATTTATATCAATGATTCCTGCTTTCTGGGCCACATGAAAAATGGTGATGGCTGTTCATGGAGTGAGTACTGTGTGTCTGCAGCTGCAGATCATCAGTGTTTTCATCAGTTCGACCTTTGTGGAGTATGAGACAGGCTTAGAAGGTTGGGGCTGTTCAGCCTGGAGAAGAGAAGCTGCTTGGAGACCTCCTAGCAGCCTTCCAGTATCTGAAGGGGGCCTGTAAGGATGCTGGGGAGGGACTCTTCATTAGGGACTGTAGTGATAGGACAAGGGGTAACGGGTTAAAACTTAAACAGGGGAAGTTTAGATTGGATATAAGGAAGAAGTTCTTTACTGTGAGGGTGGGGAGGCACTGGAATGGGTTGCCCAGGGAGGCTGTGAATGCTCCATCCCTGGTGGTGTTCAAGGCCAGGTTGAATGAAGCCTTGGGTGACATGGTTTAGTGTGAGGTGTCCCTGCCCATAGCAGGGGGGTTGGAACTGGATGAGCTTAAGGTCTTTTCCAACTCTAACTATTCTATGATTCTATGATTTCATGCTGTTAACAGACTTATGCCTTTTCTTCTTCCCAGGACTCTGGGGAGTCGTGAACAACGCAGGCATCCTGGGCTTCCCTGCTGATGGCGAGCTGCTCCCCATGAACACATACAGGATGTGCATGGAGGTGAATTTCTTTGGGGCTGTAGAAGTGTCCAAGACCTTCTTATCATTACTCCGGAAATCCAAGGGGAGGCTGGTTAACATGTCCAGCATGGCAGGTGAGCTGAACTAAAGTGCCAAAAAACTGCTAGTGCAATGGCAAAAACACCTAACTTTCTTGGCAAAAATGTGGAGGAAGGTGTTGGTTGTTCTTGCTTGTCAATACACCAAGGGAATTAATATCTATGTAATAAGTGCAGGTTTTTCTTTTGATTGGGAGGCTGTTTCCAGAAATCAGCCCTTAAAGAATCAGCTAAAGCAACTAAAAATAGGCTGTTATAGGAAAGGTGGTGAAATTTGGATCTTGTGTTACAGATGCTTTGAGTGATGGCTGTGTGAGCTTCCAGAAAGATGGGTGGTAAATCACAGATGTTCCTATAATATGTTCCAGCAGAAGTCTGTGACCATGTCTGTGTGTCATTGAACCACACTGTGGAGATGCCCAAAAGCTTTCTCTGCCTTCTGCAGAGAAAGGCTTTATTCCATTTGGGCTGGTTACATATAAAGTTTCAACCTTTTCTTAATACTTTGGGTTAACCAGAGCATAAATATCTTTTGGGTAAGTGCATGACATTTGTAACAGTCTCTAATAAATGTTAGATATTTCACTTGGGCAGCTCCACCTTTCCACCCCTGAAGGGCTCAGTTACTATAGTTAGGGTGAGAAAGCACAATAATGAATCAGCTGCTGAAGAAAAACATTAAATTCTTCAAAACAGAGTTTTAATTTTTGCTGCATCCGATGGCTCTTTTTTAGAGTACACAGTCCTAGAGCATGGTCTGCTAAAAACCTGGGAACTGAAGAGAGTGTGTGTTTGTATTTCTGTAAAAATATTTTCAATTTTTTCTTAAAAATTACTTTAGCCTAACTTATTAGGAAGATGGTATTTTTTCATGAGTGAAACAACTTTTTAAAAATTAATAGCATGTGATATGATTTCCAGTTTTGTCCCATAAATTGTACTTGCTATATATATATATATATGCTTTTATAACATGACTTCTATTCTAGGAGAACAGCTGAGATTAAGATGTAGGAACTGAAGTAATACAGTATCTGGTAGCCAACAGCTGAGGAGCAAGAATGCTCCTTTGAAATGAGACCTGCTAGAAGCAGGATGTCATGATGCTGGGAAGTATTTTGGTTTAAGACCTCTTAAGGATCTACTGTATCATCTGCTTCCCAAATGTTCCTTTGCCCTGTCTGCTTGTACCCTTCTGCACAGCTGTCCACCCAAGTCCTGCTGTGCTGCTGGGGTGGCTTGCGAAGGTGTTACCTGGTGTTCATGGCTTATGCTGAGGATGTGGCTGCAGGCTAGCTCTGACACTGCAATCTTCTTTTCTCAGTTTATAATCCCAAGTATTTTTTTGTATCTGCATGCCTGTGCTTATGGTTTGTTGCTGACACTTAAAGATATCAGCACTGAACTGTCAGGACTTTTTTGGTGCTTCTCTGCCCACCAGCCCTTGCAAGCACAGACCTGTTTTCTCTGAGCACACAAGCGAAGCTTGCACTTACAGTGTTTTGGGGCAGAGGTCTTGATTCCAGGCATGAATGCCTGAGCTTGTTTGCAGGGTTAAATGGAGAGCTGAATGATTTGCCTTTACAGGAGTTGATAATGACCCTGCTTAAACTATATCTGTTTACACAGATGTTCTTGCTCACCGGCTGGTTTGAGTAAATAACTTTCTCTTAATGCCAGGTCTGAGGGTCCTTTGGTAAAACATTAACAGAGAAGTTAGTGAGGTCTCATTGTGCTGGATCTATTCCTGTCTGTGCAGAGCTAATTTAACTGAATTTGAGGTTAGCCTGACCTCAGAGGGAAAGAGTCTGTGATTCAATTGGCTCAAACCAATTGAAACGCAAACTTATTCGGATGCATACAGAAGAATAATTAACATAAAATTGGCCTGAATTCTTCAAAGGTAAGAAGGTCCAGTGATACTTTGGTTGTTGTGGTAGAAAACCCAATAAACAGCGCCAGTGGCTCACCTGAAAATTCCCCTGTATCAAAGTATTTTGTTTTAAAAGATCAAACACATTGAGATAAATATGTAATGTTTGAAACAGGCTGCACTGGAGCATGTGCCCAACTGCCTCCTCAAGAGGAAGGGCTGCCCATTCTGTTCCCTCCTCCCTGCAGTGCTAACACAGCCTCTGGTGGCTGTGATGACCCCTAAATCTGCAGTGATACTCTGTGTGGTGATAACACCACACTTGTGGAGAAAGTAAAGAGGGGGATGATGCTCAGATTAAAGCATCTTGGTATTTTTCTAAAGCTGAAGAAGTGACAGTCTACCAGTTTTTGGAACAGAGAAAATCTCTGTATTTGGAAGGTACTATTTTTTGGAAGATTTGGGTTTGTAAAAATACAGATTTATTTTAAATCCACCTAAAATACTGTCTGTTTTCTATCTTTTCCATCTGATCAACTGCTGCTGGGATTGGAGAAGATAAAACTATAGGCAGGGGTCTGCTTCTGTGATGGGTGTTGGGGAATCCTGTTGCCCTGAGGGGTGTGATTCCAGCCACAGAAGTTTTTTGCCCACTGTTGTCTCTAGTTTTCTGAAACTAACTGGAAAGAACTTATAAATTAGCTTTATAAAGCTAGAATTGAGCTTACTTACCCTGTTGTAACTGTAGTTTATAATAAGAGCTTGAAATTCATGTTACAGTAAGAAGAAGAAACAGCAGCATTAAACTGTTGCTCCACTATTTATATGAACTAAAACATCATCTGTGTTTCTGAAACCAACAGTCATGATTTTCAGCAGTTTTTATGCTTAAATGCACTAAGGTTTATTTTTTTCTGCCGCACAAGGTGTCTTGTCAGGTGTTAGTGAGCATAACTGCTATAAGCAACTGCTAATTTACGACTTTCACTTTTTTTTAACCTCTAGAAAGAAATCAATCCCCTACTGACTTGTCTTTAACCTCAGTGAGAGACGCATAATTTTGGTTGTGCTATAATCTTCCTTCTAAATCATTAAAATAAAGGCTGGAAAGATCTACCGTCGAGCTTCATTATGTTTATATTGCTCCTGCAGGAGGCATTCCACTACCAAGGTATGCTGCATATGGTGCATCAAAAGCAGCTCTGGCCATGTTTTCTGGAGTAATGAGGCAAGAGCTTTCCAAATGGGGAATTAAAGTTGCTGCAATTCATCCATCAGGCTTCCGAACAGGTTGGTATTTGACATTTTGGGTAGTTCTTTCTGCCTCGCTTCTTTCCCTGTAGTCAGCATCCCCAAACAGAGCCCTGAGTGATTCTCAGCACTTGGACTTTTTCTCCCATCCTTTATGTTGTTTATGGAAATGAAGATCTGCATTTTTTGAGATGTCCTCTCCAGTTCTGCATCTGCTTGCCTCTGCCTTGCAAGTGCAGCCTTTATCCTAGGCAGAGCTTTCCTTGCTTTGAGACAGAGCAGGGTTCATGCAATTTGTGTCTTCCTGTTGCTGCAGCTTTGCTGAAGTTAACAAACCAAGCGTCATGATGTGTTGGGTTTGAGTGTTATCCCTTGCTTGAACTGAATGAGCACTTCAGGGCTCACTGTCAGTCCTACCTTTCTTAATACCAGAGCTGTCTTTGTTGAACTCTCTCATCTTGCATTGATGTGTCTGCAGCAATACCTGTTATCCTGCCTACTTGCTGTCCATGTTACTCTGGTATTTCCTCTCCACTCCTTCTCTCTGCTGCAATCCTGCTGCTTTCTGTTCCAAACCCTTCTCTTTCCACTGCTCTGAGCACTTTGTGCAGAGCCTGTCCAGGTTACAGACTCACCTCCTGCTGCACCCAAGAGCAGGATGGGTGTCATACAGGTCCCTGCTCTAGGACACGCCTGGCAGCTACCTGAGGACATCAAATCCCACATCTCTCTACTCAGCAAGTCCTGGTGACTTCATGGAGACCTTAATTCTTAAGCTGATGAAAAGCAAAATGGCCATAAATCCCTGCTGCCCTAAATGCCTCCCCTCCAGGGCAGAGGCTCTGCAGAGCACTGGCCTCTGACGGTGCCTGTGTGGTCAGTGGTACATGACTGAGGTTTTAGTGTCACGGCCCCATTGTCAGACTTCTGGATGAAAAATTAATGCATCAAAACAAGCCCTGGTATTTGAGATTTAAGTGTTTATTTAAAGGTTTTATTTATTTACAATGCTTAATGAACGATAGATGGGCAATAAATGCACTGGAAAAGCCACTGATTTCATCCCTACATGATACTGATGGGGGGGGGGGGATTAATAACTTTTAAAGAAATCTGGCCTAATACAAGCTTTATTCTTCACAAAGCTAGTTATTGAAGTACCAGTGTCACTTGTGAAAGAGGGGCTTAGGACTTGGCCAACACAAGTAAATCCTGTTCACCTCAGTTTGCCTGTCTTTCCTCAGTGACTCACACATGTTAATAAATACTGATTAGAAACACCCACAAAATGAGTAAGGGCTGAATGGTGAGGGGTAAGAGGAAGAAAAAAACACTGACGTGGCTGTGAGAGGCTTTTTAGGTGGAGCTGGTAACCAAATAGTGCATGTGCCCCATGCATTTTTTAGTAGTCTGTGCTTCATACTTTCTCCTCAGGGTAAAAGCACTCACAGCTAACTGGCACTTTTCTCTGTTCTTCACTGACCCAATTTAGAACAACTGTGAATCAGCATCATGGTGAAGAACAACTTATTGACTATTAATTATAGATAATTTTGTTTAATTCAGCCCAAACCCACTTGCTGTACTGTGATGTTGCTGTTTCAGGTATACAAGGTACATCCGACATGTGGGATAAGCAAGAAAAGGAGCTGATGGAGAACCTTCCAGCAGACACAAGGCAAGCCTATGGTGATGAATACCTCCTGGGGCTGAAGACCTACCTCCTGCGTATGCCTGCGTACTGTGACACCAACCTCTCACCTGTGCTGAATGCTGTCCTGCATGCTTTGCTGGCCAAGAGACCACATGGCTTGTACACCCCTGGCAAAGGGGCTTACATGCCCCTCTGCATCTTTTGCTGCTTTCCTCTCTGGTTCTATGACTTTTTCATTAGTAAGATGCTGAGTTCTGAGCCTGTCCCAAGGGCGCTGAGAACATCAGAAGAAGAAAGCAAGAATCTCTGAGGTATCCATTAGCATTTGTCTTACTTGATGAGATAACTGGGGAAAACTCTATTTTAAGACACTGCTATTTATTGTACTGTCTTTGTTAAATGACATCTACACTTCCTTACAAACAGAAGTAAATCTTTGTGTTAAAAGTAATGTTCAGGAAAAGCAATGGACAATCAGAAATAGAAATCTATTCCCAGATGGGGCATTTTTGGGGGAGTTTGAATGTTTTCCGGGTGTTTTTGTATCCTGCCTTCTGTGTAAGGTATCTCATGAGGTTACATATTTCCTGTCTGCTTCAAAAGGCACCACCATCACACAAACAGATGTATAACCTATTTTTTTTCAAAACAAAACAATCCTTGAAGATCAACAACCTTCTTAAACACCATGAAGAGTTACATGTATTTCTATCACTGAAGAGATTTAGAAATGCCTAATGCGAATCCTTCTCGCTGCATCTTCAGCCTAATATATCACAGGCTTTCTTGGTTCTGTTGCTGTTGAACCTGAGAAATTATTGACCTTTTCCCCATCAAGTTTTGTGAAGTATAGTTGTGATGTTTATCATGTATCCTCTTTGCTAGACTAAGCAACTTATATTAGTTGAGGGAAAATGAACAAGGACAGGTCAAGACTTTCATGAAGAAGTAGTCGATCTCCTTTCTACAGTATTAGGAAAAGTAATGATAAGAGTATCAGCTGCTAATTTTATATGACTGTCTTTGGT
Organism: Pezoporus wallicus; assembly: GCF_028554395.1. Taxonomy (NCBI): domain Eukaryota; kingdom Metazoa; phylum Chordata; class Aves; order Psittaciformes; family Psittacidae; genus Pezoporus; species Pezoporus wallicus. The sequence continues at coordinate 2,148,987 of NW_026636866.1, read as the reverse complement.
TATTCTGTCTCTTGCTTGTTTATGTCTGTGCTTCCTTAATTATTAGTATACTCTGATCTCGTGTCTGCTTTCTATACAGTTCCTTGCTTGGCTCTGGTGTTACGAAGAACTCATGGTTTTGCCCATTACTCCTTACACCTTCCTATGTCACCCTCTGTTTTGGGGGGAGTTTGTGCTTACTCCTCTAAGTCAGTTTTCAGGCAGGCTTTACTGGAGTACAGTGTCTATCTTCTGCTGGATTTTGGTCACTCATTTTCCCTAAATTCATTGTAGGAGTATTAGTTACCCTCCCTGCTGCTGGTTGTCCCTGTGCCCCATACCACAAACCCCTCACCAGTGCCAAGAGACTGGGCAACTCACCTATATTTCCTCTACCCCACTCCCATTTTTCATTGCCTGTCACATCCCCTGGCTTTGAAAGGCTGTGATATTTTGAAAGCAATCCTCATACTCCCCCTGCATTCTCTGGTTTGGCCATCTGTCCTGTGCCTCGCTTTGACAAGATGTATTCCTTTTCTGATGATGAAAAAGTAAAAGTTGTTACATTCTGGGTTTTAAATGTAGATAGACTTTTTTTTCTCCTTCTTTTCTGAGCAAATTCCAGTCTTCTGTCATAATCCTCCTCATGTGATGTACTCTTGCAGTCAACTGAACAAAATCACAGTTTAATTTGCATCTGTAGTACTTCTTCTTATAGTACCTCCTTACATCTTTTACATTAGTGCAGAACTCTTGTTAATGCACAGAGGATGGTCAGCAGACTTGGCCCACCATTTTAGTTTGTGCCTCAGTGTGGAAATCATCCTGCCCTGTACATTTTGTTATGATTACTTTTACTACTGTTTTTACTACCGAGTCTGATGTCCTTGCGGCTTCATATCAATCTGCTGATTACAGACCTTTGTTTTCCAGTGAGAAACTGTGACCAAATGTTTTTCACTCAAAATCTGGGACTATGTCTATCTCTGCCCATTTCTTCCTTTATTTTCCAAATTTTATTATTTGTCAGCAAAAATGCCTAATAAAATATCATTTAGTAACTGTATTGTTGTGACTTCTTCTTTCTTATCTTACCCTTTGAGCTTTGTGCTCCCTCCCTGTGCTGCCCTTTGTTCCCTTAGCAGGAGAGCATCGAGGGACCTCCTCCGGGGGAAAGGGGCAGGATGACATTTGGTGCCTTGTTTTGGGCAGGACATGATCCCAAATGGCTCAAAGGTAGCTTGTGAGCTGAAAGGAAAGGCGGGTGCAATGGGATAGAGAGCCAGGGCAGCAATCTCTGAATTTTGGCTACCTTCAGGGCAAGGGAACATACTGCCAGTTAACCTATCTCTATCCCCATCTTTGATGGATGTGGTTGTTGCATTTCACACACAATTTAGGTGTAACTTAGGTGGGCTGGAATTTTGCCATCAGGTACATTATATATTGTACAACCAAAATTCCTCTTAGCAGTCAGTTGGCTGTTTTGAGTAGCAATCTTCATGCTAAACTTTAATTCATAGAATCATAGAATAGTTAGGGTTGGAAAGGAGCTTAAGATCATTCAGTTCCAAAACCCTTGCCATGGGCAGGGACACCTCACACTAAACCATGTCATCCAAGGCTCTGTCCAACCTGGCCTTGAACACCACCAGGGATGGAGCATTCACAACTTGCCTGGGCAACCCATTCCAGGGCCTCACCACCCTCACAGTAAAGAACTTCTTCCTTATATCCAATCTAAACTTCCCCTGTTTAAGTTTTAACCCATAACCCCTTGTCCTATCACTACAGTCCCTAATGAAGAGTCCCTCCCCAGCATCCCTATAGGCCCCCTTCAGATACTGGAAGGCTGCTATGAGGTCTCCACGCAGCCTTCTCTTCTCCAAGCTGAACAGCCCCAACTTTCTCAGCCTGTCTTCATGCCGGAGGTGCTCCAGTCCCCTGATCGTCCTCGTGGCCTCCTCTGGACTTGTTCCAACAGTTCCATGTCCTTTTTATGTTGAGGACACCAGAACTGCACACAATGCTCCAGGTGAGGTCTCACAAGAGCAGAGTAGAGGGGCAGGATCACCTCCTTCGACCTGCTGGTCACGCTCCTTTTGATGCAGCCCAGGATACGGTTGCTTTCTGGGCTGTGAACGCACACTGAAGCCAGCTCATGTTCATTTTCTCATCAACCAAAATCCCCAAATCCTAGAATCATAGAATGGTTTGGGTTGGAAGAAGCCTTAAAGATTAAGTTGTTGCTTTGTTATTTGGCTGTGCTTGTAAGATGTAATTTCTTTTTTTCTCCCTTTTTGTAACAGGAATATTATCTTCCACATTGCAGACATATTCAACTAAGCATCTACATGGAAGATTTGACTTATTTTTTTTTTGCTTTTCCTTCGCAGGAAATTTGTGTTCTAAATAGTCATTTTGCATCTCTTCACCCAACTACAAAGGTATTTTAGCAAGCATCAATAATTGTGGTATCAAAGATTGTTATGGCTTTGTTCCTATAGGGATCTTATTTTGTCTCTCGAAGACAATTCTGTTGTAAGACATTATTGAATTATGTGCTATCTAATGGCTGTAATATTAGAGGTAAGTTTCTTTTTGCTAATGGTTTGCATTGCAAATAATCCAAACCGTGAGGCTGGAAGAACTGCAGAATAAATTGTGGGTATTTGTGGCCAACAAACCCATGCAGATATTAATGACAATGCCAGCTCATGCTCTCAAAGACCAATGCCTATGATGTGTCATGCTCCTTTGTTTACATATATACCTAATGCTATGGTTACATATATACCTAATGTTACATATATACCTTTGGTTACATATATACCTAATGCAAAGCTATTTTAGGTGTGGGAAGAGAGGATGTTTAGTTCAAGCACTGGAAACTGATGTATTAAAACCCCTAAACTAGCGAACACGGTTTGGGTCTATTTTCAAAGGCAGCATTTCTAACAAAAAGCATATGGCATGAAGAAAAGCATCTGGTAAGTTGAAGAAATTGGCTCTAACCCTAAAAAAGGTCTAATAAATAATACTCTAAAATGTAACTTAGTGCCCCACGCTAGTCAAGTGTGTATATATTAAACCCACATGTGTATGGTTTAAAAGGGGTTATAAGCTGCAGAAATCATTATTAAAGAGTAGGTTTTATACACTTTCCTCTGATCCAGCCTCTGGAATGTAGGTTGTGACTGAGATGTAAATGCTGTTGGATGCGTTTTACCAAGCAAATCCGTGACTGTTGTCCTGGGCCTCCCACTCTCCTGTGTTGCTTTTATTGCTCTGGCTGACATAATGCTCTTACTTGATGTGAACAATTGATTTTCAGATACGTAGCTTTGTGAGACAAAAGACGAATTGGAACATAGTTTGCTTCTGTAGCTGTTATTCTGGATCCATTTGCCCTCTCTACGGGGCCCCTAATGGTCACCTTATCTAATGCTTGCTTCTAGCATTGCAGGCTGGAGAAGACAGATAAAATATCAGGCCTTTTTGTGGTTATGTCAATAGCTGGCCATGGCAAGAAGCCATGGTAGGGAAGTTTTGGTGGCCGCTTGCCAGAGGACGGCCTCTGCATTTCAAGAAGAGCAGGAAGGGTCAACGTGTCCATGTGGCTGGAAGTAGGGAAAAGGCCTGGAAAATTTAAAGAATGTTCAAACAAGAGCTTTGATAGTGAATTTTGGGTTGGATATAACTGGTGGCATAGGAGAGTGGGGAGTTTTGGGTCACTGAGGGATATGGACTCATATGAGGACAGGGATTAATTGTAAAACTGCTTTCAAGGTCTGTAGAAGGTTGAGCAGACAATTTTGTGCTGGCTGTCTTGGTAATGGTTATGCACGACTTCTTTTTTTTTCAAGACAAAGCCATCAATATAGCGTCAAATACATACAGTAATCCTAACGCCCATTTTGCAGTAGCAGAGGCCAAAAATGGAAATGGGGAGAAAAGGAATAGTTGCTTTTTTTATAATTTAATGATCATGAAAAGAAGGTTAGGTATTTCTAAACTGAAGTATTTAAATTTTGACTGTGTGACCATTAAAATAACTTCTTACTGTTAGGGCATACATGAATATTAGAGAATCTCCAGATTTTGCCAGTTTGAGTCCCGGCTATACTGAGAAGAAAGGGGATAACGTCCACGTTCCTATGAGTGCATGCTCCGTATACAAGGGGTATGTTTTGTTTATAGTTGCCTAAACAAAGTCATTATAATACTTGTATGTATTTTTTGTATCTAAAGGATGATTCCAGGGAACTTTCAGATCTCAGTGATATCCAAACCCACTGCCTTTGCTGTAAATTAACTAGTCCGGGCACAGCACTGCACAGATGCAACTAAAATGGATCACGTTTTATTTGCTTGGATCAGATGGCCATGAACATCCATTCGTGCACAAGTCAGTTTTCCAGTGTGTTTCAGTCAAATACATGAGTTTGCTCATTTTTAGAATCATAGAATCATAGAATAGTGAGGGATGGAAAGGAGCTTAAGATCATTCAGTTCCAACCCCCCTGCCATGGGCAGGGACACCTCACACTAAACTATCTCACCCAAGGCCTTGTCCAACCTGGCCTTGAACACCACAGGGATGGAGCATTCACAACCTCCCTGGGCAACCCATTCCAGTGCCTCACCACCCTCACAGTAAAGAATTTCTTCCTTATATCCAATCTAAACTTCCCCTGTTTAAATTTTAACCCATTACCCCTTGTCCTATCACTACAGTCCCTAATGAAGAGTCCCTCCCCAGCACCATTATAGGCCCCCTTCAGATACTGGAAGGCTGCTCTGAGGTCTCCACGCAGCCTTCTCTTCTCCAGGCTGGACAGCCCCAACTTCCTCAGCCTGTCTTCATACGGGAGGTGCTCCAGTCCTCTGATCATCCTCGTGGCCTCCTCTGGACTTGTTCCAACAGTTCCATGTCCTTTTTATGTTGAGGACACCAGAACTGCACACAATGCTCCAAGTGAGGTCTCACGAAAGCAGAGTAGAGGGGCAGGATCACCTTCTTCGACCTGCTGGTCACGCTCCTTTTGATGCAGCCCAGGATACGGTTGCTTTCTGGGCTGCGAGCGCACACTGAAGCCGGCTCATGTTCATTTTCTCATCAACCAACACCCCCAAGTCCTTCTCTGCAGGGCTGCTCTGAATCTCTTCTCTGCCCAACCTGTAGCTGTTCCTGGGATTCCTCCCACCCAGGTGTAGGACCTTGCCCTTGGCATGGTTAAACTTCATGAGGTTGGCATCAGCCCACCTCACAAGTGTGTCAAGGTCCCTCTGGATGGCATTCCTTCCCTCCAGCATATCAACCGAACCACACAGCTTGGTGTCATCGGCAAACTTGCTGAGGGCGCACTCAATCCCACTGTCCATGTCAGCAATGAAGATGTTGAACAAGACCGGTCCCAACCCCGATCCCTGAGGGACACCACTCGTTACTGGTCTCCAGCCAGACATTGAGCCATTGACCACAACTCTTTGTGCGCGGCCATCCAGCCAGTTCTTTATCCACCGAGTGGTCCATCCATCAAATTGATGTCTCTCCAATTTAGAGACAAGGATGTCGTGTGGGACAGTGTCGAACGTTTTACACAAGTCCAGGTAGATGACATCAACTGCTCTACCCCTTTCCATCAGTTCTGTAACCCCATCATAGAAGGCCACCAAATGGGTCAGGCAGGATTTCCCCTTAGTGAAGCCATGCTGGCTGTCATCAAGCACCTTGTTGATTTTCATGTGCCTTAGCATGCCTTCCAGGAGACTCTGCTCCAAGATGTTGGCATGCACAGAGGTGAGACTGACTGCTGTGTAGTTCCCTGGGTCATCCATTTTCCCCTTCTTGAAAATGGGGGTTATATTTCCCTTTTTCCAGTCATTGGGAATTTCACCTGACTGCTATGATCTTTCACATATGATGGGCAGTGGCTTCGCAACTTCATTCTCCAGCTCCTTCAGGACCCGCGGATGGATTTCATCAGGTCCCATGGACTTGTGCACGTTCAGGTTCTTAAGATGGTCTCGAACCAGATCCTCTCCTACCATGGGCCCAAGGTCTTCATTCTCACAGTCCCTGCGCCTGCCTTCCAAAAGTTGGGTGGTTTGGTCAGAGCCTTTGCCAGTGAAAACTGAGGCAAAGAAGTCATTATGAACCTCAGCCTTCTCCAAATGCAGGGCAGCCAGTTCTCCTGAGAGCTTCCAGAGAGAGCGCACGTTGTCCCTAATCTGTCTTTTATTTGCAATATTTTTCCTAAAGAGACTGGTTCTGGGATCCTTTCTGGGGTAAAACATTGCCTGGCTTAGCTTTTTTATGGCTGTGTTTTGAATCAGCTGGATTCTCAAAATGATGCAACACCCAAGCGTGTTGTGGATCATGGAGTCATCATATTTCTAGGAACTCCTAAAGAAAATTCCTTTGAAATAAAAATCATGAAGACTTCAAAGGAAAAGCATTCAAACAAAAGATCTTGGCTCTTGCAAGGACATTAACAGGAGGGTGTCTTTTTTTCCCTGTTTCTTTAGAGTGTTAGGATACATAAATGGGAAGTATTGCCGCTGCCAGGAAACACCCAGCATATTGGATCCTGAGATGCCTGAGGTGCAATCATTCCTGCTGAAACTTGTCAGCTGATGTAGTGCTCCCTGGTATGCAGACACCATCCTAGGCAGTATTTCAATAAGCAATGCTTGTGTCATCCAAGCTGAACATTAAAGCTGTTGCTGTTCAATTATAGATGCATTGTGGCAATCTTGAGGCAGTGGGCTTTTACCATCGTAAGAGAGGTAATTGCTTTTGCTTTTAAAGCATGACCTAATAACAAATCAAGAATCACAGACATCTCATGACAGGAGATGAGTTTTAAATCTCTTTAATAGGATGAATGGGTTTTAAGCATGTTGTATAGGTCATTGTAATTTAAGCTAATGAATCTGGCTTTAATAACCTGCATGAAAGTAATTATGGTGATATAAACAGTCTCCACAGGTTTCATGCCTAGAATATGTAGGTTACACAATCCAAATTTATATCCTTGTTTGGAGAGAGCACTGAACAAGCTGGAAACTAATTCTGTGAGCTAAGAATTTGGATTTTGGCATCTGCCATGTGTGAGAGAACAAAGGATGGCTCAGTAAGTGAAGGATGGCTTTCAAATCCTAGTGGAGCCAGCTCAGCCTTTGCTACTAGTCTGATAAATCAGGAGAGGTCTGGGAGGTGCAGAGTGTGTAGCTCTTTCTAGAAGTGACCTCATAATTAAGCTAGTTTTCCTCCATCAGTTTTGCCTTCCAGCCGTGTTTCCACCATCTGGATTTGGGACTTTCCTCTTATGTTGTAAAAGGACATGTTTCAGACTTCGAAATAGAAGCTGAAAGATGAAGCAAAAATCAAGGGGTGTGAGAATGAAAGATCTAAATAAAACAAAATTACACTGGTTCATATAAACGGCAGATGGTGATGGAAGGAAGCACAGTGATAATCAGGACATGTGTTTGAGCTGGTTCAGCTCTGTTGGCACATCACACGTTTGGTCATGTTAACCTACCTGCTGTCTTCCACACCTCCCTCACCAGGGGAGATGTCTTTAAAAAGTGCCATTTAAGAGATCGTGAACTGTGGTAAAATTATTTACTTTGAATCCTTATTTGTGCTCCTTGGTTTTGTAGCATCCCATCCCACAAAACCTTGGGATGGGGTTGCCTGTTCTGACGTCAGTGAGGACAGTGGGGGATGCTCCAAGCTTGACCTTCTCTCAGTGGCTTTGGGTGGCAATGGGAGAAGCAGATCTTTTATTTCCACATCCCCGGGAATGGGGAAGAGATGTTGGCAGTGGGACAATGCACATCAGCACTCCCACACTGAGGTCTGCACAAGTCTGGCAGTGCTGATTTCTTTGTTCTCTTTCTTTGGTGGAGAGAATATCACACTGTACTTTGTTTCATAACCGAAAACCAGCCACATTATTGCCCTTCAGCCATAACAATTTCCATAGCAGCAGTCTGATTGTAGCCATTGTTGTCTGTGCTGGGTTTCCTATGGTCATGCCTTTTCAGCAACCAGTGCTGACACCGATCCACCAGCATCTGTGGAAGTCTCTGATGTGTGTATGACACAGCGAACAAAGCAAACAAGATGAAGAAGATGTGCATCTGAGAATGGCCCGAGGGTGATTTATTCCCCTGCTGTGCCAGTGAATGTTACCTTTTTCAGAATAAGCATTAGGAATCACTGTTAATGGCTTCTGCATGTCTCAGAAAGCATCTTAACGCCTTTAATTTCCCTAACTCAATTCATAGAATAATAGAATGTGTTTTGTTGGAAGGGAGGTGAAAGCTCATCCAGTTCCAACCACCTGCTGTAGGCAGGGACACCATCCACTAGACCAGGTTGCCCCAAGTCCCATCCAACCTGGCCCTGAACACTGACAGGGATGGGGCATCCACAATTTGTCTGGGCAACCAGTTCTATTTGGTGCCTGAAGGACAAAATCCTAAAGGCCTAATTTAGTTAAAAAGATTAATGAGGGAAAAGAGAGCAAATGTGATACAATTATGTTTTAGTGTAAGGTAAGAACAAGGTAATCTTGTTGCATGCTTGGCACAGGTGAATTAATGAAGTACAAGGTTAAAAACTTAGCAACTGAAAAAATGTTTTTATCACATAGATTTATGTTAAAATTTCATGTTGGGAGCTGGCTGTTTCATAGCCTCATTTGAATTACAGGTTCATGCAATAATATAGAGTTGTTTATATCCCTTCACCCCAAATATTACCACTATGATTGCAAATGTGTTTAGATGCTGGAGTGGGAAGCACTGTTCTTTAAAAGAAAAAAGAAAACACACACAAAAATATTCCCAAAGTGGTACCTGTCCACCAGCGTTGGCCTGGAAACAGGAATTTGGGCCATGCCATTGCTTCCTCTGCATTTTTTCAAGTGTTCTAAAGGATAGGGAAAGGCTAACAGCGATAACAAGAAAAGATAGATGTTAAAACCAAGATAAATGATTCTGCTCATCCTACTGGTTTAACATATGGTGTGGAGAAGCAAATGGGAGGCGGTGACAGACCCATATGCACCATAATGGACGGCTGTGTCCAAGGGGCAGCAGCACAGCAGCGTCTCTCCCCTCTCCAGTGGTGTTGGCTGTATTTGAGCATCAGGCAGCAAAAGGTGCCTAAGCATGAATGAGCGCAACATGATGGATGTGCCATGTACCAGGTAGAGCTTAAGGCTAAAACTGAGCAATGGCTTTGTGCAATGGAGAGGAAAGGGAGCTCCTGGTCTGGAGAGGCTGTGTCCTCATCAGTGCTGAGGTGCAGCAGTGGGGAATGCTGCCTTGAGGGGCATGGGGTGGCCTGAAGTGTCAAGTTGATGTGGAGTCTCTTGAAAGCATTGCAAGGCATCAGAGATTTCCTCCATGAGGCAGGGAGGAAATGTGAGCTTTCCCCATAAAGTTATCCAAGACTTCTAATAGCAGTATGTGCTGTCTTCACTCCACTATCTTTTAGGGGTTAATGCCTTAAGATGTGAGCCTTTCTGCCTATGGGGAAAAGATTCTGGGTAAGTTTGTGAGCTGAGAGGCAGCTCTTGAGACCTTTTGCCTATCTTACTGCAACAACAGTACTCAGCACATGCAAAAAATACTCTGTCCCAAGCATTTTGGGGTAATTGGCTCAGAAGTGCCAGATGCCTCTGTCAGAGTTAATCTTCCTTGTAAACATTTGCACAACCTCCTGGTATCCAGTGAAAGGTATTGGTTTTGGGTTTTCTCTTCTGACTCCACAGTGCTTGATCAGCTCAAGAGGACACTCTGTCCTGGCAGCATGTGTACCTACGTAAGGAGGGAAAGCAGGGCTGATGCAATAGACTGTGCCTGTGGTTGCCTGTCTGTTGAGGCCCAATAGCCTCATGTTCATCGTGGAAACTGGTTCCCCAGAGTCTCTGGTTGGTCTTGATCTGGTCTGCTCTTGAAAGGTTCTTGCTCCTTTGCTGTTTGGTGTTTAGCATCTAGTGGAAGCAGTATTGCTATGGCTAACATGAAGGGACAGCCACTGTAAGACTGATCCTGGCTCCACTAGAGCTTGTGGATGCTTTAAGGTACCTGGCAGGGTCCTACCTGAGTGTGTGATATACCTTCAGAGGCCTTTTTCCTTCCATAGTGCCATTAGTACTGTTTGCTCAAGCAGGACAACAGTTGCACATCAGGGCTATCTTACAGCTGCCTCCATCTGACAGCTCCTGAGTGTATTTATCTCTAGGAGTGGAGTCACTGGGAGTGAAGATAGATGTTGGTGTTCCTGCAGGGAATGGGCAGTTAAGTTATGTCTGTCATTGTGTCACTGGCATGCAAGCAGCTTTACAGGAATGCTGCCAGAGCATCAGCAGTGCCTGCAGGATCCCGGGGCATCTTCACCGGGACAGCATCCAATGCATGCTGCTATTGCAGGAGCCCCTAGACATACAGCAAATACTTCCATTGAGAAATGAAAGCTCTTCAGGCTTCGTTTCTTTAACCTGTTGAAGCCCTGTTGTAACCTGGGTCGTTCTTGGTTCTTAATGGATGTTTGTAAACGTAACAAATTCCTGGTGCAGTAATTAGGTTTCCAATGCTGAAGCATTTATGTCAAGTGTCTTAATTTTTATACTAATGAACTGGGATTCCCGGTGGGTTGTCATACAAGCTGTTCACATTCACAGACATCTCTCGGTGCCAAGTATCATTGGTACCTTTTGGGAAGCAGTAGTGGCAGCAGTTTGCTCCTCCTGTGACCCCTCCATGCTGTCAAGCAGTTTGCTCTCAGCTCATGTCAGGGATGACTGACAACCCAATTCCCTTTAGGCAGTGGCGCTGGTTGCTAATTTTTCCCATGATCAGCTTTTTCTACCCACTTTTAACCTAAACTCAGCAATGCTCCTTTTTGTCCCCGGTCTGATTTATTCCAAGACTCCAGTATGACTTGGGACCAGTGGTAACTGTGTAAAGCAGGTGATGCTCAGGCACAACCTGTCTCATGTGTGCACTGTATGGAGGGATGTTGCTGGCACCCTGTAGTGCTCACAGGGACCTTGATAGCCATCGCTCACTGGTAATGTGTGGCAGCAGAACATGCTGCTGCCTGCTTGGGTGCCACCACTCAGGTGATTGTGTTTAGACAGCAATCAGAGCTGGCAGCTCTTTGTCAGCATCTTAACTAAACAGTTGACTACACTTAGCTAAATATTTACAGCATATTTGCACCTGGATTTTAGCAAGAAACCCTCTTGCATACAGAGATGCTTTGAGTTGTGAGGAAAGATGCAGCGCAGTGAAGAAAAGTAATCCCAAGGGTTCCTAGAAGTCATGCTAATTTTACCAAACATAAGCATCTCCTCTGCAGCTGAGCTATGATCTCTTTAACTCCAAGAAGCTAATTCTTATAAGGGAGACAAGCAGATGATTTGGCTGTTTTTCTGTTGTAATGGTAAATGAAAAGGAAAATCAAGCTGGAATGGAGGTGGCCATCTGGAGAATTTGAAGAAAATCAGGGATTTCCATGGCTGAGCTGCATCTGAGGAGACTGGTGTTTTGAGAACGTGTCACCTTGATGTGTGCCACCAAGAGAGGCAGGCAAAACAGCTCCTGTCTCCAAATGATAGAGGTGAAAGTAATGGGAAGCAAGGGAACGCGTCCTAGTGTGTTGCAAGGAGCTGGCAGGAGAAAGCTAATGAGGCATTCTGGATGCCAGCACAGTAAAATTAGAGCTAGCTACAGTACATCTCCCATCAAACCTAATGCTGCCTTTCCAATAGGAAAGGGGGTACTGAAGGTACTGAACTGCACCTAGCCCAGACTAGTATCTATTGGATTTACTAGTCTTGCAGTTCTTACGGTTCTAGAAAGCAGAGGATGGTCTCTGACTTGTCACCTTTGAGGTCATTATGTAGGAAGGTTTCCCTGTTTTTATCAAATCATCATTGCACTCATATGCATTTTGGGACACGTGTCTGATTGCTGGTATTGCAGGGTTACACCTGAAGCAGGTAATTCTCACTGTCTGCGTCAGCCTGTAGGAAGCTGTTTGCAATGAGCAAGTTTGGGCTTCTCTGTTGTCAATAAAATATATGTTTGTACACTCCATGAATGTAAAACTAGTGATAAAAACAGTGGGAGCCAACCTGAACGAACTATGGAGGTGGTTTGCAATCAGGTTCAGGGGATACTCCCCACTTAAAGCTTTAGTTAGTTTGAGCAGAAATTAACTCTGTAAATTTTGTTTCTGGGCTAGGAAAGAAACACCAACCGTTCAACCTCCTTGCAGTCACACAGCCTCTCCTTCTTTAGCTATACTCACTGAGCTGAGGCAACGATATTCTCAACCTGAGTAAACGCTTACTGCCGAAACCACTTAGAACGGGATTCACAGGGTGTTCTGATTCAAATCCCTGTGAACAACAAAAGCCAAGGGAAGAAAAAAAATAATAATACAAGCTTGAATTTGCAAATGAAATGATGTTTCATGCATAATTCAGAGGAATAGTGAAATCTTCCCAGGCATGAGAACCGCTGAGGCTTCACGTGTGTGCAGCTGGCTGGCCGGAGCCTTGCCAAGGCTCCTAGTTTGTTTCTTCTAAGCAAAAAGCATTTTGTAGGGAGGAAGCCAAGCCCCAACATCAGCAGCCTTGTTTCTTGTAGTCAGCTAACGCTCACCCAGGAAGTACAAAAGGTTCAAAGCTGGTCAACCCTGTGGCTAGACTTAACTCTGTTCATAAGCTCTGAATAGATAACATAGGTATGAATCAGCCAAGCCCAAAATAAAACACAAAGAAATGGGGAAAACTGTCTCATCTTATTGACATTAAGGTTGAACTGGAGAGAACTCCCTCATCCTTCTCACCTAATCCTTTCCTGACAGTGGGTTTTTGGTTTCTTTCTTTGTGCCCATAATACACCTTAGGCTGTATCTGGGTAGAAGTCCTCATCAGACAGCATTAGCTGAAGTGCACCCCTCTCTCTGGAGCCCTTACACCCCTCTCTTTGGTCCAGCTAGGCGTCCTGAAACTGCTTTTGCTGCTGCTTCATCTGTGTGACTAGCTGTGCTTCTTAACAAGGTGACTGACTTTTATTCTTTCAAATCTTACCCAGAAGTACAATTTTTATCAGTTCTACAGAGATTCAAAGAAATATGAATGACAGCCTCTTAAATATTCCATGATTTCACAGCAGCTGCCACCAAGGGCTTGTATGATGATGGAGTTTATGCAGCCAGAAGGGCAAGTTGTTCTGCAGTTAAGTGGGAGATGCTGTAGTTGTGTCACAATCTGCCATCTGTCATGAAAATACAGCTGAAAAGGCAGGAAGGGTGGAATTTACAGCATGATTACATCCTTGCAGTGCCTTGGTGTCCTTTTTGTCCTGCAGGAATACCACTCGGCTTCAATGAGGTAAAATTGTGGTTGGACAAAAGTGATGGATGTCTGTGAAGGTAACCGTATGGTGGTCAGTGATGGATGGTTGGCCATCTGTGTGCTAATGAATGATGCTCTTCTTGGAGTTACTCCCCAGAGGGTAGAGGGAGGGGCTCAGCCCTTCTGTGTCTGTCTGTACATGATCCTGTCATGGATCGAATGGGCAGGGTGTGAAGGGAAGGGGAAACTAAAAACCTTTATTTTTCTAAAACTAAAGTTTTCTAAAACTAAAGTTTTTTAGTTTTCCCTTCCCAAGGTAATCCTGTCAGACACAGTAATTCCTGCAAAGCCAGCCTAGCCACCAATCTGAGGAAGTGCCAAGTGTCTTGGACTTCAGAGCAGCGTAATCATAGAATCATAGACTGGTTTGGGTTGGAAAGGACCTTAAGATCATCCAGTTCCAGCCACTCTGCCATGGGCAGGGACACCTCACACTAAACCATGTCATCCACTTGAACACTGACAGGCATTTACCACTTCTTTGAGCAACCTATGCCAGCTCCTCACCACCCTCACAGTACAGAACTTCTACCTTATATCAAACCCAAACTTGCCCTGTTTCAGTTTGAGCCCATCACCGCTTGTCCTGTTGCTACAGTCCCTGATAGAGTCCTTCTCCAGCATCCCTATAGGCCCCCTTCAGATACTGGGAGGCTGCTATGAGGTCTCCACGCAGCCTTCTCTTCTCCAGGCTGAACAGCCCCAACTTCCTCAGCCTGTCTTCATACAGGAGGTGCTCCAGTCCCCTGATCATCCTCGTGGCCTCCTCTGGACTTGTTCCAACAGTTCCATGTCCTTTTTATGTTGAGGACACCAGAACTCTACACAGTGCTCTTTGTTTTATCTCATACAGAGACCCTCAGATGGATCGGATCAGGAGAGTGAATTAGGTGTAAATTTTAGATACCAATAGTTATTGCTTAGAAAACCCAGAAATAGCAAACCTCTTAGAAGCCGTGTCAGAGCTAAGCTATGTCCCCTATCCTGGCAGTGAGATTCACAAAAGTGAAGAGCAGCTCCAGCATTTCCCCTGCACTGTGCCAAGACTGGGATCTGTTTTCTTTCTGGGACTTTGGGCAGTGGAAGGGATGCTCTGACCATGCCACAGACATTGAAGTTATGTGGTGTGTGCTGTTTGCACTGGGGCACACTGTGCTCTTTCTACCTGACCTTCTAAATCACCTAATACTTAAAGGTCTGTGCATGCCAACATTTTGAAATACATTAATGTGACATACAATCACAGAATAGTTTGGGTTGGAAAGGACCTTAAGATCATCCAGTTCCAACCCCGCTGCCATAGGCAGGGACACCTCACCCTGGACCACATTGCCCAAGGCTCTGTTCTGCCTCAGTTCCTTCCCATGAGTCCCATGGAGTGCTGATCTGCATCATCAGGCTCATAACTCCTTCCAAAAGTGTTGTGTGCTAATGTGTCTACCACCAGAGTGTTCTCATTTCCAGCACAGCAATAACGTTGTTTTAGCAGTTGGGCTTGCCTGCATCTTCAAGCATGAAGTCAGAAGGAACCTGGATAATGCAGTCATTTTAAATGGGCTGGTTCACTTAGGAAACCTTCTGCTAATTCCTGCTGTTTTCCAAGATGCTAAAAGAATTTAAAAGACAATAATGTATGCTGTTGTAGACAAAATAGCACAATTAATTGCATTTTTTTTAACCTCTTTCATCTTGCAAAATTGCAAGAAGGTTTAAAACCAGATGAAAGGATGTGAAAGAGAATAATTAAGAATAATAAGATGTAGGATTTGCCTCATAACAGGTTTATTACTTTAGTGAGATGTATCAGACATCTCTATGTAGAAACATACATACCATTTTCTTTTTTTGCTTAGAATCATAGAATCATAGAATAGTTAGGGCTGGAAAGGAACTTAAGATCATTCAGTTCCAACCCCCTGCCATGGGCAGGGACACCTCACACTAAACCATGTCACCAAAGACTCTGTCCAACCCAGCCTTGAACACCACCAGGGATGGAGCATTCACAACTTGCCTGGGGAACCCATTCCAGTGCCTCACCACCCTCACAGCAGAGATTTTCCTTCTTATATCCAATCTAAACTTCCCCTGTTTAAGTTTTGACCCGTTACCCCTTGTCCTATCACTACAGTCCCTAATGAAGAGTCCCTCCCCAGCATCCCTATAGGCCCCCTTCAGACACTGGAAGGCTGCTCTGAGGTCTCCACGCAGCCTTCTCTTCTCCAGGCTGAACAGCCCCAACTTCCTCAGCCTGTCTTCATACAGGAGGTGCTCCAGTCCCTGATCATCCTCATGGCCTCATCTGGACTTGCTCCAACAGTTCCATGTCCTTCTTAAGGGACAGCCAGTGGGCAAAGAGGGGGTAAGAAAACAAAGTTATTCTCAACTGTACAATTTATTCTGCTTAGGACTGTTATAACATTTTCCAGGAGGGAACTGAATTTAGCATCCCAAAAAGGGATAAGGAGTTCCTCCTGCCCTTGCAAAGCATGACATGAGCTCCAGGAAATGAGATGGCACCTTCTCAAAGGAGCGTGCTCGCCACCCTCATCCCTTCAATAAGCTGTTGCTAGGATGAACACCCTTGCCTGTTTTTGGCCATGTGGGCTGCAGCTCCAGCAGAACACAGCTGGAGATGGCTGTAACCTGTTTCCTGCCTGTGCACTCCTCCTCACCTCCAGCTGCACAGCTGCTTGTACGGAGTGCAGATTGTCCTGACTCTGCACGATATGGATGCTTATAGAGAGTGAACCAGCCTTGCACAAATGCATTTTGCTTCTTGGCTCAGGACCCCTGCAAGGCAGTGGAGCTGCTGATGGTCTGTGGGACTGGATATGCACAGTAGTCATTCAGCTGAGTACCTTTCAGGCACTCTCCAGTGCTGCATTTATACCAGAAGTGAATGAGTCAAATTCTAACACTTTTTGTGATTTTCTATAAATCTATAGGCACTTGGATTGCTACAGATCACTAAATAGTTTAATGTGTCCTGCTGGCAGCAGCATTCATCAGTTCCTTTTTGTTGAGCCAAACGATTTGTGCTTGACAAAAACATATTCACCTCTTCTGATGTGAAGATGTCCAGAGATGGATCCTACTCTGCTGCAAGCTGCAGTCCAAGCTGTCCCCATCCTGTGTCACCTCCTGAGCCTTCTCCTCCGGGTACAGCAGTGAGGCTGTGTTTTATACAAGTGAGCTCCAGCCATGATGTGAAGGGAAAAGCAGAATGTTGTTTCAGTTGGCCATGGCTGCCCCAGTAAATCTGTCTACAGAATGCTACCAGAAATATGCTGATGAACTTCAATTATTCAGCTAATTGGGAGATGAGTTAATTTTTGGGTCAAGTAGTGCAAACTGGTCAATGGGTTTAGAGTTACCCAATCTGATAGCGTTTTCATTTTCATTTTTTCCTCTACTCTAACAGTTAATATTATTTACTCTTTCCAGAGAGAGAAAAAACAATCTCAAGTGTTCTAAAAGCTGTGACCTGAAGCCTTTCATTTTGTTGTGAAGTCAAGGGCAAGGCTTGTATTCAGAATTGCAGAGAGGTAAACAACAATGTGGATCAACATAATGAAAATTATTCAGCTGAAAGAAAAAGCTGAAAAAGCTACACCACAAACCTGGAGACCAAATGTTTGCTGGTAAGTGTGGTGGAACATCTATAAAGAGATGGATGTGTTCAGAGTGGCAAAGACCAAATTACCCTCCCAGCAAAGGGGCCACTAAGTGAGGTTTCTATCCCAACAGCAGCTGCTTCTTGCTGATGTTGGTGGCTTTTCTGTGAAATAATGGGGCAATTATGCCTTGTTGACCTCGGGAGTGTTTGTAGGGAACAAAAGGAGAAGTGCCACAGCAGCAGCATCACCCGCTGGCAGGAGCTCCAGGGTGTCTCTAGGACAGGAAACTTGAGTTGTACTTTTATATAGTTCCTTGCAAATAACATCCCTGGATGCTGGAACGTCCTTAGCCCCACACAACAGCTTTGACCCCTACAAACTGTGTGAGGATGAACTGGGGCTGATGGAGGTGGTTGTTGTCCTCTCCCTGTGCTGTGGGTGCTGTCAAATTTCCCTTTCACAGCCACAAAGGGCAGTGTGATGCGGGAGCACTGCAGTAGTGTGGATGGGCTGAGTTGTGCAAGGTAACAGAGCACTCCCCCAAATTTCCTCTCTAGTGCCTTAGCTTCTGAGGCTAATGAAGCTTTGAGGGGTAATGTGAATTGCTGCGTAAATTGATATCCTTTGCTAATTGCATCAGCATTTTGCTTTGATGAAAGCGTAGGGTAAGGTGCCAGGAAACTAATAACATGCAACATCAATAGCTACTTTACAAAAAACCAAAAGTCGATGATTGATTGAATGTCTGACGATTCATGGAGCCATGAGTCAGGTCACCAGGAGTTGTTTCTGAAGGGTTCAGTGGATGATTATTTCAACATGGTGAAGAAAAAAAATCAAAGCACAAACCTTGTCTGAACATCTTTCACGTTACTGAAAGGAAGGTCACTGTGTTCTGCTCACTCACATGGGACTCATCATCGCTCACATGGGACTCATCATCACTCACAAGTTGCTTCTATCCTCTTCTAGTTTTTTCCCTTCCTTGATGGCCAGACACTTGTCTCACTCCAATTGCAGAAAATCAGGTGGCCAGAAATGCTACTGAAGGTCTTCAGGGCCAGATCACTCACAGGCCAGGGCTGCTGTGAATTGCCTCACAAGCATTTTGGTGGCCAAACTGGGATGAGGCAGATTGCCTCTCTTTAGCTTGGGGTCTGATGGAAGGAAAATTCCTGGTATTCTTGTATGGCACTGCCAAGCACCTCTGTGTCAGATGGTTGGTAGCAAACAGATTGTTATTACCTGGCAGTTGGCTGGAAATTGAAGCTCTTCCACTCAAATTTTCCAAGGACATTAAAAAGCCTGTTGAAGCCATGCCATTCACAGAGAGTTGGGGCCTCATTCTGCAAGGCTGTGACCATTCCTGCTGGCTGCAGCAGTCTCCCTTGCTCCTCACTGCAGCTTGTTACACAGATTTTGGACACTTTCATCTTGGCCTTGTGATGAGCTCCTGTTACTGCTGTGGTGTTGACAAATGCATTTGATACCTACAACTTCTTTGCTCCAGCCAGACTCCTCTCCATCACCGCTATGTGAACCAGAAATGTTTGCATGGGCAGCAGGATCACGCCACGGTCTCAATGGAGACATGTAAGCCAAGGGCTGATTTCGCTTCCCCACTGAGGGGAAGCCTGATGTGTATTCAGCACCCTTATTTTCTTAGGCATAATTTGTTATACAAGCGCTTTGTGGTGGGCCATGAGGAAGCACTTGGTTCTCTGCTGGTGCCAGAGGCAGTGTGGGTGATCTCTCAGCCGGCAGCACAGGAACAAAAACAAACACCCTAACAGATGCTGCAAACACGTAACTCCCTGTTAACCACAGCCAAAATCACTGCTGCCTCTTGTAAATATTTAGCAATGCCAATGGAGCGTGAGAAAGTCTGAACGAGCAGAGTAGGAACGAGCCCAGAGGTGGAGGGATGCAGGATGGTGTTTTGGGGATGCACACGCACCCACCTGGTCGGAGCCAGTGGTTAGAACACGTCAGTGCTCCTGAAGGTCATGACTGAGGTGTATAAAAGCACTGCTCGTGTCTGAATGAAGCAAGAAGAATGCCATTGAATACACATAGGGAACCATGGAGGGTTGTCCACTATGGTTTCCCCACCCTTCAGCTCCTAGTTTCACCTGCATGACTTTTATTCCCATCTAGTCCTTCTTTCTGTCTTACAGGTACCAAGCATGTTACTGGAAAGCCTTACTGAACAAGATATAAATGTCTACACAAAAATACATTGCTAAACAGGTTTCTGAGGACAAATACTTTCAAGCCAATCTAATTTATTTCTAAGATGGAGCTGCAGCATGCATTGATCTGTCTTTATCTTCACAGCACTTTCGACACTGCGCCTGTGACATCCCTTTAAACCAGTAAAGGAAACACAAGCTAAAAAAAGAATTGCAATGAGGTGAATGTATTAAAACTGAAAGAGCATTTACAAAAAACAGTGAGTAATGGTGCAATCGCTGCAGTGATTTAGAGGCAAAGATGTGCCCAGTTCTTTTGCACATCACGAAGGAGGTGAATGGGGAGAAAGGGTTCTGGAAGAGAAACAGCAAAAATGATTCAAACTTTCTTAAAAAAACTAAAAATCCTTTATCAGAAGCTGTGGCTAGAACAGGGTTTGCTTAGTCCACAAGAGAGACAGGCGAGGAGGGATAACAGACTTTTTGTCTGAGATGTCTGGAGGTGAGAATGAGCTGACAAGGGGAGCAGAAGGGAGCAGGGGCTAATGGGGTGAGAGGTACAGGGGAAAGGCAGCTCACGGGGTCCTTGTGCCAAACCTGGTATTTGGCTTTGTAATATGAAGGATTCCTTTAATTCTTCACCTGTATGGTGCAGGTATGGTCTGCTTGAATCTGCCCTAGTGCAGGGGGTGTGAGCCCCACTGCTCTTGCTGCTCCTTCACATCCTGCATCCTTGGGACTCATAATCTCAGATCTCAATCTCTGAAAACCATCCAAGTCAAACTTCTGGGTATTCTGTGCAGCTGCTCAGGCTGTGATTGTACTGCAAGAAGTCAGTATTCTCTTGCAGAAAGTATAAGCTGGTTAAACTAAGTGTATTTGAAGTTACAATGATCTGGGCAGTAGCGTCTAAATCACACTGAGAATCACCATTAAGTTCTGGCAGCACAAAGGATCTGCACTTGCTTAACCTGACTCCACTTTTCACATTAATTCAGTTAAATGAATGCAACTCTGAATGTACTGAGAGGGTGTCTGATTTTAATGAATCTTAAACTGGTTTCACATCGAATGTAATAAGTCGGAGCAAGTCACAAAATGGATACAAGCGTGTCTGTACAGGGATTTCCTATTTAACTAAATGAGGTATAAGTCATGTTTTTATTTAAAACAATGCAACATTTATGTGAAAAGGCTTGACTGATTTAAGCAGTCTTAAAAATTTACTCTAGAATCTTGCAAATAATAATGAAAAAATAATCATAGAATAAAATAAGCAGAAGAAGCATAGCAGAGAAACCAAGGATGTTATTTCCATCATTCAGCTGGTTTATCCATTGAGTTTCTCTGTCCCTGCCAGCCTTGCAAGCTGCAGCACTGCAGAGTTGCACAACGTAGATGTGAAGGAGCTGAAACGTGGTCTTCAGCTCCTCATTTCCTCCACATGTCTGAAGCATAACGGGTTTCTTCTTGCTCTTTAGAACAGCGTGAGGAAACTACGACGTTGCATGTACTTGTATGGCCTGAATTTGGTCCAACTGTAGGGGTGACTTGGATGTAAGTGCATAACATTGATGCACCATCTGCTGGTACAGTGCCGGTGCTTTGTGCTCTAAGGGTGCAATTCCCAAGTGGGTGAATCCCAGCCCTTGTTCCCCCACAGCTAGTAATACAACTCATACTGATATTACATGTTTTGTGGATTTTTGTTAAATTGGAATCAAAGGGGGTGTGTATATATGGATGAAAATTGATAACAGCATCATTCATAACTCTTTTATGGCTTTATTCATCTTCCCATTTATGCCTCAACACTTGAGGTTACCCGTTATGCAGAGATCAATGTCAAAATGAGGTAGATTTACAATGAAGACAATGCTGTCTCTGATACTGGGGAAAAAAAAGTGAGATACTTTCACTGAGTTAATCAAAGGAATTCAAAGGGAGTTTAAATCTTTCAATTTTCTTTGGCTCATGAAGAAGATGAAAAGTGTTTGACCTCCAGTAAACCAACTGAATTCATATGGTGACTCTGTAAATAAATAACATGTCCACACAAACAGAATATTGATTACTTAGGTGCTAGTTGCTGAATTACAAATAAGACCATCAAAAGCAAGAAAGTACCAAAAAATACATCAGGGCATCCAAAGCACTGGGCTTAATGCAAATAGACAAGTTAAATAAGTGGTATTAAACTAACAAGGCTGAGAAGTAGCAAGATGCCATTGCTCTATTGGATTATTCATGGCACCAGTAGGTCCTTTACATCAGCTGCTGCCCCAGCATCCATCAGTCACTTTGGCACTCGCTTTAGGGGCAGACTGTTAAAGGGACTGGGGCTGTCACGGAAAGTTTGGCCCCCAAATGCTTTTATTGTCTACCTGGCACGAGATACCAGGCTTTTTGCTGGGTGATTTACTAGAGAAAGAATTCCGCTTCTGTGGCCATTGCAGTTCATAGCAGACTGCTGAGGCAACCATCTCCTGGGGCTTCCGGTGATGCTGGCAACATCATAGCTTGAGGCAGAAGTTACCACAGTGGTGGCCGCTATCACTTCGTGGTGTTAACAACATGTAGAGGGGATCCATCACCTCTTGTTAGAGATAAGGAATAAAATGGTATTCTTCCCCACCTCTTTCGAAGCCCTAGCCCTGGGAGAACGTATCTACCTAGTCAAAAAAAGAGACAAATCAGGGCATTTTGGGCAATGTCTGATTTCTAAGCAAAAACCTTGTGATTGTTTCTGTGAGGGGTTATCTGAGGTAGGAGCTGTGTCTCTGGGTGGGCAGGAAGAGCATATAGGATCAGTTTCCCTGCCTGGCAGGGGAATCTTTTATATGTTGAGCAGGGTGATGTGGGAAGCAAGAAAAGAGAAGAGGGGATCACAGGAAATGAGGCATGAAAAGCAGATATGCTCTTCTTTTGGGCTTCCTTAGGGAAGCAAGATCTGGCCAATCCCGCTGGGTATTATACATGTTTTAGTATCAGAGTGAACTGAAAATCTTTTGACAAAAAAGGTAATTTGAAATTTAAATGAATTTCTTAATCCTCACAGAGGAATACTTCCTAAGGAAAACTGTGAAATGAAAGATAACCTACATCAACTTCGTAACAAGTTGATGGCTACAAAGGGACAAAGTTACAGACATATTTGCATGAAAAACATTAAAATAAGCAACCTTTGCTCTTTTTATATTTGTGCAAGAAGTAGTGACAAAATGCATACTCTGTTTCACTTCACAAGCTGCAATTAATTCCAAGTGTAACAGCGCTGCTGGAAGAGGTTATCATAAACAAAATCCTAAGACTAGTAACCTGGAGAGTAGTATTTCTAAGTTGAGACAGTTTTGGACTTGTCATTATTGGCTAAAGTTCTGAGCCAGGCAGATTTTCTTTTGTATTAAATGAAAATAACCCTGGACTTCATTTAAAAAGCTGACTTCAGACAAGTCTGTAAAATCTGTTTTGTTTTGTTTGACTTCTCTTGGAAGACAGCAGGCTTCAAACTGAAAGAATATGTGCTGTAGGAGACCAAGAATGATGCTTTAAGCAGGCATGGGCACCTCCAGTAGTTATCACTGAGCTATGAGCACAGACATGGGATGTAACCGGGGCTGAAGGGAGGACAGATTAAGGGTTGACTATGGAAGGAATTTTGTTCAGAAAGTGACCCCTATTTACAGTAATTTGTGCCATTCAGGGCTTACGAAAGGCAAATGGTTTCACAGGGATCTGCTGAATTACTGCATGATTTAGGAAATGAGGTAATGACCTCAGTTCCTTTTGAAGGGTTTTTATGTTGCTGGGCTTTTGTGTAAGTAAGTGTTTTGGGGAGGTGAGCTTGCACAAACATCGTCTTGGTTGCAAAGGAGGGGAACAACAGGACAAGGATGAGCTGATTAAAGAAATGAGCTCAGTGGGGAATTTACCGGCCAAAAAACAACAGGCAGGCATTAGGGCTTGTGCCAGCATGAGGCCAGTGAGACTATCAAATATATCTATTTAAAAAAACACCAATAATTAGAGACCACGGATTTTAAGAAAAGGCAAAGAATTCTGCTCAATTCAATATCTAAAGATCTTAAAAGCAAGACCTCAAGTTCAACGTCTTATGGACAGACATGAGCTAGCACTCGCTTCTTAGTGTTAGAGAAGAAGGGAATCACTCAAAGCAAAGATTGGTTTTGGCTTTGTCATGGCTATGGCATGGGGTGTGCTGCCACCATGGGAGGCTTCAGCATGTACCTGATAGGGTTTGAACATACAACTTGCTTTGTGCATCATGTCTAGCACATATCTGAGGAGGTTTTCTGCCTTTTACGCTGACACCGGCGTAGAAGATGGGACACTGCAGTTGATCTGCAATGCTCACCAAGGCTGCAGTGGGTTCCCAAGGTCCACCTCTGCCTGCGGCTGTCTTTATGTGACTTTGTACCTGTGAGGTGAGAGATGAAGTGGAGCCTCTAGTGTAGGAGCACAATTCCTAATCTTTATCATCCGGATATGTATTGTATGGTTACAGGTTAATAATTCACCAGTGAAAGTTATTGGAAATGAATGTGTCAGCTGCACTGACCACTGGAGCCTTTTGTTTTCCTATGGCTTCACATGCTTTGGAAACAGGTATTCCCAGAAATGGCTTTGTTTGCATATGGAGCCATTTAGATCATCTCATCCCCAATCTTTCATTGTCCACTTTACTGCCCAGGTGATGCTGCTCTCCATTAGCTGCTTCTCTCTGGGCAGGATTACAAAGGAAAGGATATAACTTTAAAGCTAGCAGTGTTAGAGAATTAAATAGGGCCTGATAAATGCGTTAACAACAGTAAGCTTTAGCCTGATGTCTAGGTGGAAAAACTTGGTCATTATGGTATTAAACTATCCTGCTATCAACAGACAAATTTAAAGTCATATCCATGTGTACAGCTGCTTGGGCTAAATACTTTCAGAGATGGCACACAGAAAAGCAGGACTCTGGGTCACTTCCCCCCCGCCCCCTTCTGAGCTCTGTATTCATTACAATAGGTAAATAATTGTTTATTATTAATGATTAATAATTTTCAAGTGTTCTTAATGGTCCCTGGCTGGGTACAAACCAGAAACCAAGTAAAATCGTGGTGACATCTAGTGGCTGATGGGAATTCGCAGTGATGCTAGAAGCCAGAGTACCTTTGCTCAGGAGATTTAAAAGACCATAGAATCATAGAATCGTAGAGTGGAATCCTAGAATGCTGTGTTAAAAACGGTGGTGGAAATATCAAAGCTTTCCAGACTTACACAACCTGGATTTAGAGACCTCCCCACCTTGCTCAAGGACAACATTGCTGGGATTTCTTTGAACAGCGCAGTCCCTGCCATCCCCATGCTCCTGATCATACCCAGCACAAGGGCTGCTTTGGAGAGACCAAAATTAGGTCTCTCCAAGGTGGTCTCTTGTGCCCCAGATCCTGCTTTCCTTTAGGGCAGCCTCCTGCGTCCCACCATCTCACTCTCTGTGGGTAATGTACTCATCAGCATCCACAGACTGGCTGTTTGCTGAAACACGACACAGGAAGATTGCTTTGCAGATGTCCAGTGAGAGAAATTTAGGCCAATCACAGAAATGTTTTGAAAAGCCAATTGCAAGGAAAGTGATACGGTATTAATGTGTTAATTAGCAAATGCACAAGGAGATATTCTGCAAAGCCAGAAGTTTTGGGGCAAGGTGCTAGAATAGAGGCTGATTTCACACCAAGTAGAACTGGTACTTAGACAAGAAACTTTGATGTGTTTTGAGTTTAAATGCAGCCTGCAAGAACAGGTTACTGACAATACGTATCAGAGGAATGTTGGTAAGCGTGGCTGAGGAAATGTTTGAAATGCACAAATGCAGAAAGGAAGCAACATCTGTGTATTGCAGGGCTCTTGGCAGCTGTTTCCCCCAGGGCAGGCTCAGGGAAGGGTTACCCACACCATGGCTGAGCACAGGTGCCAAGTTGGTCTTTTCCCATTGTTCTCCACTCTGTGCTTTGAATGGGTGAAAACAGTCTTTGATTTTTGTGGTGATGAACAAGTGAGACTCTATTTGGGTTCTGCTCAAGCAAATTCCAGAGTGGTGACTGATCTGGGGACAAGGCTGGCACGCATAGCAGCGCTGAGTTACTGATGATGTGCTCTCTATCCTTCAGTGTGCAACACTAACTAAAAGGTGTTTGACCTTTTTTAACTGGGTGCTGCCTCACACAGTCAGCGTTTCTCTGTATAAAACATAGAGTAAGCACACACAAGAGCTAGCATCAGTTCAATGCAATGAAATAAACAGCTGTCAGAGGTGTCTCTGCAGCCAGGTCATTCCTCCCCATGCACCATCTGCCTCTGCAGTCACACACCTCCATGTGCTCCGTGGCCATCCAGCCGGCTTGGCTGCAGGTGGCTGGCAGCAGGTCAGCAGCCCATGTGCATCCTGCACTCACAGTTTGCTGGGGCAGTTTGGAAGTGAGAACATTTGGGAAATTCTAAGGGAAAACGAAGGTTGCGATGATGCCGTTGGGGGGCTTCAGCATGGCCAGTCAGTGCAACTTGTTGTGGCCCATTGTGCATAATTCATGAGGAAATGAGAGTTGCATTTACTATGTGTTTGCACAGCAATATGACTGTAATTGCTGGGTATATTTACAACCACTACCACTCAGTGGAGAGAGAAGTGAACCCCTTCCTCCTTTCTGTCTGGGACACAGCGCTTAGAGCCACCACACACATCCTCTGGTACATCAGGACTCAGACCACCAGCACGTTCCCAGGGGGAGAAAGCAAATCACGTTCTTTTAACAAGAACCCAGGTTAAAAGTGATGATTTAGTTGTCATCAAGCATGGGAATACAGGAAGCCCATAAATCAAGAGGATGAAAGGAAATCCCTAAAAGGAGGCGGGCTGCAGAGGTGGGAATGCAGCACACCCAAGGCAGCAGCAGAAGATGTGGCTGGAAAAGGCTGTTGCCTGCCTTCCCCCATCTCTGCACTGCATGTCAAGGATAGCATCTCCCAACAGGAATTTGTCCCCTTCCTCTGCTGCAAAGCATGTGAAAATTGAAACTGCTGGAGGTGAGGGATATCCCCTCCCGTGCCCAGCATTAGTCTAGTTGGTGCAAAACACTTTGATAAGTGAGATCCTGTTTATGGGCAGCATCATTTCATTCAGGGCCACTTGCATAAACTGCTAGCCAGAATGAATTATGGAGGAAAGATCTAATCATGAATAAAGGTTTTAAGACTTGGGTTTCACTTTCATTTATAAGAACCTATGTTATTTTTGCATTTAAGTCCAATTTTCAAAATAGAGTTGAGAGCAGCTCCCTGAAAGCCCTAACCTCAGGGCTTGTCTGCATGAGGAACTTTACCAGCATTTGTCCTGTAGGCAAAGTATAAGCGAATTAAAATAAATCCAATTATGGCCACATTTTGTCTGATGGAGCACATCCACACAGGCTCACCATCTGCTTTAACTTATCTGTGCTAAGAATTCATAGCCCTGTGTTGTTCAAGTTAGTCGTTATCGGGTATTTCTGGGTAAACAAAGATTAAATCTGTTTAAAAATATGATTTGCAATAATGCTTATGGAAGGGTTTTCCACATAACTTATATCTCATTTTTAACTTTTTTAGCATGTAATAATAATCTGGTTTTTGACTGATTAAATTAAACGTACCCTAACTCTAAAGATGCAATCCCTTACTTTGGATTCACCTGTTTATGCTGGGTTTGGTTTAAAGGGTTCCTGTTTGAGTTATGTTGAAATAAGTCAATGACCTGGAGAGAGATTCTATATGTAGGGAAATGCCTATATTTAAACAGGGCTTAAAGTTGTCACACCTGTAACTGAACTGTTTCAACACTTCTTATGTATGTGCAATCAAGCTCATGGGTAATTTATAACCCTTTAAAACAAATACGAAAATTCAAGCAGTTCCTTAAGAAGAGTTTGCTGTATATACACAAACAGATCCAGGATGTCATTTTCATTTGTTAGTCACTTTAGTCTTTTGGTTTCCCTCTCTCTATTTACCTTTTTTACCAGTTATCTTGATGAAAGACCTGTTCAATGCTTGTCCCCAGCAGAGGAAGACAACGAGAGAGCTGATGTGATTGCAAATGTCCATCATGGACACTGCCCCTAAGGGCTGCGAGCTTGACAAATGAGTACCTGCAAAGTTGGGGTGCTGCACCCAACACACCCCAAAAGCCCTCCTCCTGCCCTATATTAGCTTGAACCCAGGACTAAGGGGTCTCCAATTAAGTAGGAGATCTTTCTGTCTGCTGGGCACTAATCTAACATAGATGTGATCGTACTAACAAGGTTCCCAGTAATCTTTTAGGATTAGCAGCGTAGCCCTAAAATTTGTCTAAGAAGTTCAGAGACAAAACCTTTAAGTCTCTTTATCTTCTGATTTGTTTGTTGCTGTTACTCATTAGGGAAAAGGTGGTGTGTATTGTTAGGTGAGATGTGGAGGAGAGTTTCTATGCAGAGGACTGTGTCTCTTCAACTAATCAACAGAACTCAAAGGAAATTCAGGACTTACTTTTTAGGCCATGGCTGGCTCAGAAGATGAAAGGCTTTTGACCTCATGGGAACCAACAAAGCTCCTTTGGTGGCTCCACAGAAAACTGAAATGCTTGTCCAGAAGCGTTATTGCTTATTTAGGCCCTCTTTAATGAACCCTGGATAAAAAGGCTCATCAAAAGCGAGGTGGTGTCAATACTGGAATGCAGTGTATTAGAGCAGGGGAGATGTTGGGATTAATAGAGGTAGACAGGTTATATAATTTTGATGAATGTAGCAAATCAGAAGCTGCCTTTCCTTTGGGGCATTACCCCCTCCCCAGACATCCCACCTCTTGCTGCTCCTTGCAGGAGCAGATCTCATTTCCCTACTGCAAAGCTCTCATAGATATGCCCAGGCTCTGGCATCCATCCTTTGCCATTGTCAGGACAGCTGTGGCCCTTGGTCTTTTCTTCTTGCTCACCAAAAGATGCCAGCAAAGAGCTTTAGTTCCTCAGGCTCAGCTGCCAGTGCTGCATTAGGAACCCCTGTGCTGCACACCCAATAACTGATTTGTCTTGAAAGACCTGCTTTTGGCATTTTGGCAGCAGGTCCCAGAGTTCAGAGTGAAGGCATTCTGCTGATCTCAATAATGCTGTCA
This sequence comes from Pezoporus wallicus, assembly GCF_028554395.1. NCBI lineage: Eukaryota > Metazoa > Chordata > Aves > Psittaciformes > Psittacidae > Pezoporus > Pezoporus wallicus. The sequence continues at coordinate 2,120,562 of NW_026636866.1, read as the reverse complement.
GATGGAGACAAATGATTTTTAAGCATTGACCACTAATTTCAGTGTTCAATTTTTTTCCAATTAGTGAAAAAAAAAAATCCCATGTGTGGCATTGCAGGAGCGTGTTCTGTAATATTTAAATTTTCATATCCCAAAGGCTGAGTACAATGGAGAAATCAACAATTCAGGAAACAGGGGATGTGGATTTGAGTTGGCCTTGAAGAAATATATTCTGTAAAACCATTTAAGGCCAGTGAAAGAGGCAGGATACTTCTATAGAGATTTTGGGGTCCTAAAATCTCTGTGATTAACTGAAGTTATGGGATGATTGAATGAAAAAGAAGGAGTGCTCAGATTCCCATGAAGGAATTTGGGCTATGTGTTTGGGAGAGAAGTGGGATTGTTATTAAAGGACAATAATTTCCTACCACAGGAAACTCTCCATCAGGGTAGCAGCTCAGTATTCCTCTCATCACTGATAAATTCTTCAAAAGGATTTTAAAGAATCACCTTGGTTTAGCAGGGCTGGAGAGAGAGTAAAATTACAGTGACATCTAGTGATCATAAACATATCACAGTGCTGCTGCCAGTGAAAAAATAAAACATTTATTGTTAGACGGTGTTTTAAATCCGAACACACAAAATTAGATCATTAACTGAGGCCAGGCAATGAGGTGGGTTACAAATGAGGGTGGATGATGTGAATTAGAGTGCTGCGGGGATGGGAGCAAAGCGCCAGCTCTAGGGAAGGGCTGTGGGTGGGTTTCTGCAGGGATCTTTGCTAGCTCTGTATTTCTCACTACTTCAGCAGAGTTTGCTGCTGGTACTAAATTGCAGCATATTCATATAAAAGAAGCTTCAACGTTTTGGGGACTGGGAATAGAACTAATAAAAAGATGTGCCGCTTCAAAAAGTACGTGCTAGTCCCCAGGGAAAAGAAAGGAAAATGAACCCTATTCCGTGGCAGGAGTATGCGGTGCTGCAGCAGCTCTGCATGAGCACAGATCAACACAGAAGGAAAAACCAAATAAAGAGGGAATACCAACTGGCCAGCAAAGCTACAAGTCAGGTTCGCATCTTGAATGAAAGTTGGATTTGGTTTTGCATTTGGCAGCAGTAGGAGCTCACAGGTTTTGTGATGTTTAGATTGAGTGTTTTCCACTACAGATTACTGGTTTTTAGCTAAAAAAAAAAAAAAAAGAAAAGAAAAAGAAAGAAAAAAGGTATTTTTCTTCTGGTTTTCAATATCAGATGGGCAGTCTGACCACAGTCATGACCACTTGGTCAAGCTGGGTTTAAATTCAGCTGTCCAGATCCTGCTGTTGCCTATTCATGTCTTCATCACTCAAAGTGATGGAAACTGAATCAGCCAGGTTAGCTGGTGTAACAACAAAGGCAGGTAGCTGATGCAGATGGTGAACTGATTTTGTGGTTTTAAAGCAGGTATCTTTGTGGTCATATAAATATGCAGTCAAATTTTCTTATGATGAAACATTCAGGAGCTGCTTCAATAAAAGTTGAGAAGGAAGCTCCCAGGCAATTTCTGAGCCCTTCCCTTGAGTCCCTAGCAGCCAGGCAGGTTTAGTCTCTCAATTATTAGCTGAAAGCAGAATATACATTCCCACTGTCTGGTTTCAGATGCCGCTAGAGAATATGCCTCAGATACATGCATAAGGGAGAGACAGATTCAGGCACATCAGATGCTCTGGCTGCCTCTGACTGTTGTGAGCAATAACAGCAGAATGGAAGTTTACTAAAAATGGGATCTCAAAATAACTATTGGGTTTCTATGATTAGGTAAGCGATTTTCTAGAAGGAAGGAATGTGTAGTGGGATTTCAGGTGCTGCATTTCAGGAAAGCTTTTGGTACAGCACTATTTGGAAAATCATTAGCTATGCCGGTCTAGGCAGGAATGGGAAGAATAATTGCAAACTGGGTAAGGACCTGGTGCAAGACAGAGGACCAGCTTTTGGTGAGGTTGCTCAGTGTTTCTACAGGTGATGAAGGGGATGGGGTTTGCTTGCTGAAGGGTTCAGAGACCTGCTCATGCCATCTTCCCTGCAGGGTTGGGGCACACCTCATGCCTTTTGTGGAAGCTGGAGATTGGAGAAAAAAGGCATTGCAGCCATTATACTGCAACGACTCCTGCTATGTCTCAGGAATTTCCCCAAGGGTTTGCATTATTTTAACAGAAAGCTATCCTGAGTCGAAGGCACTTACCTCCACTGCCTGCTGGGTCCTGTTCTGGTCCTGTTCTCCAGCTCCAGCGACACTAGATTTGTCAATATTATATGTGTCTTCATTTGCTCTGGCCAGGGGGGATCACGAGCTGCGATGAGACATGAGGTGCAGCACCCAATGCTAGGGGAGGCTTGGAGCACAACTGCCAAGAAAGCAATTAAAAATAACATTAGTGTGAATCGACAAATTTAATGTTGGGTTTCATCTCAGCGGGACTTCACAGTGTGTGGTCAAACCACAGGCTTGTTTCCATGACAGGTCTATTTATTTAACTAGGGGAGCAGTGGAGATGTCTCTCCGGCTGCTTAAAAAGCAGGTGGCTACTTTTCAAGGACTCTTTCACCAGGATTTCATACTACAGCTCCCATTAAATAAAGGCAGATCTTCCAGCATGACGGCATCCTCAGCACCTGCCTGAGAGGAGACACTGGCTGGGAAGTGACATCAATTTGTAACAGCGTCATGAGGAAAAGGAAGTACTATTGTTGTCACATGGAATTAGTTCCCTTTTACCGTATGGGGTGAAAATGGATTTGGTCTGTGTCACTTCAGTCAGGTTCATCACCCCACGGCAAAGGCCGTTCACCAGTTCAGATGGTCAAGGATCAAACTGGTCCTTGCTAGAAAAAGGATTATTACGGGTATCAGCCCTGGGGCCGCACGGCATGCATGGAACTGGATTTTGGGAAAGGGCTGCCTCTTGGCAGAGCTTGATTCTGGAAGACGATTTGATTCAGTAACTTGAAATTACTTTTAAAAGTTTCACTCAGCTCCCAGATGAGTAATGCAGAAGTGGATGTGATTTTAGATCCCACCAGCTATGACAATTTACCTTGTCAGTGGAGAGTTTCTTTCCCCTCTCTGCTCTCCAGAATACAACCCACTGCACAGACTGTATCTAAAAGCTGCTTCCCAGCTTTCAGTTCATCCCTTAGCCCCGGAGGGCTGCATTCCTCCTTCCATCCCTCCTCGGGTGCAGCAGAGCACAGGGTGCCAGCTAGCAAAATCATGGGCAGTTTCTCCCAGCTCTGTTTGCTCCCCTCCATCTCCAGATGTAAATACTTTGCTTTTCTTCTTTCCATAGACCTGTATGTGGTGTGCAGTACTTCGTGCTGTATGTACTCGCTGTGGGGGCATGGAGAGGCAGAAAAATCATGTGAAAAAGGTTTCTACCTGTCCATGAATCCCTGCAGTGCCACTTAGAAGCCACAGCAATGTCCCTGTGTGTAGCAGGGAGGAAAACCAAGAGCTCCAGAGTCCGGGTTGCCACAGTAACCTTTGCTCTACCGCCTTTGGCTTTTACACTGGGAAAAGCCTTTCATTCTGTAAACACCAGCTCCATGGACATGCCTGACATTGGTAATGTTTGGGGGTGGTGGGCTATTTATTGCCAAGATTCAGTGAAGAGCCCCACACATCCATCTTCTTGCTTCTGAATCTTCCCATAACTCTCCTTGACACAGCCATAAACACCCCAATAAAGGTAAGTCTGGGGGAGCATTTTGAACCCAGTGCATTTCTCCTTTCTTTTTCTGGGATGTGTGTTAGTGCATTGTAATTAATATGTGTTTTCTGAAGATGCAGTTGCTCTTTTTTTTCCCTTTGCTGTCACTGTAACTCTGTTTTCTACTCTTTCACTGAGATACAAGGTTTTCCCTCAAAAAAAAAAAAAAAAAAAAGAAGTAAAAAATCTAACTAACGGGAATGACAGAACTTGTGTAATTGTTCTTCTTTTTGCCTGTTTCCGGGCTGATTGCCTGAATTAGGGCTGATACAAATTCCCACAGGAATCTATGAGAGTCTTTTCACTGAAGCAACAGTTTGGTTTTGTAGGAGCAGCCTCAAAGCTAGGTGAATGGAAGTAGCATTGCTTCAAGGGTACGGTGGAATTAGGACAAGTTAACCCTGCTAAGGATGGGGCTTGGTAATTTCACTGCTCAGAAGCAGTCAGAAATGGTGTCTGCTGCTGCATTTAGGCACATGCACAAAGATATTTATAATTCAGAGCTAATATATCTGTGTATATATAAAAATATATGTTCACTAATATGAATTAGATCTCCATATGGAAAACATATGAATTATAAAGCCAAGATCTCTTCCATTTAGGAAAATAAAGGAATATTTCCTTTTGCAGTGTTCTTTCTGTTGTTTCATAACCCAGATGCAGGAAAACATCATTCACAACTGTTTCATCACTACCTCTCTGCTACCCCAAATGTGAGCTCACCTAAGGAATTCTGGAGGGCTGAGTGAATGCTCTTCTGTCCCCCATGTATTCCTACACATACATACTCCTTCAGTCAGATCACCTGCTCATTAACTGGGAATTATTTTCCTCTTCAAATATATTGCAACAATATTTTTTCTGCTATAGTATAGGTTTGGATAACCAGCCATTTATGTGCCTGATAATGACCGACAGAGATTGTTGACTTGTGGATCCTCTTTGAGCAAGCAGGTCGTACCTAAGCAGGTGGAATTACATTACCTGTGCCCAGGTCACAGGCTGCTTTATGTATTTGTTTAGCAACTGTACAGAGTTTTCGCAGATGATCAGCTAATTAAATTTAATAGGATGTCATATGCTGACTTCTGGACTAGACTAACATAACATTTTCAAATAAGGCCTTTCTGTCCCTGCACAGGAAAATTCATTGCCCTGCAATTACCAAGCAATGGTGAAAACATGGTGAAATTAAAGAGAATGATGAACTGGTCTTTAGCAACTGAGTATTTCCCCATAGACCATCTGCTTCACTTGCAGGCCCTGACGTGGATGCCCATTTTGCCTGGCTGAATCTCTGTAACAGCACTTCCCCAAATTCTTCCTGATTTCGCCATTTAGGAAACGTCCAAAGAAGGCCTTTGACAGTGTGATGGACATCTCTCATTAGAAAGCATGAAATGAAGCTGTCTCAGGGTTCAGCCAGCAATGCTGATGCCCCATTACATATTACACTGTCGTGCTTCCCTTCGGCAATGACAGCGTAACATGATGACAATTATTAACTAGTTAATCATGGGAGCATTTATCTGTACAAAAAATCAGTAAAACAGAATAGATCAAATTCCTAGATAGGGCACTGAAATGAAGAGAGAAAGATTAAAACCCTGGGTCTCCAAAGGTGCCCTGGGGGCACGCTACATACTGATTTGGGAAGCACTGGCATGTTTTTGCAGCAGTGTGTGCAATGGTCGGCCTCAGAGTGCGAGGGAGGTCATGCTGTTATTGCAGAGTTAGGCTGCAAAAGTAGAACCTCAGCCACAGGCAAATGCTGGGTGTCCGAGCTTCTTTGGGAGGCTGCTGAGAGGCAATCCCTCCCTCCCCAGTGATTACAGGAGGGAGCCAAAGCCCTGTGCCCCACGGCAGGGTGGATCCGCTCTGCCAAGCAGTGCAGGAAGCAGTGGTGCTGTGTGATAACACGGTGGTGGTTTGACCCTTCAGGAAGGGTGAAAAAGCCCCACCATTTGCTGACATCCATGCTGAGGACCAATTACACATCAACCTCCTGCTCACGGGGATGCTGCCCGTAGCTGGGGCAGCACCATGGCTGCAGGCAGAGGTACCCTGGGATGGGAATGGAGCTGCTGGCTCTGCCATTGGCCCCCAGGAAGGAGAGCTGGTTTCAGATGCTGCTGCTGCCGAGATGCATTTCATGTTTGAAACCACTTTACATGTGATGCTGCTGGGGCTGCCTTGGCTCTGGTTTGTTAAGGAGCATTTTCGGCAGCACTTGTGGGAGCTGAGAAGCGGGGAAATCAGTGCAAAAAAGAAATGCAAACTGCAGCTGTGTCTTACAGATGTGCTCCGAGCCAAACATTCAGCATGGAAAGGGTTGGGCTCTGCTGACCCTGTGCATGAGATCTCTTCTCTGCCCAGGATGGGGGCCCCCTCCATGCCCAACCATACACGTTGCAATCCCAGTGCTGCCTTATTGGTGCATCCGAGTGCTGCATGAATGAGTTTTGGGTTATTTTGCTTCCAGGACCGGTACCTGCACACCCCAGAACCCAGAGGAGACCACTGATCATTCTGTCTTGAACCGGATCTTTCTGAAGGAAAAACCGGAGGAGTCTGTCTGTGGTTATGAGGATTGTGGATGTAGCAGGTTGGCAACAGGAAGAGTAGGTGAACCCAGGTAGGACAGCATTTCTCTCATGAAGGAGCTAATGGGGATGGGGCAAAGCTGGCCAAAGAGCTGTTGAGAAAGCCTCAGTTACCCCAAATATTTGGTAGGGTTTACTGGCTGCATTAGTGAGTGGGCAAGGTGGGCAAGCAGATACAGAAAGCTGTTAAACAAGCTGCTGGCTTCTCTAGCTCCTCCTCCAGTTACCAGGATAGCTACCTTTATCTCCTTGTCTTCTTCATCCTCCTCCTCAGTGCTCTACATCACTCCTCCTCTCCAGATGCCAGCAAAGCCAAAACTATGGCTTGAAGCCTCCCCAGCCACAGACCCAGCCCTTGCAGACCTCAGCTACTGGCACGTTCAGAGAAGCCAGCACAGCTCTCTGCTTTCCAACCTGAAGGACTTTCTCCTCAGTGTTTTCATAGTTTGACAACACTGCTGGCACCTCCAGGGGAAGTGGCCCACAAGATGGAGACAGTGACAGCACAGTAAGGATGTGATTATCACTTGTGAAATGGAAGACAACTTCTCCTTCCCAATATGCACCATGAACGCTCTCAGTGGAGTGGCAGATGCGGCTATAGTGTGCCCCCATGCACTGTGACCATGCTTCAGTGAGGACCCCACTCTGACATGTCCCATCACAACTGTCACGATTCATGGGAAAGCAGCAGCCACATATATAGTCATATTTTTCAGTGAAGCAGTTATCTCATTTTTTTCTTTTCTTCAAACCCTCTATGAGATAAAGGCATTCATGTAGAAAAGCCGATTGCTCCCCTCGCAGAATCAATGATGGAATCATAGAATATTTTTTCATGTAATTAACTAACTGAATTATGACCATTTACATGTAAGAGATTTACACTGAAACCCTCAGGTCTGGAAAGCCCTACAGACCAATGTGTTCTCTCAGTCTGCATCAACCCTTGGTGTTGGCTTGTGTAAGAAACCTCATATTGGCAAGGTGAAGATAAGCAGAGGGGATTATTTTTGACACTCACCAGCCCTCAGAAAGATGCATCAGATATAGATCTGGTGTGCTCTTCACCAAAAAACCAAAAGCGACGCAACGCCCAGCACTGCTACTCCCTTCTCATGAGCAAAAGTTGCTGTAGTTGCAGGCTCCTCCTTTGGCTGGTGGAGTGGACTCCACCAAGTTGCACATGATAGATGCCACAGATACAAATCCAGGAAGATATGTAGCCACAGGTATTTGATATCTAGAATTACATAAGGTAATTAGTATAAAGCATGAGGGAGTTCTGCAGTTATATGTTTATAGATCGTGAATATCTTTTACCAGTCCTGTATTGGAACAGCCTACACCTATTAAATCCCCTTTTAAATGAAAGGCTAAAGCTAGTCACTTGGCTCAGGGTGTGCATGTTTCCTTTTCCAGCAACTCTTTGCTCAGCAGGATGGGGGAATCTGACCTTGTGTAAGAATTCAAGATTTTACACTAATTCTGTTTAAAACACTAGATTGTTTAATTACTTTAAGTCTTTCTCCTCTCTAGTTATGTAGAATACCATGCAGTTTGTATGTTAAGCATCCAGCCAATATAATTAATAATATAACATGGTATAACACAATATGATAATACGATATTATATAATATAATATGATAGGATATATACTATGCTGTGCCATGCTATGCTATGGATGCTATGCTACAATATAATGTAATGTTATATAATGTAATGTAATGTAACAATGATATAATGAAATAAGAATATAATAATATATAACATAATGTAATGTAACATAATTATATCCTTGGTTTGTTTTACAGCCCATCACAGAGGTCATTATAGAGGGGACCCTACGCTTTTATTTCCTCAGGCAAATATTTCAGCATATAATAATCTATTAATACAGGGAGGAAGGGATATTTGACACAGCTTCTTGGGAAAGTTAGGATGAGAGAATAATTTCAGTAATAAATCAAATGCTGTCCACAGTTTAAATTCATAAATACATAAAGGTGAGTGTGATTACATTGAGTATCTTCTGGATAAAGCTCTGTGAGCTTCAGTTCCTGCCAAGGTTGGGAAACTGCAGTACAACATCTGGATAGACAGCCATAGCCTTTCTAAGGACATTCCCATTTCTGCCTTCACCCTGCAGTCACGCTCCCCAAAACCCATCCTGCCCAAGCTGGACTTTGCACTTTGCTCCTTCTGGGGACAGGCACATGAGTGTCACAGCTGCATTACCCAGCAGTTGTGATTGCAGTTTATTGCCCACCAAGCCTGAGATTAGCCCCAGTGATCTGGCACAGAGCTGAAATGCTATCAGACCCCAGCAAGGCTCCTGGGTCAAGATCAGCCTTTTCTTACCTTTCGTGCTCACTGAGTGAACTTTTCCCTCTGATGGCCTTTGGCATATGTGGGTGGGGATGAGAATTTGTGGATTTAATGGCTTAAGGAGCAAAATGTGCAGGGTGGGAAAAAAATGGAAAGTGAGGAAGGAATGACATCATAGGATGGTGAGTTGAGATGACAATTTGAAAGACAGAGGAAGAAAATACTTACTATCAGAGCTGTGTTTTAGAGAGAGGAGTTGAGAAAAGCTGAATATTGAAGTATCAGGAGGAGCATGTTTTGGTTAGGAAACACTTGTGGTTTAATGAGGCCCCAAAATTAGTTAGAACAGATCTCCAACCACTTCATATGTTTGTCCAAGGAAGAGCAGCAAGTGTCCACTTCTGGCATCATCTGTGGTCCCAAATGTCTCTGGGCAAGGAGTATGGCTAGGTCTGCTCTCACACCACACAGTGATGTGTCCATGGGCTACTTTTCAGTATGGTTTCTTTTCAGTCTTCGTTCCCACCAGGACTGCAGGTTTGCCATCTTTTGGCTTCTCTTTCTCAAAATGAAGGGCTTTAGACTGTGGGAAGAGAAGGGTTTATTCCATGTACAGGAATATCCATCCAGGAATATGAACTTTGTACTGAATTGTATTTGCCCAGAGGAACTTGATGAGGCCAGGTAATCCATTCCCTTCAGCACCTCTTGGCTTGGGCATTGGCTCTCACTTGTGGGGTCAAGCACCAGCCACTGATGGGATGACAAAGAGATAGATTTTGATATGGGAGTGGAGCTGTGTAACAGGTTACCACAGACATCTCTGTTCAGTTTGATTTATTACCTCTGCTAATTACTCTGATAAATCAGTGTTTGAATAAAAATTGCATTATTACTGTGAAAAACTGGAACTACCATTACAGAGCTAACAGGAAAGAAACTATCTGTGTGTGAGAGAGAATTAGTAAGACTTAGCTTGGCAAGATACAAGCAAAATTGGTAGATAAAAAAGCCGTATGAAGCACACCAAAAGGATGGAGCCCCCTATGTATTAGCACTCCATAGTCATTACTTTGCCAATAGCATCCTCACCACCACGATATGCTCAGGAGTTACCTGTGGGCAAAAAAAAAAAACCAAATAAGACATGCTGCTGTCCCCACATATAACGAATTCTATGTGAAATTCACCATAATAAAAAATGCATGTAAATCACAGAGAGCAAATTAAGCAAAGGCAGTGCTGAAGTTCTTGTGTGTGCTGTTTGAGGCAAGGGGGCTTCACGTGCAAATTGCTGTGCTGAATCTCGCAGGTTTTTAGAAACAGTGCAAAAACCTCCTGCAATTGAACACGTGCAAGATTTCTTCCCCAGGTTTTAAAACAAATAGCAACCTAATACCTGGGGGAAAATACACATATATTACCTGGGTGCATTCCGCTAGCTACTGAAACAAAGAAATACAGTTTTCCTCACACCCTGAGCTAGCCCCTGCAGAAAGCATGAAATGAATGGCAATGCGAAGCGGCTTCTGCTGTAATAACAACCAGGTTTTGCATGTGTGGAGCCAGTGCTGTTGGTTTTGCTTGCTCTTTACAGCTCTCATGCTCCACCCTTCTGCTTTTCTTCTGTTTTTTTTTCCCCCAGCTTTTGCAGTCTGACAGAGGCAAGTGAAAGGGACTTGAAGGAAAAGACATTTCCCTGAAAAGGAGTTGGAGAAGAGTCCTCAAGCCCTGTCTGCACTAGGTAAAGGACAGCCGGCCACGCCACTGTAGCTTAAAACCATAGCCCTCAAGCCCCGGGAAGTACACTGGTGATTGAACTGATTCTCCAGGTAAGTCTGCTTTTTGAAACTCTGAATCTTGGTAGCTGAGTGCTCCCTAACCAGGAAGTTAAATCTGTTTGAAGACAAAGCACGGCAGAAAATGATGTAACAGCAGAGTGGGGAATGCTCAGCTGCTCGGTGTAATAGATATGCTGGTTTATTTACTCAGTTATCAGCCCCAGGCAGATTGGGCATTTTTGCCATCTGACTTATTTCAGATACCACTGTTGAAAGGGCCTTATAAATACCCGCAAGAGATGGACAGACAGATAAAAACCCCACACCAACATTTTCCCTTTAAGGAAAAGTATCTGTATGTGTTTTGCCTGAAATGGCAAAGTGAAAGGATGGAAGAAAGAAAGGGAAAACCAACTCATTTGCTGGGGAAGCTGGTTTAAAGTTCACATGGCAAGAACTAGGTTTCTGCTGAGTTTTCAAAAATGAATAGAGTTGTGGAGATGTGGGGGAAAGCTTGGGAATGAGCCAAAAGCTGAAGAAATACAATCCCCTGAATAATCATCTGATAATGGATCATTTAGGCCTTCTTGCTGGGTGTCAGAGACATGGAGGTGGCCATAACGCAATAGTTACAGATTTCTGTAATGCTTCTATCCAAAAGGTTACAATCATAGATGAATTGAATGGTTTGGGTTGGAAGGGATTTAAAAGCTCATCCCTTCCAATCCCCTGCCATGAACAGGGACACCTTCCGCTAGACCAGGATGCTCCAAGCCCTGTTCAACCTGGCCTTGAACACTGCCAGGGAAGAAAAAGCCACAGGTTCCCTGTACAATAAGGACACAAGTAGCCAACCCAGGGCACCCTCTGCTTCTGCCAGGATTTTCACTGCTTTCTTTATATGTTGAAAATATCTGTCCAAAATCTCCATACAATTTGGGGTGTGTGATTTTCCATCAGATTAAGAATTTAATCCTGTTGGAGCAGTTGGGCTTTTTCATACAATTTTACCTTAAGAATCATATACAGGAACATGAGAACATTTTGGGACCTCTCAGGTCAATAACCTGAACAACATCGCTCCATATTGAGAGACGTCTGAAGATTAGCAGTGCTTGGGGAGGAATACCGAAAGTACTTGGCTATATCAGTATCCCTTTCTTGTTTCCCTATCATCACGGGGTGGGAGGGTTCGAGCTGCTTTCCACCTCCTGTGCTCATGACACACAGCCTCCCACTGAGCCCTTCTCTTGTGCTGGGAAGGGTGATGCCTGGCCCCTTACCCATGTGCAGCCACCTCTGCAGGGAAGACTATGAGTTGAAGGAGCAAATGCATCCCCAAAACATGACGTTAGAAAATGTAAAGCTCCCTGAAACTTGTAGTTTTGGCTCAGACCTTGGTTTCCTCCTGCTGCTGGTGTAGGGTTGTGATTAGCGGAGCTAGGGAGCTAAGCTGTGCTGTGGGGAGACAGCTCACAACAGATGAAGCAAAACACCTCCCTCTGTGCTGCGTTTCTGCCCTAAAAATCACCCCAACTCTGTGCTCCAGGGCACATCTGCTACTACCAGCATGGAGAGCAGGAGCAAGTGAGACCAGCTCGTGCCAGGCTGCCTAAATAATGAAGGAAATACCACTTCAGGACAGATTTATTTCAGATCTGGCTGCAGAGGAGGCTCTGGATTGCTCTGCAAGAGTGGGAGGGTTTGTTTTCTGCTTCTGCTTTGCTGAGTCAAACAGAGAGTAAGGCAGTTCAGATCTGGAGAGGCTCAGTTCCTGTCATTTCTAGTGTGGAAACAGTGCTGCTACTGTTTTTGTTCCTTCCTACAGAGATTTGTAGCTTTGCTGGGCAGGAACTGTACTGAAATGTGCTTAGCACAGCTGGAGCCTTTCATCACAGCTGTAAAAGAAACAATTAAAAATAACAGTTGTGCTCATCAGCAGTGCCCCATTGGCTTCCCTCACTGCTAATACTCACTCAGCTGCCTTTGATGGGGCCATTAGTCAAATCCCGCTCATCTTCTGAGCAGGTCACCCACAATAATGACTGCCCCATTACAAGAGATGGGGAAGATCCTTCCATCACTTCTGACACAACCTATTATTTTTTTTCCACCATTCTCTCATCAGCAGCATGGACATCAAGGAATATTTCACCAGGATTTCTTACCAGGGCTCTTATGATAAGCCAGACCTGGCTACCTTGACTGATATATTCCAGCATCACATCCGAGCGGTCCCTTTTGAGAACCTCAGCATCCACTGCGGGGAAAGCATTGAGCTGGACCTGGAAGCGACTTACAACAAGATAGTGAGGAAAAACCGTGGGGGCTGGTGTATGGAAAACAACCACCTTTTATCTTGGGTCCTGAAAACCCTTGGCTACAATGTCACCCTCCTGGGATCAAAAGTTTATGTCCCAGAGTACGATGCATATGCAGATGAAATCGATCATCTGCTGCTAAAAGTGGTGCTTGATGAGAAACCTTTCATCGTGGATGGTGGGTTTGGGATGGCTTACCAGATGTGGCAGCCAATGGAGCTGATTTCAGGGACAGACCAGCCACAGACTCCTGGTGTCTTTCGCTTCCTGGAGGAGACTGGGGTCTGGTACCTTGAGAAGGTGAAGAGGAAGCAGTGGGTTCCCAACCAAAGCACCTCCGCTTCCCATAACATAGAAAAGGAAGTTTGCCGTCGGGTTTATCTCTTCACCCTTCAGCCACGGGACATTGAAGAGTTCCGAGCCTGTAATGCCCACCTGCAGACAGCGCCTGACTCGCTGTTTGTGAAAAAGTCTATCTGCAGCCTGCAGACCTCGAACGGCATCAGGGCTCTGGTGGGATGGAAATTCACTGAGATAAAGTACAATTATAGGGATAATATGGATCTGGTGGAAATCAGAATCCTCACAGATGAAGAAATGGAGAAAACACTGAAAGATAAATTCAATGTAACACTAGACAAGAAATTTGTACCCATCAATACAAGCAGGTTGTCTCTATTTTAACTCACTGTCTGAATTATAATTCAACTCAATGGCATTACATGCAATCCCCCCCTGTTTCTGAGAAGCATTTAAATGTTAAGCTTTCTCTTTCCATCTACACCAGTGTAAGGCAGAACATGTTAGCACGAATCTGGAAATATATTTTTACAACTGCCCCTGCCTCTGTTTTTGGTTTGGGCACAAATAATTTCTTCCCAGCTCAATCAAATCACTCCCTTTCTGTTTGTGCTTATCTGCAAGCAGACTCTGCTCACCCCCCTATTCCTTTCATCTCGTAAAAGCTTTTCTAAATACATGCAGAGTAGCAGGGCAGAGCAATGGAGCTGTTATGTCTCTTTTTTTATTACTTTGTGCTGCCACCTGGGGAAACCATACCCACCTCTTTAAATGAATACCATATTACTTTTGGAATTTAATAGCCAGGAAAACAAAGACATCCAGTGCCAAGTCTGCTACACTTAAGCCATAAGCCAGTCCTTTTTGCTCTTGCATTCACAACACCCTCTCACACACCAGTTGGACAGTCCCATGCCTCTGCCACACTGTGTGAATACCTACGGACAGGCTGTTTATGTCCTAAAACTGATGAGAACCATGAGCAGACAATTGTCTGGTGTCAGACTTTACATGACTCCTGCTCCCTCAGCGTCATAACTGAAAAGCAGTATTTCTTTGAACTGAAAGCCACTCCCATGCGTTCTGTTTGCTGTCACCCAGCAGCAGCCTGCCGGGAGTAGATGCTCCTCTCAAAAGACTCCACTCTGAGTGTCATTGCACATTAATTATCATAGCTCAACATATTTTTCTGAATTATTTTTCCTGAATTATTTTCCTGAAACTCATCTGTTCTACTGAGGATGTGTTTGCAGTGATACCAATTATATTGATATGAGGAGAAATGATGAATCTTAATCAGATACCCAACAGCTAAGATTTTTAGCATGAGAAATCGCTCAGATGTGATCAGTGATCACTTTGACCTTTGAGAAGATGCTTGAAGTTCCTTTTAGTACAAATTGTGGAAGCGTTACAACTATGCAGTCATGATTAAGAAAATTATATAAGTAAATTACAATTAAATAAAAAAAATCAAGAATTATGTAGTAGAACTATTAAGTTGTTTTTTCCCCAAAATACAACATGTATTCCATAAAGTAAAAAATGTCATTAATCACCACAGTTGTCCTGATTATTTGTATGTGCTAATATTTTGAAGCTATGACTTTTAAAATACAGTAACTCACTGCTTCTTTTTACTTCTTATGCAATGTGTGATGCTTTCTATAACCAGCAGTTTATAGTTAATAAAAGCTGCTGCTATTCTGCATGTGCCTTGGGTGGCATGGTTTAGTGGGAGGTGTCCCTGCCCATGGCAGAGGGTTTGACCTAGATGATCTTAAGGTCCTTTCCAACCCTAATTATTCTGTGATTCTATGTCCAAAACCTACTTCATAGAGTCATGGTGAGCTCCCAAATCTCTGCCTTCCCAGAGGCAAACACATCCATGTGTGCAATAGTCCCCTATAGCAAGTGAGACTCCCCTATCCTATAGGGAAATGAAATGTTAGCTACTGACCCTGTAGTAGACTGCAGAAGAAAAGGGACTTCTTATAGTGTAGACCAGCAACTTGCAACAGATTGTTAGAGGAAACCAGGATCTGTCTTGTTTGCAATCCCCATATTAGTCAAAGAGGTAAAGGAGTTAAACTCAGTGGGTTTATCCTTGCATTAGCTTGGGGAAGAGCATCAGGAAGGAAGTAAAAGCCCAGCAGGGTCTCACAGAGGTGCAGGGCTGGAAAAAGCCTGTGCAGAACCAAAAATGTCCGTTGTTTGTGGGAACAGACATGGGAAACACCTAGAAAGGGCTGCACCCGTTCTTCTCCCTGTGCCTGGGTGTTTCTCATGCTTTGGGTTGTTTCATGGGCTCAGGGAAACGGTATAGAATCACAGAATTGTTTAGGTTGGAAAAGACCTTTAAGATCAGAGTAGGGTGTTATGTCCATCGCCCCAGATACTCAGCATGTGAAGGGCAAGCAACAATGGGAAAACCCACTTTCCTTTCAGCTGGCTTATCTGGAGCCTCTGTGCCTGCTCTGGTTGCTCTGGCTGTTGCCTGCTTCATGGCACAGCTAAATGCCTCTGGCCCTCCTGCTCAGCACACCCACGGAAGCAGATTTTATTGCTGAGTAATTGAATGAAGCTCTCTGTTGGACATTAAAAACAAGAGGCTTTTCATCTCAGAGTGCAGTGGTTTGCTTTTTCCCTATCACTAACTTTGGAGACAAACACTTAAAGGCATAGGAGGCTCAGGGAGCACAGGGTTCTCCAGGAGCAGCATCCCTGCTGCCAAAGGACAGGGCCTCTCTGAACCCAAAGGGACACAGCTAAATGACTTGGCAAATCTGACCTTGTTGTTTTGGGGGTCTGGTGTCATTCACAAAGAATAGCTCAGTGCAGTGTGATTAACTCAACGGTTGCCATCTCCCACCAGTAAATCTGTGACATCCTGGCTTGGATGACTGTCTTCCTATCTAAGTCACTTCCTACAGGTTTCCAGGCCACACGAGTGTCAACAATGTAAAATCTGCATCAAAATTCGCACTATTGTTTTGCTGCTTCAGCGTGGGGTCAACCATTGAGGTGCCCCAGAGATTGACGCACCTGGTTGACCTGTGGGGTTGAGGATGGGGTTATAATTGCTTACAGAAGTTGCTGGATAGACCCATACTGTATTTCTCCTTTGCACTCCTGAAGGGCTTCAATTCTTAATCAGTAACATGGGAGGTTAAAATTTGCTCAATACTGTAAGCAATTTGGGGACTGGGTAATTTTTAGGATCTGTGTACAGCACCTAACTCAATGAATTGCATGACAGGGCTTTCTAGGCATATGCCAAAACAAATAAATCAATTAAATCATCACAATATAAACTATTAGGAAAGAAGAAACCCTTCCTCCTATTTTCCTGCTCTGCTAGAGGATAGGGCTGTCCTTGCAGGCAATAAAGGCAGCCTGGACCTTTAAAAGCAGCAGCTCCAGGAACAACTCTTCCTGGGAACTTTGGAGCAAACCAGGGCAGCAAGGCTGAGCTCGCTGGCAGAGAGGTAAGTGCTCGGGTGTCTGATCTTTAACTTTATCCTCCAGCTGCAGGTCAGCCTGTTTGGAAAAGCCCACCCCTGTGGGTCTGCATACCATGTGCTTAGCACTGGAGGCATATTAGCAAAGTATAAATTACAGCAACTCTAGGGCTAACAAGCATGCGTTGCATTATAAGGACGGTGTCCAAGTGCAAAGATCAGTTCCTGGAGACTTAAACTAACCCCTTTATGCTGAGCCACAGTGTATGAAAAACCCAGCTGCGGGCTCACAGAGTAGCTTAAAATCAGATGAATGGTATAGGCATGTGCAAGAGGATCCAACCTTGGAAGGCTCTCATGAATTTTAGCAGGGAACTGTTCCTGATATTCAGCCTAATTCTGAAAGGAAAGTACTCCCCAGCTATGCTTGCAGACAGGCAGAACCCACGCCTGAATGTCACTGCCCACCAACCTGCACGAATGCTGAGTGAAGCTTGGCTGTTGCAGGAGCAAAAGCAAACAAGGCTGAGAGCCGGAATGAGGCTTAAGATATTTGGCAACTTGGTTTTGGAATACAAACTGTCCTGAGTGACGGCTTGCTCGCTGCTGCAGCCCTATCACTACCAAGACAGGAATGATTGTGCAGAGAGGAAAAGCTGCCTGTGGCAAGGCAAGGGAGTAAAGAGATTTATGTGAATGCTCCCCAACACCAATAGTTTTGTACTGCAGGCTTATTATACTTCAACCTCTGTTAGTATTCATTGAAATCAGAGCCCATTTTGTCAGCCACCACGAGGCTGTCTCTGCTATACAGGCTTTAAATAGATGAGGCCAGATAAGGGACAGATGGGGAAACTGAGGCATGGGCTGAGCATTTCCCAAAGTATGTTTTCCCAAAGCCTCATTGACAGTGCCCTGTGGAAGCTCTTGATGGGGAGGTTGTGATGGCTGGAAGTGGGGAGCTGGTTATTCACTGCTGGGGCGATGGGGACACTCAACCCCAGGAGACATGTTGCAGGGAAGGCATCAGGTCTTCTGCTGCTGGCCCAGAGCAGGGACAGCGTATCAGACCCACCAGGCTAACGGACTCACTTGAGCTCCTCCTGGTCAGAGGCTCAGCTTGACACTATCTCAGGGAACAGATGTTTCTATCAGGCTATTCAAAATGGCTAGAAGTGGGAATAGAAAAGAAAATGGGGACCACATGATGAGCTTGCTACTGTACATGTTTGCTGTCTGTTGGGGAGGGAATGGCTTTGTACAACCAATGTTTCCAAGGAGAGCCTGCCCTTGTAAAAAAAGTATGGAAAAAAAACATAAACTGCACTATCAAAGACATATTGTTGTTTTTCTGTGTAAACTGTTTGCGTTCTTTTGAAGAGATGATGTTTATTTCTTATTGTTTTATCAGGATTGTCTTCTATTCTGTTACTTTTTCCCATGATTTTGCATCAGCCAGTCTGAGTTCTGTACCAGTGCAGGTCTGGAGCAATACAACTAAGTCAAGTGAGTTGTGCTGATGGCATTAAAACTGGGGTTAAAGTCTAGAGGTTAGGTCATTTGATGTGCTTATCTGCTGGGTTGGAGGTATTTCCACCTATGTATTTGAGATAGGATTTTTAAGAGCTCCTGGAACTTGCTTGAGTGCTGGCATGGACATCAGGTCAAACTGCTGGTCACTCCTAGGGGAGCAGTTGGACCAAAGCTGAGAACAGTTTCTGGAAATCTCCCATCTTATCTACATCAAATGATTTTTGGAAAATCCTCCCAGGGAACGTATCACAAATTTCAAGGAGCGAGAAATCATAGAATCATAGAATGGTTTGGGTTGGAAAGCACTTTTAGTTCCACCTCCCTTGCCGTAGGCAGGGACACCTCACACTAAACCATATCACCCAAGGATCTGTCCAACCTGGCCTTGAACACTGCCAGGGATGGAGCATTCACAACTTCCTTGGGCAACCCATTCCAGCGTCTCACCACCCTTACAGTAAAGAACTTCTTCCTTATGACTAACCTAAATCTCCCCTGTTTAAGTTTAAGCCCATCACCGCTTGTCCTATCGCTACAGTCGCTGATGGAGAGTCCCTCTCTGGCACCCTTGTAGGAAGCCTGCTATGAGGTCTCAGACTTTCTGGAAATTAATACAGTCCTTAGCAAATTATGAATGATTCTGGAAAACAAATATGCTTGCATGGAAAAAAAGCAATATTAAATCTAAATTAAAGGCAAAAGAAATCCTTGCACATACCGGGTGAGTCAGAGGATTAGAAGTGTTACAGGGAACCTTTTGCATCTTGGCCTTGGAGCCTGTATGTAGCCAATGACAATCTCTTTTGGCTAATAAAAGAAAAGGGGTTCAGAGACATGAAGACATAAAACATATCTAATAAATTGAACTGAAACTAGGGGGTTTGGTTTGTAAAACATGGCAAAAGAAACCAAAAGCTGATGAATATACCTTGAATGTGTTCTTAGTAATTATCAATTCATCTGACCCCTAGGTTAGGAAAATTAACAATTCCTTCCTTTCAACAGCCAGGGTCAAAGCTCTGTCTGAACTCCACAGGGTAACTAAAGAGATTAAGAAAACAACAGTCTGCTTCACATAGAAGCCTGTCTAAAATGGTGACACACTGAGATGTTAATCCCAGCTAGCTGAAGCCATGAACGTAAAACTTCCAAACTAAATTACCTGTGGGATAAACAAAGAATTGCTTACCTATTACAGTAAAAGAAACAGCAAGAAATTGCTGTGACTTTCGTGCTGTTATGGTCCAGCAGTTTTTCTGCAAAGCTGTTTTTTATCCTTTTTATATTTTTTTTTGTCATGTGGGACCCCCATCCAGGGCCAGAGATTCTATTGTGCCATGTGCCATGTCTTCCCATAGGAAAGACATCCACCTGTGTTGAAGACAACATCTGAGAGAGAGAAAGCATTATTGTCACCTGCTCCTATGCTCATCTCTTTTTTAATACGGATGACACAGGCAGATCCAGCCTGCTTTCATCTATCAAGGGCACAGGTTTCTTTCAAATCCTCAATGAAACAGCCTAGACTGCATTTGCAGACTGGTTAACCTATGCTACGGTAATAGGAGTGAGCCCCTTGACAGCCACACAACAGTAATTGCCTATTTTTCTACTCACACAGGCAAAATGAACATTCAAGAGTATTTTGCAAGGATTTCTTACAATGAGTCCCATAAGGATGCAGACTTGCAAACCTTAACAGTCATTTTCCAGCATCACATCCGGGCAATTCCTTTCGAAAACCTCAGCATGCATTGTGGGGAGACCGTCGAACTGGATTTACAAGCTATTTACAATAAGATTGTGAGAAAGAAACGTGGTGGATGGTGCCTGGAAACCAATTACCTTTTATTCTGGGCCTTGGAAGAACTAGGGTTTGATGTCTGTATTCTCGGAGGAAATAGTTACGAACCAGCAGAGAGAGCATATACTGCTGAGATAAATCATATCCTACTGAAGGTGGTGATCAAGGGAAACTCCTACATAGTAGATGCTGGTTTTGGTGGTGCCTACCAGTCATGGCAGCCCTTGATACTGATTTCCGGGAAAGATCAGCCCCAGACCCCTGGCATCTTCCGCTTCACTGAAGACAATGGCACCTGGTACTTTGAGAAAGTCAAAAGGAAGCATTATATTCCCGAGCAAAGTGAGCCTGCCACTGGTACTCCAGAACCAGGAAATATCAGAAAAATGTATACATTCACGCTTCAGCCACGAGATATAAATGACTTTCAGGAGCTAAACACTAATCTACAAGTGTCTCTAGATAACATACTTCGGAAGAAGTCAATCTGCAGTCTCCAGACCCCTGAAGGGGTTTATGCCTTAGTTGGATGGACCTTCACTGAGGTGAAGTATAACTACATGGAGGATATGGACCTGGTGCAGATCACAACTCATACAGATGAAGAGGTTGACAAGATACTGAAAGACAAATTCAGTATAGTGCTGGAGAACAAACTCGCACCAGTAAATGTTCGTGGCTTGCCACCTAATTTAGTGGATACAATTTAATCCTAATGCTGTTCTAGATGGATCTTTATGTAGCCAATATAAAAAGTTCCAAATTAACATTAATGGCGTTTAATCTGATTCTAAAGTTGAGCTAGTCAGGTGGACACAAAGCTTGGTAAATTCAAGTATATTGCTAATTAACTGCATACACAAATCGCATGTTTTATCTTAAGCTACTCCTTTAGAAACTGAGATACCTTACTACCTCTAATTTTCCCATATGGAAATAGACTTTTGACTCCGTAACATTTTGTTCCACCTCTCTGGATTTGCTTTTATTTCAGACGTGTTTTGTGGCAAAGAAAACCGAAACGATACAGAAGGAACAGCTGTGTTACCATTTTGCACAAAAGACCTCTAATCTTTTCTTGGTATTATTTCCAATCTTCTTCTCAGCAGAGTTTTAAGAATTGTTCACTTCCTTTAATAGGCTGAAATGAAACTTGAGCTGAATTTGGCTTTCAGAGACTTCATAAAAAAAAAAAAAGAAGGATTAAGACCTTCTCAAAACAAGCCACTATTAGGTGCTGATTAGCTTATGATGAAATAAGTTGAAAGACTTGAGTCCTATTCCCTTACCAGAAATTGACTTAAAGTGAGCTGTTTATGTGAGTGCACTTAAAAAATCCCAAAAGCTCTCTAATTTTTCTGATTCTGATTTTTCTGTGTCTCTGAAACAAAATCAATAGAAGATGAGATGATTCAACAGTTCTTAAAAAACAGGCTTTTGGTAGCCAAAATGGAAATAATCAAAGTTAGATCAACCTTTGTAAACTATAATCTAAACTTCTGGGGCCTAACCTTCCTATTATGTCAAGCAGAGATGATAGCACTACAGATAAAACTCTTCATATTTATTCTAAACATCATTCTGCGCAAAAGCTACCTGAATTAAGTAATACTGCAGATGAAAAACAAAACAATGGGAAGTCAGAACATGCCACTGGTGTGGTTTCACAAAAAACTTTTTACCTTTACGAGACTTGTGGCAGGTACCGTATGGGATGTATTATTGAAGAGGGTGACAGGAGAGCATCAGTCCTTGGCCAAGAAAAAGACTTTGACGCTTGTATTAGTCAACCACACAGACTCATGGGGCACCTGATGTGCCTAGATCGCTCGTGCTTTCCCAGATAAAGTCTGATGCACTCTCTGACTTTCCGAAAGGGACCTCTGACTTCCCACCACCATCAGATGGAGAGCAGACATGCTCGACAGGAAGAGAATTAAATAAACAGCTCTGCAGCACTTTGAAGATGCAGAAGACCAAGTTTCAGAGAGGAAAGGCATTACTTTGTGCAAATTAGTATTTGCCATGGAATTTGTTACACATGGCAGCTCCAAAATAACTCCCTGCTGCAGTTGAAGCTTTGAGCAGATAGCAAAAATTCCTTTGTGGGCAAAGAAGGGTCATTTTGTGCATCTGTGGAGCATGGGAACATGCAGCCTGCAACACCATGGCAGTGTACTTGCAAGGAAGCAGATGATTGTCCTCCACCACAATGTGCTGGCTTCTGAAACAACAATAATTTAATTTAAAAAAGTTACAGACCCATTTGCAACTATCTATTGCAGTTAGTTTACATGGAAAACAAGTTCATTCTGGTCTTCACTGGGGGAAACATAAACATCTATTAAGAGGAAAGAAACAAAGTTTAATTTGCTCATGGATCAGTGAAGTCCAAAAATGCACTTTCTCAGCATTTACGATTCAGGAGTAAGGGCCAGCGGAGCTTAGAAGAAGACAACCCTCTCAATTTGTACCCACTCCTGGCTTTACTGACTGCTGCTTCAGCAATAAACAACACAGAAGCTGAAGACCTTGATAAATAAATAAGGCTATCTTAAGAGGTAAGTTTATTTTCTTAAAGAAACCTCCAATAAAAAGAAAACCTAGTTTCTTTATGATAGTAAAGGTTGTGGGCAATAAGATGAGTAATATTCTCTTTAGGAAAAATACATAGAAATGTGTGCATATAGAGTGAAAATATTATCTGCTAAGCATGGGCTCTTAAAGAGGGTAAATCAGTTATAACGCAGTTTCAATTCCTTCATTTCTCGCTCTTCAGGAGGAGATTCATTTGACTGAGATTCTTTTGTTTAGATACAATAGTAGATACAAATTTAGAAATAGAACCTTTTGTTGGAAGTTATTATTTTAGATTTCTAACTTTTTCTAATTATTGCACATGCAAAGGAAGCAAAAGAGCAATCTAATAGTAGATACTTTATTTGGAATAAAATCACAGTCCTCTAAAAACAACTTAAAAACAATTACAAACTGGTTGCTGTACCCCAGAAAATCCATGTGCTGATGTATTAGGATAAAGGTAGACAGATAATGTATTTTAACAGTGGAGTTGCTGATAGTGTGCATAGTATTGGTAAGGAATATTTTTACAAGAGTACCTTCATTTGCACATTTAGAAATAGTTCTTTAAAGTTCTTCTGCTGATGTTTTTCTCTGCATAAATCACAGCCACATTTGTGGGATTACCTTTTCAGTATCCAGTTTTTCATCTGCTCAAAATTCAAAAGAATAGTAGCTCTTATTTCGTACCGTCAAGATCTACTGCTGATCAATCCTATTACGGAACCACAGAGAGAAATTATAAATAAGATAAACTTGAAAACCAGCCTTATGTTGGTGTGATTTATTCAGCATTCACAATTTGAGCAGGCAGAATTGGATAGACTTGGATTCTGCAAATCAAAAGAAAAAAGTGCCATGAGTCTTACATTATGCTTAAGAAATATTACATTGAGAATATCCTCCAACAATACACTTAAGTTTCAGTGTAAGCTCAATTCCTCTCTGTAGAAAGGTTTTTGATGGGGCTTTCTATCACCTTTGTACAGCTGCTTCTATACCGTGCATATGCATATCATGAATCTGACCCTGAAAATCATCTTGAGAAATTCAAGCTTGCAGTAAACGTTCAGCAGCTCACTACTGAATTTATCCAAATACAAGTCTTCCTGAGTTGCTAATATTAAGTGTCTAAATCTCAGCTTACTTTATGCACAAAAGATTTCCAAGTAGCTTTGTGGGTTGTCTAGAAGTTAAGTATTTGTAGTAACTCTAGACTGTTGAAACACTTAGTGCCATCTTTGTGAAGGTTCAAGCCTTCAAAACTTTATGCCCAGCTCCATATCCAAGCAGACAACCCACAGTGTGTTGTACAAAGAGCATCAGGTACCTACAAAGCATCCTGCTCATAACTTTGGCCAGCAGTGATGGGCCATTGCGAAAGCCAGATGACTATATGTGACTTGCTAGGGTATTAGAAGGCAAAAAGTACTTTCTCATGCAGCGATCTTGCTCATGAGGAGTCCTATCGAGACAGTGCATTGCTGGAGGCAGGACAGACGGGATGCACTGTATGAGGCTCCGGCAATTCTCACGCCTGAAAAGGAAGAAGTTTTGAGAAAGGCCAGGGTTAGAGAGATGTAAAGCAGCTCTTGTTCATTTTCAGGACACCCTGCGAGACGCAGGGCACAGCGGAGAATAGAGATGTGCTCTTTGTCTTTTAGGTCAGTCACCTCCTTTCAGATTAATTATTCCAACACCAAAATGAGTTTGTGCAACACTCAGAGCAGAAAAGAGACTCGGTGGTCTGTGGCTTTTGTGAAGGCCAGAGGTTTTTTTCAGTTATAATTATCTGAATAAAACTCGACACTTTACAAAATGTGCAGGGAGTATCATTCTCGCTTCTTGTAATTGGAGAAAGAGTGACATGTACCGAATGAGCAATTCATTTACCATCAGTGAATCAGTGGCAGACTCATGAAAAGAACATGTGAATCCTGGCTCAAATTATCCTCCCTCCGACTGGCAGGTAACACTGCTTCCCCCATTGACACTCCTTTCACTGAACAATGGATTTAGACTGATTTTCATGAACCTTCCTGAACACTCCCTAGTGTGATCTTACCTTTCTTCTCAACCCCTCTGTTACAATGCAAATGCAGCAAATCCCCATTTTGTAGCATATCAAGCTGAAACTGCATTGGCTCCTTGCCATAGGAATGACTCAAAGACAAACAGAAAACCCTCATATGTGCTGCTTTTCTTGCTGGGGGAACCTTTTGATATGAATACTTGTTACCCTTAAAAACCGCTCCATTGAGGTTCAGTACATTAAAGCATCTTTGCTGGCAGCAGCTTGGGCAGTTTTTCACAGCATCATACGTCACTGATGTAAAGAAACAAACCCAAAAAAACAATTCCTTCTTTTACAGGTGACATGAACCTTGAAGAGTATTTTGCAAGAACTGGCTATAAAGGTTCTCTTGAAAAACAAGATTTGGAAACCTTAACCGATATATTCCAGCATCACATCCGTGCTGTTCCCTTTGAAAACCTCAGCATCCACTGTGGGGAGAAAATTACTTTGGAGTTGGAGCATGTGTATAACAAACTTGTGCGGAGGAAGAGGGGTGGCTGGTGCATGGAAAACAACCAGCTATTGGGCTGGGTCCTGAAACATCTGGGGTATGACACCAGCTTTCTGGGAGCATATGTGTTCAATCCACACCAAAACGCGTATGCCACCCTCATGACCCATCTCCTTGTAAAAGTAGTTATTGATGGCAAAGCCTATATTGTTGATGGAGGCTTCGGTGTATCCTATCAGATGTGGCAGCCGATGGAGCTGGTTTCGGGAAAAGACCAGCCCCAGGCTCCCGGCGTCTTTCGCTTCACAGAGAAAAATGCCATCTGGTACCTCGAGAAAATGAGACGGAAACAATATATCCCAAATCAAAGCTTCTCTAACTCCGATCTTCTGGAGAAAAAAGACTGTCGGAAAGTTTACATGTTCAGCCTCGAGCCACGGACAGTGGAAGATTTCCGTTTCCAGTGCACGTACCTTCAGACCTCTCCAGACTCCCTCTTTACGAAGAAGTCCATCTGCACCCTCCAGACCACTGATGGCTTTCGAGCGCTAATTGGGTGGACACTCACTGAGACCACATACAACTACAAGGAAAACATGGATCTGGTGGAATTTGTAACTCTTGAAGGTGAAGAAGTGGAAAAAACCCTCAAGGAGAAATTCAACATAACCCTCGATAGGAAACTTGTCCCAGTTAATGTCAAAGGATTTTACACAATCTAGGTGACCAGGAAAACCTACGCTAATGCTATGTATATACAATACCTCCCACTGTCTGCGCAATCACTACTGAAAATCATGGGATTCTTTGCAGGCAATTGAAGGAAAAATACATTAATATGAGATTAAAGTGAATTTTGCTCTGGGAAAAATCAGTCAGGTAGATAAAAAAATAATCTTAAATCAGGTAGATAGAATTATCTGTTGTGAGATGACTGCATTCAATTTTAGGCACAAACGTAGGATCTCATTTGAATTTGCTTATAAACTTGAGTGAGAAATATGTCTGGGGAATTTTGGAGTGCCTATAGCACATAAATAGAACTATGGATTATTAATTGTGATATGCTGCCAACACATTTTCTATGGTTATTATAGGGAGAAAAGTAATCTGTGACCATTTAGACAATGAAGTACACATTTAGAACTTCATTTTTCACAGGATGTAACCACTTGCAGTTCATCTCACTTCTCTACCTTTAATATAAGTAAAACAATGTCATCCTTGAAAGGAGCATTAGGAGCCATAATTCTTTCACCATCACCCTTAGACAAAACATAGTACAAAATGAAAATTACCATCATGTGCATTCCTTTTGCCATTACTGCAGTAAACTGCTCAAAGTAATTTTTGGTATGTATGTATTTTTCTGGTGATGAAAACTGAATATACTGCAGCATTATTGTGGCTGATGGGCTCTGAGGAGATGCCTATAAGCTCTGCTTCTGACAAGTAATCATCCTTTAAAAGGTGAACAAGGCTTAAATGTCACAACTGGCTTAGATTTACTTCTGCCTTGAAGGGTTGGAAAATTGGTATTTTTAGCATTGCAAATTATTTGTACAGTGAAAGTAGAACAATGAAGCTAACTCCACTATACTGTTAATTCTGCCCCTCTTGTGTATAAAAAACAGGGGAGTTCATACAGGTATCCTGAATGAGTACCACTTGGCACAGATGTATTC
This sequence comes from Pezoporus wallicus, assembly GCF_028554395.1. NCBI lineage: Eukaryota > Metazoa > Chordata > Aves > Psittaciformes > Psittacidae > Pezoporus > Pezoporus wallicus. The sequence continues at coordinate 2,093,909 of NW_026636866.1, read as the reverse complement.
ATGTCACAAGTGAGTTAATTCAGCTGTATCAAAGTGAAAAAAAAAGTCAAGACAACCAAATCTAAAGGAACTTCCTTCTTTAGAATCATTTCACAATCACGTTTCCCCATTTATAAAAACCTGTTGTTCCCCCTACCCTGCTGCTCTGCAAAAAGCCTAATCAAGGGAAACATTCTCAAATGCATCAAAAATTAGCAGAAAACCTGAAAAACACTCTTTCTCCCTAATCTACAATAATCCTTCGTATTGGTCAAATGTTAATTTGTCCTACTGATATGTTTATGCTCAAAGACATCATGTGATCATGAATCTCACAAATGCTGTAATTTCATACCTGAAAACAAATAAAGAGAAGTAAAAACATAAAGGAGTTGCTTTAAGTACAGAGTCCCTAACTGCTTGACTGCTGCACACACCTTTTGCCAAGTAAATGAGGTCTGTTCAATCATGCTATCGATCTACTGGCCAACACTTCCCACCACAAACTTCTTGAGCCAAACAGGCCAATATTGAACAAATCTGACAGTGGTGTTGGAGAAGGTAAGTTCCTACAGGTTCCTGGATAAAGAGCTCATAGGCTGAGGAAGAAGATGATCACCAAAGAGGAGGCCCAGTGGTGGGCTTGGAAACCAGCAGCTCTGGGCTTGTCATAGTGAGTGTCAGCTCTTTCCTGTTATCGGCTGTGGTGGCAGCTAATGGCCTGAGTGCTCATGTACTTGCACAGCGACAAGGATCCAAGGGCTAAGCAAGAGGTAACAGGGGACAATGAAAGCTCTCAGGTGTGAGCATAGCTTTCGTATGGAGCTAAGGACTTCAATCTATAATTTGTGTTCATATTATCGTCGTACTCACACTAAGGTCCAGTTTTACCCCCTTCTAAATGATTGATCAAAACAAGGTGGCCCCTGAGATCCCAAGGAACATTACAAGCTTCAAAACACTCGCCACCTCTGTTCTAGCTGATGGCAATTCACCCAGGTAACCAAACCATACAAAATCATAGAACAGAATCATAGAGAATGGTCAGGGTTGGAAAGGACCTTAAGACCATCAAGTTGCAACCCCCCTGCCATGGGCAGGGACACCTCACACTAAACCGTATCACCCAAGGCTCTGTCAAACCTGGCCTTGAACACCACCAGGGATGGAGCATTCACAGCTTCCCTGGGCAACCCATTTCAGTGCCTCACCACCCAAACAGGAAAGAATTTCTTCCTTATATCCTATCTAAACTTCCCCTGTTTAAGTTTTAACCCATTACCCCTTGTCCTGTCACTACAGTCCCTAATGAAGAGTCCCTCCCCAGCATCCCTATAACCTCCCTTCAGACATGGAAGGCTGCTCTGAGGTCTCCACGCAGCCTTCTCTTCTCCAGGCTGAACAGCCCCAACTTCCTCAGCCTGTCTTCATACGGGAGGTGCTCCAGTCCCCTGATCATCCTCGTGGCCTCCTCTGGACTTGTTCCAACAGTTCCATGTCGGATCACCTCCTTCGACCTGCTGGTCACGCTCCTTTTGATGCAGCCCAGGATACGGTTGCTTTCTGGGCTGCGAGCGGACACCGAAGCCGGCTCATGTTCATTTTCTCATCCACCCAACACCCCCAAGTCCTTCTCCGCAGGGCTGCTCTGAATCTCTTCTCTGCCCAACCCGTAGCTGTGCCTGGGATTGCTCCCACCCAGGTGTAGGACCTTGCACTTGGCATGGTTAAACTTCATGAGGTTGGCATCAGCCCACCTCACAAGTGTGTCAAGGTCCCTCTGGATGGCATTCCTTCCCTCCAGGGTATCAACCGAACCACACAGCTTGGTGTCATCGGCAAACTTGCTGAGGGCGCACTCAATCCCACTGTCCATGTCAGCGACAAAGATGTTGAACAAGACCGGTCCCAACCCCGATCCCTGAGGGACACCACTCGTTACTGGTCTCCAGCCGGACATTGAGCCATTGACCACAACTCTTTGTGCGCGGCCATCCAGCCAGTTCTTTATCCACCGAGTGGTCCATCCATCAAATTGATGTCTCTCCAATTTAGAGACAATATTTGTCTATGCAACAAACTGCAGTTTTCTCATGCTCCTGCCTCTTTTCATGAGGACAGCCGTGAACAGGCTGGTTATTTTGCCTCCCAACTTGCCTAAAGATGTTCCTGCTGTTGCTCCTGGGTAACTGATCAGGTTATGGTATGCAAGGGTTTCTTGGGCAGAGGTCTGTGGACTCGTATCAGCATTTTTAACTGTGCCTGCAATAATGGAGCGACTCAAGCCAGATTCCCCTCTTCTGCTATTCAGCTCTTAACTAAAGATCTACAGGGCTTCAAACCTCTCCCTGTCTCCATCTGTTTACAACTACTCTCTTGACTGGGATTTTTCCTCTTGAGATTACAATTATAAACAGGTCCTCACTGTGCAATATCAAATCTCACAAAGAAATGTCAACACATACAGCTGAGGAGTAGTTTCACAGTTTAACTAGAGCTCCCCAAAAGCTGACAAAAGCAGGTTATCTAGGTGTGAACGCCAGACCTCAAAATGCCTCAAAGGTTCATGTTGAGAAAGGCGTAAAAACAAAACCAAACAAACCCTGACGCCTCATGCTGGGGTTCCAATAGCAAGGCATTACTGTTGGAGGCAGATGCCTTCCCACCCAGAAAGAAAAGTCATGACCAAGTCCTCAAAGCATCAGCTGAGAGAAATCTGCACTTGAATGAAAAGGGGAAACATGGGATATTTGACGTCCTTCACCACCACTATGCTTTATTAACACTGAGAAAGGTTTAACAAAAGCCTAATAGATTGTGCAGTTTTAGTTGCTGTTGTTGGAATGAATGAGAACAAACGCTTAAGAGCCCCACAACCAGGACTTGTCTAATTCCAAATACAATTTAAACTTACAATATTTCAATTAACAGAAAGACAACTTCTTTTTAAGTCTGAATGCTGGATTAAATCCCAGCCCAGCTGCCCATTAGACACACATGCAATGCCCAATAGCAATGACAGCCACCCTCGACTGTAGAATTGCATAATAAGAATGTCTTACTAGAAAGCAGGACACAGAACAGAAGATAGTTCAAATTCCATGGCACCACTGAACATCTTCCCCCCTACCCAAAGAATCAAAGTTTAATCAGCTCATGCATTACTAAAGGGAGGATACAGGACGGCTCACTTCAGTTGGACTCTGGTCCTGGACTTCTCAAGATCTAATACTAAGCAAAATAAAAGCAACAAAACCAGAAACATGAGCAAGAAGATGAAGTTGTATGATACTTCATGTTCCAAAATGAATATTTATTACAACAAACACTGTCAGCCTGTCAAAGAGAGGGACAAAATTTTACCTGAGAAGACACACACTTAAACTCAACACTGTGTGAGCTGTCACTGAGCACAAACTACAATGCACCCTTTGCTTTGTTTGCTTTAATAGGTGCCTTGGTGTAACAGGCACAAACTCTCCTGGTGTCTGGCAACTTTTTCCACTGAATTTTGCATGTAGCCATTTTAACAAAAAATGCTTATTACTTACCCAACTTGCTTTTGTTGTCAAAGAAGAAATGCTTTTAGAAACAAGGCTAAGTAGGAAAATTCTACAGCACAGGAAGCTGCACATGAAAATGCATCTGAGACTTTCACAGCCAAAAAAGCTTGAATTAATGTAGGTTCATGAGGAGTATTTCACTGCTAAACTTACGTCTCTGTCAAGAGTAGCTCAAGCACAGATTCTATACAGCCGAATGTTTCTACCCTGGCTAGGAAGCTACAGCCAGGCTTAAAATACATACATATACATATTCATAACACTGGAAATACAGATGGGTATTTCAGAAGATCCCATCATAAAATGAATGCTTGTAACTTTGCACACTGAAAACACATTTAAAAGTCAGGTAGAGATAGTTTTAGTTTTGTCTTGCTTATAATAATGCACGATGAATGGTGCTTTTAAAGGTGCATTGAATAACTCCCTATGAATAAGATTATGCTCAGAATTAGTAGTTGTCTCACTGCAGCACTTCAAAAGCTCACCTAGCCACCAGCTAAACGTCAATGCTGAGCACCCAGATTTGAAGACAATAAACCAAAATCTGTAATTTCTTCACAGTCAGTGTTGGGCATGTTTAGGAAACAGAAGAACCACCATTTTCCCCCCAACCAAATTCAAAATCATAGATTTTCTAGGAAGCTATTTTAGAGTTCACTCACACTCTTACCACGCCATGGCACTCACACTTCCAACTCCTTCACATGACACCACTGGAACCTTCTCCAATTCACTGTCTCTCAGCCTGTGCAATTACAGTGACATGTCCTGGTTGCTGGTGGTTCACTGGAACACACTTTTATCCCCCTCAACTATAAGCTACACAGAAATTCTCTCTCCATTGAAGGCATGTGTCCAGACAGAGAGCAGTAATTTTCCTACTAACAAGCAGGAAAGAATAATAGGATACATTTTGAGTTTTTCTTGGGATGACCAACAATAAATCATTTCCGAGCTCAAGTCACATCTTCCATGGGAAGAAAAACGTTTTGCCATCATTAACTTCTTTTCAGCTAGCAATAATATTTGATGAGGTTTTAAGTAATCCAACCACTAGTGTTTAATTAGCTCTGAAATGCATCTCAGATCATGAATCACACCCTTTCCACCTGCACAAGGTCCCCTGGCTAAGTTAAATGCGTATTTCACCTTCCATGCATGATCCATCTTCAATACCTAGTAAGATGCCCTTGCTATACAGATAGTTCATGTATCACAGGCATAGAACAGCAGACACACAGTCTCCCTCTTCAGATAACTGAGTTTCATGTCTTGCTTCACAGAACTGTTAAGAAAAACACCCAAAAAGCCTCTTGTGCCCATAACAGAATGGCCACTCCTTGCTTCATCTTAAAGGATTTCTCTTTGTCCAAAGAATCAGCATTAAGTAATTCAAGGCATCTTGCTGGGGAAATGAAGTAGCAGAAGTATTTCCTGTTGAAAGGCAGGGTACAGAGAATTGCTACAATTTTAGGCAAGACCACACTGACATTTTTCAGAGCACTGACTGATCAAAGAGCAGAATGTTTCTGTACTAACATTACATCAGATGGCTTCATCACACGCTGAGCAGGAAGAGTTATGCAGTCAACTAACATTTAGGGACATCCGTGACCAGCGTAAACCAGGATCTCTTAGAATTTATTAAGCATCATTTTTTTTACATCAAATTACCTAAACCACAAGCATTAAACATACACAAAAAAAAACAGTTATTATTCAGCTGTCAAATATTTCTAAGTCATTATTATGCTTTTATCACAAGATCTCAATAATTATGATTGCATATTTTTCTTTTGCTGAAAAAGAGACAAGATTAGCAAACTCTTTGCTGAAGACAGAAATTCAGACACACAATCTACTAACGTGTCAAACTGTCAATGTTGCCTAATATTTGGCTTGCTCTATATATTTATTATTAAAAAAAGTTTTAGTACAAGCCCCTCTGTTTTTAAATAAGCTTTATAAAAAATAAACAAAATTGATTTTATTTCTCTTCTTCTCCCATCTTATTTATAGCATAGTAAAAAAAAAAAAAAGGAAGACACATGTTCACGTGTTTCTGAGGTCTTCTTTCAATTTGAAGACAGCAAAGGTTTCATTTTCATAATAAATAAAGCAGTGAAAACTGAACTGCCCTACTGGATTGGACATCGCTTTACTCCAAATACTTCTTTTGGATGTTACCATAAATTGTAAATAATGTTGCTCTCAATTCAATGTGACACTTATCTAGTTATGCACATTTAAAAAGAATGGTGGGACTAGTGCACAGTAGAAGCTGCTGAGTGGTAAGTATGTACGGCATCTATTAAATACACATCCACTCTGAAAAATGTTTATTCATGCAGATGGTAAAAGTTTCAGTGAGAACTGACTCAGATTCACAAATCTATCCTTTACACTAAACAGCAAGTACTTCAAACAATCTCAGTTTGTGGTACTGTATTTGGTAGAAAACGTTTTTACTGGCTCCAGTTGTGCAGCTGGTATCAGTCACGAGGTTTTAAGAACTTTTTCTTAGCTTTTTTGCTAGGCCTTATCTCAATATTCTCACAATTTTCTTCATCCATTAATACACGCTGGTCTCTTCTTCTCATGAATTTCTTCCCTATTGTCCCCACTAATGTTTCGTATCTGTGAAGTTAATAAAAAAATTACAGCTTTTACTACAAACAGACAAAATTTCAATGGAGCAAATAATAAATCTAATCACCGGCTTAAGTGGTGTAAAAAAGCTGGTCATCAGAATTTTAAGAAGCACAAGTACTACATGATCACTTACTATACTATTAATTTTGGTAACATGGTTTTGTTAGTAATTTGGAACAAGCAGGAAACTAGCACAAAATACCTGGATAACAAAGGGCAGAAAACCCCTATTAAGATATTTTACCCCCAAATATCTTGTATGGGGTTGGAGATTCTGTGGGTGGAGATTCCACTGAATACACACCAAAATTCCTTGAAAATCAGTCCTGTAAAGTACCATATCTGCTGGTAGTTTTTCTGTTTTACTTGTTTGCTCGCTTTTTGGGTTTGTTTTCCCCATATGTAATGCAGTAATATATCATATTCCTAGCTAATATTGATTATGTCCTAAAATATAACTTACCTTCTGGCCATTTCTGCATCTGACACATCAGCCTCCATTTTATCATCCACTTCAATTTCTTCTTTCTTATTCTTAGAGTTCATTTGGATCATTAACTTCTGAGAATGAAGAAAGAAATAGCTTAACCACACAAGAAATAACTTGACACAATGGCAACTATGCTGAAATTCACTGGTAGGAGAAATGAGAAATGCATTAAAGATAAGAATCAAATTTAATAACTCTTTTGTTCCCAGTCAGGCTAGAGCATACTGCTAGGAAAACTCAAGAAGAAAAGGCAGCATGTCTGCCTGTTATTCTGCTTAGCTTAGAGTCTGCCTTTGGGAAAAGGGGCAACACAGAGACAGGGTATTAAGTATACTGCACTATTCAAACGTCCTAAAGGGGATGCCAGGCATCTTTGGGAGACCAGAGAATTAGATCATAATTAATTTTTCATTGTTATGTTAGCATACAGTCCTTGGTTTTGTTAGAGAAGGAAAAATATCTGCAAGCATACACAGTAAAAACCATGTAGCAATAATATGCCAAGTTACAGTGAGAGCAAGTTCAAAGTAACTAAAAACCTCCCAGTAATTCACTTTACATAGCCTTTTGCCCATCTCAGTCTTTACACCTCCATCCTCCTGCTTCAGTCCTGTGTTAATATTTTTGTTACTACCTCAGTGTAGTTCTACCAGCATGAATTATGAGAGAAAATCTCTTGCTCAGAACTTTTACTTTGGAACTTTAAGCCCTTACTTACACAAGTAAGTGCTGAATGTTTTTAGATTAGACTCTAATTAAATAGCAGAGGGAAAAGTGATCTATTGTTATGGTGAGCAGCATGTGGGACAGCTTCCTCACTTCGGGGAAGGAAAATCTGCAGGAGCCATGCAATTACTGGCCATCAATGCAAGGAGATAAAAAGCTTTTATTTACCAGATGCTGCACTGATCAACATTTTGGTTTCAATCACGGAGTTTCTGTACATGGGATGATTTATGGAAGGGGCTAAAATGGCCAAACAGCATGCAGTCTGAAAACTCAAATGCTCATCCCCAAGAGCTTCAATCCTAATGCAAGATCACCTCAAAACATTTAAATGGTACCTCAATTTCTGGATTGAATCCGTTGAAGGACATCCTGCCATAAAGTAGTTCCTCGCATACTACAAAGCTTCGCTCTTCTACGATAAAGCTCCTGCATGAAACCCCAAACCCAGCATTTTGTCAAACAGTGCGCCTCAAAATGATCAATTTAAATAAATGTAAAAAGGCAAAAATAAAAAGCTTCCCCCAATAAACAAAAAGCTTCCCCCAATAAACAAACAAAAAAAAAGCTTCCCCCCAGTAAACAAAACCACAGTGTATTTTAAACCATCAGCTACTTTCTGAAGCTTAATTGCTCTGATATATCTTCCAATGCAACGATCTTGGAGTGCAAAGGAAGAGTTCTTGCCAGTAAAGCTGTGCCAGTTCCACAAGCAAAATTAACTCTCTTGACAAAAAGCACTCTTTGCTGGTATGATTCCACCTACATGAATGTTTTTGCCAGAATAAAAATACCACATAAATATCACTCTCCAGGTGGCATTACTATACCGGCAAACGCTTCTAATTAATTTTTCATTGTGATGTTAGACTTGGCATTACTGAGTCTGTCAGGATATAAAACATCAATTCTCTGTTCAGCAGAGAAAGATTTCCCCTTTCTCCATCCTTTTTTCTTCTTTTGATGAGCACAGAGTGAGAAAAGAAACATAACCCTGAGGTGTTCATAAAACACATTAGGTAAAAGTACTTCTGTGAATTTTCCTTCCTTCTTTTCCTCACACATATATGCTTCTCTTTCTTCATCCTCTTCATCTTCCATGTAAAACAAAATCCTACAGGCACGGGAAGTGAGGCTAAAGTAATCAAGCTCATTCTCCCACCTCAGGTAGGATCAGTTCAACATGTACCATGAACAGCAGAGATCCATCTAAGCTGTCCAGTGATGAAGACTCCAGTGTCTCCTATGGCAATCTACTGCAATGCCTCAATAGCCTTACTGTTAGAAAAATTCTCCCAATGTACAGCTTGAACCTTCCTTACTGCAACTGAAGCTCAAATACCTATTTTATCAATGCCCTTGTTCAACTGCAGACCCTTGGATCTGAGCTTTTTAAAAATGATGTACGCTCTCCCTCAGTGGCATTTTTGTCCTCTTCTGAATGGACAAAAATTGAGCAATTTTAAAAGTAGTTCTCTTGCTATTTAAAGCACCTTTCATAAATAGCAGGAATGGACATTTTCTTCCTTATTAGTTAAGCCTTCCTTTATTTTTTGCCATGCTCTCTTCTATTTCAAAGCAGGATTTAAAGTGAGTTGGACTAAAGAAAACAGAACTGTCCTGAATGAACCCAACCGTGGGACTAGAGCTGAATTTACTAACACAGGGGTTTCAAACTTCCTTTTGCAAATCAAGGGAAAAAGCAGCAATAAATGAGTTGCTCCTTGCCTGAAAGAAACTAATTACATGCATCTAGAAGAATGTGCAAGTGAAAAAAAACAACACACACAAGAAATGAAAGTAGGTCAAACTTCCCTAGACAACCTTGAGAACGTCCCTGAAAACAGGTAATAAAAAAAGCTGTAATGCCAGTCTGCCACTATTTTTACTTCAATTAATTGGTTATTAATAATACTGCTATTATAGAAAAAATACGTATATTCTATTCCTACTCCACAACAATCTAATGATAAGAACTACAAAAGGGTACAAGCTTACTCTTTTGCCTTTTTAACTGGCACATCAAGATACCAGTGCTCGTCACTAATGACCTTCTTTTCTTCTTCTTCTAGTTCTTTTTTAGTTTGTGCATCCAAACCCTTTTGCATGAACTACAAAGACAGACACAAAAACACAGTTTCAATTTTTTGCATTATGAATATGTTCAAACATCCAACAATTCCATGACAACCATTATCCACTATATTATATTTAGCAGCTGATAAAAAGTAAAGGTTTTTTGTGATTTTTCCCTGGGTTTTGTCTAAGTTTGGGCAAAGAGGTAATGGAAAAGTAAGTAACAACTAATCACAGCTATCGGCTGGAAGTCAACAGTCATCTACAGACCTTTCCTGGTTAGTTTTGATTCTACAAGCTATTGAAATTCTCTAACTTTGCTAAGAGAGAACATACTGATGTTAGTTATTGCTGCATATCAGACACCAACATCACTCATACAAACGGCACTGGAGCTCAGAGTCAGAGGTAGGTTATCCCAGCTTGCCCATTTTTGGAATCATCTGCATTTTCAACCATCCTCTTATTTTCTACAATTTAATTTAATAAACTCGCTTGTGTTTGTAGCTCTGAAGGCTGGAATGTGCCTTTGGAAGTAGAAAAAGAAACAGAGGCTATGAAATGAAGTCTTCTGCATTGAGTTGTACTAAAGGAAGATGTAACCAGCTCTTAACTTCTCACTGATGACCTACCAAAGTATGAGTCAAGCAGTTATGTGTAAGCACCTTAACTCACTGCAGAAACAGTGCCAAATTAGCTGAGACTAGTAATTTAGTTGAGTGTAAGACTGCTATTTTTGCCTAATACAAGGATATTCCTGTAAATTGCTTCCTCAGTGACAACCACTGGCAGAGGATGGAAACAGGCAGATAGCAACAGCAATCTCTCTCACAGCTGCAAGTAAAAGAGGACATCTGTCACAACCTATGTAAAATCGCTGAGTGCAAAACGACTGACCTATGTGAAACATCCCTTTTACTTCCAGTTGTCTCAAGTCAGGTGCCTGAACTGAGTGACAATTAGGTATTACCAGTGTTAACCAAATAGGATAAAAAGCGCAGAAATCTCCAGAATCGTATGGTAATAACTCCCATATTCTCACATCCCTAGGAGGCAGGGCCTCCCTTAGGGTCTATAGAAAGTGTCTAAATAACTGCATCTGTCAGAGGTGTACCTTTATACCAATGTAATTCCCAGCTAGAGGCAAATCTACCAGTACAGTTTATATGCACTCCTGCAGAAAAATTGCTTTGTGGGTATCAAAACATACCTGTATGTTCAACACTGCAGAGGAATTCTACACCAGCTAATTTCACCCCTCTCATTTAGAGCAGCACCATTTTTTGTGTTTAGATAAGCCTGAAGGCTGATACGTAATGTGCCAGTGGGGAACACAAGGCTTGGCCATAGTTTAGGTCCCAACTAAAACAGGCTTGGCTGGGGATAGATCCCAAGAAGGTGTCACAGAACACTTCCCTCCCACAAAAAAAAAAACGAATGTATTGCTGACCTTGTTTGAAATATAATGGCAATACAGATCTGTAATATATGTATTACGTATACCCCACACATCTTTTCAGTCTTTGCAAAATGCCCCAGTAAACCAAATCAAACTCAAAGGTAAAAGCCAATACAAAGCTCCTGTGATTGTGAAACAGAAAATAAATATTTTCCATTTCTATTTGCATCCAGTGTACAAGATCTTTAATGAAATAAAAATTGACTTTCGTTTTCTGAGTCAATTCAAATCCATCAAAGCTTTCCAATTAAAATTACACTATCTTCTCGGGGAAAATAAGTGAATCTATCATGTGGAAAACCACACTGCTCAAGGAAATTGGTTAGCCAGTCAGAAAACTCAACAGAAGAAATTCTGTTACAAGCACCCAATTAAATAATCGTTTCACATTACGTTTTAAAGATTATGTTCCTAAAGATTAGTACATGAATAACTAGATAAAAAATATGTGATCACATTTATCTAAAATGTAAACACACACGGATGGATTAAAAATTAGACCCATTGTGGTCTACAGAGTATGTATATCAGCAACAGAGTGGTTATTTGGATTAAGTTTCCCCAAGCAATGGCACCTGAATCAAATGGTGCAAGACCTAAAGGCAGGATCCATCTTTTCATATCAAGCAGTGAGCACACATAGCCTAGCACTTAGTGCAAATGGTCTTCACAAGGCTACCACTGACCACATATCACCTTTGGATTCCACTTCACCAGCCTGCTGAATTGTGATAATACATCTTATCAGCACCTGTGGAGGCAGCTGCTAAAGGATTAATTAAAGCATTTGTAAACAAGAAGATCTGCAGAAGGGAAGTGCTAAATACAAGATCTGTGTATGACCTTTTTCGAACCTTTTCATCTCTTCAAAGCTGGTTACTACTGCCTGGACTGTAAACCTCCAAATGTCACGACAGCACATCCACAAGCTGATTCTCCACAGGCTTTTATAGAAGAAAATCTAAGATCTGGGCTGTGAAATCTCCAGGGGGGTTAATTAACTGGCAAACAGCAGAGGAGTGGAAATTTAATTTTAAAACAGTGTTACAGAAAAAAAAAAAAGAAAGAAAAAATAATGATGCTGCAATCCAGAACTCTTATTCTATCATACACTGATGGCTAATTAAGCTCTACATCTACTCCCTTTTGACAGTTAGGCAAGCTGTGTTCCATTCCCTCTGTGCACAAGTTTTAGCCTTTCATTAGCAGCATCTGTTAACTGGGGTAAACATTCCACCATCTTACTGTGGCAGAGTATATTTTATGTGAAATATTGAACTGAAGTCAGCTGAACTCTTTCCAGACAGTGTCTGAAACACAGTCCAGTATAAATATGTGGAGGGAAAAATGGGTGAATAAAACATCACAAGCAAGAAGCCACAAAAGCCCTGTCATACTCAGCTATAAAAAAAATTAATGGATATTAACGTTTTAAAAGAACTTAATGGCAACTCAATTTTTACTGGTTGTTTTCCAGCAATAAAGAACCACCAATCACAGCAGCATGTACTCTACTGAATTAAGGTGTTGTGGTGCACAGTGTGAAGCAGAATCCATTAGCCAGTAAGTGTGGACTGATTTCACACTGGTTTTGACACCACAGTCACAATTCCAAGGGTAACAGGCACATCACAATGTTACTAACAGCCCTCGCATTTACAGCTTGGGAAAGGCGGTTAACACTGCCATTCAGGCTGGGTATTTTATTAGCCAGCAACATACACAGTCAAAAAATGGACTCTGTAAGAAAAAATAAACCTTTTATTTCCCCTCAAGATTAAAACCCCTCCCAAGCAAGGTAAACAACATTAATATTTTAATTTCAACGTGTGTGCACGGTATGGGAAGAATTCTCACAACTTCTGTATTCACAGTAAGCTCTGAATAAGCTGGGTGAAATGAAAAGTTTCTCAAATGGTGCCCTGGAGCTGGCTCTTGCAGGGCAAGAGCTTTTACGGATATCTCGAAGTTGCTTTCCTGTCTTGAGACCCTCCAGCACCATACAGTTTATAACCGAGACCTCTGCCCAGCGTTTAAGCAGCCCGGAATTACGCGACAGCCCTCTGAAACTGGCCAAGTTGGAAGGGAGCAGCCTGCACTGCAGGCCTGAGTGAGCGGGCAAGCGAAAATACCCGGGGATGTACTTTAAAGCGTGGCGATGGGAGGCACGAAACAGGCCAGGACACAGGCTCAAGATGGCTGTCGCCAGGGCCGGGGCTGGGTCCGGGCCTCCCCTCGCCGCTCACAGCACGGCTCGGGCCTGCTGCACGCACCGGGCACCGCCGCGGCCTAGGCAGACGGTGCTGCCGCCAGCCCTATCCCTGTGTCCCTGCGGCCGCCTCACGGAGCCGGGCAGCTCCCCGCAGCAGCGACCGCACACCGGGCCCGGCAGCCCTCTCCGCACTCTACACCGCGGACCAGACGCCGGAGCCCCGCCGCCGCCGCCGCCCTCCACCTCACCTTCATGCGCAGCAGGTTCCTGGATAGCTTCGTCTTCGTCTCTCCGGTCATTGCGACAGGCATTGTCACCAGGCCGCGCTGGATCCCCAAGCTCGCGTAATGCGGAGGCCTCACACACCGGAAATGGAGCGGGAGGAGGAGGCGGTGGCGGCGGCTCGGCTCCACCCTCCGTGCCCGGCCGCAGTGACAGGCCTCTGCGCACGCCGCGGAGGAGTGGCGGGGCGGGAGGCGTGTGTGGAAACAACGTCAAAGCGCCCCGAATTCCGTTTGTCGAGCCGGTTATGTGAGGAGCGGGCCCTCGAGTTTGTGAGCAGATAATTCTGACTCGGTATGAAATGGTAAATCAGTAGAGGAACCTGAGATTTATCAATGCTTGTGCGTTCTGTAGTGCTGCAGGCTTATGGTTTCATCCATAATATTATGATATTTCAAAGACAGAAGAAAAGGGAGTGTGAAATCTACCTCATATTGGTATTTGGAGGCTGCTTTACTTATTTAGCTTTCGTTTTCAAACTGGGTATTTGCAAAATAATCACAAAACGGTCAAATGTAATTATAAAGTGTATAAATTCAAATAGACTGCAAAAAGCCTCAAAGCTTTGTTAGTCCTGAACCATGATCTTTGAATCACATCTTGGCAGTGCTGTCTTTAGGCTTCCAGGCTGGGCTCTGGTAGCTGAGGAGGCAATGCTGCTACGAAATTGCCAGCTGACTCCCAGTCACAAACGGGGACCATAATTTCTGTATATATCCTCATAAATCCGATTTCTGATGCCTGTTTTGACATTCAGCACATAAACCAGGTGATAGAGCAATAAGAGTGAGGGTTCAGTGTGCAAAACTTTAATGAACTGGTGTGCTCCAAAAGACAATACAGGCATAAGAGTTCTCGCATTTGCAAGATGTAGATCAAAGCTTGAAGAACTCTGTAAAGATTTATGCTTCAATAGAGTCCACAAAAACGTACAATGAAGGGCAAAACCTGGTTATAGTGGGAAAGGACAAATTAATCCACATCCAGGCATCCTTATTACGCAGTTAAGCTCAGCGGATTAAAATCACCACATCACAGATGTGAATGAAACATGGAGCCACAATCACTTCAAGGCGAAGTCATAACATTGCATGGGAATATTTGATTTTCATATAGGCAAGGTCCCTTCATTTCCAGGCTCCATAAATGAATTGAAGATGCTCTGAAATTCAGGGTCACAGTGAGAAAGTCTTTGTGTGAGTGCAGGAGCTCTCCTGCTTCATTTGGCTCCATCGTGTTAGCTCCTTCTCTGTTCTCTTTCTCATTAACAGCTATCAAGCCTTCCGGGCAAAAGAAGGCTGGGAAGAAATTTGCAGTTTTGGGAATACAAATGTTCATTAAAGAATGAACATGTTTGAGTCTTAGTGAAAAAAACAATAGGGGAAAGCTGTTAATTAATCGAATGGCACAGTACAGCCATAATCTGGACACTTTTTTGTGTTATTTTCTATTTATCATGCATTCTAATAATGTATTTGCTTTTTGTTGATCACTGCAGATCAGAGCCCTGTGTTTAATTGCATGGTCTTTAATGTCACTCAGGGCTTTTTCTGAGCAGTTGCAGTTCATTTACAGTCCAGGAGTGTACTTTAAATGATTCCTTCGAAATACGTTTCTGCACAGTCATCAGCACTTCTTCAGCCATTGAGTGCCTGGCTGTGCTTGGTGGCCTCTGCCAGAGCTGTTCCTGTTGCCCTGTCCTGCCTGCAGGGCAGCCCAGCTCAACACTTCTTCAGCAGGCTGCTTAGAGCCTTGTTTTGGATGCATGTATCAGCTGCCCAATACTTTTGATGTGCAGGAGTGCAATACCACCAACTCTTTAATCTTTGGGAGCTGAGTAATAATGTACAATGCCATGCAGTGTCTAACTGGGAGGGGGACAGTGCAAAGGGCTTTCAACTCGCCGTAAGGATTATTCCTGGTGCTCCCTGACGAGAAAGGGCTCTGGATCCATAGCTTGAGCCCCATTGCACCCCATGTCTTGGTACCACGCTACAGACTCACATGGAGATGCTGCCACTGTCTTGTGTGTTAGCACATCAGCTAGCAACCCACCACAGGCAGGGTGAAGTGTTTTGCAGTAAAGGCAGTACAGGCTGTGTGATGTTTATTTAGAAAAGTGGAAATTGTAAAAAGGCTGCCATAGAATTTGATGTATTTTGGCAGTAAAAAAGGTCTGAAGGAGATTTTTGGATTACTTCTCCCATCACTTGAATTGGATGGGGTGGTTACAGATAGCAATCAGCTGTCTCCTGGACCAGATTATACTGTCTGGTAAATCTGAAGACACTCCACTGATTACAGGAGAAATTTTGTGTGATTTACTGGTGATAGTGGAGGTAACTCAGAGAACAATCCGGCTCTATAAATATGCCCGCTTCTAAGGCAGAGCAAGGTGGGAGAGGTGCTCTGCTTAGGAAAGAGTCGAGGGTCATTGTAAATGACAATTAGACACCTCTCCCACAGTTCTGACAGCTGTACAGCAGCTTTGCCTTCGACCTGGAAATCCATTTCTTTTTCAAAACAAAAGTGCTCAGGGAAATAACTCAGGGGAAAGGAGCTCCATTTCATCAAAGACTGTACATAAAACAGGCAGATAAAAGATTTTTTGTTCCTAGGAAATGCAGCCCCTTCTTCCTTTAGTAATTACAGAAGTCAAATCAAAGTTGTCATTAACATTATTTAAGAAATAATCTGTCTTGGAGCCACTGAAGTGACAGCTGTGAACTGATTTCATGCCAATGGGATCTAATTTGAGGGAACTTGTGGGTTACTTTTTCTGTAACTGTTTATTTATTCATATTCTTGCAGTATTGTGATTTTAGTGAAAAATGTCTCAAACCTTACACCAGCCTATCTGGTGATGTGATTTTTAATGAGCTGTCTTTGAGTTCTGAAGCAGCTTTTTACAGCTCTCAGAATACCTGAAGCCTCCTCCCCCCCTTCAAATATAAAAATTCTTATAGTGTGACAGTGAATCATTAATTTGTGTCAAAATCCGTCACTGTGTTTTAAGTGAGGGTATTATGTGTTTTTCTCTATGGATGAGGAAAAGAAAATGAGAAGTAGAGCTGCCAGAGGTCTGTTTGCAAACCTGAAAGGAAGGTGTGAAGTGCTATGTATGACTGAGTGGAATCAGAAAGGCACTTTTATACCCCGTGCTCCCTACGGAAACAGCGTGGAACTCTCAGAGTGGTAGAGATGGCACAGGTTTCAAGTGGAAGTCTTGGTTTCTATCTCTCTTGCTCCCACCAAGCTCTGAGCTGCTAATACATGCAGTGTATGGAGAACTGCTATGGTTCTTGGTGACTGGGGATTTGTTGGAATATTCATTACCCTTTGATGCATGCATGTATAACCTGCTGGCCCATGTGTGCTGCTCATCCTGCTTTGTACCTAATCCATGGAGGATATGCCACAGCTCTCAGCTTCAGCGTGTGGCGTGTCAGCTCAGGCTGCACTGACTCATCCTCTTAGCTTTTGAAGTCCCCTTTCAGTTTTGGCACCGGTTTAGGTGGCAGCAGACGCATGCAGAGTGTTTTAAATCCCTGCCCCATGTTCCTTTGCTGACCCCAAGGTTTCCTGTGGATGGGGACAATATGGAAAGAATGAAGCAGAAGGCCAACTCCTGTAATTTGGGTAACACAGATCCATATGCACACTTCACCACTTCATGGCTGATACTTTCCTTTTAATAGCCTTATGTGGTTCACAATTTGTGCAATGTGAAAAGGTGTACCTCAATAAAGTGCTTGTAGCAAAACAGAATTACAAAATGTCCAGGACAACCAAGATGTGTAGTTAGAGAAAATGCCTATTGTCAGTCTAGGAGAAGACAATTTATCATCAATGCTTTTGGCTGTCTGGGTGGCAGGGTACCTTTATGGGAATAAATACAGTAAGTCCTTTTTGATTACAGAAAAAAATAGCTTCATAATGGTAGCTCCCTATCTTCTACCACCACCTCAAGTGGTGGGGGGAGCACACACCTGTCTGTCATTTTGCTGGCATACAGAGATGCCTAAAAATTTGATCCTGTGTTGCAATTATTTAATATATCCCAGTGCTAGGAGTCAGAGCAAAGAGAAGGACTGAAGAACAGTGTGGACTGTCCTTCTCTTTGCTTTCCTTTAAAAATTGAGAGGCTTTTAACTTTTGGGATTTGACGGAATCACAATTAAAAGAGAAAAAGAAAATATCACCTTCCGTTTGTTAAGTACAAAAATGCAATCCAGCAGTGCTTCTGGTGCTTTGCTATTTCCCAGGTCAATAAATGGCTCCCCTGACTTTAATAAACATTGATGCTGCAGGCTTGTTCTACAATGATTGAACCTTTTTATAGTTTCAACCACTCACATGGCATCAAAGCTTGACGATTTTTTTTTCCCCTTTCTTTTTCAGAAGGGTTTCTTCTGATTGATTAAATTGTCATTTTCTGAGTTAGTTGCTGAATTATAACTTGGTGTTTTAACTGTGGGATTTGTTTAAAGAGACAGGGTTTTGATATAGCAAACCAGCTGAGAATTTTTAAGCAGTAAAAGGGAATTTTAGTGACTTTGTTCTCAGCCTTTCATCACTGCCTGACAAAAGTGCTCCTGAAAACAATGTAGAGGCAATGATATGAGAAGGTACTTAGATTCACACTCACTTCTTTATTCCATCATGGAGCTGATCTGTGTGGTATTATATTGCTTTCAATTAGTAGTGAGACACCCCGTTGTTGTTTATCTTTCCAAGAAGAAGGGAAGGAAGGGGGAATCAAAGACATAAATGTGAGTGCTACCCAAGGAGATCCTAAGAGTAACTGACAGAACTGTTCTTTGGACCAACTTATTTACCCCTTAATAGGCACAATGGATTTCTTTGCACCAAAATGATGGGCACTGAACACACGGAAGTAAAATAACTGCAATGTTTTCACCTAAATCCACACTGGGGCTGGTTCAAATGGGTAAGCACCTTGTAATTCTTTAGACATGAAGAAAATCACATTGATGTGATGATGCATTAATTGTTTTGTTTAACCAGCTGCCACATTCCTTTCCTGTGGATAGCTGCTTGGTTTCAAAGTCTGACTTATTTTTTTTTTCCTTTTCTCTGTCCTCCCAATTTAAATCTGTATTTGAGACAGTAAAGCTGAAGTGAATGAGACTCATATAAAAAACATGTGTGTTCAAAATGTGTTTGGGAAGAAAGGCCAACAAAACTGTCTTGTAGCACATAACAGGGTGTCTTTTGGTTTTGATTTACAGTGCCTGTAAGGGAAACTGCATAATCTAATGGTCTGAATATGGGAGCTCTTATTTCTGTTCACTGCAGCATTACCCTGGGCAGCCTCTGAAACAGTGCTTAGCAATGGAAGTCTCCAGGTATCAGTATGAAATACTGAAGTCCAATTATACTTCTGCTTGTACACTTTCCCCTCTCTGGCCATTTCAGCTTCTGCTCTGAAATAATAACTTATGACAGCGCAAAGCTGAATTTCAGCAGTGAATTATAACCCTGGCCTCTACATTTGATTGCGTGAGACTTCAACTAACCCACTATCCATCTTGGTACCTTGAACTCTTTTTGCCTCTTTTCCTGTGTTTCTATACCATTCATTTAAGACCTTTTAAAAAAGTGCTAAATAGGTGCCCTGGAAGAAGGCGAATAGTGAAGTGAACATTTAAACTTCTTACCTGCTGTCAGTTTCTGAAGGTCTTTCACTAAAGCGAGGGGAGTGGAGTTCACCAACATTGGGGTCAGGATGAAGTGCTGTAGGCTCTGGCTGTTTTTCTTGCAGTGCTGCTGGTCCTGGTTACCTGAAAAAGGGTTCAGGAGGACCCTTTGCAAGCACCGGTTTGGGTGCGATCCCATCAGCCAGGGGCTTTACAGGATGTCCATTTTCCCCCTACAGTGCCAAATGAAAGGTGACTGCTGGAAATGGAGGCGGGGTAGATGTCAGATTAATGCTCTAATTTAGCGTGGCAAATCTGGTGTTCCTAACTTCTCTGTTTTAATCATCTGAAGATTTCATGGCAAGATGTTGATACATGTGCAGACTTTTAGTGGTAAAAGCAAAGAGTAAGGTGTTCTTCTGCAATGATCATAAATACAGTATGATTAACATTTTTAGGAGAGCTGCTCATGCTGATTTCAAAATCATCTTGAAGACATTTTGTAGGGTAGGAAATTAGCTATAACATGAAAAAGAGTAAAATATTCATTAAAGCTGTAATGATTTATAGCATTATGAGGTAGCACACTTTACCTCAGTACAGTTCCTCAGTGAATGTTTTTCTAATTTCCATAACTAATTGACCTCTCATTAGCAGCTCATTAGAAAAATTGAGGTCATGTGAGGAACACAGACCCACTGCAACAGAAACTCTGCATGAGAATAAATTACTGAAAACTCTAATGAATTCACAGTAAAGGACCACAAGAACCTTCCTTTGTCTGACTGAAAAAGTATTTTGTTTACATCTGTAAAGTGAAACACTTTTCTCTGTATATATACAGCTGTAGACTCAGTGGTCCTGAAATCTGTGCTTTGACTCATGGCTGATTTTCAAACACTGTGAATATTCACTACTTCTTCTTGCAAGTAGCTTAATAGGAAAAAGAACTATCCAAATAATTCCAACACATATGTAAGAACCTGTAACAACTGTAGGCACCAAAGCTGGAAAAAGTAAATACACTTTGGAATGCTAAGTACATGGCTAAATTTTTGAAGGAACTAAATATCAACTGATGCTTCTCAGTGACTCCAGTGTAGATGCACATATTTCCCAGAAAAGGTGTTTACTGCTGAATTTGTGTCCATGAGCAGTTGTTTCAGGAGGGAGTCAGCTGCCTTGTCCTTTGTATAGCCACTGTTAGCCAACACATGAATGTTAACAAGCTCACATAATAGATTTTGCACATATTGAAGTGTTAACTTGAATAACCTTATATATCTGTCTTTTTAGGGATCAATAAATCAATTTCAAGCTAGTTTTTTGTCACTGCAATGTTGTGAAAAGCGAGGTTAATATTCAGTGTAAAGTTTTGTGAGTCCTGGATGCTCCTGGATAAACCCAGAAAGAAAACCCAACTCATTTCTTTTTTAATATGTCCCTTAAAGTCCAGATGCCTATCTGAAACTTACTTGAAAGTGATAGGATTTATGGGTTCCAAGTTAGTGTTTCATTACAAAGCTACATGAGGATGAGAAAGGAAGAAAAATCCCTGTCTGAAAGTCTTGTACAGCAGAGAAGAGATGAACTGATGAACCTCCTTGACCTTTGGCAATATTGGCTAAGAAACTGCAGGGTCTAAAAGGAGGATAAAAACAATGGAGTAATAATGTAGAGCAGTGGGAAAAGCAACGGGCTTTGGGCTGCCCTGGGAAAAAGTCCAGTGAGAATCTCACTTTTCTTCATTTGGGAAGTGTACCTGTTGCCTGGTTACCCTTGTGACAAGTTGTTTTTTCAGTTTTCTTAATGAATTCTCCTTCAATGGGCCATTGCATAACACTATTTCAATATAGGTGAATATCTGTTTTGTTTTGCCAATTAAACTGTAGAAGAAAGGAAGCACGCACGTGATCATGAGGAATTTCCTGTTATGGAAAAAAAATGTAGTTTTAAAAGCTCCCTGGGGAAAATCAGGCTATTTAGCCTTTCATGACATTTGAAGATGAAAGACATTTAAAAAAGAAAAGAGGTGGTATATAAACAATGAGGTTTCATGGCATATCGATTGCATCATGCCATGGGACTATAGCAAGTGATTAGTTTTGTGACATTGCTACTGTGTCTTCTTTTCTGCATGGTTGCAGGAACCATGGTTGCATGGTTAAGCCTTGATGTTTTCAGTCCAAATGTAGAGTAAAATATACTCTCTAATTGCTTTTAGCACCAAGGAGCACCTCCTCCTAGAGCCGTGACTGAAGTGAGTTGCAAGGCCAGTTAAGAAACCAAGCATGGTACAGTCCCGGAAAGGTGAGACTATATTACCCAAGCATCTGTTCAACATCTCCTCTAGGATTTTCAGAACTGCTATAGAAACAGAGCTTATAAAGACCCAGACAACTAAGAGATCGGTGTAAACCATCAGAATCAAGTTTATTAATGAGTCTCTCTGCATAGCACTCTGCTCTTCATTAGAGCCCACCCTTTCCCACACAGTTTCACACTCCTACACTGCACTGCCAGGATGACTCATGGGCAGAATTTCTTTAGAATTTAGGAGTACATTTGGATTTCAGCGAGTTGTGGAAAATATACATACTTCCTCTTATGCCCACGCACATACTCTATATATTTCATTACATATGGGATCTGAATCAGTAATACTAAAAGCCTGAAGTTGAATGAAGAGCAAAATGCATTTATAAGCATATTCTTTGGTAAGTTTTTGTTGGATTTATTTTGCTTTTCCCTGCTTTTTTTTTTTTTTTTAAATTATTCAGTAGTTTTGTGAAATACCTGATACATTGCAAGGTGGAAATAACACACCCCAAAAGAGGTAATTCTCCTTATACAGGTTGACCTTAAAGAAGTCATAGCACTAGGCATAAAATTAATAATTTAACTGAATAAATTAAAAACAATTCCCCTTCTTCCCTCAAAGTAGAAGGAAAAAGCTCACTTGTTATAAATGTGTGTTTTTACAAGACTTTGGGGTTTCACCTAGTTAATGGGCGCTAGGGTTGCACTAAGACTAGCTGTGTCTTGCTTCTTTATGCCAAAAGCTGCTAATGAGAAAAATAGAGTGTTATGGTTATGGATTCAAAAACTATTTCCAAACCTGCAATATTGTACTAGTATCTAATGGGGCTAGCGAAACTGGAACCCACCAAAATAGCTGGGAAGGGGACCTTTAATGACACCATCAGAAGAAAACAGCTACTGTTTAGTTGCAGCATGCTTTTGGTTGTTGTATGCAAAATGGTTTAATATCCCCTTAATACCAACTTGCCATGTGAAAAATGACCCTGTCAACTTGATGCAGAAGTAGGATATTGAGAACTGGAACATTTTGTCTAATAGGGAAGAGGTGACATAGACAGACTGAATAATATTTAATTGGATAAAACTGACTTGATTGTAAATTCCAAACAAAATTACAAATATTGCACTAAGATTTATAGGATTTGTTTTCAGCCTTTTTTTTTTGTCTGTCAGCTGGGCTTTGGCTGTGTCATCAATATTTCAGTTTAGCAACAGCTTTATAGTCTTTATTGATAAAAGCCAAAGTCTAAATATTGCAAGACATTTAGCAATGCCAATATAAATGGGAACTCTCAGTTGTGCAAGGTGCAGTTATTGATGTTTTTATTAGCAATTCTTATATAAGAGCACAGAATGTCTTCCTTCTCACTGCCATGACATGGAAATGAGGAAAATGCCTGTTGCACTTAACTAACAGTTCTGAATGAACACATCTCTGTCCTGTGAGTAGCCACAAGCATAACGTAAATATGTTTAAGCACAGTGTCTCAGCAATGTGGCTTTTTGCATCTTTGCCTATCAATGATTCTTCTCCTGTCCTGGCTGTGGAAATGGAGCAGAACAAAATCTGATGTAAGGAAGTTATTTCTCCAGCTGCTTAAAAGAGCTCTCCAGTTCACGTACATGAACCCTGACCCTGCTGAGTTCCTTCAATATATATTATTGTATCTATTCAGGGAAAGGCTCATGAGGACACTATAGGGACATTCTTTGAGAAAATTGTTTTCTTAGAATTTTGAGTAGCCACTATAAAAAGCCTGAACTTTTATCTGTGTTATTTTTCCTCCTGCTCTGCTTTATAAACAAACATGACACTTTATTCTGCAAAGTGATTTCTTTCTGAGTTATAGAACCACACAAAAAGCATACAAAACCCACAAACCATATTATTTTTGGATTCTTGAAACTCAAAATTGATTTAAACCAAGTTCAGACAACAATATTTCCTCTGTGTCTGAGAAACAGGTTTCTGGGTTTCAGACTAAAGTAAATTTTAGGCATGTTGTAATTATAAACCCTTGAGTAACGGATTTTGTAACAGGGACACTGGCACAAAACTTCACTGTAGTTACTCGCCGAGTGCTGATGCGAAGAGGCTGAAAATCCATTCTCCCAAGAAGGAGCTTATTAAAAGACTGCAGTAGTTTTAATGACATTTCTTGTGACATCAAAATTATTTTGTTTGGAGTCACAGAGCATCTCTGCTTCTACATTTTTGACGGTCCAAGGAGAAAACACTGCTGCAGCCTTAGAGCTATGAGCAGTGACTGAGGGAAGCAATCCAGAGATATAAATCTCTGCTGGTGCACATATCCTCTCATGACAGGAGATGTAAATTAATCTGTTTAATTAGAGCAGCATGTAATAATCATCACCAGGAAGGCAGGAGATGTGTTTGGAAATACCATACAGGCTTTACAAATTATCTGGGTTCAGCTTTTCCTCCTAAATTGATGAATAATAGCTGAAATGTCAGTAATAGCTGAACTCAAGATGAGGACTTTTGCCTCACATCAAGATGTATTTGGTGACTTATGTTTTTATCCAGTTCTGTAAAGGTCTGGGATTGATTTTCTTGCACTATTTCAATCCAAATGGGTATTTTCAAGCAATATCCATTTCTGATTGGACTGATCTTTGTAGTAGTTATCTCATGTAATTTGTACACATAAATTTAAATTAAATGATGGTAAAGTGCTTGGCCCAGATATATTGTACTGTCCTGTTCAGTTGATCAACCTTAAATTACACTTCTCAGCTAAACATGCATACAGATACTTTACAAAGATGGATAAATAGCTTTATCATAATTTTAGAGGTGTTCAAAGGCAAGAGTTAGCCCCAAAGCAAGTACGAGCTCAGAGGCAGAGGTCTAAACTGCAGCCTTCTCCACTGTAACACATAGTCCTCTCCTACATCCTATATCCACTGAAGCAAAATTTTCACCTACTTCAAAGCAGGATATCCAGCCTCTGTCAGCAAGTTCAACTGGTTTTCTTCTGATCCTCCTGGGTTTACTCACAGGAGGAATGGGCTAAAATCTTACATCGTCTCAAATGAGATGTATGAGACAAGTGCTGGAAACAACATACAGGGAAGGGAAGAGTGATTGGTAAAGCAGTCAGACTGTTGCAGGCTGCGGCATGTGAAATGGCACAGTTTGTATTACAGTCCTTGCTTTTTTAGGGATTGTTGGCATTTTTTATTTAATCAGACAGACAATGAAGTGGGAAATGGAAAACCACAGAAAACTCAACTTCCCCCACTGGGCCTAAGGGTAGCCAACAATAGCTGCATGAATTGAATAATGGGGCTGGACAAGTTTTCCAAAGTTTTTCAGAATCTCCAAGGAATTTTTGGCACATACTCTGAGAGAAGAACCATGTTAGCCTGCCTTGCTCTGTGCCAGTTTCCTCATACATGCACAGCTAATGCAGGTACCTTGGGACTGCACCCAGCTCCTTCTGAAATCAACAGTAAAGCTCCTACCGGCTTCAGTGGAGGCAGGATTTGTCCCTTTGTGAGATGATCATATTTAAATTCAATACCCTGCAACTCAAAAGTGGGGATTAGCAGAATTAAACTCTCCTAATTTGTATATCACAGGCTGCCAAACTGCAATTAACTTTTGTGCATTTGAATTAACAGGGAAAATTATTAAACACCCTTTCCTCATGTAATTATCATTTTACACTTCTGGAAAATTTCTTCTAAATATGAAAAGTAGCCCGCACCCCTGTGAACCTATCCCTCTTAATATCCTTTAGTTATTAGAGCAGGAAACAATTTTTCACCCCGTTGCTTTCATATGCAAGAGATGCTTGCCCAACACCACTGCTGTGCTGCACTGGTTCTCTTTGCTTTGTATTGGCCTAAGGCTGGCCACTTTTCACAGGGGAACAGGACTCAAAGCTTTAAATTCACCCAAGGATAACACCTGTGTGCACAGCCCTTGGCAAATATTACAACGAGCTTCTATTTTGTGTTGGTTTTAACCATGCAATGTGCGGGCTCAAAATTTCCCCCCCTTCTTATCCTGCACATCTAAGGAGGACACCTCTAAAAACCCAAGGTTTTCCCTGGGCACAGAGCTACAGGTTGGCATGGCAGAATAAAACCAGCATAAGGCAAACAACTTTCTGCCTTATTTTCTGCTCTTCTCTTGCATGTGCTGGCCAGACTATGCTCTTGCATAGGGCTAATGAGGGTCCAGTCAGTGCCAAAAGTTTGCAGAGCATCTGTTTTCCCATGTAAATTTTCCTTGAGCTCTAGCACACCCTCTTCACTGTATGAAGAGTGATGGCCATTTTTCCTTAAAATTTTAGTTTACTGGGAAAAATACCATCTTAAACTTCTTTTTATTTTATTGGGGGTGGGGAAAGTATGCAGGAATGGGTAGATTTTGATTTATGTATCACCCTTTTATAATAAATATGTCTATAACAACATAATGAAATTGTTGAACAAAAGTTCTTTTCCAGAAGAATAATCTTCAACTGGTGCGGAATGCCTCACTGGGATTTTGTCAGGTTTTAATTTCAGTTTGAATAAATAGTGTGAGACACCAGGCTGGGGAAGATAAAGGTGAATTTCATCTGCTTCCAGCTTGTCATAATGGAAATAATAACTACATTAGCTGAAAACAAGTTTCCAATTAGTTTCCCTAAAATAATATTATCCTCTTTTTTTTTATAGATACTGCAGCTCATTTTGGAACCTAATTTTGCTAATATATAAACATCACTAAAACAGCTATTCCCACTGAAAGAATGACAAGTACAGACTTTGGCAGCGCATTTTGGGAGCCTGCCTGTACTGAAAAGCAGTCTTTGCTTTTCTTGAATTGAATCTTAAACAATGAAAAATTAAAAATCAATTTAAAATCTTCTTTAGGGTGAAGACCTCTTTTCTGATACACTTTATTTTAAATGGCTAGATAGTGATAATAAGAAAAGACATTCTGGAATTACAAAATACATCTTTTCTGGAAAACACTTTTTTTTTTTTTTTTAAAGAAAAATTAGTGTGCTTTATGGGGAGTTCCTCAAGTCATGTGAAAGGTGAAGCAATGCTGGCTTTTAAATGAAGCTGAAATTGGCTGATCTATAGATCACATTAAATTCAGAGACCAACACTAGTATGGTGCACAAAAAAATAATCACAAGACTAGGTTAATATGCTTGAAATGATCCTTTGAAGGGATGTAACAGATCTATATTCTGTTCAATCACACCCAGTGATCTCTTCTATGGGAACTGTCATCTCACATGCCTGTACAGTGTAAAAAAAAAATAGACTGTTACTATTTAGGAAGTTGGTTTTTTACACAAGAAGAAAAAGCCAAGCTCTGGTATCCTATGCAATGCACTATACTCAGTGAAATAGTGTTCATGCAATGGCACTGCATGATCTGGCACTCTCTTCAAGCCTCTGTGGAGCCTCCAGCTGGTAAGCTAGCTGGTAAACACATCCCTGCAAAGGTCACGTTAATGCTGAACAATGCTCCATGGTTTACCCTAGATTTTGCGTGGCTGCATATGTTTCACAAAAATCCCATGCCTCTGCCCTCTGCACTGCAACTGCATTCTGTCAAAACACAGCAGAACACTGAGATGAGTTTTAAAAAGCCCCCAAAAGAAGGGCAGTTTGGTCAAATGCACAGCTGCTGTAGGGCACACCAAGGGCTTTCAGCTGCTTAAAGCCATGGGGCTTGAGGCGCATGCCGTGGCAATAGCTATTTAATTGAGCATAGCATCACAGCACAGCATTATTTTGTTAGCTGTTCTGACTAATGCAACGTCAGTGTGATTGTTTCTGTCCCCACAGTGGTTAATAACAGCAGCAGCACTTAGGGTATCATGCGCATGGCTTGAGTTCTGATCCTATGTCAAGGAAGCCAATATGTGTGGCTCCGTTGCTTTATCCCTCCCTGCTGAAGCAAACTAAAAGGGATACTATTGCGCAGAATTTCAAAGACGATGCAACAAGGCAGCGTGAAGTAAACCAGATGTTTTAAACCCCACATGTTTAGTTTAAAAGCTATATTCTATAGTGTATAAACCTGTTATTATTGCACATACATATATGTGCAAAACTTTAGGCGGAAAATATCTTCTGTGAGGCACTGGTAGTTCCAGTGATGTTTTTCTAAATTTTGATGTTTTACAGCTGTAATTATGGAGCTACATGTGGAGAATAATGGGAAATTATTTCATGATGAAAGACTGGACAAATAGCTGGTATCTGCGTTTTGTGAATGTGGATCATGCTGGCTCATACTGACTCGGGTGTGAGATTCTTCTAATTCAGTATGTTGTCTCTGCCAACAGCCAACATGAAATACTGTGGATGAAAGTATAAAGATCATAAAGGAAGCAGTTGTAAAATAATTCACTCTTCACACTAGGTCTCAGCCTTCCTTTGCTTTGTAAAGTTTTGCTATCCAAATTTTAGAGGAGGGAATGATTACAGCAAGTAAATCTCAGCCTTCTGGTGTGACATGGTGTTAACAAGAGACTCTTTCAACTCTTGTGATGGTACAAAAAAGTCTGTCATAAGCTGCTACATAAACTGCCTTGTCAACAACCAGGCTGGCATTTGCCTGTAGAGGCGTTCAAACAAATCTGAAGTAAAACATTTACAACTATCACGTGCTGTTTGTAGATGTAGATCTCTGAAAAAAGCCTCACCACCACACGAGTTGCAATAAATAATTATACCAGCACAGGTAGCTTTTCATGAAGAGAAAATAAGGAAACAATAGCAAAGCAGGAAGCTGTAAGTATCAGTTGCTTTTTGTATAACATGCAAAGTCTACCAGTTAACCTACAGCAAAAGCAACATTTGCATTTGCTTCATCTTGTGTTGTAAAAGATACTGTATGTGTGCTTTACAGAAGTATGGTGTGCACAAATGAAAATATGGCACTAACTTGGCAAACCTGAGCAAGGTATTTTTGCAATTAAGAAGAAAAGGTGAAGAAGACCATACTTACAGTGCATAAGATTGTGTGAAAGCTTCTCTGCAGGGCCCAGCCATTCATAGTTAAGCCAGATGTTGACCTATTTTGATTTTTACTACCTAAGTAAATGGGCATTACAGGGGAATTCTATAACGCAGTTAGCAGAAGCTGATGTGGTGTTGACAGGAGCATGCAGGGGGACTGTACTGAGGCTTTTGACACCTAATCAGCTCTTTAATCACAGTCCTGAACTTCTTCCCTGGAGATACAGTGGTACTAAACTCAGCAAGAGCAGCAGCATTCTTCAAATGGGATTAGCTCATAGACGTGCTATGTTGAAATCCCACCTTGCCCAGCAGAAAAATGAAGGTATTTTTTTACAGACCTGTGTATTACTCAGTGGAAGGTAAAAGGAGTCCTTTACTTGGGAGCTTAAATGGAATATGAAGTTTATATTCCATGAAAACTGTCTTATGAAAATGTGCATTAAATGGGTTCTTAGAAATGTGCAGCCCAATAAATAAAACTGGTAATTTTACCCATACAATAAGAGAACGAGTCAGGGATGGTGTGGAAAAATAAAGGAATGACAGGGAAGCTTCATCACCAGTATGCTGAGGGTCTTCTGTACTTTGGGCAGGGAAGGGGACCTGACATTTTATCAAGCTTGTGAGTAGAAATCATTGGCTGGAAACCCAGTAAAACTTATGCTTGATGAAATGGAAACTTAAACCCAGCATAAACAGAGCCACTCAAGAATAATGGAATGAAGTTTTAAAAGGCTTTGGTGCATTCCAGGTTCAGCACCAGTAGCTGAATTTACATACTGCAGAAAGGCAGCTGCAGAGGTGGGAACTAAGAAAATGCTCTTAGAAATTGGAGTGCAAAGCTAAAAGGATCCCAGGAGAGTGATAGCAAATTCAGAGCTGCTGAATGTCTCCAGATAATCCTTGAGGATTTTGAGTTTCTCTCAGTACCTTCCATGCAGAAAGAAAAGAGTTAATAAATATTGTTCAGTGCCTGGGGAATTGTTCACAAGGCATCTTTTGGAAGAGTAACCTTCATATTTAGAAGTATTTTCTCATTATGGGTAATAGGATGATGAACTGAGAAATGATCTCAGCCACTTATGATTCTAAAAGCCCCTAGCCTGAATAATCTATGCTGATTTAGAGATAATAGCATCAAAGACATAACTCATTTAGCACAATATCCATTTACTTACTCTGAACACTTTTTTTACTATCCTGCACCTATTTGACGGGCACTTATAAAAAGTTGATAATGATATAAAAAGAATAATGTAATAAAAAAAATGACAAGTGTGCAATGAGAAATACTCTGTCCAGGACTGTTCTAAAGACATACCAAACCTGCTCCTAATGACGTGTGATACAGATGTTGAGAGACAAAAAAAGAGAGCATTTCCCATTGTGGTGCGTCCACCCTGCCTGGAGGCCTGGTGCCCACCAAAGGCATTCTATCACTCTCCTCCTCAGCTGGACAGGGGAGAGAAAATATAACCAAGGCTGGTGGGTCAAGATAAGGACAGGGAGACATCACTCACCGGTTACCTTCATGAGCAAAACAGACTCCATTTGAGGAAATTAGTTTAATTTATTACCAAACAAATCAGAGCAGGATAATAACAAATAAAACCAAATCTTAAAAATACCTTCCCCCTACCCCTCCTTTCTTCCTGGGAGTATCTTCACTCCCAAATTCTTGACCTCCTTCCCACCCAGTGGCAGAGGGGGACAGGGAGTGGGGGTTATGGTCACTTCATCACACGTTGTCTCTGCTGCTCCTTCCTCCTCAGGGAAGACTCCTCATACTCTTCCTCTGCTCCAGAGTGGGGTCGCTCTCATGGGCTGCAGTCCTTCAGGAACAGACTGCTCCAGTGTGGTATCACATCTCCTGCAGCATGGACTCCTCTCTTCACAGGGCCACAGGTCCTGCCAAGACCCTGCTGTAGCATGGGCTCCTCATGGAGTCACAGCTTCCTTTGGGCATCCCCCTGCTCTAGTGTGAGGTCCTGCACAGGCTGCAGGTGGATATGTGCTGCACCATGGACCTCCATGGGCTGCAGGTGGAGATTTGCTCCACTGTGGACCTCCATGGGCTGAGTGGCACAGCCTGCCTCACCATGGGCTGCACCATGGGCTGCAGGGAAACATCTAATACAGTGCCTGGAGCATCTCCTCCCTCCTTCCTCACTGACCCTGGTGTCTGCAGAGTTGTTCCTCTGACATAATCTCACTCCTCCCTACAGCTACAATTGCTCCTGTGCAGTAATAATTTTCCCTTCTTAAATATGTTATTGGAGAGGCACTGCCACTATCATTGATGGGATCGACCTTAGCCAGTGGCAGGTCCATCTTGGAGCTGGCTGACATTGGCTCTGCCAGATGCAGGGGAAGCTTCGAGCAGCTTCTCACAAAAGCCACCCCTGTATCCCCCCTGCTACCCAAACCTTCCCATGCAAACCCAGTTCCGCATTCCGCAGTCATTAAAGTAAAACAGACTAAGAGGATGGTTTTGTGTGCAAGACACTGCAGCAGCACTTAAAAGATGAGAGTTGCATACTCCCTGTGCCAATGAGAGCGCTTGCTGCTTCACTGCTGGGTTTCTCTTTGGTAAGGAAGTGATGCTAAGCCTTGATTTCACTGCTGCACCTGCTTAGACTAAGCTTTTGGAGGCAGAAGTCATCTTTTATCATGTCTCTGTTCAGGGTCTAGAAGAACTATCTCTCTACTGTGGGCTCTATGTTCTCCTATGACACATGCGGTAGCACACTAGCAGAGGCAGCTGTTCCTAATTGCTCAGGATCACAGCCAACAGTTTCCCTATTTTACTTCCAAGTTCTTATGATTGTAACATCTTATTTTCAGCTAAAGTGTTTTCCCACACAGGCTGACCTGAGGAACTCTCTTCCTGCATTTCCATTGGGCTTTTTCAAATGCCAATTAGATAATCATAAATCATCTTTCAAGTCTTTCTTTTTTTATCCACATCATAGAGATTGTGCTTCCTTGTGTCCCATTGTTTTTAGGCAGGTTTTGTATCTCCTGAGATGATCACTGCAGAGATTACTCATAAACTGCGTCATCCTGAGTGACTTGGGTTCAGGCATACGGACAATGGAATCAACACTTGCAGCACTGCAGTGACAAAGAACAAATGTTTGAATTAAGACAGGAGGGATATTAAGAAAGGAGACTGTGATTTATGTTTCTGCGTTTTTAGGACAGAGCTGATGATACAGCTGAGCCAATAGAATGCTGGTTGCCCCAAAAGGGGCAATCCTTATCCCTTCTCTTCTCCACTCCCAAATGCCCACTCCCAGTGGAATACTAAATTTTGACATCATGCTTGAAAAAATGTCTGTCTACATTCAAACTGATCCTTCCAGTGTGGAGTTTTGGCATGTTTCTTTCCTCTAACCAACTCTTCTGTGTTATGGACACAGCCTTACACACAGAGACCAAAGTTGAAGAGCAGCCTGGTGGTGCAATGCGTGTACAAGCAGCTGTCCATCTCCACCTCACTTAGTACCCTGAGGTTTTGTATTCCTCCAATTCGTTTTCTCCTGTGCAGAGGCCTTCTGCAGTGAGATCCCTGTTTGATTATGTAATAAATCCATGAATTATTAACAGTGTATAAAATATTGACAAACTGTTCTCTAAGATAGAACAGCTTTAAAGTATCGATTATGAATCCAGAGAATTATAATTAGCTTCTGCATAAGAGATAATTATTACTGTTTCTCTTTCTTCTAATATGGTGATGGATAAAAGGTATTTATACTGAACTCTATGAAATCTTATTAAAATTAAGGCAATAGGTTTATGAGCACTCAAGATAATGAGAAAATAAAGCATGATGGGGAAGCGTTTGTATTTTCAAAGAGCTCAGCTGGCAACGTCCCCTTGTGGAAATAAATCACTTCAGGTTTGCTCTGAGGAAAGTCCTGGGCACAGAGATGTGATCGACTTCATCAGAGTCAGAATCTTGTTTCAGTTTGGTTTTACCAGAAATTAAGCTAAAGCTACCGTGCTTTGTGTATTTGTTCACACTTTGAACGCAGGGGCTGACTTCAGTCAAATTTAGCTGGGGGGACAGTCTTACAGATACTTAGCTTCTACAGGTTTTATGCAAGCTTGCTGGCAAAACCATTGTACTGTTAGTTTAGCTCTCATTAGGCATTGGAAAATTCATGCCGGGGCTCAATTTCAAGCCAGCATGACACTGGTAACTAGTTTTTGTGGATTCTGCTGGTTCAAAGTGATTTGTTCATCCTTCAAGTTACATGGTTTTGCCACTAGACTGTGCCTTATGGAAACGTAATTTTATTCAGTGGGACTTCCAGCATGGACAGAGAGTTCCCAGGCAGAACCAAGCAAAAGGGACTCATCCTCCCTGATGTCTTCCAGTGTTCTGTCACAGAGCCCTTGGTTGTACTGCCCCATAGTGAACAGGGAGAACGGTTTTCTTCTCAGGTATAATTCAGCTGAGCAAGTCTGGGAAGAGACAAATCACTGTAGGCATTTAAACTTAGGGAAGGTGAATGCCATCCATGGCAAGTGATGTTGCAGTGGAGCCAGTATGAATGTCAGGTATGAGAAGCAGAGGGCTCTGCTGGAGAAGTGTCTGCCTCTCAGTTGATCCAGTTCTGCTCACCTGCCTGCTTCTACTCTCTTTGCCTTTTCTATGCTGTTTGTAAGGAAAGAACAAGATCCAGTCATGTGCAGGTTAAATCCAAGAACTGGATGAGAACAAGTATAACAGTTCCTGGAACATATTCTCGTTATTGAGAATTTTTTGGTGCTCTTTAAATACATATTACCTCCTCCTGGGAAGTCCCTTCTCAGGCTGGTGCAAGAGAAAATAGGGTAGAAAGAGAATTCAAGAAGATGACTCCTTTACTGCTGTGCACCAAGGCAGGATCACTGATGACAAAACCCTTCCTCATTAGACTGTTTGTTCCTGAGGCCCTCAGAGATCGAGTCCCCAGCCTCCCATAAATCATGAATTTCATAAGTTGTCCTTATGATTACATTTCCTAATGCAATCATTTTACGGTCAGGAACCTGAAGCAAAGAGAAATTAAGGACAAGTTAAATTCACAGGTGAATTAGTGCTACAATTTATCTTGAGAGGGTTGTATGACATACTGGGGTACCTGACACTTCACTTCGGACAAGACTTGCAAATTCTGGACCTTTTTGTACATTTTCAGATGCTTTTAATCATTTGTATTTATGAGCTACTTGGCATTTCTATATTCTTGCATAACACAGTTAGATCATACCCATCACCCAAGAAAGCCTAAAGGCAGATCTGAAGTGACTTACTTCAAGGCACAGCTTTTTCTCCAGAAACAGAAATCTCAGCAATGGGCAGACACGTGCCCTCCCCCAGGCACAGTGCTGGGTGCAGAGACTGGAACTAAAGCTTGGCTTTGGCTTCTCTGAACGGCCACTTTCCAGTGCTTCTCACCACACCAGTCTTTCCAGCTCCCTGCAGCAGCTGCCTGACCTTCCCTCCTGCTGGGCTGGAGCTCTGAACTGTGCTCAGAAAGCTGCTTTTAACAGCTCCTCGTTTCCAAGCCTTTCCCTGTGGAATCTGGTGCGGGTAAATTGCCTTGTTAGGCTTCTGTGATCCGGAAACAGATGCGCTGCTGAAGCGATGTGAGTGACAAAGGCCGTAGTAAATCCCAACAAACTGTTCAGCCACAGTGTCCATGCACATCCCATGGTGGAAATTTAATCCAAAGAAATACTGTATTAAAGAAGCTGTGAGTAGAGGCACATAAGGAATATGTTTGCAGACCTCAACAACTGTCTTCAACACCTCAGAAAATACATGAACTCTATAAGGGAATATGCCATTAGGATTTTCACTGAGTTTGTAATAACAAAATTCTTAATCCCACCCTCTAGGCCAAATCCACTCTAATTCTCTGAAAACTACCTGCTAATGACAAACAAGCCTTAGACACGGGTTTTACTAATATAAGAGGAGTCTGGAGAAAGGGCTGAGCCATGCATGTGATAAACATCTCTGTTACTGTGAAATAAAGTTGAAAGTGCAGCTATCTGTCAGGAAAGGGGATGTGGTGGTGTTCCATCAGCCATTTAATAGGCATGTGCGGCTGCTTTCATTGTTTAGCATTTGTTTGAAAGTACCTCAATTTTTTCCTTTCGTGTGGAGATATGAGCATGTTCACAGAGGACACTGGTCCTGCGCAATCACTGTCTGCCTAGAGAACAGTTTAGATTTAAATGTCTCCCCACCCCTGCAGACAATATAGGGTGCCTGATTGAAAGCCATGCCATGAGTGCTTTTCCATCCCCCTACCTCCCCATCACTACATCTTCATCACATCTTTTGTCAGCTCTACATCAAATGGGCCTTTTTTTTTTCTTGCTCTGAATAAAAACAATCCCTGGCTCCCCACAGTGAGCATGAAAACCTCTTCACAGAGCATGAGCACTAAATGAGAGCTGTGCTCGTTCTGTGTACTTTGGAAGGCAGGAATATTTCAAGGGACTAAATTAATGCCTCACATTTTCAAAGTGCATGACGTGGATTTGAACTTCAGCTTCTACAGCAGTTAAAGCAAGGGAGAGGAGATGGGGTCCCTTGGGTTTAATTCCTACCAAGCCCTGGTGTGATGTGTGGCACAGGTTGGCTCTGCTGTGCTCAATACCATAGACATGGGGTGTCAGACAGCTATCCTGTAGGATCAATCCTCCTGCTACCACTTCAGGAAAAGCTTTTTCCTAATCCCCCAACTGGAAACATCTGGGCTGTTGGGAGAAAGGGTTACTAGGGGGGGAGAAAATTGTGCAATATGATGACATTTTGGGAGTGCACACTGCCTCTCGCTCCAAAATGTGTCGTGTAGGCAAAGAGTGCAGCTGTGCTGCATTGAAAACTGCCTCTTGATGCTTGCCTTTGAGCCAGAGGCATTTATGGGCTCAAAGGACTGAAGAGGCAGGGTCTGCTGTGGCTCGGGGAGAGCAGCAGCCAAGAGATAGAGACATGACCACAAAAAGCAGCTGTGTCACGGCTTTGCCAGGCAGTAGCTGCCTTTGTGGAGGATAGGAGCAAGCTGGAAAGACACTGATTCAGCAGAACAGGGCTTGCCAGGCTGCCTCTTATGCAGGTGTGCCAGCCTGGCTTCCACCCTCCTGGCCACAGGCAGAGCCAGCAGCCCTTGCCCATGGTTTGGTGCCATCTGGGTCTGTGTAGTGACTGATGGCAGTGTCCAGCTCAAACACGCAGCCCCAAGGACAATCTGTGTTGAGAGTTTCCCCCTGGCTTTGCTTTCTCTGGCAACTTTTTCTTACATGATATTCCCTGCCCCTTCTTTCACAGCAGAGAAATGTCAAACCTCTAGCCGTGTAATTAGAGTGAGAAATTCCAGCTCCCTACTCCCAAACAGGTTGAGGGCAGCGAATCCATTGAAAATCAATGCCCTTTATCAGCAGCAAAATTGTTGTTGCAGGAAGAAAGTCACTCACATCTACTGGGTTTGATGAGTCCCTCTTTCCTGGCTGTTCACCTGCGGGGGCTCAGCTACTCACTAAGGGGGAATGGTTTTATCTGACATGGAGGTGTGAGCACAAAGTGAGGGTTCAGAGAAGGTTACCTTGAAAAACAGAGGGAGAAACTTCTTCCTCAAAGAAAAAGAGGGAGCTTTTGATGCAATGCAAGCTTCTTACTGGGTTGTCACAACAAGCTGCTTCTAATCGAGGTTGCCCTCACAGAGTGCAGTGTCTCTCGACAGCAAAAAGGTAGAGGGATGTGCTGCTTCAGAGCAGCCGTTACTTGAAGACAACAAGTAACTACATGTTTTGATGCATTTTTCCCAGTTTGGATAGAAGTACAGTACCTTCTGCCTCTGTAGGGAGAGCAGAAAACCTTGCATCCCACAGTGCTGCACTATATATTTTACCTCATTATTAGATCCCCTAGCTCTCATACTAATTACAATTGTCTGGGTGTTAATCATGAAGATGGGATCAGTAAAGATATTGATCAGTTGTGTTTTCAAATGGTTACAATGTGCAAAGGGGGGGGGGGGTACACACACTCACTTTAATTTCAAAATTGAAATTCCGATATATCACTCACCCCTTGCACTAGAAAATAAATTGTCCCTATTGTGGAGGGGATGGACTTTGCTACATGGGAATAAACAAGGTTGTAGCCACGGTTCTTTCAGGCATTTCTTCCTATCTTCCCCTTCCTTCTCAAAGATACACAGATGCATTTGTCTTGATGCCGTAAAGCCAAAGCTCAGTTAATCATTGTGCCTAATGTATCATGTATTTTTGATGGGCTGATTCTTATTAGATTACTCACCCTGTAGAGCTTCACTGTGTCTGAATTCTTAAGAAGTGCCTCCTGTGCTCTTCCTTAAAGCAACACTTGCCACCTGCTTTTTACCACGTGGACTTTTTTCCTCTCTTCAAATGCTTGACACAACTGGGCAGAGTCGACTTTCCATTTTCTCCATGTGTGACATTGCTCAGTGGCAGCTGCTAAAAGAAAAACCCCATCGTAATCAGTGTGTTTTGCCTGTAGCATAAGGCATTTCAGAAACATTGAAAAGCTGAAAGGAAATAGAAGATAACTTGGAAATCACGAGCTGAAATGTGCACTTCCATTTTAGAGATTGAATTAGAAAAATATATTATTGTGAATTTAGAAGAGTATCATCAGCCAGCTTGACAGCTCATCTGGGCTCATGCTGGGCTGTTATTGAAGCAACTTGGGCTAGTGTCCAGCCTTTGGATCCTCATATCTCTGGTGTTCAAAGGCTGGATCAAGCTTTGGGGCAGTGCTTGGTGGGGAGCAGGAGAGGTTTCTGCTGGAGCAACCGGCTGACCGCAGCACTTTATAAACTTGGTGACAGGCCAGCATTACAATTTTAAAGTGCTGCTGATCCACCAAGAGCGAGGAGGAAAAGGAACATAATAGTGGGAAATTTGCACAGATGGAATAACTGAGATTGAATAAAACAGCCCCATGGAGCATGTAGCAGACAGGTAGTAGTAAATGAGCAATCATTTCCTGGTCATCAGGAGTACTTCATTCCCACTGCATTGGTGACACAGCTGCAGTTTCATGGGTTTAGATGACATTCAGACAATCCCCAAGTGGCAGCATATGGGAAGAAAACCAGAGGGTATCTTATCTTAGATATCTCAGCCTATGTATCCTCAAAATTAAACTAGGGATCAACCACAGATCTCCCTAGGGAACAAATGCAGCACTGCAGCAGGTTTGGACACTTCCGATCTGTGGTTCCTAGCTTTGTACCTTCCTATGGAAGACAGGGACTCTCAAAACAGCTTTGCAGAAAAGATAATGAAATTTGGGAAGCTGTGTTCCCTCACAGTGGTAGAGGTAAGGACTGAATCTGCTTCTTGCTGTCACTGCTGGCCTGTGACAGAGCAGGAATTCCTCCATGGATTATCTTTTCTACATTTTCCCTCTTTTGACCATTTTCTCCATCCATGAGACAATGGAATAGGTGAATACATTGCTGTATGATACTAAGCTCAATCCTCTTTCTGGTAAAAGCTGGAGAAAATGGAAATAGAACATTACTTGTAAGAGCCACATTAGGGAGATGTCTTCATTTCATCATCTCTAAAATATGGAAAAGGGCCTAGCCTTGACTGGTATGGTGTCTCTCCTATGGATAGCTGTTTCATTGGACCTTTGAAGGTGCCCAGTGTTCATGTGGAGAGTGAGCTGAAAGTCCTCAGGAAAAGTTCACTTATACATTAATGAAACAATCAAACTGCAAGGCTGTGCAAAGAAGGAAGACTGACCTTCAAAGGCAGTTGTAGCACCAGATCGAGAGTTCAGAAACAGTTAATTTACCACGGCTCAACAGGTTGCTGCTGTGTACCAGCACAAAGAGCTGGGCCAACCATAATCTTTGGCTACTCTATGTGCAAGGTAAAATGTGTAAGCTTAAACCTCTACATTTCTTAGTCTTTTCCTCCAAGTAGAGAATTAGCACACAGATGATATGAAAATAACTTCCAGAAGGCAAGCCAGGCCACAGAAGTGATACACAGGAAGGAGCCTGCTTCACAGCTTGCTTTGAATGAGACAGATGCTGTTCAAGATGGGTTAACAAAGAGAAGAAAAGAGAGGAGGTGTCAGCAGGCTGTGCATATGGAATAGGGTTAGCTGTCTTGAGAAAAAATAAAAATAGGTAGCTTATTGTGACAAATTTTCCTGGCCTCTGTCATAAATGGTCTCAATATCTAGCTAGGAAACCACTGGGAAGATAAACAGACTGGAGGAGCAAAGCAGCACAGATCGTGCAAACAGGATTGCTGAGTGAAGACTTTATTGAGGTTCTGAACCTATGGTACGGGTAGTGACCAGAGCCTGGTCAGAGAACAGCCAGGTCTCAGACTTGATTATTTTTTCCTTCAAATATAGTTGAAGGATGCCTTTTCTCCTCTGGTAGTATGACTTTTGGCACCGGCTCTATGGTAGAAAACTGTAAGAGAGATTTTGTTCCCATCCCAGCAGGACTATAGGTCAGCATTCTGTGGGATGGTGACATACCTCAGCAGGAGCTTAGCATCTGCAAGTTGCACAACGCTGAAAGAAGTACCAGTGCTGCAATGAGGTGTCTGCATGCAGAATGCAGGCTCACATACCAGCTCCTGGATAATAAATTGAGGTTCAGGTGTCATAGAAGAAGCAAGTGAGAATGTGAGATTCGTGTGTCATGTGAAGAAAAAGAGGCCTGCGCCTGAACGGCAATCTGCAATGTCTAAGGTCATTGCTATAGCCAGAGAAGGAAATGCATTCGTACAGACTAACCTTTCAAGAGTTCATTCTATTTTTATTTTTATTGAGGGCACAGAAACCAGTGTGAAGTCTTTCTATGATGACAGCTGCGGAAGAAGTTAGATGCTGTATTAGCAAACAGATGAATTTTGGCTTTTCACAATTAGTAGGAAAAGTCACCGAAGGTCTTTCTTTATGAAAAAAACAGGGAAGTCCAGAGAACATTCAATCAGCAGCAAGACTCCACAGAAATAACCCCTAAGAGAAGACCCTGAGTTGCCAGTTTTCAGTTGAGAGTCTGTGTTGAATGACTCCACCACTAAACATAGACTCTTCAAATCACGGAATGGTTTAGGTTGGAAAGGACCTTAAGATTGTGTAGTTCCAACCCCCTGCCATGGGCAGGGATGCCTCGAATTAGGCCATGTCACCCAAGGCTCTGTCCAAAGAGAGCTTGAAAGTTAATGGTAGACTGCTGGGACTGTGAGTTTACATCTGGAAAGTATCACTGGTTCTTGCCCATTTGCACTCTGGGACTCATACTTTTGGGCACAGTTAGTCAAGATGATGGGGGAGGTGCAGCTTAGATAAATTTTCCTCCAATGCCAAAATAAAGGCACAGTTTGCAATAATATATGCTGATGTCTGCATGTTTCCATTACATGGTTGTATACATCTGTAATTATTTCCTATGTAAATGAATGAGGGGACATTTATTTCAGAATCACAGATTGCTTGCCATCAAGACGAGTTGGCTGGAACCACCCACAGAGCCCAGAAATGAAGCATTTTCTCCTGTCAGCTGTCTCCTAAGAAAAAACAAAACAACATCTTTGGCTGAACTGATCCAAGTTGGGGGTCTGTCACTCAAAAGGGAGAAAATTAAAGCAAATGATTGGCTATGGGCTTGATTTCACTAGTTCTATTCCTCTAGAACAAGGAAGCCTGTCTCTCTGATGGGCTGCCGAGCGAGGCAGCACGACGAGCGTGAGCAGCGCTGACACCAGCTCAGTACTGTGTATACAGAGCATACAGCTCAGTCTTTCTTGCAAGGAGCTCATGTGGCATAATTACAGCTTTCATCTGATTGATTTTTGCTTTGTCCATTTTACATTTTTCCAGTAGTGCTTTTAATATTATAAAGCCCCATGGCTCTTTGACTTTCCTATTTCAGATGCATCCTGGGCTCCATTCAAGATTATGATATAATCCCCAAACCTTGAATGTAAGCCAGGCTCTCTCTTTCCCAAACTGGCAGGCTGCATGGGAAGCAATGAACACATTTTTCACAGTTATGCATCTTGCATCTGACTCAGGTTGTTGTTATTATGCAGTAAGTGTTTCCATCTCAACATTAAAGAAAAGAAAAAATGCTCAAGTCCTAAGGGGGGAATAAAATCCACTAATCCAACACAGGTTTTATTTGCTCGTTGACTAGCGACTGGTGTTGAGAACAGTGGGACTCCCAGAGCTTCAAACAAGATTAGAGAGTAGGAAATAGGACATTTATTTCAACTCAGATTCTTATTTAAGTCTTCATTCTAACTACACAGCTAGGTGTTTGGACATCTGGCAGAAACTCTTGGCCGCACACAAGCTCTGAAATTGTTGTTAATCTTTAAAATCAATATTGCATTTAGGAAATTGCTCACCTACCTGTCTGTTTGTGACTGCTAATTCATCCATATGCCATTTCATTAGTCATTAACTGCACAGGAAAAGGCATTACTTTCTCTTCATCACTCTTGGACAACTTCAACCACCCCTATATTCATTAATGTATAAAATATATTGTTACTGTTTACTCATATCAATTGGAAGACGTCAGAAAAGTGATTTCCATAGCTGTGAACCAAGTGCTGGTTAAAAAGTACTTGAATACACCTAACTGATTATATGAGAGCATGCTGGGCATCAACAGGTTGTGGTGTAGTCCCTCTGACCTCAAAAGACCAGTTGTCCCACCCTAACTGATGCTCTGAATCCCTTACTGTTAAAGTACTAAGCTGAGTCTTGCTTTGCTTGAAATAAAGGAAATAAAGCTTGAAATAGAGATTGTGGAAGGCTTGAAATAGAGACTATGGAAGTCAGACAATGGGGCAGTTGCTGTAACTTACTAAAGCTGCTGTATTTGATTTGCCTTTAACTCCGTGAAGCATCTTGGCAAACCTTTAGTTTGAAATCTGTAGAGGCTGAGCATTGCGCCCTGCTAGGCCTGCCAACAGATGGAAGAATTACTAGAGGCAAAATGTATATCTTTTGCTACTTTTTTTTTTTTCATCATTATACTAATCATGCATTGAAATTATTAGCAACCTCAGAGACTGACAGATTTATTTGCAGAAGAGGGTGCCCCTAGAAAAGCGTGGGACTAAAAGACACAGGTGGCAGGGGTTTTCCCAGCATGGGCTGATTTTTGCTGTAGGAAACTTAAAAGCTGATGGTAAACAAGAAAATCAGGTTTGTATCCCAGAGACCATAGAGTTTGGAAAATGACACAGAACATTTCATAGAATCATAGAACTGTTTGGGTTGGAAGGGACCTTAAAGATCATCTAGTTTCAATCCCCTGCTACGAGCAGGGACACGTTCCACTAGACCAGGGCTGTTCAAAGCCCTGTCCAGCCTGGCCTTGAACACTGCCAGGGGTGGGGTAACCCAAATTGGGTTGGATGAAATTGGATTTCATCCAAATACGAAAGTGTTTGGATTGCACACAGTTGTGTGCACAGCATGAGATCTGACCTGAGCTCTGTCTCTTGAGTTCACACCAGAGTGGTCAGCCCCATGTGCTGGCTGGAGAGGGCTAGGCATGGCATTTACAGGGACATCATGTACAGTCCATGCTCTTTCTGGAGGAAATCAAATGCTGTTGTCCTCATGATGATCTGACACTGAGCCCTCCAAACCTGGACCACTGTGGCAGCCCTCCTCATTCACATTATTGCACTTAGCTCCTGAAGGAGATCCTCTTGTGTGGAGACCTCATAGCAGCCTTCCAGTATCTGAAGGGGGCCTATAGGGGTGCTGGGGAGGGACTCTTCATTAGGGACTGTAGTGACAGGACAAGGGGTAATGGGTTAAAACTTAAACAGGGGAAGTTTAAATTGGTTATAAGGAGGAAGTTCTTTACTGTGAGGGTGGTGAGGCACTGGAATGGGTTGCCCAGGGAGGTTGTGAATGCTCCATCCCTGGCAGTGTTCAAGACCGGGTTGGACGAGGCCTTGGGTGATATGGTTTAGCGTGAGGTGTCCCTGCCCATGGCAGGGGGGTTGGAACTGAATGATCTTAAGGTCCTTTCTAACCCTAACGATTCTATGATTCTATGAATACACCAGGTTCAGCATAAAACCCTGATAAAACACCCTTAAATTCATTCTCCTTGCCTCCAGTGTACATGTACTGCTCAAATGAACTGCAAGGAAGTTAAATAAATAGGTCTTAGCTTGCTAACCTCTTCATTAATCTTGGAGCTAAGTGAATTACTGTGGGAGTGAGGTTGTATTATTCCTCCCCCCCTCCCAGTAATGCTGTTCATTGTTGGAGTATCCAGTGATGGCACCAGCTGAGGTTCGCTCCTGCGCTCTCAGTAAGATGTCAGGATTGCAGACCACTGACACCCCACAACAAACTTCTCTGGCTTCCCTCTTGCATAGCACCTTCCATGCATCCTCCCCAAAAGGACAATTCTCTTTACAAGCAAAGGTCTTCAACAGGAGGCACACCCTGGAGAACTCTTTTCTCCACTAGCCCTCTGTGCTGATCCTGTTTTATTTAAAAAACAAAACCAAACCAAACTGTCCAAAATAGTCTGACTAAAAAAAATTAAAAAATAAAGTGGAGGTGAACCTTAATATACAACATGGATGTGAAATGAAATCCAGCCATGCAGAAAGCATCAATGGCTTATTACGGATGAATGGGATGGGAAGTACATTTTGTCTAATCCCAAGGCATTTCAAAATATCTGTTCAGCATCTTCTTACTTGAAATGTATCATCATATTCATTTTGAGCTGACTTTTGCAGATTGACTCCGTCTGCCTATTTGGCTTTCATGCTTTCTAGTCCTCAACTGCCCAGAAAATGGTGCCACTGCCATTTTCAAAGATGTTTTCAGTGTAAGTGTTTTAAGGTGAACTAGAACAATAGCCCAGAATGAGAACAACCAAATAATAATGCCAGCCAGCTGGGAATAATGAGCACACAGCTACAGCTGAGCTCTTCTGCTATGGGATGGAAAATCTGGGTCTGTTTAAGGATTAACCACCTACACAAGCAGGAGGAAATACTTTCAATTGAAACAGGATTTTGTCAATTTTCACAGTGCAACATGGTCTGACACAAAAGAATTGTTAGGTCACTTATTACAACGATTTATCTGCCAGCTAAATTGTTCCTCCTCAGGCCTTCTGGCAACACTCAAGACTTCCTAAGATATCTTTCAGACTGCCCCCAGATTTTCTTTTATCGAGTGTATAATTCTTTGCAATGAAGAACAAGCCCCATCAGGACAAAATGCCAGGGCAGAAAAAGGGAAAAAAAAAAAAAAAAGTAAAAATAGTAAAACTCTGCAGATATGGGAGTAAAATGAGAGCATATCTCACTTTCAGGACTGGAATTGCATTTCAGGGTTGGTTCACTGAATCATGAATTTGGGCTGAAAGAGTTTCTTGTCTGTGCATTTAGCAAGTCCATTTGACTGAGCAT
Source organism: Pezoporus wallicus (assembly GCF_028554395.1). Taxonomy (NCBI): domain Eukaryota; kingdom Metazoa; phylum Chordata; class Aves; order Psittaciformes; family Psittacidae; genus Pezoporus; species Pezoporus wallicus. The sequence goes on along the minus strand of NW_026636866.1, from coordinate 2,049,982 downwards.
GGGGGATGGCAGGCTGGCTGTGATTTCCCTCTGCAAGTTTATGTTTAATGTAATCTTCAGTCCTGATGCATTTATGTAAGTGAGAACATTTCAGACACAGCAAAAGCGAATGCTACCTAAATACCTCACTGTATGAGAAACAGCATGGACACAGTTCAAATATACCTTGGAGAAACATAAAAGTTTGAGCATCACAGACACCTGAACTTGTACGGTGGGTACCTGGTTCCTGCCTGCACTGGTGTGGGAAGCTTCTGTGACTGCATAGAGCGTCCAAGTACCATGAAAATGTGGTTGAAGAGCAGGATGCAGAAGCCCATGCTCCTTCCAGCAACCCCCTTTGCTGAGGCACTTAACTGTGTGCCTGAGGGACAATGCTCCCAGCAAAAGGCCAGATTTCCCTTTCAGTCTGAAGGGTGCAAACTGACCCCAAATGTTTGATGATCTGGAAATATCCAGAAGGGGATTTAACCCTCATAAAGCTAGGTTAGAGCAAGGTTTCCACAAAATTTAATGTGTCTGGGATTATAATTGATATTCCAGTTTTATTGTCCAATTGTATATTAGATATGCAAGGGGTTTAGATTTGTGGCTCGAATAGGCTGCAAATGCTTGGGCATAAAGACACGAGAAATGGCAGTTCATATGCTGACAGCCACTCTGTTTCATTTGTGAGTTTTTTTTTCCTAATTAGGCAGAAAAACATTCAAAATGTCCAAATTTCTGAGTTTTCAGGAGGGCATTGTAAACTGCAAGTATGTGGGCTGGAAAGAAGACACTTCTCAGCGTTGCTGATTGTAAGGGTTTCAAAGCTGAATGAAGGACTCAACATCCAGCTACTTTGGGGTGGTATTAGTTATTTCTTTTACTCTTATTCTAGAAGTCATTGTACCAGTGGAAATCTCCCCATCCATCGCACAGACGCCTTCCTCATAATGGTGTGCTATTGCACTCATATATTTCTGTGGCATCTACTCATGACCCACACATGGTGTGCAGATGGAGCCCCTCACTCTGAGCACAGAGCTGTGTCAGCCTTCAACCCCCACTTCTGCTCTATGGATTGATGGGTAGAGGAAAACAACAGAGGTTCAGCAGCCTGGCGGGAGAGGTCAGGGGTTGGAGTGACTGTGTGGGTAAACTGATTTGGCTGACCTGGCCATCCCCTCTCATCTGTAAGCTCTCAGCAAATACCTTCAAAACAGAGGATGAGGCAGAAATGATCCTGGTGCCTGGCAAGACGAAGCAGGTGACTCTGAAAACTTCAGCAGCAAAATCTCAAACTCAGATTCCCCTGTACTATCTAGCCTGAGACTTCCTTTCATCTCTGTTGGAGAGGATCCAGCGCTACCCAATAGCTCCTGTAGCTCAGCAAAACGAGCAGAACAGCATGCCAGTAATTCTGACATAACAAGAATGACACATTAATCTCACAGCTGGGCATAACTGGCAATGGCCAAAACTCTGCACAGACAGAAATCAAAGGAACACTGCACCGTTTATAGGTCGTGCTGTTCAAGGGAACCAGCGAACCAGTCCCTCAAAGGGGACTCATGGCTTTGAACTCAGTGTGGTTCGTGTGATGCAGAGATGAAAAACGGAGCATTTCTTTGGTCTAAATTGTAGCTTTGGTTTTTGAAAATTAATCATAGCAGGTTGGAGGGCCCAACACATTTTTAGAAAGATACAAAAGCATGATAATCTTTCTAAAAAAAAAAAATAAATAGTGTGTTGTAACAGTAACACTACCAGCATTACCTCTAATGTGGAACAACGGAGGCTCTGCTAAGCAGACATCACTTCACCTGAAGTATTAAGCTAATTTCCCCCCTACCATCAGAAGACAGCTTTCCTGTCATCATTTCTGTGTGCATGACAGCTTATGGCTTAACTGCTCCTATCTTGTATCATTTAACCAGATAATATCTGTTTTGACATTCATGACTGAGATACTTGGCTTGTAATTGGGAATGAGTACAACAGAGCGGAACAGAGTGATTTTCTTTCCCCAAGGGTGGTTGTTAGGGTGACGTGGCACTCTGGTGCTTTACTCACTGCACGATAGAAACCCTCCTAGTAAAGCTGCAGAGTAGGTCAAGTGAAGACTCATGCGTGATTGAAAACTCCTTGGAAGAAAGGGACATGCCCTTGAAGTGCACAAGCGGGTGCCAGTGGCCTCATCCATACTTGTGACTGGGCTCTGCATTGGCAGGATCTAGAAATTTGCATGGACCTTGCACAAAGGACATGGACCTAAGCATCAGTGAGCAGGAGCTGCATTCTCTTCTTGAACAGTGTATTACTTTGATTTTCATAATATTTAGTAGAATTTCTGGATTATAAACATATGTCATCTCCTGCCTTGGTTGTTATTTGAAGTCCTTCATTTACTTAGTGAAGCGTAATGTGCAGATATCATGATGAAATCTGCTACGGTGGTTTCTGCTTTCATCTGAAGAAGACAAGTGGCTGATGTCTGAACAAGGTGAGCCAACACTGCCCTGTTTCACACCCCCCAGACCCCAGATTTTCCCATAATTCAAATAAGACAACACAAAAAGTGATGCTGAATACTTACCATTTAGATCAGAACCAAGATGGAGAAAGAAAGGATTTTACACTTGCATGTCAAAACAGCACTATCATTCTTCCTGAAAATGTATGATGTAAGAAAACTGATAAAGCTATTGACAATACAAACCAGAAAAAAATATGAAACCAGAGGAGGAGATTGAGTTACTTGAGCTGTTTGATGTAACCATTACTGTCAGGTGAAAATCCTAATTAATGCAGGTATCTCGTTCTAATTGCATGGATCAGGCTGCTTTGTCTTTTCAATAATCTATAGAGCTGTACCTGGCATTAATCTTATTAATGGAACTATTACGCTGCTTACAAATTCATTTCCAGCATAAGATTATCTACTGGATGTACCTGTGTGCAGAGGGATTTCTTTCTGCTGAACTATAAGAATGGGAGTCCCCTTTAAATTCTCCAGAGTTGGAGGTTTACGCTTTCAAAGTTGATCCCTGATATTGAAGCTTTGAACAAAGGTTTTGAATGTCCAGATACAGGAATTGTAGTCTTGAATTTTTGCTCTTTAAAACAATGCTGCTGCTTGTATCACACAGCATGTTGTACGGGGAGCACTTGCATTGATTACAGTGCGACTATTTCAGATTAAATGAAATAATACTGCTGGGCAGGAAGGTTTTGTAGCCTGGTGCCTTCAGAGAGAAAGAGCCTGTTGGGAGCACTCATTGAAGCAAAAAAAAAAAAAAAGGTTTTCAGTAACAAAACCCAAGAAAAGTCCAAATGGGAGTGAAAAGTTGTCATTCAACCCTGATTGATTTAGTCACTTCCATAAACAGGCTGCTTTGTAGGTCTCCATGAAGTCCCCAGTTGCCAAAATTATAGAATCATAGAATCATAGAATAGTTAGGGTTGGAAAGGACCTTAAGATCATCCAGTTCCAACCCCCTGCCATGGGCAGGGACACCTCACACTAAACCGTGTCACGCAAGACTCTGCCCAACCTGGCCTTGAACACCGCAGGGATGGAGCATTCACAACCTCCCTGGGCAACCCATTCCAGTGCCTCACCACCCTAACAGGAAAGAACTTCTTCCTTATATCCAGTCTAAACTTCCCATTTAAGTTTTTTTTGTCCTATCACTACAATCCCTAATGAAGAGTCCCTCCCCAGCATCCCTATAGGCCCCCTTCAGATACTGGAAGGCTGCTATGAGGTCTCCACGCAGCCTTCTCTTCTCCAGGCTGAACAGCCCCAACTTTCTCAGCCTGTCTTCATACAGGAGGTGCTCCAGTCCCCTGATCACCCTCGTGGCCTCCTCTGGACTTGTTCCAGCAGTTCCATGTCCTTTTTATGTTGTGGAAACCAGAACTGCACACAATGCTCCAAGTGAGGTCTCACAAGAGCAGAGTAGAGGGGCAGGATCACCTCCTTCGACCTGCTGGTCATGCAATTGTTGCCCGGGGTAAAGTTTCCCCCCTTCTCAAAAGGAGATTCTTGCAGCATAAGAGGTAAGTGACTCTACCAAGGTGCCAGGAAGCAGAAGGAGAAATCTGGAGCTGAATGTTGCAACTAGGTAGAAAAGGACACAAGAGAGTGAAATTAAGACTCTGAAGGAAAATTCAGTGAATGACTGATGATGCCTCCTTAGCATTTTGGATGCATGCACTCGGTTAATCTTTTAAAAAATGAACAAGAAAGAGTAAATTGAATTTTACTATGTATTTATCATTGAAAAATTAAAACTGTCCTGCAGCTGTAATGTACATCCCTGTATTTTTGCAATTATGTGTTTAGATTGGCCATATCTTTTGTCAGGATTTATTAAAAAAATTTCCATATGAATGTCATATGGAAGAAATTATCTTTCTGGAGGTGATTATACTTCAGATGCTGGTTTTCTCCATATATACATTGTGCTTTGCACACTTGGTGGCATCCTGTTCTCACAGGAGTGAAGCAACCCAGACAGCAACAAAGTTCTCATCTCTCTCTCACCAGTTCCTGGAAATAAAGACTGCAATTGGCTTTCCTCATGTAACTTGGGGAGTTAAGTTTAAGAAGACCCTTTTATTATGGATTCTGTACTCATCAGCCTGGAAGATGAATAACAAGCAGGCATTAGAATGTGTACTCCCTCAGAGGCATGCTTACTAGCTTAGCCTTGCTGACAGCAGTGGTCTTGGCTGGGATGCGCAAGGGCACACAGCTACAGTGCTGCCACAAGCTGAGTATTCACCCCTGAACAAAGTAATAATCCATCCTTCCCTCTCTGGAAATAATCTGCCCAGTGCATGGGAGGCCCCTCTCACCCAGAGAGGGACAAATGAAGTCATATAATCCAACAGCTGAGAGAAAATCCCTTCATGAAAAACAAGATTTCCAGACCTTAATATAGGCAGTTGTATTTTTTTCTGTCTCACATTGGTGGAGCATGAAAGTTAAACACCTAATCATTTAGATTTCTATTAGAAACACAAGCTAAAATTGAAGTGACAATAATATAATAGTACTATGTTTCAGCCACCATTGCCACTGATGTCTGAAGCTCGGAGCTGTCAGGAAGTCTAATAAAATAAAATTGAAGTGACAAAAAGAAACAATTCCTTGTTTAAAGCTTTAATTTCTGCATACCTCCTTGGCTGTAGCTGCTGTATGTCAAAATGAGCAGAAATGGGAAACACACCGTCCCAGCTGTGCTGAAACCCTCATGATTAGAACAACTCATGCCTCTACTTGACCAAAAGATGTTGAGCCTGGCTGCAACATAACTCCCAGAGCAAACACATACATCTCCATGCCACAAAGCAGAGGTGGACACAACCTATGTAAGTGAAAGCACTTAATTTCAGCCTGAAAGTCGCTGTGCACTGAAGACATATTGATTTCCTTACTGTGCTAGTACTTTATGAGTGATTTCTTATGTAAGTGTCAGGTAAGAGACATGAATGGAGACCTAATTAAAGTGTATACAAAGTACATGCAGTAAATCTCTTTGGCAATGTCAGCCTGCTTTATAGCAGCCTGGGAGAGCAAACAAAATGGCATAAATGAAAGATAAAGAAATACTAATGATCTGCAACATTCCCAGAACAACAGCCTAGCTTGTGAGACACTAATGTGAAACGGCTCGGGATACTGATGGAGAAAAAGTGCTCAGCCCTAAAACACAAAACAATGGGATTTTTTCCTCTTATCTTAAATAACAGCCCAGTGTTTTTCCCCTGTGTCACAGCCATTATTCCATCACTGTTTTAAATTAATACTGTCTCTCCATCTGTGATCTGTCCCAGTAGATTTTTTACCCACAAGAACATTGCAGAGACAAAGAGAGTGCAGAAAATATTAGGGATGTGAAGAAAATAATTATTATTTTTGCATCAGAGATCCGTCACTGTTAGGACAATGAGCTATTGTTTGTTTTATGACAGTCCCCAGCAAAGCCAGTGCTACCATCCTTTGAGGAGGAGCGGACCCTGCTCACAATGAGCTGGGTGAGATACCAGGATCCTCACATTCAGCTTTTGGATGGGTTGAAAGGCTCATGGCTACAATGAATTAGCAGCTTTAGGGCAACATTTTCAATGGCAAAATGATTTTGGATGTGTCTATCAGGACGAGTGAAAACAGATGCAAGTTTTCTCTGCCTACAGTCCTGGCTAGTTGGAAATTCTGGTGTGGAAGTTATACACAGCTGCTTTCTGCTCTTGGGAAATACCACAGCCAAGATAATAAATACTAGTGGAAATAAATACCATGGTATATTGGCTTGGGCATACCACTGCACTAACTTATCCCTACAGCTTTTTGGACTGGAGCCGGCTTGTGCTTCTACACAAAGAAGCTAAAGTCCAGGTCAAGGTATTAAACACCTGACTCTCCCAAAAGACTATCCAGAGATGAATTACAGCAGGTTTGAGATGGCTGTTTTTTCCTTAGCTTCTCCTGAAGCTAGGACTTGGGAGCCTTTCACAATGGCATTGCTTTTCTCGTATAAGAGACTTGTCCAGAATCTGCATCATATTCCCTCTAAACTCCTGCAGTGGTCCTTGGACAAGGAGAAAGCTATTCCCAACCTTTTATCTTGGCTGTGTGGCCTGGGACCTGTTTAAATTTTACTCATCCATTGTCTTCATTAAGTCTGCATTGGAGTGAAAATCTTATCTTTTAACCTCTGGGTTTTCTTACACTGTGCCAGTGCCCCTCCTAGATGATGTGATGGAGTGCTGCACACTAAAAAAGCCTGCTCATTTGTAAAGCCAGTCATTAATAAGAAGCAAGATGGCTTTACCACAGGGATGCCAGCATTACTTGGCTGACAATGTCCCTTATGATCCTGGAGAGATTTTAATGGGTTGAACAGGTTGATGTTGTCATTTTCAATTTGCCGAACCATCTGACAGTGTTCCCAACAATTAGCACATACAAAATGTGGAAATATGTTACCTTTTACGTTAAAAAAATAATATGGGAAGCTGCCTGGTCTCTGGAGTTGTGTAACAACTTGTTATTCTGAAGTGCTTGCTTTGACTTTAAATAGATTTCACTATAGCAGAGTCACCCTAACCTTGGGATAAATTTAGCTGTCGCCTGAGTCAGTAGAGGGGTTTGGGATCATTAAAAGCTGATCAGGAATTAGCATGTGCCTCCTGCGGCTGGGGCTGTGGGATGCTGTGCTTGTGCAGCTCAGCATGGGCAGCACTGGCAGGAGTGACAGGGGGATATAGGGCAATTGCTGCTGAGACCCCCATGTATAATGCCCATCGCCTCATCTCCTCCACCTCTGCAAATCCCACCCTGCTGTCACAGCAAAGCATGGCATGGAGCAAAGTGACTTACCCAGGGTCATGCAGAAGGATGGATCCAAGATCCGGTCACCTTGTCCTCTGACTCCTGTAGTGTAGCTGAGAGAGAAAACCAGAACAAATTAACACTCATGAATCAGGAGGTGCTACAAGAGAGGTTGTTCACCCTGGCTTGCTGAGATTGAAAGGTTGCTTTTGTTTCTAGACCAGACATGAGACGATGAAATGCAGCTGTCAGCTAAGGAGAAACTGAAAGCAACATCTAATGTCAAAAACATGAAGGCAGCAGACATACTTTTTAATGCAATGGCAGCTGCAGTCATTTTAGATCCTCCACATCTTACATTACAAAGAAGTCTCCTGGCTCCTGACAGTGAGGCTTGTGCTTTCATTGCCTGTGACATGGGATGACCTTCTCTGAGAGGGCAGATTGAAAGGGCATCCAAGATCTGCCACAAACCAAGGGTTTCACGTTGAATTTCTAGTGCAAAGTGACAGGAGGCTCTACTTATGAGAAGCAGGGTTCAGCCCCAGGTTTTTCCTTCCTGATCCTCAGTGGCCATCTTGCACAGCCATGTGTTGGGATGCAGTTGTGATTTCAGGCATATCCTCTCTTTCCACCCTGCTTCTTCCTTTGCCACACCAGCTGAGAAGGAGAAGGGATTTGGGGAGCAACAGGAGACTCATTCAGTTCCCACAAAAGTATTATGCAGAATGAAATCTTCCTTTATATGAAGCAGCCAGGGCAGGCTCTGTGATGTATCCCCACGTAGGACAAAGGCAGGAGTAAGACCTCTCGCAAACCCCTGTCGGCAGTGAAGTGACCCTTATTTTTCACTGTGTAACAACAGATGATGAATAATGACTTAGGTTTTGCTACCTGTGGTAAGGCAGGTCCTATAACCTGGAAGGTTGAAGCTGTGCTTGGCAGGCTGCATCTGTCTCAGCACTGAGAGCAGCATGCAGAAGCTATCACTGCTCCTAGATACACATAGCTCGCAACCAGGAGAGGGGGACTGAAAAGGCACAGGGGAGCCCCCAGACTGGTACCTGACCGCCACGGGTAGATTTAGCCATGCTCTGGCAGCATCAGCTTTCCATGCTTCAGGTTGCTTTTAACCTCTGGGGACTCATCCAAGGACTTTGGTGCAACCACCTATCACTGCTGTAGGAAAAAAGCAGCACAGCCGGAAGGGCTGTGTTGCCACAGCCAAACACTCGAGCCTTTGAGCGTCAGCCTTATGTGCATATAGGAAATAAAAATCTCCTCCTCAAGCACCTAAACCCTGAGCCAGAAGTGTAGGAAGCTTTTTGTTTCCTTGCAGGTTTTTATGCTGCTTTTCCTAGAGACAGTTTTGAGAAAGACTGTCAGAATATCTTCAACAAAATACTAGAGAAACACACTGGGAACTGTGAAAGCTCAGATTTGAATATAAATATGAACTGACAAGCTGCTTCATGTGGTATCATTAAACTTCACAGTTAGACCTTTTTTTTAAAAAAAAACCCCAACAAATTATAGTGTAAAAATATGCCTGTAATGTTAAAATTGAGATGAAAACTGCTTATTTTTGTGTTTGGTGTAATAACTAGTAGAAGGAAGAGTTCCTGTGATCTAATGTTTAAAAGGGTTTTAATTTATTTTTATATTTATAGCAGCTTAATTATGAATAATACTCACAATGCTGACAACACTTAGGGGCTATAAAACTGAGGAGAGCCAGGAGGAATTTAAGATTGTTCTATACTCTGGGGTTTAACACAAAAGCTGAGGGCACAAACTAATGTAGCTGTTAAGAGGCAGCTGAGCTTGCTTTAGGGCATCCCGAGAGAGAGGGAACAGCTCGAACCCAGTTAATCTGACCCCGATGGACAAATATCCCTACTACAGAAGAAAAGGGACTTCGTTCCCGGGCAGGGCGATGTCGGAGGGACCCCACTGACCGCTGGATGTCACTGTTAAGTCGCACAAAGGCCCCAGGGCTCAGCATCAGCAAGGACTGCTCCTGGTTTAGGGGCGAGAACACTGCTCTTTTCTTGTTTCCCTTTTCTCATTATTTTTGAGTTATGCAAAGTTCTAAGTGCTGCGGCAAAGCTATTCACAGGCGGGGTGAAATTTCGGACAGCAGGAAAGCAAAGTGAGATTTGGCTTTATCCTTTCTTTTCCAATCAAATCTCCCTACCCGAATCGCTGTTGTGGAGCAATGCCTAGGATGTGGGTTTGTTTGGATATACAAGGTGTGAGGATTTGTAGGCGACTTGATTTTGCTGCTATTAATGCTGCAGGAGTGAAACAGAAAGGTGCCTTTATTCTCTGGAAGAAACAAATTGTCTTAATACTAAATCAGAGCGATGAATCCTGCTGCGACCTGGTGTAGTCCTCAGGACTTCTCTTCCCAAGTGCATGGACATGTGGGTGAGTTCCTTTCATATCTTAAACAGACACTTGATATTAAGCAGATATGTTCTTCTAAAGGAGGATAGAAATGCCTTTCTCCAGGTGTCTCCAATTTCTCTTCATTCACAGGTTTGACATGTCTGTACAAACTCCGGACAGAGTGCACTTCTCTGTATTTTTAATGCCAAACCCATGGAAAACAGGCTCGTTTTATCAGAGCCTCACTCAGGAACAGACCTGCTTGCTGGCCATTTTTACTAGAATGTGGCCTGTTTTTTCTTAATATACCATCACAGAAATCTCCTTTGAAGGAAGGCCTCTTCTTGAATTCACAATGGGCTGAGACAAACTCTGAATTTCAAACAGTTCCACATTTTGTTGCCAAAAATTTCTTGCCTTTTTTCACATGAGAAAGTCAGTGTACATGTTTGCTCCAGCCCTGTTATAACTCCCCATTGGTTCCTGTGCTGGTCCCACAGATGCCAGCATAGGGGAGCTCCCCTGGTTCAGGGGCTTCAGCACCATACAAACAAGTTCAGCCTCCAGTCCAACACATCTTGCTTTAAAATGCCTGGTGATATCTAGGTGGCTGAGGACTGGTGTGTCATCACTGTTCTGGCTATCCATCAAGGTTAACCACTGTTGCCTTGCAGTGTTTTCCTCTTACTTAGTGCCGGATGACGATATTTAGATGTAATTTAGAGCACTAAGGGCTGGGATTGGAGCTGCTGGAAGGACAGGGGTTGCTCTTACCTTTGGACAGCACCTTTGTGACAGCTCTCTGTCCTTGTGTACTACTTAATAAAGGGGGGTAATGACTCTCTGTGAACCACAGTTGCCACTTCAGGACAAACATACAATAATTTAATCCTTTTGGGACCGAACTCATAAGTGCTCAATCTTTTGTGATGGACAAGGTTATGGTCTCTTTTTCTTTTTTTTCTCCCTAACACCGGTTTCCCATGACCCTGCCTGCATCACAAAATTACAGCTACCCAGAGGGTACCAAGCACTCCTCATGTTACAACAGCTTTGCAAAGGCTGCGGAATCCCTTGCAAAACAAGCCATTCCTCCCAAGCATCCAGAGGGACCTTGACACTCTTGTGAGGTGGCCTGATGCCAACCTCATGAAGTTTAACCATGGCAAGTGCAAGGTCTTACACCTGGGTCGGAGCAATCCCAGGCACAGCTACAGGTTGGGTAGAGAAGAGATTCAGAGCAGCCCTGCGGAGAAGGACTTGGGGGTGTTGGTTGATGAGAAAATGAACATGAGCCGGCTTCAGTGTGCGCTTGCAGCCCAGAAAGCAACCGTATCCTGGGCTGCATCAAAAGGAGCGTGACCAGCAGGTCGAAGGAGGTGATCCTGCCCCTCTGCTCTGCTTTCGTGAGACCTCACCTGGAGCATTGTGTGCAGTTCTGGTGTCCTCAACATAAAAAGGACATGGAACTGTTGGAACAAGTGCAGAGGAGGCCACGAGGATGATCAGGGGACTGGAGCACCTCCCATATGAAGACAGGCTGAGAAAGTTGGTGCTGTTCAGCCTGGAGAAGAGAAGGCTGCATGGAGACCTCATGGCAGCCTTCCAGTGTCTGAAGGGGGCCTACAGGGATGCTGGAGACGGACTCATCATTAGAGACTGTAGTGCCAGGACAAGGGGTAACGGGTTCAAACTTAAACAGGGGAAGTTTAGATTGGATATAAGGAAGAAGTTCTTTACTGTGAGGGTGGTGAGGCACTGGAATGGGTTGCCCAGGGAAGCTGTGAATGCTTCATCCCTGGTGGTGTTCAAGGCCAGGTTGGACAGAGCCTTGGGTGACATGGTTTAGTGTGAGGTGTCCCTGCCCATGGCACGGGGGTTGGAACTGGATGATCTTAAGCTCCTTTCCAACACTAACTATTCTATGATTCTATGATTCTATGTTGATAAGATATGCCTTTTCCTGGGGCTGACTTATCCCTTCCCTTTAACTGTGAGTCCAGATTTGCTTCACTTACTTCTTTTTTTTCCATAGGTCCCAAATCAAACTTCTCACTTTTGTTATTTGCCTTCATTGGTGTCAGCTGTAATAAAACATCCTTGTGCTTCAAACTAAGGAGACTTAGCAAGGTGTCTGGGGCTAACCAAGGTGTTTTATTCTCCCCAGTGGCTGTCTGCTGAAGTAATGACAAAATAGATCTCCAGAAAGGAGAAAATACTCTGAAGCCCTGAAATATATTATGAGTGTATGTATACAAACACAAGGAATGAGGAGGGTTTATATTGCAGCTCATCTCGCTGTCATCTCACCAATTTCTTTTATTGCCAAGACTCCTTCCCACACTCCTGGCTCTGCTTCCCTGTTTGTTCCTTATTCTTCTCCCTCCCATCCCTGACATTGCCATGAATAGTTCAGCCCATTATGCTCAGGAAAAAGAAAGAAAAATTATCTTGTGCTGTTCGGGCTTTGAAAGCAGCAGAATTATGTACTTGAGAAATGGCTCATTTTTAAGTGTAGGGTATGAGTACTGGATGCAATATGTTTTCCAGATCCACGTTAGAAACTGGGGAGGCATCAGCTGCAGTAATTGTTTCTGTCTTCAGATGAATTTCACTCAATTAAACTGCACTGTATGTGAGATGAACTGGGGGGTAAGCTGAGCTAATTGCATGGTCTGGGCTGCCTTGAAAGCTGGGATGAGGTGGGAAAGCAGGGTGGTTTTCTTGGGAGACACCAGGCAGTGAGGAGGCAAAGCCCTGTGCTCCATGGTGTCAGAGGAGCAGGTAGTCACAACAGGAGAGCCAAGTGGAGGAAGCAGTTTCCTGGTAAAGAGCAGGCATACGTGGTAAGCAAGGGTGTTAAAGCTTCCCAGCAGATGAAGAGGAGATGGAAAACAGATATAGAACTGTGTTTCTAAATGGCTGGAAGCTGCATTGTGGTGAGAAAGGAGAAGACATAGGTAGTCATGGTTTAGCAGGAGATATTCAAGAGGAAGGCCAGGCTTCCTCATAGAGAGGAAATAATAGAACAGAAAAACACCACCAATAGGAACCAGGCACAGAACAAAAGATAGTCAGAATAGCCTAGTGATGGTGAAACATCAAAGAATCAAACTGAGAAAGGGCAGAAACACAAGAGCAGAAGACGTGAGAACAGCCACCCAGTCCAGCTTGCCAGAGCAATAATTCAGTCCAAATTGCCATCACTGCAGATGATTGTGAGATCAATGTTAGGTTCAGAGGAGTCCATGCAACATAAACCCTGTACCTCCAGCTGTGAATTCCCCTTTGTAACAAATGCAGACCTGCAGTGAAAGATGAAATGACACAACTGTGAAGTACTGCAGACAGGGCAGGAAAGATCACTTGTCTGGATGCTAAAACCATGCACCATGAGAAAGAGATCGCACTGTTTTTTAAGGAGTAGGCAAGAAAATCAAACCAAATCCTGACACCCTGGTCTTTCTCTTGGTGGCAACTTTTGTCTTGGCTCTAAATCTAGAACTCAGCTTGCGTCCTGAATGCCCAAAGACACACCAGCGAGGGACCAGCTTGCCCACCACCTATACTAAAAGCAAACAGTAAGAAAGATATTCTTCAAGGCAGGATTTTGTAGATTGGTATAATTCAAAGTAAAGAGGCTACAGAGCTGACTCTGGGGTGCCAAGATGCTGTGTTAGGAACATTCAGCATGGGAAAAACATAGTAGAAAGGCAACCTAATAGTAATAATTTTTATGAAGATCACAGATTAACAGTGGAGAGGAAATCAGATGCAGGAGTCTGCATAGATGGAGACTACTCAGAGGTGATGCTGATGCTGTAAAGGTTCGGGGAGGGACTTGGTGTAGGTTTTTGCTTATTGCTCCTGAGGAGAGAAGCTGTGGCTCTTCTAAGCACTCAAATGCTTTCAGCCATGTTATGTTTGGATTAGGATCCACTTGAAGGAGCAGGGTGCGCACTTGCTGAGGTCAAACATGGCAGAGATTTGCTAGTGCTTATTATAGGGCAAAAAGGAAAGAGGAAGAGTTCTTATTGCTCAGTTATTCACAAGTAGAAGAGGAGATTCTGAATGGGGAAATGAAAAGTGTTGTTGTCTGGACAAAGGCATTCCTCCCAGAATGATAGCAATGGGGATAAGATATATAGGGTTGCAATTAGGATGTGTCAGGGGAGCAGCATATGGAAAACATGACACCCCGAGGTCAGGTGTTCCTGATGGGATGATCTAGGAGGCTCCTAGAGGTATGTGGTCCTGCTTGTTAGCAGCACATGGACTGGAGGGAGCTCCCAGCAGAGTTGCTGCATAGCTCTGATTAAGGGGCAGGAAAGATTGATTTATGATGAGTGAATGAATTAAGGAGCAAGATTAAAGGATGGCTAAATGGCAAGGAAGGGGGAAGAGCTTGTAAATATTTGGAGGGTGTTAACAGAGAGAAGGGATAAATTAAGGTGGAACAAGGGGTTTTAGCTATGAGCAACAGGATGAAATTAAAAAGGAATAGTCAGGTTTTATATCTGTGGCCTTACATAAATAAGGGGCAGCCTAGAATAGCTGCTCCTTACTTGCTCCCTGGAGGATACCTTGTGCTGCACAAAGGCTGCTTTTAGCAGTCTGGATGTAATGCTAGCCACGTGAAATATAAGGCATTTCTACAGAATTGACAGTGCCCTTCACACTCACTTCAGTTTGTTCCTCACTAGCCTCCCCGTGTAGACAACAAGTATTTATCAGTGTAGCATTCTTTTTTTAGCAGTGAGATTTAAGCCTGTGAAATAATCCCCTCATTGGACATGCAGAAGGAGCTGCAATACTTGGCAGATGTGAAAACAAGTTGGATGTTAGAGAAATGGATTTAAGTACAAGAACCTAAGGAAGGTTGGCTCCCAGATTTACCACCCTGGAGGAGGCCATACACCAAAGCAGCTTCATGGCTGGGCATGTGGCTGGGAACATGTCTGGGCACTGCCCACACAGCTGCCCATCAGGCTGGGGAGTGCCCCAGTAAAGTTTGTGGCATTTACCCCAGCATTTTTGCACCCTGGTGAGGTCTTCCCTTGAGAGGCAAATATGTTTTTGCAGAAGTCACAGAGAACATTCTTATTATGAATACACGGACTTAACTCCAACTCATCCATCTTAATAGGACTTAGATCATTTTCCTTGATGGTTCTGATTTCCTATCCCATTAATAATAAAGAAGCTTCTCTGCTTATATATATTGCAATTCAACAATAAGTCTCAAAGGAGGATCAAGATCACTTTGGCTTTCCATCAATTTGATACTGATGCCTTTCTAGTTAAATAGCTTGTGTGTGAGACAGTGAAAGAGACTGGGGATCCATCCCCAGCACACACAGCTTTGAATCTGAATTGCTCTGAAGACAACATGAACCTTACAACCAATGTCAATGGACTTTGCATCACCTCCTAAAGTGCCCATCAGGGAGATTGAGGCCTCTGTTTTCCACCCGATGCAAATCAGAATTTGGAGCAGTGAGGCTGATCTCTACTACCTGAGAACTGGGCCCAGAAGATACCACTGGAAGGGTCTGCAGTCGTTTTTCTGGTGCACATGATTCAAATTGGTGTCTGGAAAAGGGCTTGTTAGTCAGTGTTTGCTGAACAGAATACTTCATGACAGCGCTAATTAAAATAAATGAAACTTGACTTTTCAAGATGATGGATTTTTATAGCAAAGTACAGTAGTTTGAAAACATCTTTAATTTAATTGCAAAATACCTTCTCTGGTTATTTACTTAAAATTGTCTCCCGTTGCAGAGCTGCACCAGTATTTCTGGATGTACACTCTTGATTTCGACATTTTACATTATCAAGTTAATCTACCCAAATCATTAACCCCCAGCAGGAAAGATTTTTAATTATGTAGATTCACCAAGTGTTTTTCAAGAACTGTTTTGTTTCTATGAGTTCAATCGTAATGAACTCATCTCTTGGGGAGAGCAAGGGCACTGTCCTACACTTGATTTCATGAACGCTCTTGAAAGAGGCCTCTGAACATCAGCACATTTCAGCAAATATATCTTATCCACAACAGAAAACAGTCTAACACCCTTGAGAACCCCTGGCCTCCTGGAAAGGAGTACTGATGGGCGCTTCAGCAAGCAGGAATTTAATTTAGACCAAACTGAGACTGTTTTTTTCTCTATAAAATAAGCCAGTTTTATTCCAGTGTATCTCTGTTCTGATTTACATCTCAGGATGCAGTATCTGAATCAGGCTGAAGCTAAGAAAAAAGTGGTCATGACCTTATTAGAGTCATGATTAGTCCTGCTCTTACATAGGTTAGAAAACACATCAAAATTTAAAACAACATCAAAACCCATTTCTTTTGGGAAACCAAAGCTTTGGGAAGAAGATGGAGGGATGACACTGCATTAGATTTTAATAATCAGCACTATTAATAAGTGTTGATTTGAGCCTTTATCCAGTGTCTTACCTCTCCCATATGGCCTCCCATGGTGGGCAGGGCAGTGTGGGAAGCCTTGCTCAGAGTGTCAGCAGGGACTCAGCTGCTCGTTCTGGGGTTGGAGTGATTGATGCTGGTTGGAGCTTCTTCCTGGGGGACAAAAACATTGGTATCGCAAGTGCTGGAAAAATCAGTGAGTCACCACTGGCAGAGCCCTGTAGAATTGTGCTGATTTACTCATCTGAATCACCATCAAAAGCTGAGCAGCAGTTGAGAGGAAACAATTGCACAGAAGTGTGGTGTTCTGTCTGTTACTGTCATTGGTAGGGTGAGGAGCAAGGATTCATACCATTGCATGTACTGCATATACAGGATGATAAATGACACCAATAATCTGATAGGAATGGAGACATTTGAAGTGTCAGTACTCGCCCTCCAAAAAAGATGATACCAAATTCTTCTGCCTTGTGCAGCCAAGCCCCAAACGCAAAACAGAAGTGAAGCACTTCAGAAAGCTGAGTGCATTTTAATTGAATTTGGGGGACATGTCCTGTTCCTGGAGGCTCAGAACAATGAAGACATCAAAGCACAGGTGGGAGGAGCAGAGCATTTTGTGGGCAATCAACTTTGCAGCTTTGAGAGTGCCAGAGCACCGAAGTGATTCCCACTATGGGAGATCATTATGTGGAAGTCCCAGAAGTGGATTGGGAGGCATCTTAGTATTTATACAGTGAAATGTGTCATGGAAGCTTACACAAACACTTCTCAAGTTTTCTGGTACCTGCCTTATCATGTCTTATCCTGCCTTATCCTCCTTTTGTCCTTGCAGAGAGGTGCTCCTTGGGAAGGGACATGAGGAGGAGGGACAGAACAACTGATAGTTCAGAACTGAATTAAGAAGTTTAACTCTTTTTGCAGGTATGTATGGCCGGTATGGAACAGCATAGATTACAAGTCATGTCTCTGAATGCAGTGAGTACAAACCAAATCAGCCATTTTCCCTCTGAAGAGGCTTTCATGCTCTGTATTCTATAGTGTTCCAGATCCATAAACCCCCAAGTTTATTAAAAATTTATGGAAGAACTACAGCTCAGTTACTACAGTTTGTATTTCTACATTGGAGTACTGAGTGCAGTCACTGGTAGGAAACACAGAGTGTTTTTACAGGTGTTTGGAAGTTTCTTTCTTGACTATTTTTATCAAAGAAATTTAACTTCAATTTTTATTTTCTTTATTCTTTCTTGTAAAGTCAATGAAATCTGAAATCTCTAATCTGTTAACCTGCATGATGTTTTACCCAGTGTTTCTCATTGCTGTATCAAATTTAGTAGCAGCATCTCTATCTAGTGCTACAGACATGATTATTTATTTGCCCTACACTGCACTTAGAAGTCCCATGTGCAGAATTATCAGTGAGTCTGTACCTAATTTAAATGTCAGTCTAATATCAGACAAGAAACAGTACTGCCCTTATAAATATGTGCTCTCTGATCATGGGAGTGGACTTGCAACCAGCAGCCCTTCCACACATTTCTGTTTTGGTTCATATGTTTCTTGCCTTACAAATTGGCCAGGATCTTACCAAAGGCAAATTTGACACCACCAAGAAGAAACATGTTTTCCTCTTCACTTTTACTTGCCTGTTACTATCCCCAAAGCTGTGGATGTTGGTACTACCAGTGGACATACGACTATTGAAGACAGGAATGAAAGAAGGGAGACAGAAGAACAAAACACAGCTACTTCATTGCAGAACCCACTAGTGCAACGGCTGAGGACGTGTTGTCTCTGTTGGGCTGTGGCAGAGATGTGCTGCAGCATTCATAATCTTTCCTTCTGGGAGATCTCTGGAGACAGCATAGTCTAGCCATGGCGATACATCTTCATATGTCTGCATATGGGAAGACAACATCTAATTTAGAGAATACAGAAAAATGCAGTGTATATAGTGGTACAAGGGAACTTTGCATGATAGTTTGCCATGATCCTCCTGAGGCCCTTTAGGGAGATCAGTGGATGTTCTCAGGAGCTGCTGGGTGTGTGAGCTTTATAACAAGAATGGAAAGGGATCAAGACCTTAGGAAAAAAGCAGTCAAACAGTTGCTCAGCTGTGTATTGTTTGACATAAATGAGGTGAAGGGTGTGGATTTAATAGCAAAAAAAAAAAAAAAAAGAAGAAAGAAAAATGCTTGAACCCATTATCCTTTTGCACTGGCATAAATCAGGAAAATCTTGGAAAACAGCATCCCAAAACTTCAGCTATTACCAGTCTTCCTGGGATTTAAATGAAGTTGAAAGAGCTCTGCCAGTTTACAGGGGCTGAGGAGTCGGCCTGATGGAATTACACAAGCATGAATATCTTGTAAGCCGAAAGAGAATTAGACCCATTATTTTAAAAAAAAGCAAAGCTTGATTAAGGATGTTCAGTGTAGGTTTAGAAAAAAGAACACTGTCATGCCTCACTAAACGTTGCTGTTCTGTTGAAACATGACTACTAGGGAGATATTACACTGCACTGGGATTTTCTAAAGCACCAATCAAGGAAGTGTGGTTTCAGAGAGTGAGGGGAACAGCACTTTTGTCAGTGCTAATTGCAGGCGTTAATAGGAGCCCTAGCGCAGCTCACTGCCTGGTACTCTGAGGGAGTTGGAAGCAGGAGTGTGCTTCACTTTAAAGGTGCAGACATACAGAGATGGAGAGGCAGGATGGAGAACGGAGGGCCAGGATCTGAGCAGGATAGGAGACGCGCTGATGAGTCAGAGGGTGAAGAGCTGTGATGAATTGAGGGGGGAGTTCACAAGGCATTTCTTAAGACTTAAATGCAACTGATGTGGATGCCCACAAGGCTTGGTTCTAATATTTGTTAAATTCAGAGCCAAGGATTCATAGTTTTTAAATGTGTTGGATAAAACAGAAAGTTCTCAGCAGTGGTGCATAAGCAGGTATATAACAGTAAAACGCAATGTTGGCATTGCAAATTAGGCATGTTTTGGGTGCAGCCCTGTAAAATAACCCATTAAAACCTAAGGGCAATGTCAGCCTGCTGAGTCTCGGGTCCAGACCTGACAGCAGCCACCGCTACTACATACAGACAGGGACTCTCACTGGGATGGGCTGCATCAGATAAATTCAGTTTACTGTTAAGGTTCACTGTTAGCTCTTCGGCCACTATCAGAGAGGAGGTACCAAACATGTCTTACACCAGCCCTTTACTTTAAAAGTCTTTGAGTTATTTTCATAGTCATATCCTGCATCAGAGAGAGTCACAGAGCCACTTCACACCAACCAAAGTACCATTGTGTTATCAGAGACATTTAAGCAGTTGAAGTTGATTGCTCTTTTAGTTTCTTTGGTGTTTTGTGTTTTTTTTTTTGTTGTTGTTGTTGTTTTGGTTTGTTGTTTTTTTTTTCTTTTTGTTTGAGTGAAAGTTCCAATATAAAATACTGGGCAAATGAGGCCAATATAGAATTTCACCACTAAGACTATCAAGACCTCTGTTTCAATTCCCTGGTTTCAGCAGCAAAATGCAAACATGATCAAATAGTCTTTTAGATGTGGTATTTTACGTTACTTACCACATCTCCTCTTATTCTGGTTTCTATCAATTCATCTTTAATATTGAAAGATTCCCTTACAATGGAAAGTTTATTAAAGGCCAATGCCTCCTTGCATCCTTGCATCCACCTTCCCCTCTGCTGATGCAGCTCCTGCGGGTACTACGTGCTCTGTCTCCCTTCATCATTTCTAGAGATAGAAAACGCAGTCAGAATATCACAGGTCCCCATCTCTGGGAATTGAAGCAGCTGCCAGGGATTTCAGCTAACACCACAGAGCTCCTGAAAAGTCAAGTTTCTTCAGAAGACGTCTTCTGCCATTCCTACCGCAACTCACCCATGTTTTTTCTCTCTCTTCAGATTAACTGCTTCTGTCCCTCTGCATGACTTGTTCATTGAGAGGAAGCCAGGACTTAAAGGTGTTTTTACTTTCCCACTTTTTCAAAGGGAAAAAAAAAGAAAAGAGGCTTAATATAGACTGAGAAACAGAGACAACAGCATGGATAAGTAAGACAGCACAGGTGTAATTTCTGGACACAGTAAGAAGTCTTTTAAAAGCTCTTAAAAGAGTAGTGTGTATATGTTTACCACTACTGCAGCTGACGTATAACCACAGGAGCACTGCACTATACGGATAAAATGAGAACCTGTGGAGGGCTATTGAGCACCGGAAATTTTCACAGTGAGGCAGAACAAAATTATTTGGCACTAGGGGGGTTCTCTAATTTTGGTACCCTGTGAAAACAAAACGGTGCCTTTGTCCAGGCTAATATTTGGTCACCAATGGACAAACCCATCTGCTGCCTTTCTCAGATGTGACCCAGGATATGAAGGCTAGCATTTGTCATTTGGGTTGGTCAAAGAAATATGCAGAGATACCCATGTCTCACTAAAGGCCTGTTTGATTCTAATTTGTTTCCTTTACCTGTGTAACTTCTCTTAATTGTCCCAGGGGTTACACTTTGCCATGTATTTAAAAATGTAAACAGATTTTCAAGGCTAGCTTTGAACCTCAGTGAGTCTCCAGTATTATAAACAATTGAGTTGGTGAAACCCTTGGAATGCTTGCTGGGAAAGCAGATGAAAATGCTCCAGAGATGTGAACAGCTTCAACAGTTATTGCAAGGCCATCAAGCCTTGCAGCCCAGTTCCATTGCACTTGCTTATTTCAACGGTGATTGTGCACCAACTTTGTAGCCAAGTACAGATTTTGTGGAGGACAAAGCCCCAGTCACTCATCCAATTGGTCCATCAGGCTAAAAGCTATGGACCTACTACATGCATTTTGCAGTGGGTTACAACTTGTGCCCGACACCTGGTAGGGTTTCACCCTACTACTGCTGAGGCTGTTGCCAGTGATACCTTTGATTTGAATGGCTGCAGCAAGGTGCCTCGAAAGATGATCCCATTTTTATAGCTGAAATTAGAGTATCTACAGTTATTAAATGACTTTTTCTTCTCATTAAATTTTGATAATTTTCTCTGATAAAATACGGCTTTGGAAGATCCCCGTTCCAGGTTCCAGCTTTTGCCTTGCTCCTGACGCAAAGGTTTTAAAGGTGTGATCCTGCAAATTACTCCCTGAGTAAGGATTTTTATGCAAATGGTCCTGTTAACTTTACACAAGAAAGAGTTTGCCGGATCATGCCATTATCCCTAGGCTTACAATGGAAACACAACTGACCTTTAGCTGTAATGAGCACCAGTAAAAAAAATTAAGTGTGACAAAATTGCCTGGATCTTTGCAAGTTGATACAAGCTATGCCATGTTCTGGTAGGGGGCAGATCTCCAAACAGGCTGAAGGAGTTAAGTCGTTTCACGGTGTTAAATAACAGCTAATTGACAGCAGATATAGTACATGTTGATAATCGAGTGTGATTCGGCAGCTAAGAAAAAGCCCAAATATCCAAACCAAGCTGTATGGGAGTTATTATAGGAATGCTCCCAAAGCTTTTACAGCTGCACCCAAAAAAACCCAAAAATAAATAAACCATGATGCTGGAATGTAATACAAAAGAAAGAGGAATCAAAACAGATGGTGCAGTTGGTATGTAAGGCGCCAGTGCGATTGCACCTAAAGTGTGGCATGTTGAGTGCTGCAATCACTGTGCAATGTAAATATGCAGCAAGCTATGAGAAATGCAGCTGAGCACAAGCGCTATGACGCTGCGTTTATGAGACTACGGCAGGATGAACTAGCTGGGTGAACTTGTGTGTGTGAAAACAGAGCAGAAAAATCTCCAATATGTTATCAAATTAAATTCAGCTATCTGGTGGTGAAGGGCAGTGAGCCAAATGTCCTCCATCAGGTGAGCAGGTTACCAGCACTGAAGGTAAAAGTGCAATTTATAGGTGGGTTCTCAGACCAATGGTTCTTAGCCCAGACCTTGCCATCTCTTACCTCTTAGTGCTTTCCCACCCCTTTTAGTCCAAGTGATAAAGGCTCCGCATGGCTCAACCTGTAACACTGACCAAAGGCGTCCCTGACATCAGCTAGCCCTGGCTCCCTCTCCCCTGGTAGCCAAGCATTAGCCTTGCTAATTCAAACACTTGCCATCACTCTGCAGCTACAAGAAAAACAGGTCAGCAGCGTCACTGCCACTCCACAATTCCCTTTGTTTCATTTCCACTCCATTTCTCCTCCCTGTTTGTGCCTGCCCGTGACTCTGCTCCATCATTCACTGAGTGCTTCTTCATTTTTTTTGCACTGCTCTCATTCTGCCTTCCCTTCATCTCTTCTTTGTCCTTTGCTACCCCTTTATACAAGTGCCTTTTTTTCTTCATTTACTCCCTTTTACCTTTTCTCCCTGTCTTCTTTCTTTCCTCCCATCTGTGACTGTATTTTTTGATGCCTTCCCTTTGCCTCTCTCTTTATCGCCTGGCTACATTGTCTATTGTATTACCTGCCATTATCCCCAAATATATTTTGAAATATTTTCCCCCTTTTTCCAGTCCACCTTTTTGTTCCCTTTAAGGCACCAGAAAGCAGTAAAGGTTAGAGAGGGAAACTGAAAAGCATTCCGGTAGTTTTCCATCAGCCTGTGTATAAAGCACTTCTTTTCCACTTGATGAGAAAGCAGTAATCAGTTTCCCCCTGCATCAAGCTCTTTTACACAAAGAGGTGGCTGCAAAAAGAAGCCAAATAGATTTCTAACTGGCCTCTCCCTTATCTCTGCCTCAGAGCCCCAGTGAACCCGCAGCCTTTTCGTCTGCTGCGGCTGCTGCTGCCATGTGAAGCAGACACAAGGTTGAGGGGGATGAGCAGCATCACGGCTCGTCAGTGCTGGTGCTGGCTGATCTTGGGAGGGACTCTGGCTTAGGCACTGCGATTTATTTCCCACCTGGAAAACTTCGTGTGCTAGCAGGGAAAGGAGAGCTCTAACTTTGCAACATCTGAACTGGTGGGAAAAATGGAAGATAAAGAAGGAATTGCTTCAGTATAAAATTCAGCTTTGATCTTCAGAGTAAATGTGTCCCTTAGATACCCTACCTGTAGCAATGGGAATCCAAAAATGACAATATATATGGAGAAAATGGGTCCACTATAATGCAGTATGGACTGAAATGCAGTTTTCAACCTGTTAAATACAACGTCTTCCCTATTCAGCATTGCTGAAGAAATCAAAGCACCATCTGGAGACCAATTGGTGCTCCTAACATACATCCTATCAGCTCCCTTACTCTTCTGCACCAGCAGCCACAGACCCAGCTGGGGCAAATTGCCCTCAGCAGAGCTGTTCCCTGCACCCCAGAGCCACTGATTTGGAGGGGTTGAGGCTGCCAGAGCCCACCAGATTTGCTCCAGACCAGTGTATCCTACAGGTAAGAGGCCAGGGCCAGGTACCTGTCTTCCTTGAACCTGTAATAACTAAGTCAGAGCCCCAGGGCTGGCCAGCTACATGTTTCCCCTTCTCCACAAGCCATTCCATGTAGCAAGGAGGTGTGTGTCTGCTGTGGCCCCCAGCGATCCAGGCACTGCATTGGTGCTGTAAGCGTTTCTACCAGTTTAGGTAGAGATGAAACAAAATGTAATCCAGAAATTATGCCTAATAAGGGGAAGGGAAAATGAGAACATACAGCCAGAAGGCGAAAGACCCATTATGAAAAATTTGGTCTCCTGTTTTTCTTTAAAATATAATTTCAGTCAAATGGGTCTTATTTGCACAGTTGCAACTGTCATTTTGTCTCTTTTCTGCAGCCACACAATACTTTTATCTCTGATGAGGAAATAGTGTAACTGTCTTTGTTTCATTCTCTACCTCTGCTATGGTTCTGTGCTTTCTTCCCCAGCACCAGGAAAAAAAACCTACCAAAGCAATAAATATGAGTCCCTCATCTAAGGCCCAGTACCAGAGGTTTAGTGTTGACAGTGTGCTTTGTCACTTTGGCTCTGGAAAAGGCTTACAAAAGCTTTATTAACAGGCTCATTAGCACGGCCTGATTTACTTCT
This sequence comes from Pezoporus wallicus, assembly GCF_028554395.1. Lineage (NCBI taxonomy): Eukaryota > Metazoa > Chordata > Aves > Psittaciformes > Psittacidae > Pezoporus > Pezoporus wallicus. Next base: position 2,025,832 of record NW_026636866.1, on the reverse strand, counting down.
GCAGACTTTACTCTTTTACTAGTTTCCAGGAGCATCAGCATCAGTTGCAAGGCTAATGAATTCACTCAGATTTGCATGCTAATGAAACTCCCATGACTCTCTGTGCTCTCTACTTCAAATCGATCTTTGCTGTTGCTTCAGGAATATTAATAGAAATAAAAGTAAAGGGGAGCACCAGGCGTTTCAGTTGGTCTTGATGTAATCCAAGGCTGCTGTGTAATTCATATTTCATACATTACACTGTTTCAGATCTTATTTCTTTCATGCCTTATTGACTCTACTGTACAGGAGACATCACCTTTAGGAAATTCCTAGTATAGCAGCTGGCCAGAGACTCAAGGGACTACTTACCTAAATCGTACTTGAGCTCTCAATAAATAGGTCAGTCACCTGAAAGTGCTTCCTTGTACCAGTGCAGTTCCAGGTATTTTTCTCCAAACACATGAATTTCCTTTGCCTTCAGCAGAACCAGACACCTTTCGACTTCGTTTGCCTAGGCTGCCTGGCTGTACCGAGCATCATGTAAAAGTGGGGTGAGGAAGCTCCCCTAAATGAGACCTTAAACTCAGCTGGGGTAAGAGAACTGATCCAGGGGTACTCCGTCTTCAGACAGGGGCTCCCCAGCCAGGCAAGGAGCAGAGACATTTCTGGCAATGTGACAACAGGCTTCCCAGCTTGAAGCAGCAAGGGTGCCAGTGCCAAGCTTATTCCTCAGCTTCTGGAAACAATTGGAAATCATCTTCCCTAAGCTATCAATTCATTACACTGCAGCTGCCAATATATAAATCAATATATCATCCTGGATCATAATGATTGCCATTTCATAAACTGAAAAGTCAGCTTGTGCCTGAATGCGTTTTTAACAGGGGCTGCTTTGTTGTGAAAGAAAAGCAAAAAGAATTTTGAAGTGCAAGGAAAGATCCAGAGCCCCAGATCCTCTGTTCTGGTAGGTCTGTAGGATGCCTACCCCACAGGATCCAGCTAACAGGCCCAACCAAAATAAACAGATGTGATGCTCCTCTCTTAGTTGAAGGTGTTTCTCTTTCACCCCGCTTTAATTTTAGCAGTAATGACTGAAGCCCTAGAAAGAAATCCCATTGTGCGATTGTGTTTTTGCAAGAATATTTTTGGCTTCTGAAAGTGCACTTAACACATCCAAATTCATGGAAAAGAGGATTCTTCACTGAGCAGCCTCCCCTGCCTGCTTTTCTTAATTTGATACAATAGCAGGCCTACATTGAGATTAAAATGCTCTTTTGGATGCTCAATTGTAAGAAATCATTCAGCAAAAAAAAAAAACAGGGCACCATTTTCACGTTATCTCTTGTGAGTGAGAATAATCAGAAAGCTCCATTTTGCTTGCTGCAAAAATAACACAATTCCTACACACTTTTTGTTCCCTCTGCCTCCTTTCTTCCTTATTATTTTATTTTTTTTTTCAAACAGAAGTAAAGAAAATTAAATAAAATGGAAAGCAAGCCATGGACTAATTATCCTTTTCTAAATGACTTCATATTGTAAAACAGCCTATTGAATGCATAATGAGCATCATTACCACCAACTGCTTGCAAGTGGAGGAAAGCAGAGCGGTCATCCTGTCATTATCAGCACTTGTTTTGTGAGTGATGCAGAGTGCCAAGATGAAGCAAAGAGCAAGCCAAGCTCAGAGCCTAAACTTTTGTTTACATTCAGTAGCACCTCAACCTTGCCTCCAACTCCAGACCCTTACTGTCCTCTAATGAGCTCAGAGGGCCTCAGATGCCGTTTGCAGCACGGACACGTGTTTTGGGGATTGGCAGCTCTTGCAGCTGGGAGCAAAGGGCTGGGCTTTATCTTCTGCTGTGGGAGGTTTGGAGGGGAAGTGTGTGTTAGGGCACTCACCAGGGTGGAGGTGAGGATTCCTACCCATGACCCTGTGAGCATTTTTTACTGTTTATAGCAGCACTCCCTGCAAAGTGGAATGATTTCCTGGGAGAGGCTGGAGGAGCATTTCTCCTCCCAGGCCCCAGCCAGGCATCTCCCACAGGCTGATACACCCCCTCCTCTGCCCCACCTCACTGCAGACCTGGAGGGTGCTGCGGACAAAATTCCCATTTCCCCTCCCTTCCCACTTTTCCAGCCAAATGGAAGCGAATGCCGAGCACAAAGTGCACAGAATACGCTTTCGCAGAGACGAAAATATTCAGGGAGATTAAAATACCCCTCCTAAGTTAGGAATGTTCCTAAATCATATGTGCTGAATAGTTTCCCTGCTTTCAAGCATTGTAAGTCTTGTTGCGCTGCCTCGTGCGTGCTGTGCAACAGAGGTGCAATGAGAGGCCGTGAGAGATGGATGCTCCCGTTGTCTTCCCTGCAGCCTCAATTTGGCAAATATATTTCATACTTGAAGGCTAAGAGGTCATTTGGAACAGTTTGGCCTGGATCATCCTGAATGAAAACATCCAATCAAGCCCTAATTGTGACAAATGATATTAGTCTGTATTTGTGCAACTTGCATTGCAGCAACTTAATTCAGGCTGTGCTTAGGTTGTGGAAACCAGATGAGTCTAAAGAGGTCCCTTCCACAAGCAGGGAGATGTGTGTAGGAGATCTGAGCTTCCCAGCCGGCTCCATCCTGCTCCACCTCCCTGGCGTGGTCATAAGCATGCTGTTGTCCCAAAGCACTTGCATACTGTTATGTAGACACTGCCTAACAGTTCCAAAATATTACCCAGGTTAGTCCCACTTCATGTCCAACACTGACTGGAAGTCCTGAGAAGAAAGATTATCTGGCCTGTGATACAGAAAAACATTAAAATGAGGTGCAAGGAAGAGGAACGTAACGGGATTGCGTATCATTGACCCACTGTTCCCTGTGCCTATGAGGAAGGTTCACTGGACCTTCAAATGCTTTTCCCTAGCCCAAAATGTGTCAGTGAATCTAAAAAAAAACACCCTAAAAGAGGAAAGAAATCCTAAAATTAATTTTCTTACATGGCATATTTTAAAGGGCACTGTCAATTTGCTTTATAATTACATTTCTAAATCACTGGAAGATTACACTGAAGGGTGAACTTTACAAAACTTGAATTTTTTTTTTTTTTAAATTGAAAACCTTTTTGGGGATTTAAATACAATCCTTTGGTACTGTAAGCGCATGTAACAGCAAGAGCAAGGAAATGGCTGGAATATGCTACCCTTGTTCCTGCTCATTTGTACTTCTGATTTCCCATTGAGGCCACTTGAACCTCATGGGATTGAGTGGTTCCTTCTCTAGGAATGATGACAATGGTTAATCACAAGTGCTCAAGTCTCCCCAAAACTATGACACTGCCCTCATTCCTCAGGATAGTGAGAACAGGCTGGAAGTGTTAAAGTTTGAGGCAAGAGGTTTAATTTGCTATCTGGTTTTTGAGCCTCCCAGGTATCCCCACTTCATGCCTTCAGGCTTTTCTCTGCAAGGAGGAAAACTAGAAGTATCTTAACTGAGAGCTGAGCTTCTCACCTTATCAAATTGCTCCAGGTCTGAGAGAGAAACTGGGTGTCAAGAGACTCAGCCGAGATATCTCCAGGACTGCCTTCAGGGAAAAATTTGTTCTGGAAACTCTGAAATGAGCCAAAGGGATGAGATCCTGCATGCATGGGCACCCTCCTTGTGCCCCAAGCCTGAATTCCACCTTGTTTCCACATCCTCCGAAAACGCAGCAAATGTTGGCTAAATTTATGCCCTAGCCATTGAGGGGCCACTCAAGGACAGGTATCTGGGTTAAACAAAGATGTGATTTAAATGCACCCTGGCTAAAACATATAAAATTTTAACATCACTTCTCTACATTGAAATCGGACTGCTTTCACTTGAGCTCCCTTTGCTGCAAGATGAAATCCAGTTTAACTAGTTAACTTTTCCATGTGAGCAAACTCACCAACTGGTCTTAACAAGGCAAAAGAGTAACAGCACAACGCAGCTTGAATTTGTAGTTGTAGGGCTTGCCAAATGCACGTAGGAAATGATGGAGCTCTCTGTGCTCATCCACTACAGGAGTCTATATTAGGTTCTTCAAAGTCTTACAAGCACAGTAAGTAATGCAGTCTCTCAGTGCAGGTAAGATTTATTTCTCTCTGTCTGTAATATATATGGACCCCGATTCTCTGCTTGTATAATCCATTGGCTTACGTGGATTTACAACAGATATTGGCATTTGATCTATGACTGGTCTTGGTCTTTTTGCTCTATTTTGGGTGAAAGAATAAAGTTCAGAGGACAATTAATAGAGAAAAACCAGTTTTATGTGTATTGAAGACAAGAAAATTGCAGTCTGGTCTCAAATAGACATCTAAATACATAACCCTGAGAAAACCAATTACTTACATAGGAGGAAGCTATTGGCAGAGATGTAAGTACACTCATGCCCCATCAGACTAAAAAGCCAATATTCGTGTATAAAAAGGGTATCCAGTTACTGAAACGGTGTTTCGATTCACTGATTGCAATTAAAAAAGAACAATCATAATTTAAAATGATCCTTCAGGTGATCAAAAGCTGCCTCAATAACACATGCTAGGAGCCAGTTGTGCTTTTGCTGCCAAAGCTACCAGGTAACACAAAGCTCTGGCTGCTGAAGATTGGAGGTGACAGTGTGATAACTGACAGGGTAGCTGTAGCCTACTGGAGCATGAGGTAATAACCTGGAGAATTTGGGGAGACAAGAAGCATCCTTCCACCTGCAACAGAGCACCTCACATAAACTATGCAAATATATATGTATAAACTATGTATGTATATATAGCACATTTAAATTAATTTATAGGCTACACTGAAAATTCAGGTTTCATGGCTCCGAACAGACAAAGAGCTTCAAATGGTTTTGCTCCTAATATGAGCGTGTTGGTGATTTTAACAGCATTTGGTCTACTGAAACAAGATGTGGCCTGTAATAATAAGCAGCAGTTCAAAGATTTATCTAAATATGTTTGGCAGTTTCCCCGCCCTTTGCCTCTCAATATGTACACAACACAATTGAGACTATACCCTGCAAATTACCACCCTCCATGGGGTTCTCATGTTAAATTATTTCAAATAAGCAAGGCCAAATGCTCTCAACTTAGCCAGAGATAATCAACTAATGTAAAGCAATTTTCAACAGTTATATTTTACTGCTTCAGGCTCTTAAAAAAAAACCCAACAAACCAACAATCAAACACACAGAAAATGGGAGTGGGAAGAAATAAGAAATGCCATCTATTGCTTGCCTGTACTGGACCAGCTATCATGTGCATTACTATGTATTAAAGTTAGCAGCGCTTGATACCAAGCCCAAGTCACCCTTTCTGATTCAACAGCAGCAAGATGGGGCTCAAAGCCCCCTTGTACTTGACATTGCTATGGAGACTACGTGGTTGAGATCTTTCTCATTAGTTGGTCAATCCATCTCCTAGTATAAAGCTGCAAGAATTAGTTTCGCTTCCAGGCATTTGTAATTATGCTCAAATACAAGTGCACCAGTCAGAGAAAGATGTTGCATTACCTCCAAAATTTCAGTTCATGGCACTCTCTCCTTAAGGCATTGTGTTTGCTGTTTGAATTGACTTTCCATTTTCAGTAGCCATTTCCTGCTGCAGCATAACACAACAAATTTCAGTACATTCAGATACTTAGTGCAATAGAGATGAAATTTCATATTTTACATAGTCATGTTCTGAGCTGAAAGTCCTGATATTAAACATATCCCTGAAATAGAATGGGGGTTTCTTTTTCCCAGTGTTTTGTAAGGTATGAGCCATCATTTTTTAAATAATAGTGTAATTCTGCTTTGCTATTACCAGTATGCCCTATTATCAGTCAAACTAATAGGGCTGGAGAGCGAAGCCCCCAAAAGAAATCCTCCAGATTAGAGAAATAAATACAGTTAATGGTTATAATTAAGTCACTGGGGATAATAGAGAGATTATCCAATTACTATCTGTAATACTTTGGCTTGCAGATAAGATAAGAATATGTAGAGCTAATCCATTCTAATAATAATAATTGAAAAAAGGAGGGGAAAAAAAAGCACAAAAAGGCCCCAACCCAGGAATTATTAGATTTCTTCACAATTGAAGGTATTTTGCCAGATTAATTGCTTAATTTGAGTTTTTTTTAGGTCTAGAATAATTTTATAGGCAGCTGTTGCAACACGTGGCTCTGAGGAATTGGAGATACTCTGGGTCAGGACTGAATTCCCTGCTTCAGGTCCTGAGGAAACCCTATTGTCCCCTGTGCCCAAATTAAGAAGGGTGCATGTACTCGTAGCACAGGACTTAGAGTAACAACAAGTGAACTAAAACCTAAGAAGAGATGGGTTCAATCTAGAGTTGTGTTCTGAATTCTGACAAATTTAGGACAGAAGCATTACGCTAGCAGACTGTGCTGTGCAAATAGAACCTCAAATCCCCCATGGACTGCAGTGGTATTCTTTTGTGGTGGATTGTGTAAACATTCACCACCATGGAGCCAAGCTGTCACTGTGCCAACAAGAGGTGGCTGACCTCCTGTGACCAGACCAGGTACTAAGGGGAAGTTTTGGTCTCAAATATTTATCAGTCTGAGACAGCCTATGTCATAGTAGCTAGAGTCTCTAATTTAGCAAATGGACTAGGGACATGACCCAAACCCCAGAAGGCATTGGTTAAGTTTATGCGTCCAGGATAAGGGTAAGGCTCCTCCATTGTTGAGGAGGCCACTACAATTTTGTTCTTACTTTTGTTATAAGTCAAACTTAGGGTCAAGTTTGACTTTTGTTATAAGTTAAACTTAAATTTTATGGTCCTGTTTGGCACAGGTGATTTAAGGAGAGCTAAATATGGCACCCGGCAAGTCAATTAAGGATGTGTTTAATTTTAACATGTGCATAGTTCCGTTGGATCTCATCCATGGAAATCAATGGTGAGGCTGCTGGTGATTTGATTGGCTTCGGATCAGAGCCAGCGATTTTGATTGTAGAGATCGAATGCTTAAAATTAATTATATGACTAATGCTTCACTGCATTAAGGAATCAATTAATGGAAGTGGGGTGCTTGTTATAAGGTTTCCATTAACTTTCATGCAGATTTTCTTCCAAAACACAAACTGCATATTCATTGCTCTTGAATGCAACAAGGTAACTTGGAAAAAAAACATGACAGAGTTGATACAACCAGAATCTTCTAATGAAGCCATTGTAAAGAGTATGTGATTCTGTACAGGAAATTGAATCTTTGCTTTGAAAGATCTCATGCCAAGACCTCATACCAAAAAAGAAGTACCGGAAAGCTGTTTCAATCCTATTTATGCCAAAAGCTCTTCAGAGCAATCTGGGATAGACAGAGCTGGAAGGCAATCATCTTCACAAGCAAATCAAAGGATCAGAAATGATGTGGCAAAGTGCAACCTGTTCTCCACACATCTTTTCTCATCTCTGAGTAGCTCCTGGAGAAAAAACATCCTTCAATAGCTCAATTGCTCCTTAACATGGGTCTCTACAGGAGCATCCTTGCTTCCACCACTGTTTAGTCCTACCAGCCCAGTAAAACTCCAATTCATGTTCAAGGCTCCCCCTGCATTCAGAAAAAAAAGCCCCAGATCAGGTGCTGGCCATCTGCTGAGGTCCAGAGGCTGCTGTAGGAAGGGATGGTTCCTAGGGCAGGTCTCAGTCTACCCAGCTACCATAGGCTTTAATGGGCTGCACTTTATAGCAGTATGGTTTTATTCCTTGACCACAAAAGCAGCTCTGGAGGAATTCCACTCTTAATGGCCCCACAACACCAGCCTTTAGCTGTGGAAGGGGAGCTGCCTTTGGCCAGCAGAGCTGGTGTGCGCGTCCATACGTGTGCAGACAACTGTAGCATCAGAGCAGCGTGTTAAGCCACAAAATGTTTCTGTAAATATTGTTTCACACTTGGGTGAGCAAAGCATGCTTTTATCCAAGAGACAGAGCAGGGTGTAAATTACATTTTAATTGAGAAATTGCAAATGCCAGCTTTGGCTTCTTTTATTTTTATTTTTTTTTCTTGGTTTTATTTTGCAACTAAAAAGGCCTGATTGTTAATGGGGATAACTCCCTGCAATGAGCCCACTCTCATTTTTGCAGACTTTCTCTCCTTCCATCTGGCTTTGCTTGCCAGGATTCACCTCCTCCTTCCTAATAAAGATGTCTCCAGGCCTGCATCATTCCGGAGCCTTGCTCACTTGCAGCTTGGCAATCTTCCCCTGCAACAGTTGCCGGATGAGAGCGGGTGGTCTGGCTCTCCCTTTGCCCTGCTGCCACTTCCCTCCATGCTGTTAGGCAAAAGACAATCTGCTGAGACCCAGCCTTGTCACCTGGGAGTGGAAATCAATAAAAGAGGCTCCATTGGGAGCCTTGGCGTGAAATGTTTTATTGCTGTACAATCTCTGAGCATGATTCCCCCCTCTCCAGAGCATCTGGCAGCATTGCATCCATTATGGAGCTCACTGGAGCATCTCTCAGATTCGACACCCAACTGGTGCCATCCGTTTGGGCCATGGTGTGGTGCAGATTCTCCCCCATCCTAAAATACCATTCTTCCCAACATTCCTCCCAGCATTCCACCCAAACCTGGGAGCACAAGGAACATCTTAACATTGTGTATCTTCACAGGTCTTTGCATTATCCTAATTTCATACATGTCGCTGCTGCACCCGAAAGGACCACAATTCATCTAAGACTTGACAGGACTGTGAGGTCCTGTAAGATCTCTTTTTTTTCCCTGCCAATAGTTTGTAGCCCAAGAAGAGAGCATCCTGATTTCTGGAGTCTCAGATGTCCCCAGTTGCTGAGAAGCTTCCCTTTAGGAAGGGAGCTGAGAACAACCTCATTCCTCAGTTCATTTGATGAGCTGTCAAGCACAGGAGTTGGATGTGGCCAGACAGGAGGTAAGGGCAGGAAAAGGAGAGGACGACACAGTCAGCTGTACTGAATCACTGCTTATGGTGGGCAGGTTTTGCTGGCAGGGCTAGGCTGGAGGCGCAGAACTGTGCACCCCTGCTGGGAGGTGCAATGGGAGCATGAAGCACTTCCAGCTGGGAACTCAAAACCGCAACTGCAGATTGCACCCTTGGTGCTCAGGGGGGTGAGTCAAACCCATTAGCCAGCTAATCCTCACAACACGCTTTTGTAAGGCTACTATTCTGTTCTGGAGAGATGTATGATCTACTGATTACACAGTATCCTAACATGCCAAATATATGCTTGAAATCAGTAAACAATAAATATTTAATTAGCCGGTCATTTTGACAATAACAACAGGCAACAATTATACTGGCTTTTGATTTCCCGTTCATTTAGTTGTCAGTCTTATACAGTTACAGTTAAAAGGCAGATCCTGCCTTAACCACAACCTTTTTCAAGATTGTGAAGAGGATATTTAGGTTTGATATGAGCTTTTGATCTATGTCTCCGATTTCTCCTGCCATTGAGCAGATTGTAAGCATGACTCAAATAGCCATTAATATAATGTGGGTTGAATTTGAAAATTAGAAGTTTATTCTTTTTAGTCTAACAGTGTCAACCAAGATTTCAGAGAGCAGTCACACTTGGTAATAGGTATGATTCAACCTGAAACTGTTGATCTACTCCATTCCCATCAGGACATTTCTCACCTCACCTGTCCAGGTATGCTCTGCTTTTCCACATTGAGCCTTCTTCCATCTTCACCTCTCTGAGTCCTCCTCTTTACTTCTCTGTTCCTGTTTGAATGCAGTCTTTCTGCTGAATCCAAAAGATGCTTGCCAATGGGGTGTCAAATTTCTAAATGGAAAATGGAAGAATTAAGCCATCTATATTATCATAGAATCCCAGACTAGTTTGAGTTGGAAAGGACCTCAAGATCATCCAGTTCCTAGCCCCCTGCCATGGGCAGGGACACCTCACACTAAAGCATGTCACCCAAGACTCTGTCCAGCCTAGCCTTGAACACTGGCAGGGATGGAGCATTCACAACTTCTTTGGGCAACCCATTCCAGTGCCTCACCACCCTCACAGTGAAGAACTTCTACCTTACAACCTTCCTTATAACCTGAACTTCCCCTGTATAAGTTTTAACCCGTTACCCCTTGTCTATCACTACATTCCCTAATGAAGAGTCCCTCTCCAGCATCGTTGTAGGCCCCATTCAGATACTGGAATTCTGCCCTGTAGATGCTGTAAGGCACCAAACTGAATTTCCATGACATCTATGTTTGCATCTACAGACTCTGTGTCCCAATTAATCTCCATTCTTTGTCTTTACGTGAATCACCAAATTTTTCAGGTGGAATGCCTTCTTGGCATGTTTACTGGAGAAGCCTAGGGCTGGAAACCAAACTATTCTTACATATCAAACCTACCCCATCCCACATTATACCCCTTAACAGAGCTGACATGTAGCGGTGTGGGGGCAGGATTAGGTGGACCTTCTCCAACTGCAGATGAAGCTCTTCCTGCCACTGACAATGATGCATCTACTCTTACAAATTAAACAGGGCTTCTCTTACACAGCTGTCTGCCAGGGAGCACAGGTATGATAAGGAAAAGAATGTGGATTTTGGCTGGTTGAATTCAGAGCACCAGACTATAAATGAGGAGACTTGGTTGTAACCACAGTTCTTCTGCTGAATGGCTGTCTGACTGCAGACAAGTTGTTTCACATCTGTTTCCCTTTCCATCATTTTCTGTGTTGCCTAAATGAAAGTGAGATCTTCACAGCACATTAATGTCTCCCTAATGTACCCCAGTGGCATTCAGCACTGTTCAGCTATCACACTGTTTGAGACACATAAGCACTATTATAAAGGATGGCATACGTACTAGACTTATAAATATTACCCCTTTTTACATATTTTCCTTTCACTACCACAATGTCACATCCCGCCTAAAGCCTTCATATAATGGTAAAGTTTTAATTCCCTTTTTACCATGTCTTTTTAGATTTTAGCAAATGTCAAAGTTTGTTCCAATTTAATTTTGCCTTTGACAAGAAATGAAAAGGGAGCCCTGAGTCCGCCCATACAACGGAGGTAACATCCTGCGAAGTGAATGGATTGAATTGTAAGAATCAGCTTTGAATCAAATCTGTCGTTTAGACCTACTAATCAAAAAGCATTTACAGCCACGAGGAACTGATAAAACGTGTACACAGTTTTAAATATCCCATTGTAATGTATTGTAAACTTTAATTTTAAACAAGACAGCTTAAAAGCTTTATGGATTTGATTGATGATATACACTTTATATTGATGGCTGAAACCAACATACTGTTATTTCTGCTTTGTCTTGCTAACAACAAAGTTCAGAATGATAATATATCTCATAAAAAGCTTTACTATTGTGCTAGTGCAAAAGTGACATTAAATAATGATAATAGGCCTGAGCCACAACTTCACTTCGAAACAGTTCTGGAGACAACATATTTACATACCCCAGGCACAGAGGCTGCTGGCAGCACACAGAGAATGCTCCAGCTCTCTAAAATAGTAGCATGAGAACATCCCACAGAGGAAAGGATGGAATAATTTTGGAAGCTGAACTATGCAAATCCTCCTTTGCCATCAGTGCTGTGGGGCTGGTGGGGAACTTTGAGATTCAGGGGCTCCAGCTGGGCTGGTTGAGGTGAAACCCCAAGAGAGTGAACAGCCCATGGGGCACCTTTGAAAACCCTGCTAGAAATGGTGAGCCTTGTTCCCATGCAGAATTCCACTCCTACAGGGGGAAGAGCAAACCCAGCAGTTTTCTTTAATAGAGCAGCATTAGTACTTCATTTTCCCTGCTGATCCCAGCTTTGTATTGCGGATGTAACAGAGCCAGCACTCGGTAGAACGGAGCAGCAGCTTATCCACATGAGCTGCAGGATGTGCTGCATTGCCTGTCCATGAAAAGAGAGCAGGGGCTTGATAAGCACCTTTAGAGCCTTTGTTCCTTCTCTCAGTCTCATACTGGTGGCATCAGATGAGTGTGATTTGGCTGAAGTTGGAGCTGGCACTAAGTCTGAGCAGCGTGACAGCAGTGCCTGCAAGGGGATGGGAAACTGCACTTTGACACTGTGGTGTGTTAATTCCTGCACACTTGAGGCCACCTAAGCTGCTTTGAGATCATCTGAAGAAAGGTTGTCAAAACCAGGAAATCATTAGTTTCTAGCAACAAACTCTGTCCAACTCCCACAAATACATGAAACATGCACAAAGAGAAAGAGGAGAAGGGAACTTGTAGCTTCAAAGGGCAACAGCTTTCCACACTTAAGGGTCTGGCAAAGAGGTGATCATCTTCACACGTCTGATCAAGGCAGCATTTGTGTTGCCACAGTTTGGGAGCCTGATGCCTTTGTTGCACTGATAAATCAAATGCAGCCTCCTCATACAGATCATCAGTGAAAAACTTAGAATTCATAGTTACGAGCAGTCACTCCTGTGCAAAACAAAGTGGCAGTTAATCACATTCAATTAGAAATAATTATAGCAGGAGAAAAACTCACCCTGAGAAATAACCAGGTCAAACAAGAAGTTGGAACACTGACAGTAAAAAGCATTTTTACATTTAAAAAGCTGTATTATTTGTTAAAGCAGAGCTGAATGGTGAATTGCAGATTTGGATATGACACAGGTTTGCCGTTGTATAAATTCATATTATGATTCCACAAAGCAACATAGTTAAAAAGTAGACAATGATTCTTGAAACATTGTTCAAATACTTAAATTAAACAAACAAACAAAAAAATGCATCTACATTCAACAAGACTTGCTCTAAGCTTTATGTGAAATACTGTCCAACAATAAAATATTGTGTGCAGCCTCCTGAACAGCCAACAATTTTAAATTCCATTTTCAGCCTTACAGGTACAGTGGATCAAGTCCCTGCCTATTATGTTATCACTGGAAAAATATGTCGCAAAAAGTACATTAAGCTCAAATTGTTAGGCAGACTTAAAAGTGGCACTTTCTAAATCTACATCTTGAGTTTGTAAGTGAAGAAAGTAATTGGTTATCTCTAAAGAGTATGTAATTAACATTTACATGTCTTTACATTTAAATTTTAAACAAGCATTTATATTCAGATTTACCTTACAAAAACCATACTTATAATACTTGGGGGTGTGAAGGAAGTAGTTGGTAGTTTTTCTGTCTGGCACATTTTCAGAAGTCAGATTTTATGATCTTATGAACTTGCACATCGTAGCCCAGATTCCCTGCTTGAAATAAAGTCAAAATGCTTCAGCACTATAAAATTACAGTTTTATCTATGCTGTTAAGGGTACGTTTTGTTGAACTTCATAATAAGATTGAGGTTGAAAGGAATCTACATTTCCTATTTCATGTACACACAGATATAAAGAAATGCAGATTTTCTTCAATATAGATTCAATATATATGCATGTATAAACAGCTGGAAGACTACCAATACAAAAAATGTATTTGTGTGCAAGGATGTAGAAGGCTTTCATTGCATGGAAACAGGGTTGCTGGAGATCTCTCTCTTCCCTGTAAGAGTGAAGATGTGGGATTCAGGCAGAGGAGAGCTAAAATCTTACCTCTTTCATACAGGTGAGGGGCTGTATTACAGAAAAGCAGGTACAAATGCAGTGAAGGGAAGCAATAACAGGTGCTGGGGTGTGTTTGGACCCAGAAGAGGAGGCTCTGAGGACATTTATTGTCTCAGCAGAGAAATGATGGATTTCTGCCTCCTGTTGTGGATTTGGTGTTGGATACCTATTGGGTATTTCCAGCATCAGTAAGGTTAAAAACTGCCACCAGGGCTTCTTGTAAGGTCTTCAAGAACTGCGGATTGACGCAGATAAGACCTACTTTAGGCACAAATGTTTTTATGTCTGGAGAACATATTTCAGAAGTGTGATTATTATCATTACTGTGCTAAAAACGTGCTAGGCAGTTCATGGAACAGAAAACATGCCTCCTGTCCTGACAAGCTTGCAATCAAAGGTGCCAATCTTGCAGTTTTGTGTACATAGGCAGACTGCAGTGGGAACACAGCAGTGCCGTCAGAAGGCGAGATGGGCTGCGAGACCCCAGACAAATATACAATTCAAGTGTGGGAAGAAAACTGTAGGGGTGGGAAAGACATGGCAGGACCCTTGTATGGAAATAAGCTCCCTTCAAAAACTGCTCCAAGTCAGAATAAATGATCACAATAGTCTGTTCTTGAATTAAAATCTATGAACTTGGGAGAGAGGAAAGATGAGGGAGATAAGAATTTACGATTCAGGTTTTTGATTTTACATATGCATGCAGGTTCCAGGAACGCTGTACTGCTGCTTTTTAATTCTTCCTCAAATGGACACTAAATATTTCAGTCCCTGTAGTTCGTCATTATTTTCCATCTTAAGAGAAATGCTATTACCACTTTTTGCATAAATGTTCCTTACTGAGCCATGCAATTTGGGGAATATTTTACTTGCTCTGGTTCTTTTACTTATGAATCCTGACAGTTTTAGTTTCTGCTCCATTCCCCCAGTGTCCCTTTGGCTCCTGTGCATCTGTTGTCCCAGGACACACCACATTTAGAAAACTGATCACCAGCAAGTGTTGTTTTCCCCCTCCTTTCCTTGTGGAGAATAGAAAGTCATTTTTCAGGTAGCAGCTGACAGATCTGTAGGCACCTCTGGATCACTCCATTTTGCTAGATTCAATGAACCACTTGACAAAAGTTAATTAGAGTATTACTGTCTGGGATGGGAAGGTGCACTGAGAGATGGTGGAAGCGTCCCGTTTCTCACAGCAGTTCAGCCAGAAAGCTGCCCACCATGGCTTTTATTATTAATAAACACACCATACAATGATTATACCCTTTGCAAACAGCATGGATTTGAATCCCATGTTATTAAGCCTCTTTCATCACTCTGAAAACAAGTTGCACTGTGCCCCAAATGCTCAGGTAGTGGTATTGTATGCGTAAAATTACTACTGGTATCAATAATAACACCAGCAATAGATAGAGATGTGAATCTACTGCAAAAACTCCCTCATGCTGGGACAACCTGGTGCACTTCTACATGCACAGCTTCATAAAGCTTTAGTTGCTTAATTTGGTAAGCAAAGAGGACTGAGAGCAGAAGCAGGACTGGTTCCCCCTCTCACACATTTGGTGAATTTTCTTGTATTTACTCCTATCTTACCTACTGTTCAAATTGACCTATGAGCCAGTTGATCAGAAGAACAGAGAAATAGACTTCAGCCTATAAATCTTAACAAAACCAGTATATGAACAACTGAGAAAGGCCCAAATAAATAAACCCCTAACTCTGACATATGCTGGGTGGTCATTTTCTCTGGGGTGTTGTTTTCAGGTAATGGGAAACAGCTCCATCTCCCAGGCTGGCCTGGCATGTCATTAAACAAAGCAGAAGCAATCCTGACACCAAGTTCCTGACAAACAGTTTGTATTTGTCACTAAATAGATGCACCTTATTCTGTATGCTTTAGTCATTCATCTAGGTGAGGAGCTGCAGGTTGGATTACAGTATCTCCTGATGACAAGTGTAAGTACCACTCTGACTTTACTAATGCTTCAAAACCCCATTTGCAGCTCCCATGTGCTACCAAAGGCTTGATTAGGATTTGAAGTCTCAAGGCTTTGCCTTGCATGGGAGAAGGACAAGGTGGAGCTGCACAGTTAAAATGTCCTTTGTGCAAATGACCTACACCCTTACTCTGCCCTGGTTCCAGTTCTCTGCTTCTTTGTCATGCAAGAGGTATTCATGTTTCCATGTGAACTTCTAAACAACACGGAGAAATCCTGTCTTATTGCCATCTTGCGCAGGTAAAATCAGGGCTCTTCACTGATCCATTTCTGTCAGAGGAACAGTATTTAGCTCTGCAAGCCAGCACTCTGCTTAGCTGTAGAGTTCAAAAGGAACAGAAATAGGGCTTCAGTCCAGAGGAGAATATTTTGCAGAGGCAGCTAAAATTAGGAGCTGGCCCTGGGAGTGCGCTTGCAGACATCTGGATATGGTGCGCAGCAGCAATGCTTCTGTGGTTCAGCAGCATAATTGCAATAAATTATTCAAGAAACACCAAATGATGCTAAAAGTGAGCCCTCCAGCTATGTGACACAGCTGATCGCCTGCAGAGGGGATGCCTGCCAGGGCAGGCATCAGGCACTGGGCTGGGAGCACAGCAGGTCACCATGGGACTGACAGCGATCAAATGGGGCTGCAGATGGAGAGTCAGTCCCTCTGACAGCCTGGCTATAGCCCATAAATACGTGACTGCAGTCTTTGGGTCCCAAACGATCTCTTCCACTCCCTTAAAACCCACATTTTTCCCCAAACTGAGGAGCATCTAGAAATGCAGAGTGCTTCCTGCACCACTTCTGCTTCCAGCACCTTCTCATAAGTCCCCTGATATGTGGTCCCTAAAACATCACCAGTTATAACTCCTAGCAGTGCCTGATGCCAGTGAGGATGAGTTGTGACATCAGAAAATGTTAAACAACTCAGCAGGATGGAATGATGTTGGTCCCTTTTTGTTTGCTTTTGTGTTTCCTCACAGCCATTTTGGATTCTGCTTTACAGCAAACACAACCTTAAAAGTGCCTATAACCAGCTCTCGTCTACCTTCTCACGTTTTACACTAGTGGGCATTTGAAATCACATGATATTATGTGAAAATGCAGAACACTATTATGTAAACCAGCAGTGAGTGTGCTGCACTGGTTCACAGCCCGTTTAAAGTTTTGCCACAGCTGAGTTGTGCTGCCTTGGTGAACCACCTCTCCTTTCCCTTCATGCTAGATCTGTCTCATTTACAGAAGTCTACAGGGCATGAGTGGTCAATGACTGGTATCTGTGGTATGGAGCCCACAACCTCAGGAGGGACTGTTAGGTCTGATGGTGACACAAGTGACATCAGTGGTAATTACACTGGGGAGAGGGTTGTAAAGAATAAGGTGGCTTCATGACCCTACAGAATTGCACCATACTGTTAAGAACTGACTTTATGTAGCAAATTAAGCCCTATGTTCAGCTTTCTTGTGCATAGTCTGGATGGATGATTTGAAATAGCCACCTTCCAGATTCCAGGGTGAAGCCAGGTAGGAATTTTTCCTTATGCCCATTACTCTTTTCTCGGGCAATGAAGACCTTGGTCAGGATAATATGCAATAACTCACAGATGCAAGGTATAAATACAGAGGGAGTGGAGAGGAGAATTTCTCTCTGTACAGGTGACACTTCACCATACATCACAAACCCCTACACTTCAGCACCTCTAGTCTAGTAGAGGAACTCAGCTTCACTTCTACTTATAAAATAAATCTAAACACAGAGCTGTGAGTAAAAGACTCCTTTCTCTGGCAGTGCAAGACCTTCTGTCATGTAAGTGCAGCAGCCCCCAACAATTCTTCCTTGCTTAGAATTCAAACAAGTAGACATTTCTTGATTTATTTAATCAACTAAGGAAAAAAAAAATATATAGATATATAAAAGCAGGTCAGATGGCACTACCTTCAACCATAGCAGGAGGGGATGGGACTACCAGAATAACCATGTCCAACAAAACTCATCTGACCTTCCCACACCCAATGCAGCCACTCTCCATCTGGGAGGGCTTAAAAAATATGGTGTCTTGGAGACCCCCCTCCCCTTTTCCATCTGCTGCCCTGTGGCAGAGTAGAGCACTCATTTGTAATGAATTGAGCTGAATATACCACCCTAAACTCTGGCCTTTCTAAATGACTAGCAGATTAACATGAAGTCATTTTGTCCCACTGATGCATTACAATCTTACTTTCATAAAGTCTGTAATTGTGGCTCGTTCCTTGGAGCACTCACAGTTCTGAGTCATATTTGAATTACAGTTTCACAAAGACTCCTGACACATATAATGGGAAAAACCAAATCTGTCTCCTTCCTCCCCTGCCTCACAACCTACATGATTAAAAATCTATATACAATATGTAGCAGGTGAAGTACATTTGTGGTGAAGTGTAAATGCATTCAGAACAATGAACATGTGCAAAAGATACTTTTTTGATCCAGTACCTAAGTTTTGTGAATCTGAGTCACGCTGGCCTCACTTTCTTCACAGCTTTTTCTTCCTTTTTTATTATTACTATTAAGCAACATAACTGTGAAGAGAAGGATCTCAGTTTTACTTTGCATCCCCAGTTATCACCACAACATCATCAGCTAGCTCTTCATAATGACCTACTTCAGGAAGCAGAAAGAACGCTTGGTGTTCTCAGATCCTGAGTTGAATTTATTATGCTTCATTATGAAATATCATATTTGCCTTACGAAAGGGTATAATTCCACCCACAAACCATCGAGAGACACCAGAAACGAGAGCTCATAGTTTATAGAATGCCTTCTTCGTGCCTCAAAGAGAAAGGCAGCAGAGACATCTTGAAGGACCAGAAATTAGGATGAAATGTATTTTTTTTCCCTTATTTAGAAAAGATACTGCAGTACAAACATGTAAAACATCCAATAAACTTACTGTTAGTGGTCCTAACTTTTCTCCTCAAACTCTTTGCTCATTCCAACAGCTCTGATCTTCTCCTGATGCACTACTATGACGCTTGCTCCATGAAAACATAGAGGAGATGTAATGGCAATTTCAGCAAAGGAATCACAGAGAAGCAGCAGACAGGAATATTACCGATCAATGGCAAAAAAGATTAAAGGTAATAATATCTTTGTGGCACTCTGCCGAGCAATGAGTGAAGAAGATCAAAGGGATTATCAAGCACAAAGAGAGAGCTTGTGGCTATTAAACTGACAAACATACAAAAAACTCCCAAACCCCACACCTATGGGAAATAGGAACAAAACTCTTAGCAAAAGATAATAATCAGGTTTTCTTGTTTCACAAAAGTGAAGATGTTGGAGGGAAAGATATCAGGAACTGAAGTCTTCTAACAGTGCCTTAAGGGCTGGTCCTTAAGGAGGAAAGAGAAGGAGATGTAAACCACAGATGAGACATCACAGGCAAGGGACAGAAAATCTTCTGCAGACACTGGACTGCAAAGGCCTCCATAAAGGACACAGATCAGGTCTGGCAAAGGAGGAGGAGAACAGCTAAGGTGCAGACAGCGTTAAGGCTGAAATCATATTTTATTCATTTGGACCTGACCTGGCTAAGAACGGGCACAATCGCATCTACCTAAGTTTAAGCTCTTTTTGCTGTAGAGGATTTAGCAGGCTTAAAGTTCAACATATTTTAAGTTTTTTGTGGATAACTTGAAGCAGGAAGAAAGGGTGAGCTGGATTATGAATCTACTTACACCCGCATTTATAATTAACTTCACGTTTTCTTTGCTACTGGAAAGCAGTCTTGCTGTAATCTTCTAATTTATAAATGGCTTGATAAATCATGAGATCCTTTGTCCATGGAAAAACTTATACATATTGTCAGAAATATTATACTCTAAAACTAGTAGGAGACAACCCCATTATTTTTTCCTCTGTCTTCAATTATTTTTTTTTAATTTTATTTATTTATTCTTCATTTGAAAATGTTAAATGACTAAACCAGTCAAAGTATTTATGCAGCAAGTGCTGGATATAGTGCTGGTTAAAATCTGTGTGAAAAGAGGAAAAGCTCATTGACACCAAATGAAAAGCTCATTGACACCAAAGAGCTTTGGTGATCCCAAACCCTAAGTGTGATTCATCATCCAGGATGATGCAGGAGCACAGCCATATCAATGGCAGACACCCCCCTGGTGGCTGGGGAATCAGAAGGCTGCTGGAGGGCATTCCCACAGCAGGCACTATGCAGGTGCTGCTTGGGCTATATTCTATCAGAAATACAAGAAAAAGAAATCCTTATATAAAAATGTAAGCCTTGTGGTAGGGTTTTGCAATACCATGTTGCATGTAGCATCACTCTTGTCGTGGTTTAAGCTGAACTCAGAACAACTCTCAATGCAAGGGACATCCCACATCACCTGTCTGGCTGTCCCTTCATTCACATATGTTTCTGGTGAAAAGCCTGGTCCAACACGCAGAGAAGAGGGGAAAAGTGAAGGTGATGAGGGAGGGCTTTGCCCCTCATCTTGTGCTACAGGCATCCTGCTCCACCTGGGCTCGCCTCTGCCTTCTTTTTCTCCTTGGCTTTTTGATCCCTTGCTCAGTTAAACTGAAAGCTCTCTCAGATAATGGCTCTCTCCTCTCTGCTTGCAATGCTGAGGTTACTGGGACATGAAATAAAAGAGCAAGAAGTCTTGGCATGGAGCAGCAGTGACTGACAGGGACCTGGACTTTGTCATTCATTAGCCAGCTTTTCCTCTAGTCACCACCTCAAGTCCACTCTCTTCCTCCACAGCAATGTTAAAATAGGCATTTGCTGCCCTGTGTTTCCTGCTACTCAACACACATAGACAAATACCTTTCACTGTTCTCTCAGGAGGGAATTGAGAATCCTTATCTTCATTCTCTGAGTGGGGATGTGAAAGCAAAGACAGACAGGGCAAGACTTCTCTGTTAAAACATGCATCCCTTATTTATTTAGGCAATGGCTGTGATGTGACAGCCCAGGGGTGCACCAGTGCATGTAAAGTAGTCCAGCACTTAGTAGCTGACATGGAAGCTAACCTGCTTGCAGTCCTTTCTCCTGCATTTCTGCTTTTGTGGCACAAGACACAGGAACCACAGCATGATGCAAAGCTCTGTGGTTTAGACCAGCTCAGAAGGATCGTAACTGCAGTAAGACCCTCAGAATGACAGCAAAGAGCAACTTCTTAGAGATGTGCTACAGGACCTCACATCTGGAGGGCTCTTAATTTCATTTAGTGATGGCCTCTGTCAGAGCAGATTTGATGGACTCTGGGCTATATTCCCATGTAGGGTTTTCTTATGTCTTACCATGCACAAAAAGAGAAGACTTTATTAATGAACTGTGCAGACTGAGCATCATATCTGTGTCTGAAAGCTGCAGCCACTGCATCTGGCTGTGACTCCTGGGGGAAGGTGGTTGCAGTGCCTGTGGGCATGGCAGGGCAGACAACACAAAGCAAAAAAACAGCCCTGTTTCTGCTATGTAAAATACAAAGTCTTTCTGAAAAGTTGTGATATTGAGAAAATGATAGCACTGCATTCAAGACAGCCCCTGAATGTCAGGGGAACATCAATCATTCTGTTTGTTTACACCAGTAAAACACATAGCTTCCTATACAAGTGTTGATAGAAAAACAGGGGGTGATGTGCAACTGCTTCTGTTTGAAATCTTAATTATTCCAGAAATCTTTCAAATACAGCTCATCAACTGGATAGAAACACTATCCTAGCTGCAAGCATGAGTGTGAAGAGGGAAGAATTCCCATTATCAAAGTAATCTGCAGTTCTGAAGACTACCATTTCCTGTACCAGCAAATTTCTAAATGTTCCTCATGACTCGTGCTGACAATAGTATAGGAAAGTGAATGAGCTCCTAATGCAGGATGTAAGGTATTCATTAAAGACCAGGTAGAACATTAATTTACCTTTTAAAACATATCAGGAGACAAATAAGGCAACGGATTCATTAGTATGCATACATTGCCTCTGCCGGATCAAGGCAGACTAGCTCAGTTGTGCCTCCTAATGCTTGCACTGCAAAACCAACTGCAAAATGCTTGGTAGTCTTAACGTTTTAATAATAACTGCTATTATTTACTGTTATTAAAATGTTAAGACTATCAAGCATCAAGGCAGGACGTGATTTACTGTAAGCAGAAGTCTTGGCTTTTCTATCTAGCTGGCACACAGGTTCACACTTAACTCCTTTTGCATACTTTGGCCAGCAGCAAAACAGGTACACCAACAACAGCCTGTTGAAAGCAGCCCAGGGAGTCTTAACAAGTCGCTATTGGAAATATCCTGCACTAACCTAGAAAGCAACAAAACAGATGTGAATAGAAAAAAAAAGGGACAAACTCTTTTGTTTGGTATAGACAATAAATAAATAAACTCTATTCTGCCCCAAATAAAAATGAGTACACTTGCTATCACTTTTATATTTTGCTGAAATCTTCTGTTCTAAGCTTTGGTCCCTCCTTCCGAGATTCCCTTTGGAGACCCTTCCCTTGGCCCCATAGTCACCCATGGGCAGTGATAAATCACTGCTTCAAACGCTGAATTATGCTCTTTTCTGGGGTCTCCAAACAGGAGATGAGATCCTCCCTCATGTATTGGCCTGATGCAGCAGGTGCATTGACTAATGCAAGAGATGAAACAACACTTGAGCACTCTTTGATGTGGGTATTGTCATGCGGAAAGCTGTGTCCTGTGTCAGGAAAACTGCTGTGGGAAGGGCTGGGTAGCAATTACCTGAAGACACTTTAAAGTGAAGTTGCCTGCTGAGATTAAGCAAGGAAATGCAACAATATCTGCATATATTTATTCTGAAAAGAATAACCAGGAGATGCAAGGATTTTAAGAAGTGTGATCCTAGTTCACTCAGCCTGAGCGCTCAGAATATGGGTTTTCAAAGAAGCCACTTCAAAGGTAGAATTCTGGGGAACAGAAGGTAGAGGCATGAGTGTGAACTAGACACTGATGTAGGCTTGTAGAGCTAATTAATTAAGTGCACTTCTTCGCCATATTTCCAATACAGCAGCTCACAATGACACAGGGCAACCCACTGCAAGACAGAGGATGGCTGCTCTCTATGGATGGCTGCTCTTAAGCCTCTCCCCAGTCCAGCAGCCACTCTTACACATCATTAGGAGACAAGCTCCCCACAGGGAACGACACCAGTCTCATCAACATGAATAGCAGCCCCCTTGCTTTGCATCACTGAAGTCTTGAATATTCCCACATAACCTCTGTCTGAAACACCACAGCTTTTTAAGGCAGCTCTGGGATTTTCATGACTAAAATAATACATCCAGAGAGGGTCAAATCAAGGAGATCCCCGATGTTCAGGGCAGCATGGAAGCCAGGTGAAAATACAGTCTGGTCCAACAGTGCTGGTTTATCAAGGGTCTGTCATAAATGGTTGTGGGGTGCTCAGAGGGAGCCCTATAGATATGAGTTGTAATTGAAAAGGGATTGCAGGGGATATAAACCAACATAAATGTCAGGATACTGTTACTTTCCCTAAAGGTCAGAACAAGCATACTGAAACTGTGCCTGAAAATGATACCTCTGACAGTGCTGTTCCAGCCATCAGTGGTTACATAGCAATGCTCATCTATTCCAGCCTGGAAACTGGCAGGGAAGGATGGGAAAACAGTCTCATAGAGGTCTGGGGCCTGGGAAGATCTTTGCGGATGCAACTTCAATAAAGGAGTGTTCCGATGCCTTCCAAAAGCACAGCCCAAGTTATTACAACAGCATTTGTTTGCCATTA
Organism: Pezoporus wallicus; assembly: GCF_028554395.1. NCBI lineage: Eukaryota > Metazoa > Chordata > Aves > Psittaciformes > Psittacidae > Pezoporus > Pezoporus wallicus. The sequence goes on along the minus strand of NW_026636866.1, from coordinate 2,002,559 downwards.
GAGCTTGCTGGAATCAGAGGAGAAGATTTTGATTTCTACAAACAGAGTTGAAGAAAGACATAAGTGAAAAAAAAAATACATTCCATCCTTTTAAAGTCTGACCTAAAAAACCTTGCCATGTAAAATATGCACTAAAATATTTATGTCAGGTTTCCATGGTTATATGTGTGTACGTATATGATATAGAGCAGACTGAACTTTGCTCCTACTGGCCTTATGCACCATGAAAGAGTTCTTCCCAGTGGAAGGGTAAAGCCTGACTGTGGTCAAAAGAGACAGCTGCATTAGCTGTGTGGATGAGCCAAGTGGGATAGTACAGCTACCAGATCATTGCTCCCTCAGGAAGAGTTTGTTAGCATGGAAAAGAGAGCTCAGGTCACCTTTTCTGCTCCCCAGTACAACCTGGGGATGTTGGGAAGCTCTACCACAGGTTGCCTGAGCATCTGAGCTGCAGAAGCATCGTACACCAGCATCTCTTGGGACAAGGTGGTTCAGTGCATTCTCTTTCCCTACAATGACCTGTGTTTTAGAGGCCTGTGCTAACCTTATGATCTTGGTGGTAAAGGCTTAACTTGAAAATGGATGTAGGGGTTACTGGATCAGTGTTAACTCATCTCCCCAAGTCCTAATGAAAGTAGTCCCATGGACTTCCATGAGCAGCCTGTTATTCCTGCGTGCAGAGGGCCCCATGCACAGTGTGTCAAATCAGAACTGTGTTAGTGTGAAAAGGATGGATCTATTGGGTGAAACTTTAACAGAGGCGAGAAATTTTCTTTGCTTTATACCAGAAAAAAATTATCAGTCCCCTCCATCCCAGAGAAAGGATTCAAGTCTCCATAAAAACAACAAATGCTTAGTTTTGCATGGAAACAAAGGGCCAGATTCAGACCTCATCCATGGAAAAGGGAAAAAAAAAAGAAGCCAGAGTAAAGCCTCAATGTTAATGAGTTGATTCACATTTCAAGCAGCGTAACGGAGCTAAGCCTCTATATGAGTGTGCCTCTTGGTTTCTAAGGAGCCAGCTGTTATTTATGCAGTCTATTTACACGTTCTCTTGGCTTTTTACGCAGAGGAAACATTTTATAGTGTGAGCTCCCTCTCTTTTTTTGCCCCTTATATATACACAAAAGCACACACTACAAACAGAGAAGGTAGGACAAAGATGTTTTAAAGAACCACATGTAGGAATGTTTTAAAGAAAGAAGATATTTCCGGTTGTCAGTATGAAATTGTCATAGAATGTAAATTATAGTTGTCTGTGTATTTTCCCCTCCTAAGAGGATTGTGCTAATTAAATAAGAAGAGATTATCAAACTTTGTCTACAGCTGATAAAATCCAACTACAAATTAAAATGCATGTTAAAGCTAATCCATCACAAAGGGAAAATTAAGCTAGTGCATTTGTAATGTTTCTAAGCATCCTTTGTCCTTCAGACAGTGACCAAATACTAGATTTTGCTTGAGTTTAAAGTTTTGCACTTTCGTAGAGATTTAAATTGTACATTTGATACAGTTTCTAAAAGCTCATCTTTTTTCCATGTTTAAGACTATGTCAGTAATTTGCATGCTCTTTTACAAATGAAACTGTAAAAGAGGGGAAAATGTAAGCAAGCTGGATTAAAATAAACATTTACCTCCTTTCAGTGCCAATAAGTTTTGAAAAGTTTCCTCCTGTTGTTAGATACCTCTTTATGATTCACAGCAGCAGAAGTGCCAAAATGCCACCAAAGAAAGACTTTTCCTTCTTTGTTATTGGAACGAGAAGTTCTAGAATTTCAGAGGGAGACACATACTCCTTGGGTCCCAGCCCTGTTTGCACGTATGTGCCTGACTCATTTTAGCTGTGATTAACTGAATCAGAATGATGCGGGAGTTGGTCCAAAGTGGCACACCCAAAGGCAAGCACTGCTGAAATAAAACTGTAAAGCTCAGGGGTGCTAAACCAAAGCACCCAATTTTCAGATATCCATCTGGCAACTGATAACTAAAGGGCACTTTCCTCCTGGCACAAGTCCACTGCAGTCCAACATGGCGTTGGGTTTGAGTGTGACAATAGCTAAAAGGTGCAAAAACAGATCTGAAGAGAGACAATAACCAAGAGGCCGTGTAATCTGGAAGAAAAAAGCACAGCTCTCAGCCATGGGGCCCAGTGTATGTTCCTTGGTCTGCTGCTTGCTTATGGCATAACTCTGGTGCAAGTCACGTCACCATTTTCCTTCTAATTCTTTTCGTGTTCTTATTGCTTGACCCTTTTAAATCCTTTTTAAGCAGGGGCTGATTCACTGGAGTTTGGTCATATTGAATACTAATCTTAGTAGAGACCTTTAGGATCTATAATGACTCAAATAGTAATAGTACTGTGAAAAAAACTTAAAAAATGTGGCTCTTTCAACATAATGATCTCGTACCTTTTGAAGTAGCTGTTAAAATGGTTTACTCATTGCTGAAGTTTTTATTATGTTAGGTTTTTTTCTGGCTTTGAAGGATATCATGACTCTGATGGAGTCAAAATTATGAAAAGCACCAGCTCCCCCTCAAAACCAGAGGACACACAGTGCAAACTCTTTGCAAAATCCACGTTTAAGAGAACAAGGAGGACATGGGTAAAATATTTTTGCCCACATTATCACCCCCTTAATTTGCCTTTTGAAATTTCAGCAATGCTTTTATATTTGCCCACCTCTCATCTTGGCTGATCTTCCCTCCTGGTGAGAAACCAGCCTGAGGTGCCTCCATTCTGCAGGTTACCTCCTGGAGACTCCTCACCTCTACTCCAAGACCTTGGACACTCCTGCGGCTTCCCAAATGCACCAGTAAATCCATGCCATCTAATAAACCTACCTATACCATGGGATCTCAGGCTGGGTTTAAGCTACTCTTACATAGAAACCATTATACACCATCACTGTTCACCTCATGTCATGGGGAATTAGGCAGTTAGGCACACAAAGGGTGCCCAACTCCCCATGCTGGCTGTGCGCCCACGTGGACTCCACGGTGACTCAGCACAGACAAGGTACAGGTTCGCACTAGCCATTAGAAGTTTTCTTTCAAAAAGTCACATCTTCAGGCCTGTTATTTGTTAAGACCTGCTCCAGCATCTTGTGTCATGTCCCCCCAGGCAGAAATCAAAATCCTCTTAATATTCGTGGAAAAGAGTAATTGCAGGTTTCTGCATTTTCTCCAGTTTAAAGTGGAGTTAATTCGTCATAGTTCCAGGAATCAGAATAACAAATTCTACGTACCTCCAAAATTGCTTTGACCTTGTACTATGATTTGTGCTGGAGCAAGGTCCATTTAGACAACAAAACACAAGGGTAGTATTTATTTAACTGATTATGCTGCATTCTTTTCTTATGAATCACTCTCTACAGATGGTACTTATGCCATGTCCTACTTTCTCACTTGACAAACAACTGCTCTAAGACTCTCTTACATTTGTTCTTGCACGAATGTAACTGCACTGAACGCAACGGATTTAGTTTTTATTGATATTGGTGTCGACAAAGTCGGACACAGGGCTTGTAAAAGTAAAGAAATGCCCCAGATACCTGTAGAATTCAATATGGCATATTCATTATTTATAAAATGATTGTTTCTGTTGCAGAACATAATTGATATTGTTATTCTGTGAGTTTTCCACATGTACAACTGGTACGTACAACTGTACATAGTCAATACCGTTTGAGATTAATAAGACTGGTAGAAGGTTTTTCAATCAATATATTCTTTCCAAAGAATATGCAACAGTGTGTATGAGGGAATTGATTCTGTTTTCACAGAGGTGTAAATAAGAAACAATTCTTAGAAGCGAAAGCAATTGTAAAAGCAGGAAACTAGAAGGCCATATGTGTAAACATTAACATGCATTTTAAATACAACTTTGCAGCACTTTAGAGACCATTTGGAGATTACAGTAATTTTATGTTCAGGAAAAAGCAGTTTTCAATTACAGAGCTGTGAGTTACTTCTAGTGAGGAAAAAAAAATCCAGAAAAAAATTTTGTTTTATTTTGTTTTTCCTGAAAAAGGGTTCATCAACTTACTCTTGCAAATGCCTACTAAAGAGAGTCTGGTTGCATGAATAGCACCACGAGAAGAAGAAAGCAGTGAAAATGAGCTGTCTAAAGACTACATGCATGAAAACCAGCCTGCAAAGTTCAAGGAGTAATTTATTATTGCAAAAGCCCTTCCATTCTCTAAGGGAGAGGAGGTGCAACCACCCCATGACCCAGGGAAGAGATTAGAAGGGCTTTGGATCTACAGTAGGTTACTCCTGCAGGCTCTGTATGATGAAAGAAATGTGCAATGGCTGTAAAAACCTGACATTTACTGCCTTCCTTTACTTTTTTTCTTCCCCCTTTGTTGATTTCCATTACTCATCCTGTGCTGATTGCAGTTCATGGCTTCAGGACTGGTTCTTTGACTAAAGCAAGATCTCCTAACTAACCCCCAAACAGATGAGTTCCTCTGTCCCAGCATGGCCATGGGGGAAAGGAAAGCTTAGGCATCACCCATGAGACACTTCTTAAAAGTAATTAATGCATGCACAACACTACCACTTGCCTCTTTTGCCTAATCCACCCAGAGAGCATGTCTCCACTCCATGGAGCAAGTATGGATTTAAACCTCATAAGTGTTACTTGAATGTGAGGATGTCATACATCCCTCAGCCACACTTTTAAGGGCAGCTTTTGTAAGCTAATAGGTTTGGGTTTAGGCAGCTTTGGTAAAGGAGCCTGTTGAGCAAAACAGAAAGTATTGCATAAAATGGGCTGAGCAATTGCGTTGGCTATACTTGTCCTTCGATGTAGAATTAGCTGCACTGAGGGAGGTGCTGTCTCTGGAGGAGCTGTTAGATATGTGTCCTGGACACTGAAAGGAATTGACAACCTGGTGGCATTTTATACCAGATTATTTTAGGTGTCCTGGCCAAACTACAATTTGAGTAATTACATCCTGCCCACCTCTGCTGCTGTTATACTCTCAATCAGATTTAATGTTATTCACATCCTGTCCAAAACAACTGTATGCTGTAAAAATAGCTATTTCATTTTTTTTCCACAGAGTTTTCTGCTGCAGCTTAGGGCCCTTTGCAGATGCAAAAAATAAATAAATAGGACTTCCAAATAGAAACATTCTGTGCAGGCTGTATTCTCTTTTCACATCAACTGTAATACCCGATCTTCATGCATTAACCCCCAGACCTTATTATTTTCTACTAAGTGCCCAGAAATGCAGAATTACTCAGGACCTTTTCTGCTTGGCACTGTGTGAATCCATAGTGACAGTCCCAGCTGGGAAGATTTTGCAGCTTGAATACCTAAGACAGCCCAGACAAAACATAAGCCCAGGAAAACCAAAAAGGCTTGGACAAGGTCATCCATGTCTCTTTGTCTCTGTGGCAGCATGGGGACCTCGCCTGCTGTTTAGGTTCCTGCAACTTTTGAGCAAGGTTTCTGTTCAGTTACCTTTCCTCCTTGCCTGGTTTGTATGTGTATAAATTGAATTTGGTTTTGCCTTATAATGATTTTTATTTCCCTCTCGCCTTCCTCCAAGAAAACATGAAGTCACTGAAGTCTATTTTTTCACCTATTGTTGCATTTTTAAAGTGCACATTACTTGAGTCTGCTTCAGTGGCATTGCTGTTTAAAGCTGGATGCTCCAAGTCTTCTCCTGGCACCTGTCTGGAGTGAGTCCCTTTGCTAGGGGTTAAGGCTGCAGCTTGCTTAGCAGCAAACCAAAAACACTGGAAATCCCATATGAAATTTGTATCACCCCTTGCTGCAAGTGTGCCCACTGGGATGGAGCAGGGAGGGTCTCTGCTGAAAGCCCCTTCAGTGTAAGGAGACAAACATCACAAACTAGAGGCAAAATGCCCCAGGGCTCCCAAAGATGATGTGGTATATAGCTCTACCTTGTCTCCTTTCTTTTTCCTCTCCCTTTTCCTCCTCAGTCTGAAGGGGTGAATTAAAGCTGATTAGCTTTCTGGCAGCAGCATGATCCAAGAAGGGATAGATAGATAGATAGATAGATAGATAGATAGATAGATAGATAGATAGATAGATAGATAGATGGATGGATGGATGGATGGATGGATGGATGGATGGATGGATGGATGGATGGATGGATGGATGGATGGATGGATGGATGGATGGACGGATACATAGATTGATAGATAGATAGATAGATAGATAGATAGATAGATAGATAGATAGATAGATAGATAGATAGATAGAAGACAGAGTGGATGGTGAGCACGGCAAGATGGTGTGTTACAGTGACAGATGAGGGGGGAAAACAAAAATCCTTATGAGCAAGATCAGGAAGTTTTGACAAAGCTCCAGTGGAGCTCAGGGAGAGCTTTGCCTGACTTGAGATCTGACTCATTAAGAGTGCTAAACAGTTCACATTAAGCTTATGGCTCCATTAAAGCCTCAGACACCATCATTCAGGTTGGGATCAGATATGAGAATAAAGCATAAGCTTTATTTTTAGGCCTGAATGTAGGTTTTAAAATTTTATCCTTAATATTATTATTTTGTTTTAGTAGAAATAGTCACATGGTTATATTCAAATATATGTTACTATTTTGCAGAATCTCCTGTAAAAACAGAGGAGAGAAACCTAAAGGACAGTCAGAATCAGCAATTTAACACTGAACTGTTAACGGGAGAGCACAGTTTGTATAGCCCACAGCTCTAGAAGAGAACACTACGGGGTTGGAGGGAGGGTATTATTACAGGATTAAGGACTTGTCCCATGACCATTTTTTTATAGAGGTGCATTTCAAAGCCCTACAGATGATCTCTAGGCCATCAGAGAGGCAATATTCCCTCTGTAAAACCTGCTGGCTGCAGCACAGCCATCAACCAGTCCTAGCTCTGCTATAACCATGCTGCAATAACTGGTGTTCAAAATAAATTGTCACCTCCTTTCCCCAGCCACTATTACCATTTCTGTGCATGAAAAGTAAAAGGATGTTTCATTTCATTTGCTTCTTGTGGGATTGAAGTGCTCTTGTATGTGCCATACTCTCTGTCGGAGGAGTAATGGTAAAATACAACTTGAATTCTTAAGCTCGGTCTGTACTTTATTTTTTGCTAGCCCAGCTCTGACACAAAAGCGTGAAAAAAAAGAAAAAATCACAGCCTCTAGCTGATATAACAGCGATGTACAAAAATTGTTATATAACTTCTGCCAAATTACTTGGAAATCTAGTTTAATTTATCAGCAAAGAACTTTCTTTTTTCTTCTTTCTTGTTCAAGAAAGATTCCTTAGCTATCTTTGCTAGGGAAGATTGCTAGGGCAGCGCGGGCTTGGTCAGTATGGCTGTGGAGACAAACTTAAATTCTGAAGTAGTCAGCAGCTCTTAGAGTTTCTGGACCCACATTTGCTAAATGCCAGACTGGTTTTCACCTGCATTCAGCCTGCAAAAGACCGATGTCACACAACAGCGGCTGCCGCTGAAGCGGGATGAGGACACAGCATTTCAGTGCAGCTAACAGCCACGTTTTCTTGCTAGGGAGACAAAGGCAGGAGCACAGGAGTCAGCTTCTATTAGACCAGCTGCTACAGTAAGAAGAAATGGATTCTGTACAGACACACACTCTTTGATGTTTCTTTTTTTACCTCCCAAGCCATTTATCAGTTTGCTTACTGTTGTACTGATGGCATTACAGAAACCCATGAGCCATACTCCCAGCTGTGCTACCTCCTTCTTCTATTGCTTTCCCCCAAATCCCACCTTGTCTTCCCTATGTACATGCCAGCTGCAGAACCCAAAACAACGGTTTATACCATTTATATATGGATTTCTGACTACAACTTGAGCCAAACACTCATGAAGGTGCTGTGGCCTGGGTTCCCCTGCACTGCTGCTGGGGCTTGATGGGATGTCCATGCCTTTGGGATAAAATTCAAGTTGCTCCATCTGGGCTGTGCTGAGGCAAGCATCATGTCACCCTCTGTGTCACAGTCCCTGGGACAGCCCTGTGCCAGTGCCTGGCACCACTGCTTGGGGAATGCTGGTGAGGGTTGGGTCAAAAAACTATGAAAATGGAAAAACTAGCATGATCACTGGGCAGGATAACATCCCCATATGCTTTCTTCAGAAAGTCCACATATTTTTGACACCAGCCAGGATCTATAAACAGAACAGAGCTGTTCACTGCTGCCTGAGTCCAGCTGCAGAGGCTTTGGCCGAGCACAGACGTTTAGCAAGGACCCATTGATCTGCAGTTACCACAGAAAGAGCTTTCCAAAGTACACATCAGCTCACCAGTGCACCACTGTGCTGGTACAGCTTCACTTTATGTAAAACTCCTAAAAATAACCTCTTACTATTAAGCTCAGAACATGGATATTGCTTCTGCCAACTTGTTTGCTGTGTATAAGAATCCGACCAAGAAAATGTTTCCTGCAGTCTGTGTTCTTCTGACTCGTTTTATACATAACGGTAACAACATAACACTCTAAAACAAGTGACTGGGAAACATCTGTAGCTCTTTCTTTAACTGGTCCTGCAGTGATTAGATATTATCCTTACACAGTCATATCCAGCAGAACTCATCAGTGATGGATGCACCTCTGTACGTGAAGGTGGATGGGCTACTGTTATCCTTCCTTATGAGATGTGACATAAACAGTCATTTATTGCTGCTGTAATCAACTGAAACAGCATGGACCATGGATCTGGTCTGCCCTTGTAGTTTAACCATCCCCAGTGTCCATCCACTTCCACCCGGTGAGGATACTGACTTCATCCCAGAGGTGTACACTGCAGTGCGTCAGTTGGATTGCACAAGGAAGGGTGACACATGCAGCAGCAATGCTGGAAGGAGAAAGAATTGATGCCCACCTGCAGCTCACACAGAAGAAGAAACAGAAAGAAGCCTGTTTCTTTCCGTAATTTCATTTAAGTTTAACTAAATGTCAATTGTCTAGAGGGGAAATCTCCTGCTTTTAGTTTCACTGGACCAATTAACTTAATAAATAACTTCTCTCTCACAGATTCACAAAAATAGGTAAAACAGTTTGTTTGGTGAGTAGATAAAATCACAGTAAGGAAACACCAACAGCAGAGCCACACAAGAGCAACACAAACATTATCAGGGAGAAAATGATCAGACAAGGTTCCCAAAGGACTTTAAATGCTAGGCACTGCTTTGAATGCACACGTTTCACCAATAAAATGCTAACACACTCCTTCTTCACAGCATGAAGAAGCCAAAGGTCTAGTTAAATCTCTACTCAAATAGGAAGTTTAAAGATAAAGACCTACCTCTATTAAACACCCACATAAATACATATACATGCATGCCATGCACACACTGAATACTCTCCAGCCTTCCAGAGTTCTCTATTATGTTTAGGACAGCAAAACGCTAATTGAAGAGTTGATTTATAACTAGACTCTCATAAATTTTTGTCCCCTCACCATCAAAAATGTGACTTCAAGTCAGAAAAATATGTCTCTGCAGATAGTTTCTAGCTTTTTATATGTAAAAAGAGTTGAGCTTATTTGAACTTCTGCCTTTCACGTTGCATTTTATTTAAAGATGCTTTTAAGATCCTGAGAAATTTTCCTTGTGGATAGAAGAATTCTTCTGTGGGCTTTTTGAGCTGTTTTTTTTTAACCTTTCTGTTCACAAAACAAATCATAAGTTTTGCGTGCCTATTTAAGAATGGACAACTGATGGAAAATTGTCAATAAATGTTTTTTTTATTTTATTAATGACATGTATCACTAGGTATTCCTCCCTGCCAAGTTTCCTTTCTACCCTTTCCCTCTAGCCCATATATAAAGGAACAAGATTTTCCCACTGATCTGGTGAATTATTCCTCTGTCCTATGCAATCTGTGATCACATACAAGCTGGTACCAGTAAGGACATTAATTCAAGGTTTCAGATTTGTTATTATTAGTGGTGTTTGCTGGTGGACTGTGATGCTCAACATAAAATTATTTTCAAGAGGAAAAACACAAAGGCAAAACTCAAACTCTATAGCATCCCGCTTTCAGTGTAGTCAACAATAAAATTTAATTTTCCACTTTGGCAAACCATCCTGGTCCTGCCTCATTTACGGGAAGTGCTCTGAGTGATGGTGTCACGAGCCTCAAAAGTATCACAGACATCTAGGCCATCACCTCACCAAGGGAGGTGTTTCGGGATGTCACCCATGAAGCAGGAAGGATGAGGACTAGGAAAAGAGAATAGAAAGGCAGTATAAACTCCAAATAGATAGAATTTATTTTCTGTACTAAGTACTTTCAAACCCAAGGTATCATACACAAAATTTGCCCTGGGCTGATTTTCTACACCTTGCTGAATACAGAACAGACCAAAGCTTTGACCATTTCTGAACCATCTTCTGCTACCCTGGTTCTGGCCAGCTGCTAAACCCAGAAACACTGTTCCTTGTAACTTCCTTCTGCTGAGTGCAATGTAACATACAGCTTCAGATACCAGCAGACATTGATGTGTCTGCATTTTGCTTATATTAAGGGTATAACCAATCCTTCACGCAGCCACTCTAGATTCCTTCCAGTTTCCAATGCATTAAACACTTGTGTTGCCTTTAAGTATGCTTTAAAAGGCACACATTGCATGGACATTGATGGCACAGTATTATGTGTGTTTTAAAGGTAAAGTAAGTTCATGGAACATTTTTTTCCCCACAATAAAACACTTGTCAGTTGATGATCCATGTGTGTGCAGAGGTAGTAATTGTTCAAAACTAATAAAACCAAAACCCAACACTACCTAAAAACCAAAACAAAACACTTCAAGTCTTTTCAATGTTATTTTTAAAAAACAAAATAATGCTGCTTCTTATATATGCCTTTATACAAACTTTTTTGAAGGTCAGAAGTAACAAAACCAGCCAAAGCCTAAACAAATAGATCAAATTTTGGTTTCAGATGGGTGAAAAACTATATTCTCCAAAATGATTTTTAATCAGTCTTTCTGGTGGAAGAACGTATGCTCTTTGCCTGTATAGCATGACCCTCCTCCACATTTTCAGTCTTTTCTATTTTCCAGGTAAACCTGGAAATCAAAATAAGAAAAAAAGGAATCAATTATCCAGTTTTTCCCAGTTCTGTAGCAAGGACTAGCCTTTCCTGATGAAGTACCTACAAAGCATAACCGTAAATTTTATCATGTACTACACACGCTTGGTTGATTGAGTAACAGCTACGAGCTCTTAAAAAAATCAATCCATATTTATCGCATAACCTAACCATTCTGAACAAAAAGCAGGACACATTTTCTGAACGTGTTATGAGCTGCGATGTGTGTGTGTCAGTTTGTGTATGTCGGAGAAGGTTCTGACCACAAATGTAGCTGATTATCGATATAATTATGCTGCAATCACACTAGAGGACGGTATCCAGTAAATCAAATCCAACTGTCCTCCCACTTGCAGTGAAAAGACTAAAACCTGTCAAATCAAGGAAGGAGGAACAGGTGGCCTCATTTGCAAAAAAAGGCTGCTCCTCGCACCACTGAGTGCCATACATCAGTACTCACACACACACACGTTTATTAAATAAAGAATACCACCTCTTTGTGTGCTGCACAGTAAACGTGCTTCTGGTGCAAGCACGGATATAAAATCTGACACACAGGTCTCTTCATACGCCGAGCAAATAACCTGGGACTAGCTAAGCACTGACATAAGTTTTCACCTTTTTAATTCTGTTTTAATCACTGTTGACAGCAGCGGGCAGCCTTCTGTGGCAGAGCTGCCTGGCCTGCGTCTCTTCAACTGCAGCAGGTCCATCAGCAGGTTGGAGGAGTCTCCTGCTATGCTCATGTGGGACATTTTCTCTTCCCACCCTGGGGAATGCCTACCATGTTTGGAAACTGCTGCCAAGCTGGGGCTCCTGCATGCTGGATCTCCTGTGTTCCACTTGAGTGATAATTGCTGTTTCACCTGATTTTAGGAATTCTGAACATTGACAGCAGAAGTTTTCTTCATCTTCTCTGATGTTCTGACATGGTGGGCATCAGAAGCCGGGGCGTGAGCAGGAAGAAATGTTACACTTCTTTGAGTAGCGTGTTAAAGGGAAAAGTTAAAGGCTAAATGTAAGGAAGAAGTTCTTTACTGTGAGGGTGGTGAGATACTGGAACAAGTTGCCCAGAGAAGTGTTAGATGCTCCATCCCTGGCAGTGTTCAAGGCCAGGTTGGATATAGTCTTGAGTGACATGCTGTGGTGTAAGGCATCCTCGCCCATGGCAAGGGGGGTGCAATTAGGTGATTTTGGGAACTAGTAACAAAAAAAACCAAAACAAAATAATGATAACAATAACAACAACAAAAAAAAAAAAAACAAAAAAAGGAGGAAGAGGACAATTAAAAGCAAGGGGCTTCCTCCTAAATCTGATGTCCCCACCCAGAACAGCTTTGCAGTTCTACAGGGGGCTAATGAGGAAACACACACATGAACAACTGACTGATGCACTGGTAAAGATCACTACTGGTGCTGACAGGAAAAAGCAGCATGTTCTGGTAGTAGGGGACTCTACTTTGAAAGGAGCAGAGGCACCCATGTGCCAGCCTGACCCAATCTCAAGGGAGGTGTGTTGCCTACCAGGGCCACAGATCAGGGATGTTGCAAAGAGGTTGTCTGCTCTAGTAAGTCCCACTATTACATGCTTCTAGTGATACATGCGGGTGCCAGTGATACAGACAACGGTAGCCTGAAGAACACAAAGAAGAACTACAGAGCCCTGGGAGAGGTGGCTAGGGGCTCTGGAGCTCAGGTAGTCTTTTATTCAATTCTCCAGGATAGAGAGGAGGACCTTAAAAAGGCTAGGAGGATTGGCCAGGTTAATAACTGGTTAAAAGGGTGGTGTCATAGTCAGGGGTTTGGGTATTTAGAACATGGGACTCGATTTGGGAAGCCAGGTCTACTGGAGGCTGGTGGAGCTGGTCTGAAAGGGAAGAGCTTTTTTGGTAGGAGGCTTGCCAGGCTGGTCAAGGAGGCTTTAAACTAGATGTGTTGGGGGAGAGGGGCATCATTCCATCCCAGCACACCCAGTCAGCTGCTAGCACCTATAATAAATGCTCGGAGCAATGTAGAGATATACCAGCCGCTCCAGTCTTGAGCTGGCTTCATTTGGAGCTCAGCTCAGATGCCTCAATACAAATGCCCATAGCATGGAGAACAAACGAGAGCATTTAGAGATGCTTGCATGTCTACAGGGATATGATATAATGGGTATCACAGAAACATGGTGGGATGGCTTCTATGACTGGAGCGTTGGAATGGAAGGTTACAGACTCTTTAGAAAAGACAAGCCTGGCAGATAGGGAGGGGAAATTGCTATTTATGTTAGGGATAGGCTGGAGAGTATGGAACTCCTTCCAGGGACAGGTGATTAGTTAAGAGAGAGCTTGTGGGTCAGGGTTAAAGGGAGAACAGCGATGGGGGACATTATTGTGGGGATATGTTACAGACCACCTGACCAAGAGGACTCTGGATGAAGCACTCTACAGACAGATAGGAACAGCCTCACACTTGCAGGTCCTTGTTCTCATGGGGCACTTCAACCACCCTGACATCTGTTGGAAGGATGATACCGCCCGGCACAAGCAATCCAGGAGGTTCCTCAGTTGTGTGGAAGACAACTTCCTTCTGCAAGTAATGGAGCCGACAAGGAGAGGTGCTGTGCTTGACCTCGTACTCACCAACAGGGAAGGGCTCATTGGAAATGTGACGCTCCAGGGCAGCCTTGGTTGCAGTGATCACGAGATGGTTGAATTTGAGATCCTCAGGACAGTGAGAAGAGCGTGCAGCAAGCTCATTGCCCTGGACCTCAAGAGAGCAGACTTTGGCCTCTTCAGGAACCTGCTTAGTAAGGTTCCATGGGATATAGCCCTAGAGGGAAGGGGGGGCCCAAGACTATTGGTTGAGATTCAAGGATCACCTGCTACAAGCTCAGGAATGTTGCGTCCCAACTAGAAGGAGGTGCAGCAGGAGGGCCAGGAGACCTCCTTGGATGGATAAGGAGCTCCTGAGGAAAATTCAAATGAAAAAAGAGGCTTATAAAAGGTGGAAGCAAGGAGAGGCAGCCTGGGAAGAGTACAGGGATGTTGTCTGGGAAGCTAGGGACAAGGATAGGAAAGCTGAGGCCCAGTTAGAATTAAACTTGGCTAGGGATGTTAGGGATAACAGGAAGGGATTCTATAGGTATGCAGCAAATAAAAAACAGACTAGGGACAACGTGGGTCCTCTCAGGAAGCTATCAGAAGAACTGGCTGCCCAGCATTTGGAGAAGGCTGAGGTTTTTAATGACTTATTTGCCTCAGTGGCAAAGTTTCTGACCACACCACCCAAGTCTTAGAAGGCAGACGCAGGGACTGTGAGAATGAAGATCTTGGGCCCACTGCAGGAGAGGATCTGGTTCGAGACCATCTTAAGACCCTGCACGTGCACAAGTCCATGGGACCTGATGAAATCCATCCGCGGGTCCTGAAGGAGCTGGAGAATGGAGTTGCGAAGCCACTGGCCATCATACTTGAAAAGTCATGGCAGTCAGGTGAAGTTCCTGATGACTGGAAAAAGAGTAATATAACCCCCATTTTCAAGAAGGAGAAAATGGATGACCCGGGGAATTACAGACCAGTCAGTCTCACCTCTGTGCATAGTAGGATCACGGAGCAGATTCTCCTGGAAGGCATGCTAAGGCACATGAAAAACAACAAGGTGCTTGGTGACAGCCAGCATGGCTTCACTAAGGGGAAATCCTGCCTGACCAATTTGGTGGCCTTCTATGATGGGGCTATAGAACTGATGGACAGGGGCAGAGCAGTTGATGTCATCTACCTGGACTTGTGCAAAGCGTTCGACGCTGTCCCACACGACATCCTTGTCTCTAAATTGGAGAGACATCAATTTGATGGATGGACTACTCGGTGGATAAAGAACTGGCTGGATGGCCGCACACAAAGAGTTGTGGTCAATGGCTCAATGTCCGGCTGAAGACCAGTAACGAGTGGTGTCCCTCAGGGATCGGGGTTGGGACCGGTCTTGTTCAACATCTTTGTCACTGACATGGACAGTGGGATTGAGTGCGCCCTCAGCAAGTTTGCCGATGACACCAAGCTGTGTGGTTCGGTTGATATGCTGGAGGGAAGGAATGCCATCCAGAGGGACCTCGACACACTTGTGAGGTGGGCTGATGCCAACCTCATGAAGTTTAACCATGCCAAGTGCAAGGTCCTACACTTGGGTCAGAGCAATCCCAGACACAGCTACAGGTTGGGCAGAGAAGAGATTCAGAGCAGCCCTGCAGAGAAGGACTTGGGGGTGTTGGTTGATGAGAAAATGGACATGAAGTGACTTCAGTGTGCGCTTGCAGCCCAGAAAGAAACCGTATCCTGGGCTGCATCAAAAGGAGCGTGACCAGCAGGTCAAAGGAGGTGATCCTGCCCCTCTACTCTGCTCTCGTGAGACCTCACTTGGAGTATTGTGTGCAGTTCTGGTGTTCTCAACATAAAAAGGACATGGAACTGTTGGAACAAGTGCAGAGGAGGCCACGAGGATGATGAGGGGACTGGAGCACCTCCTGTACGAAGATAGGCTGAGAAAGTTGGGGCTGTTCAGCCTGGAGAAGAGAAGGCTGCGTGGAGACCTCATAGCAGCCTTCCAGTATCTGAAGGGGGCCTACAGGGATGCTGGGAAGGGACTCTTCATTAGGGACTGTAGTGATAGGACAAGGGGTAATGAGTTAAAACTTAGAGAAAGTTTAGATTGGATATAAAGAGGAATTCTTTTACTGTAGTTGTGAGGCACTGGAATAGGTTGCCCAGGGAAGCTGTGAATGCTCCATCCCTGGCAGTGTTCAAGGCCAGGTTGAACAGAGCCTTGGGTGACATGGTTTTTAGTGTGAGGTGTCCCTGCCCCTGGCAGGGGGGTTGGAACTGGATGATCTTAAGCTCCTTTCCAACCCTAAGTATTCTATGATTCTATGGTTCTATGACGTGTGTTTGTACAGTGCTGTGGATCAGTCTATGAACAGATCTCGAAGAGTGCTTTGTGGTCTAACTATGGTTAACTATTTCCATGGTTATTGTGCAACCAACATCCAGTGAAAGAAATAAAAAACAGCCAGTGTCATAAAACAGAGGGCAATAAGAAAACACAAATTTCATAAAAGTTACCCTCAATTCAGTCCTTACATTGTAAGGAAAAGGCATACAAGGCACAGGTCAACCAATCTATTTTGGCAGGCAGTGGCAACAGGAAAACACTGCCACGAATTGGGATGCAGGCAGCTGCATGTGAATGCCTGTTCATACAAGACTGATCTCTAAGCTGTGGATATTGTAATGACCAGACTATGAATCTTCAAACTCAAGGTTAATTCCGATTTTCAGTAGTGGATGGGAAAAGCTGAAAATCCATCAAAACTACAAATAGCAGCAAAATGCCTCTGAAAGCAAATGTCTTGAGAAAGTACTAGGTATTAAAGGAACTGCAGGTATGACATATGCTGTGGGCTCTAAAGATTCAAGTATGCTCTCTTTCCACAGTTACCCAAAGGAAAAGATGAAAATAGCTGAGATGTGTTGGAAGTGAGGTTATGGCAGCTGCCCTCTAATAGGAGCTTCTAAAAGGCTTCCAGTTTTAGGGACACCTTATTGTGTATTATCTAAAGGGAGAAGATTAAAAGGATTGGATAGTACAGAATGAACAAGACTGGGATATACAGGAATTTCAGTTATGAGTATTAAATAAAACAGAATGGTGATCTGAGGAGTCATTAAGTGCTTATTTTGCTAGTTGCAGATCTTGTCTTTTCCTTTTACAAGCATAAACCAGCTGTTTTTAAGTCCTGGTACTGAGGTTGTAACCCCAGAGATCTATAGAAACTTTGCAAATCTGGTATATATGTATGTCCCTTATGCCCAGGGTTAAAAGAATACTTTCTTTCTGGTGGTGGAAGACTCTAGGAGAAAAAGCTCTATAAAGAGGTTTAAATGCCCATCTGCAGGGAAAAGAAGGCATTCACCTCAACAATGATTCATTTTTAATTGTTTTGTGCTATTTCAATGAACATAAATGGTTTAGGAGAGAGACAATTTGCCAAGTACTCTTGGTTAGTAGAAGTGTGTGCTTACAATTTAACCTGTAAACTGCTTTTCATAATATCCTGTCATGGCTTTCTGCTCTCAGTAGCATAGCGAGCAGTTGCCCATGTAAATCCCACACAGAGAGAGGTGACCCCTTTATGATCCAGCACATACAGTAGATGAGAGAGATCCTGCTTCGCTCATAAAAACAATCATTCTCCCCTAATAGTCTACAATTTGCAGCTGTCATAAAAAACACCCTAATCATATTTATCAGGCAGGGGTGCAGTTCTGAGCTTGAAGGTTAAAAACCTGCACATGTCCATCCCCATGGCTGGCCTGCTAACAGAAGTCAGTATTTCACAGCAAAATACTAGCAAAGGGCATTGAAAAATAAGAGGCCCTAATATAAGAGCAAAGACCTCCTAGAAGTTGTAAAGTTATGTGCCACTGGCCTATACAGCATTGAAGGATGTTGATAAACTTTGCAGCCAACACACTCAAGAGTAACAGTGGGAACATTTTCTTTCCACAATAGCCACTGAAGTCTTTAACGCAGAATATAACATTTTCAACAAACTCAGTATCTTGACACCTTCCTCTCCAAGGCAAACCATACTGATGACATCTTCCTTATCATCAGTAAAAATGATGTACAGCAGACTGTGGAGTTATTCAACAAGCAATTTCCAAAGATCACCTTTACTACAGCGTATAAAACAGATCTAGGACTCCCTTTCCAGGATGTCAGAATTTTATGAAGCATCAACTCTACACTTGCAGCTACCTGGTATGAAAAGAATGGTGCTTCAGATAGATATACACTGTTTTGCTTTCCTCAGCACATTCCCATGACCGTGCAAAAAGGTTGCTTGTGATGAGGCTCGTTATTAAAAGCACCATGGAGGTGATGCAAGAGATGGGAGACCATTTGCAAAACACACCTAGAAAGAGCTGAAAGGATGCTGCTGTCTACCTCCTTATCTTGCCTGAGCCTAAAGACCACTCTCTATGCAAATGGCCCCACTAAGCACCATAAACAGAGATAAGCTCTGCTACTGATGAGCTTTTTCCTAATTAATGTTGTTAGAACGGCAAAAATGGCCCTAAGAATTGATTATGCAAATCCTTCAAATAGGTAGAAGGTTTTTTTTCCAATAAAATTGAGCATCTCAGAGTGATTATTTCTGCCATCAGTGAAAACATTTAAGAAGGTGACTTGTCATGATCCCAGCAGCAGTGAGGACAAGCTTGTAGCTAAGCACATGCTTAGATCTAAGCACAGATTGCTAATTTTCTGAATCAAAGACTGAAACTCTCCTAGAAGATGCAGTGTTTATTCCTCATTGTAGAAATCAGTCATGAAGAGTCAAAACACAAACTAGAAATACATTTGTTACTCTGCTGGTGTAAAGCAGAAATATTTCTGCCACCTCAGTATTTCACACCCATCTTTGCTTTTTCCTATCAGCACCTCCTCTCCTGTAGCTGTGTTTTCAGATCCAGGGACATCACCATTATTCAGGAATAGGCCATCTAGCAAAGATGAGTTGAAAGCAATATTACCAGCAGAGCACTGCCCAAGTCTGTTAAATCCTACTTTACCTGAATCAAACAACCACCTTTCAGTTCTGCATCCTCCGATTTGCATCTTATTTAGAAACAGTAAAAATAAAAAGTTAGCAGAAAAAATCAACACTCTCTTAAAAATAGGTTACCGTAATAATTGTCTTCCTCATTTCAGAACTCAGGTAGTAGAATATACTGCATGGAAGAAAAGGTAAATGGGTTTGCATTTAAGTTTCATCACTTTTAAGTTCCCCAGTATCCAAGCCTCCCTGTAAAAGAGCCCAAGTGGACAATAAACTGCTAGAAAATATACAGCAAAGCAGCAGTGCCTGATAAACAGACATAAAATTAGACTGCTGTAATGTTTCAGCTGTTCAGTTCCTTTGATACAGGCAGCTGGCAACAAGATGTGTGAAAAGACAGAAGAACAAGTAACTTCTAATGGATAAATACATTTTTTTCCATACCATATATATTTTAAACATACATAAATGCACACATTCACAGACATGTACTAATAAGATAAATTTACAGGGCAAACAGAAGTGAACAGTTACCAATATAGACACAGAGCTACCATTAAGCATTTAAAATAATTACAGCTTTTAAACCACGGAAACAATTTTTAAAGAATATTTTGGTATATTTTCTTCTAGAGTGAAAATTTCTCAGCCATCTCCTGCTATGTGAAATCAGAATTCACCAGTGCCATTATTTTAGAAAAGCAAAGTTTTCTGCTGAAGATCTGTGGCAAAGCTGTCCCCAAATTATGCCCCAAAATGGCCCAAGAAAACAATTTCTGCTAACACCTCTGGACACAATTAGGCTTTTTATTTTTTATTAATAATGCTTTTCCACATATTGCTTTTATGGGAAGCCATAGCAAAGCATTCTACCTTATGTAACCATGATATTAACTCACAGATATACGCTTCCAGGTCTAAGTCCCCATAAAACTTCACTCACTTCAAAAGGAAACAATTGGATGTACAGCTCTTTACAATGAATTTCTCAGTAAGATACTTGTGCAGGAATCAAAGGATATTCATTTTCCAGGAAAGCCAATTTCCCATTGTAAGTATTTCATTCAGCAGACTAAACTGACCTGTCTTTATGCAATAGTGCTCAAACAGGGAACTGCTAAGAAGTAATAAAAAAAAAAAAAAAAACACCAAAAAAATACCCTACAAAAAAAATAAATTGAAAAAGAAATCGAGTGACTTGAGTTAAATAAAAAAAAGTATTCACCATAAGCAGCCAGGAACCCATTATACTTCGTGCAAGAGATCTTTGGCCTTGCTTTGCTGTTCCCTACAGCGCTGGTGTATTACTTGGGAGCCCTGGGAGGTCCATGCAGCCTGGACCACTCCAGCTTGCACCACCATCATGACCAGGCACTGCTGGACACAAAGTTTTTGTCTGGTTCCCAGGATCCCATTTCTTCCCCAAAGGAGCAAGAAAAGGTTGGTTTTTTTTTCAGTTTGTTACTCAGCTTTGATGTGCCCTATTCTCCTTCTGTATTATGCATCTATTGTCATGAGAGTTTGCAGTACCTGCCTGCTGTGGGGCAACCTGCGCTGCATGCCAGGCAGAAATATCAGTGTTATCAGGTACCACGTGTGCCATTCCTTAACCTATACCTGGGTGCAAGCTCATCCTGAATCAACCAAAAGAGATTATCTTTTCTAGAAGAAAAAACTCATTATGTGTATTTGGCTTGAAGGCACAGTCAAATGATTTCATGAGGTTTTTTAGCATCTGGACATAAATAATACGAAAACCCTGCTTTCTCATGGATATTGTTTCTTACCCCCTCTGAAACACTGACTGTATTTTTTATGAGATGCATGCCATAAAGGTACAAACCCTTGAGTTCTTTCCTCAATTACAGCCTTTTTTATTATTTGTGCAATGAAAATGAAAATAAACAGAAAAAAATGTACATTTGTACCTTTAATATGAGCAGGTACATATTCAGAAAGATTGGAAGGCACTAATCAACACATGCTGCTGTCCCTCTGCAACAATGTGAGGCAGGAGGAGCTTATTCTGCTGTTTTCATTAGCAAGCCCTGCCCTGGCACCTCCCATTTCACAGAGGCTGGAAAGGACCTCGGAGGCTTCGAGCAATGGTGATTATTGAAGTAACTGATCCTTATTAGCAGGGGTATAATATGATACTGAAATTCTAAAATGAATTTCCTCATTCCAAGATATTATGTGCCGCTTTAATGGTAGGGTGAACCTGTATCATGAGCTGAGTACACAAAAGCACACAAAATATCTACCCATGTGTGACCCACAGTACCATGAAGAGGAGACTTTAGGACATGTAAGGTAGCCCTGGGAGCTAGCCAAGACACTAAGTGCCCTTCCACATGTTTTGATAAGGCACAGGGCAGAATTGCTGCTTCCTACAAGGAATCTGCAATACTTTATGCATTCCTCAGATGCTCTTGTAATTATTACTGCTCTCTTAATCATGTTATGCAAATAGGCTGAGGGGGAAGGAGGGGAAGGAGGCAGATACAAGAACTGAGGAGTAAAGTGTAATGTTTTTTGATGGTTACAACCGCTCTCCCTGATTGAAATTCCTGGAATTCGCAATTGTTTCTGATCAAAAGGCTTGAAAAGGAAGATTTTTTCCCTTTAATAAAAATAAATGAAGAAAAATGGATCTCTCATTTCCAAGGGATACAATGGAGATCACCTTGTAGTCTGGCAGGAGAATTGATATGATTTGCATTACCAAGGATGACTAAATGGAGTGTTAAATTATCTCAAAAAAAAAAAAAAAAAGGCAATAAATTGATATTCATGACATCAACAAGGTTAGAAGGGGGAAAAAAGATAGCAAGTCTTTACATGTATTCTCGTACTATACAAGCATTAATCTTATATTCCACGGGCACTACACTACTCCAAAAGGCATCTTCTGCTTTTGCATGACACCTCTAGGAAACAACTTGCAATTATATACACTAGTGATGAAATATGAAGCTGCAGCAATCAGTGTCAGCTATAAAAACATTGATTATTTCTGATAAATTCATTCTCTGGGTGCATTCTGAACACACAAAATAAGTTTAGCAAGCTGTAAATTCGATTTTGGAATAAACACATTGCATTCTAAAGGTTTCTGATGGGAAAGGGGTAAAGGAGGAGGTGGGGGAACTGCCTGTAGTACATCAGCACTGGAATCTTTAAAAAACATTTTTAAGCAATATTTAAACTGTTTTATCATTTTAAAAATGTTTCACTGACTGTTCAGATAGATTCCATCATCATTTATGTATATGGTTGCATATTTACTTGGAATCACATTTTTAGAAAGGTAGTTCAAGTTTAATGGAAAAAGAAAGATTATTACCTCTAACTAGTGTTACTGAACCTCTTCACTCAGCTTTTGGGACTTGAGTTTGAGGCCTGTGATCATTGAAGCTTTTTTATCAAGTCTTTGCTCTGAGTGATGGGATTATAAATGATGTTGCCAATTTCTGATTTTATGACTTCACAGAAATGTGTGATTTTAATAGTTCAAACTATCTAGATGTATATTAATTTTAAACATCATAGTTTTAAAATCTACTCTATATTATATTTAACTAGTTACAAATGCTTACGACTTACCATAAAGCATAAATTTTGCATACACACGTCAGTGTTTCTTTTTACCGAAAGAAGCATGTATTGCTGTAGTGCTTTGCTGAAATGCTTGCAAAATCATTGAGCATTTGCTGTCCACCTTCTAGACCAATGTGTGCTTGTGACTCAGAGTTGGCAACTCTAGTCCTTGGTGGCCAAGATGCGGTGGGGATTTCACCTGGAGCACAAATCCGAGCCCACCCAAACAGCACAAACCAGTCTGAGGGTCAGGTACCTCCATGGCCTGTGTCCTGCCCCTGCTCTGTCTTTCATGGTTTGTGAGCAATTTTTCCCTCGTTGCAATCTTCCTTTTCTTATCAGTCTTCCATTCTGTCAACAGCAGACATCTGACGATATTTGAGCTTTTTTCATCTCCACTGTGCATTAATGAGAAAAATTAGGGAAGAGTGTAAGAATTAGGAAAGGGTATAAACCTGAAGTGTCAAAAACAATTAGGCAAGTAATTAGGTAAATAAAATTGCCTATTTCTTATTCTTTTTAAAAAAGATAAGTTACATTTTTTATTAATTTTTAAAAGTGAAATAAAAATTTTTGAGTGCTTGAGGATGGCAATGTTGAATCTGTCAGATGCTTCCTTCCTCATAACCAGACTTGCTGCATCTTCATTCAAATACATTAAGCCCATTAAATCTGTTGCTTACCTCTCTGCCAAGTATAAGAGGTGATTGAAAAACTTTTTTTTAATTCAGGATATCAGTGAAAAGATTTATTTCACCTTTTTATCCTCCAATATTTCTGTATAGTTGGTTATTATTATATTTTATGTAGATGCTACCTTTAGATTTGTAGATACACATTTATGAATAAAATATTTTGCAGATGAGATCATAGATTAAGGATAACAAATGCAGTAGCAATTTTTTCATTTGTAGTAACACAGTGACCTTTTTTGCATTGCAAATTTCACTATATCTGGGTTAGGGTGAGGATATGAAATATGTAACATCAAATAAGGATATATAATAAGCCAAAAGAGGTATCTGAGAAACAAGTCATCCGAAATTCCCCTTGACTTGGACTTAACAGTGTTCAGTGTTTCAGTATCACACTATCCTAATTCGGTTCTTGATCAAACCCAGGAATTTACCTTCTGACGTCCTCAGATAACCTCTACATGATGGGTTTGATGGATGCAATCTATGACATAGTTTTATACCATTCATCTCATGCTAAAAAGAGCATAATTTTCTGCAAAGCCCTTTCATACTTGTGGTCATTAATGACAATCAGCCCTGAAAAGTTTTCAGCAGCATGGTGCAGTTTGCAGTGAAATGTAAAATGCCACATTTAAGAACGTGTCCATTAGCGGACCCCAGATGAAAGCTAAATTAAACACCTGCATTCAGATTCTACTAAACAGTGTTTCCAGCTTTACTGACAAATCATACCTGGTTATTTTCCCTGAAGGATATTATCTCTTTAGAGGAAATCTGTCAGAGAAAGCAGTCTGATATTCTCCCATAATGGTAAATTCGAGCTAAAGACCAAGTGCTCTTTGCAGATTTCTGAGTGTCTTTGCACATTCCTGTCCTCAAATATCACTGCTTCATGAAAGACACTGAGCCTCTAATGTCTTCTTAAACCTCAGTCATGGCAGGATACAGCAGAGATTTAGAGAAATGTAAACACTCCAAAAGATATCAGAAAAAAACAAAATTAATGCTTTGCGTCTGGGATGAGAAACGTTTGCTGTCAGTCAACCAAAATACATTCTAACTCCTGTTCGCAAATACACATCTGTATCATTTCTATGGAATAACAGATCAAAAGAGTCCACTTAGACACTGCTATATAATAACCTTATGTGCTTGTTCACTGTATTTTAAAACCTAGTACTTCTTTTTGAAGAATAGTCCTCAGCTGACCTTCATCTTAGGAAAGGACTTGAATTTCAACCTTTATTTTGTTTGGTGCTCCAAATGTTCTCCCCTTAGATCTTTCTGGTCCATGTTTAGCACTGCAGTTTTTGGAGATACCCACAGGTAACTGATGTTTAGGCAATTACCTAACCAAACATCCATACAGCCAACGTGTAGTCAATTATTTTAATATTGTCTTTTAAATGAATCATTCTAATCATTCTGGCTGCTTACCTCAGAGGCCAAATCAACTTGTCAGCTTCTTTTGTATTTTAAGGGTCAATTTTAGAATGGTCTCAGCAATGGCCCAAATCTACTCCCATTGAAATCAATGGCAAAGCTCCCGGGATCCTCACTGAAAGCAGGCTTTGGCAAGCATTATGAAAATTCCAGCTTTCAGGACAAAATGGCCTCAATATTTTAATGTCTGCCCTCCTCCATGGCATTAAAGAGACACCTACCTGTGACACACAGACCACTGAACCGCGGTGCCTTTTCTGTGCTCCTGCTATGCATGGCAACATTAATTCTCATTTTGCTTTCCACAATTGCCTGAAGTCATTACTGCTTCCCAAATCCTTTTTCCTCCTCCAAATGATTATCTACCTCTTAGATTATTTCTTTTGCAGTTGTATTAACTGCATATTATGACAACTTGAATTTTACCATGTTGACCAGCCTTCTTTCTCTCTCCCTTTTTTCCCTCTATTTATTCTTCCCCCCTTGACAAAGTGATGCAACCCTTCACAATTCAGAAGAACCCTTGCATTAACCTGCTGTTTACCCCATCTTTCAGTTCATTAAATAAAACGAGGCTTTACACCAATTCCCAAAGTACCCTAATGATTATTTCTCTCCAAATTGATACACCACTGTTTGTCCTTCAGCCAGTACAGACTCCATGTGATCACGCTTACAGCCAGCTTCCTTTGCACTTTTCCAAGCAGGATTTTGTGAGGCTCTGGAGCCAGCTTGTTATAAAACGTAGACAGATTATAAGGGCTGCCTTTTCTCTAATGACCAGTTTTGTAATTTTAATAAAGAGGCAATCAAGCTAACAATGGTTTGGCAAACCTCTTCTCTGAGGATCCAAATTTCAACCTTGGGTGCACAAGGCTGGAAGAACAGATCTACATGCAGAAATCAAAGTGTTCATTTTAGCCACCTATTACCTATTATATCTTTTGTAGCAGCAGTTAGTATCCCCAAATTGGAATATTGTGCTATGCGCCAAGACCAAGAAGGGAGATTTTCCCAATGGTAATTTTAATAAATTACTTAAAAGTCTAAATTAAATACAGGTCTAAGCAAACTAAAGGCAAGATCAGGGTTTACTCATAAAGGAAAAAGAACTTGGAATACTTACCACACAATATTACTTAGTGTGTAACCCCTTGTTGAGAAGCAGTGTTTGTTTACATAGGACAGTAAATTCAGATTATGGATGGATGCAAAGTCAAAGCAGAAAAACTGTGTGACAAGTCCTCAGCTGTGGATATTCCAAGTTTAGACTATTTTTCTTTTCTGAATCAGCTCCTGACTTTTAATTCACTGTAGAAACTTTCCATTTAAATGAAAAGGTGCTTAACACTGAAGAACTGTCCATATAGAAAGTTACTGCAGAATGAAAGCTGGTACCTTTGGAGTTGGTATCATGAGCTATTTTGCAGTCACCCTACCAAATAGTCAAGCCAAAACGTGGCAAACAGCAGAAATTCAGGCTCTGAATACAAGACTTGTAAAAACTATCCTAAGTATGACAGTTTAGGTCTTCTACTCTTTATGTGGGTTTCAATGTACTTACAAATTTTATCATCTCAGTATTTCTTATGTTACTATATCAGGGACTGAAGGCTCAGGATTGCTGGTTACTGTTACCCACTTGTTTAAAACATTATTACCTCATTTGTTCTCATACTTAACCATTCTTCATAAACTGAAATAATAGCATGAGGTGGGCAAGTCAGCCTTCATGGAGCCTTTAGGGCAGCTTCCATCTTGAGCTGCACAAGCTGCTCTGCAGGTATGGGATCAGCAGTGTCCAGAAGCATCTTCACTACCTGCCATCGTTTCTGATAGGGTCATCCAAGGTGGCAAACGCTGCCTAAGGCAGCCCCATGACCTATGCCTTTGCCATCCCTGTTAGAGAAGGCAAAGGGAGCGGCTGCCTCTTCCCTGGCCTTGCCTCTGGAGTGAGGAGCTGCACCTTGTGGTTGTCCACCAGCTGTTTACTATGGTTAAAACTCTGGAAGATCTGGTTCTCATCCACATTAGCACCTTCAGAATGGCTTCTAGTTTTTCCTGATGAGAAACTACCAGTCATAGGTGGGGAATTACACTCATCACTTGGCAGATACCTGAGCTGGGAAATCCCCCCCTCCTACCCTCTAGAACATGGAGTCCCTTGGTTTCCAGTTTCTCTGTAGAGATTCCATGAACATCTTGCCTTTGCACTGCTGTAAATACTAGGAAACCTACGGGGCTGTGCTGCAAAACACAGCTGACAACATTTAAATCAATGTGTCAAGCAAGCCAGAAGCATTTTGCTTTGACCAAAGAACTGGAACAACCAGGAAGAAAAGAGTAGAAATATCACATTGATTAAAAATGGATAAAGTTTCTTATAATTTTTCATTTTCATTATATTTAGTCCAGGTACGGTAATCATCCATTTAATTTCTTATTCTTTACAAAAAAAGACCACCCCCTAATACCGCACACAGAGAGAAAAGGCAGGCAATTTATTCTTTAACATATTTTTCTTGAACTGACCATGACCTCACTGGGTGTATATTTCTCTCCACTTGACATTATCACAGAGTGAAAGAGTAGTTTTACCTTGCACATAAGGCTTGAAAAGAGTAAGTCATTGATCTCGGTTTTCATTTCTGCCACAAAGGAATGCACAGGCATTTTTTCTTCCACAAATGCGGATTTGGGTGAAAGCCAGCTTTACTTCCCTGGTAATATATACCACCAGTTTGTGTGTGACTGGCAAGCGATGCTCTTCCCCATGAAACAGGAGAGCAGTGGCATTTGTCCTGGCATGCCTTTGACATTTTCCACAGCAAGGGGCAGATAATATCAAACTCTTGCTCATCCATTCAACTTCCTGGGGAGAAACAGACTTCAAAAAGTAAACCCAAGTTAAAACAGACTGTTAGACAGTTGTCCTAAATGCTGCAAGAGAAGTAAAAAACTGTATAAACCTATCAAAGCGCAGTGACAGACTTTATCTTTGATTTGCCCTTGTCAGTCCTTGTCTGTGCAATTACAGACCACCCTCTGCTAGGGCAAGGCTTGCTCCCAGAGTCCTGGTGAGGTAATAGATTTGGGTTTGGTCCTCCAACAGACACCCCCAACAAAATCTCTACACTGAAGAAATACAATATTTGAAAGCTTTAATGTGTCACCTATTGGCAATAGAAACAAGCATCAGCAAAAGCAAGGCTGAGCATCCCATGGGGTCCATCTATTACTAACTCCCCATGTACCAAATCCTCTGGAAAACTCAAACAACCAGGGGGTTCACAATAACTTCAAGTGTCCCCATATCCATGGGGCAGCCTGATGATTACAAGCTGTGTAGCCCCTGTTGAGGGAAGTCTCTTGAAATAGTACTGAAGTTGAATTCCTAAAAATGCATTGATTCCGCACAAGACTGACCTTTCAGTCTGTGCTGAACTCAGGATGCTCAGATGGACAAGCGGAATTTTGTGCTAAACATTTGCAACGTTGGCCCATTTAACTAAGCAGGGGCTGCATTGCAAATCCATCCTGGAGCTACAGGTCCTGCTGCTGAGGGAAGCAAGCCAAAGGCTGGAGATGCCAGCAGCAGTGCTTGGCATGCCTTGGGTTGGGTCCGCTGATAAGGCAGGATCTGCCCGCTTCCCTCCTGATCGTTCAAATGGTATTTCATTCCTTTCTAAAACCATGACACTTCAAACCAATTATTTAGTACCAACAAGCAACAGAGATGTCTTTTATAGCTAAGGCACCATTATTTATATTAAATCTCCTACAGTTCCTTTTCTAATAAAGTATATTTTACTCTGGGTTGTTTCAGTGAATTTGTGTGCTTGCTTGACAATTCACAACAGTTGCAACATGAAGCCATAATTCAGCCATATAAACTCATATTAAAATGATAAATTTGGAGAATCTTAATCTTTGCCCTAACCTCTGTGAGTTCAGGATATATATTTTTTCATTCTCTCATTATGATCAACTCCTCCTTTCATTTACTGTATTTAGTCTCCAGGCTGCAGATCCATATGGGTTTATACCCATGCAATACTGCAAGGTTTCACTGAACTCCACAGTGTGCAATGCTAAACATGTACCTAGCATCAGTTTGTCAACTCTTTGCAACAGAATTTAATTTTCTATGTATTTGGACGCTGCTTTGTACATGTGGCTGTTGTTATCTATGGGCAAGTAAAATCGCTAAGATGTAAAAATTGCTGATAATAATCCCACATAATCATAGAATCATAGAATAGTTAGTGTTGGAAAGGAGCTTAAGATCATCCAGTTCCAACCCCCCTGCCATGGGCAGGGACACCTCACACTAAACCATGTCACCCAAGGCCTCATCCAACCTGGTCTTGAACACTGCCAGGGATGGAGCATTTACAACCTCCCTGGGCAACCCATTCCAGTGCCTCACCACCCTAACAGGAAAGAATTTCCTCCTTAGATCAAATCTAAACTTCCCCTGTTTAAGTTTGAACCCGTTACCCCTTGTCCTATCACTACAGTGTGGTTCGGTTGATACCCTGGAGGGAAGGAATGCCATCCAGAGGGACCTTGACACGCTTGTGAGGTGGGCTGATGCCAACCTCATGAAGTTTAACCATGCCAAGTGCAAGGTCCTACACCTGGGTCGGAGCAATCCCAGGCACAGCTACAGGTTGGGCAGAGAAGAGATTCAGAGCAGCCCTGCAGAGAAGGACTTGGGGGTGTTGGTCGATGAGAAAATGAACATGAGCCGGCTTCAGTGTTCGTATCCTGGGCTGCATCAAAAGGAGCGTGACCAGCAGGTCGAAGGAGGTGATCCTGCCCCTCTACTCTGCTCTCGTGAGACCTCACCTGGAGCATTGTGTGCAGTTCTGGTGTCCTCAACATAAAAAGGACATGGAACTGTTGGAACAAGTCCAGAGAAGGGCCTTATGTGGTGCATGTTCAAACACAGAATATACATGCATAATCTAGTTGCAGTTTGTAAAGTAGAGAATCCAAGATATAAACAGGATCTAGCATAAGATTACTGTCAAGAAAAGGGTGAAGCAAAAAATGACCCAGAGCTGAACCTCAATGACCTCTCATCTGTCAATAGAAGTATGAGAAGACACAATGCCAGAATTTCTGCATAACAAACACAATAAATTTGACAAGAACAGGAAAATAATCAGCTGCTAACCTGGGGTAAATCAAATTAAACCTTCACCACCTGAATGTTTTTCAATGAATGTGTTTTGCAGGTAGTTACTTTACTTAGCATTACAAATTTAAGCTAGAATATGTTGCATATAAGCACATCCATATTTCATGCACCTCTGTGTATGTTCATAGCATTATCATATAAGTGGTACAGATTTCTTACCTGTCTGTAATGTCAGTGTTTTCATTTCAATGTTCCTTAATGCTATGCAGACTACAGGAACTCACAAGATCATCACAACTTGTACCTAACAAATATCCTTACTATATTTTTTTTCCTCACTGGATGTTCTTAGTGGTTTTGCCTTGATTTTTCACATCGAGCCATGTCCCCCCAGCTAAACTATAACTCTAATATGGGCTAACTTTGTAGCATCTTTGCACAACTGAAAGATCATAAATTGCAGGTAGGTTGGATGCAGTGGGGCAGAGCACTGGGTTTCAGCTAGCCTATGCCTGGTGGCCTTCAGATAGTCAGTATCATGTGATTTACTCCTATCTGATTTTCAGATGTCTGAGTTTTCTGAGAGAGAATAGAAGGAAACTTGATTGAATGTAAATGATGTTTTCATATGATAATGTATTACTTGGCTTGGACTGAGAATACAGTGGCACTAGGTGCATTTGAGATGCAAAAGAAAACAAAAATCCTTACACTGAAGAATTTATAGCCTGAAAGAATGAGTCTTGGAGTCTCTCCAAGAAAAAAAAAGAAAAAAAACTCCTCTTGGGAATAAATTGCAAGATATATTTATGAGAAAGATTTTCAGGATATTATGTCTCATAACAGTAACTTTTAGGAAACTTTGGGCTCCCACCACATAATGGGAGTGCTGGGCAATGCCACTCCTGATGCTAACCTTGTGAGAGCCCTGTAGCAGAGACTGTGCAGGTCAGACCGTATCAAGGGAAAACATACAGCTAACTTTAAACCACTGCTGAAACTTAGGGAATGTTGTACGTGGAAGTCAGTGCTGAAGTTTTTGGGGCTTTCTTCTCTTTAACTTCCCAGTTGGAGATGGGTCTGAGAAGAGGGCTCTGAAACACACCACACATTGGGTCGTACTCATTATTCAGTACGGATGCTTAAAGTGTTCCTAAAAGGGGAAAAAAATTTAAACCAAAAAACCTCACTCTCCTTTGTTTGCAGGTCCTCTAAATCAATGTAGTATTTGGCCTTTGTACTGCAGTCTCTTGGGTACAAACCTGTCTGCATCCATGTTCCTGAAGTAATTTGCTTCATGCTGGGCATTTGTTTTGCTCAAATGTGAAAAACAGTTGTGCTTGGAGCCTTTGCCATGCTGCTATTTGCTATGCTACTAAACGTGTGGCACTGCTGGGGCAAGCTGCCTATAGCAGAGTGGCTGCTGCAAGGTTCACACATCTGGAACTGCTGTGTCTTCATGCCTCACTCCTTCATATGGGATCCAGCAGAGTCCACCTTTGTGTTAAAATGGTAAGACCAGGAAAGAATTTGGCCACAATATCTGTAGTACTATATATAACCCATGTGGAAAACTAATCCAGCTCAGTGGAGCATGCATTATTAGTTAATGGGATATTACATCCCATCTATTTGCTTTTAGCATCTTTTAAAACAACATAATTATGCCAAATGCATAGTTAGGGTGGGATTTACAGGAATGTTCACCCTAATGTCTCCCTGCAAGCAAAATACACTGCAAGATTTAAGTAGAAACAGCAATACACAAAAATAAGGATTCCTGAAGAGGACAAGCTGTCGAAAGGATGCCCTTTTTATTGCCAACATGTTGAGCATGTGCTGTCAATGTCTTGTATGTGACTACATCGGTTTAAACAAGCAGGAGTCTGGTGGAGAGCAGAAAAGCCAGCAGAAAGAATGATTTAAAATGAACCGTCCTTCAGCAACTGCATAAGGGCTGGTTGGAGCCATAGCCTGAGTAATTGGATCACAGACTCCACCTCGAGCCCTTGCTGAGAAGCAGAACTAGCTCTGGCCAAGCTCACAGCCAGGGAACTCAAAGACAGAAAAATATCAGCAAGGCTTAACTGGAGATACGTGGCCCTGGTAGTAGATGAGCTGGATCTGAACACAAGTGACTTATCTGAGACAGAGAGAAGGTTTTAGGTGAGACGGATGTGTATAGACTGTGTATTGCTTTGAAAGCACTTTCTAAGCTTTGCTCCTGCTGCAAAACAGAGAGTGTCTCTCTGTTATTGTTTTATTGCAGATCAGCAGTGAGCTGTTGAACTACACCTTTCCATCATCCCCACTGATTTGGTTCACATTACAGTGTGGTCCCTGGGGAAGTAAACATTGGGATGAAATAGTCCTGGACGACATGCTCAGAGGTATGCAGTGTACTCCTAGCGGTAATGGAAATCAGTTAATAGGCCACATTAGAGCTATGCCGGAGCAAAATCCCTTGAAATCAGTATTGTCCCCAGCAGCAACTGTTTGCTCTGTAAATCTGCTCCAATTGGACTGCACTGTTTCCTAATGTAATCAAGCCATACTGATACTGCAAGAGTCTGCCTGGTAGTCACAGATGCCCCCACAATGGATTTGTGAAGGGAAGCAGCTCTTGTGCCCAGTCCCAGTTAGACACAGACATAAGACTGGGGCATTCGTAGTGATATAGCCCCCTCTCTAGTCTTAAGCAGAAGTGAATAACAGAGAGAGGAAACAAATGTCACCTCTTTAATCCTCTTAGTCATAATTCACCCACCAACAAGATTAACACCCCTGCTTAACTTCTTCGGAAGAAATGCACTCCCATAAAACTCAGCTCTATTCAACAGAAGATCAAGAGTGATGAAAAACATGGGGTAGGTTCTACTGTAGCTTTCTACAGTAGAAGCACTCTTGAGAGGTCACAAAAACCCAATTCTTTTCAGCAATTTAAAGTTATAGACCTCCATGATGATAATTACTTGGATTTCACAATAAACATACCCTTCTGATAGAAGCAAACATATTATTTGGTCAACAGTGAAATTGTTTAGTGGAAAACAACCAGCTCCTGTAAAAGAATGCTGCCAACTCTGCCTGCCCTGTAGCACAGAAGCCAAAAAAAATTATCTAGTGCAAAGAAAGAACTCTAAGGGTGAAAATTATAAAATATAATGATATATCTCTCGTGAGCATAAAGATTATAAAAAGGGGGTACTCATAAATAACAAAAAAATGTTCTCATGCACTTTATAGTGTGTGGTGTTCCACTACTTCTCACTTATACAGTTTAATTAATAATAATGCCACCTTCACTGATCCTACTATCCGATATAGACTCAGGGTGTACCTCTAGAACAGAAGTAAAAATTCTGTTAATCAAACTGCAGGAATAATGCTACCTTGATTAGGTGTCTGCCCTTTAATAATCAACCAGAGCCAAACATGTGGCTTTACAGATGTGAACATCGTTAAGTAGGTCCAAAATGCTACTCTGGATCCAAGGAGACTCTGAGCAACATCAATAATGTTCCGATTTAAACAAACAAAAAGCTCCCCAAACCCCCCCAAAAAACCCAGCGCACTCTGCCGCAAAAGAGAGCACTGTTAATTTTTATCTTCCCTTTGTTTTCCTAATAGCAGAATTAAAGAAGGAATCACTGAACTTCGCAAGTGCCATGAGCTGACTCCATCTCTCCTTGGTCCAAGGGCAGGAGCCCAGTGCCCACCTCCGGGGATACTTTTCCAGCCTGTTATGGCCACCTCAACCCAAAGCATCAATGCACATACAGTCCAATCTGCTGTAAATCTCACCCCAAAGCCATCAGAGATCATAAAGAGGAATAAATATCAAATAATAAAACCACTCATAACACATATACATGCTACCAAGTTTGACCATGGCAGCAGGAAGGTAATATTTGAAGTTTACAGAAAGAAATTCAAGTAAGCTTTAAGTCAATCACAAGTGACTGAAAACCACCTTGGTCCAAATACATGTTCAGAAAGGTCACAGCTGGTGTAATTATCCTTTCTAGACCTAGCATGCTTTCAGCTGTGTGCTTAAGACTGCCAAGAGCTGACACTCAGAATGCCTAAGTAACTGCCACCTTATTAAAAAAAAAATAAAATTAACGTATGGGTCGTTAAAAAAATTATGATTTAATGATACTTCAGGTTAGCAAAGAGGAAATAATTTCCTTCAGAAAGCAGCTGGAAGATTTTTTCAAAACAAAACTCTCTCTTTCCTCGGCAGAAGTTCCTGCCTGCAGAGACAGCCCTGGTCAGAAATACAAACAAGATTTCACATTGAAAGGGATCATGTGTGAATGACATTCTGATGGAAAGAGAATAGAAAAACAAAGCCTTTAAAATGTTAATTATATCTCAAAGGAAGAGTAAAATCAATAAATATTATTTCTGAAAAAAACCCACAGTATCCAGCAGAACAGATATCTGATATAAAATAAATGATCCAAAGTCCTGTGTTATAAGAATGGTAATTTCAGAAGTTTGCTACTGTTGTGGGGATGGGTTCCTTTTATTTATTGTTATCGCCATGGCGGTCTTTAGCTACCTCTTTGCAGATAGCGCTTGTTACAATTGGCTCCCTTGGTTCCACCCTGTGCTAAAGACAGGCAGCCCCAGCAAACTGCAATGATGTGACCGAGCATGAGCCTAAAGCCAAAATCATAAGATTTTAATGGTGACCTACAGTACTCCTAAAGCAGGAGGTAATGAACTCAGAATCTATAGGGGTAGAGATTACTTTGGACAGAGTAAAAGGCAAGGGGAGAGGTTAGTCAGAAATGTCAGAAGTATTAGCTGCAGAGAAATATAGTAAGTGAATCAATGAGAATAGAGCTACTGGGTAAAAAGATAAAATGGCTAATAAAAGGGATATGCTACTGACCTCCAACATAGGAAGGAGCTGATAATGAGATAAGTAAAGCTTATGAAGATAATAAGGGTGTAATTATGGTTGAGTTCAAACTATTAATTGTATATTAGGAAACCCCCAAGATATATATAGATATAAAATTCTGGATAGCCAGTGGTAAATGATTACCTTTTAGTCCAAAGTGTAAGAGGCTCAAATGATACCAAAAAAATATGGCTGGATTTGAGTTTAACTTATAACCCAACAGTGGGACTGCATAAACCATTTTATTCGTAATTCTTAAGAAGCACACAAGAAGGCACAGAGAATATGCAGTGATTTATCCACTGCAATTTCTGTTGCCACCAGGCTGCACCGAGATGGGGACCATAAGTGTAGAGGTGTAATGGGATACAGCCTTTGCCTGATGAACACATACTCCAGAGACCCAAACATACTAAGGAAAAAAAGGGGAATGGGACAGGGTGAGTTTCTTGTCCAGTTCTTTCCTCAGGACCCGTAAACTAACTCACAGTGGGTATTTACTACAGGTCAACAGCATATACAGGGCTGAATGCTACAAGATCACCCGTTGGCTTCCTGCAAGCAAGTTCTGTACATCCTTAGAGTGTTACATTTTGTTTCCTCATTTTTTAATTTAATTTTTTAAAACATGAAGCAAAGGATACTGTCCACTACTGAAGATGTCAAATCAGACAGATTAGCCAGCAGTGCATGACAAATCCTGTGTTTCTTGGAGAAGTACAAGTAAGCCTCAGGGCCATATTTTTAGAGGAGCTTCATCTCAGGCTCCCACATCAATCCTGCAATCAACTGACACTGAGAATAGTAGGATTTGATTTCTTATCATCTAATCTGTGGGTGCAAACAACAGCCTTGCACTGAGAACCTCTGAGCACTTACAGTTCCCATCGATTTCACTTATACTTGCTATTTGTGCTTACAAATCAGGGAGATGCTTGATCTTTAAGTTCTATAATTTCCTCCTGCAATTGGTTGTACTCACAAAATTGCACCTGCTGTTGATTGCCAGAGCAGATTTAAGGGCTGGTTCTGAAGATGCAGGCTATGATTTCAGACTAACTTTCAAGGGATGTTGGAAGAAAAAGAAAAAACACATAGAAATGGGAGTCATGCTTTAGCAAAAACAACAGATACATTATTGAATAAAATGAAGATGACAGACAACATGCAGTCTTAATAGATGCAGTATGCAGTTCTACCTGGAAAATAAAAACAAACATAGCCCAGAGAAACACTTTTCTGAATAACCATCAATCAGAGAGTGGCAATAAAAGGAAAAGAAATAAATGCAGATCTCAAATATTAACATCTAAACTCTATTTTGTCCTAGACAGAGCATAAATAACTGTGTATTACATAGCACATGTAGCACTGTGTATGCAAGAGAGGAACTTGTATGGACAAATGCCGACTGAATTGCATAAACTGTAATTGTTTCTCCAACATTCTGTGATCAAATTAGGTATATAAACAAGTGCATGATTCTGCATTTATACTGCTAAAAAATTCCATCCTTCCATTGTTTGGTGTGGTTATAAAACACTGGGACATGTGTAACTAAAGGATTAAACAAGATTTTTTTTTTTTTTCCTCCTAAAAGCACTTCTTAGGTAACAAAAAATACAGAAATAGTGGAAAAGAGGTCGTGGTAAAACGACTTAACAAACATGAGTCATTTATTAATAGAGTACAAGTGCATGCTCTGAAAGGGACAGGCAGGAACTTACTGGGGACACAGGGCAGTGAATTATTTAAGTGAAATGCATTTTAGGACCATGAAAGCTGCAGCTGGAAAAAGGCTGTTAGACCACTTTGTCTGTACTCTGCCTCTAACCCAACAAAAAACTCTTCGTGCTGATCCAAATCATTCATTTTTAATGCTTTATTCACTGGTTTTAAATGTTCCAAATGATGATGGACTTCTTCCCACTTTAGGAGACAAGTCTACTCTCCAGGTGAAAAAAACATAATATATATATATATTAATATAAAAATACAAATCCCCCACAGAAGTAACTGAAATCAAATCTCTTCTCCTGCCAGCATCCCATGGCTGCTCTTCTATTCCTTCTGAAATGTCACACTGCAGAGAAACCTTCAAAGGGGCATGGTGAAGAACTACAACAAACTAAGAAAGCCTTATGCCTAAGAAAACCCCTTCAGTTTATCTTCCAGTTAACTTATTTTTCCAGGTAGTGGCAAGTAGACAAGAAATGAAAGCTTGAAGGGAAAAAAGTCTTCAGAGAAGGTGAGCTAAAACTTTGCATAAAACATGAAGATAGAAGCAACACATAGGACACCAGCATTAATATGCTCAAACCTCAGTATCAGATGTGCCTTGTTTTCAACTCAAAACCAGATCTTCAGGGTCCATTTTCGATCTGAAGCTCATGTTGATTTCTTCTCCCATTTTCTCTCTTTTCACACTTACAAATAGCAAAGAAATTTTAAGTCAAATTGGGCTCACAAATCATCAATTCACCATTTTTATCAGACTCCTGCAAATTTAACTTGTTTGAGCTTGTGTGAATGAAAGTGAGCCAGTGCGTGCCTAAAGCTAAGGTCCAACAGTTACCCTGTACTCCTGCCTGGTTTCCATCGCATATCGAATGATCAGGGAACATACATTTTGTTGCTGACATGGACAAACAGAGCTCTGAGCACAAACAGAGGCTGACCTTTTGCCATGAGTTTGTCTTTCCAGAGGAAGACTGTGCCTTAAATAAGAATATCAATAATAAAAATATTTCACCATGCAATGTACTTTTGGGTAGGTAATCAATAAGTGGTTAAACTTCTAAAGGCTGTGCCATATGGGAGGTCAGACAAGTTGACCCAGTGGTCCATTTAGTTTTAGGTATCTAACGAATCCTCAAATGTTGTCCCTGTGCGTCATGCACCACGCACCACCTTGTTTCCTCAGCAAGGCCTTCTGCTACAGGGAACTTGTTGCCTCCCTGTTCAGATGTGTGTGAGACAAATTTTGCAAGCTAACTAGGTGTGGTGAAGAAACTGAGGGTTGAAAAAAATGCATGAAGAAAAGACTAAACAAACACCATAATTATCCCAGAACATTTTAATGCTTGTGATTTGAAGAAATTAATAATTAAAAGTGGCCATAAGAACTCAGATAAAAACTGTGGGTTTATTTTTTAAATCAACTCCAACGCTGAAGTAGCTCATCCAACAAAACCAGGGAAAAGGACATGGCCAAGGCTTTTCTGGGCCTTCACACCATTTACACAGGTTAGCTTGTTTATTCCAAAAGGGAAATGAGCCAGTGAGCAAAGCTCTTAACCCTGTAAGCGCTTTGCCCCAAGGTTGAGAGCAAGAAGAGTTCTCAATCACCTGATTACAAGCAGCTCATTCAAAGTCTGAACTTACATAGTCAAGCTTAGAAGCTCCTGATTTTATTGTATCAATTAAAAAAATCTGAAACCCAACAAAACCAGAGATGTGGATTTTCAATGAGACTTAAAAATG
This sequence comes from Pezoporus wallicus, assembly GCF_028554395.1. Lineage (NCBI taxonomy): Eukaryota > Metazoa > Chordata > Aves > Psittaciformes > Psittacidae > Pezoporus > Pezoporus wallicus. Next base: position 1,964,598 of record NW_026636866.1, on the reverse strand, counting down.
CTGTTCTTAACATCTCTTTATAGTCGCGAAAGGAGAATAACAAGCTTCTTAGTATTTATTTGTCTCCATATTTGCCTTGCACTTTTGAACACTGCACAGTAAACCCCCAGGGTTGAATTTTCTTTTGCCTGCATGATGGATCACCAGACATACAATTCCCATTATTGTTAATGGCAGCTGTGTGTCAAATTACTACACATGGCATTTAGATGCTAGTCCTCTGAGCTACCCACTTCCCTCTTGCAGTACAAGCACATAGAAAAATACACCCAGATATTGTTCCTTTTGAGGGTTGTTAGTTGGGAAGATTTGTGAGATAAAAAATTTGCTGAAAGATGTTATTACCTTAATACCAAAAAACTACACGTAATTTTCACTTTTTACTGCAGAGCCATCAATACTCTATATTGTGAAGAGGTCCAGAAAATGCCAGGAAACAAAACTTAAAGTTGATCCATAGGCCACCACCAGTGATAATTCGGGGGAACTCTGCTAGAAGTTAACACCAGTATATGAGACATAAAATGCTATTGAGACTGGGGTATTTTTCTTCCTTATTCTAGTACTATCTTCCAAAGAAATAGCCTGGCCTTGAAACTGCTGAATAGATGAATCAGGAAGTCACAGAAAGGGCAGTCATTATTAGAGACATATATGTTACTTTTGCCTTTGACATGGAATCAAAGCTGCTTGTTTGTGTATCAGAAACAACACAAGAAGACAGCTCTCCTCCTCCAGCATCACGCAGCACAAGTGGGTCCTGCAGTGCAATGCCACAGGACCAGTCCCACTGCTACAGTGGGCACACCCCAGGTGCAAGTCAGACGTAGCGGATGAGGGTTGTTATCAGCTTTTTGATTATATGCTTTTCTGCCTTTAGAGGTGAGTACAAGAAAATTGCTGTTAAACCCTTCAGGTGTCTTTTCCTCTCTTCTTCCTCTACACTACCACGTTTTCACACTCTGGCAGTCCAATTTTAGTCAACCTACTGGTGTTCAAAGGAAAATTGAAACAAACATGCATCTGCTTATAGCTGCAGCCTGTTTTGTTTAAAATATAAGTAGCCATCTGTAAGGGGAATAGACAGGTTACCGCTCTAAGCTATGAAGTATTCATAAAAAAGCCAATGCAAAGCCTCACCTTTGCCCCTTAAAATAGACAATGCTTTGATTGTGTCCCCAGAGACAAGTTCCAGTGTTAGAGAGGATAGTAAGTAGCTTACTCTGTCGTTAATATGTGATTATGTCATCTCTCTTAGCTCTCTTCTATTAAAGAGACTGAAGCCTACATATCTGAAAATTCCTATTTGAAAGGAAGTTGGGGGATTTTTTTGCCCCAGTTTGTGAAGTAGCTCAGTTGTAAGATGAACTGAATGGAGATTTTCAGGGACAAGTTTCTACGGCTCTTTTGCAGGAATCCTATTTAATAAGCTTCAGAACAGGAATTCTTCATCACATAATTTATCTTTATAGAGAACGAGGGAAGAGACCCCACTGCCACTGGTGCTTTCCTTTTGATCTGCAGAAGGACAGTTGTTTAGGAAATACTTGTTTCTAAACTCATTACATCCTTCACTGGAGCTGCACTGTCAATTGCACCTGAATAAGTCTGGAAATTTACCCTGCTGCAGCCTCAAAGCCGCAAGCCTCTTCCCTCTTGAAATGGAAGAGAAACAGATCATTTTCTTCTACAACACACTAATAAAACCTTGGCAGCATCTGTCTGCTGAGCTCAAGTCGATCCCTGTTACTACCAAGCTGAATTCCTGTTTGCAAGGATTATGTCAGATGTAAATCCCTTCTAACCTGGTTGCACAGCTAGAAATCCAGGCCAAGCCTCAGTTAGCATTTGAGACCTCTACCTTGTCAAACACAGAGGTCTTGAAAGATCTCACTGCAACAATAGTGAGATACAAAGCCTCTAAATGCTGTAGATCATGCCAACATCTCAAGAGGACTGTTGAACTCATTGTTCACTGTCCAAAAGTCCTTGGGAGTTTACGGTCTTACGCTATAATCTAAATCTTTTCATTTGAAGAGATGCTTCATGATGGATAGTGTAAATTACTTTAAAGTAACTTTTAGGCAGCCAGAATTCATGGTCTAGATAAATTTAACCAATGCCTTTTTAAGTGCCTTTATGAATTAACATTTTCATAGTTCCCTCCTGGAACCTGCAAGAAATAAAGGTCTACTGGTGATTATTTTCCTACTTTCCAATGTCCCAAGTGGACTTTTTTATTATTATTATTAAGATCCAGGGTAGAAGATATCCTGTTTATCTAGCTGGCATGTTAATTGCCACTAACTTGAGACCATTTTTCTTATTTTACAAAATAGATGTTCTGAAACCCGTCAATTCTTGTTTTAGGAAGAGAGTGAAAAAAAAAAATAATCCTTCCAAAAGGTTTTTCAGACTTAAGGAACTGTGGATTTGAGGAAGAAATGAGCAGAGGCACTTCTGTTTCAAAGTTTTGGCCTAAAAACGGCTCTCACATGAAATCATCAAGTCTGTGGCTCTGGGGTGCTTCACATAGATTTTCTTGGTCGTATTTTTCATAAGAATATTAAACATTAGCAAACCAGCACTCAAATTATTGGCCACTGTTAATCTTCTGTTTCAGATGAGTCACTTTTGACTTTTATTAGGAGGTGGGAAAATCTCTTTCATCTAATTCCCAGCATCTTCATTCATGCATGACAACTTGTCTCCATTCTCCGCCTCTGCAGTATGTGTGAAACAAGATGTCTCAGAAGTCTAATTCTAGAATCCAAGTACTGAGCCTAAAAAATTGCTGAAGTTTCTCATATATTTCTGTATCAGAGGCTAGAATTATTAATAGTGATAAAACACAGAGCCCTTTGCCCACTGCTTCTCTTTAGGTAGAGATACAGTGACTTTTACAAGAAATTGGCTTCCAAATATTCTATTTGAAGGGCTAGAGAAGAATAAGGGGTCTAATCTTTCAAGGACATACATAACTTAAGCCTTGTGCCTGCCAGCAGACTTCAGTAGGACGAGTGAAGAGGATACATTCAATTGTATGTCTGGGATGTTGCAGAATCAAGGCCTAAACTCTGGTGGTTGAAAGATGATCTAAATTGTGAGACTTCATGGAAGTGGCTAAATAGCTCTTCCCAAATGCAGCTTGACTTCTGCCTTGTAAGACGATAATGGCAGTGTCAGTTAACATTCATGTGTCTGCAAAAGAGAACTGGAAAGTAAAAGGAATGCCAGGCTGAGCAGAAAAGTCACTGTATTCTAAAGAGGCTGGTGATATGTTTCCCTACGAGGACTGCCTGCCTTGATATTTCTGACTGCCCAGGTCAACCCAAGACATCTGCCTGGGCCAGTCCTTGCAGTCCCCAAGAATAAAGGGCACTACTTAAGGACAGACCTTAAACTTCCAGAGCACAGAGGTGTACAAGTAGATCTGTTCCATTAAGGGCTGACTAAAGTTGGCTGAAGACTTTTGATGGAGTATCTTTCTGTTCAGAAACTTCAGTATGCCAAAAAGTAAACCAGCTTTTACAGCAAATTCATCAAAGTATCTGTGGGGGAAAGTTTCTAACGTCCAAGATGAAGTATTTTGAGAGAAAGAGGTAAACAGCTATTTGGGCCACTTACTTAAGAAGTGGGAAATGATCTTGGAAACATAAAGCTGTTCTACATCCTACAGGCATTTCCCTGCCACTGCCCTGGAGCAGAACTCCAGTCTCTCTTTTGGGGCTGCTCCATGTGGAGAGGCAGCTGCATGAGCACACGATAGCTCAGCCCAAGTCTGGCTTCAACTCTCATCTCCCACACCCTGGATGAGTGCCTACCATCACAGAAATGCTCCTTTACAGTCATATTCTTTCAGCTCTTATTTTGGGGAAAAATTCAAGAATACGCTTCTGTAATTCCACTAATGAAGAAAATCCATAAACTCTCGATGGACCAGAGAAACAATTTCTCACCACATCCACTGCACATACAGCTATTATCCAAACACGTGCCTTTGAACTTCTGTTCAACAACTCCTGCAGAGACCAGTTTTCCTCTGCAGAGGTCTGCCCTATGTATTCAAATTATGATCTTTTCAAACGGGTTTCCTCTTACTGGCTGTACGGGGTGTCACCGAACTCTGAATGCACTACACTCTCACCCGTCACTGCTGGTGACCTACTGTGCAGTTCCACCTACACCTGCGCTCAAACCATATTTTTGGCAAGTAATTATTTCTTCTCCTATTTCAGAGGAAGTAAACTGGTGCATGGTGAGAAATATTTCATCCTAATTTTTGCTTTCATGTATTTTTGTTTGGAGGAAGAGGGACATGCTAAAATACTGGCTTAGTTGCACACCTGAAAAATTAACAAGCTAAAATTCTTTTTTTGGTAGGCTTGATTTCAGTGAAGCCATATATCAGAAATCATTCTGACTTCACTTTCTCATTCTCCCTCACACACATGGTCTTACTTAGAAAATTTGCTTAAGTTCTAGAAAACCTCCACAGTTTTGGTAAACCCCCAGTGGATCTCCTGAGGGAAGTTTCTGTTAAATGATGTATCTTTATTCACCTCACTTAGAGTTTCTAAGAATAGGATTAATTAGTTTTAGACATCCCACTACCAAAAGGTTAAGTTCTTCTTCATTAGGAATGACCTCATCTTGTCTTCAGTCTCACACTGCTATCACCTGTAACGACACACCAGAGAGGCATCAGTCGTACCATGACTGAAAAGGCTGTTGGATGACTTGTTTATAACCAAAGCTTTAATTCATTAAATAATGGAGAAAACAACTTTTTAATGCAAGATGTGTTACGCCTTTGCAGACTGACTGCTTGTCTCATTGCTGCTATCACATTGGGGGCTAATTTAATGAATAATTAAATAATTTAGCTTTTAACTAAATTAATCATTTAGTTAATTCATTAATAATAATCCATTGCACTTCTATGGTGCCTTCCAGGCTAAAATATCAAAGTATTTCGCAAGCATTATGGGGAAGTTCACCCTTCCTCCTCCCGCACATAGCCTGGGCAAATGGATTTTGTATGATAAACTATATTAGTCAGCTTCAAAGACAGAAGGACACCAGTTTTGAATATGTGGTTGAAGGCAAGGAATGGTTCAAACAACCAGCTTGCCATTTTCAGCTGAAGTAGCCTTTCCTCTCAAAAGCCCTTTTCTCTTGCTAAAACAGCACGTGTGATGGGAAGCAGAATGGTACAGCACTGGGATATGTAGTGCAGGTTTGGGTTCTTGCTCTGCTAGAGACTTTCTGGGCAATCCATAGTCCCCAAATGCCTCAGCTGTCCACTGACACAACAGGATGGGTGCAAACAGCTCCTCAATTCAGGAAAAACACACTTAAGGCTGTGAGGATTTTGCACACTATAGTGAAGAAACCAAGCTGCAAATTTGCAAGTGCCAGCTCAAATTGATTAAGCATCATCCCCATGAATTCATGGCTCTGCATCTCATATCCTTGCATGGGGGAAAAATCGAGACAAAGGTCTGCTAAATTCAGACAGCAGGCTGGTGGCAGAACCTGGCACAAACCGAATATTTCTAGTCCTTTGTGTGCCCAGTTGATCCACACTCAACTCACATCTCAGCCAAATACCAACCCTTCCCCCTAGCTGAAGCCAAGATCTACCTGGGGGCCATTAAATTTTCAAGTCATTAGTAATATTTTCCTCATCAACACCCCATTGTTCCTCTTATTTTTCTCTCCTGGATACCTGAATAACCTGTGAAGGTAGTTTCCGTATATTTAATGCCATTTTTCAGTTTGTAATAATTTTAGTGTCTCAATCTGTTTCAACAAGGTGCTATTTTTAATACAGAACAGAAATTAATTTTTTTTCATATGCATTGAAAGAAGCTGATTACATGGAACACTGTGGCCTGTTGTGCAGGGGCACAATTGTGAATAACTTTGCTCTTCTTTTTTTTTATTTTTTAGGCTTAAGAAATGCAAAAATTCTTAATGACCCTCCATAGTGACTATCTATCTATCTAAAGGAAAAAGAAAACATAAAATAAATCAGTATTGAGGGAGAATAAACTGACAAGAAGCCTAAGGGATCCAACTGTGTAATCCTGAAGGAGGGAGAAATAGAACAGCTTAAAAGAGCTATTGTGTTCTGAAGTGAAGACGTGGTGGTGCAGTATTTAACAAGGGAAGAATGGAGGCTGAACTGATGTGAAAATGGGGGGTAACATGGTGGCCCAGAAGGCCCTGGGAGAGATGCACAGCATAAGCCTGTTCCCACCTTCCCAAACAATGTGATGGTCGAGTACACAATTCAAGATCTCTAAGGGGATGACGGTGCAGAACAAGCACGATGAAACGCTTTTGACACCTACTTGGGAAGACAGCAGAGGAGGAGAACATCTCTGAGAAGTGGACAGTGGCAGTGCTTATTAACAGCCATAATGCTTATGAAGATACGAGTAGCATAAAAACTTCTGACACTGCAAATGCCAACTTCGAAAGTGTTGAAAACACCCTGATTTTTTCAGAGATTGAAATTTTTATATGTGTACCAAAACCTTAATCTAGGGATGCTTGAGGGTGGACAGAAGTGTTGTACAGAGCACTAGAGAAACAAGAAAAGTACCCCTAAGTTTCCTGAGCATCAGCTTGATTGAGGACAAAACAGCTCGGAGGTAGATAATGCTCATTCAGTGCGAAACATTACGTACATCTTTAGGACTGGTAAAACTGCAAATCCTAAACACACGCAGGAAACAGAAGCCTTCAGCTTCATATCTTTGCAATCTTCATGCTCCACTCTAGACTTACCTGGCGAACCACCTCTAGACTACTATTTCAAGGAAAAATAATGGGAAGGACAGGAATGGTATAAATCTTCAATGATATAGCAAAAGTTTGAAACAGAACCAATCCTGCTTTCAAGAGAAGTGTAGGAGGAGTTGGGTGATCTACAACTGGTAGCTAAGGAAATACTGACAAAGAATAATACTGGCTTGTCTCTTTTAAGGCAGGTATGTACTTAATGCAAAGCTGCTGTTACCCTGAAATTTAAGCATTTGCTTATGTGCTTTGCTGGACAGGAATGTCATTATCCTCAGGTTGAGTATATGTTGAAGTGCTTTTTCTGAAGAGAAGCAGAGCTTGCAAAAAGCTTCAACCATAGCAAACGTCTAGTCTACTTACAGAGGAGCTACAGTATATCAGCTGAGGTGTTTCCTTAAACAAAAACTGTGAATCCTATAAAATAGCTAGGTTTTACAAAAGAGTGATGCAGGAGCACTCAGAGCAAATGAAGATCTATTTCCTAGACATTCAATTGGGATTCTCACCATGCTGTTGTATTTTTGACTGCTGCATATGCAGATAATATTTAGTAATTTAACAGTAAATGTTATCCACCTAGCTGCCGTCACTTGCTCCTTCCCTGGTAATTATTATAAAGAAGGAGAAACACAGCGAAAAGAGAAAGTTAAAATTACCTTTCTGAAGACATGCCACTGTACTGCCTTGCTCAAAAGATGAGTTTGCTAATTATTTGTTACTCTGAGTGCAGTGATAAAGGCTTGCTAATATGCCATAGAAGAGCTTTTTTTTCCCATGGTCTAATTAAAGACAAAGTGAAACTCATAGAAGTCTGGCTGGTCCTATGAAACATCCCTTGTTAGTTGTATCCAACAATTGCTATGAGGACCTATGAAATTTTTGCTAATGTACACATTAATGGATTTTTAGTAGCACCATTTGCTGCTCCAAAGGTCATGTATGTTGTCTATTTAACCTTGAAAAGCCCATTGGCTAAAAGTATTTAGGAATATGAGGTGCTTTTCTGCCTAATTTGTTCTGTAAGTATCAGATGGAAGATGTGTCATTTGGAAATGCAATATAGCATAACAGCTAGACAGTCCAGCATAGGATTTTTCAAACAGCTCTGCGTATTAGCCATCTTATTTATTGACCATCCAGACCAGAAGGTAAAAAGAAAGCAAACGCAATTCTTCATTTTGAAATACTGTAAGGTTACTATTGCAATAACTTTTAAAGCTACAAGTTTGAAAGGTAAGTGAATACAAAAGATCTTAACTGCTGAATTTTACACCAACATTATTTGGAACAGAATCCTTAGTCAAACCCAAATAAAAAATATAAAGTGAGGCTTGCATTTGCCCTATTTGGTCTTAATATACATCGCTTCTTAAATTATTAATTGACTAATGTTTGCTAAACTCTTTGAAGATAAAAAGTACTCAGAGTGTTAAACACTATACTTCTCACCATTATGTATGCTAATTTTTAGCGGTTCAGCACATAGAATACTGTTTGTTCATATCTAGAGGATGCTTAAAATTGTCTCATTTATACATTTTCAGGATGCATTTAATTTAAGCAGGTTAATGATTCCTGTAGCATATTGAGGACGCTGTCTGGCAAATAAATGAGCTTGGAAGCTGACTCACGTCAAGTAAATTGAGACTTCAGGATACTGTCAATTCCCAGTGACAGTAAAAATCTCAGATTAAATCCTGCTCCTGGGATAAACTACAGCAAACCTCCCTTGGTTGCACGAACATCAGAATTCCACCCCTTTTCAGACTGGGCACCTGTGTGTTTCTTAAAGGAGCCAGCATTGCCAAAGCTGAGCTCTCTGGCATTGGAAGCCCTCTCACAGTGAGGGAGAACAAGACCTCCTGACTTCCACATCTCCTGTCCCATTCTAACAGCATTAATCACACCTGATGTTTGTGTCCTGAAGCTGATCCAGAGAATGCTTTCACGCACTCCAATCTCAATTGGATTACTTGGATTTTACTTGGATTACTCAATTACTTGGACGAGATTATACGAAGAGGGTAGATGCACAGGACCTTATTTGCTGATTTCTGTGGAGAAGGGGAAAAAGCCACATTAAAGGTGATTAAAGAGATTACCCTCCTCCCCAGAGGTTAAGAACAAGCTTGAAAAAGTGCTAAAAAGACACTTGTAAGGACAAAGAATTGCTGCAATTCCCTTTGATGGAGAAGAATCAATGCTTAAGTAGATTTACCACGATCAACACAGACATTTGCATTTGTTCATGCACAAAGCTGAGATAACATACTGGAGTTTACAACATGTAAATAAACCTGATTATATTACAGCCTGGCAAAAATGTGACCTTGTTTGGGTCAAGAATGACAAATTGGGGCTCAGCAGCTGCCCTTCACCCAGGCTAGCTCAGAGCCTGCTGTACTGGGAGCTTTCTTTGGAGATGTGGACTGGGAATTCTCAAAGGCTGAGGAAAGATACAAAAGTGGGCTTTTTCATTTCCTTCCTAGTAATCAAATATTTAGGTTACTACTAGCTGGGGCAAATCCATGATGTTGGTTAAATTTAAAAGTTTGTTAGTAGATTTGCAGCTATGCTTGTGTTAAATATGTAATACATTCCCTCCATTGAGAAAGCTTGGTTATACTACAGCAGCCTCCCACCCAATTCAGATGCAAATGGATAGTAGTGAGGAAAGGTTGGTCTCTTTATTTAGACCATTATTTTGATAACTCAGATTCACTGCAGAGTGGTGAGTGGTTGATCTTTCACAGGTACAGTGTTCTCCTCAAGAACATCCCAGGTAAAATACCACTTTCTCTAGCCCTACGTTTTCATGCTTCCACAACATTTCCTTAAGCTTCAGCCATGCATAACATGCTAACAAACTTAAACATACAATTAATTGCAGTATACACTCTACACTGTTTAAAATTAAGTTTTGTTTCTCTTTTATTTTTTGTAACAACTGGAATCTCTGATTTTCTCACTTTTTCCCTACCTTAGCTAACTGAAAGATAAGCTTTTGCTAACACAAGTTCATGCACATCTGTGTTTCTATATCTTTAAAAGGCGTGTTTGTGGCAGCAGTGAAAACATTACCAGGCTGTATGAGGGATGTATATAGCATTTAGAAAAGTTTTAACCAGCGTAATAAAAAAAAAAAATGGAGAAATAATCCTTTGAAAGCCATGTTTGTGAATACAATTAACCTCTGAAATTCTATGCTTTTCGGCTTGCCTAGTTCAGCACTTCCAAGGGACCATTTATCTCAACAGGAAAGCATAAATACTCTGTAGTACTGACTCTATCAGTGTAACTTTAACTGAACATCGTCCCTAGAGTCACTTAAGGGTTAATCCTTTGCATCTCATGAAAGGTAATGGATTTTGATTAAACAGAGCACATTAGCAGCTTGCAAGTCTAAAGCAGATGCATACATTCAAGCTGTATATTTAATTTAAAACCAGCACCCTCAAAGAGGAATATAAGCCATTTACACCACCAGCAACTAATCCTAGAAATGTAAAGCAACTGACCTCAGTGAAATGGAAATTACAACCACGGCTTAGCTGTAATAATGATTTGCATAAGGTTTTAGTGGCAAGTACATTTAGAGAATAGTGAATGGATTCTTAATGAAAACAAGCCAACATTTGGGGTAAGAACCCAATGCTCTTTTCCCAGGTGTGTTTTGAGACATATATGTTCCCCAATAACCAGAAGTTTGCCTGCTTGTCTGAACTGAGGGGCAGGAATCCAACACAGCTTTCCATGGTAGCAAAGCAAGTAGTGGAGCCACAACCATTTTACTATCAACTTTGCCTACTGCCTTGATCTGGCCTTGGATCTAAGGCCAGTTCAAACTAACCGGATTAGTCTTTACTCACTTGCTGGTTGGAGGGAATGGAATTCTTCACCTTCAGCTTCTCTGCTCAGTGACTGTCCACATCACAGGAAATAAAATCAGGTTATTTCCATGTGATAGCCAGCTCCCAGCACAACAGAGACCTCCTGCACAACTCATGGTCACTCATAGCTACTGGAGATCAAACAAAGAGGAGTGAGATAAATGCGTTGGGACAACATTGCTGGAACATGTCTGGTTTAGACAGTGACAAGCAAGTTCACACAGCTTTTCACACCAGGGTACTCCTGGGGGAATTCCTGCATGTAAAAAGCTCAACTACATGTGACATCAGCTTGTGTTGCACTGGCCTGAAAAACAACAATGGGTTGTGTCCATGTAGACAGAAAGGATTCTCATCCACAGCTCATCTGGTCCTTTCACTGAAGTTCTTCAAAAGTTCAGACAAATTATTGATAATGGCTTGGGGAGGAAAACACCCCAACCCAAACAAACAAAAGAAACATGATAAAAAGCCAACCCTAACCCCAGACTATGTCCAGAACAAAAGTCAACCACAAGAGAAGGAAATAAAATAGATGTGAATTATATGGTCTGCAAGCAAAAGGCCACCCTTGCTTTAAATTTTAATTATTAAAATTTTTCTCTTCTGACAACTGAAATGAATTTAGTCACTCATGCATGGTGTGAAAGTAGAATTGTCTGAAAATTAAATCAAAATAAAAAATGAAAACTACAAAGAGGGCTTTCACTGCTACCAACAAGGGAGCCATTCTTTAGAGGTGACATTTCACAGCAGTCCCTGAGAAATGCGATTGTTCATAGCATTAAGTAAATTATGGTCCCCGAACAGTGTGGAAATAATTGAAAATGTTTGCTGTTTTTAAGTAAATGCTATAAATCCCTGAAGGCTGTTAGAGTCTTGAAGTAGAAGAGAATAAAATGTTTCAAGCAGGAAAACATATGGGTAGAACGCCTGATGGTTTGGCTGACAATCATAAAACTTCACCCTAAATATCAGCTGGTAGTAGTTTTCCCTTTTCTGCTAACAGGCTCACTTTTAGAAAGTTTTCCTTTTCTCCCTCCTCCCCAGCAAACACTCACATGTGAAATGGCAATACTTAACTAGATGTGCCTTTTGCAGAAACAAAAATGTCATTGCATAAGCTCAAATGTAACATAAATAAAGGCCATGAACCATGTAATGCCACTTGTGTCAGAGAGGCAGAAAATATGATTCCCTGATTGCTGCCCCGTGGCCTCCAGAGCTTCTCTTTGTCACTCCAGGAGCAAGGTCTGCATTAGGGTTCCTGGTGCTTTGTTTGTAAAGAGCTTACATGTTTGGCAGCAGGATTCTGTGCAGTCCTGAGCCAGCTTTTTCTGTTTGTACATAACCTGCCGCATCTCATGGCTAATCAGTAGCTTCTGATATTCTTCTTGGAACGCTTTTCTCATCTTTATTACACTATATCTGCCATTTCTTCTAACTCCCTGATTAATGTGAATAAGGAAGCTTCTACATTTTTGTTGAAAGCATGAAAGATTGTTGCTTTGAGTACACTTGTCATTTTGTCTTATCACAACAGTGTAAGACTCCAGCCCCAACACAGATATATTTAATACATCCAGACTGTGACACATTCTTTCAGAATGAAGTCTCTAACACATCCACCCCACACCCTTCCTGACACAGCCCCGTGTTAACCAAGCTGGCTAGAAAACAACCACCACGCTCTAGTCATGTATGTAATGAACCATTCCTAGAAACCCAGGTTACCATTCCCTAGTGTCAAGCACAGGCGTGCTTCAGCAAACCCACTTGTTCCCTCTGTACATGCAACACACTTTCAGATCATGTCCAAGCAACAGCAACAGAAGAAGGAGAATTCAGCTACTTGGCTCACCAGCCATGACCCCACCTGTACAGAGCAGCTGCAAGACGTGGCATTAGCTCCTGACAAGTGGATTACTCACAGCAAGAAGACAATTCTATTACTCAGAGGAAGGAACAAAATGTGTCACCAAAAGGTTTAAGGACCATAGAGCGAATATATAAACATTGTTTAGGCATCTATTTATGCATATATGAGCCTCGTGGGATTCACAAAAGCACCTGCATAAGTTAGTCACCTAATTTGTACCAGTCATAAAGGTATTCAGAGGCTAATTGCTTAAGTGTTTTTGAAACTCCCAGTAGACGTCAAAAGACCTTTTTAAATCTGCTCTCCTGCGCAACCAGCTTTTTATGGACACTGTAAACACCAATGTATAAATATCTGTTCATGCAGTCACACAATTCTGATCTTATTTTTAAGGACTATTTGTGTTGTTAGAGGTTTATGTAGTCCTTGTATGCGGATTCAGATGAGTTCCGTCACAAATTTGTTACTAATCCACATGTAAAACTTGGCTGTGTGTTGAATCATTGCATCAACTGTTATGGTTTAAATAGAACTCTGCCAGAAAAGAAATATTATTCCATCCTTCAACTACAAATGTGGAGGCTTACCCTGAGACAGCATGACTGCTCCTGTGTACTTATATTTGAGTTTTGATTTAAAAAGCAAGCTTTCCTCTTCACTGGTTACAGCTTTTTATCCCTTACTTGAACTAAATTCCTTTACAAAAAACGTACATCTTGTATACAACTCACTGAAACAAAAAAAGAAAGAATCTCCCCTTTTTCCATTGCAAAGATTTGTGTGGATAGCCTGACTCCATTAATTTCAACTGGATAGACTCTGCACCATCTGTTTTCTGTGCAGCTGCTTTATTGTGGGGAGAGAAGACAAAAAAGCGCCCTTCTAAGCTCTACCGATGACATCCAGAAATAAGACTATAATTGGTGGGAAACCTTCTGAAGTCTGCTGTAATCATAACAGTCAAAGGGATTAGGGTGTGATCTAAAAGAAGAGATGCAGATTAGGGTTTTTTTCCAAAAGGTTTTGAAACCTACATATCAGACCCTTTCCAGACCCTCATCCCTAAGAAGCAAAATGAAATAAGCCCACCAGCATGAGAAGCAATTAAACTCAAATTTATATAAACCTGTGTTTCTCACTGTTTTACAGAACATACCAGACAGGTAATAATCCATCAAACAGTGATTACAGTGCATGTAACAAGAAGGCGGTATACTAACATAAGCCCACTGCATACAGTCATTAGAAAGAAGGGCAGTACATTAATTTTGGAGCACAATCCTGGTTTGGAGTAATCTTAATCTCTGTCTATACCAGTGAACTTAATGATACATCTGCACAGAAGCAGAACAGACTGAGTTCGGCCCAACTATCTCCAGAATAGAATACAAACTCCGAATTTCAAGAGGGTGACTCATTTCCAAACAGGAGCTGGGAAACCTATCCCTCAAAACACTGCACAACTGTAGCTCAGAAGATGTGTTCAATTTATTACATGTAATATGTCACTAGCAAGACACATACATTTTATTCTGTTTTTTATTCACGCCATTGTGCTAAATCTGTGGCAAACTACCTCTATTAAGCATACCTAGCACTAATAATAATAGTGTCTGTTTCAGGACTATACTCAGTATCAGTCATTTCATGATCTGAAACCCACTGCATCTTCATCTTAATACTTCCAGTAGCTTCAGTCACATTTGTAAATGTTTTCTTGGTCCCAGAAACAATTTATTTGTTTTATTTATTTGTGCTTTAACTTTCTATGATAAGAGCACTGCCTTTGCAGAATTAACCGATGTTACCCATCTATTTATGATTTAGGTAACCTGTTTTTCCCAGCTTTAATAAATAATGAAGTCCGGATGGTTTTGCAATTGGGTTCTCGCCCTCCTGGAGCCATGACATGAGCCGGAACAGAGTACTGATGCCAGTCAGAGGAAGAAGCTCATTCCTCTGCCAAAGTAATTCTCAGCAGAACACAACAACCACATAATGCAGACTGCTGCTATAAATATAGCAGCAGCCTGGTAAGGAGTGGTATGGGAAATGCGGGCTGCGGTTCAGCATCTCCCACATACTGAGTGTCTCTTCAGAGGCTGCTGCCTCCTCTGAGAGGCTGAGCACCCTCTGTTCCTGCCTAAAAATCAAACTGGGACCCTTAAATGAAACAAAGCTTGGTGTATAGATAACACCTCAGTAAACCAGACAGCAACAACTAAGGACGCACACTTCCCATAGAAGACACTCCGATTTGCTGCATGCCATGAAGCTGAGGATGGGTTTTGGTGTTGTTAGGGAGCAATGATTACACTCTTTATCTAATACATGTTCTGAGGGAAGCAATCCTTCTGAGCAGGACAGTCATTGTGACTTATATACACAGATCAATAGAGAGGTGGAAAACATCCTCTGAGAACCTACATGTTCACAAAGACATTTTCCAAAGGGTTTTCCAGTTCCACTCTTACATTTTCTGTGCTTATTGTCTACACAACCTTGTGGTCAATAAGCTTACACTGGTGATGGTCTAACAACCGTTGCGCTCCCTCAGGACAGTCACCTGTATGGCACTGCTGGAGCTCTTTAAACGATTTTGTTTGAATTTCAGCTGCAGACACTGTTGATAAAAACCCTGAAACTTTTTTCTGAAACTTTGTCCCAGAGGTGTGTGAAGTCCTGCGCGACCCTGTCACGCTCATTCAGCGTAAAGCCTCCCTCCTCTCTGCAGACTTCAGCAGCAAACGATTAGCAGAGCAGAATACACCTCTGCCAGCACAGCCCTGTTACCTCCTATTTCAGGCTTTCACAGTTTTCAGCGTGTTTATCTCAACTTTCATCAGGAATGGTGAAGTCCTTCTGGCTGAACGGAGGCACACAGAGAATTAAAGCAGATTTTAGCAGAGCAAAGAATTCAATCTGAGTCTCCTGAGCCTCTTGCTCACACCACATCCAGCAAATACCCACCATAGCCAAGCAGCACAGCACCTGAACACAGCCCACCTGGGCATTAAGTCTCTGCAGACTTAAGCTTCTGCTTCGGGAGAAGGGAATTTTTACTTCCCCATGTTCATTTACACAGCCATTTTGTAACTGATCTCAATTCACCTGTGTTGAAAACAGCACATGTTGTGGGAGTGGGATTTAAGCTCCAAGGACTTTAGAATGCTTAAACCATAGAAATTTACATGTTATACATGGCAGAGTAATACTATATTTACCTCAAACATTAAAAAACCTGAAGTGTTTCAGACACTTAAATACTTGCCTTAAAGCAAACACTATAAACACCTTGTAAAAGTAAAATTCCCAAGTGCTGGTACATAAACAAGCTGCAGGGAGAAAACAAAGAAAAGATAAAAAAAAAGAATCATTGCAGGATAACAGCAAGTAAATAAAACACAGCTGAAATTGCAGAGTAGAAATTCAGGGCTTCTTTTAATGGGTCGTGTCTTTCTAGCTTGCTTACTACAGCGGGCCATGAGCTATTCTTAATTACATCAGTATAAATCCAGAGAAACGCTATTGAAAGCCTGAGCTCACAAAACCACATTTGAGAGCCAGCATAACTGCTTTTCCCATCCATCTCCTCCTTCTTCTGGTTACATATAGCATAGATATTGATAGCTCAGGCTCAAACTTTCAAAACCTTTGGGACTGCATTATTCCAGAATAAATATAAAATTAAAGTAGCAGCATAAAGAATAAAAAGGCTATGTATTTATTACAGAAAATAGACCAAAGCAGTCATTGCCATCAAAAAAAAGGAGAAAAGCCAGACCCTTGTACTACTTCCCATCCCAACACCTCTGTGGCGCCATTGTTACCTTCGAACTGCTTCACCAACATCAGCAGGGCATTGCAAGATTTTGCTCCAATAGATGGATGGGACTAGTTAGAGAGATGAAGGCTGTATGTCCTGCCTTGGTCAGAGGGAGAAAACTCACTTTTCTGTGGACTATGTGCTGGGGCAGGGGATGCCGTGGTGTGGGAAGTGGTCAGAGCCACTGTAAACATACATAAATGCATCATGTCCCTGTGTAGGCTAATAGTTTCTTATAATTGCCCTAAAGCCTTGATTCAACAGAGCTGCCAAGAAGAGGGAAAAAAATCCCGTAGCCCTGTATTGTGTATGTACACATCCTAAACAGGGGTCTGCAAACCACTATTTGAAGTTAGAGAAAAATACTTGTTGCAGTGTAGATAGGAACACCACCACAGAAGTGTTTTCCTAGTGTCACAAGGCTCCTCTGCGTCATGCAATATGGCAGCATTTACATCTAATTTCCTAACTTCTGGGAGTTCCTGAAGGAGAAAGGTTTCTGTTTGGAGCTGTCAGTGTCTGTTTTCTAACAAACTGACTTGGCCAAAACATTTGCTTAGTATGTAATAAGTAAACCACCAGCTTTGGTGGTCCTACTGTGCATATAAAAAGTTGTCTTTATTACTACAGTGGCAACAAAAACAGTGAAGAGACTTTACAAGCAAGAAGGAACACATAAAGACTGGGTGCATCTGGACTTTGAATAATGTATGAAATGCAAATTTTAAGGCTAGCTTGTAAGGCGAATGCAGTCGCCAAGAGAAACTGGAATTGTCTGATCACTCTGGCTCATTGATCTTCAAGGGATTAAGTGCAAATACTCTGGTCCAAGGTGCTTTTCTCCATCAAACCTTCTCTGATTCAATATTTAGATGAATTTCAAGCTACAGTGAGAATATCACAGGCTCCTCAGGCAGCTGTAAGTCTTTCTACACAGCTTTCAGAGAGTGAAACAAGCAAAAGTGTGAAGCCACTTCTTGGTCATGCAGCTAAGAACCAAACCTACAGTGCTCTCCCCCTCCTCCAGGCTGCCAGACTCCTGCTCCTGACTCATTGGTAGCTTACAGTTTCAGCTGATTTCACGTGGAATGCAGAAATACTCTTGGAACTGCGACATCTCACCCTTCTACCCGCCTTGGATCCTGAATGCTGAGCAAGGAGGAAGGCAGATCACTGGTTTCCAGGAGGGTTCTCCAGCTCAAGGCTATTGCACAGCAACAGTGATGCTGTCTTTATCACCTGGGTGCATTTCTGGGGGAAGGAGGGGTCTCTTCTTCCACAACTTCTCTGTGGGTACCTCTGGTGATCCTGGAGCAGATCAAAGCAGAGCTGCACCTTGGAGCTGGGATTCCACAACAGCTTTACCCTCTTTACAGGTACACTGTTGTGACCACTGTGCTGGGGTTTTAAACCAAATCCTCTTCCAAAGTTGATAAATGGATGCATCTCTACATGAGTGGTAAAAGGCTAAAAGAAAACGTGAGTATAGCAAGAGGCAAACAGCTAAAATTCAATGCTTGGAGTCTTTCCTGCAGCTCTTGTTCCACTTTGCATGTGGTGTATGATCTGTACTGTGAGCACTGGCAAACCTTTCAAATGCTGAGACTTTTCATAGTGCTGAAGCATCTGTGTCAGCGTTTTGGATTTGTGACTGTACAATTTGCTCACCACCATGCCCAGAGCGTACAACAGTGCATTTTTCTGGCACAGGTACTAAAAGGCTGCCTAGCTTACATTTGCTGATACAACTCCTATGCTGTGAATTGCATGTTCACCAGGGTTGGTCATCCTTTCTTATTCATCCTTTGGGCTTTCATAAGTGGTATTCTAAATGCTTAGATCCACACCTAAATATGAAAAATAGTAATTAATAGAAAAAAAAATCTGTGCAATTTTACTTGCAGTGGCAAAAGAATGAAGATTATAAATGTACTTTAGAATCAAGTGTTTAATATGGAGAAACTTCACAATCAGTAAATGTTAAAAGGAATCTCTTCATCCTGTAATCTGTGATGCTTATTGAATGCAAAGTACTAAATGATTACCTCAGTAATGGGCAATCAAGCCATGGTCAGGAACTAAAAACAAAACAGCAATGGACTTTGAACAGTTTGCCATAAATATAAAAATCAGAGCCCCATGGATCACCGGGGATGTGAATGGCATTGATGCATCAGAGGGTTTTAAATCCCAGAAGATTTTGCTTCTAGTGAGGGAGTAAAGTTAGTAAAGAGGGGCACATGATGGACAATACTGCTTCATTCACTTTTCACACATCACCTGGATGAAAACAGTCATCAATTATCTTGTCTTTGCTACGACCAGCTTGTTACCAGCTGGACACTGCACATCTGAGACGGCATCTGATCCCTTTCTGGCAGATACAGTGGTTAATCTGTGTGCTCTGTGAACCTGTTATCGAGTTCCTCTCAGACATCAGGAGAAGCATCTGTGGAAAGGTTTGTCTGCAAGTCCATCCTTCTGAGCAAAGAGCTGCCATCATGCTCCAGCTGGTGATGGGATGTGACAGTTGAGAGGTGAAAGGTAGCGGGAGGGCAGCCCATGGCCAGTCTGCTGGTGGGATAAAAAGAGACATTAGTGGTGTGTGTAGGGGACCAGCTCAGCAGGATCTAGTTTCTAGGGGTTTCCTGGATGCTACATGTGCTTACATGGTGTCCTCACAGCATTTCTAATCATGCACATGGTTCTCTGAGTGGGGACAGGACCCAAGGGGCTGCTCACTGCAATGCCAGCTTCTGGACTTCAGGGGAGAAAGAGGTGGTGAGGTACAGAAGTGATGAGATTGCTTTATAAATTATTGCCTCTCTTCAGTTGACACATTTTGAGCTTCAAAAGAGGCATAGGCACTACTCAATTAGGGTTTAGACTGTAAATCCTTTAAAAAAAAATCCTTGAAAAGCAAAGGCAGACAATGGCAAAAACAAAACTTTCCTCTCTTCATTTATATTTTAAAATACTTGGGCTTGTCAGTAGGATATAATTTGTGATCCCTGCTCAGAAGATGTTCAGAACTGCCACAAAACTGCCAAATGACACCAACTTTTGCTTTATTTTGCCCTTGCTGCTCTATATTTTTAGAATGGGCCAACAATAAGCTATATTTAACATAAAGTGTTAAAGATAAAGTTCTTTTGAGGCTTAAACCCTGTACATGGACTTTCAGGTCTTCATGTTCAGGTTATAAATCAACTGTAAATTAAAACTCTGTCAAAACATAGGATAAAATGGCTCTTCTAGATGTGCTATTGTTATATATGGTATAATATACCGTGACTAGTTTCAGAATTGAATTTCCTGCAATGCTAACAAGTGTGTTTCCTATTTGGGAGTGATGCCCATTAACAGAGATACTTTTATATAACAGCTCAGGCAAACAGCTGCCCACTGCTGAGGTTTCTGTTAATCACAGTTTCATAGATCTACAGATTTTAGACCATTGTAGCTAATTTCCTCTGTACTACTCATCTTAAGAGTCATTTTACAGAATAGCTTCCTGTAGCTGTGCATTATATTTAACCCTTCCCCCCTGACTGGCTAGAAGTGCAAATGAAAATGCCAGGGAAACATCATAGTTTATCTGCTGCCAAGTGTTAAGACCCCAGTACAGTAGGAACACTAGATGTGTGATAAGTTGCCGTGTGTCTGCACATACATATTCAAGAGACGTATTCCCTCTAGCCACTTGTTGCTTACGCTTTTGCCAAAAATATCTGGGGCCAGATTTCCATTAAAAAAATACCAAAATTCCAAGAGAAAACTTTGAGGAAAATGACATTATTTAGAAATAGTGATAGCAGATAACTACTGCTATCTCCTTTACACATCAGCGGTTACATTTTGCAAGATGGATACTTAAATTCTACCTGAAAAATATGCCTATGCAGATACGTGCAAATAGGTGTAATTACCCAGCTGCAAATATTCTCTATTCAGAAGCCAAAATGCTGAGCAAAATGCAGGTGGCCAGATTTGGCTCAGGAATTGCATATGAAAATGGCAGTCCAGTGTATTGCTGTCTACCTGGGTTCTGGGCTTCTCCCTTTGCTGTTTCTTGACATGCTGTGATGTCCTTCAGGAGACAGGGCATCCAGGACATCAAAATTAAACTCTTGGGAAGGAAAACAGCCTTTTTCTGTTTCATCTCTATAAGGCTGAGTGCATAACCTCAGCTCATATTGGTGAGTACTCAGCCAGTGAGTACTTCCACCAGTATCAGTACAAAACCATCAAAGCTGCTCATAGCGTGGACACGATAAACTGAATTACAGATGTAATTTGTTCATTTTTTGGAGAAATTTACACAGATTTTGTGCATGTGAATAGCTGCCACTTGCATATAGATATCAAAGACCATGCGCAGACATTTCCTCATACAAATAGAGAGGCAAATTAAGCTCCCATCTTTGACATCTGCTCCTTAAATATAATAAAATTCTTATGGACTACAGGTGCATACCGCTTACTAGAGTTAGGTAGGGAGGACTGAGATGTCCAAGCCCTGGGTTTAGAATAAACTAATTCTCTACTACCTGAAATTTTGAGCTCAAAAATTCATCAAATTTATCTCATTATCTTTCATGGCATAAGGAAATGCAGTTAAATAGCTGTCATGGTCTGGAGAAAGCACAGAGCAGCATCCCTTATCACCCCATCCTTTCTCACACTCCTCTTTTGTGCTGCAGCAGGGCACTGTTCAGAATAAATAAAATAGGGCAAGGGAAGATTTTGGTGTTTGATTTTTTTTTTTTCCCCCATTGGAAAATGTCCAAAACCAAAAAGGTTTCATTTCTGTCTGCTACATTTTGGCTGGCTGCTGAGGTGCTGTTATGCCCAGTTTGACAGCATGGGAGCTGCTCTGTATTTGTCCAGGTATCCTGGCTCATTCACCAGCCCAGAGGCCTCATCTCCAGAAACATACCTGTAGGAAAGGCCTAAAGGAGCCTGAAATTTCAAACCCAGCCCAAATCCTGGGTGCCTTGATTCACTTCAGTGTTGTCAGACCCTGCCAGACCAGATTGCTTCCGACAGCCATGCAGCTGGCTGTTCCCAGTTGTGGTGGATCATCGAGATAACAGTTTGATTTACCAGGATTTTCTTTCTGATAGGAATTCTCATGTGTTCATTGGTTTTATTCCAACTTTGAACAAAACATTTTTGAACTGCCAGAATGGCCAAAGGAGCTGCTTTTTCAACGGCATCACACCATTTCTGACTTTGATTTTTAAAAGAACTTGTTCATGTCTCCTCACATTTATCCCAGTCAGTCTTTTGTCTTGTTGTATTCTCATTGTCTCCTTTTCCCCATTGTATCCTGTGTCTGATTATCATTTAAGTTCAGCTCAAAATTCTACTGCAAACAAAGACTTTTCTTGCCCTCTACCCTGTTCTCGTCTTCCTCCACCCCAGCTTTTCTTTTGTTTCTTCAGCTGCAAAATAGGAGCCTCGGAAATCAGCCTGAAGCTGAACTACATTTCCTTTGGATGTTTCTCCTTTTCTGATCTGGGTGCTCTTGGATTTCATAATTCCCTCTTGCTCCCAGTGTCAGATCTCCAAACTTTCTTATAAGTGTTTATTTCTTATGGTGGGAAAGAGACGAAAGTCAAGCAAAGAAGCATGCTCTGAAATAGGTCATTCTGTTAGCAGAAACTGATCGCAAGAATAAAAATAAATCACATAGCTCTGACAGTTACTCATTTTAAAAGGACTGATGGGAGACAAGCATAAGAACAAAAGCCCAAAAGCAGATTTGAACAAGAGGGCGAGCAGCATAGATCTGAAAACCTAATAAAGCCTCAGCCAAAACAATTTTAAAGAGGAGAGAGTTCCAGCAGGAGGTAGCATATGCTGGATTCAGCCTGATTAGATGAAACAAATAGAGGCACAGTCATCATTGTGAGAGAAAAACTTCCTGAGTCAGCATACACAGACCAGCCAGGAGTAAGACCATGAAAAAGAAGTACAAGACTCTCAGTAACCTTGTGTATGCCATATGCTAAATATAAGCATTCTTGTTCCAAAAAAAAAGATTCTGCCAAAACAGACAGAATCCAGAGAAATTACTTTTATTTTCCAATGGAAAAGGAAAAAGATTAAAATAATAGGTAACTTTAATAAGAGGAGGCATTCAAGATTTACTCATTTTTATAACAGGGAAATAAAAACAAGAGGAGGTTTTCTTATCGAATAAAAGAGACTACAGTGTAGCCAAGTTAAATGATCCTATTCATCATTTCCCATAACAAGATGATACTGAAAATAATGAAAAATAGTAGGACCCTTTGTATAATGTGTAATTAATCTATGTAACATAGTCTAACTGGATTTAAGGGGAAATGCGTGTGGGTATGATTCAGCACCATTACCAGGAGCTACATTCATACATTGATTTCAGTTTTACAAAAAGAGCATTCTTGTAAGTTTTCAGGCCTTTCCTTTTCTTTCTTTGTTTGCAAACAAGATCTGGATGACCATTAAGATGTTAATGAATTGCAAAATAAAACAATTAATTAGCCCAGAGAGGTAACTAAAGTACAACCCCTTCCAGTGCATGCTCAATAGGCTAACAAACCCAGAGTTTATAAAACAGGCACATCTCCCAGAACTGAAACAATGTACATTGAAGCTGGAAGAAAGGTTTCCATTGACTTAATGGATATTGGATCAGGCCTTCAGGAGGAAACATAATGATCACATTTAATGCCAAGCACCAATCGTCCAACAAGTACCAAGTGTGGGAGAGCACTCCATTCAGGTAAGCCTGCCAAATTCAATGTGCCTCGGTGTTCCCACCTCTCTGGAATCCCAAAGTGCTTACCAGAGCTGTACTTTTTCACTGCATTTAAGTCCATCAGAAGCTGTCAAATCCTAAGACAAACTGATATTATTTAACTGTAAAAAGAAATAGAAGACAAATGAGTAGTTTTGCAGGGAGCTTTTTGGACTTGAGGACATCCAGTAATGGCTCCATACAGAATAAAACTACTTGTTTTTTTGGACTTCCCAGCTGTATGCTCACAACATTCCTAATTTCTGACTTAAATCCATGTAAAACAGAATTGATTGAAGCGAGCATCAGTTTACACTGATGATATAAGCAGAAGGGCAGATTATTCTTAATTGGATGGGAGCAGCAGAGAATGGTGAATTCAACACTAGTTCTGTCTCAAGTTTGATGGACCTGGCCTGCATGGTTAAGACGTGTCTCTAGATGAGCAGTTATAAATCAGACACATTTATATGTCTTTCTAGTGTGTTGCAATTTCTCCTGGACTTTTGCTGTGGTTTAGTTAAAAAATGTTTTTGGTAGCATATAAATTTTTGCATGTATTTATGTATATGATATTTAAACAATGAATGAAAAGTCATTTAAAATAAAAATTACCCTAAAAGGAATCTATAAAGAGTATAACCTATGTATACAACCAGATAAACAACATATCTAAAACTGTAGGAATCTCATCTGCAGCTAAAACACCACCTAAAGATGCAATTCTCTATTCTTTTTAAAGTCAACTTCAGCTAGCCCTTAAAGTTTCTATAAAGCACAATTCACAATTCAGGGTTTTGCTGAGATGTTAAATTATACTTTCAAAATATTTAAGATTCATTTCCTACTAAGTGCCAAACTATATTTCAGGAAAAGAGATGTAAATTCATAGTGAGAATTTAAGTAATGTATTCTGTGAGAGAACAGCAGAGTGCCACATTTCTTTTATAGTGACACATTAACCTCCTCGTATTAGTATGTTGAAAGGAAAAAAAATCCGTTCACTCAGGAAGACCAAAAGGCTTTATTTTCCTCCATTACTGTTTGTTTGCATTTTTAAGATTCCTTCAAAGAAAAAAGCTTGATGCATCCATGGGAAGGGAACTAGATAATTTCCATGCTAGCCTTGTGAGTCTACTGACAAAACAAACTGCAAGATCTGGCAATAAACAGCTCAAACCCGTACAAGACCTGTGTGACTGGAGAAAAGCAAGTAAAATATCAACAGTAGGTGTTTTTATGTAACACAGGATGGGAAATCATTGGTCATTCAGTTAAATTTGCCACTCAGAGTGATTTGGGATGCTACCAGGGAGAAAGAATTACTATGCTTAGAAAATATGTGTATTTGTATTTTTCACAGCATATCAAACTGTTCCCCATTACTGGTACAGCCTCTGCATGACGTTCAAAGTTAATCATGGTGGAAAAAAAAACAAAACATTTTGGTGAGTGAAAAACAGAAAATGTATATAAGATTTACTAAAAATATTTCATACCAAACAATGCTGATATTTTGTTTGAAAAACAAAGCTCCAAAAGCAATAGTTTAAGTAAGGAGAGGAAATGCAACTGATTTTGTTTACCTCCGTGTCTGTAAAGCAGCCAGTGTAAGGTGTTCTGGATGCTGGAGAAAGTATGGAGCTTTGAAGTAGCGCTGATTTGCCTGATTAAAGGTAGCCATGAGAGGGGATGGGAGACTAAAAATAATGCCTGACATGGGTCCTGCTGAACTTTCCCATGAATGATACAGACACAAGGAAGAGACGTGTGGATTTTATTCCCTAAAGACCCATGTTGGGAAGCTCTGCCAGTACAGTATATAGGGAGAGGGCTGGAGGACACGGGGCTGGAGGAGATTGAAAGAAATTCAGCCTTCTGCAAGGGCACATACATGGAAATTAATAAAAACTACAGCTAATAGCCAGGAGCTGCTGTTTTAAGTGTTTCATCCAAAGGCTTTTCTAGTGCAAGATGAGAACTTGGTAACAAGAACATGTACAGGATGCCTGCAGCAGCTCCTCCCCACCACCTTCTTCCTCTCACCCCATCGACTTTACTCAAATGTGGCCTGAAATAAATTTTCTTCATGATCAAAGCACAGTTTCCTCTTACCTTTATACCTGCTGCATCCCTCTTTACATGACAGAGGTGAGTGAAGCATAAGGCTACATGTGCTTACAAGCAGCTAAGGCTCTTCACTCTTCACTTTGCAGGTCACTGAAGTTATCACGATGCTCATTCCTATTTCCTGCCCTTTGCCTGGTTTTTCTTCTCTGTCTCTGGCCCCATAAATCTTTGCTGTACTGTTACTCCCAAAATAGAAAGGGAAAGTGGCCCTTAAGATTCTTATGCACCCTCCTGAAAAAGGAAAAATATTCTTCTGCTTCTTCAAACCTGAGGAGGAACTCTGACACAGGCATGTGTTTTAGCTACTAAGCTGCTGTAAAAGGTGGCTGTGGTTACTGCCTCCACTTCCTGCTCCACCTGGCTTCACCTGACCTTGGCATCAACAGCAAACAGAAGTCTTGTACTCAAAGTTGACAAATTAATTCTGGAAAGGGGTAATGGGCTCTGAATCCCATTTTCACAGCATCTGCTATCTCATGGATGTGGGTCAATGCTAAACCCAGGATATATGGAGGATTTCAGTGGCAGCCCTCTCCTTAGTATTTCCTAAGGCAAGCTTAAATATTCCCTGTTTTACTGGCTGCCTGCTTTGAAACTCATTCTGAGGTACATAATCCTCTTCATTCAACCCAGAGGGAATTCTGGCATCTCATTCTCGCTCTGTGAACTCTGCCCCTGGAACAAGGCCTGCAACCACCAGGCATTGCTCCATTCCAAAATACCTACTTCCATTTATGAGGCTGAGTTTTGGGTTCTAATGGCAGTAACCATCTGAGAGGGGATGTACTAACCACTTGCATGACAGAGCTCAACCGTTGCCTTGGAACCTTGTATTCAGCTCTTAGTGCAAAACCGTGGGATAAGTACTTTTCTTTGTCATAAGCTCCTCATCAAGAAATGTAACCCAAGAGAGGTTCCTGAAAGAAGCAACATCCTTAGAGGCAGAGAAGGAACAGAAGAGCTTGTCTGTCCTAGCAACAGGTTTTGCACTCCTGAAATGATGTGGGTTTTTTACCCCCTGAGGAGAATTTCAAGTCTAAATACTGTGTAAACAAGGGATCTCTTGTAAATAAATTTAAGGAAGGGGTAGATATTCTGCAAATGTCTGAGAGAGAATTGTCCTTCAGCAGGAAAAGGAAGTTATTCCCCTTCAGATCATTTGGATCCAGGCATGGTTTCTGAATTCAGACTGTCAAACCACAGCAACATGTAATGCAGTCAGACAAGACAGCAGTCTTGTCAATACTTAAACCAGTTCCTTCCCCAGAGGAAGGCAAATGTGTATTTTCCAAAGAGGATAAAATTTAAAGTGGAAACCCATCATCAGCTTTGGAGTGAGTCTCAGGTGACCCCATTCATTATCCAGTTGAAATATTGTTCTATATACATGGATTGCTACAGCCTGAACTTCCACGTAATCTGTTTTTTGAGACCTCGTAGCAAGTCTACCAACTGCCTTTGCCTACTCTCCAATCTTCTTCACAGCAGGTCTCAGGGCAAAGCAGGGAACTCTGAATGACAGCCAAGTCAAGCAGATAAAAACTATTGAAAAAATATAAATGGTCATGTAATAAAAGTAATCATCAGTAACATCACTGTTCTTTAAAAGTCAGCATAAAGAGTCCAGGCACAATAAACAGTTATTGCTTTTGCCCCTTCTCTGCTTCAGTTATTCTCACACTTTTGCTTGTTGCATCTCGTGGACATTTGCCATCCTCACCTACCGAAGGGAATGATGTGTAAACTGAACAGCTTCAGACTCGGGAATGTTTCAGAAGAAAAAAGACACAAATCTTGAAATGCTTTAGCTGTTCATCATAACAAAGTCTACAGACTAAATTAGACCTGCTGAGCATCATGGTTGTGACCATACAAAGTCAAATTTAGGTGGCTGGGGGGTTCTTCAGTTCTCAGCATTTTCACTCCTGATAAGGAAGCCTTCCTCTTCACATCCCTTTCAATGAGGTTTTTAAAAAATTGTTGTTGTTTGTTTTTTTTTTTTTAATTACTATTTTCTCTTCTGGTATCTTCCATCTGCCATGAAGGTTTAACTGCTTAAACTTTTCCAGAGCTGCTGCTCAATAAGTACCAGGATTCACGGGACACTGGAGCTCTACCAAGTGAGAAATGGGAGCTCCCTTCTCATTGCACTGGCTTTGAGTCACAGCTGCACACCGGTGGTTTTCTGGCAGTGCCTTTGATTGTGTCTGTCATCTCATGAGCCCTAAGAACCATCCCATTTTCACAGCTTCTGAATGCTTTTATAATTAGTTCTCCACCTTCCATAACATCTCCTTGTCCCTTAGTTAAATGGGCTAAGTGTAAGTGCCAAGAGCCCAGCTGTGTGAATAGAGCAGGACTGAGACTGAACGGAGAAAATCCTGGGAGCTATTGATCCAGTTGATTTCCCAACATATTTCACCATGCAGCCCAGCCTTTTAACAACACCTAGGAACACAAGACCTGACTCTGACGGCCACTGAAATTTAGCATTTAAATTTTGAAAGAGTTTATATAAATGAATATTTCTTGGCATTTTCTTTATGTGTTATAAAAAGCCTCTCTCTTGCTTCAGTAGTTATAATGCATATATTCTCTTGAACCTACAAACTCATTTTTTTCTTGTTTGGATGCCAAACAAATTTATCTCCAGCTTTCATCTATTTCGAAAAAGGCTTTTTTGTTTGCTACTGTTATGTCTGCTGTATATACCAAGACTGTAAAGGTTTATCAAGTGTTAACAGTGTTTGTCTCTAGGTTTTGCAATTGTTTTCAGATACATTTGATGTGTTTTTCTTACGTGCAGCTATATTTCATTAAGAGAATGTTATGGTTTTTATAATCTTTGAGTGCTAGTTTTAAGATAGATGTATGTGACTATCTTGTCACATTTAATTATCTCCTCCATCAAATTCAGTAAGTGGTCTATTAAGACTGAAATGACTGGTTCAAATACTCATTAGAAAAGGGAGATTCCATGGTACAACAAAGAGGAAACTGATTTTTTATTTCTGATTCTACAAGAAAGAAAGAAGAAATCACAATGCTTAAAGGATGTTTAATCTCTTGTATGAGATAAAACAATCCAGAACATTTGCTGTATGTTACTGGCTATATGTTATGAGTTATAAATCCTGTGATCATTGGTTCAAATCCAGCTATGTAAATGGAGAATGAAAGTTATCATAATAAAACAGCTAATTGGTGGCCTGTATAAATGGGTTGTTTTCAGTTAGTTTCCCATGGATAGGTCACAAGAATCCGCTTGGGCTCACTATGCAAAGCAGGCATGATTTTACACTTACTGGAAATGGCTGAACACTATAACAAAGCACCAAAGTAACTTTTCCTTTTGCAGTAGAGTCAAGGGCAACGTTACATCGCTATCTGGACTTGACCTTGAGCCACTGAGAAAGCTATCTGGCTTTCTGCCCACTAAGAAGTTATTCTATGACTGGTATCTTTGCCCCATGAGCATAGCTCACTCTTGCCACACAGGCACAGTGTCACTGGTCATGTTGCCATTGATCCTAGCATCCTTCAGTTCACAGATGCTGAACTTTCCTGTCCAGGCTGAGCTACCCAGCCGCGGCTGTCCCTGAAGCTGATGCTGGTGGCTGTA
This sequence comes from Pezoporus wallicus, assembly GCF_028554395.1. NCBI lineage: Eukaryota > Metazoa > Chordata > Aves > Psittaciformes > Psittacidae > Pezoporus > Pezoporus wallicus. The sequence continues at coordinate 1,935,651 of NW_026636866.1, read as the reverse complement.
CGGACCCCCCCACCTCCTTTCATCCATCTCTCCTTGCCATACCTCTAGTTGCGCATTGTCTACCTCCTCTGTAGTTAAGGTTACACAGTGTATCATAGTGATACATAAGGATACATGGTGATACATAGTGTAAGGATACAGAATAGTATAGCTCAGTGTGCGGGTCTTTTTTCTTTCTTGCACTTGCTTTGCCTCACCTCAGAATCTGTCCATGTAACATGAAAACAAAGTAGGTAATGTCCTTGTGCATTTCGTAGAGGCCATAACTGAAGTTATTACTATTTGCCACTTCATGTAATCTCATCTTCAGGCCACAGTTTCTCATGACCCCAAAGAAGAATGGTGGCTTTGTCCCTCAATTATTTTTACAATTGGATACTTTTCCAGGATGCTAAGTTGCTCTGTTGTTTTCCTATACTACACTTCCTCTTATGTTTTAATTCCCTCTGGTATATTTCTGGGTATATATGGGGTTCCCCTAAAGTCCTCTCTTGCCCCTGTAAAATGGGATTCACTTGAAGGACAGACCAGGGACCAGTGGGCTGTGGAGATGGCTTTAGAATTTGTTCCAATGATGTGCCTCCCTCCTACTTCTTTCTTTACTTTTCAGACCTCTGAAATTTTAGATATAAAACTTCCATTACTGTTTGTCTGGTACCCAAAACCCCCAAATATTCCTTTCTTGTGGGAATGGGCTTTTGCAGTACATGGTGACACCTTCCCATCATTTATCCCCATGTCAGCTGTCAGAAAAAATACAGCTAAAGTTGTCTTTTTTCACCCATATCCTTCTTTTACACTCTAATTTCCTTCTCTTCCTCCTGATCTCCAAGGCCTAGTTGTCTCCATCTGCCCTTCAGTCTCTTAGCATTATACGGCAGGTATTTCCACAGGCAAATAAACTCACTTCACAATTTAGGCATCTAGGTAAAGTGGATCAAGTAGCAGTTCAGCTGCTGCAACTAGTGAATACTATTTCTCATCATCATCATCAACAGTAAAGTGCATTTTCAAGTACTAGATTTGCTTCTGTGCTTTGGAGTATTGGATTTATAACCTTAGAAAATCAGGATCTGAGGATGTACATATATTATCTACAAAGAGCATAGCTATCTGTAGTAATAAGGAGATTTTTCTACAGATGGCTTGTAGTGTGACACTAATAAAACTTTCATATAACAAAGCTATGTAAGGCTTTAAAGCCAGATTTCAATACAAGTCCTAATTTATATTTCACATTTAAATAAATGGCCAGATTTTCAGAAGTGCTAACGAAAAAGTTTGCATCTTTTGGGCTCATGAGTCAGATTCATAAGTGAGAATACAGAAGATATGCTCATTGCCTGGAATGGAGACCTTGCTTGCAGGAATAGCCCCAGAGTGTCTGCAACAGGCAAGAACAACCCAAATCCTTCCCATTTCCCTTTGCTGGTCCTTCACATACGAAACTCCCAGTGCTTGGTTGGTGCACAAAAGGTGGAAAGGTTTAAGAAATCTGTTCCACTGTTTGCCTTATAATTTTTATGAAAAAAAAATTAAAATTAAGAAAAAAAAAATCAAGCTGTCTGACATCTTTATTTTTCCTAAATAAAATTTTGTTTAAAAGAAATTAGACATAATGGCTTATAGAAAACCTACCTGCTGCTTACCCTGATAAAACAATACCTATGTGCTTGCAGGTGTTACATAATCTGCTTGGAAAATCTGTAAAACAAGCATCATGTTCTAATAAGAGAGGGAGAAGCTGCTACTTTCTTTTATTTCTTTATTGTTTGATCATTTGATTGTTTTGCAAGCCTTACACCATATGTTGCTAATTGACATACAAAGGATGTGTGCTCTGTTGTCCTCATTAATTTGCAGAAACTAAATATTTTTTCTTCCACTTAAACTCACTAAGATCCAGCCTGAAAAAATATCTATAATTAGGCTCATACTGTTTGTGAAGTGCAACAAGGGTGTCCTGGCTCTGTCAGCTGGAGAGGAGGAGGAGAAGGAAGAGAAGAATGAAATCAGAGGAATGAAATCTGCAGGCAAAAGGGATACTAACATGAGCAAATTACATTTTGCAGTGTCCTTCAGACAAGTGTGTGAGGAAAAGGGAAAATCAAATAAACTGTTAATATACCTTTCCTGTAATGAATTTGTTGCTGAAAACTAATCAGCCCAGCCCACAGGAATGTAAAAGAATGGAGTTCTGGGGAGTGCTGGGACCTTCAGTTTGTGACGACTCCTTGCCTTTAGGCACTGATTTTGTACTAGGAGGACCTCACACAGCCTCACCCAACCAGAACAGCATTTGCTTCTTGGATGCGTCAGTTCTGGTAACTGTCAAAGATGGTGCTGACAGCTCCTGATGTATCATGGAGCACAGACCCTAAAACAGGAACAGTCCCATCTTCAGAGTCCCTTAGATTAATTAGAGTGAGGTTGAACAGACGTGGTTCCTTCTGCATTCTGGCTGACTATGCACAATCCCCATTGTAGTGGGGAGGTTGGCAAGTACAGCAATGTGATAGAGCCTCCAGAAGCTGCTCTTTATCTTCCCTTTATCAAGATGATTTAATAGCTAGTTTAAAAGACCACAACTCTGGACTGTCAAACTCTTACCCAAGCTCCGCTTTTGCCCTCACCACCATGACTTTATGGCACACATCTCTGGAAAGCCTGAATTCATCCTCCATAAGAAATTCAATATCACTGTTATGTTACAAAGCCCCATTAACATGAGTAAAATGCTCTCATGAAAGGCACCATAAAATGACAGAATTTTATCTTTTCCCTTTCTTACAGTGATTACTTTTCCATTCTTGTCATTCAGTGGAATGAACTTCAAATTTATTTAGAACCTGAAAATTCAGATTTACTATGCAGAAAACTCTGCAGAGTTGGTCGCTTGCTTTTCTTGTAGGTGAGCTCCAATGGATGCATGAAGGCAGTCCACCATCTTCTCCAACACAAATTCTGGGTAGTGTCCAATGCCTTTGTAAATTATTAACTTTTTTTTTTGTGCCTTAAGAGCAGGAAGTAATCAGTGGTCTAAAAAAAAAAGGGAAAAATTGACAACTTATCTCACTGACTATATATCCATGAAAAGAACTGAACACAGCAAAGCAATAGCAGAAATTGATCAATCTTATGTGCTGTGGCACCCACAGATGTATCCTTCCAAAGATGAATTTTCTGTCACAAGTCCAAACCACTAAAGCATGTGGAATAGCAGTAGCAGACATCTCTGATTATAAGAAGCAGGAGTCTCTGATAGTTATCTAAATATCTCATAAAGAATGATTATTTTCTGTCTCTAGGCTTGCCTTCCAGGTAGAAATGGAACATTGCCTCTAAACTTTATTAAGGAACAGATGGGTCTCTACTCCAGATCAGCTTTCCTTCCCACAGCAGCAATGCTCTTCATCATTGGAACATTGAGCATTTGCCTGAAACTCATGAATTACTAACCAGTGTTCTCTCAGGAAAGGGCATTGTCAGTAGATTTCCAAGAAATAAACAAAAAGCACCAAACAATGGCCCTGAAAAGACACCCAGCCAAATATTTTGACAGTAGCATGAAACTGCAGTTAGAAAGCTTACTTATTTCTCTATAGGAAAGCCAAATCAGCTCAAGTTTGTGGCAGCTAAAGGACACAGACTTAGTCAGCAGCAATAACATACAAACGAGAGCAGCAGCAACTGTTGTTGCTGGCACTTTTGCAGAAGTTTCAGCTGTGGCTCTGCAGCATGACTGGCACGTCACTCGTATGTGCTTGCCCTGGCAGAGAAAGCAAAGGCTGGTTTTGCTTTGCATTGCCTGCAGATGGTTACATGTGGCATGCTGAAGGAGGAAATCGTGTGGGCAGGTATCCTAGACCTGGCTTGTTGTGCTGATGCAGCATAACTTGAAATGGTGCTGAGACTACTGGGTTGCATCATCGTTAACCAACACTAAAATCACAGAAAAGGTGCAGGTTCTCCGAGTTGTCCTAGATGCTGGCTATCCAAAAAAATTGTTTGGCTTCAGAAATGACTAGAGTCTTTACAGAGAAATATGGCAAATTATATCCTTCGTGATAGATGCTTTTATCCCTTCTTCAGAGAGGACTATGCAGAAGCATATTTAGCTCCGGTTCCAAAGCTTTTGGAGTTTGATGGAGAGACTCCAACTGGAATAACTAGGTGTCAGTGAGGAACACATTTTCCTCATTTTATGATCTTTCCATTAGCCCATTCTGAGACTGTAAAATGCTGAATCAGGTTTTTGTCAATTCACATAATGACTGTGATCCCTCTGTTATTAGACATATCAAGTCATTTCTCAGACACTTCTCTCAGATGATGAAGAAAAACCAGAATTTAGTCTGTAGAAACAATGTGCTGCATCTTTGGGTGTTGCTCCCACCTGCATTCTAACATTGCAGTCTTTTGTCATGGTGGCTTCTCTGACTTTCTTTCCCATTCTCTATATAAACATCAGTTTACTTTCTTTGGAGTAGAATACAGTAGAACATTTAAAATTTACTGTTTGTTTCCTGGACAGAAAAAGAAGCTTGCTTCTCAGTACTAGTGGTTCACCCTTTTTTGAAAAGGAAACCTTACTCCATGGGTCATTGGGTGGGCAGGTTTTGGTCTCTCAAGGTGCCTATTCATTTAAAAGCTGTGCATTTAAAAAAAAAAAAAAAAATATATATATATATATAATTCCTCCCCCCACGCCCCTTTATAAACATCTCTGAAATCAAAGGGTTACATTATCCCCATGCTTTGAGATTCAATTTTGAAATGAATGGGACAATTGATTTAAAGTTCAAATCAAAAGCAAAGTCTTGAAACAACTCAAAAGCCTGGCAATATTTCAGCCCAAGCCATGATGTTTTAAGGGCCTCATTCATCCCATGGACATTTTGTGCTGGACAAACCATTATGATTTTTGCTGTTCTGTTCTTCTCATAAAAACATCAGGGTCCCTCCTTCTGTCTCTCTTTAAAAAAAGAAAAAAATCCAATTCTTCCAGTTAAGTCATTCTTTGGCACTGGGAACACATGAAGTAATTTCTCATTGCCATCTCAGAAACCATAAAGTTTGACTAGGTCAAGCCTTTAATCCTTCTTCAGCATCACCGATCACATTACCCCCATTATAGCAGCACTATATATAGGAAGAGGACAGGAAAGAAGGTGCTAACATAGTCTTTCTCTCCTGACAAGTGGCCATTGACAACTTTGCTTTCAGCTCTTCGAGCTGAATGCAACAATACACCTTTTTGTCCCTACACAGTTAAGAAATGCCTGAGAAGAAGAGTTTGGGAGAAAAAAATACAATTTTGAAGTCCTGAGAGCAAATATTCACTGAAGGACTGTATCAGGTAAATAAATGAGCTGTAGTCTGCAGCACAGATAATTAATGCTGAAAAGTTGCAGATAATTAACATTTTGACTTTTAAGGTACATTTCAGATCAAGTAATTTCTGTAGCTCCTTCTCCAGTAACTTGGATCCCACCAGCTGAGCCTGACAGTCAGTGTTTTACACACCACAGATTTTAAATATCAAAATGACAGTTTCTCACATGTTGTTGTCCATGCTGTTTGGAGAAGATGTGATTGCCAACCTGTGGCTGGCGTGATTGCTCTTTTCAATCTGCTGTTCCTGAATGCTTTTTTTGGGGAAGTGTGGGGGAAGTAAGTGGCTGGGCTGGATTGCACTTCCCATGTTAATGTTTCTGTCCTGGTGTCTCACTGTAATGCTTGTGCAATTACACTCTGTGTGCATTCTGATCTATTGGTTTCTTTTAAATATTTGTGTATCCTTTTCATACCCATTGGTTAGTCTGATTGATAGGTGTTCAGGTTCTCTAAGTTTTCTATAGGCAAACAGAGAGAATAGAGGCACTCTATTAACATTCTCATTAAGATAAGGGAGACTATTAATATCCCTATTGAGGTAAGGATTACCATGTATGACTAAAGCCCAGGAATATTTTTCCTGGGATGTGAAGCTTTCTGGAGAAACAGAAGGAAAAAATCCTTTTGTACTTCATGAGAACAGTGGTAGTAAAAGAGATTTCATACAGCAGCTTTGATTTAAGACAGTTGCAAGAAGCTTCATTGATTCCACTGTGCACAGAGAGATTTGTTTCCAGACATTGTCTTGTATATTGAGTATATATGCAAACTTTTTCCACCCTCCAACATAACTATATACCTACAGTGAAAAGCACAGCCGTAATTGCTGGAAGAACACAGGATTTATTGGCTTTTTAATCTGCCTAGTCCAGAGGAAAATGATCCTAGAGAACACTCTTCTAAACCTTATTAGTAGCAGTTGACTTATGACCTATACATAGTAATTTTTACTTGATACGAATAAAATCAATTGCGTTTCTCTGTAATGTAACTATCCACTGTCACATTATTTGCATATCTAATCTGGTTTCAGATTGAATTTTGGTTTTAGTCCTCACTGATATTTCACTGTGGCTAGTGCCGCTATGGATCATGCTGTGTCTTACTTTTTTATCATTTGTGGCTTTCAGATCAACTGATTGCAATTTAATAAAGTGAGAGGGTAAATATTAGTAGTAAATGCATTTTTCGTTATCCCACTAAATTGACTTGTCTCCCTCTGTCCCTTCTATGGGTTTCTCTTGCCTTCATGTTGAAAAGTCTATTGTTTTTCTGTCTCCCCTTAAATGGAAGCTGGTCCAAACGGCTAATCACTTTTATTGCCTATATCTGCACATTGTGTCTGCTCTAAGATAGGGTGGTCAAGTTCATAAAATTTTGCAGAGGAGAGCAGGAAAGGATGTTGTTGAACTGATGTTAATGAAGAATCTCATAGGCCAGTGGTTCCAATTCAAGCTACAGTGTCTCAGCTGAAACAATGTCAGGACCTGTTTCACAACCTATTACAAAAGGAAAACCTCACAACAACAGAAGCTCATAACCCTTTGGATGTTTCCCTGAGACCCATGCTTACAGACAGGTTCTGCAGGATATTGGATGTTCCTATCTCACTGAGCAAAAATAATCTGGTGTTTTGCAGGGAGGGTTGGGCTTCTTGAGAGTTTAAGCCCCTCTCTGCTGCTGTAGAAACAATTTGAAGAGAAGGTCCAGGGCCTTGGGTAAATGCCAGGTAAATAGAATAGAAAAAGCAGAAAGAAATACAGAACTTACTGCTTCCAAGAAGTGGATTTGAGCTCATGCCAGGAAAAGAATGTCTATAGACATGTATAGAAAGGAATGTGTGCAATGTTTTATAGCAATTTAGAGCAATCATTTATGAGATGTTTTGTTTTACCACTGAAAAACTATAGATAGGCAAACAGCAAAGACCTTCGTCTTTCAAGAGAGTGAAAAAGATTCTTAATTACATTGAACTTAGGACACCTTTTGTCCATCTTGTGGAGGATCACTTGTCCAAGAAGCTGACAGGCAGGGCTGCAGTGCCACTAGCTGCTTTTCTGTGCACATTCATGTATTGATTAATGTCCAGCTTGATTTCAGAGGGCATAGGCAGTGTCCTGTAACACACACTTGTACTAAGTAACTGTTGATTCATGTTGGACATATGATCAAAACCATTCAGAAGCTTCAAAGAATTTTCCTTTACATTTGTAATCTTTTTTTCCCCTCATTTTGTCCTTGGGGAAAAAAAGAAAGAGGCAACAAAGGCTTGCAAATGCAATCACACTAGCCGCAGATGATGAATATTTAAATTTCAATAGGTTGCAGCTTTTTTTCTGCTTTATGTTGACGTATATTTGTTGCCATGGGTATACTTGGGCAATGTGTAGGTGGCTTTTTTACTGCTTTGCAGCTCATCAGAAAGTCTATCTGTTTTCAGCCAACAATGATTATTGTGCTTGTCCATGTGATATTTACTCTTATGTCTTACTTTGTACACTAATTAAACCTATGTAAGAGTGAATAGGTCGACATTGTAAAAGTTAATGGCCCACTACTTCAGAACTCGACATTTTTAGGGTCATATTTATAGCATTAATTTTGAATGTCAGGCTGTTTGAACTCTGCTGAGTGCACTACTCAGGAATATGTCAAAGCAGCATCTTAACCTTGAATTTAGTACTTGAATATTTTCCTTTTGTCTAAGGAGAAAATCAACCATATAAAGCAGGGTAAGTTAGGACAGAGTTAATTCTGACTACCTATGATGCTGATGTTCTGAATTGAAATCAGTAACTGTACAATGTTAATGCTGTAATTAAATTTCATTAGATTTAAAGCTCAACCTTTTCATGGTGATTTTAAGAACACTCCTATATTGTTTTACTGATAATTGCAGTAAATTGCTTGAGAAACTAAGGCTTGAAGGCCAGGATACTCAGAAGGATATTTAAGAGCTAAAAGGGACTCTGGCAGGATTCAAGTGTTTGGGTTCAAGATTGAAGCTCCCTATCTTCTTACCTCTCTCCTCAGGTACATTGATATAGATGTGTAGGAGAGGCCAGAGAACTGCATCTCCCCACCAGCATTAACCCATGAGTGTGACCTGGAGTTACTCTGTCTTTGCAAGCCTCCTCCTCATAAAGAGTTTTGTGTGGCTGGGTTTATAGCAGGGCTTCTTGAGGACTTGAAGTGCATCTCAGGACCCAGCCAGCCCCTCTAGGATGATAGGAAATACTGTTGCATTAGTACAGAGTTGCACACAGGCTAATCTGCTCTAATTACTGGCAGCCTCTGATCTAATACATGGCTGTGTGGATTCCTGAGGGTTTCCAAAATCCAGGTTTTGTGTTAGTATTGCAATGTCTATGTCCTTTTGTCTCTTGTGCTTAGTTAACTGATATTTAGACCCTTTCTGAAGAAGCTTTCTGTTGACACCGATTGTCTCACTGACTATTAGCCTGTCTCTAACCTTTGTGCTTATTGGAAAACGACTGAGACAAAGGTAGCAAGGCAATTTGGGCATCATATAACAGGCTCTGGTCTCCATCAGCTCTTCTGGACAGAGCCAGTGTAATCCAAGTGGCGAGCAGAGGTGAGGAGTCCATACTAATCCAATTATTACGACTATCTGTACTGCCCTCAAAGGTTTGAGGTAACTTGTAGATCAGAAAGAAAGATGAGGTTGTAATCAGCCAGGTCCAAAGGCTTCTGAGGTCAAGAGAAATCTTTTCATTGAATTCAGTGAGCTGTACAACAGGGCCATTAGGGGAGCTTTGACAACTGGTCATACAGAAACTTTAGAGACTCCTCCCCGACCTTTAAATAGAGGTGGAAGGGGGAAGCTGAACACAAAATCATCATACCAGTATAGCACACGCTGTATTTACACCTGAAGAAAACAGGTATATATTCTGTATTTATTCTGAATTCATAAGCTAAATCCATGGCTCTTTCCCTTTCACTAATACCCTGCTGTACTTTGTGGGTGAATTCTCAGAAAGAAAATATTGTACTTGCAATTAATCAATCACACTGCGTTGTAATTAAATGACTATATCAAAGAGGAAGAGATTAAACCTCGATCCCTTAAAACAACTATTCAGTGATATAATTACAGCATGCCCTATGAGCAAATTAGCTTCTTCCTATGTGAGATCTGACAAACTAATAAACAGCTTGCTGTGTAAATTGAGACCAGGTATATTTTCAGACTCTTAATCACTGAAGCTTACAAAAGAGTGAAATAGCAAATAATTTTTTTTTCTCCTTTCTGACTGAAGCACTCATTCAGTGTTAGTCTTATTTTTCCACCTATCTTTGGCTAGGTCTTTCCATATGCCTTCATAATATTAACCATCCTTTCTTTTTATCATCAGGATATTTGTCCCTAGAAGGAAATGTCTAGTCTGCTTATTCACTGCTTCTTGGCAAGCAGAATATATCAATATAAAAAATAGCATTTGGCAACAGTAAGGGTTATGAACCTCTTGGCCTGTATAATCCCCTGATCAGCGCTGTTTAGAAAAGAAATACATTAAAATTTCTGTGAATGCATCAGAAATCATATTAATGATTAACAATATGCAAAAAGCAAAGAATGTTCAACAGGTAACCTGTTCTCAATATAATTGCAAATATCTCAATATATACGAATAGTCCTACTACAGAACAAATGAATTCAATAAAATGTTGGAAGTAATTATGTTAGGAAGCAAATGTGAAAAGAGAAAATCAGAGTTCAACAGATCATTTTAGTTTAGTGTCACAAGAGACATAAAGCTAACAAATGAGAAAATACCATATTTGTGTTTAAATGTGCAGTAAACATGACAGTGCATCATAAGAAATGTTCTGATATAATTCACTTAAAGCTTCCTCAAATTAATATACTAGTTGTCGAAAATGTGTAGGAGCTGTTAAGTTTATTTTAAGGAAATAGATTGGCTTAAAGGAAAGAACAGTCACTATGACAGACACTAAAACACTTCAGTGAATTAAGGAACATTACACTGAATGTATAGCAAATGAAGGCATGATATCTCTAGAAGGGTTTTACAGTTTGAGAAATCTTTAATGAGGCATTTGAACTGCATGGGATAACAGCTCTCATAGCCTTTGGAATGCGACTACAAAGAAGATATTGATCTGTAGATGTTATCCGATTGTATTCCAGATTAAAAGATGACAAAATCTTCAGGAGGTAACTGAGAAGATTAACCTGTCAAGGAGATACCCCATAATGAGATTATCCTGAAGTGAGACTTCTCACAACAAGAGAGATTATTAAGAGGGAGAACCAGTATTAAAAGGGATTTTTAGTGTGAGCTGTTTTTTGTGTATGTGCACATGGGTGCATGTGTACGTGCTTCAGTTCGACAGCTAGGGTTGAAATGCATAGAGGGAAAACACTGATCTCTGTGTCAGGGCATACTGAGATGAACCTCTGAGAATGCTTTTTTTTTTTTAAGGCTTATTACAAAGCCCACTAGTCACTCTCCCCATGACCCCAACCAAACTCCACCATCGCTGTATTAAGCAAATTACATTTTACAACTCCAGAGAGCATTTCTGACAAATAATCACCTCTGTGCATTTGTGACTAGCTGCTGCAGCTACAGGTCAGTAAACTACAACTACCACTCATACTTGACTACTCTTCCAGATTTATAGAAACTAAATAGTACACTTAATGCATTCTTATATATATATATATATATATATATATATATATATATATATACACAACTATATGTATACACTTATCAGTTTTTATGCAGGGGGATTGGTAAGCCTGTCTCCTTGTCTATTAAACTATCAGATTATTTACATCATTTGTGATTTGCATTTACTGCACATACAGATTTTGCTCTGATTTTGCAAACCTCTGTGTAGGTATTTGGCTTGTATTAGCTTTTAGATATTTTCATACTACTACTAGATACAACAGCTCCTATCCTGCCTCTCCTGTTGTTCTTGCATGGAACAAGTACACCTGTCTAGTTACGTTTTAATGTTTGCCATTAAAAATTTATCAATCACTAAATTCAGACCAAATGTTGCCTTCTGTGTTATGGTCTAGCTCTATGTCCATTTATTAATAAAGGGCAATGAACTGATTAGGTAAGTGTGTTTTCCTAGTGTGTCAGGACATTTTGTCATCTTGACTCATTGCTTTCTAAGGATGAGGTTATAATATAGATCATTCGGCTTTCCTCATGTCTGTGTGCTGTGGTAGCTGTTCAAATGTTTATTATTGAAACAGCATGAAGGTGCTCGAGAAAGACAATGTATTCTAGCTACCAGGGCATGTCAAGGAAGTTACAACAAGGATTAATCAGATCTCTTTGCTGATTTGCTGCACTATAATGAAGCAATATAGTACTGAGTTAACTTTGAAGTTGGAATGATTTCCACTCTGTATTTGCCCTCTTGTTCCTGGCCATCATTTATACTCTCAAGGCTGAAGTCTATAATTCACATGCTAAACGATCTTGTGCTGTCTGGGGAGTCCTGACTGCTCGTAGATGGCAGTGTTTCCAAAGACACTACCGCAAAGCTAGACCTGGAGCAAATCCAGGAGAGTTTATTAATTGATTCTCTCTTTCATAAAGATTGCCACCTATCTTTGTTACAGTTTCCCCCTGTGAAAACTCAGTATGTCTTCTGGAAGTAGCTCAGAGGGCCAGATCTGATACCACCAAAGAACGAAGATGCTCCAGCTTAATTATACGGATGCAAAATACTCTGTCAGTCTCAAGAGCTACCCAAGATACCTGCCATTCTCATGTGATATCAGGCTCTTCTGGTTCAGACCTGTCAGGCAGCATGGGAAGATCATTCTTCTGTGGCATCTTGACGAATGTACAGCTAGTGCAATGATAGAATTCCTCTCAAAGTATCTTGAAAATACTCTATTTGAAAGTCTGTTTCACTTTGGAACATGTCATGTGTCATGTCTTGCTTTTTTCCATTTAATCCATCGCAGCACTGCTAAACCTCCCTTTTCCCCCTTCTCTGAATGCACAGAAAAGCAAACCCTTCCCTAAATATTTGATATTTTATTCTGGATTTTGTTTTGCTTTATTTAGTAATGAGGTGCAGTGAAGTTCTTACCATTTGCTCTCTCCAGGTGGAATTAAGGTACTGCTCCACAGGACAATCATGCTGAACACCACACATATGGCAATTCTTCCCTCAGTTCCTGTGGGGGATGTGGGTAACATTGCTGAGTACGTTGCAGAATTAGTAGACAGAGGTGAAGCAGATGATACAAGTTATGCAAATTCAAAAGCCATACCCCACAAAAGGTTAATCTACAAAATCAGTGCACATGGTAAGCAAGGAGAACTCTTCATTTGGCTCCAAAAAAGGTTTCTGGGAGACAGTGAATAAGTCATAGCAATGTTTCAAAAGGGCGAGTGAGGCCATAGTACAGGTCCCATCAAGGATGATTTAGGAACTACTATTCATATTAAATATGTAACCTTGGCAGCAGGTGTATTTTGAAAAGACCATGAATTTATTTGTATCAGGGAGGAAAGGCAACAAACTTGATGGAACAAAGCCAACAAATTAAAAATAATTTGATTACATTAATTAGGCTTATGTGCAAGCAAATGTGTGATATACTTTTCAGTTGGGAAGTGTAATGTAAGAGAGCAGGGGACAGAAGATAATTATATGGCTATTCTTTTAGGAAACGTAGATCATGGTGGGGGCATAAAGCTGATTGTTGATGATATACTAAAATACTGTGTTATTTATAAGAGTAGAGAAAGTCCAGCAATGATTTCAAGATCATATTGACTGCAATGTGAAATGTAAAAGGTGAAAAGGAAAGTAGGTTGATGCTCATTTATTAATATTGATTTGCATTATAGTAGCAACTTTATATACCAGCCAAGTTCAGGATCCCATTCTGCTAGGCACTGTATCAACACACAGTAAGAGGCATTTTATAATATAAATAGATGGGAGAAACAAAAAGATAGAAAAGAATTATAATCCCAAATGACAGACAGAGAACTGAGGCAGAGAGATGGTAAAGCTTGAGCTGCTTGGAAAATATGACCTTTTAATTAAAAATAGAGCTGAAAATTAAAAATATTTAAATTTTGTCACAATTCTCATGGGAAATCTTGAGTTGCAGCTAAAACCCTCAGTGTTTTGAGAAACAACAGAAAACAATGCAAATATTCCTGCATTTCTTTTCATTTGCTGTCCTTGTAAAAGGGCTTTTTCAAAGGAAGCAGAAGAATTAATTCATTAATATGCACATTAGTTTTCTGCAAAACAAGCTTCCAATTTAAAGAAATACTAATTTGAAAGAAAGTTTTCAACCCTCTTATGTTGATTTATTTGGTGCCTACCCAACAGGAGGTGTACGGAGTACTTAGTCACAACTCCATTCCACACTACCATAACCACAAGAAAATCTTTCTTAGAGACAAGGAAGAAGCTTCTTAAGAATATAAGACTTCTCTGCTACAGCAGGTAGAGAGCTGTTATGGGTTTTCTCTGCCCTAGTTACTACTTTCTAAAGCCCCATGCACATTTAAGTTCATGGTGCCTTACTCCACATTTAATAGTGTAAGAAGTCATCTGCTACTCAGTGTGCCCTTAAAATGTCTATGTGAGAAGAGAGGAACTATAAATTCAGATCTCACTTTACTGTGTGCTAGTTTTTTGGGGTAGACAAGCCCACAGATATTACAGTTATTTTAGCATTATGGGGAAATAAGATAGACACCATTAACATTTTATGAGCAATTTTGGTCTTTGAAGTATAGGACACTCAGCAGAGATTGAATTGGTAGAGCTGCAGCAACAACAAAAACATAAGGGTTCAAAGGTTTGTGAGATTTAAGTCAAAAGGAAAGATTAGTTAGTCATAGGGGATTATCATAGAAAAGAGGTAGATAAACTCTTGACAAAGGGGACAGATTCATGCCAATAAGTTATCTGCACTACTAAATAATTCAAGGGAAAGAGAACAGTCATTGAAGCTAAGGGAAATGATCCCACAAAAGTAGTTTCAGAACAGTCTCACACAAAACTTCAGCTGCCCAAAGTCATCAGCAGAACTGAGAGTTAGAAAATGATGCCACATAAATGGAAAAGAGACCAGATTTTTTTGTTTAACAGCTTTTCATGAGTAAGAAGCAATTTAAAAAACAGATAGGGATTTCCTCAATAATCAACTCACAACTCTTCCTGTTTATATGAAGAAAGTAACCCGTGTCATGGCACTGGATATTTCAGGCAAAGGCCATCCATTTTTTCCGTCCTATTATGTCTCAGGTATTAATTATTTCATTGCACCCCAGTGCAGTGACTTTTTCCTTCATGAAAGCTCTTCATCAATGAGAAAATACTGCAGGAAATATTTTGCTTCTTGTTTTCAGTTACAGCACTCTATTCAGGAAAAAATCCATCAAAAGCATATTATTTTTTATGAAGGGATATATCAGAAAGCAAAATCAGTGAAACTGTTGGCTGAATTATGCCTTTGCCTTTCAGAGATGTTTTAGTGGCATCTATCAGTGTCCATCAAATGCTAATAATCCTTTAAAGGAAACAACTTTAAATTGCAGCTACCCTTCAATAAACTTTTGACTTTTAGTGAATAGCTTATGAGCCTGAGAAACTCAGTACGTGATATGTTTCTATCTCTGGCTACACTGAAACCCTCATTTTTAAGGTTTTAGGACATGACAAGAAAACTATACCAAAATAAATTGATTTCTGGTTCTTCACCTTTCTTCCTCAAATTGAAAATTCTGCTCTTTAAAAAAAAAAAACTAGCAAAAATGGTTTACAATTTGAAAACTGCAAAACTAAAATAAGCTGGAACATATATTAATTGAGGGCTCTATTTTCAATTGTAACAGGCTGAATTCTGACACAGTCCTCTCCCCATGCAAATATCAATTTCCTTAGCTCCCAACCTAGTTATTAGGTGCAGAAAGTGGGGTATAAAGAAAGAACATCTGAGAAGCAGGTCTGAATTGATGAGAAGAATTATACTGAAACATTAAGAACTGCTCCAGAGTTAAATGAATATAGAAATATAAAGGCTTACATTAGCACTCATTGCGAGACACAGTAGATGTCAACACCTTCCATGAATCATCGGAACAAGGCATTGTCATGCCTGTGCATATCAAGTGCTCCCTATGAGAGCCTTACCAAGCACAGCTTTCTGTCCTGATATTCAAAGCAGTAATACCTGCAAGGCTGCTTGCTCTTCCAATTGTAAGCATGCTTAGGATTCCCAAAAACATCAATATACTGCCTAAAAATGACAGAAAACACAATGAGGTTCACAAGTAGAGGGAACAAAGCTCTTTTGGGAATGTTATCTTGTATCTGTTTAAATATTTAAGTATCTAAAGGTGGAAGCTGATTCAGGAGGGGATTTTGAAAAGACTTCTAACAGAAAAAAAGATAAAAATGGCAGCAGAAAGAACCACTGCAGCACTGCCAGGCCTGTCTTGTACTCTGTATGTGAGGAGCAATAATTTGATGCCTGTGAATCTCTATTCCAAAATCCAAACGCTCTGGGTGCTAATATGACACTGTGAATGTGTCTTGAGGGAGGTAGGCAATATGAGGTACGGGTGCGCTGTATTCACAAGTACTCGCTGTACTTTCTTCTAAAATATTACCATTTGTTAAAGACAACTAAATAATGCTCATTCTCTCATTGCAGTTGTGTAAAAAACTGCAAATCTGTGTTTCAGACCTCACTCTTAGCTTGCCAAATAAATAATACATATTTACACCTGCGTACCTATTCTCCTGTGTACTTAGCATAGGAACATGAAGGATAGGAGCACACATGGGACCAGAAAGAAGTGGTAGCCAGAATATATTCCTCCACTTGTGCCTATTGTTTTGATGCAATAAATCATCCTGAAATGGCCCTCTGTATTCAAAATGATGTTTCATGGGTCCCAGAAAAGAAGTCAAGAGCTCACCAGAGGATGGCATTACAGAACACAACCAAAGTTCTGTCTCCTTAAAAAATATTCTCCATCTGAGCAAACATTTTCTGTCTGCCTTTCTCTGCAAAAGAGGGAACAAGCACAGCCCAAAAGATTTGTGTAGCTCAGATCCTCAGAGGATGTGAGGATGTGCAAAGCTTCATTCAAACACATACACTTCTAAAGTGGTACAGAGTGTACTAAGCCACAGTCAGTTTCTGGAATTTGTATTTCAGATGGCAATCAACATGGGAGAAGCTCTGTTGCCCAAGAAATGGAAAAATCAGCAGGAAAGGCCAATCACAAGTGAAGCATTGTAAGTTTCATAGTGTGTTACAGCCAATTTGAGAAGCAGCCTGCTTATTTTTATCATCATATCGTTTACTTGGTTACAGATGGAAAGCACAACAAGGATTATTACTTCTTCTTTATTTTGATTTGGAAAGATGTTTGACATCCAGTCAATAGTTTCCTATCCCATTCTCTGTACATTTCCAATTTATATCCTCACTAAATATATAAATATACACATAGAGTAGAAGAGCAGATTGTTCACTCTTCATGAATAAATAAAAGCAGTGTATGCTATGTTATAGTAAAAGTCTTAGCTCCTGCAGGCTGCAAGTCATTGCACTACTAGGTACATATATAATAAATCAAAAGGACAAAAATTTATTCTTAACCACGGAAGACAGCTCAAAATGGTTTCTTTACAGTTTTGAGACATAGCTAAATACAAAAACTTCTGCAGCAAGATTGTCCCTTCATATGCATCCTTCAATATGACTGAATACAGAATGGAGCACCTGAAGAGACCGTTTCTAGCCAATGTAAATTCATGTGGTGCTGTCAGTGAAGAATTCATGGCACAGCACAAAATTCACGTCCAAGATGACTTGGAAGGAGAAATAGAATTCTTTTGGGATCCATGTACAGCGGAAAAATGCATTAAAGGTATCATTTGGACCCATGAGACATAAAATGACCCTGTAGCTACTGGCTTCAGTCTCCAGTGACTTCTCAGCAGCTCCAGGACTTGCTACTTAAATTCCCACGCCTTCTCCTCTAGCTTTAGCTCTGCAGAAATTTTTGTGTTCAACCATTCCAGAGTTTTGTTAGCAAAATATAAACACAGCTGCAGTCACAGCAAGTTCAACCTTTTTCTTCAGTGCTTTTCCTGCAGCTCTTTCTTGAAGCGATAACCAACTACATAGCTATGAAAGAAGCTCCTTGACTTTTTTAGTGCTTCTCCAGTGCTGTACAGAAAACCTTTCAGCCTTTCCTGTTTCAGAAGATAAACTGTCATCCAAGCATCAGCATATGGCCTAGGTGTTGTCTCTAATCGCATGTACCCTCTGTGCATCATATAAAGCCTGGGTTTGAGTGTCTACAAAATTCAGCTCATAAGTTTTGCTAGGACAGCAAGAACACAAATGAAACTAAAGAATTTGGAAAATCTATTAAGCCCATTAAAGATATTTTTCCTGGTGACTGTCAGAAGAAAATATTTCTTAATTTCAGCAGTATTTATGACTGCGATATTGTCTCCCAGACACCCCACAAAACAGTGCTCTCAGATCTGCCCCTTCCAGTCAGAGGCTGCGGATTCATCTACAGGAAATGATCTTCAGCACAAACAAGTTAAAAAGAAAGCATGACATGATCCAATTGATTTGAATTGCATAGGTGCAGAATACTTGGTTGTTAAACACCAGCCAAGCGTGTTTTTCTTGGGGCTTGGGTCAATTTTGAATATTTTGTAAATGTACGAATATGCTAAGATAGGGATGGAAAATCATACAGTATTTAACTAAAACCAGATTCCCCAAGTCCTTTATGAACCACCTCTTTTCTTGTTACCACTTCATGCATTATGAAAGCTGTATGCATATGGAGGTGACTGGCTTTTTAACTTAAAATAATTTCTTACTGAATCCTGTTCCTTTTTATGAAAATATATATTCTTACTTTTCTTCCTTTTAGTAATGGATCCTGCCTTTGCAAACTGGGGGCAACAGTAAGGTTATTGGGAGTCACCAGATGGTGCTATTGTACATTGTCTGTCTGGTTCTGTTCATCTGGATATCAAGGAATCTCCTGAAATGCAAAGCATCAGCTCTGGCGCAGTTCTTGCCAAAATCACCAGTAAACTTTCACTATCTTGCCCGAACTTCTCTGATGAAGAATTATGTTCATGGGCATGAAATCCATGAGCCTTTTTAGTTTCTGTGTTAAAAGAAAAAAAGGATTCTCTGAAAACAGGTTGTCTGCATTACTCACATGAGTAATGGTCAATGCTATGAATTGACTATTTATGCTGAAGTTATAAATTGATTAAAGCAAACTCAGAAAGTAAGAATGCCTGTAGAATACGTAACTATAAATAAATAGCACCCATTCTAGTTCTCTGGTGGGGAACAAAACTATTTTTGGCTGCTAGTCCCGAATGGAGATAAAGATGCGGTGTTTAGATGCTTTATAATACTTGGATAGGTCTGTCAACTGAAGCAGCTGTGTACATATTGTAAAAGAACTGAAAAATGTATCGGCTTAAATGTGTTTTCCTGATGCTTGTTTCATAGCAAAGAGTACGGAACGAGACAACACATTGTCTCTGACAGCATCTTACTTGCTTTCTGCTAAGGTCAATGTACTTCTTGGTATGGAAGAAATAGTTTGGGATAAATTCCTTACAAGCTGAATAGAGCAAGGATGTAAACTTGACTGAATGCACTGCTGCTAAAATCCATGAAACCACATGAACTCAGGCAAAAATCATGTTCAGCAGTGAGTGTTGAAAGAAGCAATATCTCATCAGGCTTCTGTGTAACCACAAAACCATAAAATAAGAGGTATGCCAAGACACAAAATCTGGCATAAATATGTGTCAGCATTGATTTCTTTAATCAATGTCCTCAGGATGTATTAGGGCTCTACCTCCTTACTCCTTTGTGGTTAATCAATAGAAACACAGTTTCCAGTTAGGCCAAGTGTCACCAGCAGGCACAGTTAGACCTCCAGGGCTTTTTCCTCAGTGTACAAGTCAGCTTCGCCTACTCTTGTTGCGTGGTTTACAGTCTGCAAGTGTTTTGCATAAAAGCAGCAGCAGGCAGGCTGAAGCCAGCTTGCTTTCTGCTGCAGGTTTGGACTCTGCTGGGGAGGGATGGCCGAAGGAGATGGTGATTCTGAACACTGTCACATCAGCTTATACAGATTTGGCAGCTTATTCCTTTTCTCCATCAGAAAATTGACTTCCCAAATCCCAGTATTTTAAATCTGTCCAATACACCAGCAACATTAGGTCAGAACTGAAGGGTCTGGTTGAAAGAGAACGACAGTACACATTTTCCTGTTTCTGTTTTGCATCATCATCCAAGTAATGACACTGTGCAAAAGCTACAGGTTGGGCAGAGAAGAGATTCAGAGCAGCCCTGCGGAGAAGGACCTGGGGGTATTGGTTGATGAGAAAATGAACATGAGCCGGCTTCAGTGTGCACTCGCAGCCCAGAAAGCAACCGTATCCTGGGCTGCATCAAAAGGAGCGTGACCAGCAGGTCGAAGGAGGTGATCCTGCCCCTCTACTCTGCTTTCGTGAGACCTCACCTGGAGCATTGTGTGCAGTTCTGGTGTCCTCAACATAAAAAGGACATGGAACTGTTGGAACAAGTCCAGAGGAGGCCACGAGGATGATCAGGGGACTGGAGCACCTCCTGTATGAAGACAGGCTGAGGACGCTGGGGCTGTTAGCCTGGAGAAGAGAAGGCTGCGTGGAGACCTCATAGCAGCCTTCCAGTATCTGAAGGGGGGTCTATAATGGTGCTGGGGAGGGACTCTTCATTAGGACTGTAGTGATAGGACAAGGGGTAATGAGTTAAAACTTAAACAGAGGAAGTTTAGATTGGATATAAGGAGGAAATTCTTTCCTGTTAGGGTGGTGAGGCACTGGAATGGGTTGCCCAGGGAAGCTGTGAATGCTCCATCCCTGGCAGTGCTCAAGACCAAGTTGGACGAGGCCTTGGGTGATATGGTTTAGTGTGAGGTGTCCTTGCCTATGGTAGGGTGGTTGGAACTGGATGATCTTAAGCTCCTTTCCAACCCTAACTATTCTATGATTCTATGAATTCAGAAAGAGGTAGAGTTTTTAGAGAGCATTTACACACATATATATATATAACATTATATATATATATATGTATATATATTACATATATATATAACCAATTGGAAAAACAGGCTCTAAGGAGCCTGGGTCCAGTTCTACTTTTGCTACTGCTTGGTCAGGGCATAGCTTTCTCTCTTTCACTTCAGCTCAAAGCTACAAAACCCTGGAGCAGCTCCCATGTTAGGTGGCTGTACATGCACAAAGACATCACCTATCTGAAGCTGCTTGAAAGTTACTGATCAACAAATGTCCTCCTATTCACTCCTGTTTACTAAGCAGAAAATATTGCTAGTATTTAGTTTTCCTGTATTTACGATCCAGAACAACAGGGCTCCTAGTTCAGGGTCTGACATCTTTTGAATGATGTGCAAAGCTGTAACACTGTAGCTATTCTTTGCAACTGTTTTTAAATGTTGAAACATCATTCGTCTACAGTGTTTCATTCTGTTTTGTTACTTTCTCCCTTCTTTACTTGATTAACCCTATCTCTCCTTGGCTTTCCAGGCTTAAAAGCTTTTTTTAAGTTCTTCAACATCTCCTGTTTTCTACTTGAAGCCTGATGGCACCCTGTTAACATTACAACATGCTTTGAAATGGTGTTAGATATAGATATGTAACAACTTTCCCAAAGAGCATGCAATCTGAATGCTTACTTCAGAGACCAGTTTTTGTCACTTTTTACTCAACATATTGATTAAGTAAACTCCAATAGATCTTGACGTAAGTAGATAACCTGAAGATTTTTCCGCTGAGTTTACTAGTTCTTTTTGTGTCTGTTTTGACTGTTTTGACTTGGATTTAATCGTAAGTAATTTTTATTTCTTATTATTAGAGCTTGATTGCATATGATTATCCTTTAAGACACTTGGCATGTTTAATAACATTTGATTGCTGTTACATTATATCTCTGGCTTTTTGGGTTCAGTAGACTGAAAGAGTTAATTACATTTATTGCTTCCATTGAACTGCCTTTCTTATCTGAAATGCACCTCTGACCCACTGGCGATCAAACTCATCTGCACCCTTTCATTTTAGTGTATCTCACTTAACTACTAAAAGTCTGCTCTCAGACAGAGGGAAATAAGGGGAGTGCTGATTCTTGTAGCTGAGTCAGCATTTCTACAACCTCTCTTCCAAAAATAAAGCACTATTTTAGTTTGTACATTCTGGTCTGGAGTTTTATTTTAATCCCTCTTTACTTAAAGCAAAGAAATAGAAATAAGATATAAAAAGATGCAAAAAGCTTGAAAAAACTGGTTCTCCTTTGCCATGGCACAAAAACTTAGCATCTCTCTTGAGAGGGCTGCATTTCAGGCACGGAGCCAATACTTTGAGCTAAATGTTTAATATGAAATGCCCTTCTTGCAGTGCCCTGCATGTTTGGTCTTTCAGTAAGGGTGAGACTGACTTGAGAGACAGCTCACCCCCTTTACTCTCACAATAGTTTAGACCTCAGGAAGAGACTCATGGACTGTCCCCATGCTGGACCACCCAGGCCATTCCAGGACAGTTACTCAAGACACTTTCACCTGAGCTTTCTAATGAGAGCTCTTGTTGTTTTGATGAATTCAAAGTTTCTGGGACCTGCTAAGAAGTGGAAAACTGGCACCTCTCAGCATCTTAATACCTTCGTTGTAATCCCAAAATGCAATGCAGAGGGGGTGCTTTCCCTCAAGCTGAAGCTGGGCAGCCCTGCTAAGCAGAATGTGGTGTTAGGGGGTTTAGGAGCTCATCTACGAGCTCATCATGGCCAGTTTTTAGAACCAGACATTGATTGCCATGAGGAACCTCTCAGAAAATGGTTTTGATTTCACCAGATTTAAACTGCTGTCAGAAAAAATTAAATGTTTCTTTTATTCTCTAAATGAGTAAAAACAAATGTTTCTTAGGAAACACATCTTATTGTGTAGAATACTTCCAGTATTGCAGAACAATCCTTATTTCTTGGGGAGATATTTCTTTATGAAGAAACTTTATGAAGTTCCACACTTAACACAAGAACAGCTGGACTGGCTCCGTTCATCTCACCTGCATTGCTTAGGCTAATGTCATCCTAACAAGGAGCATGGCTTTCCAGTTTGCAAGGCACAGTCCCTGCCCTGCAGCTGCACAGACCCTTTCATTTCCCCTCTGTGCAGCAATCCGCCTGTGTTGGCTGCATTGACAGGACAGGACAAAAGGACCCTTCCCCCTGATTAATATAAAAGAAAAAGAAGAAAGTGCTGACCACCAACCAGAGCAAGAAGGGTCGGCCTACCTTCCTCCTGCTCTTCTACAGGGAGGGACTATGACCTGCAAGAGCTGATCCTGCCTTCTCATCTGAGATGACAACCTCTGCCACCACCATCACAGCTATACAGGTGCCACTACATCAATTCTTTTACAGTTCTTTAGGAATGTATTTGCACTTGTGTCTCAGAGGACACCAACAGCAACAGTGGCTACAAACAGATGCCTGAGAAAGAGCAGGAACAAGCACCTCTCATATGATCTTTCCCCTGAGTGTTTTTCCAACTTCCAACTATTTGCAGCTCAGGGATTTCCTGATCTAGTGTTGTTAACTATAGCATAAGGAAAAAAGGTATTGTGGAGCTGACTGTGGCTCCTTTGATCTACTGCCTTGTCTGTGCTGGGTTCAGCTTCAAGTTGAACATGCCCAAAGTGGCTCTAATATATGCCAGTTGATTGCAGCTCCCGGGAGACCGATGACCTGCTGATACCAGCTATATGGCATGCACAACAACATGCAGCGCTAGTTTTTATCAAGCATGGCCAGTAGGGTTTCTTAGATTAGCAAAGTCCTATTTTGAATTAGAACATAGGAAAAAATAGGGTATTAAATACCCGGATGTAGGTTATTGTCACAGCATTCCATGCCTCCAAGTTAAGTGCTTTCTTCCTGCACCAACAAAAGCAAATTTCCAACCCATGCTCTTATCACATGAGTGGCTGACGAGGGACCTCAGTATAAGAGCTTTGTGATGCCCCAGAATGACCCACTGCAATCTGGTTTTACCTCCTCCAAGAGGCCCATTCAGCAAAATGCAGCTAATTTTACGGTCACAACGGCAAGATAATATGTGAATACTTTGTTCTAGCGCTAGAGGATCCAAAACCAGCACACACTTTGAGGCCAGGCCTAATAAAACACCCTAGGCTGCCTCTTCCTTGTAGTACTGCATACATTTAAAACCAAGCCTAAGAGAGATATTATAGCCAAACATGAGGCAAAGTAACCTTCTAGAATCCCAAGGGGAAAGCAGAAAGAACAGGTTTTTTTTAACTTGTGTTTATAAAGGCTTAATGAATTTTACATAAGAAAGTTACAAAATTGAAAACAAACAATGAAATACAAAGAGATCTCAAGATACATGATAAAGCAAGAATTCATGCATAATATACAATATTTCAAAGGCATGTAAAGAAGCAGTGTACAAATCTGACTCTGGTGTATACAGAGTAGTTTGAGTGGTATTCCTCTTGAAGGAGCTGAAACTTGAAGATGCAGCAGGCACAATGCACCTTCTGGATGCAGGAGGGCAGAAAGGATGCTGTAATTTAGGTTGAGTACTGTATGGATGTAGATTTTTGAGGGTAATTTCAATATGCTCACTAATAACTGCCTTTACAAATACTTACATATATTGTTACAATGGAATGTTCAGCTAATTTAGAGGTAATTAATGACCTATTGAAACTGAGCCTAGCTTCTTTTAGCTGCTCTTTGAGATGCCGCTAGCTTAGTTCTAAAGTAATTGCGTAGTAGTATTGTGCTACTTTTTATCCAATCTGATCATCAGGCCTATTTAGGTTGATTAAAGCACCAGGTTATTTTCAGACTTATAAAAACAAAACAGCTTTCTGGTTATTCAAAGAACATCCAACTTTCAAACATTATTTCTTTTTATCCCTGCATCACAGGGACTCTTTTTCTCAAGTTATGTCTAGATATGCAGAGGCAATTTTCCTCTAATGCCGCATAGTACTGACAGCTTTGTCAGAGATGGTTTGATATGTACAAAAATTCCATGAGAAAGGGAAATCCAGAACATTTCCCAGTGTAATTCCTACATTTCAAGACTGACAAAACTTGTTTTTGAAGAGGATATCATTATTTGAGTTGGCAAATCTGCCAGTGATAAGGAGATGTATCCCAAAATCATTTTTTGAAGCAGAACATGTAAGACTAATCACTTTATTTCCATGCTTAACAGGTGCTGATACCAGAGGGGAAACACTAAATAGCATATGACACCCTTGAGAAGCATGTAAGATATTTATCTGCCTAAAAGCCATGGCAGTTGAATAGAGAAAAGTTTGTGAATATGAACGGAGAAGAAAGAGTTTAGGGACTGAGAGTGAAATCTTGATGCTGCTGAATTCTATGGCATTTTGAGTTCACCCTGAGCTTGACTCCATTACAGAGCTCAGCCTGCCCAGCCTGTTCTTCCAGGTCAGGTTTTAAATGTGCTTTTTGATTTTATAAGGGACGTTTTGCTTGGGTCTCTTTTGTGACAGCTGTGTCTTCCTGCTGAAGCAGCAGTTAGGACACAACACCTGAGCATCTGACCCTGTATTTAACCCGACACAGTGTGATTGCTGCCATGGCCAGCACAGATGATACAGTCATGATTCTGGTGGAGGGGCTTTGCAACCATTTCTTCATGAAAACAGTATCTGGAATACAGAGCTGTACTGGGCAGGGCAATCACAGTAGCTGAAAATAGCATGAAACAGAGCGATGCACCACTCCCTTAACACATACAGTGCAAGTGGCTATGCCCGAAGTCGGGAGGTTTAGCAGCTCTGGGACTATGTGTCAGCTGAAGTCCTGTGAACAGAGATATTCCGAGACTGGCACATTCTCCCTCTCTCTCTCAACCATTTTATTCTCCCTAAAATATACTTATGCATCTGCTGTTTCTCTGCAAAAAGATGAAAGATTAAGCTGGCTTCTGGCTTTGTAAAAATGGTGAAATTTGCTACCCCTAAGTAAGCTGTATATTCATGATGGAATATTTTAAAAGACCCTTTTATCATAAGAAGGGATTTTTAAAAAAAATCCATAACTGTGGGAATTAAGAGTATATCTCCTACATTTGAATTCCCCAGCTGATATTTGGTTGGGCTTTAGAAACTGTCACACAATAAAGCCATTAAAATTCTGTGGTTAATTTATTCCTACAGTATTAACTTTCCCATAACTCATGATGAATATCTTGAATGTGGGTATGTCTTAGAAGAACCTCTGACAGTGATAACTTGACTTTTCTTCTATTTCTTGCAAAATGTTATTTATTTATTTTTTAATGATGTATAAAAGAGTAACTTTTCTAATAAAATTGCACAGTGAGTTTTTAAATGACTTTGACTTTGTATAGTTGCTACCAAAATAGGGAATGATAAGGTCTTTTGTGCATTTATTTGGTTAATTACTTTGATATGTATTTCTGGTCAGAATTCAGTATAACAGAGCCTTGGAAAGTACAGATCCCATTGCCAAAACAAATTTTCTCATTTCCTAGACAATAGGTGAGGTCAGAAGGGAAACAAGGAGTCATTCCTTTAATACGAGCAAACCACTAATGAGCTGCCATGCATCATATTGTGCTCCAAGGGAGCTGTAATTGCTTCCAGAACACCTGCATTTAGGCCAGAGACAATCATACATACAGGGGGAGGGCAAAGGAGTAGTGGTGTTAAAACCAGAAGGGAGAGGAACATGTGGGGAATGGAAACAGATAGCCCAGCCAATGAAGGCTTCTTACATTAAACTGCATTCAGCTTTGGTTTTGTACAATAACAGAGGAAACTCCCAGGTCCCCCAGGGAAGCTGATGGGTTCTTTCAATAGACGGAAGGACCAATGCCTAAGGTATTCAGCAAGCAGTCCAATTTTTAGCTGTGTTTGACCACCTTTATGATCTTAATCAGGCCCCTTTGCATCCTGTGCCTCAGTTTTCCTTCTGTGACGCTGTAGGTATATTTCCCTCTATCCCTGTACTGTTATATATATGCTAAATTGTGTGTGGTAACTTTGTATTACTGAAAAGTGGGTAAATTGAGGGCCAATATCAAACTACCTGTGCATGGGTATGGATGTAGGATTGCAAGTGATTTAATTACTGTGGACTACCAAAAAAGTGCGTGGGAGCTTCACAGTTGGGCGAGCTCTCAGGGCAAGCTCCATTGCTATGATTCAGCTGAAAGGCAGAAGTCCATAACAGATATAGGAAAATACCTGTCACCATTCTAGAAAACAGAGGTAGATGCTGGAGGTCAGCTGAAGAGCAGGAGCTCCTTCTACACAGGGGCTCACTGGGAGAAGAGATAGAAACAAACTCAATTTCATGAAGCAGATGCTGTGGAGCATCCCACATACCATATAGCTAGGGTTTATCTCAATCTTTCCCCCACTCAGTTCAAGCAAAGGTTGAATTAAGTAGCAGCTTGCTTCTGGTCCAAGTAATGATTAGAATATTAGATATACAGCACTGTAAATGATCACTCTAGACTGCTTTACAATAGCTCAATTTTAAAAGTTGAACATGTGTTTTGTTTATGCTCAAAGGGCTCAGGGATGCCAAACCAAAAAGTGATAGGGTTTTCTGCTTTAAGAATCGAAGTAATGGCTCCTGTAGTCGTGGTAAACAGGGAAAGACTTGGAGACAAATGGGTGTGATGGTCTCTCAAGGGTTTTTCTAAAATGTAAGACTCCTGTTTGACTCACCAACTGTTTTTAGTTCTCTTTTGACAATGAAACACACCCTATTCCTTTTCACTGAAGTATCAGCTTGTTTTCGTTGCTTGTGACTTGCCTACTAGCAAGTAAGAAAACAAACCCCATATACTACACTAGAGCTTGGGCTGGGATGTAGGGAAGAATTAGGCAAAGCATCCAGCAGTCCCACAGGTTTTAAAGAAAGCTGCACTAATGCCAAACTCTCTGCTGCCAATAAGCCCCTACTGTTAGAAATACTGGTAAGAGTTTGAAATATTATGGATGTACTAGGTTGGGTGCATAATGAAAAGCTGTGGGCTTACTTTCAAACTGCAAAACTCTTCTTTCAGTGTTTTTGTGAATCTTTCTTAAAGAAATTTCATCTGCACTAAGACTGAGAATCCCTACCCAAACCTATTTTGGCAGATACCAAGTAGAAAGCCACCGTGTCTGGAAACATTACTTAACTCTTCACCACATCAACTCTATTGCAGTCTTCTGAATCTCTGTCTTCCAGAATAAAACATTACTGCAGGCAGCTGCCTCATTTTCTCCTGCTAGAGAACCTCAGGCAGTAAGAAGGGATTTCACTCCTGCTCCACAGAGGTACACTTACTAAAAGTTCTTATCCTCAGGAAGTGGTGGTGGCTCTGCAGGCACAGCAGGAGGGTGATGGGCCAAACCTAATGGACACAGCAGGTCAGGCTTGCTTTCTTCTATTCTCTAGCTTTCTTTGGTTCTTGGGGTGAACCCAGTAGGATTTCAGGTGCATGTTTTTTTAACTAACAGGAAGGGCAATGTCAAATGCACTGCAGCTAAACTTATTCTTTGGACTGGTTTACTTGACTGCATTTCTGTTCCATTATATACTTGGCCTACCTGTCCTAGAAGAAATTCAACTATACCTGTTCTTTAGGAGCAGACGCTGATCTGATGAGGATTGAGTTGTCTTGGACTGCATTATGCTCCTAGATTGGGAGTGTGCTCTTTTTGTCCCTTAAGCTTACACATCCCCAGCTGTTGGCAGGTGCTAAAAACTCAAAGGAATCATAAACTGCAGTGTGGTGTAGCAGCCAATAGTACATAGATTACCAGTACCGTGGCAGTGGAAATTAGTCTCCCCCTCCTTCATCCAGGTTTCTTATATGACTCACTTTAATGTGAGATTAAACTTGCCTTGTTCTGATAGATTCATAGCAGCTCATCTTCAGCTTTTACAAAACAGATAGGGCAAATCTTCTAAAGGTCAAGAGGCATTTCTGGCAGCATATAGTCACTCCCTCATCTGCTAATGGGTCTATCTTTGACAATACTTTATGCGTTGCAGGCAATTAATACTCTTCCCATTAGCCTCAGCTCAGCACTGGCCTCAGTTTCCAGAGTATGTCATGGAGAGTGAGCTGAGGTGTCAAGTTGTTCAAGATATTTTAGGTGAAAATTATGGCATCTTGATTCTGAAAAGTAAAGAGCATGTTACATCCATCAGTTAACGTGAGCTAGGAAAGGTATCAGCAGGAGTTTTCTTTACTCATGAACCAAAACCCTTTGATGAAAATTACGATGTATTTTACATCAGCCTGAAACAGGCACAACTTGCCTTGAAACAAGCACAGCCTGCCCTAAAAGCAAAGGCATACAGCCTCTTCTCTAACCAGAGCATAAACCCAAGGCTGTTATTTCTGTCACTGTTGCTCCATGACCTCACAACTTCGTGTTTCATTTAGGCAGCAAAAATCTCTTCAAAGGGAGAATTAGAGAGCAGCCATTCTCCATCCCCTGGAGCCTTGCCTCCCAGCCTGCTCCTCTTTTAGAGAGTTTGAACCCTTTCCTATCACTTAACACTGAGATGGACTGCAGTGTCAACTCTTTATTTCTAATTAATAACCTACCAGCCTTTCATTAACAATCTAATTAGCAGAGAAGACTCTGCTCCTCACCACTGAAGATACCTGCAAGCTCCTCCTGAGGCTCAGCATCCCTAACTTGCAGCTGAGAACTGGAAGGCCTCAGGTCACACCACACACTACTTACCACCCCAGGGGTTGTTAATTACTCCTGCATGGAATAAATAAGAGGTGAAGAGGGACAGGTTGCGGTATGAGGATATACTGTGTGGGACTGGAGGAAAGAGGTTTGGGACTGAGGTATTTTTATAAACAATGTTTTTTTAATCATTATTAAAGGGTCATTGTGTTCTTGGAGGTAAAGGGTTACAGTGCGTTGCTCTCTTTGGCTGTGAGGAGCTGGAGGCCTGGGGAGGCAGGTCCTACTCTTGACTTTGCTGTACTGTCTGATCCCTGTATAGTGAGGAAGGAGCCCATGGCAGCAGGCATGGCCTTGCAGCTGTGAGAGCAGGGGGAAGAGCTCACACTCCTTGCTCCCCTCCTTGGTGGTGAGCTAGCTGTATGGTATGTTATGTCTTTTGCAGAAATTAACTGCTCATGTTGGCTCAGTTCTCTTGCTGCAAGCATTATCTTGGAGTGAATGACTTGAATCTTTTTTTAATATGTTCTTTGTCTTTTCCCCCTTATTCCCCCCCTCAATGAGTCTCCTTCCTGTGAAAGAGGATGCAGATGCCTTTGTTTATTTCAGCCACCAGCTATTTCTTTTTGGTCTGGTAACTTAGTTGTTTGGCCCCAGTTTGTGGGGTTTAAAGGACTGCCCAAATCTTGGTGTTCCCATACAAAGGTGGTGCATACTGTGGCACAGCTAGGGCTGCTGTTTACAGTCTATGCCCTAATGGAAACCCCATAGCCTTGCTTAGAAACTTCTGAGGTGCTTTTCTTGAGGCTGGCAGTTACACTTAGTAGACAGCTGGGACCCTGAGGAAGTGATGGTGAGATGGTTACTCACTTATTTTTAATCAAAGACAGCTCTTAAGGTTTTCTTTTTGTTGTGTGGGTTTTTTTTTTTTTATTTGTTTGTTTTTTTTTTGGTTTGGGCTTGTTTTTTTTTTTTAACCCTGTTAAGCTGGCTTTCTGCTGAAAAAAAAAATAGAAAGCAACCTACTTGCTTCTTTAATGCATCATGGTGAACCTTTTGCAGTTATATAAAGCATTATAATTGATACTAGTAATTCCTGCTGGGTTTGGTTTGAATTCTGATCCATCTCCATTATAAATTTATACTTGCGTGATGAAGGTACTGGTGCAGAGCATGTGAGGGCTTAGACGTGGAAGGACAGTGCTCTCCCTCACTTTTGGTCTGCGTGTAAGTAAAAGATGTGAGTTGTGAGCAGTAGACTAACAGCGGAAGCTATCAAACAACATCATTCACAGCAGGAAGCTCCTGCTGAGGAGCAAAAAGTGGTTGCCAGCTCTTTTGAATGTGTATCCCTTCGTATATCCCTTGGCAGCTGGCTGGCAGCTCCCTTGAATGCATATCAGTTTGAATGCCTATCTTTTTTCCCCTCCCCAGGTTTCTGCTTATGTCCACTGGTGCAACAGCCACCCATGGTGGGGCATAGCAAAATGTGGCAGCAGCTGGCCCTGCTGGATAAGCAAGCAAGGGAGAATCATCAGTCGTGATACCTGAGGAGACTACTGAAAATGAGGGAAGGGTACTGCTCAGTAACCCCACTGACTGCAAGAAGACAAGTCAAAAGGAGGACTGGTCTGTTGTGATAATGGAGAACAGCAAGAGGACCTGGAAATGAAGATGGGGGAATTAATTTGTGAACTTCAGTCCATCTGCCTGGGTTGCAACATCACCAATCCAGGCTCTTGAAACACCAGGTCCCCTCTTCCAAATGGAAAGTTTTTGTAATTGAAGGACATGCATCTTTGAAACTTTGTCCTACATTCAAGTTAATTGAATCAAAAGCCAGTTCTGCCATTACCTGAGCAGTTAATAAAATCTATTGCCTTATGATGGATTTTGTTTTCTGCAGGCTAGAATGGATCTGTCTTTGTTGTGATTTGTGAGATTGAGGGGAAAACACAAAACATAATCTGTGTTTCTGCTGTACTGAAAAAATTTCACTGTGCTCTCCTAGGGCTTGGAAGTAACTAAAACTGCAGTGATCCTTTCTCCCTTTATTTGATTTATTGAAAATAAAGCATACCTCATTAACATTTTAATAAAGAGAATCTCTCTGCAGCGGTGCTCAGAGTTGTTCTTATTTCTCTCTGTGCAATTCCATGCTCTGAAAGGGAAAATACTATTGAGATCTGTAAGGCATGATCTGTTAGACTGAAACTAAGCACACAAATATACCAAAGCAAAATGCTCTGTAAAGGTGCTGTGTTTGAGAGAGGTGCTTGCCCAATATGTGTGATGCAAAATGGGGTTGGTTTGTGAAGAAATCATCCTTGTAAAGCCATTGGTTCTGGTCATCAGACTCTATCCAATGCTTTAGTGATGATGCTGCTGATCTATTTGGGAAGTTGGCTGGCTCTCAAGGCAGAGTCTCTCCTCAAAGGCTGTTTCACAGTGAAAATATGCTCAGTGCTGCTGAGTGCATGAATGAATAAGCCTCTGGTACCTTCTAGTCTGGCAAAATGCAGCACAAAACTCAACTTGCTCTGCCCTTTCTCCTGTCCCAGGTAAGAAATATGTGTTTGTCCTTGCTTTCTTTTATCTTGCTGCTTTTGTGCATTTGGATTTTAAAGTATTTGTAATTCAGGTCTGATTTCTGAGTAATTATACGCTGCTTGAATTACTGTTTAAAGATGCAAGATCTCTGCTACAAGCCAGTTGCTAGGAATGTAGAATCTCATAGTTCCTTGATTCATAATTACAACAAATTTGCTCTGTGATATATAACATTTCTTTTTGTTTGCCTTCAGCAAAGGTGGTAGGGGAATCTTTAAAGTATCTCGGTTGCAGCTGCAGCAGCAATATTTTCTGTCATATCAAATGCTGCAACTTTGATTTGCTTCTTTCCTCTGTGGCTTTTGCTGGGTCGTAGGTTTATAGGCAGTTATAGGCAGCTCACATTATTTATTGCTTCTTTAAAAGAAAAAGAAAAGGGGTGAATATGGAGGAAAAATAAAACCAGACCTTGCAAAAGCTTTGCTTCCCCGTACTCTCCTGATAGATGTATAATACTCTGTTAGTGACTTGCTATGTAGCCTTTCTCTTATTAAATGTAATAGATCCCCCTCTGCCAGAAAGCAGGGGAAAAAACACCCAGCTTTAAAAACACAGAGTTGCTAAAGCCCTGCTGCTGCTGCTGCTGTCTGTCAAAGCAAAAGGACTTGCCGGGCTTTGACTTCTCAATACCTTCTGGTTGCTCTTTTCCTCTTGCTGCTGTTACAGGGCTCACTTTTTGGAAGCTGTGGAGAGGTCTGAAAATCCTTTGTTGGTGTCCAGCTTAAATGCATCTTTCTCCTTTTATGTTAGGAGCTCTATAAACTCCTACATCTAGCGACAGCGGCACTGGCATCCTGTGCACCAAGAGAAAAGTTAATTCCTTTTTGACTTGCGGTTGAGAGTGTTTGTTAACCCTTAGGGAATTGGTAGAGTGTCAAACTAATGCTTGAGACACGGAGTCTGTGCACTCCTGTTTGTGTAACTGCAATCTCCAGCAGGGTTTTAATCTGTTCGTTTTTTTTTTTTTTTTTAAATAGGGTGATAAAGAGAGAAATGATGGGGGGGGGGGGGGGGGGGTCACTGTTGGGAGAGCTTTATTGCGAAGAAGTAAGTAGGAAACAGTAGGGTGAACTGAACGTATATATGCTGTGGATTAAGCCTGGGATATTTGGGTCCTGGCTTCACCAGATAAGGAGTAGAAGCATGAATGTGGGTGGCTGAAGTTTATAGGACAACGGGAGACTCGGTGCCTGGGGATGTGTGTGAGCAAGCACATAGGCATTTGGGTGGGTGCTTCAGGGAGTGTAACAAATGAAAGCAACTGCTTTGAGCCATAGGTATGGTGCCTGAATGCACTGGTAAAGGATGAGTTTTGAGGAGCCAGAGCGGTGTGTGTTGGTGTTATACAGTTCCTTGCCTACCAGCTTGGGCTGGTCGCAGTTTCCTCTCCCTGCTAGCCCGTGCTGAGGCTCTGTGGGCTGGATATGAAGGCTGGGCAGCTCTCCCCCTCTGCTGAGCCTGTCTGGAGCCAGTGGGCAAGCTGCCCTTAATGTGGCTCCCTGAAGGGCTGAGGATCCCGGGAAGGCTCCTGGGGAGCAGGAGTTGTCAAAGTGGGCTGAGATCCAGGCTGGGCTGACAAAGCTGGCTCCTGGGGGCACTGCCTTGGAGAGCCCAGGAGGGGGTACTGACAGTTTAAGGGTAACCTGTAGATATACTGGGCTAGTGCTCCCTGAGCATGAGCTTGAGACCTGCCATATGGACTGTAGTTTGCTTGGCTTTCTCTGTGTTTCAGTCCCTTTTTTGTCCATGTTCCCTAGCACGCCTCTGAGTTAAGCAGCTTGAGTTTGGGTTTTCTTTTTCTGTCCCTTGTAGGAAAAGCACTAAGTATATGATAGATGAGGACAGATTTCTAAGGCTTATTTAACTACATAAATGGCATTTTTTTTTTTAACCTCGGCATCTACATGAGAAACTGGCAAGGTGCAGAACACCTGATTCCAAAAATAACTGTGCACGTTATTGATAACTCTCAGCAAAACTTCAGAGTTTCTTCTCACTGGGCTGAGCTGAGTTCTAGTATACTGCAGGGCTGAGCTCGTGGTGCCTTAGCATTGTTTGGTATTCAAGTGCTCAAACTGCACATCACCTTCTTTATTAGCATATGTAGCTTTAGCTGGCAATGTCTCTACCTGGTGATTTAACACATCTCCAAGTTTACTTTGTAGGTCATGTCTAAGAGCTAATGAATTAGGGAACAAATTAGACTATAATAAGGATGTGCACATAATTCTGTCTTCAGGTATAGGTGGTTGAGTATTGCCAGGTTAAGTAAGAAAAGAAAATGATTGCGCTAAAGAAAGGAAAAGGAATTACTGAAATGCTGTTTGGCTTTTCTCGTTGACACACCACACGAACAACTTTCATGTGACAGGAAAAGTAAACAGAAGAATGTGAGAAAATGCAGCCATCTGGCTGTGTAGTAGTTGTATCATATTTTGGGATTTTTTCCATAAGTTTTCTTTTCTCTCCCTCAGCGGTAGCAATAATGCCTCATACAATACAATATGATGCTTAGTGGAACCAGTGAAGCTCAATTTTGATAAACTGATTTCTAAGCAATGGCTATCTAATAATGCAGTACTTCTAGTGGAAGTAGGAGACAGGAATAACTTCATATCAAAGTAATGATAGCAAAGTTTACAGCATAGAAATATTTGAGGAAATTATCATGTTCGTGGAACATGAACTGAAAAAGGCTTATTTTCTTATTCAAGATAGCTTCTAAAATTATTAACTTTGTTATTTTGTTTTCTTGGTCTGCATATAATTCAGTTGCATTTCTTAAACTTTAAAGAAAATGCCATTTTAGGTGTTAAAATGATGAGGATGGGGAATCAGTTTTTCATCTCAACAAAGCAGCCCATTAAGTATGTTGTAAAAATTGTGATTAACAGGTGGGTGATGAAGGTTTTTTTTCCTTTGGAAAGGTTTACTTTATGCTATTACCAGCCGTTTGTCCCATTTTTTACCTAGAGGGAAACTAAACATTAGCCGGAGTAGCAGAGGAAGATGTTTTGTGTAATCCTTTAATTCAGGCTTACCTTTAAAACTACAAAGCATATCTGAAATATACAGCTTTATTGATCCCAAGATGACAATAAAAACTAAGTGTACTTTAGTAGCTTGTGAAGTTCACTATACAGAGTATTGTAAGCAGTAAATGCATATGGATTTTTAAGTCTATCAGGTCAGTGTTTTGTCTTTTACTCAAAGGATATTTTCTAAGGCATATACCCAAATATTTCTTTAAAACAGAAGTCGTTCAGAGACTTGCTTCTGTATGTTATGGAGTCCATGCAGACAGAGGAATGAACATAATATTTGCAAGTAAAGTTTACAAGATGAGAAATATTTTTTTTTGATTGCTTCAACTGTCATGTTCCACTGGATTGCAACTAAGTCAACTGGAGAAATTTATTGATTTTTCAATCATTAAATCATTACAATTGCCGTTATAGTGAATAGCAAAACTTAGTCCTAAAACTCCCAAAACGCATAGAACCTCACGGCTGTGTTCTTAAGCTTTTATTTTTCCAGATTTCTCCAGAAGAGGGCTCCATGCACACCTTGAAAGTCAGCACCCACGTATTAAAAGCAAAAGAAATTCATCAGCTTCAAGAAAAAAGAGAAGTCTTGTTCATGCAAAGTCTGATATAACATTAAGGATTATGCTCAAATTCCGACCAAGCATTTCCCTGTTGTATTGTGCTGCTGTAGGTCTTATTTTGTGTAAGACTGTTCATTATCTGAGAGTTCTAAAGTCCTTATCTTTTGTGTTATATCTGAGTTGTAAATATGTCAGAGAAACTCAATTGCCAGTTATTACATATAATTGCTTGTACTGATGAGCATTTTGTGAGCAGTCTACACTCCTGATTTTTTCAGGCCATCGGTTTTGGTTATATAGTCAAAAAGAGCTGCTATTTGTCAGATAGTGCACTGGAGGGAAGGCTGGCCCCTGGTGAACTATTTTAAAGGTATTCTTGTATAGGATCTGGCAACACTCCCTACTGCTAAGCATGGGAGATTTATTACAATAAATGTGGAAACTGGTTGTGAAAATGCTCCTAGAGCTACAGCATTACAATTAAACCCACTTTGCTGCGTACCACTTGAGACATTTCATTTTAGATGTATCTCAGGCAATATATTGGCAGCTGGTTTCTGTTTCTGATGATAAAAAATAGAAAAAGATTATTCTAGCACATGTAACAACTTTGTGCTGTGATCCATTGAGAGTTATTGACTTGACTTTTAGTGGCTTGTCAGCTAGGAAATGACCATTGTTAAAGAAATTTCTTCACCCAAGGTATCTCATAAGCAACGTCTCGAGCTAAAGTCCAGTCAGGTAATTTGAGCTCTACAGAGATAGAAAAAGCTTGAGCTGGGTGCCTCTGAGGAAGGTGGCACTCAGAACAAAGAAATCCCTGGACCTTTATACTTCGTGCAGTCTATGCACCCGTTCTTCGTACTCTCTTTGTGTGCTTTGAACATGACTCTCAATCCAATGGTGATTTTTGGTCCAGAGTTGTCTTGCTTCTGATTGTATTCTTTGTTTCCAGACAGGTCGTTAGCTGATTTTAATTTTGACGGGTTGTATCTTCTGCTCATAGTCCTGGCTTCCTTGTCTTCCAGTTTGCACTGGCCTTGGAGCCTCCTTTCAAAATCAAACTGTTTGCCAAAGCAACAGTTCAACATAAGATTGGTCGTTCACAGCTTTTGGCAGAAGGTTCCAGAAACTTTAGTTACTCATGCTGAAAGAAGCTATTCAAACACACAGTTAAAATGATTCAGCTAACAATTTCCAACAGTATTTCTGAAAGGTATCACAATAGACCAGTGCAACAGGAACTATTAGAACTATGTTGATGGCAACAGTGGTGCCTGTTCAAGAAGAACATGAAGTTCTGCCTTTCATTTTCTTCCTGTTCTATTTTGTCAGATAAATAGGCTCTTCCCATTCTATTAATATGTAAGGACATGCTAGATAACAGAGCTGTTAGTGTTATACTCTTCCTGCAACACTGCTGTAGTCACATCTCTAATCTTCAGCTGCTGGCTTGTACTGACGTGCTGTGTGTCAGAATTTTGGCCTCAGGTTTCAGAGTTCCTGTGCCAGCATAAGCCTTTTTTGGGGGGAAGAAGGGGGACAGAGGATGACTGCCTCATTTGGGACATTTGAGGCAGAAATGTGAGGTTATAGGGTTTTTAATTGTTTCATTGAAATATCTTTGCTCTGTCTTTGACACATGCAAGCACTAAATTAACTTTTTTTTTGGTGTATCACTAGTATTTTAACCAACAAAGGCTCATCTGTGCAGGAAAAAAAGACAAATCTACAATGTTCAATGGGGAGGAGAGACAGAATGAGAGAGATTTATCATCCGTAGGAGATTAAGTGGGCTATAGCTCTTCCCAGTTAACTCTGGATGATATTAGTGGGTTCCTGATCATGGCTATATGGCCACGGCCATCACTGTGCCCTGCCCTAATCAGCAGATGGATGGGACCAGCCCAGATGGGAAACTGTGTTTTTCTACCACTTCATGTGTCCTGCAGCTAACACAATGTTAGTATATACAAATCAGTAGGATATTAAATGCCAAAAAGGAGTGAAAAATAAGACTTGCTTTATTAACCACAGTTTCATTATTCAAAGGGCTTGGAAATTTGCCCACTGTGTTTTTTTTTTAGTGTTGTGGACTGTGTTCTCTGTCAAATGGAAGAATCTATTCCTTTGAAAGCCTTACTGTTTTGTATTAAAGGAACTAATTCCACTACTAACTTATCCAATATTCTACTGTTTTGCACCATTAATTTTCTTGGCTATAGAAAAAAAAAGGAATTTAAGGTTTGGTGTGATAGAGCTGGTTAAAGCTGTTCTAAGAACAGACTAAAATAAATATGAGCTATTAAAAGTCGGATTGGGTGGATCTTTTCAGCACACAGCAGTTATCAGTATCTCCAACCACTTGGAAAAGCTGATTAATGTGTTTAAATAACTTCTGATACCAATTAATATCCATGTATGGATGTCTAATTTGGTACTCTTTTGGTCCTTGTTTTTACGTATACGAACATCCACCTTCAAGCTTTTGAAGTGTTTCAAAATTGGGCACCCATATGCAGCTCAAGCAAATATGTTTTTATTGCCTCAGATTTCTCAGACTCCATTTGACAAAGGTTCTACTCCCCAAGTTTGAAAAAATTCCTAATATTAGTTTTTTACTTCAGTCTAACTCTTTTATCCTACTGTTGTGAACAGTTGATGTTTTTTTGGTAATGCAATGCATATATTTATAAAAGCTAATATTTAATTCCCAAGGACTTTGCAGTCTGATATGTAATGAAGAGCAAATAATTCTTGTGTGTATGAAGGCTGTGTTAATAGGAGTACAGAAAGAAAGTGGGTTTTTAAAAGTTTGTAGATGGTTTTGGCAAATGAGGAATCACAGCAGCTGGACCTTGTATTACTTGAGTGTAACAAGGACTCAGAATACTGAAAACCACGGGTTCTAGGCCATTAAGCTGTCATGTGTCACATGACACTATTAAAATGACTGTTAAAATGACTGCCTGCAAAGAGGTATGTACACATAAACTTGAATTTAGTATACGAGATGCCCATTTGCAAATAGATATTTGCAAATATCTATTGCTACTTCTGTGTAGAAGACAAATGCTGAAAGTTACCCCCTCTTCCTCCCCTGAACTACGTTAACTGTGAGTGCTCCTTACTTGCTTTAGGGCAAAGTTGGCAAGCTTGGCTGGAAACACAGCTATGGATGTGTTTCTGTATTGATTCTGTGCGTTAATGGCTGTCTGCCACTAGGACAGTAACACATCTGTGGCAGAGTTAGAAAGAGGATGAATACCTTCTCATATTGCTTCAAATCAATCCATAAAACAGTTAACACATTTAGATTTGTTTGAATTACGATGGAGCAAAAAAGCATGTTACAGCATATCACACTGATAATCGGCTCATCTATTTTACAGACACTTAAACTATCTCTTTTCATTGTCTTGGGATAACTTGAAATTGCAAGAAGGACTTCTGTGCAAACTGTTTTTAAATAAGAGCCTTCGAGTCAAAGACAGAGGATTTCTAACCCATAAGAGTAAAATAAAAGCTGGCAAGTGTCCACGGAGTCACTGTATAGAGGCAGACATTCTAAGCTGCTGTAAATTCATCTGGATCCACTAGGGAGCCATACCAGCATGTGTGAATCAGGAGTATGATCCATAGCTTGTACAGGCAGCATACAAGGATGGAGGTTGGGCGGAATCATGTAAAGTTGCCCCCTTCCCTAGCCTTTTCTAGTTTTCTTCATGTAAGATGGTCTTTGAAGTGTCTGTCACATTTTAACTTTGAGCCAACTGCTGGTAACTGCTTAGGAATGGAAAAAAACCCTGGGAACAGTATTCCGAAGATCTTGTGTTTTCCCATCATCAAACTTGCTGGCTTTGAGTTCCCCTACTGCCGAATAAGGTGTGTTTATACATTCCTCTAGAGACAACCCGCTGGTTTCCCTGAGGAACACGTTTTACCCAACAACAAACAGCTATATCAAAATGTGAAAGCTGAACATAGCTTTGCACTATAGTTGACAAAGCAGGAAATCCAGAGCATCTGGCACCTTGCTCCCTAAATGAAAGGATATGGAATTATCCATTAGAATTGGATGGGCATTTCCTTCCCCATTAACCCATTGTCTCAGAGCCTTGTCAGAGAAAGCTGAGCAACTCCATTGTGATATGCAGCAGGAATGGTCATCTCAACTGCAGGTTTAAGCTGTTCAGTACCATTAGATAACTGGCCAAATTAGAAGGTGTTCATTTTGACCTTTTGCCAAGATATTTGTTGGATTTACACAGATTAGTTACCAATGCAGAAGTGCAG
This sequence comes from Pezoporus wallicus, assembly GCF_028554395.1. Taxonomy (NCBI): domain Eukaryota; kingdom Metazoa; phylum Chordata; class Aves; order Psittaciformes; family Psittacidae; genus Pezoporus; species Pezoporus wallicus. Next base: position 1,895,888 of record NW_026636866.1, on the reverse strand, counting down.
CATTCTGTGCAGTGAGGATATTGATTATTGCAATCTGACCTAAGTTCAGTTCTGCTCTTTAGATTATAACTTTGGACACAATGTGTTACCAGGAAAAGAGATAAGAATGCTAGGAATAAATCTTGAAACTTTTGTATCTTGTGGAAATGACTCCTGGTGTTGCACATCTCTCCACTTTAGTTTTCTGATTTGCAATACCAAAACTCTGTTGCTTGCACTAATATGGGAGCAGGTCTCCAGTGGACATGGATTGATTGCACTGTCGTGCTTTGTGTTATCTAGGTGAAGGATGTTTAGTATCGATGCTGTACGCATTTATACTGTGTGCATACTGGGAGGCTTACATGGCCTTTATTAGTATTATATCTGAGCACCCTGCAAACGGTAATGAATTTATCCTTGCTTCCCTAAAGTGACTGCTGAGTTACGACAGGAACATTATTCTGAAATGGGAGACAGCCTCCGACATCTGTCCATTTCAATGACTTTAGCTCTGTTATCTTTGTTGAGTAATGATATAGGCTGCTGTCAGTTGTGCTGCTGGTGTTGATTCAGTAGTCACACTTCATTGTTCTATACAAAAATTAATTCTGATTGGAGGGAGCCCAGAATAAATTCGGTCTTAGGCCAATCAGAAGCATGTGTATGTAATACTATTTTAATAATATTGCTCAACTTTCAAGAATATAATTAGGTATAATTAGCCAGAGAACCATCTATATACAGCCAGCTTTTTGTGTATATAGGAAATCAAGGAGAAAAATATTTTAGCGAATAACTGCAGAGAGTTCTTAAGCATAGAGAAAATAGAGTGTACTTGCTCATAACTGGTGTTTAAGTGATGGCTGCTGGTAAAATGATCAGCTGAAGTAAAGGAGGAGGATGAGGCTGGCAGCACTATATATACTCACAGCATTTGAGACCAAAACAGTGTGGGATAGGAGACAAGGGCAGATAATATACAACTAAGTATGCTTCCAGTTCTTGGGTTGGAGGTGCTGGATATTTCCACTGCAATGTGAAACATAAACTCAGTGGCTGAACATTTCTCCCACTGTCTGTTCACTGGTAAAGGTTCCAGTCTTCTTTCCTTTCCTCAGATTGGGGGAAGTAGGGATACTGAGCATTTGGCCTTCTCCGGTATGAAGTAAGCTGCTCTTCCACTCCCGTGTCTAGCTTTTGGAAGTGCGATGTTGCCCTCCTAAAGTGTCATTGTTAGTGAGATGCACTGAAACATTTGAATTCCTTGTGTGTGTGTATGTGTGTGTGTGTGTGGGAATCATGTCACATGGATGGACCATTTGTTAAAAGCTCAAAATAACAGAATCTGTGGACTTGTATAGGCTATTGAAAGCTAATCTCTGACTTTGTGGAACGGCTATCTCTTCCTATATGGTTATGTCCCTCTGAAATGAGAATTCAGTCTTACACTTGCTTCCCAAGTATACAGTTTTCAAAGTGTTTGCTCCTTCTTAAGTTAGGCGTTCAAACACAGAACCTGTTTCTTGCTGTGCATGGGAGCTAAACATGGATTGCAAGTGGCTGAAGGAGTTTCGCTAAAATAGAAACTGACTTGATTGTCTACTGTAACTTATGTTGAACCCAAACAGAATTATTTTCCCAACTTGTTCTTGGCTTCTGATTTCTGTGTGCTCTGTGTTCGTGGGGTCTAGCTGGGATATGAAGGAAGAAAAAGCAATCATGCAGAGCATAAGTGGTTCTCCCTGCCTTACCTCCGGGCTGACTGGAAGCATCAGCATCCTTGTTATTTCCTTGTTTAAATTACTTTTTCTCTGTTCCACTTCATCTGCTCAAGAAGAGTCAGATAGTCTGAGTGCTTTTAGTTTTTCTACTAACTCTCTTCTGGAACTTATAATGTTGGGGGAAAGGGTGAATACTTTTTACTACTGTGGTTTAATTTAAGATTTGACAGGCACTTTTGGAAAGTCCATCCCTGTTCCCGGTGCTTAGATGTTTTTCTTTTGGTGACAGATGTGAAAATGATTTACCTGCAGCAAGGGGAATACCAGACGCACCTAAGGAGTCACTTTCTTTTAGCATTTTGTGTAGGCCCTGGTTATTTTCTCTGGGTAATCTGCAGATTGCCTAAAGTTAGTGCAGTGTTAAATTGTGACCTTTAGCTAATGTGGTTAGGCAACTATAAGTCTTGTACTGTTAGTACTGGTAGACCAGTACTAACAGAGTACCAGATCCAAATCTTGTGTGTTTCTTCCAATGTTCATATTACCCTACTCCTTTCTCCCACAGTCCCCTAAGGCAGTCTATTTTCCTGCACATATGGGAAAGAGGATTTAATTTAGCTGCCCCATTAAAAGCTTTATGTTGGTGATCTCTTAGAGCCAGAAGTGCTGGGATAGTTAGTAATAGGCATGCTGACATAGCTGCTGAATTTCTTGTCTCCTTCCTTGGCCGACTGAGGAATACAAGAAAGATAATTACACCTTAACACACAAAAAAAGAAGGGAAAACAAAACCAATGGAGAAAACCAAAATGTTATTAACTGTCCTGCAACTTTTTGCAGTTGTTAAGATTTGAAAAGCAGCCTTTTATATTTAATAATTTATATCTATACTTATACATTAATAATTTATATTATTTATATTTATATTAGTCAACAGGTGTATACAGGAATGGAGCACAGCATCTAGTTTGATTCTTCTTGATTTCCACTTCTTCGTTTTCATTCAGTCTTACCTGCTATTTCATGCTGACACTCACATCCAGAGCTCTTGCTTGTGTCTGGATCTGAAGTTGTTAGCATCAGGAAACAGCAGTACTTTGTTTTATACACATTTGTGCGTGTATAAACAAGGTAAGTAACAAAAGGCAGGAAACTTCATCTGTATCTGTTTCCAGCATTCATTAGCTGTCTCTTCACAGAACTCTCCTCTCCCGTACGCTTTATTTTGGTGGGAGGTGTTTATTATCACTTGCTGTACACCTTAATGGACAATGTTTATCTCTGTCGGCTGCTTTGACATTGTTGTGTTCATCATCATTAAATCCATGTTACTGAAACTTTGCAAAACTGGTTACTGCGCAGATAAAATAAAACTGAGCGACATCTTTGACTAATTGACTACTGAGGTTGCAGAGGGAATGGGAAAGGGCAGAAAAGAGGGCAAACCATGCATAAGGCGTGAGGCCAAACCAGCCTTCATTGCAGGAGACCATATTGTAGTTTGTTTTGGAACTTTCTGTGCCACTTTTTAACAGCCTGAAATTATTTGATGTGTATCAGAAAGGTTGTTCCCCACGTGTCCTCTGTGTAACACAAGCATACTTTCAGACTGCATACTCATGAAAGTATGTCCCAGAGGAAATTAAAAGGCAGGAGAAGGCCAGAGAACCTGGGAGGGGAAGGACAACAGTTATGGCTTTCTAGTAATAAGCCAGGAAAATCTGTGCAATGCCTGTCTGAAATAAATATTATGGGGCAGCCGTTATGAGAGATAAATGCTCCAAAGCTTTGTCAGATATTATGTGATTTTCCCTTCCCCAGCCACGTTTTCTAACATATAACTTCACAGACTTGTCCTCTTTCTTTTATTATCTGACATCTCTTAGAGGTCAGATGAAGAACAAAGATTAAAGGAAACAGAACCTGGCTTCAGTCACATTTGCAAACTGTTACCTTTCTGCAGATTCTTCCATGCTTAAAACAGAAACAACCCTCCCCTGACAACTGAGCATACACTTCACCTACAATGGATCTGCTTCTGACACTGCATTTCTGGGGTGTTTGCACGACTCACCATTCATCTGGCAATGCTTGACTTTAAGTACTGATAAAGAGAACACAACACAGTCCAAATACACTTGACCTTTGGAAACAAAAATAAAACAAGTTACTTTGCAGTTTTTCCTTGCACATGTCTAATGACTGAAAGCAAACCAGCATTCTTAATTGTCCTTCCATAGCATAGAGGCTTCCAGGCCTGAGATCCACTGTCTTATACCTTCTGTTGCCAGGACAGTGTGCGTGAGTTGGCTTTGATTGCTCCAATTCAGGAATGGGTCTGTAGTTCAGGTCTGCTGGATCCTCAGATCTTTTATTGTTTCATAAACTATACTTGTATGGTTGGAATGCTGGTTTTGGTTCACTTGCCTGGTGAGCAGGAGTCTGTATTTCAAGTATAAAGCATCACTGCAACTGCTACTTTAAATCAGTAATACCGATATAAAAGTAAGGCTTGTGTACCAGTGGAAAGTCTCTGCCTAAATCCTCAGCTAGCCACAACTTCAGTTAATTTGGTTGCAGCCACCTCTTAATACCATGGTGAGCAACTTGAAAAAGTGAGTAAACCCCCTTGTTTAGTTAGCACCGCAGTGGGCTTGCTGCAGGGGTCATTCTCACCCTTAGTGAACCTCTCTGTAAGGGCTGGGCTTTTAAATAGCAGCCTGGCTGAGTCAGGGACATGCCAGTCCTGTTACACTGCCACTCCCCATTTTGGGACTGCTCCTGAGGAATATGTGTAGCTCTGAATATGGCCCCAAACATGATGGGAACTGAAGATCTCCTTCCTTTCCCTCATAAAACTGTTGTTGATTTGTGAGTGCATTCCTTCAGTTTAAAACAGAGGAAGTACATGCAGTACATCTCTCCCAGCCTGCGAGCTAGATGTACATGGTGTGCAGAGCGCTGGGGATAGGGGTAGGCTTTGAATGATCAGGGTACACTTTCCTTTTAAGCCTCTTTGAAGAAAAGGAAGCCTACATAGCCCCTGATAAACTACTTTGCAGCTGGTGCACTGGAATTTGGCTGTTGTTTGGGTCTGAATCTGCTTGACTCTACACGGTAGTCCCTCCTTGATATATTTGTACTACCCTGCTGCCTGTCATAGGTTGGTCAAATCTAGTGCAGCAGGGAGGTACATTTTTCCCTTCTCATCCCACCTTCTTATTTCCTGGTTCACTGTGTAGTTGCCTCCTGTGGCAGTGGTTACGTGGATTTCATTAATAGCAGATCTTGAACAATCTGCTTAAATAATAATCAGCGTGTCTTTTAATTTGCCCTTCTTCCATACGTTTGTTGTGAATCAGTGAGCTATCTGATCAGCTAACTACCTTAGCATCTGTAAACAAATCTCTCCGGTTTTGTTCAGTGCTATTGGCAGGGCTTCTTTCTGAAGCAAGGCTCCTGGACTGGAAGGTGTCTAGTACTTGTGGAGCCTGAATAGAGAGGAAGAGGAGTAAGTGTGCAGTTTAATGGATAAAGAGCATCCTTCATGGATGGGATTCCTTGGTATTCTGTCTTGTTTAGTAGCCCTCTGCTGTAAAGTAATTAGTCCCAGGAGAAGCAGCACTAGTACCTTGAACTTGCCATGTCTCCCAGACAAGGCTTTAGCTGTTCCCTTCAAAAAAAGCTGCTTTTTGCTTAGTCTCCTGGCCAAGGCATTTTATTTGTGTAACAGACTAGCTTTGGCTGGACAAAAGTAGGGCAGGGGGCTTTCTTAAGCAGTAATTGTGGATCCTTGGGCTGAGGAGGCTTTTGAGCTTCATTGAGAATCTGAACAGTAAAGCAGTGCTTTTTCCCACCAGCCACATGTTTAAGGCTGACTTTTGGCATGAATACAAAGTTTGGTGTCAACCATGTTTCATTACCAAATATAGTGTAAATCTTACTGACAAGGTTTCCAGGCAGCTGTGCCTGAGGAGGATGTAGGCAGTGAATGTGTCTGAACAACAGAAGTAATTTCTGATCTCTGTACTTAGCACTGAAGCACACACACCAACAGGATCAGGAGAAAAGGGTTCCTTCTGTCTCCCTCCCTTGCCCTGTTTCCATGTGGATACCCTCCCTTGAGTTGTGGCATGCCTTACTGTGCTTGGCTAGTGCTCCTGGGGGCAAAGCCCACCTTAGCACTAGGGAATAGCTGCTGGATAACTGCACTCAGAACATTTAGAGCCTCACTTCTCTCTTAACAGCCTCATCCTTCTCGAGAGTCTTGATTTCAAGTGTCTGTTGAAGCACTGTAAACAGATTTCCTTTGGTTGTGTGGCACTGCATGCTGTGTTGCAATACATTTTGTCTACTTTAAATCTGTTAGTGATTCATTAGTTTACTGTTCCAAAAACCAATTCCAAAGGGATCACTCATCTCCCTAGAGCAGTGAAGATATTTTCAAGTTGGCTACACAGTGTTATGGCAGTGTGTTTGAGGCTTGCCGCGAGTCTCAAATCATGTGGCAATGATACTGCCAAAGGCTGCCAATTCAATGGGGGATTGCACACAGATTCCATGGGTGGGAACTTGCAATATTATTAGGCACAGCTAATAATAGTTCCTCTTGACTTCTGAAATGTCAGAATGGACTCATGAGTAGCTGCACTTTGGAAAGTATTAACCTTCTGTTTGCCATCAGTAGTCCATAACTTGTTCAGTGCTGCCTTATGCAGTATATTGGAAACCAGGATTCTTAATACATCTGTCTGTGAATTGACTAGTGTCAAGGTCTGAGTTGCAGCATCTCTCTGGGGACTGATGACAGTCCTGCACATGTAGTATCACTAGAAAAATGTACTTTTGCTATCCAGAGAGTCCTAAGAGCTATTGAGCATGTGTTTGCCTCCTTTTCCCCATCTACAAAGGGCTTTGAAACCTAATAGTGAGAAACCTCAAGTGTACTACAAAAAAAAAAAAAAAGAACAACCCAAATAAATTGCACATAAACAAGTAACTCTTTTCTTTGAGAGGGGCCAGTCACTGTCTAAGATACCAGTCCCTGAGTTTGGTCTCCAGGGTTTTTGGAGTTTCTGGGTATACCTGCCAGACCAGTTGCTCTAGAGCTTGGCCTTTAGGCAGGGAAAAATAACTGCTTTGTACAGAATGTCAAGTTTTCAATTGCTTTATGAACCAAGTGAAACAGAAAGTAAAATATTTCTGAATGCTCTGTGTTGCTAAGTTTTTTACTCTTTCCTACACTAGCCATTTATTTCTTTTTGCTGTCTAGTGCATCCAGCGCGGTATGAGCAGTATGTCTCTAGCTGCAGGATTTACTGGACCGCTGGAAATGAATCAGTAAGGGATTTTGACATGTTTGCTCCAGAGCTGCAGAAACTGATAAATGAAAAAAAACTACAAAAACCAAGTTCTTTTAGTCCAAAGATGTTAGCATTTAGAAGACTGAGAAATTAAGCCCTGAGCTTTTGTGTCCTTTTGAGGGTATAACTAAAAGCATAGCTCCAAGGCAGAGGAGCTGAGTTTCAAGAGACACTGGACACTTGTCTCTCCATGTGATTGGACTAAAGTTGGGGCACTTGCCTCTTGCCAATACAACACTGCCTGGGAATTTCATGAAGCTAAGCCCTTAGTTGGAAAGCAACGCCTATACAAGGGAAAGACAGATAACCTGTATTCAGAGTGCCTCTTCTCAATTGCCTTTTACAGCTATTTAGTTAAGAACACCTGGTGGGTTTATCTTTCAAAGCAGAGTTTTACCACTGTCGGCTATGAATAACCTTACAAAATGGAGGGGCCTCACTTTCTGCATGCTACTGTACCTCTTACTCTTTTTTTTTTTCTTGATTTCTGTGAGAAGTTAGATGATAATATCACTTAAGAGCAGGAAAAAGTACAAAGCAAGAAAGTAGGTGGTGCAAAGTGCTATAAGAAGTCTTTACCAAGTAGGGTCACAGTTCAGGAGCCCCAGATTGTGCATCAGTACACATTTTCCCTGGTATTAAGCACAGAGAGGAACATGTTTTGTTGGGAGGGATCTTGGAAACAGTCTTATACTCTATTTATTGGAAACAAAACTATAATTAAAGTAACTAGTTTGTATCTTAATGGAAAAATCCATATCTCTATTTCTGCAGAGCATCTATCTGCCAGTATTTAATCCTTGCCTTAATGATACATTGCAGTCATCTTGTGACAAAGAAGATGTATTTTTAGTGTACTTGGGTAGTGCAGTGAATGGAATGACTTCACCTGAAATGGAAGCTTGACTGTTGTCATTATTGTCATTGTTCAACAATCTGAAAAACACCATTGACATCAATGCTTTTCTAAAAGTAAAATAAGATTAAGATCAATGAATATTTTCTTTTTCCCTTTCTGAGTTTCTATTTTTTTTTCCTTCAGGAAAACAAAAATGACAGAATTCTATCATTTTCTTTGGTTGGCACCTTCTGAATGTTTAAAGCAAGTTGTGTGCCTACAAATCTGAAAAGGAAAACAGGAAATATTTCTCTTGTAATAAGTTCTCTTATTCCTCCTTTATTTGCTATATCTTATCCCCTCTGCTCTCTAAGTCATGATAACCAGGTACTAGAAAACATATTTTATATGAGGATTTATGTGAGTTCTAGCAGAGGGACAATGGATTCCTTTCAGCGCCTCTTCTCCACTGCTGGATAAACCCTATCTTCACAGACTCACAGAAATCTTCACACTGTCCTTCAATTCAAGATCATCTTCCTTCATCATCCTGACAGGTATTAATGTGCAAAGACATTAATGGAGCTATGAAACTAAGTTGTAGGTATTCTTAGAGATGCAATGTCAAACAAGTCAGTAGCACATATGACAATTGCTGGATCTACGTTTCTATTGCTCTTTAGACTTGTTGAAAGAACTAGGTTCTTGTTCTGTCCTCATGATGTCTGCAGTTAGCTGTGATCAAATAAGTGGGGGTGGTCTATGAGGAATGCTTCTCAGTCTCTACGAAAGAATAGATCACTACAGTTTTCTCCTTCCCTGGAATAATGTGAAGACTGAGCTTCGAAGTAGGTAGGCAAACAACTCTTAGCAAAGTATTGGTGCAGACACCATATTCTCAAATGGCTCAAACTGCCATGTAAGTCACTGTTTCCCCTTGTGTGCAGTGTTACTATGAGATGATCTGAGGGCAACTGTGAGAAGTGTTACCTGCCCAAACCTTCCCACATAACTGAGTTAGCATATGTGTAGTATCCTGTGCAGCCCAGAAATACCATATAATATTTAGTGTCCTCAGTGAAATATTAGCTAGAAGTCTTGCATCTTACATCCAATAACTTGCAGCTGGCTACTGCAAATTAATTTTTTTCTTTTTATAGCACAATACAAACTAATGTTTAAGACTGATAACTAAGAATTATTTAAGTAGTATTTCATCAGACTCCTGTATGTGAAACACTTGGTAAGAAACACAGTAATATTGCTCAGTATGAGTAATAAAATTCAAATATGAATTTACATTTATGGTAACCATATGTTTATATTTCTTCTATGCTAGCACTTTTTTTTAGATGTCTATTTTAGCAGGCATACAGCATTTGGAATTAAAGGCTTGATTATTTTGGCTTTATGCTCGAGAGCAATGATTGTAATTGTTTCTAAAAATCCACTTTATATATCAAAGTGTCAGTAACAGTTAAATATTTTGTCTATTTTCTTGGTTTAATATTTAGGTTAGTAACAGAAAATAAAAAATCAATTTTCATTCTCTGCGGAGTCTTTAAAATTCAATTAGGCTTGGATTTTGTAAGCAAAACTATGATACAAAAGAGGATAAACTTTCCTGAGCTTCTAGTGAACGTGCATATGTCTGAATGTCCTTGCCATTCTTATATCTTTAATTGTAAGCTGTAAGCCTCTTCAAAATATTATCTAAGCACTGACAACATTTTCAGTATTAGTACAATGCATTAAAAAGTCTTTTGTGTAGTCTCTGCCTATTAAGGACAAACCACTGAACTACCTGACCTGCCTGTAACGCTGCTGTACTTCTGTTCGTTAACACACAATGGATTTCAGAGTTCAAATTTGGGATTTTGGAATCTGAACCAGAGCGAAGCATTTCATGGTAGAGAGAGGAGATGGAATGTGGAGGCATTAGTTACTGCAATCAAGAGAATGCTATTTGAAGGCATATGCTTTGTGGGGGTGTGTGTATACACAATGTGAAAGTATGGGGGAATATATACACAATGCAGATCAGGCAAAAGCAAAGGTAAGCTTTGCAGATTTTCTCATACTACAGTGTCTTTTTTACTGGAGGGTTAATACTTGGTTTGTAACTTGTAATTCTCTTAACTTGCATTCACACCTTAAGATTGAAGCTTCTGAAATTAAAAAAATATGTGACTCAATTTGGGTTTCATTTCAAATTCCTCTGAACTGAATCTGAGGATATAAAATCCAGTCAGAACAGTCCTAACTCTTGCTCTTATGTTTTGAACCTATCTGTATTTAACACACTAGAATGTGCATTACTGCTATGAAAGGAAGTGCTCACATAAGCTGTTTTGAAAAGCAAGGATGAGTGTCTTTATCTCCAAAATAACCTATCCCAGCTGTAGAGTGGACTTGAGGGTTTATGCTTGTTAAATTCTTACAATGACAGCATTGGTAAATAAACAGCAACCGTGGACCAGAAATGTGCACAGAAGTTTGAAGGACTGGTCTATTAGAAGTACAAATAAAGACTCTCCAGGTTTGACAGCTTTTCAAATGTCTGTTATCCTAAAGAGCATCGTTCAGGACCATGAGGATTCATTCCTTCCTTCCTGTACAGTTTTAGGAGGCTGGATCTGATAATTTTTAAATACAAGTGTTCCTTGCCTAAACATGCAGCCTCACAGAGGGATTTCTTATTTAGACAAGCATTAAACCACGTGAATTATGGCCAAAAAGATTTGGGGCTGTATAAGCCATAGAAGTTGTCACTTTGAGATTCTGGAAATACTTGTTCACAAGAGAATACTGATGTGATGTTCAGGAAGAGCCCGAAAGCGAAATGTCAAAATATGTGCAGACCTTAGAGATGCATTAGGTGTAACTATATGCAGAATTACTTAGAGCAGACTACAGAATGGTGTTTTTATTCTCCCTTGTGGTGCCATGTTGTAGTAGAAAATCGTGTGTAAAGGAGGCAATGGAATGTGTTTGCGTTTTCTGCTGCTTTTAAGTACAGTGACATGTTCTAATTTAGACCTAATTTTCGTTCCTGTAACATTACTTGTAATAATGTCTAACGTCCTCAGAATTAATTTGACTGGAAAAATTCCAGAAGGACTTTCAATTTTTCTCATTAAAAACATTATCGATGTCTTAATTAGGCACTGTTATTAATGGTAATATTACTCAATTTAGAACTGCACACTTAAGATGTGGTTACCTCTAGCGTGATTAGTCAGAGAAGCTCTGCTACGCAAGGATGCACACCAGAATTTTGAACAGTTAAATATTTAGAGCCAGATGCTCAGCTGTGTAAATTGTGTGTCTACTGTGACCTCAGTGGAGCTAGGCTAGTATATGTTAACTGAGGGCTTGATATCTAAAGCTGTAAACAATTGTTTCTGGCTGATCTCCCTCACAGTGTCTCCTTTTCCTTTCTGTCGTTTGAGTTTTTTATCTCTAAATCATGTACTTATGATAAAGTAAGTTTATGAAATAATACTTACATATTCTTGTCTCCAGTATAAGCTGTTTAACTGCTGAAATTAAGCTGGAGTCACTCTGTACTTTTATTTCTTCTTCTGCATGTTATCCCAGGGGGGATTTCACTGACTTATGTGAACTCGCTCTTCATTTAGAACACAGTTCAAGGACCTTTTCTCAGTTCCTTCAACGCTAATGGGCTCCGCTACAAGCTTCAAGTTGTGGTAATTCACTTTACTTGATGAGGGCCTTCTGCTGCTATATATAAAGGTAGAATTAGGTGGAATATGTTATTTGCTTGCCTAGACACAGATTTATACAAACTTTTTAAGTATTCTGTGGACCGGTTAATGTGTGTGCTTTCTTGTTAGAAGACTGAAAGGAGCTATTTAGATTTACTATATTTGTGCCTGGCTTCGTTAGGAAAAAAGAACCCATGAGAGTGTTCAGAGTGTTCAGTTCTGTAATTACTGGCTGTCACTCCTGTTTGTTACTTATATTTGTTGTGATTGTGAGTGGGAAAGGCTGTTGGCCATGCTGGCTGTCGCATGCTGCTCTGTAATTTTAATTGGGGGAGCTTTTACAAAATGAAGCCTGTATTTGATTATCATAAGGGTATAAGACTTCACTTATCTTCCTCCCAGGCCCCCACAACAAATGTTTCAGCTTTTTAAATTATCTGAAATGTGAGGTATCTAAATCAAATGGAATATAACATAGCAATTTTTTTTTTTTGCATTCTGCTACTCAATCCTAAGTGTTTTCAATGTGTAAAATGTCACCTTAGCTATGTAGAAGCTCATTTGCCTGGCAGAAAAAGATAATTCTTATGTAAACTGTGTGAAACCCAGACTTGCGTCATCTTGCAGGTAGTTTAACCATGAAATGAACAGTTATCATGTGTTGAGGTTAAGGTGGACAGATGTGCATGGGGCTGTTAAAGCAAAAGGCACCTGGATATATAATTGGTATATGGGATAGTATCGAAGTCTCAAAATGGTACAGACACTTGCATCTGTTCACTGGTGTATATAATGATGAGTTATTTGGGGTAGTAGGGTGTGAAGCTTAAAAGGAGCTTAATGGCTTTTCCTCCTATAAATCATTTCACTACAGCAGTGTCATATTTTATTAGCTTGTAATTTTGTAAAAGTTAAAATTGAGCATAATGTTGCATATAATTCTAGAACATCTGGTAGCAATATCTAGTAGCAGCTGTTTAGTACCTGAAATATAAACAAAACATGATTTTATCCATAGTTGTCATAGTTAATTTTCCTGGAAGTACTAGTTTTTGAGAAGGCGCAATAGGAAATAGGTCTTGTCAGAAGGAAGAATAGGTGAAAAATGAGTTATCGCTTAAAACTTGAGCAGACAGAGCAGAGAACTGCATAAAATTTGGACTAGGAATAGTGGTATGCTTATTTTTTTTTTTCTACTGAAATAAAAAAAAAGCTTTAGAAGAAATCCTAAAATGAATTATAGTTTTTAAGTACAATGTGCTATGGCACTGAAGAACATAATATTAATACAATTTTAAAAGATCACAATTTTTTTACATTGTTTTTTTCAGTCCATACCCCGATGGGGGAAATTATCCAGTGCTTTGACTGTGTTGATGTACATATAATTGGATTACTGTTGCTCGAAAAATGAAAAAAACAAGCAAAAAGCAACTCCACAAACAAAACTGAAAACAAAGTAAAGATTATGTGATGGCAGTGTTTTTTTTCCCTCCTGCAGTTCACTTATTACTTTTGCTGTCTTGTTCTAACTTGGGAGTCAAAGGAAATGTGCGGATTGCATTGTCGCATGACAGGAGAGCAAAGAGAAAATGTGCCTTTAGGCTGCTGCAACTTGTATTGCAACCTGTAATACCAGCCAGATGCCACTCTGAAGTTTCATGTTTCAGGCTCTCTCTTTCTGTCCTAGGGCGTCAAATAAATTTAATCATTGAGGGTGAGATGATGTAGCATCATCTGCGGCTCCCCTGGACATAGGGAGTTTAACTTTTTTAACACAAATCTTTGTTGTCCAGTGTATTTCACATACTGCTAGCGATAAGAATGTGGTGTGTGGTAGAACTGAATGTGCACAATCAAGCAGCTGCTCATGTGGCATGTCTCTATAAACTGTTTCTTTTAAATCGTGCCACTGTAAGAATCAGGGACATTAGACAAATAATTTGACTTCAGTGTTACTTGTAGAAGATTCTGGCCATTCTGGAGTCAGAGATGGGATTTATACAGAAGCAGATTAAGATCTCGGACTATTGCAGAGCGCCAAAAAATTGTGCATGTGGTACCAGCATCTTTTCCTTCTCCTTTGATGCCCCTTTCTTGATTCCTCTGGGGTATGAATTCTATTTGGGGCACAAATATTCTAGTAATCCATTTATCCAGTCATGTTTAAACTGCCTGTACAGAACAATATCACTTCAAGGGTAGACTAATGTTGATATGACACACAAATAGGTTTTCTCACTCTGTATTTCTGATGAGGATCCCTGTTGAGAGCAAAGAGTTAACTGTGATACCAACTGTATGTTTTTCCTTTTCACTCCCTAGTAAGGACGCAAGAGGACTTTTTAAGAACATGAGCATAATGCAGTTTATTTCTGTCTGGGGCATTGGTATTCTTTTGATGTTTGTTTATTTCCAGAAGTGATTAACAGTCACCTATCTAGCATCCTGATATGTGTCTGCTATGAGTCTGAATGTATGCGTTGCAGAACAAGTAGATCTCTGTGGCTGTGAAGGAACAATTTTTGTTTCATTCTCAGCACATTTAACTAGAAAAATTCCTTATTTTCTGTTACAGTGAAGTGACACTTCAATGAATGATTCAGGTGCTATACCTGTAAGTTTCTATTTAAAAACATTATGCAGTATGGATATGCAAGTGTAAATAAATTATAATCATAGTCTTATGATGAAAGATGCTAAAGATCAGTAATTTTATATTATAATTCATTATGGATGACATTCTGGCTCCCAGTGGGCTGATTGTAAGACTCCTTTGGCCTCGGTAATGTTAGGATTTCACCATAAGCGTTACTAAAAAATAAAATGATGACATTTCATTTCTTAATCTAATTAATCTTAATTACTTGCATAATAATTGTGTGTGTCATCTTATTCTAAAGACTTGGAAGTGAACCGCAAACTGTGACCTAAATCCTGCAGGTTTTGACTCTATGAAATATGAATTCTTATATCTGCATACATATTGTATTTGTACTCATTCCTCAGTGCTTACAAGATCTTTGCTTGATTGTATGTACAGTGCAACCAGACCTTAGCTGTTGCTGTCCAGAAAGTGATGCTCTTTCAAACAGCAAATGCAGTAAATGATCACCAGCTACAGCTACTGCAGTTTGAACAGCAGTACTAACGAATTATAATCATGGAATTGCTTAGGCTGTAAAAGACAATTAAGATCATCCCAACCATTAATGTTGCACTACCTAACCCACTGCAAGCCATTTCCCCAAGTGCCATACATCTACACATCTTTTAACTACCTCTGGTGATGGTGACTCCACTACTTCTTGTGCAGCGTGTTCCAATGCTTGACAACACTTGCAGTGAAGAAATTTTTTCTAATGCCCAATCTAAACCTCCCCTGGTGTAACTTGAGGCCATTTTCTTTTGCCCTATCATTTTTATGTGGGAGAAGACTGACCCCACCTTTACAGTACTGTTAGAGGGAGGAAAACTTTAGGAGACTTCAAAACTCAACTGAGAAATGTAGTCTTACTTTGAAGCTTTGAGCAGGAGGTTGCACTACCTGACCTCCAGAAGACTGTTCCCATGCGAGTAGCCTGTGACTGCGGTGATCTTGTTATTTGTAGCATCCTTCTTGCAAAATTCTCTTCTTTCAGACATATTTATCTTGAGCTGAAATTGGTTTGTTGTCTTACTGTAGCTTTAAAGATGGGAAGAATAAAACCTATATATAACCTATATATTGAAAGGGAAATGATTTCCTGGTCTTACCACAAATGAAAGTAGGCTTTAAATATCTGATAAACAAGAGGAAAAATTTCTAATGCTGTCAGTATTTCTGCTCATGACTTTCATTCTCTATAATTCACTCTGCCTTTTAAATGACAAAATGTATCAAATGCAACTTAAGTAAATTCCCAAGCGGTGTTGGTAGCTTGTATCATGATGTGACAACAAATGGCAACTTACAGTTGATAGGCTTTGAATTTGACTTTGTTCCCAGCAAGCTAATATATGCTTTCTATTTTGTTGGATCTCTGCTCCAGTAAGTGGGTTGGTATTGTGGAGGGCATTCTACTGAGTTGATATGTCAGATTTCTTTTCTGAAAGAAAACAGAGAAAGGGATCTGTTTGATCTCATTAAACAAATGTTAAACTTCTTGAAATTGGCCACATCAGGTGAATTGGACTTGGATTGTGTATGTATTCTGAAGAGGTTCAATAGCTTTGTTAAATAAAAGTTTTAATATCACTAAGGTGTGGAGATTTATAATTCCGATATTTGGTAATATTTTTGCTTGCATTGCAGTAGAATCTAGATATTCTGTATTAGAGACCAAGCATATTTCCTTTTCAAAGACGAACAAAACCAGAAAAAAAAACAAAAGGGCAAAAAAAATATAATCCCCAAACAACCCAAAACACCAGTTCTTGTATTTCTCATTGAGAGGAAAAGACAAGTTATCAATGGTGAGGGCATGTACAGTGCAAGTACTGTTAACACAGCCTTTGTAGCTTCTCAGTAGCCCTTGATAGTTCCCTGCTGCAACAAGCATAAGTGAATTATGAAGAGATTTTGATTGAACAACACTGACTTTGTACAATTTTTATATTTCAGATTTTTTAGGATGGGCATCATCAGTCTTCACTGAATACGAATATGGGCACTTTAATGGCCTTTTATAATCTCTGCCCCTGTTTATTGAAATGTCAGCAATCTCTTCTACCAGTGATGGGAGCAGTGATGCAAATATTTTTTCCCATGCTTCTACTCTGACCTAGGAGGAGCTATCTGCAAACATTTGCAAAGCTGCTTTATTGTCCCCATTCAACTGTTCTTTAAAATTCCCCTCTCTTTTAATGAATGAGTAACTGCTCTGTAGTCATTGGCAAATAACATTTATCAGTACTATCTTATGCTCCTCTCTGAATTATTTGTTGTATTATAAGATGGATGCCTGGGGCATGTGATTTTTACTTCTGAATTTGTGTGTGGACAAGCCTTGACACAGGCAACCTACCACTAATTGTATAAATAACAAACATGAATGCAAATCCCAGAACCCTTGTTGAGATATTAGATCAGTCTAAGCAAGCTTAGTATGAAACATTGATACTGACTCTGAATCTGAGTCTCTTGAACATGTTCATGATACTTCTCATGTATTAATTCACAGGCAGAGTTGCTAATGGTGTTTCCTGTTTTGTTCCCTCCTGGCACTTACCAATTAGTGACTAAAAGACAGCTTTGAGAGCAAGACAGGAAAAGGAGATGTATTCATACTATCCAGATTTAAGAACCTAAGCTAGATACCTCAGCTTTCTGATGGCAATTGAACCTTTAGTAGGCAAATGAAAGCATCTAAATTAGGAACCAGCTTCTTTCTTCTGACAGTCTCATGTAGCTGTATGCCTAATTTTGACAGGTTCTGTAGCTTGAATGATCTAAGCTACAGTCTCATTTAATTTTTAAAGCCCTGTGAGCCTTTGAAAAAAGGAGAGATTGAGCTATGACAGACCTGTGAACTCCTTCACTGGGGGGTTTAGGGTGCCCTTGTCTGCATGCAAGTTGTAAAAGGGGGGGATTCCTCTCTAGTGAAAGACCCAAGAGACTGGCTATGGTGGATGAGAATGTTGCTGGAAGCCCTCTACACTCTTTTTATTCCCTTTTTTTGTGAGAACTAGGCAAATACCTACCTGGAAAGATATAGTTAATGAACAGAAAAGAAATAAGAGTCTAGCTAATTGCTTTACAGTGCTTTGTAGGCATCTTAACTAAGAGACTAAGTATAATTACACTTTCTTCTCCTTGTAAGCATTACAAAAATAATGATTTCATTACATATACCTTTCCAATGTTTTCTTGGACCTCGTGCCATCACTTATGGCTCAGATAAACAAGCTTTTGGTATAACACTTAATCTGGTGCAAAAATGGGGGTTTTATGCCATTTGCATGTTATGCTGTGGTACTTACAAGCTTGACCCTTTATTCTGTTGTATGACATGGGATGCATCTATGGCTGATACACTGGAGGTCAGCCTGCTTTAGTGCTGTCAGCCTCCATTAACTTGTAATTTAAATGAATATAGGTCAAATGGAGATCTCATATAAATAACACTCTCAAGTGGCAAAATGACAGAATTCCACAGCTTGTCTGCTACAAGCTGCAGTTATTAACAATTAGATACAAATACGTTATTCAGAAGCAGCAATATACTTTGCAAAAAAGGAAAGTGGAGACAATTGCTTCATTGTTTGCTGGAGTTTTTCTTAGAAAGCAGAAGTTTGTGTCTTTGTAGGGACAATTCTGTGGGACTTCTATGAAATCTTTGAGAATATTTGGATGGTTCTCACTGGGAAACCTGTTGAAATACGTAAGTAAAATACATAAGCAAGCTATTGGTGAGCTTGTAAATGTCAGAATTTGTGGCAGCAGCTTTATTGCATGTTTGACTTGGGTCATCAGCTTCAATGTTTATCATCATGATTGGGCTCCTTTTAGCTCTTTGCTGAGTTGCTGTACCTAAGCAGGACGCTGTTAAGCAAAATCTGTCATAGCTCTGTTTCCCACAAGCTTTAGCTCACTTGACTCTTCAAGTTCAATCTCTGGACCATCTTCTCTTGACTGCTTGGTTAGAAGAGGTTCTTGAGGAAAGCTACTTCTCAAAACTTGTCTCACTATAAAGTACATCCTCTTTTCCCCTATAATTTCTAGTGTGAAAGAGATGAGAACATAGGAAAGAGGAATAGCAGCAAGATGGCAGGTATGCAGTAAAAATAAAATTGATATTTGTGAAAAATGAAAAACATATAGCAAAAATGAGCTAATGTTAAAATGAATAATGATTCAGAGACAGCTCTCTGTCAAGGGTTTCTTTCAGTTCTTCCTTACAATATACAGATTAGAACCATGCAGCAGGTCTCATCTATATCTATGTGGTTTGCTACCTGGCATGCTGCACATGGAGGAAAAAGCCCTCTCTGCTTTATTTCACGCACTTACTCAAGCAGAATCGGGGCTGCTGTTCCACAGGACAAGCTCTGCGCATTGGAGGTACACCTGAATTCTTATACCAAATGCAGGATGCAATCCCATTGCAGCATAGCTGCGAGTGTGTGCCTCTGTGTGCAGTTTGCTTAGCTCTAGTGGTAACAGTATGCCATCTATTAAGAAATGTTGACAAACCACAAGCTTTGCAAATCCTGTTGCAGCTCACTTCTGATGCTCACACTAGGAGTATTTGGCTCTGCTGTGCTCTCACCAGCAAGAACTTTAATAGGCTTTTTCCCCCTGTCTAACTGCTCATTTGACAGTTTATTTCAATGGTTTCTTGGCATGTTTTGCATAGCTTACATGCCAAATCAACTAATACCTGCTCAAACTTGGCTTTTGACCTTGCTGCCATAAATTCACTACCAATGAATGGCTAATTGAATGCTGGATACCAGGTGTGAATGTCAGTGTATGCTACAGTGAGTATATGGCAGTCAAGCTGGTATAGCTTTGCTTCTCAGGGATGAATAAATAAGGAGGCCTGGCAGCTAGGGGAGGTAGGATGCTGTTTTCTGTTCTCAGGTTCTTTGGCTGAGGTGGAGCAAGATGTTGCTGATATCAGCATCAACTGGTTTAAAAACTGAAGTCTGAATGGAAAAAAAAAAAAAAGGCAGACACTATTCCCTGTTAGAGTTTTGAGATGTTTTCTTTAAAAGCTAAAGGAAAATAACATTCTTGAACTTGCTTTTAATTAGCAGTCTCATTAACCTGTCTTTAGAAGCTGATATAACCTGGTATAGGGCTTGCTCTAGGAGTTAGGGATGACTGCTTCTGGTGTTTGCAGGATCTCTTACCTTGTATTCTACATATCAAGATGTGGAAAATGGTACTAAGTTCTCTTTTAAATCACCTTAAGCTCTAGTGAGGCACTATTGAAGCTCTATATAAGAGCTAGCTATTACTGTCTTATAACCATAACTATAAAAACAAAACATCTGGGATGTTGCTGATATGAGGTTGGGTGGCAGGGTAACAGTTGCTTTCAAATTAGTTGACTATTTACAGTGTTTTATAGTAAAAGATTTCTACAAAGGGAGCTACCTGGAAACATTCAGCTATGACAACACTAAATAATGAAACAAGTCCATTAGCTTGAGGGCTTGGATCTGGTACAGAAGTAGCAATTATTCTAGCCTTCCACATGGTTCCAGAATGCTTCCACTTTTAGGATGGGTACATCCATAGGAAAATTTTTTCTGAGGGAATTTGAATATCTCTTTTTTTTTTTTTTTCTGGGTTTTACATGCAGTGCTACACATGAATGACTGATTTTGATACAGGTTCTAACATATGTGAACAGCTGGAATGAGCATAGTGCAAGATTAGTCCTTACTTTTGTCATTTAATTTTGTAAAATCTGTCACTCTAACAAGCTTACCTTCTGTTTCTTCATTGTCTCTGTGCATGACACTGATCACTTGCTGCAGTTTTCTGCACTTTTACCCTCTGTTTCTTTGTATCTAGGAGCTCTTATAATGAGAGAAAAGGAATCTGGAAAGTAGAGGAACATCAGCAGTCAGACTAACATGACTGTTGAAAAGGTTGACAGAAATGTTCTTTGATCTACTTATCTGAGAAGTTTTCTTCAGTGCTGAGCATGTTAGTCTGACACATCTGTTCCTGATTCAAGCAGTTTGTAGTCCATCCCATTATCTGACATTACTCCTTTAATAA
The DNA here is from genome assembly GCF_028554395.1 of Pezoporus wallicus. NCBI lineage: Eukaryota > Metazoa > Chordata > Aves > Psittaciformes > Psittacidae > Pezoporus > Pezoporus wallicus. The sequence goes on along the minus strand of NW_026636866.1, from coordinate 1,875,540 downwards.
CTTCATGCTTTATAGAAGCCATAATTTATTCTTAAAATTATATATATGTATTGTCAAAGTTTCCTACAGCTTCGTAAGACATCTGTCAGGTTTTATTAACTTTCTAGTCTTAAATCTGTGCAATTCATCTGAAGTCACTCTTAGATTTCTTCTTGCTGTAATTATCTGAAATTTTAAATTGTAAACCTTTCTCCAGGAAGAGCTCCTCTACTACTGTAGTGAGCTGTAGGAGCCAGCTCCCAGTGGTAACATGAAGAACATTGTCTTTTCATCAAGCTGCCTGCATTGGGAAGGTCAAGACTTTCCTATTTGTTGACTCCTCATATCCTCATAATGAAATGTTGGTCAAACTGATCCCTCCCCACCATGGGCATACTTGTGCTGGTAAGGGAGAGCAGGGAGTAAAAATGGGAGACTGTCTTCCTTGCTGCTTGCAGTATCCCTGATGCTAGTTCCAGCAGTTTATGGTGGTTTATATTAACCATGACCAGGAAAGTTTTTGCTGCCAGTTTTCATGATACGGAATACACACATGACAAGATGAAGAAACTGATCTGGATCTAATGTTTCATGTAGGAAATATGTAAAACCAGAGATGAACATACATGACTTACCCTAAATCCTGATTCTTTTGTATTGGCAGCTTCAGGTGATGATGCTCAAGAACTGGTGAAAATGGGGAAATTCACATACGCAGTATCATTCCTTTGGTCTTGAGAATGACACAGCTGCTGTTAAAAAAAAACAACTCCCAGAAAACCAACCAAACAAATATAAAAGCCACCAAAAACACCCTGATGCAGAGTTATCCAGGAAGTGTTTGTATTTTGCATTCCTAACAGGTGCCCTGTTTTAATCTTTCTTTAAGTAGCTGGTAGGAAACAAACTGCGTATTCATAAAATGGGTATTCCAGAATTCAGTATGTTTCACAAACGTCTTACTTGCAGTAGGTTAATATTCTTTTGGCTTGGCATATTGAAAGGAGATGGTCAGAATGTGCATGGATAAACTGAGCAAATAATGAAGATATATGGAACAAACAAAAGGATTATTTGACAAGTAATTCAGAAGCTAAACGTGAACAAAGTAAAGAAACTCTCTTGAAGTGAATTTCTAACCAAACAGTCCATAAGAGATCTTATGAACAGAAAAATCAAATTCCCTTGCTCTGTGCAAGCAGATGGGAGTGGCAGCTTGGGAGTTCTGAAATAGCAACTCTAGGGGAAGAACCCTAGGATTTTAGATCTGTCCTAATTAGATAAGTGAAGTGTTTAGGGAATGCTGGACCACATTTGTTCTTTGTGTAAGTCACTAGTTCCACTGATGCTGGTGGGACTTGCTGATATTTAGTGAGCTGAGGTAAAATGGTATCTGGTATTGGTAAATGGAGTTTACAGTATTTGGAACCCTTGTGATTAAGGCTGCCCAATTTTAGTTGCTTTAAGAATTTAGCAAGACCTGTGAAGATCAAAGGAGTTGAGCCTGATCATTTGAGAGACATGGAGAAATCTGGACAAAGAAACTGGGAAAAACTGGGAAACCTATAACATTCTCTTGTTGAAAGACTATCAAAAGTTGAAATCTGCCTCTGCTCCTTTTTTCTTCCTGTTATATTTTCTGTTTTACTTTCAGGGAGGACAGAGGACAAGTTGGTTTTATTTTTTTTTCTTTTCTCTGCTTATTCTCTTGTCTACGTCTATAGCTATTCTGCTATACGTAGACCATTTGGTTGTATACAGAATAAAGGCTTTCTCTCTGTCATGAAAGTAAACTTTCAACTTCTGTAAAACTACTCCAAGTACTGTTCCTGCATGTGAATTCAATACCAGTGTAACTGAAGTGAAAAAGCACCATTGATATGAAGTGACTAGGAATTTTCTCAGTGCAATTTACCCAGGCTATGGAATAGAATTAAAATAATAGTTTCCTCTTTACTCCTAAAAAAAAAAAAAAAAAGCTTGTATCAGCTATGCAGTGTTTCTGTATCTCTTACGGAACTGAAGCATGATGAGATAGTCATATAGCAATTAAAAAATAAGGCACTTCAAACATGTTATTGCTGAGCAATACTATGAAAAGTAGTTTTTCAGAATTAGTGGGGAAACATTCAGCCTCTTCCACAGCAGGGACTGACAAACCACATCAAACCTTGCTCTGTGACAGCATTTGACTCTAAGCAATGGAATTATACAGGATACCCACAGTGTGAGTCAATTTGGTATAGAGTTTATAAAAAGACTGAATTGCTTATAGTCTTTTTTGTTGTCTTGAGTGTGGTGCATAATATTCTGTGCATAGCACTATATGGTTATGAAAGAGTTGAGGTTACACTGGACTAAACCAACTGTGAAATTTTAATTTAGCTGCACTCCCACGAATCATCAACCATGGTAAACTAACATCTATCTTTGTTATTAAAAAAAATCAAAAGGGAAACTTGTCCTGTAGTAACTTTGAAATAATTGAAAGTACGAGAGATGATTTGGAAAGGCTTTTCTGTTCATTTAATTAAAGCCCACCTTCCTCATGGAAGAAGAGTTTATTAAAGCAAGCTTGATTTAGCCAAGAATAACTTCTGGATAATACTGCTTACAATTTCTGAAGTGGTCTGACTTGTATCTTTTAATAGGTTGGGTAATGCATTGGTTTGTATATACATAAAAACTATCAGGATTAGTCACTTTAATACTTGCTTACAACTGAAGTAGTTATCTGGTTCCTCTACTGCTGTATAGGATGATTATTGCACTAGAAAAGTTTTGTCTGCATGGTTATAAAACATGACAGATTTCACAATACACAAGTTAGGAGCAGCAGTGTTTCAGCTACAGGTGAGTCTTATGAATCCCATTCTGAAGCTCCAGGAAAATGAAATAGGAATAAATGAATGCTGAGTGAGCTACAAGATGAGTGAAAATACAGGATTTTCAGGATACTAGAGTAAAATCATACAGCCATACGTCATGCTCTATTGTAGTCTGTGTAAGGAAATGTTTTTTGAGAGATTTATTATGCAAACAAAATATCATGAGTGTTGGCACTTCAAAGGGCTGTGCGTGCTTTTGCCATATAATTGCCTGAAGATGTAGGCTGTTTTGGATGTTGAGCCTTTATTTGCATTTGGAGGATTAGCATACTGTTTATTTTACTACCCTTAAACTTTAAGTGCACTTAAGCTGTTTTTCCAACAGAGCTGAATTTATTCAGTGCAAACTTCTTGAGTGACATAGCAAGGAGAGCATGCCAACAAAATGTACAGGACCTTGCAGCAGAAAGTTCATTTGTTTGTGACCTTGTAATGTGTAATGGAACTAGTGTGTTTGAATAAATAAAAATACAGATAGTTACTGATATTAGAGATTTCCCAAAGAAAAAGACGTATATGTATGAAGATAAAGATCAGAACAGAAACAATAACATTTTTTTTCACCTGCTGGAAGTTAATTTTATCATATCTTAAAAATTTTCAACGCAAATGTTTTTCATTTTCATTATCCCTTCAGCTTAGGTGGCAGGCCCAGCTTCCATAGAAGTTAATAGAAATATGAATATTGACTTTACAAGACTTTAGATCAGGTTCTAAATGGCAAGGAATGAGCCCTAATTATTTATGTATATTTATGAACTAAATAAAAATTTGTTAATGAAATGTTCATACATGATTCATTCCAGGCTGGCTGTGCGTTCATCTAAAAAAGCTTACAAGTGCCTTTCTCTAGTATTCTCTTAAATGCTGACCAAAAGTCAATAGGATTTTGCTGGAGTGAGGCATTAGGGATTTGGTCAGTATTCATGTACATAAACTTTAATATTTATTGCTAAATACTGATGCTTATGAGTTGACCAGGCATTTCATGTGTGGGATTAAAGTATGTGATTTATAGCCTGATCAAGACCATGCTCTCTGTTTCCAATCTCCCAAACTCTGACTTTGGGCCTCAACAAGAACTCAAAGATGCCATTACTGTTTCCAACATACTTATGTTTCCTATGAAACTTAAGTAAAAAAGAAGCACTTGACACTGTCAGTTTAACAACATATTGGCTTATTTACACTGATTCAAAGCTCTAGCATATGACAGTGAAGCATTTGGCAGCTGGTAGGAAAGTTAAATCCTTGCACTTTAAGAGGATGGATCTTCCAGGTTAAGCAGCTGCTGTCAGGATATATCAATCTTTGTGCCAAAATACCCTAACCTCTTGACTGTCTTTTTCAGAAAAAAAAAAAGGCTTAGGTGCGAAAAAAAGGTCTTTTCTGTGGAAAAACTAGTGTGCTTTAGCCAAGGAAAAAACAGTTCCTTTGTATGATCTTAACCTGATGACAACGGAATATGAATTTTCCCCCTTCATCTCATGTGTAAACAAATGAGGTTTTTCCCTTTCTTGTCCTTCTATAGTTATTCACTGAGCATTTAATCAAATTATTTATATTGGTCTTTCCATTTTTCTGACTTTGAGGCTCTGTTTTGAATTATCCCTTGGTATAAGGATTTGATTCCACCCTTCTGTCTGGTTTTATAGTAAACACTGCAAAACTGAATGCATCCTTATTTCAGCAGATGAGAAGGCATCTTCTCACAATACCTAATTAGGGCTGGCTTGGAAGGAGGAGGTCACTGCTCAGCCTTCCTTTTGCCTGAGGTAGATTATGTACAGATTATCAGTACCTAGCTGTGGAATTCACTATAACTTCAGCAAATTACATTTAAAAATAGAGATAAGCAATTGCTCTCATACACTGCAGTTTAGTTCTCTCTGTGTGCATATTTCATCATACCTGGACCACAGTCTGATGCTATACTAATCTGAGCCCTGTTTAAAAGCCAGAAAACATGATCAATGCAATTTTGCTGAGGATTAGACTGCTGTGGTAAGGTTAAGAGTTAGAGCCATTTTGCCTTCATAGCATGGCACTCACCCAAGAGATAGTAACCATTAATTTTTCTCTTTTCAGTGTGAATTTTTATTACATTAACTTAGTTGGTTGTATATGAGTCTTTATCCTAGAGACTTCTCTCTGCCAATCTTCAATTAAATACATATTTGCTAAAAATTACAGTATTCCTTACCCTGAAGAAAAACCTCTGGGATTCAGCTTGTGAGACAGAACAGCTCTGTTTGAACAGCCATTACTGATATATGACCAAAATTGTTCTGTTTACGTTTCTTGATTGGAGTGTGAATGCTGGTGGTACTATCAGCTTGTACTTGCAGCTTTGTGCTCTCAGCATAAGGATTGGTGGGGCAGACGACCTTTCTGATAACTATAATTTAATGGATTCCCCATAGATGAAGCATCTGCTTGTTTATGTATCCAATCTGTACTTTTACCAGTCATTAAGTGTACAATTAGGACCTTGCTTTTGGGAAGACTGGTGATGTAGTTGCTTGTGCCTTTGGTAAACAACGAACACCCCACAGCAGATGCCTCTTGCCTAACGGGAGTGGATGTTTTGTTTAAATTTAAACTGAAGGTGTTGCAAGTGAAACAGACTTGAGAAATTAAACAAGTATCCTTAGCTCTCAAGCAAGCCTTTTATTACCCTGTGGTCAAGAAGGAGGGGTCTTGTGAGAGGACGACAGGTTTTATAACCTGGTATTTCCTTGTGTTATTTTGCACGAGACAGAAAGCAAGCTGTTTCTTTAGGCCCTGCACCTATTTGCCTTCAGGAGTTGTGTTTTAAGCAAGCAGAATACTGGCCCTTTGCCAGCTAGCAGATAGAGTCTTCTGGAAATCCCACTGCAATCCTGCATAAAGATGTCATGCAAAGCCAGAGGGAATGTGCCAAAAGGAGTAACACTGAAGCTATGTTTGTTATGGTTAGAGTATAGCCAGTGCATAGGAAGCTTTTCTTTATCAGCATTAGGAAATGAACATTAAGTAGGTTTCTCTTCAAAGCATGAGTATCTCACTTGGACTGAAATACCAGAATCCACTACTAACTGCAACAGCCATATCATCAGACTGTAAACGGGATCCACCTCTCTGGAAGATAATGCAGCATCCTGATTCCCATTCCAAAGGGCTGAATGCAGAAATTACTTTCATGTTTTCAACAAGTTAGGAATTGCTTTTGATCAGTCCATTATTTTCTGTGCTCTGGGCACATTATTAAAAGGTCTATTCAGCAGTTATCATATCATGACCAACAGTATATAAAGCAAAATATTTGTTGCTTTGGCAGTCTACCGAATCCCTTAAAAACAGCTTCATAGCTATCCTCAGAAAGTTATCCCTGACATTACAGCATAGAAAGCAGGACTCTGGGGCATGTTCTGTGAAATGATTAATAGATTAGTGAATAGCACCATGTGATTTATTGTGACATCTACATTATCTTGCTTGAAAATTGCCTTTTGCTGATGTAGAAGGGCAATGTTTTCCCTATGTAATTTATAGCTATTATAAACAACTTCTACCGTCATCAAATCCTGTCTCTCACCTTCTCTTCATCCCTGTTTTTAATAGATAATGTGCCACTCTTTCTGTAAACCCTAGTATGGGCTAACTTGCAAAATCCCAGGGTTCTGCAGTGAAAGCATACATCTTCTGCTGACTCATCAGTAATGACAGATACTGGAGTTTTACAGACACACAGAGTCACTTCTGCTGACTTATTCCAGTTTTAATTTAGCTGAGTTTTATTTGCTCTGGTCACTGTTATTCAGTGTGCTAATATATCTTAGGTGTGAGAGGAAATAGAGCAAGAGCAGCTTTCCAGGCTTAGCCTTATTAAAAATAACAAAGGTGAACTTCAGAGAAATGTATAGCTTTGCCTTGCCTGTACTCGGTTTAGAGCAATCGGGAATTCTTTATGCTTATGTTACCCAGTTATTTAAATTGTAATGCAGTTTGTGTTCATATCAGAGGTGTTTTTGAAAATCAAAACATACATCCACAGTCCCCTCATTTTTTTTCCTTTTGAGTATGAATGGTTTGGAAATGTTTAGAAGTCTCTTGAAAAAGATAACATAGTTGTGCTTTTTCTTTCGGTTACATTTTCACTTATTCTCATGTTTGTAGTTACCCAGCCTATTTCAAAGCTTGTCAAACAGCTGAGAAGAAAAAAGTAGTTGAGATGATACATGATGACATAAAATGTGTTTGCATCCCCTTTTGTTGTCATCATCTGCTTTTGTTCAGCAGATGCATTTGCAGTTGAGACAGGATTTGAGTTTTCTCACTGTCAGCTCTCTCAAGTTTTATTCCTGCTCTCTACTTCCTAGGGTCTGCTTGCCTTTCAGAGTGAGGGGATGACTTGTGCTAATGGTAATGGGAGTTGGAATGTGCAAATTCAATTAGTGCTAATAAGAGTTAGTCCTATGAGCTTCCTGTTCATCAATACACTTTTTATACCCCTGTGCATTATAGCTTCCCCTCAGCTAAATTTCCTGGTTTCCCTTTTCATGGTGTGTTGCCTGGTTCTCTACTCTTTGTACTCCTCCAGCAGTTAAGCAAATACCTCAAGTTTACTATGAGTGGAAGAGCAAACTCTGACAATAGAACAGCTTTTGTTAAATTTATTTGATTGCTTGAAGCTAGCAATATGTGCCTTGATCACACCTAGTATACGGCTAAGCTTTTGGGTGAAGGACAGGAAAAAAGTAAGTTAGTTTTATATTATGGTAAATTTATCTGGGATTGCAACTGACTAAAAACTAGAAATGTGTTCTTTCTCTTTAATTGGAGAAAATTTTATACCAGTTTCATTCTTTTTAGTCAGAAATGGTTAAACTATTTTAAAAATTCGTATCCTATTTTTTAGGTCATCTGTTCTCAGCATAGATGCTATTTTGTCAACTCTCATTTTGGTAACATTTTCTACTGTATATGTGAATTCCAATTCAAGGCTTATTTTTGAGGTGCCTTTTACCATATGAGAAACCATGTTCATTCTGAAGAATTTTTTATATACTGTTGTACAAAATAATCTGTGAGGGACAGACTAATCTTGTTTTATAGAACTGCAGAAATTGATGATCATTGCTGCTGGAAGTTAAAAGATACATCACTAAGTACAAAACAGCTTTGCTTATCCTTTTCATTAAAGGTGTTTCTGACTCTTCAAAAATATCTTTTCCCAAACACTGGTTTGGATACTTTCTTTGCAGTGCTTCCTGCACAAGGTGTGACTCCCCCCTAGGACCAGAATTGGAGGTACCCCTGAGGATAAGTAGGCAATTGCCTGTGAAGAAGACTGTTGGTGACAAAATGACTATGGGAAGACATGATTCTGGCTGTGCTCCTGCACTGTCTGAGCTAGGGCAGATAAGAACAGGGTTCCTGAGCAATCTGAAGAGCCCAATCTGCTTTCTGTGGAGCTGCTAATGGCAGTGCCACCTCATGTTGCAGAGACTGGTTTCTTCTTTCTCCTCTTGCCCCTCTTTTCCCCTGCTTGGAGCAAGTTTTACAACTGCAGCACCACAGAGCTCTTCTCCAGGCTTTTTATTCCAGTTAGGATGACTATCCATCTTTGGGATGCCAAGATTCAGATCAACCTACACTGCTCAGAAGCTTTAAAGCAGCTCTGTGCTAAATACAGGAAAAAGATATTTGGAACGCTTGCTTTCCTTTCCAGTTTGCCCCTAAGTCTCCTAAATGGCATTCTGTATGCAACTGGACTTCTGTTATGTTGCCTGAATTTGTCTTCTTTAATTTCTGTAGGTGTTCATTCTATACAATGTTAATGCATCATCTATACTTGATATAGCCATAAACAGAGCTGACAACACAACATTTTTGCAAAACCAGAAACATATATTCTCTGCAGAGAATGGGAACATAGTTATAACTATTATGGCAGTGAATATTATAGTTACCAAACAGAAGTGATGGCAGGTTTAAATGGAATCCTAATCTTCAATTTCTGTGTTCATATTGTATGTTTAACCCCAAGGTCTAAATGAAACAAGCATATTTTTAAGATCTTCTCATAATGGATAGCAGTTGAAAGTGTAACTTCTCACAAGGTTCAGCAAAGAGCACTTAATCATAAATTGTAAAGCTCAGGTCAAAGTATTCTTAACATGGACTTTCATGGGAAATAATTTTCTCATGAAAATGTGTGAGATTTTAAAGGTTTTCCTTTGGTATACTGTTATGGCCCCAAGTCCTTCTAAAGCTTTTTGGATTTGTTTCTTAAACAATCAATGTAGGCACTCTTAAATAGCCAAGAGGAAAAGAAAACTAGCAGAGCTTTAACTGAACTGCTCTAACCATTGATTTGTTGTCTGCCTGGGAGAGTACTTACCTGCACCTTCCAAAGATATACAGTTAAGGAATGTTTTTTTTTTACAAAACCTTAATCAAATCAGCATATTCCCACAGAAAGGTTGAGTTTTAACAGCTGTAAATCATTCAAAAGGAAATGAAAACCTTCTAGCAATTCTAATTGCATGTTATATGATAGATGTGAATGGTTGCTTATATGAGTACAACACAGATGTAGCATCCCTGTGACCTTTCCTGTGTCTTCACTCAACAAAAATTTTACTCAAAAATATTTCTTTCCTGAATTTATACACCCTAGAAAAATGCTAATGTTGCTTATCTCACTGAGAAATCAAAATCCACTTGAGCCAAACTTAGTCCATCATTTTTCATGTTGTAAGCCAGTCATTATGTGTCAGTAGAAACACTAATATACTTTGATTCCAGAAACGTAGCTCATTAACTCATGTGCAAAGATTTAAATGCAAAAAAGAGAAGTTTAATGCTGGTACCCCAATTATGTATTTTAATTCTTGGATTGTCAGTGTTCTCTTAGATTTCAGTGTTTTACTGAATGTGAATACATACAGCTACTATGCTGGCAAATGACAGGTTGAAGTATTAAAATGTCTAATGGGAGTGGATTAAAACCTAACATAAAATGTATTCCTAGACTCAGCGTCCAGTTAATATCAATGTGATGGTATTAGCACTTAATACCTGTTATTAATTCAATTTTGGTTTTATCCCACTGCTCTTCCTTGGACAGAGACAGAGTGACTGCCTGTAGTAAAAAGCAAGTAGAGAATGTGTTTGAATCTGTCTTTTGTTAGCATCAGCTTCAAATGGAGACAATAGCTCCAGGATTCATTCAACCATTGCAAAATCTAAGTCTATGTTTAAAGGACATTGAATTTAATATTAGTGTTGAAAATGGTTTTGCTGAAGCTATTATGTTAGTCAATAGGAAAATAGTGAATGCAATGTGAGTCCAGGTGATGTCTAACATCTCACTGTCAGAAAATATCAGGTCAAGGCTAAGACTGCACAACATGAATTCTTGCATTTCTAAACAATAAGTTTCTTGGTCACATGGTTGCTTAATCTGTTTCATGGTCATGGCTGTTATGTGGGAGAAAAATCTGTGTCTCATTCTTCCCTGTAAACCTAACTGCAGCAGTACAGTGCCCAGAAGAGCAAGGGGAAGTTTGTTAAAATTTCAAGACTCCCTTTTCATATGTGTTGTTTTGAAGTTAGAGGTATTTTGGCATAGATTGCATCTAACTTAAAACAACATGAGCAAAAATAAATAAATAATGTAGCATCAGTGGGTGATGAATCTTAGACAAACTAAAGTATTTTTCTATGCTTCCTGACTTACACTGTATGAAACTTCAATATGTCAATGTAACATTTAGGCAAATTCTCTGTATTTCACAGAAGGGCAAGAGTGGCTGTGGAAACCTAAGCAATTAGTTTTCTTCTACAAGAGTTAATTTACTTTGCCCTTCAAACCTGTTCTATCAAAATGCACTATGCCCCTCACAAATCTTAGAAGAATCTCCTTGCTTTGTAGTGAGGAAATCCCGACAGTGAGTGGTGCATGTGATTTGAATGAATTAGGATGATAGTGTCTTATGCATGTCTCATGAAAGGCTGACCTTCATCTACTGCTTCCTATGGATCTATGGAGGGATCATACTCCTAGCACTTCCTTTGATCTCCTGACTGTGCTTGTCGGAATAGAACAGCTGATCGCTGCTGTGTGATATAATCTGTTCTATGTGCTAGCTTTTTCAAAGGCTTTTTATTGTCATCTCTCTTGTAATAAGATGGCTATGAATGTTTCAGAACATGAGTGAGGAGGTAGTAAAAGGGGAGAGAAAGGAATATTAGGCTCCATACAGTTTATAATTATAATCAGAGAGAGTAGTAGCTGTGAAGTAAGTAAAAAAAATACAACAAAAGCAAGCAAACAAAAAACTCCACTTGATCCTAGAAAGCACAAAAGCAGGCTGCTTCATTTGCAAGGCTATTTCACCTTATCATTTAGATGGCTTTCAATTTAAAATGACAAACAAAAATACCAAAGGAGTTCTTTCCCTGTTCTCAGGGAGAGACAAACCTTTGGTGACGATGCTCGGCACATTTGAGCTCTGTTCCATACTAAGCAGTTGTAGTTTTATACCTCACTGATATTTTATGATACTTCCAAGGGATTAACTTGGCAGGGTGAAAGCCAGCAAGATGTATATTTGAATAGATATTAAAAATACAACACAGAGTATTCCATTCTCCTGTCAACAGCTTCAAGGTGAAAAGCCCAACAACATATCAAGTCAAACACTTCTCAGCGGTTAGCATAGTGTAACTGAAAAAAGGAGGTAATGAGGAAGAGTGAAACATCCTTGGTATGCATTAGAGCACTTAGTCATGGTCTGAAAATCTATAAGGCAGAGTATTATTTTCATTATATATTAATACTGTGTGAGCAGAACACATGGTAACTACTAGGATCATGTGACTGTCACATATACACATTTTTCCACTCTGTCAAGATAAGTACAGTTAGAGTTTCACTTCCTCAGCTTGCACACAGTTAAATCCTTCAGGTCAATGATGAGATTTATACTTTTTCATAGCAGTCGAAGAGACTAAAGAAGGGCTTGTTACATCTTTCTGTTCTCCAAGCAACCTGCTGAAGCACCTTCTAATGTGGGAGACTGCTGATGAGGTGTTAGATGTGTACGTAAAGAAGTTTCTGATAACAACTGGATGGAGACAAACTTAGGAAGTTAGATGACCCTGGGAGCTCCATATTTTCATCTTGGTGTCAAGTTGCTGTCTTCTTTAGATTTTTTTTATAAAGACTTGAACCTTTATTTAAAGACCACAAGGGATGAGGTAAAATCTATCCCATCTGCCCATAGTCACCAGCCAACTGAGGGTGCTTGAAAACTCATTGGGATTTGTTGTCCTTCAGTTTTATATTATGCTGAAGCTCAAAGTAGACTAGAGTATGCTACTGAATTTGTGTTCTTTTCTTCTTTCAAGAGGTGCCTTTGCTGCTTGTAAGTGAAGATTTGTGCCTCCTACTTTTCATTGTCAAGATACATATTTTCAATAGGAATGAGAAACTTGACCTTTAAGAGAAAGACATATATTTCATGCTTTAGCACAGATATTCAGAAGTAGTTTAGTAATAATACACCAACAAAAATATTATCTGTGGGGTTATTGAAAGCCAATATTGCAGATACTACTTTTTTTTTAAAGTTCTCTTAACAGCGTTAACATTGCTATGCTGGCCAAGTTGATTTCTTCTGTAATTAAATTGTGCAGTTTCCTAACACTAATTATGGTTGCTTGAATTACATTTCAAGACCTTATCTACAGCTGCCTGCAGCACTGCTTCTGTTACAAAAGCTCTTAAAACAAGCGCTAAATCATTATCATACTCTTTTGTGAGTACATACTAGGAAGATTCTGTTTATGAAAAAAGTTTATCGACTTGACAGGTGCATTAAAGTAAAATTTGTTTGCTAAGATTGCTCATCAAAAAATGACATTATTGCTAGTCAATATGTTGACTAGCTAGAACTATGAAACTAAGAATTCATCAAATAATTTAGTAGACCACTTGCTCTACTGAAATTAGTTTAAAGTTATACTGTTTGTTGTATAAGTATTTTGAAACAATGATAAAACTAGTGACCAGAGAATGAGAATTCCTATATAGCATTTTATGAAGAATTCAGCAGAATTAGGCTGATAACAAATACAAGATGTAGGTTAATGCAGAATGACCTCTTACTTACATGCTTTAATATGCTGCTCCTTAATTTCTTGTAGGCTACCACAAAGCTTACATTCAAATGTGGGATAATAAAATATTACATTAGGTACTTAAGACTTCTACAGCACTCACAGTCATAACTCTTTTATTTTGTTTCCCCTGTCTGTAAGACAAAGTCATATTTTTGCGCTCACGGATGTAAGAACTGATTAATTCATGTTTGCAATCCACTTGAAGATTATCAAAGGGAAAGTGCTGCAGAAGAAACAATTTCATTTTTAATCTAGTCTGTTAGTGTAGCTTCTAAGCTAGCACTGTGGTGGAGGTCTGGTGCTGTTTGCTTTAAGCATAACATTTCAGAAGTCATACTGCATCAAGTTCTTCCCCTTGCAAGAGAGAGATTCATTTGTGCCCTCTTACAGGAACAGTGACAACACTAAACATTTAATGACAACACTGATTTGATTTTTTTATTCCGTTGCAAACAGCTAAGAATTACAAGGGTTACAATCAACATTTTTATTTTAGTTGTGGTTTCAAGGGTTTTCAGAATAAAATGAACTATTGCAGTTGGGGCCCTCTGTGATGTGTCTGTAGATCTAAACGGCAATTTCTGTCCCAAATCTTGTGACTAAAATACAGCTTATCTAGAAAGACATTGAATATTGATTTTAAAAGACTGTGCTGAGGGTCTAGCCACTGTATGTCTTGGAAAACAGGAGAGCAACTCACTTAAACTGTGATCCCATTTCCAATCAGACATTTCTAGCTTGAAATTCTAGCACGTAGATCTTGTTAAGATTACAGATTAAGGGCTTGCACCTAAACATAGAGGAGTTTGGGGGTGTATTTCTATTGAGTCTGACAGGCATAAAATAAGACCTGTTCAGAACATGACAAATCACAGTTGTAAATCTTTGCAGATCAGTATCCATCATTCCTTATCTCTCGTGAATGTCTCCTCATTATTTCCATTGTCAAAACTTGAAGTTTTTCAATTTCAACCCTCTTGGGTTGTGTCTTGATAAAACATATGTAAATTCATTAAATCAATGTCATCTTCTGATTTCAGATAGCAAAAATAAAGATGGAGGGAAGTGAATGTTGTGCTACACAGTATGTAGTGTCAGGATGAAAAATCCCTGTAAACTCTTGTTTTTTGTACACTGTACTTTTATTTCAAGTAGAGTAAATTCTCACTATAATAGCTCTCAACATTTTATACTTGTAGGATAAAAGATGTGTGCATGGTTCAGTGTGAAGTGTCCCTGCCCATGGCATGGGGTTGGAACTGGATGATCTTAAGGTCCTTTCCAACGCTAACTATTCTATGATTCTGTGATTCTGAAGAATGATTTATCTTAAAGACCAAAAGCTGTAGATGATCTGGCAGTACACTAATGCATTTGAAAGCCACTACTGTTCTGATTATACCTAAAGAAATTTTTTGTTACTCTCCAGTGACATGTTACCTGTTTGAAGCTGTCATGTGGAAGTACACAAGTATACTGACAGACTTAGGGCAGGTTCTGCTTGTTAGGTGCAAGTGAATGTAAGAAATTTCTATATGGTAATGCGTCAACTAAGAACTCCTACGGTGATGAGCTAAGCACATACACATCTCAGACTTGGAATGCACAGCCCAAAGTGTTGTTCCTGCATGTTTGTGATTACTCTGAGTGTGTTAAGCCAAAATTCTTGTCTAAAATTAACAGCCCTCCTGTATTTTATGGACTTATATCCTCATTTATCAACCCTCTTCACCTCTTTTGAAATCAGACCTGTTTCATGACTAAATAATTTTCTACTCCCTCCCTATCTCTTGAAAGATAACAGATCTAGCCTGGTAGCAAAATGTGAGCAGAAACCTGGCCTCTGGGAGGGCTCATTCTCATTTTGCCCCTCATCAATTTCTTTAGATTTCTGGATGCTTCCTAACCAATTATTTTTGTAATCTCCAAAGTTCCCTGTTCTAACAGATCATGAAGTAAAACAATGAATAAAGTTGACTAAATACATGCTAATGTCACTGGTGGTTATGTGGCAAACTATGTTGTTGGTTTAGTCTATGATAGCTGCATTCCACTAATGGTACTTTCCAGTCAACCTGTATAGACAAGAACAATGTTGAAGTCTTCCAAGTCAGAACAAAAATGCATGTGTGTCTTCTTGCTGCCTGCTAGAGTTCATCTGTTGTATAGTTTTAATAAGTACTTCTTAATTCTGTTGATCTTAACATTTGTATTTTACCCCATAAAAATAGCAAGTGTGTTCAGTGTAAATGGCCAGAAGTCCTGCAGAGACAGCTCACACTGAAATAAAATGCTTGCTTTGCTAGAGTGGCACTTAAACATTGTAGTAGGAGAGTACTGGCAACCTTCACACTGGTTACAAGTATTTTGAATAGTGTTATACATTGCTTCCATGATGTTATCCTGTTATGTAGAACTTTCTAAGGGAAGAAAAACAATCGCTCCTCTCACTTCCAAAGTAGTAAGAATGGAGCTGGGTAAAATCTTGGAATTTTTTTTCTGTTGTGTGAAATATTTTAGATGATTTTCAGCCTGGTTTGAAATTAAAATAAATCCATCTATTAATATGTATCTTAAACAATTTACATGAAACATGGAGCGTTCATGAAATGCTTCTACTGGTGTTATAGTTTGCTTCTTTTTTTTTTTTTTCACCCATCAATTCATTTCTATCCATTCAATTTCCATCCAATTAACACACTGAGACAGCGAAATAATGGAGGCCCTCATGAATTGATGCAGCAATGAAAAAAAGAAGCAAAAAGGAGCATTCCCTGCCAACTGCTTTTTTTTGATGTTCTTTAACAATTTTTTTGTGTAAATTTTCTTAGTGATGCTTTCAGTAAACAGTGTAAATATGTGGATTTTCTTCTTAAAATCAGGATGTCCATAACAATAGAGATGAAACTGGTGAGACTTCAATCCCTGTTTGGCTCACAGTAGAAGATACCCAAGGTCTTGCATGCAAATAGCTAACCTTTCATAGCTGCCACATTTCTGGCTAAATGAAGGGAAAAAGTTAGTTTAGTCTAACAAAATGTCTTTCAAAAGATGAAGCACTGTCAGGCCTGAACTGTAGCTGCTTGTAATTTGTGATGTATTAGAGGGATAAGCAGCTGTTGTATGGAATGTGTGCAGCCTGGCAGGATATAGGATGACTTCCAATCCTTGTACTAATAAACATTGCCAGGGATTTGACTGTGGCTCTCCTGGTGCACTGGAGTGCCAAAAAGACTAATCTATCGGACTTGCTGGTTAGTCTCTAAGTGCTGCTACAAGGGGGTTGCTATGTGGTTCTGCTGTTGTTGGGTTATATTATCACTGGATGAAGCTCTGCTATAGTTTCTGATGTTGCCATGGGCTGAGCAGTAGATATCAATTGTGAGAATTTAGGATATGCAAAAAATCCCAAGACCTGTGTTGCTGTGGCTTGTTTCATCATTTACTAAGCTAAGCAGTTTCTACAGATCTATTGTAGCAAACTGAGCCAAATAGATTATTTGAAATCTTATCTTTATGCTTTAGGTCACTTTTAATAAGGCAAGTATAGAATTAACCATGCTTTCTTTAGCTGTGTGTTAATAACCCTAGATACCTGTCTTAAGCTTAATTCCCTCATTTCAAATACGCAACCCTACTTAACCTCAATATCTTTACAAGTATATATGTCAGGTTTGCAGCTGCTGTTAAGCTGATATAGCTGTCCTACTGGTACTGTAGGACATGTACCATGTTTATTTGCAACAGTGTTTTATTCTGTCTCGCAACTCAGAGCTGAAAAAGGAAAAAAATCAGCTTTATTAGGCATCCTCTTTAATAACTATGTTAAGTAAACTTTTAAGAACTTAAAACATCTGACGGAGAAGTGTGGAAGGCTCTTGGTTTTAAGAATAAATACAGGAGGATGGAGTGGGGTTTGGTGGTTTGTTTTGGGGGGAAAAGGAAGGCAGCTACTTAAACTTCTATTGTTCAACACATAAAAATATGTCTAGCACATAGTCTCTACCTCTTCAGAAATTCAAAACTAATTACATCTTAATTTGCATCTCAAAGCAAATTACAACCTAATGAAACATTTGCCTGCCAAACACTTCTTTATCTTAATGAACAGAAAAAGAATACCTATTATATCCTGATTAAAATGTCTTTGTACTTGTCCAACAGGTTACGTTCTGTACATATAAAAATATTGTTCCACTATCTTACTGGCAATGGGAACAAAACAGTTTCTAGTTTCTAATGCATAACTTTTTACTGTTTGTGTCCATAGATACATTAACTGATGGTGAGTGAGGAGGAATATTTTGGATTTATATTAGGAGCAGATGAGAGAAACAGTTTAATTCTGAACAGATATTAATCACACTATTTGGAATCCTGCATAATAAGTGTCTAGAATCTGAGAAAATTTGTACTCTTAGTCCATATATTACTATATGCATGACTTTCCCCCCACAGAATTCAGTGAAACTTGAGAGAATGCCACATAAATCAACTAATAGTAAAAGCCAAGCCTTTAGGGAAAAAATTGCTTTAACATATGTTACAATTAAATTAGGTAATAGATGAAAGTTGATATAACTTTGCTTTGATTGTATTTCTATTGGGGGGAAATATGCTTTATTTACTTAAGAAGTCTACATACTGTGGATGTTTTGGGTTATTCTCACTATTCTTTAGTAATTAACCTAAACGTATATTTGTTGAGCAGGACTGTTCATAATACAAATGTTAAATGATTTTCCCCCAGTGTAATACCTGAATGGATGCAACAGTAACATGAGCTATAAAAGGAGATAAAGCAGCAACATAATGTACAATTTCCCTCTGCATAATGGTAACTCTGAATAACACATGTTTCAGAAAGAAAAGTAATTTAAACTGTATTACAACAAATGTCATATTTTAAAATGGAAACTATACATCATATGTTGAAAGTGTTGGTGAACTACAGTAAGTCTAAGGAATGTACTTAAAAATTCTTTTAGGGGTCCATTAAAAATGAATTGATCGACTTAATTTCAGGACATTGTAATAAATTGTGACAATAACTTGGTGGGGAGGGAACATGCATGTGTAAAGTTAATAATCTCAAACTTAGTAGGCAGCTGTACAGAATATCAAAACTGGAAACTATTCTATACAGGATAAAGCCTTCCTTTTAGGAAATGATTAGTGCATTTATAAATCATGTTGGTAAAAATGCCTAATATTTAATTTAGATTTTCATTCCTGTGTGTGTTAAATTTATAGCTGCAAAAGAATTTTTAGGAGTGAAAGCCAAAATGTGGAAAATGGTTGTAGGAAACATACCTATCTTGGCTTTGTAGTGGTTTTCTAAAAATAGAAATCAGGAAATACACTTATTAAATCCTTTTTCACTCATAGATAATTCAAAAATATATATGTATATTTTATTGCCTTAAATGAAGACCTCTTGAAGAGTGAAAAAACCATTTTTTGTAGTCCTTTTTTCTTTAATATTGTGAGATATCACAGAGCAAGTGTTAGCTCACATCCTGCTGACATGAACTTATTGATGTACATCACCGGAGAAGGTAAGTATTTGAGATCTGCAGCGTGCACTGGGGGATATCTTACTGTGGAAGCACTGAAACTCAAGGAAATCAAAGGTATGTCCCCCCCTAAATGTTGTTCCTCAGCTGAAGAAATGAGGTGGCTCCTGTCAGCACTGTGCTCCTACCATCACAGT
The DNA here is from genome assembly GCF_028554395.1 of Pezoporus wallicus. Classification (NCBI taxonomy): domain Eukaryota; kingdom Metazoa; phylum Chordata; class Aves; order Psittaciformes; family Psittacidae; genus Pezoporus; species Pezoporus wallicus. The sequence goes on along the minus strand of NW_026636866.1, from coordinate 1,856,787 downwards.
TGTATTGTTTTTCTGGAAGGTATTTCCTATTTTGTCACGTTGCTTGAGATATTTTTAAAGATTTAAAAATATTTAAAAATAAAAAAAATATTTAAAATAAATAAATAAATAAATAAAAATATGTAAAGTATTTTTTATTTTTAATGCTGCTTAAGAAACATACTATTTATACAACCTACTGCAACATAAGCCCATTCAAATATTTGGAATAAAGAAGGCAAAAAATTGAGAACTGTGCTAATAATGAAGCATCTTTTTACTTCTAGAGCTTGCTAAGTGAGTATATGGTTAAATGTGTTGTGGTTTGGTTTTCTTCTTTTGGGTGGTGGTGGTGATCAGCTTTCGCCTTTCCTAAGGCAGGATGCTGTTTTGTCAGTGCAAAATAGACGAATAGGCAGTGTCAAGGTTGGTTGAGGGCCTAACACTAGAAGGCTTAGGATGATGACTGCTTCTATATAGTAGATGAACAAGGGATGTTTGGAGTAACTGGCATTCATGAAACTGAGAAATTATGGAATTATGATGAAGAAGGGAGCCAGGGTTGTGTGAAGGAAGGTAAAAACTGTAGTGATTCCTGCTCTTGTATTCTCATTAGCAAAGAGCATTTGTAAAAGCAGTGTGAAGTACTGCAGAACTGCATATTTTGGTCTGGAGAAGACTATAAGGAGAAATTATGTGATTTCTAAACCGTCCACAATATTTTGGCTGAAAGAAGGCCAATGTTTAATATTAATGTAATATTTCAGTGGGGTGTGAAATACTTCTGTATATTCTGTATCCTGGGAAAGCAGGAAATTGAAACCAACTGTCCCCCAAATTTTGTGGCTTAAAAACAAAATTCCAGGGCCATACCTCATGTAAAAGCAAGCTTCTTGTTCTTGAAAGTTGGAAGGCAATGGAAGCAGGTTGTTTTTTCCTATGGGTTTTTACCTGTGTCACAAGGAATTTACTAAGCTTCCTGGAACTGCAGCTGATTTACGTATTCGTATTCAAAAAGCTGGAGGTTGTAGCTAAAACCTTTAGAGATACACCAACTCTATCCTGGACTAAAACTTGCTGTATCCCTACTGGGCCTAAGCTTTACCAAACAGTAAAGAAGCTTATTTGTTCAGATGGTTATTAGTAATGCTAATGAAAAGTATCAATGTACTATGACCCAGTAGGAAAAACCTTGCTTTTAAAACAAGGCTAAACAAAACCTGTGAAATGCAAGAGACAGGAAGAAACCACAGTTTGGATGAGATGATTTCAAGCGTATGGAATTTTGGTTTAATTTCTTTTTCCTGCGGTGAGTTTTGAGTAAGGAATATTTTTTGTTTAGAATTGAATATTGTGTCTTTGAGTATCCCATATTTTCCTGGCAGTGCCAGAGCCTCAGACTTTGCTCTTCAACTACCTGCGTGTAATACATAAGGAATAAAGATAGAATTGTCTCACATGAAAATTAAACTATATGGCTCTAAAATTATTATTTTAAAATTCATATACTGTGTAATATCTTTATACTTAAATCTGTCAGTGTCTATTAATTGCTTATAGAGTGTAGAAAAGCAGTGGAAAGTGTAGTTTATGTACAATATTACTGAGAAATCAAAGTTTCATCCTTTGTTGTTTAATGTGTTGACAGTTTGCATTGCTAGGTGTGAATTAGCAATTAAAGCATTCATACATCTGACCTCACTAGCTTATTAATTAACATCCATTATCTTCCTCTCATGTTCTCCTGGAAAGTGCATGCAGACGGGAGTGCAGTTTTGCTGTTATAATTACAGTGATAAGCAGCATTAATGTAGTGTGAATGATTTAGGAGACATGTAACCAAGTGGGAGATAGGACTAGTTCTGCGAAGACAATCTTAGTATCATTGCTACAGACTGAAGAGCTTTTTAAGGAACAGTCTACTTTGAGGTTATTGACTTGACAGACTGAGTTTATTCAGATTGTTACTTCTGACAGAAGAAATGTATCATACCTGAAACAGACTTCGTCTGTCAGTCTGAGCAGGCTGTGAATATCTTTTTCCTTTTTCTTTTCTCTTTTAAACAAAGCATTGAACTTGCTTCCCAGATGCAATGAAGTATTATGAGAATAAATTAAAATAAGAAGACTTCCAGATTCCACAGTGGTTTAGCCTATGTAGAAAAGAAAGATCTGAATAAAAACTAAATGACACTCATAATTTCAGGCATTGTTAACAATGTTCTATCAGACAGATGATCTGGTTGGAACTAACTTTATAATGTGACTCTTGTTTCCAGCATTATTACTTTCCCTACTCATACTGATACTTAAAATACATTTTTCTGAACAAATTCGGTCCTGTTTATTGGAAAGTCTTTTTTTTTTTTTTTTTCTCCAGAGGATTACAAAATAAAGAAACTCGATCCCAAATGTAGGGATGGAAGTGAAAAATAGATATTAAAAATTCAGACCTTGAATTTTGGGAGACAAGGATAAGTGTTCATCTTGGCAAATCAAAGGAAACAGGAATGAGACTATTTACATGGAGGACTACACAGTCCAAGAAATTTGGTGCTCATGTTTCCAATACAGGGGAAATCAACATTTATTGCTTCATCAGGCAGTATTTTTCTAAGTGATTGGAAAAAAAGGTAGAACTCTTTGTAAACAGGGCTTTGTGAATCTCAAAAAAACAGAGGTGTAGCATGTGGAGATGGTGTAGCATGTGGAGATGGTGTAACACGTAGAAATGGACAAGAGCATTCGCTCCCTACATCTGATACGAAGCTACCTTTGCAAAATATGGCTCTATTGCCGTAATCCCTCTGCTTTGACAAGGTGGCGAACATCATCTTCACTCTGTGCTCCTAAGCTGAGCATCTTCCTGTTTTGATAGATTTTCTCTATATTTGTCTTTCCATAAATCAAAAACAGAAAGATTTACTTTCAAAGTTTGGGAGATAACTGTTTCATGAAAAAGAAAGTGTGACTTTATTGAAGATAGGATGGTGTGATCTCCAGGGCACTTTTGTCATACTTATGTATTTGAAGAAAAAGGTTTCATGAGCCTCATCACATAGTATAGATGAGCACAGGATGAACTGTGAGAATGAGAATTGGGGCATGTTTAAAGAACTGTTGAGCTGTCTGACAGGTAGTGCTGTTAAACAAGCCTCATCAAATAAACCATTGTATATTTCTCATAAAAGCATTCAAAATACTCCAAATGTGACTACTTCAGTGTTTGAACAATTCATATTGAGTATATTAATGGAAAAAAGGAGTATTTCATAGCACATAATGGAAGAAGACTTCTTTGCCTCAGTCTTCATTGGCAAGTGCTCTAGCCATGCCTCTCAAGCCCTGGAAGGCAGATGCAGGGACTGTGACAATGAAGACCTTAAGCCCACTGAGGAGAGGATCAGGTTCGAGATCATCTTAGGAACCTGGATAAGCACAAGTCCGTGGGACCTGATGAAATCCATCAGCAGGTCCTGAAGGAGATGGCGAATGAAGTTGTTAAACCACTGTCCATCATATCTGAAAAATTATGTCAATCAGGTGAACAGCCGGATGACTGGAAAAAAAGGAAGTATAACCCCCATTTTCAAGAAGGGGAAAATGGAAGACCCGCAAAGCTACAGACCAGTCAGTCTCACCTTTGTACATGGCAGGATTTTGGAGCAGATCCTCCTCGAAACCATGCTAAAGAGGTTTGTGACAGCCAACATGGCTTCACTAAGAGGAAATCCTGCCTGACCAAATTGGTGGCCTTCTATAATGGGGCTACGGAACTGATGGACAGGGGTAGAGCAGTTGATGTCATCTACCTGGACTTGTGTAAAGCGTTCGACACTGTCCCACACACCATCCTTGTCTCTAAATTGGAGAGACATCAATTTGATGGATGGACCACTCGGTGGATAAAGAACTGGCTGGATGGCCACACACAGAGTTGTGGTCAATGGCTCAATGTCCGGCTGGAGACCAGTAACGAGTGGTGTCCCTCAGGGATCGGTGTTGGGACAGGTCTTGTTCAACATCTTCATTGCTGACATGGAGAGTGGGATTGAGTGCGCCCTCAGCAAGTTTGCTGACGACACCAAGCTGTGTGGTTCGGTTGATACCCTGGAGGGAAGGAATGCCATCCACAGGGACCTTGACACACTTGTGAGGTGGGCTGATGTCAACCTCATGGAGTTTAACCATGCCAAGTGCAAGGTCCTACAGCTGGGTCAGAGCAATCCCAGGCACAGCTACAGGTTGGGCAGAGAAGAGATTCAGAGCAGCCCTGTGCAGAAGGACTTGGGGCTGTTGGTCAATGAGAAAAGGAACATGAGCCGGCTGCAGTGTGCTTGCAGCCCAGAAACTAACCATGCCCTGGGCTGTGTGGAGACCTCATAACAGCCTTCCAATATCTGAAGGGCGCCTACAAGGATGCTGGAGGGGGATTCTTTGTCAGTGACTGTAGTGATAGGACAAGCGTTTAAGCATAATTAGAAACCATAGTAGTTTCTTGACCTTTTAATTTTTTAGGCAATAAGATATTTCCTCTTACAAAGACTGGGTCACATGTCTGTTTTTTTATTTATTTATTTATTTTTAATCCCTTCTGACCTTTCTGTTCATTTGTGCAGGAAACCTTTTTGAATTTCAATATTTCCTATTCCAGGTGCAGTATATCTTAGAGCTAATTTTGGTAGATGAAGTGATCCTGATATTATGCCTCTTTAACAGGTGGTCTTAAGGGTACTTTAGTTTATTGAGTCTGCATGTTATTAGCACAACTTCAAAGTGCTAAGCTTAAGAGGCTTCATATCTTTCTCTTGAGTTGCAAACTTCTTTGCTGAAGTGTGATATCCAGCTTTACCTATTAGTCTTCAGCATAACCATGATCCTCTGAACCAGTTACTTTTAGCAAACTGGAGTAACTTCACTTCTGTGGTATTCCTGAGTGATGCTTTGTTGCTTTGACCTAGTATTTGTTTTACTTGGGGACCGGTGGATAAAATTTCATGGACCTACAGAGGAATAAACATACTTATTTTCATCATCAGTGAAAATTCAAGCATCCTGGGTGGCTGCAAGTGGTACCTGTTAAAGGTCTACGTCTACCCACTGTGACAAGTGACTAGCTTTGGAGTCCTAGATGTATTGCATTACTCTGTTTTCTAATACTTAACAGTGCTTACATAAGGTTGGGAGAAGCTGCTTCAGTACCAAAATCAGGATACATCTACTGTTTCAAGTGTCAGCAGAAATGGCCTCAAGTACTCCGACTGATTATGAAGGGCTGAAAACCGGCACAAAGTGCTTTGTTTATCAGAGGAGTCTTTTTCCGCTCATATTTACATGCACATAACCGTAAAATGTCATAATTCAAGTGGCAATTAAGGCAACTTGCAAATTGGGTGATTCTGCATGCAGCTGGCCAGTTGTGCATGCACAATTACCCAAATTATAAGTGCAATCACAGTTATTCCATGCACAAATAAGGCATATAAATGTGCCTCAGCAGTGTAAAAATCGCTTCTATTTTTCATCACAGGGTAGTTTCTGAATAAAGCTGTAATAAAGCTGAGGTTGTGTTTCTTTTGTCATCATTGGGAAGTTACTTGGTAGCGAAAGTGTCATTTAAAGTTGTAAACTACTGGTTTGTCTTGTGGTTTTTTGAACTAGAGGAGTTATGGTTATACATCAGAACTTTTCTTCTACAGGGCAGTGTATTTTGTTATCTTCATATGCAGAAATCCACTTTATTTGAATATTGGTCGTAAAGGTGGGATATGTAGTACACAAGTGAGTTATCTACTGAATTAATCTTTATCCTACTCCTTACTGATTCTCACTAGCTAGGCATGTCATTTCTGTTGCCTTCTCCTATTAATCTGGAAAGGGCCATACTCTAAATGTGGGCATCTGGTGTGATTGAATTACTACTTCAAAGTATACGAACATTAAGCTTGAGATGAGGACTGAAGCTGAATAAAGCTCTGGAACAGGGCTTTTACAACAGCCATAATATTAAAGAAATTTATATATTTGGTATTTTTTACATATTTGAGACAAGACAGATTGTTGTAATCATTTTGACTACCATTTCCTAAGTCAATATAGCATATACGTTTTTCTATATCAGCTTTGAAAGTAAAAAATTAATGTATCCCCACATGTTTCAAGTAAGTACCAAATATCAGAAAGCTAGGAAAGGGCTTTTGGGAGGTGAGATGCTTTATATAGCAGCATGCAAAGAAATCCTATGAAATCGGAGGTTCTCTAAGGCAAAAAGGTAGCTAGTGAGAGCCTTCTAGAACCAGTGTTTGACATAAGAAGTGTAACTTACAGCTAAACAGCACTGTCAAAGTAGTTGCTATAGAAGCAGTTGCTTCGCTTGCTTTTTGCAACAGAGAATAACTGAGTTGAGCTTTGTAGAATTAGAAGTTATATTTCTTTCTGGTAGTTGAATTGGCCACAATACAGCAATTTCCAGTTATGTAGAAATAAGATTTATATTCAACTTTAATGTTACAAACGATTTCTATCCCTAGTTCCCGTATAAGAACAATGGAAAAGTACATAGAACAGTAACATACAATTCTGCCTGAATAAGAACCATCTCTTTGTCTTCCAGAAAAACTCAATTTACTGACTGAAACGTTTCACATGGCTAAATAAAACACAAAATAATGAATGAGTTTTTAAATTATCCTGTCTAAGCAGCCTGATCTTGAGCTAAAAATTTATCCTTGTTGATGCAGAATGGCTGCAAGTGTTTGCTGCTGGTAGGTTAGGAGTAGCAAGGGACTAACCATAGGACAACTGTTGGTCTAGGGATGGGTGATATGATACCTTAATACTCCAAGACTCATACTAGTGCTAGTGGAGAGTAGGGGGATTGTGTGTGTGTGTGTGCAAACTAATGGAGGTTTACTCCTTGGAGCAAGCCTTTTCAGAACAAATGAATCTCTGCAGGGGAAGCACAACACAACTCACAGATGCACAACTTGAGGAATTGTCAGCTTGAGCATCTCAGCTAAAATTAATTAGCTGAAATGATCACTGCTGTGTGCACTAGTGTAGTCCCCTCTGACTATCTGGAGAGGATCACGTTGTTAATGAAGAGAGAACGCCTTGCACTTTGTAGTCAGTAGTGCATGCCTTCATGAGCTATGCTGGAGTGCCAAATGTAATCTTACAGATCTGGGATGGAGGCAAGATGTCCCTCAAGGATACAACACCCATTTTGCTGGATACATTTATATATAGGTCATCCTAACATTCAGGAAAAAGAAATCAAGCTGACTAAAGAATTATTGCTTCTTGCAGTTTTTATAATTGATTTGCATTTAGAGAAATTCTCATTTAGTTCTACCTGAGATGTCAGTCTTAATTCTCCTTGTGCCTGGGCACAGTCTAACACAGAATTTCTGCTTCAAAGCATTTCTAATCCAAATAGTCCTGATTGACTTGAAGAGTAGATTTATGTTTAAAATAATGAATAAAATATTCTATGTCAAAGACTAAGGGGGAGGAAACTAAGATATCTTTGCCTTAGGCTACGTAAGTAACTGTAGAAACATTGGCCATCAGCTCTCCTGCCTTTCAAATTTCTCTTTAGCACTCCAGCTGCACACATCAGCTTTTTCCAATAATTAAACTCTTGGTTACGTAAAGACTCCTTTCTATAGTATTCTGACATTAAAGGACTGTGGGCAAAGCCAGGGTTACTGGTGTAAACAAAGTCAGGATAACAAATAGCTTTTGGAGAAACAATCCTCACGAGAAAGTCAGGAAGTGGACCCTGATTAAGTCCAAAGTGTGGGGAAAAAAAAACCCTGGAATGAACATAAATAAATCTGGTATCTGAAAAGATTAACTTACTCAGCAAAAGGCTGATTTGAACCCATCAGCTTGATGTGCAGAGGGACATTTCCTATCTCAGCCACAGGTATCTGAGCAAGATTTCGAGGGCTCAGTAGAGTTAAATTGATTGCCTTTAAATGTTATCTGCTGTTCGTAAAAGGAAAATTGCTCTTTCTCCTTTTTGACAGTAGATTTAACCTTGTTTCACCTAAAATATGGTCCCTTAATGCATGCCATTTTTAAGTAGTTTGGCTTAACTATGAATGTGTACCAGTGGTAAATGGGATTGTAAAAGGTTTCTGAATAGACTCCAAGTGATACTTTGTAATGGCCCGAAAATTATTCCAGCCCAAAAATCAGGAGCTGGGACTGTGCAGCTCTTGCTCCTGATACCATGCCCTGATCTGTAAGCCCTTCCTCTACCTCTGCTGTCTTTGAATGTTACAGAACCTCCCCATGCTTATTCCATCCACCCAGTTAATCCCTCTCAGTTTATTGAAATGACGGTAGTGCAGACACTGGCCTGGATCCTAGACAAACAGTTTACCTGTCTCTAGCCCTTCCACAATTGGAGATAGCTTGTATAAGAGATGGGTGTAGTGTTGCAGATAAAGCAAACAGGCTTATACATACTGGTATGTTCATTACAGACATTCTCAATTAATTTGTCAGGTTAAAGAGCAAGCAGTTGTTGTCTCTTAATGGTTTATCAGTCTAACACAGGTGGTGTTTTAACTGACAGCAGGTTCTTTCAAGACAGCATACTGTTCTTTCTTCTTTAGTAGGTTATTCACTTTACAGCAATTTAAACATAATCTAAAAAGTAATATGACTTTGTGCCTTAAACTAGAACTTCTTCAGCAATTTTACTGAGCTGAGCAATTCTCAGTAGAATAGCTATTTTACAAAGTCTCTTGTACCACATGGGCACACAAAATTATCACATTTCTGGCAAAACATTTGCTGTTGGCCAATACTAACCCTGCTACATGCACATCATTCTGTCAGTGTTCCACATTAAATGTTAATAGTTCCTAAGTAGCTGTGAACTTGCCCATGCTCTGCCATGCTTCCAGTTCTATGCTATGGCTGATACTTCTGTCTGGGTGTGTGTCCCCTAGCAGGTTGTTATGATAGTAAAATGTTAATTGATTTACCCATCTCAGATTTACCCATCTGTTGGATGATCATCAATGCCCTGAAGCCATCCCCAAAAGGAGTCTAGTTGTAGGAAATATGAAAGGAATATTTGGTCTATGAAAGTGATAAGGAAAAAAGAAAATATTTATGAATAACTAATAACGGATAAGGTTTGAGATTGGTTTTAGACTCTCATCATGGAATCACTGCAGCATCAGCTGTGAGTCTCAGCTTTGTTCTGTGAGGTGTTTTTCCTCTTCTTGACAGTAAGCAGTTGCGCTGCAGAAGCCCTTTGCTAGGCCGACAACATGTCATGGGCTGCATGTATTCTGGAATGGGCTAAAATCATAGCACTCAAATGGGGTGAGATTATCTCTTCTCAAAGCAGGTTTCAGTGTATACCTGTAAGGTGAGGAATGCAGAGATGGAAAATAGAAAGGCATTAAACAACAGGCAATAGCTCCTGTACAGTGGTGATTTCTGCTTTTGTGTGTGTGTGGTGGTTTCTGTTTGCGTGTTTTAGCATCATGGCAGTGTCATGGGGGCTATAAAGAGAGAATTGAAGTTAAACGATGAGGCTAGTTTTTAGCCTTGTTGGACTAAACACTTCATTGATGTTTGAAAGCTAACCTATGACTGGCCTATTCAATACTCGAAGGAGATGACTACCTGTTTACTGCAGATGAAAGTCTGCAAATGCCAAATATAAATGTCTGAACAAACTGAATGATGGTTCAGCCTACACCCTATAGCATAATTCAACATAACTATAATGGAAAAGCTACAGTATAGACTTACAGGAGTTGCTTTCTAGCATATGAAGCAGCATGTTCAACAACAATGGGTGAGAACCTGATGCTCTGAATTAATCAGAGGTTAGCATCAATCATCTCCTGTGTGAGTGCATAAAGGTTCTCTCTAGATGCCAAAAAAAAAAATATTAGTGAAACTATGTTTCTGTAATTTTAAGTAACTGTTACAAACACAATTTCAAAGATAATTTCAGATGGCTTATTGGATTTGCTTCTGAAGCAAAGTGTGTCATTACAGAAAGAAAACAAAAATCACAGCATTATAGCTACCCTAATTGCCTATTAATGTGTGGTGATACCAAAAGCAGAAACATGATGAGAACGAAACAGGTTTTTAGAATCACAGAATAAAGTAGTATTCTTCTTAAGTAGGATTTCTTTTTTCATTAGTGTTATAATGGTTCCTTGAATTATTTGATTCTTGAATTCAGACAAAAATGTAACCCATTGAAATAATGCTTTTAGGTCTCAAGTGACATATCATGGCACAACAAACACATCTGTTTAGAGGGGTTTTTGCCTCCCCTGATTTAGTTGGCTTCTGAAGTGACCTCTTATTCACTCATGTTTGAAATTATCTTGCAGTCTAGAAATTGGGAGTACTGCTACCTCGAAAATTGGAAATACTGTGGGATAAATGCCTATATAGTATTAATACCATTAATGACATGCAAATGAGATTATGCTAAAAAGACACAGAGAGATGATTTCTTTTTACCTGTGCCATCGAGTTTGGAAATGTGATATGAAAGAAAGATTTAAAATGCTCTTTAGAATGCACCAGCTCTGAAAATAACGTAGACAGCTTCTGGACTGTCACAGGTGTTTGAACACTGACAGAGCTAATGTCCAAAATGGATCCACGAAGAAGCTGCCGATGCAATATAGCTGTGTCCTGGTTTTATTATTACCTTATTTAAATTGCAGCTCTTTACATTTTCCTTAATACAAAATTACTGCAGCCTTCTGAAGTTTTTGTAGACTTGCAAAGTCATTTGTGGAGCAGGATCACCGCTGCTCTCGGTTGTGATCCTGTCATTATTCTGTCCCTTGTTTCTTTTGTCTCTCCAGACTTCAAACTCTTGAGGGCAGGGAGCATGTCTCCTTCGTGCTTGCTCTGCTTAAACCAGAGGAGCACAGGTGTCTATTGGTGGCATACAGATGTTAATGCCAACCTGATTTCCTTCCTTGAAGGAAGACTCTTGACTATCTATGAGTATTAATTTTTATGGTGTTTAATTAACCAGAGTGATACCAAAGGGTTTATGCTGTTTCTTATTCCAGATATAGCTTCAAAAGTGTTCCAATAACCCTTTTTAATATCTCATAATTTGATTAAGAATGTAATTAGACTTTCATGTAGTTGAATCTCATTTTTTACTACTGATAATTATTGAAATGCAACATGTGTATATTCCACACTAAATATCAGGAACCCCTCGTATTTCTATATGTCTATGTCGCTTTGATTTCTTTCATCACTTTTACAGTACAGGAACTAATAAGTAATTTTTCATCAAAGCTAATCCCTGAGATCACACAAAATTACACACACTGTGTGTCCTGCCTTGTTGGTTAGGAGTTTATTTTTGCCTTACAGAAACCAATTAAGTTTTCTTACCAGCAATTTTGTGCTTTCAATCTTATCAAATCAATACTTAACAGCTGTAGAATGATCTATTTGGCATTATTTCAGAATCTAAGGAAAGAATTTATTTTTCATAGCAACAGGAAAAAAAAACTTAATTATTTTTTAGCCCTTTATTAAAGAATTTAGCAACAGGAATTTTGCAAAACTATTGTGGTGACATGGGACAAGCCAGTAAATAAACTTCTACCAAATCCCATCTTATTAAACAGCTCTTTCATGTGCCATGCTGCCCATCCAATAGGAACTTGAAGAGAGCTTTTGTGCTTCTCACTTCTACCTACAGATCTACAAGAAGATTCTATTTTAATCTATTTTTTTCTCATTAGCTCTGTGTTATGTGATATGATTGAGTCTTTTGCTTCCCCTTTTGTACTGGGGATTTGTTTTGGTAGAAGGTGGTCTTTTACTGAAGTAAGAGGAAGGAAAGCTCTTGAGCTTTTAAAATAAATATTTAATTGCACTGTGATTGTGCCTTAATCTTTCCTGAGACCCCATCATTCTAAATGTGATGCTGAGCAACGAGAACACCTCCTTATTTTTCCAAGTTAATTGCTCACAGACAGCTGTACTGGGAGTTTCCTCATGGTGTCCTTGCAGAGGCATTTCAGAGGATTTCCTCTGATTTTGTGACTATGGTATGAATTTGAGGTATTTTGGAGCTTGTGGTCACTGCTCACATGTTAAAGGGTTCTCTTTGGATTTCTTTAAGAGGAAACACTGTGATCTTCCATAGGTGTTTTCCTAATAAAAATGAACCACTTTCTACGTCTCCCCTAAAAAAGATCTTTCTTCTGTTCCTCAAAAGATAGAGCTATGCTGCAAGCTCCCTGTGGCAGAGACACTCTTGCATGTTTTTATTTTAGAGTTACTGTGAATGCAAAAGTATAAATAACTTGGATAATTTATGTAAAAGCTTAAGTAATTGGATCCCCACAGAAGACAGAGCACTTGAGCAAAGTACTGAGAATGTCTTGATGAAAATATTGTCTTCTCCTTTGAAACCAGGCTGCAGCAAGGAGGAATGGATTCAACTACTAATGTTGAGTGTTGGCTTTGTTGTCTCCTATTGCAACTTCAACGCATTTAAATTTGGTGGGGTAAAGTTTTAATTTACTATTTCTGAGTGCCAAAACACAAATCAAGTGGTTTGACAATTCTGGAGTAAAGTGTGTATAATTCTAGAGACAAATAGGGATGCTACAAATGCTGAACAGCTGTGTAGGTACTTTGTTCTGATGTCTTCTGACATCACTCCTGTGTGGCCACTTCATGGCAGGCTGTACATTACGGCATGTAAAAAAAGTTTTTCGTATGAAAGCTGCTTGGCTCAGTCCTTCAGTGATGTTAACAGTGAAACGTTTGGTTTTCAATTAGGTGGAATTATGCCCAGCTAGAGAATTACTTGAAACTGTGGCTTTTTTTAAATGAACTGTTTAGCAATCAGCAGTGCAAGATAAATATCCCCGGCTCCTTATGCTCTGGAGAAGCAGAAAGCCCCTTCTTCCCAAACATGGATTAATTCTGTTTTTTCTAACATCTTTCTTTTGTCCATCATCTATTAACATCGCTTGTTTTAGGCTGGATGTTTGTGATGGGAAAAATCTCAGACAGCTATGAGGCAGATGTCCATAAATATTGTCCTGTTATCCCTGGGACTGAACATCTTGCAGTCCTTTGGACTTCTCTTTTGCCTTCTACCTCTTCAACATCCTCTCATGCTTTTGCCTCTTCTCAACACAGGGGGAACAAACAGAGGGAGCTGAGCCTCTTCTGCTGGTGGCTCTGCTGCCTGCTGCTGTGGCGGTAATGAGATAAATGCACAAAGATGTTTCCAGGGACAAAAGCCTGTCATTTGCCATTGTGTTAGTGCTGGTGCCTTGCTGTGTGTGCTGAGCTGCTGCCCATGTCTGCCCTGAATGTACCTGTATCTGGAGCAGTGCTAAAAATGTAGTCTAGCTCTCCCCATCTGCTCTGCTGCTTTCCTTCCCTTCTCCTCCCAGTTCAGATGTTTACTTTGGATTTATCAGGGCTATTTTTTCCCCATGTCAAATGGAACATCCCCAGATCAAAACCTCTCAGTGAGATCTGAACCTGAACAGCAACAATTCATTTGTGTACACTGTGAAGGAATAAATAAAAACCTGCCTTGAGTCAACCTTTTACCAAGTCAGATCAATTCTTATTTCAGATGACACTAACCAAGTGCAATTCTAATTCTGTTTTTACATGTATGACAGTTATTTCCATAGTTCCTGCTATTGTGTGGCTCAAAGTTACTTCTCCTATTTTGCCTTCAACACATGGGATTTTGATTTGATAATCAGAGCAACAAAACTCTGTATACTTGCAGCACACGATTTGGGAACAGTAATGTTTAAAGTCACAGGTCACAGTGTAACTGGGTACAGATCTCTATCATTAGTGCTTCCAGAGGAATGGTGGCTTTTAGCCTCTGAATATACTGCAAGCATGCACTGTTTATTTTAGGCAAGACTCTATCTTTCTGAAATGAATCACTGGCATTTCTGCCCAGCCCCAGTATACTGGCAGAATTAGTTGCATTGTCTTGAATGGTCGGGGGGAAATTTTCACATTTTAAGTGATAAATGGTTATGTGTAGCAGTAATCAGTTGCTGCAAACATTATTCTAAATCAGACTGATTAATGAATACATTATGATGGGTTCTATTTGGACACAAATTTGGATGGTATCGTTTTGGCAGCTGAGCAAAGACCATGTGTTTTGACTGCTTGGTTTGGTTCAGAAATCAATGTTCTTATGATTAGTTCCTGTCAAGATCTGACTTTGCTTCTGAACTCCCTGTCATGAGTCAGAACGACGCATGTTTATAAATCCAACAGAATGAAGTGTAGGCGTTCTGGGTCAACTGGGCTGATTTCTTTTATTTTTTTTAAACTTTTTTGTGTTGTTCTGCTCCAGAGCTAGTGTCAGAGGAAAAGGTTAGGTTTTATTTATTTTCTTGTGTTATTTTAATTATTTATTTTTTCTTTTTTTTTTCTTTTTTACCTTTTCAATTGTATCTTCTTCACTGCAGCTTACTGCCTTTAACTGCCAGGTGTTTGTCAAAATTTCATGCTACTCTTTAATATCTTTTCCCCTTTTATTGACCAGATGAATGACAACATAGGAGCATCCAAACAAGAAACTACAGCTTATTGTTGGCATAGCAGGGAGAGATAAAATCAGACTAAGTGATCCTTCGAAGCCATAAAATCAATGACTTCTGCAGAGCCTTTCCAACTGAGAGACTCCACTTCTGCATGTTAGAAACGCTAACACTTGCACTGCTTGAGCCTAGTTTTGCCCTGAGGCATAATGATCCTTGCTGTGACTGTTGTAGTACCCCCTAGCTGGGCAAGCCTAAGCTTAGACAGCTGGGTAATATCTGTGAGAAACACAATCTCTGAACATTCATGTTTGGTGGCATCACACAACCTCGTTGTGCGACTTCGTGATCTCAGGAGATTCTGCAAAAGTAGATGTATGTAGCTCACCCAGACTAATTTGAACCACTGCATATTCCACACTGGTGTAGAATGACCCTTCTCTGTCACTGAGGGAAACAAAGTGCTGCAGGGAATAAAAAAGAAAACCTTTCCCCTGCCTCTTTCATTGGCAGTTGGGATTCCTTATCTTTTTTAAGCTCTGGTGGTGTAGGGAAGGGCCACTGGCACATGGCTGAGAGGACAGTGGAACACCAGCTCTGCACACGTGTTTGAATTGCGGTAACAGTTACCGTCTTTGTGTGGCAAATGATATGTCCTTTATTTCACATTCAGGTCTAGACTTGGGCTGATAAGAAAACCTCCCATTAAGTGTGGATTGACTTAAAAAAAAAAAAAGACATTTTAATCTTATTAGAGAACGTTTGATTATAGACTAATCGGCTCTGCCATCTAAAGAATTTGGATCCATTCTGAAGAATGTGGGCTACTGTAAATTACCTCTTTCTTAAACAAAATGTTGACTTGCATCTCCCATGCACTTATGCAGTAGTTATCAATGAACACTCATTCCATCAGCTTTCCAGCAGTGAATTTATCTTGGCTATGTTGCTGTTAGAAATAAAGCATTTGAGAAATTAGTTGAGTTTCAGTATGAGTGTTTTTAGTAAATAAGGACAGATAAAAATACATATCTTTAAAAGCAGTTGAAGATAGCTTTCTGGCTCTAATAGGAACTGAGGAATTGTATTTCTCTGCAATAAAAGATGTGTTTTTATCAATTACAGGAGCAGTTGGATTAGACCAAGTGTATTTGTGCATGTAGAAAGACAAGCAGATTCTCAAAAAAGACCCTTCTTTTTGAGCTCCATCACAGACATCTTATCTTACTTAGGACTTTGTGTATGTCTGTGCTTGATTTAGTTCTCCTGGCTATTTGAATAGTCAGTGGAGATGACCAGGTATATTCTGTACCTGAGGTACAGTCCTAAAAGAGGTCTGAACGTCTCTCTTCCTGTGGATCAGAATTCTAACAATGGGTGACTGATATTTTTGAATGTGAGTTTGTGGACAACTCAAGGGTAATAGAGCATCAGACTGATGCTTGACATTAGTTCAGTACTGAGCTTCAGCACACAGAAAGATTAAATACTGGAAAACATGGTGCTTTACTAGAAATACCCACACCATTTCCCACTGAATCTCTAACAAAAGAAAACAAAAATCACGTGTGCTTCATTTGTTCCAACAGGTGACTGCCAACTGTGATTATCTCATTGCAGTTCTCTAATATATTTTATTCTTCAGACATATTTCAGTTAGGTCAAATTCTCTAATGACCTATTCAGCTCTGCATGAGAGCACAGCTGTTAATCCAGAAATTTTCAGTAATTAATCAGGACAATTTCTGTATACATAAATGTGACTGTAACGTGTATCCAGCTGAATGAATCAAAGTGACCAGGATAAACTTACTTTTCAGCATTTGGTACTATGGGCAAATATATAAATATAACTTCCACTCACCTTGTATACGTGGGTAATTTCACCTTCAAAAGCAATCTCTAAATGGGCTTTTAAACATTTCTCTCAGAAAATTAGATGGTATGTGTTTGAAACAATTTAGCCCTCAACAGAAGTTATGCCTACCTGCATTAGCAAATGTATTTTTTTCACCTCTCTTTTTTAAAAAACATACACCATTATCTACTACACCAGGGAGTAAGAATAAGTTAAGTTAAGTAAAAGAAAATCATGGTTAAAATCAGAACTTAACAATTAGCTTTCACTTTGGGGGGGGAAATTTTTGAGCACAATGCAAAATACACTTTAGTGAGCAAAATAATGAGAAAAACACTTGGAAAAAATACAGTCATTTTAGAAAACCTTATATACAGTGAGTAGTAATCAGTCCTCTATAATATTAGCCAGAAGGAGCACTTAAATTTTTTGACGTCCCTAATCATGGAGCCTGGGGAGCACTACAGATCATTTGCATTAAATTACTCCTAATTTTCCAAGCCCTGTCTGCCCCTTCCCATAGGTTTTGCAGCCAGTATTTGTGAATTGGCAGAAGCCTACAGATTTCATAGCTAATGTTGTTGTCTCCTGCCTGGAATATCAGAGTAAGGTGCATTATATGCTGCATGACAATTAAGGGTTGAGGGAAATCATGCTGATTTTTCAGATGTGGCCCCCAGGTGTCATCATTTGTATGAAGTTAGAGAAATGGTGTCAAAGAAGTTACACAAGACAGCAAAGATGATGAACGTGAGTGTTTCTGCTAAGAGTTCAGGGGAGCTTTTGGGGGAAGGAGGTGAGCCTACAGATTCCACAGCTGCAGTGGCAGGCGGGATGGAGAACTTCTGCTATTGTAAGATGTGTGCAATTGCATGTGCACTGTGCTTCTTTTCATTTGATTATACGTGTGCTGCCACTTGCTACTGTCACCTTGTATTAACTTTCCAAGCGCTATTGTTTGGGCTTCCACCTTCGGAGTGATAAGTGATCTTTTTCAGAACCATTCATTCTTGGCCTGATTCCACTTTCATTTAATGTGTTGCAGATACAACAAAAGATGTGCCAGTTTAGCTATATCAGCAGAACATCTCTCTCCTGGGGCAGATACAGCCCTGTAGGATTGGACTATAACTGTGCATGCCCTTTATTGCTGATTAAAAACAACCTGATCTGCATCTAGCTTTTTTTTTAACCCATGTAACCGCGTTGAGTAGCAACCAATATAGTCAGTGTCGGAAACCCTAGTTAATTTTTGGGAATAAGCTATAGTTGTATGAGTGGGTTTAAAGGATGGGAGCGTTTATTGGCCTACCTCATCTACAGTTGACCATAAGCGTTTCAGTGTCTTTGGAGAAATGGGGGACTGCTTTTGAAAATTGGAACTAAATATGCCTGAGAACTGTGTAGTGAAGATGATAAGTAATTCAGGTAGTGCAGGTGTGTATATTTAGAGCATCTGCGAGGCTTGTAACTTGTTTATTTTGCTGGCCACGATACTACAAGTTAAGGAACCTTCCTCTGCCTTTTGAATTAACAGAGGTATGTGTGTTTCTTCTCAGGGTTACAATTAGAGATGACACCCCTAGGAGGTAGTTGAGGTTAGAGCATCTGGGTTGGAATTTCTGAGACTGAGTGAAACAAATTTTCAGTTAAGTGGATTGGATTAGCAGTGGCTGGAAAGTGGGACTGCTTTTCTGAGGGAAAGGAAAACACTTCAGGAAAATGGCATTCTGAATTTTTCCTAGTAAAAATTACTACGGAACTTAAGTGCTGAAACAAATCCTCTGGAAAGATCTAAATGATGCATTTTTCTCATTATGGAATCACTGTATTTTGATTTTAAATATTAGATACTTTGGCATTATATAATTCAATATTATGATGGTCAATACATCGTTAATTTCTTTTGGCATCACCAAAATCAGGTTTGAACAGGAATACATGCCCTTGAAATGTTTTATTCTTTGCAAAACTCCCTTTCATAATAAAAAGCTATTACATTGAAAACTAACTGGTCAGCTCTGTATTTTGGCAAGGATTGTCTCATTGGTTTATTACCAGATTTCTTGCAAGCATATTCTACTACCAGACCGCTGATCTCTATTTTCTGGGTAAAAGTTATTTATTTGTTGGCATGCACGTGTTCACGCATGCTAGGTAAGAAGAAATAATAATAATAAATATTATCCACTATAGGCTCTGTTTGTTGCTTCCTCTGTTGGTATAAAGATATCAGCAACCTAATGTGGTATAGCTTTATTGTGAAAATATGCTATGTGATAAAATTTTCATATAGACTAGTTTGAATTATTGTGGGCTTTGAAGCCATGTGCCATGAGAAGCCCCTCTGGGCTGAGGCAGACAATTCTCACCTTCCAGTGACTGGGAAGAAGGTGTTAAGTCCTTAAGTAGACTATTTCAATGAGAAAACATCTTCTCATCCTTAGCATGCAGATAAGGTCATTGAACTAGAAAGAGGAATTACTGAGGGAAAACATTTGGCATTTGTTATGTAGTAGTTTGGACCTGGATAATCATTGTGTTCCTTTTTGACTTTAAAAGTCCATGTCCCCTTAAGAACTGAAGAAGATTTATAATTGCTTCTTTGGAAATATTCCCAGTGTTAGTATGGCTATTAAAAGGGATCCAAAGTAGTCTTGGAAGCCGCAAGTCATCCTATGTCATGTAGGATTTCAGTCTATTGAAGAGCCCTCTAGGTAGTAATTTTGGGGGAGGGAAATTAAAACTGCAATCTGAAACTTGGGGTTTTGGCTGTAATACTCCAGTGATTTGCCACAGTTTGCAAAACCACCAGCACTTCTAAGTGTACCACCTTTTGCAATATCTTTTTCATTATCACAGCCCTTCAAGGAGTTCCTCTTTAGTGATACCCAATTCCTACCTAACTATTATGTCTCCTTATTGTGATCATGAATCCAAAATACAGAAGAAGCACTGCTGGATGGAATTCTCTTTTGAAAGGTGGGGAAGCTGCCTCAGGAGTAAAGTTACCTGTTTGATAATTTTTTTCATCCATTTGTCTTTCTGAAGACAGAGGTAGTGCAATGGTATGCCTGCAGTGCCCAGTACGGGGCACTGAAATCTCTGCTGGCAAAGTCAATCCTTTCTTTTGAAGGATGGCTTTTGTTTGCATGTAGGTAGATTTTATATTGAAATTGGCTTCTGAAAGCGAGCTAGGAAAAGGAAGCTCTCCTGCTGTATAGCAGGGTGGCAAGGGGAGCGCCATGGATTAGTGAATAAACCTGACTAATGTATCTGGGTAACAAGACTAGTAGCGTAAAAAGGAGTGGATCAATTTGATTGCTTTTTAATGCTCACTCCATATATGTGCAGTAGATCATCGTCTCTGGTAGTGGATACAAGGGTAGGTAAGTGAAAAAAAAAACCAAAACTTTGGACTACTGGATATCTTCCTGATGTGATTCCCATGTCTACTCTGGGAGTATATTTAAGGGAGTGAGGAAATTAAGGAAGTTATCACCAAATTACATTGACACAGAACATCTTCATAATAAGGAACATTGAAAGGAATTAGAAGAAAGGAGGGATGGGTGAGAAAAAAATGTTTAGAGACTAGGTCAAGAAGATATCTGCTGGCTTTTTCTGTTTTAAGACCTCTAAATGAAAAAGTCCTATAACTTTGTTCTTTATAGCAGTGAAAAATACTGCCTGAGGAGCTGCTGGGGTTTCATTACTCACTTGAGTACAGGACCTTGCTTCAAAGACTCTTCTTGCAAATGATTATTCTCTACTTCTGACAGCCTGTCCTTGCACTTGGGGGACCCTTAATGAGCATTGCCACTTAAAAGTCAAAACCCCAGTAACTGCTGTTTTTTTGTTTGTTAGGTTGGGGTTGTTTGTTTTCTTTTTGTTGTTGTCTAAAAATACTGAATATAATAACACACATTGCTGCATCATTGCTTTATTCCCTAAATGCTGTGGTGATTTTTTCATGTAGATTACTAGCATGCTGCTAACACAAGTCAAAAAGCAGAGATTTTCACTCAAATCCTGTTTTTAAGGTTATGAAAAGAAACTGAGAATTCTGGGACAGAAGACAGCTTAAAGAACTCTTAAGAAGGAAATGGGTGGATGTGAGTGTGCTGGCAATAGGAAGAATACCCAGGGTTCTTATCTGTGCCCTGGGAACAAATGATCTGATCCAAGGAGAGATTTCCATTAATGTTACCAGACCTTGGATAAAGTCAGATACAGTCAGTGTTGTTTTAGCATAAGTGCTCTGAAAAAGAAGATAATTTTAAGGACTAATATGCCCTGGATAATCAGTGTGCCTATGCATCACCTGTGTGCAAATATACTCTAGATGTAAAAAGATCAGTAGGTCATCTACTTCTCATATTCTGCACCTGTCCTTTCTCTTGTAAAAATGTACCAACAATATTAAAACCTGTTCCAAGATGATGTAGGCATTTTGAAGCACTTACTGTTGATTTAGGGAGTAGGTAAGTAAAACATCAAAGAGGAAAAGGAAGGGCACAAACCAATGTCACTTATTCAGTGAAGTTTTCAAAGTCTCAGAAAAAGAAGACAGTAATAGTTTTATTTGGCTTTTTCCTGGAATGAAACATAAGATGGCAAAAAATATTTTCTATGCGAAATGAATGTTCATATGAGTATAAAAAATTAATGACTCTATTTAACAGTCTTTACAGGATTTAACCTATGTCTCATTTTAAGATCCTCTGCTTTTATCTGTTTATATTATTTTTCTATTTTCAGATCCTACATCATTTTCTATCAATTTATTCTTTTTTTCTTCTCCATGTAGAAGGTATCATGAATCCCTTCACTTTGTGCATAGGTGTAAAAATCAAGTAGCAAATGTTATGTATGTACTGCTGTCCCCTGGCAAACACTATGACAGACATTAGAACACTTATTACTCTCACTTCATGATCTTATAAATGTCATCTTTTTATATTATGAGGGAAAATTTTGTTGTTTGTCTGATCCAAGAGCCATTATAGTTTCTGGGCAGATTCCCACCAATTTACTGAAGTTTTGGAACAGTTCTTAAGATATTCAGTTCAAAAACACCTGGTGGTGGTGTAGAAAAAAGACTATGGGGACCTTAGCAGCTTTCTCCCCATATTCCCTCAGTGTGTCTCTCACTTTGTAGAGTCAAGTCACAGCAACCTTTGCTGCTTCTGCCATCCAGAAGTGCTTTCTATAGCTCTCTGCCTCATTGATTCTCCATCTGTTTTAGTCTGAACAGCTTTCTGGTGACCTATGTTCATATCTGGTGTAAATATGTTACTATTCAAAGAGGTTTTACTCTGTCAGTTACCATTTCAGGGACTGATTTATAGCACGATTTGTGCACTCTGCGCTGTAGAAAAGGGAGAAAATTTAGACATGGCCTCAAGGATTTCTTATGTCTTGCTTGAATGAGATTGAGAAGCATAAGGCTATGTGCTGCCAAGAGAAGTAACTGATAATCTGTCCTCTCAAATTACCGGGTAAATAAAGGAGATGTGGATCAAGCAGGCAGAGAAGGCAGCTGTTATCCACACTTCCTCGAAGTTGTGAAGGACCTGAGCCAAACCTCATCGATGTCAGTCAGAAGTCTGCCAGCCACTCTGAAAAGCATTCTGTGCCAAATGCTGGAGACTTGACCCACATTTCTAAGAGTATGTTGCCTTAATTGCAAGGAAGTCTTCCTATCCTTCTGCAGTTAAAAAAACATATAACTCATAGAGATGGAGCAGCATGCTACCTTATAAAAACAACTTATAGTCGAAGGTTGTACAGATTTTTCTTATCAATGACAAATTAACAGGGGAAGAAATTGCAAGAGAATTCATACTTGAAAAGGAATTTAAATATAGGCCAGGTGGTTAATTTGCTCACGTTAGTATGTTTAACAAAGGAGGGTACAGTCTGCAACCAAGTTTCTGGAAGAACATCTCTATTACTGTTTAGCATCTCTGCACAGTTTTGCATTTTTACCCATTTTCCTTTGAGTTATAGTCTCTTTTTTTCCAAAACACTAGTCAAAGAAATTAGGAGAAGTAGCATATCTGATCAACTACGTATATCTATTATATGAACTAGTACAGAAGAAAAGGGATGCATCATTGTGCTTTGATAAGAAGCAAATCTGTAGCAATTGCTTTTTTTCTTTCAGAGAAAAAGAAATCACTTACAGTGCTTCAAAATAAGATTTTTTTTTTTTTTCCAGTGGCCTAGAGAATAATAATCATTTTGTATGTAAGTTGAGACACTACCATTTCTTTCCATCTTCCTGAATGTGAGCCATTTGTGGTGTATGAATGCATCTCTGCAGTTAGGAAATAGATTGCTGATTTTGAATTAGATAAGCTGTGGTGTTGCCACTTCCTAAATATCATTGACTCCTTCTCCAGTTGGATCAAGTTTTGATTCTTATAACACATCCTCTATTCTTAAGGAGAAAATGAGTAGAATGGATTGTTTTCTGTAAGACTTTGGCAACTTGAAAATACACTTGTGCAGCTGTTACATAGTGACTGCTCATAGCTGAGTAATTGTATGCGGAATGAAGTTCTGGATTGTCACACTTGGTGACTGCATTACCCATATAGCAAGTGTTTTACTCACAGTTGCTCTGGGCAAAGCACAATGTGCTTGGCATGGGTGGCAGACTTGTTCTACAGCAGTGCTTATTCTCAGCCAATGTCTGAACTTACGTGAGTCCTAGACACGGAAAACAACTGAGCACCAACAGCCTGCACTGACTTTAGAGACAACTGCAAGTGCTCAGCAGTCTCGTGGAGCAGCTTAGTAGTTACATTACTTTTTTTATTTAAGAAAGAAAGCTCTTTATTTCCTAATAGAAGCTCATGTTAAAAGACCCACCCTAATATCTAGATACATCCTGCTTATACATCGCAAATCAAAGGTAGTAGGAACTAAACATGTTGCTATTGGACAATAAACAGCATGGCACGATGGAAATTTATTTTAAGAAGAAAAGACAAATCTAAATCTCAATCTGGTAAAAGCATTTCTGCATATGAACACTCTTATTCTTTCACTATTCTTTCTGTATGGGTTTATTCTCATTTATTTCCCATTTTCCAATGAGAGAAAAACTTACCCAGTTTCATGGCAAGGCTTGCTTCTTTAATACTTGTAGAGGCTGGATGAAGACAACACATTGTGTTGACTGTAAATGCTAATACATTATTAACGAAATAAACCCAGCTTATTGGTTAGCAAATATTAATACATGCACTAGGAAGAGGTAATTAATGCCTTGTTGTTAGTAGAGGTTTTCTGTGCATTTCCTTTCACTTAGCCTTACTGTATCCCATCAGGCAACAGATATGTCTGTATAAGTTGTTAGGCTGCTGCCAAAAATTAGTAGAGCCTCTTTCCAGGGCTTTTCTTTGGTTGGCTGTAGTATTCATACTGGCTTAGCTACTCTAGCTCCTTGTCTTTCTTAGTGCGCTGTTGTCCCACTGCAGAAATGTTTCTGCTGTACCTTCAGTCAGTGTAAGTACAGTTAATCTGTAACGCTGAGATTTGAGGTTTGTGCCCTGGAAGTATCAAGAGTCTGCAACTTTCTTGAAACCTTCATTCATTGATTGAATCAACCTTTTTTCATCTTTTAATATCTCAGGAGGAACTAAAGTTTACCACCTTGTTCAGTACAATTGCCCTCTTTCTGTTGCTATTATCACTGACATACAGAAGGATAGCATTACAGCGGTTTTTACTATGCCTATCAGAATTACAGGAATGAAGGAAGCTGTAAACCCTGTGCTAAGAGGAAGCTAATGATGGAAAAAGTAGTCATAATACCTGTCTTTTGGTGTCAGTCCTATAGCAGTTGTGTGCCAGACACAATAGAACACCTGGAAGCAGAGCCCTTCTATTCGGATACCTGAAATCGCATTAGCTGTTCTCATGTAAAGAACAGGATTAGAATGACTGACCTCCTCACTGAAATACTTGCTTTTGAATGATCTTGTCGAATGAAACAAGGAGTGTCATGGCAAAACTTTTCTGCTTCTGCTGTGAGGAGAGCGCCTGTTTATATTATGACAAGAGGGCTGTGTTTAATTGAGTTGAATTTTGGTGCCGTCTGCTGTAGGTAGATACAATGAAAGGGGACAAAAGGCAAGTTCAATTCATTGCTATTAGGCTGCTTCTTTCCTTTTTTTGTGGTTTCTTTTTTTTTTTTTATTTCCCCAAAAAATAATTACTGCATCTTTAAAACAGGTGTGTTGTAGAAAGAATTCAGAGGGGAAGCAAGAAACTGCTCCAATAGCTTCACATTAATTTATGCTCAAGATAGATTCGCCACTCTTTATGGCACCATGGGGGACCCTAAATATAATGGGGAATATAAACTAAGGAGGATAATGGAGAAGTAACACATGCTGCAATACCCTGAGAGTTCATGTGTTATTACTATTTGCCAGAACCAGCTTTGGTGAGCTTTCACTTAAGCATAATGAAAGTGTAGCTTACAATATATATATTTAGAAACTAGGTCAGGTAAATTGAAATAGCTATTGTAGCTTTACTCACTCTTCATCTGTAGATATAAAGTTCAAATCAACAATTTTTAAGAGGATAGCTTTCATTATTGGCCATTGCCATGTGATTCAGAACGCTGAAACTCAGCACAAGTGACAATTCTGATCCTAAAGTTGCATGTAGGCAGCTTGGCTGATACTTAAGCAATAGAAATGTGGTCCTGATTGGGAAATGCCAGTCTTTACTCTTTAATTGCTGTTTTGCCTCCTAACGTTTATTACTTTGTTTTAAATAATGCTGCACGAAAATATATTACCACTCTCACAACCTTAGCTGGGGGTTGGAAAATTGTCTCCACAGCTAGGCAGTTCTTGACTGCCTTACTCAGAATGGTGTAGTTTATTCACCAGATACAAATCTGTTAGTTATGCAATTTTCCTTGTGAGCTAGTTTCATCCTCCTTCCTAAGAGAATTGTTCAGCTTGTGTTGGGATGCCTTGCTGATGTCTCTTATTGTTGCTTGGGCTGGCTTGGCATGTCTATAGAATGCTGCGCTGAACTAATATTGGTGTTAATTGCCACTATAATGATGAATCGATGAACTAAAGTGATTTTAAACAATGACAAAGGTAACTAGGAACTAGTGGTTAATGAGCCAGTGAAGTTGAGCCATACAGGCAGCTCAAAACACTTTATCTGTAAATTCTTCCTGATATTTTCTAAAGAATTCTACCTTTTTTCATCCTCAATTTGAGAATAGGTAATGGGAATGTTTTAGATTGTGTCATCTCTAGTTGATGCATTTCAGTTTTAACAGATGAGGAAGCAAGAACTTTTTATTTTGTGCCAGTTTAATAATGATTTTTGTTTCCTTGGTTAGGTGTGTGACCACTAAGGCTACAGTTTAGGTGCCGTATTTGTAGACCCAATTCTTTTTTGTGTCTGAATGGCAAAAACATATCCAGAGTTGTCATTCAGATGGAGACCCTTTCACACAGGGCAATATAAGCAGAATTACTGGCTTCCAGATCATACAACAGCAATTGAAGTATAATGCTGAGCTAAAGTAAATGAAATCATCCAGTTTGGCTCTTGAACCAAAACTGAAACACTCTGATTTGGGAGTGTTTTAACTGCTCAGTTTGTTTAAAAAATGATAAACCAAAATGATAAAATTTTAAATTTGAAAAAAAAAAAAAAAATATTGTTTTTTCAGCTGTTCCAGCGTAAACAGTAATATTGCCCAGGTGAGGAGAAAAAATTTTCTGCATTTCAATTATTTGTATAGAATATTTTATTTACATTATGCATAATAAATGGCATCAACCATCATTAATATTAACAGATTTGGATAGTTTTATTTAATTTCCACTTTGTGAAGTCTTATTCATATCTTGGCTTGGATCTGGCAGTAAAATCAGTTTAATACAATTTCTGGTACTAATTTACTCTTTCCTGGTGTCAGATGGTCTCCCCCCGTCTTGTTGTAGTGCTTTAATAGTGACCCACCTCAAAGATACTGACTTTACTGTTTGCTCCCAGGGCTTTTCACAGACAGAAAGGGAGGTATCAATTATTCAGTAGAAATTTTCTCCCTGACAAAATTTTCCCTTGATATCTTAACTGAAAACAGACTTTTTAGCATTCTGATTTCTTGCTTCATTTATCCTTCACCTTAGATAATGGATGCCTACTAATGAGTTAACTAGCCTAATCATTTCTAGCTCTTCAAATCTTAATGTTACTGCACCAAGATTTAGATTGGGTTAACACTGTTGTGGAGGTAAAGGTTATAAATTGCGAACTATAATAGTCTTGTAGTCAGCTGTTCTGCAATTTTCAGTGGAAACTTAAATACAGCTATATTTAAATATGATTATGTGTGTATTTGTATGAAATCCTCTCAAGCTGCTTAACTGTAAGTGCACAGACCACCTGTGTTTCTATAGCTGGCAACTGAACACTGCTTAAAGTGAAATGGATGCTCTTGTCTTTGTCATAGCTGTGAGGGGAATTCATGCACATGTGCCCCTTTCAAATGCCCAATAATCCTGGCAGCCTCTGGGATGTAGGATAAGGGAGCAGAAAATAATGCCAAAGAAAAAAAAAAAAAGAGAAACCAAATATTAGGACATAGAAATTAGCTAACGACAAGAAGAATTTTCCAAGTGAAAAGGCATGGAGTTTAAATAAAAATAAATGGGATGGGATTCTTGGTCTGGCACAGATGAGACTTCCAAGAGGGGGTAGGTTTTTCCCTTGCAGGTTGGCAGAATTCTCTATGGTCTGAGCTGACTAGAGCAAGCTATGAGAAAAGTACAATTATTTCTTCTCCTTTACCCTCTTTTGACAATTTCTGGCGAGCATGGAAACTATATGAACTATATTAGTGAAACAAATTACATGCCAAGAAATACTGATGTGTTTATATTGGATACAGAAGCATGTAGTCTACAACTTTGCCTATGAGTGCTTTGGGGGAGCTGAATATAAAACCATCACACACAAAACACTACTAAAGCTCTACTGTGAGCTTTCAGAGCAAGCATGACATTTTTTGTGTTGTTCTGTCTATGCTGTCTGTGTCTACCCCACACCACCATTTCTCCCTCAGGTTGTCTCCATTGTGATCTGCTTCCCCTTTGAGCTTATTGATTTTTACTGAGTTATTCCCTTAGTTCTTTATCAGTTGATTTAAAAAAACACCAAAACCTAAACCCAGCAAGTGCTTTCTGATCTCACTACATGGGGAATAAATCGTAGCACTAACTTCTTGCTTTGTAGGAACTTTTCTACTAGTAGATATCCTGTGCTGAATATACTGTGCCTATTGTTTTTTTCTGGATTTCAGTGGGATTTTTTTTATAATAAAAGTAGTAAAATGGATAGTTTCCCTGACATCTGATCAAGCACTTTCTCATTCTCCATCTGCTCCATACAGCGTTTGTTCCTGTTGCTACTTGGCATTTATTTGTGGCCAGTGGATACAATAAGGGATTGTGATGTTGTTGTTGGCAGAAGATAACATAGCTTTCTCATTTGCATTATGGATTTGTTTTTCAAAATTTCATGTCTCTTACAGTGTAGATCAGTACTCTAAATTGGAATTTTAAAATTGTCCAGTGTGGGCTTGCAACTGAGTATCACATCGAGCATAAACCTGTCGCGAGAGTTTTATTCTTCAATTTCGTATATTAACATTGATTTAATGTTAGTTACTAATGAAGCCTTTACTGTTTTCAAGGCAGTAATGAGTGCAAAAGGGAAAAGGTAACAATGAATACATGAACTTACTGGAATGACTCTTCTAATCGATGAGTTTCATTTCATCATGTATAAAAGGCAATTCTGGCAGCTGTGGATAGTATGCTCAGTTTTCTTGTTATTTCGTCAGTAATAAATAACCTCTCAGTGCTGGAAACTGCAGAACTAGAAGTTGGGCTTTGTTATAATTTCAATGGTGCTGAAAAGATTGTAATGCCTAGATATTTGTCTTGAATATCTCTACATAAATACAGCTGTTTAGCCTGACTAGAAAACAACATATAATTTGGAGTTTCAAATTTTTAAATCCTGTGTTTTGTAGATATTTCTTCCATCCTATGAAGACAGGGATGAATCTTTAGTGGTAATGAATACATAAAAGAGCAATATATACACAACCTCCTAGTGTATTATATATATAACTTTTTTTTTAAACAAGAATTCATCTAAGCTGTATCTATTTCATAACAGCTCGGGTAACAATCTGTAATTTAATGCGCTGTGTAAAAAAGTAGTTCTTCTGGATAGGACTAGTTCTACTGGAAAAGTTTACTGCTTATCAGAATCTATGTAAAATAACTTGGAAGCAGAGAGAACAGTTAGTTGGTTGATAACTTGTTTTCTTATAAGTCATTGCATTACAGATACTGCCACCAAGTAAATTTGTGGTCTTGCACAGTATTGTTGCATATCTGTATTAACTAGGGTAACTTGGAAATAATTTTTTACTGAAAAATAGCAGGATCTTACATGAAATCACGGACACTTCTTCCTGGTAGATTCTAGTCTGCTGTCTCTCAGCATTTTCCCACTGTAGAGAAATACACTTAAAGGAGAAAAAATCTAAACTGATCTTTGCAAAGGAGACTCGTTGTGCAATTGGTATTGTTATTTTTGAACTGATGTGCAGACAGAGGGTATAACTAAAAAAAAGAAAAAAAGACACTAAACCAGGTTTTGATGTATTTGACATGATCCTATTTCTTGTGTGCTCAGAATGGTTACTGGTGGTGCCTCAAATAACCAGTATTTGTCATCATTTGTACTGCTTACTCAAGATTTCAGATCTTTTAAACACTTGAGTAAATCACAGAGCCTCCCTGCTATGTGTGTTAATTGTATTATTTTCATTTACAGATGGAGGAACATAGGGAGGTTAAGTGGCTTGCCCATGGTGTGTGGTCCGAGATTGTCTCTTGGATTAGAATTGTGGAAAGAAAATCCTTATCTCAGGGACTGCAAACACTGGGACTGATCAACAGATCTATGATTGCAGCCTAGAGCTTGCTTACACATTCTCTGTTAAAATGCAACAAAAAATAAGTAAAATACAGGTGAAAACACTAAAAAATTAAAACGAGGCACCTAATGACCTAATTTGGTGTGCCTTCTGGTTTGCTTTTGGCTCAGTTCCTAATCTTGTTTCTTGCAAGAGAAACTCCTACTGTGAGTAACTGCTGCTTAATAATAGAATATTACTTTACTGATTAATATTTGTTGGACACTTAGTCTAATTACGGTTTCTCACAGCTTCTTTAATTGCTATAATATGAGGCTTTACTTAAGCAAAATATTTCAGATTAGTTTAGTGGTGCTTTGCAACTTAATTCTGCACATGGAGCATAGCAGCAGACTATTGGGAGAGAGGAAAAGACAGTTCCTCATGAACCCAGCACATATGTTTTTTATTTATAAGATATGTTAGCCTTTTTGTTTCTCAATCAAAAGGTACAATACAGAGGATTTACACTAGCTAGGAACTCTGAAACCTCAACATAGGGAATAGTTGCAGTGAACATGATTAACTGGATAAAGGGGAGCTCGATGCAGTGCAATTGAGTATGTCAGTGTTTATTTACTAATTGAAATTGGATAGGCAGAATTAAAAGCCTATGATTAGTAAGGTGTTCTGATATCTTTAAGGACTAACTACTATCTTTTCAAATGAATATGCAGAAGAACACTGGGTTGTTTATCTTGATGAGAAATTATCCTATTACTTCTACGTCATTTCTGCTAAGAAGCAGGAGATGAAATATAAAGACTAGATATTTGAAGAAATTAGTCACTAGGTTTTTTTCTTTCCAGGTTGTCACATTTTAAGATAGAGGTTCAATTGCTTTCACAGTTGTTGAATATCTCAATGGAAAGTACAAAAACAGTTACAGTTTTTGTACAGTTGGATTTTTGTTTGGTAGTAAATGTAAGCATATGGGTAGAGTATTAATGAAGGATACTAGGGAAGAATAAAGTGGAGGGTCATTAATAATGTAACTTGTCAACTGTATTTCTCAGTTCTCTGTATATCTCCGGTGCTATTTTCAGGTGTCACACCTGAATTTTCTCTACATTCATAAAGAAGTGCTTAAGAACTTTCACCCTTGTAATCTGATTCTTATTTAGGAAATGAAAGAGTATGTAAAAAGTAAAATTCTTGTATAATTTCAAACTGTATTATAATGCACTATAGCCTCCCGGGATTCAGTCCCAAACATGAAGCATTTAAATAATTGAAAATTTTTGAATGCTGAGCATGATCAGAACCCCAATCATTTTTTTCAAATGAAAGTACTTATAAAAAATTGAAGAGGTTAAATAATTTTGAATTGCTTTATACCGTGTAAGCACAGAACCCCAATCGCTTCCACGCTGAATCACTTATTTAAAAAAAAAAAAATCTTTTAGATTTCTTATTCTTTCTGTACAACTCAAAGAGCTTTAATTTGTCAAAATGAACAAAAAAAATCTGATTATGTAAACTTCCAATATATTAAATTAACCCCTGTAGCAAATGGTAATGCGTATATCCTGGTGTAGGAATTCTTAGTACCGTCATTATTATATGTAGTTCAGACAAAATAAAATAGAACCCGGCAAATAAAATAGCACGGGCACTAAAATTATTTAGCCTGTGTCTCTGATTAAAAAAAAAAAAAAGGCATTTTCAGATTCCCCAAATTTGAATTATGTTAGGCCTTATTACCTGCTCAGTCTAGACAGATGTAAAATCATGTCCTTGTATGATTTCTGTCCAGAAATTTTAAACCTCTCTCAACCACTCTAGTGATGATATTAATATTTAGGTATAGGTTGCAAAAGCAAGATGTAAGACAGATTTAGATTATTCACAACCTTTCATGCATTTTTTGCTTGTTACTTCTGTCTGCTGCCTGTCAAATCTCATGTGGAACAGATTATAGATTTGGTAAATACAGATAATTGTAGAACTAATAAACGTACTGAAAGTGCTGCCTACAATGCTAGGGAAGCTACATAACATATTGTTTCCTAACCACCACAGAAACCTAACTTGATTTAAAATAGGGATTTCAAAAGCAAATGTTAGTATATTGTAGAGATTTCTCAATGGAGTTTGCAGGACACAACCATATTATGTCTCAAAACTGACTGAACTGTCCCTTCATGTAAGAAAAATAAGTCATGTTCTCATGGGTACAGATAACTTTGTGATGATTGTTTCTACAACCAATCAAAAATATTTAACAACCATCTTGCAGTATATTTCCCAGCATCATCATTCCTTGATGACTGAAAGAAGTAAATGAACAGTAGGTATTCAATAAGGTGTTACTAAGGCATTCTCAGTACTCATGAGATCTCATCCTCAACATGTCCTGACTTTCTTTAACTTCCAAATACATATGGGTCAATAGCTGTATCTTTTACATGAAAGATTTCACTCAGTTTTTAAATGGCAAGCAATTATGAAAAAAGAGGGCTACAGACCAAGGTCTTGCTTTCATAGTATTTATGTTCTAATTAATTTAGCAGACTGATTTCCATGCCCTCTGCCTTCCCCGCTTTGGCTGCTAAGTGTTGCTCTTTAATAGTTATCATGTTCCTAGCATTAATGGATTTTATTTCTTTGGAAAGGTCATCCTTGTAGTAATGTCAGTGTTAGCACACAGGAGCCTATAAGCTTTAGAGATTTTGCCTTATTGTGCTATGCTCAAAAATGTACAACTACATGCTGTTTTTCCCCGGGTCATGCTTTTTCTAAACTTGGGAGAGTTAGTACAGGTTCTTTTAAGCTTTTGACTCTGTTCTTGCAATTCACTGGAAATACTCCTCAAGCAGCAGCTGACACTGCCAGAAAGACCTGGGTCCTTTATTTATTTATTTTTTAATCCTTTTCTATTTATTTTTGATTGACCATAGGAGCTTGAAAATTACTTCCTGTTGTAAGTAAATGCACAAGCCTTTGGTAAAATGAGCAGTGATATAACTTGGGTCATATCAGTTAAATGAATTAAAAATATGTATGGTAACTAGCTTGCTAATAATAAAGTGCAGTCAATACTCTTCTTTAGTAAAAGGAAATAAAATCACTTGAAAACCAGCACTGAACAAGAAAACACAAAAGTGCAAATTTTAATAATTACCTTTGGAATTGAATTCTAGGCTGAAATAAGATTAAATTATGCTATAAATCCTCTGAATTTATCAAACAATCCTTGTTAAAACAGTTTAAAGATATACATATATTTAAATATGTATGTGCAATATAGAAATACATGTATGTATTCATATATCTTCATTTCATTCAAGTATATTTCTTCCCCTGTTGTAGTTATTTCAAAGTTGATCAGTTATGGTCTTTCTATTTTATTGGAACTTTGATAACTTCTTGCAGCAGCTGATCAGCCATCAAGGTTAACGAGGAATTGCGGTGCTTTATTCTGACAGGCATAAATGGGGAGGGGTGGGGAGGAGCAAAAAAGGACTTCAATGAGATTATAGAGTAATTGTATAGCTCAATGTAACATGCTGATCTATAGAATCGTACTCCTTAAGCAGGCTGACCAGGCAAGTAACAGCTGATTACTTCCATATTCCTTCCTGGAACTTGTGTTGTATGCGTTGTAAAGAAAAGGTAAAATAGGTAATATGTATAAGTGTGGTGATCTTGACCACAAAGGGTAACTGACTGCAGTGACAATTACTTCAGCCTGTACATCTAATAAAGGCTTAAATTGTGGACTATTTATTCACTATGTTTTAAGGTTTCATCCTGAAGGAAAATTTAGCATGTAGGTGAGCAGTTTCTAGTTTGTATTGTTTCATACTTTGCTGGTTTCTAAGCTCAGTTCGCCCTCCTATAGGCATGTAGTCTGTACATGATGAAACAATATTTCATCCTCTTAGCTAAAAAGAAATTTCTTTTGCATTTAGTTTACATTCTGAAATTATTTATGTCCATAAACTTTACCAACCAAAACAACAACTGGAATACACCTCTTTTTTTCCTGGAACTAGTAAATAGGACAAAGCAGAAGTACCATATATCGCAAAGAGCCACTTACATGGGGTTTGGTCTGATTTTCTGAGACTCTGTAAGCCTTATCTCTTATTGCTTGATTATGTCTTTCATAATTCCCTCTTGCAACACTTGAAACCACTGGGTAATTTTAGTTATAGTTGCTAGGCTGAGTTGTAAGTGGTAAGTTCTTTCAACGTTTCATGAAAATGGAAAGTTGATCAGAAGATAATGTGTTGAGATACCTACTGGAAGAAAGATCAAGATAATTAATGAGCCCTGTCCTTACTGAAAGAGAATCCACTTATGAGTTTGGTTTTTTTTAAGCAGAAATCTATAGGAAGCAGGACTTCAGAATTATTTATTTTAACACTGTCATACTACTATTGTTCAATATGATTTGTAGTAAAGAAAAAATAACTGTGTAATGGACAGATAACTTTGGGCAAAAAACAGTCTATAGCTTGCTCCACAGAATATCTTGTCCTGTTCTTGTTGAAGTCAAATAAAATTGGTAGACATGTCTGCAATGGGATTCTTGCCTTGTAGCAATTTCCCAGTTTTTAAGAGTCTTTGGGTGTTAGGATTGTGTTTCTCCCAATACCCTTGAGGGAACTGAGGGACTTACTTGAAAGCATTCATTTTGGAAGAAAAAAACCTTGCATTTATGACAGTGTAGGGGAAGGTCAAAAAATGTTCAACAAACGTTTTGAAGCTGAAAACCAGACATTTTCACTTGTCCTTTTATTTTTGAATACTGGGAGTTGGTTCCAGATTTTTTAATGCTTCAAGGTGATAGCACTGTGCATGTGTTTCATACTGAAACTCAAGCTATTCTGTGAAAAATTGTTTTCAGCAAGCTCATTTTCAGTTTTAGCTTACCAGTGCAGAAGACAGATGTTCAGTGTTACACTAAGTTCAGTTCTGTGGTGCAGTAATAATTGCTTTGTACTTTGTGAAATATAAAAAAAGATAGGTGGAAGGTTGCACTTTCTTTGATAATGTTCACACTTTTGGGAAATTAAACATGTATTCTATTCCTTACTGTTTCCAGCCATCCCACTATCTGTTGTAAGAAATATGATTTTAATTTTTTTCTCTAGTGTCTTTTGCCACATCAGTGTTTTCCTGTGTTAAAAAATGACTCTGCCCCATGCAACTGCATGTGAAAGGTTATAAATGTGTTTAAATAATTCTTAAATTTTTCCTTTTTTAAAAGAGAGATCCATACTTTCAGCCATTTAAATGCTTCATGAAGTCATTACAACTGGTAAATAGGATAAACCTGTTTATTTCATTAGCTAATAAATAACTAAAACATTTGGTGTAAGCAGGTCTTTGAAGAGGCTATTGTTTTAATGCAGCTTATGTTTCAGAAATTCCATACCTTGCAGTATAACCAGCTCAGGACTCTGACTTCCAATGTTTCTTTTTTATGCCTCTTTCACCAGTGTGGGAGTGCTTTTGAATGGCTCATTTGCATTACTCTGTGCCCTGTAAAATGAATTTATTATGCAGCTTCTCTAAATAGGCTAACCAGTTGTAATCTCATTCCAGTGGTGAATGGGTTTCAGCAAAATATGATTACTTTTTTCATAATGTCTAAAATAAACAAAAAGCAAACTTGGAGCCCAATCTGCTCTTCTGATTGAGGAGTTGTATTTGTTAAATGGGTTACTAATCACAAATGGTAGGTATTTACTTGCTAAGTAACTGAGTAATTTAAAATATTACTTTGAGCACAAGTAACACATTTTGGTTTCTGCTATTAATCATTCAAATACTTAATGAATCAGGTTGATAGTTACTGCCTGGATTACAAAAATCTGGACAGTATTCATATATGTCTATGTAGATGAAGCAATAAGTTTCTTTTGCACTCTGAGCCATATGGGTGCAAGCCATCTTAAGCCTGGAAGCTCTCCTCTGTCGGTATACCCAGTCTCAGCTAATAAGCTCTACTGAGAGGGGAGGTTAAACTTGAGGTCCATGCTGGAAGGTGGGGTCCAGTCACTTATGAGCAGGGTTAGTTCCCATCTGGTCAGAAAGGGCATAGATTTGACAATGCATGAAGGTTTGCATCTGTGTCTGTATTTCATACAGATTAATCCTGACACTGTTTGCTAAAGCAGCTTAACATTGTTGTAGCTAAGTGGAAGTAATACCTCCATTGAAGTCAAATTTTTCAGCTCATGTTGTATGTTAGTTAATTTTGGAATGATTGTGACCCATCAGTATGACAAGACTTTAAAAAGGAAAAGTGGATTTTTAGGAAGCATTAGGCAACATATTTTGGGCTTAGGGAAATATTATCATTACCACACCCTGGAGAATGTTTATCTGGATTTTTTTTCTGCATTTTGCACATGTGCTAACTTAAGCAGGCACAATGAAAGGTTACTGAGATGATCAAAGAAGTGTATCCTTACAGAAGGAGATTGAAAGAGCTCAGTTTGTCTAGCGTAATAAGTTGAAGATTTAGAGAGGAGAAAGGTTAATTAAGTTATAAGACAAGACTTGTACTAGAATAAATGGCTGTAAATTGACCATGAACAAATTTATTCTGGAAGTTACAAAATGACCATCAGATTAAGGATCCAGAGTTGTGGAATGCAGGAAGAATTACTCATGATCAGGACCGAATGATCCAGCTGGGAGACATTAAGTTGTGCCTGCTTATGACACTAGGGGTGGGGTTTACTTTCAGGTCTGTATAAGGCTTTTATGGGTTCCCAAGTCAAGAACTCTAAGCTAGCTCAAGTTTGAATGGGTGGACGATGTATTAGATGCATTAGAGTTTATTAATGAACTTAATTTTATGGTAACCAGATTGCAGGGCAGACTGTGCTGGTCTTGCACCCAGCCATACTTTTCGTACTATTCTGTGGGCACTGGCTTTCACACGGTGACCCAGTGACTTCATTCAGGGAGCAGACGTGGCTGGAAGAACAGGAAAAGTGATTGGTTTCCAGGGAGGTGTGTGCCTGGGGAGAGATGAATCTTCACAACTCTGGCTTCAAACAGCGGTGACAGAGAAAGGCTCCCATATTTTCCAGTACAATTATCATATTATCCTTCACCCTCAGCAGTGTGAGCTCCAGAGTCACTCTAGGCTCTGAACAGACCCTCAAGTCATTATCTTAGCAACCTGATAGTGCCTCTTCCAGAGGTCTTGAATTTCAGAAGGAAAGTAGCTGTCTGTCCAGATACTAGTGCTGGCAAATTGCTTCTTGAATAGCTTAACAGGATTTCCAGTGTCATTTTTACAGAATATGTGACAAAATTCTTATAGTAAACATACATTCACAAGGAAAGTGCTCAAAAAAAGAAAGCTCCTGTTCTAGCCTCACAAAAGATTTTGTCATATTTTGTTTCCGCTTCATGGATGCCTACCACAGTCACACCACTTAGTGACAGGAGAACTGAATTCATCTGAACCAATAAAGTTATTCTAATCTGCATTTTCATAGCCCACTCTTCAGTACTCCAAGCATGACTTTCACTTTTAGGACAGAGCTATGTGGTAAATGGATAGGTAGGCTCTTTAAAAGAATATTTATCATCCTTGAAGAATCTTAGTGCCAAATCTTAATAGCATTTCTTACAAAAATGACTGGAATTCACTATCAGATGTTGAGGAAGAGCTGTAGAGATTGTGAATACTTTTTTTCTGAGCCTCTTTCCTGATAAAAAGGAGAGAGGTTAAAACCTAAAACAGTCAAAACTTTCCATCAAATATGAAAATAATTGAATAAAAAGTCCTCAAATTGTAGTACCCTGGAAATCAAATTAATGCATTTTGTGTTTCATTTAATTTAGACATTTTGATAGATAAATAATTCAATATAACTTCATGCAATGTTAGAATACCTTAGGTGGTTATGCCAGTCAGAGGATAAGTTATTCAAGATTTGAGTTTTTTTCTGTTCCAATTGATGTTAAAGAATACAGAAGACAAGGAGAACTTCAAGTCCAGTCTGTACGTGATTTGATGAAACAATTGTCTTAGGACCTGCTGACACTGTAATTGGAGTTTGCATAATACAAAATCAGAACCTTATTTAAAGCAGTGTTCTTTTTATTCTGTTAAGTGTCCATTTGTTAATTTCATTTAAATAACTCATTTAAATCTTTAGTAAAAACCTAAAATCAGCAAATAGCTCTCACTGACTTCAGTGAAAGCAAGATTTCATCTCGTCTCTGTAAATACTTGTGATTGTGTGCTGCTTATTTCTTGTTTTTCTTCTCTGGTGGCTCCCTCCCTATATGTTTTTGTGGGTCTAGTGCTGCAACACCTGAAGATAGAAAAGTTTTAAGATTCAAAGATCTTGATCTCTGTGATAAAAATATTTTGTCATGTGCAATTAAATTGAGTGTTGGCAGTTCTCATTATTTTGATTACTTTTTTTCCTCTCAGTTCTCAATGTTTTTTACTCACTTCCAAGTAAATGAGTTGAATAAAAAAGAAACCCCCAAACAAAAAAAAAACCTACAAAACCAAACACTCTGAACAAAAAACCCCACAAAACCAAATAAACCCTTAATTTCTCAAAAAGTGACTCCCAAGTTTTGAAATTTTGAGATTATTGCTGTTACTAAAAATGAGTGTGATTTCTATTTTGACTCTTCTTTTGTGGGGTTTATGTTGGCTTGTTTACCTTTCAGATTGTTCTCCTGAAGTCACAGGTACAATGTGGTCCTACAGAATATTACCTTATGGAATGAGATCTGTTTGCACTCATTGTGTGTAAAATTCATGTCTGGGCAGCTGAATTTCACAGGTGTTTGCACCATTTACATCTCTAATTAAATAAAGCCTTGCACAAGGATGAATTTCACACCATAAGAATGTGTGCGGAATGCAGTTAATATCCTGAAGCTTGCACTTTTGTGACAGTTGATCTCATACAGCTAGGACTAATGAAGATGTGAGGGGTTTTTACAATAAAAGGTGGGGAAATTCATTTCCAAAGTGAGGATGTGGCCAACCAAACAACCTGAATGGCATTGCTTCATGTGCAGTGACAGGACAAGTCAAAAAGGACATAGAGATTCTGGAATTGTTTGGAAAGTAACTTCAGAGGCTAACTTTCAGTCACCAGCAGAGGAGCTAGAAGAACCCTGGCTTTTGAGATGAGATAATACTCAAAGGTAGTTAAACATCACGGGATTTATGAATTTCCTCTGCAGTATGGTATAAAATGGTCAGCCTCATTTGCTTTCCAATCCATGTTCAATGTGAGCAGCTTTCAGTGTAAATGTTGAGGTCAGTCAGGGTCACCAGCATGTGTGTGCTGTTTTATTAACTAAGAAAACCCAACGGTGTTCCATAGGATTCATAATTCATCAGAAGCATAGTTCTAGCCCAGTGTCCAAACTTGCAGAGACGTTAACTGAACTTGTGACATTTCCTTATAGTGACTGGCAATAAATTCTGAAAGACGAGTGGTCAGGATATTAAAAATGAGACTTTGCTCTGTACATATCTGAAAAGCAGTAGCTTATGCAAGATTTGATTCTGCTTGTCAGTGAATGTAGGATCTACAGGTCTGGGTAGTGAGGACTCCCTGCTTTGCTTTCAGACTTCCACTCATTTAGATTTTCATGAGTGAGCTAATGATTGCTGCACAATTGTCATTCTTTCAGGAACGTTTCTTTTACTAGTGGGTGAAGGATCATTTTGTACTACTTGCCGAGTACTTACCTGACCGGTGAACAATATTTATATATTCTGGATTCTACATATATGATGTTTAAACATTATTTTCAGCATATTTAGCTGATGTCTTTCTTTAGAAAGCTATTGCCCATAAACCCTTTCCTAATAGCCAAAATTATGAAATCTACATACTGCTTAAATTCAGAATGTATTCTGCTTTGAACAATGTTCTCTTTGCTTTCAACATGTATCTGCTTTTTTTTTTTTTTCAAGGTATATTAAAAGACTTTTTTTTCTCCCAAGGTGAAGAAATGAAACAAATTATTTTAATGAGATACATTTACTTCAACAGAAGTAGTTTCTTCATAAGAAAAATAAATTAAAAGAATAATTGTGCTTTTAAAAGATAATTAATTAAAAACTCTGTGTGATGACAAATTTAACATCTTGCCTGACACATTGAGAAAAAAGAAAGTGCCTGGAATTGCACAAGTAGAATAAAACGTTCCATTTCACAGCAAGGCCAAGCCTGAGTCTTGTAATTATTTCAAAGG
Source organism: Pezoporus wallicus (assembly GCF_028554395.1). Classification (NCBI taxonomy): domain Eukaryota; kingdom Metazoa; phylum Chordata; class Aves; order Psittaciformes; family Psittacidae; genus Pezoporus; species Pezoporus wallicus. Next base: position 1,817,111 of record NW_026636866.1, on the reverse strand, counting down.
GAGTAAAGGTCATTTTCTTTTTGCTACATCTGTATTATGTGAGGCTTCTGTATCAGGCTTACAGAAGCTAACTCATGACCTATTTAGATTGCCCAGATTTCAAAGTCAACTTGTACTGTCACAAATCTGACAAAGTAGACGTATTCCCTCTTTAAGTACTCACATACATGATGTCCAAAGCAGGCTTTTTATTTATAGCTCCATAAGACTAGAGTTTGAACTTTAAGATGCCAGTAGCTGGGAGATCAGAACATGATTTGTCTCTTACTTGCTGTGTTAATCCTTTAGGGGAAGAGTTGTTTGTAATTAGATTTCAGCATCTATTTCTTGGGCTATTTTTCTGGTGGGAGCTTGTTATATAACTTTGCAGCAGTTTTTGCTTGCATTTTGAGATCAGAAGAATTTTCCTTCTGCTGTGATTGTATTTTAATGCATATACATTCAGCAACACCATGAGTGAGACAGTACCTTAAAAATGCACCTGTGCACAGAAAGTGTGTGCAGAAAATGCATGTATAGCCATCTTGCTGGGCATGTGACAATTTAAATGAATATAAGGCCATATAGGCTTTTAGGGCTTTTTATGACCAGTAATCAAGCTTTATGAACAATTTTGAGGCTGGGTTCTGAATATTCACATTTGCAGATGGTTCATATTTGAAGACCAAAGGTGACATGTCCATTTTCCATCCCTTATAGAGCTCAGAACTTCCAATAAATTCAATAATTCCAATCAATAATAATTCCAATAAAGTCAATAATTGAACAAGGGATTAGGCAGTGTGCTTTTAAGCGTTTGTAAGAAAGGCAGCAGTTATGTGGCTATATTGAAGTGAATAGTAGTCAAATGTATTGTACTTCGCTTGATGTATTACTTCAAGTCTTTGTCTTCTTTCTTGCTGATCCTTCAAGGGGGCAAGCATAGAGCAGGTCAGGATGGGAGGCAGAGGTGTCTGTATGCTGAATTTAGCTACCACCGGCTTAATGAACATGAAATACCCTGCCTGTTTCTCACAGTTTGCTAGCACTTCTAGGCGAGCTCTTACGGCAAAAGTCATTGACATGAAACAAATGATCCAGCAGTTGGTTTCAATAAGAACAACTAATGCAGACCAGGTGGGGTATTGCTGGTTTTGGTTTTTATAAATGGGATCACATAAGACTCATAGTGAGTGAAGTGCATAAAAGGACAGAGCAGACAATGAATTGCTTTGATTTAGCAAATGGACTGTGAGTAGTGGTTAAGAGGAAAACATACAAATGTTAACATTTTGCAGGGTGTCTCTGTAGGATTGGGATGAGCATACCCAAATGATAATGTGGTGGAAATAGATGTGTGGGATGCTGCTATTGGGCTGGGAGAAGTGAGAGTGCGGTTTGTGAGTTGGGAAATGAGAAAGGAGCCTTCAGCGTTCACCTGTGTGGTATAGGGAAGAAACTGTCCTCACATTACAGCTGGAGAGCTTTATTTTTAAAACTGTAATTGTGTTGAGGATGTCTTGAGTAAACAGACCCATCTGTGCAGGGCCACTTGAATTTTAGAGCAAAAGTAATTTGGAACCCCTGTGTTTGACCATTTTTTTCTTGGTTGCTATGTGTGCTTTCTCTACTTGATTTTTCTTCAGCTGTCCGACAAGAAGGGGTTCGCTATAAAGACTTTGAAATCAGAGTGTTCTGTACACCACATGAATGTCAGGATTTGGAAAACATCTTTGGAGGTTCTGAAACAAAAAGTACTTTTGGAAATGCGGTTGCACATATATAGGTTGAAAAACACAGATTTAGCTTTTCCTGCTCTTGAACTTGCCTCTTTATGCCTCTCTCTTTAACCTTTTAAACTTTGTGATTTTTTTTTCTTGCTGCTTCTTTCTTGGACGTTCTTACCCCCATGTTCTCACTTAAAAGCTGCCGAGAAAAAAAACCTTTCAGGTTGTTGTCTCTATTCAGGGACAGAGCACAAACTTTCAGAGACCGAGATTAGCATTGTACCTGTTTCCAACCAATTTTATTTTGCTTTGAATCTTCCTCCTTTGCTGCAGTGTTCCTGTGGTGGTAGGGAACTTTGATCATGTACTAACATTAACACAAACTGCATTCAACTTTAACCTTCAGATCCACCCGTACTATGATTTTTTTCCCCCACACATCTCATTTTCAGTCTTCCCTGGGTGTAAACAAGCTCATGATTCCAGGTAAAATGGGCAAACTGTGGCTCAGATAGTTAACCCAACAGTTTACATTTGTTATCAAAAAAGTTGTTTTATAGAGGAAACTACTGTGATGTGAATGAATAATTCCTTCTCTAACTTGGTGATTAACTTTCTGAAACTGTTTGCCCATTCTTACCTGTTTAAACTCAAAAGTGCTTAATTTAACATTATTAGCAACATTACATCCTATGTTTTCACTAAGATAAATAATATTCTTTATTGGTAATCTGAACTGAACCTTAAAAGATACTATTTTGCAATTTCTGTGCCAGCCCACATACATAAAAGCAAAAACCTCACAAAAATAAATGGTAAGCAAGATCTGAAGGGGAAGTTTTGTAAGGATGGAGACCAATGTTTTCTTTCATAAGCACAAAGCCTAAACCCAGTATCATTCCCAGAAGCCAACATGATGGATGAATGAGTGGATGCTGAACTCCATTTCCTTTTTCTTTTCCCCTTAGGTTCTGCTGCTTGTGTGTGCAGATTTAGAATGTGTCCCTGGATTCCAGCAAAAGGCTTTTTATATCGAAGAACCATTTCAATTCACAGAGGACCAACCAGTTCTGAAATGTAAGTTATTTTCATATGTTATTATTGTGCAGAAATAATAATTTCTTATTTATTGATATCACTCCTGCCATTTATCAGAAAGCTGGTTCTGTACATAAGATTTTGAATATTGCCACGATTCTGTCAGGGTTCACCTGCATTAATCCTATATCTCTACAGAGTTTTGTCCATGTATTAGTGGTGGCAAAATACTATATATAATGCACTAGGATAATATGAATATTGTAACAACTTAGGATCATCTACTTAAAGTAAATTTACACTGAATTTTTTTATAGTCTTTCTTTTAATGTGGAAGTCGGAGCTTTCCTATAAATATTTCACTATTAATTAATCTCTGAAACTCAGATTTAGAAACTTGTATCTTAAAAGTTTAATTCAAATCAATTGGTGCAAAACAAAGATTTTACATGAAGTTCAGAGGCTGGATGAAGCTTGTGATCATCAATGACAGCAAATTGTTACTAAATGCGTTGTACAACTATTCAGTAATATTTCCAATGACCAGGTGTCACATTATAAAATCCAATCTGGTGCTGTAAACTCAAACCATAAAACTGAAGGAGGTTTAAGATAACACCAGGACTTTTCTTTCAGTCCTGGTCTTAGCTCATTTGAATACTTTGGTGCTACAACTTGTTCTTTCAGTTCTCTTGTGTTGGGACTTGTGTTGGGACTTGTGTCAGAATAAGCTAGTACCTTATCCAATGGTCAATGACTTTGAAGACTTCGATACCAAATACTCTCATTTTTGTAACTTTCAAACACACCAGTATTTTTACACGTGATACCTGTTACTAATAGTTTCTTATGCTTGGTTACTTGGTGTTGAAGCAGAAATTCTTTAGGTATGCAGCATGAGGCAGTAATGCCTGGCTACATACAATCTGCATACAGTATTCACATTCTACCATGTGGTATCATAGCAATATCACTCAAATGCGCACATTTTCCAGTTTCAGTTCCCTCTAGGTATTACTGCTATATGTTGGTATATTCTCCCTATTACACATGTTTGGATGAAAGTATAATTTGTAACAGACTTAACTGGTCAAAACGTCAAAATTAGTTGCCAGGGTCTATTGAAATGGCTTTGTTAAAGTTGCTCAGATGCTAAAATAAACCCTGAGGATAATATTTTTAGTCTAAGCATTTTGATAAATTACTTAGTCTGAGTTGCATTTTCAGAGGAAATTTAGATCATAAGTATTCACAGAGATACAAGATTTGTTGTTCAGTTTGGAAGAGAGATTTCAAATTTCTGATCTCTTTAAGCAATTTTGTTTACTTTGAAATGTTGATTTCAAAGAGTTGATGAGCACATTTTGGCTACTTTGGAACTTTGAGGCTGTAGTGTAGACAGATCTGCTACTGATTTTTGCCTGTCCTCCCAGACACCTAAAGGATGACTTGGCTAAGCCAAAGTTGACTGGACTGCTCTCTGGTGACCCAGCAAATGGCACTGACATGAAAGTAGTGCAATAATTAAGATACCATCATTAATGTGAGGAGGAGGGAAGAGCAGATTTAGAAATGCCTGGAAACAATCTTCAGAATCAAATTATTTTAATAAGCAAACACTAGATCGTTCTAATATGTAATGTTTGACAAAGGCAGGCTGTCGATGCATGATCCTGGTTAATTCAATCACTTGTAAACAGTATGTCTTTCATGCAGCAGCATTAAATGTCTTCACAGTTTCTTCATTTTATCTGTCAACAGAATTGATATTTTTAATTGTCTGTTTGAATACACTTTGCATGCTCCTGCATCTTTTTATACCCATTACCTAAGACTGATGTAATTTAGCAGTTGCATTGCAATGTGAGACTTACCAGGGCTGTGTAAATTAACAGAGCGAATATGCAGAGCAGTCCTATAGCAGGGATTATTTTAGTAGTCTTCAATAAGCCAAGGAGCTCCTTAAGTCTGTTTTGAAGTGCAATAAAATGGTCTTTCTTCTTCAAATCTTCAATTAAATATAGTAGATTCTGTATATTTAATTGCTAGTATCTCCCTTGTAATTAAATATAGGTTATGGCTGATTCTTACGTATTTATTACTTTTACATATGCAATGTTAATTATATTTTACATTTAGTGATGGAAAGAAGAAAAGCCCAAAATGAGGTTACAAAATCTTGTTCTCATTTGTTTCACTTCTTATCAAAACCTACTTCTAAGTTTGTTACTACAATTACCTCAGTACCCAGCCTATTTTCCTATTTTTTCATTTAGTTTTTCTAAATTTGAATTTATTTTTGTTTTTTCCATCATACTCCTTTATCTCCTTATAACTTGTGTTCTCTATGACCACAAGCAAAATCAGACATTGCTTTCCTGCTTCTGGTCTCACCATGTCTTTTCCTTCGGAGCAAATTTTTTACACCAGATGTTCTCTTGATGTACTGGGAGAGAATTCAGAGTCATTCTCTGAAAATGCATGGTGATTGTTTTAACAGTGAATCATGGTACTGGATTTTTCTTCCTTATAACATTTTTGGTTTAGACCTAGGACCATCTTTACAATTAACTAGAAAGGATCATAAAGGCTGCTACATTTTTGATAAAGTGGCAGTTGACAGCATTTAATTACAGCTTTTACACCTTTCTGAAACATTTGTGGCCATGAAATGGTTCCCCATCAGAAATCTTGTCGTTGGCAAGGCTGACAGCTCACTGATAGTGACAATGTTCTGTCATGCCAGGCTGATAGAAACTTCCTAATCAGACTCATCAAAAGTGGAAATGTAATTGTGTTACATTAATCATGTTTATACTTAACATACATAAGTCTTGTCTTTTGGGGGTATTTTTAATTGACAATGAATCAAATAGTGCACTTGAAAAATTGAGGCAATTAACATAAAAGCGTTAGGCAACGTGTTGTGCATGCTAAGCTGGGGAATACATTGCTAGTGATTTAAATGTCAAAACAGAGGCAGTTTTGACCCTTACTCAAAGCTTTAATTTGGATGTTAATTAATGGCTGACCTCTTCTGTCTCTTATGTGATAGATTGCATGTTTCAGAGCTCAGGCTGCTTCAAGATCAGGGCTTTGTCTGTCTGCTTTTGGATACTTTTTTATTCTGTGAATTTAACAAAGACTTTTCTATTCAAACACGTTGAAAATCTTTTTTTTTTACCCGTACGATGGGAAATATATTGGTCTGCTTATTGTTAATGTTTAAAAGTAGTTCTTCTGTTGTCTAGCCAAGCTGCAGCCTTCAACAAGCTTTCTTTTGTTCAAACTGAATAAAGCCTGTGGAACAATCAGAGAAGACCATTCCTACTATTACAATACCGTGTGTGTACATGGATCACAGCTCAAATCACACTCAAGTCAAAACATTTCCTATTGATTCTCAGATGATGTCATGGTAGATTTGGGATTTATCACATCCATGCTTTCCACTGATTACCATGCTATTGACTGTGCCAACAGCCTTTTTCTGTGACTGTTTCATGCTCTCAATATCATTGCTGTTACTCTCCTGTTTATTCTGATCCATACACTTGATTCATACACTTTTGATCTCACACACTTGGTATATCTTCCCCCCTTCACTACTTCACCTTGTGTAAAGCCAGTGTGGCAGCCACATTCACCATATTACAATATGCAAAGCCCTCTACAGAATTTTAACATGAGGTTTCACATATAAACACATATTCAGCACTGAGTCTTAGCTCTCAGTGCTGAAGAGTGCAGATTTAGGGTGATTGGAACTACAGTTGGTAGTTGCAGCTTGCAAAAGAACATGTTGAAGTGAGGTGAGGTTTTTGAATTAGTGATTTCTTGCAGGGAAAACTGTTTAAAATGACCGGATAGTAGCTAGATAGCTATGGCTTTTCACCTATTAAGGTGTACATAACTACAGCTCATCCTTGTTGAAACATAATTATGGCTTTTCAAATTAAAGTAGTCTTTAATGCATATTCAATTCTACAAACATCTTAAAATTACTTTCATTTCACATAAATCACTATGCTAAGAAATGTTCTTTGGAAAACGCTGAAAAATTACTTGGTTTCTGTGTTTGGCATGTGGTAGCAGGTTCTACAGAAATGTCTCAACTTCTCTACCCAGATAGCTGAATGCTTTTTATACTCTATATCTTAATGTGCATATACCCATGTAGAGAACTTGAATAGCAGAGCTTCAGTTCTGACACTTATATACATGATTAAGACTAGGCATCTGGGACTCTTATGCCATGTGGACAGAAATATTGGTCAGGATTTGAAGCCAGACCTTAGGGATAACTCTTAATCACATTGCTCTCATTTAAATGGCTGTAGGAAGCCAAACTCATGTTACTAAAATTCCAGGAAATACCTGGAGGCGTGCAAAATGGTTGTAAAATTTTTGAAGTAAATTTTGGAAGTGGCAGATCGGGAACTTTACATGTTCATGGAGGCAGAGTGAGAAGGATCTTCAAAGAGAAGATCCTTCTGCTCTTAAGTATTCAAGGTATTGCTTCTTAGTTGAAGTTTGATATCGAACTCTTACATAGAGGGAGAAAGTTGCTTGCTTACGTATTGCAAATGTGTTGTGACTACGTAATATGGAACATCTTATACGTGTCTCTGAACAGGTGTACGCAGATGGATGTTGCAACATAACAGAATATTATATCATCTGTTAAACTGATTTCACACATGATTAAGGGAAAACAAACCAGGAAAAATTTGTGGTTGAGTGCCAGGTGGTCAGACAGTTGCTTTCCAAACAGTGTGTGTCAGCTTATTAACAGGACCTGAGGGGAAATGAGTTAAAAATAGACTGTTTGATTTTTATGCATATGCATTTAATTAAAGTAGTTTTGGAAAAGGTAGGGCATTACAATGAACAATTGGAAAGAACTGTTTAGTCTCTGAAAAACATCTTCGGGGCTAAGTCAGAATCTCTCAGGGATGTAGTCAGCCCTTGTAGAGTAATGGAGGAAAAGCCATATGAGTTGGTGAAACCTCCTCCTGACACTATAATTCCAAGGTGGAGGAAAGAAAGACCTAAACTCTGGAAGTGCCTTGTCTCTGCTGTTAAGAAAAGCCATGTAACGCTGGTTTAAAAACAAAAAGTAGGTGAGGATATTTGGGGTGACAGTGAACGCTGTGTTAAAGGGTTAGTCTGGATTTAGGAAGACAAAAGTAGCAGAGATCTGATTTGTTTCTGGAGACTTTCCAAGAGCCATAATATTTTGCAGATAATAGGTTTTTGAAATATGTATAGGCTTTGGTTGGCTGAAGCACGCCAGCTGTTCTTCTAATAGTCTAAATCAATGACCAACTGGTCAGTATTAGTAGGATGGGCCTCTTGCTCAGTGCAGTGCAAACCCTGTATTAATGATGTCCTCAGGTGTTTCCGTGGAAAACTCTGTTTCCAGCTGGCAATTCCAAAACAAAAAATCAGATTAAGCTATTACTCCTTAACTGATTAACAACGGAGGTGAAGAAGCAGCCTCTTTCTCTGCAGGTGTATGGATATGTTGGAAGGCTGTAGGAAGATGTGTGTTGTTTAGCTTTGTCACACTCATCAAGCAAATAGTCTGACACGCTTATGGCTGACAAAATTTAATAGGGTCATCTTTCTGAGGAAACTAGGGGTAGGGGCATATGACTTCTGGTTTTAGTTTAGAGCTGGGGTCATGCTGAAGAAGCTTCAACATCAGCCCAGCCTTGTCAGGAGGAAGCTGTTGTTCATATCTGACAAACAGATGCACTACAGATTACTAAATGCTGAGATGTTAATGCATTTCTGTAGTACCTATCTTTGTATTTTCACAGACTGCTTTTCTGACAGAACTTTTAATTTGAGGATTTCAGGAAAACACTATTTGAAAGAATCATGGCTAGCTAAAGTTCTCCATTACATTTCAAAGTGCAGTGCAGACATTTAGCATGAATTAATGGGAGTATGTGAGGTTAAATCTTCCTTTAAACATAGAATCTCATTTAAGTTAATGATATCTTAAAGCATGCAAGTATTCTTGAAAATAAATGTAGATGTAGTTCATAATTAATTCCTAGCTTTTAGGTTTTCTCTCTGCTAATCCAAATCAAATTATAACTTTTCTAATGTAATTATGCTTATGCTTCAACTTGCAGATTTTCTTTCCCTTTGCTTATTTAAAGCAGTCTTCCCTGGGCAGAGCAATCTGTATGCATCAGCTATGGCATGCTTTAATGGACACATATCCTTTTTACATAGCTTTTTTGTGGCGTGTGATCTTTCAGTCTTGCTTTGGGAATAAGTAATGCCAGTAGTAAACTCATGAAGTCATTCAGAAATTTATTAGATTAGTGTTTGTTTTTTTTTCTAGCTGGAGGCTAGTGTTCCTGGTTTTGTCTTATGTCTCTGTTCAGCTCATCCATCCAAATTCTTTCCTCTAGTAAAGCTAAAGAAGAAAATTTTATGGATTGGTTCTAAAAAGACTGGTCATTTCAGAACAACTGTGCATATTAGTATGCCTTGTACCTCCTGCTTCTTCTTGGTTAGACAAGTGTAACAGTAGATAGTGGAGGAAGTGCATGTCATGTTCTGTGATCTGAATACTAACTAAAATGCTCATGTTTTTTTTAGCCCCTGAAAAAAAAAAAACCAAACCTGGTGGGTAGTAGGATTTGCTGAAATAAGAAATTGCTAAACAAAGCCTGCCTGGAAGGGATTACCTTTAACAAAAATCTGAAGTTTCTGTACCAAGTAATTATTTTTAAACATCATGAAAATAAAATTGGTAGCCCTGGAAAGGCCTAAAACATGATTTCTATAGCAATCTGGGATGTTGTTTTTCAGAAAGAAACTCCACTTTCAGTGCTAGCTTTGATTTGTTTCCTTTCTTTAAAGAAAAAGTTAAAAATGAAAATCAGTGCAACCTTCTCTCTCTTGGCTGTAGAGAGAACTGAAGCAGAACTGAAGGGCTATTAAAGAAGGCAGCAAAGTAGAGGCAGCACTGGAGCAGCTTACAGGTAGCTGATAGTGAAAGAGAAGCTCAGTGCTGAAGCTGTAGCTAGCATTTGAATATCTTTTGACACTTTCAAAACACTTGCTGGCAATTACCAGGACTTAAATGCAGCTTAGACTAAAGGGCAAACTGCAGATCCCTCAGCTGCAGTGTAAATGCTTTGGCTAGACCTAGGTTTATGTGTGAACTGAATCGTCCTGTCTCAGAATTTCTACCAAAATACTGAAAAGCAGGTTGTAGAAAATGGGTGCATTTTTAAGTTTATTTACACTATATAGTATAACTAGAACATATTTATATACTCTACCAGGCATTCTGATGAGAAACATTGTGTAAAATGTGTTCAGGCATGTGGGTTTTGTTTACCACCTTTTGTGTAGCTGTGAACTCATGGCAAGAGAAACTGCTCTGGTTTGCTAGAAAACCAAATTGCCTGATTACAAATAGGATTCCTGCAGACTTTATTTCATTTGAAATTTTAATTACAGTGCCAGCTCTCAACTCCTACAATAAAACAGTAGGGAGACCAATATAATTTGACCTTTATAAAACATTAACACCAACCTATACAAAAATATAACTTCAGCTTTAAAGAACAAATACACTGGGAGGCAGAATTCAAAGAATTATGAAAATACTGTGTGTAATATTTTTACTTGTGGAGAAAATATAAAAATAGTGTGGACATCAAAGTGATGGTATGTTTGGTTCCCTGTAGCCATCTTCTCATACAAAAATGCTACACAGTGGGCAGAAGAGTCTTTTCATGGTTTTATCATGCATTGGGGAAAGTGGTCCCACTGTGAGACTTAGAATAAAGGATACCATACAAACCATATGGGAAATGTTGATTTACAAAAAATCAAAGCTTTTTTCTTTCCCTCGAAGAGCCAATTCAGGAATCTTCAGGGGTCCACTTGTTCCACCTCAATCTCTTCTTGTCTCTTCTCCCTTGCTATATTCCCTGGAGGGTGAAGTATTCATGGCTGCCAGCTGTTGAGAATTGCACCCTGGGCCAAGCGCTCCTTTCTCCTGGAGAGTCACATAAGGAGATGGGGCTGAAGAGGAACAAGGAGAGTGTAGGACAGTCCTATGACTGTGTTGCACAGCAGCGTCAATGCAACAGCACTATTGGAACATGAAACTGTCAATGGTATCAGCTCCCAGCCATAATAAGCACCATAAACAGTCACGAATATGAACACATTTTGGGTTAACTTTGGCTAAAATAATCTTCAAGTTGTGGTGTGGCACCTCAAAGTATTTTGTAGTTCTGTTATCATGGAAAGGTGATTAAAAGTATGCTCCAGGTCTCCATTGTCTTTTAATATTATTCAAAGCATAGTTTAATCAATTTTTCCCTTTCTTTGTGAAACTGAATTGAAGCTGTAAACAAAGGGTACTTTAAATGAATTGGGTTTTATGTCCTGTAATAGAAATCAAATTTGAAGATATTTGAATCCCAAGGTTATAAGCTGCTTTTATGTGACCTATAGCCACTTTAGTTTTCATTGCTTGTTAGACAGGTGAAGCATTAACTGCCCAAATCTGTCATTCTCTAATTGCAAGCCTGATGTCATGTTTCAGTACACATTATATTATGGGTAGCTGCTGTTAGTAAGGTGCACTTATTTCTGTGATGCATAAAGCTAAACACCAGGTATACTGGGGAAGAGAAAGACTAAGAATGTACACCGATTTCTGGAAAGGGAACATTTCAAGACTCAAACTTTCACCAACCTAATGGTTCTTAGGCCCATTTAAGGTTGCAAGTTGTCCTGAAGAGCTGTGGAGTGGTATGTCTGTACTGCTGTTGGGAACAGCATAATTCCAGTAATTGCGCTGTTTGCACTCAAGAGGCTTTCTCTGCTGTCCTTGAGGAAGGAGGGGATGAAACATCTGTGGCAAAATGGCTCCTGCATTTTGGTGTGCAATGCTCAGCCTCATCCCGGTTGACCAAAACATTTCCTTAGATCTGAAGGCCAGACAGAAGCATAAGGGAGCTTTTTGAACTCCTCTGTATGAGTCTGTGTTCAAACATGATGCTGCATGCAAACAAATGATACAAGAGGGTATGAAGGCATCTATTAAGTATCATGGTCAGGGAACTTTCCAGGGTTTCATTGTGACTGAAATAAAGTCCATGAACTTAATTGTCTATGAATCCTAAAAATCTGTGTTTGGTTGTCTAGTTACTACTGCTTTGGGGTTTCTTTCGGTGGTTTTCTTTGGGGTTGTGTGTTTGGTTTTTGGGGTTGTTTTTTTTTTTTTTTTTTGTGTTTGTTTGTTTGTTTTTGTTTTTTGTTTGTTTGTTTGTGTTTTTAAATCTTATCTCTTCTAGGCAAAAGTGGCATTCAGCTTGGCTTGTATTTGTGAAGAAACAACTCACGCCACACAAAAGAAAATGGGAAATAGTGATTTTACAATATTTTCCTTGAGGAATGAAAGCAGTACTGTGGGAGTTATATACTGTACTTTGCAGCCAGAGACCTGCTAAATTTTTAAAAGTTAGATTTGTGACACAGGAACTGGTCTAAAATTTTCTTTAATAATAGAACCAATCAGGTCATTCTTCTGATTAGTAAGAAAATGCAATGCTCCAAATGTTCTGTAAGATTGGTTGTTTCTTCTGAGAAATGTCAGATACTATGTAGGTAGGCAGAAGTTTTTGGCATAATAGAATAGCAGTTTCTATTGATTGTAAATCAAAATAAAAAACTTTATTAAAAATGACATTATTACTTCTGGCACTTTACTTTTATTCTTTGAGACACTGTCTTTAATAGCTTCTCCAATAAAGTTAGAAGACACTGAAGGATAGAAGCTTTAACACTTAAATAATAAATCTATTAATCTTAATGCTTCTGGAAATACTAGGCACTGACTACTAACTACCGTTTTTATAAGTCAGCATCATTTCCCAGAATTGTATGTTACTAGCTACAGTTAGTGCTGATAATTAATTGATATGAAATTACTAGTTCAATGAACAAGTGCTGGCCATGTTTGACTTAACTCTTTCTGGCATCATAGCTAGGCTTTAGATCCTGATTTAACAAGGTATTTAAGCAGCACCTTAATTTAAGTTCCCTCTACACTCTACATAAATTTGACTCTAATTCAGCATACCATAGGCCTAAATTCAATTAGCTTGAGCACAAGCTTTTCCATACGCAAAATGTTTCCCTTTTGGGAAAAATCTGGCAATGACAGAACTGTAAGGTAACTGTTACCTAGGCAGAAAGAAAAGGCTCACAAGTTTTCTAGCATGTGTTCTCTGTGCTGAAACAAGATGTGGAGTGATCATGCTTAGAACCATAAATACAGTAAGAAGTTCCAGTTTCCACAGATGAGTGTGATTTCTGTTGAAGTTTGTTTTTACTGCATAAATCTGTGCCAAAACTCTCACTCTTCCTAGCTGTAACTGCTACTGGATTTTAGGTAACTGAAAAAAACAAATCTAGTCTAGCTTTTTGTGTGTTCTCTTAATGACCTCTTAAATATGATGAAGCTCTGGAGAGGAATGAGTACTGAAAATAGCTAGAGGAGGCTCATGCTGCGCTCCTGCTGCCTGCAAGGATGTAGGTGAGAGCCTCAGGAAGCCAGGCTGCTGGCAGGGCTCCTGCTGAGGCAGGCTGGGGGGAACAGCCCTTGCTAGAACAGCTGGCACTGCCCCCAAGAGAACTGACAGATTTAAAAGTTTAATAAGGATATGAATATTTGCTAAGTAAGATTAAAGGCCAAGCTTAATGTGATCAGATTGGAAATGATAGGTTACAGGTAAAGGCTGTAAATTTGTTCTCTGTCTAGCTTTACTGCTTATACTGGTCTCTAATGCCAGGTCTATAATACAGTATTCCTGCTGGAGCTGGGGGTTTAGAAAACCCAGGAGCAGTCCCCACTTTCAGCTCATCCTCTGTGAAGGTATCTGCAGTTTAATAGAACATTGTCAGTTGGGAGGGAGCCAGTTTTGCTCAACATGAAACCTTGAGTGCTTATTTCCATCAAGACAACAGAGATTGATAATGCCCACAAAGATCAGTCAAAGAGCTTACTTAGAACAAAAGAACTTTATAAGGTATCCAGGCACTGCATACTTCGCATGGCCTGCACACAGCAGCCTCCTGGGGTTGGGTAAGTGTGAGGTGCAGTAGGTGTGATGGCACACGCTGAGCCAGCTGCAGCTGAGAGTTGACTCAGTGGTTGGGTTGAGCTCTGCAGAGAATGGCACCCCCTGCCTCCCTGGGCTGTAAAATAACTCCAAACCCAACCAAACAAAGAAAACCCCAAAACAACAAACCTCTCCCAAACCCACCAAAAAACACACAAAAAAAAACCCTACAAAAAAAAATCAACCAATCCCCCATCAAAGCAAGCAAACAGAAAAACCAAAAAAAACTGAATAGAATGCTCAGAGCAAAATTCAGTTCAGGCAAATACAGCACAGTAGAGAGCAAACCTCTGCTTCTCCCTGACCTCTCACCTCTCTGTGATGGGATTTTATGTGCCATGTAGTTTTTCTCATCTAGGCTTTACTGAGGAGCATAGCTTTTACATATGCCGTATAACTAGCAGAGTGAAATCTTCTAACTGCACGCATATATGGTTTCTGCTGAAACTTTTTAACTTTAAATTTAATTACACATGGATTAAATTAGTGACTCCATAGCCTGATATGTGGAAGTTTGCCCACTTCCACATGAGTGACAATTGTTGTTTGGGTGCCCGCTCACTGGAGTGCTTATACTTCTTTAATGCTTAAAATAATAATAATAAGAATAATAATCTGAGATGCTTTAGTGATTTTAAAATCAGTTTTTTAATAGGTATTTTAAAAAGAATTCAGGCAGCTGAAATTGGGACCTGTTTGTGATGTGTGCAAGAGAGGGTTTGAATAAATGATTTCAAACTACATAAATATGTTTTAAACATCCATTTCAGCAGGAAGCAGTGGAAGCAGTGCCTTGCTCTGGATTTTCAAGCCACATGCAAACGTATCATCCCTATGATTTGCTTTTTCATTTTTCCTGCGGTGATTAATCCAATACAACTGAAATGGTTCCAACACATCTTGTAAGCTAGGAGGGTTTTCTAGGCTGTAGAGGGGATAGTAGAGGCTCTACTAGCTTTAAACAAGCAGAGCAGCTGAACTGGAGACTTCCAGATCCTGGTGGAATACAGGAGCTACTGGGTACATGAAGAACTCATGGCTCTTCCTCCTCCCCCTTACAGCTTTGTAATCCTAGAACCTTACTTATTTTTGCTGCACCTGCTAGAAATCCGCCTTTTTCAAGAGGAATGCTTTCTGTTGCATTGAACTTTATTTTATTCTGGCAAGTAAATGTATTTTCTTTTGGATTTGATTCTGGTGGAACCCTTTCCCTCACCACCTCTGCTTGGCAGCTGAACCCAAAATAAATTATTTGCACAGCTCCAATGGCATCAGTAAATTGATTTCTGTAGAACACAAGACTGTATTTCCTCTCAGGAATGCCTGAAAGTGATCATTATTAATGATAAATGCCAATAGAAATTTTGCAGAGAAATTAATAACTTAGATGTTGTTATGAAATGAGAAAAGCAACATGGATGCCCTTGAAGGATCCTGACCATTTCTCCCTTTGTGCATCATCTGCTCCTTGTTCATGAATAGATTCTAGGAAAGCCATTCTTTGATTTATCTGCTATCTGGCTTACCCTATTAAGAGAAGTGTTATCAAAAGCAAAGGAGATTATGTAGCTGTGTTACATGGGCCTGCTGTCTTGCATGCCTGCAGGAGACATGGATGGTTAAGATTTCACTTTGGGTTTTTTTTGGAACAGAGCCTAAGACCTCAACCCAAAGTGATTATGGTTGATTTCTATGAGATCACTGGATTTAGGAAGCCCATACTTCCTCAGCTGTGCTTATTTCAGAGACTTCAGATGCAAAAACAACGGAGAAATTTTCCCTTGAAATAAGGGAATGAAACAGGGATGAACAAATTATCTTTAAAAAAGAATTTTTGAATAGCAATATCTCATTTGCTTCTAATAAATTAACCTGATCTTAAACCCCCTTTTCTGCATTGCTGAAACTAGCAGTTGTGTTTGCCAGTTGTTCTACTGTCAAAACTGAACTCTGCAGTCAGTCTGATGCTCAGTAATGAATGCAAATAGTGATGTGGGTACTTACCTCCAACTTCTGTGCTTAAAAAAAATCTAATTAGAAGGATTACAGGAATTGAAACAAAACTTGGGAAGTATATATTAACTTTTTTTTTTTCAGCTGAAGAAAGATAGAATTATAATCTACTATTTTGATCTGAAGCTTTCTAGGGTTTATTAGAAAACTCTTGTGTTACACTCAGGAAATCTTACAGGAATTATAAAAAGTGCTGAACTCTGATCAGCAAATGCAATTTGTAGCTCACTTCATGCAGTTTTTCTGTTTTACCTTTTGGAAAGTAAAATCAATTTCAGATTAATTTTAACAGGGAAGGGTTGAAATGTAAGTCAGCATTTGCTCATGTTTCTACTGTGTTGCTGGGAAGACAAAGAATTGTGATAGATATTATCAATAGCAGTGCTAGACTCAAAGTAAAATTGGCAAACTCAGTTAAACACTTTCTTGCCTTGCCCTGGCAGACTTAACAAAAAACTAAATTTTAAGTTATCAGTGCACAAACCCAAAATTTATGATGAGATTTAGTAGTTTTCCCCCTACTTGTCACCATGTTGCAAAAAAGCCCAAAAACATAAGCTATTATTGCTTTTGCTGTGTTAGAGGTTCCATTTTGAAATCTGGAACAGGGTTTTTTATAGTTTGAAAATGTGTTTGCTGTAAGTCAGTACAGCATAATTGAAGCAATAAGGGATTTTGTTCTTATCCACAATCTTTGAGATATATTTAATAATCCTTTATAATAATTTTTCTGCTATGCTGAATTATATGTTGATTCTTTTTTACAGTAGCTTCATTGCAGAATTCCAGAAGGAAAACAGGCTTTTAGATGTCAACCCAAAACTCTTTACCATTTTGAATACAGTATTACGTATAATTCTGTGAAGACCTAGTCATACATCACTTGATTTCAATGGAACAGCTCTTACTGACTTTACTGAGAGCTGGCTGAGGCTCAGATTGAACTGTTGCCATGCTATCAAAAGCATAATAAGCATTTTGATTCAGTTTGAAATCTCTTTCATGGTCTTTTATTTTAGCTCAGTAGCACATACAGTCCTGCTCCACCTAGTAATATGTAAGGTACTGCAAACCCAGACTGGAGCTTTCAGGGAGACACTTTAGAATTGATTTTAAAAGTAAAAAGTAGTTAATTTTTTTTTTTTTTAATTGCAAATTTTGATGATGGAGCTATTGCAGATGCTGTGTTATATAGAGGGGGAGTCTGGAAGATAAGTTTATGGCTCTGGTTGCACACACTCCTTTGGCCAAAGTTGTAGAGGTTAACGGCTGTGCTGCATGCAGAAGTCTCTGATCATTGATTTTTAGTGGCTGCTGTTACAGAAAGTAAGAGTGGCATTTAAGAGTGACAAAGCACCTTATTAAAGTTAATGCCTTTGATTTGCTTCAAATCATCCACAGTCCATGTGGACCTGCCATAATTTATAACTTGCTTGGTCACAGCAATAAGTCTGAAAACTGTCATGTAATCTGCATCAATGCTTGTGCACAAGAGAAATTAGACATATTGCTTACTAAAGTTTGTATCGTGGCATTTATCTCCCTTTGCTCAGAAGGTTGCCTTCAGCTTAATTGGCGTGTCTTATTATTTATATTGCTAGGAAAAAAAAGGATTAAATACAGGAGAGAAATATAACAGAGGTTGTGCTTCATACGATAAATAAAAATCTATTTCTGTTTGTTTTTAAACATGATAGATGTGGCTAGGTTTTTCAGTCTTCCCTGCCTCACCCCCCAAAGTCTTCAGCCTCCTGAGGATAATCTTAATAGGATAAAGTGGCCTTTGAAAAGCAATTAGCAAGATTCCTATGAACTGGTCCATGCCATGTGCCATGCTCAAACCCCTCCTGATTAATGCTCATCTTAATTCCATTTCTTGGGATTTATTTACTCATTTCACATATAATGTGTTTAGTTCCTTTAACTCTGCTCTGTGATTTGAAAGCATATTGCTGTATTTCAGCTTCACGTATAGCTGTGCTTCTGCTTTTTGCTCTTGAGAGCAGATGGCAGTCTGCATGCAGGCTGGTCACTCATACACTTCTGCTGCCCTGCAGCCAGGAAGGTGAGGCCCAACAATCCAGGACTACTTTTCACTAACATGGACTAACTAATGAGCTTGATTGCTTCAAGTTCAGGGTAGTTTGAGATAGGTTTCTTAGGTAGACACAAAATGATTTCCAGCATAGGGGCAAGAGAATTGTATGGCACTCTGAATACTCAGTGTGTCTGAAGGTACTTTGAACTGGGATCCCTAGTAATCAAAACACAAAAATCGCTATTTGTATTAGATTTTTCATAAGAATCTGATGCAGCAGCAACATATAGGTTATCTAGCAATGGAAAGGGGAGCTTAGATCACACTCAATGCAATGTCTGATCAATACCAATTATTAATATTGTAACAATGTTTATGGGAAATGGGACCATTGAGGAAGACACTGGGTTTCTTAGGATGAAACTTAGCTTCTTTAGCAACCTTGTGTTGGCTCTCTTGATTATATTCTAGAGGATCATGTTTCCGAGAAGGCATACAGCTTCCATTGTAACAAGCTCTGTGGGAGGCTGCTCTTTCTTAATATGTACTGTGTGTGCTATACTCATGAAATTTTTTTTTTTAAACTTTCCTATGAAATTACAACATTTGTCTCTCATTATCCAGTCTCCATCCATGGCCAAATTTTGAGAATTCCAGGAAAAGCCAGAATCCTTTTAAGTGTCTTCCGGCAGATACTATTCAGATAGTTAAATAATAATGCTCCATTAATGTACTCATTTCACTGAACTCATTTCGTATGCTTTTGAGAACACCTTTTGTGAGCTGCACTTCTTTGTTTTATGTTTATTTTGTTCCTCAGAAATTAGTGCAATGGGATAAGCAAGGTCCCTACAACCTAACAGCTTCCTCAAATGCTTCAAGAATCAGCCCACCTACAAACCAGAAATAAGCAAACAAACAGATCTGACCAGAAGGTTTCAGCAAGCGGCATGTCTCTCTTGTTCTAAAATTAAATGTGATACAGAAGCTGTCCCAAAACAGCCTGTCTGGGGGGAACAGAGAAGGAACATCCATTACTGAAATTACATCCTATTTACACCACATACAAGCATCCTGTAGCTAGTAAATAATTCTAACTGCTTTAAGTAATATGACCTTTGAGGCAGGGAATATCTTCCTACATCTGTTTTCAGTTAGTAAGAATCTTAGTGTATCACTTCTTTAAATAAATGGGGATTTGTACATCTTCCAGGCTTTACAGTACTTTATAAAATGTTAAAAACATTAAAATAATTCAATATGTTCTTGAAAAATAAATATGGATAGGGCACTTGAGGCTTGGGAGTTTTGAGCTGGGATGTTTCCCAGGGTTGTTTGTGGCACTTTGTCCTGTGCACTGGCTGTTTCTGCCAAGCTGGGAATTTAATGCTGAAGGGACCTTTACACCCAAATGGTCACTTAGAGCCCGTTATACTAAATAGGTATGGGTCACATCTGAACTGTGCTGAGTTGTTGTCAGCATCTGCTGTCTTACTCCTTTATGGGCTCTTTCAAGATCTTTGCAGTGTTTTCTACCTGCACGTGCTTTTCTTTAGGTGGTTTCTCTGTGTATTGATCTTTAGCCATATGCCTTTGTAACCAACTATGGCCTGGGCTGCATTGTCATCAGCGTGACCAGCAGGCCAAGGGAAGGGATTCTGCTCCACTCTACACCTCTACTGCCTGAGGGGTGCTTAATGGCACTAGGGCCAGCTGGCACTGAACTGCCTGTATGCATACCATTAAATACTTACTCTCAAAACCAGGGTGGCTGCATGCAAGCTGCTTACTGTGTGTGATACTTGACTTATGCATGCTCTCAAACTAGCTCTGAGAATGTATGCCAGCAGGATGCAACAGAGAAGCGCAAACAGAAAATAAAAGGAGTGTACTAAATGGTGTTACAAGTTTGGGTGTAGCATTTACCAAATGTAGCATTTCTCTATCGAGGACTAAATAGGGAAGGAAAAATTTAATAGTAAGAACTGAAAAAAATGCATAACATTACTGGAAATGCATATGGTTTTATCAAATTAAGACCTTAGAAAAATCAGTGCTTTTCCTTGGCCCTGCTTATTGCACAATGTACATAAGCACTCCCAGTTAAGTCACCAGGCTGCTAGCAAACTTATGCAAGCACTCATGAGGAAAGCATATGTTTATGTGGAGTGCTGACTGGAAGTTTAGCTAATGATCTATGCAGCTCTGGGCTCCATACACAGATCATGAAACATTTATTTCCAATAATTAACTGTTTTGTAGTTTTGGAGGTTTTATTTTTTTTGTTTCTTTTTGGGTTTTTTTTTTTAATCTTGCTCAGGCATATTGACAAATATGGCTTTTTGCTCTACTTCTAGAGAAAGTTGCAGCTGCAAAGGTTCCTTGAGCCACGTCAATCATTTACAGATGTTCTTTGACAAGAAAAATTAAATAGAATTTCTTTATTCCAATAAATTACAGAAAAATGTTAGATACACTCATCTCTAAAAAATGTGTGCTGTGGTCACAATGCATCAAATACTGCTAGTAACATGATGACCTTTTAAAAGAAAACATGTTATGCTGTAGCTGTCTTAATATTATAACTGTGGAATGCTGGTGAACAAAAGTCAAGCTCTTAAACACTGGGAGAAATTGAATGAAAATAATGTGTTTTGCTTTGCCTGATATTGCTGTTCTGATAGGTACATTCTTCTATTTTTTTCCAAATTTAAGTCATGCTTTTCTTGAAATTATTAAACATAGAGATAGATCCAATACAATATAACATTTTGGAAAGTCAAATCCTACTGAGTTTTGATGATTTGGATCAAAATCCCAATGAGCAAAAGCTATTGCTCAATAGCAAAGATGAGCAGAACTGCTGGGGAAGAAATACAGGGTCATTGGACAAGTTCTTCATGGCAAGACCATCAGGAAACGATGAACACATACCAGTCTAGAGACCCAGGCATTTGGTCAGAATCAAGAAAACTTCTGTATATTCCCCAGCAGAGATACACTTCCTGTGGGAGAGTTATTTGTCACAAGATCCTCAAAAGGTGTTAAAGTATTTTTTGATGATCTGCAAGTGAGTGTTCATTATGTCCATCATATAAATGTGGAATCAGAACTTTCTTTGAAAATGTATTATGTGATTGCTTAAACTCACATTTACAAGTGATTTGGGTGCTATGATAGAAACGTTGAAGAAGAATATTAAATATTTGCAGGTGTTTAGTAGATTCCAGTCATTTTCCAGGTATTTGATGGAGAAGTAGGACTTACTTTCTAAGTCCATTGTTCTGATGCCTTTTCTACCACCTTATTCACAAGGAAAATATTTCTTCTTTCTTCTATTATTTTTTCTTTTATTCCTTTTCTTTCCAATTTCTCTTTATTCTCTGCAGAATAGCATAAAAAGCTTCTTTCAATTTGGCTACCTATGCCCTATTAGGATGGGTGCAGAGAAATGGACCTAGTCTGAAACACTTTTGAGCTATACTTAAGAGGAGAAACTACGCTACATGGTGTGGCAATGACATAACTATGGACTATTTTAATTATTTTCATTGGGGGTGGTTGGGAGAATACAGTAGGTGCTTGATGTCACTGCTTCTCTAAACATTGAGGTATGATCCCAGTGAATCTCAGCTCCAGACTGTGAGGTGATGATTATAGTAAGGAGCAGATGCATACAATTTTGTACTTGTGGAGCTGACAGTAATTTCCCATGCCTTGGTGTGTGTCTGGTGGAATGCTCTGTGCAGAGCCAGCAAGAAGGCAGCATTGCTAACAGTAAGCAGCATGTCTTCTGTTGTCACACCATTTGTGAGGGGGCTCTGAGGCAGCGTAGGTAATGCAAGATTGTGTTGTGTTTGAGTTAAATAATCATCTCATGCTGTTATAATTTTCCTGGGTTTCCCACTATATAAACAACTTTTGGGTAGCTTGTTAATCAGCTCCTACTTTGGTGTTGCTAATTACATGAAGAATAATTAAAAACTGACAAAAAATGAAGTTTCAAGGCTGATATCAGATAAGTGGAAAGGTTCTAAAATACTGTGTTTATCTCCTTGCAAGATAAAGCTTTTTTAGAGGACTTTCAAACTGGAGGATTGAAGGGGGCATTTTGTTTGTAATGTGTACCCATCACTGCATATTTGGTTTCACTTTAATTGCCATTCTTGTTGGCTATTAACAAAACCCACCAGACTCTGCAGAGGATTACACTAATTTACGTGTAATGAACAATGTTGTGTGAAACATATTGCTGAATATAATTCATGCAGTGTTTGAAGATTCAGACCAAAGTCATGCTTAGAATATTATTTGTTTCTTTCTCCCAACACAGACTAATTAACAGCAGTGTTTTGCCACTGTAGTCAGTAGGAGATGTTGAATTGTCTCCTCTGAGAACAGGGGCCTTTACTGTTGCTGCTTCCTTGAAAAGGCTCCCAATATCTCATCCAGTTTTGTCTGTCTGGAGGAGACCTAATTTGAAATTAACCTGCTCTCCAGAGCCCTTTTCAAATTAACAGCCCTCAAGCCTCTTAAGTCTCCTGAGTGAACGCTTAATTTTAAGATACAAATGAAGCATCCCAGCATCACTTAGATCTTGTTGCCCTAGTAGTTCTATGGACTTTATGGTAGCTGGTAGAGAGACCAGATTTACGACTTCTATTACCAATATTGTGCATCAAAGCTATTGTTTGTGTGCCTGGCAGTTGATTTGAGCACATATGGCAAAGCCAGCATACCCCAGGCATGTCAGGCAGGTTTCTGCTTGTGCTTTCAGCAGTCAGAAACACTACATGTTCAAGGCAGTTGATCTCTGCCTGTTGAGAATACTTTGCATGTGAGTAGTATGTGAGTAGCCTTACTGATGAACTGGTTAACTTGCCTGGGATACACGGCATGCATGGCAGGTCCTTACCTGTATAATGACTAAATTGAAATGCTCGTAGTATTGTTTTTAAACTGATCTGTATTTGTAAGGTTAAGGTTAGTTAACTGGAAATAGCTGCAGTATAGAATCAATGTAATGAATACATTAAACACTGTAATTCTTGGTCTATCAATAAACTGAATATGTTGACAAAACCCCACTAATTACAAATGGACAAAGTTTAAGTGTCTTTTCTCCTTTCATGGGTCTGTTCTTAAGTTCTCAAAAGTCAGCCTCTTTCTGGAGAATTCTCTATCCTTCCATTGCATAAATTTGGCAGGATTAGTCTCTAAACCAGTATTTAATTTGTAATCCTTGTAAATTAAAGTCATCTTCTGTGGATGACTGCATTGTTTGTATTTGTTCCTTCTTTATTAATTCATGGTGTAAAACTCTTTTACAAAAAGACTTTTAGAAATCTTACTACAAGATAAACTGCTGTTGCTGTTTTGGCTTTTTGATCAAAAAATGTGTTTGTTACCCATCTGCAAATCAACTAGTGAAGTGTTCAGATTTCTTTATTTATTTATTTAATCTCTATTGGAAGTTCAGAAGACGTTTTGGGACGTCCATTTGTTCTATAACTTCTGCCAGATGTTTGCCATCTATGTTAGTGGTGGGCATCTCTCAGTATGAAGATACAGACTCGAGGTAAGCAAAACTGAAGATGAAGATTTTGTAAGACTTTTCTCTCTAAATTGGCACTTTATTTCAAGAGATGTAGGGAAGAACTGCTGGCACTATTAGAAGTCATGGAATATGTTATAAAATTCCAAAGTCTCCAAGACTGTTTTTATCCATTTTTCTTTTATTTTGAAGACAAAGTTGTTATCTGTCAGGCTAAAGCTGAGTTCTGCTCTAAAACCTAATGTTGAGAGTGCTGGCCATTTTAAGTGAGAAAAATTAGAATAAGCAGAAGCTCATAAATGTGCTTTTAGTCCAGAGTTGTGGTATTTTTCCATCAACACTGTCTCTCTTGTCTATCTACTTAATTATGATTTATATTCATTTAAAATACCCAGTTGATTAGAGAAGTTATTACTGTATATCAGGAAATTTTATTTTTATGTATATTGTAAAACTTTCAAAATTGATTTCCTCTCTTGAAAAGTAAATTAATTTCTTCTGTCTTCCTCGTGTAATGGGATGTTGATCACACATATGAGGATTTAGAATTGTACATTTCTAAATTTCAGCTCACAATACCTGCCACCCTCCCCTCTGAGTCTGTGAATAGTAGTGTAAATGGTAGTGATTATAAAAACCTCAACTAAATAACAAACTTAACACCTTCCCTCCTCTGCTCCCAAGTCAAACATCAACATTTACAGTTTTGTTAAGAAACAATTCTATGAAGTATTCCTAAAATATTTATGATTATAGATTGTGATTATTAGCACACCTTACTGGATTTATTATAAAGGGGAAAATAAGCATAGGAACAGTTAAGGTTGCCTAAGCATTTGTGTTCAACTTAACTTAGTAGTTTTCTTAACTTCTCACATCTGAGGCATTTTTCCTCTGTTGTCTGTATTTTTTTTGAGTTTGCATTTTATTTTATCTCAAAAAACAAAGCCCAAACCAAAAGGATCAAAACACTCTTCAACTTAAAAAAGAAAACAGGTATTTTTATATGCAGCAGGAATAAAAATGCCCATTTTTTTCTGTAGAAGCTAATCTTCTATAGCTTACAGTTCAATGAGTGTAGGAGGACAGCTCAAATTCAGTAATGCAGTATTATTGTTAAGAAATGTTTTTATTTGGGTGAAAGCTGCTTTTTATTTGGCAAGGATAGAGAACTTTGTATAAATAAATAAAAATGCATAGAGTGTGTTTGTGACTTGCTTTATTGGGCAGTAAGTTCTTCCAACAAAGGTGCAAAATGCCAAAGGTAAGTTTTAATGAAAACTCAGCTTTTATACCCTGTAAAAATGTTCTGTAATTGTATAGCTGCATCCTATTTGGCAGTGGAGCTTTCTTAGTTATGTTTTCTTTTAAGACCTCAGCGAAATTAGTGGTCATGAAATTAATTTATATTTGAGATGCCTTTTAGTTGTAGGAAAAAAGTTGCCTTCATGTTCCTGTGAAATCACTGTAAATAACTGTACTAAATTGTATTGAAAAGCTCCAGGATAGAGAAGACTGAGCATAAGGACAAAGGTCATATGTAATTTCTCCTCTGCAATTCAAGTGAGGCAATTTGACATTGCACAGTCAAATAAAAGGCATCTTTTGCAACAGAATAGTTGGAAGGTCAAAACCATTGTTTTGACTGCTTATTCCAAGTCTCACTTTGAATGGTGGTTTGTCTAGAGAGTCTATGCCTCCTCTTACTGATTCACCTGGGGAGCAGAGTGAAAGCTAATAAAAGGAAACACTCCAATATGTACAAATTGAGAGGTGTACTATATCTATGAAATTGCTTTTAAAACAGGTGCTGAATGATTTGCTCCTGACTCGACAGGTAAGACATCTACTGCTCTCATACAGCTTTCTTGGTATGCCATTTGTCTATTTGTAGGTTTTCCAGCATGTGCTGAAATTTGTTGTGATGAATGCTTTGGACTTTCACTTGAGAAAGAAGGTGTGTACATACAAGTGGAGCAACCTGCAAGGGACTCCAGAAGGAAAACAGACAATGCAAGTCTATGGAAGCACAGAGAAATCAGGCCAAAATACAGTATCTCTGAGTAATTTTCTTGATAAAACATTCTGTGTCAGAAACATGGAGTCTTCTGTCTGTGCTGCATGTCAAGTGTAATGGCAGAAATCAGCCCAGCTCAACCCACTACCAAGAACGGATGGGTTGAACAACAAATAAAGCAACATGCAGAAGCAAACTAAACAAGCCACATGTTGACTTATGTATCTTTGAGGTTACTGGATAGCAAGACGACGGACAAACTGCAGAAGCAGTGGAACTACTGCTAGATCATGCATTCATCTAGACCTAGAAAAGAAAGGAGGGTGGTGCAAAGAGCATGCTCTTTCCCTTTGTCTCTGAAAGACCAGTCAAAGAATATTGCCTGTAATACCTCTATTGCCTAGAATAGATAACAGTCTGGGGTACTGTCTCAGCAATTTGGGGAACAGATAAAACCAGTGATGGTTAATTGTTCTGGTTAATTGGTTAATTAATTATATTATTATTATTATTATATATTTCACTCTGTAAGGGAGTGAAAGACGTGTGACAGATATGAGAATCCAGCCATCATGGCACAGGAGAAATTGAAATGCCCAGTTCTGGGTGAACTTGTCAGGGGTCAGGGTCTTATTTTGCCTTAGGAGGAAGAAAGACATTTATAACATGTAGTGACTGAAGGACATTTCTAGTGGAGGATATTGATAAATGCTTTGTCAATGTGTCCAAACATTCAAATGACTGTGTATCTCAATAAGGATGCCAAACTTTCAGCTGTTCTATCTGCAACAAGGCCACTGTTTGAAATACCAAACTGCTGCCAGCTGGCCTCTGGCCTGTGGTTGCACAGAGCCCAGCAGCATTTGTCTGCAGAATTATCAGGCTTGAGAAGTATGATCTCTTAAGAATGCGTGACAAAATCTTTCTAAGGACAGTGTACAGATAAAGCATAGTTATCAAAATAGCCCACGTGATTCTTCAGGGTAAGCAAAGTTGGAAAACTTCTGGGACTTACATGGGAAATGTCCTATATTGCACAGTAACAGAGGGGAGTAGTCAGCTTTCTGAAGGAAAGAGTTCAGCCTGCAGTGAATGATACATAAATATGAAGGTTCATTAAACAATAGGAAAGAGTTCAGCCTGCAGTGAATGATACATAAATATGAAGGCTCATTAAACAATATTGTTTACTGTAGTGATAGGACAAGGGGTAACAGGTTAAAACTTAAACAGGGAAAGTTTAGATTGGATATAAGAAGGAAATTCTTTACTGTGAGGGTGGTGAGGCACTGGAATGGGCTGCCCAGGGAGGTTGTAAATGCTCCATCCCTGGTGGAGTTCAAGACCAGGTTGGATGAGGCCTTGGGTGATATGGTTTAGCGTGAGGTGTCCCGGCCCATGGCAGGGGGGTTGGAACTAGATGATCTTAAGGTCCTTTCCAACCCTAACTATTCTATGATTCTATGAATATGTGATGCATACAAACCTTTACAAGAGAGGTATTTATAAAATATTGAAGGGGGGAGCAGTAGAACAGATCTGGAGAAATAATAAAATTGAGAACCAAACTCGTAAGTTTCAGATTGGCGTATCTTTGTTTTAACAGTGATTCTTACCTTGTTTTTTTATACTTAATTGCTGTTTCCAGTGTATACTTAAGACAATTATATTCAGAGATTTACTTTTTTTATCTGCAAAAAGGGTTTAAATAAACACTGTGCATATTAAACAGTCACCACTGCCAGTTTTTGTCAAAACAGATGATTATGAGCATAGTACAACATGTTCTTCAGCTCACTTGCATTGGATTAGGAGCTTACTTTCTTTTCTTTTTATGTTTATTTTAAGATTCATTCTTTAATCCCATTTTCATGGAGTTAAAAGATTTTCTTTCTTGCAGCATTTTCTGGTTTCTCTGTCTGTCACCTTTGCTGGATATCTGAGCCACACTTTTAATATTTCTGCTTAGACTGTCTCTCAATAGTTCAAAGCTAAGCTACATATTTTAAATTGATCAAGGTTTCTGAAGCAATTATAATAACTGCTTTTGGAAGACAGTTGCAGTTTTCATTTTGATACTATATGAAAGTGTAAGTTTCTTCAAAGCTGCAAATGTAAGCCAGTAAAAGGCAGTTGGTAATTATTCTCTAATAAACATAGTAGGGAGTACATGAAAAACCTTAGGGGACATATATATTGCCTGCAGAGTGATTAATAAAATCTCAGAACACTTAAAAGAAGATTCAGCCTGAAAATAAATGTGCATTTATCTATGTATTTGAGTCCACTGAAAATTAACAGGTCTGTTGTGATCGAATTTGCTTTTTGTTTACTAACTCTCCCTTGCTTGCTATCTTTCAACAGACTATTGCACTGCAGGGGGAAATTGTTATTATTTATGAAGTCTTTATTTCACTTATAAAATCCTTTAAGCTTCAAATATCTCGTTTCTTTCAATCCAAAATAATTAAAGTTTTGATATCCTAATTCTTTCTTTTAATTTGTTTTGCTTGTAAACATTTGAGCATAGGTAAAACTTAATGAATTTCCATGCAATAGCCAAACTACTCACAACTGGCAAAACCTCTATGTTTGTGACCAATTTGTACAGCATTAAGTCTCCATTTTTTTCTGCTACATTAGTATCTTTTCTGAACACCTCTTGCTGAATTGAAGGTGTTTATTGAAAGACACAAGTAGAAGAGGTAAAAGCATGACAGCTGGAATCCTTGAGAAAAGAACAGAGAAACTATTGTAGGAGAGTTATATCCATGGTTGCTACAAGCGGTTTGATTTTTCAAGGCTAAGGCCAGGTTCAAAAGAGAAGGTTAACCAAAACTGGACCCTGAGGATGGCAGAAAGGGAGAGGGAATTTACGTGAGCTAAGTAGTTTTGTTCAGGGATGGTAAAATACCTGATAAGCATGCAACGTTACAATGTCAAAGAAACTTGCACACTGCATTTAGCAGTCTTGTAAACCAGAGATGAAGGTAATTGGATTAGGAGAAATGCATTCCAAATGCTAGAAAATACTGAGCGAAAGGAAAAAAGAAATAAATAACCAAACCCCCAAATTCTGTCAGTTTTAGGTTTCTCTATGGATGGAAGAATAACAGTTTTGCTTTGAAGTATTTATTTCTGTGATATTCATAAACATAGGGTGTCGTGACTTTCTGAACACAGAATTGTTAAAAATCCTCAAATCTGGTTGTTACTGTCCAAGGACCAGACTGTGGAGTACTTGCTTAAAAGAGGTGAAAGACTAAAACTGCAGTTTTACCTTCAGCCTCTGATGAAATTGGAAGTTGTGTTTCGACATTTGAAACTGAATCATTGTGGTTTTGTCATTTAAATCCAACTTCTTCGTCTAGCAGTTTGCCATATTTTCATATGAAAGCTCTTTTATGACCTGCCCCATTGTTTGCTGTAGTCTACCTTGCCACTGAGCCTCCATGTTGTACCCTTTCGTAAGATACTACAACACCTACACTAAAATTGTGATAAATTGTGAGAGGTGGTATTTTTTTAAAGGCTGCTAAATGTCTTCCAGTTGAGACGTAAGCTTTCAGGTGCTGCTGGTTCTCTCAATTTCTGCAGCTGAAAGCATAGGTAGAGTTTAGCCATTGCTACTGAAATTAAAGCAGACAAAACACGTGCACAGATGCATAGATTCAAGCCAGCCTTCTCTAGCATTTCAGATACCCGAGTTGCACCAGGACTCTAGAAAGCAATTGTGTTATCAATGGAGATAAAACAAGTGCCATCAGAGAGTGGTTTTAACCTTCCTGAGATCCATAAAGTTGTCATCTCTGGAGGAGACACATCCATCCACTGACTGTGGAGTGACCATAAGCTGTCTCAGCCCCTGTTGGAGGTGTTTTATAAGCCTGAATTAAGTGGAAGAAGTCTATATTTTGGTGCATTTTCTTTGGTTACTTTTCTGATTCTCATTAGGAGAGTGCATTTCCCCAGCGTTTCAAGCTGGATTGCACTGGTTTCTTAAAAGAATGAACGCTGACTGAACTGTGGGTGCTTTCTTCCTGGGGAAAGAAACATTTAAGGCTGTTAAACACAGCTGGTAGAGCTAGGTATAAACTGGTGTTTGGTAATATACCATAAATCATGCTGTCCCCAAGACAGTAAAAATTGCACACCATGGCCTGCACCCAGCAAGTGTCTGCTGTTTTCCCTTTTTAATGCAGACCATCCCCTTATGAAAAACAATGTAGTTTAACATGTACTGATGCTCTTGCACCATGCCAAGTGTGCTGGTATGAAAATCAATGCAACAAGCACACCACCACCTTTCATACTCTGGTTTCTGTAGTTGCTCTGTGAGCTAGATAACCAGTTGAAAATTGCTGCACACTGTTTAGCTTTTGTGATTTTATTTTATTTTTACAAATAACTAGCATTTTAAAATAAACTGATAAAAAGCCTGCTCCTTGCTGATATGGTAGTCACATTTGTTATTGCATTGTATGTTAGGTGGGGGAGAGAGTTCTGTTACTAATGGTTTCAGTCATGACTAATGCTATGTGCCAACAACAGAGATACAGATTCAAATTTAAATAAACTACCCAGGCAGTGTTTTACAGGATGTGCTTCTTGTTGGCAATTTGTTGTTCCTGACAGCATAGGTTCCTCAGGCTGTTGTTACACCAGCCACTGGGATTAGAACACACACAGGGTGAGCTCATAAATGTTTCAAAACTGCTACAATGGAACAGCAGAATTCTAAACTATGAGATTTTTTAAAATCTAATCAGATATTCTTTCGGAAGTGTTTAATTTAAAATAAGCCAGATTTGGTGGAGTTTGATTTTATTTTTAATGCAGCATTGATGTTAATACCTCAGCATACAGAATTCTAATGAGAGAGCCTTGGTGTAATGATGCAACATTATGTTACCAAGCCATTTTTCTGTGTTAGATCTGAAACATTTTATTAACCCAGGTAAACAAACCTGGGAAGCATTCTCAAAGAACTGAGCACTTTTGACTACTTTCTGGTAACAAAAGCTGTGACTTTGTCATCAGTTCAAAATAGCTCTGAAAGGCGTGTGGGTAATTAGGTCAGATTTTACATAAATAGTCGCTTTTACACACAAATTTTCTCATATAATCAGAGTCCTGCTTCAGGTAAGTCATATTGCCTACATATCTTTCAGAAAACTTATGACAAATATTATCTTATAGCCATGGCGCTCTTGGACTATTAGCAGGATGAAATTTCAATCATAGAATCATAGAATAATTAGGGATGGAAAGGATATGAAGATCATCTAGTTCCAATCCCCCTGCCATGGGCAGGGACACCTTACGCTAAATCATATCACCCAAGGCCTCGTCCAACCTGGTCTTGAACACTGCCAGGGATGGAGCATTCACAACCTCCCTGGGCAACCCATTCCAGTGCCTCACCACCCTAACAGGAAAGAACTTCCTCCTTATATCCAAACTAAACTTCCCCTGTTTGAGTTTTAACCCATTACCCCTTGTCCTATCACAACAGTCCCTAATGAGGAGCCCCTCCCCAGCATCCCTATAGGCCCCCTTCAGATACTGGAAGGTTGCTATGAGGTCTCCACGCAGCCTTCTCTTCTCCAGGCTGAACAGCTCCAACTTTCTCAGCCTCTCTTCATACAAGAGGTGCTCCAGTCCTCTGATCATCCTCGTGGCCCTTCTCTGGACTTGTTCCAACAGTTCCATGTCTTTTTTATGTTGAGGACACCAGAACGGCACACAATGCTCCAGGTGAGGTCTCACAAGAACAGAGTAGAGGGGCAGGATCACCTCCTTCGACCTGCTGGTCACGCTCCTTTTGATGCAGCCCAGGATACGGTTGGCTTTCTGGGCTGCAAGCGCACACTGCCTGCCCATGTTCATTTTCTCATCGACCAACACCCCCAAGTCCTTCTCAGCAGGGCTGCTCTGAATCTCTTCTCTGCCCAACCTGTAGCTGTGCCTGGGATTGCTCCGACCCAGGTGTAGGACCTTGCACTTGGCATGGTTAAACTTCATGAGGTTGGCATCACAAGTGTGTCAAGGTCCCTCTGGATGGCATTCCTTCCCTCCAGGGCATCAACCGAACCATACAGCTTGGTGTCATCAGCAAACTTGCTGAGGGTGCACTCAATCCCACTGTCCATGTCAGCAATGAAGATGTTGAACAAGATCGATCCCAACCCCGATCCCTGAGGGACACCACTCATTACTGGTCTCCAGCCGGATATTGAGCCTTTGATCACAACAGTTTGTGTGCAGCCATCCAGACAGTTCTTTATCCACCGAGTGGTCCATCCATCAAATTGATGTCTCTCCAATTTAGAGATAAGGATGTCATGTGGGACAGTGTCAAATGCTTTACACAAGTCCAGGTAAATGACATCTACTGCTCTACCCCTGTCCATCAGTTCTGTAGCCCCATCATAGAAGGCCACCAATTTGATCAGGCAGGATTTCCCCTTAGTGAAGCCATGCTGGCTGTCACCAAGCACCTTGTTGTTTTTCATGTGCCTTAGCATGCCTTTCCAGGAGAATCTGCTCCAGGATTTTGCCAGGCACAGAGGTGAGACTGACTGGGCTGTAGTTCCCTGGGTCATCCATTTTCCCCTTCTTGAAAATGGGGGTTATATTTCCCTTTTTCCAGTTGCCAGGAACTTCACCTGACTGCCATGATTTTTCAAATATGATGGAGAGTGGCTTAGCAACTTCATTTGCCATCTCCTTCAGGACCCGTGGATGGATTTCATCAGTTGACATGGACTTGCACATGTTCAGATTTTTAAGATGGTCTCGAACCAGATCCTCTCCTACCGTGGGCCCAAGGTCTTCATTCTCACAGTCCCTGCCTCTGCCTTCCAAGAGTTGGGTGGTGTGGTCAGAGCCTTTTCCAGTGAAGACCGAGGCAAAGAAGTCATTCAGAACCTCAGCCTTCTCCAAATCCTGTGTAGCCAGTTCTCCCAATAGCTTCCAGAGAGGACCCACGTTGTCCCTAGTCTGTCTTTTATTCACTACGTATCTACTGAATACCTTCTTGTTATCTTTCACATCCCTAGCCAAATTTACTTCTAACTGGGCCTTAGCTTTCCTATCCTGGTCCCTAGCTTCCAGGACAACATCCCTGTACTCTTCCCAGGCTGCCTGTCCTTGTTTCCACCTTTTATAAGCCTCTTTTTTCAATTGAATTTTCCTCAACATCTCCTTATCCATCCAAGGAGGTCTCCTGGCCCTCCTGCTGCACTTCCTTCTAGTTGGGACCCAACACTCCTGAGCTTGTAGCAGGTGATCCTCAAATCTCACCCAACAGTCTTGGGGCCCTCCTTCCCTCTAGGGCTATATCCCATGAAACCTTACTAAGCAGGTTCCTGAAGAGGCCAAAGTCTGCTCTCTTGCGGTCCAGGGCAGTGAGCTTGCTGCACGCTCTTCTCACTGTCCTGAGGATCTCAAATTTGACCACCTCATGATCGTTGCATCCAAGGCTGCCCTGGAGCATCACATTTCCAATGAGCCCTTCCCTGTTGGTGAGTACGAGGTCAAGCACGGCACCTCTCCTTGTTGGCTCCTCTGTTGCAGAAGGAAGTTGTCTTCCACACAACTGAGGAACCTGCTGGATTGCTTGTGCCGGGCAGTACCACCCCTTCAACAGGTATCAGGGTGGTTGAAGTCCCCCACGATAACAAGGGCCTGGGAGCATGAGGCTGTTCCTGTCTGTCTATAGAGTGTTTTATCCACAGAATTCTCTTGACTAGGTGGTCTGTAATAGATCGCCACGGTAATGTCTCCCATCGCTGTTCTCCCGTTAACCCTGACCCACAAACTCTGTTGACTGCTCACCTGTCCCCAGAGCTCCATACTCTCCAGCCTATCCCTAACATAAATAGTAACTCCCTGTCCCCATCTGCCAGGCCTGTCTTTTCTAAAAAGCCTGTAACCTTCCATTCCAACACTCCAGTCATAGGAGCTATCGCACCATGTTTCTGTGATGCCTATTATATCATATCCCCATAGACGTTGTCATGGTTTAAGCTTAGCCTTTTTAGGGTCTTCCTCTTTATCCTTGAGGATTGAATAAAAGACAATCTGAGGTCCAGAGCGCCTAACCACCTCTCCCAGGGCTCTGTAGTCCTTCTTCATGCTCTCCAGGCTGCTGCTGTCTGTATCACTGGCGCCCACATGTATCACTAGAAGTGGGTAATAGTCCGTGGGACTTACTAGAGCAGGCAACCTCTCTGCAACATCCCTGATCCGTGCCCCTGGTAGGCAACACACTTCCCTTGAGACTGGGTCAGGCTGGCAGACGAGTGCTTTTGTCCCTTTCAAAGCAGAGTCCCCTGCCACTACGACCCGCTGCTTTTTCCTGTCAGCACCAGTAGAGATCTTCTTCACCAGTGCACCAGCTGGTTGTTCCTCTTGCGCGTGCGTTTCCTCATCAGCCCCCTGCAGGACAGCAGAGGAGTTATGGGTGGGGACAAGGGAGTTAGGAGGGAGCCCCTTCCTCTTAATTGTCCTCTTCCTCTTTTTTATTTTTTTTTATTTTTTTGGTTGCTATTTCCCAGCTCCCTGGGTTAACGGCCTCCTTCTTTCCTACATGAACTACAATGGACTCTTGAGGCCCCTGCACAGTTTGGGCCTGGAGCAAGCAGTCCTGCTTCCTCTCAGTTTCCCTGACATCGTTTATCCTATTGACAGCATCCCGCAGCTCAGCCCCTGCTGCAGGAGGACCTCCACCCCGGAGCACCGAGTGCAGCCCTGCCCATTGTGCACCCTCCCGTCACCAGACCAGTGCAGGCACTCTCTACACCCCGAGCTCTGCGCTGCAGCCTCCCCTCTCATCGGCTCTGGGTGCCTACGCTGCTCACCGCCGGGGCAGAGCTCCCACACCGGGCCTTAACCATGAGCCCACTCCTCACCGTCCCGCGGCCACGGCCGCGCCGCGCTCCCTGGGGCAGGTCTTTACCCCCTCAGGGCTGGTGCCGCTCCTGCTGGCTCCCTGTGAGTCCCTGCTCGCCTCAGCTGAGCTGCCGGCTCCGGGGCAGGTCCTGTGGAGGACTTGAGGCTCCCTCGGTGGCTCTTGCTGTTCTGAGTTGAAGCTACTGGACGCTGATCTTCCCCGGCCCCCCCGCTCAGGTATTTAAGGCGTCCTCTCTCGAGCTGCTCGCCTCAGCAGTTGGCCGGCAATGGTCCAATTTTCAGGTGGAATCGTATTCTAATTAATATAATTAGAAGAAACAGATGATCTTTTGGCTTCACAAGCTAGTCTTCAGCTTTGAATCAGAGGTAGGATGATTCTTGCTCAAACAGATCTAGGAATAATTGTTTTCAGTTCGGTTTAGATTTGTTAACTTTGTAAAGTGCTGACTGATCACAAAAGTTTATCCATCTCTTGTACCACCTGTATTTATTATACCCAGGTGACCTGGATTATGATTTGGTGTGGTATGTGATAATACACAGAAATAGGCTAAAGCTTCTGTGTGCTGGATGCTATGTAAAGATAAATATAAATGCAGCTCCTGATTCAACTGTTTATAGCTGCCAGATGAGGTGTTGTTTTTCTTAGGCTGCTCCCTACACTCTATCAACTTTTCTTGTCCCCTAGAAATGAGGAAGCTAAGGCAAACCTGGAAAGCTACAGGACGAAAAGCTTTTAATGCTGCAGATCCATAAATCAGTAGATTTTGTGGGATTGTTCTCTTTGAGACAGACATGCTTAAAATGCTGCTTCACAGCATTGTTCGATTACTGTCGGCTTTCTTCAGCACACTACGGAAGCATTCATGATTTCTCACTGTATCTAACGACAAGGAAGCATGTTTTTAACTTTAGAACACTGGGTTTTATCAGTCTGACTTTATATTTTTTAACCGACATAAGTCTTCATTGCAAAATTAAGCATATGGAATGTGGCTGTTTGAAATGTACGCCTTTGGGGCCTTCACCTTTATCACACCGCTGCTTCACGAGCTCTCCTGACAGTTTCTCACAAACTCTTATAAAGTATACCCTATTTCCTTATCTTTCACTGGCAACACTTCGCAAGTGTCTGTCCACAAACTTTCAATTCCAGATCTCCAAATTAAAAACCATTCTAAGGAACATACAGGATAAACTGGTGGGGTTTTATCCCTCACATCAGCTCATGAAGTGAAATTAGGTAAAAGCTGAGTTTTTATGCAAAAATGAGGTCTTCATTTTTTATCTCTCCATTTATCTAAAATGTCAAATTTATCAGACATTAATGCTTTGTAGTAGCATAACATACAGTTTATCAATCTGGTTATGAATTCATTAAATCCTGTGATACTCCTGATGCAGCTGCTTACTTTAATGCCAAATATTATTGGTACAAAGTTTTTTCATTTACGAGTCAAATTTATGTTAGACTTGGTATTTTGGAATAGTAAAATGGTGTGTATTTGTTTCATGAGTATAGCTTTTTTTTTCCCATTTTTTTTTTAAACCATATAATTTTTTAATTAATAATCCAGTGTCTCATGGAACTAATACATTGTTAATGTGACTACTGCAAAATACCAAAAGCTTGTGATATTTACCACCCTGTTACACTCCTTTTTTTATAGAGATTCTGTATACTCCAGTTGGCAGAAAAAACCCACCCCGCTCTTTTTCAGATGGCATAAGTGAACCATATTGCTCTGGGATGCAAACTCTTATCAGTAATTATGAAGTTATGTTCTGATGTTAATCTGCTGGTTTAAAATTACTGAAAATATTTTTTTTTCTCATTGCTGCAGAATTACTGTTTTTCAGGTATCTTTCTCAAAAGAATCTGTATTAGAATGTTTTCTTAAAATATTTTTGCTTTTTATTCAGTATTTTCACTTCTGCCCATACAAAGGTTCAGGATAGAATGAGTCACTGCTTTAATTATTGTTTCATTTTTATAGCGATGAGAACTTATTTCGTAACAAACCCATTGCACTCCCAGTTCTGCAATTTTGAGCCCCTACGAAAACATGTTTTTGTAAGGCATATCCCTAGCTATTATAAAGTGGTGGTATTACACTGACAACTGGGCTGATTTTGGAGGTCTTGGATAATTCTTACACTGGCTTTCAACAGTAATTGTATTTGTAAAACTCTAATCCTGTTCTCCTGGGAAAAAAAATGGCAAAAGTCCAGTTATTTTCTGTAAAGTCAAGAATAAGGTGACAGCTAAGAATTAGGTAACAAGAATCTCCTGGTTCTTTGTGTGGCGATTCCCTTAATGTCATGTCTTGCACAAAGTTGTCTCTGAAATGATGCACTAAAATAGGTGCAAGTTCTTGCTTTCATTGTTACTCAAATTTGTTCCAGGGCTCGTTCAGAAGATCACTAAAGGAAAAGGGATTACGTGTTTCTGTCAGAGTTAGACTTTGGTAAAAGTTTCTTACTGTACTTTGACAGCCAGCCTGCCTGAGCTGACCAGAGCCACCTCCTGCACAGCTCCGTGTCTGAGCAGCCCCCATGAAGCCAGAGGGGACAGCTGGCCTTTTGGAGAGAGCATTTCAATACACTCTGAGTTCAGAATTAACTGCCAATAAACCCAGCTTGGGAGAGATCTATTCTTAGCCTTGGTTCAGTGTGAAAGTTTTAGCTCTTCCTAAGCCAGAATTTACCACTGAACATCTCTATCATAGTGTGGAGCAGGTGTTTTTAAATGACAGTTTGAACAAAAAGCAAATTCTACACCCTAAAACAAGTACCCCAATTGTGTGCAATTTTTATGTGCAAAGTCTTTGGTCTTCTCACCTTCTGGAAACTTGGATGTAAATATCTGTGGTTCTGCAATTGTGATAAAGTATTAGACCTAGGGAGCAATTCATCACCTAGTCATGATTTAATTCATTACAATCACTAAAGCAGAGCATAATATCCTTATGAGATCTCACAGATGAAGTGACAGTCCTCACCTTTTTCCTCGAAATAGTAACAGTGGCGAGCCTGTTATAGTATTACTCTTGATCTTAGAATCATAGAATCATAGAATAATTAGGGTTAGAAAGGACCTTAAGATCATCTAGTTCCAATCCCCCTGCCATGGGCAGGGACACCTTACGCTAAATTATATCACCCAAGGCCTTGTCCAACCTGGTCTTGAACACTGCCAGGGATGGAGCATTCACAACCTCCCTGGGCAACCCATTCCAGTGCCTCTCTACCCTAACAGGAAAGAATTTCCTCCTTATATCCAATCTAAACTTCCCCTGTTTAAGTTTTAACCCATTATCCCTTGTCCTGTCACTACAGTCCCTAATGAGGAGTCCCTCCCCAGCATCCCTATAGGCCCCCTTCAGATACTGGAAGGTTGCTATGAGGTCTCCACACAGCCTTCTCTTCTCCAGGCTGAACAGCTCCAACTTTGTCAGCCTCTCTTCATACAAGAGGTGCTCCAGTCCTCTGATCATCCTCATGGCCCTTTTCTGGACTTGTTCCAACAGTTCCATGTCCTTTTTATGTTGAGGACACCAGAACTGCACACAATGCTCCAGGTGAGGTCTCACAAGAGCAGAGTAGAGGGGCAGGATCACCTCCTTCGACCTGCTGGTCACGCTGCTTTTGATGCAGCCCAGGATACGGTTGGCTTTTGGGCTGCGAGCCCACACTGCCAGATCATGTTCATTTTCTCATCAACCAACACCCCCAAGTCCTTCTGGGCAGGGTTGCTCTGAATCTCTTCTCTGCCCAACCTGTAGCTGTGCCTGGGATTGCTCCGACCCAGGTGTAGGACCTTGCACTTGGCATGGTTAAACTTCATGAGGTTGGCATCAGCCCACTTCACAAGTGTGTCAAGGTCCCTCTGGATGGCATTCCTTCCCTCCAGCGTATCAACTGAACCACACAGCTTGGTGTCATCGGCAAACTTGCTGAGGGCGCACTCAATCCCACTGTCCATGTCAGCGACGAAGATGTTGAACAAGACCGGTCCCAACACCCATCCCTGAGGGACACCACTCGTTACTGGTCTTCAGCCGGACATTGAGCCATTGACCACAACTCTTTGTGTGCGGCCATCCAGACAGTTCTTTATCCACCGAGTGGTCCATCCATCAAATTGATGTCTCTCCAATTTAGAGACAAGGATGTCGTGTGGGACAGTGTTGAACGCTTTACACAAGTCCAGGTAGATGACATCAACTGCTCTACCCCTGTCCATCAGTTCTGTAGCCACCAAATTGTTCAGGCAGGATTTCCCCTTAATGAAGCCATGCTGGCTGTCACCAAGCACCTTGGTGTTTCTCATGTGCCTTAGGATGCCTTCCAGGAGAATCTGCTCCATGGTTTTGCCAGGCACAGAGGTGAGACTGACTGAGCTGTAGTTCCCTGGGTCATCCATTTTCCCCTTCTTGAAAATGGGGGTTATATTTCCCTTTTTCCAGTTATCAGGAACTTCACCTGACTGCCATGATTTTTCAAGTATGATGGAGAGTGGCTTAGCAACTTCATTTGCCATCTCCTTCAGGACCCGTGGATGGATTTCATCAGTTGACATGGACTTGCACATGTTCAGATTTTTAAGATGGTCTCGAACCAGATCCTCTCCTACAGTGGGCCCAAGATCTTCATTCTCACAGTCCCTGCCTCTGCCTTCCAAGAGTTGGGTGGTTTGGTCAGAGCCTTTTCCAGTGAAGACCGAGGCAAAGAAGTCATTAAGAACCTCAGCCTTCTCCAAATCCAGGGTAGCCAGTTCTCCTGAGAGCTTCCTGAGGGGGCCTACATTCTCCCTAGTCTGCTTTTTATTTGCTATGTACTTGTAGAATCCCTTCCTGTTATCTTTAATACCTCTAGCTAAGTTTAATTCTTACTATACAGTATCTAACACCTGCTCCTGCATAAGATATCTTTCTTTGTGGCTTTTGGTGATGAATGGCAGATTGCTATACAACATACAGACCAGAGCTTTTTTCACACACTGTTTTGAAAGTCTTATGCTTTCATGAATTTTGTTTTGTCTGGAAACAAGGTGTTACTCACTCAATTATATGGCCTAACAATACTAATGTAAGACAAAGCCAAAGTTACCTTAACTTCAGCGTGGAGCTACCTGAAATGCTTGTTTTCTTTGTGTCTCAGTGCAGACTTATGTTTTTGTGCACACTGAGTCCTAGCTGGAACAGTCACGTTAATTAATTGCTCATAACATAGAAGTTTATTAGTCAATAAACATCTTCTGCATGTAATTAAACCATAAAATGAAGTTGAGGGACTTAATAATCCCTAGATACAGGAATATTTGTGACTATACTGCAAATCATCGTTTTCTTTCCTACTGGATGATTACAAAAAGGGACATTCTGTCTCCTGCAAGGTAAAAACAATAGGGGGAAAAGCTCATTATCTCTTGCTCTGGAGCCCTTGTCTCCTGCTCACTTGTTCCACTGGTATCAATTAGGTTGGTGTCAAAAGGTCTTTATACTTAAGAAAATAAAACAATTCTCTTCTGCTCCACCCTGCAGAATCCGCAAACTTTCTGACATCTAGAAAGGGTAATAGAAAAGTTCTCTGAACTTCTCAAACATGTTTTCTTTATGCTCTCAGGTTATTTCTCAAAACTGTAAAACAAAAGTAAGGTTATCTACCTTTAGGTTTCAGAGTTGTTTTGTTTGAGGCATTTAAACACACCCGAAAGACAGGAAGCTGAGAAAAATCTTTCACCAAAGCTTTTTTTCCATACTTTTCAAAGTGCTTGTGTTAAAAGGTCTGCTATAATACCTACATTTAATAGATATTCAAGAAGAAGGAATAATCTGTAACAGATTACAAACAAAACTCCAACAAAGCTAACATAACTGTAATTTATTTTTCTGCAGGTAGTACCTTACTGTTCAGGTGTGTGCCTGAGAAAATTTATGAATCCATTTAAGGTAAAAAATGTATTTTCCCCCATCATTAGGCTCTCTTGTAAGAATGCCTTATTATAACTTTGGCAGCACAGCAGGATTTATAATATTGAATACATTGTGTCAACTCTCTTGTTTGCAGGAGGATAAAGTTCCATTATTCAGAGCTTTGCTTCAAATCCTTCCATTGTTGTACAATTAAATACAGACCATTTTTAGTACTAAACTCATACTTCAAGAAAATAAGCTTTCAAGATGAAGTGTATGGGGTTTATGTAATAGAGGTAATGTATGAGCTCATACTATGAATCACACCAAGCCAACGAGAACAGCAAGTGGCTGAGGAGTCAAGGCTGACCACAGTTTCTGTTCCTTTAGGCCCTTTATTCTTTGCCTTGGCTGAAGAGCATGTTGACTGTGTGGGAAGGGTTGGATTTTTACCCTCTTTCTGTATTTAATCATCACACTGAAAACAATGTAAGCCACATTTTATGATGTAAATAAGTGTTAGTGATGTGAGTTATTATTGCAGTATACTTGAGCTATTTACTCTAGCCTTGTGGAAATGTACATCTAATTCTGAGGGTATAGAGAAGACTTATAGGTCTTGATGTTTTCAATTTTTCTCTTTTAATTATTGAGAGCACAAATAAACATGGTATATGCCTGCAGGGCTTTTGGGTGCAGTCATGTGTCTCAGGAGGCGTGCAAGGATTTGGGTAGTGTATGAAGGAGATATGGGATTATTGATTGTACTCTTTTAAACTGGGATTAGTCACCTCAAAGGAAAATCTGTATATTCACTGATGTTTCTTCTTTGGTCTGATTTCTCTTTTTCTTCATCAGTAGATTAAGCAAGAGGATGAATCTTGAACAGGAATGGTCCATATCTCATCCAGAGCTGGAACATGTGTTTTTCCTTGCTCTCAGTTACTCAAACTCAAGTCAAACTGAAAACTCACAGTTTCATTTTGATCTATTTGAAGGTTATTCTCCTTGGACAATGGGCAGTCTACATAGTTGATGTTTTCTTGTCCATGTGGAATTTGCAGTCTTAATAACTATGACTTGGTCATGTGACATCAGAACACCAAATTTCTGGAAAACTCAAGGAATTTGAGTTTTTGTAAATATTTAAGTATTTTATTTTCCCACTGAGCTCCAGGAGCATTTTGATCACACTTTATTTCTTATGAATTGAAAATAAACAAGTTCTGAAACATTTGAGAAACTAGAAAAAGATATTCCAGCTGACAAGTTCTTTGCCTAATGTAAGTCCCAGAACTCAGGCCTAAAGCCCATCTGTCACCACATATAGTTAAAAACAAGCTTGGAAATAAGTAGACATTCACAGCACCATAATGAAGTACTGGAGTGCAGTAGGAAAAAGACAGTCTTCTGCATTGTGATTCTAGTGCTGTCTATTGTATAAGCATTGCTCATATTCAGTCCATAAAACCTTTTTCTTTTGTAGTAATTTCAAGTATATAACTTAGAGATTGTATCGTGATATGAATAAGCACTGGAAAATTTACTTCATACTATTTAATACTGCCATGATTTAATAAGTTAAATTCCTCTCACAGTTTAGACATACAAAAAATCATGCTGGTTTTCTTGAAGAAGGCTATTTGGTGAACTCTTACTGTTATTGGTTTTCTTCTACTAATGTTCTTGCTGCAAGGGAATTTGGACAATTGGAAGGCTTACAGATTGCTAGTATAGTAATAAAACAGATGTTCCTATAGATTTCAAAAAGTCTCCAGATTAAACTTTTTCCGTACTAGATCCCTAATGTGTTGGAGTTTGCAATTACATACAGCCAAACCTCCACTGCAGTTACGCGCTTCCAGCCTAAAGCTTTCTAACAAGTGAAGTGTTGTTAACTAGCTTAGTGCATTATTTATAACCAGAACATCGGTTAAGATAACGACTCTACTATGCTGTGCCCTACCTAGAAGGGTTTTCAGCCTAATTATGAAGTCAAGTGGTTTTTGCAAACAAGGAGAAGGCCACAGGGCAGCTCTGTGCATGGCCCAGTTGGTTCCAAGTCAGTGATTTGTTAGCTAACACTGAGTTTTCCACTGCATTCTCTATGTGCACAAACTTCTGCTAATCAAAGAGTAGATTTGTTTTTGAAAGAAATGAGAGTGCCCCTGCCCCTTCTTTTCTCATTACTGCTTCTGATTCTTCTGTGAAAGGCTCTAA
Organism: Pezoporus wallicus; assembly: GCF_028554395.1. Lineage (NCBI taxonomy): Eukaryota > Metazoa > Chordata > Aves > Psittaciformes > Psittacidae > Pezoporus > Pezoporus wallicus. The sequence goes on along the minus strand of NW_026636866.1, from coordinate 1,774,517 downwards.
ACAATTCCCTTCTCTTTGTGAAAGCTGCCCTTTTCATGTGTTTGTTCAGGTTTATCCAATCCCACCTTTTGTTTTCTCTTAGCCAAGCTTGATATGTTTGGTGCTCTCAGTCATTACCTGAGATCGATATTTCTAACCCCTTGATTATTTGTATTTCACTTCAGTGACTTGTCAATATTTTTGTGCAGGGGAGTGCAATATACCAGCTGCCATCCATTGGAGCTATAAAAAGCACGATTGCTATCTTCCTGTGTCAGGAGTGTCATACTGCTGCGTAACTATTGTTTTATCATGTAGAGTCTCCCTTTGCCATGATGTGTTTTTCCCTATGCTGGTTGAACTCCGGGCCCTGTTCTCTGGCCTCCAAAGACACTGAGCAGCTGAATTACTTTACTTGTATTTATGGTTAATCATTACAAGTGATGCCTAAACAAGATACTTTGGGAAACAAAGTGAAGACCTAGCCTAAACTGTACTTGGAGTAATGGAAGAAGTTCCCTGTAACTTCAGAGGTTTTACAGTCAGGCCCTCACCGTAACGCTTCAGATACTATTGTCAAGTAATTGTTTTGTAAATTGTTGTCTTTCTGTTGGTAGTAATAGCTCTTTCATCTTGGATTAAGATGTATATTTTGGGTCTTACTTGTTAAACCTTCAAAACCGGTATATACAGAAGTTACATCTATTCTTGACTTTTGTTTGTCTTATTGAATATAATATAATCAGAGTAAATAAATTTATACTTTATCTTTGGGGAAAAAGTATTTCTAGAAAGAACAAATCATTATGTCAGAGATCTCAAGGACCAAAGCCAGGGAAAACTGAGAAAGAGTGAAGGCAATTTTTTTTTTGTAAATCAAAGTGCAGATTTTATTTTGAAAGACAGGAATGAGAAAAAGAATTTCTATAAGGTGATATTAGGACATATCATTAAGGGAAAGTTCATTAGTGTCCTCCAGACACAGGGTTGGTATTATTTTGGTTGCGTCAAAGGTAAATTTGATACAGCATCAACTTGGTAACCAACTGTAGTGATCCTAAAGAATGCAGGATTTTAATTACAGCAGTAAATAATGTACCTATAGTGATGACCTAGTTAATATTGTTTATTATTGTGATGAAATCCAATAGAAAATTGCAAAGTAAGTAGGGTTTGTAATTGCAGAATTAAAATGGAGTAATATCTCTAATGTGGAATCATCATGTGCCAGAAGTACTACTTTTCAAATAACAGAAAATACAATATTGTTTGGGAAGTCAACAAATTATGATCCTATGCACAAGAAAAAAAAACAGCATAAATTTAACCTTCTTTTCACAGATTTGTGTCTATAAAAGATTGGGAATATAAAATTGGAAAGCTAGATACTTGGCCTGGAATGAGTGCTTAATCCATTGTTTAATTTACCAAAATAACCAAGCTAATGACTAGTTCTTTTTAGATTCTATGAGACCCCATGCATTTAATTCTAAATATATACCTGAGTGCCTCACTGGACATTAAATATTAAATGCATGGATAGATCTTTTGACTTCAGAAGAATTATTAGTATACTTATACAATGGATAGTTTTGAGCATTCTATTAAATTGGGCAAATAATGCTTGATAGATCTCATAGAGAATCAGGTCCAAATCTAGCACTTCACTTGCTAAATGTAATTTTTCCAATAAGCCTAAGTCACATCCCTCATTGCTTTATGGACAGGTTTATATTCTGGCAAGTTTTCATTTGCAGGAATAGAGCTAGCTCACTTTATGCTGGAGGATGATTTGGCTAAAATGGTTTATAATTATTTTTCCTGACTTCGTTTATGAGGAATTTTATAATGAAAAAGGGAGCTTTTTGTTTTCTAATTTATTTAAATAAATATTTTATTATTACACTTGTTATATACACAGAAATAAGCTGCAATAGTTTTGTTTTCACTTGTAGGATTCTCACTTAAGAAAGTATTGAATAAATCAGCTATTATGAAATGATATTATGTGCTCGGCTAGAGGGAATAATCTTTTTAGGGTGAGATGCTTCTCTTCTGGTTTTGTCTGTTTTGGGGGCTTTTATTTGGTTGTTTTTGTTTTATTTGTTTGATGGTGTTTGCTGTTTTTTTTTTTTGGTTTGGTTGCTTTTGGTTTTGCTTGTTTGTTTGTTGTAGGGGTTTTCTGATTACTTGGTTTTTTTTGTTTGTCTTCTAAATGATGCAGAACTGACAGCAAGTTTAAAATTGGATAACCTTTGCCTAAAGACAGGGTACTATCATTTGTGGCTTTTTCTTCTGTCTCCTCATCAGCAGCACCTCCAAACCATGTGGTTTTCAGTCTTTTTGCTCAGCTATGGACTTAAGTTTTGATATACAATAGCACAGAAGGAATAAGAGGAGACTTCTAGTTACCAGCATAATTTGTATATCACCCTAGTGGGAAGAGCACTTCTTGCATATAATATGTTTTTGATGCTGTAATTGTTGTTGTCAATATATAAAATAATTTTAGAGTGACTGAGGAGGGATGTTATGCATTAAATACACTAGGAATGTGCAGAGGATAATTATCTTATATTGTGTTATCCTTTGTTTAGCTAGATGAATGGCAAGGGATCATGGTTTTAGTGGATGGGTTCTAGAACAGCGTCATCATTTTCACTTAACTGTGTATACATTTGTGTATCTGGGGCCTCTGTTCAAACAATCAATACTTACTACTTGCATGGCAATAACATTCAGATACCAAAGCAAAAACCACACTTCATTTATGTTCCAGATAAAAGTAAAAGCAGATTTGATCCCTTCCCAGATTAATTTAAAGTCCAAGTCCCCACTCACCAATTGTTGGGACTTTATGTCAATATGTTTTAAATTATGCATGTGGCTAAATATTCTGTTAGTCTACATGCTGGATAAAGCAAAGTGTCATGGTAATAGACTGACAAAATCCAATAAAATAGCAAAACCATGAATCTTGTTAATTGCTTTTTTCCTTTCGATTTTTATCACTTTCTCTGATTCAGAAGCTGGGAAAACTTGCTATCTCAGTAAAGATCTGAATCATCCCTTTGAATTAGAATACGAAAGAAACAGATATACTTCCATTGAATAATTTAAATATAACATTGTATTGACTAGTTATTTTTAATTAAAATCTACTTTTGTATCTAAGATATGAGATTATGTTGTGTTGATAACATGTTCAAGGGTGAAAATAAGAAACAGAGATGCGAATCAATAATCAATCAGTAACACTCTCTAATTAAGTGCCAATCAGTTTTAATCATTGCATAATATACTGTAAAACTGGCCTTCAAAAGACTCTCTCTCATTCAAACTGTGACTTGTAATATCAAAAAAAAAAAAGATACTGGGATAGTTGTGAGGTTTTCCTGGAGAAGTAGAACATTAATCCTAATATTTTCTAATGCAATTAATTTTCTATTTTCTCTGTATCTTAGCTTTAATATACAGAATCTTCTGATTTAAAGTGAATTATACAAGCCTTTAATAAAAGTGTTAATATGATTTGGGAAAGATCATCATGGCTTTATTTACCCTGGCTGAAATGAGGTTTTTCTGCCACTGCCTTCATTATGAGCCCTTAGCAAGAATCTTACCCTGTACCATCTCTTAGAACTGACCTGAATATTCCATTAAATTATGAAATCAGAACACTCACTAAGTAGTTCAGTGTCAGATAGTTAATTCCAGTGAGAGTCATGTCTTCACTGTAGCAAGCAGTAAACATACAACTGGTCTTGTGTTTCTCATCTCCTGTCTTTGGGGATGATCTATGAGTTGCTAAAGAGGAGCGTATATTGTCCCCCTGAAATAGAATAGAAGACAGCTATTGCTGAAGGTCACAAAAAGAGGTGAAGTTGATACTAGAACATGCAAGGATTAGATTCTTGATTACAGATTAAAAGTTTTGTCTTCATCAATGTAGCAAAGTCTTTTTCACTTCAAAGCAGAAACCATTCATTTTGCAAGACTGGTTATGTGTCCAGTTTATCAAACTGAACAATTTGGTAATTATTCATTCTCAACATGCTAGGAATGAATGTTCATTCTTGTTGCACTGACGTGGTAGGAATTTATGGAAAGTGTATGTGTTGAGCAGACGATAAGTATCTGGCTATTATAATTCAGATTTTGGTGAAGACTCAGTGAAATACTGTTAGAGGGATGGAGCAGAGGATTGCAATGAGCTGTAGAATGTAATACTAGGAAATTTTTGTGAAAGTTCTTAAAGTGTCTTTTTGTATGAGAGATTTCTTATCAAACTTCTATCAAGTGGACCAACATTACTGTTACAGTTCTTGATGAACCATTTAATTCCTAGTTTACATTTTGCCTGGAGAGGGCATCTTTTCTTGTTATGTTGCCATACTCCTTGGAAAACAGGATAAAGTTATGTTAAAGTGGAAATGTCAGTCTTGTGTTAAACTTCCTGTTTTCTTCCCAATTGTGTTATAAATAAGGTATTTTAAAATACTGATAACATCATTGTTGTTTTAAATAAGTGTTAAGTTGGAGGAAAGAGTTGCTTTATTTAATCCTGCTTACCTCTCTTTCCTGTTTTAATGAGATTGTTATTTCTATTTCATAATTAAAAGTTTGTGTCTTTCATTGCATTGTGATTTCAACAAGTATTTCTGGTTTTACTAATTAAGATCTTACTCTGGAGGAAACTCAAAAGCCATATATCTGTAGAGGACCCCACGATCACTTCCCAGTATTCACAGATCAGGGGATTTGCCTGAATTGGTTCTTATTTGACCCTGAATATTTCTTGTTACGAGAAAAAAATAGCTAAAACAGAGGTATCGGAGAAGGCAGAAGCAATTAAGTTTCAGCCTTTGCACATAGTATCTTACTCTTTTTTTGTGTTTTAAAGGAAAGTGTACTCCCTGTATTGTTTGCTTACAGCTTGTGATCAGGTGAAGCTGTAAACATTTCAGTGGGAAACTCTCTAAGCTAAACTGATTGCTCTTCTTGAGTCTGTCACTAAAAGGCATGCCTTGCAATCCTTTAGTCATTCTTTTTGTTCTTCATTGACTACCTCATTTCATCAATATCTTTCTGGAAGTTAAAATGGTCATACAAGCAGAAAGCTAAAGTGGAGTCTGTATGGGACAGAATGAACCGAACATAATGGGAAAATATCTGTTGCAGGATTTTACTACACTGCATGACATGGATGACACAGTCACATCCTTGACTCTTTGCTATTCCCATTATTTTCCTTCAATGCACATATTCCTTTGTATTGAGATTAAACAAAGCGCTTAAGTTACACAGATATATTCTGATAATAAATATGTTTCTGATGAAAGAAGATAAAAATTAAGCTTCATTTATTCTGCTTCAGTTAAATTTTGTTAGAGGTACTTGAATCATCATTTGTTTAATCACTGTATTAGCAGCTGATAAAGTTGGAAAATAGGAAACTGAACATATGTTCCTCTGCTATTCTGATCAGACGTGTAAAATCCCATCAGATAAAATCAGCGTCTAACCAAGCAACCACAGTGACAGCTTTATGTGAAGTTTGTTGAAAAGGAAACTTTAATTTGTTGCTAATTTAGCTTACAAACCAACACTTTTCTACAGCAGTGGCTCACCTGCTGACATTGGAACAATGCAATCTCAGAATTTGTTTCTGTTCAATGTCACACTTCTGTAGCACATATGAATAGCTTCTATCAGCTTTTAAAAGCCAAATTTACAGCCAAAGAAAATCAGGATATATCTATTATAATCAGTGTTCTTCTGATTTATACCAGTTGACCCTAAATGTAGCGGGCATGCTCTAGCATTTTATTTTGAAGCAGGACTCCCCTGTTGAATTAAATGTAGATTTCTGCTAAAGAAATCAATGGCACAGCAGACCTCCCTGACATTATTTTAAAACACAAATGATTTTTAGTTCCAAATCTGGATACCAAAATAGATTTTCTTCACATTTTCCCCACTTACTCATAGCATTAGTAGTGCTGTATTTACATAAATATGTCAGAGTGCATCTCCAGCTGAGTTTGCAAGAGTTAAACTTGAAGTTTTGTACCATGTTTTTGTTGCTTCTTGATTTCTTAATAGAAGAATATGTAAAAACACGAAATAGACTGCTCAGAGTTTTGTTCAGATGTGCTGCAATGTATTGTGTTTATTCAAATTTAAGTTTAGTCTTTGTTCTTTTCAGTTATACTTAGCAAACAGTAGAATAGTTATGTATTTACACACACTACACTTATTTTGTATGTGTGATGTAGTCTGTATAAGAAAGAAGATTGTTTCTCCTGTGCAAAATTGTTTTATTTAAAATAAAGATGTATGCTAAGAAACAGATTATTTTCTGTTAATTAACCCTAAATATGGCATTCAGTGGAGCAATGGTAAAGTCACAGCCTTTTAGATGTGGTCATTGTGTCCTTCTTAAGAGAAACATTTGAAAAATGAATATTGATGTAGTCTTTTGTATGTGGAACTACTTTGAATCCATTGAATTTACAGCAGAGAAACTGCTCCAGATATTGAATTTATGACCAAAATGAAATAAGGCAGCTAGTGATGTTTTTCTTTCTCATGGATTGGTTTGATTCTGTCTAAACCAAGCAGAATCAACTAATGTATGTCATTTGTTAGGAACAAACCAGATAGATAGGATTTCATGTTTCAAAACCAGTTCTGAAATCTTGTATCAACTTCTTCATATGTTGGGTGGACTTATTTAAATTCACACTGATTTAATCAAATTGCAAATTCTAAAGGATCTTCCACACTTCTCATTGTGAGTTTGTTGTACTTAATACAATGCAGAAATTCTCTTGCATTCTGATAATTCACTTATTTTGAATTGAGAAGCAATTCATTATATTAAACAGTAGAAAAATACCCAGGGATTTTTGTAAATTGTAGGCAAATTGGAAAATTGTAAGCAGATAATTCAGTCTCTGAACTGGTCTTTTCCCCATGTAAAACTGAGCCCTACAATAGTTTAAAGCACAAAAGTGGTATTAAAAAGAAAAACCCAACCAACACAAAACCCACATTTTTTTTTGCTAGAATTATACCATAAAAGCCAGTGAGAGAAAAACACTTAAAATAGGCAGAGCTTGTACATAACATTAAGGTTAATTTAATTTCCACACTCTGTTAAAAGGTGTATTTTGAGTATCATAACAAAATATGGTAAAAAATGACATTTTCTGCAAAACTGTTTTAGTTTCTAAAATACCTAACATGACTTTTATACAGTGAAAATTTTTCATTGACTTATGTATGTTAAAAGTGCATGTTCATGTACTTTTTTTTTTTTTTGCAACTATTGTATTAGTCAAAGAAGACAATACTGCACTATCCATTAACTATATCTCAGGCCTACATATTTCAGTGCAAATGCAAAATTCCAAGCTAAGTACGTGCCACTTACCTGATGCATTGTCTATATCCTGGAACACATTCTAGAATTAAGTGGTGCAAGGGAAACTGAGGACAACAGAAATTTAATTTAAAGCTATCCAGTGATGAATGAATTTTAAGTCTGTTATTTGGGAGAAGAGAAAATTTAAAAGGATCTCAGAGAAGAAAATTTTTTAAAGAGATTTGTTGCAGGGAGAAAGAGCACCTTATGCAACAGAGGAAAAGTGGTACAGGATGACAGTAGTTCCAGCTGTGGGGAAATGAGGTTTTGGAACACACAATTTAGGAAGAGGTCAGAGAGATACAGCCAGATACTGTGAAGAGAAAGCTAGAAAAGAACAAAAGCAAAGTCCATGGGATGAGATTTATATCCATGTCAATATAGAGAAGCACAAGAAAAATCTGCATGAATTCTGAATTTGATGAGACAAGAATATCATTGCATTATAGACAAAGGTACTTGCGGAGCTTAGAGACTACTGTGATGCTTCACCTTTTTCTGGCTATGCTGTCATCTGGATAGTCATTGCTAGAGGAGAAGAGCCAATTAAGAAAATTGGATCAACCAGAAGAAGTCATAAATTAGGGTGTGATTTCATCTTTTTATTATTATTTTTATTTTTAATATTTTTATTATTAATATTTTTATTATTTTTATTTTTAATATTATTATTATTTTTCCCACTGCAAAATAAACCAGAACAATACATTTTGTTAAATAATACGAAGGTAATATTTTCCCTCTGTACAGAATATTCTGTTATTTATTTTGCTAATGTTTATAGTTATGGGAGATAACGCAAAAAGTGAGTAACAAAATTTGAGCTAGAAAAGCCAGCAGTTTTGTGAGGCTTTCAATATTTGAGATACGTTTTAACATCTGCCGAACAGGAGACAGTGATTGAAAGCACTTTGTAAGTTGATGTTTGCTTTGCTGTTTATTGATTCCCAGAATCACAAATTAACAGTTCCTAGAAGAGGGAACTCTCTTGAGGAGTTCAGCTGGGACAATGGATGGAAAAGGAACAAGTGCTGGCTGAAGCTCCATTTACTAGAGATGAATACCAGAAGATACTGCTTTACTTTCAGAAAACAGTATTTATTCCAGTCTCAGAATAGGGCTGTTACTAGGCATTTCCTTTAAGCCTTATATGAAATAGCTTGGGTGCATCAAAACCTTATGTTTGTATTGCATGACTGCCCAGTGTTAAAAAAGCAGCTCACTAGATGGCTTTTTTGGCTGCTACAAAATATAGCATTAACAGAGCTGACACCTAAATGGTATTCAGCACCCTCCTGTGTGTCTTTGGCTGTATATGCATTTTCATACTGCTTTAATCATGGAGCCTTAGAGAGGAATTGTTAGTCTAATTAGCTCTCTATACTTGTATAGTCTGATTAATGCCTACCAGGGCAGGTTGTTGTGTTGTAGTAAAGAAAGATCTTCGTGCTCTGGTCTCAATTGTGGTTTTTATAGTGTTCCCTAGCTAGCAATAAAATGGCCAACTGCTGAACAGTTATGTTAACCGTTGTTACTCATTAATGCTGCTTCAGCTTGAAGGGATGGCGTTGTGGCAAGCTCCTTTTGTGTCTGGGTCTTCCTTCGGGGTTACCTTAGATGAAGTCAGGTTGACGAAGCGGTTTGCCTTAGTCGATGAGGAATGGGTTAGAGATCAGTTGAGCAATCTGGACATCCATAAATCCATGGGTCCAGATGGGATGCACCCGCGGGTGCTGAGGGAACTGGCGGAAGTCATTGCTAGACCACTCTCCATCATCTTTACCAAGTCTTGGGAAACGGGAGAGGTGCCTGAGGACTGGAGGAAAGCAAATGTCACTCCAGTCTTCAAAAAGGGCAAGAAGGAGGACCCGGGTAACTATAGACCGGTCAGCCTCACCTCCATCCCTGGGAAAGTGATGGAACACCTTATCCTTGGTGGCATCTTAAGGCATATCAAGGATAAGAGGGTTATGAGGGGCAGTCAGCATGGCTTCACCAGGGGGAAATCATGTTTGACCAATCTCTTAGCCTTTTATGAGGAAATAACACGGTGGATGGATGATGGCAGAGCGGTGGATGTGGTCTACCTTGACTTCAGCAAAGCATTTGACACAGTCTCCCACAGCATCCTCACGGCTAAATTGAGGAAGTGTGGACTGCATGATCAGGTAGTGAGGTGGACTGCGAACTGGCTGAAGAAGAGAAGCCAGAGAGTTGCAGTCTATGGGGCTGAGTCTAGTTGGAGGCCTGTAACTAGTGGAGTGCCTCAAGGGTCAGTACTGGGACCGGTATTATTTATTATATTCATCAACGATTTAGATGAGGGAATTGAGTGTACTATCAGCAAGTTTGCTGATGACACTAAGCTGGGAGGAGTGGCTGACACACCAGAAGGCTGTGCTGCCATCCAGCGAGACCTGGACAGGCTGGAGAGCTGGGCAGGGAGTAACTTGATGAAATATAACAAGGGAAAGTGTAGAGTCCTGCATCTGGGCAGGAACAACCCCAGGTTCCAGTATAGGTTGGGGAACGACCTGTTAGAGAGCAGTGTAGGGGAGAGGGACCTGGGGGTCCTAGTGGATGACAGGATGACCATGAGCCAACACTGTGCCCTTGTGGCTAAGAAGGCCAATGGCATCCTGGGGTGTATTAGAAGGGCGGTGGTTAGTAGGTCGAGAGAGGTCCTCCTTCCCCTCTACTCTGCCCTGGTGAGACCCCATCTGGAATATTGTGTCCAGTTCTGGGCCCCTCAGTTCAAGAAGGACAGGGAGCTGCTGGAGAGAGTCCAGCGCAGGGCAACAAAGATGATTAAGGGAGTGGAGCATCTCCCTTATGAGGAAAGACTGAGGGAGCTGGGTCTCTATAGTTTGGAGAAGAGGAGACTGAGGGGTGACCTTATCAGTGTCTATAAATATATAAAGGGGGAGTGTCACGAGGACGGAGCCAGGCTCTACTCGGTGGCAAACAATGATAGGACAAGGGGTAATGGGTACAAACTGGAACACAAGAGGTTCCACTTAAACTTGAGAAGAAACTTCTTCTCAGTGAGGGTGACGGAACACTGGAACAGGCTGCCCAGGGAGGTTGTGGAGTCTCCTTCCCTGGAGACATTCAAAACCCACCTGGACACATTCCTGTGTAACATTATCTAGGTGTTCCTGCTCCGGCAGGGGGATTGGACTCGATGATCTTTTGAGGTCCCTTCCAATCTCTAGCATACTGTGATACTGTGATACTGTGATACAGGAAGGTCTGTAAGTTGCGGTGGGTTCTCAGCTATGAGAGGTGCTGTTAGACATGGGTTGAGGATGCTGAAGATGCAACATTACTATAGGCAACAGTTTTCCTAATACTGTAAAGTGAGAGCTGCTCCTTGGTGAACACTCCTCGATGAGAGGTTAACAAGTATATTATTCTATAGTTACCTTGGAAGCTGTATCTAATGTATAGCTCTTTCTGTAGGAAGGTACAGGTAAAGGCCATGGGAACACCAAAGGGTTTTGAAAGTCTGACCAGAAAACAAGCAAAGTTTTTTGAAGCTTTTGCATTGCCTTTGCTCTCTTTCTTTGAAACCTGTATGGTTAAATGGTACAGATGCTGTGTAAAAGTTACAGGAAAAGTATAATGTCAGGCATCACCAAACCCCTGCTAATAGACTGCTTCTTAAGAAAATTGCTGCAACTGCAACATTTACATCACTGTGTATCTCAGGTGTTAGTCAGGCTTGAAGAAAGGGGTGAGAATGTTTCCTGATGTGTAACATATCTTTTGTCATTTGATTCCTGACCTATCTGTGGATGTAAAATCATTTAAAGCTATTAGTCTAGGCTTTTTCTTACTATGTCCATTATTTAGGACCTTCTAGGGTGAGCAGGGCAAAGAACATGCTTAATGGACCTTTGTGTGGATCATTTTGTCATCTTCTTGGAGGGTAGGTCTGTACAGAATTTCTTGTACCTATATTTTGCCTTTGAAGTTTTAAAAAGTCTTCAATTATCTGGTGAATGTATAAGCGATTGCCAGGATTTCAAAGATTAACTGCCCGGATACACTGTCTTTTAGAAGAAATACTTTGCCTCAGCAAGTGTTGCAGTTCAGGCAATTAATTTAATTTAAATATCTCTAAAACACTGAGCTAGCTGTATTTTGTCTAATACAAATGTAGGAGGCTTTAAAGACTGGCCAGTGGAGCAATCTCATTTTAATAGAATACTTTCAATTCTCTTTCTGCTTAGCACTGTCTGTTTTAGGATTGCAGCCCTGGGAACTGTACTTAGCAAACTACTGAATGGGGTAATGGCTGCATTCAAGTAATACAAGATGCATTCCAGCAATCTTAATGTGTGAAGGTTTTTTTTTTTAAGCTACAGGATAGGATTTGCTTCTTGTTCTCAAGCATTTCAAGTAATTTCTTTGTTAGCTTTGGAGATTTTCTCCTGATCTGTGGATGAGGTTGCAGATCTGATACAGTATCTCAAGTAGCTGTGCTGCATGTGTAGCTATTACGGAATCTAGTCCTGCGCTTCCAAACCCCAGTTATTGGATATCTTTCTTCAGAAGCCTACAGGCACTAGAGCAATGTCCAACTTCAGCTGAGTGGACTTCTTTATGAAAGAGGGAAAGTGAAATCAGTCATTTTCTTTTAAATTACTTGCATTCCCTTCTTTTAACTTGGCTCTACTCTATTTTATAGATCTGAATGGTACGTGCTTATGCTTTCTGTGCCAGAATATAAGGGGTTTTAATGAGTTTGTTTGGAATAGCTGTTCTAGAATCCAAGGTTCAGGTTTGAGAAGTGCCTCAAAACCTGGCTCTTGGCACTATCTAGTAGCCAAGCGTCAGAAGACTATGTGCAGCTCCTTAAACACTGTTTTGCTCCTCAACACCAAGATTTACTGTAAATGGTGCTTTTTTTTCCCTTCTGGATGATCATATTTTTATAAATCTGCTTTCTAAGCTATTTATATTAAAGTTGTTCTTGAAATCCAAAAAAAAAAAACCAAACCCAAACAACAAACCCAACAAACAAACAAAAAACCCCACAAATCCCAATGTATTTAGGTATTTTGAAAGGAAATCTACCTTGGAATTAAATTGAATTGTTTTCATTAACTTAAAGTTTTCTTAAGAAGCAGGAGTAGAGGAAATATACCCTCATGAACAGATATATACTTGTATCTGCTCTTTATACTGAGCTAGAGAAATAAGATTTTTAGTTGCTGTAAGCCTTGTGTTATAGACCACCTTTTTTATTACTACAGATTTTCTTGCGCTGAGAAAATAACCCAATGTTTTTATATTGAGAAGTAGAATAATTTGAAGGCTTGAAAAACATCTGGACAGTTAAGGGTCAATTTTGCTCAATAAAATGAAGTATTTATGGAGAAAAAAATTGATGGAAATCATAGGGGTTTTTGGTTTTGTATTTAATCGCACATAGGCATAAAGACCTTAAAGACCTTAAGTTAATGGGAAATGCTAGTAGGAAGCTGGGGAGAGTACAGCTTCTCAGATTGTTCCCTGTTGCACCTCTGTCTACAAGCTGTGTCAACAGCACCCTCTGTATCCTTCCTTTCAGTCCTTTACTTAATATGTTTCAACAGTGTTGTCCCACAGATTAAACAAACAAACCCCCACTCTCTTCTATTTCAAGTCGGTCTATCTATTTGCTGTGAATGAAGAGAGCTTTGGTAGAAAGCAGAACTACTGGCTAACATATGTGACAGAGGGTGGGAGGAAGCTTTTAGAAGTGGATCTTTATGTCTGCTTACAAAAGAAGCATATCCAATACTGTGTGATAGTGATTAACAGGGTCAAAGCTGACAACTGAATTTTCAGTGAGAGGATGATGACTTGTGCTTTTAGCCTCATGTTACAGTACATTCAAGATATGCAAAGTCTGTCTCATGTTCTTTGGTTCAGGTCTAGGAGAATACTGACTTGCCAGACTTAGAGGGGACTCACCTAACTACAAGATACCTGCTCATACATTAGTGTAAGGCTAGTTAAAAAGCTAGTGAATGAAAATTCATTTGGTCAGGCGTATCTATCAGATGAAAGAGCTGGATGGTGAGAATTCTTTGATCTGCGGGTAAAGGTAGAGCTGTGTAGTTGTGTGCAGAAGTGAATATACAAGCAACTGGCAAACGAGAAATTGATTAGATAGTGTAATGCTACAGTTGATTAAAATTTTGATCTCTTCCTGCGTGTACAAGCTGTTGACTGTACTAAAGGGGTATGCTTTTGTTAGTGAGCCAATATGGAGACTGGTAACAAAGCTAATGGGAAGAGGCCAACTGATAAAATGGTACAGAAACAGGCCATTATATGTCTATAGTTTCCTTTCAAAGGTGAGTTAGTCACCAAAGCAACTGTTTTCTAAAACTATAAAGCAGCTTTTCCCTACTAAAAATGCCCAAAACAGTGCATTTATGGTCTTCCTCACTACCTCCTCGTTTAATTTGGCAGCATCTTCTAGTCAGTACACTTTAAACTTAAATATCTACAGCAAAAATAATCATGCTAATAAAGGGACCAGTTAGTAGTTACATGCTCATTTATAGACGTTTTGTACTACTTTTTTTCAGAACAACATTGACATTTTCTGCTGTTCTGCAGCAATATATTTTATGGAATAATTGCTTGGGGCAGAATGAAATTAACTGTTCAAATATTTGATTTTGTTTTCTTGTACAGCCTTGTATTCTTTCCCATCATGAATTCCTAAAGGACAGAATTGTTTTTCCTCCAAGATTATAAAAGTGGAATGCAGGGATTCATTTTCCTAGTACCATTTTACAGGCTAGAGGAAGAGAGTAGCTGAGAATGTCAACCCTCATGCCCTTGATGTTAAGAGAAGGAATTGTTTTACAAAGGGCAGGAAGATTTGACACTAACATTATTTGTCAAAGGGTAAAAGTTTATTTTATTTACTATACCTACTATTATCTGCTGTTACTTCAAAACTAGCATGCTATTTTGTAGTCTATAAGAAAAGAACAAAAAGGACCATATTCTGCAAATTGTGTAAATTGAAGCTAGCAGGGAAGTTTCTGATGGTAATGAGCCATCAAAATACATGCCAATAAGAGACAGAGGCAGCCCCTTGATATGTGGGGAGAACCTTGAAACCACTGCCATGCTTTGTAAAGCAGGATTTAAATCTTTTTTTCCACTACTTTTGCCAAGTGGATGAGTTGATGAAACAATGGGATGATATAGGGTATTTTGGCAGCTAGAGATACCCTCCTGTTTCCTTCTCTGGTCAGCTCTTTCTTTGTGGATGTGGTCTAGTGCTATGCCTGTATTCTCTGAGATTTCTGTCCCTTGCTAGAGCTGTCCAAGCCCCAGAGTTGAAAGTAGAGAAACAGGAGTGTGGTCTGAATACACATTGAGACTTAAAGGAATCAAACCTGGAGAGACCATGCCAAAAACTCTTTAGGGCCCACAGCTGGCTCTTGATACTGAGGAGGGTTTTGTGTGTGCTCAAGCCTGACTTTATGACTCCTTTTGAGCTTCTGTTCTTATTTCTTTGACTTAGTTTCTGCTTCATAATCCTTAAGTTTCTCTCTCATCCTTCTGATTCGCACCAGTTTATTCTTAAAGTTCTGTCCTCCTGTTTCTTTAAACCATTATTCACAGTGTTTATGGACTAGAAGGAAAGTTGTAATGCCTTCTGAGACATTTTTGAAAACTGCATTGAATATTTATTGTATCCAGTTGATAATATTTCAAGGGAAAAGTGGCCTTGGTGTTAGGCAGGAATTTTCCTGTATGTGTGACCTTGATAGTAACAGAATCAGTAAGATGATGCTATAATAATGTGTTCTTAACACATAAAAGATCTTGTTTCTGAGCTTGTTTCAGAACAAACTTTTTTGTTTGTGATGAACTCAGGATGTAGTATACACTGCTGAATAAAATCATGTGTGCCCTGTGCCTCTCTGCAGAAGAAATATACCTCAAAAGTCTCTTTTGTTTTACATTCTTTGGTATTTGCCAAAACATCCTTCCTTTTTGCACAGAATTTTCCCTCAGAATAAAAACAAGCATGTTAGATAGCAGTTACAAAGTCAGCCTTCAATAGCCCTCCTTTTATGTTTCAGAGAGCTGGAGGAGTAGAATGGTCTGTTAATTCACTTTCAACCATTCCTTGAAGGGTGGTCAGTGGTAAAGCTTCCTGAGCAGGGCGATCCATTTTTGTGTGTATTGAAGTGTTGCTGTCTCAGTCTCCTTGGAGATATTTGGGTGAGAGCTTTCCTTTTTGCTCCTTCTTTGCGAGCATTGCCTCTTTCTGGAAGAGCGGTGCTGTGGATGGGTGACTTGTTGCCTATATAGAGCATTAGAAGTATTTTGGTAAATGCTCCATGACAAATACATCTCTTGCAGTTCTCATCACAGTTATTGAGATACTTAGCTCTATTCCATGTGTAGCAAGCTGGTTTTGAATTCTGCAATTCTGTAATAATGCACACTACTGCTGCTAAGATCAAAAGAATTTTGCTTTTGGGGAGTATTTTCTGTAGCCACCAACCATGAGTCTTCGGTCAGCTTACTAGGTATCAGAAACACTTGAAAAAGCAAGTATTAGCTGATAAGTGTAAGCTATCAGTGAAGAACAGCCACAAAGGAAAGAAAGGTGTTAAGCAAAGATGGACTCTAATGTGCTACTCACAATAATATAAGACTATATTAAACTCAAGTTCAAGTGAACAATGTTGTGTCAAAAGCAGCTGTCAAGTTTATAGAAAATAGAGTTATGAAACTATCATTTACACCTTCTTAATGCATAACTTACAGAAAAGCTTACAATGGAAAAGCATGATAACTAATTGACACCTTAGAGGTTGGGATTTCTTGTTTTTCTTCAGTTTTGTAGAATCTATTAAATCCATAAATGTTTGCTTTTTATTGTGTGACCTGAGATAGGAATTAACACAAGATACTTTATTCCTTTGGTTATTTATTAGGTGGTTTTATATCAATCTTTTAACCTGGTCCTTAACATCCGAATTGGGTCTGTTTCCTAGGTCTTAATGACATCTGATAAATTGTTGTGTGTTACATAAATGCAGCAAGCTGGTGTGTTTTTTAACTCTCTAAATTAACATATATAACAAAAGATAAGTATCTTTCAGTCTTGACTGGAGTCCTAGTATGCAACACTGCCACAAAACTAGGATAGAGAAAAGGTCTCTTTTTCTTAAAAACAGAAAGGGCCTGGTTTTTAGAACTTCATATGCTCCTAGGTGCATGCAATTCTCAAAAGTACACAAGTAATTATGGTAAGTAAATACACAATGAACTGTTAGGTATGCAAATATACATCTGTACCTGTGACTGAGGGGAGTGCATGCCAAACATCTTCAGTATTACTTTAAAGATATTAGGGCTTTACAGAAGATCTTATCAGGTAACAAGTTTTTTTCTGTGTGCCTGAAGAACTGTGGAGAGCATGTGTATTTTGTAAAAGAGTTCAGGCTGGGGAAAGAGAGCTATCACTTTTTGCAATTGGTGATGAGAATGCATAACATGACTCATGTTTACGCATTCAGGCAGTGGTCCTTGGGTTACCAGTCATAGAAAAACTGGACAAGCAAGATGTGGCTTTGACCACAGATTCATGGGAACATCACAAACTCTTCACTCAAAATTTGTTAAATATTTAATAAACATCAGGAGATTTTCAAGCGGAGCCTACATTGTTAATTATAAACGAGATATTTGCATATTTTACATCATCTCTATTCAATGTTTTTTTTTCCTGCAAAATTATATGAGAACACATGACTATTTAGAGTTAGAACATGGAATAACTGGTGTAAGTTAGCTTAAAAAATTGTACATCTGAGTGTTTATGCCGAAGAGATTTCAAGTGATCGAAACACAAGAATACAGAAAAATATTCCGTAAACTTCTTGTGTTTATAGGTATTCACATTTGGTTGAATCATTAACATATTATTTTAGAAGTGTGCTTCACGCTCCACCAACGGATTTTCACCTACAAGTTCCAACAAACTTGAATTTAGTTTTGAAAAAAATCTTTGTCCAATAGAAAGTTGACCATTTTTCTTAAAAAAAAAGAAAACTCCCAAAACATCAACAAACTAATTACGTTTAAATCCCAACAAAAATTTAAAACTGTGAAGTAATAATGGATAAATGCTGAATTAAAAACATTGTTAACGTAGCAAACCACTTAACAGTTCTAATGACAAAATACAATTTTCGCATATTTACCAGATTCTGAATAACATCACTATTGGATAAGTTTATGAAAGCTGTATCTAGGACCACAAAGATCTTGTTGAAATGAACTGGAGTGAAAAGGAGATTGAAACAAAGCTGTGCAATAAAAAAGAGGGAAACAAACCACTCTTTCATTCTGAATTTTCAAAAGAAACACAATGTAATTTTGTGAAATGTCTGTAGTTTGATATTAAAAGAAAACAATATTATTGAATTCTGTTTTAGTTGTGAGTTTTTTGGTATTATTATTATTACTACTATTATCATTATATTACTGTGCTTTAGATAAGGCCGGTAAGGAAACAGCGGTTTACAACTGGTTTATAGAAACATACTTGCTTTACCCTGTTAAATCCAATTGTAAAATCTAAACGTGTTGATGCAAAAAAAAAAAAAAAATCATTTAGTGAAAAAAGAAAAAAAAAGGTATTATTTTCTATTACCTTTCTAGATTCTTTATTTCTGATGGAAATAATTTGTTTTCCCCAGTAAGTGTCAGGAGTCATCAATGTACTTGGAATGGGGTTCATTCTAGGACTAAAATGAATGGTGCTCTCAAATGAGAGACTGTTCAGAGGTGTGAGAAAAACAAATAATTTTAATGCTATTGAGAACAGGGCCTGACTAATCAGCGTGTTGTTTGTGGATCCTTGCTGTTTGGAGGACTGAATAGCATAATTTAATGAAATATTTGCACTACAATGGCTGTGAATTTGGGGAAATGGAATTTGGATTAAGCCAGGATTATTTTTGATCTTATCCCTCTCTGTTTGTGTTTTATTTTTATTTTTTTGGTGAATGTGAGCAGTGCTGATGTATGTGCATAAAGAAAATGGTTCCTTTTCTCTGAAGTGTTAATAACATTGTCAGGGATTTATCTAAGTAAACACACAGCAGAATGATTAAGTTGGGGTGAAGCTGAATGCATGAGATAGATAGAAATTAATTTCAGCATTGTTTATAATCTGTACACTACACAAAATACAGAATGCTTGGCACAGAGGGCAAGTCCTGAGTTATGTAAAAAATGTCAAAATGAGATATGAGAAATTAGTTGTTATGTAATGAGTTTTGGAAAGAAGCCCTGGTTTGAATCAGTAAAATCATTAGCAAAGACATTTCCTTACACTGGGATGATGTAGTCATAAAGTTTGAAGGATGGTGTTTCCAGTGCTTCACAAAGTGATGAAGAATCTGTATGACGTTGTGGCTAAGGGTGAAATGTAATCTGCTAGAGGTGCGTCCTATATGTGGCTCTGGAAAGCTCTCCATCTTCACCAGCACCTCTGGGCACTACCAATGCGTACTTGTGAAAATGAAGGAAGGTGAGAAGGAAAAGTATTCGTGAAGATGGTATGTTGGTGCAGTTACATATTAATTCAATAATATGTCTTCTAATTACAACCTAATCAAATTTTCCCAAGACCAATGCATAAACCCCTTTGACATTAGAAATCTGAACTCACGTCTACTGTCAGTGGGTAGGAAAGAACTTAAAGCAGGCAAGAATTAGTATGCTTTTCATGTGGGAAAGCAAAAGCAGAAATGTTTCAATTAATAGAGGTAAAGCCATACAAAGACCCATAAATCCTGAATCTCTCCTCTGGAGCAAACAAGTAAACAAACAAGCCAGGCTGTGTTTGTGGCAGCAAAGAGGTTCCCTAGAAAGGACATACAGAAGCTTCTAAAGTTCAGACTCAACTTGAAAAAACCTCTGATAATGTAACCTGATTAAATACATAGTAATTTCCTGTTTTATTAAATAACTAATTAATGTTTGAAACTTTAGCACATGTTGTATGGCTAATATAGGAATCCTTTTTGTATATAAGATAGCTACAACGGGTTTGATACGGCTTATCATTTAAGAGAAAATAGGTATATACAATGTAAGGATCTATTTTTAGTTTTATGTTTACACCATTTATTTAAAAACACACAGCAAAAGACAATTTACAAAAACAGAGGAGAAAAGTTAAATTACTTCTTCAAGGAGGCATCACCCTGTATTTATAGTTTGGTAAACACAACATTAATCAGCTGGAAAATGTTCAGCAAAATATAAAACCGTTATGGGCTCTAGTTCAGAGAAATATATGTAGCAAAATATATCTAGCTCTCTACTTCAAAAGGCAGTGCAAAGCTGCAGAACCTGTGGGAAAATCAATTTTCTCTGCCATCAGTGTCTTGAACAAAATTTTGCAGTGCACCATCTAGGCTTTTTTTTTATTTTATTTTTAATTTAGTTGATTTACTTCTGCTTCTTTATTTAGTATCTGGGCTGCAAAAACATCCAGGTCGATCCTTCAAGTACTGTTGAAATATTTGTTTGAAAATGAAAAATAAAAGCTGAAAGAAGCTGCATGAAGTGCACATTCCTTCCTCCATTTTGCCTTCATACATTTACAGCTGAAGCCTGCTTTCCACTAAAAATCAAGAAGCAGCGATGTGAAAATCTCTGCAGACTCCAAATGGCCCCAGTAAGGTGGCTCATTGGGTAACCCTGAAGGACATAGCATGTGCTTCTGTCTTTTTGAAGAGAGGTGACTAATTCCCCAGCCTGTATGCTGTTCTTTGTGCCAAAAGGTAATTATCAGACAGCTGCAATTTGATCAAACCTTCATTGAAAGCTATAGACAGAACCTGCCCACACACATCTGAGAGCAGCGACAAAATGTCTCACCAATACAATTTTCAAGGGTCCCTGTTCTGTGGCAGGATGACTTTTTATGAATCATCCCTGGAGAATAAGCATGTTCTATTCCCTTCTTTGAAGTGCCGCCCAGGGACTTCAAAGAAAAACTTATACAAAATACATTCTCTTAAAAAAACGCTTTGTTTATAAATCCCAGTTACCATTACTAAAGCAATTTTAGATTAACTTTTTAGATTACAATAGATTTAATTTTAGATTATATTACTCTTTCTTTGACTGTCTTTTGTCTGAACCTTTACGAAGGTGCTTTCCTTATGTGAACTTCGCTCCTTAAGTAAAAAGTCTGGATATTGTATATAATCCATCTATATTTCACGTGACGATACTTTCTTATTTGGATCTTTTCAATTGAGTGCCTTTCCCATCACTGCTGGAGCTTACTGTTTTGAGGAAAGAGGAATGTATTTCAGTAAGCAGTGTGGCTTTACTGGTTTGCAAACATTGTTCAATCTTGTGAAGCAAGATCAGGCTCTCTAATGTAAAATTCATTGCTGCTAACACTCTGAGATTCAATTATAATCTTTCTCTTCCAAGACATATCTTTTGAAAAGTGTTGTGGAAAAGTAAACTGATGAAAGTTTGAAAGAATGGTGAATTACCATTTTACAGCTTTCAGTATTTTCTGTAGCTCCGCTTTTTTTGCCTGCCTCTCCTGATTTGTGTTTAACTGAATGGTAGTCAGGTCATTTGACTGTCGACATGTGCGTAAGACACGATGCATATAAAACAATGTTTCAATTATAAAGGTGACAATTTAGATTCACAGGTAGCTTTAGAGATTTTGAGATGAAAATGTGATGATCAGTAATGCTAACATTGAGGTAAAAATCTTACATTCACCCTTTTGCTTGAGTTCGAAGTAGGTACAGTACGGCACTTGGGACAAATGCCAGAAAGAAAACACAGTAAGAAGAAGAACCCTTAGGGTTCACCTTACATTAGAGGAACAGTGGTTTTGATCTGGCAGTAAACTCTCTGCGTCCTTAAGTCTCACCTCCTCTTTTTTGGCAGAGATTTGCAGGGGCAGTAGTGAGGGCTTCCTGCTGTGCACATGCATGAACTCCAGGTACTGGAGAAGAGCAACAGGGGCTTCTGGCTGTGGGTGTCCTGGTTGGATGCCAGGATGCTTTATCTAGAAGTGATTAACAGCTCCGTATGGCAGAGAAATCCCTCCTAGTTGGAGGGAATCAACTGATGAGCTAAGGTCTGAACCTGCTGTCTAGAAGGCCTGCTACTTACCATTCCCTTGCCTCTCTTTGGGACTCTTGGGATGCGATCTGCTGTTAGTCCCTTAAGTACTGCATACACGGTTTAAGGGCAGTTTGAACAGCAACCAGCTGGGATTGTAAGAGTCCTAATGATGCAGGCACAGGCAGCACCTTAAGGAATAGTAGAAAACACAGAGGCTGTTAATGTAAAAAAAACTTCTTCTTTCTGTCTTATGTATTTTGGCAATGACTTTGGCACTGAAAATAACTGAAATAATGCCACTGAAATGTCCATTGACACAAGATAGAGCTGTGTCTACACTTGAGGTTTTGTCAGTATGGAAATGTCAGAAAACATTATATTCAGAGCACAAATTGCAAGTATAGAACTGACAAAGTAAATTTTGAACCGTGTAGTCAAGTGTAATGCTTGAAACATATTCCAAATTGGCAAGTTGCAACCAATCATGGAACAGAAACAGTGCTCCAAAAAACTGACAGAGCCAATGTTGAAATCTGAATAATTGCGACTACATTTTCATAGTAATTTAAATGGAAGAAGCATTGGCAGAAATTCATGAATAATTTACATGTAAGAATTTAGCAATCTGTGGTGAATAGAAAAATAAATGGCAAATCCAATAAATAAATGATTCTTCTGAATTATTTGCTCTGCTCTGATGTTTGTTAAGAAGTGTCTTTTTTGAGCTTTCTTAAAATGCTGGATTTGAGCTCCTCTTTCTCAGGTAAATGTCTTAAAGGAATAGCAGAAATGCACACATCTGCAGTGGGGAAAACCCCAGCTACAAAGACTACAGATTTATAACATAGGCTATTTTATGAGGGGTGCATGTTAAAAAGACCTTATTCACCCTGCAGCAGCTGTGACTGCAAAATCTATAGCCTTAATAAGAAAGGTTAGCTCATATATATAATGATGAGTTGTACACTGCAAGACTTTTTAATTAATTATGTATAAAGTTTTAAGATATACAGAGGAGGTAACATCTGAAAAGATGAATTCCAAATTCCCTTCTGTGCCTATGGGAATGTGATGCTATTTAATAAGTGAGAAATTAATTAGCACAGCACCAGTATTTATTTCCACATAGAATAGATATTGGGTCCATGTAAAAAAAGTAACAGAAAAATTGTTTATCATCTGGTTTGCCTCACACAGTACTTCAAACAAAATAAAGAACACAACATAGTTTTAGTAGTTGGAAGATGGTGGGGCTTTAATGGAGCATGAGTGGTTTTGTAAATCTATTTAATCTCTGTTTATCTAAAACTACTGAAGTTCTGTTTCTGATGTTACTCTCAACTAGTATTATTTTGGTATACATTAGTTTATTGGGGTAACTGCTCACAATGCACCTTACAGACCTGTGAAAGCAATTTTTAATATATCTTTTTTAAACTTATTTTGAAAATCTGAGTTTTCTTTTTTGGTGTGTGTGTTGTTGGGGTTTTTTTTGGGGTTTTGGGAGGTTTGGTTTCTTTTTTTTTTCTTTTTTTTTTTTGGTTGGTTGGTTTTGTTTTCCCTTGCTTAAATTAAAAATAAAAATCTTCTTAATA
The DNA here is from genome assembly GCF_028554395.1 of Pezoporus wallicus. Classification (NCBI taxonomy): domain Eukaryota; kingdom Metazoa; phylum Chordata; class Aves; order Psittaciformes; family Psittacidae; genus Pezoporus; species Pezoporus wallicus. The sequence continues at coordinate 1,751,357 of NW_026636866.1, read as the reverse complement.
TACTGATATTATTTTGTTTGACTTTCACTGAAAGATCGTGTTTGGAATAAAATAATCAAGGGTTACCTTTACCAAAGTATTGTGCTGATGTTACCTTTCCCTGTGAGCTCAGAAACAGAAGCACTCATTTTGGATGCAGTATTTCTGTAGCTTAGAATCAAGCACTCTCCATGAATGAAATCGTCACCTGCCCTATGGCCAAGGTACTAAAGAATTCACTGAAGAGGCCAGTAACACTTTCCCTTTCAATATGTGAAATCATATTCAAATTATCCCAGTGTGATTAGATTCACATTACGGACTCTAATATCTGGTTCTTCATTTTCCTGCTTATGTTATTCTATATTGTATCATTTGTATGAATTGGAGAAGAGCTGGTGTCTACCTGTTAAGAGGCTGTTCCATGTTATATAAATAATGCCTAGCTGGGAATGGTAATAGAGCTATGGTATTTGAAGCTTCTTTGGTGTGTTTTTTTCCGTTCCTAATAAAAAATAAATGCACTAGTTCAAGTTTCCAAATGTTAGTGTCTAATTATTGTCTATATTTAATATTTGGATGCTCATGTTGGTACTACTGAATTTTAAATATATAATCCTAAATGCTAATTTGAACATCCCTGTCTAACATTTTCAACACTTTATATATGGGCTTGACCTTGAGATGCACATTCTCAGGTATTTTCTGTATCTGTGCCTGATTTCTGTAGACCATAGTATGCATTTTGAACAAATGAATTTTCAATACTAGTAGCCAAAACCCATTTCAGTGCAAATAAAAAAACCTGATGGCTTCTGTACAAGGAGAAAATGAAGTAAATTTAACAATCCTCTGCCTATGGAAAGCTTTGCTGTTTCTGAGTGTCTTTGCACCACTGCCTAATGTCAAATGGTGCTCTCAGGTGGTAGTTGCCTTTCTCAGCCTATGCTAAGTGCCAGTTGACTGTCCTTGTAGTTCCAGATTTCTTCCCAAGCAAGCATTGACGCTTGTGTGAAAATTCCTGCTGTTCTTCTGGGGTGTGTGTAACTTCAAGTAGTGTGCTGATTCGACCATTATGTATGAGCACTGCCCTACAGACGTGTGTCCAGTTGACAGGTCCCTGCACTGAAGACAGCCACCTTAGTTCTTGCTCAAATGAGCAATTTACAGTTACGGAACCTGGAACTCCTAACATGTTAAGATGGGATAAAAGCTGGTTTATTTTCCACAACTATAAAGGAAGGAATTCTAGGTAGTTAAAAAAGAGAGAAATGTAGAATTTCCTCCTGGAACAGCAAGTGAATGCCATGGTAAAATAGTGTTGAATTCTTTGGTGGTTTGAAAAGCTGGAGGAGGAATGTAGAATTGCTAAACAACTCTGGAAAGGTAACCAAGTTCAGCAGTATAATTTACTGTTAGTTACTGTATAGAAGCCTTGTGTGGAAAGGTAGTGTCAGCAGAAGAGCTGATGGAAGGCAGGCCTGTAAGTTGTAAATCATGGCATGAGAAACACTTTCTTAGAGAATGGAGCACATTCATCCTTGTGCATGTTCAGCCACGTGCTCTCAAGATGTGAGCCATGAGGAGTAGCCTAGAGACAGTATACAAACAGTATAAAGGCTTGTTCTGCAAAGACAGGCAGATATGTGGGTGAAGGTAGAGAATCTGTGTTTTATTTCTTGATTTTTTGTTGTGATTGGGCAGGTAACAAAATATCACTAAGCCATGGCTTCTGGACTCTGATTCCTTCTGCTCTGTTTTGAAACACTAATAGTAGGCCCTGCCTATACAATAATATATATCATCAGTTTCAAGACAGCGGGAGTTTATAATAATAGAGTATTTATGCAAAGCAGTGAGGGGAGAGAGACAAGGGGAGGAAGAGAGTGAAGTTGTCTAGCAGGCTGAATACACAAAGTCTTTGATACTTGAAAGCTAATTTTATTTTTAGTTAATATTCATTGATGCAAGTTCTAGCCTATAGTTAAATGATTCTAGTGAATAGTTACATCAATCACTTTGAAATGTTTAAGGCAAGTGTGGAGTAGTCAAACCAATCTTTGTACTGGAATCATCACCAAAGTTGCATTGTGGAAACCATGTTGACGTTAGTTTGATCATGCTTCTTGGAGTGTGTGGGGCTCTCAGAATGTTCTTGGAACTGTTTCCCTGTGTTGCATTTACATGCATTATATAACCAGTCTGGTTTTCTTAGGAACAGAAAGAAAGTTATGGCATTTCTGTATTGTCATTTCCTCAGAATCTGTCAGCTTTTGAATGTGACCCATCTGTTGATGAGTGAATGGCAACTGTTTATTCCAGAATCAAGCCTGTGCTCAAATGCAAACATACAGCCTCCAGAAGCACTGAGCTAAGTCTAATTAGCTGAGAGTTCATTTAAACTTCAAACTACCAAGTAAACTTACTAGTCAGTGGCGTTTATAATGTATTTCTTGCTAGATACTTGCTAGACAGAGGAGCTGATTATTATATTTGTTGCTAGGTGATGAATTCTGATGACCTTTATGTTCCTAAAACTGTGGCCCATATGCACTCTCTGCTATAGCATAATTCTTTATTTACATCTTAATTCTTGGATAGAACTGCTACAAAGTTGCTAAGAAGATATATAAGAAGAAGTGTATAGATATATAACACTGTAACTTGAAAATTTCTAGCCAATCAGGTTTATACATTTACCAGCTGAATTCTCAGTTTGTCATGAATGTAGCCATTAGCAAAGTGCAACACAAACATGGTATATCAGTGTTCAGAATGATTCTGCTTTATTAGTTAGAAGAGACTAATGCTTTGGAAGGGGACATGACGCGGAAAAACGCACAGATTGAGAGGTTTGGCTTTTTTTTCAATGGACTTATAACTAGAAAACAAGTAAAGATTGATGGATTGATGGATTTTCTTACCTCCTTAAACTTCATATGCATTGTAATCATTATAGTTACTCTAATGTGAAAGACATTTATTCAAACAGATATGAAAAGGTTTCTGCATTCTAACATTGCAAAAGTCAGGTGATAATGTAGGAAAGCCATATCCCTAACCCTCAGTAATAGTCCTTAAAGCATCTGCAATTAATGGTACCTATATCAAGTCTAAGGAAAGAGAAGGGAAGATAAGGAGTCATGCTTTTTGTCATCTATTCAACTTGGAAAATGAAAGTAAATATTTTAAAGACTAAATGACACGAATAGATGTAGACCTGCCACTGAATGACTGGCAAGTTTTGTGTTGGCAGCAATGATGGTACATGGAATTCATGTAGTTTTAGAGATAAGTAGTTTATTAAACCTAAGAGAGTACTTGGTAATAAAATTTTAGTTATATATTGATTACCAAGTCAGTATTGTAACTACCGTGTGGTAAGCCAGCTTCTTGTCTGATCTGCCTCCAATGTGATCACTGTATAAAAAAATATGACACTAATAAGAAATAATATAAAACTATATTACTTTAAAGAGATATTATTCACTAGGGATATTCTGGTGTCCTTAATCTCCATACTGGAGCTGTTCTGTTTACATTTTTTGTGCAATGTTTTTTTCTACAAACAGCTCCTGTTGTGGATGTTCATATCTTGGATGCTGGCTCGCATAGCTTTTCATTGCACCCTTTTACTAGCTATAGGGTTGAATATAAGGAAAAATTCTATTACTTGGTCACAGTTTTCTACAGGAACTGTCAGTTATCAGCCTGATCCATATTCCCAAAGTTGACAAAAAGGTTTGGAATTATTAACACTGCATTGACATCACCCTTAACTTGTGCTTGTATTGAAGCAAACTATCAGCTGGTAACATTATGTACCCAGTTATAAATGAAAGAGGATGTCCACCTCTGGAAACCAGCAAGAAGCCAAGTGGCACTACCAAGCGTAGTCTGTATTTGAAGCGTAGCCTGTTTTAAGTAATTGATGTAACTTTTCATTGTCGTTTGCTTCATGTCATGATATTGTTTAAATATGAGCATGTGTAGCAATGCCAACTGCTTAAGTAGCAAATGCCAATAGCAGTGTCACCTGACTGGTCAAATAATCACTAAAAGGCTGTACATGTTAGTTGGGTTTTGCTTTTTTCATTGTTTCTTAGTTATTAAAAAGACGCAGAATCTTCAGTAGCTAGGTGCACTTGCCTTGGTTTATCTGCGCAATCAAAGTTCAGGTTGCTTGCAAATGATCCTGACTGATGGAATATACTTTCCCTAAGGTCAGCTCTTTTGTGGAAGATGCCAAAGCCTGTCTTTCTTTAAAGTATAAAAGCCTGTGTTTGACGTGAATAGAAACTGTTTGGGGAATGACTGTGCAGAGCGAGATTACATGGTGCAATTTTAATTACATTGTTCTCAGCAGTGCTACTTGTCTGGTCTTAGTGCAAGAGTCAGATTTCAAACCAAGGTTATTTGGTTCTGTAACTGGTAGTCAAGTGCTGGTATTGTTTGAAAGAGACGAAGATATGTTTAGCAAGTTTAAAATCCAGCAGAGTTTTGAAAGGTGGCTCTCCTCATTAATCTCAGAAGTTTTGTATTGCAGCAGCCTGTAATCAAGAGGTTGATTTTTTTTCATGGTTTATAGAATAATCTGTGTGTTGGAATTGGCTTGATACTTGAGTAAAACAACAGCTTAACTACCAACTAGTTTTTCAAATTTAAATGCAATTTAAGTTTGTAAAGGTGGTTGGAAAAGCTATTCATAAACTGTGTCCAAGAGTTATATTTTAACAACCCAGTTTTTAGACCGAGGACTGAAAAGGAGTGTAGGTCTGTTATTTGTGCTTTTATCAGATATGCCTGGAAAAATCAGCTTTCTGCTGGTGACTCTTAAAAAAAGGTTGAGGGAACGCACTTGGGAACACTTGGTAAAAAGCACTAAGAGAAATTGTTATTTCTCTGTCAGGTTCATTGATGAAGAAGATAAGGCAAAAGATTTCTTCTGGAAACAGGAGGAAGTTTGTTGCAGTTTTTCAGTGGGAAAGTTGAACAATCCATTAAATAAATGGTTTGAGCAAATTTTTCAGATGTGGTGCTACTCATTCAGCAAGTGGCAAAACAGGCTGGCAACCTACAGTATCCATTTTGAGAAGACAATATTACACAGTGCATTTATTACTCACTCTCATTTCCTTTTATGTATTGTAAGTGATGCATCATTCTCTATTTCTGAAACAAGCTCCTGCCGCTGAGTGCTATTTGGAAATTAGTTGCACATGGCTTAGGCTGAAAGCTTTATTCCTGGGGATGCCTTTTAAGAAAACATTATTGTACATTAGGAAACAGTTTTATAATTACTATTATTTCAGAAGGGCAGCTGTACATAGATTTCCACGTATTTGATTGTTTGTTTGTTTGTTTTTTTTACATTTCCTAGCATGTAGTGGAAAGGATAATGGCTTTAAGCTGAAAGAGGGTAAATTTAGATTAGCTGTTAGGAAGAAGTTTTTCCCTGTGAGGGTGGTGTCTTGTGTTCAGCAGTAGCAGTAATTTTTTCTCCTTCTTAGTAGCTGGTGCATTGCTGTGCTTTTGACTTTCGGCCTGGGAATAGAGCTGATAACACCGATGTTTTTAGTTACTGCTGAAATGTTTGGTCTGGCCAAGGACGATTCTTTGTGCTAACCAATAGTTTAGCTTCTTATCAAAGTATTGAGGTTAGGAAGCAGCCTATGCAGCTCTCTGTTGAATTACAGATTAGTTGTACTTTCACACAGAAGGTGAAACCAAGACTCGAGATTGAGGCAGTGGGGGCGATACTGCCTCTGCACATTATCTTGGGTAATGTGTAAAAAGCACTTTGTATTGATAGCTTACTTAATGAAAAGCTCCTGCACTTTGACTTCTTGTCTCAATGCACTGCTAGTCTAAGAGAGAGATATCAAGCAATATTCTTTTCTCGCATCTCTGAAAAAAGTGAGTGTAGAAGTGTGTGAGTTGCTGACAGATTTCATAGAGGACAAAAGGTATATTTTTAGAACTGTAGTTTCTTTTGCCATCCCCAAATCACTGAGTTATTTGTACTTCCCACTGAAGGAGTGGACAAAGCATCCATTCCTCCATTAAGTCCAAATATTTCATTTCTGAATTTAGTGACATTTCTTACTAATGGCCCAAACTTCAGGCAAACATAGCTGTGTGCATAATTTGTGAATCTTTGGTTCATCTAACAGCGTATCATAATTTCATTTAAGACTCAAAACAAAAATGGTCTTATTTGATCATTGATGGAAGCTTGTGCCATTAAAAAAAAAAAAGAAACAAGGAGTTATGACAGATCACATTAAGAAATGACAGATCACTGTAATTATAACAAACTGACCTTGAAAACATAGAGTTTTAATTGTGAACTTGAGGGAAAAGAAATCCTCATAACCTGTGGCTAATTGTCCAGTTAACTGAAAACCCTTACTAAATAAATCTGTGGCTTTGGATACATTTTAAACAGATACTGGTGCTGTAAATAAGGTACTTTGCGTGCTGGATGCACTGTAGTTATTTCCTGTGAGTGATTGCTTGTTGTTGCATTTTGACATCTGCTGGCAGCAATTTATTTACATAGTTAAATCTCCTGGGGCACAGTTTCTTCTCCTGAATGCAACCTTAACTTATTAGTTTTCAATAAATTACATATATAAAGATATTTTGTTTTGGTAGGACTGAGGGTGACTGCTCCAACATCAACTGTGTGCTTGTGCAGAAGACAAGAAAATTCATAGTCAGTTCAATTCTGCTTTTTATGCTTTATTCAAAGGAAATTATCCATTATATCCCATTGGGAATTCTTGTACAAACTCAAATTTCTGTCCCATCTTCTACACTGAAGAATACAATTAATCTTGTATCGACAAACTTCTCAGCAATTTCCAGAGCCACAGCATATTGAATACACTTGGATGTCTTTGATTCTGTCTGCTTATGTCTCAGACTCAGCCAGTGAAGATCTTGTAAGAATCTGAAGTTAATTTCATCTTGTGTTCTCCTGGGGTTCTTAGCAAAATGTTATGTAAAACTGCTAAAATGGAATCATATAGATCATTTACATTCCAGTGGGAAAGCTTTTCACTGAGACTGACAAAGTTAAAAGGATTCTTTTCTACATATTGCTTCTGGGCTTGTGATCATTTGGACTGTCCAGAATCAGCACAGGGTTGATCATGAAATGTCATGTTCCTCTACAGATGTGGCAGTTCCTTTGAGACTGTGGCTCCACAAAAGCAGTATCAGTTTAAGCGTCCTCTGCAGTTCCAAAGGGACAACAGCTCAATTTAAACTAAACAATGTTTTGTGTTCGGAAGATCAATGACTGTGATATAACACCTAAAGTTTTGATTTTTTTATTTTTTTTTCAGTCACACTGACATAGTATTTTATTTTTTTCTTAACAGTAGTTTTTCTCTAGGGTTTAGAACACAAGATATGGTATTACCATGCCCTGTAATGCTGCCACTGACCCAAAAGATTAGTCAATAAAGTGTCTACATTGTAATGAATAAGTCAAGATAACTTCCAGCTGAGAACAACTCATTACAACTCCTTCCACTTGATTAGATTTTTGCTCTAAGTGAGACAATGTGGAGGAAAATGCTGTGTGAAGGTATCATGTAACGTGATCTGGTGAAATCTGCTGTTGGAAGGAAGGGAAGTTTTGTTTGTAGTGTTTATGTTTTCCTGTAATTTCAATCAGCTAGAGACTGCTGATAGAGCCCTGTTGGTAGAATAAATTTGCTGAAGACCACAAGGTGCTACTGAGGGATCTTCCTTTCTAGGAGAAAGGAAAGAGGTGGGAAAGGCAAGAAGAGGTGACATATCTGTGATGAAAAAGGCAGGGATCCTTGAGATGGTGCTGGTGGAGTCATTTTGCTCACACAGTATTCTGTGCCCTGTGAAAATACTTGCTAGAATCCTAAACTCCACTACTGCTGGGCTAATACACTTTGCCTCAGACCTGGGCTGATAACAAGTTGTGATGCTTCTGGTTTCAGGGCAGAGTTGCTCAGCTTTAGCTCAAGGTACCTGATGCCGTACTCATATCTAACCAAGTGGTGGTATGATGTGTCAGAAGAAGAGACCCAGAGCTTGCCATGACATGAAAAGATGCCAGAGTTCAGTATTGGATATAGCAGAAGGTGAGGAGAGAGACCAAGCAGAGCGTCACTAATGTAGGTCTTCAGTGGGGATGGAGGCACTTGTCCTGAAATCACACACCGTACCCATTCCACAGTGGGAGCAGCCTGTAGTCTGGCATCACTCAGATGAACTGTACTACCTAATTTCAAGTAGTTAGCAGTTTTTTACATCTCTGCTAGGGCTATTAGTGATAGGTAACACAGGAGAGGGGAGATTCTTCCAGTGAAAGTACCATAACTTTTACCGGTGGCAGCTGGTTTCTCAGTGAAATCCCTTTCTTGATCTATGGGAAGGTTAACATTCTTGCTATGTATTTTAGCAGCACCAAAAAACCCGGTGACTATTAATAGGTAATATTCGTACTGTGGAAAGGGTATTCTCTGTGAGGGAGATATGCACGCCCTAGTGCCCGCTGGTGAGCTGTTGGCGTAATTCTTGCATTTTATTGAGTCTAGGCGCAAATCTGGTCATCACACACAAGTTGCAAGGGGAGGTTTGCCAGTTTAGCTAATCAGGTTGGTTTTGTAGGCATTAGAAGTGTGTGCAAAGAGGAAGTCTGTTGTTTAGTACTTGTTCTTCCAAAGAAGTCTAATATAGATGTGTATTTGTATTAGGCAATCCCTGTTATAGTTTGATGAACATTGTACAGTTGCTCATGTTTCCTCAGTTTTTGATTATCTGGATGCTAAATATGTCATTATAATTTATTTCAGGGCAGCATGAAGGATTTATATAGATACCAGGGAATCATAAACTTGTAGTGGGAGATAATAAACTACTATTGTTTACTGTGGTTTTTTTCTTAAATCTGTAGACATTCTGCTGGCTAGCTGGAGTTTAGCATTGTTATTTATAAACCTTCAAAAAGGATTTTAATGAAATTAATTTTGTTAATTTTCTTAAATGTTCAATAAGGTTTGTTTGTATGTGTATGTGTAAAACAATATTTTAGTCATGAATTGTAGCTGCACAAAACCACAAATCCATTATTTCTAGAGCACTGTTATGAAAAAATCATAACCTTGTATCACAAGGAACAAACTGTCTGACTTAACTGTTGGCAGTGTCTCGTCTAGACTTTAGTCTGCCTCCAAAAGTGTCATGGGGGACATAATTCATCTCCTGAAGACTCATAACACTTTGCGTTTCTATTAATTTGTGTTGGGCTGATGTGTGACACCCTGTACTAACGTCAGGCATTCAGCAGTGCGATGAATGCCATCACGTGGTGGCCTGTTACTATCCCCTTAGCTATTTGCCTGCTGTTTTCAGTCAGCTTCAATGTTTATGGCTAACAAGAGCTTTGCTAGGTCAATGGTACTTATGAATTTTTATGTACAACAGCACTCAGAAGCATTTATGATTGCTTCAACCATCATTTTTATCTCTTTGTAGTTAATGAAGCTCAGCTTTGCCAGTTTCTAACTTACCAATATTGGTAGTATCATTGAGCAAGGAGGACTTTTGAGCAGAGCTGAGGGATCCCTGCTGGGCTGGAAAGTTAAGTTGCCTTTGTGCAGCTGTAATGTGCTTTTGCATCTCTAGATTTCTCACAGCTATAGCTTCTGACTTGTGGTTTCAATATGATCTAAAGGTATTTGTTAAAAAAGATAAGAAAACATACACAGGATAATGTTTGATTGCTGCAGTAATTCCTGCTGATTTCAACAAGGCTAAGTCGAATTTACAAGAAGTATGCTAACCTTCACTGATAGAGAAATTAAGCCTCCGTGTGTGTGTTTTCAAATGTGATATTTCCTCACTGAGGAGCCATTTTGTTGCTAGCTATCATAAAAATACAAATATCTGTACATAGAAACATACAGTGTAAGGAGTTCTTTTTTGTGCTTATAGGTAAGTATGTATACTTAATGATTCAGAATGCCTCTGTAGAGATTTCATCAGAGAGAAAATTATAGATTCTGTCTTTCTGTTCAAAACAAATTAAACTTCTGAGAATTAAACTTGGGGAAAATATTACTTTAGAAGAGAAATATATCAGCTTAATACATGCTTTTGAATATAAGAAATTATTTCAGGTTGTTTTCTTTTGTATGGTTTACAAGAAATCCAACTGCTAAACTTTTGATGTTTTAAAGTGGTTTTCTTTGAAACATCTGTGGTTCATTATCATAAATATCACAGTAGAAACCTCACATATGTGGTACATCATAACAGTGAGAATGGGATGTACTGAAATGATGAATCCCAGGAACTAGAAATTTCTTGCTGAGATGTGTAGGGGGTAATATTTCCAACTACAACTTCAGTTTCCTTTCATTACAGTGACGGATTCTTGGGATATTATACAAGAACCCTTTTTCCAACAGGTCCTTTGATAGTAAGCTTGAAGTCCATGATTAAATTCTTGAATTCAGTGATTAAAGCCTTGTGGTTCCTGATGCTGAATATTGCTTGGTGGACAAAAATATTCTGTGCAATTCACATATGAATAAGTTTTGTTACAGAAAGGAGGAAATGTCTAACACAGGAGGCTGAGAAATGAACAGAGGGTGATGAGTGACATGCACGTTGTTTTTCACTGGGAGAGCCTTGGCAGTATTTTCATTTTGCTTGTATGGAGTTTTGGAGCCTGTCTCATACCATGTGGCATATTAGGCACAATAAAGATGTTCATCTGGCAGCTGGAACATGACTAAGAACATCAAAAGAGTCATATATGCAGCTATAAATGAGGAACTCTGCCTTCATGTAAATAAATATTACAACATTGTTTTAATTGCCCATTGAGTTCTTGACAATAAGACACAATCACTAGTCCTTTCTGATGCAGCATTATGAAAACTTTAGGACTATAGCTGAACAGTTACTATTATTAACCTTTTGCTTCTCCTGTTTTACTTCTGTAGCACCTTGATCACCAATCGTTTCGTTGCAAAATCAGACTCAGAGTGAGCAGGTGGTCTTTGCTCTAAGGAGCTTACAGTCTAGTTAAACTCCTTAAGCTCTAAAATAAAAAGAGCGTGCAGAAGGATGTGGGAAGTTTTAGTGTCCACTCTAATCAGGCTGCCATTTGTCCAGTCTGTTATAGTGCTGCTGGGTAGTATGAGTAACGTCAGTTATCCAGCTCATGGCTTCCTCACACGTCATCTCTGTGACAAATGCATGAACATTGTGAACATTATTGTACATCATGAGGATCATATGCCATCATGGTTGCCAAGCAGCAAAGTGTTATATATTGGGAGACTACTTTTTCAATTTAGGCAGACTGCCAGATGGTTTGGTCTCTTCTCTCCGTGGCAGACTCCTTGGAGCATATGTTATCCATCCAAATGACATAGATTTTAGTAACTGCGTTTACTTCTTTGGTATCTGGAGATTGTTTAAATACTAATCTGAAAGGATTTGATTGAAAGAATTCTTGTAATGACATGTTTTATTTCTGAAAACAGACATCCAAGCCTTCTTCTTGAAACCAGGCCCTTTTGATCATTTGGATAGCTTCTCAGTGCAACATTCTGAGCTGGGTTTTTTTTGCATGTGATTGTTCATCTTATACTCAGGAGTTCCAAATCGCATCCCCGAATTTCCTTCAGCCTTGGGAGACAGTTCAGTGTCAGGACTTCACCAGATAAGTAAGCTGTGTAGTGAGACACATTGGTTAGTTCACTGCATTTTTGTAGTTTTAATATTCTTGAACGAACTGCACATACACAGGCCTAATGTAGAACTGAAAAGACCAGGGGATTAATTGAATCTACAATTTCCACGTGTCGAAAAGACTTTAACGTACCGCTTAGTCCATCCTCGTGGTTTGTAGCAGGACCAGTTACTGAGATTGGTCTTGAGTGATAGTGGATGAAGCTGGTATTTGATTAACCTTGTGTTAAAATCCCTGCAACTGTAGGTATTCAGCATGACCTCAGCACCCTCTTTTAATAGTTAGCTGGAAGGCTTTCTTCAATATCTGTTTGAGGTTCCCATCTTTTGAGATCTGCAAAACCCTGCCTAGTTTCTTATTATACTGGTTAGTACTTGGAGTACACAAGAAGTGATTAATTAATCACTTTTTATAATTTTAACATAAAGATTTGCACACAGGCTTTGCATACAAAACAAGTTTTCTTCACTGGAGAGTAAGAACTAAAAATCATATTTGCTCATATTTAACAGGCTATGCTGTTTTGGAGCATCAGCAATGTGTAGCTTTGTTTAAGGGATAGGTGTAGTGACACAGGTGAAAAAACTGAGTAAACTGATGAAGTTGAAAATCCTAAGATCCCTCCTCAGTGCCTGTCAGGGCAGGAAAGTGTGGTCAATGCCAGGGCTGGCTTCTTGGGCTATGAAGCTGCTACTGGGGCCAGGTACAGGCAGCGCAAGTGCTGATAACTTTGGGTATTGCACTGGCTCTTCTCCAGAATCTTCATGAATTTCAGGAAACAAATGATTCCCAGTGAGTGGCATTGTGAAAATGACTGGGAACACAACACAGTCTCATAAGATGTTCCCTGGTTATCCTAGTCCAGGAGATGTCATCATTCTGATTTCACATTTGCCCCTAATTTAGGCGATTTTATCTAAGGTTACAGTTCTCTTCAACTCGTCTAACAATTGGCTTCAATTTCACATCTGGCCCTTGATCAGAATAATCTTCAAAGTTCTCCATCCTTTTAACCACTTCGTCTTCTACCCACTTCTAATTTCTCTCCTACTTATCAGTACATCTCAGAATCTTTTAATTTTCTTTCCCTCTCCTTGCTCTTAACCTCATCAAATACTCTTGTTTCTGTGGTGGAATTGGGAATTGAAAGCATCAGTGCTTTTGGATGAGATATATGGTAGGAAAACAGTTTTTTACTTTCAAACAACTCTGCTTCTGCTTTTGTTGGAGAAAGTTGCAAAGTTTCATAAAGCAAGGTCAATAGATGAGCAAAATATAAAAGGTCTACAAGTGTCAAATTCATAACTCCAAAGGAATGCAGAATATAGATCCAAGTACTTCTGATTCCATGTGTCAAATCTGCATGTGGTCTTTGATTTTCTGTAGTGTATGCAGATGGCAGCGATGCAGGAATCTCAAGGTTTGCGAATGCAGAGCAGCAAGGCGAGAGAAGTATACTCACAGCCACTTTCTCCCCACTTTCCGAACCATGATACAGTGTGGCCCCTTTTTGAATGTGACCTGTAGTATTTGGCTGGGTGATACTATTGCCCTGAAACATGACATTTGGTTTTAGGTGATTACTTTATCATAGTTTTATTAGTTTGGTTTTTTTTTTATTTTATTTTACTCTTGACATAATTAATTTCTCAGAATGATGCCAATTCTTTCCAGTTCTAAGCTTTTAATAGCAGATCAGCAGCAGCTTTCGAGAAGCATGTATTTATTCATTATAACAAGGTACCTACCAAAGAGCCCATTTCATTGTTTGGTTTTGTTAAGGCAAGAAAAGAATAAGCTAAAAGAGAATCTACCCCTAGTTCATCAAGGCTGCAAACTACACAGTGATTAGGAAAGAGAATTTCAACTTCCCACGTTTGTGGTGACAGGAAAGTTTTGTCTTTTTGGTGGGTTGATAGCTTTAGGAGATTGCAGTAAATCTGTTAAAATGCCTGTCATATCAACAACATAAATTGTGATGGGCTGTTTTGCACTAGGGAGGCCTTGCTAACAGAAAGCCTTCCATCAAATTCCTACCATGAGCACAAGACTCTTTTGGCAAGTGATTCGCAGCCTCAGAGAGCAGCATGGATACCAGCACAGCCTGGTCAGTGTGAGGTTGATCTGAACTGTTGCTTCTCCCACATTCTGTGTCTTCCCCCCTGCTTCCACTGCGGTGTAAGACTTTGCAAGCAGGGGTCTGTGACATGACAGACTGAGATAGATTTGTTTGGAGTATCTGAGGGAAAAGATCTTTTGTGTCTTTTTTATTTATAATCTCGCTTGCTTTCAACAAAATTCAATGAAATGGCAAATGAGCTGATGAAATGTGGGTTGGTTATCCCACTGTGAATCCAAGGACAGCTCTTTTTGCCCTCAAGTAAAGCAGAAAAAATAGGAGCAGCTTTTATTCAAAAGATGTAAGCAAGGCTAAAACTTGATCCTTCAGGTGCCAGGGGAATTTTTATGTGGTGATTATAGATTTTGGACTTTTGAGGATCGCCACGAACAGTCACAAATTAACAGGGTCACAACCGTGGTTTTTACAATCCCACCTCAGGCTCTAGAGCTGTTGTTGATGGTCAGTGTGCTGTTGCTGGGTGACACCTGCGGGTCCTTTGTGAGGGCATAGGGCTGGTTCCGGCGTTGCCCCGGCGCAGGGCACCACTGAGCCTGTCAACAGGGATGGTGGTGCCTCTGGGGAAGGGGCAAAACGCTGCTTGGGATGAGCAGAGAGGGTGTGAGAGCGTGTGAGCCCGAGGGGAGGAGGAAGAAGAGGAGGAAAGGGAAGAATTAGAAGAAGGGCTGCATGCACTGGAGCAGGACTGCTCAGAGGACCCAGCGCTGGAGCAGGTGGGTATGTCCTGAAGGAACCTGCAGCCTGTGGAGAGGGAACTCAAGCTGGACCAGAGGAAAAGTGCGAGGAGGAGGAAGGAGCTGCAGAGAGGAGCTGTTAGTTCCTGTCCATAACCCTTTGCTCGCCATCCCCCTGTGCTGCTCTGGGAGAGAAGGCAGAGGAGTTGGGAATGAAGGAGTGAAGCTCCCCTGTGGAAAAGCGGGAGGGAGAGAAGGTGTGAAGTTGTATTCACATTCTGGAACTAGCAACAGTTCTTTTTCACTGTGTTGGTTCTACTTTGGGATTCAATCCCAGTGAATGCGCAGAGAGGAAGGATCTCCAAGAGATCCCCTGGCAACCCTGTCCTCACTTTGGTATGTCTGGAAATATGCAAAATCTCATAAAGAGGATTTCTATGTAACTTTCCTGGAACGTTGAGTAGTCCTCCACTGTGAGATTCTGTCTGCACTAAGGCTGGTTATAGAGTTTGCATAGTCAAGAAAATCTTGGGTATTGGGCAGGCTGTGAGAAACCTGGGATTATGTTTTTCTTTTAAAGTCAATGACCCAATGCAAGAAGTCTATACTGTGAATTGAAACAATTATGCAAAGTGCTTTGTTCTCAGTAAAAACTCCGTTGTCTTTGATCTTCTGTAGTCTGTATCCCTGTCTGTGTTAACTTCTGAAATTGTAATGCTGTTATTAAAGATCCAGTAGAAATGAAATGTAAAATCAAAATACCAAGAGCATACAGATAAGTGAAAAATCTACAACAGCAGTAACTCAAGGAGCAGGTAGAGAATACAGAACAGATTGTCTGCAAAAAGACCCTTCTCATGCAAATATATTGTTCAGACATGTCAAAACCTGAGAAATATACTTAGCAATTACAAGTCTGTGATGAAGACCTTAATGATATAGCTGGTAGTTACATGAGTAATGTTTTCTCCGGTGTTTTGTGCAAAGTGAATCTACTGGACTCAGAAAGGAACTTGAGACAGTTTCAAACCTCTGTACTTTAGAGATATTTTTCTCTCCATGCCAGCTTTCCAAAATATTGAAGATCTTCCATGTAAAGTGAAACAAGATTATTGACAGCTAATGTTTGATTAAAAGTTCTCATAATCCTTAGCTACACTGATAGTTCAGCCACTTTATCACCATCCTGGTGCGTAGTAAGAAATGTTACATGTTGGGTTTTCTGTTTCACAGCACATTTACAGTAGACTGAGGTTGAATATTCTGTAAACAACCAGCTTAAAGTTGGGTATCTGGAACTACTTTGCCAAGAGAAAAGCCTTGAGAGATTCTGGGTTACAATGAGTGTGACAACAAGGTTTCTACTGTTGCTGCCCAATTTTTAGAAGTAGGTGTGCATTTCAAGCATGTTTTTTTAAGTGACTGCAAAATGCTCATGTCCAAAGTGCTCTATCTCCTACCTCCCCAGTTAGCATAGTCAAAATACCTTCATCCTTCTGAAAATGAATATTCATATAATTTGTCCATGAGTAATAGTCACACAAATATAAAGCTTCTTTGAAAGTTTTTCCTCGTAGGTTGCAATACATTTCTTCCTAGATCTATAGATAAACCAATAAGATGTTTGAAGTCTGTGTTCCAAAGTGGATACTTATAATTGTTTGTTTATTTTTTCTTTTTTTCCCCAGTGAAATTTGATGACTGCAAGGGGAATAATAAATTGACCTTTGAAGTTTCTAACCCAGATTTTAAGGTGGAACGCGATGGAACTTTAGTTGCACTAAAGAATATGTCAGAAGCTGGCAGAACCTTTTTTGTCCACGCACAGTCTGAACATGCTGAGGATCTGGCAGAAATTTTGATTGTTGAAGAAAAGGAAAAACACAGTGCATTAAAGGTAAGACATGTACAAAAGATTAGAAGAAAGTGCCAGGAGATGCTGCTGGGTATTTACATGTGCTGTCTAGGACTGTAAGTGGTTTTAATCTGTTAGCAGATATCAAAATCAGTCTTCAATCCAGATACTGCCGTAATGTTTTAGTACTTAGTTTAATTTAAAATACAGATTTTCCAGGTTTTGAAAAATGTATTACATCTTCAGGCATAAATGCTAAGCATTCATAAAGAAATGATTCAACGCAAAGAGCCCAAAAATTGACGGGTTCTTCTGGTGTACATTAAGCCAGAGGACCACAGTTTGGCCATAACTGAAAAAGAAAATCATAGTCTAAATGTGTAATTCAGAATTTACAGAACCTTCACATTCATTCCAAGTCTTAAGTGCGTGGAATTGAATTCTGTGCTGTGGAATTTAAGTTTTTGTATAGGTCTGCTTACCTGGCGTTGCCTTGTGTTAAAATACATTAACATCTGCCCTCAAATAGCAGCACATCACTTGCACCCTGCCTCTATGGGCTAGTGATTTCTGTTCCATTCTGTCCACTGAATGATGTGTCCTTTCCACTTCTGGATTTCAGTGTAATACTAATCTCAGACTAAGGGGAGAAGTGCTTCACAAATTGGTTGTTTACTTCACCTCCATGAAAGTAAGGAAAGGAAACATAAAATAGCCTCTGCTTCTGTGTCAGGGTGTTTAGGAGACAGGCAAGCAAGGCTTACTGGACAATTAAGCCTGGTACCTTTACAAATCTACAATTTCAAGGAATTATAAAGAAGCCATGATAAAAATGACTGATCTGTTGTCTTATTTGGGTGTTTAAACTTTTAGCTACCAGCATTGTCATTGTATTTCCACAATAGCTTAGTATAACTTCCTTTTTCCATTAAGAAAACCCAGAAAAGTTACATTTAGGGGAAAGGTTGAACAACCTTCTGACAGTCCATGGCTGTGGAAAGGTTTTGGTCTGCACTTTGAGCAGCACATGATGTGAATATAGATTGCCAGCAGGAAAGTACCAGAATGCATAACTACAGAGAGCTGATCAGAACACTTAAATGAATTTAATTGTATTAATATATGCTGTTTCTTCACAAAGTAAAGTTTTAACAGAGTCATACTTAAGTGAGTCTTTTACATGGTGGAGCCATGGATTTAGCTCCTGCCAAATTCAGGGTAGGAAAGCTGCACTTGCAGGAGCTGGGCACTTGTATGTCTTGTGTCTAAAACTAGCAAGCCGTGCTCCTTCTGGTGCATTCACAAGAACATTCAAATGATTTCATTTTCACTCCAGGTTTTGAAATCTTAGGAGCAGTTTCAGAATGGAGATTCTCATTCCCCAGTTAGAAGTTGGTGAAACCACAGAGGAGTTTGAGATGTTTCTGACAGGAAGTCTGGAGTTAAACTTCAGGGAATCATTTTATGTGTGAAGATCTGACTCCCTGAGAATCATATTCTGAAGTTTTATTTTGGTTTTAGTAGGGAAGCAGCCCTTCAGTGTCTTTGAGAGGAGGTATTCCATGGAAGTTACAATCTAGGGGAATTAAGAAGTGTGTATTTACATAGACTATGACATGGCTTTGCAGGTGACCTTTTCCCTTTATGTCTTATTTGGGTTCTGGTAGTCTCCCCTCAAAACGTTCCAGCAATATTAATTAATGCCTAGTGTTGAAATCTATCACCAGACTACATTCAAAAGCCAAGTCTAATTTGGCCCCACTCCCAGATTCTGTTCCAATCACTTTGTGTTGCTTCAGAGAAAGCCAGTCTGAATCTGACATATTCTGCCACTTGCCAGTCTTTCTTTGTAGGTGACTCCTCAAAGCAACATCACAGTGTCATCTCTATCTGCATTCATCACTTCTTTATGGACTTTGATATTCAGCTCATGACTAGAAGGTTACCCATTTTAGTGTGGTCATCCTTGGCGCCTGCAGTGCCATTGGGAGTTACATGATGTATTAATGTGTCCTAGGAAATCCTTCTAGTGAGGATCATCCCCTTATTGAGGGGAATATAAAGATCTTTGAGGCTGACTGTCCTAGTCTGGCCTCAGGCAGTACTCTGTTGCTGTTAAATCAATATTTTTTTTTACCAGCCATTTCAGCTATTGTTTGCCCATTTTAAACACAACAGACAGTCTTGTCTCTGTTTGTCACACTTGAGAAGGATATAAAAAATACAGAGCCCAATCTAAAGTGATTTTATGATAAATTTGAACTTAATCCTGTACTTTTGCAATCAAAATGTGTCATCATGGAAACAGCAGAACTGCTCCATCTGTTTATGCAAGTAGTTTTGGCTAAGAAATGCTCAGATGGAGCCTTTGTAATTCAGGAGCCTTAGTAATTCAGCATAATTCTGTAGGGTTAAGATGAGTGCATGTTAGAACACTGCTTAGCATCAGTACTTAGAATACAGTAGCTTATTTAATTAGGGGATAAGTAGTTCTTAAGTATTTCCCCACTGCCAGGAAGTGCCATTTCTTTTCTGAAAGCATGTAACCTACATCTGTGAAATCCCATTGTTAATGTTTCTAAATTCAGATTCCCAACATGTTTGGAAATGACTTTCAACAATGATCTCTAATATGCTGACTGGCAGTCTGAGCCTGGGAAGATATAGCATAATTCTTAAAACTCACTGATTGCTACCAACCATACTTTAGATGAATATGGAAAATATTTAGAGGTCCAGTCTAGAGCATGCAGAAAAGCTTTTGGCATTCTAGTGATGGAGGGGTGTGGTTTGTTCCTGATGAAGATAGGCTGGCCTCACTGATCAGTCCTACATGATTAACTTCATGGCCATAGCATAATCAAGGGCTGTTAGAATAGCACTCACTGCTTTAATGTTGCTTATTGTGTCTGAAGGGCATGTTGTCTTACTCTTGTGCCAGAAGTGTATTAGATCTGCAGAGCCTGCAGCTTTCTGTCAAAGGGTGGCCATGACTACAGTATGAGAGGATAGATGGTTCCTCAACATCATCAGCCAACTTGGCTCTTGCTCTCTGATCACAGAATCTTTTGCAGGGCCAAATGACAGAAAAGCAAATTCAGCATCGCTGCTTTTCCAGAAGTCTGGATGTTTCTGCAAAATACCCTAAACCCCACGAATATCTCTACCTACAGATACGCATACATGCTATTGAGAACAAAAATCTGTACATCAGATTACAGTTAGATTGCTTTCTACAACCTGTTTTTAATGCTCCTTTCCTCCATGGTTTTGGCTAGATAAACAGCTTTCTGTCCATCTTGGCAGAGGGAAGTCTTCATATAAAAACTGCTGTGATTTTTGAGAGACATGTAAAATATGAGTGCACAGATTTGCCATGGGCCTGTGTAAGGCATAACATTACAGTGTTATCTTTGTAATAGCTGTGTGTGTATATGCTTGTACCCTCAGGCAATCAGAGTGCTCAATACAGGAAATGAAGTTCACTTGCATTCACTGGTGGCGCTGGGTGAGGCATGTACATCTGTGGTCCTGCTCTGCTTAGCCCAGTGTTTGATTCATACTTTTTCACACAGTCAGGACTTGAATGCTTAGTGATATTAAAAATAGGCAAGGAAATATTTTGATTCACCCATGATCCTAAAATGAACTTTGGGTTCATTTGGAATACTTCATAGAATTGCTAAGGTTCAGATCGCAAATGGAAAAATGAATCCCTTGCAAACCCTAGTTGGGAACAAGCTGAGCTGATAAGTGACAGTTTTTTGTTTTTTGTTTTTTTTTTTCTTATGTCTTATCCAATGTTTGATCCCTGCTTTGTCTTATAGAACTAGTAAGACAACAAAAAGCTGGAAATTTCATCAGATCTGATAATTTGACCAGACATTAGTGTATTTATTTCAGTTGTCTGGTTTTGTGGAAGACAAAGTATAGCCAATTTTTTGTAGAGCCTCATAGCAGATTGTGAGTTACAAAAGGCAGCAAGCTGGGAATTGAACTGTGTCTTCCAAGGCTAAATAATGGCTGCCTACTGTTTCTCCTCCCCCTCTGTAATCTAGTGCTGGCTTTAATGAATATGCCGTTAGTACACTGGGAACTAAAAGAAAACCTTGGGAAACAATATTTCTCTGTCTTTTTTTTTTGTGTATTGCCAAATGCAGCTTGCACCCCTTCCCACCAAAGGAAGAGATTTTATTTGTTACACCATCACAGACACGGGGAGGGGAGGGGCATGAGATATCAAGAGTCTGGCACCAAAGCAGGTAAGAGGGCATGAATGTACTCAGAAATTCCAGTCTGGTAGTAACTTCTCTGTGTGGTGCTCAGCAGCCTTCCATACAGAAGGATGAAATGATTAAACAGAAACTGTCAAACCCTCAGGACACTTTTCAGGCACTAGATGGAAAAAGAATAAGAGAAAGAAAAAAAGAGATAAGAGGGAGGAACACACCCAGAGACAGCATGTTGTAGACAAAGCTTAAAACCATCTTCAGCAGTAGCTCAGATTGAAGAAAATAAAGTTCCTCTAGTCCTACTACTCTGTCCAGTCCACTTCGTAATGGCTAGGGGTTAGTCAGATATACAACTTCGATTTTCCCTTTGTCAAGCCGTTGCTTGACAAAGAAGTACCGTGCTATGTTTATTATTATTATACTGGGGACCTGAGAGGCAGCCTGGCTGAAAAATTCCACAGGTGCCTTGATGACCTGAATTTTGTTTCCTGCTAAGTCACTGCTTGGATGTGTATGTTTGTGCAAGTTGCTTTATGCCTGTGCCTCCTTCCTAAAGTATCAAACAGAAATAATGAAAGTAAGCTCTTTGGATTTAAACCTTAGCATTTCTTGTTTGTATCTTACTCTCTGCTTTATCCCTGCAGGATACAGATTGCAAATTTTATTGATATGAGATAAAAAGTGCCTAGAGCCTTAAATCCTACATGTATGGTTTTCTGCCTTAAAACAGATGATAAAGGATCAATAATCTTATTACAAATCAGGATTCTCTCACAGAGAAATATTCATGCAAGGAAGTGAATAGTTGAGTTTAGTCATCTGGCAGTTCAATAATTTATTTGGAAAATAAGATCAAGAATCAGCCTCTCTGATATAACAAGCAATCGTTCCCATTAATGTATATTAGCATTTTTTCAGTTTAGAATAGAGTTCCAAATAGGCTGAAAATGACTCTGCAAAAGTCATTTTGCAGAAGACAGACTCTCATATGAGATATTGACAAACAGGCTCAAAGAGTTCCATGTTATTAGATTTTGCATATAGCAGTTGCAGCAAAGAGTGATGCGCCGCATAAATAAAACACCATGTTTTGCATTTAATTTTAAGGCACAAAATAGAGTAAGTCACAGGGGTACATCAATATCTATGATATATTTATAAGTCATTATACTGATCAAAACAGTATCTAGAATACCATTTCAGAAAAGCTGTGGCAATATTTTGTCTTAAGATATGAAGGTGTCCTTCAGGCATATAAAGATGGCTTTTCTTAAAGAGGAAACAAAAGAAAATTCATTTTCTCACTTTGGAATTCCATTTGGAAGAAAGCTTAATATGTTCTACTAGCCTTTAAAAGATTAACTTGTCATTACTTTTATTTTTGTTTGTTTTCACACTGTAAATGTCTACTGACTAGGAATTAATGCATAAAAATTTGATGTAGAAGTAATTTTAGAATGCAATACCTGTGTGTTGATGGCATTGTGGTAAATGACATTTTCCTGCTTTAATCACCTGTAAAAGGTTGAAATTTTTGTTTTTTTTCTAAAGTCTGCAGTACCACATTGCAGGTTTCACAGAATATATCTTAATTAATGCCAATGAAAGCAAGAACTTGTTCTCATCAAGGGGTCATTCTGTACAGTATCATTTAGCTGTCTGTTTGGCATATTTTTATAAAAATCATCTATGCAGACCACTTGCTGTTGGGGAAAAACCAAAGAGCTCCTTTTATGTAAGAAATCTCCTCATCCCCTGAAATAAGCCATTTTCACAGAAGTTCCAGTCGCCTACTTTCCCTTTTTATCCTTCAGCCTGATCCAGAACCTGCTGAAATAATCAGATTCCAGCAGACTTTGGGTCAAGCCATCGAGACAGGAGTTTTGTCTGGCACTGCTTTACAGACATGACTCCTATGCTTCTTTCTGGGCTGTTTCTGAGTGACCACGAGTCCCATGGCAGGGCCCAGTGCTTGTGATTTTTCATATATAGCCCTTCTCCCCGCCTTTCACTTAGCTCTGCAGCAGAGCTTCACCTCTATTGACAGGCTTGTGCTTTCCCTTAGGTCTGGGCTGAATTTATTCTTCCAACTCAGCAGATTCCCACTACCAAAGAAATGCAGGTTTCATATACACTGGCTTTGGAGTTTGCTCTGACAAAGATCCATTTGTCTGAGAATTATTATGGTGCCAAGAGATGTGGCAGTTGCCATAGCAACAGTTATATAATTGTGTTAAATACCAGACTAAATACTATAAAGAGCATGGGCCACTGGTAGTTTTCATTAATTTAATGTTCCTTTTTTTGGGGCAAAGTGCGCCTTGTAAGTTTATTCACTGTTGGTGTAAATACCTAGATCAAATGTGTGGGTTAGCTTTCCTTCCATTTCTCTCAGTATGCAACTTCAGCATGTAAATGAGAAGTACCTGGATATTTAAGGAGAGAAAAATGCTCTTATAGACTGGAAACGTGAATAATTGACTGTGAAACAAGAAGGTGTTAGCTTCTTTGGATGTTCAGTGCTTTTCTCTGTGAGTAATATGCATTCAGATTTTATGTGAACTAGGGAAGTGCTTATCCACAAAAAGGGACTTTGTGCTTTTCAGGAACAAGCAGAGCTATGACAATTGTAAAACATGTCTGACAGTAATTCAAAGGTAAAATTAGATGATTTTTGGAAACAAATGAAAACTTGTTAATTATTCCAAATTATTAACAGAATAATGAAAGATACCAGGCAAAAATATTCTAAATTAATTAATTTTATTAAAAATGTCTAAACCCATAATTTCTTTCAGCCCCGAGCTGCATTTAGACTTCTCAGTTAGTTTCACTGTTGCTTGATGGCCTTCTTGTATAAACGTCAAAGTTTTTGTGGAAGCTCAGAACTAAATGCAGTTCTGGAATGCAACCAATTTTATCATATTTTCTTTTAAATCACACTTAACTCTTAACTTTCATCCATAAGACTTAATGGAAAAGCTTCCATAAATTCAGTGAGACATATTATTCAGAGATTGCTGAAGTCTTTTATCTGAACTAAAATTCACTCTGGACAGCGTGCCAAGAAAATACCGATTTACCTTTTGGCCTTAAAATATGTTTATGAGAGTTTGAATGGTACACAAGTTGTGTGAAGACATTTTGAATTGAATTGGCTTCTTTTTATGATCTAAGGATGCTAACTCTATTTATTAAAAAAAAATCGACTAAATTTTGTGGATGAGGGATGGATCATCATGTATTGACATATAATTCTTTTTCAAGTTATTATTGTTTTGAGTCCAGCATGAAAACATTCTGATATAGACAAAACTATGCCAATCCTATGTGCTAATTTCCATAGACTGCTGGAGTTCTGCGGAAATTTGTGCCAGAGGTATGGGGAACATTTAAAAGAACCATTTGGAAAAGGTTTAAATTTAAAGTTCATTGTAGTAAATGAGCATATAAGTGGGAAAGCAACAGACTAAGCATGATTTAGTAGAACATTAAGCAAGATCATAAAGGATAAGTAGATGTCTCTTAGGATATGTAATATCTTTCATTTATAATGCAGCTTTCATTCTGTAACATCCTTAAAGTGTAACTATTAAGTACACAGAGAAAGAATATGTGTGTCCATGTCTATATACACACATCTGTAAGAAAAGGTATTTGCATAGATATCTTTATTGTCGATACTTATTTCATAATACTTTTTCACATCAGGATAGTAACAGAGTAATTTTTAAATAAGGAGTTTGTGAAAAGGAAGTGGTGATTTCTGTAAGATATTAAAATCCCCGTGACATCCTTAATGTCCTCAAATCCATAATGAACAAGAGGTGTCACAGAAACCAGAAGAGCCTGTGAGATTTCTGTCTATTTCTTCCATTGTTGTTCTCTCATCTGACATGCAGGAATGATGCAGTCAGCATATGACAACTACCCCAGTTTCACCAGAAATACCTCAGATTTATTAAGGAACTGAGACATTTCCAAGAGGAGATCAGACTAGGCTGTATTCAGAACTAAACTCAAGGTTCTTTTTTGCGTCAGAGACACAAAATATTGCTGATGTTTTCCCCAGTATAATCTTTTCCATCAGCTTCCAGATACAGGTTGGATTTGAGAGAGAGCCATAATAGAAGAAATTATTCACATGAAAAGATGATTCCCTGAGTGAGAGTTTAGTCATTTCTCTCCATCAGATACATCAATAATCATCTCTAATGATTGTCCCAATAGTTCCATGCTGGTTTTCACAAACCTGAAGGAACATTTATTATGGTTATTACAGTAACACTTATCTCAGCACACATCTTAAGCATTTAATGGAGCATCACGGGGTAAAAGTCTACATTTGTCGTCTCCCAAGAATTGATTCTGCTACTGCAGGGACAGATGGCTCCTTCCGGACCTAAAATTCCTTAGTTGTTGATCATCACAATCCTATTGCTTTTAAGAGTAGTCCTTTGCATCTTTTGTATACTTTAGAGTTAGATTTCTTAAATATCTAGAATAACTTGGCAAGTTAAAGCTTAATATAATTTGGTACCTCCATAATAAGCAACTCTGCTAACATTTATAGTTGTCTTAATGTTATTAATCATCCAGCTCCTCACTTCTCATTTCACCACCAAATCAAAAAGAATAATCTTTGCATTAAGCAGTTAATCCATTTCATAAAAAATAGTTTTACTCATTGTTTATATATTTCTCCCATTTACTAAGAGGGCACCTAAGGATGGTGACTACACATGAAGAGAGAGGAGGGGCAT
Source organism: Pezoporus wallicus (assembly GCF_028554395.1). Taxonomy (NCBI): domain Eukaryota; kingdom Metazoa; phylum Chordata; class Aves; order Psittaciformes; family Psittacidae; genus Pezoporus; species Pezoporus wallicus. Next base: position 1,725,959 of record NW_026636866.1, on the reverse strand, counting down.
CAGGTCAATTTGAACTGGCAAGTATTCCTGCAATGTACAGTAATTGGCTACTGCTAATAATTTTGGTACCACTAAAATTCCGCATTGTCCTTCATTACTATGGAAAAGGTAGATTCTTGTTTAAGGCAACTGTACTAGTAAGAAAGGAGAGACTGAATTTGGCCTCTAGTTTCTTAACAAACTCACTATGACTGTTTGGTGCACAGCAGTAAACAAGAAGTTTCCTGACAAGTAAGAAGAAATTAGTTGAAATCTTTTTTAGAAAGTGTTCTGGTAACTTGTTTAAATTCTAGCAACACAAAGTCATTTGATCAGCAACTGTTCAAACTGCCCCAAAAGGGATGCAGTTTTATTTACTTACAAGTCAGCAAACGCCCTTGTGGTTGGTGATGTTCAATACTTGGACCATTTAGCATGTGTTTGAACTCAACAAGAAATTGTCTTGAACCAATTTTATCTTTTTTTTTTTCCTTTCTATCTCTAGAATTAACTTGTGGCTTTGTGATAAATGAATCATGGGTGTAGTATATGTAGCTTTTTAAGATGAGGAATAGATTACAATTCTTTCAAAATGAGCTGGATCTAGCTCTTGGTGTACTGGCCTTGTGGCTAAATTGTGTGATCTTAGTACAAGATTGTAACTTCTCTTTAAGATAGTCTCTTTAAGACAGCTTACTCTTTAAGACAGTCCTTTTTATATCATCATTCAGAAATGGGCTAAATGTTTAACTTTAAGTACATTTATCTGTATAATGGTACTAAGCACACAGGAGAACTACTGAATATTTTATGTGGCCAAGTACAAGTTCTATGGTTAATGTCAAGGCAGTGTGGATGAACTGTTGGTGGTTTTTTGGTGTTTGTTTCGGGGTCTGTGTGTGTGTATTGTTTGTTTGTGGTTTTTTGTTTGCTTGTTTTTGTTGGCTTTTCATCTGGGTGGGGTGGTTTTTTTTTTATTTTTTTTAATTTTTAAATGGTCTCTGTCAAACATGTTGTGACATGACCTGTGTATTCACAAATGGAAATTTAAAGTCTTTGTGAGTATGTGAACTTTGTCTTCACATTACTCACATGAGTATGCATGTCAATATTTTCTGGGGCTTTAAGGACCTTGTTAATAAACATCACAGTTAAGCATTTTCATATCCTCCTGATGCCCAGTGTCTTTTTCGAGTTACTAGAAGCAGCAGGCATGATACATTCATCAATTGAAGATTTATACATCTTGCAGATTTAATGATAATTTAGAAGTTATTAAAAATTAAAATATATTTTAAAAAATTCTTGTAGATCCCACTTATGCTACATGTTAATATGTTGAGTGGTTGGGGGGGGGGGGAATGCCCTTTGGCTTTTTATACAGTGTTGAACACTGTGCTGTGTTGAATAAAGATCTGTCCTCTAATGACCTGGAGGACGGGTGATAGTAAAATGTCTTTTGGGTTCTGGAAGGCTGAACCAAAAGTTAATTTTTAGACATTGATAGATATTTTTTTGCACTGGGATTTCAAGGGTATAATTCTGTGAAGTACTGGACTCTCCTAGGAGATCCTGAAGACTTTAGACATTCATTGACATTAGCGCACATTAGTACCACCCAACTTTTTTGACTACTCCTAAAAAAAAATTACTAATAAGAAATCTTCATTGCTAATAGTTTAAAAGGCTGTCTCAAAATGCAAAGGGTTTTCTTAAAGCACAGAAGTGAGTTGTTAAAACAACATGTCAGTCCCTATGAAATGGGACACTGGAATGCTCTTGCGAGGTGTGTTATTTTGATTTGGATATTGTTGAACTCTTTACCAAAAGTGCCAGTAAACTCAATATTCTTGATTGCCTGTCAATTACTACACTGTAGCTTCTTCTTTGCACAGGAAGAATATTCTCATACCTGTGACTTTTTTTCTTTTCCCTGAAGATGAAACAAAAAGTCTACTCATTAGATAGGAAATTCATGCCTGCTGAAATGAGATTTTTGTCTACTGTATGAGTAGACAAAAATCCAGGTGGGACCAGATGGGCTCAGTCATCGTGCTCTCCTGTGGTAGGACCTGGTAACAAGACCATTCAGACTAGACCTTCTGTTCTTACTGATATTCTTGCTGCAAACTATAAACCCATTCCGTAGATTAAAATGATTATTACACTGGTATTCTGTATTTTTTGTCCCAGCCTCTGCAACAGAATTGCCTGCTAGAAATAAAAAACTTGGAATGAATTCCTGATTTAGGAAATAGGCATTTCATTATTTGTTTTCATACTGGCTCAGTCAACATCCACTGGTTGTAGATTCATTCATTTACTGTCATTAATTGTACACAAAATTTAACCTCCATACTGAGAGGTCCATTGGAACTGTCCACACGTATTTAATTTCCAGCAACATCTGTAAAAGTCTTACTAATATAGTGTGGGATATCTTTCAAGAGAGACTTTAAAACATATTCTTTTCAATGCATACATTGTAGGTTTATGTTGAGAAATATAAGAATATGTATAGATTGGGTTATTTTACTAAGAAAGAGGAAAAATGCATTTTTCAACAAAGTCACATTCTTGCTCTTTAATTAAAATTGTAATCTTAACATTGATAAAACTGATTGTTCTATCCACTCTGTTTCAAATAATGCCTGCAGTTTGATACTGAGCAGTTTATGTTAATTTACCCCTCCTTTTGGTTTTCAACAGAAATGATTTTTTTTCAGCAGCACGTTAAAAGAAAAACTGTCAACTTTTCTGTGCAATCAACTTAATATGGTACAAAATTCTACCCATTTCCTGGCTTTGGGTGTTCTATTGCCATGTGAATCATAGAATCATAGAATAGTTATGGTTGGAAAGGACCTTAAGACCATCTAGTTCCAACTCCCCCCCGCCATTGGCAGGGACACCTCACACTAGACTAAGTTGCCCAAGCCTCTGTGTAGCCTGGCCTTGAACACTGTTAGGGATGGAGCATTTACTGCTTCCTTGGGCAACCCATTCCAGTGCCTCACCACCCTCACGATAAAGAACTTGTTCCTTATATCTAACCTGAACTTCCCCTGTTTTAATTTGAAGCCATTACCCCTTGTCCTACTGCTACAGACCCTGATGAAGAGTCCCTCTCCAGCACCTTTATAGGCCTCATTCAGATATTGGAAGGTTGCTCTGAGGTCTCCACACAGCTTCTCTTCTCCAGCCTGAAATTTCTCAGCACATCTTCTTATGGGAGGTGCTGAAGCCCACTCCATATCCTTGTTGTATTGAGTATTTCTCCCGTCTCTGTCAAAAAAAGATATGTCTCCTTATTGCATATGTAGCTGTGCAAGGCAGGTTAAGTAACTTTATGACTTTATCTGAAGACAACTTTATTTTCTCTGTGCCACCATATTGTGTCGTCCTTTTGTGGTTTGCTCTCTACACCCCCACTCCCCAAAACCATCCTTTTAAAGTTTATGTGGTCATTAAAGCCAGAAGAGTCTGTTGTGCTTCATATTGACCCTCAAATCAGGAATTAAGGTAGAGGTAAGGGGAGGGAATATTAAAACTTCAGTTTAAAGATTAAAAATAGAAATTGGGGAAGATTTGACTCTGAACAGGTCACATCTGCAACAGTCAAATTCATTGTTAACAAAGTTGCGTGCATATGTGATGTAAGGCTTGAAGCTTACAGCTTACAGGGTTGATTTTAGGCATGATTATTCACAAAACCGTGTAATTAATCTGTCATAGGAAAACACAGAAAGCAGTACACCAACTGCAATCTCCATTAAGTCAACAGGAGTCATTCCTCCGATTTTAATGAGCTTTGACTCTACTCATAAATCTGCTATGAGGAGTGTCCAAATCAAAATTTATTTGAGGGTGACCTTGATGTTAATTGTTAGTACTTCCATGTTTTTTAATCACCAGAAAACCGGAATGTGTTAGTGGGACTATCATATTGTATAGCCCTTTCCATTGGATACTATCGAGTTTATATACATATAATCATAATTGTGCAAAATGTTAGTGGGCAGTCACAGTATGCTAGTTATATTTTGTGTCTATGAAATATGAAAAAAATATTTCTTTAGTTATTTTTAATGTTGATTGTGCCTTCAGCTGAATCCCTGCAAAATTAATGGGTTTTTTTTTGGTCAAGTAGCTCTTTAGAGGATCTTAGAAGTTTCACACTTATTCAGTGGCTTTTAATTCCAGATTTTATGTATTGACTATAATTACTTTAAAATTTTATCTCAAATTTGTAAATATCACAAGGCAGATTCTGTTCAGTCCTGTGATGTTTAATAAACTTAACATTGGTCAAAAAAGTTGAATCATTTGTATTCAGTTAGAAGAAAAGTATGATAAATATATTAGAAGTATAAAGGGATAGGCTTCCTTTAACATTTGGCTATTAAACAGAAAAGTATCTGGTTTATTTGAGGGACATAATTACTGTATCTTCTAGTGGTACAAAAGTACGGGATAGAGAGTTATGAGAGAGAAATTATTTTGGTTTAGTTTAATGGCTTTCCTACTTCCTCATCACTGCTGGTAATTATTGTGTCCTTTTAGTTGGCATTCAGTATATTAGGATGTATTTAGGATCATTTTATTAATTGAAAATGTGTTTCAGAGCAATGGTGAATTAGGTAAATGACTTAAGACTCAGTCTTTAAAATTATAAAATGAGAGCATGAGTTGATGGAAGTCAATCTTGTCTCTAGACAATCAGAAGATAAGACTCTGGTTTCTATTGTAAGGTTATATGTTTAGAAGAATTAAGGGAGAGCCCAAATCCCTTCAGCATTTGCATTATTTCTCTGTCATTTTATTGTAGTAGTACAGAAGCACTGTCAAGGATGGTGACTTTTGAGATCTTATACACGTAGTGAAAGACAGCATCTTTCCAAAGAGCTTTCAGACAAAACAGAGGTTGGGCGAAAGGAAAAAGTGTTATAATTTCTACAGTCTTCACTTCTATACCTCTCTGCCTCAGATTTCTGTCTGTAAAATGGAGATACTCAATAAGTATATTAAAGTTACTCAGATACTGGGCAATAGGGAACTTTTACCTTTTGCTGCTGGAGAGCTAGCTATTTTGAAATTAAGGCTATTACACTTAGTTGTTTGATTTAACTCTGCTACAAGCCATTTACTTGATAGTGTAACTCTGAGCTCACCTTCAGGGATGCATGAAGTGGCATCTTAGAGGTCTTTTTTGTAGCCTGCAGTTTACCAGGTAGAGTTTTGTGACTTTGGTTCTCTCTAGAAAGGTAATGAGAAATTCATCATGTATCAGAATATGCAAATAGCTCTTTGCCTTTACCTTATGCTTATCTCCAACAGATTTCCTTTGGCCTTTGACACCCTATTATTGTCATTTCACATGCCTAATTTGTAGTCCCTTCTGATAAGATCATGATTTACATGAGTGAAACGTATTTCCCAAGAAAATGTCTGTGAACTTGTAATGTTATACTGGGGTATATGGAATTCCTTTTAGCAGATGTCTGTCTCCCGCTATAGATCTATGGAAGCACTTTAGTTAAAGAGCATGAATTATACATTCTTGAATGCTTCTCCTGATGATTAAGCTTAATGCAATTTTGAAAGATACCTGAAAATAAAAATAGGGTTTAGAAGATTTTCTTTAGCTTCTAACATGCTGTAACTTTTAGTGTGGGATGACAACTAGCTTAATTCACTGCAGCAATTCTTTTATTTAAAAAATGGCATACTAAGCATGTTTTTCCACCGGAAAGTTTCTTTCTAATTCTCAACATTTCTTATCTGACACTGTGCTAAATGAGAACATGACTTAACAGCTGATATTGATTTGCACGTCATTTTTTCATTTCATTTTCCTATTCAAAAGGAATCAGTGGTGACAAGTTAATGAACTCCAACTCCAACTCCATAGATAAGCTAAGGGATAGGTTTAGTGGCTGCCTTGTTCTAAGTATGAAAGGGCTTAGGCGACTGTTTCATGTTCATGAAAGGGAAACCGGAATGCTCTGTTCTTATAGTAACTGTCAACAAAGCCAACTATATGAAGAAGTGAAATCATGCAGGGCTATTTATAGAAACCTTTTAGCAAGTCTAAATTAATTTATCCTGGTATATTTAAGTCTTTAATATTCACACGTGGAATACAATCACTTTAAATGAAAGTACACTGAGCCCTAGGGCTCTACATTTATTTAGTAAGGGTTCATAAAACTATGCTGCATTATATCTTCTGGTTTTAAATTAACTTCTTGTATAAATAGCTTTGGTCAGTACTAGTGAAGATCAAGACTGCAGAACCACTTCTCAGAGTATTTTTCACTAAACTTGTTTGTTAATCTTTTTGCCCCTTATATATTGCCAATGAATATATCTGGTATCTAAGAAGTTTTTTCCTTTGCGTTTTGTATATTTTTTTCGTATATAGTATTTTAATTTCAGCTTTTCTGGTTTTTAACCAGCAATTTGGTGAATCTGATGCATTTGACCTTTTGGCTGGTGTCTGCTGCTGCTGGGAGTTATGATCTGGTCCAGTAGAGATCATCATCAGAAAAAGCTGAAAATCTTACAGTCTGTTTCTTACTCTTATGGGTAGATTTATTTTTTTTTTTATTATTTTTTTCTCTTCCTTCAGTAAACTTGAACGTTTCAGAAAGGAAACAGGAAGAACTATAAAACAGGGTAGAATTGGGCTCTACGTTAGCTCAGTGATGCCAATCTATAGTTTTTGTGCAATCCTGAAGTATTTCTTTCAGTTGTAGAGTGTGAACAGACCATGTTTCTCTTCTGTGGTTTAGATTTACTTGAAGATAAATCTGTACCAACTAGGAATTTTCTGCTACGCACTTTCTGCATTGCCAGCTGTGATAAAGACGATGGTTAATCTGATCACAGAATTTTGCCACCAAAGTCACTCATGGACCTTTGGAATGAAAGACTTGTTTTCCAGATGTCTGCATTGGGTTGTAAGACCATGCAGAAATGGAGTGATGGAAGAAAGAGAAGCTGTATATATTAACTTGTGAAGTAAATTTCTGGGGTGACCTTAAAAGGCATGGAACAGTATGTTTCACTTTCCATCATAATTTCTCTTTTCAGAACAGGGTGGAGATGTATTCAGGCATGCTGCCTGAATTCCATATCCATGCCTTGCCAGGAGTTGATCTGGCAGTGGGAATAAACAGTTGCCTCTGAGGAATACACCAATGGTATTTGACCAACCAGGCAAAGTTCTGCCTGACCAGTACTGGAAGCCTGTTCTGCTTGTTCTGCCTCCCTGTCATTCTGCTGATGCTGACAGGCAATGTCAAGGTGCACTGGATTACTGACTTTAGAGGGAGCTCTGATTTTTCAGGAGGCAGTTGGATGTGCAGCAGCAGCATATACCTTTTTCTTCCTCCTACTCCCAAACAAACAGAACCCAAACCCAACTAAAATGCGGTGGCAATAATATTATTTATCAAGGATGTCAGAATGAGAGGTTGAACAGGATATTTTGTCATTTTTCCCTCAAAATTTTTATACTAGTCTTGTAAGTGGATATGCATGGGGACAAGTCTGACACAGGATTCAGATTTTTTGTCACTTTGGTACTGTTTGTTTTTCCCAACATGAGAAAAAGGTGAAATAACAAAAAGATTGATCTTTATTTCAAGATTAAAGTTTCAAAAGCTTAAGATTTGAACTTTACTTAAATCTTTTGAAGAAGTTTGAAGAGCTATTATGTAATATATTTCATTTCAGCTATAGTTGGAAACAACACTATCAACATAGCATAAAAATACTGGTTTTATCATGCTTCTATTTGTATTGCAATACAATACAAATGTATTTGTATTGCAAAAGTAAATATCTCTCAGGACTTCTGCCTGAAATTTTCAGGCTCAGGAAGGTTGTGATTATTCAAGATAAGCTTCAGGCAAGCCTTAAAAAAACATGCTATTAGTTTTGTGCAGATGTAGACCTCATCATGTGTATTTCTTGTATTTTCTTAGCAAGTTTAAATGCAACAGTTTTGTTGCACTTTGTTGTGTAAAAGCACAGATTTAGTAAAACAGAACTAATCTAGATCCCCTCACTATTTAATACAAAAGTTTAAGTGCATGTGATAAGAGAAAAAGAAAGGGAGATGTGGGGGGGAAGAGCTGTCTGAGAGTGGTCTGGTTGTAACCCTTCTACCTGTGTAGCAAACAAAATAGTTTGAAACTGCAGGCTTCAGCTGAAGTCTCATGTGGATGTGGTGCCTGAAGAGGCACATGGCTCTCTGTCAGCTCAGTGGGATGTCACTAGACACCTGCCTACTGGTCCTGCTTCATTACCCAGATGTTCAGATCAGCATCTTTAATCTGAGCTCTTTCTTGTGCTTAACTGCTGTAAAGATTCTTAATAGTGTTGACAAACTGTGCTTTCATACTGTCCTCTGCACATCTTACTTTAGAAGGGCTGAAGTTTTGAGGTCTACCTGAGTGGCTCTTCACACTGGGTTTGCAGTCAGCTACAACGGGGTGGCTTTGAATAATCTCCCTGCTAGAAAATGCCTATCAACTCAAGGAGGTGGAAATAATTGGAAACAATGTTGTCAGAATTCACAAAAGAATAATAGGAAGGAATCCTTTTGTACAAATATTCTAGGAGAGCAACTGGGAAGACAGGTCAGGGACAGAGAGGAGGGGAGGTGGAGAGTCATAATTAGGTAGAAGTTGTGGCAGGCAGAAGGGGTCATACAGAGACCTAAAACTGTAAAGAAAAAATGGGGAAAAGGGAAGTGCGAGCTCATAAAAAAAAAGAAAAAAAGAAAAAAAAAAGGAATATCATGTAAAAGAAAAAGGCTATATCTATTCTTGCAGGCTTCCTCAAACTGTTCATGCCCCCTCCCTCTTTTTTAGTTTCTCTTTGAAGCCTGTAGCATGAGTCTCATAAGACTTTGCTAAGATTATAATGCAGTACTTCAGCACCACTCTCTCTTGTTTACGTGTCCATTAGTTCAAAGCCATAGACAGGCAATTTATTTGGTATGAAAAATGTCACCTATGGCACCCTCATTTGCATCTGAAAATTGATTTTTGTCACACTGGGATTTTAGTACAACCTCTTTTGGCAGCCAACATTGCCACAAAGCATAATAAAAATAATTATGTGACCACAAAAGCAGGTAAGGTTCACTGTAAGTTTTAAGTCTATACAGAATTATAGTTGGCAAGGCGTTATTGATGGGACTGTGAGATTACCTGGGGTAATCCTTCTTGATGATTTGATATTGACACCTAAACTTAAAACACAGCTTGTGATTGCTAGCAAAGAGTATAACGGCATAATGGTATTTGATTATGTTTAGTCAACCATTCCAGTATGATAGCAGAATATTAGAAATGTCAGTTGGACAATGGATGAACTATTAATTAAGATTTTTAAGATGACAATTATTGGGTGATGGAATGTTTTTTAAGAAAGAACCATAAACCACCTTTTGATGATCAGTTAAAATATGTTACCTACTCAACATTTTTGCAAGTGCTGTTAGTTCATTATCCACTTTCTGATGTATTTGGCACTTGGAGTCTGCCAAGTTTTTGTCTCTTCACTGGTGAGATGGTAAATGAACATGGGAAGATGCCATTGTCCATTGTGATACTGAAATATCCTATTAATTATCAGTGTTAAGTTGCTCAAGCACTTTCATTAGTTATTATGGCAAAACAATTCCCCAGGGTGAGATATATTTATATAACAAATTCCTCTAAAGCTGAATCAACCGTAAATGGATTATGCAAACTTGTTTCCTTTCTTGTAGATAAATTGTTTTACAGAAGTGCTCATTATGAGAAAGTTCCTTGCCCACTGTAGTACTTTATCAGGACAGAATAATCTACAGCTCCAGTTTCAATAGTAAAAAGACACCATTCTTTAATATGAATGCAGCTCTTAATCTTAGCTCAAGATGTTGGTTATTTTTTTTTTCCCTGCCTTCTTTAAAAGGCAGGCAAAGGACGGCAATTTGTAAGCTTGTATTCCTTAAGCCAAATTTCTGTATGCAGCTATGAAGGGAGCGATGTGCTATTAAAAATGGATGAGCATGATCTGACTGAGGTGTGTGTTACAGAAAGGAGGGAGGAAAAAAGTGATTCTTTGTTATTTAAGAAATTGTTAAGTCTTTATGCAAACACTGAAAGTCTGCAGTGGAGAGCTTTGGTTTTACTGAAGACTTTTTTTGCTAAAATCAAAATTTATAACTTTGTTTATTAATCAAATAGATATTCACTGTTTGAATATTTCATTATTTACACTTTGACATTTGACTGAATATTGAGAGAAGTGCTCAGAGTGTGACACCAGTTCTGGCTGGTTTTGCGGAATGCCTTTACTAGGATTTATGAGATTGGCTGTTAAACTGTAAGCAAGGATTTTGCATACATATTTCACATCACTCAATGCTGTTTCTGCTAGCAGAAGGATTTGATCATAATCATGGGTTAGTCATAGTTCATCCAGAACTAAGCCTGTTTTAAACACCAGTGACACAAATATTTTGCATTGGTGTCAGGCTTTAGCTGCTAGGCACACTTGCTGTCACTTGGCAATCTCACTGGCATTAGTTTCTAGCATTGCTGCTGGCTTGCAAGGGAGTACCATGACAGTCAGAGACTTTACTTAATTAGTAGTGGGATGAGGTGTAACTGTTGACTGTTAACAACTGTCACTAGAAATCAGACCCAGAAATTTTATCTTCGAATATCACACAATTTAGCAGAAAACTCATATTTGCTTTCTTCTGTGGGAATGGTTTTACTGTCCATTAGTCCTTGCAGTCTGGGTTTAAATATTTACAGGGAAAAAAAATATGTTACTGTAATTTTCTTAGTTGCCCTCTATTGTTTTAGCACTATTTCTTCCTTCAGAGTTTGTTTGGTTTGTTTTTCATTACTTTGGCTATGTTTTTAATGTAGGCTTTATAGTTTGTAGAACTAGCGTGGATCTCATTCTGAGAGTGTGCTCAGTAACATAGTTTTACCATACATGGCTCTCTTTGACTGAAAGAAGGAGCCTCCACTAATAAAATTCTATATTTAGTTTTGAACCACTGATTTTGCTTTTATAAACTGTTGTATACAATAGAAAAATCATTCTTCTAAGTGGAGAAACAGGCAAATACAAGTAGTTCCTTTACAGAAGCCAAAAGGTGTGAACTTCTGTTTCTCCTACTGATAATATCAGCAGAAATAGCACACTACTGTATTTCTCTATAGTCTGCTATGAAATACTAGTGAATACTTTTTTCAACTTTATTGAATAATACTTGGCTCTTGCTATCAATATGAACAAGACTACTTGCTTCTCTTTCTTTACTTGCTCAAATTTCTGAAAAAGGCCAATAATTAATTACTTGACTCTCCATGACTTTTTTCTGATTTAACTACTTGTTCTTTAATCTATGAAAGTACTAATCCCTGGAAAGTACTATTGGACAGAAGAGAAAACCATTTTTACTATGTAGATAACTAGTAAAATGAATTACTGCACAGGTTCCATTTCATTCCATAGCAAGATTATCCAAGCCTCCATCTTGTATTGTCTTCATGTTTCTTCTTTTCAGACAAGTAAACTTCCTAGGCAATGCTCTCCACTGATTCCATGTGATTCCTTTTTCAAAATTTTGGTTTTTTGTTTGTTTTTTGTTTTTGCAATTTATGCCACTAGTTCTTCAAGTGACACATGCATTGCTTCCCCTGTCAAGTCATTCAGATCAGAGATAACCTTTTTTTTCATCTCATGCTGTAAATGCAATAAATCAAATCCTTGCCAAAAGCAAGTTTTGAATTTTCTATCATGAAATTTGCATTTCATGCTCTGTTGCTTATTCATAGAAGCCATCCAATCTGAAGAGAAAAATAAATCCACATGACTTGTGTAACTAATACAGACAAATGTTTCCAAGCAACTGCCTGAGCAATCTGAAGATCAAAAATTACTCATCTGAGAAACTTGCGTATAATGGTAGATAATGTATTTGTTCTCAGATTTCAGGGTCTGTTAATAAAGAGTCTGTAAACTGAAACAGGACCAAAAACATATCCAATTATAAATGCTTCAATTTATTAACCTGTCGCTATTAGATAAGTTCAACAAAATAAAGCTATTTTACTATGCTTCACTGTGAAATGGTCAGACAATAACAACCAGAACCTTAGGTGACATGCTGATAGTTTGTAGTGTTATGTTCAGATACCAAAGGGAGTGGTGCAAAGAAAGTTGAATAACACAGAGTAGAATTAATTTTCTTAGGTTCCATGGAAATACTGTACTTCGTAGAAGCAACATGCTGTGCACAATCTGATACACACAATGGGTCTTTGGTTACATTTTGAGGCAGAACATTTGTACTTGGCATGTGTGACAAGAACTGACAAATTCATCTTACAAATTCATAAAGCCATTTAAATACAGTCCAGTCTGGGGCTAGCTGCTTGATAGATAATTATAAGGAGTAGAGAGAGTCTGCTGATTTAGCTCAAGCTGTGAGAACTCAGGTTTTTTTATTCTCGAATTGTCCTGTTTAAATTCCAATATGTCAGTAAAGGCAGCAGACATCGCAGGTCTGACTTTAATGACTTCAGTGACTTTGGGAGCAAGGCAATGCGTATAGATAAAAATAAAACTTATCTGACAGAACTGAAAAAAAATGAAATATGAACAAAAAAGTGAAGTGGAAATTAAGGGTTGATATACCCTGTTTTAGGCAAAGCCCCATTTTTTGGATGCACTTGAATGTATCACTTCCTTCTGAAAAAGACATCAGATTAAAAATCAAGATATCTGAGTAGAGGTGCTTTAGATCTGTGGGATATAAGTGCTAAAATAATATGATTCATTGGAAGGTCTCTTGAAGTAATTAATAGAACAATGCTGAATCTGTCTTCTCTGCCCCTTGTGAGTGCTTTGACCACTGACTTATTCAGTCACACCTTTGTAGTCAATAAGGAGCTATGAAGTGCTCCAACACTGCCCTGACAGTTTTGGATTATCACTTCTTTCTAATAAACTTGGAGGCTGCTTCCAAATGACTGGAAATCCAGAGCAGGAATTCCATGGCCAATGCTAGAAAGACAGTAGGAGTAACAGTGGTGTTGCCAAACAGGTGGCATGCAGGCTGGGAGTCAGGATGAATCTGTTTTCTCTTGGTAAGGAAACTTCAATAAAACCTGTTTACTTGTTGTGTGCAGGGAGTGACTGTTCTCATCCCGTGAGGACACTCAGTTAAAAGTCAGCAGGTGTCAAGTAGGGAATATAAATAATTCTATGCTATTATGTCTGCATGTTGTTAGGGTCAAATGCTCAGACCCAAATGTAAATTTTAATGAGGCACAGTACTGAGCTATCAATGTCACACTTCATGTATTGTACTCCAGTTTCAGCAGCTATAATCCAGACAAAAAAAACTTAAAACCATTGTAAACTGTACCTCCTGCCATTGTAGGCTCTTTTTCCTGAAATATGTGGCAATTAATATTGTTAGCAGCTTGATGTTACAGCTCATGAATCATTGATCTCTTCCAGTATAGCAATTAATTTGCTTCTGATTCCTGACAGGTACATTCTTTGAATTTCCTGAATTAGACTTAATTGTCAGCATGTGATTAAGGAGAAATGTGAGGATCCATTGAGATCTCCAAGCCTATGTCTGAGTCTCCATCTTTCATGTTTCACTTCTCTTTTGGAAATGTTCTGCAAAAGAGCCGATCTTTGATTTCTCACCCCAAAATAGATATGGGAAAAATCAAAAACAATATTGCTATTTCTAACTAGCATATTTTACAAGTTCTGTGGAAGTTGGATCTAGAAGTAAAATTTGCGTGAATGACTGGGGTTTTTTACGTGTCTTAGTAGTCATACTTTTGAAAACTTGATTTAATGCTTGTGAATTTTTGGATACCTCTTATCTAAGTTAGAACTTCACCTGCATACTCTCCAATAATAGTATGTGGGTCATTGAGACTGTCCAGACTAAGGAAAGGTTGAGAATTTAATTGGGTCGCTACGATGGGGAATGAATAACATAGGTCATGTTCAAATCATGTATTTTATCTTTGACAAATGCAGTTGGATTTGACTACAACTCCTGTACCACACAGAAAGATAGCAATAAGAACTTGTCCACAAGACACTGCAATACTGTCTCTTTATTTTTATCACAGAATAGAATTAGGCTTCAGGTATCCGACAGTTACTCTCTGTTAATTTGTTTGTATTGAAGAGTAAAAATACAGCCCTAGTTGTGAAGTGGATTAATACACTACAATTTCAGCTCTTTGGACTCAGTTAATGCCTGTTAATTAATTTGTTCTGAGTAGCTGGACAAAGTGGTGAAGTGGATTAATGCACTAACATTTCAGCTCTTTCAACCAACTTACAAATCTAGCTTGGTGAATGCAGTTTTTTTTTTGTAGCCTGGATGTAAGCGGGCATTTTGTCTTCATCACAGACTACCACTTCATTTGTCAGTCTGGCAGCTCCTGTATACGAAGGCACAATAAACCAGCTTTGTAGAGCACCACACATGCACAGTCAAGTCTAAGAGAATATACCCAGACTATTGTGCAGATCTGTAATCTAAACATAATTCATTCCTGCTTTGCTGTCCTATATAGCAAATTATTTTTGCTAGGAGTTAATACAGCCCTGATCTAATGGAGGAAGGAAGTGGTGCAGGCGCATGAGTGCCACATTACATTCCATTCATGCAAGAGTGTACCAATACTAATGGAAAGAAAAGTACTGAAACTCCCTCACAGTTAATCTGTACTTGATTACTGCAACAAGAAACAGACTTCTCAGATTCTTAATCAAAAGGGTTTTGTTTTTCAGCATGAAGCAACTGGCAACTTTTCTCTTTTTTCTTTTCTTTTTTTTTTTTTTTTTTTCTGTTTTTTTTTTTTTAACCATGCTGAGGTCTCCTATATGCAATCTCTGCTGTGCAAAAACTATGATTCATCTTGGTACGTTCAACTGACTGCACATACACAGTGCATATTGCCAAAATGTATGGGGTAGGGTTGTAGGACACACAGTCCATGTCTGCTTAGTGATCCTCCCCACAGCCTCCCCTGGGTTTTGTGAAATCTCACACCAAAGGCTAAATTCCCGTCCCACATGAGAATTATACAGCATGGGAAAATAAGAGGTTTTTCTGGACAGTCAGGATTACTGATGTATTGTGAGATAAGGAAGAGATAATGTTTAATATGCATATCAGTCCAACAGGAAGAATTAATTCTCATTTTAAATAATGATATCTTCTTATTTAAAGTGAGAAACAATGACATGGAAGCTTTGGAACCCCTGGATCTGTTGGTAGCTTAAGGGTCTTTCTGTTGTCCTGCTTCGAGTTGCTGCCTTCACCAATGCCACTGTTTGACAGAATTTGTACATTCCTTGAATTGCCTTGGCTGGCTGCACATTGAGAAGATGGCTGGGGAGGGGAAAGCAGGGTCATGGATATGTTCTGTCGTGATTTCATCAGCTGTAGACTGATCTATTGCAGGTACAAATCTGTCTGCTGACGTATTTTGTGCATCTCATGTCAGCTTCCAATAAGAAAATCAAGGTCTAAAATATGGTATTGTGAGGAATTGCTGTTACTTTTCTTGTCTTGAATAAGTGAAGAAGCTTCACCAAAAGAGTTCCCAAATGTACCAGGATTTGAGAAATCTTGATACTGGCTTTGCTTTTTGGTAAGGGAATGGAACTGATTATCTGATAAAGATGGGTGAAATAGGGAAACTTTGGAGTGGTAATGCCAAGACAGATTTTGCTCAAAGGGGTGGGAGAGAGAAAGAATATATAAAAAGTAGGTATTTCTGGAAACAAGAATGCAAATTTGAGATGACTTCAGTTTAGGTAGAATTCTTTTAGAATTCTTAGGTAGAATTAGGTGTTCAAAAAAACCAAATTCAAAGTAAATGTTAAGGAATAATTTTTTTCAAAAAAACAAATAAGTCTTGCAGAATTACGCTGAGACCTGGAACAAGAGAAAGTGAGGTTACTTTTAAGTGCAGGAGGTGCAGAAGAATCGTGCAGTGTTTAGAAAAGAATGGCAGGGTAAATAGTGTTTGGAGTTAGAACGTACAAGGGCGTGGAGTGACAGGACAAGGGGAATGCCTTTAAATTCAAATAGGGTAGATTTAGATAAAAAGTAAGGATGTTAAATGTTCTTCACTGCGAGTGAAACACTGGCACAGGGTGCCCAGAGTAGCTGTGGCTGTCCCATCTCTTGCAGTGTTCAAGGCCAGGTCGGACAGGGCTTGGAGTAACCTGGTCTAGTGGAAGGTGTCCTTGACCATGGCAGGGGGTGGAAGTGGATGAGTTTTAAGGTCCCTTCCAAACCAAACCATTCTGTGATTCTATAAGATGAGGGTTTGTTTTGTTGAAGAAATGGAGATGATGAAGAAACTGAGAGATAACATGGAATATGTGGCAATAGAGCTTTAAAAATTTGCTGAGGAGCAGGACTGAGAAGGTTTTAATTGTAATCACAGCTGGGAGCCTTGTAAGGGGTACGAAGAAGTGTATTTTATGCATCCATTCAGAAATGGGATGAGGACTGCAGCTACTAGATCTAGTAAAAGGTACACACGATTATTATTACTTCAGGGCATCATGAAATTTCTTTTATGCATTGATACAATGCAATGGATTCCATAGCACTTGAGCAATTCTGAACACAGATCTAAAACATGTTCGTTTTCTGTATACTTATAGCTGACTGCCCTGCAGCAAGGTATAGAAAGCTTTTTTTTTTCCAAAGCAGGGCAATTTCTGCTACAAACAAGTTTTATTTTACATATGAAATGTTTTTTTACTAGACATTGCCCTTATATGCTAGCAGTAAAACATGGAACATCTTGTTCATGGCTGCTTGTGTTTTCCACACTCGGAGTTCTCAATTGCCTGCTACTGATCCATACATGTTGTGGCCTTATAACAGTTACTACCCCCCAAAAAGTTTCATCTTTGATTAATTTACTATGCCCTAAAATTGAATATGTGTTGTATGTGTTCTTTCTCATTTCCGCTCTGGAAATCAGGGTGTTTTCAACATGTGTGAAGCTTGCTGGGTGCTAAAGGGAAGCCCTCACTTTTTGAGTTCCTCCAATATGAGTGAAGAAAGGAATCCACTCAGTGGACTCAGCAGGAATATTAAGAGTAAGAAGTTAAGGCTTTGTGTCCATGCTGTGCAATGAATTTTCCATGTATCTTTGGTTAAGCCTCAAAGGGATCAGATTTGTGAAACATTTTTCTTCAGAACTCCTCTATGCATCTGGTACTATTTTCAATAGCAGTTTGGTATCTAACCCAATGGGATATACTTTTGTTTAAAGGAAAAAGAAAAAAAAACAAAAATTACCAACTGTTTTCAAGGCAATTTTTTGTTACAGGACACTTTTCTAAGTCTTGTCTGCTTTGGCAATTGCATCAGCAAGTGCTTTCCTTATTTATGCTACATTTACCTAAGGTGCTGAAGGCGGGGAGGCGTCTTTAAGAATTTTTTTTTTTTTTTTTTTCTGGTATGCTGTAAAAGCAGCCTTTTGTTTGCAAAAGCAGTTTTTGTTTGCGTTGTGACCAGTGTAAACACACTAGAGATGAGGAGAATGATATTTTTAATGGGGATAAGTGGTGTGTTAGTGTATCCTGGTGAAGACAGAGACAGAAGGTCAACCATTGTCTTGTCTTTAAGACCATATTTACAATGCTGTTTGACAGATGCAGTCAGTCAGAGCATATTTGGCTGTGTATAAGGGATACATCATTATATTTAATGAGCAGTGTAGAACCAATATGAGATTTCCCGAAAGAAGGGATGATTCACATACGGTTCAAATGAAAAAGACACTAACTAAATGATGACAAGAAAAGTCTGAAATGTTAATTTAAAAAGGGAATAGGCGCTTGGCTGTCATTTCTGTATTATTCTCAGAACAGGTAACTCCCGTGGTTAATGTGTATGGAAGGAAAGTTAATGGCATTTAGTCCATTATCATCTTAGAAAAACTTTTCCCTGACACAAAATAAGGCAGGTGTGAAGATAAATGAAACTTGGAATAGAAACAGGACTTTTCCAACACAAAAGATGCTGCAGAGGTTCAAGGCAATAATGGAATTTATCATTTCTCAAAGCAAAAGTTCAGATTTGTCTCCAAGATACCTGACATTTTGTCATATATGCATTACAAAAGTACTTTATGATAAATTTACATTAAAATAGTAATGATTTACACATGATCAAATAATTTAAAAAAGAATAATTATTTTTTTCCTAATACGTTTTCTTGACTCCCTAAAGATAAAGGCAGCCTCCATCCTATATACTATAGCACAGCTAGATGAATTGCACAGAAGCAAAGCTGTAGTCTGTGTCTATTAAGTTAATGGGTGTATTGGTTAAGCAGTGCATGTATGTGTCTCTTTATTTGTATAACAATTATAATAGTAGGAACATCCAGCCTAATTAAAACAAGTTCCACCCACAATTTCCATTACCCAGATGTTATATCTGACTATGCTTCACAAGCCTGGAAGCTTATGTTCTCTGAAATACCTGATTCCCCTTAGCATGCTAGATTTTAGCTGGATTTGTTTTTCTAAAGTATACTTTAGGGTGACATTTACAGCATTGAGGACAGCCTACTTTTGAGCAGATGTTTGTGTGTATGCCATTGACCTTTATAATTCTTAATTCACTGAGTTAATTATTTGTTTAAACAGTTTTTCTCTAACTTACAAGTAAAGTTCCAGCACATTTCTTAGATTTTCATATCATAAACAATGTGAGAAAGTGTTTTCCTCTTTTGACACATTTTAGAAAAATCTCACTATTAGTACTTCTGATGATAACAATATTCTGGCGATAGAAACAATGTAGATAAAGCAACTGTTGCAGCACAATTGTGAAATTTCAGCTGAGAATTATATGAAAATTATTTTTTCTTAAATTGATCTACATGCTGTTTTAGTTTTTCAGTTTTATGTAGTGATGTTATGTTGTAGGAAGACCGATATACTGCTGAATATCACATCCCATGCGCTATTTCAGAGGAATATTGCTTGCAACAAGTATCCAATTAATTTTGTTTATCTTTTGGTTTTGGATCTGACTCCAGTTTATGCCAGCAAGCTTAGTATATGAAAACAACCAAATGGCATGAAACTCAACCATTTCTCTGGCCACCAGAGTAGATTATAGATTGCCACTCCAGCGAGGTTTCAAGCCCTTATTGTGACAAATCAATACCAGTATTCAGCCACCTTATTCCCATGACAAGTTCTAATGAAATTTTCTTTGCTAAGAGTAATGGTGTCTGCTACTGGGTAGTGACTAGTCCATTCATTCAGATAATCAAGTACTGTAATGCTCTCAAGAACCCCTGGTAAAAAATAAAGAAAAAAGAAAACAGGGTGGCGAGTTCTCAAGGAATCTGGGGAAATTGCAACTCACATATCAGCATAGTTTGGGCAAATTGGCATCTTTCAATAGCAGCCTAACTTAAATGCTGGGAAAAATGAAGAGGCTGTTTGTTGCTTGCTTAATGTGAATAGGGAGTCAAGGTTTATTGACAGTGAATCAGCGTATTGGGTGCTGAACTGTTGCTGTACTGATTCCACATCTAGAAAGGGAATTTAACGAAGTCAAAGATAGGGTGTAAATGCTGTTTACAAAATGGTGGTCAGTGAAATGATAGTTGGATTCTGATCACCTAACCCACTGACCACGAAAGTAGCAGCTGAAAGATGATGATCACAGATGTGATATTGAAGCAAAATAGCAAAGATAAAGAAATGATAGGATTTCTCTACAACTCTTTTGTCTTAAAAAGAAAAAAATAAATAATCAGAGATCTAGAATTCTTATTTTTGGTGCACTTTTCTGAAGAAGGCATATATTCATTATAATAGTGTCCTGAGTTCAGCAGTAGAAGTCATTTTTTCTCCTTAGTAGCTGGTGCAGTGCTATGTTTCCGACTTTCAGCCTGGGAACAATGCTGATAACACCGATGTTTTTAGTTGTTGCTAAGTAATGTTTACTCTGACGGAGGACTTTCTGAGTCTCATGGTCTGCCAGGGAGGAGGGGAGGCCAGGAGGAAGCAGAGACAGGACACCTGACCCAAACTAGCCAAAGGGGTATTCCATACCACAGCATGTCATGCCAGGGATGTAACTGAGAGTTACCCGGAAGGGCTGGGAGACTGTGGGCTTGGAGGAGGTATCGGTCGGTGCTCGGTAGGGTGGGGTGGGGTGAGTCATCGTTTGGCTGGTGCTGAGGTGTTGTTTTTTCTTCTCTTGATATTTCCCTTATCATTATTATTATTGGTGGCAGCAGCAGTGATTTGTGTTATACCTTAGTTACTAAACTGTTCTTAACCCGTGGGAGTTGCATTCTTTTCGATTCTCCTCTCTGTCCCTCTGGGAGTAAGGGGAGGGCAAGGGGGGGGGGGGGGGGAGTGAGTGAATGAGCTGTCTGACTGGGTTTAAACCATGCGAAATAGATATATTTTACATTTTACATTTTGCATGTGGTTGATGATTCTGGACATGAGGTTCCTCTTATACAAAGCAGCAGGCATGAGAAAAGCCGATGGTAATCACAGCCACAGGCTGCCTGGGTGTTGGGTCAATCCCATCCATCTGAGACGTGCCATTCTAAGATCTCCAGACTCCTGGCACATAAATACTTGTCTGGAATTGTGGCTGCTACAAAGACATGGTAGGTTCTATAGCATTTGATCAGCAGATTCCAGTAAAGATAACTGAAAACTCCTTTGTGGGTTTCACTTTTGTCAAGGGGCAAAAGAAAAGTCCTGTTATAATGCTAGCCTGGTATTCTAGGGAAATTTGAAGCAAAACTACCAACTCTGTCTGGGGTAATTTAATATCCTTTGTGAGTTGCTTCTTCAAGAAATTAAATATGTGAATTCAGTAAGAATTATTATATATGCAATATATCTACCATAAATGAGAATTTTTCCAATGTTTTAACTGTTTAATCAGGTGCTAAGCACACAGAAATACAGATTCCTTGGCTTCTGTCTTATGTACTGGTTGAGGATTAAGCTGTCATTTGCAGGTGCTTGCAACTAAGTAAAACGTTCTTTTTCCCTGTTCTTTAGAAATGGGAAAATCATCATGGTAACCACAATAGCAGTGAATTATTAAATGTGTTGGTGAAGTACTCTTGACCTTGTCTTTCTTTCTCTTTACCTGCGTTCCACAGTGATGCTTTTGGCTGCTCATTTAATCAGTCATGTTGTTGTTAGACACCAGGGGATGAGGAGAAAGTGAGAAATCATAATGAAGATATCATTATTTAAAAAACAGCAGTAAGATTTGAAGAATAAACAGTGTGAAACATACTCAGAGAAGTGCTTACAGTTCTGTTCCCAGTCTGCAGAAACTTTCTGCTCCACGAAACAGACTTATTGTTTTAGAAACAAAACCAAACAAATAATACTATTTTATTTGTTCCAAAGTCGTTCTCAGAAATAAGGATTTGAAGGCCATAAGTTGTACCACCCTGCTTTTTTTAGAGCTTTACTTCTTCGTATTAATGACAATTAATGCAGAGTTGACCATGGAATATAGTTTGGTTTTTACTCCCATTTGTGGACCTTCAGAGAAAGTGTGAGGGTAACCTGTCATAAGAAAATGACGAATTAATTGCTTATGGGTCTATGACTACCAAAATTGTGAGAGGTAGATATTGAAAATCTGAAAATTCCTTTTACTCCTCAAACTAGTAAGGAAAGAAAAATGGAACATTGAAGGTCAGGTTGGATGGGGGCCTGAGGAACCTGATTTGGTAGAAAATGTCCCTACTCATTTCAGGGGCATCGGACTAGATGACCTCTAAAGGTCCATTCCAATCCGAACCACAGGGAGATGCAAATCTGAATGTCTTGCCCATTTCCAAAGAGCCCTGTATCTGGGAGCTCTTTCCATTTTCACTAGCTGAAGGGCAACCAAGAAAATAGGAGTTAGCGCAAGTGAAAATTGTAATGAGTTGAGCACTGCTGCTGCTAAGCTGAAGAACTGATAGTTCCTTTTAGACACATTGGGAGTCACTTTTACTCTCCTTAGAAATGTCATAGACACACGCCAGCCACACTGTCTGCTGTGTTTACAGTGTAAGTGATTTTGAAAGCTTACTGCTCGGTGCATTTGCCTTTGAAAATAATTCAGCTCTTTCCTTTTTATTTGACACTTCAAATGTTTTTATCTTGAACTTTTTCATGAATTTTTATTAAGGAAAATTCTTTTGGGAGAGGAATTGAAAGACAAAAATAGGGACCCAAGTGGCCCGCAGGCTGAAAGTTTAGAGAGAAGTGTCAAAGCCTTTGGGAGAGATGGGAACTCTGTTATCAGGGTGAGCCTCAAGAAGTTACGAAAATTGGCAAAATTGTGAGAAGGAATTCTCTGTATGGTTCCCACTGCTGTTTGACTTTATGATGACTAAAGCTAACTGTTGAAAACCAGAGTTTCCCTTGCTGCTGTTTGTTGTCAACTTTGAAGAGTGATGCTAAAGCTAGTAGAGCAGTGTTTTGGTGATGATAGGTTCATTAGGTGGGAGGCACCCATATTGATGGCAGCAGGGGCAGCCTGTGGATTTCTTGACTGATGGATATCCAGATTGTGGCACTAAGAAAGCTCAGTCAACTTTACAGTTTTATAAAAATACAGCCAAGGGATGCAGCTCTCCTTTTGTAATAAAGTAGCAGCTGTTAAAACAGTAATGTGGATTCCAGAACTGATTGAGAAGCTTAGGTTTTTGGAGTTTCTGCATTAAGAGAGCAGAGAAAAGTGTTACCTGTAGCATGTAACTACCTTATTGGAATTAGGCTTTTAATTTAACCTATGATTTCTTTTGTAAAACTGTCACAACAACCTGAATGAATAGTAGCAATTTAAATCTTTCAGTTTCATAATTCCCAGCACAGTACAGATTTGTTCCTGGTGTTTGCTGTGTGTGGAATTTTTTGTTTGGTTGGTTTTATTTTCCAAAAAGGTGCCTGGATCAATGGGATTGCTCTGGGAATAAGGGAGAGGCTATTTCTGACCTTGGTAGTAACTGTGCTTGGAGAAAATTGTTGCAGAGATGGGTAGGAAGAAGCAAAACGAAGAGGGTGGTATCTGAGGAAATGCAGCTCATGCAGAGAGAGCACTGAGAAGATCAGAGAGCAGACGGGGAGGGAAGGCAGAGGTGCGATGTGCAGAGTTTTCAAGGGGCCAGAGGCCAATGTGAAGAGCTTGCTACAGCTCATAAAGTGCTGAATTGACTGAAGCTCAGTTAGAGCTAAATAATCCAGAACATGCAGCAGAAAAAGGAAGGCTTGTGTATAAACCATTTCTACTCTTGTTATTTCTGATATGATAGCATGAAGTTTCCTTTAAGGAAAAAACAAAACAACAACCAACCAACCAACCATACCGAAAACAAAACAAAACAGAGCAAAACAAAACCAAACCCAAACAGCCAACTAAAAAAAAAAAAAAAAAGTAGTAGTTTAGTAGTTGATATTCTAACATAAACACCTTGGTTTTGGTGTCTAGTTTTCTTTTTACATTACAAGGTTTTGGTGTTTATTGGGAGTTCATTAATGGGACAGCCTCAGCAAATTCATGTCTATATTCTGTGGGATTAAAAGCCTGGTCTGAGAAGCAATCAAATATAGATGAAACCTGAGGTGTGAAAGACATTTGAAGTGTGGTTTTTTACAGGTGTCATACACGTATTTGAGGTAAACCACACCTTGCTTAGGGTTTATTATTTAAACAGTTGTCAGGTTAGGGCAGTAGCCACATTTGCTTAGGTTTAAAAGTAGTCTACAGGAACACAAAATGAGCATGATGTGTTGACTGTTACTATAATAAGTGCAGTAACCTAACCAATTTAAATAAATAGTTTGATACGTTATCACTAGTTGCTGGAAAACATATAATACAAACCTTGAAATCTGATAGTTCATGTTAATTTTGCTTAAAAATGCAGGGAATTGAAATAACAACTGAATATTATTTTGGAAGTTTTTGTAATTGGTCATTTTGTTTTTTAGGACATTCTTAAGGTAGAAAACAACCTTGGATTTCTAAGACAAAAACGGGCTATTTTGTCATCTCCGGTATTAGTTCCTGAAAATCAAAGAGGACCGTTCCCCAGATATATTGGCAAGGTAAGTCAACAAGGAACTGGACTTAATTTTGATATCAATTAATTGATCTATTTGTCTTAAAAATTTGCAATGCCTATCATGTTGGCAGTAATATCCCATAAAACAATCAGAAACGTGAAAATGAACAGAGAGGACTGTTTTTCTGTTTCTATTGCGTAGACAGATGAAAATGGCTTTGTGTTCATGCAAACATTAAAAGAATATATTGTGGTAAAAAGCAGTAATCAGAGATATATGTTTTCATTCAGCTGCTTTCTTCAGTAGGGGTTGCTACCTACCTGTGTATCTGTGTGTTAGACTGGGCTGAAGTCTAGACCAGGAATGTTATGAAGAATATCTTACTGCATAGTGTGGATTATCTTGTTTCTATTCTAGAAACAAGACCTAGAAGGAATTCATAAGGTATTATGTGTAAAAACGTCTTTATTTGATTCCTTAGATAATTTCTAGTGTCCAAAGGCAAAATAAGTCTTTGAAAATTTTTTAGTTTTATTTTTTATTGTTTGCAAATGTCTGACATAGAAGAGGAAAGCTTTTTTCTTGTGTTTGCAGGAAACCAAATGACAGTTCTATCTGCCACTTTTCCAGAACTTCAGATAAACAGCTTTATATACCAGATATCTAAACCTAAAATACCAGTTGTTTGAATGGCTATTTAGGCACCAGAAGTTATAAGCACATTAATATATTTTTCATGTTGGCAGCTTTGGAGCAGAGACCTTTATGCATTGCTCTGACTTCAGTAGGTGTATTAATGACATGACGGCCTATGCAGCTGTGGAGTCTTTTCCTGATTCCCACCTATATGATCACTAGAGCTAAATGCACAGCTTGAGGGCAGAATTTTACTCTACAATGTGTAACTTAGCCAGCTGGCACCTAAGCAGTTTTTTTAATAATAATGAAAGTTTGGTTTCCTATCAGTAAAAGGAAAGAATAAAATATAAAAATTTCATTTTCTCCCCTTTACCTGTCAAAAATTTATGCCTATCTGATAAATTTCTATAAGTTTTTCTATCTTTCTGAAGTACTTTTTTAATGTGTCCTAAACTTTTAAAAGCTATTTCTGAACTTTTCAGTTCATGTTTCAGTGTTTGAGCATTAACAATCAGTAACTAAACATGTGGTCTGGTTTAACATAAAAGTTAAGTTTCCAGTTGCACCGTGAGTGTGCTATTTTTCCCTTTCTTCAGTAAATTACCAGTGGTAGTTTATTCATCTGTCCTGACTGCCTTTAGCTTTCCAACCCATGCTACATTGCCTGGAAATGCATAAGGTTGTTTGGAAGTGATTGCAGCAGCCACTACAGTTGAACTGCTTGTTAGCACTTATGTGGGAGCAGGGCACATGCAAAAATAAGGCAGCAGGGGAGAACAATTAATGCACTTTCACAATTAGAAAACAATAACGTAAACAAAAACATATGGGGATTGTGGAGGACTTTCTTCGTGAAGGTTTGGTAATATAAACCAGGAAGGACTTACTGCATGGGACAAATGAAAAAATTGTTTTGCTTTAATTGACTACAAAAATTCAAATTAGTATTTAGCTTAACAAGGAAATACATGTGTAGAGGTTGCTCTTTGTCACTGGCTTTCTGGCATACCCGTTTAGGAATTAGATTATTGTCCTGCCACTTCCACACCCTTCATTAGGGAATCTCTTAATTAAATAACTATCAATCATAGACATGCTGTGCTTGTAGGGAGAGAAATCTCACCTTTTAGCAGAACTTAAACTTTTGCATTTTTTCTTTCATTCCTGAGGGAAAACAGCAAGATTAAAATATTTTAATAAAATGTTGGTAATATGAGCCTTTGACCAGATGGCCTAGGCTACAGCTGTTGGCTATCATTGTGTTTTGCTTACCTCTTGCTGATACAGCACAGGTATGTGATACTCAATTTTTAGTCTCTATGTTACTTTTCTGGTTTGTCCACATTAAGTAAAATGAAATACAAAGCAGTGGGATGCAGGTTTATCTTGTAATTATGGTGGCAGGTTATTTGCCACTATGCTACAGAAATGTCTCCTAAGGCTAACTTGAGAGTGGTGGTTCTATGTATCTTTTTGATGACAGTCTCCAGACAGAGTTTAACTGTGGTGATAAACTGCATGATGGTACTTTTTGAAGTTTAATCCTTACACTAATGCAGAGCTAAAAGTGCAAGAAGGTAACTGCAGAGAGGGCCAACAAGTTCCAGCTCTTCTTCCAGTCATCAGGAGAGAAGGAAATCTACAAAGTGAGAATGTTTTAATATAGACTAAAAGGATTTGCTTGGATTTTATTGATGGACATATGATGAACCCAAGATTTTATTATTTAATTTAAAGGAGTTGTCCTTTATAAGAAAGAATATTTTAATCGTTGACACAGAAGATCTGGAAGCCGTGAGTGGCCTAATAAAAATTGTCGGGACTTTTTATGCTCAGTGCAAGCCAGAAGAGACTTTTTTCTTTGTTACTTGGCTCTTTTGTCCTTTTGGAAGGAGGGGGTGTTTGTTCAGATGTTTTTCATCACAGAGTGTGTGTATATTCTCTGCCCCTGCTCTGGGCTCTTGGACAGCTGGCTTCCAAATGGCAATTAGGTGGCAGAACTGACCGAACAGAAGCTCAAGAGTAAAAGCGGTGCAGGATAGCAAACAAGATAGAAATCTTGAAGATCTGTGAGGAGGTAGGGTGTTTTTTCCTCCTTCAAGCATTTAAGAATTTGAGGCAAAGAGAAGACAGCTTCTGTTAATGTAGCAATATTAAAAAACCTGAGGAGAGGATAACTGAAGATAACTGGATGGAAAAACTGCTGGAAGCTTATTATTTTTGAGTGGCTATCTGATTGAGGCTATTTATATACGATGAATTATATGCTTCGCAGAAAACAACTGTTAAGGACTGAAGATGCAGCTGGAAAAAATGCCAAACTTCAGGAAAATGTTTGAAAAAAACCTGATAGAAGTATTAAGAGATGATCATGATCCACCAATGTGTGAAGAAAACCTAGAAAGAAGGATTGTACATACTAGAGGACATGTAAATGACAACAGAGCAAACAGTGAAATATAAGCTGAATTAACAAGTGCATTTGTCCTAGTGGAAAATTAAGCAGAAAATGAGGGAATGGGGAAAACAAGAAGTGGAGGAGGAAAACGACTTAGCTTATAGCTAGGATGGGTATTCAAGTCTGGAAGATAATGGTGTGCAGTAACAGAGAACAGAATGATGTGCAGACCAGAGGAGCTATACTTAAAAGCCTTTCCAACACTAAGAGAGAGATCTATGTGTCTGCTTAACCAGCTTCTCAGTTGATAAACTTCTGAATCCCAACTCTTGGCCTGAGTCTTCATGCAAGTTACTAAAAATGATGCAGAAGCATGTGAGTGTTTCTTACTTTGGAACTAGAAGCGAGCCTGAGGTCTGAATTTTTTTTTTTTTAATATTAATTTGTTTGTTTTCAAATTGTTACTACATCAGATGTAATAAGACAGTATTAATAAATAAATCTCTTTCTAACCCAGCAAGAAAGAGACTGTGATTAGAGAAAAATCAAGTTACGGTATTAGTACAGTAAAATTGGGCAGAAATATATATGAGCTCAATTTATTCAGCCTAGTACAGTGTTTTCTGTAATTCCAGAGTGAGTCTAATGATTTAAGTGAAAGGAATACACTGGAGTAATAACTAATGGATATAAATTTTGGCTTAAGATTAGAGAAAAAATTCTAGTCCCCAGAGAAGAGGAATTAATTTCCAGCAGAAGTACTGAGGAGGGAATACAAAGTTTGATAAATATATGATCACAGTTGCATAACACAGTTGTTTCTGATCCTGAAAGAACAGACACCTGGAGGTTTCCCTCTATTCCAGTGTTCTTGAAAATGTGTAATACCCTGCTGAGTCAGACCTGAATGGACCACTGGAGATGTCAGAGTTTAGCATCTGATCAGATTCATGGCTTGCAGGAAGGAATGGCACACTTCTGACCTTCATGGAAAAATACCAACCTACCTCAGCAATGAATATGATGAAATGAACAGCACTCCATTAAATTAAAAGGCTTTCAATGCAAGAACATGAATTATTAAACTACGGCATATTAATTTTCATTAAAGGGCATGTATTTGATGTCCTAACAAACCGTTAAGTGAAAACAGCACTTCAAATTTATCTCTTTTTCTGAAAGGTTTCTCTTCGCGCTTCCTTTTTTTTTTTCTTTTTTTTTGTTTAAAATATTAGTAGTCACACAAACAATTCCAACAGAATAAATTTCTTCTCTTTAACCAAACAGAATTTTAATTGAAAGCCTTGTTAAAATACTCCTGTTTACTTAGGATCTTTAAGAAGAATCACCTGAGCATCAGATGCCTTGGAAAACTAGCAAATAATAATAATTTACCGTTATTTTTTAGTGTTTTATGTTGTTAATAAGATCAAAAGAATTTTTAAGTATTTGTGGAATAGTTTCTAATCTAGTTACTATGGTTACAAGTTTGCTGAAGATAAAGCAGTTCTATAGCAACAATGGAATTAAATTTTCTGCCCAATATTGAAATCTCCAGTACCTAATTTCCTGCTTCATAGTAAATCATGCTAATGACTTTAAGGAGAACACCAAACAGAAGAGATCTTACACTCTGAAGTTGTTCAGCAAACCGTACTACAGTTTAACTGTCACACTGTTTATGTTAACTTTGATCTCAGAAGTTGATATCTTAAACTGTGTTACAGACAAAGGTAAAGGGGAAATCAGTTTGTCCCTGCCAGTAAATTACTTATATAGAATTACTAACATGAAAAAAAAAACCTTGGCAACTTATTTTCATTGACATAGTAATTGAATTTCAGACTGAAGTTTGAGGAAAATGTTTTCATTAACTTTAGATGCAACGGCTGTTTCACCTTTTCATAATGTGTGCAGTTTGTGTTTTGTAGGTTTTGTTTTTCTGTTTTTTTTTTAGTATTTTTTATTTTTTCTTTAACTGGTTATAGGCTTCTTTGCAAAAACAAACCCAAAGAATCTCCCCAAAACTCCATGTGTGTTCCGGCTTCCTCGTCCCAAATAAACCCCAGGCTCGTGTTTTAAGAATCACATGTAGATTGTGATTTTACCTAGTCTTACTGAGCATACTATGAATGGAGGGTGCCATCAAGAGCAGCAGCCAGAAAGCCCCTTCTAGGAATGCAGAAAAATAGTTGCTAAATTGCTCTTCCCTGCCTTCATTCTCTATGGTTTTCATGAAACTGTACTGATTTATTGTTAACTTTAATTTTTACAGTCTTCCAAGATGATTCTATATCCTGCGATGATTAATGGAAAGTGTTTTATTATCATTGTAATCAATGATCCGTTATAGAAATAAATTTTTAATTACAGAAACCCAATTTCCTTTTGTTCTTGAAAGCTAGTCTGATCACTCTACTTTCTTTAAAATCACCTCAAAAGAGAAAAATCCCTTTCTGCCTTCAAAATGTAGCTAAAGCAAATGAAAATTCAGACAACTGTATTCTGGATTAACTTGATTTCCAATGTTCTGCAATTACATTAGCAAGAGTGTTGTTTCTTGGTTTGGTCATCATATTCTTTAAATTTTCTGTGGCTGTTTATGAAGTCATGCTAATTGTTGAAAATCATGTATTTGGGATTAAAATGCAGGAATCATGCCCTTCATACTGCATTTATACACACATACATGCTTAGAGGTGTGTAACATCCATGAGATTGTGTAACATACGTGAGAACAGAATTGTACACACATTCCAGACTTTCATATGCTCTCTTCTTGGTTGATGCTGTTGACTTTTTATGTGCCTTTTCTCCCCTTTTAATCTATAAGATGCTGCTGTGAGTACATATTGCTACTGCTGGAAAGTCTCCCAGTTTCATCTCCTCTTATGTCAGCAAGTATCACTTGCATTCTTCTCCCATATCTCATTTTTCTGCCATGTTACTATCTGCCTCATATTGTTAAAGAACAGGTGAATAACATAGAATAAATATTTATACACATTCTCCCTCAAAATTGAAATTATTGTTCAAATATTTGCACAAACTTGCCAGCACAGTATTTTAGTGATTTTATTTAGCTTGAGTTGCAAGTTTAGGCTGAGATGTAATACTCCTCATCATTCAGCACTTCCATGGAGTGCAGTTTGTTTAAATACAGCCTAAGATATTTTACCACATCACTGTACAATGATGTCTGACCTTAAGCACATTGAAGCCAACAGAAATTCTGCCATCAAAGTGGGAATGGACTTTTGATAAGAACAACAATATCTGGATATTGTAGGGTGGAAAAACGGACACTTGAAGGAAACATGAACTAAGCTGATCATGTACATATCAGGTTATACTTTATTTCACTATGTTTATAGGGAAAATTATTTAAGAACACTTGGCAAATAGGATTTTAATCAAGGTTCATTTTTCTTTTTTTTTTTTTCACTAATTATTTTTGCCCTGCTTCAAAGGTTTTCCTTTTCATTTCTACAATCTGTGGATGAAACTATTAAGCTTACATTTTCAATTGTGCTTGCTGGAGATGAGAATGGATTTTGATAATAGAAATCTGAACAACAATTAAGCCCAGAAATTGAAAGTAGTAGTGATCCCTATAATCCAGTAATGTGTGTCTTAATATACTTCTTTTACTTCTTAGAATTAAAAAAAAAAAAGAGAGAAAAATTGTGAATGTAGCTGAGTGTGGTGAGAACTGAGGAACTGAGTTGAGGGACTTTATTAATTTAGCAGAATTTAATGCTCAAACCTTATTTAGAATGTGCTAGAAGTATTTTCACAAGCAGTAGAAGTGATGATGGCTGGTTTCTTGCAAATACTAGTTTTCTGCAACAAACCCAGGTCCTTATGTCTGTGATACCTCAAGCAAAATGACTCTAATTCCACGGTGCCCTCAGCACCACTGGTGTTATTTCCTACTTTCTGGCATTTCAAATTGGGATGAGAGGGAAAATCCTGTAGATACAGGCTGACTGGGCAATGACTATACATGTGCAAAACAGAAAATCATCCTGCCTTTCTGTCTCTGCAGGTGTTAGTAAGTCTTTTTGCTTTAAATTGCTACAATTTTCATGGAGCTTCTAGGAACTTTGTTTTTTTGATTTTCGGGGGGTGGGGGGTGGTGTGTGTGTAAAATTTGTTCAAAACTGACCAATAGAAGCAGGTGTTTAGCATAGCAGCCTTTCCTCAACTGATGCTTTTCTACCTGATAAAAAAATACCTTAAATGTTATTGAAGAATCTATGTTCCTTGTAGTGCTGGAATAATGGTTAAATCAGGCAAATTCAGAGCAATGTCTGCAGCAGGGAACTTGCAAATTATGTGAAAGAAAAATTACAAGGATCTGTAAGAATTTTATCTTAGGTAAAAATTAATGAACAATACAGAGGATGATGAAATTGTGTAAATAGGAAAACATAATAAATCAACTTCATCCATTATTACTGTGCTGTTGGGCTTTCTAATCTGAATTTGCTAAGGGTCACCAGAACATGAAAATTAATTTGAATTAATAGAATCTATTATACATGGCTTAATTTTTTAAAAAAGTCATATACTACCATTACTGAAATTTATTAGTTTATTTTCTCATGAGAATCTTAATTATTATTTAATAAATTATCTCCTTTAAAAAGAAAAATGAACACAATCATAATATAGTCAATAATGTTTTGGAAAAAAATGTGATTATCTGTTAATGAGAAATCTTAGAAACCAGGCCTATTTTTTCCTTTAGGGGGTGACTGATGAATGGATGTTCTTTGTAAGTAGTAGAAAATTGATTGTAGTCCCCTTCTGTCCCCCCCAGATTCTACAAAGACTGGAGATTTCAAACTCTTCACATGAGCAGATACAGGTGTAGTTCACAGTCAGCTGCCATGAGCTCTGAGCATGCTACCTGCTGAATGTA
This sequence comes from Pezoporus wallicus, assembly GCF_028554395.1. Lineage (NCBI taxonomy): Eukaryota > Metazoa > Chordata > Aves > Psittaciformes > Psittacidae > Pezoporus > Pezoporus wallicus. The sequence goes on along the minus strand of NW_026636866.1, from coordinate 1,693,848 downwards.
TAGAATCATAGAATCATAGACTAGTTAGGGTTGGAAAGGACCTTAAGATCATCAAGTTCCAACCCCCCTGCCATGGGCAGGGACACCTCACACTAAACCATGTCACCCAAGGCTCTGTCCAACCTGGCCTTGAACACTGCCAGGGATGGAGCATTCACAACTTCCTTGGGCAACCCATTCCAGTGCCTCACCACCCTTACAGTAAAGAACTTCTTCCTTATGTCTAATCAGATCTTTCCCTGTTTAAGTTTGAACCTGTTACCCCTTGTCCTATCACTACAGTCCCTAATGAAGAGTCCCTCCCCAGCATCCCTGTAGGCCCCCTTCAGACACTGGAAGGCTGCTATGAGGTCTCCACGCAGCCTTCTCTTTTCCAGGCTGAGCAGCCATTTGTCAGTTGTTTTTCTTGTTTAAAAAAATATAAGCTCTCTCACATTTTATTATGTTGAAAACTTTTCCATCCTGAAATCTTTTTAATTCTCAAACAAATTAAGACATGTTCACTGATCATAACATATGTGTGTACATATATGTGTATATTTTATAGCAGATGAAGACAGGTACAATGCATTCTGATGCAACAGAGCAGAGGGAAGAAAAAAGGTAATTTTTTTGTTCACATGTTTTTAAAAAGAACAATTTTCTAAAATTCTGATTACATTAAGTTAATTATCAGCATTTTAAATCAAGGACTAGAGGCAAAATGCAGCTAGGTTTCCAGTTTTGTGTCCTTCATTCTCTCAAGGAGGGACTCCCTGCTGCTTGTGTAATGAACCATTTGGACCCTTATGCAGTAGCTTTCAAAATAAGAAATTATTGTGTTGAAATGCTAGGGAAATTGTCTCATTGCAAATAATTAAGTTGCAGGATCTGCCGTTGGTTTCAGTCATGAATCTACTATCAGAAGATTTTGGTTTTCATAAATCTGTATGACAAGAAAATAGCTGACAAACAGTTAACATAAACCATTTTTACTCCCACTGAAGGTTCAGAAAGACTGTAAGAGGGTTCTTCAAAGTCCCCAGCCTCCCTTAAAAAGTGAAGTTCCCTTCAAAATATAAGCTACTAGTAAAAATTTTTCAAGTATTTTGGAAACTAGCATGTTTTCTGCAGTGGTGGTTGTGTCACATTACAGATTGTTTTCCATGATAGAAGGGGATAGGCATCTGAAGAAGCATCTCAAACTGAAGTGTCAAAAGAAATGGGTGCAGAGCAAACCAGAAAAATTAATAATATGAAATAGCAGAGACCAAATATGAATAGACCTCAAACAGGGATTTGCTGAACTCGTAACTGTGGCATGTGACTATTCACAAGCCTTGGCTTAACTTGCACTGGAATGTGGGGTGTCATATACTGCTCATTCTTTCAAAAGGGACCCGAGGAAGCCTTGGCATGCATTAGGAGCTACAGCTCACTGAGCTTCACTCCCACACGAGGTTCCAGTTCTGGAATCATTGTCAATTGGTCTCTGCAAAAGTCAATCTGATCCTTAGCAGTCACTGGGTGTCAAATAGAAAGTTGAATTTTGTGTTCTTGTCATGCCATCTTTAAAAGGATGCAGTAGACATAGAGAAGTTTCAGAAAGAGGCAGTATAGACAATGAGAGACAAGAAATGAAGAGTTTAAAGAGACTAGGGCTTGTTAGAAAAGAAAGAACTAAGGATGGATATGATAGTGGTCTAAAAACCTGTTGATCACATGGAGGAAACACAGGGAAGAATCATCCATTCCTTTTCTTACTGAAGAACTAAGGAACTTCCATTGACTAGCACGTGGTGGATTGAAGGAAAAAAGATTATTTTTATCAAGAATTGTGATACTTTACGCATTGTTACAAGTTGTAGAGGCCAAAAATAAAGGGTATACATCTTGCTACTATACCTGATGGTTTGGGCTCTGAGGCTGGTAGCGGCTGGTATCAGTCATCATTACAGGCAGAATGGAAAGGCAGATGTATCCTATGACTGACCCACCACCATCCTTGTGCAATTTGCTGGCATGTACCATTTTTGAATTGCATGTTATTTTTACTGATTCTTGCAAAGATAACAAACTGCAGAAAGATTTTAAGGTGGCTGCACAAATACTTCCTTTGCAGATCTGTATTCCCACAAACAATCCCAAATCAAAGCTTTTGCTCTTCTAATGCAATTAATATTGTGCAAATGTATCTGGAAAGCAGAGAAAGGGTGAGGAATGTCTGAGTCATTGTTTGTATTCAAATATTGCTTTATTATTTACAGAGTCATTCCGCATTTCAAAAGGGTGTAGGCAATGCTAGAAATAAAAAGCTTTTTCTGAAAGCAGTGATATTCAAGTTACCAAAGCTCACGTCTTCAAGGGAATTTAGATGCCTCATTTCCTTCAGCATGATGGTTTGTAATCCACTGTTAGAAGGAAGTTAAAGAAAGTGGAGGTTTTTTGACATTTTTGAGCATTTAGGCACCTCCAGCTCTGCTTTAATGTACAAGGAGGAGGGCCATGAGGATGATCAGGGGGCTGGAGCACTTCCCATATGAAGACAGGCTTAGAAAGCTGGGGCTGTTCAGCCTGGAGAAGAGAAGGCTGCGTGGAGACCTCATAGCAGCCTTCCAGTATCTGAAGGGGGTCTATAGGGATGCTGGGGAGGGACTCTTCATTAGGGACTGTAGTGATAGGACAAGGAGCAAGGGGTTCAAACTTAAACAGGGAAAGATCTGATTAGACATAAGGAAGAAGTTCTTTACTGTGAGGGTGGTGAGGCACTGGAATGGGTTGCCCAAGGAAGCTGTGAATGCTCCACCCCTGGCAGTGTCCAAGGCCAGGTTGGACAGAGCCTTGGGTGACATGGTTTAGTGTGAGGTGTCCCTGCTCATGTCAGGGGGATTGGAACTAGATGATTTTAAGGTCCTTTCCAATCATAACTGTTCTATGAGTCTCTGATTATAATGTCTGATTATGGAAATAGGTAGAAAAATAAAGCAGTCAATAGGAGCCACTCTGCCTTGCACCAAATACAGCTCCCTGAGCAGGCCCCCAGAAGTCTCTGGAGAAGTTCTGGGTGCTTCTGAGTATGCAAGTCTTTAGTGTACTTCTTCTGGAGAAAAGTACTGGGTTTTTGTTTGTTGTTGGGTTGTTTTTTTTCATTTTTTTAAGGGTACTGTTATTTAATTTAGTTCCTTACATCTATTTACACATGGGATGCTGAGCTGATGCACAGTTTTCAAGTAAAATTGCCCTAATGTGTTAACCAGCAGAAACCATCCACGGAGGCAAGGGGCATGTAAAGCTGGGTTTTTTAATTGCGTGATTTAAGTTTTCCATTCTGCTACTTCCTCTACAGCTCACTGGAGCAGGGATAAATTTGGCAACTAAATTTTCTGATACTTATTTTCTAGATGTATAAATTTCCTGTTACTCAAGGAAGTGATAGACAAGGAGTTGCTGTGTGTTATGAGTGAGAAAACTGTAATATCTATATTTCAGTGAAATGTAGTGCTGTGATATGTAACAGAACGTAAGGGTACAGAATATGTCTGCCATCCATTAAATAGCATTATTTTTGTTAGTGTGTAGTAGACAGTCGTGTTGCACTATAAGTTGTTTATGGTTCCTTTGTTTTGGAGTGAAATATCAAAGCTGTTAACAGACAACAGTGCAATCGAATGACATATCACTCCTTAGACCGGTGGTTGTAATGGGAATATATCCCTTTCACTGGATAAATTGAGAGTTTTGTAGGTTTAAATTTTTGAACACAGTATCGTGTTTAAATTGTTGTAAAGCTCTGTAAGTGTAGTTTAAAACTGATACACTGTGCTGTCAAGTGAAACTTGTAAGATATGCCAAAGTGATGTAGAGAAGTAGATCTAATTGCCAAGAGATCTGTTTTCTTGCCTATTGATTTCTTTGGCTGAAATTGAAAGGAGCAATATGTAATTGAAAAGACTGTTCTTTCTAAATATCAATTTCAGAACTGTCTCTGCTGTTCATATTAGTTGATAATACTGGGACTGTTTTAAGACCTTCCTGTAGTCTAGGTACAAGTGTAGCCATAGAAACATACATCTTAAGTTGATTTTCATTAATAGAATTAGTAGGCATTGTTTGTGTTTTTTTTTTGTAACGCCACAATGCATTGTTGACTAATTTCAGACACATAAATAGTTACTAATATCAGTATAATATTTTTAATTTTTGAGAATAGTGTTCATTTGCTTCCAGCCTTTATTTTCAGAAAAATTAAATAACCAAGGCTGGCTCTGGGGAAACCAGCTTGTTTCATTAACCTAAAGGTTTGTTTTACCTCATGATTTATCCTTACAGTTTCAAGCTTACATTTCACTTAAATTGGAAGAGAAAAATCCATGTTTTTTATGTATATCGCTGATTTTTTTATGAAGATGTGTGAGCTCTTGTGCCTTCGTCATTGTATGTGTCAGCATATTATTCAGAGGATCTTCAAACATTTTGATTCTACTTTCATGAGACTTACTAAAATTCTAGATGAGTCCAGTCCTTTTTTCCTGAAAGTGCAATACGAATGTTTCTGTATCAATATATGTGGTTAGATTAAAACGGGTTCAGTTTTACAAGTAACTTGCTTTATGTTTGTTGTCATTAGATGTTGTAGTCATTCTATAATTGCAGTTAGAGGCAGACACCAGCTAATTATATGTGTAGTAGTGGTTAACTTTCAGGTCTAAGTCATGTTATAAGCAATAATCTGAATTTACGTAAGGTAATGAAGTATGGATTGGCTTGCTTAAGAGCCCTAAATTGAAGAAATGTCTATGAAAATTAAGTCTATTTTGTACACCTATGTAATTAAAGTCAAATATGGCCATAGAATTTAGATTATGATGTAATAATGTCACTTAGTATCAGTAAAAATTGGTTAGTACAAAGTGGAAAGAACAGGGAAATTAAATGAAGTGTTCCTTTTTAGGAGCGTGTTCTCTTTCCTCTGTGTTAGCTGTAAGCCAGTGCCTTGTTATGTCCTGGCTGTAAGTCCAGGGCTTCATTCAGCCTCGTCTGTTATGAAAACATAAAACCAAGGCCCAGAATAGTTGTTGCTACTTACAGTAATTACACAGTAGAGGTGGAACAGGTACTGGTTTGATATTTATATTTTGCCATTTTAAAATGGCACAAGAGACCTATGTTTCTATTTGATTTCTGGTTTAATTCCATCATTATAGGCTAGATTACATGTTTATTGAGCATAGTAGGATAAACCCCTGATAGTAATGAATTAAGTGAACCACTAAAACCTCAAATTTTAACATTAGCTTCATGTTTCTGACTGATGGGAATCAGAAAGCTATGTGTGTGCAGATCAACATCCATATAACTGCTGGTGTGAATCAGTCTCTGAGGTCCTGTGGTGCCAGATGCTGTCAGAGCACAGCTCAGCATAGTTCATTCTGTTGGACCCTGATGTATGTCTCAGCAGAGCCAGGCTCAATCAGATGCATCCCTACTAAACAGGTTTGACCAGCTTCTTTTAAGCAGGTTTAAAATTGCTTTAATTTGTGATGGTGGATGCAACAGAACCTCCTTGACACCTAAGCTCATCTAGAAACAACACCTTATTGCTACAAGAGAGTGAATTCCTTTCTAACATTTAGAATACTTTATACAAATATCCCACTTTTTTTTTTCCTTTTTTTTTGGCTCTGGTTTATTCAGTGTAAAGACTGCTTCTTGAATGTCTTTATTTTCTCTTTTTTCCTTCAATCTCAACTGAAGTGTTAAACTGATCTTTTTTTTTTCTTTTTTTTCCACACACTAATAGCTACATTTACATTCTGAAAGATGTGGAATGCATAGCCATTATCCAGCAAACTTATGTAAAAGTTTAATAATTCAACAGCTTAAACTGTCACAAAATCTTACCATTAGTTTTAAATTGTATTTTTGACATTAAACAATGTTATGGTAAGCAATTGTATGTGACTGGAAATTTAATTTTTCAGAGTTGGAAAAGATAAGCCTGCTGTATGTAAGGAAAAACACCTTCTATGTTGTCACAAGTGGATTAAGAAAACCTGGAAATGTTTTGTTTGTTTCTTTTGGAAAAATAAGGGATATCTTAATTATATAAAAACTGTAAATAAGATTTATGTATTCATAATTAATGAATTCACAGACTGATACCAACAAGCAAGTTTATAAAATATACCATTGCCTTTAAATGAAGAATGAAGTATTGAATCTATTTCTCTTGCCTACAATTTTTTTCCTTGGTTTCAGGAAACCATTTGGCAAAATCAGACCTTTTATTAGAGGACCTTCTGTGTATTTACAGTCCATTTCATCTCCATAAATTGTAAATTTCATCCAACTTCAGAAACAGAATTTTTTTGTTTGTATTTATTAAATGGGTTGTTGAATGCTAAAGTTTTAACTGTTAATAGTAGATCAGGGGAACCTGAAAGTATAATTGTTACATTAATGAATTATGTTATGGAACACATTTTTCCCTGCAAGCTTAGATATTATGAAATAATGGGATTTTTTTTTAAGGTATATCTGTTATGAAAGCACGTAACCTGTGTATAGACAGATTAGGCTTCAAAGAAAATTGAAAAGCTTAGGTGTACATGAGATAGAGATAATTGACCAAGAAAAATATCTTTGAAGCTTAATTTTTTTGTTTTAGTATTTTTATTGGTGATGTTACACAATAACAGTAAGGCTTGTTAGGTAGCTTAGAAAGTTATTTTCTAAAAAGAATAAAGTGTAGAGAGCATATTACTGGGTTCTATCTAAAACTTCCTAAGAAAGTCAACTTAAACTTTGGGAATGTTCCATATCTAGACAAAACATTTGCAATTTAAGCCCGTCTCTAATGATTATTGGTTAAAACCTCCCAAGGGTACCATGTGTAACCTTTAAGGACAAGAAGCTGCTATTCAAGCTTTTACTTAATTGTGTGTTTGTGGATTTAATTTTCTTGCTGTCAAAGTATTTTGCAAAAGTAGGCAATGCTGGCTATGACAATTATAGCTTTATGTTATTATATAGTAGTTTTGTTACATAGTGGAAGTTGATAGAAAGATCTTTATCAATGAACTTTGACAATTAGAAAAATATATTTAAGAATTTGTGTCACCTGGCTTAAAGACTTTTTTATTTTATTTATTGTGATGGTCAACAAGATGCTGATTTGGCTGAATTCTTGGATAAGGCTTGCAAAAGAGAGTCCATAAAACTTCAAATACAATGGAATTAATCACTCAAGAAAGTTAACATTCTGTATTTATTTCTGTGAATTATTTGTCATTTATTCTCAGAGAGATATAAACAAACATTTTTAATCTTACAGTTGTATCTTAGACCTAAAAGCAAGCAGATGTGCAGTTCTTTTCAATATCCTTGAAATCATCTATGTTTTAGATAATATTCGCAGGAGATTTTTTGAAATGTGTAGAGTTCCTTTTCTAAATGAATCATTAGATTAAATCAGGTTAGTGTTTATTTGTCAGCAGAGAAAATCAGAGGCAATTGGGATATTTAGGATAAACACTTGATAAGTACTGTAATTGTAACAGATTTCTCTATGTTAAAAGGATAGCTAATAGCACCTGTATTTTCTGTTCTAGATCTAGGCTTTTTCCACAGTGCAAAAGCTCTGGTAACCTGAGGTACACACAATTACTGCTTTGTGCTTTACTTCCTTCTTAGACCATTTGTTCCAGCAGTACTGTAAGTTTTGATAGGCAGTTTGGTTTATTGCACTCAACTGAAGAAGGGCTTCATGTAACTGCGGGTGATGAGTGTGTATTTGACTTGTTACCTGCAAGCCATTAGGCATCTGTTGTTTTTCTTCCTGACCAGTGTAGACTGAAGTGAAACTGGAAAGCATGCTAATATTTGCAAACACATTCATTAAACTGTATCTTAATATATAGATGCCAGGTTTTGTACGCACATGCATATGTTTATGCATAAGTATTTATATAAATATCTGTGACAACAGGAGGAAAGACTAAAACAAAGACACACTTGGAATGGAGACAGATTTTGGCTTGCTGAGTCAGACAATGTAGATGTTATGCACAGTTAAATTTTATGGCTCGACTTCTAGTTTTTTGAGGAAGAAAATTATAAAATTTGAATGAATGAACACTAAGAGTGACTATTTTCTGCATAAATTAAGTTTGTGTAATTGATATTGTTGCAAAATTGAATTAAATAGTTTTGCAAGTTCAGAATTATGTGCACTGAGGATTCTTGATGCAAATAAATATGAATAATATCTTATTTTCTATGGTTTTGTTGGAGAAAGCCCTTATAAAAGCTACAAACAGGTGACGATTTTTTTAGTGTGTACATGGACATAAACAAGAACCATGTGGATTTCATGATAGTGTCGTGGTTTAAGCCCAGTTGGCAACTCAGCCACACAGCCCTCGCTCACTGCCCCCCTTCCTCCCCCTGCTCCCTGAGGGATGGGGAGGAGAATCAAAAGACTGTAACTCACACGGGTTGAGATAAGAACAGTCCAGTAACGAAGGTATAACACAAAACCACTGCTGCTACCACCAATAATAATAATGATAAGGGAAATAATAAGGGAAGGGAATACAACTGCTCACCACCTGCCAACTGGTACCCAGCCCAACCCTAGCAGTGATCTAGCCCTTCCAGGTAACTGCCCCCAGTTCTACATCCTGGGCATGGCGTGCTGTGGTATGGAATACCTCTTTGGCTAGTTTGGGTCAGGTGTCCTGTCTCTGCTTCCTCCTGGCTTCCCCTGGCAGAGCATGAGGCTCAGAAAGTCCTTGGTCAGACTAAACATTACTAAGCACCAACTGAAAACATTGGTGTTATCAGCGCTGTTCCCAGGCTGAAAGTCAAAAACACAGTGCTGCGCCAGCTACTAAGAAGGAGAAAAAATGACTGCTACTGCTGAACTCAGGACAGACAGCAACCAGCAGTTTATGTTTGCATTTGATTCGTTTGCGGGTTTATGAAAAATTGGCAGTAGGTTTTTAAAGGACATTCTGAAATGTCAGCTACCTTGGAAGGAACAGACCTTCAATTTTCTGGGCTCTACAAATGTGTCAAATTACTATATGTTTAGTGTGTTTTATCTTGAGAAACAGCATACTCGTGTTGAAAACTGTTAGGTAGAATTAAAACTGCAATGGAATAAATGGCAAAACCTCCAATGAAAATGTTAGGCTCAGAGATTCATCCTTCAATTTTACTACCTACTTAAGTAATGGTTCTACTTTATGAACTGATTACTTGTTTTGTGCAAACCAAGCAAAAATCAGTCTGGTAGAGCCTTCCTTTGTGGTTTTTAATTGCTTATAGCTATTTTGAATGTTAGCATGAATAGGTTTTGTACTAATATAAAGCTTAATAAAATATTTTAAAACTACCTGATTTTAGATTTCTTAAAAAATCATTAATGCCATGCAGTCGTAACGTAGTGCTTTTGTCTCAAATTAGAAGCAGTTAGATTTATCAAGGTGTAGTTATAACTTTCTTTTCAGTATGTAACATTATCACTTGTTACTGCCACATTGTCTGTGTTAGATCTCCAAACACAACTAAGCAATTAGGACCTGAATAAACAGAAGTGACAGGAGATTTTTTATTGACTAGTAGGCTTGGAGTTGAGGGTGGTCACAGTCTGTCCTGTAATGTCAAATTTAAACTGTTGGCTGAAACTGACTTTAAACTGTACTGCAGTAATACAAAATGGATATAGGAAAGGAGACACGTGGGAAAATGACCTTAAGTGTTCATGGGTATTTGTTTCTTGAATTTAGATATTACTTTCACAGGCCTTAAGTTTTAGGACTTAGTGTTTTCTCATATGTAAATACAGCAAAAATAGCTCCTGTTATGTTTGATTGTTAAAACATTATTTTCTAACCATTGCCAAAATGGAGAGATGTTTAATAAAACTCAGTGGTGCACGAGATTTTGAATGGGATATTGGACTCAACTGTACAACAGTACAGGTTTATAAATAATGGTTATTTTTCACTGTTATTTCAGAGTTGTATTTATGTTTCAATCTTAAAAGACTTGTGAAAGTCGTTTGTGCAGATCTGTGATGGTAGGACAGGTTACTTAGATGCAGTGGGTTTTTCTGGATAGCTGGCTTGCAGGTGACTGCTGCCTTTGCTGGCTTCCTGTTAGGCAGCTTTTTACAATATATGGATGTTTCTTTTTCTCTCTTTAAATTCCCCCAAAAAGAAAAAATAAATAATAATAAAAAAAAGCTATTACAGAGCCTTATACTTCTTCTTGTATTAAATCTGAGATTTCCTCTTAGTCCAAGTTTTTCAAATACAGGTCTTGGAAGGCTGTTTCAGAGATGCTATTAATTGAAAATTTAAGACCACAGCTTTTTAGCACAATGAACGGATATTAAATTTAGATAGCTTTTAATTCTGACTTCTTGAAGACAGTAGTAATGTACCTGGAAGACAATAACTGACATGCTGGGCAAGAGAGTACTCTATGTATTGAAAGCTTTTTTGTTCCACTACTCCAGCTTTTCGAAATTCAAATCCAGGTTCTAAGTCCTGCATTTTGACAATGACTAGTTTGGAAGTTGTGTGTTCTTTTCAGCTAATTTTACCTTGATTGATTCCGTAATTTCCCAGCATGATTCCGTGAAGTGATATACTATAAGACTATTGCAATTATATAGTACTCCAAAAGCTTCTTAGAAGAGTGATGTAACTTTTTCACTAATTGCAACTCTATCAAGATGTTTGCACATTGGAACCTTTACTTAGATTGCATTTCTAATTCTAGCCAAAGTCAAGCATCCAGTAGGTAAAAAACTGACCTCTTTAAAGTGAGAAAGTAAATCCAAGTTCGTGGTAGCTTTTTAACTCAAAGTGATAATATTTGTGAAATATACTGTGGATTTTGAGCATTTGTCTTCAGGGAAAATGTAGGAAAAGAAGAGCAGACTATTTATTGAAAAGATCATAGTAGAAGACTGAAGACATGTTTCACCATATTTTGTTGTTGACACTATTACTGACTAAACCATATTATTTCAGACCCATAAGTCTGGATAAATTCAGAATCTGAAGCTTTATTAAGGGAGGGAAAGTCACTTATGGAATTGCCAACAAACCCGCTTTCAATTAGTAAGTGTCCTCTGGGTTGGTAATCGTCTCTGTGACACCCTGTGCAATAAACTGGGTAACACCTCATTCAACAAAGGAATACCAATTTGAGACTAGGAGTTATTAAGAGATTTGAAATGCTCTCTAGTTGTAGCAACTTCACCAAGAATGTGGATTTTTCACCTCTAGCTAATGAGAATTCAGTCCATTAGAACTACAAAAAAAAAGGCAATGTAGCACAATCAGTAGCGTCTGCTGAAGATAGAAAAGGAAAGATGGAGGCATTTTTGAAGGCACATTGAAAAAGAATGTGAATTTAACAGAATAAAGTAAGGAGCCAAAAGCATTTCTGAAAATCAGGTATTTTTGCATCCACTTATGTACCTCTCTAAGGAGCAAAGCAGCCCAGGTTTGTGTTATTAGTTGTGGACTTGGATCTGGATGGTTGCCTTTCCATGGAGACAAATGGAATAGGACTTGGGATAGGCCTTGGAGGTCAGCTGTTATGAGATGCTGCATGTTACTTGAGATGTACTGACAATGTAGGCTTCTCTGCCTCCCACAGACACTCTGACTTAGCTTAAATCCTTTATTTGATGTTAAGTCAGGCTGAATATTATAGTAAGTGAAGCAGGATTGCTGCCTAATTGCATACCTTTTAAGCTGTCATTGTAGATGGGTCAGAATAGAGCTGAATAGTGATTTTGTGTTATAAATGAGGATGACAACTCTTGACAAGGCTTCCCTCCGCCACCCTTGAATTCATTCTAGTTCACCCCTGTTCAAATTATGTATTTGCATGTATCTGAGTTTCCAATAAATTATATTTTGTCTATTTTTTCAGCAATGAATTAGAGTAAAATCAGAAGCAGAGTAACAATAATTATACCTTTTTTCCCTAAGGCTTTTGCAGTTACATGCATGTAGGTAAAATTACTGATCTGGTTTGTGATGACATTGTTAACTTTAAGGGCCAGTATCAGAAACCACAAATTATATTTACCATTCATGAATTCAAGTTGAATAGCTGCTTGTCATTTCTAGCTATTTACAGCTGTTTTGAATTGACCTCTGACGGTTAACCAATTAAGGTGAAAAGTGAGGTGGACCCATTGTTAAAAATAGAAATTATTTTAAAGAACAAAAATTAAAATCCTTTATTTACATCATAAAGCACCATAGAGCATTATTGCTAGTAGAAGTATGACGTGGTTCATCAGATTAAAATGTCTAAAAATTTTAAATATCTCAGGTAGCCATCAAATATATCCACCATCTGTCCTTGATAGAAGCGCCAACATCTGCTGAGATGCAGACCTGTGACCTCTAGATAAGTTTTTATACACAAAAAATATTTGTCTTCCTACTTTGACCTCCCATGCACAAGACATGAGCCATGGATTTGTTTCCTAGGGAACTAGTGACTGAGGAAAATCTATAATTAGATCTGTGGGTTGTTTGCTACAAATGGGAATTGGGTGCTAAGCAGGTTCTTAGAGTATCCAGAAGTATTATTACTGACTTCATGTAATGGAACTGAATTAAAAAAGAAAACACCCCAAAACCCAAAACCAACCAACCAACCAACCAACCAAAAAAAAACCCAAACCCCACTAAAAAAAACAACCCTTCATCATGTTTCTTATTTAATATCTTCAATTAAAAATTAATAATGCACTTATTGCTCTAGGTTCAATATGACAAATATTTTCAAAAGTCAAGACTTGACAAGTTGTTAACGTCTTCAAATGAAACTGAATCTTAATTTTCAGGAGTGGTTTTAGATGAATCATTTTCACCAGCTCAGTTTTTCTCACTTTACTACTCCTATTCAGTTCTTCAGTTTGGCTCTGCAGCTTCCATGTTTTATTCTGCAATTCCAATTACTCTACCCATCTGGAAGTTCCCTCTTAATCCTGATCTTGATTTCTTTCTTTGCTGCATGTATGAATCTAAAGATAACATTTGTAGCTAAGTCCCATGGGCAGTAATTGTAGCTGCAGGGAAAGGAAACAACTGGGGTTTTTTATATTCTCCAGACCACCCAGGGCAAACTCCTCTGGACCTTAGCAGCAGATTGCTTTAGAGTGCGCATGGCGCAGCTGAGATGCTGCTTCCAGCCTGGTGTTAGATCAGAGTGCTTTTTCCTGCCTGAGATGCCGCAAAAGAGGCCTTGAGTAATAAATCAAGACTTTGACCTTATTTGGAATAGATAGTACTGTGAAATACCTGGAAAAAGGTACTATAAATTGGCTCTGTTCTCTTTTTCTCCCACCACTTGTATATTTAGGTACACATGTGGTGATTACATATTATGTATACTGTCCCATGTTGATAAATTCTGCAATTAGAAACCATTAAATGTAATTTATCTGCATCTCTTCCTGGTTTAGATCAGTGATAAATTTGCAATAAAACACCTCTTTAAATCTTTTTTTTTTTTATTATGTTTTTTAAGGGCGTATTTGAGTTGTTCATTTAATATTGGCAATCACAATCAGATTTTCCCTAACAGCTAACCGTAGCTTCTGAGATACTCTGTACTCTGTCTGGCTATCACTCAAAAGACAGTGGTCATCAAATTCATTCAGCTAACAGGGTTTGTTGCCAATTAATAATTTAAACAGCAATTAAATTATGGTGATACATAGCTACTGAAAAGCCAAATCAGCCAGTGAAATATCCAGCCCTTCTGTGATAGGTAATACTTGTGGGGCACTTTCAGATTATGAAAAACTGTTTATAAATTCTGTGCTGTCAGTAGGAAGATACTGTTGTGTGCTGAGTCTGGAGTTTGCAGGTATGTAAGTGAAATCAACCGCTACATAAGAAAAAGGGAAGTGAAAATTTTTTCAATGAATCTTCTTCCTCTTTGTAAGTTAGGAGTATAAAGAAACGGAAGGATTACCTGTTACAAAAGATAATGCACATCTTGATGTATTCACTGAATTACTCTGATCTATGAGCAAATGATGACTCTTAGTTATTTATGTTGGTTAAATCTTCAGATCTGGTGCAATTGTAGATGAAGCTTACAGGGCCTAGAGATGCAACTGATTCTTGAAGAGGGATTGTTGCAACTGTGTCCAGCTACAATAATGAACCTCAGACTGAAGAGATCTGCCTGTGCACAGGGCTTTCACATTCACAAATTCATTTTATTACAGCTGGACACCTGTACATCCTACTACGAAATTGATCTGAATTTTGTAATGTTTATGGACAATTATTATAAGAAGCCTTTATGCTGAGATCATATTTTTTGGTTGAATATCAAATAGCTTATCTGTGTTGATTACTCAAAACATACCTCAAAAAATGGGCACTGGTGGTGAAACAGCTTGACCAGTTTTTCAAATGTGTTATTTTCATACATTAAGACATTCTGTTGATATATGTCTACAGACTTTATTAATCTTGTCAAATTTCAGATTTAGTGTTGTTTTTATTATAGTTACTATGACAATGTATTAGTTGGTACAGTAACTTCTATAGGAAGTAGAGCCCCATCCAACAAAAACCTCAAATATACCAACTGCGTCTCAAGCAATATGAGTTCTATTTCCTCCATGTACATGCAAGTTCTGAATATGAGACCTGATAAGTGTATTTATGCAGTTTTGTCTGGATTGCTTCAGGCAGGGAACATTTGTACTATTTGCAGCCCCCAATCAGTCTTGCAAACATGCATCAAAAATAAACTAAAAATGCGTCTTCTTAATATTCACAATGTTGTTCCTAAATTTGACACTTCCTAAAGTGTTTTCTGTGACAAAGCTCATAATTAAGATGGTAAAAACGAACCTGTGCACTTTTTCTTCATTTCTTTTTTTAAAATTTCAGCTCCTATGGGCTTTGGTGGGTTGTTTTTTGGTTTTGGTTTTGGTTTTGTTTCTGTTTGTTTGTGTGGCTGGTTGGTTGGTTTTTTATTTCCATGTTACATCACTAAGAATTGGTATAAAAGATTCCACATTCAAGGTATTAGTACACCCAGTACTCAATAGTTGAAAGATTTTCTACAGCTATTAAGAAGACTTCAGTTTACAGATGCACTATGGTAATAATGAATGTGTTTCAGTTTGAGGAACTTTTTTTCTGCAATAAAAATTCTGAAATAAAAAGTAATGGCTAATCTTGTAATCATAATTTTGCCCAGGGGCCGCTGATCTTTTAATGTGTATGCTGGAGAGGGACTCTTCATCAGGGACTGTAATGATAGGACAAGGGGTAATGGGTTAAAACTTAAACGGGGGAAGTTTAGATTGGATATAAGGAAGAAATTCTTTACTGTGAGGGTGGTGAGGCACTGGAATGGGTTGCCCAGGGAGGTTGTGAATGTTCCATCCCTCACAGCGTTCAAGGCCAGGTTGGACAGAATGACAGGGTGACATGGTTTAGTGTGAGGTGTCCCTGCCCATGGCAGGGGGGGATGGAACTGGATGATCTTAAGGCCCTTTCCAACCCTAATTATTCTATGATTCTATGTAAAAGTGGAAATTTCAGATACTTTGCAATCATGTGTTTTGCCCAATTAGAACTCTGTCTTCGGGATCTAGCATAGAAGGTGATAGATTTAAAATGACTGAATTACAGCTTTCTCTGCTGAGTTAAATCAAGTATTTTGTCTGTACACATTTTTCTTTGTCTGGGAAATATACATATGTGTATATAGCACACAAGCATATTCGATGCTGTATATTAACAGAATCAAGCCACATATTTGTGGTTAATGACACAGAAGCAACATCTGCTCTACTAAACATTGTTTTTCCCAGCTTTGGTTTCCTCAGAAACCAAACTCTTCACCTTGAATTTGTGTTGCTTTCCCTTGCAGGACCTTGGGTCAGGGTTGTATATTCCTGTTGCTGGTCACATGTTCCTTTTCACTCTGGGTTTGTGCTTTCTGTTCCAGTGCAAGTGAAAATACTAGCATCTGAGTGACTGATTGACTGCCTGGTTTAAGCTTTGCACTGACAGCACATGGTCTGGGAGGTTTAGACAACTTGGGCAATCTTGCCTCACACATACACTGAAGATTCAAACCTGATCTGAAAATGTTTTTAAATTTAGGACTGTGATATTGCCTACATGATTGTATTGCATAAGTAACTGCTGAAGTTCTGTTGTTTAACCAAATTTTGCAAATATTATTCATACTTGTCTCCATTAACTTAGCTTGTGTTTTGGAAAACATACTGAATGAGCATTTGTCCAGATGTGTGTTGATTGGTAAGAAAATGGAGCTAATAGCAAGTCTTATTATGTTTGTGAACAGCCATAGAATCATGGAATGATTTGAGTTAGAAGGAACATTAGAGATCATCTAGTTCCAACCCCCTGCCATGTGCAGAGGTACAGTGTCACCTAAAATATGTATTGTTATATGTAATGTGTTTGGTTTTATCCCTAATTAAGATGACCAAAGGACATAGTCACTTACAAGAGCTTTATAATTTCTGTTACTGTTAGCTATGTGAAAAAATCACCTGGATGTTCTTCATTTAACATTGTCTGTCAGAGTCAGATTTCTCTCTAATGCAATATTTCTGCTGGCCTGAGGCTGACTTCAGGCCTTTCAAACCAACTGTTCTTTTATTGGATAGAAAGGTGCACTTGTAAAAAGTGCAGCTAGAGGTATTGAGAACCAATAGATTTAATAAATTATTAAACTCAGCAAATTATATATGTTCTAATCACAGTTTTTTTATGTTTAGCTTATAGTTTCAGAAACTGAAATAGTTTCTGTTGGTTAGTGTTTTTGAATGATGATGGGAATATTTTGCATCTGTTTTGGTTGAAAGATAATTTCAGTCAGTACAGAGCAGAAGGAGCCTCTGACTGCAAAGACTGATTTTCAGCATGGCAGGACAGGAAGCGTCTGTTTAAATGCTTGTATGAGAGCTTTGCTCCTGTGTAGTAGAGTGATTAAAGGAGAAAAATAGTTCACCTCTTACTATTCCATGGATAAGTTTGCTTCTTAGGAGGCGTGCGGAGGGGTGATCACTAAAACCAGGCCCCAAAGAAACACAAGACAGAGAGTATAATGCTCTGAAATGAAGAGTAGTGGCGTATGAAGCAAATATTCCTGTCTGAGGATGGGATTTGTTTTCTAATTAAAAAGTGAAATTATTATAATGTATCTCTAATTCGAATGGTGTCAAGGACTAAGAAGTTATGGAAATTGTTGAGGCGAGCACTTCTTAAATAATGGAACTGGTAAGCTGGGATGGCACGTTTGAGGCTGGTTTTGCTGGGGATGCAGAAATGTGAAGTCTCTCTCTGGGGACATTGTGACTTCTTGTATATCTCCTCTTGAGAACACTCATTTACTTTTGTGATAAACGTGCAATGGGATCACATTGCTGAAATGAGTTTAGCTGGAAGGGATACATAATGTCAGCTGAAAAACAGCACTAGGTAAATATGTTTTAGCCATGATTCAGCAAAAAAGCAGATTCTGTCAGCTAAGTACCACTGTTTTCTTGAAAGTGTCTTTTAGTTCAACAGAATCATAGAGTTTCTGCCTTTTTTGAGGAAAAAAACCCACCAAGAAACAACAAAAAAACCCTGGTTGGTCTTGGGTTCTATACATGTTGCTCTGACAAGGCTAGCATTGATCACTTCAGTTTTCAATACATTTATTCTCCAATGTGCCCCTGACATGAAAAGTGTTATAAGGTATGGGAAAGTGAGTAATGTCTATGTCTTCATCTCATACTGTCCTTTGGATCCTGGATGAGGAAACAGCCTTCAAGAGTCTACATTGTTGTGGGTTGCCCAGCTAGCTTCTACCCCGCCTGTGACATCTGTCTATGCAAAACCAGGAGCCCTTCTGAATTGTGAGATCATAACAAGGGAAAAAATAAATAAGTATGAAGTAGGAGGCCAGATCAAGTATGCCTGATTTATCCCTATTCTCAGTAGATGGCTGCTTGGGTCTGTGCTACTAGACCATGTTCTAAGAATGAAGAGTCTTTATATGCAATACCTAGCCACTGTCATACAGTGCAGATATTTTCAATGTTATAACCCGCATTGAAATTCCTAAAGCTGAGAATAATTTCTGGAAATAAGTGTTTCTGCCTAGGCTTCAAGTAGCAATAACTGTGAGAAAGTCCTTAACATATTTTAGAAATGTGAAAGAATGACATACAAAAATAATCTGGCTTTGTTTTTTCTCAGCCAGTAAATTGGGGTACTATCATTGTGTAAATACATTGCAAGCTAGGAAATTTTCATATGAACAGTGCTGTGTTTATAGCAGTGCTCAGAATAGCAGTCTTGCCAGGGGAGGTATCTGACAATCCTCCTTTCTTGCTTGCTCTTGTTAAAGCACAAAACCATATGGCAAATTAAGTCTGATTTTTATTAAACTTTTCATTGTACTGATCTTAGTGTGAACTGGGAGATGCACTTTCTTTGAACTACGCAGCCACTATATAAGCATCCTAATTGGGAGATGTTAATGTTCTTCCTCACATTCCTGGGAGTTTGTAGCTCCCTCTTGTGGCTAATTAATCACTCTAAAGAATCTTTTCTGAAAATTACTTTCTGTGCAATCACCGCTGTTCTTGAAGTGCAGTTCTTGAAATGCAGTGGTACTTGGAGCATCTCTAACCTGAGCTTCTGATTACTATATCAAGCATAACTCACTGTGCAATAACTACATGCAAAGAGGGGTAAATACTTTGGAAAGCAGGATCTGCAAATGCTTGCACCATGAATGTGACAGTTTCCTGCAGTTTCAAACAGGCTGTAAGGACTCAGCAGTCAATTAGAAAAAGGCTCTGCTCTCTGGCATCTCCGTTGGTCCTATACCGTATACGCTGAAGAATGGTTTACAGCTAAAGTCTGGGTGACATATGAGACATGGGATGTGTTGTAGTTCCATGGAGCACAAATCTCTTGGGATGGCTTGCCATCAAACTCAGGGTTAAGATCTTTGTCAGATTTGTAGTTGACAAGAAATTTCCCCTCCAGTCTGCTTTGCAGGTACCCTTATTACTGTTGGTTTTATTGCACTCCTGTCTTTCTGTCTAGTGTAGAGAAAGATCTGTATGTGATTATCTGGAATTTTTCAGATAAATGCCCTTGCAAAGCCCATTATTTGTTTTGCTTTCTTTCTGTGGCTTGTTACAACAGGGGCATTGCACCTAGACAGCATCCTAAATTTTCCACAAGCAGATAATGTTTGATGGCTCTGGTGGAAATGACTGTTGCATAGACATCTCTGAATTAGTTTTTTTTGCTGGCCTGTGGCTGACTTCAGGACTTTCAAACCTGTGTTCTTACACTGGATAAAGCACACTTGTCAAAAGTCTCAGAAATCAGGGCAGAAGATGATCAATTCATCTTCTTGCTGCAAAAATGGGCAATGGTCATAACATTACAAAATAATAAGCCTAGCCTTATGTTAAGAAAAAGCATGTATTTTTAGGTTTGGTGTGAAAAATACCATATATTGGTGAAAAAAAAAATGAACTGAGCAGAATGTAACTTTTCATTAGGAACTAATAAGTTTCAGTTTCATCACAAAACTGAAGTTACAGAGTTACCTTGCCCTTTCATCACCTGAAGTGTTGTCTGCCTTGGTGTTTTGACATGATATATTCAGAAATACATGAGGAGAAAACTTCATCCATTAGTGTTTCTGACTTGGAAGCAGGAAGAAAAAAAAAGAGGTTTTTACTGTAAAATTTCTCCCTTCCCTAAAGGGTTTGAGAATTTAAACATTATCTCTGAAAATGCTGGTTTCCTATTTCATAACTTGTGGCAATTTTTTCTTCATTAAAATAAAGGAATAATGATTATGGAGTTTAGTCAAAACCTCACTGCCCAGTAATCTGCAAACCAGCATTGCTGAACCCAGCACAATAGGGCAGCAACATGTATTTCCTTAGGGACATTATTAAACACCCTGCACATTTATTATCTCAAAATGGGAGCAGGTCCAAGTTTCTAAGGGCAGTTTTTCTGTTCCTCTTCCTGAGCTGTAATTCAGACCAGCATATAAATATTTGACTTAATGTTTCTGTGGAAATATTAACGATATAAAATTGTGAGAAACAAAAGAACATGAAACGGCAGATGGAAGGAATGGCTTGGCAAGATTGTTAGCCTTAAAAGGCAAGATTAATTTATAATCCTTCTAGATTCTGGTGTACAAATAGAAATCTGCAAAGCATGTAGCTTATAACAAACGTTGTGTAGCTCTGCAAGTTTACATATGTACTGTCTCTAATGTGAGACAGCCTTGAAATTGGATTTTTAGGGATTTTTTTCTTATGGAGAAATAAGATAGTGATAGTAACAAGGAGTTTCCATACACATGTGTGTGTATATATAAACATGCATATAAATTTGGAAAGTGGAGGAATTCCAACTGCATTACTAAGCAGAGTTCTGGGCAGGATACCCAGATATTTTCATGAGGAGGATTTTTTTCTTGGTTTAGAATCCTGGGAAAGGAAGAGAGTAGAAGGGTACAGGAGGGGGAAAACCCAACATAAAAATAGTCTATTTTGTAATGACTTTACAATGGCTAATAAAAAGGACGGACTAATTGGAAAATAATGTGTGATGGCTCTCTGGTATTGCAAGCCTTTATGCCAGTAGAATATGCTCTTTTTTTTTTTTTTTTTTTTGTCATTTTGTAGCTGTTTTATTAATTTAATTGAAAAAAAAAAGAATAAAATGCCAAATTCTAAACACAGAGTGAACGCAGCAGCAGTGGAATAATAGAACCTTTTAATAGTGAAATAGAAGACAGTAAATATAAGATAGGAACTGGCTAAGGACATGAGGAGCTTTTCCAGAGTTTAGCACAAGAATTGCACAGTGTTTTCTGAATGACTGAAACTGTATTTTATAGTTATGTGTTTATATTACTATGAACCATATTTTACAGTTATATATTACCACGAACCATAGTTTACACTAATATACTATTGGCAGGGAATATATCTTCATTTTAGGTAAAGGATCAGAATGGCTTATATGGTTTTAGAATGATTATAGAAGTTTTTATAATAGGACATGTATCTTCTTGTTTTCTGCCATGCAGGTCGTCAGTAGATCAGTGGGAGAGGGAGTAAGGTTTCGGCTCTCTGGTAAGGGAGCAGATGAAGACCCAAAAGGAATTTTTAAAATCAATGAGATCACTGGGGATATCTCTGTGACCCAAGTCCTTGATAGAGAAGCAGCTGCCAGTTATGAGGTGAGTACTCACAGCAGTAATATATCTACCTTTGTGTTGATAACACATATTTTTGGAATGTGTATCTGCTTTTCAAGGGGCTGCAGATATTGAAGACTAAATTGTGGATACTGTCTTACAAAATTTCCAGAAAAAGTATTTGCCCTTTGGAAATGGTAAATTTGTTCATTCTTACGTGCAATTGAAACTCCATTCTGCTTTCTGCGTGTAATTCCTGTCATTTATCTTTAGTAGAAATCCTGTCTGAACATCATGTATGTGTTTGATTTGTGAATACAGAATTCTGCTTGGACAAAAGCAGATCTTTTAGTGAAGTTGCCATTAAAGTATTACGTGGTTATATTTTTTCTTTTTTTATTGTCAAGCTGTCAAAGGAATTTATCATTTAACTCCATTTTTAGTAATGGATATCTTTTAACAGAGATGAAGACTCTGTTAATGTGAAAATGTTAGCAGATATATCTCTGTCAGATGTGTGTCTCATACTAAAACTTCCTTTCTATTGAAATTCTAACAAACTATCTCCGAAATCTAAAGTAACTGCACCACAACGTCCTGAAATGCATGGTCTAAATATCATGTCAAGTCATGTTTTCTATCTATCTGTTGAAATGTGCAGTCAGATAAATTGCGTCTGGCCACTCTGATACAGATGAGCAGCAGAATGTGAAATGTGAAATGGTTAGTACATTTATGTGTTGACATTTCTGCCACAGCATGGGGGAATGACCTCTTGTGTCCTCATGCAGCAAGGAGTGCATGGTACTCCAGCCATGTAGGGCACAGGCTCCAGTGACAGTTCTGAGTGCCATCTCTGGCCTCTCTGTAATGTCTTCTGCCATGCAGTAATCAATAATTGTACTTTCAATGCTGTTTGTTTCCTCCTCTGGAAGAGTTTGCCAGTTAGATGAGTAGTCATACTTGCTCAAACAGTACTGCTAAAATTTACCATATGTTGGTTTTCAACACTTAAACATCTATTTCTTATCTGGGTCAACAGTGAAATGCATGTTTACCACTCATACAGGATTTATGGTAGTTACTGATGTCCTTCTTAAAAGAAAAACATCGCCGTTTCTCTTTTTAACACTGCTACTTGTCCTCATTTACCAGCTGCTTCTTACTTTGCTGGTGTCTTTCCACCTTAATACGTTCAGTATAAGCCTTGAATATTTTTTTACTGGAAAATCATAGTAGTTTTTTTTCAATCTAATGCATCAAACCACAAATGGCCCTCCTATCTGATCTGGCAAAGTATACACTTAAATTAAGACAAAAACATTTCCCTAGAGGAGCCTTTTTTTGAAGCAGCGTGAGTTATATACAAGCAATGTAGTAGATTATCCAGAGCAATGTGAATGTATACCCTAATAGGCTATAGTGCTTTCTAACCTGTTAAAGAGCACTCTGCTCAGCATGCTCGCTGGCATCCTGTTGTGCAAAATGTAGTTGCAAAGTTCTGTAGGAGAACCCTCGACTTGATTAGTGTGTCTGTGAATTCAGCCTTTTGTTTTTCAATAAAGATGTATCACCATGTCAAGAAAGCAGCAGGATTTTGTCCCTGATTTCCTTGGTATGCCAAAAGATGGAAATACCTGAAAGACACTTAATTTTTTCAAAAGTGTTTTTCTTTCCTGTTTTTTTGTGCCTCCCTCTTGCCTGGTGTTGTTGATGTCTTAAAAGAAAAAATTGAAAGCATAGGGCAAACAACAAAAGAATAGAGTTCCACAAAAAAATGCAAGTTTTGCTAAGTATAGAATGAGTGATGTGGCAAAGACAAAAATATGAAACCTGTCTCAAGCCTTCTAGCTACACAAGGGGCTGCTGCGCACAAGCACCGAGCACTGATTTGTTTCCTATGCTTAATGCATATAAACTCAAAGAATGAGAATTAAGAAAGTGATAATAAAGCAAAAAATAGAGCTTTGGCGATCATAGTATTCCATCAAACTTTGCAGATTTTGCCATGTGTGTACCTTAAAATGTTTTGAATTAACTAAGAATATTTAATATATTTAAAAAAATGTTTTTTCTTTCATTGAATGCTTGAAATTTTTCTTTCTTCTGCCCTTTTTCTCCTGGAGGAAAACTGAAAAAACTGTAGGGTTTTTTCTGTGTATTCATTGCAAGAGAAACATGATTAAATTAGGAGTACTGAATTCTACTCAGACGTGTGTTGATTGTCTGAGTTAACTCTCACTTTCTACTGTTTATTTTTAAATATTTTACTTTTAGCAAAAGACAGAAAATTCTTTAAAATAGAGAGAAAAAAAACTGTCTGAAGTTCAGGGCCTGCCTGTCACTTTGGTGCAGACCATTTGTGTGGCAGTCATGCTTTCAGATAAGTTTAGATTTTGCTTGTTAACAGAAGAAACTCAGCTGGCAAGAGGAATGTAAAGCAGATTACATTAATGACACCCATTACCCACCAAACCCCAAACTTATTTATCCAACTGATTTATGAGTTTATTTTTCATTAAATCAGTTAAATTGCTCAAAAATAGACAAATATGCGACATTCCAACAAAATATTAATGTTGGGCTGATTAGTTGCCATAGTAATTCTGACTTAATCATCTGCATATTTGAAAATATGATGGTTTCTGTTGAGGAAATGAAACTATGCCAGAGGGGGCTGGGTGAGACAGCAGAAGCCCAAAAGCCACTATGTTGAAATTAGCCATTAGTACTTTTTTTCCTTATGCGTATGGAGCAATGCTAATGAATTGTGTTTGCCAATGGAAACATGCCAGATGTTTCTGGTGTGTTTCTCCATGTTATCTTTCTGGGGTGCCTCCTTAAAGGTCAGAGCATGTCAGTCATCTTCACTTCTAAGTGGAAGCTGCTCTGAAGAAGAGCAAGAGGATGTAGGGATGTTATTAAGCCCAGCAAAGACAGACTGCTTTAGAAAAGTGTGTAGTAATTCCTTTTTTTCTTCTAAAGAGGTCTGATGAAGAGCATCCTGGTAGGAATCCTCTGGGTCAGAGTAAACCAGTGGGTTTACCCTGAATGGGTTTTTTTAGGGAACTTGTTTCAGCCTGTCAATAAAACTACTAAATGATGCTCTGAAGAAGGGGCTTAAGCAGAATATGGGCATATTAGAATCATAGACTCATGGAATGGTTAGGGTTGGAAAGGACCTTAAGATCATCAAGTTCCAACCTCCCTGCCATGGGACACCTCACACTAAACCATCTCATCCAAGGCTTCATCCAACCTGGTCTTGAACACTGCCAGGGATGGAACATTCACAGCCTCCCTGGGCAGCCCATTCCAGTGCCTCTCTACTCTAACAGGAAAGAATTTCCTCCTTATATCCAATCTAAACTTCCCCTGTTTAAGTTTTAACCCGTCACCCCTTGTCCTGTCACAACAGTCCCTAATGAAGAGTCCCTCCTCAGCATCCCTATAGGCCTCCTTCAGATACTGGAAGGCTGCTATGAGGTCTCCATGCAGCCTTCTCTTCTATATTGTTGAGTTGCTTCTGGGTTGGTGAGATAAGCAGGTAGCCTAGAGCCCCTAATTAGTTGGAGTAAAATGTGTTCAGTTGTACAAATATGCCCCAAAATCATGTCCTTGGTTTTCTCTCAAGATTTGAATAAATAAGACTAGTTGGAAATTTCAGGAAATAACAAATCATTTATTATTTAAAAGTGCAGTTGTAGAAAAACAGATGAAGGAACTTGGTAGGGAGTCTTAAGATGGATTTTCTTGCTCAAATCACTGAATTACACACCATCCAAAAGTTGCTAGTTCTGAGTTTGCTTCAGATCCATTGTCTTTTCTGACTCCATCAGATCAGAAATATCAGTGATTTTCAGTTATATCCTCTTGAAAAAAAAACCAACAAAAAATAAAAATCAAATGCTTCTGAAAAGAGCTGAAATAAAAGAGCTAAAGGATTGTAGTGTGGGTGAATTCTAGTTGTAGTAAGTGTTAGTAAAAGAGTAAAAGATGAATGAATTAGGAAATAGAAGTTCAAAGTCCAGATCTACAACCTCTGATGCAGCAGTGGTAAAGTGCCAGTCAATCAATGGGAGGAGTTTCAATTGGTTATCAAGATTTTAAAGGGTATTGCCATTGTCTTTTCATGACTGCTTACCAGTGAAAATACATGTAAAAGAGAAATAATCAGAAAGTGATCCATTGCAAGCATGAAATGAAGAAGCTTGATAAAACTGTTCAGTGCCAGTGTGCAAATTAGAGCTGTGACCAAATTTACCGAGGCAATTTTAACTGTTAATAAAGAGTTAGTTTTAATTGTTTTTTAAGTAAAGAACTTTATTTGCTTTAGCAAATACTTAACAAGCAGAGGTATGAAATCAGCTTTCAGCTTTTTTTATCATGACAGATCACACTTCTGTGAAGGGATGCTTTGCAACTGGTAGTGACAGACTGAGATACTTAGAAAACTTGTGTTACCAGGACTGAAAGGCAGATTAAGAGTACTCACTTTATGTAGTGTTGTTTCAATATGTTGAATAACAAGGAGACTGAGAACAGGCTAAAGAATTCAGACCAATGTACAGCAACCTAATGTCTAGTGTGAACTGCTTCAGCTGAGGTTACATGAGACTTGTTTCTGTGACCTAGCCAAACATTTAAGGTGATGCTGCAGTCCTAATGGACTCTATTTCTGCGTTTAATATGGAACAAATAATGGAAATGCTTCACAATCATGAGGAAAACTAGCTTGGTTGGGTGCCAAGAATTATTTTGTGAGAAAGATTTTTAAGTACCTGAATGCATTTTTGCAGATATTGAAAGTAAGTAAATGAATTTGTTTTCTGTGTAAGTTTGCTTTAATGCAGCCACATCCTTTTCAAAATGATGTATTATACTGAATCTCTGCTATATGTACTATGGAGATATATAAACTACACACAGAAAGCATACTTGTCTTTGAGAAGGAAAACCATGAACTTGCTTCTAACTTCAAGACTGGTCTAAACTGTATTTTAATCTTGATTATCTGCACTAGAGGAATTGTCTGAAGTGTAAGTGATCTGTGCTGTCTTGAGCTCAAAGCAGTAATGGGGCATGTCAGACCTCAGTCATCTCCCACTCATACCTTGAAAAAAATGGCAGGGCTCAGCCTACCATGGGAGGAGTGTTTGGTCTTATAGAGACCTATGTTTCAGTAAAATGTGCTTGATTTAATTAAAGCATCAATAACACAGAGAAAACTGTGCTAAAATACTGGTGCTTTCAAACTGTATCTGTTACATCAAAAAAACTTAGAACAATGGCAAAAAAACTTTCAGCGAGGAATCCTGATTAGGAAGGAGAAAAAAAGGAAATTTCCCTGGGCGGAGAGGGCAAAGAGGCAGCTCTTGTGCAGCTCTTGGATATGAAACTTATCTATATGAATGAGCTGCAGTTAGATCAACTCACACACAGCTGAAAATTCTGCCAGTGGAGGAGATTTCTAGCTTGTTATATATGTGCATGCAGACAGTGCATGAGATTTTATATATTTTTTCTTTATATTGGTATGTTTACATATACATTCATCAAGGAGTTCACCTGTTGGGGCATTGGGTGCATTCAGAGAGTTTTACATTGATTTCATATTTTGACTGCAGAGGGAGAAATCAGCACTGACTGAGGAAATGCCATTAGGTTGTTGCCTGGCAGCATTACTTCAAATTTAGCTGTCTCTGCATGGACTTCTCAGTAAGCAAGCTGATGATAATGCCTATGCAAAAGAGGAAAATTCATCACTGTGGATGCTAAAAATAATGAATTACTAAAGGTAGAATCTCAAATAACTACGGGCAGTTTCTTGGAAAAATACTGAATTCCCTCTGCCATGGCTGCACTTGAAGGCTTCTCCTTGAGCAGGCACAGTAATCTCAACCTAATGCAGAGATTCATTTCTCAGCAGTTGCACTCCTGTCCGTAGAATAGTCATAAACTATAATTTCTATAAATCTATGTTAACACAGCATGAGGCTTTGCATCAGAAATTGGACAATTCCTAGTTGAGACTAGGTTGTACTGGTATTGTTCCATTTTAAGCATTTTCATACAGGAATAGGTCTTGATGATGCAAAATGGGGAAATTCAGTCTCCACTTGTAGTAACGTTACTCTGGGGGTAGCATCACTCTCTCATTACACTCCTTTCTGAAACATTCACTGTGTCCAAAGTTTTGGAGCAGTAAAGCTTCGCTGTTGTTGATGATGTGTTAGGTTGATGTAGTGTGCATATCCGCACAGATTCTGTTACTGATAGAAAGCCCCATCAAATCTCATCCCTCAGCAACACGTTTATTCCTGTGCACCTTTCCACCGTATCTGGGTTGAGATGCCTTGAACCAATTGAAGGTGCTCAGCATGAGGCTCTGTCTGTCTGTCTCTCATTAACAAGTGACTGTAGGTGTCTGTAATCTCAAAAAAAAAAAGAATTCTGTCCATAAAATAGTGTTCTGCTACAGAGGAATCTATGAATCTTATGGAAATTTCTTCTTTGTTCTGACAATACTAGCTTGGCACTGAACTTTGTTTCTGACATGATCATGACTTAGCGCTGCTTTAACTTGTGTAGGAAAAAGGTGAAGTAAATGAATCTTTCAATCTAAAACCTCCATTTTTCATGTAGAAACTGAGAGTGATGGATTAGTAAAAACAATTGTTGCTTCTTGTTCTTTGTTTTAATAAATACAAGGCCTTCTTTAGGATGACATGGAGAAAAACAGGTATTGTTTGTTAAAAGATAATTTGTATTTCATTAATCTTTTTTCTCCCATTGAGATTACAAAATGGCAAGATTAAATATTAATAGATATGCAGAAATGCAACGGACAAACCCAGAAGAAGCAGAAGTCCGGATCCTTCAGTGAGATCTGGATGGGCAGATTCCACAATTCATGGGGAACTTTTTGACATTGTTTCCTAGGGTCATAAGATGGCCACATTATACACACATAACAGTGTGAATAAATAAAATATTTAAGCAAACACATTTTATGTAGAGTCACATTTCTTAAAAATACAATTTAAATAATTGCTTGCACAGCCGGGATATAAATGAGATTTCCAGCTACTGGAAATATCCCTCTTTCTCCCAAGGTTGTCTTATAGGATAAAAAGAAAACCTGACAGGAAATTAAGTTAAAAATCATGTTATTTTTATGTATATTCTCCCATTTTGTCTTGGGGGAACAAGATAACTACTTTATATAAACGCTCTAATTCGTCATATCTTGTTCTTTTTTACTGTAAGTAGTCTATTCAATATATACTGTAGATCTTAATGTTATGAGATATCAGCAGGATACTGTGATTCATTTCAGAAGCCACTAGCATGCTCACGTCATTTATGTGGAAAGCATGCAAAAGTCAACTGTTAGTTTTGTTGGAGGGCATATGTTTATTCTTAGGTCTATCTGCTTGCATGGCTTTGACATTCCTGCTGTTCAACAGCACTATTGTGTCATTTATAGGATGAACAGAGTGAAGTTTCATTAAAGGGAAAAATCAGCAAAGGTTTGTTTATAACCTATAACTGTCAAGACAAGTTAGTGGGCTTGGATTTCCATGCTAAAAATACTCTAGCTCCAAACACCAGGCAAAATTAACGTTTTCTCATTCAAGAGTGGGAGGT
Organism: Pezoporus wallicus; assembly: GCF_028554395.1. Lineage (NCBI taxonomy): Eukaryota > Metazoa > Chordata > Aves > Psittaciformes > Psittacidae > Pezoporus > Pezoporus wallicus. The sequence continues at coordinate 1,664,931 of NW_026636866.1, read as the reverse complement.
GAAAATAAACAGAGGTAAGAAACAGAGAAAATGGAGTTTATTGAGAAAGTAACAAATGACACAAAATTTGTTTTCATTGTTGTTTTGTTTGGTTTTTATTATTATTATTTTCTAATAGAACCCCACTCTTTGAAAGAATAATGATGTGTTCAGTAAAATAAAAGGAGACTAATAATATTTTTGTCATATTATGTTGAGTCTCTGAAACTACTTTTGTTATTACATTAATTGCATTTTAAGCCATTTAAATGTTATTATGATATCTCACTCTTTAGCATTATCAGTTTGTTTCTTTTCCTTGTCTGTTTCTATGTAGCAGCTCTCAAAACACATCTCTGTGATAGCTCACTGTTTTAGGTGCAGCATAAGTACCTAGGACACTTTCTCCTTTCCCCAGACCTCATGTTTTCCTACAGTGAAAGGAAGGAGTCTTGCTTTCCAATCATAATTGTTCCCAGCCTTACACAGTGATGGACAAGGCAGATTCACAGTGGCAGGTCTGCATGGAATAGAAGGCAAGGCTGGGTGAGTTCCTATAGCTTAGGTCAGTACTGCCTGTTGCTTTGTGTATCCCAGGTCTGCACAATGTTATGGTTTTTGTCAGCGGTGTACTTAGATATGCCTGATTTTTTCTCAGTATGCAACGGTGTAGTTTAGTTCAAGGGAGAGATAGAACATATTTTTCTTTGCTAGTTAGTGCGAGTCAGAAAACTTGTAGGAAATCTTCTTCTGCTCAAAAACTTTTCCTGGACCCATTTTGATACACTGGCATTCTCACAACTAATCACAGATTAAGTAGAATTATAGAATCATAGAACAATTAGGGTTGGAAAGGACCTTAAGATCTGCTAGTTCCAATCTCCCTGCCATGGGCAGGGACACCTCCCACTAAACGATGTCACGTAAGGCTCTATCCAACCTGGCCTTGAACACTGCCAAGGATGGAGCATTCACAGCTTCCTTCGCCAACCCATTCCAGTACTTCACCACCCTCACAGTAAAGAACTTCTTCCTTATATCTAACCTGAACTTCCCCTGTTTAAATTTGAACCTATCACCTCTTGTCCTATCACTACAGCCCCTAATGAAGAGTCCCTCCCCAGCATCCCTATAGGCCCCCTTCAGATACTGGAAGGCTGCTATGAGGTCTCCACGCAGCCTTCTCTTCTCCAGGCTGAACAGTCCCAACTTCCTCAGCCTGTCTTCATACAGGAGGTGCTCCAGTCCCCTGATCATCCTCGTGGCCTGCTCTGGACTTGTTCCAACAGTTCCATGTCCTTTTTATGCTGAGGACACCAGAACTGCACACAATGCTCCAAGTGAGGTCTCACAAGAGCAGAGTAGAGGGGCAGGATCACCTCCTTCGACCTGCTGGTCACGCTCCTTTTGATGCAGCCCAGGATACAGTTGGCTTTTGGGCTGCAAGCGCACACTGCCTGCCCATGTTCATTTTCTCATCGACCAACATCCCCAAGTCCTTCTCCGCAGGGCTGCTCTGAATCTCTTCTCTGCCCAACCTGTAGCTGTGCCTGGGATTGCTCTGCCCCGGGTGCAGGACCTTGCACTTGGCATGGTTAAACTTCATGAGGTTGGCATCAGCCCACCTCACAAGCATGTCAAGGTCCCTCTGGATGGCATTCCTTCCCTCCAGCATATCAACCGAACCACACAGCTTGGTGCCATCGGCAAACTTGCTGAGGGCGCACTCAATCCCACTGTCCATGTCAGCGACAAAGATGTTGAGCAAGACCCGTCCCAACCCCGATCCCTGAGGGACACCACTCGTTACTGGTATTCAGCTGGACATTGAGCCATTGACCACAACTCTTTGTGTGCGGCCATCCAGCCAGTTCTTTATCCACCGAGTGGTCCATCCATCAAATTGATGTCTCTCCAATTTAGAGACAAGGATGTAGTGCGGGACAGTGTCGAACGCTTTACACAAGTCCAGGTAGATGACATCAACTGCTCTACCCCTGTCCATCAGTTCTGTAGCCCCATCATAGAAGGCCACCAAATTGTTCAGGCAGGATTTCCCCTTAGTGAAGCCATGCTGGCTGTCACCAAGCACCTTGTTGTTTTTCATGTGCCTTAGCATGCCTTCCAGGAGAATCTGCTCCAAGATTTTGCCATGCACAGAGGTGAGACTGACTGGTCTGTAGTTCCCTGGGTCATCCATTTTCCCTTTCTTGAAAATGGGGGTTATATTTCCCTTTTTCCAGTCATGAGGAACTTCACCTGACTGCCATGATTTTTCACGGACAGTGGCTTAGCAACTTCTTTTGCCAGCTCCCTCAGGACCTGTGGATGGATTTTGTCAGGTCTCATGGACTTTTGCAGTAGAATCAGTCTTGTCTTTATGGATGTTGAGGAGGTTCTTATTTAATCTGTTCTTAGGTATAAATTATTTATTTAGTTTTTTTTTTTTTTCCTGGAATAAGTTCACAAGGTCTAACATTCTTGATCCCTTGCTAAGCATGCAAAAATCTTGTAGTGTGTATTTTGAAATGGAGTACCTTTCCTGTGGCTCAAGTCAAAGTAATGAACGCCTGGCTTTGTTAGCTTGCAATACTAAGGTTTTCCTGGTCCATTAGTAACATTTAGAATATAATACAGAAATTTTTGAAGTCTGGTTGCTCAAATCTCCCTATCTCTTGTTCTTCCCTGTAAAGAAAGAAGTCTGTCTTATTTAGGCCTTTGGTCAAAATTCAGAAACTTAATCTTCTAATTGCTGGAAATACCTTGATTTCTGTGGCTACTTCTTCATGTGAGAAATATGAATCCATAACAATCTACAGTCTGTTTTTTTTTGTTGTTTGTTTGTTTTTAAATGAAAACTGAGCTATGGTTTGTAATAACTTTTTTTTATTATTATTATTTTTAGAACTAAGGCAATGAAGTCATTATATTTTTTTTTTGTCCATAATTTCCTGTCTGAAGCTAGAGGACCTGAACTTTCCTTTCTGACCTCTTGTTCTTTATGTACTTTAAGAAAAACATAACCTGTCTTATCCTCTCCTGCAATCTTCTCTTCATTTTCCACCTTGTATCTTTTTCTTCTTGCACTTTAACTTATTCCATAAACTTTTTACTCCCCCTGTCTGTCTTGATGTTTTATGCGTTCACTTACACTTTTTCTACACTCTCTACATTTTCGTATTCATATTTATTGACCTGTTTTATACTTTTCATAGATGGCATTGCTAGGGGTATGAATAAACATCCCCTAAGTGTAAATTTCTTGCAAAAGCTGCACTGCCTCATCAATTCTAATCTGTTGTGCTCATAAGTAAATCCCTTCAGAAACCTGTGTTCTGGAATCCCTTGGCTTTGGATTAACTCATTACAAGGCCCTAACTTTTCTTCAACTTCTGCGAAACAGCGTAGGTAGTTAATATAGAATGCAAAGAAATTTCAGTGGAAAGTTGAGGTTTGTTTCCGTTTTAATGATTTTTAGACTATACATCAGTTCCATCAAATTATGAATATTAAGTTATATACAACTGGCTGGAAATTACTAGCATTTGTTTTTTTAAAAGTCAACACTGGGATTGTGTCTGCTTAAAAGTGGCCAGGCTCAAACAAGGAGCTGTATCATAAAACCACCTGTTATAATTAGTTCTGTGACTTCAGAAGTGTGGTTTAAATACTTGATCTCTTTAAAATTATTGTAGGATAATAGGCCATAGTTTTAAAGCTGTATATGCCTCTGTGTGTGACAAAAACAAAAGATGGGTTTGTAATATTTATGCCAAAGTGAGTTTTAATTAATGTGGAGGGTTACGATATTTTTGTAATGTATGCGAAAAAAAAATTGTATGAAATTAAGAAATAAACATGGTTCAGTGATTCAGTTTGTGTATTTGGTATTCCATTGTGCATGTCTCTCTAACATCATTAGAGGAAATTACACTACAACAAATCTCATCATGCTCCAGTTGAATGTGCAGTTAAGTTACCTTCAAAATCCAATCCTTCTGCACCTGCTCTTTCTTGCACCAAGGTTTAGGAGCCGTAATATGATGTAATTGTTTCACAGGGCCCCTACTGTGGCGTGTTCATTTTTATGCATTTTTCCACATCCGTAAGAGACTTTGAGGAAAAATGGCAGTATGAAGTCTCCATTACTGAAATTATACAAAATTTTACTGTGTGCTGTAAAAGATCTATAAAACCAAATAAAAAAAATAAAAAAAAAAAGCAAACACCCCCCAAAAGATGGGGATTCTGGATCCACATGCCCATTTTGTCTTCAAAGCTTTTTGTCTGTCCACTGCAGGTTTTACCATTTTTTCAGGTCCACAGATGTGGCAGATGACCAGTTGTGTGGGGTCAATAATAAAATTTTATATTTTGATCTGTCAAAATGAGGTTAGACCTGGTTTTGTGTCATCTTCCCCCCTAAAATGTATCAACTGTCTTCTTGTTGAGACAGACACATTAATGGCAATTAACTGTTCTTGAGCAATGTGCCATGTATTCTTGAGTACTATAGCCAGCAACATAGCTGTCCCTTCAGCTTTATCTAAGTCAACAAATTGACTGATGCTGCATAAGGATATATAGAATCCATTTTCCTCTCATCACATCTGAATTCCATAGTGTTCACAAGAAATAAAACTAAGAAAATGAATGTTTTGTAAATATAGTTCTGATAACATTTACCAATCAAACAGTAACTGCAGTTTGTTGCATATATGTGTTCATAAAGGTTGCTTTTCTGCTATACTTTGATTACCCGCTATTACTTTAATACCTACAACTACATAATACAGAATTATGTGTCACTGCATAAGCACAAATGTATGATATCATAAACTTTAACGTATCCTAACAATTTTACATAAAGCTACTTTGCCTGTTCTGCTCAAATTTCACTTCTATTGCAGTCAAATGGAAATCTAGTTTCTATGCTTGACAACATGAAATCGTTAGTGAACTGTCATTATTCCTTAATTACAGTATTTCTAAGTTATTTGTGGAAACTTCAGACACACTGAACCTTAAGGATCCTACTTTCACCATCGGAAATGTTACTGTTCCCAAGAATTTAAAATATGTCAGAGCCCCAAAACTTGCATGGAGTTGGAGTGATGCACTGAACTTTTTTTAATTTGGCTTCTGGCATTTTATTTTCATCCACATCATCTGGCAATTATATATTTATCTCTTTAAATTGAAAATGTGACAGGACTCAATAGGTGATTTTCAAGAGAACCAGGAACTGTAATGAAACTCAAAAATGTAGGAGTTGGCAACACCACACACTGCAAGCAGAGCTGTGAGAATCTCCGTTTTCCCTTTTATTAGTTTTTATGGTGAAGGCATTTGCGGAAACAGGTGACTCACATTTTCCCTTTTAGATCTTTTTCAGTGTATAATAGAAACTGAGTAAGGTGTGGGGCACTACAGTTATAAATATGTAGGGAGCTTTGTGTGAAGGCACTTCTGATATTATGGAAATTTTACTTGGCATCATTTTGTTAACATGTAAAAGTCTTGCTGTATTTGTCCTGGTTTACTCAGGTCATTAGTAAATATTTCTTAGTTAGGTATGTTTCTGAAGCTGTATTTATGTAAATGTCTTGATTTACTTTTTTATTTTCTTGAAGCTCACAACAAGAGATGTGACTCTCAACAGTTTTTTCAACAGAATTTTTGTTCATATCAGTTAATGTAAAATACCACATGTTTAGACTCAGATGATGGACTCTCTAATTTTGAGGGCTTGGTTTGTATTCTTGTTTGCTAGAGCAGGTCTCAGTAGCTTCTAGCAAAACTCATTGTGCAGGTGTGTGACCACAAGTTTTTGAGGACAGGTACATTAACTGTAATCCTGATCCTTGTGAAGTTACCCCAAAATGACATTTTTTCTCTGAGAACATTTCTATCATGTTTGATTTGTCATGCTGCTGGCAGCAGGAGCAGAGGCTGGTAAATGCTCTAAAGTCCAACACTACAATGTGGAGGATCATGAAACAGTACAGTTGGGACTGGAAAAGCACAAGGGTAAAATATTGGAGAAGATGGTATAAAGCCAGAAAACTTCTGTCTGAAATAGTTTTATACAAGAGAGGCGTGGAGAAATATTAGTTTTTTTTTTTTTAGTTTTTTTTCTTTGTTTTAGTTTTTGTCATTAACATATGTGTTATTGTGTACCCTGTTATGCAGTTGTAGTTGTCAGGTTAAATTTGCAAAAATAGAAATAGTTCATCTTCACAGAATTCTTCCCAGCCTCTGCTTTGACATTCTTAATATTTATTTTACAGAATAGTAATTCAGGTATCTGAGTGCAATGCACTGAAAATGCCTATTATCTATTTAAGGCTCTCTTATTATATGTATTTCCTAAATGTACTGTGTATGCATAATACACAGGTGATATGAATACAAATTACAGATTTTATTTGCAGATGGGAACAAATAAAGCAATGTACTGCTGCTATATTTCCATTAGTTTTAGAAGATTTAATAAAGTTAAATAATTGTATTATGTTTTACTACTTAGGAATTACTAAGAGGAAAGAAAACCATGACAGTTTTAAAACACCAGTTTTTCTTCTTATTGAAAACAATTTGTAAAAAGTTCAATATTTTTCCTTGTTGCTAGGGAAGCGTAATGGAGAGGACAAAGAATGAGAAAAGAAATTATTCTAAAAATAATATATAATATATATATACAAAATATATAGTCCTATCACTACATATATATACGTAGTGTTAGGACAAGGGGTAACAGGGTTAAACTTAAATAGGAGAAGTTCAGGTTAGATAGAAAGAAGATGTTCTTTGTTGTGAGTGAGCTGGGGCACTGGAACAGGTTGCTGAAAGAAGTGGTGAATGCTCCATCCCTGATAGTGTTCAAGACCAGGTTGGATACAGCCTTGGTCTAGTGTGAGGCATTCCTGTCTATGGCAGGGGGGTTGGAACTGGATGGTCTTAAGGTCCTTTCTAACTGAAACCATTCTCTAATTCTGTGATTCCCTTAATGTTTTGCAGCTTTGCCATACTTCACGTTTTCTCCTTTAAAGAGGAAAAAGAACACTTTCTATGGAAGAATACCCTCCTGGCTAGCCATTTTATGAGCTTCTAGTTTCTCCATGATCAATGCAACAGCTATCCCTCACTGTATAGAGAGACCAAGTTTCTTTCAACAGTCTTGAGTTTCACAGGTCTAAAGGTTTTATTCCCAGTAACTGGAGTTTTTCTGTCAGAGAGGGCTTTCTCACTCAGAAATCTATAGCTTCCAATGGAGATTGGATTTAAAACCAGCAATTTTGGTACTTGTCAGGCCTAAGCGTTTCTAAGTTGAAATCTTGGAGTGTGAGAATTTGTGCTGTTTGCTCTGCAGGGTGTATCTAACGATACTGACCTTATTGGATCATGGATCTGCTGTACATGAAAACAGCAAATTAAAGCACAGTCCACTATGTTTATGAGCTTTAAGAGATAACAAACTGATTCTCCAAATATGTAATTAGCTTGTCATTCAGCTTTGCGGAACACAGATGTGGCACTAGAGAAATAAGTGACTAGAACTGCATTCATAACCTTTAATATATTAACAATGCACCAATTTGAAAAACACCCTGCATTTTGTCAGATTTTAAATTGCAAAATTAACATTCACTATTAATTTTAAGGTACTAAGTCATCTACTGATGACAGTATTCACTTCCTGTTAAACCTGTTTGCAAGTGATATTTGCAATGTGTTTACTAAAGTAAGCACATTAAAAGAATTGAGGTGTTTGAGGATATAAATTTAGTTTCACTCAATTTCTTTATTGGCAGCTTTGATCAACGCTGGGCTTACTACCCTTACCACATGCTTTGAACTTGTAGATGCAAGCGTATAAATAATTTCCTATGTCAATTCTTCCTGATCTACCTGGGCTGAAATATGAAAAGCAAGTTGTCTCCTAAATTGTAGTGAGTGGGATTAGTAAATTGATCAGTTGAATTCTGAATTAAAATTGCAATTAAAAGCAAAGTTGTATCTCATAGAAAGGCTTCAAGTCATTTCCACAAGGTATAACATTCAGACTAGTGGCTTTTGACTAAGGTTTATGTTGGAATAAAAACTGTTTTCAATAACTTTTTCTCCCTTTCATAAATCAAACTCTTAGAATAGTAGTAATTAACACACAAAAAAAGATGTGATATGTTTTTTGCAGTTTTTCATCTTACGGAGAAAATTCTATTGATCTTTGAAAATACTGAAGATGGGATTCAGTGCAGAAAATTACAAACAAATACCATCAGTAACATATAATGATTATTTTCCGATAGATTTGTCTCAAAGTATTTAAAATGACAATGTGGGCTTTGTATAGTCAATCACAATTAGTATTTACAGCATATTGATATGCTGTAACAGTCTGAGGATATACTTAAGACACATTTTTGCATGTGAGTCTTCCCCAGAATCTTCCCCAATCACAGATGAAATGCCAAGAATTTATGGGCATATTTATTCTTAATACTGGCAGTATTTTGGTACTCTATTCTGGGGCTTTCCCCATTTGTCATTCCTTATGTTTTGCTCTGGGCTTTGTTAGAATAGCTTTATCTCCATTATTTATCCCATTCAGTCAGTACATGCAGTGGTCCAGTGTTATTGAAAATGACCACAATAACCTGACCTATTGATCTCAACACTTTTTGCACAATATACCTTTTTTTAATCACCTTATCCTAGGCCATCAAGAGCACATTCTAATCAGCAAAGTAGTTTTAGTGATTTAGTAGATGCAATTCCTCATGTAGCATCAGTAGTGACTCAAAGTTGGAGCTATGGTTGAAGGATCTTTTGCTGATGATGATTTTGTCAGTTGGATTATGTAGCAACCGAATGTGGTGATATTAGCTACTCAATTTTAATTTTTGCTATTCAGCACCATAAATTATGGTGTTTTATGACAACCTTAAAAGGTATGATTTGAACCAATTATGCATTCTACTCTGAATCCCAGAACTTAGTAGAAGCATATAATTATGGTAAGTCATATCCACCAGGTCAATTTTCTTTTATCTTTTCACAAAGAACGCTAGGACATATGTATGAAGATTATAAGCATCATTTTAAGCTAGAGATATTAAAGCTGCTTATTACTGAGAATGTTTTCCTTTTCATAACATGAAACTTGTCTTACATGAGTAGCATGGAGAATTTACCAGCTTCTGCATAGGCTCTTTTCTTTATCCTAAACAGGAAAACAATGGAGGAATTAGAATGGTAGAAAAGGAAGCCAGAGGGTCATTACAAATTAGAGATGAAAAGTATAATTTTCAAAATACAAAACCCCCAAAGCACTTAGTGTTCAAGTAACAATACTGCACATTAATTTCACTTAGTGTTAGATTTTTAGATACTGGGAATCTCTTAAAACAAGATTTAGCTCTTTAAAAGATGTAGTAGATTATCTTCCAATTTTCTGTATTTTATATAACTTTGTATATCTTTTTTCTACAGCTTTCTTAGGGTCGAATATGCAGGGAAGTAAATAACATTTATTTTCGCATATGAAGCCAGCATTTGTGTTTCACTTCTCTGTTGTGTTAGATTTGGTTGCGAATTTTTTCTAACAGTTGTTAGGAAATTTGAAGGATTTAAAAAACATTTTCTTAAAGGTGTTAGGATCAGTTTTCTTTCTTTACTTATGAGAACTGTCACCTTAATCTTACAGATTTGCTGCTTAAAGTCAGATAGTAGTGTACTTAGTAGTAAATGCTAACTTGTTTAATAAATAATGACAAGTGGTTTATGTCATGCATATGTTCAGCAGTGGTGAGGATGGAGCAGTAGGTGTTGTTATCTTAATCTCTAATCTTTGGGGTAGCATAATTGCATCAACAGTCTGATACTGAAGGCTAGCTGTTATCTAACTGTTTCTTGCTGAGATTCTAATATATTAAGCCAAACCCAAATAATTTCAGTGAGAATGTTCACAAGATGGGATTGGACTTCTAATATGAAAAAAGGCAGAAGAAATAGATCATCCAGAATAAACTCTACTAACAAGCAATGCTTTATTGTGTTAAATGTATTGCTTACTAATAGACATGATTTCTTTTTATACATTTGTTATGGGTTTTTTTGCTGTATAATAATTTTCATTGTTGACGAGCAAGTGAGTAGAAAAATGAATGTAAAATTAGGGATATAAAGAAATGGGATGTTCAAGTTTTTAAGAGCTTTTCTATGTGGGAATGAGTGCAGAATGAGCAGTGCAGTAAAGTGTTTGGCTAGTCGCATTTAAAATCAGCATAGCTCTGATAAGCACAGTTTTTCAGGAAACTCATTTCTGGCGCTATGTCTCAGATACATGCAACACTTGAGGTGCCAGGTCCAATTAGCAGTCTGATGGTGGTAAATCCATTATCCTTGGAAAGAAAGTCCACCATCAGGAGACATTAATTCAATGTGACACCAACTGGGGTGTTTATATACAGCTAATTGCAATGTCAGACATTCTGCTCAAATTGAGTTTAATTGTGGTAAAATTGGAGTTAATTAAAAGTTAATGGTATAGAGCACATCATGTTGTTATAAACTACGGGTACATGTTTCATATCCATATTATTGTTATTTGAATGGTGCTTTCAATTACTCTAGCTAATAGTGGCACTTTGGAAATGCACTGTAATTGTTTTCACATCACTGAAAGTTTTTGTTCAGAGTAGGCATGTAGAAACTTGTTTATTTTTAAAAAACTTGACAAAGTTTGGGTTGGTTCATTATAACGCAATGTGTCACAAGCGACGTTTCCATCACCTGCTAAGGAAAGGGCTGACTTTATGAGAGTTTAGTAAAATAGGAGAAGAAATTTCTAGTTCACCATAAGAGAAGGGTATTATTTTTGACACTGATCATCATACTTTGATGGTGAAATCTGATTTTCTTCATCTTTCATTAATCCATCCTTTTCTAATTGTGTCTTATCTCTCGCTGTTCTGTTAGCATTTCTTCTGACGAACCTCCTTTCTGTGGGATTTTTCCTGAGCTGTCTTCACCTTCTGGCTCTGCACCCCTTGTCTGCTCCTGTAGCTTCCAGTTATATATACACTGACTGCTTCATCTGTATTCTGATCTCTGTCATGGTGGAGTTTGATACGGAAAAACTTTGTTTGACATGTCCTCCTGGTTGCCTTACTCCCAATTCAGGAATAGTCATTACATCTCCCCCTTTTTCTGTCAGTATAGGCAACCCAAACATCCTCCTGCCAATCAGCCCAATACTGTCTTCTTGCACCGCATACACTTGCTGTGTCCAAGCCTTTCAGATCTTTCTCCATTATAACCACAAATCAATTTCCTCCTTGCATGCTACATCTCTCATTCGAGTCCTATTCTTCTCAGTCATAACACCTCTTCCAGCTTTTCTGCAGCACAAATACCTTGTATCTCCTATTCATTGCAAATGAAGCTACCATTTATGTCTGCTACCAGGTACTTGTACCGCACTGCCACAGAGTTCTACCCACCGTATTTCTTCCCATTGGATTAAATTCAAGCTATTCCTAGACTGAAATTTTGGACAAGTTGGTCTTTCCCAGCTACTGCTCTCTTCTTTTTCAAGAAGCTGGTTTAGCCTGAGCTCTTAGGAGTTATTTAGCCTCACTCACCTTCTCACTTCAACACTACTTTTGGAAGCACACCAGACCTCCCACTTATGGCTCAAACACTGTGTGAGTAGTCTGAGGTGGGAAACACCATTGCTGCTTCTTTAATGCATGCAGAAGATAAAAATATACATTTGAGTCCACTGGCCTGTGTCCTGTCTTGTAATACATTTTCCAATATTTATTAAGATGAACTCGCAGATTAAATGCAAAGGTTTTAGTTCAAATAAAAACTTAGAATGTAGGTTTGTGTCATACTGCTTTTAAAACCTCTTTGCAAGATGTTAGCAATTACCAATATGTTCCTTGAGGAAGCCCAGCAAATTGTTTCAAAGAAGCCAGATGTAAATTTTGGGTTTTTTTGAGAAAAGATAATATAAATTTTGAGCTTTCACAGCTCATATATTGGATCAATACAAGCATTTTATCCTGTTGAATAACAAAGACTTTTTCAGGGTTGTTTCAAGGACAAGCACTGTGACTTTATTATTCTATTAAAGTCAATGTGATGTTACCTCAGTGAAGCCAGGGCGCAGCCACTGGCTCATGTGTTATCCTTACTGCAGAAGGGATGGGGTCAGTCTGGTACTGCGTGGTTAACAAAAATTTGAGGATTTTTGGGTCTCCATTGCTCCTGCTGCTGAACTGTTTGCAAATTCTCATTTTGTTCTTTATTACTTAGTGCATTTTTATGAAATGTGAAATACTTAAGAACATTTTAAGTCATACAGACAACTTCTAATGCAACTAATCCTCCTGTGTTGGTTTTATTTTGTCTGTTGCACTCAGATTTTCACCAATACTGTATTCTAATGTAAGACCTTCTAAACAGACTGACTACAGGGGATACTGTGGTATGGTTTCAAAACCAGGTCCCTCTTTCTTACATCCGATTTTGTGGTTACCTGCTAGCAGCCATCACACTGTTCTCCCTGGTCATGTGCAAACTCTCTCTGAGAGTAACAGGAATATCAGGTATCTAGGGAAAGATGAATGGTGTTGACCTAAGTTAGTTAACACACCAGGAGGCACATGTTTGTGATCTAGTCTCTTTTAAAGATGAAATATTTCTCTTTAGGATGTTTGGAAATTAGTCTAACCTTCCCTTTGTCCATACAGTCTGTTACAGAGTTTGTAAAGTTTGGGAACTCGACTGACACAAAATGTGAAAACCCCCTTATTTTGCACTCTGATTCAGAAAGTTTTTAAACCTGATCAAGGGCTGGTTTGAAGATAATATCCATGCTTTGATAAACATATGGAGCCATGAACATGTATTTGTGCTTAAAACACAGTATCTTTGCATTCAACAGAACAGCAGTTAGTTTGCCAAGCAATGAAGTGGCAAGTTGTCTAGCTTACTTTGTGATTAAAGAGCTTATGCTTTAGATAGAAGAATTTCTGACTTATATAAATCAAATACTAAAAATATATTCTTTCACCTTAAAAAGCATAAGGAACTTTTCATTAAAGATAATAAAAGTTGTCCCACTGTTCCATCTTCCACAAGTATTCTAGATGGTTCTTTCCAACAACATAATCAAGTGGTTGCATACATGTGGGTGTTTAAATGGGCTGGTTAGGATTTTCTTTGTTCCCTCATGTATTTTTTCCTTCACATGACTTATTTGGAACTGTCTAAATACAACAAATGCAATTACATAGAATGCTTATTTCCAAGAACTATACTTCCATTTACAAATCTGGCATCTTGATGTGACAAGGTTAATACAAGGCAGGTAAATGTCATTCTAAATAAACAGATGAGCAAATAATGTTGTATATGAAAAGGCTCCTTATGCTAAGAAAATTATGCAGTAAAATCACTGCTTTTCATCAATTTTAAATAGGTTAACACTCTCTTCCATTGTCTTTATCTATTGTGGGCCACCAGTTTCTTCAGTACTTTGTTCTGTAAAGCTAAATAGCCTGGAAGAGCCAAAGTGTTTCAGTAACAGATAGCATAGTCACTTAAAACAATTCCAATGACAGGAAATTTGGCATTGCAGCTGCCAAACAGAATTTTATCTTCTGCAGTATATTTCATTAATGTTTTTGCTAAGTAAACCGTTTTCCCTGTAGAAATCAATTAACATGGTATCAGGAGTTTCAATTTTCAGAAAACACCAGTGAGATATATTATTGTTCCTTTAGACACTGTAATAATAATTACAGGGCAATAATATAAAATAAGCAACAGAAAAAAACTGATAACGAATATTCTCTCGGATTTCCTGAAGGCTGAGAAGTCCTTCTGCTGTATAATTTTGATTAACACTAAAAAATGGACCTGCAGAAGTGGGTAAAGACTAAGATGAAAAAGCTGTCATAGTTCAAAAAATGCAATGAAGTTCTCCTTCTCCGAGTAGAAAAACTGGACACTGGGCTGCGAGTTGATCTGTGTGCAAATTTGTTTCTTTAATTTATCACAACCAGCAGAGCTGTACTTGTTTATTTTTTTTTGGTTTGATAGGTTATTTTGGTTGGTTGTTTTTTCTTTTTTTTTTTGTTTTTTTTTTTTGTTGGTGTTTTTTTTGTTTTTTTTTTTGTTTGTTTGGTTTTTTGCTTTTTTTTTTTTTAATTTTAAGAGAATCATTTTACTGGATCATAGGCAAATCTAATAAGATGGCTTTTCTCCTGGTCAAGCTTCAAGTATTTTCTGTATGCTCAATCAAAGAAAAAGTAGGGCAGCTTTTACTTCAAATCTTTGGATGATGCTGGGTCCAACATATCCAGTAATGAAACAACTGACCTTCTCTGCAGAAGGAATTGATATCTATGTGGTAATAGATACATTTTTTAAAAGACACATTTGAAAGTGAGAGGCTCAGTTTCATTCCATCTGCATTAGGCTTTGATTAGAACCCATTCTAAATTATACTTTGTTACTCTCCATGCATTTAAAATTGTGCTTTGGGTGCATGTAGAATGACTAACTTCCATAGGCCTCACCGTGTGAATTATCTGTTAGGAATAATACAGGCTTCTGGATTGTAGTCTCATCTGAGGGGCATCCTGTGAAAACTGTCTTTCCTAATATGCTTCTTGTAAAGAAATAAAGGCTTTGTGGGTAGATTCAGACCGGTATGTATGAGCAGCTAAACTGCAGTAGAGTCAAATGAGATACCATGGAAGAGGAGAGATGGAGCTTTCCACTGCATATTCTGATTTACTAGAAAATATGGATAAGACATGAGATAACTTTTGTGAAAGCCCAATAAGTAATTGAAGCTGTAATATTTTATGACTGCTGGGGGTTTGAGGGGTCATATTTTGAGAATTTAGGTAAGGAGATCAGTAGTTAGAATCTACAGGAAAAAAACACTGAAGAAAACAGAAATTTCTCTTAGTGGCAGTAAAATTAATTCTGCAAGTATCTTATGTTTCAAGCAGCAGTGGTGAAACCCAATCGTGAGTGCTGAAATGAAAATTCTGTGATCACATTAGGAAGCTTGTGGGATACCTAAGGAAAATGACACTGCTAACAGAAGAATTCTGGTGATGCTTTAAAGATCTGAAATTATAACGAGATTAATTGTACTGCACAGCTTTAACTACCAGTCTTGTGGGGAGGAATTAATTATTAATACTTTTGTTTATATACATGTGAATGGAAAAAATAGCCAAGATATTAAAGGCACAAAAAGCCAATACAATTTTGTGCTGAAGTAGGACAGTTACGAACACTATATGTTCTAGAACTTTTTCTCTAATCTAAAAATTAGGTCAGCTTTCACTTCAATAATCAATTATGGAAAATGCATGTCTTCAACAAGCCTTTTCCAGAAAAATATCAAAGAATTTGACCAGGAAGAAAGGCAAGTCCAGAGGTTCTGAGTGATGTTGAAAATAGAAGATCCCTTATTAGGTGAAGCTTTTGCTGCTTTTTTATTCATTCTAACATCTTAGAATATTAACATGAGCTTGTACCACCCTGTAAATGGAAGTAACTATCAGATATATGACATAACTCCACCAACAAAATATAACGTCATGAAATGTACCATTCTGCTTTTATTAATGAAGATGTGTAAACACTTGGTAATGCTTGAAGGGGACTCCTGCTATTCTAAACTAGCTGTGTTTGGTTTTCCTCTTTCTTCATTCACCCTCAGAAATACTTGATCAAGTATTTTTCACGTTTATAGAACAATTCTGTAATATTTTTGTATAAAATATTTAGAGGTGCAATTCTCTCTGGCTTTTGCAGTGAAATAGATACGGTCATGCTCTTCATTTCTGTATTTTCTAGAATATTAATTTATTGCATGACCCCGCTTTGGCTTCCACCCGAATGTTAGTGTTAGCAGAATAGTTTCTTGTGAGAAGGAAACAAGAATGAAAACAGATGGGATGTGAAATATACTTAGCTGCCATGGGATCAGCAAAACTTTAAAAAGTTTCATAAATTAAACCTCCAGCTCTTTGATGTTAAGATTAAACCAGGTGGTTTACAACAGGCTTGAAGTAATATCCAAGCTGCCAATAACTCCAGTATGGGATCTTCAGTGAACTTCAAGAGAATGAGTCAATTTCCTAGCTCATGACAGATGTAGCTGTGTGGTATAAGAAGCTGTTGAAAAGAAGTTCCCCTGTTTGCCATCTGCTTTCAGCAGGCACGAAGAGCTTCCATGGGGCACCATGGAGTCTTGGTGCTTTTCACTCCCCAAGCTCTCCCTTCCTTTCTCATACATTTTAGCAGAAAAAGTTCGACATGTTTAATTAGGACTTTGTTTTTTTTTCTGTGTTGTAGTGACGCATTCTTTTTAATCGGGTAGAAGGCAATGCATTATCTTATGGATCATTTATATTTTGGACTGTGAGAGAGATTAATAGTCTTAGTAATGCAGAGTGGCTCCTGCTGTGACAGCCAACCATCAGGATCCTGTGGCTTGGGAAATAGTCTTTTTGCTCTCGTGTGTCTGCTTTCTGCATTCTCATTTACTTGCAGTCTCAGCCACAGAAAACCTCTCCTCACAATGTTGTATATTATTATTCACTCAGAAGAAATACACAGCAACATGAAAACAAAACTGTCTTTTTGAAATTGATGTGGATTGTTATTTTTTTGTCCAGCCCATTCCAAGTCCTTTATAAGTTATTTAGTAATACAAATATTAATACTTGAGCTGAACTTAGCTGCCTTATTTGTCTATGGTCTCAAATGAGAAGCGATAAAAGAGAGATGAAAAAATTTTTTAGAGCATACATCATGTTGGTTTTGCACAGTCATGTCAAACCTGGAAATGGTTTCCACTAGTTTCATCTACATTCACTGGAATGGTGTAATTTATGGTTTTGGTGAGATGATCTTAAAATAAAGCTTCCTGTTAGATTTTTTTTAATACAGAAAGACTTGTATAAAAAGTGTTTGCATTGTTTTGCATTTAGCTGGAGAAGAGTCTTTCTCCTTGTTTCTTTAACTGACAGAAGAATATTATAATCCATGACTCTTAGACACTTCTACCACTTAGATTCTTCTGCCACTAGCAAAAAGTCTTTGCGCAGTCTCTCACTAAGCAAACTGATGGAGTAAACCCAGATGATGGCAACATTATTTCCCAATGCTGACAAGTTTAAAATGTTTTGGTTTTTTCTGCTTCTTTTCTGTGTGTCAGAATTTATTCAAAACATCAAATACTTTTTGGGCTCAGAGTGCCTTTGTTCTGGTCTAAACAGGCTAAGAAAATATGGTAACCTTAATGCAAACTAAGTAATTACCTTAATAATTTCCTTTAATTATCTTTCATAGATATGAAATTTGGTTTTGACTCATTTGAGTCAGAAAACAAATTTCAAACTTCCCAAATATTCTACAGAATAGAGCTGCTATTTCTGCATTGTTGTTATTTCTTTTTTTTTAATCACCTACATCTACTGCAACTGCATATTTGTGTTTTATCTTTATAGCAGAATATTGCAATGGCAAGTCTCATACTAAGGCATCGCATGTTTGTTTTGCCTGCAACCTGTTACTACAGTTGGGGATTAAAGTCCCAATGTTTCAACCACTATCGAGTTCCCAGGTTATAACTTTGTAGCTTGTGAAAACATAGATTATGATAGTAATCATCTTATTCTTTCATCTTGGGTTTTTTTTGTGTTGTTGTTGTCTTCATGTTTTGGAAGTCCTGGTGAGCTCTTTCTGTCTTAATGTGTAATTTATTTTTTTTCATGTTGAGAATAAACCATACTGTGATATGAAATCACTTATTCATTACATGTGCTGAGATAGATCTCAGCTAGTCTTATCCTTTGTACTAAAGCTAACAGTTTAAGCTCATTAAGTAACCATTAACATGCTGAGCCTTCAGAAGCTGCACACTGGATATACCTTCTTGGAAGGGAATTTGGTTCAAACATAAATAAAGAGTGCTTAAAGAAACTTTAACATAGTGGAGAAAGGGTGATTTTACCTTAGGAAAAAGGCACCAAAATTTAAAGTGTGGGTTAAGTCATTGGCATGAGGAAATTTATAAAATAGAGATAAGAAGTTGATACAACCAATTTATAGTATTCCTCTGAGATTGGAAGCTTCTTAATGCCCACACTTTAAAATGTGTATTTCACAATTCATATATTTTTATATATGGTAAGCTACAGAGAGATGAAAATTTATTTTGTGGTTATAAAAAACTGTAACTCTGTATGGTTTATGTTCTTAGTTGTGTTTCTACTTTATTATTAGTTTTTCCACAAACAACCTTATCTTTTTTGTTTGTGGTATCACACCCTCTCTTGATCTTTAGGGTAAACAGTTTAAATGAGCTGTTAGCACCACAGGAATTCAGTTTCAGTGGTGTTATAAACCGTGTGGATAGGTAGATGATCAGCAGAGTCATTAAAAGCATGAACAACAGAATTAGTCCTGTTAAATTTTGCCTCATCCCCAGCAGCCTTCAAGGCCAGGTTGGACAGGGGTTGGAGCAACCAGGTCTAGTGGAAAATGTCCCTTTCCATGGCAGGGGGTTGGAACTGGATGAGATTTAAGGTCCCTTTCGACCTACACCCCTCTATGATTGACTGCCAAATTTTCCAAGAAGTCCTATACATACTGTATAAAACCTGATAATTTTCTGTGGGTTCTGCTTTTTCACTTTGTGTAATATTATTTGACTAAATAAAAATTTATACAAGTGATCAAATTTTTAAAGAAGAGATCATTCAGATTTTAATCAGTAGATTCAATTGAAAGTGTTTGAATTCTCTGCCTTTTTTTTTTTTTGAGTGGTTTTTGCTTTATAGTCTTTTGGACAGTTATCATCTTGTTGATGATACCTTTATATGCCTACATTAAACAAAAATGAATTATAAATACGTATCAACTTGTATGAACACATACATATTTTAGAATGGAAGTAAAGTATTTATTAAACAAGAATTTGCAGAATATTTTCTGTGGCCCTGTATTATATCAGCAAGGAATTGGATATACACCATAAATTAAAATGAAACCCCTTCATGTGACAGGGTAATGTTAAGTTTTCCTAAATTAAGTCAAAATTATTTTAATGACCACTTTTATTTCACATCTGATCTCAAATTGTAAAACTGCTTTAAACGGTCATTGATGCAAAGGAAAAGCAGAACCAGAGTTTCATGAGAAAAAAAAAGTAAAGAAGTTACACTCTGCATCGATCTATTTCTGTTAAATTTTGCTTATGTAAGCAGTTCCTCAATATCAAATTTCTGCTACAGTTATTGTTCGTCAGAACACTAATTTGTTCAAACTTCCATTATTTGAAGTAAGAGGATCACAGGAGATATTATATTGCGTGATGCCAATGAATATTCCTAATTTTAAAAAGCTAAATTTACACAACTCTGACCAGACAGACTCTGTTGCTACATAATATGACGTAGCCTCTATAGCAACTGAAAATTGAATTGAGCATGTTTGGTGTACAACTGCAGCACTAACACTGGGATCTTGCAGTTATCATAAAGTCAATTCATCCCTAATTCATTAAGGGTAACTTGCTAAATAACTTTCCACTGGAAAAGGCTTCTTATAAATACTGATACCTTAGAAGCAACCGTACTATGGTAAATTATGATTATTGACCTCCTAACTTTTGTTATAAGTAAGAGACAAGACATTTAATAATCAGTAAGAAGATGAATGCTCTTCCAGAAAAAATTTAGAGGGATTTAATGAAATTGAAAAGGTGGTATTCTTATTTTTCAATTTTATTTCAATGAGTGGTAATGTAATGCATTACTAAAAAGAGATTCATTTTCCGTGTCTATTTTAGATTAATTAACCCTTCCTAATGTCTATGCTTTTGACTACTATTAATGTGCTAACAAAAAATAATCTTATTAAAAGAGGAAATGCCAAACCATCTGAAAATCTTGCTGTCAAGAGAAGCACTCACTTTAAGATGTTGTGATTTTATGGTTTTATTTAGTTGCCTATTTAGACCTAGAAAAACATGTCTTTCAAGAGACCATGCTTTTACATTTTCTCTAATAGTCATCTGCAGTTATGCGTAATTTATTTATTGGTAAGGGTTAAAGGGGTCTACTTGGGTGGACAGCATTTACAGAATGTAGCCTCTACATTTTTCCTGTATAGAAGAAATAACATGACCCTGTTGAAATAATTTTCTTCAGCGATGGCAGCATCATGAATAGAAGTCTGATCCAGACCAGCAATAGCACATCTTACTGCTATCACATGGAATCATAGAATCATAGAATAGTTAGGGTCGGAAAGGACCTTAAGATCAGCTAGTTCCAATCCCCCTGACATGAGCAGGGACACCTCACACTAAACCATGTCACCTAAGGCTCTGTCCAGCCTGGCCCTGAACACCACCAGGGACGGAGCATTCACAACTTCCTTGGGTGACCCATTCCAGTGCCTCACCATCCTCACAGTAAAGAACTTCTTCCTTAGATCCAATCTAAACTTCTGTTTAAATTTGAACCGATCACCTCTTGTCCTATCACTACAGTCCCTAATGAAGAGTCCCTCCCCAGCATCCTTATAGGCCCCTATGAGGATGGGGTCATCCTTATATGCCCCTTATAGGATGAGGTCTCCACGCAGCCTTCTCTTCTCCAGGCTGAACAGTCCCAACTTCCTCAGCCTGTCTTCATACGGGAGGTGCTCCAGTCCCCTGATCATCCTCGTGGCCTCCTCTGGACTTGTTCCAACAGTTCCATGTCCTTTTTATGCTGAGGACACCAGAACTGCACACAATGCTCCAGGTGAGGTCTCACAAGAGCAGAGTAGAGGGGCAGGATCACCTCCTTCGACCTGCTGGTCATGCTCCTTTTGGTGCAGCCCAGGATATGGTTGGCTTTCTGGGCTGCGAGTGCACACTTGAAGCTGCCTCATGTTCATTTTCTCATCGACCAACACCCCCAAGTCCTTCTCCTCAGGGCTGCTCTGAATTTCTTCTCCATCCAACATGTATGTATATACAGACACAGAGACGAGATAAACATGTATCATATGCATGTATCAATTCCATGTTTTCTCAGATAATAAGGATTCACAGTTTCAGTTTCTAGCTTAATGTGAATAAGTAGTGTTCATAATAAAGGCTGAATCTAATTGGCACAATACACTTTTTAGCTGTCTTACCACACTGACAACAGCTAAACAGGCATTTCACATTTTTAAATGCATTAGTCAGGTAGCATGGTTGGCTATGGTGTCAAACACTGGAAGAAACAATGCATACTGCTCAGCCTGTTTCGGTGGCTGTCAATCTGGCAGCATATTAATGTCACAAAGAAAAGCAGCACCTTTTCATAATATATATTTCAAATATAACTAAGTACTGTTTCTTAGCAACAGGAGCTCAATAGCTGGTGATCCTGAGATGAGCCATTGAATAGGGTTGGAATGTGCGCATGTGCTTGTGAGCCATAGGGCTTCAATTAGCAGGGAGCTCACAAAGGAAACAAAGGTATTCTGATACCAAATTTCTCTCAGTAATTTTTGTAACTTTTTTACTTAGAAGAGTAAAGGAGCACTCCTCCGACCCCAGCAAAAAAATACTCCTTTTCGTCTTAGTGAATAGAATAAATCAACTTGAATTGCACATAAAAACGTATGTGGAATAAATGTGACCTGACTATGAACCTGATGATTTTTATGAGTAGAACCTCAAGAAGTAATTACAGCTTGTTTTAGGGAAACACACATTCTTTCAATGCAAAAGGAAAATGTGTGCCTGTGTCATATCATAACAATGGTTTTGAGTGCTACTGATACTAAAGAACTTTAGAGTTAGTTGAACATTTTCTGACAAGTGGCTTTTTCATGGAGTCCTATTTTTACTCTGTGATGTGTAAAGACAGTGTGGGGAAAAAAACTCTGGAAAAGATAAATTATCCCAGTCCTATAGCTCTCTCCCCATGTAGAATTTTCCATCATGGATCCACATTTTATTACTTTTTCTCTTTGTGAACTGTTTTTTACTGCTTGAATATATGCTTTTGAAACCAGTGACATTCATCACAGATCAGAATATGCAAAGCCTATGTAAAGAGCTTTAGGAAATTAAATATATGTCATAGAAATTGTCCTTTTATATGGGTTTTCTATGGAACAGAAGGAGATATGAAATTATGTGCAATGGCTGTTTAGGTTAATTGACTTTTGCAGGTCCAAATGACAATGGCAGAGATACTGAAATTGTCTGTTTTTTTTTCCTCAAGAAATGGTTCCTGTGGCTACTTGTTCCTGTGGCAATAATATAAAACAAATTCAGCATATTGCAGGACATATTTCCATGTTTTCAGTAGAATTTAGGTTAGCAAGTAATGTAGCAGAATAACACAAAAGGAATAAGGGAGACTTCCTTTGGGTTTTATGGCCTTTGGATTATATTCTAAACACGATGAAGATGAAGAGAGATGAACCCATAGATAACTAACATTAAGAGATATTTATGTGGTCCTTAATCTTGAGTTTCATTTCCTCAATTCATGTCAAAATTGTAACAGTACAGGAAAGCAGCTTTTGATTGGAAAATTATTAAGTGTCTTTCAAGTCCATTGAAAGGGACAAGTTACCAGAATCACTAGGTGAATTACTGTTTTACTGTCCAGTTATTGGTGGCTGTTTGGGTAGACCTTTAGCTTTTCTTAAGCTTAGTTTGACAAAAATACATACATGTCTTAATTATCTATCTTGTTACTTTTAAATATTATCTAACATTTTTTGTAAATAATCGCTCTTCACTAATTGGATAATAATACTTGATGTGGTGGTTAATATTAAATAACAGAATCCATTTGTGATTCAATAACCCTAGTGAAGTGATAACACAGCGGTCAATTGCCAAGTGTTAACAAGTAGTGTGTTAGACATTTTAGATATTACAGTAGTAATTTTAATTCTTATGAAATGTAATACTTTCGTACCCTTATAATGTTAAAAGTATATTAATGAAAAGCATTCTTTATTGAAAAGTCATAGAATTTATGCAGACAGTATATGTCTGCTGTATAGTCTTTAAAAAAAAATAAAATCCTTACTTTCTATTCTTCAGTTCCATCTACTACACCTGTGTTAAATGTTACCACTAATTTACTGTGAGATGCTATGTAATGTGTGTTTGTTTATCTGTGCAAAACCTATAATTATAAGGGCCAATGCCATGAAATATTAAGAGCCTTGCCATCTGTTTGTGCAAAGATGTTAGTTGTGGCTGTAGTCAAGGCTGATTGCTCTGGAGTGGGAGTGAAGTTGTTATATTTACATTACATATGGTGCGAGCAAAATGTGGCAAACTGAGTATTTTCAGATTGCATACAGAAGGTGAAATCCTTCCTTTACTGCAGTCCATCCGTTACTGCTTTTGGTGAGTATACCAGTTTATTTTCCTAGCTATCCACTTTCCTTAATTTTGAAAAGACTTATCGTATTTTCATTTTAGCTGTCATCACTTTTAACAAGTTCTATGCGCTTGCAAAATCCAGCAGCTCACAACAATAGAGTAGAAATTCACGAAGACTGACAATGCAAAGAAAAACAATCAGAAGTGTATAGAGCAAAGACTGAAGAAAGAGTTACATCATTGGCCACCATGACCAAAAAGGTGTTGAAAAACTGTGTGTGCGTTTGTTGGTTTATTTTTTATTCAAATATAGCATGAATGAAACCATTTTTATTAATCAAAAAGGAAGATAAACTCACTTTGTGTTTCACTGTGTTTTAAAACCTCTCTGCCAAAAGATAAGGGAAGTACAGAAAGAGACAGAACAGAACCGGAATGCTCATAAATCTGAGGAAAGGAACTTAAAGGGGTCTTGTGCATGATGATCATTACAAATGATTGCATAAACTGATCCAGTTCCATTTTTAATCTGAATTTTCAACACTCAAATTCCCACTGAAAACCTCATCCAGACTTTCATTGCTCCAACTAGAAATGCTCTGTGTGTCCATCCTAAACGCGCTTATGTTTAATTACTTGTTCTTGCGCTTCTATCATAACTATGCCTTTAATTCTTGTTTTGCATTCCTGATGTCTGGCCACTGGTAGATTACAGTTAATCTCACATTAATCTTGTTTTTCTAGGTAAATTAACCATCATATTTTGAGTGTTGTGCTAACTTTGACTCTCTGAAACCATGGCAGAGTGATGCTGTTTCCCAGTTCTATTCAGCTCTTTCAGGAACTGATTACCTGTAAAACAGTCTGTTTTACGTGGATGGTTCACTTTGGCTAACTTGCCTTTAGTGCTTCCTATGTGGATGGTGAAATACCCAAGTAAAGATCTATCAAGATCTAGGAGAATTTATCCTTTTACAAAGGACTTAGTTGATAGTATTAAAACCTTAATATTAATTCTTCCCAAGTGCGTTCCTACAGTGTCCAGCCAGTACAGCATAGGTTGTTTCTGAAAGATTACTACAAAATTAGGCATAAAGATTGTATTTAAATAATAACGCTGTGATGTCTTCCTTACAGTCACAAGGGTGTCTTTAAGTTTAGATTTCAGCTTATTGGAGTAAGGCCTGTCTCTAACCATGGAGGTTAGTTTATATGCTGTTCATCCTAGTAAGGATCCTGATTTATTCCTGCTGTTACCATAATAGAAATAATAAGCAGCAATAAGGTGAAATAATGTGAAAATAGAGAACACATTTTAAGCAGTGGTCTTTCGAAATGTTGTCTTTCATGTTTTCAAATTCTGTGCTGACAGTTTACTGAAGGAATGAGGGAAATTTACATTTTAAAGCTTAGTTTACAAAATTGGCTTGGCTCATTAGAAAGTCATGGCTGGGTTTTCACAAATCTGTCCCTTCTCCCTGTTTATGCATCCTCTGCTCTATTCATGTTTAATCTCTATGTATATGCATAACGTTCCCATCTTCCAATAAAAGAGAAAACTGCTCTTAAACTCTTCATTATACAGGTAACTTGAAACAGCTTTATACTCCAACCTGTGGGGGAGATTTCACTGATTTCTGGACTCATTTGTTAATGTCCATTTTCAAGCAACCTGTTTGCAGCTGCAAACATATCAAATTTATACCTACTTCATTTTCAAACTGCATTACTGAGGATTCCATTTAATCAATGCATATTCCATTCTGACTTAAACATCTTCCTGAAGCTTCCATTCTCATCTTTTCCTCATATCCCTTTTTTGATTTTTTTTGTTGTTTTTGGTGTTTTTTTTTTGTCAGCTAATGGCTGTACAGAATGCACATTTTATATGAAAAATATTCAATAATTTTTTTTTTCTTCTGGACAATTTGAGAAACAGGAAAACAAAATGAACACTAAAAGCTTGGATTCTGACTTGCATACAGATAAAGTTAAAAATTCAGATTCTTCTGTGTGCTCTTTTCTTTACAGCTTTTATGGGGAAGTAAGCCCTGTCTACATAGCAGCCTATTTTCAACTGCATTTTGATCTCTGTAAGGACAAGCAACTTTGTATGGGGTCCTGCACACCTGCTGTTCAGACAGGGTGCAAACGTTTCACAGCACAAGTTTGTCTTTTAATATGAGTAAAGGAAGTCATTGTTAGGCATCATCTGGAACTGAATTAGGTTTGAAGGTACATCTGGTGACAAGTTGCATGAGACTTTGAATCTCAAAGGTGCCAAAGCGGTGAAGTAGGTGAGACTGTGAAGTTGATCTGAGGGTGTCTCTTCATGAACTTTTAGTTTAGACTGTGAGGGAGCTCTTGAAATGAATCCTCCAGTTGGCCCCTCTTGCTGCACTTTGCTTTAAATGAAAGCAAATGGGAAGTTATGCTCAGGAGCACGTCTTTCATACTTGAGTTCATCCTCAGAGTGGTGCAAGAGGTGCAGAGTGTGGGTGTCAGATCTTCAGCACTGACTTTTCTCTGTGCATCCCCTGCGGGCCTGTCCTGGAGTCTGTGATCCTGTTGCTTGGGTGCTAACACCATTTATAGCACCACTGTGAGTAATAATTCTCTCACTAAAGATACATGCTAGTTTGCTAACATGGGTTCCTTCCATATTATTGAAGAGTTCCATAAAATGAAATAAAGTTCCCTGAGGTCTGCAAAATTGTTTGTGAAAGGTGTTTCTTACAGTTATGCAGGAACTACTGAAATGGTGACCACCCGCGCAGCAATTCAGCTTTTTTTTCTGAGTATTAAATAGGGCATTCATCTCTTCTGAGTTTCAGAAGCAGCCATTTCTGAGAGAAAGATTTTTCCTCTGGTATTAAAAGGTTCATACTTTATCCAAACCAGAAATTAAACACTTAATGTATTGCTGTTTATGTTTTTTTTATGTACATGTGTATGAATATTTTTGTTGTTCTCTATAATAGAAACTGAAGACGTTGTTTGGACATATGGGTTTCCTGTCAAATATACAAGACAAGTGATCACTAGGAAATAAGCCACAACACAGTACAAGAATGAACAAACAGCAAAATACAGGGGCTTTTTTGTTACTCAGAAACCTTGAGATGTATGAAAGTGATTTCACTCGAAGTCCAAGAGTCCTTTCCTTCCACTTGTCAATTTTTCATTTCTTTGTAACAGGCCTTGATCTAAACTAACTTAGGTGAAGGTACTGGATGAAAGTTAGGGACTGAGAAGTTGTAGAGTTTTAAGGATCTTGGTTTGACAATTTGGTTAGTTTCTTCATTTGCTGCTTAAATCAGTGAATAACAGCTGGCATTCTCCAGCTGTCAATAACTCTTTCAGGAACAGGGAGGTTGCTGGTTACAATACAGTTTGCCAGTCTTGTAATAATGGTGGCAAAGTGTAATACATGGTCCAGGTTATCCTTGATCTTTGCTGCTGTATCGTAAACTGGTAGGAGCACACACTGTGACAGAGGGGAAAACTGGTTCTTTGTGTACAGAGTTCTTCAACACTAGCAAGTCCTCAGATTAATTTTAGATTCAGATCCTCAAATGAAATGCAAACGCTCAATTGACAAAAATCAATGCATGATGTCATTGAACTTTTGGAATCTTAAACAATAAGGACAACAAGATGATGTTATTACCAATTTTATTGTCTGATGTGAATTCCCTAACTACTAATATCTATATACAGGGTCCATATCCTTTATTGAAGGATTACACATCTGCAATACTCTTCAAAAAACAGCTTTTTAAAAGCTAAGGTTAAAAATTAAAAAACTAGTAACCTTTATTAATTGTGAGTTAAAAAATAGGTATTGTTTTTTAATAGTAAGATTTTACCGTACTGTTAGAAGTAAAGAAGCTGTATCTGGAGTTGCACATAGGGGTGTGCTCATGGACTGTATTAAGCTTAAAGTGGTTCCATGTGATGATCAATTGTTTAAGTAGCATGCATTTCAACAGCACTTAAAACTTGTACTGACATGAGTGACACTAATGATTCTGAAGGAGACACTAGAGTCTGTCAAGTGGGTAATTTGTTTTTTTAAAGAATTGCTGGAATACTTGTTTATGCTGTAGACTGTAACAGCGGGGGAGACATTGTGATGATATAGCCAATAAATAGGATGGTTACCATTGTTTTAAGCATCTGAAATGCTTTCCAACAAAATCCAGCGTGATGGCTCTGAAATGGATGTCCGCATACCTGTAAAACTCAGTAAAGACAAAACCATGTTTTCAGTCTATCTGTCTAGATTTTTATCATCAAAATCATTAGTTTGTGGACTATTCCAGTGGGATAAGCTTCAGTAAATAGGGGATCATAGGACTATTGCTTATATTGTCTATAATGAGGTTATGTATGATATCTGTTCCATTTCATGAACAGTTACTTCTTAACAAATTGTTGTCCTGATCCAAATGTGCATGGAACTTGTGGGAATTTAAGCAAGGTAGAGTTTGTCAATACAGTTGGTAACTTTCTTATATCCACTAGTCCACTTTGGAGCTGGAACAAGCTGCATGTGGAGTAATGTAAGAAATTAGTAGTGTCCTCTGCATTTATGTTTACTTCCCGTTCCTAATCTATAGTAGCTTTCCAGGGTAGGAAACACAAGCGCTCTGGGATGGATTCCCATGGACCCACTCATGGGGCTAAATGCAGCACCCAGGACAGTGACCCACCTCAGCAGCCTCCAGCTTTTCTTTTTCTCTCAAGGCCTTCTGTGAGGATGGTGCGGATTCATTGATTGCAATTGTTGTATGGCAGTCTGTTCTGCGCGGTTAATTTTGCAAGATGCATACATAGTAAAGTCTCTTGGTGCTAGCCAGGGCTTTATACTCTCTAGAACTGGCAGGGTTTTGCAATGCTGCTATATGTTAACAGCAGAATTCTGCTGCCAGCATGAAGTCAAAGATAGCTGTGTCTCACAGAGGTTGTAAGGTAATGCAGAAATATGGGTCTGACTTGCTTTCTTAGTATATCCTCTCTGCACTTATGGCATAAAGGTCTTCTCTTAAGTTCTCTTCATCCTTTGGACACAAAAGAGAAAGAAGAAGGTGGGTGGCTGCCACCAAACCTTGTACTTTCTTGACTTCTCTGCTTTTAAATACAGACTGGAGGATTTCAGTTCCACCTAGGACCTGTGCTAACCTTAATGAGAACTGTACACTTTTGTCAGTAAATGCTTATGACCTTTTGGAGTTTTTGCATGGGGAGTTGTATGGAATAAAGTAGAAGAACTTACATGTAGCCCTTACTTTGCATGAAGAATTGTGAACATAAACTGCAGGCTCTGCTTAATCTATTATGCATTAGAAAATCAGGTTTAACAAGATTACAACTTCAAGCATCTGATACTGGTTGAAGTTTTTCAATTTCTGAACAGTAATCTTTTGTTTAATATTCTTAGTGAGTTAAATCTCTTTGAATTCCAGAAACCTTTAATCTGTATATGTAATAATAAGGTACTACTGCTGAAGAACTAAATACTTTATTCACATACTTTTAAGTTTCAGGGATCTGTGTTGAGAGTACCAGAATGTTCTTTGTAGGAGATTATTTAGATCATAGGCTTTATTGACTGGTGAAATAGTGTTTATCTTCACAGTACGAAAATGCAGGAGCTTTAAAGCAGAATAAAGAAAACCACTGAAAAGAAGCCTCCTTCCACTCCAATCTCATTTGTTGAAAGAAAATGCATATTAATTAAAAATTTAGACACTTCATTTCTGTTGCAAGGCTCCTTGCAAAAGACAAATTATTTTATACATCTAGTATGTGTTAGAACTGACAGATGAGATTAATACGCTTCTTAAATTACCATTACCAAGGGTCAATTAATAAGTGAACTAACCTTGTGAAAGTCATACTGAAAGTCTAGTTACGGATCTGTAATGGTCCCTGTCAAATTACGTAGAATTGAGAAAATGAGAAAGCTGTCAGATAAATACGATACCTACTAATTACATTCCGCATAAGGTAAATGAGCTTTTGTGGTTGTTGGTGGAAGGAACAAGAAATAAGTCTAAGAACTGTTGCCAATACTTATACACAGATTTGGAGTAAAACTTAAGTGGGAGGACTTGTATGTGCAGAAAGATGTCTTGGTAAGAGAAAAGTGAAGTTTCTTGGAAGTCGCAGAATAGGTGATGTGAAGGTTCAGTGACAATTACAGAAATAGTTCTTAGGCTATTGTATTGATTATCACCTTGATAAATGTAAATTCCCAGATTTTTTCTTTTATTCTTTGATTATAATATACTCTTTAGTTGTCCTCTTTAATCTTTGGATATTAACTTATAGCAATAAAAGTTCCATTATAATAAGAGAGAAAACAGCCCTGTATGCTGTGTGATTTGACAAAAAACAACACTGTCTCTGCGGGAAGGACTTGAAAAAATACTTAACTCCATACCTGTAGGCTGACCAAGTGTCATATGGTTCACTAATCGTGTTTCTTGTGATCAAGCTACAAAACTACATCAGATATAAAAGCAAGAACACAGAAATATAGTTTGTGTTCTTCCAGAAAATACTGAAGATTTAAGACAGTTCCAGCAAGAAAATAACTGATAAAACCAATTTTGTGTGAAAATTTGGCCTTCACAGCTGTTGGCAGCTACAAATAGGTTTTTGCACTAGAAGTTTCCATGTAAGCCCATTTCTAGGTTACTGGGTTGTGTCTGCTAAATTATCTAACTACATCTATTACTTACTATATTGTTATACTACAGATACTATAAAAAAACCAAACTATGTCAATCACGAAAAACTGCAAGTCAAACACCTACTTGTACAGCAAACACCAGCTTTGCTCTGATGGCAATAGTTCTTCATGCATCTCATTTCTAATAATATGAGTTTAAGAAATTTGGTATAGACATGGATATTTACAGATTAAAATAGTAGTCATGCTGTTGAATAGGATAATCATACTACAACGTGCTGCCATGGAGCTTCCAGAGAGAGATTACTTATTCCAGCCCTATCAATGTTTGTAAGGGAGGTTGAGTCAGAGTGTACCAGCAATGCTGTGTGACTGATCTGTCAGCATGGGCATTCAAAATACAGAGGCTGAAATGTGTTCAATTACAGCCTTTGACGATTAATTTTAAATTATAAAGATGCTTCTGAAAATGAACCTGTTCAGACAAAAGTTAAAAACCCCGAAGTTTCCATATGTTTGTTCAGCTCTGCTCTCTATGCTCTTCTGCTATGTAAAACAGAGAAGTAAACTTAATGTCACTTTTCTTGTCTGTTGTTTCATTAGTAATAGAACATTTTTCTAACATTGAAAATCCTATCTAGATCAAGATATTTTTGGTGAGCAACTTCATTTTAGTTAAACTCTTACACGATGTAATTTACCTGCTGTCAAAGCCAGTTGAAGTGACATGGTTTGGTACTAGCGTATTCCAGAACCTGTCAGCATTTGATGAACTATGAAGATTGTGTTTAGTAGTATGCATTTTTATAAGATTTTCCCATCATTCTACTAAACAGACAATAGATCCTCCTCTGAATATAATTTTTTTCTGTTGGGAAATAGTGCTGTTGTAATATTTTTGTCCCTTGCTGAACAGGCAATCCTCAGACAGGCTTATTTTTTTGACCTTTTAATGAAAAAGATCAAAGTCTGATTATTTAGAATATGTTTCTATCAGGCATGTTTTCTTGGTTAGGACTTCCCCTTTTTTGAATTGCTTAGTATGAAACACATTTATCTTCTGATGAAGAGTTATTCTTTTTAAGTGGTGTCTGTAGCAAAATTAATGCAGGTGACTAAAGTCAGTCCACCCATCTCTCTCCGTCTCCATTTAATGATGTGTATAAACTCTTTGTAGAAAAACAGAGTGACATATATTAACAGTTATGTGATCCTGCAGCTCTGGTTTCTGAAAGGTGAGACACAGCTTTATTACAAAACATGTAACATACAGAAAAATGAACAGCCTCCTACAAATTTTAGTATGTTTTCTTTAATTTTCAGTTCCTTCTTTCACATAAAATGGAACAAACAGAGAGCCTCTAAAATAATTACTCTTGGCTTACTTTACGTTTGAGGGAATATTTGGACATCTTTCTACTTCCATAAGTAGACCTAATAATTTTCAGTTTGTTTTTTTTCGGTAGATTCTGCATCCCTTGGGAAGGAGTCCTTGCAAATGATAAATGTGGCTTTATGGTAGGAGTTCATGCAACATTTTTTTTAATTAGTCTTCAGTATCTGTGTTCAATGAAAAATTTTTACATGGCAAGTGTTCGCATTGCAATGATTTATTGTTTCTTACTTCCATATTTCTTAAGATACTTTATTACTTGTAAACATGGTTGCTCTATGGTTGTAGGTGTTTTTTGTTATTCAGATGCCATAGAATTTACTTGGTGTCATGCCAATGAGCCCTTAGTTCTGCAAGAGTCTTCAGTTACAAGCAGAATAGTTTTACTCTTTCTGAAAGGCTTGGTATGCTTGATGGATTGCTACTGATTTGAGCTCAAAAATCAAACTCTTGGTATCGACTGGACTGAGTTTCTGTATGTGTTTTGCGTTGAGCTAGCAAGTTACTTAATAATGATGGATTTATAAGTAGGCTACTCCAAATAAAAGAAATTATCTCATATTTGAGCCAACACTGTATTGATAAAAATTGACCTTGCCAAGTAGGAGGAGAAGAACGTTTTCTGTTGATGTAGCAGGAATGAGTGAAGAAGAACTTTTACAAAATTTGCAACTAATAATTATTTTATTGAACAGTAAATTCAATAAATGCATGCTGTATATAACAACATAAAAAGTAGGAGGAGACAGGACCAGTGGAATGGAGATAGAACTAGACATTATCACAGGCAACACCAGAATTTAGTAAATAAATACTAGGTGCAATCTTGTCTTCCTCTTTTTAGAAAGGAACTTGTACAGTAAGGTATTATTTGTACTCATTAGAGCTACTAGTGATTACATTGTTAACAATTAAATTAATTTAATGAAAATCTTACTGTATTGTTAGAATATCTCCCTGCTTTTTAAAAAATTCAGATTTTAATAGACACAGGCCTATTATTTTATAAAATATTTGTATTATAACTTTAAGTCCATTAGTTGACATAGATATTTTCAAGGGTAGTATAATGGCGTAAAATACCACAGGATGGATTTCCCTTTTTGGTGAGGATAATGACACTTTGAGAGTAAATACATGAAGGTTGGATAGTGTCATCTATGCAAGAAATCACTGGGATACTTTGGAGCATAAACTTCAGAGGAGTTTAGGACTTCCTGTTCTAGGTCATTTAAGATTTAAAGAAAAAGCTTTGCCTCAGTAGATTTTATCAGGTCAAAATGATGCAAGATTTGTCCTCCTTTGCATATTTGTTTCTACTGTAATTTTGCAGTCTTATAATGGTAAACCTGTTTGAAATTGCAGTTGACTTTATTTAATTGCTATTAGTTTGCAGTAGGGCATACTTTTGGTTCTGTTATGACTTTAATTCCCTCCTGGCGTTCTGTTAAGTGATTATCTCAGTGGTTTCAAAGATACTTTTTTGGGTTTTTTTCAGTTACACTTTTGCAATAGGAGAAGAAAATTTGACTACAACAACTTGCTGTGATGAGTTCTGGAAGTTATTCCTTATGATTTTTTTATTTTGAGCATTCATAACGAAAAGTCTTGCTGATTATTGTCATAAAGGAAAACTTTTTCATTTGCAGTTTTTGGTGTAAATATCATTTAATGAATTTGTGACTATTTCCAGACTATTTTTTGCTGCAATAACTTTGACTTTCCAATTCTCTCTTTGTTGCAAAATTTGTTTTTTCTTTTTTCATGCTTTTTGTTCCAGTTGCTGCAACTAACGCAGATTGATGCAATTAAAAAATAAAGATATGCAACATAGCATATTTTTCTTGCAAAAAAAAAGTCTTAGTTATATTTTAAAAAAAGTTATGTTTTTTAACTCAATTTCTAGTGAGATTTGTGAATTATCAAAGGCTTTGAAAAGGAAAAAAAAAAGACAAAAGATGATAGCTACACTGTGAGTCTTGGAATTCATAAAATTGTGCACACAGGATTCTCATGCTTTATCTCCAGAAACAAAATAGGAATAGAAATGCAGCATAAATAAAGTCCTGAATGGCATGGAATACTCAGTAAGAAGCATGTAGATTTGGTTTGAAATCTAACTGTATGAAAATGCAGCACAAGGACAGCTGCTGTTGTCTGTTGTAAAACCTCAAGTGACAGTCCAGAATTAAGGGAAATTGGTGATAGAGCATGCAATTTACTGGGGGGAAGGGGGGAGGGGGGCACCTTTTCTGACACAGTGTGGTAATTTAGGGTTCAATGTTATCTCAAAAAAAAACCAAAACAAACAACCAAACACTGAGAAAGAATCCAGTGAGAACAGCTAATTATACTTTAATAGTTTTAACTATTTTGTTATGTTGTCATATGTTGTCAATGTTGTCATCAGAGCTGAAAACTGGTGAAGTGGTGAAGAACATGAGAAATTCTTGTGCTAAATGTAAGCAGTAAAAATAAAATAACAAGGAATAAATTCTGTCTTTTAATGTGTCACTGTATAGCAGACCCCTGTTGATTCTTTGGGAACTGCCTTAGACCTGAGTACTCAGAAGGGACTATTCCTCTGTTAATTTAGCTAATTTGAGGCTCATTGACTAAATCTTTACCGATAATTAATGTAAAGAGATGGTCTGGCATGTGAACAGCTGCAAAATTTAGTTTGAGAGAGAGAAAACAGGTAATTAGAAACAACACTTTATTTCACATCAGATTGCCTTTGGCATATCTCTCCGTCTCTGATACGTGTCTACAAACTGTTTTTCCACTAAAATCACATAGAATCCATTGAGATATTTCTTTCTTTTTTTTTAATAGATGAAATATAAAACTTGCCATTGTGGCAAAGGATTAAAAACTACACTGTTACACTGGAACAGGGAAGATGCTAAATGTTTGTGACCTGGGAAGCGCTAATCTGTTCAGCTGTTGTACCAGGAAGATCAGCCGTCTGAATTATAACAGTATCTGCCATATAGATCCTCTTGGAAAAAACAACCAAGCGTAATGTGAAATTCAATATAGCTGACTGTAGAAAAATCAGCAAAACTCATTTAGTTCAGAATAACAGGGAAACATAAACAGTGCTTTGTTAGCTCCCGTGATCATATGTCATTGTAACTGATCAGGCTCGGGAAGAATATGGGAGGGAAATGAAGACAAAGTTCTAACTGTGAATAGCCAGTCAGATGTCAAAATTCAACCTTCGTAATCAAATAGTTTAAAACCACTTATGATGATTTTGAGGAAGATTGAAAAACTCACTTTTGCTTGAGTTAGAATTAGATTTAACAGAGGAATAAAAATAAATAAATAAATCTAGATACATCAATAGGACATTTTGTACCAAACATGCTTCACAGTGAAGACTGTTGGTGGTGTTGGGTTTTCAGCTCTGCAGTTAGAATAGGTTTTATAACATGTGGCTCTTATGATTTTCAATACAGTTATCTAAATCATACAAAGCAGATACAAACAAATCTCATTTAGCTCCAGGGAAGCTGGGAATGCTCCATCCCTGGCGATGTTCAAGGCCAGGTTGGACAGGGCCTTGGGTGACATGGTTTAGTGTGAGGTGTCCCTGCCCATGGCAGGGGGTTGGAACTGGGTGGTCTTAAGGTCCTTTCCAACCCTAACTGTTCTATGATTCTATGATTTGACTTCTACAAACTAACCTTTTAAAAGGTGAAATTTAAAAAGACAGTGGAATTGCATCTTCTGAGAGTGTGGTGAATACCATATATAAAATATGCTGATATTATTTTAAATTTTGAAGAAGAGAGCAAAGTATTTACAGAATAAGCAAATTTCTCAAGAGGAGAAAGTCTGCTAGGAAAACCTTGCTTTCAAATTATCAAATTTTTCTCTTCATCAACACTGAGATCTCAAGAAATCTTGCTTCCTTTTTGAATGGGGCTTTGAAGGACTCCTGACTGCAGCTCATCACTTGAAAAGTGACAGTGTAAAGAGGATGAGATGTCATGCCAGGAATGCTGACAAAGCCAGAAAGGTGGGCAGCAAGGCAGCAGTACGCTGCGTGCTTTCCAGCCCCGCTTATAATGTCCTCTATGCAAGTGCTCCTGTAATTGCAATGTTTTTTTTCTTTAAAATAAATAAACCAGCTTGGTTAAATCTGCAATAGAGTGGTATAAGCTTGAGTGATCCTTGACTTCTAAGACCTTTTCCTGCTCATCTGTAGGAACGGATATGTTAAGAAGTAATAACAAAGAAAAATATACATGTGTCTGATATATACCTGACATTTACACTGACCTTTATTTCTTATGCCTAAATAAGTCAGCTTTCTTGTCACCAATGCATTTTAGGTCTTGGATTGTTATTGTTGGTCTGATTAGTTATGGGTTCTCTCTGACCCTGTTGCTTTTTGAATCCTTCTGTGAGATGAAATTGGTTAAACTCTTGCTACTTCCTACATGCCATTTGGAATTATTTTCAAGTGGTAAGAATGGTGAGCACTGCTTGAATACTGCTAGGAGCTATTTAAAATTGCAAAGCCATTTATTTTTTTCTTCTTTTGTGTTTTTTGTCTTTGTTGTTTCTGTGGTGCAGCATAAAGCCTAAATATTGTGGCACAGCTTATGTTTTAATCCGTTATTTCAGTCCTACTTCCTCTCTCTTTGATTTTCTTTAATTCAATATTTTTGTGGTGATTAGACTCGATTGCTTTGGTGAATCCCGATATCTTCTCTCTCTTCCTTCTCTCTCCCCCCACCTTTTTAAGGGGCTCAACATGTGTTCTCTTGTGATATGGGAAGATTTTAATTAGTATTTATATGATCATCCATAATACTTTTGGTCTGTGTGAAGTACACATCAGTTCATTTGAAAAGCTGCATTGCTCCACAGATTGGAGGGATGTCCTTCTTGTTTGTTCACTGAGGTTATTTTTGGAGTGAGCATTCTAATTTCAAAACTCCTGGATAATATTTAACAGGAAATATGCTTCAGAAATTACTTTAATTCTGGTTTTAATTCTATATAACAGACCCTTAGAAATATTCAGCTTTCTGTTGTGAGGATGCAGAAAATTATATTCGTTTCTAGTTTTGTGTCTATACAGCTGTAAAATAGTGCATAATCAGAGAAAAATGAGACATTGAGAGGACAATCAGGTTTTCAAAGCTCTTTCAAAGGTGTGTTGATTTTAATAAGATATATTATCCAG
This sequence comes from Pezoporus wallicus, assembly GCF_028554395.1. Taxonomy (NCBI): domain Eukaryota; kingdom Metazoa; phylum Chordata; class Aves; order Psittaciformes; family Psittacidae; genus Pezoporus; species Pezoporus wallicus. Next base: position 1,628,210 of record NW_026636866.1, on the reverse strand, counting down.
TCTTGCAAGGCATTTTGAAAAATTATACTGTGTGCATGCTGGTAGCTTAATAAGCTTTGTAAATCTAATTTTATATCGCTTGCTCAGCAAGAGGTAGAATTTAGCTATCAGTCTTATATTCAGAGATCAAAAAACCCTAGATTCAAGCTTGATTTAAGTTTGCCTGGTGTATGGCTTTGTAGAAGTCATCTCTGTTTCTTCTCCCATCTTTTGCTTATCTTATTTATGTAATTGATTTTCTTTTGAAACACTCTGCGGTATTGCATCAGTTGGTTCCATCAATTCCATCATAATTAGGGTAGTTATGATCAGTTGGAATGCCTCATACCTCCTATATGTCCAACCCTAAAGGGGATGGTGTCTTTAAGCCTTCTTGAAAGTCCTTCTCCTGCTTGCAATTCAATAGTCCTTTGGGAAGCTCTGGCAGGATATCAAGAGCTTGGAGCAGCTCATGGCTACCTGCCCTCATGTGCCCTGCAGGTGGTCAAAGTTTCTTGTACCACAGAAGAGGAAATTTTGTGATATGCCAGTGTCTGCCACGGTCTGCTCCCAGTTCCATTGTTCACTATGACTTTTTCGTAACTAACCATTTAAACCCAGTTTTGTCATATGCAACCTGAGTGTGGTGTCCCCAGACAGTGATGCTCATCAGAGGGACTTTTATGAGAAGTGGATCTAGGGCATAAGATGAGCTGAAACTTTGAAAAATTGTTAGCTACTAGTGTTTGATCTTATATATAAAACTAAATATTCCGTATCAGAAGAAATCTGGCATGCACAAAGAATTACTTCTTGCAAATATTTAAATGCTAAAAATATGAAATCGTAAAATAATAGTCACAAGAACTCACAAGAGTAAATCTTGTCAGCTCCAAGCTGCACAAAAAAATGAAAATACCATTTACTGCTTGATTACCAGATTTGTTTTAATATTAAAAACTTACCACTAAAATAAGCGGTAAAAATTATAAGATTGCTGTCTTTGTTGTGAGTTCATTTTTCAGAAGCTTTTATTTACAGAAAGCTTCTACAAAATTGCAAATTTTTTTTAATGACCTGAAAACCTCAAAATAATTTTTGAATTTGAGTTTAGTGCTATCCTGCAGGAAAGGCAGAACTGATTTCAGTATAAGCTTTCTATGTGTATTCTCTTTTGCTTTTTTTCTCTGACACTTATGCCCTACCTCTCTATATTTTTTTCTGTTTTTCCTGTTCTGTGATTTTCTTCACAGGAAAGGCACAATTTTATACTCACAGCAGAGAAAAATTTTCAGGCCTGAAGTTCTGCAACAAAACAATGCCTTTTTAGCAATATTGAGATTCAGACACACAGCTGTGGAAGAAAATACATTCGCTGTGACACTAATAGGATTATGGTATACACATTCAATTAGATAGTGAATTCTTAATTGCTTAGTTTAGTGCTATGGAGTAATTTAATATATTAAAATAAAAATTTTAAATGTACAGTATTTTAGCTTCATTTTGCAGAAATGAGTGTATTTCACTGATGGCATCTTCCAGGTATGTTCTGTAAAGAGAACTGCAAATCAAGAGGCATGCTGATGCTAGAAGACTGAAGTACTCCCAGTACAGGATAAAGAACCTGGAAAATTCCAAGTACTGTTATCACTACTTTAATCATTCAGGATTTGTTTTCATACTCCCACTGAGGGAGATCCTTCCCCCAAGATGTGGTTGCTTTTCTGGGTTGCCAGAACCAGGTATTTCAGAGAGATGTCCAATTTCTGATATTATATCAAGTCAAGAAGGTGCAGCTGCAATGTGCTTTTGGAGGTTGGCCTTTACTGAGTATAAACTGGCAAAGACAATGCTCTTGCACTTCCCCTTTCAGGCGAAAGATGAACAGTAGGTATTGGCAATAGAGACATTTATTGCACCGGAAATTAATATGATAATTTTACAGAAAATTGTAAGTTAGTTAAGGCAACTTTCTTGACTTGAGCTGCTTTTATTTAAAGAAAAAAAAATTTGAAATAACATGGGAATCTTGTTATGACTTATAACTTTATATAGATAAATCCTTCCGCTGGCAGGTTGAGAAGCAGCTTTAGATTTGAAAAGGTAAAGGTTCTTAATAGCAAAAGGTGTATAAACTATGAAAATACAGTTTGTACTTCTGTTTCTTCTGCGCCTTTTTTTTTCTCTCAAAAAGAAAGACAAGATTTGTTAGACTTGACAGTTCTATTTAGGAATGATTTCATGCCAACTGCAGCTTGGAAAGACATGTTTGTGGGGACCAGTCAGTATTGCATTAGCTGAGCACAGATGGCTTCTGCCACCAGCAAGCTACCAGATAGCCCTCTGTTAAACAGGAATAAGTCAGGTTGGTTCTGTAGAGTTTACCTAAATTTAACTGAGCTTAGACAAGGTCCTCCTAGGAAAGGTTATTGGCATTCATCATCATTCTCTCTGTCCTCCACATTACTGTTTTTTATTACATTGCTCTCGTGGCTTATCTCTCTACTCCTCAATGCCTCTCCTAACTCAAAAAAAAGAAAAAAAAAACAACAAAAAACCCACAAACGCAGTTTTGCTGTTCAATGACATTTAGCTTCAAACATAAATTACAGCACAATTGACTACCTTAAACACATTTTATCTTGCTTTTCTATTGGTGTATGGTCTTGTTATGAAACATCAGACCAGTCACTTCAGTTTGTTTTGCTCTTACTTCCCCACGGTAATCTTATTATATCAGTGTGAGCACATAAATTAAACCTCCCTTTCTTCCTATTCTAGCAGGGTAAGTAAATGCATATTCATACTGTCATGCGGGTTTTTCTGCATATTTAAGCTTAAGTTCTAGGAAATTTTTAAAAAGTTAAGTCATATAAAGAGTACCAGTTAAGTATTTTTTTCTTGGCACTTGCTCAGAAGCACTTGTTATATTACACTTCACAAACCACAATATTATGACATTGACCTTACAGTCTACTTACATGACTAATGATTAAAAATAGTAACACCACTATCTTTAAAGCTTGAGTTTTTATAATACCAATTTCCTCCTCCTTTTCATAAAGCTTCTATTAATGTGTCTACAAAGCCTTATATCTGATGTGATCAAAGAAGATAAAGTGACTGTTACCTAATGAAGAATTTGTCCTTTGTCAATCTTCTGGAAAATAAAAGTCTTGGGGTTTTAATTATTTTGTTGTTGTTGGTGTTTAATTAATGCACACAGTTAAGAGGTAACTGTGCTAAGAAAATAGGGACTAGGAGATGATTCTAGGTTTGTAAGATAGGTCAGTGCAAACCTTTATTTTAGTGAATTCTTTGCTGAAACTTTTCAGTCTTTCACTTGTTTTGAATATGCAAACCAGTTTGATGGGCTGTTGCGAAGTTTATGCTGCTTTGTAGGAGAATACTGCTCATTTTATGTAACTGCATAGCTGTACTGGATCGCAATGTTGTGCTTTTCTATAAGTTACATCACTTTTCAAGTTATTTCTTTCTGAAGAAAAGCACAAGACAACTAGCATTTGGAGCTTCATTAAGATTAAGAACTAAATATGACTAATTTTGCAAATGTCCAATAAAAGAAATAGAACAGAGTTTAAGAACACCTGAGGAGAGTACTTCCTTGTGATAAGCTGATGATTACAAAGATCTAGTAAGAATTCAAAATATTCAAAATATTCAAAAATATTCAAAATTGCAATTCTAAATCTAATGGCTTTTCAGACACTGCATAGAACCTTCTTAGGACAGCAATGAACCAGAAAACCTATAGCAGTTGTATAGTATGTGCAATATTTTTACAGCTTAGGGTAAAAGAAAGGCTGCATTCAGGAAACTCTGGCAGCCTACATTTTCTTCTAGTAGTGTTTTTCCACAAAAAATATTAGAGATAAAATATGTCAAATAAAGGCAGACAACTTAAGATAAAAGCCAAGACACTGCTTCTTCGCTTCTAGTCTACATGGGTATGAAATGTGTAGAAGAATACAATGATACCTAAAATCACTAAGGTAATTCTTTATGCCTTCAAAAGTCCATGTATTGAAGATTAACTGAAAGGAGATGTTACATGTCTTCATACTGCAATGAACCTTTCAGACTGGAACTGCTTAGATTTTACTTGTGAGAGTACTGCAAAATGGCACGTTAATAAAAGGTTACATGACTGTTGCTGGATAAGGAACCAATAAAATTAGAGTAACAGATTGTATATTTTTAAGGAAAATCAGAATCTCTTTTTTCTTAAGTGGATGAGTTAGCAAGATAAAGCCTCCATAAGATGCTCATAGGAGTACTTAGTATGACTAATTAATCCCTTCCAATTTAGGCTCTAACTCTGAATGTGAGGCTAAATTCTCTCATTGTAGGTAGTGGTGCTACTTTTTTCTACCATCTAGGCAACCAGGAAAAGGGGTAATGGGTTAAAACTTAAACAGGGGAAGTTTAGGTTGGATATAAGGAGGAAATTCTTCCCTGTTAGAGTGGTGAGGCACTGGAATCGGTTGCCCAGGGAGGTTGTGAATGCTCCACCCCTGGCAGTGTTCAAGACCAGCTTGGACAAATCCTCGGGTGGCATGGTTTAGTGTGAGGTGTCCCTGCCCATGGCAGGGGGGTTGGAACTGGATGATCTTAAGGTCCTTTCCAACCCTAACTATTCTATGACTCTAATTGTACATACCTATTAGAAACTGTGTATCTAGGTTTCATATACTCTCCATCCGTTTCTTCATGTATTCTTAAACCAGGGAAATTTGTCATTAATTTATGTGTCTGTGTTATTGCCTTGAGTTGTTTTAGATAATTGCACTAACTTTATTAAAACCTTTCACCATAATTTCTTTTCCACTTTTTATGACCCAGAGATGGCCAAATGTCTTTCTTACCAAAAAGTTGCCTACATGAAAGATGTGTAAGTCTGTAACCTTTCTTTTCTATCGATCCACGCTTAAAAATTGATGATAAATAAACCTAACAAGTATTCTCCATAACAATTCTAATCAAGACAGGAATAAATAAAGCCAGGAGTGGTCTGTACCAATAGATACCTCAGAATAACTGAGATTGGGGCAGGTAGTGGTATAGCAGTCTTTGTATACAAGGGTGCTCCTCTCAGATATTTGAGCATCTAGTTCCTCGGTCTTGGCTCTGTTTTACTTGTCTCTTTTCCTGCCATGGTGCATTGACCTTAAGGGGTTGGAATGCAATGAGACGAAAAGCTCACAGATCGAGATGAAGACAAAACACCCACACAGGGTTTGGCCCTTTCTTGCACATGGTTTCCCAGAGGCACCACCAGCATCACTGATGGCTGCACTGCACCCTGCAGTGGTGCTATGTGGAGCTGGCACACTGCAGCCCTGGCCTCCCCTCACAGAATTCTGTGAAGAAACATTCTTATCAGTAACAAATCGGAAATTAAAATTAGAAGGCAGTTAACAACTAAAGAACCTGTATTAGACTTTGAAGATAATTAAGTACTAAAAGATATCCCAGATTTACTTATGAAAACTTTAAACTTATAATGTAATTTTTTGTGGGCCATTGGCTGACTGGCTGAAAAATAGAAATAGACATTTATATGCAGAGAAGGAAGGTGGCTATTCAAAACCATTTCACCAAAAGTAATAAATAAATGAAAACAACCATTCTCTGAAGAGAAACCTTTGAAATTACTTTAAGTAATAGTAAGAATGAGACTGGTTATATTTTCCTGTAAATGTTGCTGACTGCAGAGTGGAAGGCAATCAAAACATATAAAACAAAGCAGAGTGCTTAAAACAGGTTTGCACAGCTTGAATAAGTTTACTATTCTGGTAATATAATTATATTTGGGGTGCTGACAAAGATCCTGGCTTCAGATATAGTGAAAAAAATTGGATGGGAAGTCAAGAAGTATCTTTTGAAAAGGGAGAGTATTGAGTGTTTACTTAGACAAATAGGCTAAAATCTGCTCCTGACTTCAGTTTTCAGTTTTATATTCCTTTTCCCTGTTTTATTGGTGTGCTTAATTTTGTCAACGTTTCTTAGTTTTACTGGATGCAGTAGCCAAGGTCTGCTTTGTAACAGTTCTCATACTCCTGATTATCTTTTGTTGTTTGTATGCATAATTTTGTCAAAAATGAAATTGGGATTTAGCCTTAAGTGTTCCTGAAAATATGACTGGATAGACTATGATGAACAGAACTTCATCATTATGAACATGATTCTATAACTTTTAAGTTGGGACATTGAAAGCATAGTCAATCTTCTCAGGTTTTCACATAATAAACAGCTGCAGAGCTCTGCAGGTTATTTTTTTTTTGTCAATTTGTTCAAATCTGTCTTTATACTTACCACTTATGTTGTTATAATCAAGTAGAAACCCAGATACTTTCTGAATGTTCAGTTGCAATCTCTTGTTATCAAAAGAATGAATGCAGTACCTTTCAAACATCAGTCAAGTTTTACATGAAAACTAGATAGACTTTCCTGCCTTTCTTTATTGAAAGACTGAAATCTCACTCCTCTGACAGTTAGGCACAATCTAATTTTCCACCCATTTTTTGTGCCAATATTGTCTTTCACTTGAATGCTTCTTTCCTTTGCATGTGTTGTTTTTTTTTCTAAACAACAGTATGTTTTTGTCGTTTTTCTTTGTTTCTTCTTTTATTGTTGTTTTTTCTGGTTTGTGAGCAGTGGGACTTTATGGATTATTTTTGTAGGATTTTTTTGTTTTTTTTTTATTATACAAGATAAGATCTAAGGCAGCTTCTTTTACAAACTAGTCATGTAAGGATAGATGGTCATAACTTTGGTGTTGCAGGCTTTTGTTTTGAAAATACAGTAGAACAGTAGTTTTAAATGCAGCTGCTGACTTAAGCTGTAATGCCTGGAAATTATTGTGCAGAGATTAATCCTTTGTCATCTTAATAAAATGAAACAGAGATCATGTATCTATTCCTATGGGCCTGTCATAGGAATAAAGACTGATTTGAACAAATTGACCGAAAAATAATGGTGATTTTTTTTTGGCCATTGGTTTCAGACACAGTGGTCTTGATAATAATAGCTGAAAATAGATGAAGAGCAAATTATCTTGAATTTGAAAATGAATTTGCTGGAATTTCACAGAGAAATATTACTATTCTTGTGTTTCCCAAAGCAATTAACATAGTTTTGACGAGTCAATATTGACTAAGATAAAGTGTTTTGCTCTAGACCTCTCAGCTCAGAAAAAACATGGACCTATTAGAGTGGTCCAGACGAGGAACACAAAAACGCTCAGAGGGCTAGAGCACCTCTCTTATTGGAGAAGGGATGAGAGGGCTGGACTTGCTTAGCCTGGAGAAAAGAAGGCTCCTGGAAGACATCCCCATGCCCCATCCCTGGGAACACTCAAGGCCGGGCTGGGTGGGGCACTGAGCTATCTGATCTAGTTGAAGGTGTCCTTGCTTACTGCAGTGGGGCTTGAACGAGATGACCTTTAAAGTTCTCTTCCAACCCAAGAATTCTGTGATTCTTTTTCTCAGCAGTTTCCAACTGTATCTAAAACTATCTAGCTTTAATATAGCTCAGTAATAAGACTGCACTTTCCTTCTTATTCCCCATCACATCATATGCAATCCAAAGAATACTACAATGACTTTAGAGTACAGAGTTGAACAAGCCCTGGATATTGAAGGGGCATGTACCCCTAAAGCTTCAGCTGTGCCAGTGCCACATGTATGAGTTGACTTCACATCAGAGTTTGCTTTTAAGCTGTTGAACTATATATCTAGTAAAAAGTAAGGCTTAGGAAAGGCTTGCAAGAACAATTGTTCAAGAAGTGAGGATAAGCAGCGAGAAGAGGTTAGAATGGACTGTGACACTATTTACAAATACTCTATATGAGTAGATAGTGTACTCTTCACAAATACTCCTATTCGCACCCGGCACATTGGATTATAAAAGTGGAATGTATTTATAAGCATAACAAAATACAGGCAGATGTGATAATAAGCTATCCATTTTAATAAGGGATTAGAATTCTGACCTAATTCTTTCCCAGTAGGCTTTATCACTAACTTATAAATAACTTACAGGTATAAGCATGGCAATGAAGAATAAATTAACAGTATAAACAGAATACTCAGAGATTTCCAGCCCTGCTGCTGCCACTTTTCTCAGGGAAAGACTGGAAGAGAGTGATATTAGCGTTTGCTCTCAGGTTCATTTTCTGTCTGGCTTAACTCCATTAAAGACTTGAGTCTGGGGATGCATAGGGTAGGTGAATATGAGAGCTGTGTCTCTGATCTGTTTATTGCTGTGTTTTACTGATTTGCTTTACTGCAGGTACAGCATGCACTTACAATCTCATTTGGCCTTTTCTATTATCTAAGACGTTTTGGCATGCTCTGCCCTAACAGCTGATTAAGTTTTGGTACCTCACTGTGATTTTACATTGCAAGCAGATTGGAAAGTTGAGATATACAGTACAGTCTTTCTTGCCACTTTTTATTAGTAAAGGAAGTACAAACAAATCTTCAGGTGCCTATATTGGCTTTACATTCAACAAATGCTTTCGTTCATTGGGATGTGAGTGTGCATATGTGTATATGTATCTGTTTATATAAGACCGTGTTTGTTGTTGTTTCCATATCTTATTAGAAAATCTGGAGAACTGCTAAAGTTACCTAACATAGTACTTCATAACGTTATCACTGAGCAAATGTATTTAATATGTCTAATGTGTTCTAACCTTCAAACAACAACAAAAAAATGCCGTTAGCTGAGCATTAGGTGATATGTCAGTTACACCGCGATAGTTCTGTATGTGCCCACTCTAAATGTGCTTGAAAAAAGTAAAAAAAACAAAAATAAAACCCAAAACACCCAAATGGTCACATGATTAGTCTTCAATTTATAGGTGGTCTTTTTCCTCTTACACTTTAGTAATTTTTTTCTTCAGGGAATCTGGCATTTTCAAGTTGCCACAGGGTATCTTTATTTGAATGTACATCTTCCTCTTTTGCTTAGGTTGAAAATCTGCTCTGAGCTTAGTCCAAAAGAATGGGCTGAGAGTGATATCCTTGGCAAGGTTTGATTGCAGCACCTATGTTTTTTTTCCTTACTCTTTGCTCACTGTGATAGCGAACTAATGAATACACTCCTCTTTTTGTTCATACAGCTTGAAGTTGAGATCACTGATGTAAATGGGAAAATCATTGATGGTCCAGTCCGCCTAGAAGTTTTAGTTATTGATCAAAATGATAACAAGCCATTGTTTAAAGATGGACCCTACGTTGGCCATGTCATGGAGGGATCCCCCACAGGTAAGTCTATGCCAATCATATTTCTGCAAATAATGGCTGAGCAAATTCTGTATTGATAAATGCACTGTTTTCATATTGTACAACTTTTCTTGCTGATTTTGTGGCTCACTGAATCCTTCCCCCATCTAAAGAGGTGGGAGCAGCCCTTTAGAACAGCAGATAATGATTTTTGAGAAACAGTCAAGTCTCTGGAGTCAAAAAAGAAAGATAGGTTAAAAAAAAAGTAAAGTAACACAGTTTGGAATGAAAGTTTCAATTTAGGTTTACACATCTGCAATCAAGGAAGACAGCCCCTGGGATATGATTAAGATTCAGCCCAAATAGTATTCCTATATAATAATAGGAATAAATGAAAAGCACATTATGGATATGCTAATATTGTAGGGAAAATTGAAATACTGGACAATGTTACTTGTGTAAGTGCAGATACAACAATTGCAACAAAATAAAAACACACTTTGGGAATTAATAGTGAAAGTGTTCTGATTAAATTCATTCTTGATTTTGTCTGATGATGAAATTCTGTAAGTATAAGGTATTGTTCCAAATTTCAGTTTGAGTACGACCATCCTAGCTAAACTCTCCCTGCAGATGAAGGCTGAATTAGTTTTCTTCAGCTGTTATCCTCAGCTGCTGTGCAATTTTGTGGTGAGTTATTAAACAGCTGTTGCATTCTATTGAAGTGGTACCTTCATCGCATTCATAAAAGATAATTGTATTATGTTATGGAGAATGTGGATCTTAGTGAAAGAAATCGAAACCAGTAGAAGCTCCTGTTCATATCAGTGGAGTGACAGTGATCTAATAGAGATCAGAGTTCTGGGTTATGTATTTGTAACATATATATCACTGAACACAAAGCCCTATCCTTCTTAAACAGTTGAAGCTGTGAGCGCCGACATAGGGTTTTGGTTGTATGGCTATTCTGGAATATTTTGAAATGAAAATGGAATCAAAGTATATTATGTTTTTATGAATATTTAATATTCATAGAAGCTTAATGTGGTGACATGTGCTTTGTTTACTCTGAACAAGGATAGACATTACCTTTCACTTCTTTGTATTATATATTCATAGGACTAGATGCTATTCTTTGTCATTATTTTATTATTTATGTAGTTTCTAGAAATCATGTAGCCTTTTTAGTGAGTTTCTCATTTTCACATATAGTTGCCATTGTTTGTTTGAAAAGCTGTAGGTAGGAAATGCATTATGCGCTGCTCCATCAGGTTCAAAACAATTTTCAGGTAAATGTTCATTTACTGTACTTGTGACAAGCATGCAATGAACCTATTGACAGTCTTTTAATTCAAACAAGAAATGTATTTTGTGAGTAAGGCTGCAAGTGGAACACTCTTTTCTGCTGTAGGTCTCTAGTGCATTCTTAATTTATTTCAAGTATCAATCCCTTATTCACAATTCAAAACAAACTTCTTAGATTGTCCCACTTCCCATTTCCCCTGTAACAAGAGTTCTGTAATTAACTGAGATCATACTGCTAAACAAGATGTCAGAGATTCTTTTGCACAGTTAATACTATGTAGCAGAATGTGACTATCTAATCAGATCAAGGGTCCTACTTTATGGTTTGAACTAGAGCAGCATCTTGTCATGATCACTTAGATACACATTCCTAAACCCTGAGTAGGATGGTGTAGCTTAGATTGACAGCCCCTAAATCCGGTATTTTTGTAAAGGAAGTGGTCTCAAACAACTCAAACACTGCAGTGTTTAAGCTTTACCCAAGTGGTAGTATATGAACACTGTGTATGAGCTATGAGCCCCTGCAAGTCTTTCAGTGGTCTCATCTCTCTCCAAAACAAAAGTTTACACTGCTTATACATCACATGCCTTTCCCAAACAATATTTAGTCTAACATTTAGCTTTCACTGTTAATTACAGGTTATGGGACAATATTTAACCATTATCTGTTATATGTTCTTTCTTTACTTAAACTCTATACTAAGTTTCTTTTCTCTGCCTAGTTGCTTTTGTTGTTTTTTCTTTTTATTTGTTTGGTTTAAACTGGCAGTTCTTTATTTTTGTTCATCTATAAACTATCCTTGCTTTTCCTTTTTTTTTTTCACTTCTTTTGTTCAAGTTTATGCTTCGGATTTAAGAGAAATGTTTCTCAGTCCAACTTCCAGTGACGACTTCTGTAATTGTTTTCATCCATTTTCATTTGGTGTACTTCAGTATTTATCCATGTCACATCTTGATTGCATTGCCTGTTAGTTAAAGTTTGAATGTATTTTTTTTCAACTTTATCTTTTCTTTTCCTCTCCCTTTTTCCCCCAGGGTTTCATCACATCAAATCCATAACCTCATTTTCCTGGTGTCAAGAGCACCACTACCTTCAAAATTATTTTGCACAAAAGCGAACCTGTAGAATCAGTGTTAGCTAGAATCTGTCACAGTTCTCTATGCAGAAGTCATCCAGTCAACCAAGGTTTCGTGTCGTTTACAGCTGTTTTCCATAGTTCTTCAAATTTTATGGCATATATCTTAAAACTGTTCACCAGGTTCTGCTCTCTTGCTGCTCCAATCAATAGCTGCACTGCACAGCTTGGTAGAAATCTTTAAGTGTGTGTGTGTTTGCGTGTATGATTCCTGATTCCTTCTTTTTTGTGTTAAAATTGTTGTGTTGCTTTTTTGAAGTTCCAAAAGGTAGCCTTTGCATACATAACCCTATTTCTTATCACAGCCACCTTTGTCTTCATTCAAGTTTTGAGTCAAACCCATTCTCTGAAAGATACTTCTGGTGAAAAAAAAAAAAATGCTTATATGGGTATCTTGGATTTGTCTTCATGATTCAAAATGTAAATGTCCATGTATTGTTATAATTCAGCGATGAGAGATGTATAATTATGTACAGAATGATATAAATATAATGGACTGTGAAACCTGCCTGAAGGATTCTGAGGCCTTGTAGAAGGGTGCAGATGATGCTGTTATCTTTCTTTATTGCTGGCTTCCTGTGTTTTCCCGTGAGGCCATAATTTTGGTAGTCAAAACCCAATGGAATTTTCTAGTGACATTCCACCTATTTATTGACTCTAAAATTGCACCTACACATTGTCTGCTACTCTTGAGAAATACCAGAAATTTACTAAGAAATAAAACTTGGAGAAAGTTAGCATCAAAAATTTAAATACATAAACCTTAATTTTAATATTCAAGAGAATGTTCATGTTGAAATTCCTTGGTGTTGCTATAAAACACACATTCCAGCTTTTTACTTTCTTCCAAAATCACTTTTTTTCCTCAACGATTGGAAGGTTTAGTTCCTTGGTTAGGGACAGACAGAGAAGTTGAAGGGAAATGCTGGGCCAAGTCCCTTGTAAGGATCCTCCTTTCTCTGCCCTTGGAGACAAGTACAACTAGAAGAAAACAAAAAGATCCCAAGGAAATAGCATGTAGTTTTTGTATTTATTTAATCTGTCAAATAATAAAAAAAAGAATTGTTTGTGCATAGTCCCAGTGAGGATGTATTTTGGTGGTGTTTCAATGCATTTTCTCTATTACTAAGGCCATTTGCTTTTTTTAGTGGGACTTTTGAACTTGGAGTGAACACCACTGCTTTTTTTGGACATGCTCAATTTGTACATTTTACTACAGAGGCAAAAACCTGGGCATAATTACTGAGAAGATAAATCTGTATTTGCATTACATGAATAAACATTCATCTGAATTTCAAGCTGAGGCTCGCCACAGATTCTAATTAATGACAAAAATATGTAATATGATAACGTATTTCTTTCCTGATATATCTTTCCTGGAGAAATTTCATGGCAGTTAAAGTTAATTGTTTTTTTCATGGAAAATTGCCATATTCCTAGAAATAGCCTAGAATCAAATTCTAACAAAAGCACACTCAAATGTGTACTTAAAGTATATACTTAAAGTGACCATAGCTGTTTCCAGATCTAGGAGGTGTTTTCCCAGACAAACTGCAAAACCTGAAGATATTTATTAAATAAAAAGAAGGGGGGGGGGGGGAAGAGAAGCAGGGGAAGGTTAAAAAAAGAAGTAGAGAAATAGTTTGAATTTATGGAATGAATTTCTTTTGTAATTTCTTTGTGAGACTGAAATCAGCATAGATAGACCAGGAAAATAACATCTGAGCCTTATTCAGTGACACCTATGCAATTTTTCCCTAACTGTAATGGGTTTTGTGTTAACTGTACGGCTGATTTCTCACAGTGTTGTTTTCTAGGTTATGACCCACTTTATTTCCTATAGATCTTGGATGTATCCAGCTGCCAGATCTAGGGTCTGCTGCAGACTTACCTCAGTACATTAGTGAGGATGACTCTAATCTTACAGATTACATAGGCAGGCAGAAACATTTGGATGTCTCACTCTTTAAAGGCTGGCAAATGAAGGCTGGTTAAATGAACTTGGCAGCCCTCTCATTTCACTTGCTGGAGGTGTTTAACAGAAATTATTTTAAACACATTTGACATTATGTGACTTGTAACAATATGTTGCAAGCCCAGTGGGTTAAAATCTTAACTGCAGTGGTTGAGAAAATTGTTTGAGAATTGCATTTTATAGAGTAACTTGTTTTCCATGATGCACAATAGCCTGAACCCACTGTGATCCAGCCAAGGAGCCCTAAACCAAGACTGATAGATGTTTATAAAAAATTACTGGAAATAAGGGAATATTTGAAGGCAGAGAGGAAACAGAAGGAATTAAGATGAATAAGATAAAGAGTTGTTCAGTATCATAAAATAGTAATTTGTAAAAATGGATAAAGGACGAGGAAGGGTCTGAAGCACTAATTGTTGATTGCCATGCATTGCGCATGGCTGAGATTTGGATAAATGAAAACTTGTTCTAAAGATGGTGCCTTCTTAATCAAGAACAAGAAGCCAGGATGTATTTTGTTTGTTTGGTTGGTTGTTTTTTTTTTTGGGAGGGAGGCATTGTGTTTTTTTGTTTCTTTGTTTATATGCTTAACCTTTTGCAACAGCAAAAAAGATTACTATTTAAATTAATATAAATGAGACTGGATGTGATAGATGAGAAAGAACCAGGAAAGGTAAACTGCAAGTAGTCTGCCTTAGGTAAGTGGCAAGGATAGATAAGGTATTTCTGATATGCACTTGTCATCTCTAAGACATTTCAGATCCTATGGTATATGGTAGTATTTTCTGGGCTGTGTTGGGTTTTTTTGTTCCTCATAATTCCTGATGGCTTATGGAATAAGAAGCTGTAAAATGAATAAAATTGGGTTGAATTTGGTGAGTTTTCCAAGCCTTAATGAGGCTGTGGCCTAGGAAGGCTCTGAGATAAAGGAAGTAAAATAATACAGAAAAGTCTGTCTTTGGAAAAAAAAAGAAAAAAGGCTTTTTCACAAACCTCTTCCCCAGTCCTCCACTGCTGGAGATGGAATGCTGGGCTTTGTGTGTAGCTCAGCCTAGCAGTTTTTAATTTCTGTGTACAAATATGTGTAGTTTTGTACGTACTTTAAAAATTGTCAGTAACAAAGTTTCAGCAATGTTGTGATTGATCATCTTCATTTCAGCAAAAAATGTACTCTCTGCCTTGAAGGTTTTGTAATCTAGCCTGTAAATGTAAACTAGGTATGAACTAGGGAGAAACATCTGTAATGCCAATATTTCATTTCTCAAACAGAAGCCAGTTGGCTAATTATGCACAGCTGCTCAATATATCTCAGTAGGAATTTATTCTCAAATCTCTGTGGGACAAAACGTAGCTGTATAAGAATATGGTATAGTGTGTGTGTTGGTAGTATGCATATTTTCATACATATATGTGCACAAGATATGTATAAGTAACAGAAAGATGCACATATACAGCCACACAAATACTTACCTTTTAGTAGGACCTAGGGATCCTGGAACGTTCTAATTACATTATATGCATGATGAAAAGATACATATTTATTAATAGTATATTGTATTATGGCAGAGAAAGATGTACATCCAGTTTAATCTGCCCATGTTTTTCCGAAGTTGAGAGGAACAGCCCATTAAAGTATCATCCAGTAATTACCAGGTGTCCAGCCATGCAAGTGCAGTTAAACCAGCACATTTTGAGGAAATTAAAATAATCTCATGTGTAGCAATTAGCAGTTCACTCAAATTGAGTATGTGATGTGATTGGAAGCAGGAGTCTGCAATTCACTCCAGGGTTCAATTATTCTTGATTTTCAGCAGAAACAGGTTAGACTCAGGCTCCAGATCAGTTTGGGTGCACAGGTCAGAATTAGAGGCCTGTTTGGGCGGAATAGAAATGATGAGCCACTCTCTTCTTCAGCCCCATACAGAAAATTCCCTTTGATTTTGTTCTTTCTACTGCTCAGCTGATTTGTTTGCTCACTGTCCCTCCTGCTGAAATGAGCTTTCATCTGCTTTTTTGTAGTTACATGCAATGATATACCAAAAATTAGTCTTAAGGCCAGATCAGCATTAATGCCTAATGCTAAAGGCCATAAAAACATCATGGTGTCTTTACCCTGGACATTTCATGTAGTATTCACATTCCACACACAAAACAGTGGAAGCAATGATGGTTAACTTATTCAGCAATTTTTGCATTATAGCCCAGGTTCATTAAATAAAAATAAGCATCTTTCTTAATTAAAGAACAAGTGAATTTTCTAAAAAATGCTGGAGTCCTTGTTGGGTACTGAAAAACAAGGTCTGTGAAAACAAGGTTTGTGTAATTCTGTATGTAATTCTTTACCAAAGGAAATTTGTGCCTTAATAAATTTACCAGGGGCTTTATACCTGTTTTATGTATCTGCTCTGCCCTCTTAGAAAACAGAAGGGTGACCTTTAAAGACTGAAGTAGTCTGGACACATGAAACAACCTCATCTATACAATCAATAAATTGAAAGATACTGCAGAGCCAGGAAAATGTTGTCTGGAAAAAAATACATCAGTGTGAGGTGTCCTGCGGAGTGCTACTGCAGTTCACTTGATAGGTTTTGTTAGTGGAATAAAACCTCGGTTTGTGTCGATATACTTGTAAATCCCCATTCCTGGCTATTGTCTTCCCATCACACATTTGCAGGCCAGAAGCCTTGAAGGTTATATGGCCAGTTGTGCTTTAAGTCAGTAGATTGGCAGCATCAGCACCACTATATTTCGTCCATGAAAACCTTATTGCTGCAGAATGGCAGGATTATTTATTCCCTTGCAGGTTAGTCTGATTATTTTTCCCAATATTATTTGAAAGATATTATCTGATAAATAGTGTCTTTAAAAAGAGACGGAAAAGAGGTGTTATTTTTAAACTGTGGGTTCATTTTTTTCTTTCCCTTTTTCTCCCATTTCTCCCTTTATTTCATGCCCTCACATTCTTTCTTTTCCCGTCATTAAATACAGTGCTTGGGGTTTAAATTACAATCTGTAGTCCCATGAAGTCAAAGGATAGTCGTACATAACATTTGGAAAACTGAAAGCAATGACAGTAGGAAAGGAAACCTTAATGAGAGTGACTGAACAGTAAAAAGGAAATGGAAGAAATAATGATAGGTAATCTATTTTTTTATAGTATAAAGGTTTTTTTCTTGACAGAAATATTCAAAATAGCTCACTTGTCTTGGGTATGCAAAACTTCTAGAAAATGTAGCTTCTTGATCTCTTTATTCAGATACATCTTTTAAGTACAGAAAATGTCCACCTTTGCATGCATCTATTATTTGCACACATAGCTGCACTAAGTGCAAGCATATTTCTGAGCATCAGCTTTCCATGGCTGTCCACCAAAAATAGTTCAGGAATTACATTTATTTTTGGAAATCAAGTCCTGTTAACAGGCAACTCTAACATGCTTGAAGGCTTTCAAGTAAGTAAGAAAGGTTTTAAAAATGGCACTTTTTGGGTATCTCAGGAATACTCTGGTAAAGTTAAAAAGCTTATTATAGGGTTTCGGGGTGGGGGGGCTGGAAGTTGCTGTCAACCGGCATGTAATATATACAAAGAATGCATGACTGAGTTAGAATCACACATAAGAAATGAGATTGGTTTTAGGTGAAATCTCACAGTTCCCATCCATCTTCTGCTGGTGCATTTTGGAAACTGCCAGTAGAAACGTCTTTTAAATAGGAATTTGAGAAAATATTAAGAGATACATATTCGAGACAGTAATTTTTCACATTACAAATGTAGCTCATCTATATTATGTTTTAAACATACAGAAGTAAAATGTGGTTATAATTATTGTAGTTATCATCAAAAGGATATTCTACAATTTTTATGTGGTTCTAATACTATTTCATAAAATTCTAAACCTATAAGGGGAAACCAACCAAACAAAAGAAGTAGCAACAAAAAACCCTATAATGATCACTTATCTGTCAATCACTTGAGTTTAAATTCCCTTTGCTCATTTAAAAAGTGTTGTAATTTCTCCAAGGTTTAAAATATGATGACCACTGTGTCACAGAATGACACAAAGGGTTATTCTGAAGGTGTCTGATGACTGAAAATCTTAATTATATTCACCTGAAGTAGCTGAGAAGCAACTGGATAGGAGGGCCATATTCTAGTTCTGAATATATTCACTGGGGTATTAAAAATGTTTTTCATGTTTTATGTCTTTCATGTCTTATAGAAAGGTGGAAAACCATGCAAAAGATAGTGTGCTGGAATTTAGAAACCATTCACGTTTAGCAACTGCTACTGCAAAGGTGATTTTATTGAACATCAAATGTATACAATAAACAGATGCCAGAAATAACACATTTGAAGCCACTGTACATATATATTTGTTTTCTAACTATAAATGACTGGGATAACAGACAATGAAGGCCTATTTGAAAAATATTTTAAGAGTTTGAAATTTGGCTCTGTTTTTGAATTCCTGTTTAAAGCAAAATTGTCCTTGAAGGAAATTACATAAATGAGTATAAATTAATTCAGCTTTAAAGTAATATTAAAGCAATTGATAAGAAAAAGTCAAAGTGAAACAGTTTTCAGTGGTTGCCTTTTAGCACTATGAGTTGTTTTTTTCTGATTTTCTCTTTCTAAAAGCTATGGAGAAATTCACCTAGTCTTTCAAAATGTTTCGCTAGTAACAGAAGTGCAACAGAACTATAAATTTTGGTACCAAAAAATCTGTAATAAGTGTTCTTCACACTTTTTTCTAGGAGTTTTTATCTTGATTATTATCTCTATGTCTCTACAACACTGTAGGTCAAGTCACAGTGTAAGAAAAGCAAGAGTTGGGGAATGGTTGGTGTAGTCTTCAGATGTATTAACTTACCTGAGAGCACTGTGATACAGCTGTTCCTCCCTTAAGTATTCAGCTCTTCTTTTGGGTGATCTGCTGCCATGCTTGTATTTGAATCTGATTCCTTCCCTAATTATTGACCAAAAGTATAAGTGCCCTTATTATCTGGAATTGTGTATCCCATCATAGTAAGCAAGTAAAAGACAGCGCATGATACACACTGATGCATGACTGTCAGTAAAATATTCCTCACATCTCAATTTTTCAACTAACTGGCCATATGAGTACACCAAGGTTCAGCACCCACTTTCAGAAATAGGGATCATCAGCTTCTTTTTAGTTCGTAACACTAGGTCAACTTCCAAATTCTTCTCAGAAGTGATTGTTTGTAGCCAATAAGAGTAAAAAAACCCAATCAAAACAACATGACTGATTATCTCACTTTTCTCACGTAGCTAATGAAATATTTGGAGTATAGTTATTTCGCTATCAATCACTGACGTTCATGGCTGTTTATCTAGTAAAGCCTTTATCATCATCATGACCTTAATGTAGTATCAGTACAAATGAATTGCCTGCCTGCTTCTTAGGCAGATAGCTGACAACAAAAAATGGGGAGCTAGGATTTTACGTAGTCAGGCAGGAACAAGAATATTCTTTTCATTTACTTGCAGTGCATGCATTCTCCATGGAGAAAATGGGAATACTGCCATTCACGGACAACATGATTTCTGGCTGTTTGTGGACAGGGATACTATAAGCATCTCAGTTCTCACAGCATTAGTATATGTACCTCTGACTTTCATATACTGAAGCGTCAGGGACTTGGGACTAAGACTTATGTAAATCCAGTTTGGAAAGAATTCCTTTGACTGTATTTTAGAAGTAGATGTGCTGCCCCTTTGTCTCCCAGCAACTTAGACAAAAATGAATGGCAAAGATTTTCTTCATGGTTTTCCAGAAAAATGAAAAATTAAGGGATATTGCAGTTTTCAGATGGAAATTGTATGACTTCGTTTGCAGATTTTAAGTTTTGTAAAACAAATCAACACTATGAAGGCAAAATATTTTTTTATTCAAAATTAAAAAATAATTTGGTTAAAATCTTTTAGCTGATTTTTCCGCAATCCTTACTTATTATATTTACAAACTACTTGCACTTTAAAAATGGATAGTATGATGTTTATGCTAAGAATTATCATGTTGGTGAAGGTAATGTGTGTGTTTTTTTGGACAGCTCTGTCTCAGCTTCAGTTTCCTCTGTGGAACACCTCAGAGGAAAGCAGAATATGACGATTATTTTAAAAGAAAGTAGTACATTCTATTTCTAATGTCTTTTCATTTTAAACATCAAAAACATTGCTATGAACCTTGTCAGGGAAATTTATTTTTAATGCGGTTTTGAAATTGAGAGACGCTCCTTAGGACAAAGCTATTTTAATTGATGAAATAATTTGTGATACACTGCAGTTTGTCCATGGGGTCATATATGCATCATGTATTATCTTCCAGCCTACCTGATGGTGTAATTTTATTAAGTACACAGGCAAACAGTGTTTCTTGTCCTCACTGCTTTAGGCTTTACAAGGTCAGATTACACTTGATCTTGAAGAGACAGGTAAAATATTTGTTTTTCACAGATTGGGGGGCCCAGAAAAAAAACCCTAAACCAAACCAAAAAACACAGCAGCCCCAAAAAAGACAACTCTGCAAATTCAGTTTCTCAAAACTTGTTCCTTTTCTTAGATGAAGATATGTTTTGTTGCTCCAAGCTGTAGTTGCACACCTGTAGTGACATACAGCTCTGTTGTGCTTTGAAAATATTGCCAGTGTCTCAGTATGTTTTTACAATCTGAATTACATGTTGCTTGATTAAGTGCTTGAACAATCTTTTGTTTTTACCATTGCCAATTATAAATGCAGTATCTTTCTTAAAGGAGTTTTTAGTTTTTTAAGATGCTGTTATTTAAAAATATTTCATCTGCTATTTCTTGCCATCAACACTGTGCTCCTGTAGTGTATCTGAGAAGTTTGGGGGAGGCATCTGAAACACTGAGGTTAAAGGGTGTTTTAATGAATGATCTCTTTGTGGTTTCCCATTAAATGACAATTCTTTGTGTCAGCTGAGATTGGCATATTGTGAAATCAATGGGTGTAGGAATATCAATGAAATACATGCAGGCTTGTCATTACTAAAAACCGATGTGCTACAGATCCAAGCCTTTGGAAGCAAAATTTGCAACCATTGTTATTTAACATAGCAAAAAAGGAGAGAAAAAAAAATCATTCTTGCTGCATCGCCACACCTTTAATTGAGAATATGGAGATAATGTAGGTCTGGTTCTGCTGATAGAATGTACACTAATTTCAGGGCATCAGCATCTCAGCTGGATTCTGTTCAGGACTTTTCTTTCAAAATTTAATTCACTACCTTAACTTTCTTTTTTATTATGTTGCCTGAACCATTAATTAATGTCAGTGATTTTGTAGTTTGAATTCTTTAGCACCTGCAGCACCTTTGCTGGGAACCTTCATAACAAAGTACTGCTACCCAAAGCACTCTAGTAAACTCTCTGATTCAGCACCTAGGTAGCATTTTTCACTCTTCAGAAAGCTCTCCTCTGGGGTAGAGCACCAATTATAAAAATGCAATCACAGCAGTTGCATGATATTAAAATAAAACTTATGCAGTAGCATATAATAGCAAATCAAACTATTAAACAATATGGTGCTCCTTTCTATATGCAAGAATAGGTTGTTACTCCCACAGGCTATGTTAAGTGCCACAGTCAGAAGAACTGTAAACGTTTGCAGGATTGGGCTGGTTTTGAGCAAGCCCTGGAATGAAGCCAGAGTGAATGTAAGATGAGTAAGCATCCTGCTGATCTGTTTCAATTGAACTTGCTTTAGATTCTTTCACCAAGAGATATCAGTTCATTGTTTTCAAACAGAAAACTGGTATCTAGGTACTTGGAATCCAGGATGTGCATTACACTCAGATATAATAATGGTAGTACCGGCAGAAACTAAGTGGTTTAAAGCTTTTGTCTCACACATTCTGCAATAGTTATATGAATAAGTATTAGAACTACTCAGACAAATCCTATGAGAAATGAAGCTCATACCCTGAAGCCACTGAGAGTTTCTGGTCATTAAACAGTGGCCAAAAGTTGAATGGGTAGTCATATAAACCAAAAAAAAAAGTCAATAACACCCAAAGAATTAGGTTAAAGGAGGTGTACTGATGTACTAAAATGTCTATGGTGTAGGTATGAGTAAATGGGTTTTTCACTGCCTATTATCACTTCTGTATAGGAGTAACTTTTGCAATGTTGACAAAACAAATTTTAGTTTAGAGAGCAAAGTTTATGACAGATTTAACAAAGATGCTATGGGCACTGTTGTCATTATGTCGACTTTTTGTGCAGATGGGGCAAGTGGTCCTAATAGCTGGTTGGGTGCAATTTGTCTTAGGAGTTCAGTTCCCAGATGCAGCAGGGAAGGGCCATTGCTATGGAAAACCAAAGCCAATAGAGGCATGTCAGCATTTATTAGCAAACAGTGTAATGGGTCATGAAATTGCATACATTATGGTTTGGACACACTTGCAAGCATTGTTTTGCACACTTTCAATTTAAACAGTTTTGCCTTCTTGATTTTAGGCTGAATTCTATCATAGTTTCTGTTATCAAAAACCTACTCAAAATAAGTATGTGACAAAAAGATAGACATGTCTCTTGGGCTTGTTGTCATCTTGCTTATTTGGCAGTTTAATTTTGGGAGGTTACACTTTCAGCAGTCTTGGTATATGCTGGAGGCTTACTAAATGAGAACTAAGGAACTGAATATTTCTACATATTTTCTTAGACATGGGAAAAAGTTAAGGGCATTTACCTTTGCTAATTCAGATAATAATTTATCTACCCTTTGGACTCTTATTTTCTTATTATTACAGCTGTACCCAAGAAGGTTGAAATTTTCAGCTTCAGGCTTCATTGCTATTGAATAAAGTTTTAACTAATTTCTCTTTTTTAATCTTTTTTCTTTTCCTTTTTTTTTTCTCCTTAAATCTGAAGAATCCTTTTAGTAGCAAGCAAGCAAGAAAGCAAATCTTTCCATTTTCCCCTTTTCTTGGTTTCCAGATTACAATTTGTCTCTCAGTTTCTTTACAGGTAGTTATTCACAACCAGAAGGTTCAGGTAAAGGACATAAAAAAATCAGAATGTTTTCCTCAGTCACTGTCTGTATTAAACCAGGAGTTGAAGTGTCATTAGCATACACTTCAGTCCCCTGTGAACAGATAAGCCCATGCAATGCTCAGAGAAGCCCCTGCACAGAAGTATTTAGAGATGCTGATTGCTGGGTCCTAAAATATGGGAACCATTTGCCAAGGAACCTTTGTTTTGTATGGTTTACAGCTGAATGTAGATATCTCTTTCTTAAATGGAACTAAATGAAATTTCCTGGTAAAGGCAAGGATTATTTTCCCAAGCCTTATCCAGAGAGGGATGCTGTACTGCACTGACTGTGGCAGGGAGTTTGTTCCTTCCCGCCATGGCTCTGTGTTAAATATACTGTTGCATATAAAGTGTCATGATATTTTCTCATCACTGGTACTTGTATTACACTGTGTTACTTTGGCCTGTCCTGAGGGTTTTAAACAACGTGTGCTAGAGAAAAAATGTCTTCTTTATGTGTTTCAGCATTTGCATAAGTCTGTTAGGATGGGTAGTGGTAAAGCTGCTTAAACTTACTTGGACTGCAGCACTTAAGAAGTGGAAAACATAAAGCAGTAACTGAGAGAGAACAAATGAAGTTAAGGTTTCTTTGTTACTGTAGCTGATTTCAGTACTTAAATGATGTTTTCTCTTTTAAATCTGGGATACCTTAGCTGTAGGCTAGTCCCTGACATGGTCCAGGAATAACAGCCTGTTGAATGCTAAGTAGATGGTGTGGACCAATACTAATGAGGGTCTGTAGAATAGTAGCCTTATTACTGCTAGCCAAATGGGAAAAAGAAGGGTATTTCATGATTTGTTACTCTGCCTAGGGATACCAAATTTACATATGGCCTAAAACTGCTGATCAGAGCTAATCTCCATGATCATTATAGCTTGAAGAAAGGTTTAATATTCAGGATTTTCTGAAGTTTTTCTAAATAAAAATAGGCTGCATGAAAGTGGGATGTTGGCAAGACATAAGTGTTGCTGCTGCCAGAATTTTAATGGCTTGATATTAAGACGGGAGGACTTGTGCTGCACTAAAACTTTGCAGTTGTGTTCGCAGATATTTGCTCAGTTTGTTTTCTTAAGTCTCCACTAAAGCATACTTTTATCCCAGACATATCCAACAGATCTTCCAAGTACAAGAGAGATGGGGACATGGCTGCTTGATAGAGCCTTGGTAGCAGATATGGTGGCTGTGACTGCCATTGGATGTCCTTAACGTCTCCTTAACAGTTTTCTGGCAGGATATGTCAGTTTGCAGTTGACACTGTTGTCATTTTCATTAGTGCATGGGAGAAAGGTGTACGAAGCTTTTTGGGGGTGGGGAATCCTTATTTTTCATGGCCTTTGTTTTAGACATGTGCAACTTCATTACCGGCTTGTGTGTTTCATTCTTTATTATCCTGGGCCAAAGACAGCTGTAAGATATAGGTAATGTGCCAGCTGAGAATTGTGCTTGGTTTCCAACTCTGTGTGCCATGTCCCCCAGATTCTAATTTGGAATTTGCTAGTATGTAGTAGCTAAAAATTTAACATCTTTCTCATGGATATAGTTGGTTTATATTGCAAAGCTGATGTTTTCAAGAAACTAGATTCCTGGTCAAAAAATGCAAAAGAAAAAAAATTGCCAGCTAAAACCAGAAAAGATTTTAGGAAAGAAGACTGGAAAAACATGCAATGTAATTTTTCCTGGGGGCAATAAAAAGCAAAAAACTGAGAACATAAATACTCCCCTCTACTGTCTACTCACCACAGCTGTGGGGATATTATTATTTCAATGTTTGTGATGATGAGAACTGATGGAGAAGTGATGTGGCCTCTTGTGATTGCTGTGTTTGTACCACTCAAAGCAAACTTTGTTTTGTGCCTGCTTTTTGATCCCTGTGTAGTATCTTTCCTTCCCTTTGCTGTAACAAATCTGGGATGCCTTATGCCTACCAAAGCAGCATGTTTCCTCATCTCTCTGACCCTGCATTGCTTCTTTCATAGTTCTTGTTATGAACAGTTGCAAAGTGCTTCTGAGTTATGAGACCACAGGTTTAAATGTGTACAAGTCAGGAGCTGAAACAGTTTTGCCTTACAGCACTGTTGACCTCTTTTGCATCGCATATGTTGTGTGTTTTCTTATGTGTTAGACTGCAAAAACCAGAAGATGTATTTATTTTAACTTCTTTTTTTTTTTTTAATTTATTTCTTAAAGGGTACAAATTTTGGCTTTTTTTTTTTTGAAGTATGTGTAAGGAATTTTTTCAAGTGAGCATCTTGGATATATTAAGTGGCTTTGAAAGTCTCAGCTTTGATGTGAATTAACCTTGACAGTGCTATCTGTGACATGGGAAGAATTTTGTTGCCCATAAGCTGCCAAGCAATGTATATATGTGTTGGCAAATGGCACTTTAAGAAATACATTCTTGCTCACTTATATACATTTACAGTTGGTTTTGTGGTGAATCACCACTGGAAATGGGTCCCGGGAAAGATGGTCTGAGATACTGATTCCTAATTTTTCATGAGCATGCTGAGCATCTATATCTTTATACATATACTTTTAAGCATATTGCTTGACCTTTCAGAACAGTCTTGGAGACCATTGGCATAGGATACAGAAGTTGTTCCTACTAATTTTGGTTTTCCAAGTTAATTTTCAAGAGCATAAACTCTTGCTTGCTAATTGATCTTGTTGCATGCTTGGAAGTGACTGCCACAGTTGGCAATTGCAAGTTTCAATGGGGATATTTTCTCCAGGCTCTAAAGGTGAATGATGATGTTTAGATGTATTCATGTACATGGAATGGGTATGTATAATTACATCTTAATTCATAAATTCCCACTGTGTTGTTGAAGTTTAATAGTTATCATAGTTACATAAGGTGGCTTATATTTTAATTTAATTTTTTTTTAAGATTGCTTTCAGAGCTGGGACCCACAACTGCATTATCTGCATCAGTTTTTAAAATGCTTATGAAACACGAAAGTTACCACTTAGTAGGTTGCACAAATTCACTTTCTATTTGGGATGTTAACAGAGACAGTTGACAGAAAGTACCTCAGCTCTGTGTATGTCTACTAAAAAGCAGTTAGGGAAATTTGCCCTGACTGGATTTTGGAGTATATTTTCTGTTAATGAGAAACTATTGACTACTTTACAGGTACATTATACAGTGAGGTGCTATATGTTTGAGAACAAGCACTTGCTGGTGTAGATTGAAAAAACACTTAGGAAGGAGTCTGTAAGTGATGTCAAGCTGTGACATGTCATTTGGAATGAGTAACTGTAAAGGGTGGTTTACTTTATTTAGAGTCACAGAATAATGAAGGACCTCTGGAGGTTTTCCGGTCCAATCCCTCTCCCAAAGCTAGGCCAACTTTATAGTTAGATCATTGTAAAGACTGTACATGGAAAACTCCTTCAGGACATAGAAACAGTTTAAACCATATTCCCTGAATAGTTTCTAAAATGCAAATTGGCTTTAGATACAGCTTATTTAGATGGAATAAAGGCTGCACAAATGCCAGAAGGATCTTCACACTTATTATTCAAATTCTGAATGAATGTTTGATTTGACCATATTTGTGGGCTTCTTTGCTCATAAAAGTTAATGTTAACAGTTTGCTCCAGTTAATAGAGCTGGGAAGCAGATGCTTTTCATTGATGAAATCTGCCCTTCTGCCACATGTCAGCAAAGAACCTATGCACTATTTAAACTCCTGGAGCAGTTTTCTTTTAAAAGATTAAATGATCTCTGGAGTTTCTGCTTTACTGTGAGATGAAGCAACCATAACCTCCTCCCTTATTCTGTAAGATGGTTGTTATTCAGATATTATTAATTACTTCCTATTTAAGTCATCCTGTAAATTCAGCGCAGTGTCAGGAATCATGAATATTGCTACAATTTATGATAGAAAGGGGAGCTGCAAGTTGATACATATTTTTCTTATAAATTTAGTTCTAGAAGCAAAGAATAAAAACCTTAAACTCCTACAGCTTGCAGGAAAAAGCTTAAAAATACAACCCTAATTTACCCAAGAGACTAATGAACTAAATTGATTTTGATAGTCCTGCTTATTAACTCATTTTAATCACGTGGATTTGAAGTTGAACTCTGTATACACAAAGCTAAGTGTGATGAGTAACAATTTTGATGATTTCACATAATAGGCAAATCATAAAGTTAACAGTGTGTAAGGCTTACTCATGAAATTTCTTGAGTATATTCTTTATGTTGATAAGGAGACACAAGCAAACTGGTGTGAAACCTTTCAGGTGCTGCAGTTTCTCTTGGTACCTAATAGTTCACCCATCATGTGCATCGGTTTGGCAGAGGGACAGAAAAGCTGTCTCAGGGCCATGCTGGAAAGGCAAAATTCCATTAAAATGGTGGAACCATACAAGATTGGCACTAAACCCTCATTTTATTTTTGACCCCCATCACATACACTCTTTTTTTTTAGGTGGGGAGGAGTGGGGGTGAATTGTATATTTTAAAGATGAAAGAAGTCAGTGAGTTATATCAGCTTCAAATGCAGTTTTCTGTTATGAAAGACTTTAAGAACCCAATTGTGAAAAAGAAATATTTAACACTGCAGCTTTCAAGAGAATACTCCCATATCAAGCCCATGCTTTACTATTCTTATTTTTGTCTAAAAAAAGCAGTGCTCAGTATAGGAAGAAAAGAAGTGTCATCATTTCTCTGCTATTGATAATATTGCCCAATGGACAGAAGTCATAAATCCTTGGGATATATGAACCAAAACAAGTTTAGGAGAGATCTAATGAATACTCCCAAATCTTTTAACAATTAAAACCAAGGTCTATGGAAATGAGATCATTAAGGTATACTTAAGTTGTTCTAGAAGAATGTTCTCAGTTTTAAAAAGTTCATATTATATTTTATCAGCATATAACAAAAATCTCCCTAGTGTCATGCAATATGTAATTAGCTGCAATATTAGAAGTAATGAAATGCACAGTGTCCAGAATTCCCAAGTCCTAGAATGCTAAAGGCTACATGAATATTTACATTATGTAAATTATTTGTTAGATGCTGAATAAGGTTCAACCTAGTACTATATAAATTCTAATATAGAAAGCATGCAGAATTTTTTAAAAGGGTACAAGGAATTCATAATTCCCTTTAATTATTAGAAAAAAGATGTAATACCTTATATGTAATATGAGCTACTTTTTGCTTTTTGACAAATAGTTGTCAAAACCCAAATTATCATGTTGGCACACATAATTGTTATCATAGAAGCTATATTGATATAAAAAGGCTGCTCAGAAAAGTTTGGGGTTTATTTTTCCTTAAAGATTTCTTTCACTCCAAGGTGAAACACTTTCTGGTGAATACAGTGTGAAATTTGCTGTCAAAGTCAATACTCTAAAGTTCAGTCTTAGAAATATAAAGAGTTAATGTCAAACTTCCAAGTACAGTCAATATCCACAGATGAAAAAAAAAAAAAAATAAGGCAAGAATTTAAAATGTGGCAGATCCTGGATCATGCATCAACAAACCTCTGCAACCATATTGAAAATAAGGCAGAAAACTTGACAGCTGTAAAGTGAGAATGTGCGTTTCAGCTTGGTCCTCTACTTCCCTCTAGAGTTAGTGGGGTGAAACAGGTGTCTCTGAAGGATGATTGATCCTCTACTGAGGTAGTACGATCCGTGAGAACTGCTAAATATCTAGTCGTCAATAAACTAAATGTCAACCTAAGTACCTAAACGTCTTTAAGCTGGATGTCATCAAGCTAAAAGCAGGCAACTTCTTAAGTCAAATCAACACTTGTGAAATTGGTTTTCACTATATAGAAGTCTGTCAAATCCATGTTTAGTAAGAGTAAGCATTAGGCTGGCTGTGCAGACTTTTGAATAATGTGCTACTATGTCATAGATACCTAATTCTAGTAATGATCATGTTGTGCTACAGAAACAAAGAAATGGGAAGCTGAAGTTCAAATTCTCTATTTACTCTTGATTCATCTTAGGTCTGTTCATTTATTTGCTTGTTTCACTGTTATTACTGGAAGCTGGAATCAATCATGATGCGCTATCTGTGCACACAGCAAGCAGGATCTCAACTTTTCAGTTTTGGCACACTGCACCTTTGTACTTTTTTTTTTAAAGAAAATTTGAGGGCTAATTTTTACTTAAACGATGAAAAAGAGAAATATTTTCCTACTTTGAATCACAGGCTTACATTCTGAAGTAGACCTTTTAATTTATGAAATATTTTTTTAAATTTAAGACGAAAAAATGTTTGGTTCAACTATGAGGAACATTTCTATTCGATTTCTTTTAATTCTTTAAGTTTATTAAGATAATTGATCTTCTAATTTTGAATAATTTTGTTTCACCAGTGAAAAAAACATTCATAGTCACATGCATTTGACTTGATCTTTTTTCACTTACTGTAAGCTTGTGTATGTTTTCAGTTGAAGTTTGCTTTTAACAGATATTTTTCTTTTACTTTACAAAACTATGATAAAATGGCATGAAAGTTGATGCCATTAAAAAGCTACCCAATTCTGTAATGAAAATCTGAAAGTTAAAATGAAGTTTTTATAAAAATATGTTTAGGTATATGTCACGTGCAGTAAAACTAAATAGGTCACTTTCCTTTATTTTTTTATGATTTTTGACATTATATCCACCTGTTATGTAGGGCAAATGCAGGTGAAAGAAAGCTTAAAGAAACAGTAAATAGGACGAAAATAAGGCAGTTATATATTACATAGCATAGAGACCCTGTTTCCAGCTGAGCATGCAGCAGCGCTGTTTCCAGTGTCGGTGTTGTAAACTTCAATATGTGTATGTCTTTAGCAGAAATATTGCAGAATTACCAGCATTTTTGGAGAACAAGTCTTGAGTTCCTTCCTGTGAGATAATCATCTGTATTACTTTTGTTTTATATTTTGTGAAATTAGAAAGGTTAGGGTCTGTTCAGTTTCTTTTGCATATACTAATTAATCTAACAAAGTATTTCTGAACTAGGTCTTTTGTTTCTTGTTTTTACTATCACAGCTCAAAAGAAAAGCCAGGAAATATCATAATGAAGGTTGATTTTTTGGCATTACCTTTCTTCATTCCTTATACGCATTACTTCATTCCCTTTTCATTTCACGTAGTTGAAAACTGTGTCCTGCAGTATATATTTCATTTATTGTAAAAGGCAGGTGATGTGAAGGGAGAGGAGATGGACAGTAAATAAACCAGGGACTGAGAACAGATTAAAAAACAAAGAAGAAAAAGAAAAAAGAGAACTTTTACTGCTTAATATTAATTAATGCTTAGCATTAATGACTATAGCCCTACTAATGCGAGTGGCATGTGTTTTTCATTTGCTTTAAGTACATACATAGTTCTTGCTTTTTACATACATTTTTTTTAATGTTTTCCAAAGATGAGTTAATAGCAGACTGGGAATATAAATTCTGTTCTAACTCAAGTTGTTTTCTCTATCTACAGTACCTTTTAATAAATAACGGTCCTCTAGAGGTGGGTAACATGATAAAAACAATAAGAACTGAGTTGATAATGTATTTAATTTACATTAATTAACAAGCATCTCATGATATAGTTGATTATTCAGGAATTCTATAGACCACAACACAAACTATTCTATAAAACTAGCTGTTCACATTTCTTCCAACAAGAAAGCTCATGTAACTCTTAACATGATAATTATTAATTCATTCATTTTCATGCAGAACTATATAACCCAGTAGAACACTAAAAGCGGCTTCTTAACACACAGTGTAGTCTGTAGGTCCAGGACGCTCCAAACAGTTTCTATTTTGTGTAATTCCAAGGTCATGGTGGCTGTGGTCGGATAGGCTATTAAATGTAAAAAAACAGAGAACTTACAGGGAATGGGAGAAACATCTGACTTTGTGTACAGGAGGCACGAGGCTCCCTTGGCAAAGCTTTGTGGTGTCTCCAGGCAGCACTGCTACTGCAGAGTTCTCTGGTGACACTTGGCCAAGGATGTTCATCTGCAGGAAAACAAGATAAAAGAGCTCTCCAGAAGGGCTGTCGCATCTGGATTCTCCAGATAGAAGGACTATCAGGTCTAAGAGCCTTAAAAAGAAAGATTTTCTTTCTCATATCTTTCCAGCTGAACAAGTTTTTGAGGTAGTTGTGGTAGTCTCTAATGCTAATCCAGCACTGAAAAATGGGAAATGCAATGAAAGGAAACTTAAAAGATGTTTCTTCCTTAAAGAGACCTCATTATGAATTTTTCTGTGTGAGGTTACAATTTGTGTCCCAAATAGCTTTGCAATGCTTGCAGGATTTGATACTCTAATTCTGATTGTTATTCTAAGTGTATTGCTACCACATGTTGATAGATGAAAACTGTATAGTTTAGCTAGTATAGATCATTTCACACACACACATTATTCAAGGGAAAGTGAAGATTTATCAGGTTTTGGGTTTTTTTTTGTTTGGATGGTTGGGTGGTTGGTTTGTTGTTTGAGGTTTTTTCTTTGTCTCCTTCAAAAGAGTGTGAGTAAGGAAGCAGACCTGCTAATCTCAGGTCATTCAGATGATACAGTTAGTG
This sequence comes from Pezoporus wallicus, assembly GCF_028554395.1. NCBI lineage: Eukaryota > Metazoa > Chordata > Aves > Psittaciformes > Psittacidae > Pezoporus > Pezoporus wallicus. The sequence goes on along the minus strand of NW_026636866.1, from coordinate 1,596,937 downwards.
AAGGATTTACCAAAGACTACTCTGAATGTCAAGTAAAAAGAAAAACACAGCTATATGTCTCCATATCATACGTGCTGTATTAATTACATCTTATGAGTACTTAGCTTTCTCTTAGGAGTAATTGTAAACATGTATCCAGTTTACATAAAAAGAAATGTCCAATCTAGTCTTAAAATTTAGAAGTACTGGAATGAATATTTTTCACAGCCTGTTTTCTGTGTTAATTTGTCCTGCAGACGATTAGCTTGGCAAAAAAGTCAGCAAATGTATCTCTGGTTGATTCAACCTGAAGTTAAAATGCATAATAAAATGAATATTTGGATTTAATTATACTTTCTGCCCTGGAAATAACACTACAGGCATCTATTAAGATTATTAAGAAAGAAACCTGGTCCTTCATTTACCCATAAACTCTGTCTATTATGAATGCTGGAACATAAGCATAGCTAATATATTTCTTCAGCTGCCTCCCTAAACATTAAAGTGGCATGAAATGCTCAGTGATGTGGAACTCCTTTTCCTTGAGATCTCTGTTAACAAGAGTTTCAGCTATGGCACTGGAGAAGTTATTGGGCACTCTCTTTATGGAGTGAAATTATCAAATCTTTGATTATAGTTGACTATTTCTTGTTTCTTGGTTTTAAGATGTTAACTCATCTTGGTATTCTTCTTAAAATTAAAATACAGGGGTCCAAGTTCTTCCACTGTGTCATAGACAAAGCTCTTCTTAAAGATTGTATTGAAACCTAATGTCACTGAATACTAGCAGGGATTGATTTTGGCCCATTATTGTGAATAAGAGAGCCAGCTACTGAGAAAAACAAATTCAGGATTCCTCTTGGGAATTTAGGAGTAAGATATTTTTTTCTGAACAGAAGCTGGATTAAGCTCACAAGCCAGTTTGATGTTGGTTTTGAATAAGTATGTACTTTGAAAAACAACATTGCAGCAGCCACTCTGTAAAACATTGAGAGTTTTGAAAAAAGCTTTCATTTAATTGAAATTTTAGGACCCAGAAAAAAAAAATACAACCAAACTTTATCACCCTCTCTGTGTCCTCCTTTAACAACACTTTTATAGAAATAGTACCTTTTATAATCACAGGCTCAGTACATGAACTTGAGGACTTCTACAAAGGGATTTTTTTCTCATTGGTTTCTCATTGCTTTGATGTGCTAATTTCTGTTAAGAATAGTTTAGGAATAATTAAAGCATCTTCTGAAATAGACCTCTAGAGAGGCTGGGAGACACCTACTAATGATTCAAGAACTACTGAAGGTGACATCATTCCAGTATATTAAATATACTGAAAAGCCCTAATGTTAAAACTCTATATGCTGTTTAATGCCTCATTTAATCTGTAAGTGAAAAAAGAAAAAAGAATAGCAAAAGAGAGGAACATTATACAGGTATGGTTATGGGATTCCCCTATAAAAACATACCCTTTTCTCAATTCCTTTGTCTTATTAACCCTTTTTTCTTGATGCTAGCTAGCAAATTGTAGGCAAGTAAAGCTTTTAATAAGGTTTTTAGCTGCTCACTTTTTCCCATATAACTTTAAATCTAGTACATTCTCTAATTTTATTTTCTGCAGTGATCTTGGATGTCACATGCATTTATTGATATAATATAGATTTGTTAAGATGATCTCATACAGTAGAAATGCTTTACCTTCTGGACTGCTGGTACAGCACTGTACATTGAATCTGGTAGATTGATGCTCTGGTGGCACATAATAACTGACCCAGGCATGCTACTTTGTTTTAGTTTTGTTCCTACCATCTTCCCCCACCTCAGAAGTATATGTTCAAAAAAGAAATGCTAATCTGGGTCGGAGCAATCCCAGGCACAGCTACAGGTTGGGCAAAGAAGAGATTCAGAGCAGCCCTGAGGAGAAGGCCTTGGGGGTGTTTGTTGACAAGAAACTGAACATGAGCCAGCTTCAGTGTGCGCTCGCAGCCCAGAAAACAACTGTATCCTGGGCTGCATCAAAAGGAGCGTGACCAGCAGGTCGAAGGAGGTGATCCTGCCCCTCTGCTCTGCTCTTGTGAGACCTCACCTGGAGCATTGTGTGCAGTTCTGGTGTCCTCAACATAAGAAGGACATGGAACTGTTGGAACAAGTCCAGAGGAGGCCACGAGGATGATCAGGGGACTGGAGCACCTCTTGTATGAAGACAGGCTGAGAAAGCTGGAGCTGTTCAGCTTGGAGAAGAGAAGGCTGCGTGGAGACCTCATAGCAGCCTTCCAGTGTCTGAAGGGGGCCTATAGGGATGCTGGGGAGGGACTCTTCATTAGGGACTGTAGTGATAGGACAAGGGGTAATGGGTTAAAACTTAAACAGGGGAAGTTTAGATTGGATATAAGGAAGAAGTTCTTTACTGTGAGGATGGTGAGGCACTGGAATGGGTTGCCCAGGGAAGTTGTGAATGCTCCATCCCTGGTGGTGTTCAAGGCCCAGTCGGACAGAGCCTTGGGTGGCATGGTTGAGTGCGCGGTGTCCCTGCCCATGGCAGGGGGTTTGGAACTTGATGATCTTAAGGTCCTTTCTAACCCTTATTCTGTGATTCTATGATTCCCCAAAACTCTTGCAAATTTTTCATTTTGGTCAACAAACATAAAAGGTTCATTATTTTCCCTGTTTTTCCATAATTTCTTAATGTTCCAAGTGCATAAATGACAGAGGAAACCTCTTGCTACGTGTGCACAACAGATCCCTTACTTCACTTGCAAATGACCATCCTTTAAAAATGAAAAAAAAATGTTGCACAACTTTTAGCTAATGGAAGTCCCAAAAGACAGTGAATTCTGTATTGCAGAACAGATGTATACTGCTTCTTTTATCATAAGGAATAGCTTTGCAAGAGAAAAAAAATGCAGTAACCCTGGAAAATTCACAGCATTTCTGGCATTATTACATGGAAAAGGGCACTGTGGTAACTGAGAGTCACAAAGCCATTAAATAAAAATTAAAAAAGATACATACCAAGTTAAATGTATGACAAGGACAACTCTTGGTTGGAAAGTATGGGAACAAAATTGAAAAAGGACTAAGAGGAGGAAGTATTAAATGACAGAAAATACTGGCTGGTAGTTCCTGCAAACACATTAATTTGGGAGTAATTCAATTAAGCAATTGCCAGTTGCTACAGTAGAGAACTTATAGAAAATTTATGATAATAAGAAGTTGTTTTTTTTTCCAGAGACATCACTCATTCTGTTCTATGGCTAGAATGTCACAAGTGCCTGGAAACCACAGGCTAGGTTCATCAGAGCTAGTAGGGCGCTCCAAGTCCACACTTGGAGTCCACATTGTCTCCAGCAGCAGGACAGATCCACTGTTTTCCATTTTTGACAGAAACAAGAGATAGAACTACAGTCCTCTCCCTGATTCTGCAGCTTTGCTCAGAGCAGCAGGTATTAGGAGTCCTCTTTCCCCCAACACCGTCAGCAGACTATCCATGGAGTGACTGCTTCTGCTTGTATTCCTCCAGCACGGGAACAGCCTGTGTTTCTTCTGCAAACTACACCTGTAACAACCTGACTGCCAAGCTACAGCATGAGTTACCACTTATGTCAGGGAGAGTGCACAGGTGGGGTTTGAAGGAAACAGACCCTAGTATTTTTGCCCTTATTTCCCATCCTATGGACATGTGCCTTGGTCGGTGTTAATAACAGGTAAAAACTGAATCATCGTGCAGCTGTCACAGCCCCATACTATACTTTCCCTCCAAGACCTTGTACATAAAGGTACAACCACAGCCACCAGGTCCAGTGCTCTACTGTACTATTTTGGTGCTAATCCTAAGGACAGAGGCATTCAGAAGCACTGGGGTGTAACTGCTTCTTAATTGCTTAATACTTTGGCATGAAATTTTAGGTTGGACTTGGAATTACAGTAGGAAAATAAAGATAGATCACAAAAGCTTCTAGACTTCTGAGATAACGAGTAATGTCAGAGCTTCTTACAGCTTTCCAGATTTAAGGATATCATTTCAGGATGTATGTTGATGTTGAAAGCTGCATTTCATCCTTTATCCATAGTGCTCAAATAATTTTGGAGCATGTTTTGTTTTTAATAGTGCAATGATAATTTTGCACGGTCTGCTTAGGATGCATGATTTGAGATGCTCAAATTACTGCTAAACTATTTCAGTTTTACAGTAATAGCATTCTTTCCAATTCATGCATAATTATGATGCTTTAAATTAATGTGGTCAAATAATAGAAATTATTTTAATAGATCTTTCTCTGTGTTAGTTTAGCAAAAGAAAAAAAACCACACTGATGTCAGCTCTCATTTGAAGTCCACTTGTTGAATCCTGAACCTGTGGATTTCCATGGTCCTTTGTGTGGTCTGAGCTATGTTTTGCCCCAGATTTCACCAGCCTGTTGATCACAAGGCACCTGTCATTGACTCAGTGAACTTTTCACAATATTAGTGTCTTGCTGAAGCAATGTTGCCTAAGCAACTTACATTTTTTGGGGGGAATTGGTTGCACCGTATAATCATCAGAAGAAAACATCTCAAAGAGATGACAAACTTGCACATCACCTATATTTTAATCAAGTTCACAACAGCTTGCTGAGTGCAAACTAGTTAAAACTTTGCTGAAATGTTTGTAGCAGCTATGGTGTTGAAACTTGCCTAGGCTTCATTATACATGTTTATGGACACTCTGCTTTCTGATTATAAATTGCTTACAGATTTCCTCTTCAGGGAGAGCTGTCACTCTCTGAACTATTTTTACCATAATATTCAGAAGCTGATGTCCTAGCAAACAAGTAAAGCAATATGAATTAAGTACAGTAATAAAATATGAACAATATAGAAATGTCTTTACTGTGATCTGGGATGAATCTCTCACTGATTTTAGGGAATCTTTAGCCTTTATCTTGTTTTGGTAAGATTACTAGGCAGAGATATGAACCCCTCACTTACAGTAAGAGCTATGTTAATGTGAGAGCATAGTGCAAACCTTTAACATAATGTGTTTTCAGCAGATACAACTCACATTGTGCCATTTAACTTGTGCTACAAGAAGTCATCACAGGTATCAGTTAGTGACAGTGCTCTTCTCCCATTTTTAAAAATGGAAATGAAAAGCTTTCAAAAATCATAGTGGATAATTGTCAAAAGATTATGTCATCTTGTATTTGGAGATGCATATGTAACTTTGTGTAATAAGTAGTGTATGCAAAGGTAAATTTTAAGTGCAGGATGACTGTTTGTATAAAAAGTAGTCATTGCTTTTTTTGTCTCTCTTATGCTAAGATTGTTAGCTTCTGGTGGAGTATTTTATTTTCACCCGGAATGTCATTTGCCAAAGAGTTTGAATCTCACCTTCATTACCTGAATAGAGTCAAATATGAATGAACAGCGTTAAAGTGTAGCTCCATTTCTTTACTTACCCTTTACTTCGTTTCTTTACTTCATTTCTTTACTTAGGTTCTGTGGAACAAAGAGCTGACTGTTTTTTGTAAAGTGTTTGTAACTTGTCTCATGCTGCATTTTCTTTCTCTGTAGACTGGATGTTTTTGTGCCTTTTGGCATATCACTTACACATATCAGTTATTTTTGTTATGGAACAGCCTTTGCTACTTTTCGAAGTAATTGTGATAGATGTAAAACCAGAAAGAGAGACACAGCTGAAGAACACTGCAGGAGCAGGAAGAGATCTTGTTATTCCCTTTACAGTATGGGCTAAACCTCAACTAAGACACTGGTTCTTCAATAAATCACTCCTTTGTTCATGTGCATTCAGATCTCATTAAGGAGCAGTGTTATTTTGGAGTTTAAATTTTGCTCACAATTTCTGTGGGTTTGTCCTTAGGCTTTAGGGCAAGCAGGGAGTGTAGTTTTATTTAATTATTTTTGTCGTGTTTGTTTTGGTTTGATTTTTTTTCTCAGTTGAAACTAAAGCTCAAACTGACAAATTGCTAATGGAATTTAGCGTCTGCTTCTTTCAGGATTTGTAAAGAGACAAAGTTCACTGACGTCTAAATTATCAGCAAAGTCTAAAGCCTTGTCCTGCTGTTGAGTGACATCTTTTCATTGCTTTAGCCACTGAGGAGGCTTTATAGCCTCAATTCCCAACAATTTATTTTCCTGCAATTTTCTCATTTTCCCAGAATGTTCAGATCCTTTAAGAAGCTGAAGTGCACCCATTTTACTCTGTGGAAGGAAAGGAGCTCAGCTTTTTGCTGAGGTTGCCTTGCACCTCCCACGATTGACGTGATTGTTAAGTGAGAGAGAAACAGAGGTGATCTAGAAAGCGATTAGAAAGAATTAGGATCAAATTAAGTGAGGGCGGGTGGTGTGAAGGTCAGGCTTGCTTGGCACTATGGGTGGTGGAAGCCTGACTTAGAACAAAATGATTATAACACTAGTGTCTCTGAATTCCAGCTGAATAAAAAATTAATTACTGATTGCTTTTAAACCTACTCAATTTCATCCTCAAAGAGGTTTTAGGGCAGCATATGAACTATACTACAAAAGGGACTCTTGCTATCCTTGACTTCAACAAGGGCATGGCTTATTATGTTAGATTGTATGTTTAAGTTTTCCATAGCTACAATTTGATCAGATTAATTTGGTTGTTACTAAACTGGGATGCAGCTACTGTGCAAAGCTGGGGACAAGGATCTCAGCAAGATCTTCTTTTGCCATTTCGAGATGACTGTTAGGAATATGTTGAGTTTAGGCTCGAGGTTTTGCCAGGAGATGTTTTTTTCTTGAGTTTTCCAGTGATCTTTACTCATCTTTATAGTATTTTCCAAATAAATAAGTTAAGAGCTCTGCTTCCATACAACTCCAACAGAAGGATGCATGTTTGGGGACTGATACTATACTATTTAGATCCCTTTCTGATTCATCAGCTGCTATCCATCAGCACTGACACAGAGAGCTCATTGGGTAAGTCAGTGTCTTGACACTGATGTTTCACTTGCTTTCCTAGGGCTTTCTTACTGTCACTTCAGCAACAATTTTAAGACTGGATAAACTCTTTAAGTCTCAATGTGGTTGCTGCCTCTAGTCCTCAGGAAAAAAAAAAGAAGTAATTCTCTCTTGGATATATTTTTTATTTTTAACAATATAATTTTAGATGGATATTTTGACAACTGAATTGCAGAAAGAATGAATAAATTACAGTCATTCACACCTGCCATTCAGTAAATTTCTTTTTTAATGACATATAGCCAGTAGATATGCCAATAACATAAATGATTACATGCATGCAATGCATTCAAGAATAAATTCTATGTCAGATTTAACCATCTGACAATCACATGGCTTATATAGAGAGTAATAGGGAACCATCATTTTTAGTATAATGTGCTAATCACTGATGGCAAGGGGCTATGGATGATGGTGTCAAGTTGGAAATTTTCACTATGTGTTGACCAATTGATAATTGTTCTAAAGAGGACAAAGGAGATCCTCTTACAGCAGGTTGAAAGGCTGCAGAAACACCATAAGAACTGTCACTGGTTTGAGCTACGTAACTATTCACATCTTATTTAGCAGCCCTTAAATAGGTTTCACAAGTACTTGCATCTTTCCAGAAGGAAAATGCAGATAGTACATGGCTTTTCCTCCATTTCTTAGTATGCAAGGATAAATAGAACAACTTTTCCTAATGTGATCTCCTGCAGCAACCAGTAAGTCAAAAGAATTAAGGAAGTTCCAGTCCCAAGCATAGACTGTGTCTAGTAATGAAAGTTATGCAATTAATTCAAAACTCAGCAATACCCTGAATAAACATGAAGATGCATTAAATGCTGAGAAAGCTACCACAAAATATTTTCTCCCATAAAAATAAACATGAACCTGTATGTTCTAATGTTAGTATGTGAGAATGTGTGACATATGAAGGAGAAAACATGAAGTGAACATTTTTCCATTACTGACTTTTCTGTACAATTTTCTAACTGGAATCGCCAGCAGCAGTTAAGATTTTCTGCCCCTTTTCCAAGGCTGGCTTTCAGTGTGTTTGATGAAGTTTTGGCAGTTAGAAAGTTTTAATAGGTGTTTGTTGTTTTTTTTTTTTTGATACAAAGTTATAACTTGTTTGTCAAGGATTTTATGATGAGAAAATTATTTTTCTCATTGCTTTACATTTTAAAAAGCTTTCTCAGCTTTTTTTTTTTTTTATCTCTATAGTTCTTTGGTAAATATGTAAGGCAGGAAGATACCTCAGTTCTAAATAATTGGGATTTTATATCGTAATTTCATTTGTTTCTGAAAATATTTTAAAATTATGATTCACTGGGGATGAATTTCTACTAACCTGTTTTTTTATTATCTCATTTTCTACTACACCTTTTTAAATATACTTTAATGTGCTATTAGTCATTCAAACACTTTCTTATTTTTCCCCACTGGCTTTACAAGCTGCTTTAATCCAAAACAGCATTTCTTTCTGTGGGTTCTTTTTCGGATATCTGGGATCAGCTTGGGGGATTTGTGCCCAGGAGGAGAACACCAGAAATGAGGCATTCACTGTGCAGGTCTGAAGATAACAGAACAACATAAGTGACAGTTTTCTAGTCAGTGGACCCTAATGAAAGCTGAGAAAATATATGGCCTTTCCAGTAGGGGTTGTGTTCACTTATCTGTTCTTTGATCATGTGAGAGACACAAAGCACAAGAGTTGAACAAGCACATGGTAGGTGTTTTGAAGAGACATCTTGAGGCTTTCCTTATGTGTTTTATTATACCTGATTGATGTGGTAATTGTTCAGTGCTTATCTTAGTGATAAGAATTTATAGGAAACTGCCTAAATTAAGTTAGAAAGAATGGCTAATAACCCTGAAAGATCTAAATTTTGCCTTCAATTTTGGATGCCTTGGTGAGCACAGTCCCTGCCTCCCACCATGTTGTCTTGACTTCTCTTTAAAAAAACAGACTAAACCTGCTAAAAGGGGTATTTTCTGACATTTGGAGACTTCTGATTTTGTAAAAGAGATGTGCTGTGAGCACTTTAATGGTGACTGCATTAACAAATGCTCCTTTTCATCTACTCATTGATATTTCAAGCCACCAGTTATTGACATCTGAGGCATAGTCCTAAGCACTGAAGTGTTTCATTAAGAATGCAGCACCTGGTGGGGTTATATCACTGTACATGCCTCTTGTGGTTTTGATTTGTTAAGAAAAAGTAGCCTTAAGACAATAGTATTTTTATTGAAGTGCAAATGAAAAAATGAAGTTCAAATCCTGCTGTTGTTTTCACTAAAATTCATCATTACCTTGGTCTCTCAAGTTTCCAGCTGATCAGTAAATCATTTTGAAACCTTTGTGGTTTCTTTCATCCTGATGATAAATTATGATACCCTTAATGTGGGCTTGTTCATTGCAGTTCTTTGTCCTGCTTTAGAAGAGATAAGAGATACTCTTAAACTACATGGACATTTATTTCATTTTGGTTTTGGGCTCTTTTGGTGGAATGTTAGAGTTATCTTATGTATAAGCTAGTTATGTATAAGCTAGTTATCTTATGTATAAGCTAGTTATGTATAAGATAGTAAGTTATCCTCTTAAGTAGAGGATTTCTGTCTGCTATAGTATTTCTTACCCAGGTCTTGCTTCTGACACTTAATACAGGGTCTCACTCATGTTACAGCATCTTTATCTACCTCTGTATCTTCATAGTATTGACAGGCTTTATTTTTGGTATTTACAATAAATGTAAATATATTGATAGAATTTCTAAGTTGTGACTTTCAAATTCTGAGGGAAAAAAATAAACAACAAACTTGTAGAAATAATGTGGTTATTGAAGTATGCCACGTTAGAAACATGAGAACCACCTAAAAAAACATGATGTTAAAGGAAAACATATTCCCAACTGTTTTCATCTTTAATATAGGCTCTGTAACAGAATCCTTATTCATATCGACACATTTTTCAGGGAACCTCATTTGATGTCAGTGAAAATTCTTCCTGCAAAGTCTTCCTGTAAAGAAATAGTCCCACTGACCACCTTTGGAACCGGGCATGTTTTCAAAAGCACCAAAGCTGGGAGACACAGTGCAAAGTGCTTTAGAGTTTGCCTTTCTAAGAGAAGATTTCAGTGTGGTGTGAAAATCTGTCTCTTTGAAATTAGTTCAGATAGGCCAACTTGGAAGCATGGCATTGTTACTTCCTTCTTCTGCTTTCTTACTATTTTAAGAAAAAACCTTTCAAAAAAGTAATTCAATTATACTTGATACTATGCAGCTATGTACGGGTTTTGCCCATTCAAAGGGCAGACCCGTAGTCAGTTTTAATTTATTTACATTTAGAGTGACTATTGAAAGTATTTTTAAAAATTACTTTATTGGGTCTACACCCTGGTTTACAGTCCACCATCTGTATTGCCCTCAAGTACTGACCATATTTTACAAATGGGGAACCATAACAATAATGAAAATTATTATACTGTTTTTTGAGGTCACACTGGATGTTCAGCAGAGTTGAAAAGATCCATTTGTTCTAATTTCAATGCTATACTTACTTCAAGACTACTCTTTTTTACTTTTGTTCTGTCTTTATCAAGTAAGTACTGCTCTGATCATACTCACGATAAAGAGTACTTCACAAAAGTGTACTTTTATGGATAAAAATATAAATATATTTGGCCAAATATATTTAAATATTGTGTATCTGTTCTTAAAGACTTAAATCCTTTTTTTTTCCTTTAGCTTCTTACTTTAGGGAGCTGTCACGTTAGTGTGATAGATATTGTGTACCTTTTAATGCTAATTATTGTTGATTCATGGTAGGTATTTGTAAGTTGTAAAAGAGTATCCCTGATAATAATTAAAAACATTAAAAAGCATCATAAACTAATAAACACTTAATCAGCTGCTTTTCAATACTCCACTAAAGCTGTTATAAATTAAGACTGTGCTTGCTTGCTTTGCCAAGTTTACACTGTATTCAAAGCAGCCAGCTTTTGTGAATCCTCATGAGAAACATAATCTTGGATGAGTGCAGTAAGTCCATCCCTCATTCTGTATGTGATATCTGTGATCAAAAGCAGAATTTCTGATAGTTCAGGAAATTGATAATTTATTTGGCGTTTCACTTTTGTGATGAATTTTTTCTTTTGTTTTCATTGCATGTTTTACATGTCTTTTATCATGGTTTTGTTCCCAGTGTAGTAAATGCAGGAATGCCCTGCTCCGGCTTTAATATTGGTGGTGTTGTAAGCTGCTGATTATATCACCTGAATATTTGGCTCTTATTTTGACTGTTAAAAAGTTATACAGGAAACAGACTGCTCTAAAAGAGCATAAGCTTGCCGCAGGAAAACTTCACTCTACTTTTTTGTGTCTTTTTTCTTTTTTTACTTTTTAATGGAATAATTTAAGGAAAAGGAATAGGGGCCATTCCTGTGCTCAGCTGTCAAATGAGTAACAAAGGGAAATATTTCCCATTCACAAGTATGCATAGATTGGTTCTGATTATCACTTCTTAAATCTCTACATGTACTGCTCTGGAGTTTGATACTTCCAGTCTTTCTTCACTGTTACTGTAATTCCTCCAAAAGCAAAGGAGCAGGGCTAGTTCCAAGGCTTTGAGAATATGTGACTGCATTTTGCCTGTTCATATGTTATTCAGTGTTCTCTAGAGTTCCTCTTTTCTGAATTTAGAGGAATTTAAAAGATGCCATCATAACGTTTTTAATCACAGAGAGTCCTCTTGATTAAATGCTTTTTAAAAAGAGTCTGTTTTCAAAGGAATGTTGTTGATTGACAATCTGCGTTGTTTTTGACAGAATGATTTCACTTTCTTTCGAGCAGTTTATTATATGGCATAGAAATTATAGTACTTTTATTTTTATAAATTAACTTCTTCCTGTATGCTTTCAAGTTTGTATAGCTTCTTTAACCATAAGATACCGAGGGTAAAATATTAGCTTTTTAAATTAAACGTGAACTGAAATGCCCTCTAGCTGTTTTTGCAAGTCCTTGACAGAATCCAGGGCAAAGTACAGTACACTTAAACTGAGACAAATCTTTATTTACAACCCACCTCCCACTGAGCCGACTTTGAGTGATTGCTGGACTACATGCATCAGGGACATGTATCACAGGTGAATATACCTCCCTCACTGGAATTTGTGAGTATTAATTGCAAATACATGACTCAGGAGACACAATACTCTGGTACAGCTGCGTCCTACAGCCCTAGCTGGATCTCACTGATCTTATTGGAAATTACCATGGGATTTGGTTAGGGTTGGATCAGAGCATGAAGGAAATGGCCACGTGCTGGGGAGAGCTGAAGTCTTTGCTGTACAGTGACAGGCTGTCTTTACTCAAATGTTGGTGTTCATGTCAATGTTGCATCATGTAAAGTATTACCCTTGTAAGAGGTAGGCACGTTTGCTTATATTGTTAGTGTATTTCCCCATAATAGTAGTCTGAGAGCGGTTGAATGTGTACTTATGGAAATGTGCTTGGCCCTAAGAGAAAAAACGGTGTCTGACACTTTGATGCAAAAATAACAAGCTGCATGAGTATTAAAAATGTGCTTTTTACTTGTTAGAAGGAAGCCAAAAGTGAGATTTTCTACTCATGAGAATTGCTCTTATTTGTAAGGAAAGGTATGCAGTGCTTCTTAAAAGTAATACCTTTCTATTTCTATTTCTTCTCTCTCTTTGCTTTTTCTTCCTTACTTTATTGATCTGATGTGCTTTTGTCCAAATTGATCCCTGAGGTTATAGATCAGCCCTTTAAGATATCTCCTTGATAAGTGTGGAAACTGAGAATACTCTACAGCAAGTATTTGGTGAATTTGTCTACTTACAAGGTGTGGAATTTCAACAGGATCATCAAAATATCTCATTACATGATGGGATTGAGCTGGTTTTAAGAAGCCAGTAAAAGACCTACATACCTGATCCTGGGCAACTCAGACAGCAATGCACAACAGTTGCCTTTATAACTGGAACCTAAAATGCCGAAGCTTCATGTAGTAAATATTGATTACAAAACAGTATATTAATTAGAGAAATCTCTGATGTTTTCTCAGTACTAGAAAACTCTTAAAATAATTCTTTTTTTTTCTTTTCCCCTAGAGAATTCAATTAGACATTTCAAAAAAGGTATACACCAAGAAAGATAATTAGAAAATAATCTTTAGTGTTGCTCAAGTGCTATGGCACATTAATATGTAATTTCTCTGCTGGTTTCCCTTAAATTAGGCTATTTTATGCATGTTTCAGATAAAGTCATTTCATCTGCCAGAGATGCATTCATATTACCAAGCTGGCTGGACAGTCAGCCTTACACTGACTGAAATATCTCCTTTATTCCAACAAGCCTTTTCCTAAATTTATTGATTAATTCAAATAAGGGTTTGTGTGATTCACCAGCTTGCCTCACTAATAAATATTTACTGCTTTTAAGTTCTTGATGCCACACAAGGTACCTATGCTGGGAGTGGTTTGTGCTCCAGACTTGCATCTTGTTGCTTCATCTTTGCCAGAGAAGAGTGTTTTTCCAATGAGCTGCACTTAGTTTTTTGCCACAGGCAATTTCTTTCTTCAAAATGATACATAAATAAATATTTGTTCATGCTTCTCTCAGAGTGAAGCATACATAGGAAAATCTTTACTCACTTATGCAGAAAGTGATATGTGTTGAAAAGAGTAAATCCTCATTTTCATATTTAATGTAGCTGTAATCAATGGTAATGGATGAAGATTGCATTAAAGAAATCTTAATGCTCCTCTCAAGGGAAAGTAATTTTACTGGAAACAAGCTAGTTAATCAGCCTCAGAAAAACTGTATATATTTTATTTTACAGGCAGGTTTTCCAAGAACAAAATAGGAAATAAAAACATTAGTCTGTTTTCATCTTCAGAAATGTGTCACATAGGACATTATGTATCTGAAACACACAGTATTAGTTGTCTTGTTTAAGTTTACAAACCAAAAAAGCTGACATGAGTAAAATATATCTGCCCTACTCTTTGTGTGATTTTCATGCAGTTAAATTTCCCTATTGAACAGATCTTGATGAGATAGCTAAACAGGAAAAGTGTAGACAGCACTAGCCAGTCAAATATTTTCCTCAGCATGTGTTATATATTTACATCAAAATTTAACTTCAGTGGTTTTGCCCACAGAAACTTCAGAGAGGTCTATGCAGTGTGATGCTCGTGTGCATACCAAAATCTTCACTGCATGAGGGAAATGAGGATTAATATTTTGGCACAATGTGCTAGCTGGCAGAGCATTAGCTGCTCCCTTCATGCCACTGAAGGACTCAAGCTGAGAAAGAACTGCTGGGATCACAAGCTGGGTAGGAAGAGACTTGCAGATAAACACCCTTTCTTCTGTCTGGATGTGGGCTGCCAGTCCCATCTTCCCTGTGGGGCAAGCATGCAGGTATTTAATGTGAACCAGAAACAGACAGAAAACATTTTGCTACTGATATTCCACCATCGGACTTAATGGCCACAGATAATACATTGTGCCTGGCTTAAAGTTGAAGGACAAGAAATATTTGGCTAAAGATTTCAGTATAAACCTCTTTTGTACAGTGTATAAACCTCTTGTACAGTAGTATTCTGTGACTAAGATGGTCTAAGAGTGTAAGTACCATGTGTTTGTAAAGGAAAATAATATTTTGTATTTGTCCAACATAATTAGTAGCAGAAGACTATGTTTGAAGAAGCAAGCTCTTTTGAAATGTACCCTTGAAGTAAGACATGTGAGCTCACAAGCTTTTCTGATGTATTTGATATTGTGTAGCCAGTTAAAAAAAAAAGACTTTTTTCAGTGAAAATTGATTTGTTTGCTTTGGAATTCAATGAAAATTTCAGTTCACACACCTAGAATAAAGAACCTCTTAATGCAGAGGAGTTACCTGGTCTTGGATTCAGAGTTGTTTGGTGAATTTAACAGCCAAGACACCACTCTGGAATTGGTATTACTGTTCCTATCAGTACAAGAAAAGTTTTAATGGAACAAGCAGGCAATGCAGCAGCTGTGGAATAACCACAAGAGCAATCAAGACAGTGCCTGGCTTTGTGGAGGTTGCATTTTATAAGTTTTGCATCTGTCTTTGACTGGGGAAATGCAAAGGCACATTATATTTTCATCTCCTCCAACAGTGAATGACTGCTACTATTAGCTTGATGTAGCTGAGAATGAAGTTCATTTCTTCTGCATTTGGAAGGAAAGCTGAATCAGCCTTTTCAGTTGATATGTTCAGAAGGAGCCTCATTTCTTATACACACTTCTTAGAGCAGTTTGTGTTATGTATACATAAGAATAGATTGGTTTATGGTTTTGTAATTAAAATGCAGCTGAAAATCATTGATCTGGAAAAGAACAGTCCAGGGAAAAAGAAACATGCTTATGGTTATGGTTCAAATGAAACCATTGCTTTTGGTTTCAAGTAGAAGCTGAGAATAAAGCGCAATCTGTAGTGTTCTGGGGGACTGTCTCATTTCTAGTGTCACAGAATATAAATGCTTTACCTGCTGGTAATCACTGCTGCCTGCTGGAGAGAGGTGGAAGTAAGGAAAGGAAAACCTGGGCTTAACATCAGCAAAAAAGGTTTATTGAAATTATTTTAAAAGGAAATGTGAATGTTACCACGCACGTAACCTGGAAAGAACAAGAAAGCAATAGCATAACGACCTAGACTTGAACTTGATGATCTAATCAGTTTTCTGATGCCCTCATTTTTATGATTCATTTTAAGAAGTCTTTTCAAGCTTGTGTACCTGTGAAATAAATAGAACAAAGTGGAAATGTGGAAACTAAATAAATAATGATCTGCTCATCATGTTAATATTACTGTTGTCAGCAATAGTAATATTTCTTTAACAATTCTTCTGCACTAATATGAATATAATAAAATATAGTCCATCTTTCAAAGAACTCAGTCCTATGCCAGCAACTCTGCTAAGTCATCCTTCATTCGGAGAAAGATGTATACATAGCAAGACAAGTATCACTATCCTGGGCATACTTCTGTGTATAGTGCTTGTGGAGCAGTTTGATTGCTAATAGGGATTTAAATTTAAGACCTTAAAATTCTATGGTTAATTAATACTTAAAGAAAGTTGAAACTTGCTAATGCAATGCCCCTTCATTGTACCAAAGGGCAAGAAAGACAATGACAGTTTTGTTTTATGTTGGTCTTGTGCTGGTATATTTCAAGAGGTTTGTATTTCCTTCTAAAACCTGGGCCTCCACTCCCTGCATAAGTCATGCATAACAAAATAAACATTTTTCATTTTATGGAACTCTCCAGCAGTACAATAAGAGACCACTACCCAGTACTGCAGTGCATTAAAGTGCAGTGATTCATAAAGCAGTATGACTCTGCACACCCCTTGAATTGATCACCATCAACAGCTTTTCATTCCTTTCATTTCCATATGATGAAACAGCCTCTGAAAATTATGCAAGAATAAATAATTTTGGTTTTCAGGATCAACAGTCATTTCCTAGATTGCCTTTTTAAGTTTCCCTGCTCATATTTCTAATTAGTTTCATCTGTCTTAAGCATATTTCTGTAGTACCCTCTGAATCTAACATAGGAGAGCTTGAGTCTGAGAGCCCTTCTTGCTGCTAGCTTAACACTAACCGTGCTTGCTTTACCCTTTCTTTAAGGACAGTGCTGCAGCTGTTGAGAGTACTGAATCTCAACCACATATCTGTGTCAACATCTTCTCATGTGATGTTACCATCACAAGGATTCTTGATGAAATAGGAGGTCACTCACTTCTACCATAACTCTAGGGCCCTTCAAATAGCCCTTTTGTGCACTATTCCCTTCATTGTCAGCAAGTAAATAATATCTAGTATGGATGAGGAAAGATAACGGGCAAATCTCATGTTGTCCTTCTAGTGGCAGGTATAATGTCATACCCTGTTATGAATCATCCAAGCCTGAACATCACAGCAGTGTGCAAAAGTCTACCACTGGAGCCAGAGGGGTAAAGGTTCTTGTTAACAGCACAAGTTAGTGAAGTGGTTGCTAGGGTCATGCTCCACATCCACTGCTGCTCAGAATGAAACTAATTGTCTGCTTTTGTTTTTTCTTTGATTTCTGTTCAAAGTTCTTCTGTTTGTTCCATGAAGAACACAAGGCAGAGATTTCAAACTAGCTGCTTCAGCAGATTCAGCCAATTTAAACCACGTTCTAAGGTTGTTAGTCCTATGTACAAGTATCCCTCTATCGTGAAAACTCTCACTTGCTCTTTTACAAAGCATAAATCTGTTACTAATTATATGAATTCTGTTTAAAGGAAGGAATTAAATAGTTTTATCTTAAGGCAGGATGCTAGGGATATTTGTACAGCGAGTACTCATTTTGTAGTTTAAAAAAGCGTTTCATTACTGAGCTTGGAACTTTTTTATATTGCTGTGGGGAATTCACTGATCAGGAAAACATTCCGAAATATCATAAAGGAAAATTAGACTTGTAAGAGATTATGCAAATGAAGCTGTTTTCTTACAGAGCAAGAGGGATCTTTACATTTCCTTTTGTTTAGGATTTGTATGTTTGCCTACATGAAGCAAATTGGGGAGCTCATTTTTTTTTAATTTCTTTAAAGTCTAGTGCTGGTTAGTATTCTGTAATTATTATTTCTCTGTTATTATGTCTGGGAAGTGAAACAATAAATGGAAATTTTACTTTCTAAGGGTCCTCTGAACATAAAAGTCAATATCTTACATTTTGTAATTATTTATCGCTCTTTGCCTTACATATTTGTATATTTTTCAAATAATCTAATTGAATAAACCTTGTAAAGAATCAATATAACTAGTTTTGTAGGGTAAAGTTGCAAAACATACAACCTTTTGAACAATAGATATATTTATTGTAATGTCATATTTCAGTTTCCAGAGATTGTAATCAAAGTATTTTCAGAGCAGGAAGAGAAATGATGTTTTATACCTCCTGTGAAATAATTGTAGTGTATTTCTCAACATTTATAATTTTTCATTAATGCAGATTTCTTTTGATGCATGCAGCAAAACATGAACAATATGAATGCTGTATTTCCACTGATTACTTTTAAAAACATGCACGGTTTTAATTACTATAGTTGGCTGATCAGGTATGACTTTAGGTCTTGACCACTGCCTTCAGGCAAAGATAATATTTTTACTTCAGGAAACAAAATCACAAGACCTGAATTTGTCAGAAACTTGATGGGCTATGTGATCTTTCATCTTTAAGCTCACTGGTGCAAAACCGTATTGATAGGTCAGTGTGTCAATAGTGAAAAGCTTTGATGCTATGTGAAATTATCTTTAGGTCCCAGTCTTGTTCCCAAAGCCTGCATCAGAAAGAATAAAATTTTTTAAAACTAGCAATTTGGAACTGACCTTCAGCAGAATGGGTGAGGATCATGTATGCCATGGGTGATAGTGTTATTCCAACCTGTCCAGCGCGCTATTGGCGTGCATCAAAAGTACACGAAAAGAACACTTTCAGTTTTACATTTAATTCTGGAACTGCTTTTTCCACCACTGGACAGTTGTGTTTTCTGTTATTGATGGTAGAGTACTAAACAAAGGAGTGCCTGAAATATGAAAAACAGAAAAGGAAGTGTATTGCACTTCCTAGAAAGAATGAGCTTCAAGGTAGGTACATTCTTCTGTAGGGCTGTACGAGTTAATGAGGTCAGGCAGCTGTTGAGTATCTTGGAGCTGCACAGGAAGCAGCATATGGGAAGGATGCTAAGCTGCTTATTTCATGACAGTTTCTTTTGGTATTGTTGGAGTCATGCCAAATCAATGTAGATAATTCAGCAGATTAAAATGTCAATAAAAGAACCCAAGTTTGAAACTCATTTGCACTGATACAAACTAAAAGTAACTCCATTAAAATCTACCTATTTATTTTTCCTATACCTATGCATCTACTGTGTATGTTATACCACGTATATGTGTATATAATATATAAAATTAGCTACATTCGATTTTTAAAGTGTTATTCAAAATGAAATTATGTCAGAAAAAAAACCAACCCAAAAATACATGCGCAATTACAATTGTGCATATATTAAAATATATCTCTTTCCTTCAGAGCAGTACATTTAAATAGATTTCAGATTTAACAATGTATGTACTGTCAGGTCCTAGAGCATAATTTACTTTTATGATTCTCTGCTGCTCCTATATGATTATCCATGGTGTCATTCCAATATCACAAAGTCGAAACTTGCAAGAAATTACCCTATGTTTAGTATCACAGTGTTTCCACATGCAGTAACTAGGACAGAAGATAAAATGAAAGTACTTAATCAGAAAGTACTGGAAAACCAAAAATCATCATTTATACTCTGTTTCTATATGCCTTATAAATGCCTTATAAATGGTTAAGCAGTTTTGAATAAATCCTTCATAAATGTTTATTTGAAGGTCACTGACTTGATCTTAATTATGTCTTATAAACATCTGTAGCGTGCTTAATTTATAATCTAATTTGTAGATATGTACAGAGATCTGACTACTTTAAAAACATGCATGCAACTAGAGAACGAAAATTTTTATCAACTACTTTTTGCTTATGGCTTTCTAACTACTGTACACTTGTGCCACGTCATAGTATTTCCATTCAAATCCTGATGAAGCAATGCCTTCACAATGTCCTGCATAACACAGCTCAGAGGCATTTTTATCTGGTGCCCAGCCCTTGGTATACTGGTAAACAAAGCTTAAGTTTAAAAATAAGATTTTTGAAACAAACTGTAAGAGTACATTCAATTATGTCGAATTAGTCAGCATACAACTTTTTTTTCCTGTACAGAGGAATGCTGTTGTTTTGAAGCATCAGGAATTGTCTATATGTGGAGCTCTGCTAGTATGCATAGTAGATTCCATAACTGATATGCCAACAGCACATTTATCAATTTATCCTATACATGGAAATGATAAAAATCCTCTGAAATTACCATAACTGTGTGTTGTGGCTTAAGCCCCGCCTGTAACTCAGAACCACGCAGCAGCTTACACACTCCCCCCCTCTTCTTCCTCCCGTGGCTCCCAGAGGGATGGGGAGGAGAATCAAAATAATGTAACCCACAGAGGCTGAGATAAGAACAGCCCAGTGACAAACACTACTGCTACCACCAATAATAATAATGATAAGGGAAATAACAAGGGGAGGGAATGCAACCACTCACCACTCACCAACCAATACCCAGCCCAACCTGAGCAGTGATCTAGCCCTTCCAGTTAACTCCCCCCAGTTCATATACTGGGCATGACGTGCTGTAGTATGGAATACCCCTTTGGCTAGTTTGAGTCAGGTGTCCTGTCTCTGCTTCCTCTCAGCTTCCCCTTCCCCCTGACAGAGCATGAGGCTCAGAAAATCCTTGGTCAGAGTAAACATTACTGAGCAGCAACTAAACACGTCGGTGTTATCAACACTGTTCCCAGGCTGAAAGTCCGAAACACAGCACTGCACCAGCTACTAAGGAGGAGGAAAATGACTGCTGTTGCTGAACCCAGGACACTAGGTCTTTTTGCAAGTGGGGTACAGCTGAAAATTATTAACTACTGCCAAGAGTGCTAAATTGGAATAAAATCTTCAGTGGTGCTTTTCTGCAGCTTCTACTACATACTAATCTTGCAAAAGAAAAAAAAAAGATTTTTACATGAAGTCTAAGCAGAGAGTGGCAGCACTTTCCATTTTTTCTGGTAAGAGCCCAGGTGTGAATATTGCTTTTCTACAAAGTCTCAATATGTGTTATCAACTATATTCTATTTATTTGGAATAAGTACTCATATATTTTTTGATATAGATGGAATTTTATTAACCAGGAAAAGCCTGAGTAATTCAGAAAACATAATTAAGAAATCACATGCCTGATATCTTTAGATCTTAATTTCTTTGCAGAAAGCTAGGGTATTATCACCTGCATTTATGTGCTTTTGACAGCATAACCAAGTTGTCAACAGTTGTGGATTTTAAAAGTCAATGCTTGTATGAGTACACATGACTTTTATTTTTTTTTTTTAATTTTATAGGTATTCTGTGTCATTACAGTGCAACTGTGAAATGTGCAAAATATGCCACCTCTTATTTGCTTTAGTAAATTATCCATTTGTTTTAATTCTTAGTTGCACTGTGACAACAGATAAAGTCACAGCAAAGAAGATCATTACCAGATCTGTTTTTTATAGGCATAGTAAGTACGATATGCTTAACAGAATCTTGCTGGGATTAGTATCAGTGGGTTATTTTATAAATGGCATACAAGTGAACAAAATTACAAACTGTTCTCTCTTTAAAGTAGTATATTTGAATAAAAAGCTAAGTGAATTCCCTGAACAAAAGAGTTTGCAGCTATCATCTAATGCATGTTTCTGGTAATGTAATAGAAATACAGAGTAACTTCATTTGACATTGGAACGTTTCACTGGAATACTTATCTCCTCTTTGACTTTCAAGATCTGTCATGAATGTATGATTTAAGCTACAATTTTTCAAATTTGACATGTAATCCATAGATACAAATCATTGTGGCTCAGATGCTGTCATAGCTATTTTTCTGTAGATAAACAGACACAAAATAGTTATAATTTAAAGATATCAAAGATGATAAGTTTTGGGTTTGGGTTTGGTTTGTTCGTTCCTTTAGCAGTTGCTAAGTTTTTGAGGTTGGTGGAAGTTACAGGTCTTGCCAGAAGTCAAGGAATTTACAATATAGCTGTAGTGGGGATTCTGTAGTCCTCTTCCATTGAGTCTGTATAAATAACATGTATAATAATAAACTGATGATCTCACCCAATTTTGAAGTGCAGGGTAGCATCAGGGAAAGATGTTAGCAGACATCTTGGAGACAAAAACTATGAATCAGAACTGACCTTGACTTTGTTGACTAGCAGAGAGATTTACACCTCGCATCCCTGACAAGTAGGATTTCATATAAGCTAGTGGGAAAACAAATGAATAAATCACAGAAATAAAATATTTTTTATTTGACTTCTCTAACTAAAGTTTTGTATGGAGGAAATTTGGTCAAACTTTCAGAGATTGTATCCTGAAGGTTGCTATAGTTTGAAATTGTCATTCTCCCATACACCTTGCATCAGGGATCTACTCAAATTTATAACAGCTGAGGCAGGGGAAAAGCTTTATTCATGTGTTTGATAAACTGTGTGCACAGATTGCTTTTAAACTTGGTGGTGTACTGCTATTGACACTTTCAACACTGGAAACTGTGAGGGCAGAAGTTGATAGGCAACCCAAGACAGTCTGCTCCCAAGTCCTACTTGCTTTTCCATATACTTCTAATGGGGAAAGATGGGTGGAATAGATATTCACCCGTTACGACTCCCTTCAGTGCGCCCTTTATACAGGTGAGACCTACCTTCTCCCCAAGAAACACTATTTCATTGAAGTCCTGAATTTGAAAAGCAAAAAGCAAATGAAAATTTCAGTTGTTATTCCTTATATGCCTGATTTCTATGTCATTGAATACAATAGGGCTGAACTACCAGTATGTGCTTGATGTCCTTGCTTGGAAAAATTGTCCTAACTTAAATCAGATTTTTGGGGGGCTGAAAATTTTTTTCTTGAGCCATCTCCACACCAAAGCCAATGTTGCCAAGTTCATAGGAAGTTCTCCGTAACATGAGAAGCTCATCTTCAAAACCAGTGAGCAATGAAAGTTAAGGCAGAAAGAGAGCTTATCAGCACTCTATAGATACGGTTTATAGCTCCTGAACTTTGTTTAGACCCTTGCCAGCCAGGTTAGAGAATAAAGGAACAAATCCACTTTTGTCCTTGGCTAGCCAAGGCATGATGGAGGGATATTAAGGAAAAGGGGCTCTGTGAATTGGGAGGTTTTAATACTTGAAATCAGCTTAATGCAAGCCATATGACCCATTTGAAATGTGTGTTCAAGTTGAGGGCTGTGTAAAAGTGCTTAGTGGAAAGGTAGAACTGTGTCGCCATTTAAAATCCATTTCTGAGTCTTCCTTCTTGACACAATATGGCACAGACTGATGCTTGTTTTCCTTGGGCCTCAGAAGGAATATGTGCATAAGGATAAATATACTTGAACAAGCCTGTGACATAATGAGACTATATTTGCACATAGCTCTGTAAATCTTTATGATCTCTAAGTATCCAATTGCTGACAGTGATATATTTTGAGTTGTTCCATGCTTAATTATTAATTTTGCATTAAGGAGTTCCACGGTCAATATTTAGATGTTTTATGACTTACAGAGCCTTTTCCATACCAATATTTTTTCTGCAGGGACATAATGTAGCTCTTTCAATACTAAATCTATTAAACACAAAGTTAAAATAACTTGATTTGTTGCTTAAGGTTCTTTCCTACCATGATGCACCAATTCTAATGAAGTAAGAACAGTGATATCATGGCCTGTGGTTAATCCTTGCAGACTTTTCAAGGGTCAGGTGTTAGTCCAGACTTTAAAGCTATCCAGCACAGTGCTGGGCAGGGCTCAATTGCACTTCCTGCAAGCATATTTTCCCTTCAGCTCTATGTAATCTTGAAGCCTTTTGAAGTGTTTGTGATACTAGAACAAAAGTACAGAATAATAATTTTATTTTAACCCTGTTTTCCACACCTGTAGAGGTAGACAGAATTAATATGATTGGTATCACCTATTTTAAGTACCTGGGAGTTTGATGTCTTTTTCTGAGTTAGATTTCCTCCAGAATTAATAATACTAAAGATGCTTCACCTCACCTTTCTTAAATTTTTAGCTTAGAATAGGATGAGCTGCATCTAAAATTGCCAGTCCCTCTCCAATGACTATTAAGAAACCTTAAAAACTAGATATCTGAGCCTAAAGGGCTTATAACTGAATGAAAGTGAGCACACTGCCTGACTCAAAGTTGCTGAACCTCGTAGCATAATCAATAACTTAATTCAGGAAAGAATATCAAGGCCCCCACTGAAAACATATACCACACACTCCAAACTGTGTTCTTATGACGTATATGGATATAGTTTTTGAAACCTGTGATTTATAAGGCATTTTCAAAGACCTGCTTTAAAATCATAAAGCATACTCTTTTTGCATCTGAATCATTTATTCAACTCAGCTATCAGTGGCTTTAAATTATAATTTAACCAAAAAGAGGATTTTGGGTAGAGTTGCAAAGGTTCCTATATGCAGATATTTTGTTTTCAGGAAAGGGAAATGGCTTAAGAACATTCCATCTTTTATTCTTGAGAGCTATTGGGGAATGACTTGCTACTATGGACATGATTTAAAGGCTGACCAGTTCGAAGTGTAGGTTTCCAAAATAACTGAGTGTGTTTATCCTTCTTCGCTGTGGACTCCTTTACTGTAGGAAGCTGTTGTATAGGGAAATAATTAATCCTTTTTTAAGGGAAAAGATAACTTTCCAAGACACACCTTGTGATCGTCTGTAAGGATTTTTTCAATACTAAGTTTGAGAGCTAACAGTCAAATACTCCACTTCTGTTTGTAGTTTTAACAGGCATTACTGCATCTTTGGTATGATTTATCCAGAAAAGTGCAATGGACTTAATGCAATTCTCTGGATAAAGAACAGGGAAAAGTTGCCTAATTCATTTTTTTTGTTTAGCAGTGAAGAAGTTCATCATGATTTATATTCTTGGCAGGATGAATGTTAATAACTTGAACAGAGCAGATGCTGGGAGACCCAACAAAATAATTTATCCAGTAGCTCATCTGCAGGAGGGGGAAAGGAAAACAAAACTCACCTAAAAAGATCCTGTGTTAAGGCAGAAACATTTATCTCTCAGATAAAAACTTTCAGATGTTTAATAGATCAAATGGCTAGGACTTGACTATGAAATCAATACAAAGATGAAATTATACATTAGATTAAGTGTGTGCTCTGGTTCCTACAGATGAAGCTAGAAACTATATAAAAACATTCATCTCCTTATTATGAGGTCTGATTCTTCTTTCATTAGCACTACTTTTATAATATTGAAGCACCCCTGGCTTATATGAATTAATTTTGGATTGATGTAGATGATAAGAATCACAGTGACAGAATCATGGATAACAAGGATAGGTGTTTCAATTATATCCCCACTTTGTAACATGAGATTAATGCACAGTTCATATTAGCTAAAGAGGCAAAGAATAAAGATGAGGACTTCTAAGGTGCACTTACTGTTGAAGTGCATGTTGGCATATTGTCGTTATCTGATATCCTTGTGAAAAAAGTGATACTTGAATAAGTTGCTGGTAACAGGAGTGAAAAACGTCTAATATAGAAAAGGCACAAAAAAGGTGCAGATCATGCTTTTGCTTTTCCTTCCACATATTCTTAAGTGAGAAATTGGAGAGGTAGAAAGGAAATAAAGGCAATGTAATGCTGTCTATACCTAATAAAGACTTTCAAGGTCATTTCTGTCGTAGCCTCACTTAATATAAATCTTTGCTTTAGTAATGCTGGGCTGATTTAGATCAACAGAAATTCTGGCCCACTGTCTCACAAGACATTTCCAATCATTGAAGATTGATCTTACACTAACAGATCTTATTAAAATGGAACATTATTGCCTTTTAATCAGGAAGGATGCCAGTGTACCTTATTTGGACATAACAGAATAGTTTAAAGTGATTTCTGTAAAGTAATGGCGTGTCTCTTATTAAAGCCCACTACAACAGGGGAATATAATTGCTGCATGTCTTATAAGATATTTTTAAGAAGCCAGTCAATTCCTTCACAAAAGAAGGCAGTTTAAAGAATGAGGTCTTCAATCTATAATGTTTGCTTCTGGTCAAAATACTGTTGAAATATGTTGAAACATTACTTTCATAGAAAAAGCTCTCAGTGTTGTTCTTGAACAAGTCCTAATGCAGAGTATGCACACAGAGTAGGTAGCCTGAGTTTCTTATTACTCATTCCATACAGACTGTATTTTTACAGTGTTTTGAAAAAAATGAGGCACTTACTTTCAATACGCTTCATTGGGGTTTTGGGGGTTTTGTTATTAGATTTTGCTTTACTACTGATTAAAAATTCACATTTGGCACCAATGTATTTCAGTTCCATGAATTTAACTATTTTCAGCCTCCGTTATAGACAATCCCAGCTTTAAGAAGAAAATAAGGCTGACAGACATCCCTGTGCTGAAACTGCTGATGGCATGGAATTTCTCTATTTAAAACAAATAAGCAAACAAAAATCACTCCAAGACATTATCTTGTTTTCTCAGCTGAAGTACGCCCCACACAGTCAGGGTCTCCATAAGTTTGTGTTGGTGGACCTGTTAAAGCACACTGCTGTTTCCTCACTACCAGTGTCCCCAAGTCTCCTTTCCAGGAGACTGCTGCTTAGTTTTCAAATTCAGAGGAATTCCTGGCTCAACGGATAGACAAATGTGAGATGGATTCCCAGTGATTAACTATGTTTTGTTTAATGAGGACTAAGAAAAGAGTCTCTACTTGTTCTTGTTGACGTTCTGTAAACATTCAGAATCCTAACTCTTCTTGACAGGGCTGGATGGAGACAGGTTGAAAGTGGCTTTGATGTGAAAGATGGCCAGTTCTCTCCCAGATGTTCAGAGTACAAATAATTGACAATCCTTTATAACTTACCTAAGTGAAGTCTCTGGCACATTTATTTTCTTTTCTTCATAGTCTTGATTAAAAATTCCTCCCTGCTTACAGGCAAGGAGAAACTGGATATTAAATTTTTTTTTGGGGGGGGGGGGAATTATTAATTTTTTCTGTTTTACTTTCTGTCTTGAAGTTTAGGAGAAGATTTTTACGACATTCAAAAGGTAATTTCTAATGGGTATTTCTGAATACGAAATTTGCATGAGGCTTTATGTATTTGTATAACTTTAATAATTGCTGTCTATTAGCAATTTGAATTGCTCTGGGCAGAACTATACAACCCAGGTAAATAAGGAAGAAGAGAAGAATGGAAAACTATTAAAGAAAATGTAGAGAAAAGCTAAAAGAAAATATTTGTATTATATAACAGAGATAACTGCAGAATATGTATTTTTAGTAAGCTCTCTGCTTAGCTGTTATTGACTATAAGGTTTGTATCTACATTTAAACAGCTTGCATGCATCTGAAATAAAACTTGAATGATTGCAGGTAATTCAAATTTTACATGGGAACTGGGAAAACAGCATGGTGGATGACATGAGTTGGAAACATCTCTGACAAAATGTTTCAGCTGTCAAACAGGTCAGATCAAAGGGTAGACTAAATGAACAAGTCACTGAAGGTGGGAGTTGTCGACTTTCAGGCCTTTTACCTCTGGTAGCATCCTCCATCTCCACTGGTGCAATGATAGACTAGAGTTTGCCTGGCTATTTTGGGCATCTCCTCTTAGGATCTGAGGAAATTCCCAGCAAGCGTTTGCCAAACGCACTTCTCATGGTTGTAAATTACATAGGGATTGTGGAAATTTTTCTGTTGGAGATTTTCCTGCAAGAAGCCGGCATTCTTCAGTATCTTTCCAAGCATGATCCTGCATTGTTTTTAGGGGTGTGAATTTAATAATGTTTCAATATCTCATCTAGTTTCGTATTTCCTATGGTTTTTCCGACTAACTTCTAGTGCTAGCCAAACTCCAGAGAGAATGTGGGTCCTCTGAATTTTCTGACTGTGCCTAGGGCTGAATCTTACTCTCTGTATGTTGAACAGCTATTCTTTCATTCATAAATCACTGTTCTGTCATATTTGCCTGCTGTGAGATGTTCAATGCATATCATCATTTACATTAAACCATTTACTTTGAGAGAATGTGTTATATTGCTTTATGAATTATGTTGTCTGACATGTAAGATTATGTTATGAATTGGCAGTTAGAATATTAGAACAGTGGGACTTTTTATAGCTTATGGTCATGATCCAAGACGTAACTCATGCCTCTTCTTAATAGACTTAACTGGTCAAAAGAGAAGCAGATATGAGAATGCAACATTTTTATTACTGATCTAAAACTAAGAATCCTTGTTAAGGAAAAAAACCCTTTTGTGGTTTGTTTAAATCTGCAGCCTGCTCACATCTGGAGAAGGGGTATTGTATTTTTCATCTGCAGCTCTGTTTTGTAAGTCCTTTTTCACTAAATTTGCAATTTGCAGTCCACCCGAAGAGGCTGTAAGTGCACAAGTGTGATGGCTTTTCCATGTCTGAGCCAGGAAGGCTTGTTTCCTGAAGGCTCGACAGTGATGTAGAGTAGAACTGGGGAAATTGTTTAGGAGAAGATGGAGTCGAAGTTGGTATAATTCGATGAGTAGCTTCTAACAACAGCAGAGTAGTCACTATTCCTTGTCCTTGTTCCTGTTATCTGGGGATTCAGGTTCACATTAAAAAAAAAGGATAAACTAGGTTCATCAGAGAACCCGTCAGAGCAGTGAATAATTTATTCTACCAAAAGAGCTGTGTTACTCATGAGGAAAAAAGTTAGGTGCTAGAATTGCTGAAGGTTGACCTGCCTGTGTATCTTTAATATTTTGTCATAATGTTTATCTAGGAATGTTCTTAATTTATATGCTTTCTGACTGCATGAAGTCTCTATAGGTAGTAGCAATTCTTAACAGTTCTTCATAGCTATTTAACATTAGTGAAGTATCTTTTGCATATCAACAGAAGTTTATTGTTCATTCTACAAATAGTTCACCAGTGCATCTCCTTACTCCTGCTGACTGCAGTTTGTTGGCATGCCTGGTGTAATGATCAGCAATGCCATCTATGCTCTAGTTTGAAAAGTAATCACATATCCTGACCTTGCCACACATCTGCATAGACAATGTGAAAAAGTCCTGCAGGGCATAAAATTATTGCCCTATACAAATATGAGATATGCTAAAAGCCTGAATACATTGATTCATACTAAATGGCTTCTCTATTGAGCAAAGTCTTCAAGTTTTTAATAACACACATAATAACTGTAGTTGCAATTCAAATGCACTTGATTGGAACCATAATAGACCTTTCTTGTTATGTTTGCTTTGCTTCCCTGGGGCTTGTTGTCTTTAAAGTGCAAAATGACCATCAAACATGTAATTAGATATGTAGTAGTCAGGAGGGTGTCCTCCTTTGCTCCATTTTCTGGAATTTGGTGTAATTTTTTCTGTGGTAATAAATGCAATATGCTCTAGAGATGTAAGTCATTCTCTTGATTTTTTCCCTTTTCATCCCATTTTTCATTCTTTGTTCTCCTTCTTGGGTTAAAACAGCTTTTCTATTTGAAAGTATACTATTGTTCAACTGATTATTTTCAGTGTATGGAGAACTACGTCTGAGCTTGCAAAGAAGGTGGAAAAACAACTCAGCAATCCAGTCACATTAATTAGGAAACTAGACCCCTTCCTTTCTGTTGCACATCTAGGAAAAGTTTAACATACCAAACATGCAGCACGGACTCAGAAAAAGTATGAAAATAATAGGAGAAAATTCCAGAGTAAAGTTTTTTAGCATTGTAGCTCTCAAAATGGTTCAGTCCTTAATTATTTCATTGTTAGTATTCAAATACAGTCTTTTAAGGCTGTAGGCTTAAGACACATGTTCACATTTCAGCAAGCTAGAAATAGGTCTCAGTTCCACTACATTCCAGTCCTTTTTGTAAACCCAGCAGATGAATAGACTAAATAAATAAAAAGGATGGGGGTTAGTGGTAATCTCATCCATCAGCTGAATTGTTCTTGATGTTCTCTTGGCATCTTGACAGAAAAAAAAAGACACCAAAACCAAAGAGTTTTTTCCCAAGAAACCATCTGCTCCAATCACCACAGAACTGTGCAAGCAGTGTGTTTTACATCTAAATGCCTAAGGGGAGCTTTTTGCCTTTATTTCAAGCCAACATACAAGCCAAATGAGTGATCAACAGATTGATACCTGCAGCTTCTGGAGCAATGACGTGGCTGGTGGGTTATACAGCTGATCAGTGAGGAACTGTGGGAGGTACAAAAGAGGTTTTGAGTGATTATGGTAGTAGTGAAACTGCTCAGAATGTATGACAAATAAACCATGAATGCTGAAACAGAAAAGCATAACTATACCTTTACTGAGAGAGGCTGCCTCAATGACTATCTGCACATCATCAGCAGAACCATAAAGTTGCTGATTTTGCAGGCATTTCTTCCTCAGCTTGATAAGTTAATATATATTGTTTAACATGATAATGTAGCAAGCTGTTGTTTTGTGGTTTGAAAGCCAGCTGCATTTGATTGATGCCAGGAATGGAAGTATTTATAAAATGACACTGAATTAGAAGTAGTCAGTTTATAGGTCTGGGGAAATGAATCTTTTATGAAGAATAAAACTTTATGATGAAAGAGAAATGCTGAGGAAGTGTGCATCTTGAATTAAACTCTTTTGGACCGGATGTATGCTGTAAAGATTCTTAAAATAAAAAAACCTGTCTCGTTATATTTTTAGGAAAGGGATGTTTCTAAGCATTCTCTTTTGTGGTGGCCCAATCCCAAGTGTATGGTCATGTGTATTCTCTTACATGTGAAGAGGGAAGTACAATAGCTATATTTCCAGGCAAGAACTTTCCATGTACTTCCTATCTTCAACTGAGATAGAAAGTTCTTCCCCAGAAATACATAGCCATTGGACTTCCCCAAAAAGTCCCTGTAATATATTTCTGCTTCTGATTTAAAGCTGTTGTGATTTTTGAGGCATCAGGCACAAATATGAGCCCATTCTAGCTTTTTGTATGTGTGAGGATTTTTGTTTTCTTTGTCTTAATGTCATAGAATATAAAGTAGGTACCACTGTGCTTTGAAATGTATGGGCAGCCTTGAACTCCGGTTAGTGTTTAGTTTGCCAACCTGCTTGTGAAGCACAAGAGCATAAAAGGTATGTTTCTGAGAATAAGGCATTCTCACCATGGCTGCAGAAGCCTAGCATCAACTTTCAAATCAGCGCAAGGGCTTCCTTTCAGCCACATTATTGAGCAGTTCCTCTGGTTACTGTACTGATGTGGACATGTTTAATGTGGTGTAGTTTTCTGTATTGATGTTTGTGAACAGGTACAACCTTAGATTGTACAAGGGCATAATGACATCTAAAGACAACCCCAAATTTTAGCTGCATTTTTACACCTGTTATATCAACTTGTGAGACTATAACAACTTTTACTTAATCGTAAATGTCACTTTGATGGTAGTTAGAAACTAGTATCTCAAAACTTTTGACAGAAGTAACGTTAGAGAAAAATGGATCTAATTCTCTACAGCTTTCCTCATGGAGCTAGCATCTCTGTGCAAAATGAATGTAAAATTCTGCTCTTCTGAGTTGTTGGAATTTCTTATCAGCATTCACCAAGGGAATGATTTTGCAGAACAAGATAATGTCCAGTGAGTTGAAAGGTTAAAGAACTGCAGCTGGCAAATCATAATCAGATTCAGCCATTGTATTAAGCCAGTTTTATGACAGAATAGAGATTTGGGGGTTTACATCTTAAAATCTACATGTACTTTCCAGTCTTATCATAAGTATTTCAGTAGAACTGTCAAAGGACAACTGTATACATAGTATTTCTACTTCAGTATATATTTTAATCTGTTTCTAAATCTCTGCTAACATAACTCCTCTAGTGGATTAATGATGGTAGTAACCATATATTCATTTAAAATATAGTCCAATGTACTCAAGTATAGCATCTTATTCAGTTGCATTTGGCAAGAAAGAGTTGCATACCAAAACCCATTTATTCTCACTTATACTAGGGCAGTATTTAAGATCCTTTGAAGATTTGCCTTCATTCTTGTTTATTTCACTGAATCACTTGATTAGATCTTTGTGAAACACATTTCCTAATATGAACACAAATAATCTTCTCAAAATGTATTAAATATGTAAAAAGTACTACAGTGTGTTGTACTTCTGAAAAAAAGAGTGAATTTTCATTCTTAAAAATAGAAAGCCCCTTTTTTTTCTTTTGAAGAAGTCTCAAAAAAAGTAGGTGAAAATACCAGGGTTAGGATCATCTTGTAGTATTGGAAAACATGGCATGGTATGCAGTGGTAAGCTCCTTTTTGAGTTGTCTGACCTTTAATCATTGGTGAATAAAACCAACATGCTGTCAGATCTCTGTTATTTTTCTCAAGGGTGTAACACTGCCTGAAGTAGCAATGAAACAAAACCTTTGAGAGCTTATATTCAAGGTCACTACAGCAAGAGGCAAGACTTTGGGAAATACAACAAAAAGAAAAAAAAGAAGAAATGTATCTAAACAAGCTAGCTGTGCTTGTTGAACAGTGAACCAGACGCTTGTTATAACAGCCTGTAAATGAAGCTAGGTTTGTTTTTACTTTTACTACAATATTTCATTTTTATTTGATATTTTAGTGATGTGTACTTCAAGATCTTCAAAAAGAATATATAAATTCACTGGTTATCATTGGACATGAATGACACATATTTCTGTTCTGCAGCCACTTCTAGTGTAATGTCCCAGGCCTTGTCTGTAGCAAAGGTTTTAATCACTTGCAATTATTTTGCCACAAAAGGCTCTGTGGATACTGAGAACAGAAGATATGATCTTACAGACCTGTTAAGGAATGCAAATCTTGTATTTGAAATGTTTTTCATCATGGCATTTTACAATACTACTTGCCCACTGAAGATCTATGGGGGAAAAGAGTGGGTTAACCACCACAGAAGAATTAATCTCCAACAAAGAATTACAACTAATTTTGACATTGTGGTTCACACATTAGATAACATGGTTTCAGTACAAAGTTATTTAAATGTAAATTGTATATTTGCGATGCAAGTTGATGGGATTTGATGAATTGTTTCAGTTGGGATTTTTAGGCTAAAGAATGGACACTTTCCTAGATTCCTTATTTGTATAACGTTTTCTAATACCTTTTGTATTAATTTGTTACTCTATTTTGATTCACCATTGAAAGTGGCTTGTTGATTTGATCATGACTTTTTTCTTAGTAGGTAGGATTTTACTCTTTCTTTAGCTCAGTATTACAAGAAATATTTTCATTTTCTTCTGATGACATATTACTTTTAGGGTTTTTGGTTTCTTTTTTCTTTTTTTATTGTTGTTAGGGGGTTTTGTTTGTTTGTTTATTTTGTTTATTTGCTTGTTTTATAATGCTTTCATTTAAACATACAAATGAACTGATTAAGAAATTGCAATGGTCTAGGTATGATTATCTCACAGGTCAACCCAGGTGTCTACTTATTTTCTTTGTTTCTCAATGTACTGTAGAAAGCAAATAAAAGTGTGACGTGACAGATTCATGTAGATTATGTGAACCTCTAGCATGCCTGCCTAAGAGAGAGGAAAAGACTTGATCCTTTGTTCTACTACTTGCAGAACTATATGTTCCACTAGCTAAATAGAGAATTGCCAGCATCTGCATTAACTGTCATATAGAAGAGTGGGGTTTTCCCCTTAAATAATTTAGGAATCTGCGTTCGTTATCAAATACCTTACTGCACTCTATAGCAGAAGTGTGTGCTACAGGATTTTCATGTTAAGAAAACCTTTCATCACTTGAAGGTTAGCCTAGCAATAGAGGTGTTTCGGGTTTTTTTTTGTATTGAGGCTGACATAATAAGCCCATAAGTTTCCACAATTGAAATTAGAATAATGTAGGCTTTAATCATTAGAAAATTTCTTACTGACAGAAATTATAATGTCCCACCAATTCTGCAGCTGTGCAAGACTTCAAAATGAAAATAGAGACATTTCTCTCCTTTCAGCAGTCATCTTGACCATATGTATCCTGAAGACTTTCAACCTGTAGAATTTAAAGAGAAAAAAATATAATTAATTTAGTGAAATGTGATTAATAAGCATGACTATAAAGCAAACAAATACGGGGAACTTATGTTAGAGTCATATGTCAGCTGCAAACCAGAAACACTGGTCTTTTGTTAGCTCACTAGAAGGCAGAGTAACACAGATACAAGTACCAACTATCAGGTGAAACTACTTTGTTGTCTGGATGAGATAATGATGTATTGCATCCATCTGGTTCTCACATGTGAAGGCAGCATAATTTTACAATTTTTGGCTAACTCCAATCTGTTATCTGTCCATCTTTCCCTTAGGAACGACTGTGATGCGTATAACAGCAGTTGATGGTGATGATGCTAACACAGACAATGCTCTTATCCGGTATGACATCCTCAAACAGACACCTGACAAACCGTCTCCAAATATGTTCTTTATTGACCCAGAAAAGGGAGATATTGTTACAGTGGTATCATCTGCACTGTTGGATCGTGAGGTAGGTGAACATTTCCTTATAGTCAGTGTGATATTTTAATGTTTGCGCCTGTAATCTGTGATGTGAAAAGAAGTATAGAGCATTGTGGGGGTGGGGGTTCAAATGCTCAACTTTGAGGAGTCTTAAGAGTTTTGTAAAAAAATTTGTAAGAAGTTGTATGCTTAGATCAAGATTTATGAGTTCAGGAGCTCATAATTCCTGGGTGAGACATAGTGTTGGATGACAAGAGCGAAGATCTCACAAATAAGTGGAATTCAACTTAGAGTTACCAACTGAGTGCTTGGAAGGAGGAAAAAATCCCCAAACCTGATTGTGCATATAGCTTGCTATGAGGTTGTTAGAGTTTGGTGGCTTAAATCCTTTTCTAGAATTTCATCGAATGGGTTTAATGGATTGACTAACTTGGTACCCCATAGGCAATAAATAAATAAATAAAGAAAAGAAAACACAAAAAAGTATACAAAATAGTAAAGGAACAGATAGTCTGCATGTGTTTTTAAGGTGAATAATCATAGTGCCATAATATATGTTTATTATATAGTATAAATTGATAGCAAAGAAGACTTAGGTATGATCACTCCATGTTCAGAGGACAACAAAGTAATGCAAATCTGTTTAGACAAAGGTCTACTCATCAGAGTATTTGAAGTCTAGGCACTAATACAGTGATGACCCTACAGAGTTACCCTATGAATCACCATTCCCTTCCATTATGGAGCCCTGTGTGTTCTTAGTTTGCTGGAGATGACCAGGTTCTTTTCTTGCAGGCTGTTTGAGGTGTATGCTAATTTACTGAACTTGTCTTCTAAGTTGATTAGATTCACGACTGTCCGATGTTCTCAATATTCAGCACATTGTGTGCGATTTTAACCAGATGAAAATGATGCCCATATCATTTTCCATTTTAGATGAGTTTTTTTTCTGCAGGCTTTTGCAACAACAGAAATTTAATGGGTAAACCAGACACATATTCCAGGTACATAGTGTAGTAAAACAAAGGTCTAGGCCTGTAGATCTGTCTCTTAAGTTTAAAGAGATTCGAATTCTTGTGTGGCTGTCCACAGATTCAGGCCCAAGTTAAGATTTATGTAATCATTACCTTTTTGCCTGAAGTCTCCCTTCTAAATTCATTGTTTCAGTTCAAAAGCTTTATACTGTTTTCTGAAGTCAGTTTTGGGTATTTTTTATTCCTAATAGATAACCATTCCCCAGGTTAAACCAATTTACTCAAAATTAGAAAATCAATGGAAGGGAATGAACATGCCTGCTTTTCCTAGTATCTTTCAAAGGTCACTGGTAATTCATGAAATAATGATGCTGTCTCCATACAAGAAGCCTGGCCTCAATTGAACAGGTAGTACATCTGGCTAGTATATCCTGAAAACAAGATGTGAATTCCTCATGATTTTTAGTAATAGCTGATTCGATACCTTCATGGCAAGCTGCAGTCTTGTTGAATCTGCAAAGTAATTTTTGTTGTTCTTGCAAATGTTTTATATTTTATGAGCCAAAATGTAGGGCTGTGTAAAAAAATAACACTAAAAATGAGCATTATCTGCAGTTTAAGTCCAATCTAATATTGTCTTGTTGGGTAAGAGGCTTGGGAAGACGTTTTCTATTTCTTTACAAGATGCTTTGTCTTGTGCTCTCAGTCATCTTTGTGGGTTCAGCCTCTTTCCCCCCTTTCTGTGTACATACGTTTTGTGTAGAAATTGGTAGTCGTGCCTCCTTTTTTAGATCTGTGGAGTTAGGCATCCATGGTCAGAGATATTTATCTTCTACTTTAAAGCTTAATAGCAGCTTTTAGGAACAAGCCGCCTCGCGGTCTTAACCTGAACAATTCTGGGTACCAGCATGATCTTGATATGACATAAATAACCCTTATGTATTTCCATGTAGCTCATGAAATTGAATGTTTGTAACAGAATTGTCTGCCTCCAGTGGATAAAGACAGGAGTAACACTTGGAGGAGGAAACCTCTGTTTAGCTACTGCTTAGGGAATAAAGTATTTGCATATCACCAGGCTTGAAGGTGATGCTGGAAAAGTGGTAGGCAGGAGAGATTACTATTTGCCACTCTTTTGTGGGAGCATCAGCTGATATTATTGTTATTATATGTTCTGTGGTGAACCTTTGTAGATCTAAAGTGCTTTGGCTATTTATCACAATCTTCTAAGAAGTGCATTGTAGAAACATGGGACAAAGAAATGATCTTTCCCCTAAGAGCATTGCTAGTAGGTACATAATATTAGAGACCAGAAAGGGTAAACAGAGGCATAGAATGGTGGCTGGAAAAAGACTGAGTGTAATAGTATTTGTGAACAGGAGGCAGCAATGCTTTTACTTACCTCAGGTCTTACCCTTCTCTCGTAGCATCTCAGTAGACAATGTATTGTAGTAGACACACATAGGGAACAGTGAAATTTGTATGTAGTCCATTGCTTGGAAAAGAGAATAGATGTTAAACAACTCAGCTGATCCTTTTTGATGACTGGGATTTGATAGCTCTGTTTGCTAATAACTGGGTATAGATCATGAAGGCACACTCAGGTTATTTATCTGAGGAGGAGGAAGAGGGAAAAGTGCATTTCTGCTGGGGAATTACACAGCTGAACAGACTGAAAAAATGAGTCCTGGTGAATTTGGTTATTCATGAGAAGCAGCTTCCAGATTTTACTTAAACTTCAAATTGGGTGAATTGCCTGTGATTTTTCTGGTTTTGTTAACTCTATTTATTTTCTATTTGAGTCTAATAAGTGAGTAACAGTCAAAAATTATTAGCTGTTCCTTGTAGATGTACTGTTTAAAACTGCATTAGCCCTTATCACCAAGTAAGAAGCTAAATTAAAGTAAAAACTTCTCTAGGATGCACATGGAAAAGAGAGAAAATTATTTCTCATTTATCATATGTATATTCTGTGCGCCATAGGTTGATATGAACTCTGGGTTTCTTTTAAGCATGTTAAAACATTGATTACTCATATTTTCCACTTCTTTTAATAAGTTTTGATACTGCTTGGATCTTTAAGCTTTTGTGAGATGAATTTAAGCATCATTTATTTCCTATTTGTGCATCAGAGGGAGCAGGAGACCAAGGGTATTGCCTAGGGGGAGATACTGATATGTGGAGATACAAAGCATCTGGCAGGTTTTGCACATACAGTGTATAGTCCTTATGTTTTCATGCTTCAGCATTTTCAGGGAGTTTGCTATATCATAGCCTCAGAAATTCTTGTTTCAGTACAAAGAATCAAAACACAGGTATTTACCCTAAAGAAAAATAACATTTGGTTGTCTAGGGAGCTCAAGGAGCCCAACTGAATAAATGTGTGAAATTTTAGCATGTTTAAGTAAACATCTAGGTTAATTATTTTAAGGAGATGAAATCAAATCAAACTTGTTTTGTTTTGTTTTATTTTTTTCCTGGTAATACTTCAGAATGAAAAGTAAATTCTTAGTAGACACTTTTAAAATAAAATAGAATTAAAAAAAAAAATAAATTTTTTTTCTAGTGAACATCAACTGCTCACCTGTTTTAGTCACACTGGATTAGCTCAAAATTAAGACAAGTTTGTTAAATTCCTACAACCTTTCAAAATGTCTTTTTCCATGACTGACATTTCTTGGGTCTTTTGCTAAATTGAGGGTATGGAGATGAGAATGCTCCTTGTGCGTTAGGTGGCCTCTCCTTCAAAGGCTGTTCCAAAGCTCTTTTCTGCATAAAGTAACAGAAGGAATGCATAATGGGAAAGGCACCGCTCTCTCTTTAGGGCTGTTTTCTTGCACTATCTAGAAATAAAAAGGTCATCTTAAGTCTTTTAAGTTGCCTGTCTGCTTTCAGATACCCAAATTAACAATTTTTTTTTTTTATGTTTTTAGTAATTGAATGGGTGTTTGGTTTATCATGGATGGGTGCCAGTGTCTGTTTTGGAGCTGTTTCCGTAATATAGTATCACCTACAAAAGCATGAAGCAAAAAAAGCAATTCTCTCCAGTATGCAGAAAAAGTGTATGTGGGAATCCCACAGATTGCATCCAGGAGGCTGCTGGGTGCTTTTGATTTCTATTAACATCTGCTGAGGGAAGCTGAGTGCTCCATGCCTCCAAGGAAATATTTAGCACTGTGCAGGATTTATATTTATATACCAGCATATTTTTATTTACAAATTTTTCACATTCAGATTTGTTTCCTAAAGTGCATGATCCTTGTGGTTTAAAGCAAAACTGATAATTTCAAAGAGCATTCATTTTCAGAAGGAAAGGTAAGGACATGTTTTTAAAGATTAATGTGGGTTGTTTTTTTTTACTTGTGGGAGTTAGGCATCCTTGAATGTGTCAACAATAAAGATTGAAGAGTGTTAGGGGCAAATTATACCTCCAGATATCCATTGGAGAATACATTTTGATTCATAAGTTCAGAGAAGGATGCCCTCCATCAAAGTGTATGGACTAAATGACCCAAAATAGAGAACAATTGGGGGATGGGGGTTGGTGATAAAAAAGGAGAATCAAAAAAGAAGAAAGAAACATTGAGGAAATGTCCTGAATTCTGCATTTCAGGGATGAAGTGTCCACTTCAAAGTGACACTTCTCTGCAGTGAAAGGAAAATAATGTTCTTCATGAGCATAGGAGGCGATAACACTTGTTCTCTTGTATAATCAACTCTTAAGTTTCCTTTATGGGTTGGTAATCGGTTTTTCTGCTTACCTGCAATGCTATTTTGTCTCTGTTAGACCGCTCTGCTCTGCAGG
The DNA here is from genome assembly GCF_028554395.1 of Pezoporus wallicus. Lineage (NCBI taxonomy): Eukaryota > Metazoa > Chordata > Aves > Psittaciformes > Psittacidae > Pezoporus > Pezoporus wallicus. The sequence continues at coordinate 1,557,993 of NW_026636866.1, read as the reverse complement.
AAATCAGCTGTAAGATATTATAAATTTTATCTGACTAAAGTAATAGAAGAAGGGTGCCACCACAGTTGCTTAAGTGAAATATTTATTTCTCGCAGTTTGAGGAGTAATATGCTTTTGCTTTGTATAGGAATGTCTGCGCTTAATTTGCATTGAAGTTAGCAAATAGTTTGAGATATCTCCTACATGCTGGACTATATGGTGTCACGTATGTCTTTAAACACCTCAACAAAACTAATTCAAGTATTCTGAGAAATCCTGGGCTGGATTCAGTCAAATTGAATGTGTTCTCCAATGAGACGGACTCTCAGTGTGCCTGTGAGTGTCACGCCGCCATTTCAGTCAGCAAGTGTTATATTCTGTGACCAATTGAACAAATCTTGGTGCATCAACCGACCATTATTTGAACCATATATCCTTTTGCTTCTCTTTGTTACTTAGAAACATGGAGCTGAAAGCCTTATGCCGTAAACAGCAAGAAACATGGTGTTACATTAGCCCATCCTGCTCATGTTTGTTGACCACTTGTAATAATGTAATAGCTGGTTGAGCCTCCTGCTTAAATGGATGGCTCTAGACTTCAAACAACAACTGCAACTAAAAGCAGTGTATAACAACTAGCAAATACCCATTTGTGTCTGTACAATGATGAATGACTGTATGGTGCCTAGCAATTTTTCAAGTCAACAGCAACCCACTGATACTTATTCACCAACACATTGCTCGCATGAAGTGAATGCTTGCCAAAATGTTCTTTAAGGTATGCAGCCCGGTCTGCTGTGATAAGTAAATCACAGTGGTTTTGTTGATAGGACTTAAGTTCTCTGAAGGGGTAGCAGAAGAAAATAGAAAAAGCTTGTCCACTTCTGCAGATGGACAGTACTCTCTTTATCCATACTTTCCATTTTGGAGATAGGTGTCTTAAGCAGTGAATGTACTTATTACTTACTCAATTTAAATGCAAATGCTGAACCAACAGTACACTCTCATTTTTAATGAAAAGATATTAATCTTTTCAGAAAATGCATTCTACATTTGATCTTCATATTAACCTCTAAAATATTCGTATTTACAGTGATTGTGTGGAAAAGTATACCTTGGAGCACATCAGCTCTGACTGAGAATAATTGTATCATTTTGTCTTGTCTTCTCTGACAGAATTCCCACTTGCACACCTTTAACTTGTTTTGCAATGCACTAAATTCCATAGCTGGACCTCAATTTTTATGGTTTGGGGATTTTTAGTGACAGATACGATGATATCTCATATTTCTTTTCTGCTTAAAATACAAGATAAATAAAGCGTTCATCCCTTTCCCTGGATTAATGCATTACTCGTACTATGGTTTCTGGTGCCTGCAAATGTGAGGAGCAGTGGGTCTTCAGAGGAAAATTCATGGGTCTTTGGTCTCTTTTCAGAGATGATTCCATAGACCATTATGTCTCAAATATTAGAAAAGAATAAAAATGAGAAGAAAGTTTCCAGTTATAACGCTTGCTAGTTTATGAACAAATGGACAGAGAGGTGGAATGTGTTTGTTAGTGAGATGTGAACTCTTACTTAAAATTAAGTTCATGACAAACTTTCCAGCATTTGGGCTTAAATGTCTGCAGTGAGAAAGAATCTTATTTTAATAGATGTACCAGTAGTTCTTAGTTTGATTCCTGTTATGTTTTTGATGAGAAAGCTCACTAATCCATTCTTAAATCTTGAAAGAGGCTGTGCAAAAAAGGTAAATAAATGTAAAAATGCTATGTCAAATATCAGTAGTATCGTTCAGGTTAGGAATAATGAAGATTCCCAGTGCCAGAACATTAGGAAAAAATGTTCATTTAACAAAAAAATAAAAAAAGCCTGATCTGCATAAAGCTGTAGTGGCAGAATTTCTGCAAATCTTTCATTATATTGTTATTATCTGTATCTACTTTCATTTAATTCGTGTAGCTTGATAGTCAGATTTTGTTTAAAAAAAAACCAAATTATTTGACAGTAATAAGGAACAGATTTTCTTTCCTATAAAGACCTGTGAGGAACCCTCACAAGCAGCCATTTCAGCATAATGTAGCTGACTCTGGGCAGTGAATATAATATCAAGGTCACAAAGCAGATAAATCACTGGATGGCTTTTCTTCAAAACATTAAGCACAACATGTAAGAATACTACCTCTGGGGAAAAATAAAACCATTGTGTGAGCAAACATGTTTGCTTTCTTTGTAAATGACAGGCTCTCTGGCTTAAGTTTACCTTTCTCACTCTGAACTGTGCATGACTGACTGCCTGTGAGACCCCAGGGACCACTGGAACTCCCTTGCATTCATGCACTGTCTCTGCTGTGCAGGTGGTTGAGGCCTCAGCAGATTTCCCTTTGTAGCCCTAAACTCAGGCCTGTTGACAACTTTGTAGGTAGAATCCCTAGCCATTACTGACTCCGGGTTATCCTCCTGCCAGATCTCCTGGGTAACATCTATGTGTAGCTGTCCTTTTACAATTTCATTGATACAAACTGGGGTAATTGCGATAGGTACACCTAAGCTTTTTAAAATGTAGATTGCAGGTGGAATAACCACTTAACAGGCAGAGGTTTTGCAAGTGCACGTTTCTCTCCTCTCTGTAGATGAACAACATGAAATCCCAACCAAAATATCAAAGGAATCTTTCTACTTGCTTTCTCTGTGTTCCCTCTGATACTGAGGGAAGAGGAAAAAGTGTTTCCAGCTCTTATGAGGATCTTGGAATTATTTATTAGATAAGTTACTGGCTTTTCATTTCTCTAGTATGTTATTCACCATAGTATGAAAAACAGGTGATTCTCAAATATTGATGACTTGTAAAATATATATTCCTATAATAGCTTACTTTCTGAAAAGATCCATATTTTTCAGAAGATGCGAATATGTCTTTTTTTTTTTTTTTTTTTTTAACTTCCAGTTCTCTAGTTGCACTGAGAAATATTTATATTCTCTGTTTCATGTTTTGGGTTAGGAGTTTTGGTAACGCTAACAGGTAGTTTCCTGATCGTGTATATGCCACTCATCCAAACATCTCAAGTTTCTCTGACACTGATGTGCTGCAAAGAGATTTTAAAAACGTCATCTTCAAGACACTTACTTACTAAGATTGACACAAAGAATTATATTAGCTGCCCATGTACTTTCAATAGAGGCTGATAACTGAAAGTTATATCTTTTTTTGCCTAAAGTTTCTCTATAGAAAAACTGAAGAAATATTAGCTCTATTGTTGTTTACATGTTAAAGTCCCAGTGTGACAAGTGATTAACACTTGTACTCATAACAAAAACTTTAAGTGGCAGATTTTTTGGAGAGAGCTGATTAATTACTACATGCTGGTACATATTCTCCTAGTACAATGGGCCTGATGATCACTAAAATTGAGCTACAATGGGAGGTTATAAAAATTAGTCATTCTGCACTGGGGACACACCATTTATTTTTTAGACGTCTAAGGCAATGGTTTTGGCTCAGGAGAGAGAGGATTGTAAGGGTCAAAAGGTGATAAAAATGTGAAAGATTCTCACTGCCCATATTTTTCAATTCTTTCTTAGGGCTAAGGACTATGACTACAAAAGTAGAAGGAAGTCTCCATTGATTAATCCAAATACATCTTTTTCTTTCAAATAGCCCTAGTTTCTAAACAGGTTTTGCTGTTGGGATGAAATTAAATCCTTGCTATAGAAGTAGTAAGGAAGTATGTTTGAAAAAAAATAAACTTTTTCAGTATCAATACTTTCAGAATGCTTAGTACTTGAGAGACTAAAAAGGAAAACATTTGTTTACAAACAGCGTGACTCAGATAGAGTTAGTACTGAAAAGTAAATGGGATTACTTCAAAGTCACTATAGGAAAAATTGCTTATCTCTGAGCTGCAGCTCAGAGTACTTGGAAATCTATGAGTTACTCAGAGATGCTTCAGGAAAGAAAGTTTTGTGCACCTTAGTATCAAAATCAATCACTACTCATTCTTTTCTCGAATACAATAAAGCTTTGGAAACCAAGTGATTCACACTTCTACCTTTAGTCAATAGCAGTATCAAATGCATATTTATATACTTGTGACTGTAGTGAACACCGAACCCTATAATATTGCTGGTAATCCACCCAACATATATGTTGTGTTGGCAAGAGAGAAAATTACTCAGTGCCAGAAGTTAGGATTAGGTCAATTTCTCAAAAGAAACCCCTTAGATTAATGTTTAATAGCAAAAAGGAAAAAAAGAATATAGCTATAAAACTATGGGTTTATATCTATAATCTGGAGTCTGTAGACTCCAGATTCCTTAATTTTGGGTTTGTTTGTTTTTTTTTTTAATTTTCTTAAAATATAAAAAAAGGAATTGTCAAATATATGTGGTTAAGTTTAATGTTCTGCTAACATAATTTGGATTTCCCAGTGCCGTTATTGTGGAATAATTGCTCTAGCATCAATGGGGTGTTACTTTTTATTCCCCAAATCAAAACAAAAATATTGCATGGAGACCTCATAGCAGCCTTTCAGCATCTGAAGGGCGCCTATAAGGATGCTGGGGAGGGACTCTTCATTAGGGACTATAGTGACGGGACAAGGGGCAATGGGTTAAAACTTAAACGGGAAGTTTAGATTGCATATAGGGAGGAAGTTCTTTGCTGTGAGGGTGGTGAGGCACTGGAATGGGTTGCCCAGGGAAGCTGTGAATGCTCCATCCCTGGCGGTATTCAAGGCCAGGCTGGACAGAGCCTTGGGTGACACAGTTTAGTGTGAGGTGTCCCTGCCCATGGCAGGGGGGTTGGAACTTGATGATCTTAAGGTCCTTTCCAACCCCAACTGTTCTATCATTCTGCGAAGTGCCAGTCAGATGACGGATTCATCTTTCTCACTTTTTTTTTTTTTTTCACTTTCTGTTATCTTTCTTGTTTTCTTATGAGTTTCTATCTTTAGAAAGTAGCAAAAATTATTTAAAATATGCTGGTTTGTAGGAGATTTTCTTTTAATACCATTAACGAGAAAAAAAACGCCTAATTGTATCTGTCCTTAGTGCTGGAATATATAATTACAATTATATGAATTAAGATGATGGGGGAGAGAGAGAGAGTTTCAGGTTTTACTGTCAGTGTAATGGCATTCTTTTGGCGTTTGTGAAGCATTAGGTAGCATTTCTCTGTTCAGTTGTGCCAACATCCCATAGTCCTCAGTCTGTACTATTGCTATATAAAATTCTATTCAAGGTTAAAAAAAAAACTCTTAGTCTACAAGAATAATATTAGGTTTTACTTTTCTGTTTATATACTCAGTAACTCAATTAAAAGGCAATCTGAGAAGGCAGAGTGTGAATAATGTTGGTATATTTGAATAAATCATACATTTTAATTCTTAAAACCAATAAACACAGGTGAATGCACAGAAATGTCAGAAGAAACATCCCTTTGAAGAGATCTGGAGATGGATAAATTGTTGAATTAAGCTTGTATAAGCATAAAGAGTCTTTTTACTCAAATTCTCCTCTGCTTCTCTTTTGGACTAGAGAATCCTCTAGTGTTTCATTTGTAACAGTTGTCTGTTTTTTTATTTCTATATATTAAGTAAAGTGTGAAAATTGAAATCTTAATTAAAATATAGCTGGAACATCTAGAGAGGGGCTGGTGACAGCCTTTGAATCCATTTTTAGTTGTAAATGTTGGACATTACATCCATATTATGCGTATAAAAACATTTCAAAAGCTTAAAGTCTAAAGCATAAATGAAGTCATTCAGTCTTCTGGTTGATTAGTGTAGAATAAAAGAAGTTCAATTTATGACAGAAGGGTGAGGTTTTTCTTTATATATGCTATACAGGTTTTGGCTATGGCTATGAAAGTTCCCTAAATGATCTTTTTTTCCTTTCTGGAAGATCACTGAATTCACTGACTGATCAAAATGCTGCTGTTTATGAGTATAATTCAGTTTTGTTGATTGCTTTTTACTGTTTGCTTTTGACATCTTTAACTTGATCTGTCTCGTGTCTTGGATTTTAATTTTTTCTTTTTAAAGGAAACTCAATTTCCTTGAAAGGAAATCCATAAAGCATCATTAGAATAGAATCATAGAATGCTTAGGGTTGGAAAGGACCTTTAGATCATCTAGTTCCAACCCCCTTGCCATGGCCAGGGACACCTCACACTAAACCATCTCACTCAAGGTTTCGTCCAGCCTGGTCTTGAGCACTGCCAGGGATGGAGCATTCACAACCTCCCTGGGCAACCCATTCCAGTACCTCACCACCCTAACAGGAAAGAACTTCCTCCTTATATCCAATCTAAACTTCCCCTGTTTAAGTTTTAACCCGTTACCCCTTGTCCTATCACTGTAGTCTCTAATGAAGAGTCTCTCCCCAGCATCCCTATAGGCCCCCTTCAGATACTGGAAGGCTGCTATGAGGTCTCCACGCAGCCTTCTCTTCTCCAGGCTGAGCAGCCCCAATTTTCTCAACCTATTTTCACGTGGGAGGTGCTCCAGTCCCTTGATCATCCTCGTGGCCCTTCTCTGGACTTGTTCCAGCAGTTCCATGTCCTTTTTATGCTGAGGACACCAGAACTGCACACAATACTCCAAGTGAGGTCTCATGAGAGCAGAATAGAGGGGAAGGATCACCCCCTTCGACCTCCTTCCTTGCCAGAGAAGACTGAGGAAAAGTCATTCAGAACCTCAGCCTTCTCCAAATCCTGTGTAGCCAGTTCTCCCGAGAGCTTCCTGAGGGGGCCTACATTGTCCCTAGTCTGTTTTTTATTCGCTACGGACCTGTAGAATTCCTTCCTGTTATCTTTCACATCCCTAGCCAAGTTTAATTCTAACTGGGCCTTACCTTTCCTATCCTGGTCCCTAGCTTCCCGGACAACATCCCTGTACTCTTCCCAGGCCGCCTGTCCTTGTTTCCACCTTTTATAAGCCTCTTTTTTCAATTGAATTTTCCTCAATATCTCCTTATCCATCCAAGGAGGTCTCTTGGCCCTCCTGCTGCACTTCTCGTTGGGATGCAACACTCCTGAGCTTGTAGCAGGTGATCCTTGAATATCAACAACAGTCTTGGGGCCCCCCCTTCCCTCTAGGGCTATATCCCATGGAACCTTACTAAGCAGGTTCCTGAAGAGGCCAAAGTCTGCTCTCTTGAGGTCCAGGGCAGTGAGCTTGCTGCACGCTCTCCTCGCTGTCCTGAGGATCTCAACTTCGACCATCTAATGATTGCTGCATACAAGGCTGCCCTGGAGCATCAGCTTTCCAATGAGCCCTTCATTCTTCCTCCAGAACAGGTATAGGCTGATTCCTTCAAGACCAAATATATGTATCACTCTTAAAGGAAGATACTGTTCGCTCAGAAAAGTGATTTATAAATGTTTTAAGTTTGAACCATATCATACTACCATCTTCAACTAGATACCTCCATCTAAAATATGAATTCTTCTTTGCAGGTTGATGATACCATGAAGCAGTGTTTATGAATGTTGACTTTGCTTTTTTTGACACCCAACGTATGATGTTTTCAGACTATGTTGCCTAACACTGTTCATTTAATGATTTTTAGAATACTGGTCCACAACCTGCCCTGGATGAGATGTTATTTTCAACATAAAAATTGAGCATCCTTACCATTTTAATTTTTCTTTGTAGCATGTATGTTAGGATGTTGCCTTGCATAAAGTTTGAGAGTGCATTTAGATGGACCAGGCAACGCACACTACAGATGAAATACACAGTAGGGGAGAGTTATGGTCTTTAAAATGCGGGATAATTCCACTGACAATCATGAAGATATTTCAGCTTTAAGGGACTGCAACAGAAGAGAGGGCCCAGAGTCTGGCCTTTGCTTCTGAAGAGGAGGGGAAGCAAATTTTATTCCAAATGTATTTCAATTTAATAAACATCTGTCATGTATATTTAAAACTGCCATTTCAGGATTGTAATTATATCATCTGAAAATAAGTCCTCCTCAAAAGAGATTTGAAGTGACAGGCTGAAGAAAATGAAACATGACGTTGCTCGTTCTCCTTTCGTCCTAGAACTGAAATTTAAATTAATATTCTTCTTCTTGTCAGAAAGTATTTTAATTGGAAATTATTTTTGATTGCAGTTTTCAGAGAGGATGGGATTCTGCCTATTGTGTGTGTGAACAAAAGTTGTTCATTGTCTCCATAATGTTTTACTAAATTTTTACTCAGATATTTTAAATAGTTGACAGATGTAGTGGTAATTGTAAAGAAGAGTAAAAAAATAATAAAAAAAAAAAGCCACCCCGAGATAAACGTAAAGATTTTTATTTTTTGTGTGTGTGTTCCTCAGCACCTTTGCATACAGCCCTGTTGTGTTTGTTGCATTGTGTTTGTTGCTATAGTTACCTGTTTGTTGGGAGAAATGGATTTTTTATATTACCAGTAACTAGACTGTAAAAATTAGACATGCTACTTCAGTTTAAGTCTATCAATCACAATTTTTTTTTTTTATAGCTGAGTTTCCTTTACAATGTTGAAGGAAAGTTGTGGAGCCATGCTCCTAGGGAAGGTACAAGTCTCTCCAGCTCCAGAAGTTCATTCAGACACATCCTGCAGTCCTCTGATGAACTAAAAGATGCCAGATAAATTTTCTTCCATATACTTTCATGTTCAGCTTTCAGACCTTCTGTAATAGGAGTTTCTCCTATTAATGTCTTAATTCTAATATCACAACGGGCAATAATAGTCATGCCATGTCCATCACAAATGGTGGCTTTCTGTGATGAAACACAGTGACCCAGCCTACAAGGGACCAAATGCAGGTGTTTGGCTTAATATTTCATTTCTGAATTATTTCTGGTTTGGCATATTGTTCTTTTGTAATCTAATTCAGTTGTCACCAGACAGTGCATCATATCACAGAATAGTTTTCTCCAAGGCCCCATCCAGCCTGGTCTTGGATGCTTCCAGGGATGGGAGCCACAGTTTTTCTGGGCAACCTGTGCCAGCACCTCAGCACCATCACAGGGAAGAGCTTCTTCCTGATATCTTATATAAATCTACCTTCTTTTAACTCAAAGACATTCCTCCTTGTCCTGTCACTCCATGCTCTTGTAAAAAGTCCCTCCCCAACTTTCCTGTAGGTTCTTTTAAGCACTGGAAGCCTGCTGTAAGGTCCAGAAGGACAGGAATGCTGCTTTAAATAGTGAGTCAGGTAACAGTTAGGTGGAAGATGCACATTAGAGAGGAGAACGGTCTGCACAGAATAGGAATAATATAGGGTTTTATTATCAAAATTGCAGTATTGAAGCAGTAGCTACTTTGACATTTACCTTAGCATTGGCACTTTCCTGCACGCATGAAAATCTTTGCCAGAAAGCATGACTTAAGCAAAAATGTTGCTCTGATTTGTGTTTTCATGCAATGCTATCTCACTCATGAGAAGTGACAGAAATACTGTTGGCTGCATTATGTTTCACTACTCTAACTTCTGTTGTCTTAGGAATTTCTGAATCATATCTATGTGCATTCATTAATGTACCCTTGATAAAATATAAAACTTACAGAAGAGACAAACTGAAAGCAGATCAGCTTCCCTGGGGGATTTTTGTTGTTTAAATGAATCATGAATGATTGATGCTAAGTACTGAACGAGAGTTTTTCAGGGGAATTTGTCAAAAGTGTACTTCTAGTACGTGGAATTCTAGAGATTTCCACTAACGTGATTAAATGTTTGAGAATACAAAAGAAAGACAGCAAAATCGGTGCTGATATTAATAAAAGTGTGATTTAGGTTTTCTTGATGTAACTGGAAAGTTGCCTTCGTTGATTTTTGTGGCAGACTTTGCAGCAGGTCCAAGGGAGCTCTGCCAGGGGAATTAGAGATAACAGGGCTTTTTGATGGACTCTTGACTTCTCACCATGGCCTAATTATAACATTAAAGCATCATGTTCCTGCCTTAAAGGAAGAACAATCACCCTGTTCCAGATGTTGTTGTCAGTTTTAAAAGTAGCATTTTTAGATAACAACAGGTAAAAGCACTGCTTTTAGTGATGTGGTTAAAGAAGTGACTGTAAGAAGGTCAGAGAAGCAAGCAGTATGGTTCAGTTACAAAATTCCAGCACTTCAAAATGGAATGCTTTTTTTCAAGCCTGTCCTTCTATGAAAACTGAAAAGGTCTAAGTCCAGTCAGAAAGTTTCAGAAACTGTTATGAGTTGGTTTGGTTTTGGCTGTGCTTACAGCAGGAGGTGGTGGTGAGGTTGTCTGCGTTGGTGCCTGTTACAAATGGGTAAGGTGACTTCTCCGCAGCCATTTGTCTGGTGCATTCATGTGCTTCAAGCAGAACGTTTTCCTACCCCTGTGTTTCATGTTGGATCTCTCCATACATCTGTCTAGTTTACTGACCTGGCCAGAGGCTAGCTCAGCAAAAGGAACATATGGGTTGAATCAACTCATAGAAATGCCTGGTGCCTTTCAAAACTGTCACTGGGAGGGAAGCGTGCAGCTGAGCAGAGCAGCAGAAGTGACACCTCTCTTTTTCAGCAGTGGCAAGCTATTCCTTAGCTCAGCTGCTTTGGGCAATCCCCTCCTCTAAGTTTGTGACTTACTGGAACTCTGTACATAGTTTTAGTGATATAAACTATTCCTTCTTTCAAGCATGTGTAATACCTGCAAGCTTATTTAGAAGCCCAATATAAAGATTGCACTTAAAAATGCTGTGCCGAAATTTTCCACACCCTTCCCCCTAAATAAACAACAGCCTCTTGAAAAAGATTTCAAGAATTACACTCCATTTCAACTAACAGCAGAACAGCAGATAATGCTGGCAAAACACTTTTACCTCTCTGGGTAGCAGTTGTAATGTATCAAAGATTGTACTGCCATTCTGAATTCACTGTACAGGACTCTGGCTCTGTAAAGTGCATTGATTTCCTCTCAAATAGAGAATGACACAGTTGAAGGCACTTTCCACCTTGTAAAAAATGCTCTCAGCACTATGTCATCACTGACAAAACGGCCCTTCTTCCCTAAAGAATAAGGAATTTTTTTCCTAAATAGTAGAAACTCCACTAGCTATACCCTCAAGCCTGCAGTGATTTTTCATCTTTCCTAATTTATTAAGGCATAGGTGAGTTTTTCCAAACAACTATCTCCAGGTAACAGGAATTCTTTAAAATTCAGTTCTTTGGGTACACTGATAGTGGGGAGGACTCAACATTTATAAGGTAACAGGGATCCTTGTGAACTGTTTAAGTACCTGCAGATTTATATATATGTAAATCTACCTATGTACATGTATGTTTATATACATTTTTATTGAGAGTTCTTTGAAAGGCATTTTATAACTGGCTTGCCTTTAAATGGAAAATGGGGCATGGAATTTCATCCCATTGTGTTGTGGCTGTCATATTTTAGCATGAAAAGTCAATCGCGTCACATGGAAAGGTGTAGATGCAATTAAATTAAGCTTTAACTAAAGACGTGTAAATTAACAGCTTTTTTTCAGCCATAAAGTGGGTCTTGTCTCCTTCCAGTTGGAAGGAGCGGAATAATAAGTGCCTGGGTTCAAAAAGTTTTAATAGAAACTCCTGTCTTGTTAAGCACTTTCCATTAACATCAGGTATCACCTTTTTTTTTCCCCTGTAGTTCCTATACCATATTTGGTTTACCAGATCCCATAGGAGGCAAAGAGGATTTGATTAGGTGATGTGACATGTCAGTGTTATTTTTGGGAGGCAAAGGGGTTTGATGATTTTATCTTAGTGACTTGGTAACATAGTCCTACTTGAAGAGATAGGATTTAAATTAAGCTGAGGATATTAGTTTTCAATAGATAAAGCAAGATATGTTTTTCTTCTTTCATCCTTGAAATGGTAGAAAGAAGTATGTAATTTTTGTTTCATGAAGATGGAAGACAGAAACCTGACACAGATTTTGGAATATAAATTAAGAATTTAGATGACATTTTGAGGAAATGCATAAGCAGAACATGCCTGGTGCTTTAGTTGGAGCAAAGCCTGTCTTTTCCAATCCTATCTGGGAAAGATAAATTCTATAGTATAATTCAGACTATTACTGATAAGTGTAATTGATCAAACAGAACATTCTAATTTTGAATAAATAGCAGTGAGAAAGGTAACTTTCTAAACACTTCCTTATTTTCTATATAGCCCATCTCAGCAAACAATAATATCTTTAAAAAAATCATACAATGCACTGAGGAAACATACTAGGGTGTTTTATATCATTTCAAACTTATTTTTCACTCAGTTAAAAATATTGGAGAAAACTGGAAAGGTGTGTTATAACCCTTTGCATATAAATATATTTCCTATTCATCTATAGGCATAAGATAACCACTCAAGGACACGATAGCTGATTTAAGATTTGTAAGCAAAAAGGAATGTTACAAATAAAAAAGCAAAGGCTAAGAAATAAACAGTTGCTCTTGTAAAGATTCTAGGAGAAAGTAATGAGTGAAGAAAATGAGTAGCAAACACAGTTGTTTAAGAATTTGCGGGGGGATTCACAGTACCAAATGTAGGCTTTTGAGCAAAATGTGCTCCAGTTTACTTAGTGAACAAGGGAAGTTTAGGTGTTAGGTGGGTGGTGCAGTCTATTACAAATGCTTCTTTCTCTCCACTGATATTGTAAGCCAGACTGTGCTTAAAATGCAAGATGGTATGACCCCTCTCCTCACAGATGCATGGGGTGACTACTCTCATCAACTACAGCAGAAAAGCAATATGGGGAAAGTTCGGGGAAAAAAAGACCCCAGGACAAATTCTGGTTTGCATGATCATTTCCTCTCTTTAGAATGCTGCTGTGTGGCTTTTTTATGCTTGCGCAAACATCTGGAGAGGTACAATTATGTGTATTCAAAATCTCAGTCACATTAATTCAGTTGAAAATAATTGTAGGATTTTCTTCTTCCTTCTGGCTTTTAGCTTAGTGTACATCTGAGACTGAGGAGTGCAAAGATTCTATTTTTGTGGTACGTGGAATATATTATCTAATAGCAGTCTCTGTCATAGCAGAAAAGAATAACAACATCCTTACCAGATAAAAGACAATGCTTCATCTCCAAAGAGCCTCAACTAGTCACATAATTCACGGCTTTGTTTTCTGTCTACTTGTAAAAGATTCATGAACACTTCTGCTGCTGTCTGCATCCATCTGGTTCTTAAGTAACATGAGCAGTATGTCTGGTTGCTGTTCCTATTCCATTTTTCTACTGTTGAATACTCAAGTTGCTAACCTGGGACCAAGCTGATGCAGAACCATCCATTTCTGCTTTTCCAAAATTCTGCAGTATGTTGCATGCTGATGTTGGTAGAAACTGACTAAGAAAAGCACAACCAAGATTTATCTCTTTTTTCAGTCATTTCCTGCAGTAAGGAAAACCTCAAATGGCGTGTCTACACATCTACCTTTTCCTGGGTCATCCATCTCTAGAAGCAGCCTTTCATATGTGTAATTGTCTCCTTGGGAAGACCAGAGACTCCTGTGCTGGTGCCACACTGATTTATTCCTCTGCTAATCCTTTTGTGTTTGGAAACAGAATATTGTGGTAGCCGGCACATTAGAAATGTATGTCTTGAAATAATAACTGGATGGATGATGACAGAATAAAAAAGATTGGCTTTGAGCTATTCATCTTAAAGCTATTTTCTTATCTACTTCTATTTATTTTCCTTTTTCTGCTAAAGTTCTATTCTGCTAAATAATATCTTTACTGTGGTTCTCACCTTCTGATGAACTTCTAAACGAAGAATATTTTTAGGAAATAATATGTTTTTTAAAACATCAGTGAGGTTGAAGAAAAAAATAAAGAAGAGTTAGAAATTTATTACTGCAATGATAAAATATAGCTCATCTTATTCCTCTGGAATAATCAGGGGCAAAAAAAAAGTCAGAGAAGAGTAACTGGGATGGGGAAGTTTGTTTGAAGAAGAGTAACTGGGATAGGGAAGTTTGCAAAAAAATCAGAGAAGAGTAACTGGGATAGGAAAGTTTGTAGAAGGCAATGAAGTTCAGTTTTGTGTATTGTATTTATGAATAACAGAATGAGACTAGATAAAGAAAAATATACAGGAACATTTTATATCAAAGATTAAACTATGAAATTACCTTCTAAACAAATGTTCACAGGTATATTTTGAAGTAAAACAGGAAAAGATCCAACAACTTCCATGTGTGCATTTTGTTCATGAATGGCTTTTTTTGTCAATGTACCAGTCAGAAAAAAATTCAGGCTTCAAAACCTTGCATTTCCTACACTTAGATGGATTTATTAAAGATACATTTTGAAGTAAATGGACAATTTTTACAGTGTAGAAATAAAAATACTTAGGTTTGAATCTCTCATGCATAGCTTTCTGTTTAAAGTTTCAAAAACATGGAACAAGTGATCAGATAGAAATATGTATTTTAAAAGACCTATTACAATAAGTCCTTTAGGAATGTACAATATAAATCAATCAGTAGATAGCAGTGTTCCTCAGATATGTGTGAATATCAGTGGATGTAATGAAAAAATAAACAGGTGAAAAGCATCCATGCCATTTCTGAAGAACACTGATGACTTTTGTGAAGAGCATTCACTTCTGAATATCCAGATGTTCACATAATAAGGTGCTATTTAAACTTAGCCCACACTTTGTTCTATCGCTCTAGATAGCATCAGCCTTTTGAAGTGTTTTAAAAGATATAAATTAGGTGCTTCAGAAAAAAAAAGGCAAATCAACACATAGAAGCGTTGCGGAAGAATAGAAGCAAGAAAGGGTTTAAAGTGGTATTTTTTATCCATATTGTTTTAGAATTTGTGAGTCATCCAAGCTTCTTATCTACTGTAGAAAATTGCTTCAGAAATTGCTCCAGGCAGCTCACTCAAAAATCGTGTTTCCAGATTTGTCCATAGACTTACTACGCTTGTTCACATCTGCTTACTCTAAATGGACACTAACAGATACTTCAAATTTAGTCACAGACTTTGAACTTAATCAGAGCTCAAAGTTTTCTGAAATCTAAGCATAATTTTTTAATATAAGTATTTGTGAGGCCTGTGTAAAGAAATTCTCTCTGTACCTCCTTTTGTTACCAGCAAACCAGCTCCCAGTATGAAAAAAGTGATGATGAAATTACTGGAAAGTAAAAATCTTATAAGGTTGGTACCTGTATTTGCCCAGTATATGAATCCAGCCGATAAATAAGATTTCAAGCTTCTAAAAATGCATGGGACATAATGAGGATTTCAGTGGAAACAGAAACCTTTTGGCAAGTGCTTTGCTGCACACTGACCCTATTTGTTGATGAAGAGAGCACTAATGAATGTTGAGGATAATTCTCTATATCCTCAAAGAATTTCTAGTTCCAAGACACTCTGCAAAGATTTCCATTGATATTTACACTTTAAGCTTCGAGAGAAAACAGCCTTGGTGGGAAAGTCACTGACTTTTTAGGGATAATTTTTCCCACCATAGCAAAGATGAAATATGATGGATACAGTGAATATGCACTGCACCTGGGTGAGACCATGTGCAATAGCATGCTGAACATCAGAGACTGGAGGCAAAATTTCCAATCAGATATTTTCCCCCATACTTAATCATTTAAATAAACTTGATCAGAGATTCAAAAGTACAGATGTTGTCAAGAGATGGGACTGCTCAGCACCTTTGAAATTAGACTGTTTTCTACATGGTTGATGAAAGAAAGAAGGAAGAACCTCATTTTAGACAGCCAGAATGTGAAATTCAATTGCACTGGCTTAATCTTAACTATCTCTTGAAAAAGAAATAGCAATAGAATGATCATATCAATATTCCAGGTGTTAGCAGATGGGAAGTAATATTTTTAAAATATGATTTGCATGAATAAGTTCCTCAAACACACATATTAGAAATACAAAGGATATGAAAGATATCAAATGAACTAATAGAAGAAAGAAGACAGCAATACATTTTGTTACATGCCCTTTAATCCATTTTCAGCTAATCAGCTATTGATATGCAGAATGGTAGGTTCTCACAAGTTCAAATACGTGTCTCATCTGATGTACATCTTGTCTCATCTACATGTCTCATCTGAAGATGCCCCATTCTGTAGCTTGTGGTTCACCTGAGCTGTTCCTTTTGCAAATATGTTGGCAGATAAGGAAGTAATAGTAAGTAATTGAAAACTGTTTACCTAGAAAAAGCATAGTGAACACTTACAACAGATCACAGGCTTTCACGAATAAAATGTGTTTGTTTTACTTCCAGCTGAAGTCATTTGAACCTTTGCTTCATCAACAAAATGGAAATCTGTTTAACAGAGCATAGTTTAAATCAAATGGATCCAAATGCTGGCAGATCTAGGTGACCTCGGTGAAAAACACAGAATGCTTGTCTTGAGTAAGGTTTTGCCCCATTTATACTAAAGAATTTAAACAAGTAAAATAAATAAATAAAAAATAAAAATCTCTCTTTAGTGAAACCAAAGCTTAGGTTACAGCTTTCCAGAGGAATAAAGACATTCACATTCAGTGGAGGTTTATTTTGCATTAAGTTTAAAACAGACTTGGAGTCACTGGGTCTGACTGCTGGCTCAGAGCCTCAGAGGCGGGCACTGTAGTGCTGCAGGAAGGGAGGTGACAGGATTCCCAGAGGCATTCACAACCAGGGCATGTGTAGGTAGATTGTTATATATAATGGGTTTCTCATATCTAGTGTTCTGCTGTTTCATATTTGCTATTGTACTTCTTTACAGGTTACAGTACATCCTTCATTTCTGAAATAGGTATTCTGCCTCACAGAAACAACGGCTTTTCTTATTTCATTCTGTTAATTAGATTGTCAGAAATCATAATTTTCTGAACTGAAATGTCGGAAAACAGTACTCATTTTAGGAAATATTCAACTACTATTTTTAATCCTTTTCTTTTGCCGAGACAGAATGCTGTATTCATAGTGTTTTGAAAAAAAAAAACAAGGCAAGTTGAGAGGAATATTTTACAAGCTTTTAAATTCTCATGAGGCTTTTCATACAAACCTTCTCCTTCTTAGAGGATGTTAGATAGGTCTGCTTATGAAGATATTTTATTTAGCTGCTTTAAAAGAGACTTTTGATATGTCCCAGATACTACTCACCTTCCAAAAACTTTTCTGCATGGCCTGGTTTTAACTGGGCCATTAGATTTCTTGTTAACTTTGGTCTGTACAACAAATGAAAGACAGGAGACAAAATCATTTTTAGAAACCATTTTAAGCATGGGAATTTTAGTTATAGGGTGAAGCATCATTAATTTTATCAGGCCATAAGAACAGAAGGAAAAATAATTCTACATAATAAAAAGGTCAAAATCATGGATATCTATAGCAGAACTTTATGGGACATTAAGAATTTATATTCCCTGGTGATACCTAGTCCTATTTTTATAATTGATAAATAAATCTAATTTTCTGGCTTACAGCCGTATTTTTTTTGTTTGTTTTCCTAGAGCTAAGCACTATACATATTGAAAATAATTTTCTCTTCTCAGGACTTTTGCACATTACAACTGAATGTGATACCTGGGTCTCTGTTTGAACCTTCATTTGTCTTGGACCTTTGATGCGGTAAAAGAGCATTTGGGAAAGCTAACATCACACTACCTTCTAGCTGCATTAGGCTCTACAGGGCTAAGAAGAAGAAATAAAGAACTTATTCTTGCAGAGCTTATTTTAGGCAGAGATGGTAGATCTGTTGAGTAAGAAGAATTTGTGTCCCATTTTCATCACAGAAATATACTGCAAGTTTTTCTACATGACCAATACTGAATACGTGTCGTCATGTGCTTGAAGACTGCAAAATGCTTGTCTATTAAAATTTGATTGCAAAATAATCTTTTGGGAAGCTGAGTGCGGCCGCACAGTTGAATGCCCATGCCTGCATATGCATGGACCCTGGTAACTTGCTCCAGGGGATACTTTCCATAATTCATGTTTTCACACACACTTTAAGACTTTTAAGTCTTTTAACACCTTGTAAACTGGATTTATACTAGTGTAATGAAATAAAATCTAGCCTGTGAACAGCAAAAATCTATTCATACAAAAATATGGTCATAGCACTTGCTTTACTTACTGGTACTCATTTTAGCTACTGGCATTTAGTAAATGCATAAAGCCAGTTTATTGTTTGAGGGTCTGACTTCCTATGCTATTTCAACAACAGTTTAAGCTGCTCAGTATGTTTGGCAAAGTACAGGTTTTTAGGGACAACGTGATCTTAAATTAATGCAGTTTTGTAAGATTTGTAATACAAGAATGAAATCTGAAATGTTTCAAGGTGTAGGAAAATAAGTTAAACATAGATTTTATGCTGGATGGCTGGGGATGATCATGTTTAAAATTATTGCATTCAAATACCCTTTCTGGTATGGGTTCTATTAGATTCCAAATCCAGTTGACTCTTTCCCCTGAGGTGTTTCCATTGGTGTCAGCTATAGCCATGTTGGTATTCAAAGGAGTACTTACCCCATGTTGTCCTGGTCAGTTTTGTGCTTTCTGAGCATCACTGAGTCATCCAGGGATGCCAGCTGGTAACTTTGACTTCTGGTGGGAACTGAGCTGATGAGGATGTGACAGCTGAAATGCAACCTAAATTTCAGCAGATTAAAAATATATGTTGAAACCAGGTTTGGATCTGATTGAGAAAACAAATCTGACTTTCAGATTGTTGTGAAGCAGGCAGGACAGTGACACTTTCATCAATGTCCAATGCTCTGCAACAGCACTTAATTCAAAACAGTCCCTGTTGTTTAGACCCCCCCTCTCTAGGGACTTACACAGCCTTCTTAGCCTGGAGTGCATTGGTGTTCTCCCCTCTGCTCCAGACATGACCTCCTTAGACCTTTCATCCTGCAATCACATAGCCTGGAGTCATGCTTTCCCCTGCCCTCACCTTCACCAGGGTTTGAACTTTTCTACCTGTCTCTTCTTGAATGAGTGAGCTACTTGCAGGTTTGGCATTTTCCTTTAACCTTCCCTTGGATTTGCTTGTGGACAGATCTCTGCATGTGCTCTCCCTGCTCTCTGTTAGACACTGAAAATATAACTTCTATTGTCTTGCAATGAAAATGGCAAATAACTCTTATTACTCATTTCCAGTCCTTTGCTGCAGAAAGCCATTATGAAAGAAATTGCTATTAAAACTAACAGAAAAGGACAAAAAGAGCAACTAAGCTGAAATCACAACTACCACTCAACATTAATGACTGTCTGCTTTCAAATTATTCTGCTGTTCATGGCCCCTCTTTTTCAAGACTTCCCAGGTGCTTGCCCCATAGTGAGAATACCTTTCATTGCCTCTAAGAGCAAAACCAATTATTATCACACTAGATTCATAGATGGGGAAGATGAAGGATGAAGCATACAGAATGTCTACACCAAAATGAGGTAGGAAATTTGAATTCATAAAATTTACTTAAATCACTATTAAATGAAAAGAAAAATATTCAAGCACTGTACTTACACAGTTTTCTAAACTTGACCCTGTAAGTATTCATTTTCTCTTTTAAAATGCCTTACAGATGTTTAATTATGATTAATATGGAAAGAACTGTGTAATTTCTTGCATTATTTTA
Source organism: Pezoporus wallicus (assembly GCF_028554395.1). NCBI lineage: Eukaryota > Metazoa > Chordata > Aves > Psittaciformes > Psittacidae > Pezoporus > Pezoporus wallicus. The sequence goes on along the minus strand of NW_026636866.1, from coordinate 1,538,431 downwards.
TATTTTTACGGTTCAGCTTTGTACTTTGGCAATCCAGTAAGTTAACAGCAATGAAGAGCCCCATTCTTTGGAGCATATTTTCCATTTATCTGACGCTAAAAATCACAAACTGCAAGTTCAGCCAACAGAGCTGAATCATTCATAGAATAGTTAGGGTTGGAAAGGACCATCTTCAAAATGAGTTTCTAATTGGGCTTGAGAACTCTCCAAAGTAAATTTTTTGTGCTCCTCTAGCTGGGTTAGAAGCGTGCCACAAATAGTTCCTTGTTCAGTAAGCATCAACATTTGCGGTTGTGTTAGGAGAGGTAATTAATATTAAACCTAATCTGTGTCACTGATGCAGACACAGATGAAGTTGTCTACTTAAATGATGTTATTGCTGTAAATGGCAGGTTACAAGTTTCGGTGTGTGTGGTACAAGGCATTTGATTCTAGGCATAGCTGCATATTTTATAGGCTTTATTTAGACATCAAAAGTAAAGAGTCTGAGTACATGTCTGTATGCCTCAAATATTTATTTGTAATCCCAACTACTGCTTAGTTGAAGCATTTGGAACTACTCTGTCTGATCCCGTGAGATGTCCCATAAAAGAGTGTTGCCTGTGGGTATCAATATCTATATGCAAAACAGCTGTTAGACTCAGCAGCATGATAGAGTCAGCTTTTATGAACATAATGAAATGGAATTTTTAAATGTAGTAAAAACAGACATAAGACAGCACATCAAACAGAATAGAGACCGTCTGTGTTCTCCATTTCAGGAGTGCTGCACACTTCTGTAGCTTTCAGAACTAAGAACTGCTCAGAAGATTCTGCATCCTACTTTCAGCATGCTGAAACAAGGACTGCTCTGCTATGCATAAGTCAAATCAGGCTGAATTCCATATTAATCAGAGCCCCTTTAGCAATGCTTGCCACTCAGCGAGACTGTAACACTTTCATCCTTGCACAAAATGTGCTGTCATAATTGGTTTGTGTTAGGTGTTAGAAACATCTTGTGACTGAATGACCTGTAACTAATAAGAAGCAATGCTCAAATGAAATGAAGGTCCTTGTCTTCCAAGCACTATACAAATGGGTTCCATCTGGCAGTATAGTGACTTAATGTGTGATTTATGTTGGACTCTTATAAGTGTTCCAGGGTGTGAGATTTAAAGAACCTCATTGGAATGCAGAGCTTCCTATGACAGCTTTTTTGAACCTTACTGGAAGCATTAAAGACAGAAGTTTAATTAAGGAAAAAAGAAGAAATGTTGTATTAGATCTGTTAAGAAAAGTTTAATTAGACGAGGACAGAACACATGTTTCCTGTTTAGGTTTCAACAGTTATCTGAATCAGAATAAAGGTTAAGTAGAGATTGTTAAAATCATGAAAGGCAGCAGTGACGTGGCTAAAATACTCACCTGGAAAGCTTACCTTGTGCCTTTCATAGAAGTACTTGAACCTCAGTCTGCTTCTAATGAGGCCATATTGTTACATTTTCTCTTGATACATATTTCATTGAAACTGATTCCTTCTAATTAAAATCATGGTCTTGAAAAAGCAGTGTTTTCTGATCAAATGTCTGTTTAAGAGTGAACCTACAAACTGGTTGTTAGGAGAATAAAGATTGTGCCTTATACTTTCCAGGTCTGGGTAGTTTCCTATGGTAAAAATGAAAACAAGTTTATTGAAATAATGGAATAATTCTTGACCTCACATGTTCAAAGTAAATGTGATCACTACGTTAAATTTTACTTGAATAGAATTTGGAAAAAACACCGGTGGCTTCATTGCTGATCACCTTTGACACACTTTGATTTTCACCCTCACACTGACTTTTTTCCTCTTTTCTCTTGCTCTTAGTTTCTTGTTCCAGCATTTTTAAGGCTCTTCATAGTAAACCCTTGTCACAGGAGGTATTTCTGCTGTATTTTCTTAGTCTTGCGTGGGAACAGTATATGAGTTGTTAATGCAATAGGTTGGCAGCTGAGAGGGATGCTGTCTGCTTCCCTCTTTTTGTTTCTTGCACATTGTGATGCAGGGAATGTAGTATGGAGAAATGTGGCTGCAGAGGAGAGCAATGGTTTATTCTTTCTCTGGGGAGAGCAACAAAAACTTGGGAACAGAGGGAACAGGAGTGCAGGCATAAGAGCAAGGCAGCAAGCTGAGAGCGTCTGGTTCAGGAAGCAACAGGAGACAACCCAAAAAGAGGAGGGAGCAGCTCATCAGCCAGCCTCCTCCTGGGAGGTCTATGTGAGTTTCTTACAGAGAAGACAGTGAAAGTTGTTTGAGGGAGAGAAAAACTGATCCCTCCAAGAGTGCACAGTGCTCACGGGGAGAACATTTTAGTTTTTAAGGCTTTTTCTTTTAAATCCATTTCACCCACCAAAACTGAATTTTCTCTTTCAGAAATGAGGAGCCTCTCACTGCCCACTTACCACACATCCCAAACTTTGCTCTGTAGCTTCTACATTTAGTATTCTAATATGATACAGTTCACAGACTAATGATTTTGTCTCTATCTCGATGCCTGGCTGACTCTGAAGCCTGTCACATCCTTGGGTAAAAACAGTGTGCAAGGAGCATCTGCTTGTCTGAACCATGTCTGTCCCCTATCTAAATTAACTTTGATGGATTCAATTTGCTTTCCAGATTAGATTCCTGGATTTTGTTTGGTGATTTTTCCTTTTAGGGGAAAAAAAAATACAGAAAGTAGAAGCATACTTTTCCCTTTATGTCTTTTTTTTATGCTTCCCACCCAGAAGGTCTTGGTATTTTAATTCTGTCCTCAAAAAAGGGTGAAAGAACTGGAACTAGGATTTTCAAAGAAATAGTATAATAATCTTATTTTCTTGTTCTGTCTGCATCCCTAACCTATAAAAAGAAGAATGCCGTATTTATTTATTATTTTCTTTTTCCTGCTCACCATCTGCTTCCCCTTTCTCTTTGGTATAAAATTTGTAGATTAAAACCTGGGTTTGTAACTGTTTGTTGAAGATACAGCATACTACTGACCTGCAATATTGCTGTTATCATGTCTACAACTGAGACAGTTCTTTGTATATACTCCTATGTCTTTACTGAGAAATGAGTTAATTGCCCTTTTTGCTGTATTTGGGCAACAGCTGTGATTACATAAATGATCCATGTATTGCACTGCTACATTTCCAACAAAACTCCATTTTTTGCTTTTGTGATGAGGCTTTGTATAAAAGTTACTAAATTAAATAAGAGCAAGATCAGATTTAATTCATCTCTTTCTGTGTGCTATTCACCATTATTAAACTAAGAAACATTTCCAGACATACTACTGCAGGGAGCTTAGATGCTGCGTCCTAGCCAGCTGTGCTGTATTCAAATACACATTCCTAAAGGGCTCAAAACCAGCAGCAGAGCTTCATTAGTCAAGCTAATGCACCCAGCAGAGCAATAGGAGACACCTTCTTTAACTAATGGCTAGCAGAGGCAAATCATGTTGTCCAATCTAAATCTCCATTATGACTGACAGGCATATCTAACTGTTGTTTTTATTGCAGTTTTTATTTCCATGTCCTACCTGGACCTTGTCACAGGTCATTCTTCCACGTTTTCCTGTTTTACTGTTATCTCTACTAGTGTGCAAGAATGTCAGTTTTGGACCAGGCCCCCAGTTTGTCACATAACTGTATGAATACGATATGAAAACTCTTTAATATTTCCTTTAAGAAGCTATTATAAACATATAGGAGAAGCAAAGCCAATGGGAAATGCAGGTGAAACCCTCGACTTTCTCAGCATGGTGGACAGTAGTGGGAGCATCCTAGAAGATCAGATTTTGGGGGAGCCTGAAGAGGATGTTGAAAAAGGATACTGAAACATCTTCCTAGATACTCTGAGTATTGCTTCAGGTGACCAGGGGCAGCACAGAAGAAAGCATAAGGGCCTGCTCTCAATAGTGAATAAGAGTTAATAAATTGGATTATAATAGACAACAATACACCCTGATACAGAAGAAACCTCTTCTCATTTCTTAACTAGAATTATCTTGTTTTTCCTAATTTCCTAGCTTATGTTTACTAAATGTGTTCCATCTTGTTCCAAATAGTGAATTTTGGTCTGTCCTTTAGGTACCAAGATCCTCATTTCAGACTCAGAATGTGCTATGTGAACTGTTACACTCAGCATTTTTTCAGGATTATTTTATAGACAGACAGCTGTATTGTCCTGAAGGCATTTTGTCATGATGTCATCCTGTAGTAATCAGTGCTCTTCTACTTTTTTACTACTTTGAAACACTGTGGTATAACAAACTCCCCTTGCTGGTGAGTGGTTAGACACATCGTAGGGATGCGCCTAAAGTTGTTAAGATATTCTAGAAAAGGGGCTGTAGCTTTTTGAAAACCAAAGGAAAAAGCATAGTGTAATTCTTTTTGAAAACCAAAGAAAAACAGCACAGTGTGATTCTCATTCCCTGGTGGCCTGTTTTTATAATAGATTTCCAATCGCCCACCTGCCTTCTGTGCATAGCAGGGGATATAGTTTGTATGATTTGAAGTGATAATTAGAAATGATGATGGGTGGCCACAGGAGGGACTGCAGATTCAAAGCAATAAATGTGTCTCAACAATGTGGCACATTACTTTCTCATGAGATTATTTAATACTACAGTTCTTTGGAATTAAACCTGTGAGTTCCTAATCAAAGATGTTTGAAGTAAAATAGTAGAGTATTTATAATTTACTGTTAGCAAATGGTAGCATTACAAGTGCATATAAAATATTCCAAAACAGCATCAATACTAGTGTGAGAATAGGAACTGGTTTAGAAGGTGCTTTTGATATGATGATATATATTTGAAGGATTCCAATTTAAAGAAAGGATCTAGTTTTAGGAATCTGTGGCTCTTTATTTGGTGACACAGCTATTCCTTGATATACCATGGAGAAAACTCCTTTTACCATGTAATGGGCAAAGCCTGCTGAGGTGTAGTGCAGGAATGCAGAGAGTCTATAATATGCAGCCAGGCTTTTGCAGCAGTGGTCTTGTGCAGAGCTTACTTAAATCCATTTGGATGAACCTGTGAGACCTTTCTGCCTTTAATATGGGAGCATGTTATTTCAAGGTGCAACAAATGTAATCCATATGGCACCTGTTTGAATACTGCCTTGACTAGAATTTAATTTTGCTTTCTAAATTAGCATGTTTCATTACTGTCCTTTTCCAGTGTGACAAAGAAGATAATTCATTTTGGGTATTTCTGCACCACAGGAACATAAAAAATTGGCAACTGTAAATTGCTGTAGGTGTTATTAAAATTCTCCCTAAACAACCTAATACATTCCACTTTTTTTTCAGAGACACTTGTAGCTATTTTTAAACCACCTGCAGTGCCTATACATATTCAGACCATAATGGGGAGGCACTGCTGAGCAACTCAATAGAAAATCATTTAAATAGAGAGGGACACAAGAGTAAGTGATAGAAAGTTCAGTAAGTTAAAGCACTAGGTTTAAGTCTTTCTACCAGCTGTGATCTTCCATGCATGTTTTCTGCATGGCAAGGTTCAGATGTGGCTTGAGTTCCACTAAAATAATTTATGCTTAATTGCCTTCCAGCCTTACAGAATTTTCTGTGTTAGGAACCAGTACCTTGTAACACCAAGGGAAAGCTTATAGTTGGTCTTCGGAGAGATGTTAGTGATGATGGCTGCTTGTAAGGACAGAATTACAACAGCTAAACCACATGGAAGATTGTGCAGTGTTTGTCTTGTGCTTTTGATTATAGTGAGAACTCTTTTGTATATTTACAGAGTTTCTCATACCCCTCTGTAATATCTGCTTTATGATCAAATTATTCTTTATTATCCATGTTCAAGAGAGCCCTCTAGGGCTCCTTGCACTTAGTCTAAGTCATGTTCTTAAAAGACAGCTCTTAAAATCAAAGAATTAGCTCTTTTTTTCATACCAACTTCTTCCAGCTAATAGGAGGAGAAACCAAAAAAGGAGAAAAGTAGTTTTGATCACCCTTCTCTTCCTGGAGGTGTAGCAACTTCTGTCAAGTTCTGGACATTTACATATATATGGGCATCCACATCAATCAGTATTATCCTTGTAGCAAACAGTTTTTCCAGTCATACCTTATATTAGAGGGTTATGGGATTTTTTCCCCCTCTTTAAGGTGCAAAGTGATAATAAATAATAATCAAGAATGGAAGCTAATCTGACCATTGGTCATTGGTATCTGCTGGTAGGGTGGAAAAATATCAAGTGACTCCTTATTTTTCCAACTCTTTCTCCTGCCTCTTAGTTCAAGCATATTTTTATGTGTTTGAAGTATATTGCAGCAGATGACTTTTACCAACAAGAAATTCTGAATCCATGAAGCAGTAAGGTAGTGACTGACAGTTCCTGACATTAGATACTGCCCAGTGCAGCTGCAGCTAATTTGGAGAGCCACTAAAACACCTGTGATGGTAACTTGCACTTCCTAATTGATTCTCAGATATGCAGCAGGAGCAGCGGCAGAGTGGGAATAGTGTTGGATAAATGATCTAAAGCAGTAATCTGAAGTTGACTTCTGCTTGCAAGTTTAGGAAGTCAGGACAGCCTGAGATAAGATTGCATTATACAGCAGCCTCAGGAGATGAACTCCTACCCTGTGGTCTTACATGGATTTTGAGAAGCTGTTAGAGGTGCCACTTTTATTTTTCTTCAGGACATTTTTTATTTCACTTAAATCCAACTTGTTCAGTCACCTTTATAAAAACTCACTATGGCAAAATATTTAGAAGCATCGTCAGGCATCTTTGAGCTAGCAATGAGACTGGAAACAGCAAAGCTACATCGCACATTGAGCTGCTGCTAATTAGCTCTGCTGCCAGGCAGGACTGATTAGATCCTGCTGTATGAACTGCCCTAGTTCTTATAGAACACCAACCAACAGCTCTTCCTCTGCTGCCCTTTGCCATGTAATAACACACTCTGGGATCATTTTTTGTGCTGGGCTCCTTTGCTCTTAGATGCGCCTCAGGGTGTTTTGGTGAATTGGACTCATTGCTAGGTCTTAGAGCAGAAAAGCAGTTCTTTCCAAACACAATGGCACTACAGAGACAGGAACAATATTCAGGCCAGGATCTATAATCAGTGTCAGATCCTGCCTTGAATACTGCATAAGCCAATGCTGTATATTGGTACTTTGCTGTCCGGTTCTTCAGCAAAGTGTTTATAATTCAGATGGTATGTTTAGAAAAAAATATACAAATCATCATTTTTTGGTGGTCCAGAAGCTGCTGCTGTGGAAGCCTCTGGCTGTGATGGACTGTCAAACAAATTGTTTTGCCTATATGCAGCCATTACTGAAATAGAACCTCTCCCTCTTCACCTTTATATTTGTTTAATCTTAACTTCAACTTCTAACCAGAGGTTTATCATATTTAAACAATCTTTCATCATTTGGTCAGTGATGAAAAGCAGTCTGCACTGCTGGTGACTGAATTTTCATTATCCTAGGATTTGGTCTTTAGATGGCCATTATTGTTTATTGTGCCCTTTTTAAGAGTGAATAAATTAAGGGAAACCAAATCAGTGGAATTAGTTATCAGAGAAGACAGATATTACTGAGTTCAGGTAGAAGGCAAGAAAATAGGGGAAGGAGATTGATGGAATGAGGTGGCAGTGTTTTGAAATTCAGTTGCACAAATATGAAAGACAATACAATTTTTTAGGGTACTTAACTTTGATATTTTCAGTTATAATTCAGTCTATTTCATGAATCTCTTTAACTCTTTCATGCTTGACTTCCATACAAATGTGTGATTTTATTTTTTTCTGTCAAAAAGAAGAGTGTCTGTGTTACTCATTGTGTAATGATGGTGACAGAATCAAACTCTAAGAACTCTAAAACAAAATGCAGTCCAAAGCACTCACCTTTGCATGAACGGGGAACATCATCTGGCCTGGCATAAAAGTCACAGTAGACAGACTTTTCCATCAGTTTCAGTCTCCAAGATCAATGTATCTGGAACCACACGTTCAGTTATTGCCAATGCCAAAGTATGAGATCACTTGTCAAAAAGACTGTTACTTGTCTAAGCCAAACAGCCCCTCGTTACCAAAGCATTCTTGAAGTAGGAACAAAAAGGAAATTCCCCCCAAAGAAGTGTCTACTTACTTTTGGATGATCTAAGTCCAAGTAGATATCCACTTACAAAGTGTCTGCCTAAAATGGACAGGTCTGTCCAGATACGTGCAGGTTACCTGCACAAAGCAGCCCATAAGAATAGGTGACCCTGTCTGATTTCTTTACTTTTCTGTGTAAGATTTTAAAGTTTCAGACATGTATCAACAGATTTTCAACTCAGACGCTTTTGTATCAAGCCGGTCTTCCCTGATAAATCCTACCTGTGTCACTTATATATTGTAGTTCTGTGTTTCCAGGCACAGCCTTCAACAGCAGTTGAAAAGGTTCCCATTGCTGGAAGAGAAATTGCCTTCTTTTTGTTTGTAGTTTCAAGTTAGTGCATGTTCGCTAGAGTAAATATATGATGGTACCTTAAAAAGCTCTTCTCCTTCTCATCCTCCTCTTCCCAAATATAAACCTAGGTGGCTAATACCCATGCCCCATTTTAATCTCCGTATAGGGTAGGGTAAATATACTAGAATCATCTGCTGACACAAATTTGCTCTGTGACCTGGGGAAACATTTAAATACCTTGTGCTTTTCTTCTGCTGCTACATGAGTTTTTCAGTGTTGCTGTTTGCACCAATTGATTTATATTTTCTGTTTAATCTGGCAATATAAAATTCTAGCCTTTTAGCTACATAATGCAACTGAATGACTTTGCAATTAATTCATCAGATACTGGCCTGATATTTTTTGAATCTTTTTAATTAATATCTATCTTGTCATTACATGCCTGTTGCTTTAGAATAAATTGAAACAGCTGGAAAATATTGTTCCACTACTAATTTATATTCTGAGTTTTTCTTAATGTCAGGCTTGGTGGCATACACTTGTCTTGATGCAGGTGAATCAAAGTTTGCAGTGTCAAGTCCAATTCTGCTTCTATTTAAGATGATAATAAATCACAGACTGAGCTCTGTTGTGGCCTATACTTTGTGTTGTTACAGCTTGTTTAAATTTCTAATGAAGGCACAAGATTATGTATGCTCGTATTATGGTTTCATTATACAATGTAAAATGTCTGTAGGAAAACACACCCCTAATCAATCATCAGTTTGAGAAGTTTTCTCTCTCACTGACTAATACTCCATCACTTTGATACCTTGCAGTGTGGTTTTATATTCACCTCATGTCCTTGGTGTCTACAAAACAGCACAGAAAAATAAGCCAGTGTCCAATACTATTACAGTGTATGCTGTTAAAGCCCATATGGTGTTAGTTTCTCAAAAATAAATCACACTGAGAACTGTTGGATACATACAGGAGCCTTTTCCAGTCCCTCTTGGAGGAAATGTTAACAAAAATATTTTAGAAGGGCATTAATGCATGCTTTATGAGAATTATGTTGAAAAAAGTGAACTTGGGATGGATTAATAGTCACAGCATTAATAGAAATTAAATTTTAATTACTATTTAGTAAAACACATTATAATTTAATAGCTAATTTAAAATCAAAATTACAGTGCTTAGAGCAAGTTTCTAGACTGAGACGTTGTGTGCATAGTCAGCATGTTTATGACAATGATTTAATATATGTTTTAGATAAACCTGTCACCTCTATTTTCATGCAGCGTATAGACAGGTTTCTTATAAATAAATATTTCATCTTTTGAGAAGCAGAATCATCAGCTCCAGCTCTAGAAAAACAAGTGGAAGTTCAATACCTCCACAGGGTTTTCTTAATTTTCATCAATTCTGAAATCTTCCCGTGGGCTCACAGGGGTCATACAGGCAGTTGGAAGGCAAAAATGCTTTTAAAACTGCATGGTCTTTCACAAAATAAAACAAGATATCCTTTTCAGTGTCAAATAAAATAATATTTTCTTCAAAATATCAAAGCTATCATCTAGGAAGTATTTTCAAGATTCTCTGGGCTGATGCACATGAGGACACTTGTTATCTTTGAGCTGATGTGCACTTACAACTCATGGATACCCTATCTTGACAAGTTAATCTACTGGAATCTGTATTTACAGAATCAGCTGATTTTATTTTCTCTTAAGTCTGTGTTTGATGTTTCCTTTTGGCATAGCAAAACCTTCAGAAACAAGTACCAGGTAGGAAAAGGTGAAAGGACTTGGGTGAAACAAGCAGCTTGTTTATGCGCGTCACCTTTGAACTTCAGTGATAAGAATTTCCACTATTGTAAATCTCAACAGCATCTTGTGAAATAATTCTGAGTTGTTAAACGAGTTGCCAGCATTGATTAAAGAGGAAGAAATGAGGAAAATAAGAACAAAAAGAAGCTTCCTCAAGGAAGCTTCATGAAGGAGATGAAATGAACATCATGAAGGAGATGTTCATTTCCAGCAGGGATAGCTCTGGTTTCTGAGCTTGTGTTTTAACAGGGTCATTTGAAAAGTCAGTGGTTTGTTGCATGACACTAGAGCAAAAGAACACTAAACTAAAACAGGGGAAATATTCTATAAAATACAAAATCTGACTGAATTTCATGGCCTGTCAAAGTGAAAAATGAAGCCATAGGTTTGGCCTTTAAAATATTAATGTATTTTAAAGATTAAATATAAGAGTTTGGGGAAAAAAGTAACCTAATCTTCAGGAAGAAGCAAGCAAGTCTAAATCTCTGTCACTCTTCCTAATTAACTTCCTTGCCACCCTTAGATCTAAAAAAAAAAGGATGTAATCATCAGTTCTTGCCCCCAGAAATCCCTGAAGGATTTTTGCTGCATTATTAATGATGCAGTTGTCAAATGTACTAACCAGAGCTCAAGGTGTTATGTTTTCAATGGACTTATTCATTGGTTTTCCTGAGTGATGCAGCTTCCGTTCAGTGTTGACCTACGGCACTACTTCTGAATTGCAGCCATGTTTTGTTGATAGAAGAAAATGCTAGCCATTACGCTGTATAAAAGGTAATTAGTGAATATTTGGCTAGGAAACTGTCAATATTCAGCTATATCTAATGTACATGTTTTACATGCTTTCTTTAAAGTCTATATTTAATTATTTAGTTAAGTATAATTTAAGGTTTTAAAGGATCACTCTGCTTGTTTGGTGTTATTGTTTCCACGTAGCAAAATAGACTCAACTGATAAATCTATGATCTTTATTAATAATAAAATAACACCAAAAATGGATATTTATGCACAGATCTAGATATTGGTTTTGTCAAAATATCTTGCAGATGTTTCTCAAAAACTATGCATCTCAATTTCCAATATTTGGGGTTTAGGATTGGCTTTATTACCTAGCCTACATCTTAAAAGCGAAAAAAGAAAACCTTCACTAACATATACTGAAGGAGATAATGAAGCAGATGTGCGTATTTGCTACTGCAGTGGACTGGTTGTTACAGAGTTTATTTACTATGGTAGTCATAAATAAGCCCTGATGCTTAAAATGGGTATAAACAACTTCACTGCCAAGTGCCTGCTCTTGTCCTCACAAAAAACAGTCTGATTGTTAGATCTGTTGCTGTTGTCAGAGCTGTTGTCCCTGCATCATGGCAGAACAGCAGCTCCTGAAGACAGGGACAGGAGGGTTGTATCCAGCTCAGATGTAGAGCACTCTTTAGTCAGTGCGTTTTGAATTTTCTAATTAATAATGCCTTCAAATTTGCCAACAGAAGCTGCTAGACAGGAGTTAGCCTGATCATAAATCAGTATTTTTAGTAGCAAAACATACATTATAATTCTGCAATTAAACATGAAAGCAATATAATATGCAATTCAACATCATTCTTTTTGAAATACCGTCTATGCCAATGAGTGTCTTTCTTATTTTGTCCAGTCATTTAGTGTTACTTTTTTTTTTTTGGTTGGTTTGTTTCAGTAGGTTTTTTTATTATTTTTTAATCTCACCTCCCACGTATCCCCAGTTTCTGTTATTAGGCTGCCACCTGACAATTGAAGTGAATGAGAAGCTCTTGGGTAGATACAGGAGTAAGCTGATAGCACTTACAGTATAACCACTGCAAACCAAGAGAAATAGAGCCTTTAGTTTGTCTTTTGCATTCATAAATACACCTGCCATTTCTTTAAGGTTTAATTTTCCTTGCAGCTTGCTTTAATTCTTCAGCCAAGTGGAAGTTCAATACAGGAGAGCATTATAATGAATAGTTCCCATTGTTTTATTTCCTAGCACCATAACCAATGAGGCAAATAATCCATGGCCATTAAGATTTCTGTATAAAGAATTGGAAGATATGCAGAGCTTACAATAGCATGAATGACAGAGATCTTTCCTTAGGCCTTCAAAGGTTGACACATACACAATATTTTTCAAGTGTATGTGATGACCTTTTTTAAGATTAGAATTTTTTTTACTGCTTCTTCAGAAAGTGGTCATGTGCCACGTGGCCGTTGAGAAATTTAGGGCAAGTGGCTTAAGAATTACAATTTTTTTTCCCTTTTTTTTTTATTTTTAGTTTTCCAAGTACTGTGAAACTCAGTCACTATCCTCAAAGTAAAAACAACAGGTAGAAAAGAACCTGTTCCACCCATTTGAACACTTACATATTAAACTATTATTAGAGAGCTCTGTCATATCAAATAAAAGATAGCAATTAAATGGTAGAAACAAACTGCTTCCTAAAGCCTTAGAGCACTGAAATTCAGTCTCAGGAAAATAAGCATATGTATGTTGATTCCTTAGGTCTAATATGCAAGGGTATACCCAAACCAATCTAGCTATGCAGATACCCCCAAAGCTTATTGCCTTTAAAACTCTGAGGCAAATGTTCCAATTAGAGTCACTCAGGAATAAGCAGTCAGCAACTGACCTGATCTGAAACCCTGCCACAGCTATTAAACTCCTAATTTTACTGAAACGCTCAGTAAAGATTACAATATTCAGAAAGGAAAAACCACAGGAACCGTGGCCAGTAGAAACTAGGAAGACACATGTTGTTTACTTTGACCATAATGTGTTGTTTGTGGAGAACACAAACTTCCAGACTGTAGGTTCTCAGCCAGCCAGACAAGCTGGTCAATAAGTGAGGTAAAGGAGTAACATAGGCGATGTGTACATCAGCCATGTAGAGCAAGGAAATTGTGCAAGTCACTACAAAGATAGGAAGGGACTCTTAAATCTTCTTCATATATGAATAAGAGAGAAGAAGTGGTTAGAGTTACAGACTAGGAACTGGAAATCTCTATTTTTATGAGTGATTCTCAGCACAACCATTTACCATTGTTTCATTTTACCTGTCTATGGGGTGCTGCTGTATCCCATTAAAGGATGTCTGTGGTGGACATCAGGTTCGTCATGTGAAGGTGTATCATTACTTCTGGTTATTCTGCTGCATGCTGAATAGGTGGCTATGCACAATATGGATAACTTTTGCTCTCATAGGTTTTAATAATATATTGTTGAATAGCTGAATACTTACTTCAGTGCAAGGCTTGGTTAAAGATGTCATTTTATCTACCCTGTCCTACAAATAGGGCAAGACTTTAGGTCCAGGGAAATCAATGGGGTCCAAACTCATTATCCTCTGACACTCTTTTGTAGGTCGTCCTTTACAAAAGACAATTTTAACTAGCATAAGTTATGCCAGACAAAGCTGCACTTTCTTTATGCCTCCTGACTAGGGTCATCTGGAGTGATCTTCAGGCAGCAGTGTGAGTGAGCTCCCAGGATATTGTTCTCATGATCCCTATCCTGAGGCACTGGGATTGTGCAGACTGCTGACGTAACTGTTTATTAAGGAAATGTTTTCTTTTTCTAGATCTTAATAGCTGAATTCACTGCATTTCTAAGTCCCAAGAAAGTGTAATGCATCCATCCTGGGATACACTATGCTCCAGTGCACGTTCAGACCTTACAGACAGTTTTGAACATGTTACATATATCATTAGTTGAGAATCATGCATCTCATTCAGCATTTCCTCGTCAAGCCTGGAGTACTGCAGACAGTTACACTCCCATGGAGAGATAACCTTGCTTGATGTTGTCTCTCATTGTGATATTTTTCCTGACAGGAAACACAGCTGAGCATGTCAGTTCCTTATTCAGTGCCTTTGGAATGGTTTTGAAACAGAGAGAGATGCAGAGAAGGCAAAAGCTCAGGTAGAGGGAAAACAGAAAATAACAAAATTTTGCCTTGATGATGTTACCAACATTTGAATCCCCAGAGAGAGAAACATAACTGATGACTTAGTTATTCTGCTTTACTTTCATTTGTGTTCCATAGTTCTACTTTAGTAAGTGAACTCATATCTAACATAAATTCTATTTTACATTTTCACCACTAATTTCGTTCCTTCTTTGATAAGCAGGATCTTACGAGGCTTAAGGTGCTGAACATTTCACAGAGGCAGTAATTTTAAAAATGCCTTCTCCATCTGTTTATTAAGCTAATTGTTTTACTTGTAACCTCCCTTCCAAGCAGTTCTATTTATTGTAATGTTAACTCAGCATTTTCTACCTCTATAAATCTGTTTAACTTAAAGTGACCTAGATAGTCTTTTAAGGCATCAGAAAATTAAATTCAACTTTGCGGTTTTCTGATGAATTTGAAATTTTTCTGTTCCTTTTCTTCCTGTCTCAATAAAGTTTATGCAAATAATATTAAAATTTATAACAAGGCTAATATTTGTTAATCTCAGTTCAAATAGTGGATTTGTATTAAATCTTAGTTTCAAACACTTCTGTTGAGAGAGAGAGACAGAAAGGGTATTGCTTTTAATACCTTCATTACTGTGCTACTCATTAAGCTTAAATTGTCATTATGATTACACACCCTAAATTTTAGTAATCAATATTAATTATATTTAAATCCTGTTAGATTTACAGTTGCCATGCCCACTTTGATTTCCTTTTTAAAAAAAATGTTTGGAAGTAGTTCCAGGACATTAACTTGCTCTTGAAACTCTGACTCGTTTGTTGTTTTCAGTAGGAGATTTGTGCATAGAAATTAATTATGTGAATAAGAATTTCTTAGATTCAGTAAAGGCTGCAGGATGTTCCAAAATGTCATGTAATCTCTGACCTGCAGAAATGTCAGGAATTAGATCTTGATGTCATTGAGGTCAGTATCAGGTGTACTGTTGATCAAACAGCTGTAGAAGGACATCCTGAAATACAGTTGCAGGTTTCTTACATTCCCTCTGTTTGCATTCTAGACACAGAAAATGATCATCTGCAGAGAACTGAAAAAGTGCCTCAGTCATTTATTTGGTGTAATGGCAAGTCTTTGAGATATCAAATGGAGATAGAAAAATTGCCTTTATCTACATGTGTCTACAACAAACTGAGCTGAAAGGGTTTTGACCCAGTATGTTTCATGCTCCTTAAAGATCTTGCCTTGCTTGTGGGCATACTTTCTATCAAAACACCACCAGGTATGAAGCATTCACAACTTCTCTGGGCAACCCATTCCAATGCCTCACCACCCTCACAGTAAAGAACTTCCTCCTTATATCCAATCTAAACTTCCCTTGTTTAAGTTTTAACCCATTACCCCTTGTCCTATCACTACAGTCCCTAATGAAGAGTCCCTCCCCAGCATCCCTATAGACCCCCTTCAGATACTGGAAGGCTGCTATGAGGTCTCCACGCAGCCTTCTCTTCTCCAGGCTGAGCAGCCCCAACTTTCTCAGCCTGTCTTCATACGGGAGGTGCTCCAGTCCCCTGATCATCCTCGTGGCCCTCCTCTGGACTTGTTCCAACAGTTCCATGTCCTTTTTGTGTTGAGGACACCAGAACTGCACACAATGCTCCAGGTGAGTTCTCCCGAGGGCAGAGCAGAGGGGCAGGATCACCTCCTTTGACCTGCTGGTCACGCTGCTTTTGATGCAGCCCAGGATACAGTTGCTTTCTGGGCTGTAAGCGCCCACTGAAGCCGACTCATGTTCATTTTCTCAGCGACCAACACCCCAAAGTCCTTCTCTGCAGGGATGCTCTGAACCTCTGAATGCTCTGAAGATGGGTGGATTTGGCAGAGATGAGATAACCAAAATCTACTGTTTAAGAGCACGCTGTAGACAATGGAGAGCAATGTGCTTCTGGTCATGCAGCAAACTAATACTTCACCCTCATACCATGAATCAAGGGGAACCGGACAGGATTTGGTTTTGAAAACTGTCCCTGTGGCACGGTTCTTCCCACAGCTAATCCGAGTGTGGAAGTGCTTCTCAGATCCACAGATACATCTACAACATAGAACTTCCTAGCTTTGAAAAGGTCTTTTAATTATGTTATGGGGGCCCCTTCTCAGGTCTTCAAGGAAGTCAAGTATCCTTTCCTACCTCTTATTTACCTGCTAGCAGTGCCTCCCATACCATTCTCTCTTTTGTTGGCTTTACTGCTTTTAGTCTATAAGAACTACCTAGAAATGGGACTCCCTCGGTCGTAGTTCCCTGACTGCTCAACCCCACACTACTCATATCCTGCCTCATATAATTACCTTCCCTCTGTCTCTCCATGGTGGTAGTTGTTATTCACTTAATGTAGTTTGTCCTTCCTTAATAGAAAACAGTGGATTTCTCTCAGTCATTAACTCTTATCTTAATTTATTTCTTAATTCTGCAAATTAGCAGTGATTATTTGTTTTTCTTTACAGGGTATTTTGGGAATTCTCCTGAAGGAAAGTTGTATAAAAAAAAAATCGCTTTGTAGAGCAACAGGCCTCCAGAAATTTCTGACAGAGTAACATAAATGAAGCATATTTTGGTACCATGCTTAGTACAAAGTACGCCATGCAGTCTTATATATAAGTGTATATATATATATAGTATATATATAAGTATATATACACTATAGAGTATATATATAGTGTGTATATATAGTATATATATACTATATATACTATATATATACTATATATATACTATATATATACTATAGTATATATATAGCAGATATATATATACTATAACTTAATTGGTACCAGTTCTATACTTTTTAATTTTACCTTATATATGATATAAAGCCATTATAGCAAGGCAATATTATAAAACATTAACTAATGTCTCATTAAAGCAAACTGTATGAGATTTCTTAGGACTTTTTCTAGTGCAATAACCTGATTAAAATGTTCAAACGATTAAAAGGAAGACTGCATCACTGAGTGTTTCTATCCGAGTAGACAGTTGTACCATCTGTGTCCCATGGGAAAGTGTCACCCAAACCTCTTGAAGCTGAGGGGAACTTTCCCATTAACTTTGATCTCATGGTGAGGATCATCGTAAGCCTGCCAGACCTGTCACGTCTCACACCTCCTGGCAGAATATTTCCTTGGACAGGAAGACCAGGACAACAGGTCCTCAGGAACCTGACATAAATATTTTAGGGTGATACTTCAAGGAGGAAAGCAGACAAAACCAGATAAATATTTACTTTTTGAAAATACTATTACTTCAGACTGATTTTTTAAGAAATGGCATGGCATTGCAATGAATAAAAATATCACGTACTTCCTATAAAGCAAAATATATTTCATTAAGATAAAGTCTTGATCAAGATTTTGGGCCAGAAAGCTACCCTGCTAAACATTTAAAAGGACATAGAGCTGCTGGACTGTACAGAAGGGAAGCTGTTTATACCTTATTATTATTTCTTATTGTTTGAGCAGTGTGTGCTATATTTCATATCAAATGCCTGCCAGGGTTCTGATGATTAGGCCTTTATTTTTTCTTTTTTCAGTGAGATTTTTCTGTATATCCAAAAGCAAGGCATGTACTTAATCGTTCAAAGTCCTTGAAAGGAAAATTACTCTGCATACATGATCTTCACACACTTAATTTTTATTTTCTATTGTCTTTCCTCTAAGTTACTACACTAAATTGAAACTATTAATAGATTGTATTGCTTATAAAACAAATTAATTGGAAATCTATTCCTTTTTTATAGTGCATGTGAAAAGCTTTTGAAGACTGATTTATAGAAAGAAGTTGTGTACAATTCTAGTGCGCAGACATCAATTTATAAAAGGAGCAAACTCTAGCAGGTTAACTTCCCTATTGTCCACTAAAGCAACTGTACTACAGTGCAAAATCTATACAAAGCAGTGACAGAGTCTGAAAGTGAGAATAACTTAGAAATCTTAGTGTGGTTGCAAGAAATAAGGCCTGACTTTAGTGGGGTGGAGGGGAGCTGCTTCATTGGTAGATACTCTTAGAAGATATAAGTAGGATTATGAAAGTTTAAGTAAAATACAACTTATTAACCAAAGCAGAAAGTACAGGAATTCTAAAGAAGGCATTTAATTACTTTCTATCATGAAAGCAAGCTGATGAAAAGATATGTAGGATTAAGTAAGAAAAGAATAAAATAAATGGAAGAACTTTTAAATGGAAAATTCCATTGTTACATCTTTCATTAGAAAGTAAATCCTATGGAGGAGTTGGATTTTTCACCCCATAGTGCTATAAGCTTTTCGGTAAAACAGCAATAGTGTAATTGAAATCCATTTTACACCATTTTCCCTTGGATGACTTAGAATTAGATCAATTTATATTCTGTGGATATAACCCAATGAGAGTATAAATGCAGCCACTAGAATTGTTTCTGTCTATGAGCAAAGCTAGTATCATTTACTGATTCATTACACTCTCAGCGGGGTCCTTTATTTCAAAAGCTACCTGGAATTATTACTAGCAATAGTACACTAAACTCTAAAAAAAGATTTGCATAAAAAATCAAGTTAAAAAAAATTATAATAGAAATTAAAAGTAACATTTGATGACTATTTTGATTAAATACCAAGTTTAAATGGTAAGTAGCTCAAATGGAAGTTTTTTTTTCCTCCAACTCCAACTTAGAATGCGCCTATTTAACCAAAATACTATGTTCCTGATAATATGCCTGAAATAATAGACAGTAATCCCATTAATATTTAACAATATAAACATCAGGCAAAGGTTATACATTTGGAATCATAGAATATGTTTTTTGCATTAGGGTGCTAATTTTAGAAATAACCTCTCTCTGCCTAGGCCTGCTGATGCATGGTTGTCATAGCAAGTCAGTAATTGAGTTTTCTGGGCATTTTGACCACTGTTACAAATTTACAAAGCAGATTACAGAGCAGAAACGCAATTTCCATCCTCACCTTTATAACTTTGCTTTCTGTTGTGGGAATCGGTATGTTTATGGAGGGAAATATAATCTAAGTGCACCTAATTTGTGAGAATGCGATTTCTGATGTTATCCCAGTGAGCTTCATTTTGATTCATTTGATAACAGATTATGTAAAAATTTGGCATTAGGGAGGTATCATAAAACTTATTATCTTTTCTTACCTAGGCAGAGAATATTGTTTTAGACTATTATTAATTGAAAATCAAAGAAAATGTTCATTTTCAGCTGCTGTGCAAAGTTCCTCAAGAAACCTCTTTCACAGTGATCAGTTGTAGACCTTAGTGGGCAAATGGCTTTGTTCAAATTCTTCTTTATAAGCTGGGCCCAGAAATCATGCTAAACTTTTGTAGATCCAGAGGTGCTGTTTGGGGGTAAGGATGAAGCACCTATTTGAAAATCCTCTGAAAAAGGTACTGTCAGACAGTTTATCAGGTGGTTCATCCTTGTCTTGTGACTGCCACAATCTTGTGGTGTCTCAGCTACAGTTTCTATCATTTCTATCATTCTGCATCAGTCGGGGTTCTATCATTTCTTGTCCCTGCGTTTGTCTCCTTACCTTACCTGGTCTGGGGTAAGAGGGCGCTGTCATAGTCAGATACTATAATCTCCATAGCTGTCTAGTTTATAGGGGATTGCAAGGCTATTTCACCATTAGCAGATAGAACAGATCAGTAGAAGCAGATCTGTAGAGCAAAATAGTTTATGCTGAGGACCTCACTGCCATACTGTACACTGTAATTTTTCATTTGAGACAGCTCTAGTATGGTCCCCTCAACTGAACCACACTGGTGGCTGGAGAGAATTAGGTGATGCCCAGGACATATTTTTCAGTTGAATTTTGGAGGAAATAAATCCAGCTGCCACACTCTGAATATGCATCTAGGTTTTGATGTTTAATGAGGTGTAGAAGGGCACTGTATGGGTTTGTGATGTCTTGGAGTGATGGGGCAGATTAGTACAAGTGGTGCATTGGCATCCAAGCAGATCTCAGTGAAATAAAATTGTTTAATCTAAATTCACCCCTGGTGAGATTATAGATGGCTTGATAGTGGCACATAATAAAACAATCAGCATTAGGTTACACTTTGTTTTCTGCAATCCATTCCTTCAAAAGTCTGTACTAAGTAGTGCAGTATGGGAGTAGAGAAGCCTACACTGTCCAGGATTTAAGCTGTAATAGAGGTTTGTTGCTTGGTTCAGAGATGATTCTGTGAGGAAAGAGGTGTTAGGAATAAGCTTAGCTTGAACTGCTTCAGGTTTTACCTCTGCCTTGTTCAAACCCACTTCTTGGCACCTTAAGATGAAACTTTAGCTCCCCTCTGCCTCACTTTGAAGATGCCTTTTCTGGGACACACATTCCTGAAAGGCATTATTTATCGTTCAGAGCTCTTTGGTACCCTCCCCCAAAGTCTGCAGGAACCACTTCAGGACTTCTTGAGTCTGTTTCAGGCTCAAGGAAGAGCAAATTGAAGCAGTGATAAGCATGCTTGACAGAGCCTTTTTTGTCTGTCTTCCGTGAAGGATTCCCATGTTGCAGGCTGCAGGTATAATGTGTGCTTATCAATGAGATCCCTGATAACTGACATTGGCTGCTGTCCACACAATTTAGGAAAGTAATTTGTTTCCAGTAAACAGAAGGGAGTGCTGACAAGCTGCATGTTATTGCTTTTGTATGAAATATTTATACCATGGATTGATCGCCTTCCCCAATGGGTTAAATGCCTAGAACTTCTCATTAGCTTCCGGAGTCCGTGTTGCAAAAACACAGGCACAGACATCATCTTGTGATTACTGATGAGCAAGAGTTCTCTAATTCTGATGTGACTGTACCTGCAGCAAGGCAGATATTATTACTATCATCTTCCTCTTATGAGGAATTTGGGGACTCTTTTTCAAAGTGTGTTTTTTGGGACCTTTGGCTCTCATGCTTTTGCTGCCACGATGATTTGGAAAGCAACCTCTTGCACTTTGTTCTGCTTTGTTTTAAATGTGAAACATTAAAATGGGAACCTGCCAGTTTTACAAGAGACACGAGCATCTTATATTGTGGCATGAAATCATATGTGCACCTTCACACCCCAATGGAGTGTACTGATGCAGACAGTTATTTATTCTGAAACAAACCTCTTGATATGCTCTGTTAACTGTTACCTTTGTAAAAATAATACAGTATGAACTGGCAGAGTGTATAGTAGTTTCAATATTCCCTTAGAAGTGTATTAATCAGGAGATAATTCTGGGGAGAATGGTGGCTCCTACCCCCATCAGACTGTTAACATTTCTGATTGTATGTTCCAAATTTAATGAAAAAGTCCTCAGAATGTTTTTGTTATTGGCACTGTTACAGTGTTCAGTGTTCCTACGCCTCATTTCTCAGTAAGGCTTAGGAAGCGTTAAGCATCAGGGAAACTCTGTCACCCATTCCATCAGTAGTTTTATCTGAGGTTAATTAATGTGAATATCATACAGTGTTTTGTACCCAGTATCAGGAAAAAAAAGAAATATAAACACCAGTAGGTGTATAGTCAATAAGGACTAGATGTAATGTTATCATTTCAGCGCTGTTTTGGTACTCAAAAGGACCAGGTTAGCAGAATATTAGGTGTTTCATATACAAGAATGGTCAAGTGTTTCTCTTTTGTGCAAGCTCTGTGAAAGGGGAAATGCAAACATTAGGAACATGCAGCACATGGGAAGGTGTGTTAGGACAGTGTGTCACCGTGTAAGGTCAGAGCTACGAAGAATTAGGGGTAATGGAAAGGACACCCCAGCTTGGGAAGGCATCATGACCACATTATGAGTATCAACTTCAAAAGAAGCTTACAGCTGCCTTAGCCTCAAGCCCACCTCCCTCAGAGTTACATACTTCATCTCGCAACGGGTATGTCTGTGACTGCTGGAAGGTTGTGCATGCTTGAGGCAGTGAGGTGGACCACCACATACTGGAATTTGGAGCAACTTGAGTCTAACAAGCATGAATATACATTTCCTTTAAACTCAGGACAATCCTTGGAAAGGCACAGCAGTAATGATAGTTTCAGTGACATGTAAACACAAAGGGAATGTTTGCTTATAACAGGGCCTATAGTTGCATATAGACTATAATGTAGTTCCCTTTATTCAGACCTAATAACGGGGAGTAGACACTCACTATAGCTATTGCCTGTTCTTGACAGAAGGTTTAGGTGAGATGAGTGTGGCAGTTGTATTCCCGACACCTCCAAGTATGAAATAAAAGTGGAATGATCAAATGCTTTAAAATCAGCAAGAGGAGTTACATAATAATGGATGCTTTCACACTGGAATGAAAGGTTTCAGCAGTACTGTTTAATTATGAAGAGCAACTGAATTTGAACAACTGAAAAGAAAAAAAGAAAAGGAAATTGCATGCATTGCTCTAGAAGGAAACCTGAAACACAGTTTGTGTTTTAAAAAGAAAAGAATGATTTAATGACATTTGACAGTAAGCATTTTCGTTGGGACATTGTGATTCATATTCTCCATTTCCATTCAAAATTATTAGAGTGCTTTATATTTGTAGCACAGCGGACATAGAAAATGTTTCTTTTGCCAAAGCATGAGCATCTAGTGAATAGCTGTTGCAGGTCAACATGCCACTCTGATCCGCATAAATTATACTCTGGAAATATCTTGGCTGGTAAAAATTGGTATTAGGGGTACTAACATCAATGGTGGCATATCTTTTATGATAATTGAGGATTTTGTTTAGAATACAGAATATTTGTTCTCTTAGGGCTTGGTTTTGGTAGTAGCTTAAATAACAGTCATAATTTAAATGGAAATATCTCAGACTAAATGGAGCTTCAATCACTGTTCTGTCCTAGAAACTGGTGTTCTCTACCCAAGGAGAAATTCCTTATTAATAACATTCTCAATGTAAGGATGCTCCCGTAGGTGAAGCTAATGTCTGCAAAATTCTTTGGTGCTTGTATGTAACAGTCAAGATGCACATGTTTGTACAGTGAGTGAGCAGTAAAAGATAGTTTTTCACTGCAGATCTGTAATACTTCTCAAAAGAAAGCTTGTCACCCATCATGGCTGGGAACTTTCCCCAAAGTGATTTGAATTCCATAGCAAGTCTAAATCCTAATTTGCATATCAGTAAAAAATAATTTTACACAAAATATTAGAAACATGCACATACTATTCCTGTATTTCCATGTAAAAATAAACCAAACATATCCTTTTGTATCAGCCCTATAGTTATGGCATTCTGAAGAATTAAAAGTGTTGATCCTACACATCATATGCATTAAAAAGTAACAGATTTCCTCTTGATGGAAAACAGATATTTCTGGTCAGGGAAGCTATTTATATTTAGCACTTTGGAGCAGTTTATTTCCTTTTTTAACAGCAGCGTCTAAAGGAGAAGTTTAGTCTTCCTTTGAATTCCAGATATACCTATGAACTATATGTCTCCTATGGGTAGTAAATAGGTATTGATTTTCTTCATAACAGACTTACATTATTGCACTGATTAAAATTTAGACCTTCCTTTGTGATATAAAAAAATGGAAATTGGTAATCTAAAGAGGATTTACATTACAAAATTGTTTGGGCTTTTATATTCATCAAACTGTAATTCAAACTCTGAATTTAAAGCTTCTGTGTATATTACCCTTTTTATAGTGCAACAATTAGCATGTAAAATACATGCTGATATTACAATTATAAAAGCGTTATGTCTGTTAGAACTGCTAATAGCCACGTTGCTTCATTTTTTTTTATTCTATATTTGTCAAAATCCTGAGAGCATACTCTACAATAGTAGATTCAATGTTGATAGTGTTGCTCAACAAGAACATTTATTATGTCTAAATACGAGATATTCAGTAGATAATATATGCGATTATCATCTTAAGTGAACACAACCATTTATTTAGCCTCAACTGAAATTATTTAATCCTAAGAATTTTTTTGTCTGGTTGGTATTATGAAGACATTAGTAACAGCTATGATATGATAGAACACTACTGATATGGTATTATGCATGCATACATAGTTTATAAAAAGAATTATAAATAGAACTGTTGAGGCATAGTTGCATTGTTGCAGAAAATAATAATATCCACAAAATAGTAAACCCCCTCTCTACTGGTACTAAGTATTAAAATAGCCTAAAAGGATACTTCAAATCCTTACAAGAGGTTTGAACATTCTATGTAGTGTTTGCTTCCCACCTACTGTTTGCTTTGATCTTAGCAACAGAGTACCTAATGTAAAGTTGGGAATCCCTGTTCCCCTCGGTTAGTTTTAGATGAAGCACTGAAGTGTCAAATGAAGGCTTGGGTGTGCTGATGCTAATGGATGTGCAAATGGAATTGCACATCCATTGTTTTTCTGGATGTGCAGTTCATAGGTTTTTTACAGTAACTGTAGACCAGTGGATGAAGCTGTAGCTATAGGCACTTCATGGGGACACCCAGCCAGGAGGAAACACTGGAGAGATTGTTTCTGGAGTCCATCATTATCTGGTTTAATTCAGCACTACCTGAAAGTAGTCACTTTGTTTGTTCCACCTGTGTGTAGCTGCACTGAACTGTTTATTTCCCTTTGTTGTGATTAGATCCTGCTGGCTTTGTCAGGGATCTGAAAAAGTGCCTTTCTGGCTTCTCATTGCTTTACTAGTGCTGCACCAGTTATGTCAAGGCAGCAGGGGAGAGAAATCTGATAAGAATGCTAACACTGGTGAGAATGGCAGTGGGAAGTCCTTCAAGGGAAACACTTAAGGCATAGCTCACCTCCTTGGCAAACCAAACAATTTGCCAGTGTCACCCCTGCAGTGGCTAAATGACTGGAGTGAAAATTTATGGGGACAGGAATGGTTCTCCTGCTGTAATTATACAAACCCTCTCAACAGTGTTTCACTCCACAGAGTCACAGTTGATAAATAATAAGCCACAGAAGCAGTGACTTAATGTTCCTTTATTAAAATCATGTATTATCCATTTTATGTTATGTATTATCCGTTTTTTGTTGAGGGTTGTTGCAGGTTTATGTTGCTAGCATCTCACTATCTGAATGGCAGTAATCAGATTGGTTTTGCAAGAGGCAGTAGGTCACAGCTTTGAGAAGCAGGAGGCCTGGTTTTAGTGACAGGCAATATGATGGTGGGACAACATTCAGAGCAATTGTGGGGTCCCAAAATGCTACTGGTAGTGAGTTCTGCTCAATATATACATGTGTACATATTTATACATATGTGTAAATATGTATATATATTTGCATACGTATCCCTTACCCACACAGTGTAGCACGGATGGGGAAGGTGAAGGAAGGCAGTTAGTAAGGGAACTACTCTATCCACAGATCTCCACTCTCGTGCCCCAGGATTTACCAGTAGTGTGATAAATGACACAGACCCAAATTGCTGCTAGTGCCTGAATTAACTGGGCTAACATAAGAGAAATGCTAAAAAACCTTCTGCCCAATCTCCTAGTGAAAACAGTATCTGATGGGAACACTCCTTTGCTCCGGGTTTGGATCTGTTAGGAGCTGCTTTCTCTAACAAAGCAAATATTTGGTGACAGAACTAGATGTAGAAAGTGTTGCTTCGCAGGAAAGTGTGAAGTATTTATAATGATATGAAATACTACTCAAAATTCAATGTTTTTCACATTCTGTTGTGAGCTTAAACATTGGACTCCTGTCACAGAAATTTCTGCTGCAGTAGACAATTTCTAGCATAAATGGACTTGCTTTCAATAGAAAATGGGACAGTTTTTAAAGGAAAAAAGGCCAATTTGTGAATAAAAATGGGCTTCTTTCTGAGCAAAGAGGCTTATAAACATGAAGTGATAAATGGCTTTGCAAGTTTTCCATACAATAATAATGAATTTTTAATCAAAATAATGAAAAAGCTGCTCCTAGGGGAGGGGGGAAAAGCTCCATTCAGGTTTTAATACATTGAATACATTTTAGAAAATAGATGTATAAAAACTGTAAATTTTGTTCTACTCTGTCATCTCAATTTGTGTCTGAGACATGTCAGTAATATTTCTTTGTGTATATTTATGATGCTATAAATCAAAATCCTGTTCGTGATTTGCTGCCTTCTGAGATTAATTTCATAGAATAATGCTGTAAAACTTAATAAAATCCATTTCTTAGGATCCCCTATGTGGCAATGGCGCCTGATTTTCTAGTAGTCCATATGTTTTTAGAACTAAGTATATCTTCTGGCTTGACTCGTGGATTATACATTCAAATGAATAACTTTGTAGTAGGTGATCTGACGAACATGTTACACGGTTGCTTCTCTCGTGGCCTGAAACTGCTTCAGGAACCAAGTACTACGGAATTGGGATCTCCTTACCATATGTGCTCCTCTGGACCTGTTCAAGCGAGTCCTGAGGAAGGCCACAGAAGTGGTCAGAGGGCTGAAGCACCTCTCCTATAAGAAAAGGCTGAGAGAGCTGGGGCTGTTCAGCACAGAGAAGGCTCCAGGAAGACTTATTGTGGCTTTTCAGTACTTGGAGGAGACTTTAGATGGGGACAGATTGTTTAATAGAGCCTCTTGTGGTCGGACAAAGAGTAATGGTTTTCAAGTAAAAAAGGGTAGGTTCAGACTAGGTATAAGGAGGAAATTTTTTTATGATAAGAGTGGTGAGACAGTGGAACAGGTTGCCCAGAGAGATGGTAAATAAGTCATCCAAGGGAACATTCAAGGTCAAGTTGGATGGAGCTCTGAACAACCTGGTATAGTTGAAGATGTCACTGCTCATTGCAGGGCAGGGTCAGCTAGATCACATTTAAAGGTCCCTTCCAACCCAAAACATTCTATGTTCTCTGCTAGGATAAGCCCTACTTCAGCTTCCTTGATTCTGCTTTATCTATGGGTGGTAGACAGTGATCATTGTGCTGATATATGGAGTTTCACACCAGTTTTGTTGCTGCATGTGTATTCTCTGGAAAAGCATTAGATAAAGGACAGAGAATGTGTGATGTCTAAGATGTGTAACCTTGGTTCTTATAAGCGCAGTTAGCCGGTCTGAGGTTCAATTAGCCCTCTAGCAGTGGTGCCCTAACCACCCTTTCAGGCATCACTATGTCGCTTTGCCCCTGTGATCCAGGCTTTATTTTTAAGTGTTTGAAAAAACATTCCTGAGCACACCTGACATTCTTACCATATAATTTTAAAGGTGTCTGCAGCACTTTCTTACCTGTGTCCTCCACTGATGATGCAGCATATATGGCCTTTGGGCAGATGGTTCCTTACAAGGCAGCCATACAAGTGGTGACAATATTCATTTTAATTAATTGCCCAGTCTTGTCTCCAGTAAAATCCATGTCAAAATTCTCTCTGAGTTCCGTAGGAGCAGGTTCTGATTCTGATCACAGCTCCCTTTGATGGGATGTATTACTAACCCGTTGTCCAGCTTGCAAACAGATGTGCTTTCATGCCTGATGCAAGAGGTGAATAAGAAATGCTGTCACATTCCCTTTGCAGAACAGTAGCCACAATTGTTTTTTTCCGAGTTTTAGGTGTCTTTCAGTGGAGGGAAATTAAGTATAGCTTTTACAATGGACCTGTGCTTTGTGGTTCTACATTAGGTAGGCAGTTAGATAAGTAACCATGCCATAGGAATTGGATATCATAGATGTAAATCATTACTTTTATTACACATATTTGCTTTGTACAATAACAGGCAGTCTACCCATTTTAGAAACTGCTTTCTTGTTTCTTACAGTGAAGCAAACTTAGATTACCATTCTAAATGCTAGTAAACAGAATTAATGTGATTTAATAAAATCAAGTGAATGTATATGTAGATTGTGACATTAGTATTTAACTGTATGCTTATCCTAACACTGAAGAAGCAAGCTGCTAAATTTTGGTGCACGGAAGTGTAAGTTTACTTTAAGTGCAGGTATATATTAATTTCTTTCCTCTTTCATAATCTCCTTAAATAACAGGATAGATTATGTACTGTTTACCAGTATTATAGTATACCTTCATACTGTATTCCAGCTAAGGTTTCCATTGTGTCAGCTGAAGCCCATAGAAAGCTGTGTTTCTGATTTGGTAAAACACTGTGATAACCATGATCTCTTTCTATGCTATGTTTGAGCATGTAAAATTAAGTTTTAGAATATTTATTTATTATTTTAATGTATTTATTATTTAAAAGTAGATTGTAATCTGCTGTGGGTTGTTTTTTAACCTTTCTTTTTTTGTGTTTGTCTGGTTGGTTGGTTTGGTTTGGTTCTTTTTCAGACAATGGAAACTCCACAATATGAACTAGTTATTGAAGCTAAGGATTTGGGTGGCCATGATGTGGGACTGTCTGGTACAGCAACTGCCACTATTGTTATTGATGACAAAAATGATCATGCACCAGAATTTACCAAGAAGGAGGTAAGAGTTTACCATCTGTGTTCTACAAAATGGTGTATGTAATTCTAATTGGTTTATTTCTAAATATAAAACTATTCCTTAATGGAAGACAATACTTAAAGACATCTTTTTAGCTCGATGTGACAGACTTTCCTGGAGCTGCTCTTTTCTCTTTTTACGTTAATAAATTTCAAAGCTCCCTCTTGCCTACATTCCAGCTTAAGCCTTTTGATGGTCAGGAACATGGATGAAAGCAACATGTTTTGCCCTGGATTCAGTGGTTCACCTGTGAGACAGCTAGTCTTGTCAGTTCTGTAATGAAACTCTAGTCCTATAAGCTCTACATTTAACCTACAGGTGGAATTTGCAAGGAAAGTCTTTTCCTGTGCAAGTTGAATTCCACTGAAGAATGCTGAAAAGTCTGGAAAAAAGAAAAAGCAACTTAAACCAAAAGATATTCACTGCCTGCAGGAGAGCATAATGGTGCTATAGCAATGTTTCTGGTTTCAGGCAAAGCATCTACCAAATTTCCTGCCCTTCTCACACTGCTCTCTTGCTTCTCCTACATTTATTATTAATCTGATTTTTTTAATTGTTTCTTTTTGCCTCTGGTATCTGGAGAGGATGAGGCAGTGTCAAAAGTTTTACCTAATAACAGCTAGTTTGGATTTTGCTGTAGAAGTTTCCTGAGGCTCTGCAGATTTTGAGGAATATTCCCAAAAGATGAGAAGTAAGCTTGAGGGATGCTGATTTTAAGGTAGTTTTAGAAGAAGAAAAGGAAAGCCCATTGCTGTAGAAGTTTTGAGCTTCTCCTTAAGGTATGTTTTTACCTGGTTTCATTTTTCTTTTCTAGCCTAATTTTAGCAATTTGACAACAGATAGCTTTGAAACAAATTACTGCAATTTTACCTCAATAATTATTTATTTTATAAATGCAAAGTGGATAAGCAGATTTAAAAAAGGGTTTGGGGGGCTTTTTTTTGGATTTGTTTTGGTTTTGTTTGTTTTGGATTTTTTTTGTTTAGAAAAGAAGAAACAAGAAACCATGACAATTTTTGCCAACAAGAATATTATTTTTCATTAATCATTGGTAATTACTGTGATTACTTAAGTAAATGATTTGGCAAGAACATTTCAGTTACCTAGAAAGTACCATGGAGAGCCTGATTCAAACCTTTTATGTCCCTAAGTGATAATTAAGTGGCTTTTATCAAACTATTAATTCTCTTAGAATTACCCTTTCAATCAAGCATTTAATACTCTGAAAGCTGTTTCCTGACAATCAATATTTAAAATATGCTCAAAACATTGTTTTTTCTTTTTTTTTTTTTTTTAGCCCTCTTTTACATGTAAAAACGGAAATGTAAATGTAAAATGTAAAATAAATGTAAAAGGAAATGTAAAATGAAATGTAAAAGGAAAACTCAGTCAGTTTAGAAATAGGAAATGATTGTATTAGCAATATTAATAGCAATTCATGTCAATCAGAGTCATGCCTACTTGAATTTCCAGACACTGAGATTTCTTCTGTAGAAGAAATATTTCTATAATAGTATGTTCTGTTTGACTTAATGGTTTGGTAATTTGGGCAAGTATGATAAAAAACTTATGGGCCTGCCTAGGCAGTATCTATTTCTGTGGAAATTCAGACAGTAAAAGGTACTCTGTACCCTTGAAAGTCTGGTGGTCTCAGTATAGAAATAAAATAGCAGGTGTGAAGAGATAGCATTATGTTGCTTTCTGGCACTTTATATCACATGCAAATTTTCCCATAGAGACATCTTTCTTCTTTTTCTTTTTTTTTTAATGCATCGTGACATGTTTTTGAACTTTTCACTATTTAGAGATGTTAATGACCTCAGAAATCTTCCCTCTGCTTTGCTAAGGGATATTCTTACTCCATGAATAAGGCAGGAAAAATCTGTCTTTAGACATATGGTGCCAGGCCCCTTTAGAAACATATGCTCTATTTAAAATAAGAAGTGTAAGAGGAGGAAGAGTGTGTATTAATAGAGCTAATGCCACTTTATTTGGCTTACTGCTTTATGTATTTAGTTGTGTTAAAATACCAGTTGTATACCACATGATGCAATACTTCTGATTTGAATAAGACTTGAAAGAAAAAGACATATCCTACAAGATAACTTTTGAAGTAGAAAGCTCAAATTCATTAAATCTGAAGGTTTGGTTTCAGAGTGCAACCTCTTTTATTAATTTGAGATTGGCTGCTTTAGGATTGGGTTCTTACGCTATGGACATGTTTTCCCAGCTGTCTTTCTTCTATTTAAGGTTACTTTTTCTCAATGCATTTTTGCCTTTTATAAAACAAATGCTTACTTACTGACCTATGTTTTCTTCTGACAGCACAATTTCCACCTAAAATAGCTCTGCCTTCATTTGTCATATATTGTTGATGAAGCTTAATTAAGCCAAGTTTTCAATGTGTTCACTTCCTCTGTAAGTGCAGGGGTTAAATACATTCCTGACCTGACACAGTGAAAGCCAGTGAAGTTATGAAAGCTGGATGTGTTCAATAGTCACGGCAGCATATGTGTGCAAGACTGGATGCCCTAGACTGTGCACTAGATGGTGATTTGTAGAATGCAGAATGCATTGCTATATGTTTCTTAATAAATACATGTATTATTTTAATAATGTTAACATAAAGGCAGAAGTTTAATGATCTTTTTCATAGCTTTTTCCAAAATTGAAATTTTTCATATTTCTATTTCCAGGAAGTTTTATATATGTTAGCAGATATTTCTTTGGTTTCTCAGTGCAAGGCAACCTCAGCCATGTGCGAGCATGGCTCTGTTGAAGATGAGTTTTATCTTTTGCCACTTGACCAATCTCTTCCTTTTTGTTTATCCAGAAACAAGCTTATAGATTTACCCCTAAGCAATGATACACTTCTGTGTACTTCCATTTACTATATTTTATTCCTGGGAGGTCAGGCCCTTACATACCTATTAAAAATGTTCATTAATGGCTTTATTTAATGTTTTCCGAGAGGTCTAAATGATCCTTTGTTGCTGTAAGAAGTTTTTCAATAGCTTCAACTGGGTTTATGTATACCTTGTTGAAAAAGGGGGCAGTTACCTAGTGAATCTATTTTTCCATCTGCTATTTTTTAACCTGCACTCTACACCCATGTCATTCGGGTGCAGTTATGGCTTTCGTGCTTAGGGAAAAATTTGTTGATGGTGTGTCAGAGCATAATCACAGAAGAAGCTGAGCAACCTGGCTGAGATCCAACAAAGCACTTCCATTAACTTCAGAGAAATAGTTTAAGCCCTTGAGGTTATAAGTACCTGTCAGGTACTTTGATGGGTTAACGTATGAGACCCTGCTTTATGGGATTCAGCCCAGTAAACTATTTTGTTCCTGTCCCATCGTGCTACGCACTTTTGACTTGTTCTATTTCATGTATATATAGGACCACAGAATCATAGGGTAGTTAAGGTTGGAAAGGACCTTAAGATCATCTAGTTCCAACCTTTCCTTCCTGTTCATAATAGGCTCTGAACAGAGCAAAAATCAATTCAGATATGCAAACAGTACCCTGTTTCCTCTGGGGGTTTAAATAATTTAATCTCTAATGCCTAAAAGAGCAATATTTTAAAAGCTCCTCCAAAAATCCCAGGTAACAAAGTCTACCTTTTAAAAGGTCACAGTAGCTGGGATATCGTGCCAGATTTAAACTATAAAAAATGAAAATAGAGATACTTGTAAAGTTAGTGACCTCTATTTAAAATGTATAACCTTATTTCTATAATATAAAAGAATTTTTAAATTAATTTTGTGAATTATTACTGAATACAGCATGTATATTGTATCACAAAGAGCAACTTGACATTTCCTTTCCAGCAATTTCAAGCCTTCGGTTCAGCTTTTTTTCAGCAGCAAGGGATTACTTATGTGCAAATAACAAATGAAGCAAAGCAATGAATAGGAATTGATCATTCTAGAAAATCTGATACCTGCTTTATGTACTGCAAGATATTTAAACTGTGTGGAAACGAGTTAGAGTGAGTGAACGCTAATGGTGCAAAGTATTGTTTTTATACCTAGCACATTAAGAAACATGAGAATTACTTTCTAGTGTCACTTTAACAATCAGTGACTGACCACAGCAGTGTAGTATGACTGTAAAACAGTCATTTTAGTCTACAATTAATAGACTGTATTAACTATATAGTTGGTATTACATAGTAGTTACCGTGGTTGAAGTAACCACAGTTACTTCACTTTCACTATAGTGACACTGTAGCTGAAGTGTGATGAAAAATTAACTGTAGCATCTGCTAGAAGCCACAAGCTGGCAAGTCCTTCTCTTGTATCTGTTCCTGTAGTCATGGTTCTGCGCAGATCTTCCCTAAAACACAGTGGAGGAAAAAAACCATTGTTTCAACATAACAATGGTATGGATTTGACCCATTCTTTTCTACCCTTCCTCCTGTTAAAAAATCAGTCCAGCGATTCCTTCTCCTGGTCTTACATCATTCCTGAATGTAGCGTACATGCTCAAAACTGGGAGTCCACTGAGTATATTTGTCTTCTGGCTTCTGTCCTGATTTTTTAAAGTATCTATTCCCAAGGAAGAAGCTTCCATTGCTGCTCTATGGTAATACATTATGTTCCCTTAATATCATATATATTGTCTTTCCTTAATAAATGATTTCAGGCACTTGAGAGAAGAATGCAATGTTGTGATTTAAGGGGATGATTTTTCTACAGTCCACCTAGTTCTCACATCTGTCCTTCATCACAGATTTGGGACCACAGTACATCCCTGAAAGTAGTGGAACCCTGAAAAGTAGTGGGACATGTCAGAGTGCACTTAAGAAAGAGGGCCTTCTTTAGGCCAGAGAATAGTCTCATTCATGAGACAATTCCTCTTTTTGCCACTTCCAGTGTCACCTTCAATGTCATCCCTTTCTGGGACAAAGCAATGTAAAATAGAAAGAATTTTTTTCATATCAGTGAGAGTAAAATTAGGAAAATATTTTTCCTAGTTTAGATTTCTTTGAACATATGTTCTTAGAAATTAATTTTCCAGTTAAACAAGGAAGCTTGCCTCCTGTGAACAGAAAAAACATCAGCAGAGTTAAACCTGAGCTGTACTAGTGCGGCAAGTCTTAAGTCTAAAATATGATTTCCTCACATTTTGAATACCTCCTGTTAAATGGTTTATAAAAGAGTAATATATGACTAACATATACTTTAAGAAATGATTCATCAATTCCTATAGAGACCTAAAAGTAAATAGGTTGCTTGTCATCATGGTTTATGATGGCTTCCAGCACTGTCTTCTGATACAGTTATGTCACCCTCTGGAGTAAGACAGCCCCTGGGGTACAATATGTATCTCCATCAGCTCATGGTTCAAAGAAGATATGAGGCTTTCAGAGTACCATCTGGAGAGATTTATTTTGCAGCTCAGGTTGTGGAGAAACATGCTTGTAGCTTTGCGACTCCCTGTCTTGATTTTGGTATTGGCTAAATCATGTTGAGGACCAAGTACTCATATAAAGCGCTTTTTAGGTTCCTCCTGGCCACCTTTGCCATAATTCTTTTACAAAAATGTCTCTCTCAGACATGATATTGTTATTTTCCATGCTAGACACCTTACCAACCAGACCAGATCTGTCCAATCAGTTTTCACATTTAAAACCAATAAATCTCACCTTCCCTTCAGTGATCTGAACATCAGCCCTGGTCCCTCTTACCTTGTCTTTCAGTGAAAATGTTGCCCTTTGGGACTCCTATTTAACTTTATTCCATTCTCTGTGGGTCTTGCCAGTGATCAGGACCCTATCTTTGGACACTAATTCTGTTAATGTCGTATGATTCTCTAGACCCTTATATCTGATTTGGGAACCATGATCCTGATTGACTTCCCTGCTGGGAGGGAAGTCACTGAGTCATCCAGACTGAATAGAGGCAAAGACAGGAGCTGCCGGTCTCACTCAGGAAGGTGGTGAGAACAACCTGAGCTGGCTTTATCCTATTTCGTGTACCATTCTCTCATGCTGGATATCAGAAGGCCAAATGACTGAGCTGAGGTACCTGAGCAGCAATCAGCAGATCTGAATAGATGAGAAGGAGCTGTTGCCAGGTTAACAGTTGAGAAATAGAGCTGCACTATGGCCTAAATGTTATGGGAGCCACTCTTAAATTCTAGCAGCCTGTTCAAATCAGAGCAAACCGTCTCCAATACTGCTTTTGTCATGAGAAAGAGTTTTGTGGGATGAATAAAACCATTTCAGCAAAATCACATGAACAAAATGCACACTGGAATTTCCATTTGGCTCCCATTTTTTTGACTGTGAGACCATTTACATGCAGAGAAAGCAGAATTCATACAGAAACTCAACAGAGCAGGGCAAAGCCTCTACAGATGTTAGTAAACTTTGGCAGCTTCAGGATGGCTGGGGATCATCAGAGATGAGCTCTTTGGCCTTCTTTACTTTTTTCTAAATCTGTAAATACAGATGGGAAGGCTCCTAAAGCATATCTTAACCTTCAGAAGCCCCCTACACTAGGTAAATATTTTCACTGACCTTTTCACTCAGGTTTACTTCCACTTCATACCCTTGCAGCAGTTCACTAACACACTTGACTTATCTGAAATTCCAGGTGCCCAAAAGCCTCTTGGAAACAAATGGAAGACATTAGCTGGTATATTTTTCACACCTGAAAGGCAGAATTTAATTTCTTTGGTCATGGAAAATAATGGAAATGTGTTCAAGTATTAGAATTCCAAATGTGTCTCTGTTGTCTTAACCTAACTTCTTTCAAGTAACTTGGAAAAATGCCCGTGATCAAGAAGAATGTTTGTTAATATTTCTGAATGGTATTGTGGTGATACTAAGCTAAGGACATCTGGAAGACTTATTTAAACAATCTGGCTAATGAAATTACCTTTTTTGTTACTTTTTTTTTCTTCAATATTGCATGTCAGTTCTTATCAGAATTAGCTGGTTTGATTTTTTTTGCGTGATGCAAAATGATCAGCATCACTCAGGTTTGAATTACCAACGACCTTAAAAACAAGCGCTTTGCTTTAGCTTCACAAGTAAAAATAGAATAACTTTAGAGCAAGGAAATAAAACAAACATGCTTATTCTGTGCACTGACTGAAATAGAGGGCTCTTCAGCAAAAAGGCAGGGTTTGGAAGACCAGTGTTTCCTGTACTCATCCAGATTCGTATGGTATGCATGATAATTTGTATTCATGTGGCTTTCAGCAAGCTATCTGCATAACCAGTGTAAGCACTTTGTTCAAGAACTTTTGCAAAATATGTTTAACACTGAGCCCATCCACTTATCACATAATTAGAGCTGGATGCACTGCATAGCAGTAGGCAGCAGACTTCTACATTTATCTTTGCTTGTGAAGGGTGAGTTCATTGCTTTGTTTCTCTCCACCAAGGTCATGAAATACATGAAGTTGTCTACTTAATCTCCAGATAAACACATTTCGGTGGTACATAAAACAGAATGCCTGCTTCATAATCAGAAAGAAACACTTGTATAAGTAAAGGAAAAGTTCTGTGAATAGAAATTATCACTCTAGTGTGAAACTGGGGAGAAACACAAAGCCACTTCACTGGTTTTCCAGATCTGATTCTTTTTTCCCAGCATTCTTGTTCTCGAAGTCAGCTCACATTGTAAACTTATATTTTTGCTGGTCCTTTTCTATTTTTTGGTTTCCAGTGTTCCTTTCCTACCTTTTATTTAGTCTCCTTGATTTGTTGTGATCAGAGCAGTCCTGATGCAGACCTCTGTGTGAGTCCTTTTGTAACCCTTAGGTTATGCTTGAAAGGTCAGCAGCAAACTCGGTGGCAATAACAGCAATTCTCACTGCAGCTGGTGAATTCTCACCACAAAACCATTCCAATGCTAACTATCCTCTGAAGACTTCTTCCATCTGCTTCTGCTAACAGCAAATATCCAAGCACTGTGAGCAACAAAAAAGCCACAAAACCCCACAATTTATTTCCCTCTTCTACAAGAAATGAAGGTTAACATGCTTCCTCAATGTGGTCTATGACGTGTGAGCTTTACGATAGATATTAAGGTCAGAATTACAAAGCAAACAATAGCAGTAAGACTTTTGACTACATCTAGCACAAATGCATGTGGGCAAGTAACTTGATAATAGAAATTAAAGAGGAAGGAAGGAAAGCTCAAACAAAGGCTCTTGAGAGAAGCACAAGCTAAACAAAGATAATGTAATGTCTCCAGATCTACTCTTGGACCACTTATTCAGGGAAGGTGGATAAACATAATTATTAGCAGTCTTTGCTAGGAATGGCAATGTGATTTTCCAGTTAAATATGTTCTCTCCAGCTGGACTTCTGCAGTTGCCTTCAAATCAAATTAGCAGTGCTTTCTAGAGATTTCAATTTTAATACAAATATTAAAATTGGAGTCTATTGCCTGAGAAATTAATTTTCTTTTCCTCTGGAAATTTACTATTTTATTCTTCTCTGAGAGTAGTTTATAGCATGTTGTACTTTGTTAACTGTCCAAGGAGTTCCACCTTCAATGTTGAGTGCAGGCAGGTGAAACGCAAACTTCAAAGAAACTTCACACAATTATTTTCAGGTCAAGATGCGATAGAATGCATCAGTCTGTTTTGTCAAATTACTTTATGGTTTCTGAATTGGGAGACCTCATTTGACTATGTAACATCCAGTTGAGTGAAATCCTAAGCTCTGTGTAGAAACACTGTGGTTTCCATGCAGGGTATTCATTGCAGAGTGGCTCCTAAATCATTGTTATTTCATTCAGCCTTACCAGTTTGTAAATTGGAGGGCAGGCACTGGGGAGTAGATGACCAGGAATTACTTTTACGGTGCAACCAGCAAGTATTTTCTGTGGCTTGAAGGGACTTTTACGTACATAAAGGGTTACAGTTCCTTGCATGTGGAATGTGGAATCTTAACAGAAACACCAAGAACTCTAAATCTCCTTTTCTGACACAGCACAGATGATTTAAGGAGTAATAAATAGAGGAACTGTTAGATGTGTAGCAAAGTATCACTCTAATCCCATGAGTTAAGAAACCCACACTGTTAATATGCCGCTAGCATCTGTAGGAGTTCTATTTTTAAAGTAGGATTAAACAAGATAACACACTATAGATCTTCACATATTCAATTTGCTTCAGACAAAACCGTGTTTAATAGCAATTATACAATATGTGTGAGCTGGTATCATGGTTGCAGTTTATATGAGCAGAAGGGATTTATAAAGCTGAAGTATATTCATACAAAAATAATAGTTATACGACTGCTTAGGTCATTCCACTAAAGTGGAATGAGTTTTGTGATCAGTTTATCAATTTCTTCACTGACAAGTGAGATTTTAAGATTTTTGTCAGCAACACTAAAACTGATTTGTCTACTACAAAATTTGCTAACCATCTGTGCATACGAATCAAAATGTCAGGATTATTTAGACAAAATATCCTTTTTCCTTCTGCTCTGAAACAGTAAAATAGTGAACCGATAAAAATCACCATTCTAAAAGGAGCTTTACTTTATTCAAGCAAAATTGTTAGTAAGTATTATGAAGGAGACTCATTTGGAAAGCAATAAAATACTGTAGGGTTGATCATCTCTTGAACTTACTGGAGTAAAAACAGTGTTGAGGCATTTAAGAGAAAAAATAAACACAACAGATTAGGGGATTCATACAGAACTTTGCAGTTGCAGTCTCTTTTGAAGAAAATGGTTCAGGACTGTAATTTATACATATACTTGTACTTTCTACTTTGGCTTATTTCCAGGACTTGTTTGCCTTACAGTCCCAGATGCTTGCTTTCTTAAAGGGTAGCCGTTTCTCTAGCCAGCTGTCTAACAGTCACTTAATATTTATCTGTTTTTACAAATGTTCTCCCCTGTGCTCCCAGTCCATATGTCACAACAAAAAGTATAATCCCACCACTACAGAGTCTCAATGTTATCCTCGCTTTCCCAGTCTAGACTTTGATCACTATGAAAAATCCCTGAATCCCAGTTAGTTACCTGACCACATTTGCCTCCAACACTGTTGCTGTATGGCCAGTCCTTCTTCATTTGTGTTCTAACTCCTGTTCTCCTCTTCCACATAGCTTGATGCAGCTTTTATAGAGATATATTTCTTCACTTCTCTGCATACTGTGGAAGGTTTTTCCAGCTACTTGCTTGTCTAGTCTTCTTGATACTTAATTTGCCCAGCACTGAAATATATTGTTGTCTTTTTGTGTTATCCTTCAAAATCCCTTCCTCCTGCTTCATCAACCAACCAAACAATACTCTTACACTTTGGTTTTTCTCCCTTTCAAACTTAGGAGTTAGTCAACAACTTGTAGGAACCTTCTCTGAATTTTAATAATTAACTTATTTTTAACTTATTCTCCAAAATCCTTGAGCCTGTCATTTGACTCACAGAGCCTAAACACTCAGTGTCCCTTAAATGCACCTCTGCTCTCATTTCCAGGTCCCACTTCACTGAGACTAATTTCAGCGATATATCCACTGAATCCTTTCTGCTGAGTGTGATGTCCCTTTCTCTCTGTTCTTATGTTCATCACTTTCTCCACTGTCCTTTTATATGGAAAACTCTTCTAGTTTTTCATAAAAAACTACGTTTCTGACCATTTTCATCTCATGGTTGCCTTTCTGTTCCATGTTTTCACTCCTTCAGTATTATTTCTTGTAGATCGTCCTTTTTCCATTCCTTGATGCTGTCCCCCAGTGAATTCTTCTTCATGCCCTCCACGTCTCCTTCCCTTAGGAACCACCATCCTGTTTTCATGACTTACTTAAACTGTCTGCTATGACTCGAAAAAGTCTATGAGCACTCTTTGCCTGCCTTCTATAAACCGAGTACCATTACTGTCTGCTGTCGCACATCATCTCATTTTTTTCTTTTATGCTTTATTTCCTCCTCCTCAGCTCATTTGTTTTGACCACCTTCAGTCACAGAGGCCAGCAGTGCACATACGTTATGTAGTACTGTCAGATATTCTTAGATCAATGATTTTTCTTCATTTAGAAGATGGATGGTAAGGAGAGTGCTGCTGTCCTCAACAAGTTTAAAGGGTTGAAAACAGTCTTTTAGTTAAAAAAGAAAAGTTTGAAAAATCTAAGGAGTTATGTGAGAAACTTTTCAAAAGATACATAGGAAAAATCAATCCTGCTAAATAAATCTAAATTTAAACCAACAGTTGTCTTTTGCTGAGATAATATAAAGGAAAAAGATTTATCTATAGTATTGATATTCTTAGCTGTCTCTACCCAAGATGTGGCTTCCATCCAAAGCGCTGCATGGAAATGTGTATGTAGGACTATGCTATAATGTAAATCTTATTTTATACACATTCATATCTATATGCATAGAAACACATGCACACAGGTGTTTGCCTACCTAAACTGAGGACCAGATGTTTTACTGTCTTAAAATTGCATTTTCTAATATGAATTAACACAAAATGAAATTCGATTTGATTTTACTTATCTATTTGAAAATAATACAGCTAGTACTTGAAAACAGAGGCCACTGTACCTGATTGATTCAGTGTTGAACTAAACTAAGAAAAAAATGTATGTTTGAAGACAAATGAAAGGCATGCTTTCTAAGTTAGCAGCTCTGACCTTTTCAAGTTTTCTATCTTAAATAATAATCGAAGCCATGAGTAAATAAATTCAACTTTGCCTGCAGGTGTTGAACTCTTTAATGTCCTTTTACTCTCACATAGCCACTGCCTGATATCAATGGCAGAAACAGTTTTATCGTGCCCCATGCTGGGGCTGACTGGCAGTCTCTAGGAACTGTTTTCTTTCCTCCAGCCATCTGATTAAAATGCAGTTCCAATCAATAAATCTGTACAGTTTCCATCGATGGTAAGTGTTTGCCTAGGGGTCTTCTGTGTCCCAGAGGTATTTCTTTTCTTCAGTTGTTCTGTATTCATGAGAAAACCAAATTACAATAAGTCTTGTTTACCTAGACTGCCTGTTGAGATTGTTTTTGGACTGCCTGCTGAATCTGGAGTGAGCAATACAGAGCACACAAGCACACTCACATGCTGGTAGATGTAGATATAGATGTTAGCAATAAGGTACCTCTTTTAGAAACACTGGGTTCCAGCATAGCCTCTGTGAAGTCTTTGCTTTAGGAAGATTAAATATTTAAGCAGGCAGTCATTTGGCATGTTAGCGGGAAAGAGTGTAGGGTAGATTACAAAGAAACGTCTCAGATTCTAACACCTGATTTCAACTGAACTTCACCTCTATTCAGCGATGTCAGGGTTGCCTCTTTTTTTGTTTTCTTGAATGAGGATTACCTCAGTTGATCAATGAGGTAATATGTGACCATCTAATCAGTTTTGGATTCTCTTATTCTAGCAATAATTGCTCTAATGCAATCAATTAAAAGGGAATTTTAATTATCTTACTTATTGTGCTTTAAAAGGAAACATGACAGCTATTATAGAACTCTTAATTCACTATTTCCTGTGGTGATCTGTTTGCAAATTCAAAACATAAGCTTTTAAAATGTGACATCCCCTGCATTCTCATTTATTTCTTAAATTTGTATGTCATCTTTGCAAATAACGGTCAAATAGAAACAATGAAGTGATTGTATTCAACTCACAACTTTTCTCATTTCTTGTCTTTGTGTTATGGGAGAAGCAAGAGAAAGGTAATAATCCTGCCTGAGTGCAGCAGAAGGTACAATGTGTTGCCATGCATACACACATCAAGAAAAGCATCTAGTTTGTTTCTTTAAAAAACTATTTTCAAAGGGAAGTACTAGACTGTAGTTGCCTATAAATGCAAACTCTAGGTACTAGTCAGCAGAAAAAAATGCATTCAGCTACATATTGCACATCTGAATTATTTATTCAGAAATAATAAGCATGGTCTGTGAACATTTACACAGCTAGTTATCCGTAAAGCTGTTGTAGTGTCTTTACTGGAGTTATTTGTAAGTATTCAGGAAGCATCTTACTCACTTTTAAATATCCAGAGTCCAGACCACAGGTTGAAGTTCACTGATTCCATAAACTTATTTTTCTTAAGTTCATAAAGTATGGGTGGCATTGCAAATGCTACTAATATAGGATCATAATTTAAAAATACTAGCATTCTCAAAAAAAAAAAAAAATCAGTGTGTCGTTCCCCTGCTTTATTAAAATGAATGAACAGATGTACAATATATTTCTGCTGAACTATCATCTAAATTCATAAACTATTTCTCATGTGTCTGAATTCCATGTTGGTTTCCCGTTTTCTTTGCCTTAGAAAAAAAGAAAAATCACACTCTCACATTATCACTCTGGGGATATAAATGAGAAGTACACCCTCCACTTCATTCACTTTAGACTAATACCCTCAATACAATTTAAATCCCATCTCTTCAAGGCTATTCAGCAAAACATACGCACTGGAACACCCAGGATCCAATTGGAAATTTCCCTTGCCATCTATACTGAAGATTGGCAAGCGGGCTCTGAGGACACTGTCTGTCCTTGCTGACAGAGTGAGGTGGCACACAGCTACATTCAGTCTCTTTGGTTGGCATTTATAATAATAGCAGAAGCTTAGCAACAAGTTGGGAACAAGCAAGGAAGGGATAAATAGTGACTGCTAAGTGGGAGAGATAAGGCTATGTAAGGCTATGTGTAACTAGTGAAACAAGCAGCTAGGGAACACATCAGCTGGCTCTAACCACTCGTGAAGGTATGTTTTCTTTGCCTTGTGGCAGCCTAGGAACATAGCAGGTGCTCCCTGGAAGTGGTAAACAAGCTAAACAAGACAATGCAGAGATTAGATGGAATAAAATTTGGAGCCTTAAAACCACATGAAGCAATTGTGTTTCCATAGGAAAAAATGAGTATAAAAATCCCAGACA
Organism: Pezoporus wallicus; assembly: GCF_028554395.1. Lineage (NCBI taxonomy): Eukaryota > Metazoa > Chordata > Aves > Psittaciformes > Psittacidae > Pezoporus > Pezoporus wallicus. Next base: position 1,495,979 of record NW_026636866.1, on the reverse strand, counting down.
GTGTGCGACTACTGCCAGTCTTATTTGTTGGCAATGTTTGTGGCCTATGAAAGAGTGATATTTTGCACTAATTTCATGTGAGGAACAAGTGGATAATATGCCCTAGGAGTTCTGGCATGATTTCTTCTGTAAATCCTATTTCTAAGGGTTTATATTGTAAGCAAGCCATAAAAATTTTTTATGGTTTGAAATTGACAAAAGAATTATCAGGCTCAGATTGTGTTTTTTCAGGGTTTTTTAGGGTTTGTGGTGTTTTTGGTTTTTGTTATTCTTTGGATTTATTTTTTTCCTCTTCTGTCTGATAAAAATCATTTTGGCAAAGAGAGTAGTGGAACAGAATGTGAATCAATCTGCTTTCTTTATTTCCTAGCTGCTCCAGAATTTAAATACCTCTCTGCCAGACAATTCAGGAAAATGATGAAGTAATAGTTGAGATTTGTAAAAAAGCATGATTTTCATCTGAAACCCCTGCAGTGGAAGGAGCAGTTTGTCCCTGCGGGACTTCTAAGAAAGAGCTGTTAATTCGCTAGTGAGAATGGTGGAGTTGTAACTGGAGCAGGTAATTTTTTATGGCGGCCACGTTGCAGATAGTCTCAAACCGATTAGATTTGAGTATCTATTTCTGCTGTTCTTGTTCTGTTTTAAACCTTCCCCAAGTTGAGATAGTAATTATTTTCCTGTCCCCTTTCCTTACATTGTGTTGCCAAAAGAGAGTATGACCAGCTAGGGAAGCAAATACCAGCCACACCATTTTCATCTTTTTCTCTGCAGTAAGGAGGGCAGATGTGATTTTGCAGTTACATCCTATATCTCTAGCTATCAGCACCAAATCCAGTGTAATGAAGGATCTTGTATGATCAGGAGTTTGAGACTGGAATCTAAGCTAGGGAACTCTTTCCCATCTCTTGTTTTTTGGCACAGAAAACAAAATAGGGTTTGGGTATCTAGTGAACTTCAAGGCAATTAATGAGCACCATGGATCTGAAAAATGCTGGAATGCAAAATGCAAAAGCGTTTAGGTCCCCTTTCTGTTCTGTATATATCATTGGATTTGAGCTTATAATGAAATCTGCAGGGGAAGGGTTCTCCAGATGTTCTCAAGTCCCTCCTTCCTAGTTGTATAATTTCCAGTACTGCTTATTTTTGCTTCAAGAGTGTTGGAGATACAGTCCCTGTGATCTCCCAGCAATCTACTACACTACTGAAGCTATCCTGCTAGTAGCAAATTTGGCCTCATCTCGATGAGAATACTTCCCTTCACTGAAGCCTATCTCTTCTTGGCCTTGTCCACTGTGACAGTGACACATAAACAATCTTTTTGTCTTCAATAGCCCTGTGTTCATTTGTTACACAGGTTTGCTCAAGACCAGAAGCTTTAGATATCTGCTGCTCCAATAGCTCTTTGCTTTCAATGCTGTGGGTGGGAATCAGGTGCTGTAATACAGCTGGAGCTCCCCAGTGCTGAGCAGATGGAAAAATTCATGCTTCTTTCTGGCACACAGTACTACTTTTTACACATCTCAACACATTTTTGCTGGGTTTGCAACATTAAACTGCCTTTATTGTCCACAATTTTTTTTCCAGTAGCAGAGCAAGTGACAAAACTAACATCTGCTATATGTGCTTCCTTCTTCTTGCATCCTCAACACAGAAGAGTGTATATATTTTGAGCATTTTGTTCTGATGGGGTTTTGCTGCTGTTTGTTTTCTTCCACACATATGCTTTTGCATTCAATATGGAGAATTTGATTATATCATTTGGGTGTTTTCATTTGTTTGGGGTTTTTCTGTAGAACAGGCTGAGGATATTTCACTTACAAATGAGAATCTATAAGCACTGCATGGGGAGCTTTATATCCCATTTAGGCACATTGTGACCTTCTACCCATCTCTTTGTTCATACACCTAACTGCTGACCTGAAATTATCCTGCAGTTCCTACCTTGGGTTTCTCTTAAGGTAAGGGAGTCTGACAACTGTGTCAGACTTTGTGCTGTGGGCAGGAGGAGATTCATGAATGCTGGTGTTAGTTCAGAGAGTTACATTAGGAGAATGTTTTACCATAATGTAGCATTTTTCATTCCAAAAGACCCCAAAAGAGCATACAAAAAATGGATCCTCTCCACGGGCAAGCAGAAGATTAAATTGCAACTTTCTGCTGCTTGCAGGAAAAGTGGAGACTTCATTTGCTCTGCTCAGGAAAGTTGTTTTAGTTTCTAAAACCAACTTCTTTTGGAAATAATGACAAACCCTAGTGTTATAACACTACACTCAAAATCTTGTTTGTGGGCAAAGGAGAAGCTCACCTTAAATATAGAGCCAAGAATTTATTGATAGCAAAATCGAAAGCTAATCCATTTTCATCCTTAATACTTGAATTATTAATCTTGATTGTATTTCTGCAGAAAAAACAATTATTCTTCTAGTCAGAAAAAAAATTCATTAGTGATAATATGATATTATAAAACTGCTGTCCACACCTGTTGTAGCTTCTACCCCTTTTCCTGCTGTTATTCTCAGCATTTCCTGGTTCCTCTGGGTTGTAAAGTTGGTGTTTTCATTCCACTGTTTGCGGTAGGGGTGTTATTGCAAGCTGTCAGCACTTTGAGTCGTTTGCCAGGACAAATGTGATGCTCATGTAGGTAATTTCTTCTTCCTCCCTTTGAAACTATTTGGGCTCATTTTTATGTATTTTCTAACACACTTTTACATGCTGCTCACTTTTCATTGGTGAAAGCCCTATGTTACATCCAAATTTACTATATACTAAGTAGGCAGATTAAGGAAAATTCAGGCAGAGCAAGGCTGACAAACGTCCATCCTGAGGTTTGCAGCCTTGTAAACTTACAACATGGCATATTATTAGGAGTGGCAATACCATATTACAGAGCTACACAGTTTCTATATCATTCTGTGTTCTCCAGGCTGCAGTTAGCACTTATTTATTGGGACAGCACTTGGGTCCCATACACGGCAGAAAGAAGTGTAAGTACTATGGCTAGTGCAGACTTTGTGCAACTGTGGCTCTGGCCCTGTGCCTTGATGTGGAAAGCACTGACTGATGTGCACGGACTCATTTTGAAATGTAATGAAAGCTCTCCATCATCATTAGTCCACTGAAACTGTGATAACCATCCTGTCTCTAGGTCAGAAGTCAGCTGGTAACTGCGGAAGTAGCCTCAGGACTCGCAATAAGGAATATTTGTGTATCAGCAGACTTGGGATTGTTATATAGGATGCAAAACTAACTAGACGGGTCAAACTGAGCTGCTTGGTGTTTGTATTCATGTGAGAAATGCCTTGAGGCTTTCAGAGGTCCTCTTTTATATTTCATCCCAGGCATAGTACTTGCTGCTTCAGGTGACTGAAGTACAGTGCTGGTATCCTTAATGATCTCCCCCAGACTCCATCAGAGCACACACAGGGGTGCTGGACTGTCTGAATGTAAGCTGGTGCCATAACGCAATTGATTGAAGTCTCTGCTTGTAAGATAAAGGAAGTGATACTCAGCTAAACAATGTTAAAAATCCACCGAAAGTAAAGGAAGAGCTAAACTCTGTCAGTGACAAAAGGGTCAAATGGAGAGAACCAAGAGGACTTTTCTGAGCCACCTATTAGAGTGTGTAACCAGAAAAAACACAACTGAGGTATTAAAGAGTGTGTGCCTGTGAGAAAAGTTTATTTTACACATTAATACAGGCAGCTCTTCTTCCTCTGGCTTTCCTTCCCCCCCTCCAAGCTCAATGCCCCGGCTTTATGAGTGAAAATATCATGAGTAATTGAAGTTGTGAACCCCAGGAGAATATTAAATTAGAAATTAAGCAAAAACGCTCATCTGCTGGAGCACAAAAATCCTGGGCAAATTTTCTAATGCCGTGTTACAGCAATTGGAATATTTTATTTTTTTTTTTCCCCAGCTGCTTCACTAACTGAATTGATTGAATTAAACGTGTTCTGCGGTGCTAGCTAACCTCTGGCCCCAGTTACTCCAGATAATCATGGGGGTAATCAGCCTGCCATGATCTGAGCTCCAAAGGAACAAGAATAATGCAAGGTTCAGGGAGCCTATCCTGGCATTAATCAGATGTCATCAGGGTTTGATTATAAATCCTAAAGACCACCAAATTGATACAACATGGTCTAATTCACTAAAAATTAGGTATCTACATATTAATATCTGAATATCTGAAAGTGATTGCCTTTCTAAAAAGTGGTCAGGTGTCAACGCTTATGGAATGTGCCAGTTTAGTAATAAATATAGTGATCAGCATCAGCACAAAAATAGCATTAACCAGATTAAAGAAAAAGATTTTGTTCTAACCTCAAATAGATTTTTTTCATCCTGTTGCAATTTACAGCTCCATTGAAACTTTTCCTCATCTTTCTACTCTAATTATGAGCTTACTCAGAAGCAAGAAATAGTATATGTTTCAAGCTATCTGCAAGCGCAGCATTTTTCTGCCTTCCAAGGGGAGAAAGGGTGGCTGCTTATAGTATATCATACTGCTGTGTATAAAAATAAAATGGTATTTATTGTCCCTTAAAATGATTTCCCCTAGAACTGGCAAGCTCCGTTGAAAAATCAGTATCTGAAAATGTGTGTTAGGAAAGATCCAATTAATTGTTAGTGTACTCACTTGCTCTTCTTGGGAAGAGTTCAGTGTGGAAATTTTAAGGCAGATATATTAGTACATTATGTAGAGATTTTCTACAGAAGAGGGGGAGGAGACCTTAAGAGAGAGGTACAGCACAGTTGCTTAATAAACTAATTTTCTTCATATATGTCTTGATTTAATAAGCATTCAACCCTGTGGAAAAGTTTTTTTGGCATAAACTAATGATAATACCTAATGCTTATTTATCTAATTGATGTCACCTTGTTACCTGTATTTCCTTGGAATTACCTTTATTTGCATTAGAGAGTTGGTCTGCTTGGAATTGGAGAACTCATGCTGCAGCTCAAGATTTCCAAGCATACCACAACATTAGCTGTGAGCAGGATAAAGAGATTGTATGAATTCTGGACATCTCAGCAACACTCAGCTTGAGTGATTACTTGCTGCATAGATGAACTTTGGACTTTCGGCTTCTACCCAGACAATGGAGTACATTTGTGCTAGGTGTGGTGCTTCTCACCTTCCATCACATATTACAGTGGTGGTCTGCACAGACACAATAACCATGATGCTCCAGTGGGACTGACCACATTTGCTGTTCACATCCAGGTAACCTGCAGCTCCAACAGGGTAGGTCTGACAGGTCTGATTCACTGTATATAGGTTTGATAGTGGAGATGTACATCTTTCTGTCCAAAGCTCAAATGCAGTGCCTTGGCTGATCTTGACCTCCCTCCTAATTCTTGGTGCCCAGACCCATGAACTTAGGAGCACTGCCATCAAACTAGTCATTCATGTTGTCCAAATAGCTTGGAGAGAATTCAGTATCCAGATATATATAAATCCTTAGTTTACACTTTATCCTCCTTATTAATAAAAAGGAAAAAAATGAATACTTGCCTATTTACAGCAAAGCATACCTAACTAAAGCTGCGTCAGTTGTTATGTTCAAAGAGGCTGTGTGTACAATGATTGTATGGTTAGGAAAAGATAGATTACAGGTGGGAAAAAGAAAGGACCCTGAATGTTCCCTCTGTAGCAAGAAATAAGCATACAACAGGCACTCAGAAAAAAAAATGTTTCATTTTCTTTTATTACAAATATTTTTCTTTCAAGAAAAGATGAAATTAACATTGGCTAGAGGAGCTGGGCAGTGAGAGATGGAGACCATATGTATCCTTAAAGCAGAAAGCAATAAATCCATTTAGCATACCTGTGCTTTTTTTCCTGACCTTTTCCACACCAGTGCAATGCCAAGACATACATCTGTTGCTCCCTGCTTCAATCACTGCTCAGCACTGCAGGTCTCAATATATGCTTAAACTCATGTGTTTTCAAAGCAGGCCACCCTGGGTGCAGACTAACTCCTCCCAAACTGCCATTTGAAGCCTGCATTCACAGAGCTCTATGGGGAGGCTCAAATCACTCCCTAGTCATTAGTCAAATAGGTTGCATTTATTTCTATTATTCTTTCTCCTTGGCCTTGAGAAAAGAATTTTTCTGTGTTAATAGGTTTGGAGACACCGGGAACTCATTGTTTTCTATTAGGGTAATGAGACTTCTGTGCTTACCTGGATATTCAAGGTATGATAAAGATTTTTCTGCTGTAGGAGAGAAACAGCAAATGAAAGAAGCCAATAATCATGAAATGTCCCCTATGCCTATGATCTCTAAATTATATCTTCTTGTATCTTTGATATAACAATAATATTAATGCTCAGTGAATGTTAGGCAAATTAGATCTAGGCTAGAGAATTTGAGAAAAAAATATGTATATCCAGTAAAAGAAACTACATGTGGTAGAGTTCATTCATCACTTTGTTGCCAGACTTGGAAGACTTATTGTGTTCAGATGGATTGAAATATGGAATGATCAGCCCAAATTTTCCTGTCCCCGCCCAGTTTTCCATGTAAGTCTAGCCAAAGTTTTCATTTTTAAAATTAGATCAAATTTTGTATCACTGAAGATAATACTGCATGTAAACGTCCATCTGTACCTCCTGCCTCCACTGGAACAATGTGAAACCCTGCAGAGTTCTTATCTATCTGCTTCCAAAAGAGAGTTTTCAAACTAGGTTAACTTCAGACAGCTTGTAGCTGGAGGGGCTTGTAAATCTAGAACATGTCATCCCCATCAGTTGGCACAAACTGAAATGCTGGAAATCTGGGGAATTGATGAAAATTGTTGCTAAAATATTCCAGAGATGCAAGTTGCCTTGAATGCTTTGAATGGTGCTTCTAGGCATTCATCACCAAAGACCATGTGAAGAAGCTTAACCACCGTCAAAACATCTGGTTTTGGCATCCTGGCTTGTAATCAGCTGTAAACTGGCACCACAAATAACTATCTTCTTTGGAAGCAATGTCCTCAGGGCAGAAAAAGATAGATTTCTCATTTGGATGCATATGCTTCTTTTTATCAAAGATCCCAAGGATTGTGCCATAGAGAAAGTCTCATTTACATTGTAATTCCCACCTCTCTCCAAAGACCAGGCTTCTTAACCAGCTAAGAGTATGGCTCAGTCTCTCAATATTAAGGTAGAAAAATACACTGTTTTCATGACATTCTAAAAAGTGCATAAAGGACTTGAAAAAGGTCCATGTCAATCTGTGATTTTGTTACAGAGAAATCTTATTTAGAAATACTGCTAAATCACCCATTTAATAATCAAGTTGTATTTATCTTACCTTTTAAAAGAGATGTTGAGCTAACTGGGTTCCAAAACATCGTGACAGTCTCTGTGAAATTGGTGTCTATATAAGAGAACCATAGGCTAATTTATTATTTCCTTATTTATACGCAGTTGGGAAGTAATCATCATCATTAATTTTAGACAGAGTACAAATAACTTTTGGAGCTGATTGCTGAAAAATGTAATAATATTCTTTTCATTTTAATTCTTTAAATCCAGAATTGCTGTTTTTTCAGAAAAGTGTGCTCAACTTCAAGTTGTCATATTGACACTGGGTCACTGCAGATGACTACTCAAAATATGTGTGACCAAGTATTTAATACAGCCAACTGCATTACAGAATTCACTTACATTAGACTATGTGCATTGAAAAAAGTACATGCATTTTCTAGTTGGTGTTCATGTAGAGCAGGAGAAACACACAGAAAAATCACTCCCAGAACAGGTTATGTTTTAGGTAATGATTTCCTGAGTAGTAAAAGCATCGACGTACAGGGCTTTTTAGTTTTTCTTTTTTTCCCATCAAGGCATGTATAAACCCTTGCTTGTCAGAATGGATTTCTTGGCGTTTTATTTTTTCATCACTGTCATAGCTCATGTCAGATCTAAGGGCATGTTTGGTAAGGTATTCAGGAATACCTTATTCATTGCTAGAGTCTACAAATAAAAGAATAAGGGAGTGAACAGATTTGTGTTAATAAAAGTGTCATAAATCATGAAATTAGGATTTCACAGACCATTCATTCATAGCTGTAGTAGTTAATAGATGAACAAGACCCTTCTAGAATTATATCTAGGAATTTTTTGTTCTTTCCCCTATTTAAAATTAATTTATTTTTAACTTTCTGCATTAGTTTGCTTCTGTATAGCACTAAAATACAGGTTTCAATACATGTATTTAAATTTAGGACTTACTTTCCTAAAGAGAAGTCACAAAATCCCTTCTCTACTTCCTAAATGTAAACGTGACAGTAACTTAACAATTGTCAGTAGCTTTCATGTGCTGAAGCTGTTGTCACTGCTCAGCTCCCTCCCCGTCAGTAGAGAGGTCACATTGCATTATTTATAGCTGGGAGGAGACTAAAGACCCTGGCATAGTTTCTTCTTCAGTTCTCTAAATCTCCCAGACTTTATAGCAAATTAAGTGGTCTTTGCAGAAGCATGTTGCAGTTAATGCTATCAGAACAGTCATAGAATCATGGAACACTAGGCTGGAAGGGACCTCAAGGATCATCAGGTGGAATCATTCTTGGCAAAAGCACAGTCTAGACTAGATGCCCCAGCACCCTGTCTAGATGAATCTTAAAATTGTTCAGCATTTGGAGAACCCATGACTTCCCTGGGGAGATTATTCCAGTGTCTGGTTGTTCTCATTGTGAAAAATTTTCCTCTTGTTTCCAATTGGAATGTCCCCAGGACGAAGTTGTGCCCATAACCTCGTCTTTTCCATATGACTCCTTGTAAAAAGGAAATCTCCATCTTCCTTCTAGCCACCCTTTAAATACTAGAGCTGCATTTCTTTTGTCATAAAATCACATTTTATCCGCCACTTCAAAGAGGAATTCATTTTCCTGTTGTTGAGGAACCTAAATGGTACATGTAGCACACCATTTGCATAAAGTTCTTGTGCTATGGGTTGATGGTTCCACACTTTATTCTTTTCATAAGGCAGTATCGATAAGCTCAACCATGTATGTTCAGATGTTATGTTCAGCATCAGAAAAGCTGTTTTTTATATGAAAATGTATCTGCTAGAAATTAAAGATGAGCTTTTAAGAAGGCCTCCTTCCCTTCCTTCATGACCATAACTAGCACAAGTGAGAACGGTGTAGATTGATGGGGGGGAAAGGCTATAAAACCTTTCTGCTCCTAAAATGTAGTGGATGAAAAAAGAAATTAAAAACAGTTAAGTCTGTTCTATTTAGAGTTCATTCTATTTGAAGAAGACAAACCAGCATCTTAGAAAAAAAGATAAGGTTAGCACTGCTCTTGATGGGAGCTGCACTGAGGGAGAAATAATGCATAGTTGGGTTGGCTGAATACAGCACAAGTGGTCTCATAAATGTGAAAAGCAGATCTATCCTTGGTCCCTAGGCAACACTGATGCTCTGACAGGTGAATAGGTGTAGTCTGTTCTATCAGGCTTGGTCAGATCATAATTTTCTAGGATGCTGTTGTTTTAAACATGTTTTATTCTGCCTGGAGGGAAGGAATTTTTGGTAGATGATAAGAAAATAACATAATTATTTCTTTGAGTTTTTCTCAAAAGTACCTTCAGTGCAGTAAATACTATCGAGACCTTTCACTGTCCTCTGTCCATCTGGAGAAAGAGTATTTGTTTTTCTATGATATGACCATCATTATAGAAGTGTCCATTGTATTTACAGGTACTTGATTCATTCTAGAAGATTGAATGCATCTTGCACTTATAGGTGGAAAAGTGAAAAAACCCAAGCAAACGAACAATGAACCTTTTCTAAATTATTTATATATTCTGAAAAAAAACCCACCAAGTATGTTTATTTCCTTCTGAATCTTCAGACAACTGTACTATACTTGATGTATACCCTGGAGGTAACTGGCTTTGAAGCAAGCATTCAACATATGATTAATGCATGTTAGAATTATCTTTCTGCCTTTACTCAGTGAGTCCAGGAATTGGGCTGAGAAAGAGTCATAATGTAAATAAGTATCTTTGACAAGATTCAAAAAAAAGTGGCTATTTTCAAGTATCCTTCACCATCGCTTATTTGCAGTCCCTGAATAGCTTTCTAAAGTCTTCTGCAAACACATAAACGAGAGGATTGGAGTATAACATCAGCTCTGAAAGAGGTTTCAGCACTGTTGCGGGAAAGAAGCAGCAAAGAAAGTTCTTTAAATTCATATGTGAATCTTATGAGGATCTTACTCTGTAGATTTTCTGTTTTCCAGGGTTCGTGATCTCTGTAAGAAGGATAGAAGGAGTTTTCACGTTGCCACTGCAGCTTTACAGGCAACTCTTGTAGCACCCAGCAGTTTGCTCACCCATCCCATTTTACCCAGTTCTGCATTCTGTTCCCGCCCTACTCAGTCCTAATACCTAGAGAGTTCTTGAAGTGGTCCCACTGAACCACAGAGATAGCTTGGCTTTATCACAATGGAAAACTGCTCACGGTGGGGCTTCCACATGGAGCGTGGGGAAACAGCCTGATTAGTGCTGTTGTATTTTGTTATTTGTTACAGTACTGGTACTCCTGAGCAGAAGTTTTCCAGTCAGACTCATGAGCAGCAAAACAAGCTAAAGTCATGTTGAAGCTTGCCTCTTTTTTTTTATCATTTGTGATTTATGTCAGTGATAGTAAGAATCTTTGTGCTTTTCAATAACAAGGCACAGATTTATAGATCCTGCAGAAATTGCAGCTGTGTTAGAGAGAGCAAAATTTAATCTTTGGCCTTCCATTTAGTTAATTAATCTTTTGGATTTATTGCTGTTGTTGCAGGCTGCAGTATACAGTGGACAAAAACATTAATTTGGTCTTTCATTGTTGAGCAGTACTTCTGTTTTGTAAAATAACTGATGTGTGCCTTGAAAGAGCACAAGGCATTTAGAATATGTAGCCTATGAAAATCATTCAAATGCAAAGAGTGACAATGCATCAAAAATTATTATGGTCAATTTCATACATTTGGAAAGATTTTTTACTAAGCTACAACTGAATTCTTTCTTTAATTACATGAGAGAGAGGTGGAAAAAATTTTTTTATTAGAAAAATATAGAATAACCTGGAAGAAACACTTTAGGTTAAGAAATAATATAGTGCCTACAAGGCAGCATTATGGCAGTAAGAGAATGACAATTATTGAAGGCTGTTTAGGTGACTCATAGCTTTAATTTGTGTTTTGCATCTAGTTTACACAATTAAATCCTTGTCACACTACAATAATGCTTTATATTTACATAGGGTCTTTCATCTAAATGGCTTCCAAAGACCCTCATATATTGGTTTGTGTACAGTTTACATCAATTTAATCTATTAATACAGCTATCTCTTTAATGAATTATAGCAGCTATCATCTGTGTCCATATAGTAAAGGCAGTTTTAAGAGGGAAAATACCTTCAAAAACTATAGGAGAGATTAGGGAGAATGTAATACCAAGTTATAATTTGCCCTGACTGAAAAACTGATAATTAAATTGCTCATGCGGAGAGATTGGTATAAACTGCAGCTGGTCATGTCCTGGTCAGCCCCTGATAGGATCACAGCACATTTGGTCATTGTGCTGAGATGAAGAATCATCATATTTACTTTGTTTAATGCACAAATGTTATGCTGCATGTTTCCACCTAGTACTTCACCTGCCTAGTTTGTGAAACCTGATGAGCTCCAGGAGCCAGATTACTTGGTTTATTGTTAGCTGTCAAAATGGGCTTTATGTCCCAGTGAATTCCACAAGAAATGTCCATTGTTGACATTTATGATTCTCATTCTTGATTGCTTGAGAATGCAGATCTTTCTGATTGCTCTGAAAATTCATTTGTCCTTGTGGATATTCCAGACACAGAGCTATGGTAAATACACTGTTTCCTTAACAAATAAATACTGGCCACTCATGTAAACACATTATGACAGTGTGCCAAGTAAAAGACACGAAGAGCAATCAGATTGCAAGAGACTGTATAGCTTGTCTTCATATCTTCAAGAAAGTAGAGAGACAAAAAATGGTTACAAAAGCAGTGGATTTATAGAATCACAGAATCATAGAGTAGTTAGGGTTGGAAAGGACCATTAAGATCATCCAGTTCCAACCCCCCTGCCATGGGCAGGGACACCTCACACTAATCCATGTCACCCATGGAGTGGGTGAAGGACAAGTACAATAATACCATTTCCCTGGGGAATTTCTGATAGAGACATGAGAATTAATATATCCCATTATTTTTCATCTCTTTTGATATATAGATGAGAAACATTATAGTAGTGCAAAATACCCTCAACTGGAATATCACCCTGACAAATGCAAATGGACATGCAGTTTTAATTTGTTTGCTCTTGATTGGGAATCACAGCATGCAGAATATTAATGAGCCATGGGGTAGCAATCACCAACCCCAGACACATTTATCTTGCATTGTGTTTGCTGATTGTGGCAGCTCTTTAATTTGGGTATAGCAGTACCCCACTCTGAGACAGTTTTTCAGTGACTTCATAAAGGTATCAAGCTTATTAGTGCATGCTCATGCTGCTGCTGGACAATAGACATTCCGGTGATTCTGATATAGTTAAGTTCATTTGCTCCTCTGCTCTGAGAAGCCAGTAAATAAAATCTTACTTATTACAGAAGCTTTAAATAAGGCTGTCAGACAAGAATCCAGTTTTCATACAGGTTAGGTACTGTTTCCAGTTTTGTTTGAGGCTGAGATGAAGTTGGTGTGTAGATGCTTGTCTCCTTGCTATCTGTTTTCTGAGTCCTTTGTTGTAAGAAATGTAAGCTGCTTTTTTCCAGCTTCAGGGACCTCCATGCCCAGTAAAACCATCTCTTTGATCTTTCACAACAATGTCCAGTGGTCAATACCTACTTCCCATCAGTTCATCATGACAGCAAACATTGCTTGCTCCTTACATTTTCAAGTCTATTTTTGCTTCCTCACAAGCTATCCTCACATTCTTGAAGGAAATCTTCATGCATAACTATATTTCCTTGATGTCTTTCATTTCCCTGGTAAAAGCCCCCTTTGCCTACAAAAACCTGATGATTAGTGTAAACTGCTGGCAGCTATCTGTCACTCATTGTTTCTTTCTCAGTTGTGATCTGTTTGTTGTCTGTCTTTCCATCCTTTTACATAAGTTTTTTGGGACAGAAAAAGAGGAATCAGGTCTTTTTCTTCTTTTTTTTCCCTATATTTTTAAAACTCTAAATACAACAGAATTACTAAAATTTCTAAGCTGTGTATGTGATAAGCACAATAAATGACAGTACAGCATATCACTCCACAGAGCAAGTTAAGCTTGCATATTCAAATGCTCAGTAGTAGTAAGTGTGTAGTGTATAGAGCTCCTTCCAGCCAAATGCAACTCTGGCCCAAGGTATTTGTAAGGTTGTGTTGTTTTTTTTCAAATGGGTCCAGATAATAGCAGTTTAAATAAAGTACAGAACTCATCTATTTTATTCTTAATTTATACTGGTGCTTAGGGAATGTGAAGATATTTAAAAAGAGTAAAATCAATTAACTTGTGATCCAATTATTTATGTTAACCACTATGGGGTTTTATTTTAGAGCACTGAATCAGATTCTCCAGTTAAGCACTGTGCTTTGAGAATATAAACCTTGCATTTGGAAATATGATGAGCCTCTTGTTATCTTTTCTCTATTTCCAAATCTAATTGCTATTTTTGTCCTTTCATAGTTTTGTTTTTGAAAGGGACCCAGAATAAATATAACAGATTTTTTTTAAATACTATGAAGCTTATCCTTAATATAGAGGTAGCTGAACAAGCAAAAGAGTTCACCTTCTAGATAATATACACTGTATTTTTTTGGGCCTCTCTGTTTCACAGTAGATATTTGTCTTCTGCAATCACAAATCTGTGATTTATGACACGTTTCACATTATAAATTTAGAGCAGGTCCATGTGACAACTTCTGCTATTTGATCATTCTGCTTTTTCATCCAGTTTGAACAGATTTTCTTCTAATGTTCCAGACAGCTTCAAACACCCTCAGTGTTTATATGGTCATTTCTAAATGCAAAGAGTACTCAGAGTGTACCACTACATTTGGAATTCTTTGGCTTGGCACAGTCTTCACCTGTAGCCATTGTCATTTCCTTGATCTGCGGGTGTCACAAACTCTGCAGTTTTATGCCCTCAGCAAGTTTATGTGCCCTTTCTACTACTAACTCACTGCAACTGAGTCTACTGAAAGCCCTTCCTAAATGAGGAAAAGGTAGGAATGTAAAGGAAAGCCTGCTCCAGCTGAGATAACCTTGATATTTTTAAAGTGACATTCAACATATTTTTTGAACTAGCTGGCACATCATGGCAACCTTTTCCATCGTAGTCTGGCACTTGTGGGGTAAGCATAATAAATTCATCTCACTGGCTTCACAATTATGTGTCAGAATAAAACAGCCAGATCTGTAAGTATTTTACTCTAACAGCTCTTACTGATCCCAAAGTGATGCAGGGAGTATTGAACATTTAATTGACTCAGACTTGTGGATTAAGGAAAAGGTCTTTCAGAAGGATCAATATGAAATAGGAGCAGATGCACAGTGAAATCTAAGGGTTCTGTTCCGTAGGTTTACATTCCTTGAAGTCTAGTCACCTTTTTACAGTTCACCTTTTGGCTGAATAGGAATTATTTGGTACTGACCACTTGTTGGGAAAAGTTCTGGCCCTTATGGTTCTGATGTCTTGTTTTGTACATCCTCAAACTGAGACAATATGAAATAATACAAAAATATCTATCATCAGGCTAATTAGCTATTTTTTATTAAAGTAAAAAGTGTCCAAGTGTTTTCCAGTGACAGCATTTTGCTGAGCAGGAAGAAATACAATCATGGTAATAATTCCGTGTTATATCCAAGAATCTTAATAAAGGATTTTCTTTTGATTTGTTTTAACGCAAATGAGAATATTGTTATACTGTCATTTAGAGTTAATTAAACTGCAAATGAGCTTAATGATCTGTCTGAAACAAAGCTCAATCACAACCTGTTACATATTAATGATCAAAATCAAAAGAATCTTTAAATTCTTTGTTAAATATACCAAAGAAGATAGAAATAGCCAGTCATTAATGTCATCCTTTTATAACATCAGGTCTGAGGCTGGAAAGCTTGAACTGAATGCATGAACTCAAATTATACATCTAAATTAAAAAAGGATTTAGAAACATAAGTCAAATCTATCGGAAAAAATGAAAACAAAGATAACTGAACACAGAAAAAGACATAGTTTTCTCCTCTGTACTTTACTATGTGGAAATCCATTTTGCCTAGTATTTGTCTAGATTGCGAAAACCATATATTAATAAAATGCTATTTTCTGGATTTAATAGTCTCACAAAATCTGTAGTGTTATGACTTCATGCAGTTTATGAGACAAAGATGTTTAGTCTATTTAGGTCCTAAAGCCACTTGGGTAATTTTTGCCCTAGAGTTGCCACTGGCAACGTGGTATTTAATCATGTACAGGAAAGACTGCACCATTAAAGTTTGTAATTTCAGAGTTTTGAAGGCCTGACCTCTAAAAGTGCGAAGATTTTCTAATGTTCTATAATGATACTGCTGGTGTTCAGCACTTTTCAGGACTAAGTATGTTACCATTCTGGTTTATCCACCTACAAAGCAGGTATTATCATTCATATACAATGCTTTTAGCGTGTCAGCCTCAAGTACTTGAGAGGGGAGGAGTATTATTAAGTCTGACCCCTAAAACCTTTTCCAATGGTTTGCTTAATATCTTTCCTGCATAAATGAGACTGATGTTGTACACTGTTTGTCTGGATAGTAAATTAGAATTTTCTCATAGGGCTTGGCTAGCTGAATAGTACAGCAGTGCAAAAAGATCATAAAAAATTCTTCCACTGAAAGAAGAAACTAACACTGACTTTAACTTATAAAGACAGAGTGGTAGCATGAGGTCCAATTACTTTGTAGCCTCTTGGAGAATCCTCTCCAAAACCAGTATGGTAACAATTTTTGTAAAAAAATGTTTTATGTATTGATAACAGTGTAGTGAAAAAATAATATGTGTGGTGTAACTTATGAAAATAATAGTCTGAAATGCAAAATTGGATTATTTGTAAATAATAGTACATTTGAGGGCAAGAATAGTCTGTATTTGTGAGTTTGTGTTCTGCTTAGCTATGTGTATATTTTCCTTTCTGTTAGCATATGCACATACGCAACACTACATATTTTCAGGGTTCACTTTTCCAGTAATTTGAGATGAACTGTTGTCTTGTGATCAGAATCTTGAAAGCTTGATTCCTGTTACATTGCTGCTTATCTCCCATCTATTTAATGGAGAGTACCTGCAATGTGCTACCTTATATTTCACAAGTGAGAATGTATTATTTAGAGCCTATAACATTCCGTTTCAGCTAAGAATTACATCTTTCTCTTGTTGTGGTAAATAATTAATGCTGGCTTGGATATTTCATGTGTGCATGTGTGGTCATTAATTGAAAACAATAACAATTTCCTCTATGTTGGTTTTCCTTTTTTCTAGTTTCTTGCTACAGTAAAGGAGGGAATCACAGGTGTAATAGTAAACTTAACCATTCGTGACCAAGATGACCCAGCAACTGGAGCATGGAGAGCTCTCTACACCATTATTAATGGAAATGCAGGACAGAGTTTTGAAATCCGTACCAATCCCCAGAATAACGAGGGAATGCTTTCAGTTGTCAAAGTAAGAACCGTTTGCTGTTCTACTATATTATTACTGGTAGGTCCACCCATTGGATTTACTGCATAGGAGAACACACAGCAAGGATTAGCTACTCAAAAACATGTAGTTGTCTACCAGCCCTTGTCCAAACAATATGTATAACCCTTCTCTCACAATAACCTTTTTTCTTTAGTTATAAAGACACGCCTGTTGCTAGCTATATTTCCATTGTTCTTAAATAACAGCTGGCTTTTAGGTGAGCATCGCAATTAATAGTGAGACTATTTTGTTTGTGACTGAGGGTATGATTAGAATTCAAGGGCCATATATTGCTCTCAGAGAACACAGATGCTAACACCAGGGAAATAAAGAGATGTGCCTTCTGACTGAGGATCTATTTTTGTTCCCTTGTTTGTAAAGTCTTATGAAAAAAAAAATCATAATTTATTGCCTGTCTTTGTTTGAAGATAATCCTATACCTCACACTTGAAAAAAAAAAAAAAGAAAAGAAATTAGCTGTTTGCTGCCTCTATCAGAATTTTCTCTGTTTGACTCCATATTCAGTTCTTAAGACAAATGGCATGTATTTCCATAGGGGTGCTTTTGATTTCAAGACAGGATTTGAGAAAAAAAACATAAGTTATTTAACATATGTAGCTACTAAGTATGACTAATCTGTTTGCTGAATACATATTACACCACAAATATATGAGAATTATATGTATGAGGTGTGGCAAAAAAGTATATGGTCTTGGATAGAGGGACATCTCCATCTTTCGTTGTCTATTATATCCATTACCATAAATGCACTTTAAAACTGCCATTGTGTTTAATGCTAAACTCTGACAATGTATCAGATGTAAGGAATGCTGTTGTCTTTTTCTGGCTAATTCTATCTTCTGAAAGTTTGCAATGGGGTACAAGGAAAAAGTGGTTAGTATTGTCCTAGCACCTTGCTCTCTGATTTTATTATATGTTTTACAGCCTTTAGACTACGAGATTTCGGCATTTCACAGGCTGATGATCAAAGTGGAAAATGAAGACCCACTGGTTCCAGACATAGTATATGGCCCCAGTTCCACAGCAACAGTTCAGATCACTGTTGAAGATGTGAATGAAGGCCCAATTTTCCACCCGAACCCGATGAGAGTGACAAAACTAGAAAATATCCCTATTGGCAGCAAGGTGTTAACGGTAAATGCCACTGATCCAGACACTTTGCAACATCAGACTATCAGGTGAGTGCAGTACCCTCTAATTTTCATCCATCAGAAAGTGAGTATGCCTTTTGTGCCCAAGAATTTGGCTACCGGCGCAGAATTAGAGTTGCTGTTTTACACAATACCGCAATACGAAGTGGCAATTTATCTTTTTTTCCTGCAATGGAGAGACTTAATATGGAAACAAAGGACTACAGTAGACAGGGGGAAGTAGTTTTCTGGGCTATGAGATTGCTGCAGTAGAACAATTGAATGCCACAAGCATTAGACATAGCTTTGCATACAGTTTCGAAATTACTTTTAACCTGCTTGTTTATTCCTTTTCCTTCATGAGAGCCAGAAGAACATGTAAACATTGAAAATGTGTGTAGAAATAATTATGTCTTACATATGGTTTAAGTCAATATATGATCATTTATATAATGTCCCTCAGCAAAATAATGACCATTCATCCACGTTCAAGGGCAGAGAAATTATTTCTCAGTGAAACACTGAAGCTTACAGTTTAAGCTTTTAGTAAAGCTAAAACTTGGTATTTAAGTGGCGCCATCATCTTACATTTTGATCCACCTGCTCTGGTCTTCTGGTTTTTAGATTTGTTGAAAAATGGAAGGTAAACCACTTTCTTCCCTAATACTAAATTAACTTTCCAGACAGCTTTTCTCAGCATTTGAGTGTTGCAGGTTAAGCACTATAACTAGAATCTATATCTATGTTTATTTTTTCATTCTTCTTTGTGAATCTAATTTCCCCTAGATAGAAATGTATATAAACGAGTATAAAGATCTTTGTGAGAATTATGTCAAAGCTTTACCTAAACAATGTGCACTGTCAATCTATACCATAGATGCATGTTTCTTTACTATCACAGGGTTATTTAACAGTGATTGTGTACTTCTTAAAGAAGGTTTGATATATGTTCTATAAAAAAAAACAAATTTCTGATATTGAAGATGTTCTGTGTCAGTTACTAATGATGGTAAACATGCCATTACAAATGGCCTCACTGACAGCCTTGGATTCGAATGATGAGGTGAATTTACACAAGTGTGTTTATTACCAAGGAAAGAGGAAAAAGACAAGGCAGATAATTACAAGTTTCAATTCTCTGCATCACCTCAGAAATACCTCAGCAGCGTTACTCAGAACCCAGTTTGTGTAGGGAAAAGATATTTTGGGGTTGGGACTGAGTTTAAGAATCATAGAATCTTAGGATAGCTAGGATTGGAAAGGACCTTAAGATTATCCAGTTCAACCCCCCCCTGCCATGGGCAGGGAAAGCATACATATTAAAAAGCACACATGTTGAAGTTGTCCACAACTTTATTTTTATGGGAGATAAGAGAAGTTGTATTAATGAATGTAACAGTTGATTTTATGATGTTAAAAGAGAAAAGGAAAAAGTATAAGGATTTGGTTATCAAAACCAACAATCCAGAAAGTGTTAGCTGAATTTTTCCCCTTGACCTCCTGATTTTGTTGAGTTTCTCATAGTTGCATTCATACTGAAATCATACCAATGACTTACTGAAAGCTCTGTTGGCTTTGAGTGTTTTTTGTAACCAGTTGAACAACATAAACACTTTCTGGAGTGCACAACATCTCGCAGCTGGCTGCAAAGAAACTCTCAGATCTTGACTATAATTAGCTCATAATCTAAATGGAATTTTCCCAGAAGTTTTTCCATACCAGCATGGCCAAAACCTGGAAGGTTTTTAGCCAAAAGTAAGATTTTTCTTTTCTTACCCTCCATGTGTAGAAACAAAGAGCAGAAATAAGCTAGATTGAATTGAGAATAAAGCATGATCAAATACGGAAATGCAAATATGTAAATGGAAGTGGCTGTATAAGAGGAAAATAACGCAAATGTGATGGAAATCTGGGAAATGTGTAAAATGATTCAGGAAAGGCTAATCTGACTGCCTGTATATCTTTTTGATAAAATAACAGGAAAACATACACCGTCATTTTTAAAAGATGTTTTTAACCTTGGCAGGTATTATTGAAACATGGAGCTACTAGCAGTGAAAATGGAAACCTGTACTATGTCAGAATAGTTCCTACAAGCAGGTGTGTGGTTAGGCATAGGTCCAGGACTTCTACAAAAAATTCATAACAGGCTACATGGTTCTCAAACTATGCTGATATAAATTATATCATCAGTATCACTGGTATGATTATACTGGTAAAATGAAGGCCAAGCAGGCACAATACATTCTTTTAAATGAGATATTGCAATTGCACTAAATATTGATGACCATGGATAAGTAATGTTTTGTGTCTGCAAGCAGTAACAAATACCAGATTTGATTTTGTGTGCTGTGTGAACAATGTACACCTAACCCAACAAAGTATATATCTGTCCAAAATGTGTAGACAGATACAAACAGAAGAACAGCAGAGAGTAATATTTTTTTTTCTTTCAAACTGTTACAACTGAGCTATGTCTAACCACAGGGATATTTTTAATTAGTTTTCCATATAAACCTTGTAGGAGGGGCTGATGATTATTTGTAATCAGCAAATTTAGTTACTCTACTAGATAAAGCATGATAAATGCATTACAAAAGAACCATGAATAGTGCATTGTGCCATTGTCCACATCTAGATTGAATTTATTCCTTGAACATTGCATATCTGAATCAGATTCAAATGACTTATCTCTTGAAAAGCATGGCTTACTTTGTAAAAATTCTGAAGACAGCTGTACTTTTGAAGCAATTTTCTTTCTTATTCTTCAGCTTAAAGTGTTTTTTGAAGATTGAAAAAGGATTTGATTTAAAAGCTCAAACACGCTGGCCAAAATGTATTATACTGAAAAAAACAGGACTCCAATATTTATAAGACTCAAAAGCATGTACCTTGAGCCATGGCTATTTGTTTACCTACAATTAATTAGCAGTGAACTTTTGTGGTATCAGATCTTCTCTGATCTACTGATGTTAACATTCCAAAGAAACTCCAGGTAGAGGTAGGCACATCATTCTGGAAACAAGAAACACAAGCTCATATTGTCCAGCTAGATAATGTAGACATCAAATTTAATCTTACTCTCACTTATAACTGTTTAAAATTAGATTAACGTTGACTTTCAGAACTATTCTCAGCTCCAAGACCTCCTATGAAAAGTCTGCAATAAGTACAGTGAGTTTTATACTATGGATGTTGTAGCAAGGAAGGGCCAGTGGTTTAGTCTGAACACGTGCCTTTGGATGGAAAATAGCTTGTGTTCCACTATGATCATTTGCAGAAAGTAAAGGAACCTGTTCAAGTTGGATCACTTTTCTCAGATTCATTAACCTATTTCTTTTTTTTTAAGTATTTAATTCCCTCTACAGTTTCTAACTTTTTCAGAATTAAAAAATGAAAGAAATCCAGCAGGCCCCATTTTAATTATAACCCAACAATTTATTAATAGAACAGTAATGAAGTTTCTGAAATTTGATTTCTTAATCAGGGATCATTGTTATTTTTGTGCCAGATTTAAGAGTTTAATTTTGGGTGCTTCTTCCCAACCTCTGAAATTTTAATCAGAAGTTTCAAGTGTACATGTCAATGAGAAGTTAAAGGCTAAATTTAATAACATTTTCTACCTTGGGAAATTAAAAGAAGAAACTCACTTTCTGAAATCTGTTATTAACAGCAGATCTTAATTAAACACAGTTACGGTCCTCAGTATTTGTCTGTGTGAAGAGATTGGTTTCAGTATTTTTCCCTTTTCTGGATTCAACAAGTCCAAAATATTACATCGTTAGACTTTTAACTATGTGTAAATAAGTTGTTTACTGCAATGTGTTTGTAATTTTTAATTAAAGCAACGCTGTTCTCTGGTTTCATGCTTTATCATGGCAATATATTTTTATTACCTACTGTGCTCTTGGATTTTAAATTATTTATATGAATATATTATCGTGGTATTTATTCTCAGTAAGCAATGTGACTCAATGTTCCAGAAATATCTTCACAAAAAAAAGTTTATTATAACTCTAAAATATACTTAATTCATTAAGTAGAATTAAAATGCAGTATTTGAAGCTGGAGAAGTTAGAAATAGAACCCAAACTGCAATGGGTTTCATAGGAGTATGAAATACTGCCAAAAATATCTGAAGCAATATATGTAAATAATATACATATTTGGGTATAAGTAATTTTCATATCTGCACCTCAATCCAGCAGACCCCATGTAGTATAAGTGGCTTCTGGAAGCATAGGTACATTGAATTAGGGGTGAAGTCTCAACTGTAGAAATTTGAAGGCAAATTTTTTGCTTGGAAGTTGGCATCCTTTTTTTTTTGGTTCTCGTCTTCTTATATCACCTTACCATTAATTTCCAATTTCCAATTGTTTCAGATTAGTCATTTCAGATTAGAAAAGTCTGTGACAGATTCATCTACCCAGCTGCTTGCTAACCCACAGCTTGGACATTTGGCTTCTGTAGCACTGCTGTTGGACTGGCTGTGTGCTTGATAGCTCTGCTAGTCTGGAAATATGCGCAAAGTCACA
Organism: Pezoporus wallicus; assembly: GCF_028554395.1. Classification (NCBI taxonomy): domain Eukaryota; kingdom Metazoa; phylum Chordata; class Aves; order Psittaciformes; family Psittacidae; genus Pezoporus; species Pezoporus wallicus. Next base: position 1,473,567 of record NW_026636866.1, on the reverse strand, counting down.
CTTACTGCAATCATTTCCAAATAACAAATAGTGGTCTATCAGAAAGATGGATAGGCTCTGTTTCTCTTTACATTAAGTGCATTTTTCCATACAGCAAAGTAAGTGTATATATTAATGAGGCTTCATCCTTGAACATCAGACCAAGGGGATGATAAGGCTAAATCTAACACAATTCAAAGTGGATGATCACTTTCGTTTATTTGCACTTTTACCAAAAGCAACTGGACATCGGACTTGACATTGACCTTGGGAATGGAAACGTTTACTACTAGACCACATTTTGCTTTAGATTACATCATCATAACTTTGGTGTTAGTGCCTATGGAGTTGGTGGAAGTCAGTGAAAATGTTCCAAACTTCTGTTGGTGGCAACCATGAACTGCATACTCTCTGTCAAAAATAAATACTTAAAATTTTGTAAAATAGTGCTGAAACTACACTGAAGGGGGATTTATAGCTCAATGAGTTTCTTCCAAATCTTAAATACCCAAGAAAACTAAGGAGAATTCACTTGAAAAGGCAAGTTTATTTCTATTACTTCCTTTTGCTGCTAATCACCACCCTTATACGTAATGAATATATAAGCCATGAATTGCAAAGGCAGTTCAAAAAGCCTTTTTCCTGTCTCTTGCCAGGATTTTTTCAGAGATCCCAAACCTCCTCTGAACAAGGATGAGGCTTCAAACCACATTTCTGACAAACACTTAAGGGATCAATTTTGCATACTGTGTTGCACATCAAGCCTTTTCAAAGCACGTTTGTTGCAGGTGGAGGTCAATAAACTTGCTTTTTGAGATAACACTACAACCACTTACAGAAGTGCTATATAATGAGACGGAAGTCTAAGAGTGAATGCTTAAGATGTGACATACTTAGTCATCATTAAATATGTCTTCTAGAGTCTGAAGGACTTGCCTTTAATTCCTAACAATGGGAGATTTGTTTTCCTTGCGTAGACAAAAGAATAGTTCTATTATTATAAATGATTGGCTGAGCCATGCTCTCAGCATGCAGCATCAAAGTTTTTCACTGTAAGTTAGACCCAAGAGCATCTTAAGTTGGCTCTGCAGTTTTATTTATGGCCTGCCTGAACCCAGCCACTGGGAATTTGCAGTGCATGTCTAGATCTGAAGTTGCTGTATATTGGACAGTGCACACTGTTTTTCTTTTCTCTGAGTTAGACAGAAAGCCAGGTAGAGAGGGAATCTACTTGAATCTGCTCTTCTGTCTTTCCTGCAAAATTGTGAAATACAGAAGCACTACCTCTAGAGAGCTGCAATACTATGCCAGAAAAGGAGAGATTTAATCACTTCTGAAAGACAGAGTTTGGCCAATTCCCTCATGCTACAAAACTATCACCTATAATGGCAGGTACTCACTAATCAACTGTTAGCTCAACCGTACTCTACACAGTCTTTATACTGAAACTGTTTCTTGAATATATTAATACTATTTGTGTAAGTAATCACTATGATATATTTCTGTTATTGTAATGATATTAATAACTGAAGGAAAAAAGTAACGAAAAAAGACATTGTCTTTTTTTTGCCTTGTTTTTTGACCAAACTGACTTCCACATTTTTTTTACCAAACAAAGCAGAAAACTCCTTTTTCCCCTTGCAGCAACCTCTCTAAGCCTTCATCGTGGTGGGAAAGAAGCAAAACTGTTTCTAGAATAGCAATGTACCTCCTTTATTTTCCCCTTATACCCTTGACCACTGTGATGTAACTCTAGAGGGGTGATAATGGCTTAAGAGTAAAATCAGGCCCCATTTTTCCCTGTTCAGAAGATGACTTGTAGCTGGCCAGCACTGTGCAGATACACTGAATCTGAAATAGTGTGGAGGAAGCAGCTGGTTATAAAAAAGAAATCTCTGGTAGGAACTGAGACGAAACTGAAGAGAACAAATGACTAGAGTAAAATCCCACTGCCAATAGAATTAAAAACTCTGCCAAATCTGGAAGCCAGGTCCTGTAAAAGCTGTGAACAGCATCTAACACTGACCATTCAAGAAAGCCACTTTCCACTCTGTCAGCTTCAATATTGGAGCTTTACTATTACAGGACTTTCTTTTCCTATGAGTAGTGAGCGGATGTCGATAGTCCACCTCCCAAAGTCTGTTATTTGGTCCTCACAGGCATCCCCTGTGTTGCTTAATTTACAGCCAACCTGCCAACACCTCCCCTTCAGCATCTTGGAGAGTCCCCAGGAGTCTCTGATTCCTAAGTTGCTTCTAGTGCTTCTCCTGATGTCGGACGCCTCAAAGTCTCCCCTGTTGTTTTTGCCCTCTTACTGATATTCTCTGCCTATGTGTTGTGGCAGACTGTAGGCCTCTCCTCTCCTTGTCTGCTTTTGTATATTTTACTGCTTAAGGACAATCCCAGCTGACCAGTTGGTGCTGAGATTTGAATATTGCATTTTGCCTTACAAGGGGGTGGGGAAACTCTCATACTTTTTCTTGTCTATGTTAAAGTCTTATCTTACTGCTTGGTTCTTCCTAGCAGTTGCCAGGTTGCTATAACACCCATTTTTGTCTACTCTCTGCAGTAGAAAAGGAGGCAGAGCAGACAGCAAATTTTCACCACGACTGAATGAAGCAGTTCACCTAAGAGCACTGTCCCTTTCCTGAGGAAAAAAAAAGAGATTAATCCTTCTCTGTTAATTAGTCACCAAAATGACAGTCTGAATTAAGCTAGTAAAGGCTACCTAAAGTAGTCCCAGGAATTCTCAATCCATTTATTCATAGTTTTGCAGGAAATGCAGCTGCCTGAAGCTAGACTTTATCACTTCTGACAATACTTGTCAGAAGATCATATTCCTAAAATTTTCCATCTGCTCTACTCTGTTGGCATAAATCATACTTAATATGTTGATATTAAAACTATAGATGATAGAATTGAGAATTTGTGTTTCCATGTAATCAAATAAGCCACAGAAACAAATTTTAACTTCCCTTGATATTACCTTAAGAATCCCAAATTCTTGATTTATAAGGATGAATGTAACATTTAAGGGGAGTTTAATTAGACTCTCTGTCTTTATCCTGCATAACAATATTATGCCACATTATGATTTCAACCATGTCAGCACTCAGAATGAATGGCTGTGAACTGTGAAATTACAGGGCACATTTTTCATGTCACTGACTAAATGATATTGCAGATCTTCTTGAGAAATATAACAATAGGATAGATCAGTCACAAGTTATGCTTGCAGTGGAAGTCAGATTTTGACAATAACTTACTTTGTCATTACTGTTCTCTTCTAGTTTCAGAAAAGGCAGGATTTTTTGCCTCTGGAAGAAGTGAAGTATCTTGATTATAATAAGTTAGCTATCAAGTCTGAGGAGGCAAGTTGGCAGAGAAGGGGGTTGTATGAATGTCTGTTAATATTTTAAAGCCATAGCAATCTTAACTTCCACTCAGCCAAGTTAGATGGGGTGTGTGTGTGTCTATGTAGTTATAACTTTTGGTGGTGCATTGATAGCAATTTGTTTGGACTGGTAATATGTAAGATTGCAGTTCCAGTGACCAGATTTATTTTATGCAAAGGCTAAACATGGAAAACCAGGCACTCAGATAAAAGTTTTCCAGGAAGACTGTAAAGCATCTAGGCCAGAATCCTGTCTTCAAGTGAAAGTACATAGTTAAGCCATTCTTGGTCTCCTCGTGGAATTCAGCCCTTCTGTCTTTAAAGCATGAAGAGACTTCAGATGACCTAGGGCAGGTGTTGTCTGTCATTCATGTCCTGGTTAGAAAAGGAAAATACTGTAAGTAAGTCCTGTTATGAAGACATGAGGTTTTAATGTTACAGCTATTTTGCCACCTCCAGAATAAGGACAGAATAAACCATGGATACACTCAGTTCAGTGGCAAAATTCCCACTGAATCTGGGTGTAGGATTTCATCTGAGATCAGAAGCTTTCACAAATGCACAGAAATTGTGTTGTAAGTTTAGAGCCACCGCTCAACTGCAAGACACACATACTTTGTGCATTTCAAGATGTAATGAACCCCGTATTCTTTCAGACTCACAGGTGGTTATTCTTGTAGTGGAATTTAGGTTCAGTGAGTGGAATTCAAGCTCAGTGAAGAAATTGTCAGGAGGTTTAAGTAGTTTTGCTAAATGGAGCTCTGCAATGTTACTATAATAGGAAAAAGTCTTGTGGAGTTCAATTGAAATTTTTTTTTTATTAACTTAGTAATAAGGATGCCAATTTCTGTAAAATAGTTTCTGAGTAAGAGTGGAATTATGCCATTTGTTAAGCAGCAGTAAGCCTGCAGATTCATTCTTGGTTCAAATGTGAATTGCTAGGGACTGACTTTCTAATTTTGTGACAATTATGCTCTAGGTAAATATGCATGCCTTCTCTACATAGAGCTAGATAATTATTATCCATGTGATCCCTTGGGGCAGCTTCATTTGGGTAGTACTTAGCATAACATTGCCTTGGAGATTCCAACCTCTCTCACCCAGATTTCATTGCGTAGTCCAAGCCCTGGGGAATTTTTACACTTTTACCTATTTTAATGGGCCTGTCAGGGTAATGTTTCCTCTTTTTTTCTTTCAAATGTGAAATTTCCAGTAGAATTTTACCTGCCTAAAGCCCATCCTCTCTGGAGATGCAGCCCTGGTCATTGGTAGCATTTTATACACAAAAAACAAATGCAGCCACAGAGTTTATCTGGTAATGCTTCAGGGCTAAACCAAGAAATTTCTGCATTAGTAGAACACAAGGTTTGCAGCTTCAAAATGGAGCACTCAAAAGTTGCTTACGGGCCTGAAATCTTCGAAGTTATTAACCAGTGTTTAAAATACATTTTAGTGGAGAAAGAAAACAACACTGTTTCAGTTTTTCATTTCTCCATCTCAGCTGCTAATTCAGTTTGACTCATGGAAACAGTTTCCGAGTTTAGGTTTTTAAGTACAAGGAAAGAGAAAAAAGAAGAAAAAGCCCACAATAACTTTAATCATTTTATGACTGTAGCCCTTTGAATGTGTCCTTCTTTGTGCAGTTCAGTGAGTTTTTTCATTTCAGCTTCTATCATTTTAGGAAAAAATAGCAAATGCTTTTAGTTTTAAAGGTCTTGAGGTTTCCATTTTTTGTCTGTCAAGTTGAAACATTAAAATTCTTCCCATAGAAGAATGCTATGGTCATGCCTTCAGCGCTACGGACATGCGCTGAGGGCAGTTGGCAAAACATTTGGATCCCTAATGACAAGGGGAAAGTGCATGACGAAGTTTAACTGTTGGGCATCCAACCTGGATTAAATAGTGAGTAAAACATAATAAGAAGCTTAGGAGAGGATTAGATACCTTTGATTTACAGAGCACTATATATTGTGTGCACTGAATGTAAAACATACCAAGCAGAAAATAAAGCTATATATGACCAAATAGTGGAAAACTTTTTTGCCTCGTAGGTACTAAACTGCAGTTAGGTATCACCTTGATGTAACGTTTATCAACAGCAGTCAGTATGGTACATTAAAGTTAAACAAACAACTGTAATTCTTCCATTTTTGGTCTTTTAAGTACTTAATCATGTAACATCTAATGAAAGCTCCTTTTGTCTCATAAACAAATGCTTTCATAGAGCTTTTTGCTCTAACTTCTTCACATTTTCCATCACTGGCCAGCAGATTTCTTAAATGACACACATTTGTCATGTTGCTTAATGTACGTCTAAAAGGGGCTTGGCTATTATGATGATGAACATGATATAAAAATTGTGCTGTATAGAGTAGATTTATTGTGGGCAGTATATCAAAGAGAGCATTCAGATGTACACCACACACTTGCCCTGATAGAAAAGATGTTTTCTAATCTCCAGAGGAGCATTACCTAGAACAGTTCAGCATGAACTCACCTTTTAGCAAATTAATAATAATTTCCCCTGTAAAGAATATAGTTTAATTTTTTATTTCTTTGAAAAGACACAGGGCATTTTTCATGGGTTGTATGCTATACGTTGAAAAATATATATAAAATGGCCATTATCTTAATCTGGCTGTACCCTGTGACATGCTTTTCCGAATATCTAGCAGAACTTAACTTCTGTCAGTATTCTGTATGAACATTTATATGTACAGGACCAAATTTGTTTTGCAGTAACATGAGTTAGACAAGGGATACAATGTTTATCCCCTTAGTGAATATAACTGAGTGTGAAATCTGACTTTTGATGGTTTTGTTCAACAAGTGAAAAGTAGTATTTCATTTTTCTAACATCTCTTGAAGGCGCAGGCAGCAAGGGAGGAGCAGGGTCAGGGAGTAGAATTCAGTGCATCAACCTATAACACATGTAATGACCTAGAGCTGATGGCATTATAAATAAAACAGCATTATTTTAATAACTTTGTATAACCATAAGTGGTTATACAGAGTCTTGAAAAGTGACAACAGCCGAACAGTTTAAAGGGAAGTCTCGTGGGTTTGAAAGATCATTTGGACAGCTTGAATGCTGCTTCGTATCTGAATTCATAGAATCTGATTCACAGAGATTAGAAAAGGTAAATCACACTTCGCTTTTCATCTGTCATGGTCATTAAAGATAGTGAGCTAGGCAAAGAAAAGAAATTGACCTAAAATAAAGGAAAAAATGTGACATGATATCCCACATTGCTCCAACATTTAGGACAGAAAGTGGCTGCATGCTTTTTGCATAGTTGGGTGTACTCAGGCAAATAAGCCTCAGGGGATTGCCTATTATTACAAAAAGAATGAAAGAGAATTAATTAAGTTTCTTCTGTGAGAAGTGCACCCATGAAGTGCATAATGTATTCAAAATCAGATAAAAAAAGAATGAAAATGTAATTTGTGTTATTATTAGCCAGGAATGAATGTTTCTTTTTCTTCAAATTATTGGATGGTAGTTTGATATTTTTTCTTTAATATTACATTCTTATTATCATAATGCTACTGAATTTCTCCCCCTTCTTAGTTATTGTATACTGTAAGACTAAAAAGTATTTTTACTCAGTGGGTATTAATTACTTTGGGACACATAACTATACAAAAGCATCAGGCAGTCTATTTTCCTACTATAAATTGTTATTTTTAAACAAAGCAAAACTAAAGAACTAAAAGGAAGAAAACTTAATTGCTGCAATAATAGTACCAGAGTGATACCTTTTGTGGAATTAATTGAGTTCTGTTTGTATGGAAACAAAGTTATTAATTTTTTGTCTCTTTACTAATTTTTAAAACCCTTTGAGAATTTCCAGTTCTTCTGGACAAAGTCAGCCCATTAATCAAACGTTAGACATCCTTCCATGTATGCTTCACGTAGACATTGATATGAAATCATCATGTTCATGAATTGTAATATGCAACTGAAAATAAGGATAAGGTTTTTTACTAGGACATCAATTTAGCACAAGTTATACCTAAGTGCCTCTATATTTTCCAAACGTAATGCCTACAAAGTGTAATTCTCACATATCTGTGTGAATAACTCATAGAATTTCCTTTAGAAATCCTTTTTGGATGGAATTATTTGCATGCTTGTGCGTGTATAAAGTATTTTTCATGAAGAAACACTAGGAATTTAGAGGAGATATAGGGAAATGTAGGCTACAAAAAAAAAAAAATACTTAATAGAAGGTTATTTAAAAAACCCACATCCTTATTTCCTGCTTTTGCACCAACCTTTAGAAAATTCAACTTTCATAATAGATGCTTGGTAGATTACATAGGCAGCAAGGAGTTGGTTGGTACCCGACCATGACCAAAATCATTCTGTCTTGATTCTGCTTCATTCTGAAATATTTTGACTGGGTTTGGAACTCCACATATCTCCTCCCTAAAGGTAGCATTGTAGGAAGCTTTGGGCTTGAGCCAGAAGAAGCCTTTCATTCTACACCTCCTCCTCCCAGTGCCATGTACCAGGAAGAACTGGAATTTCCAGAACACTGTTATTGCTTCTGTCAAGCTCCCTGCCTCAGGGATGGGCAGCAGCATTTTATTAGGTTAGAGCTAGCATCAGCGTCATGGTGGGTACAGGAGATGTGCAGATATGGGTGTGCTTGATGGGATGCCCAGGTGGTTCAGTGGGAGACCACGGGCTGCAGCACCAACAGCAACATATGGCTGTGGGGTGGCAGGAGAGGCTGAGGAGCCATGCTGCAGAGCACTTTGGGCTCACACAGTTCTCCCTGTTGACCAGATTCTCTCCAAGACATGTCAGGTATTAATTCAGTTGTTATTGTGAACTGGGAACGTGAAATATATTTCTGGGGACCCCCTCCATGTTCAGCAAAGGCAGTGCTCTAATGTGAGAAAAAACAAAATTTGAGCCTTTTTTTTTCGTGGATCAGGTTCAGCTCAACTCCCAGAATCAGTGTTTTGTTTTTATTTTGAAATCCAATGTGGATCTTTGCCCCTCAAGATTATGCCTGTCAAATACATGAAAACACACTCTTATAATCATAGGATTAACAATCAATACCTCACCAAAATAAGTTCCTGGAAAGGGAACATGCACCAGGTGCATGTTGTACACTAGCTGTCACATACATGCAGTTTAAACATTGCTGGGGGCAGTGCTGTGTGCCTGATGGAGAAAGGAGGAGGAGAGATCAGGAATGGAGCTGTTTTTCTTGCCAGGCCTCTCCGAGGCTTTTCAAAGTCAGCAGAACATTATTGCTGTCCTATCATATCTTGTGTTACGGCACTCGCCTTAGAAATAGCTGAATCTTAGAAATAAAATCCTGTGCAAGTTCAGCCAACTCAGGAACTCCCCAGCTCTGTCAGCACAGGAAACTACTTCGATTACTTTTCTGGCCGTATCAGCTTCTTCAGAGATTTTCTTTCTGAATTGCTACTTATTGCATAGTCAGTTTATTGTGTATTAAATTTTGTCCTTTCTTATGCTGGTACTTTTTTTTCCGTCTTTTTTTTTCTAAGTTATGAAAATGCCAGTGAAAATATTTATGCTGTTTCATCACAGCAAATATGTATGTAATTTATTTTCTTTTTTTCTGAAATACCTGATACAGCTAGGAGAGCCCTAGTTTTCTTGAAGAAAAACCTCATGGAATTAGGGCCCAGGGCTCAAGTAACTTTTTTTTTAAGTATTTGGCCTTTATAATGACATTTTTGTGTCCCACAGGTATTTAGGAATAAGAAAACTGCCATATGATTATATGATATCTTTTCTGTGAATTGCTGGACCTGACCTTCGCTGTAGTTACATGTTAATCGTAGCAGATACTTCACATTCCTCTTAAAGGGATGAGGGTTTCCCACGTTATCTAAGACAGAGTCTCAGTCTCTTGTTCTTCATTGCTTGGAACCTTTCACTCTGTCTTTTCTGACCTTAACTTCACAGATTAAGCAGACATTTTCTTCATTGCATCTCTATTACAACTTTAACTAACTTTGATTTCAAGGTTGAGGTTTGTGAGTCTGGAACTTCCTTTCTAACAAAATGTGACCTCAACACTAAAAGGACATGGAACTGTTAGAACAAGTCCAGAGGAAGCCATGAGGATGATCAGGGGCTGAAGACAGGCTGAGAAAGTTGGGGGTTCTCATCCTGGAGAAGAGAAGCTGCGTGGAGACCTCAGATCAGCTTCCAGGGGCTGAAGGGGACTACAGGGATGCTCGAGAGTGACTCTTCATTAGCAACTGTAATGACAGGACAGGGGGTGATGGGTTTACACTGAAACAGGGGAAGTTCAGGTTAAAAATAAGGCAGAAGTTCTTTGCTGTGAGGGTGGTGAGGCCGTGGCACTGGGTGCCCAGAGAAGTGGTAAATGCTCCACCCCTGGCAGTGCTCAAGACCAGGTTGGCCAGAGCCTTGGGGAGCACGGTCTAGTGTGAGGCATCCCTGCCGACGGCAGTGGGGTTGGAACTGAATGATCTTAAGGTCCTTTCCAACCCAAACCATTCTATGATTCCGTAACACAATGTTTGTCTTGTTAGTATTTTTGCTTTCTGGGGCTATGATCCAGATATCCGTGGTAGATTTCACCAAAATGCTGCACTTTCAAGGTCTCATTAACTTCAAAGTAACTGTCCATTCAGCAATGTTTACAGTGTCTTTCAACTGTTAAAAATTCATTATATTCCTTTCTTTGGAATTGCACTGTTTTGACTAATACTTGTGTTATGACTTCTGTATGAACTACTGAAGCAGTTCATCTTTCCTATTTCCCTTCCCCCCCCCCCCCCCATTTTTTAAGCATATTAAAATAATAACAATAATTTTTAAAGCTATTGATGATTGATACCGGGCACATATTCCCTTGTAAAAGTTCCAGTCTTTAAAAAAAAAAGAAAAAAGAACTGACAAAATCTCCATCTTTCACCTCAGGATCAGAATTTTATCTTCCGCTAAAGGTTATTATTCTCTTTATTAATGAGCATGACAAAAACATCTCACATTTTTTGTCTTTCAAATTCCAGAGTAGAGTCCCCCACATAAATCAGGCAAGCATTTCAGTTTTAATTCATATGAAATTCATAGTTTCAGCACTCTTTCCTTGCATTTTCTCTAGCATTGAAGAAGTGATAATGACTATATGTAGTAAGGCATAAGATAGAGGAAAGTCATGCTATTAATAATTACGAATGCCTTAAAGTTAGCCAGAAGTTGTGTTCCCAGAGATCCCACATGTGGGTGTTCAGAATTAGGCACTGCTCTTTCCATTTGTGTCATTGTGCTCACTCTTTGTTTCCCAATGGACATCTGTAAATAATGGGAAAATCCGCACATGTTTAGTACCAAAGGAAGCCATTCTGCTGAATCTGAGAGACCTAATTCAAAGAATGTCCTCCTTGGCACTACTTGCTGCTCTGGCAATAGGGAGAATGGCCTATGATAGCTCTCGACTTTATTTTTAATTATTGTCAGAGTGGCAATGAGTTATTCCCCATCTCCGGGATAATCAAGTCTTGATGTCCTCTAGATTTATACAGGACTGTAATTCCCTGGAAAGACTTGATGAGAAAATGGCACAAAAGCAGCAAGTGAGTGTGAAAGAAACAGCCAAAGGAGTGCACAGGGGATGCTGGTCACACGAAGTTCTGCTTCGAGAGGCGTCTATACTGCAAAGGCCCTAGATTGGCACAGGACATAAACTGTGCTAAAATGATTATTCAGCATATTCACCAATTTGTTACACTTTCCATTTGGAAATTAATTTGCAGAAATATTAATTCTCCTCTTTCCTTATGAGACGAGTCCCAAAGTTAATGGATGTTAATAGGGTCCAAGGCTGGATCTCTTCAGTGTGTATTGCATAGGCTGAGGTTGCAAACCTGCACTGGAGCTAGGACTCATGGTCTCCCTGCCCTGCCTTTCTGGGGAGAGATTCCAGTCCAAGGGGTGTTTTCTTTGTGACTTTAGTATTAACTATGGCAAAAAGGAGTTTTCCTGGCAGCTGGTAGAAGCAATCCCTTGCTGTGACCAGCCAGCTCCTGGCAGTAGGACCTGCAATCCAGCAAGAGTTGTGTTCATCCAGGTAGACTAATGCTTCACAGTAGTGAGCCACTTCTTACCAATTTTCTGACCACCCCTTAGGAAAAAATAACTCCTACTGAATCTGTAGAAATGTGCCATTTCATGGCTGTGTTCAATAGTGACATTTCAGTAGTGAGTCTGCTGGGCTCTTATAAAAAATATCCAATCTTTTCAAGAGCTACCGGGACCCCTGCTTGAAAGAGAACACAACGAATGGATTTGCAGCAGGAGAAGCTGCTTTAGCTGGAAGCACAGTTACAAAGAACTGGCATGTGCAGAAACTTGATAGAGTTTTACTGCCAAAAACCATCTCTAGGTAGTTTACAAAAGAACCTCCAGCTCATCTCATATTGATTAGCTTTTCAGGCACAACTGCTACAATGAAAAAACTATTGCTGATTTGCATGTGTTGACAATTATTCTAACAGTAACAACCTGATTATACTAGTGTGTTAGTCCCAGATATGGTGTATTATTCCCTAGTTTTAGGAATAATTTAGATAGTTGTAGCCTTTGGGTTCATTTAACTGTATGCCTAATCACTTCTGATTAAAAAATACATAAATGAGTTTGTGAACTTTTTTGTTACACCTCAGCTTTTAGGATTAATTTTTTGCCCTAAAGGAAAAAAAAAAAAAAAAGCCTGAAAATTAAATCTTGGCAGCAAGAAATGTTTGAAAGACTGTACTATAACAACAAAAAAATGTTTTTCTTCTCATAACATTTTACTTAACTGCTTAATTATTACAATTTTTGTGTTTTCATTTGATTAATTGCTGTAGGTTTTGTGGTTGGGGTTTGTTATTATTCTAGTTGCAATGACTCTTCTGTTACTTTCTTCATGTTTACCAAGGGTTTTAATCCTATTGTTTCTCCACACAAATAAGTAATTAGTCAACCATTTTCTCATCTGATATTTCTCGGTGGCAGGAGACTGGAAACTGAATTTCATCTCATTTTTCATTCTGTTTTGTTCATATCATATTAGATAGAGAGTTGCAATGAAAGTCAACCTGCTAAGTCACTGATGTGACAAGCAAAATAAAGCTGAAACGATAAATCTTTTGGTGGGGTGATAAGGTGGGGTGCCTAATTTTAAAAGCGCCCTGCAGATGGAAACAAGCAAATCCTGTGTGCAGTGTGGCTGCAGCCCCTGGGACAGAGGAACCACTTCCAGTGGTAAAATCTGTGCGATGAGAGCCCCAGCCTGACAAATGATTGGTCCCTAGTATCTGAGCAATGGGGCTTGCTGTCTCCTAAGTCTGATGCAGAGCAACACCAACATTTCTTTTTATAACACTAATTTCCACTGCTCCCTCTGTGCTCCCTCTGATTCAGTGAGTAGCAGAAGACAATATTGAGTATGTATCGATCTGTCAGCAGAAGGGATGAGCAGCTGAAGTCCCTGCGTTTGACTTTTTGTGCTGTCCCATCTGCCTCAGTGTGCCTGGGTTGGCAACACTTCATTTTAACTTCAGTGACACAAAATACATTTATTTCAGTGAGAGGTGTGCCGCTGATTTCTGCCCACCAGGCCGGCACTTGGCTCTGAGTGAAGCCATGAGAAAATTCCACAAATAGAGATATCTCAGCATTATCATCTCCTCCCTATAAAACAATGTTTATATTGCAGCCCAGTTAAATGCAGCTAAGATGGAAGGGCACGTGTGTTTTGCTCTTTCCATTTGTTAGCTTTGTTTTAACCAGAGTCATTCCTGCCAAGATCTGTTTCTTGTAGAAATTATGCTTTGGGGAGAGGGGAATTCAATTTTCTTTTTTTCTAGATGTATTTCTTCTTAATTATAATTTTAAATTGGAATTTTACTTTTGCAAAGTGGAAATAGAATATTCCAGTGTTTCTAAGTGTATTGGCATATCGGTGTAGGCCAAGTAGTTGTCTACAGTTTCCATTTCACTATTTTGCCTGACTTTTTAAATACGTTATTTCAAAAAAATACACTTTTGACTGTAAAAATAAAACTCCAAAGCTAACAGCTGAAAAATCTGAATTACACTTTCAGCACTTTCCTGTGACTTACTAGTATAGAAAAGACACTAGTGGAAATGCTGTAACAAAGATAATTTTTCCTCCAAAACATTGGGCAGGCTCCTTTTTTTGCCATAAATATCTAGATATTACTCATAAACTGAAAGGGTGACTGAAACGAAGTGGCTCATGTGGAAGGTTCTTCTAGAGATTATTTTGTTTTTATACAGCACAGAAGAATGTTAGTGCTGAGCTGCTTCAGAGGTATCTCAGACCTGATGCACCACAGCATTCCCACTCTGGTTCCCTGTAAAATACGCATTTTTTTAGACCAAGCTGAAATGAGTTTTTCTGGAGAGTGAATCATTGGAAAGCTGATACTAACAACAAATGTCAGACCAAAACACAAATGTTTATAAACCCGATGGCCTTAAAAAGCAATTTATCAGTCTTGTGCAGCACCGCAATACATACTTTAGCAGTGTATTTATCCTGTCCGCTATACATCCTAACTGATGTGCATGCACTTTGGAGGGGATTATTATATTATTTCATGTGCCAGGCTGGCATTGAAGCCAAAGACATATGATGCCTTTTCCGATAGGGTTAGAATAAAGTATGTGCATGCTTATGTTTATATGTAAACTCCTAGAAACTTGAGAGATGCTTCAGGATTGCTCAGGAAAAAAGGGCTGCAGTGAGTTACTACAGATTGCCTTGCCCAGCCTGCAGCGCTGAGCTGGGCACTAGTGCGTAGCTAATGAATTCACCGTGGAATATGTCCCGTTTATCAAAGAGAAACATGAATTTTCAGTGACCAAAAATGCACAGAGTGACTTGTGGCACGATGCTGATGGGTATTTTAATTTTTTTTTTTTTTTAAATTGTACTCCAAGTTGACATTTGCAGCCTGTGAAAATACAGACAAGTCTGAAAGCCCATAAACCTGCTCCATGAAGCTGAAAAATGGCTGTTGCGCAAAGCTTCTATCTTCAGCAAGTTTAAACATGCATCTGACCAAATATTTTTCTCTACAGTGTTGCCAGAAAATGTGATTTATTTCAGGTTTTAGATAGTGTTAATGATATTCTTATCCTGATTAATAATAGTATATACCAATTAAGTTGGCTTTGTATGTTTAAAAAAATCTGATTTTACGGAATCTAGCCAAAGTAATTTGAGCATGTCCAAATCTCTGCAGGAGAGCACTGCAGGAGGTACTTCACAGCCTACTGCACATTTAGCATATAGCCACACTTTTAGCAACAGCACTCCAATCCAAATTCAAAACCAGACACTTTGTGTGACCATATATTTAATGGGAAAAGATGGCTAACTACGCTTAGTTTGCTGACTGTTGAATGTAAGTACGTCAAATATGGGGACTGGAAAATACAAACAGGGGACAGTTTAGATTTCTGACTTTTTAATCGCATCTCTTGAAGCTTGTTGAGCGGTTCTTAACCCTGTGTTAATATAGTGTGTTTGCAAAGGATTTGTGTACATCAGGGTTTTGGCCAGACCCAGTAAATTTAAGATTCAAAACTGTGGTGATTGTTTTGAGGAACCACATAGTTAGGTCTTTAGAATAGTTTCTGAAAGCCCCTAGGACTAGTATGAGCATGTACATTTATTATTTCTCTTGTAACCTGGATAACCTGGCCTGTTTTTTTTTTTTGAGATGAATAAATGCTTATATTTTATCTCAGTAACATCCATGGTGAAGCACTTGGGCTTCTGTTCTGCAAAGGAAATGCTTTTTCAGGTTGCATCAGCAGCACAATGGGTATGGTGGGATAGTTTGAAATTGCTTGGTAGACAAGTCTCCTGTGTACAGACTGCAGACCTGTTGCAAACAGCACATTGAGCAGTCAATATGTCTACAAACAGAGTGAAATTGCCTGCTCCATTCCCTCAGGAAGTTCAGGACCTGCACACTCAGGGACAGAGTAATGCGTTGAAAGTGATGTGGCACAGGGGATTTAGCAAGTGCTGGAGTAGCATTGCCTGTCTGCTTGCCTACAGCGATGCATATATGTAGTGTTACGTACAAAACCCAGCACCGATCAGTTTTTGCCCCTCTGTTCTACTATGCAGCCACTTACTTGCTGATATGCTTTTGCTATTATTTCAAGCATTGGTATTTGAATTGGTAATAAATCAGGAAAAAAAAGCTTAGCTTTGAATTATTACTCAGTTATGCCTGCGTAACAGAACACTCTCAGCAACAGCAGAATTACGTTGAAATTTTCATTGATCCTGTGCCCATAATAGTAATTTTATAGTTGACAACACTGTCACTTTTAACTGTATGCGCTCACTTGAAAGGAGTTGCAAAAGAAGGCACCAGACTGTTAAGGCAGACCATTGCCAGCTGCAGAGGAGATGGGTGGTTGGCATTGGCATTGGACTACAGACCATCCTTGGCTCTTGAAAGAGATATGAAACAGTGTGATGCTCACATGCAGGCTCAGGTCCAGGCATTTTCAAGTGGAATGGCAAGCTGCCAGCCTCTGAGCTTACCTCACACAGAAGGATGTGAAGACATCCTGTCCTATGTATCTCAGTAGCAGTTGTAGAGTTCTTCTGGGATGATAAAGAAAGAAAAATATATTTGGGTATTCAAATGGAAAGCGCATGTGGAAGTAATATTGAAAGGAGATATGAAAAGCCCTTTGGAATAACTGATTTTTCACAGAACTGCTTACTGGTAGTATACTTGCAGCTAATGTGATGAAGCAAATACGAGTCTTACTGGCAACTTCCCTGTATCTCATTGCCAGAACTTTTTGTTAATACAGGGAATTCAATTAACCCTGCTAATTAATGCTTCCTATTGCAGGGACATGCTTTGTCACACTAAACACAAGGACTGTGGATTACATGTTTTTGACCTGTACAACATAGCACTTAGGGGTTGCAGCAGAAAATTTTGGGCAGTAGCTTTATACCTAAGTATTAAACTAAAAGCAAACCTGTATATTCACATGCATTTTGGTATTAATCCATTTTATTCATTGACATTGTTCTTCAATATCTGAAAATAAGTGAAAACGCACAACTGCTACAAAGACATTCTTCCAGTGGCTTTAATGACACAAACACTTAAAAAAAGAAAAAAAAAAGAGAAAGAAACTTGGAAGTTGCATTAAAAATATCTTTACAAAATCAAATGTTAATACAGTTACAGTAATATCTGTTAGAGAATTACTATTATTGCTTTCATTCAGGCTGGGTTAGCAATTAGCCTGCTGTGCATGGCTGTGAATATACATATAGGAGATGTAAGCTGGGCTCCCAAAGCTTATAACTTTACCAGTATGGGAGCAGGAATGCTTTTGTTATTATATAGTCAAATAGCAGAAAAATTCCAGTGTGTCATCGTTAATGAGTTTGGCGTGTACTTCTGCTGGAGAATTGCTGCGTTGCAATAGGGTTTCCTTTCTGTTCTTTCTGGTGCCATATGGTGCCCTAATTAGTGCAGGTAAAAGGCAATGATAGCATGGCAGAAAAGATAGAGCATGATGGGAAGCAGGCTGATCTCTAGAGCTCTACACTATGTCATCTGTATATAAAGCATATGAAGCCCAATGCAGTTTAAATCCAGATTTTTCATATTACTTCTATTATGGGAAGCATTTTTGCCTTTCTCTTAGAAGGACCACTGTTTGCATAGGCACATACATTTATGTTGTAATTCTCTGCTGGTCTCTTCAACTACCTGGGAATCTTTTTTCCAGAGGTAATAGCTCTTTCTTTTTCAGGTGGACTTGATATAATGAGATGAAATTCATATTGGCTTGATTTAAAGATTACATATTGTCTGTATTTAGAGATTACTTTTCGTATTCAGAGGCAAAAGGAAGTTTTCATGCTGAGCTCTTAGGCACAGGCAATACAAAATCACCTTCTCCACTGTTCATTTTACTTGAATAGTTCATGAAGAGCTCATAGAAAAATTTCAGAGACTGCCATCACTACTATAGTCCCAGCAGGAGCAAGACAGATATAGTAACTTCAATATGTTACCTAATTGTAGGTGAACTGCTATGGATTCATACATGTGGATAATGTGAATGCTTTTCATTCAAAATACAAACGTGTAGCTATATTTCTTTGGTGAAATATTGGCTCTGTTTAACCGGTATTTTTTTTTCACTTATGTCAGTGGGACTAAAATCCTTAAAAGCAGTAAATGCATAGAAACTTAATGTATGAAAAATTGTATTTCTGATACTGACTCCTTTTGGTCAGATTGAAACTATCGAAATGGATACTGTCAATATTTTAACAGTTTCAGTTTCACCCAAGACCAGTAAGCACACACACACACGTATATTTATGTATGTATCACAGAAAACATGAATTTTTACTCATCTGGGTTTAACTCTATTTTACACATAATTTAAAACAAAGAGATGAGCACCTATGCAATTTGAAAATGCCAGTAAATATCTTTCTGCATCTTTAGAAAGTTATTCAAATTATCATTTTCTGTTCTGTCTATCTGGGTACACTTTCTGACCCTCATTGCTATACATTCTCAGACCTTTCACAATGGTTTACAGGTTTTACACTTTAAAAAGCTTTTCAGGGCAGAAATACATCCTCACCACATCAGAACAAAGCCCAACTACAGAATCAGACATATATTCATGGGGCCAGTATCACTGTACTACTTCATTGTGTCTTTCTGGCCATTGGCAGTCTCTGCACAACATGACTTGATCAGTCTCCAGATGTGCAAGGCTGAAAACCCTGCCAAGCCTGTCTAAATTGCTCACCTTTATCCCTGTCAATGCCACACATCACAGTGGTGCAGATGTATGATTCAGCACAGATTTGGCACTGCTGCATTTTGCCTTCCTTCTCTTTCGGTTAAAGCATAATGGCCAAGACCACTTGACTCCACATGGGAAAAGTCTGGCATCTCCCAAGCTCAGGAAGTCCTTGCCAAAAGCAGCATCTTACCCTGTGCCTGAATGTCCAGCTGCTCTCCTCTGGCACCCTGTGATACTGTGCTGTTGGCTGTGAAATTCCTTTTGTGGCCAGTGCAAGGTTGTGGCTCCGATTAGATTTTTGCATCCACATTATAACCACTGCTCTGTATAAGGTTCTTCTGTGCTAATCAAGCTGCTGGCCACTGGCACCACACGTCTGCTACCAACCCCAGGAAGTGTTCTCAGAATAATTTTCCTATGCTACAGGAAGGGGAAGATGCCATTTATAAATTTTAAATTATTTCCATGTTATTTGCTACTTGAGTTCTTCACCAAATAGTCCAAGTGCATATTTTGATTTGTGCGTCTTCTCTGTATCTACAGCCTCTCCATCTGTGGGTCTCTATTTAAGTTGTACACTTCAACCTTACAGCAGATGCTTTCCAGTCTAAGGAAACTGGTTGTGTTCTGCTTCCTTTGCAAAAGCTGGCTTATAGATAGCACAAGGTCATGAACCTAGTGCAAGGAGGTCACGATCAATAAGTTAAACCCACTTGCCCATGCCTTGTTGCAGTATAATCCCTTGGGATCAGTAAGTTATTGGCATGGTTTAAAATGTAAAAAAAAAAAAAAAGAAAAGAAAGAAAGAAACTCCACAAAGGAATGCAAAATTTCACTATTGCTGTATAGAATAAGTCCAAACAAACCAGTAATTGGCGCACCAGAGAGCACAGTTCTTTATACACCCATACAGAGGTATTGGTGTACTTATGATGATTTTCAAAACTGCATAGCTACACGCAGGCGTGTAAGTTCTTGTTTAACCACCTAGAAAAATGGTCTGATTTTCGAAACTGCTGTGCAATCAGCAGATCCCACTAAAGTTAGAAATAGGAAGTGAAACTTCTTTGTATTCTATAATTCTGTTTATTATAGTGCTTTTGTTAATGAGTCTATTCTAAACCCTTTGTGAGCAGAGCCCTCAAAAAATTGCACAAGGAACAATCATCTTAACCATACTGCAATAAACTTTTACAATAAGTAAAAACTGTGGTGGGAAAGACAAAGTACTACTTTTACAATATCCTGTGCCAAATCACAGGTTATACAATTCAGCTTTATATTTGCACAGCCAACAGTGCTTTGTAGAGCAATCAGGGAAGATAATACAATCTATTTTAAATTCTCATTACTTTAGAAGTGTTGATTCTTCTTAAATTGTTTCAGGGTTAATTGAGAATTTGCAGTTTTACAATAGATGAGGAATTGTTCAGGCTGCCCTTGTTTCATATTTTTGTGCATACCTTCATTGTGGAGTTGTAAAAACAACAATAAAAAAAGAAACAAAGAAGTGAAGTGAAATTAAATGAAATGAAATAATGATCTGCATTGTTACTATTCTAGCAACTCATTTTTATGGGAGATTAAGTTCAGGTATTGATTAATGTTGAAATGGTTATTAAGTGGAAGGACACGTTATGTTGTAAAATGTCTCACTGTGGAATGGTGTTTGCCTTTGATTCTTTTCCACATACTCTCTAAGGGATAATTTCTGCTCATGGGGAAGCCAGTGGTGAAACTCTGAATGACTTTAGTGGAAGCACGAGCAAGCCAAGTGGTTTTACTGTTTGTCTCTGTTTCTCATAAATTCCAAAAGGTTCCGAGTTCCAAACTTGTCCTGTATTTTATTTTAATATAATAACAGCTCATAAAACAAATTTTTGATCCTGAAGCAGGCTGCCTGAACACCAGTGTGGTCTTACATACTCTGGCAAAGTGAGTTTGGCTCAGCAGCCCTGAAGAGGTCACGTTTTTCAAGCCTGAAGCAAGGTCTTGATGAAAAAACAGCAGTTGTGTGGACAGGGCTGTCTGTTAGCACCTCTGAAATTAGCCATGCTCATCTTCTGGAGGATAATATCACCCTGGAGATGCACCAAAGAAATGTTGAGGAAACTGATGATTTTTTGGTGAGAAGTGACTCCAATGTGTTAAAAGGAGGCTCTGTGCTGAAAGCAGTTTCATTTTTCAATGGCAGAACTTAGAATCTTTTCTTTGGACAATCAAACTTCTTAAATAAGAGTACCTCAACAATCTTTGAAGTATAATGTCAGTCTATGGAATAGTTTATTTAAATGGACCTGTGGGCCACTTGGCAAATTCACAGGGGTTCTGGAGCCCTGTTCTTTCTAAGGCACAAATAAATTCAAGGCTTGCTCTGCCTCCAGCTAATGCAGTTATGGTGGGTACCTGATCTGTGGTCTGGGAACAAGATGTCAATGTTTCTGGCCTGTCTTTCTGCATATATTTGTACGTGCACTGCCCCATTTATGCATGAGGAAACCGGTTTGCACAGAACTTTTCCCTTTTTAACAATTGTGTTTTCTTCCTGTTGAATAGTACGGTGTCCAAGCCTAAAATTTATTATTCAAAGGCTCCAAGTCCATTCTAACCTCTCCTAACTTACGTAGGAAGAAAAAAGAAACCCCATCTTAATGACATCTTCCCATGGCATTATTTCAGATGTTGGAGGGGAATTTCGTGGTCTGAGGGGCAGATGAGGTCCATTCAGTTCATTCAATGTTCTCTAACAATGTCATCTTAATGACATTGTGCTCATGCACAGGAAGATCTTCTGCATGAATAATGAATGATGCTGATGGCTTCTGACAGGCCGGAGCTGTGGCTCTGCCCAGCTCTTCTGAGATCCCTGCAGAAATTCAAAGTTCTCAGACTCCATCTGATGAAAATAACTGGGCAGTTCAAAAGCACAAGTTAGACGGGACTTGAGAGGTCTGACGTGAGGAGTGCGGATAAGAGGCAGCTGGATGGGACAGCTGCACATGGTGCCTTGTTGTTAACTATGGCATTGGCCATACCTTAACGGTCTACTAGAGGGATCTAGCAATGAATCACAACTTATTTTACCTCTTTCCAGTGGCACAAGAGACCAACACAAGCCTCTGTGACAAGCATTCAGTGAGACCATGACTGTCTTTGTTGGTTGCAATTTGTTCTTTCCTATTCTAGCAACTGCCATTTTATTTCATTTTACTTACTTGGTTTTAGCCCCCTAACAATCTGTTATTTGTGATTATCCCCTCAGGAAACAGTTTCACTGACAAATTATTTTTGGCAGCATTCTCTAATGGGACACCTTTCAGATGAATGCCACTAAGAGGCTAGGCACATACTTATTAAATAATAACAGGTTTTGTATCAATTACTTACAATTTAAAATGGCTATAGAAGATTGCATGGCTGTTTATGACCTATAAGAGTTCACTACAAAAAAGATAAACAGGTTGTCATACTAAGTATTGATTATATGTTTGGAGCTTTGGTTTTAAATATTCACACTTTCCATTGGAGAGGGAATTTGTGCCAGTTAATTCAGCTCCTTGTTGTTATACTACTTAATACATTTAACTGATTATATAATTAGGCCCTAATAATGAATATTCTTATGTTTGTTACTTCAGTCAAGCAGGGCAGTTCTCAACGCATAAACTCTACAGTCTAAGTATTTCCAGTAACATGGTCTAAATATTTGTACTGATTAATGCAAAGAAAGCCCAACAGAGAATTTTGTATTGAGGGATCTTGACAGACAGCATTTTCAAATCCTTATTTAGACAACATGTATGTGATTGAATTATTCCAAGATTCTGAGCATCTCTTTGAATCAGTAGCAGCAGGAAATTACAGATCACAGACTGCAGAACACATGTGCAGAAGCTGGGTCTGCATACAATCAGTTTGTGTTATACCTGGTGAATCCCTAATCTAACACTCTTTCTGTTACCATACCTCACAAATTATTACATTTGTACAAAATGTAATTGCAAAAAAAAAAAGAAAAAAAAAAAGAAAAAAAACCCAAAACACTCATACAACCATAACTCCTAGTCCAGCCACAATTTTGAGTCTGGAAACAGAAGGCCTGGGAGAGTATTCATGAAGTCTGTAAATACCAGTGTTGATGCCAAGGCCAGGGCAAGTGTTCAGGTACTCAGGTGTATAACACAGCAGTAGGAAACAGACCCTACAAAATATTTTAAATATTGATTTCTGTGCTAAGCTTTTGGGGGATGTATGTGTTGAAAGAAATTGATTCAAACTGCTCTGTATCTCCGCCTGTCAGATCAGGCTAACAATACTGAACCACCTCAAAGGGAAGGCACATGTTTTAAAATGTGTATTTTAAGCATCAACCTCATGAAAGCCAGTGAGTACAAAGACATATTCTCTGTAGTAATGTAATGCTTTTATGTCTAGATACATAATCTGTTAACAACGTCTATGTTTTTATTTAGGTATTCGATTTACAAGGATCCAGCAGGCTGGCTAGAAATCAGCCCTACCAATGGTACCATTATTACCACTGCTCCTCTGGATCGGGAATCTGTCTATGTTCAAAATGACACATACACGGCTCTCTTTCTGGCAATTGACAATGGTGAGTAACTATTATGGATCATATTCATTAAAGGGCATCTCTTTTTTTTCCCCTGCTTGAAATTTTCTTTTCCGAAAGGTGCATGTGTGAAGTTCAGCACGTGCTTCAACACTTTGCTGGGTGGCCACCTAAAGGTATTAGATATCATTGTGACAAACAGAGGAATTAATTTAAAACTTCAAGCTTAGAAGAGTTTATTCCTACGCTGAGATCTTAATGCTAGATGTAAACAGTCTGTGAACATTCTCAGAAAGTCATAAATCTTCTTTATCAGAGTTAATTTCTTCATAATATTTGAACAGATAGTAAGCCTAAGGCACCTAAATACCAATAACAACTCATCCCTGATATGCTGGATTCTGTTCCATTCAATACAATGACTGTGACAATAAAGGCATGAGTAAAAACCCTTGTTAAAATGAAAAAAATTTTTACATATTGTGTGGGTTAAAGTTCCTTCTGTCAAACATAATCAAAATTAAACTATCTAGTGAAAATTCAGTGAGTGACTTTGGAGCAGAGAAAGGAAGAGAAAATCCTGAACGTTCCAAGTCTCCAGAGCTAAAGGCACAAACTAAATAAAAGATTTGCCTGTAATATAATGCTTGTTCACAGCTGCAGCTGGTTTAGCCCTAGTGATGAATTGCAAAATGTTCTTTTTAGGAGAGTAATTTTACATTTTTGTAACCACATGACTCAGGGAACATTTGCAGGGCCTGACAGGAAAAAGAAAATATCGCCTTAAGTATGAAAGAAAAAGAATTCTGCTGAGATGATGATTTACTTATATATTCATATACATATTTTTCTTAGGATATTTCCATAGAAAATGTGGCACTAAACTTATTTCTGTGTTTTACTTGCTATTGGATAAAGAGTTTTTAAATGCATCTTAAAATCTGATACACTGGGAAATGTCATTTTACAATGAAAGTAAAAATTCAGGATAACATTATTGTGGGACTATCAAAAGGGCAAGGTTGAATGCGGTTTAAAGGTGAAGTCAAGTATTCTCAAAGAGAATAGATAGAACAAGAAGCTGAATATTCCCAACTTTGGAAACTAGCCTGAACGAAAGCGGATTTGGGGGCATACCTTTTTGTTGTGCTTAGGGTGATATAACATGCATTGCTCATTTATTCTAAGCCAAGAACTTCACTGCTAAGTGACCATTCTTAATTCCCAGATTTTTTTTTTTTATTCTGGAAAAGTGAGAGATGGGAAAGGTGAAGAGCAAAGCAAAGAAGATATTACAGAAAGGAACCCTGTTCAGTTGGGGCACTGAGTCAGCATCTAATTCAGGTGGCTGTTGCTGTGTCTATTTGTATTTCTGCAGTACAATTAGTGCAGGAGGTAATCTACACCAACATTATTGATTTCTTTGAATGAAGTAATTGGAAACCACATGTGTACATTTAGTACTGTCATGCTAAAGTGTTAGTAATGATCATTCAGGAGTATTGTACTGCTTCACTGTATGTAGCTCAGTTACATGTGGAAGAGGCAATAAATAGCAGAACCTAAATAGCTGATATTAACCTTGTGGTCTGTATCACCCTGGATTAATTATCCAGCTACTTGTGAAACACATTAAACATAGAGACAGGTTGGTAACTGGAAAAAATCTCTGCTGGTCTGTATCAATATGTAAGAGTGGGATGCGGGGACTCAAGAGGAGCAGGAACAGCTCCAGAGCCCCAGGCTCAACCATGCAGAGACACCTGCCTCTGGTCACTACTGGCCAGGAGAGTGATGCTGGGCCCTGCAGGGGATCAGTGCTGCTCCTTGGGCAGGCCTCAGAAGGACAGGCAAGCTGCAGTTCCCACACTGTCTGTTGTGGCTGGGTTGCTTCTTTCACAAGCTGCTCCATGTGGTTCCACTCTGCAATCCCAGTCTATTCTGTGGCTAAGGGAAATTTTACAACTGATTTCTAGGGGTAGGTCTGTCTTGTCCCGTGAAGTTATGACTGGAACAGATAATACCCCTGGGAATGTGTTCCCCTAGTTATTTCCAGACCACTAATAATGCTAACTTGCAAAGTTGTGAAG
Organism: Pezoporus wallicus; assembly: GCF_028554395.1. Classification (NCBI taxonomy): domain Eukaryota; kingdom Metazoa; phylum Chordata; class Aves; order Psittaciformes; family Psittacidae; genus Pezoporus; species Pezoporus wallicus. Next base: position 1,448,668 of record NW_026636866.1, on the reverse strand, counting down.
GCCACTTCATTTTTCTACCAATCATAGCTAATGTCTGTCTTGAAAAGGGATATTACATTAGATGACAAGCCAAATTATGGTAGGATAATATGGAATGAATGCAGAATTCTGTCAGGACTTTAGGAGAAGGTTATGTGAACTTAAAAAGGAAGAAAATTAGATTGAACGTGTCTGCATGCATTTTCTTTAAACCAGCATTGTCCATGGATTGCAAGGCTCTCTGTTCAGGTTAGTCTAATACCAGCTAATATGGTCGGGAGTTTTATGTGAGAGGGGAGAAAAAGGCAGGATTAAGAATTGCCAAATGAGATAAAATGATAAAATGAACATTCAGAGGCATTTCCAATAAAGCAAATCATTTGCTTCAGCAAACAGGCTTGAGGTGGTAAAGAAAGAAAGAAAAAACCATAATTAATCAGAGAAAGCATTTCCAAAAGCATTAAATGCAACTTCTTATTATTTCTTTTGCCTATCTTCTTATCTCCAGATCAAATCTGAGATGAGTGGCACATGTACTGAGGAAGTCTGAGCTGGCATTGACTTCCCTTCTCTTAACTGAGGAATATAGAAGAGCCCTGGTAGTGTCCAGTGCACAGTGCAGCAGCGTGAGCTGGTGACCAGCACAGCTCCAAGCATAACGCAGCACCTCAGTGCTTGCAAGGCTCTCAGACAAGCCAGTTCAGTTAGAGGTCTGCATGTCTGTGTGGCCACATCAACAGTGTCTCATCCCTCTTCCCCTGGTTCAGTTTCTGACAGCACTGGCACGAGTTTCAGCAGTGTTAACTTTGCTAATTGTCAGTATAAGGGACTGCAAACATGATGCTTATTGGTGGAGGGCATTTGAGCTGTGTGCTGCCTTTTAGCAGTGTTTGTAATCAGGTGAGGTTCTAAAATCGAATAAGACCTTAGGTGTTGCTAAAGGACCTTAGGCATGCACTAAAATAGTAAATAAATATATTATTTTCTATTAATATTGACAGCATATAGAGTTTATATAATTACAGAAAAAAATACCGTCGTCCTGTTATGGCCTCACATTCGTGTGCTATCTTGGGTGAAGAGTGGAGGCAGCTGAAAGCAAAACCCACAGTGATGATACTTTTTTCATCCTCTTTCCCTGATGTCAATAGAGAACCTGTCATTGGATTCAACACGCACTGGCTTTTTGTCGTTGCGCTTCAGCACAGGGGACAAGTGCCAGGGCATTTTTCCTATTTGTAAAATGTCGAAGATTTCTGTCAGATGTAAAACCAGGAGCTTCATGCTTGATAGTTTTTTACATAAATCCGTCACATCTTTATCTTTTTCTTCAGTAAATCACCAAACTGTTCTTTACCAGTAACCATGAATGGACTATAGAAAATAGTCTTTCCACCGCAGGAAGTATTTTTTTAACTTTATGGTATTATTTTTCAGCATTATCTGAAATTATCTGATTTCAGCATATCAGCTGCAGTAAAGTATGAATCATGTTATTTCTGATTTAAATGGTTCCTTTTTCTGCCTCAAACATAATTGAAACAATGTGTAAGAACATTGATGGAGACAGTATTAATTTTGTAGATAATAAATTCTGACTTATTGGGGGAAAATTCACTTAAAGGATATTTTTGAATTATTATCCTAATTTTCTCTGTACTTTTGATTTCAGTAAAGGTCACATTAGTGCTTTAAAATTTGAAACTTTTTATTAAAGACTTGTGTGGACATAGAGTCTCTGGTCTATTAAAGAAGAAGTTAAACACCAGTAGGAAATATCATGAAGCAGAGTTAACACATTAAAGTGTCATAAACTGTGTTTAATCTGAGAATGAGCTCATAATGGGACAAAGTCAGGTTTATGCAAACTTGGAAAATACCAGAGATTTCACTTAATTAACAGAAGTGCCAATAATGGTAGTAATTTTATTTCCTGAATTTAGAATTCTAATCACTAAAACCAACTCAGTATAACAAGCACGCAGTGCAGTTATTGGGAATGTAACTGTAAAACACACATGTTAAATACAGTCAGGAAATCATCTGAGTTTGAGAAATCCGCTCGGAAAAGACCACACAAATTTCCTGTGTTATATTGTCATCCATTCCACAGTGGAGTATTTGGGATGACTATCATAAAGCAGAATACCTGTTTGTTTCCTTCATAAGGTCAGTCATGCTAAGAACTCTCTAGGAATGGTCTTTTTTCCCCTATATTGTGAGAGTTTGAGTCACAATCTAGAAACAGAAAGGGAGGAGCAAAACAAAAATTTTAGCAGTGAAGCTAAAATATATCTGGGAAACCTGAAATCTAAAAAAGCTAAACTGGGTTTCTCCCTTTCCTTTAAAAAAACACATCTAGATTCACCGTAGTTATGCAATAATCACTGATGTTCTCTTGTGGACAGGCATGATACCCTAGTTAACATTTCCTTTACACAACATTTTCTATCTCTCTAAAAGAAAAGCTTTGGTTATCTTTCTTTGCCTGATACATGGTAAAACCACTTATGCTGTTCAAATATGTCAGCGGCTGGTGCCAAGTGAGGAAACGCTAATACTCAGTCTTGCTGATCTGGTTAAAAGCAGTTTTCAGCTTCACTCTCCTCATGCTATGGTGACGCAGAAAAGCCCAGCAGTAATGGGCTACCACTGAGACCCATCCCCTCAGCTAATGGAAGCGTGATGCCTTTTTCATCACCAGGGAACCACTGAGATAAAAACTGGGACTACAAGTACTCTTATTATATTAAAACATAGAGGAGGGTAAATGTCCTTAAAAATGTGACATGTCTTCCAGGTGGTAAACATGCTCAGAGGTGGAATTAAGGGTTCAAAAATTTAACTGATGTAGCTTTAAGAGCACTAAATCACAGTAAGCGCAAGTTAAGTTCTTACAGCAACTCCGCATGACTGAAAGGAGCTGTTTCCTAAAAGTGCTTTGCTCCCTGTGTGACAACACCACCCGAGTGTTTGACAGGAGAAGCCCTGGCACAGCAGCCACCCGCAGGCACAGGCAGGGCTGAGCTGCTGGAAATAAGCTCCAGGAGCAGAGACTCCTGTTTAATGGAATTTGAGCAAAGTAAGGGTTGGGAGATATGGAGGCACACAAAAAGGTGTGACACCAAATTGGTGTGATTCCAGTGTTTGTCTTGGGCTACACCGGCCAGCTAAAAAAGCCACAACCTGTTATTGCTGTGTCCAGTTGCATATACAAAGCACCCAGTTGAGTGGCACTACTGCCCTTCCCCTGCAGCATGTGCAAAGCAAAACGAGGAAGAAGTGAGTCAGGGTCTTCTTTCCCTGTTTCCAAGGACCAACTGAACTACACACAAACAATTCCAAATCCCATTTATTGTGCAGGTTTCAATACTCTCCATCATTAAAAAGAAATATATCCATTTTGTACTATGTGTAATGAACAGCAACAGACAACATCTAGGAAGTGCTGGAGCAACAGAGAGATGTGTAACAATTTGCAGTTAGAACTTTTCCTTACATATATCTAACCTGTCCTCTTGCTTCATGATGTACATAATTAAATTACCACAGATTGATTCCACCTAAAACATGCTATTTTGGAAAAAAAAAAAAAATAAAATTGGGCAATTAGTTGCCATGGCAACCCAATTAAGCCAGTTTTATACCCCTTATCTTAATTGCTGTATTAATTGAGAAGAGAAAATAAATTGAATACTCATCCTTTTCTTGCCATTTTAAATTTCGGTAAAATATGAATTGCACGCAAAATATTGTTTTAATTTGTCATCACGGACCCATGATTAGAAAAAGAAATTAGAATGCTGAAAACGGTATTTAAGACGGATGGCATATGTCAGTAGCAATTTGATATGCTGAAAGAACTCTGCTCTTTGGAAATGTAATTACTGAAAAATAGGATCTGCATATATTATTTGAGTGACTGAATGAAAGATTGTAACTTTTAAAGACTATTTATTTTACACATTTTGACAAATATCTATATGCAATACAGACAAGAAATGCATAGGAAATTTCAGCTCATGGGAAATCTAGGATCTCTTTAATACAAAATGTCAACATATGGCATTTATGAGACCTGTTTTCAAATATCTCACATTCTGAGCAGCACACCCAAACCTTGGTATCTTCCCACTCTACTGGATCCATTTACTGTGGTTGAACCATTAGCAGTGTCCAGCTTGAGCACAAACTGCAATGGAACATGCCTGCCTGAATGGGATTTATGCCTGTAGTGCCAAATCACCTCGGGTGCACACATTTTCTGATTAGAAAAACAACACGGGGGGGGGGGGTGGAAATCACAAAGGAAGCAGAAATTAGTGTTTCTATTCTCATAGCCATATCATTAGAAAGCATGAAGCATTATTTCTTGAAGCCCATATTTGAAGTATAGTAATTTTAAAGAGGGAACTGTTACTCAGCCTAACCACATAGCGCACAGACTGGCTGCTCCTCAAGACAATTTGGGAATTTCTACAATGCTCTCTTCATTCTTTACTCTCCTCCTTTCTTGCTGTATTCTCCTCCAGGAAGATGTAGAGCTGAAAACAAGATAAACTGGTGAAAATCTATATCCCAGAAGAGATCCTAGGCAGTCTTACATTTTACAGGTACTTAATGGGAGTAAAATGAAAGAAATTCTGTAGGCATCATTGCAGTTCCAAGCAGCCCTCCATATCACCATGATTCAGGTGTGGTTTATAGAGATAAGGATTTATTCATGGTGGTTCAGAGGAAAGGTAGTTGTGCCAAAAATTAGCAAACCCACATTCTCAAAGGCATTTTTTTCTGCTTGAATATGATGAAAAATTGTTCTTACTGTGACTGATGACCCGTTTTGTACATGTGTAGGTTTGTTAGGCAGCAAAAAATTTGGAAGTGGGGGAAAAAAGTTGGAGCTGAGCTTCAGGGTTACATAAGTGATAGTACAAGTGGATTAACAACTGCTGCTAGATGGTAAAGCATAAATATTCCAATAATATTTTAAATAAATGAATTTCCACTCAGCTTGAGAGGGAATCTGTATGACACTCAATGTCCCATTGCTTGCTCTAGGAATTAAATGGTCTTGTAATTTCAGCATCATGGCGTAGAAGGGCATAGATAATATGTATTAATTTGATGGTGCTAGAAGCTTAATTTAATAAGGAGAAATGAGTACAGAGGTCTTCCTACCATTCATAATGAGCATGTGAAAAGGGACAGTTCGTGCTCTGTTCTTCCTAAAAACCGTTCTGGCCTCCAGGATTGCTGTAGCGTAGGTATGTGTGTCAGCAGGATCCTCTAGAATGGTTGACTTCTTTGGAAATCTGATAACTATTGCCAGAATCCAAGGTCTCTGATGCTCTTAAAAAAAACACACAAAAAAAAGTATAATAGTTCAAATTAAATTCCTTTATATCTACATATGTATATTTGTTTCTAATTAGATTTAGAAGTCATTTATATATATATATATTCCTTTGCCGTAATGACCAGGATGCAAACCATTAGAGCTCTAAGTCGAGATTTTCTGTGTTTAGCTTTTGTTACCATTAGGTGAACTTTCTAAATTCCAGTGAGAACACACAGTCTCCTTTCCTCCAAGAGCTAACACTTTTTGCTTTGTGTGCCTGGCATTTTTCTTGTTAGCTGATTATTAAACTTTGTTCCTTAGCTGTGCCACTAAACAAATTATATGATTTACAAATAAAGTGATTTTCATCTGATTTATTTAAAGCTCATTTTCACATAGCATATGGAGATGTTCTTCTTTTTGTTTGATAATTCTTTTTCTCCCTTGTACAACTTATTTTATTTTAGATCAAGTCAAGTTTGGTGTCAAACTAACAAAAAAAAAAAAATCAAACCAAAAATCAAACAAGAAAGGAAAATATTTCTGAGGATTTTCCCATTAGTTTTCTTGAATTAAATGAAATTTCATTTGCCCAATGAATATTATTGTTGTATCCATTTTGTTTAGTTTATCATATCCTTTAGATTTTAAAATAAAAAATATTTTAAATAACCAATTCTAAAAGAAAAAAATACAAAAAAATACACCTCAGTTATTCTAAAGAGGGATTTAAAAATTTTAGAACTCAGAAATCTCAAAGTAGGATGGACAAACATCAGTTTAATTCCTCGATTTAGGGTGGTCTGTTGACCAAATATGATTTTATACTTAAAGCAACAATGTTCTTTAGAAACTTTCCACTAGTTTAAGGAATATGCCTCTCTCCAAGAGCTATCTAAACTCACCTTAAGTTTTTGAATGCTTGGAAAAATCTAAGGCTCATTAAGGGTCATTTAGGCTAACCTTGAGATTTGCTGCAAATCAAAAAAAGGAAAGCTGGAACAAAAGGATTAAACCTTTATGGTTTTTTTTTCTCTTCAAGATGCATTTAAACAACAATGCTATCTTGAAACATTTCTGACTAGCTTCTCTAAGTGCACACTAACAATTTAGTGTTGATGGATGGCTGCTTTTACCTACACTCTTGCTCAGCCTCACTTCTAGAAAAGACTAGCTTGTCTAAATGTGATAACTGTTGTGATTCCAACAATGAAGTGCCTAAATGGTTTCTCCCCCTATTGCTGTTGTTTATAGAGCTCAGTTAGTAGAGAAAAACACTACTGAATGTGAAAATAGCAGGTCGACATGGCCCAGATACCTGTAGCCAGTGTTGTATTCCTCACGGCTTCCTCAGCATTAAATGCAAACATGTAGGAACTTAAAATGATCCATTAAAGTCACGCTTTGTGTTGAATGATATGAAAAAAACTTTGACATTAATAATTTGATGCTATGTATTTATTAGCATCTGCATTGACTGTTTTAAAGCTGCTGTAGATATGCCTGACCAAGACATAGCAAGACATTGAGACATTACTGCAGACTTACTCCTGCAGTGCAGATCCCTCAGTCAGTCATTTTTGATGCTAGTAGTAAGAAGGCAAGAAAGAAATGCAGGAGCATACACTGTGCTAAGAAATAAGATGCTGTATAGGCAACCCCCAGTCACACAATAAGTTTTTCTTCGGATATGCCTAAAAAAATTAGGTTCCCAGCCTTCACTGAGTTTTTAGGGGTGTTTGACTTATTGTGTGAGTCATACCAGAAAACCTCAATTCCTAACTCTGTATTTTTGCTGTCATTTCAAATAAATGAAAGCTGTTGGCATTTCAATGTGAACTGATTAAGAATGTCTTAATTCAGATTCAAAGCAGTCCAATTACTGTCTTTAATTCCACAGAGCACAGCTCAGCCATGTTAGAAATCTGTATATAACAGCATCGCATTTCTGTAGGAAAACTAGAAAGAGGAACATGAAATGGCTTTTCATGTCTATAAAAATGTTATGCTCAGATTAAATGCATCGTCAGCCATTCAACCATGTGATAGCTTGTTAGACATGCCATTTTATTCAAGTTTTGACACTTAAGAGAAATGTCATTTTGGTTCATGACCATCATTGTGCATAATTGGTATCTTTTAAGAAACTAAGTACCTGATTGGCAGTCTCCTTTGAGTAGTCTGATGTCTAAATGTCATTGTTGTTCCTACAGGAACCGTTTGGACCTCAGTTGAATGCCAGTTTTCAAATTTCTTGGCTGTGTGTTTCTACAAAGGGCTTATAATTTAATGCCTTACACTGATAATTCTGATATGATTTTGAATGTCTTTTCATTGAAATTCAGAAGTACACAAAGAAACTGTATCTATAATATTTCTTTTGAAACTATTTTTTTTCTTATCTAAAGGTAGCAACATGGTCATTTATGTTGATAGCACTAAAACCTTCTGGTAACACTCCCTTGCGTTACAGATTCTAGTCCCCAAACAATAGACCTCATCACATTCTATGGCACTTTCTAACTCGTAAGGTAGAACTACTTCTGATAGTCTGTTTTTCACTAGTTTCACCTTACAACAGCAGTGGCTATTGCCTAACTGCAGACTACTATTAGAAGCTTTGTACTCAGTCTAAAGCCAGGATATGAAGAAATCACCAGCCCTGATCCAATCCAGATAAGTATATCATGCATTTCTAACTACAGCATGTTCTAAGAATATGTGCTATTTTAGTGATCAAAAAACTTTGCTGATCGAAGTTCCAATCCTGCAGACCTTAACTAACTTTGAAGACCTTACTTGCATTTCAGTCTCATTGAAGATTACTTGTAAAGGTTCTCAGTCTTACCCTACATTATTAAACTCAGGATTCAATACCAAGGTTTCACTTTAAGTGTGAAATTAGTAGTCTCTGTTTTAGTAGCTTTTACACACTTGAGTAATGCTGTTGCATTCGTATATTTGTCCTAGAGTATTCATGGCTGCGCAGCTTGTGGGAGCCTTAGCAGAAGTTTGAAATTATCTGTGTCCCAAATGGCCCTAAAGGCACTGAAAGGTTTAAAGCATTCAGCCTTGGGAGAACTGGCCAACAGAGAAGAACTCTTTTGAAAACCTGCTCCCAAGGGTTGTTGGACAGAGTCCTTTATGTCTTAGTTTGAACATTAATTCTGCTTTCAAGGTTTTACAATACAAATTAAGAGAAGTTTTATTTCGGAATTAAAATCTTTCATTTCAAAGCCAAAGCTGTCTGCGACTTTTTAATTATTTCAAAGGCATAATACTGTCAAATTTATGAAAGTCAAATATTCCCAGTGGATCTGTTGTGACCATTTTTCCTTGACTTATTTTTTGTTGTATTTTTTTATGACATGTGTATTAACAAGCTTCAGTTTATGACCTTCACATTTGCTTATTTTTCTTTTTGAAGGTCTTCATAAATCACCAGAAGATTTTTTAAATCATTATAAATAAAAACCAACCAGAGAATAAGTCATTGAAGTGGACAGAAGCAATTTCCTTTCTCTCTATTTGTGCATAGTATTTGGCTGGCCGATAAGCTATACAAAGAAGGTGAAACATTTGCACAGCAGAGAAAATGCAGCCATATCTGTGTTTGACAAAATAGCAGTACATTCATAATGCTGTTGGCTTCTTAATTTCAAAAGGCAGATTTTAATATTACTGACTTCAGAGAAAGATAAGAAGGGCAGTGCAGAAGACATTATCAGTCCAGTGTGAAAATAATGCATTCAAAATTAAAGACAGCAGTTTAATTAAGTGCATGAAAGGCTGGCTTTTATGATCATATTTCAAACACTCGAATGTCTTTTCATCCATTCTGCCGTATGACTTTACTTAATAATATATCAAGAACAAAAAATGTATTGGAGTCTTTCTGCAAATTCAATTAGTCCAATAAAAAGTGAAAAATAGTTTCTTTTTCATTAAAAATAACTCAACCCTAGCCCTTCTGATGACAAAGTGTGAGATGAGGGGAGGGGGAGAGCTAAAGAACTATGAAAATTCTGTCTTTGTTATGCATTTATGTGTGCATGAAACAGATGAAGTGTCACCATTAGTAATGTTTGTTATTGGAAAGACTAATTGCATTCTGATGCAGTTAGTAGTTTATCAAATCCAGACCACAGGGTACTTACTTCTCTCTTAGGATGCACTCACAGTGAAGCAATAATTCCAGAGTTTATTGGGCTACTATAGGCAGGGTAATTATGCTAAAATGCACCTCTTTCATTACTAAACTTAAAACTACCATGAAACATTGCACTAGCGCTTTACAGGTTAAGTGCAACATCTTGGATCCTTTCTACCTGCTAAGGGTTTATAGCTAAGGGATGTGCAGAGATCATAGATCTTATATCTAAATCAGAAAAATGAGTAATAAAAACAACCCAGAAGTGCAGCATTTCAAATGAGGAATTAAGTGTTTATACAATGAAGAAAGTAATGTGCATTTAGAAAACTCTGACATCAGTTAAAATGGAATGGCAAAAGGATAAAAGATACCGAGCTTTTAGACTGAAAGCAGTAAGTTACTGGCTCAACCATGCAAACATCTGTAGCAGCTGAAACTTATTACCACTTGTCAGCTCCTCTCTGACCTCTGTGAAATGAGGTGCTAGTTTCAGTCCTGCTCCCAGTGGACAGATGTCTCGTTACAAAAGCTTCCAGTGCTATGGCTGCTTTGTCAGTCACAGTCTTGGTGCAAAGGCTTGTAGTGGTACCATGGTGAGTAGACAACATCCTTACTTCTGAAACGGGTTCTTTCAGGTCAGGGCTGAGGCTGGCAAATCATTTGAGAAGGACTGAAACTCCATTGCTAACACAGGGTGACTCTGGGTAAATAAAAGATACCATTTTCCAGAGCATTTTTCCTCTTACTTGTCTTGTTCTTGATTCTTTTAATACTATGCCTTCCTTCTAGGCATGTTTCTTCCTATGTTTCTCTCAGTATGTATTTATGAACAGATTCTTTTCCAGATAACTATTCATGTCCTAAACTCATTTTAACTTCAAAATATTCCTCTCCCAGAGGTTTCCTTAAAATAATTATCCATACTGTAGAGAATCAGACAGGCTGCATTCTGAAAATAAACCAATAAATTTACAATAGCTACTCATCAATTTTTTAAGCAATAATTTTGACATAACAAAGGTAAGAACTATAAAAATTACCTCCCTTCACAAGCATACAGGTACAAATAAGAGTAGTTGTTTATGGAAGTATGATTTAATAAACATATGTTTGTTTTTTCATATAGGTCACCCTCCCGCTACAGGTACAGGAACTTTATACATTACCTTGGGGGATGTCAATGACAATGTCCCATCCCTTTACCCAACACTGGCAAAAGTTTGTGATGATGGGAAAGATCTCAGGATAGTGGTACTCGGAGCAACAGACAAAGACCTTCCTCCCAACACAGATCCATTCACGTTTGAACTGAGTAAGCAAACTGGCCCAGAAAAAATGTGGAGACTCGCCACGCTTAACGGTAAGTCTATTACTTCTTTTAATTACACATTTTGTACCCCTACCCCTACATCCCAGACACTTACCCTGAGGCTGCCCGTTTTGTGAATTTACGAGCAGCTGTGTGCAAAAGTCTTGTAGGATGGACCTGTTGCTGGTGCTGTTGCTCGGACTGGCTGCCTCGTGGGACATACTAATAGTCTGTCTGCATTTTCTCTAAAACCAGACTTTTTTTCCTCCTCTTGTCATGTTGAACAAACTTTCCTCTTTCAGTTTTGCACTAAAGAAAGTCTGCTGATGACTTGTAGTTTTGTAAGGATGACCATATTTCATGGCATGGCATTTGTTTGCATGACATGCGCAATGCTTTGCATTAGGACAGCATGAAAGTTTTGCATGGGCTTTAGCAGATTATTGTTACAATATACAATGTTACAATTGGTTATAAGTTGAAAAACTTCCTGATTTTAAGTGTTTGAACTCTTCACAAACAAAATACTCCAATGCACTGGGACCATAGGCTGCTGGTAAGAAGATCAAAGTACATGCTATGCACTTGCAGAGGGTTCATACACCAAATTGCAAACACAAAGTAGTACATTCTGTGATTTCGTTTTAATGTATATTATTTCTGTTTGTTTCCTAGCATGTAGCATCTATCCCTGTCATTATTGATTTTTTAGTGTTTTGTTTCATATTCTTCTTAGAAAAAATAAAGGTAGCTGTAGCCAGGATGTAGTCAGGATGTAGCCAGGATGTCTGTACCTGGCTTCGGGAAAAAGTGGAGGAGTCATTTTCTTTGCTGATCTCCAAACATCAAACCACCTCTTTGTTAACACTGCTAAAAGAACCAGCACGCTCATTTGGGTGCCAGCAGCTGTTATGACCCACTGTTGCTCAGGCAGAGCAGATCCATGCATTCGAAGGTGCATTTTCTCTTTGCTGCCTTCTCAGGCAAACTGGGGAAGCATTTAAACAGCTATGCCTGTACTTCCATGCAATAAGGGTTTTTTCCATTAATAAATACATATATTCTTCCCTCTTGTGTTGCCCTGGGAATGACATGCCTTAGCACTTGATTAGTGTGTTAGTTTCCACAGGTAAATTCTGCCAATAATTTGCAGACATTTAAATACTGTATTTAAAGAAAAAGAAGCTCTTAAAAATATTTCTTTCTGTGGGGTTTGGAATAAGTTTGCAATTAGCTCTCAGCCCAGGAAAGGATTTCTGTACTGCCTCTTCTTACCTTCAGTTAAATTCTTTAATCTTTTCCTTAGGCTGTGGTCATTTTCGTCTTAATTTGCAGGAGTAACTGTATCACATCTGTTTGCAAATTCTTCTTTCCTTCCAGACAACTGCTATTTGGCTAATTTTCACCTTATCCTTTGTAGATACTCATGCCCAGATCATCCTTCTTCAAAATCTGCAAAAGGCCAATTACAACATCCCAATCTCGGTGACAGATTCTGGGAATCCTCCTCTGACTAACAACACAGAATTGAAACTGCAAGTGTGTGCCTGCAGGAAATCCAAAATGGATTGCAGTGCAACCGATGCCCTTCATATCAGCATGACCCTTATCTTCCTTTCGCTCTTTAGCTTGCTTTGTAAGTCTTTTTCTGAACTGTAAGTAATGAAGTATTATTTAATGTCTCATTTACACACTGTGCAGGAACTGAGGGAGAGGTTAAATTCATACACTGATATCATAATTCAGTAAATTTGTTTTTTTTTTCTGAGGAAGTAGCTATAAGAAAGAGGGAGGGAAGGGTTTTTCATCATCAAAAATAACAACAAATGCCTAGTTGTCAAATTAAGAAATAGAAGCAGTAATTTTAAGAAGACTCAAAGAGAATTAGAGCTAGCATATGATAAACCAAGAAGTACCAGCTGTACTAGCAGATTAGTGAGACACTTCCTTTCATCTCTCCCTACTTGAATTTAGTTTGAAAACAGAAACAGGAGATTAAAGGTGTTCTTGTAACAATAGCTGTTCTGGGTCACCATGAAAATGAGTACTGTCTTCTTCAATCTATTCCTCTGTACAAAGTGTGCAAGCAACTGGAACATGAGGAACTTATTTGAGATTCTGAGCTTAGAGCCACCCAGAATTGATAATCAAATTGCAGGTGTGGGTTGGAAGGCAGAGAGACCTGATAGGTAAAGGGAACTTCTGCTGCTTCCAAGAAAGCTTTCTAAAAAAGGGTCACGAAATTCCTTAATTGAATTGGAAGGAGTAAAAAGATCCCAGAAGGACTGCAGAGTATCTGACCTAGACTTTCTCTGGCTTGTCCTGTGACAGCTCCCAGCAAATTTTTTAATGAAATATTTTTTTTAGTTCCTTATCTGCTAAAACAGAATAGCTGTGTCCTATAACTGTGATAGTAAATCTGTTGTTCAAGGATTATTACCATCGTCTTATGTTAGTAAAATACATTGTATGGTGAATTAATACATGAGCCTTGGTGAAAGTTCTTCTATTCTTGCTGAGATAAAATCTATCATGAGGCAGAGAGAGTTTACACATCTGAGGCTCAGTTTGCGTTTGATTACACATCTTGCCAGGTTTTTTTTTCTTACAGTTTCTTACTTTTATCCCAAACAGTTAGCAGGAAGGTCATTATGAAAGAATTAGAATTATCTAATGTTTGTGGATGCTCTTTGAAGATGAGAAGGACTATATAAATGCTAAGTGCAAATTCACAACGTTTGTTCCACTCAGTGACATCTGAAGTATCTCCATTGGCTTTGGTTCAGTTATTCTGGGTTTTGACTGCTGGAACCAAATTCAGACTTCAGCTGTTAGAAGCAGTATGTTAAAAATACTCAACAGTACATGACACTATCAATCAATCACATCAGTGATATAGATTCGCAGCTCATTGATCCACATGTACTCTTGTTACCACTCCATAAATGTTGCTGGTGCTATACTAGGCATGACTTTAGTCACTGGAATTACTATTATATCTGACATGATTTGCACTTGAACTTTATTTACATTAATGCATCTGCTCAGAATACAATGAGGTAGAGAAAAATCTTTGTGGTTCTGAAAGCAGCCAAGTTGCTTTTATCTAACCCCCAAAGAAGTCTGATCATTTTCACAAATAATTTCATAATTTCCTAAAATGAAATCATGAAAAGAAGGTTTAGGTATTGGAAAGCTCTTCATGAGTTGCTTTTCTTGACTACATATCTTCTCCAGCACAGCTGTAGGCAGAATATAGGCCCCGGCATCTGAATGGTGCATGCTGCTCTGAATGACAGGGATTTCCTCTCCTACTATAAAAGAATGAATAACACTGAACAGTCTTTTCACTATGAAGCAATACACACATACCTAGAGCCTTTCTTCAACCTTTCATTCAGAGAACTGTAATAAGTATGGGGAGAGTTGTAATTTTAAATAAAGAGTGGAGTACAATTACACACACAATCTACCAGCGATATGATGTTCTTGTCTGTGGCCTGAGCAATAAAGCCAAAGCAAAGGGAAATAGTGGGTGAGATGAGAGGAAGTGAAAAGAGAGATCTCCCTGTTAGGGTAGAGGCTGTTTTATACACAGTTGTGAGTGAGAGCGTGGATTCCACAGACAGACTTCAACAGAGAGAGAGAGACCTCATCCTCAACACAGGACCATGGTTTTGTGTTAAAATTTACTGCTAGTCAGCTGTTTGTTTTGGCTTCACCCAGTGACACACAGCGAGACTGGTATTCCATGTCTGGTACAGTGATCTGATTATGCTTATGTAAAACCAGCAAGCATAACAACTTTCATAACCATTTTCCTCAGGTGTAAATGACTATATGGAGACATAAAAGAATGAGGTCAGGAGCCAGTTAAAATAATGTGTTTCTGTATTTGAACTTCTCTAAAATATGCTGGTTTCATTGCATTCCTAATTCATTTTCACACACAGGGTTTTTTTATAACTGTGATTAGTTCCATTGCACTGTTTTGTATAGTCCAAATATTTATCAGAGTAATCAAAGATTACGATGCCATAAAAACAAAGAGAACTTTAGTGCTGATTGAACAGATGAAACATCCCATTTCTAGTGGCAAGTTATGGGTTTAATTTTTGCAAAAGCCCTTACATGGCTCACTTTGCTCCCAGTGTTTATGTTTTATGAGGCTCTTGCTCCTAGGAGGTAAATCCTTCAGTCAAATGAACTTTGTTATTCACGCCAAAGTATTTCTTTTCATATTTGACATCTGGTGTGAGGATACATAGCCCTATGAATGAGCTGTTCATGGTAAAAATGCCCTGCATGAATCTCCTCCCCATACAAAACATCTTGGTATTATCATTTAAATGGTTCAATTATTATCTATACTTAGAATATGTGGCTCCTTTGTAAATCATGAAAGAAGTCATACGTGGTAGATTTCTGAAGTATCTGGGCATAGAACAGAAAAGGCTGACTAAAACTGTAATGCATGCAGAAAACAGCAGTTTCTCCTATTCTGTAGCTACCCTACTGCGTTCGGTATATTGAGGGATAATGGGATACAGATTGCAGAGTTGCCCAGGAGCCCTTGGAAAGGTGAATACACTTGGAACAAGAAAAATTTAGTACCTGACAGCCAGAAATGGAAAGCAGAAGATACCAAAGTATATGGGCAGATTGCTAGTTTTCCACAACAAAACAGTAAGGTGTTTGGTAGAATTAAAAGACGGCAAATAGAGGGCTGATTGATTGAAAAAAAAGGTACATCTTTGCATATTTCATACTTAGCCTAACTTATTACCACTGGGGATTGCTGAAGTCAAGCTGGAAGGATGTATAGTGGACAGGTAGAGGCCTTTCCAAAGTTATAGTAGTTGATGCTAACAAATATTGGAAGGAATATTAAGTCTTAAATTACTTAGTTTAATTTCCTTGTTAGAAAAAGACAGGGCTTTAAACATTTCATGATGAAAAAAAAAAATTATATCTTAGGCGACTGTCAACCACTGATAAGAAACTACCCTTAGTGAAGCTGGCCAATGGACTGCAAACTTGTAAGTTGACTTTGAGCTTAAATAAGTAAAGAATTCCATTATTATGAGCAAAAAGTAACGTAAAAGACTGGGGGAAATACTGCTGTAAAGAAATTAAATAAGCTGGAGGTCTCTACACTGAAATTAATTTGTTAAACTGATGGTGAAAGGCCTCAGGTGTGTTGAAAAGCAGAGACTCACACAGATGTCTGTACTGTGATTGCAGAGAAGAAGCCTTAGAGATACCCTTTAATTTAACTTCTTGTTAATTTCCACTAACTTTCCCTGATTTATGCCTGCTGTCCCCCACCAGAATGTTTCTCTGATTTGAGGAATGCAGCTGCAGGGTCAATGACAAAAAGGTGCTGGGTTTTTTTCCTTGAAAATGAAGTATTTGTTAATAAACCAATACAAAAATTAAAATCCTATTAAACTGTTGGATTTGAATGTACCTGAACATTGACAGAGTTAAAACTGCAGTGTTACCTTTCACCTAGTTCAGTTTTCAAAGCCACAGAAGCACATGTATCTCCTATATAACCTGTGTTATTCGTGCAGGGACATCGAATGTCTGAAGACTGAAGCAATGCATTCTTGAATGGCATAAGACTAAGGCAAATCATAGAAGGTTTCAGATGGAAAAGACCTTTAAGGTCATTGCTCTTTCCATTACAATGGCAGGTTTGTTACCTGCACATTCAGTTTTCAGCCTTTATGGTGAGTTACTTGCATTAATTTTAGACAATTGAGTAGGTGGTGGTATTTTTTCAGGGCTGAACTACTGTTTAGTTTTTGCAGAAGGAATTTTGGTTTTCCCAAGAAAAAGAGAAAAAAATTCATCCTTGTCCCTTTTAGCTCCAAGGAGGAAGCTGCAATTTTTCTGCTTTTCAGAGAAGTTTAATTTTCAAGAGTAGGAAAGTTTGCAAGATAAATTTTAGCATTTCTGAGGAGTAAAATATCCCTAGATTAGCTATAATTTCAAAAACTACCAAGATGAGGAAGAGTTTTGCTGTGAAAGGGTTTTGGGGGTAGTGGTGTGGGTTGCACTACTCTATTTTTAAGTTGCGTTCTTGCATTAGTGCGCATATAATGTTAATCCTTAAAGCAGCACTTAAATGATGCTGTCCAAGAAAGACCTGACATTTAGTGAATTTCAGTGATATAGATCTCACTTCCTAAAACCAATAACAGCAGCAATAATCACTATTACTTCAATAAATATTAATATTTATGTTACAGATCCTTTTGTCCGTATTAACATTATTATTGTTACTGCTCAATTATCAGTGAATCCAGATGGTTTCTCAGTTGCATGTATGAAAAAAATGCCACTGTTACTTGTCTCCTTAAAGATCTTGGTTGATTAGACTGTAGTAAGGAAAGGAGATTACCCCTGTAGTAAGGGGGTTAAGGGACTGCATTCAAACTGAGACAGTCTTTGTCTGGAACTTGCTTTTAACACAGACCTCTGTGTCCGGGCTTCTAATTTCTATGCAGGTGTACTCAATCCCGCAGCTTGTTGTGCAGTTGTCTTTGGGAGCCCAGCTAAAGTTAATGGTGCTTGAAATGCCACAGAAGTCCATATGTATGGATGTAATTGGAGACAGAATGTTTATATACCTAGTCATGTAGACTTGACAAATAGAAATACCCTCAAATCGTACATCAGCATATTTAAAAGGTACTTAATGACATTACATTTTATGGAGTCAATTAGGTGGGAAATGGCATTTTACACACATTTTAAACCATCCAAACATGTTCCAGAAGTATAGATGTGAAAAAATACAATACTTTAAAAGATGCATTCAGGATGCAATAGAGAAAAATGTTACTAGCAAATATAGCTCCCTCCTTAAGAGCTCTAATACTGTTCCTGATGGTCATTCTGTAGACATGAAATGAGCATTTAATGAAATTGGTTTGATAGACCATTCAGTGTTGTGAATTCAAATGAACATTTTATGCTTTTTCTTCACAGTAACTGTTGGTACATAATATTTTGTATTTCTTTTCTGAACAGCCTCTTAAAGTCATATAAATATATAACTTCAGATAGTTATCATCTAAATTGTTCTGTAATGGACTCTGATTAAAAACTAGAACTGAATAAATGGCCAGTTCAAATATTTTTTGTATTTTTTCTGTCATTAATGACCACTATACACCATGGGATTTTTGTTTCTTTTAACTGTCTCTGTCCTTGGATATTTCCCTGTTCTATAACATACAAACACCTCAAAATGTGCTCTGCATGTGGTCAGCTTGCTATTCAGCTTCAGATGTGAAATTAAAAATGAATGGGGGTGATCTGTTGTGTCTAAAGGTTAGGTGATGTTGCTTTTGCTTCTCTAGTAGACACCTGGTACTTACAATGTCCTTTAAAAGGCCGTTGATGTTTGGAGTAGCTCAGACTAGGTCTTTAAGTCTTACTTTGCCCTTGCACTTCAGTTGCAGATGTCATTGGCTAGTGCTTATGTAAGGTGTCATGGTTATGAGTCCCTCTTGACAAATTTTGAAATAGTCAGGTTAATTCCAACATATCCAAACCTGGCAATTTTCTAATTTGATTTTTCCTTTTCCAGGGCTTCTAAGCATAATACTTTCCTCTCATTTTTGTTCTTATTTACTTAATAAGGTTTTTTTTCAGATTATTATTTTAGTATTTCAAACTGGAATTAGTATATACCTGCAGATCTGAATGTGTCTGGACTATTTATGTTCATCTTCCACTTATTAAAAACTGATAATAAACTAAGCTGTAGTGCTGTCAAAGATGAGATCTGACTGCTTAAGCTGTTATACTTTGCTTTAAAGGCTGTGTAATTTTTATGCTTGATGCATTTCATTTTCATCATAAACATGAAAAATGGCAAGACTTGTTCAATGCTACTTCAAAATAGTACTTATTCATTTCACTAACTGAATATTTTCAACTGTTCAGCTAAATTTATTAGATTAGGGCATGAGGAAATATACTTCCAAACTGCAGGCCGGCACCTCTGTAACTGTTTTGCTTTGGAAGAACTGGAAAGGAAGTGTTTTACTTCCTATTGGTCAAAGGAAGATGACATTGCTTTGGCAAAATGTCCAGCTAAAATTCATATTTATTAAAAAATGTAATAATTAGGACATTTTAGCTGCTTTGCCTTAGAACCTCCTACAAACCCCAGCCCCAGCAAGATATCTCGTGGTCCTAGTGAGCAGGAGTTGTATTAGAAGAGGAACTTTTCTCTCAGATGGTGTTTCTTATACGCCCATACATACATTTTTCACTTCATAAGAACAGCCCATTACATAGTCAGTATAAGTGGGTACATGGCAAGGAAGATATGAAGCAGAAACGAGGTTTCAACAGTGAGAAGTTAGAAGTATAAGAGCACTCTGGCATAAACCAGCAGAGTTTCAGATCTGTGAGTACAGTCTTATAATAAATGAGTTCTAACTGTGAGAAAGACTCTTGGAGACATCACCTGCTGGTGTCAGACTGATACTCTGAAAATTACTTCACCCTTGAGTAGAATTATGAGGCACTCATTTTGCAAGCACAGCACTAACACATCCTGTGTTTTTCGTATTAAGAAATTTGAAAACATTTCCTCACATAAATAGGAAACAAAACGTATTATGGTGGTATAAGCTGCAAATTTTCAGGATAAACTCCTTTGCTTCTCTCTTCCTTATAAAGTTTTCCACAAGGTGTTACTGTTCAGTGAGATCACTAATTAAAGCAGTCACAAGGATGCCTACTGTTTGGAATCAAATTTCTTAACTGTGTGAATAAGGACACCTGTTATCTGTCTGGAGGTGGGTGTTTGTCTTTCAAACTCAGTGAGATTTGGGGTGAAAAGATTCCTTCATTTTTTTGAAACAGTACCAGGGCAGTCAAAACTCAAGGAGCACTCGATATTGGCACTTGCAGCAAAGCCTAGGCAGTGCTTTGGAGCATAGACAAAGTCACAGAAGAGCATAGCTATTAAATGGTTATTTTACACAAAAGTGCAAAATAATATAATTTGTAGGCATATGGTACAAATATTACGACACTTTTTGGTGTCAGAAACTATCCATGACAAATGAACCAGGGATGCACATGAAACCCATTTATGACATTTCAAGTTCTATGTAAAGGCTAGACTAATAACTGTGTATCTAATTAATATCCTTTTACAGATAGTAAATCCAGGAAAGGAATACCTGGATGTTGATGAGCTGCCTAAACAGGAACTTGGTTCTGATCTTTTCTACCATTTTCACATTGCCTCTTTAACATTACTGAGGTTTCACTGAAGTCCATGATGACTTTTAATTATGCAAAGATTAATGTAATATTTCTGATGAAAGGGTAATTGAATGAAATCTGAAAGAAATGGAGCATGCATGAGTTAACTCCAAGCTCCAGCTGTGTTAACTCTCTTCTCTATGTTAAATGGGAATTAGAGGATGAATATATCTTGGGTAAAGTTCATTCCTGTATAGCAGGTCAGCATGAAACTTAAATGCCTTTAATTTTTATGATGTCTTAACTGCAATATGGGAAGCATAGTCTGTGTAATGAGGAGTGAATTTGGTCTCATAAGGAACACATCTTTCAAAGGCTTTCATTTGCTCTTTTTAGATCTGTTTCTTCAAAATAAGCAGGGAATTGAGTCACTAATATGTAAATATGTACAGAGAAAGCTAGAACTAGGGCTGCAACAGGGAAAGCTAGAGTGCTTGGAAGATGCCAGAGCATTTTCTGAAATTAGAAGTCATTTTGCAAACCAGATTGCTTATTAGCTGATTAGAATGTTTCTGCTGGAATGTGAGCTCTTGGCCACCAGAACAAGAGTGAATGAGTTTATGTGCTACCAGTTGCCTTTTTCCTAGTATGGGTCATTATGAAATCGTTGTCATACAGTTATGTGCATTTGTTCTCCATTTACTTCTATCAATCATGTGGATCACCAAAAGAAATAAACTTTGAATTAGTGCACTGTGAAATAAACAGAGAGCTATAGTCATTTACTAAATCAATGGTATGAATGCTTAGTCTGTATAAGGCAGCATTCTCCTTTTCCAATTCAGCATCTAAAACCCCAGGACTAGATGACCATTCAGATCTATGCTGTAGAGTTTGCTACCAACATCAAAACTCTTTTGACATTCCAATTACAGCCAACATCAATAGACTTTAGTGGAAGTAGGAAGGGGTTGGTTTTCTTTTTTTTTCCGTTTAAGATTCTACATCATTGTCATGGTTTAAACCCAGTCAGGCAGCTCGTTCACTCACTCTCCCTCCCTTCTTTCTCTGATACGGCTGAACCCAGGACAATCATGAATCTCCTGACTCTAAACTGAACACTTAGACCTATATGCCTATAGAATTATTATACTTCATACTATTAGCACATTAGATCAGATAAACATGTACAATGTTTGTCAGTTTTCTTGACCAGCCAAAGCAAACATCATCTTCCAATGCCAAAGTACTAATGCCAACAGACACCATCTGCTTCTGATAATGAGCTGTGCTTTCTTATCTGAGACCCATTAACCAGAATAGTAATAATTCAGGCAGCTAGCACATAAAAATAACCCTGCCTATTTCACTGTTATCTCACTATTTGACTGTTATCTTAAAAGGAATGTGGCTGAATGTATCTCTCAAGTAGAGAGCAGAGGAGAGCTGCGAGATAAAAATGGTGAAGATCACATTAGAGACTTCAGAGAGAGTGATTTCTGGAGAAGGAAGTTATATATAGCTATGTTAGCTGTATGCTGCTTGTGCATTCCCCAGACACCTTCAGGGAAAGGTGGGGGTGACTGTGTGAGGACAACAATGCACACACTGCCATTGTGGCTTTCATGCTTGCAAACGTGTACAGCACATTACTTGTAGCTTGACAGAAATGACATTGAAAACAACACATGTTGTGTTACGATTCTTGAGTGCTGAGACCAGCAACGGAGACAGTATTGCTCTTAACAACCAAAAAATGAAATAATTACTAGGCATAATGATCATTAACGTACAGATCTAAACCTGCCAGGCACAGGCTTACCGGGGTATAAAGTTCCTAAAAGAGATAGTTAGCGTGGATCAGCAAATGTGCTCCCTGCATACATTATTTGCACATTTTATGCTCACAGCATTCCTTAAATACTACTATCTTTTATGTGCTGTTGCCATCTGCAAACTTTACATCATGCATGATATAAAATGCATAACAGTGGGTTAAAAAAAATTAAATGAACAACGCAATCTCATTGAAGTCGGTGGATAAACCCTGGAAGTCAGTAATCTTTAGATTATCTCTTTAGACATGGGGTTCAAATAAGAAGCAGACCCTAATAATTTGACAGTGTGTGTACATTTCTAGAACTTTCCTTTGGTCCTTCTTCATGGGGAGAATAAAGAAAAAAAAAAAAGGCAAGCAAGAAAATTGCTATTTCTATACAGAAAACAATAATGAACATTGGAAACCCAGTTGGGATAACAGAGAGGTTTTAAATTTGGAGATCCCCAAAGAATTTGCAACAGAGCAGTTCTGTTGATTTCAGCAGATTTGCTTAGATTCATCATTGAGTTTTCTGCGTGATTCTTTGGTTTTTTTTGTTGATTTCTATAGATTTGGTATTCAGGGAGTTACTGCCCAGAATGTTTGTCCAGTAATGAACAATGATATCACTGTAACAGAATATTTTTAGGAGGTATATTTGTTGCTGATAGATTCCATTATTAACTACAGAAACTAAATGTAGACTAACTTCTGTAGTGGACATAAGCAATTTTGTGTGCAATGGAAAGAACAATCATGGATTTTATCTCAAGCACTCTTACTGGAACTACTAAAGATTATTACTACTGAATTTTATAGCCCATAATTTTGAATGTTGAATCTGATTTTAAAAGCCAAGAGTCACTCTTTCAGCAATCCACTTTTATAAAAGGGTCAAGTCATCATTAACAAGCAGAGCCATATATCCTATTCTTCCAAACAATGTCTGGAATAAGATAATTCTTTAAACATAACTTAAGCTGAGGCTGCTGAAAGGGCTGAGCCAAATTCATAATACTCCTGGCACCCTTTAACCATGCCAAGATTTTTGTAGATGTGTCAGCAAAGCAGATGTTAAGGAGACAGCATTTTATGGAGCTCCTATTATGTGGGAAAGCTTGGGGAAAACCCCAAACATGTCAATGAAATCTGCCAGCATGGACTGTGAATGAGAGGAAAAAAGGTAACGCAGGGATAATCCAGGAAAATATGTGGAGAAGAGGCCATGAAGGAGTCACAGTAACAGAGGTGTTGTCAAAGTGGCAGAGTGGGAAAATGGCCTGTATGGCAAAAGACTGACAAGATATGAGCACACGGTAACTTGAATTTGTCAAGGGCCGTGAAAAGTAGTTGCAAAACTGCCAACTGAGGGGAGCCTGGGTAGGAGATTTAGCTGTTTGAATGGCTAGAAAAAGCCCTTTGGGACAATGTGTGAAAAAGAATCCTCTAGATCAGGACATAACCAAGATATATAGACCTAGAAAAGAGATTCCATGCCAAAAAGACTTTTCCAGTTTGTTTCTGGTTTTAGGCTCGAATGAGAAGCAGGATGATACTGTTGTTCTGAGCAGTCAAAGGAAGAACTGGAAGGCAGTGCATTAGGGGAAAGATTTAAGAGCTCAGTTTTAGCTGTGCAGAGCTGTCAGCTAAGCATCAAAAAAGTATCAGGGTTAGAGCTCAACACTTCTGGTCTAAATGGAAAAGCAGGCAGAGAAAGTAAGATCTGTCGACTATCAGCACTGAAGTGATTGATGAACATGCATGAATGGTGTCACAAATAAGGGGAAGAAATTAAAGTGGAGGGCTAAAAGGGTGTCCCCAAAAACCTGTGGTGGAGGGAATAAGACTGAAAGACATGCTGGGAAAGTGATTAGAGAAATCACAGTAAAGGAGATAGTGACAGGAGCCAAGGGAACATCAGATTTCCAGATGTGATTAAATGGGTCAAAGGCAGATGATAGGACAGAAAGGATGAAGTTGAGAAGCAATTTCAGTAGAAAAAAAGAATTTGCAGGGACTGTAGAGCTTTGAGATGAAAGGGAGAAGGAATGGGATGGTGCTTAAAGAGGCAGGTGGGGTAACAGAGAGAATGAAAATCATGCTTGTATTGTGAGAGAGAGACACTGGTCTCTAATAGACAGAAATAGAAAACTAGCATAGGACAAATCATTTTCATAATTAAACCTGAACTAACTAGTTTTAATATATAGTTTACTCAGAAAGAGCAAGGTGCATAGTGAGGTAGTAACATCCATTATATCTGTCAATATGATGTAAAATATACAAGCTTTTCTTCAGGTCTGCACATAAATCAACATATATTGCTCAGTATTTACAAGCTGTTGGTGAAGCAGTCACTAGCTTCTTGAATCCATGTGACACTTACTAATTTTGTGCTGACAGATTCCTCTGGTGAAGTTTCAGCCTATGGTTTGTACAAAATTCAGTGCTACAGCTGCTGTTCATTCATCATGTACAAGTGCCTGTCCTTAGCAGGAAGACCTCCGGGGATCTCCTAAAGATTCAGGGTAGCTTTGCCAATCCAAAGGCTGGTGTTACTTCCTTTGAGTCAGGAGTAAACAAATGCCCTCTAATGACACTAAGCTCTATTGTGATCTGGAAATGCTATTTTTTGGATGGTCTGTGAGGTCAGGGTCCTGAACTCTTGCTCTTCACTACCCCAGGAGATAAAGTTGTCAGAATTTAGTCCTAGCTGGAATCTCTAATCCAAATATATCTAAACTTTGACAAGTCATGATCATGAATTTCCTGCATGTAAGTCTGGGTCCTACTTCTGTGGCCAGACCTTTTGTTTAAACAGCATGCTAAAAATCCATGAGTCAAACAGGTCCAGATTTATCTTATTTGGAAGTTTCAGTGATACATCTCACTTCAGTGAGCCCCATTCATCACTCCCTCTGTGGATTCTTACACTTGTTTAATTTACTTTACTTACCTTTGTTTAACAGATCTGAGGTCGTGCTGCAGAGGAAAGGACAGGCTGTTCCATGCTGTCCAGGTGCCTGCCTGGCTGTACAGCCACCTGGACAGGCCTCCAGCTGGCAGAATTTAATACTGAAGTCAATTCAAGTAATACCGAGATAATAGCAAGAAAGAAGAAATAAAGTGAAATAGTCTTATTGATAATTATATTAAACTCGATTTGCCCCAAAAGAAAAGCTGATAATTAAAAACAAGGGCACAAATCAGGATCTAATAATGACCATTATTTAGTCTCCACTAAAGACCATAACGACCAGCTGTTCGTGCTGCATGTGTCTGTGTGACAAAACTATTGATATTGCATCATTTAAATGTGCAGGTGCAATATATACTTGACAAACATTTCATGAGTGTTTGTGAGTTTTGATGTGCGTGTTTGACTTGCGTTTTGGTACTTTGACACTGGACTTGTCTCCTCTCTGGGTGGAGAGTACGAAGCCTTCAGTGCATTTTACTGGTTTATACCCAGTAGGCAGCTGAGCACCACGGTGCTGCTCATTCCCCCTTGATGGATTAGGGAAGGGAATCAGAAAGGGAAAAGTGACAAAACCCATGGGTTGAGATAAAGAAAGTTAAACAGACACAGCAGAAGCTGCACAGACAAACAAAGCAAAATAAAGACTTCATTCACCAATTCCCGTGGGCAGGCCAGTGTTCAGCCATTTGCAGGACAGCAGAGCTCCATCACACTTAGTGGTTACCTGGGAAGACAAAAACCATCACTACGATTTCCTCCCTTTTCTGCCCCATTTCCCCGAGCTTTCTATGCTGAGCATGATGCCATAGGGTATGGAATATCCCTTGGATCAGCTGGTCCCTCCCAACTCCCTGTGCACCCTCAGCCTGCTTGCTGCCAGGTTGAGGAGCAGAAAATACCTTGACTCTGTGTAAGCACTGCTCAGCAGTAACTAAAACATTCCTGTGTTAACAGCACAGTTTCCATCACAAACCCAAAACACAGCCCCATACCAATTATTACGAAGGCAATTAACTGCATCCCAGCCAAAACCAGTATGACCAGTAAACCAGCACTGTAAGGTCAGAAGTTTTATTTGTTTGAGAGGATCTAGATCAAATTTAGCTATATATTTGTGAATATTCTATTCTCATATGTTTTTACGGCAAAGACAAATATTTGCAATTTACTAGTATCTAAGCAAAATTGGAGGAAAGTGACCCATTAGCTACAGCTAATGTTACATTTGCTCCTCATCTCTGCTCTTTTGATTTTCTTTACTACCTTTGTATTATTAGAGTGCCCATCTTAAATAGCTAAACTCATTCAGGTTGTGCTACCTTTGCTTTATTGAAAAAGAAAAAACGTAGACAGTGTACGTGAGATTTATATTTCTGTAGCAACATTAATATCGTATGCCACCTCTTTTATTCCCTGGTATATGCACAAAATATAAGGCACTATAAATGTGTTATTTTTTAAGATATTGTTTGTTTGCTTTCTGCTCTTCAGAGTGTGTTCACACAAGGGACTAACTCTCTGGCATTTTACTTGCACTCTTGTACTAGCGTAAGTGATCAAGGTGTCAAATGGGGAGAATCAGGTCCTGGCTTGAGATTTATGCACTACATCTTCTTGAATTGCACTACAAAGGATTCTGAATGCTCCAGGCAACATCTGGGGGGTTCTTTTGGAGATTTCCATCTTCACACATACCTGGGTAACACATATTTGATTACTGACGAATGTGTATGCACCCAATCAGTGTTTTGACATGGGGGGGGAAACCCCAAAAGTTAAAGATACTGTGATCTGTGTAGTAATACTCACATGCATTTCCCATTGCATAGGTCTGTAAGAACTCCTGCCATTTGAAGCTGTCTACCGAGTTGCCATGACAACAAGAAAAAAGAAAGGATCAGATCTGAAGATTGCAGTTTTCACTTACTTTCTTCACTACTAGGCTTCAGTTGCTCCAAATTCAGTTTAATTTGCAGCCTCACTTACTCTGTCCAACTGTACATTGGTGTTTGACAGCCTTTACCTTACCTGCCATTTGTTAACGTTTCCATCTTGCAAGATGCAAGGCTGATGGGAATTTTCTCTGAATGTTAAAAGAATAGGATACCTAAACAGGAGTTTGGGGAAACAGAAAACACAGTGGCTTAATTTTTTCTCTATCTCTCTGTTGAGTTGTTGCTATTGAACTGTTCAGAAAATATTTTGTCTGTGGGTTAGTATTTGTATATGTATGAGTGTATGTATATACATATATATTTATATAGAGAGAAGAGTTATACCACAGGTTTAGCTTTTGTAAAATATTCATCTGGAGTGAATGAGGGATAATACAGCTACAGATGAATTGTAACTGTTCTATCGTAGCTAAACCTACTATGTTTGCTGTTTCTAGTGTGGCCGGAAGGAGAGAGCCTATTTTAATCACAGGGCTCCAACAGCCACTTTGCTGACACAGTCACATCAGGCCCAAGGCTCTGTAGTGTCACTTGTACCTCAGGGTCAGAAAGCAAGGAACACAAGCCCCCTTGGGCTTGTTTCTGTTCTGAACTGCTTTCCTTATGTCTCAGAAGGAATTTACAGTTGGGCAGGAGCGCCGCTTTGCGCTCCCCGTGTTGGTGTGAGCCGCTCTGGGAAGCCAAGGTCTGCTCTGGGAAAGCAGGACTGCACAGTCGTGATTCACAGTGGTGGGAGTGCTGGGCCTGATTCTTAAAGGGGATATAGTCAGCTTTCTTTATGCCCTTGTATTTGCCAGGGCAGGCTACAAAATGTAAGTCTTTCATCAGCTCTGCAGACATGCCTCAGGTGGATGTCTGCACATGAGAAGGTGATTAGAACAGCAAAAGCAAAGGATTGCTCAGAAGCACTGGTATTTCTCTCAGCCTCTATGCAGTTGTCCTTACATGCATAAGTGCGAGGCAGGAAACATGCCCTCATATACATATATTCACACACATACTCACAGTTTTGAATATATATATATACATACATACACATACGCACAGTTTCCAGTTAAGAGTAACAACAGAATTTCTTTGTGTGTGTAAACTTACCACACTTGTTTGAGGACATGGAGAGAAAGTGTTTGTTAGATATGAATATGAATAGTTTCTTATTCTGTGAGCATGTAAGGTAAAAAATCCCTTCTAATTGTATCAAGATGATCATCTTGTTATTAAATCGTGAAAGATCCATTAAAGCTCACACCAAATTTTTTTAAAATTAACACAAAAAATATGCTAGTGACAGACTGTGGCTTTTATTAGAGCTTTCCAGTGACTAGGGTAAGGTAAGTGTCTTAGAATATTTTACTAAACTTGCTTATTTAAAGTTTAAACAAGAAAGCTTCTTTATGCAATAGAACTTTGCAGCTGCATTCTTTAGTTAGCATTCTTACCGTAGTTATAAGTCATACTGTATGTTGTCTTTACTACAGTGAGATTATGAGCATATATTCCATAACACGTATATGTTTCAGTAGGAAAGATTTTGAGAAGTATTATGAAGTCCAAACATGCATTTAGTTTGCATAATGCTACACTAGATATTAAATGTGTGTTGGTGGATAAAATTTGCTGTATAGTAGCTTTTCTCTAACTTCCTGTATTGTACCAAATATGAAAAAGTTCCTTTTTTTTGTTTTATTTTCTGGTTTGGTTTTTTTTGTTGTTGTTTTTTCGGTTTTTTTGTTTATTTGTTTTTTGGGGATTATTTTTTTGTTGGTTTTTTGTTTGGTTTTCTGTTTGTTTTTTTTTTTGTTTTAATCAGAAGGAGTAAAGTGACAGAGGAAAAATTAGTTTTTGTTGTGGACTTCCCTAACATCATGGATGCCTTTTGTGCGGTGGACTTTCCTAACATCGTAGATTTCTTGCTAAGACACAAGCCACCCTCAGACAGGAGCCTGTTTTTGTCTTCCAGCTTAACTCCTGCAGTCCTGACCATGCACAAGCACCCACTGGCCTTGTTTCTCTTGCAGCATGCTTTAGGTGTTTCAGTTACCAAAGGGGTACTCAGGTTGGTGGGAGGCTCTGCTGAGCAAAGCCTTCAGGAGTGGGCTGTTAGGCAGCTGCAGGCATGTCAGCAGGGAGGTAGGTGCCTGATCTCAAACGTTAACATGAGCATGCTTCTAGGTCTCTTTCTCTGCCCATGCCTTGTAATAATAATCTGCTATTTTATGTCTTAAAAAAAATATATAGTATTTTCAGGCAAATTTTTCAAAAGGAAAAAAGATCATCAAATGCATAATGTAACTGCATTTTCAAAGTGGGTATTTACTGAACACATCCAAAGGCACCCAAAGATAAATTGCGCTCTGTGCTTTCATCTACGAAACCTCTATCTTGAATAAAAGACATTATAATGCTCCCCCACCCCCAAATACTCTTTTTCTGCTTGCTTTCTTCCTCACTCGTTCTTCCTGCAAAACCCACCTCTGGGAAGTCACCCACTGACATTAGTGTCGTTTCTATCAAGTTCCAGATAAAGCTACTCTTTTCTCATTTAAACCAAGGCTTACACAGCATTTGGTGGATCATGAAAAGGGCATCCAAAATGAGGAACAAAAGAAAATCCCTTCTGCCTGGAACTACACTAACAGTGGGAAGACTCTGCCCGACGAGAAGAGATCTTCCTTGGATAGCACCACAGCTTTTTGACATGTAGAGAGGTCAGCCTCATGGCTGAAACTCTGAATCAAGAGAGATATGTCGAAGCCTCCATTCACCATTATCCTGTTACTTCTACACCTATATTAAAGCCTCCAGCCTGAAGATTAAAACAAAGGGAATTGACCTGAATTTCCTACTGAGTATTGAGGAAGATTAAGTAAGAGTGGGACATTGGCTCATACACTTTTTGAGCCCTGTTCTCATCACATTTACACTGGTGTAAATCAAAGAGCAACTCCATTCCTAAAATTGTTTGCGATTCAGTTAAGCATGTTTAGATGAAATTTTTCCCCACAAATTGCTTTCACTGGTCTGTTTTGAACAGTAAAGCAGCAATATTTGTCACAGAATTGTTGAGTGCTTATATATTATCAAAAGTCTGGTTTTCGTGACATACAGAGAAACCTACAGCTTAGATGCCTCCCACAGATAATTTGCTTGCTTGAATGACCACTTCAATGTGTCTCTAAGGCACCAGCATAAATTGGTTTAATCTTTGCTTGAAATGGCTGTGGCCTGTAGTCATATAATCCATCCTAGTCTCTTACTTGTCATTTAAGTTAAGTATCACTATAATACAAACTCATTTATTAAATTGTTCACTTACAATTAGCTTGTAGGGCCCCAGCTTAAATCTTTCATCAGTACAGAAAGGCAAACATATATTAACAACTGTTACGTCACTGGTCCTTCCCTTGCAAAGACCTCCCGTCTGAAATAATGAGAAAGCTGTCAATTTTCTTCAAAATCGTTACTAACAGTCTCAGCCACTTGAAACAGCAGAAATTTGTGCACATAATTTTACAGCACTGTTTGTCTAAAGGCTAAGATTCTTTCTGGATGGATTAGTAATGTCTTGTTTAATTAAAAAAAAACCAAACACACCACAAGATAATATTAAAGCCACATCAGCTTGAGAACATCAAGTCTAAGGCAAAACTCTGATCCTATCTTCCCTTTATCACACCTCTAGAAATTCTGTTGTCTGAGGTACACTATCTGATACTAACAAAAAGATAAAAAACTAAAATACCAATTATTTTATCTGAATTAACTGTATGATCTGTAATCTTTAGAATTAACATGCAAAGTACATTAGTAATTGTCATTATTCTATTTAAAGCAGATATAGCTGACTATTTTGCTATGTAAATCACACAACCGACTAATACACTGCTCTCTTGCCTCACACTAAGGTATGCTAGTTGATTTGTATCTGTCCAAATGAAATAGATACACTCATACACTCAATGGAAAGTTACTAGTTGCACAATTGCTATGTGTGTATATATGTAAATATATAGAGATATACACATACATATATATATATATAATATATGCAGATAGAGGGAGATACAACATGAGGGTTTGGAATAAACAGTTTAATTCCATGACTTGTGGATGAATACATGAGGAAAGGAATAGCATGGGTTATATATACGCCAAACCAGCCTGATTTAAAAAGAAAAAAAAGATAAAACCCACACACTAAACCCCATGTTTATCCCAACTCTCATGTTGTATTTATGCTACCTTTAGTTGTCCCTTCCTGACACAATTATATAATTTGAAGATATACATCATTGCTTACTGACTCGTTTTTAGTTTTCTATGTGTCAGCAGGTCACCAGTAGTGGAAAGGGAAGAGTCTATAGCCAGAATTCTGCATCATTGTTCTTTCAGTAGGACAGCTGTTTGGAAAGTTTCATCCACCGTTTGAACATTACACTCCTCCTCTGCATCGGCAAATGACTGAATTTGATGACTTGGGGTTAGAATGAATGTAGCCTACAGCCAGACTGCATACATACACCCCTGTGAGAGCACAGGTGGTGGGCTGTGGTGGTAAATTCAGTGCAAGCTGGCTTGTTACTGCTCTTTCAGAAAGAGCCCTTCCATAATGTCATACTTTCCATTACAAACTCTGTCTCTTAAGCTACCACGGGGATCGTTCTTACTATGATTTTATTTTTTTTTTCTTTTTTTTTTCCCCAGAAGGAAAATACTTCGATTTTAAAGATACGTAATGGAGCTATTTTTCAAATTAATTGTCCTTTGGGGCCCTAGTTGCTGAATTGCTTGCTGTTTTTGAGGTGTAAATAAACGTTTCAATTTATGATGTGGTTGCAAAGAAACTTGTAATTTATTTGTGAAATGCTGAAATAAAAGTTGTATGGGCTTTTACCTTCTGTCTGGGCATAGACCTTCCTGATGCAACACAGCAGGAATGGAGAAGTACAGAATGACCTTGTGCCTCTCAAAGGGCTGGAATAGCTTGCACTAAGTGCCAGAAACTCCCACGTTGCTCTAAGTAAAAGATAAATTGCAGCCTTCATCATCGCCATGCCATGGTCATAGAAGCTGGAGGTTAGAGAGGAAAATAAAGGTTTGACCATGCAAGAAAGCAGTAGCAGAATATTCAACATCCATTCAGGTAACAGCCATGATTTGTCTTCCAAAGCCCTACTTCCATTACAAAGAGTCACAGAGTTGCATTCACACAAACCTGGGTAGGGTATCCCCGGGCTGGGCTGTGTGCAGGACCTTTAATGGATCTTGTGTTGCACTTCCTTTGTGCTTCTGCTTTCACCTTCCCCACCTACCACCATCACTTCCACTTACAGACAACAAAGAGGCACAAAGAGCCAACGTTGTAAACATCACAGAAACAGGCTGATCAAATGTCAGCTACTAAGGACCACCATGGGATGCTACAGGAGCGCATCTCTGTCATGGCCAATTACAGTATGGCTTTTAACAGCCAGTACTACCATAGTCCATAGTCTTATCTGATGTGCTCCCTCCTGTGCTTAACTCCTCTTGACAATGCATATGCATATGTGATTTACTTGTGTCTGTGATTCAGAAAGTCTTCCTACAAAATTTAGAGCCCTTGCTGGCTTCAAGCACAAACCATTCTGGGCCAGGATGCCCAAAAATAGCTTGAAGTGCATTAATGCCCTTCTGTACCAGTAACTGCAGAGGTCACTGACAAGGCTTAGCACTTTAGCATGCTGTGTTTCCAGTGAGGACATGAGGTTTGTAAGACGCTATTTTCTGTTTTCACTGAGCAATTATAACCTGCAATTACAAAGGGAAAGGAAGTGGGGTGTAATCTCCTGTGCTGCCAGATGTTCCCACACATTGTAGAAGTGCCCAGTAGGTGAAATTAAATAACAACTCTGGTCCAGAATCCAGGGCAGAAAAAGGAAGGCTAGCTAGGATGAAAATCCTGTGGGAAATTTGCACTATAGCACTATGATATTATCACCTCTTTACCAGGGAGTTCTCTTTCCAGCACAAAGCTAGAGCCTGTTGGGTTTCTGAAATTCTTACCAGTTGTTTTTTTTATCTTATAGGAAGTTATCTAAATTGACAGAGACACATAAAAATAGAATATCTTTGAAAATAGCCTTTTACTACATCTGAGAATACAGGAAGCTGAGGAGGGAGGGCATCACTTGAAGGAAACGTCTGAGTACAAGGCACAGCGGCTTGCTTTCACAGAGACCCACCTTCAGGTTTTGCCTATTGCCAATGTTTTATCAGACTTTGAATCTAAAGGGGGCTTTTTAATGTGGGCTGTAATAAGTAGAAGATGAAAGAGCATACATGAAACTTGTGGTGTAATTGAGCAAAAGGTCATTATCTGAAAGCCACAGCAAAAAAATGACACCTGCTTTAGTCTCAGTTGAGATCATTGTCCTAAACCATTGCTGTGCCTTGGACCTCAAAAGAGGTGTTTGAAACAGTACAAAGTTAAATCATAAGGAAAATACTGAATGGTTTTTAGCCAGGTAGAAGTTTTTCCATTGCCCTTTCAACCTTCTCTCATCTAACAAACACCACACATTCTGGATTGCACTCTACTGTTACTCGGTAACTTTGCACAGTTCAATCTAGTTACATTTTTTTTCTCCAGCAATTGTAAACCAGAAAAGTCCCTTCTGGCTTCAGTACCACCTTTTTACCTGCAGAAACAAAGCAAAGGTCATTGCTCCTGCTGTAAAACTATTGGGATGCTCTTCCTCAAGCACCACGCCTCTGGCCAGGCTCCACTCATCTACCTCCCAGCACCTGATGACCTTCACTGCTCCTGTTGTTACAGCAGTGAGTAAGTTACTCTAGTCCAATACACTTCAGCTTTATATGACAGTACATTTTATTACTTATGACTTACACAATTTCCTGTTTAAACATGCAGTTGTGGGATACTCACCGTCATTACTGTGCCTGGATGTACTTTTTATGACTAACTGTCCAAAACAAGAAAAACTTTTAAACAAAACAACGCAAACAAACAAACACTACCAGAGTTCTGTCTTTGCAAATTGATCACATATATTTTTACAGAAACATAGAATCATAGAATGGTTAGGATTTGAAAGGACCTTAAGATCATCTAATTCCAACACCATGGAATGTGCAGGGACACCTCACTCTAAACCACATCACTCAAGACTTCATCCTTCCTGGCCTTGAATGCTGTCAGGGATGGAGCATTCACAGCTTCCCTGGGCAACCCATTCCAGTGCCTCACCACCCTCACAGTAAAGAACTTCTTCCTTATATCCAATCTAAACTTCCCCTGTTTAAGTTTTAACCCATTACCCCTTGTCCTGTCACTACAGTCCCTAATGAAGAGTCCCTCCCCAGCATCCCTATAGGCCCCCTTCAGATACTGGAAGGCTGCTATCAGGTCTCCACGCAGCCTTCTCTTCTCCAGGCTGAACAGCCCCAACTTTCTCAGCCTGTCTTCATACAGGAGGTGCTCCAGTCGCCTGATCATCCTCGTGGCCTCCTCTGGACTTGTTCCAACAGTTCCATGTCCTTTTTATGTTGAGGACACCAGAACTGCACACAATGCTCCAGGTGAGGTCTCACAAGAGCAGAGTAGAGGGGCAGGATCACCTCCTTCGACCTGCTGGTCACGCTCCTTTTGATGCAGCCCAGGATACGGTTGCTTTCTGGGCTGTGAGCGCACACTGAAGCCGGCTCATGATCAGTTTCTCGTTGACCAACACCCCCAAGTCCTTCTCCACAGGGCTGCTCTGAATCTCTTCTCTGCCCAATCTGTAGCTGTGCCTGGGATTGCTCCGACCCAGGTGTAGGACCTTGCACTTGGCATGGTTAAACTTCATGAGGTTGGCATCAGCCCACTTCACAAGCGTGTGAAGGTCCCTCTGGATGGCATTCCTTCCCTCCAGGGTATCAACCGAACCACACAGCTTGGTGTCATCGGCAAACTTGCTGAGGGCACACTCAATCCCACTGTCCATGTCAGCAACAAAGATGTTGAACAAGATCAGTCCCAACACCAATCTCTGAGGGACACCACTGATGGAAAGTAAGTGGACAGTGCTCATGGACCGAATTAAATCCTCATATCACTACCAGGTATTTAAAATTTTACCTTTTATAGGTAAACAACACTCGTGGTTTACACCTCTCATCTTGCTTCATGCCAGCAGCCACTTGGGAACAAACTTTATGCCTGATTAATTTTGTTACCTTGCAATCTTCACTCTTGTGTGTAACTGATCTGCTGGGGACAATGGTAAGATAACGAGTCGAGCCTGCACTTAGAAATGGCAACAAATCAAATAACACCCCATTGTACACAAATAAACAAAGATACACATCAACTGTATCGTGCTCTTTGATCAGCTGCAGTAAAGCAACAGGGCTATAAGACACCTTCCAAGTAGCCACAAAACAGGGGTTATAACCTGACTTAGTGTTACATCTATTATTGACTTGGCTGGTACCAAGGGAGACAGTTAGCCTTTGGGGGGATTGGAACATGTGTTTCCTACTGGCACCACTAAAAATCCAGAATCATAAAAGCTGAAACACCCACCCCAAGAAAACATTAAAATAATTACATTATTTTTAGTCATCATGAGATAAAATATACTGAATTTTTTCCTGTATCTCCCGGGTAACTTAATTGTGAACTGAGTGAAACATCTAGCGAAGAGGTGCCCTGGTTAACTGCTATGCAGCCTTTCATATACTAGATTGCAGAAAAGAACAAGAACAAGATCAGGGATATTTAATTCATACAGGGATCACGGAGTACATGACAGATTCCACAGATAAAGCAAAGTAGAAACAATATATTGTAGCAATTAGAATAACCCTTATGTGAGACAGCAAGTCAAAAGGAAAGATTTCAGTTTTCTTGTGCAATAAATTTCACATGTGCAAGCTGTGACTATTAGTTACATCATGTAAGAACTAGACCAGTGCTGGAAAACCCCATCACAGTGCCTGACGAGTTTTGCCACTGTTACCAGTAGCAAAAACTGCATTAATCTCTATGAAAATGGCTTGCCCTTGGATCCTGCACAAAGATGTTGAAACATTAATGGCTCTAGATGAGAAATCCTTTGAGCTGGCCAGAAACCATCTATCCTCAGGCCTGCCAAAGGCTTCATGCCGCTGCTCGCCATTATACTGGCAGAGCTGACTGCAGGGTTTTGACCCATGAGTACCCGTCAAGCTGCGCTCTCTTGTGTCTTTAGTCCCATCAGACCACAAAGTGCCCTTCTCTCACTTTGTTCAGTGACAGGGACAGACCTGCAACGGGAAGGCAACAGAGGGCACAGTTGAAAACCCTCCTGGCAGAGAGGAGACCCTCTTGGCAAACCCTCCCATCAAGTGCAGCCCCCGCAGCTCGATGGCCAAGGAGCCAGGATGCAGAGGCACCTTTTGGTTCGGTGATTGGTTTTTCCTCCCCTCTTTCTCACTCAATTAAGACAGCTCTTATCACCTGGTGTCTGTGCCATTGACATCCCCTCATCATTCTTGCACTGATACTTCAGCCTGGCACCTTATTAAAGGGCCATCAGGGGTTATTTTTTTTGTCAGATATGCAATAAACCTACTTTTAATTGTAGTTATATGTCCTCATTTACACAACTTTCTCACACTCTTAATTCCTGCTCCTTGGCACAGTGTACTTTGTTCTCTAGCAAATGAGCACTGATTACCTGAAGCTAATGAAAAGGAGTGCTGTACACAACTCTGGGGTTGAGTGGATGCAGTCCAAGGCTTTCTTTCTTCAGTTCTTTTTTCCTTCAATTTTAAACAGAAGACCTCTTGCTACTGCAGCTCTTCTTCATCTTTTGCCCTGCTTAGGCTTAATAAGGGAGGGAGGCAGTACGTGAATTTAAATGTCATTATTTAGTGAAGGTGTGACTTACTTATGGAAAAGACAGATATGTGGATTTATTGTTTAAATCAAAATATTAAAAAATGTGTGTATAAATAAATATAAGCAGCTAAGGTGCCGAGTTTCATTATCCCATATACATGATAGTCTGGTTTTTAATTGGTTATTAAACAATGAATACTCATTAAAATCTCAGTTCATTAGAAAAAAAATAGTACAATGCAATTAAACTGTACTACAGACTAATTAATAAGGGAATTGGGGAAATTCAAATACCTTTAAAGAGATGGAAGTGGGGGCAGCAGGCAGCACACACTTGTACCAGTCATCTTCATTAGCTTAGCAGATGGATTTTCTGCTATTTTAGAGTTTTGCTGAGGGTTCTGTTTTTTACATTTAGTTTCAAAGGAAA
Organism: Pezoporus wallicus; assembly: GCF_028554395.1. Classification (NCBI taxonomy): domain Eukaryota; kingdom Metazoa; phylum Chordata; class Aves; order Psittaciformes; family Psittacidae; genus Pezoporus; species Pezoporus wallicus. Next base: position 1,411,597 of record NW_026636866.1, on the reverse strand, counting down.
TCTTGACAGTGGGAAACTTTTCTAATGTGGGTCTTCACAAGGTCTGGAAAAATGCTCTTAAAAAACATAATAGATTTATATATAACTTATCCCCATAACACAGTCAGCTCTCACTTTGTTTCTGTAGACCCACTCTCAGTACTCTGCATTTTTTACGTAAGAACACCACTGAAAAAGCCTGCTAGACCTTTTCCTTTGTTTTAAGCACTCAGTCCAAAAGCTAACCTATTTAGAAGTAGGATGTCAGATGAGTCAAGGCTAAAAACTTGCCACTCACTGCTGACACTACTAGCATCACACAGTTAAGTAGCAGAGGGCCCTGATGCAGAGATTTGCTAAAAATAGCTGTTTACACCCAAACCCAGCATGGGCTTCAGACTAAAAGCCAAATTAAAGTTTCATTGTGTTGCTGGTGCTTATGAGCTGTTCCCCTAAAAGTCTGGGTCTCACATATCTTGGTGGGAACATCACAAGCCAGCCTACTCTGATTTCTGCCCTTAGGAGCTTAGTCTTCCACTACACAACATAGCTTTACTGTTTGCTACTCTAACCAGAAGTAAATCTTAGGTCTGAGATGTTCTTAGCATCTGATGTTTAACCGACCTGTGTCCAGCTGGAAATTTAATATGCTGACTGTCTCTTGCGTTACACCTTATACGTGTTGCTGTTACCATGTATTTATTTATGCATGGGGTGCATTTACACCAAAGCATAAGACTGTAGATCAAATCAGCTTTGATTCACTAGTATTTTAATCCCAGTTTGTAGAATTGTAAATTACTCTGCAGAACGACAAGCACTGATCTGAATGTTAGATCACTGTGTTATACAGCTGTGTTATGAAGCAAAACCTGTTCATGGAGACTCATTCATTCGAGAGACATGTCACTGGCCTTACACAATGGGTTTCTCTCAAGACCTCCCTTGTATTTTATTCTGTTATTTCTCTGTTAATAAATAAATAAAATCCCCATTGGTTTATGGCTGCAAGAGATGAAAGTACTCTTTTTTTTTTCATGTCAACATTGTGTAGTGTTGATGGACTCTGGCAACAGTCAAATCCTGGCTCAGACTTCTGTTCTGTTTTCCTTATTAGCATTTCCTTGGTTGTCCCTGCCAAAGTCTTCTGGACATTTCTGAACTCTGTGAATTGTTGCAAATATTGCAATGTCCAAGTGTGAAATGAACTGCATGGAAACTCCAGGGAACCTGTTAACAGTGTATTAACAACAACCCCAAGTTCACCTAAAACAACAGGCACCTGTTCAAGGGGGAATGTGTTCTTAAATTGACAGTCAATTATCACTGCATATTTTAGCATCATTTTTTGCACCTTATCTAAGACCTACAATGAGCCTTGAAAGCCTCTGTACTAATTTAAAACCAGTCTTCACAAACCACAACAAAAATGAGACTATGAAGAACAGGAGTATACAAATAACAGCATTTTAAAAGGATTATAGCAACATTGATATTTGTTACAATTCTGGTTTACTTTAATGGGAATTGAGATGACAGCTTAGAGAAGACAGGCACTTAATCTTAATAATTACCTCTAAGGTATTATAACCATGCAAGAAAGATTTGCTTTAAAAAAAAAAAATAAAAGAAAGAAATTAAGCTGAACAAATGAAACCGTAAATAATACTCCAGAAAAGCTTTCTTGTGAGACTGACATACCTTAATAATTATAGTAAACATTTTCAGACTGGAAAGCTAAAACTTAATGTCTAAAAGCATTTTAAAAATATTACATGTTCAAAATGATTCCTGCATTATAAATACATTTGTATTATCAACAGCCTACGAGAAAATTAAAAGACATCTATATTCATATAGTGGAGCAAGAATGATGTGCAGTGCTAGAAAATCCCAGCCCTTACTCATTCATAGAATATGGGAGCTCTGAAGGAACACATTTTCTGGATTGCATTAATGTAGAACAAACCCCTTTCTCACTCTGGAGACATTTCATGCACCATGGCCATGTGTCAGGAGCTGACACAAGGTCTCTTTCACAGCTCCCATACAGCCCCTGCAATCATCCTCCCTGTAAGAAGATGGTCAAGAAGATATTCTTGAACAGAAGGAATTCTGTCAGAATCCAGTGGCCTCTCCAGCCTGCTGCCATGGAGACAGTCCAACATTTGTCAGTGAATGACTCTCAGGAGGCCAGTGGAGTGTTGGGACTGCGGATAAATCTAGAGAGCAAAGTATTTATTAACACCTAAGTAAATCCATCAGCCGGAGAGCTGTTCATTCATTATAGTACATGGGTCTATCACTTGTGCAAGTCTTATCTAGCTAAGGATTAGGTTTTTCTTCCTGTCTACTTGATAGCTTTGTCACCCAAACTCAGCTGGCTTCTTCAAAGCTCATTTATACTTTTTATAAGTCCTCCAGCCTGATCCAACCTGCCTCAGAATAATGATTAATGATTAATATGCTATTAGCCATGGTCATACTGCAGAATATTTAGCTACTTTGACAGCATGATGGTGTATTTCCATTTTATGATAATACTAGACAAATTTAACTTCTGAATTGAGTCTAGAAGCTTCAAGATTGACATGTCTTTCTAGTCACAAACAGCTGTACGTAATCTCAAATCCTATCCTTCACATCCTTTAGGATTGGCACACAAAATTATTTCAAGTAATGAGGATTTCTAAGGATGGGGAGGCGAGAGAGATAATTTGCCACCACATGATTGAGTGACAAATACTGAATGCTTGATATCTGAATTACTGTCTCTTATACGCTACACAGATTAATCTGTGTCTGAAAATATTTTCCACTTACAGGGATTGCTCAATAGCTCTTGAGAGGTATGCACATACACCCCATATATAAACGTATACTCACTAAATATGTACGGCTTATTTCAAATTAAACTTCTAAGCAACAAACAGAAAAGCCAGGTAATGGATCCAGATAATTTGCCTCATAAACAGGCAGGTTAGATTATAAATATATGTTATTCTTTATTGTGCCCCTAAAATATTACTGAAAATTACATCCAAGCTATTATTCAGGATGTTTTCTCCTGTTACAGCAGAACACTATACCATTGTCTTAACAATGCAAGAGATACTGAAACTGAAGTAAAATCTCTCTTCCATCACAACAAGGAATAGGATTTAGCAAGGAACTCTTATGGCTATCAAACATTAGGGTGGTCTAATGGTGTTAGGCCTTAAGTAAAGAAGTTACATGTACAGACATACATGTTTATATGTGAGAGAGAAGAAATCTTTTTCCTGTGCTTCTGAGAGGGAGAATTTTTTAGTAAAATATTGCTTTATCTCTGTCAGCTTACGTTTATCCATGCATAATAGTGAATGTTTGCAGTTATCATGTTCTGTATAACATGGTAAGAAATTCTGGCTGGCATGTATAATAAACCAGGAATAGTTCTAAGGACATGATTTTCATCTTGTGAGAGATGTAAGGGACTGTATTTGGGAGAGCAATTAGACCCACAGCAAAGATATCTTCAATAATGACTATTAATGTGTATTTTGGAACCTACAGGCTAAAAGCACATAACTTGATCTCTAGAGTTATGTTCATAAGGGGCTTTTGCTACACTGGACACAGGGAAGATCTAGAAACACATATACCAGTAGACTGCAGGCTTTTCCTGAACCATCCCTCTTTGGTTTTTCTTCCCCTAATCTTCTTGCACTTCCCCCTCTCCCTCCACAACTGATGCTCTGATAATTCACTCCCTGCTTTCCTGTTATCATTTTGGATTCATATTCTCCCCTGTATCTGCATTCAAACAAATCACACTGACATCAACACCAGATTTATAAGGAGAAAACGTGTTCTCTTTACTGCTAATTGCTGTTAGTTGCCATTGTTTCCCATGTTAAATAACTTGTATTATAACCCCTGCCTTGCTGCATGCTTGATCTCCTACCTCTCTTATTCATCTTCTGTTAACCTCTACCTCCAATTGATTTCTGGGTTATGTATTTGATGGATCAAGAGATGATTTTTCAGCCAATGATCCAATTTACACATAAAGTAAAATATCCCCAAAATCATTCATGATTGCCTTAATTTGAAATTGAATCTGTCACTTATGGATGATGTTTGCTAATGGAGCCTCCCATTTTCTCCTTTCTTCTCAATTCTTTGCAGTCACACCAGTTGTAATCTAACAATGAATGAAACAGATTGATGAAATGGTTGAGTTATGCATGAAAAAGTCCCAACTGGAAAAACATTTAATGGTGGTTAAGTATTATACAGTTGTATAAAATACCTGAAAAATGAGCATGACTAATACAAGTAGCAAGAGCCCTTTGAAAATGCCTTTCTGGGCAGAATTCTGAAGGTTTACTGACATATACATTGTCATGCCAACTCTAATTAAGCCTGTCTAATTACTTCTCCTGCAAGGGTTTCAGGTTGAGCATGCAAATTCTTGAGGACATTATCTGCTGTAGGTGTATAAATGTCTTGCAGAATAGTAGGGAGGAGAAGCCTGTAGGGAAATCTAATACTTTTTGTTAGACCATATGATATAATTGGGAAAACAGACAAGCATTTGGACTCTCAGGACCTTTGCTAAGTATCCATGAATAATGATTTTACTGTACAGCTAAATGAATGTCCATTCTTTTTCCTACCTCAGTCCAATAAAAGTATTATGAACCTTTCCTGTCTCATATCCTTCTATCTTATAAAGCCATTGCTACATCTACAGCATATCCAGTAAAAGAAAGCAGGTATCTGATAAACAGGCTTCTCTTTGTTTGGGTCTGTTTGCAGTAAAGTAAAAAGAAATTAAAGGAAATTAAACAGCTTCTACTCACTTATCATATTGCCCTGGGAAATCTATAATTCTTTTCTTCAGAATGGAACAGTTCCAGCAAGCAATGTCTTCCCCAAAATTGCCATAAATTGGTGATGAGGACACACTGCTGTGAAATGCTAGACATTAGGTGCTAGATGCTTATAGAGTCCCAGGCAATACAGTGTTTATTTTCTCACTTTGAGGGCCCTGTTTGAGCTATAGATAGGCTATGAGGACACCTGCAACTCAGCTTTTGCTCAGCCTTGCCAAGAATGAAGGCCTTCCAGGCATGTTTTAAAAAACATAAAACGAAAAGTAAACAAACCCCTAAAAACCCAAACTAAAATAAAAAAATACTACCAGTGCTTGAGGAATTTTAACCTATAAAAAGGTGGCATTTACAGAGTGCAGCGGTTGAGTAGTATGTGGCTTCACTGCAAGTTTGGACTCAGGTATATAATTGCCGTGAAATTATGATATCACATTCCCTGGATCTGCACAAGATTATGGAGACTTATCCTCTAATGAACTCTACTTTTAAGTACAAGTGGTATTGAGTGTGAGGTACAAATTATCAAGATTAAGCTTTTAATCTTTTACTTGCTATTATTCACAGTAATGCTGCTACCATGCTTCCCTGTGCTTGTCACCAAGCCTAGAATTGTGATTTGCATTGATTTGATCAGTTGCAGTGGTCAAACCAGGGTTAAAAGTACAGTACTTAATGCAAGAAATGAGGGGAGGAGGAAGCAGGGTCCAAAAGAAATCCCACTTTGCAAACACACATGATAATTTAAACTGGGAGGAAAGGCCATAAATCTGTTCTCACAGGTGCAATTGGTAACAAGATTGGGCTGCAGGTAGAATTTAATTACCACATGGTTTTAAATAATTATTGCTTGAAAGGCTGGTGCCAGAATCACAGTCAGATTCCTACTTTATAATAAAAAACACCCACCTCTCCCCCCAAAAAACCAACAAGAACACAAATAAAAACCATCAAACCCCCCACACAAAGAACTACAATAACGTCTGTGAAGTGCACACGTTTAGTAGCAAATGGCTTTTGTTGTACATAGTTATTATAATTTAGGCTGCCTTATTACTTGAATGCAGCCGTTGTATCTGTTTTGATGTGGCCTTGACTTTTCTAATTTAAATACCTTTGATGGATCTTTAATTTTTTGGGGAAAAATATACTATTTGAAAAATACACAGATTTTTGACCGAACTGATAACAAAACCAAATATTTCCAAGTTCTAATCATATTTAACATTTTATTCTTTTGTTTTAAGTGTAGAAGCATCATGAAATAATTCCATAATATAAAGCCTGATGAAAGTGGCAATTAAAACGGAATCTATCCGGTACATCCTGTTCTTCACATTACCATGCTCTGTAAAATATAAATCTCTATCTCCAAAAAAGCTAAAGCTTTTGTTTCCCATCTTGATTAGGCAAATATTGACAACAATAATCATTTTTCACTAAAGTGAGCCTTTAATATAGAATAGAAAGAGTGCACTATGGATATTACATTTTGCACAGAAGACTGGCTTTCACATTAGTGTTTGCTATTAGCGTATTTCATGTCACTCCATCATACTGTCTTTCACTCAAATCCTACATTTGTTGGAGCAGATGGAAAGTTGGTTTAAATTAATTGAAAGCATGCTGTGCACAGCTTGTGGTACCAAGAACATGCAAAGAAGAAAAGAAGATACATCAATTTCTTTTCTAGCATACCTATAACTGTGAGATCTCTTAAGAAATCATCAAGGTATTATGCTTTTCTTTTTTTCTTTTTTAGAGAAAGCTCTATTGCTTTGATATTAACAAGAGGAGGAAGACACAGTGAAATTGGCTGGATATACACCATTTGAAAAGTAAATTTTGCCTGGAATGGATCATAACAAAATGACAGAGAAAGCTAGTACTTGTTTCTTTGTTTCTGTAATCTTATCTATAATTCTTAGAAACATTGACAAGTTTGAAGACTAACTAGTTTCTTGCCCATTTTGTTTCTACTACATCCTGTATATGGATCCTCAGCTTTTCTTCTGCCATTACTGAAAATCCAGTTGTCTTCTCTGTTATCTGAACCAACAGCCAAACATGTTATTAATGCCTGAATCATTTTTTTACCTGAAACCATCTACTTCTCTAGAGTGGTCAGTGCATGACTGTACTTCAGTACCTTTACAGGTAAAACCAGCTTCAAAATTATCCCAGTATAAACCATCTAATAAACAGTGGCTTTTTGATCAAGCAATAATGGAAAATTTAGTTGATTTATCAATTTGGTTCTCTTAAAAAAAAAATACAAGTATTTATTTCACAATGGTGTAAAAAGTCAGGGCAGGAGGGAGCAGATATTGGCAAGGGAAGTGTTTCTAAGATGGATAGCATCTGGTTTGCATGCTATACTCTGCTAAAAAGACTGCAGTGGGGTAGATGGCGCAGGCCAAGGTGAGACCCTCTGACACGAACAGGAGATGTTATGTCTTGTAAAACAACGGCAAATGAAAAACTCAATGAGGAAAAGCAGACTGTGGAAAGCAAAGTGGGAAAACCAGGCAGGAAACAAGAAATCTGCAAAACAAGCCTGTTGGTCTTGATAGGAAGCAGATGCAGAGTCAGAGCCTTAGAAGTGATGCAAGGAAAGCTCCATGCCCCAGAGGGGCTTAAAATGAGAACTTGTTACCAACAAGAAATGCACTGAAATTTGCTGGACTGAGAAAGGTCTCAAAGTTCCTGTACAAAAATGGTGAGCGGTCCGTCATTTTAACCTGTCTTGCTGAGTTTTCTCCATTTCAAATGTTGCCCTGTTCTAGTTTGCATTCAGATAAAAGCTGGATTTGAGTTTTAGAACCCTTTTGCTAACCTTAGTTTCTCTTTCTTACACGTCTTATCTCTTTGATGTCTCAACACTGGCCACAGATTCCTTTTCTTCTCCAAAAAGGTCAAAAGGGTAGAAAAGGGCGAAAAACACTTTTTGCGTTTGCTCTTTCAGTCTTGAAGAACTCCAAGGCTGAAATGGAACAAAACTAAACCAGTACTTTTGCCTTTAGAAAAGTAAAAAAAAAAAAGTCTGGGAAAGTTAAAAGAAACCAAATACAGCCCACATTTTTGTCCAGATTAGTAAAGTTATTTTACATTTACCTAGGGGAGGAAAGGTTATTTTATATTGAGACATTCCTCCCCTCCCCATTCTGACTGTAAATACTGAACTGCTGTTGTTGGAGGCCTTATTTCTGCTAGTCACTGCACACATTTGACCATCCCTACTCCTTACAGGTCAAATACAACTCTAGCAACTGCAAATGAAAAAGATAAAATAATGCAAACCTTTCCCAGTCCTACCTGTCTGGTTTCATTTTCCTTCTTTCCAGAGTTTCAGACATTGCAGCTGAGTTTATCTTCATTTTGTTTCATGATATGATGACATCACATATCCTCCATAAATGTTTACTTGTTGTATTAGATATCCCTGAAATTCAATTGTATTCTTGACAGAATTTTTGACTCATTGACTTAATTTCTTCCATAGCTATCTGTATACCTCTTTGCTCCTCCCAAGACTTTAAAATTCTCCCCTTATTATTTTTTATCCATTTTCACTTTTGTCTTTTAAAATGTTGCCTGCAGAATTTTCCTTTCACTTATTTCTACAAACTCTTTGTGACCACCTGAGCCAGCATTTCTTCCTCTGTTCTCAAAAGACCTTATCCCAACAAGTCTTTCCTTGTCACGTTTAATTAATGGCAAAATTATGCTTCTCCCTGTATGCCAAACTTCTTCATTCATAAGCAAGTTGCATAAACATAATGCAAGGGAAAATTTGGCTCGGAGATCATAACTTCTCTTGAGCACAAGAAGTGTCTTAGTTCATATTAACAAAGCTCTTTGGAAATTCAAAAGATTGCACAGGTAATCACTGTTTGATTAATAATTTACAATATCAACAGGACAGAAATGAAAATTGGAGAATGACAATCTCAAACCAGCTGTATGCATATCAGATATGTAAATTTTATACCTTCCTTCCTCTGCTCGGACACTGCTTAACCCCATGCTGAGCTGCCTCTCTAGACATAACCCCTACAACATTCACCAATAATTAGACAGTCATAAAGAAACAAAGAATAAGTGAGAATTAACTTCCCACCTCCTAATGTCACTAATTAGCCAACATACCACAAGCACAGTGCCCGAAATGTAATGAATAAGAAGGACAGAAAAGGACAAAACACCCCAAACCTTGAAACAGGAACTCCATTTCTGAATCTCTATACAAGCAAGCTTAGTGATTCTGGAAAAAAAACTACTAGATTAAATGCCTAACATGTATTTTTCCTGAAAAGTAAATGAAACCATGATGAGGCTGGGATGGAACTCTACAGCTATTTCACTGACATCGACAAGAAAAGTAGATGTCATTACATGGAACTTCTTTCTGAAGATAAAAGTATAATCTAGTTTTAAGATTACAGGGAGTTAGATAGCTGCGGGCATGTGGAGCAATTTCACTGAGTTTGCCATTTAATGCCAGCTAGAGCTTAATAGCAGCCAAGTCGTTAGTTAGTGCTAGTTATTAAGAGTAGTAAGTGAAGTCATAGATGTATCACAGAGCCAATGACATAATTAGCGCTTGAGTTCAGAGGTGATTCTTCCCCCATCAGCAGGAGAAAATTAGGCAACAAGGAAGTTCCCACATAGAAGGATTTATTCCTAAGGCTGTAAACCAGTGCTGGGCAGTAATGTCAAAGCTGCTGAAAGTTGAAAGGAAAAGAGGGTGAGCAGAATCCCGAACACTAATTAGAGTTTTATGGCTTGCCCAGTTTTTAGTAGGTATTGGAGAGTAAGCCAAGACTAACAATCTCAAAGAGACTTTAGTTAAGTAGAGGTGAATGGATCAACTTTTCCCAAATCTCACCCAGGATACTTAGAAGTTAGCTGAAGTTCAAGAAACTTCTTCCTAGTGTGGGAGCCACTTCAACGAAGCAAACTGAACACAGGCCCTTTTCAAGCTCAGGGATATATAAAGAAACATCAACGTTTGTTGTTTTTTTTTCAGTGAACTCTTCCATATTAACTTCGTAAAATTACACTAAACACTCTAAAGTAGGCCAATCATTGTGATGTTAAGTACTAACAGGGAATATTTTATTTTAAACAGAGGAACCATAAAGTATATTTTCATACTAAGGTTTTGCATTTAAATTCATCTTGTCAGATCTTTTCATTAGAAACTCCTTGTAGTATTACTACTGTATTGACACAAATAACTAACGTCAACCATCCACAAAAAAGGAAACCTGGTCTTTCCTTGAACGGTTCAAGATGACAGGGAATCTGGAGTTTCCTTATGCACAGAGTTTATGTTATGTTTAAAAACTTTTATTTTACTGTTTTTTTCCAATTTTTTTTTCTATCAAGAACATCTTTTTGTACCTGCTGCATTTTCCTCTCACTAAATTGTTTCTACATGGCAACTTAAAGTGTTGTCAGCTATGTTTACATGCTACTTATTATCTTTTTTTCTCTCGAGTCCTCAAAAATTGTTTTAGAGCCTCTTTTTCCTGATGTCTCCAAACTTGACATAAACCTAAAGAATCAAACACATTAGAACTAAACCACGATATTTGGTATTAATCTCAGTAGAGCTGAATTCCAAAGAGAATCCATCTGCATCTAAGGCAGAATTCCTTACTTTTAATTTTACAACAAAAATATGCAGCTATGCAAAGATGACTTTATTGTGGTTGAGCACAGCCAAGACTCCAAATTCAATAAAATTTAGAGCATGTGACCACAACAGAAGAGGATGGGGAACAGAGAACCTATGAGAGAACAAGTTTGGTATTATCACTTTAGACGTTTGCATTGATTCTATTTTTCTCTGGAGCTATTATATTAACATATAATGTCTTTAGTGCCTTTTGGTGAAATATCAGCAGCTGGAAACAGAGGGAGTGAACCATCATGTTGCAGCCAGTTGGCACTCAACAGTTCACCAGTGCTCCATGGAGAGAAATTCTGAAACCTCTTTTCTGTGCAATGGCTGTTATGTATTAGCTCTGCAGTGGTATGAGGTCTTTTTAGCAGGGAAAAGGCTATCTGATGCAATTCAACATCACAACTACAATCAGGTAAATGAGGGAAATTTATAAATGCTTTTGTCTTACCCAAACAGAGCAGAGGTTTCAAGTCCTGACAAATTCTGCAGTTGCCATGGTAACGGGTTTGCATTTCTAATTGCCCCTGAGAGCCTGGGAGATTTTACAACATGCCATCGACTTCCACTGTGTCCCTAAACCATCTAGCTCTGGAAGCACGCAACTGGTTTCCTCTGTGAAATCAGTGGGACTTTCTGCCAAACATGGTAAGAATTTTCACGTCAAATGTCCCTGAGTAAAATTAAGAACAAATGTTCAGTTAAATAGTGCATTAAGCACTTCTCTTGGTATCACCCGTGCACAAATGATTTGCCTTTCTGTTTAGAAAAAAATATGACATGACTCTTAACATGCATCCCCTTTGTGTGGGGGGGCTCAAATATTACGAGATTTGATTTTATATCACGTGAATTAAATATGTCTCCTCTTTATGAAATATATCAGTCGCATCAAGGATAGGTGCAATCAGCAATTTTAAATTTGCTTTAAAAAAAAAAGGAGGAAAAAAAGAAAAAGAGAACGACATAAAGGAGGAGACTTCTGTGAAACTGCCACTAATGAAACAAAGGTGACACTACTAGAAAGAGAAGATAACAGGAAAATATATTTACCTGCTTCTTTGAAGCTAGTTACCATTCTGTTTTTCCTCAAGAAAATTACAGCTATCAATGAGGTTGTTACATCTGAATAAGCTTGACAAAATCATGAGCACAGATAAGATTCTCCTTCTTCACAGATGAAGTTCTTTTCTGTTTTTTGTTATTTTTTCCATCTTTCTATTATATTTCTATGTTCAAGTCTATTACTTTTCCTTGAAGATTAATTCCATTATATTAATTGAAGATATATTATTGAAGATATATTGAAGATACATTCCATTACAATTCTATTTTTCTCTCCCCCCCCCCCCCCCCCCCATTTTTTCCATTATTTTTCCTCAAAAAGAAATTAATCTCGAGAGAACTGAACTCTTGAAAGGGAATGTGTTGCCTTTCAAGTTCAACGTCATGCAGGTCAGCTTGTGCCTGGGACTGAAAGAGATCTGGCTGAACAGTCCACAACTGTCACTCTCCAGGCCACCAAGGCCTGAGGTGGCTGCATCATCACTGGTTGTAAAGTGGCATCATGAAAAGATAAAGACTTGCCATAAAGCCAGGAGCATTACAGATTACTCCTACATATCATTGGATTCCTGTAAATGTAGCATGTTCTTGAAGACTTTAGCAAATAGTCTCCATAGACATTTTCCCTCTTTGATGAGAGTGGGCTGGAGCACCTGTCCTGTTTAGAGACACTGAGCGAGCTGGGCTTGTCAAGCAGAAGTTCTTCCCTGTGAGGGTGGTGAGGCTGAGTACAGGGTGCTCAGGAAAGCTGTGGCTTCCCCATCCCTGGCAGTGTTCAAGGCAGGGTGGATGGGGCTCGGAGCACCCTGCTCTAGTAGAAGGTTTTTGCTTTGTCAGCTTTAAAAAGTACAAATAATAAAAAGGGAATAACTGTCAGAACAACGGGCACTTTACCCTGTTGGTGTAAACTAAATTTCATTTTCAAGTTGAAAATTAAAGGGTACAAATCATGACTTCCTATGAATTACCTTTAGCTATTTGGGGAGGCAAAATAACAACAGGTGATTGAGCATCTAGTCACAATAGCTTGAAACTGCAGTGCCAGATGCCTACAATATCTCACTTGTAAATGACCTGCAAATCAAAACTTCCCAGCAAAGAACAGCATCTAATAGTTCAGTATTTAAAGAGTCTAACCAGACTAAAGTCTGTCTCCAGATCTGCCACCTATAACTAACTTACATGTTCAACATTATTCTAGTTTTGTTATTAAATAGTTCCCTTTTTCATAAAAAAAATCCAACCTTAATTCAGGCACAGAGGGAGGGGAAGTAAAACAGTTTAGTGCATTATTCATTAGAATTACTCTAACAGCTTTCCATTCAGCCTAGTAGCATCTTTGCTTTAGGCAGAGATAACCCTCACCAAGTCTTTCCAAATTAGGTGCAATATAATGCCTTTTCTGATATTGTCAATACAGTCCTGTACAGTACATGCAAATGAAAATAGTGCAGTGCTACACAGGGTACTCTACAAAAATCTAACATATGGAAACAAGGCTATAGCACTTATCTTCTAGGTACAGAGATTAATCTTTTGGAAGAATTAGCCCAGGCCATTGCCGTCAGGGTGCTCTGCTGCTGAGTTACATCAGTAACAGTAATTCATTTTTTAAATGGCTGGAGACCTACACTGTAATTCTGTACTAAAGTCTATCCTAAAATTTATTAAGGAAGTTTCAGTGTGTTGGAGCTATATATCTAGACGAGATCTAATCTTCGTTAACTCTCAAGAGGTATAGCTGCAGGAGAGCATTGATGCTACACCCTCAAAGCACTGGATAGACTCACTACACATGTTCACTTACATTACTCAGGGTGCTGATCTGCCACATATGTTGGTGTCTAACTTCAGACAATTGAGGAGAGACCTCACATGCTCAGTGGACATACTCAAGCCTTTCAGGGACAAGCTCTAACCCACTCCTATCAGGAGACAGCTCATGGTTACAAATGAACCTTATAAAAAAAAAAAAGAAAATAATCTTCTCTACTGAGGTGCTCAGAAAAGCCTCATAAACCCTAACTACTTCTAGGTAAGATTGTGCAAGCTTATTAAAAAGAGATGGTACATGTTTGCAGTAGCAGGAGACATTAAAGAAGGATATGGGAAGGCCCTTCTAGTTGTTATATTCAAAAATTTGGCATGGGCAAAAGTAAAACCACCTCATATAAGGATGCAAGGATTTATTGCTACTTCAATTAAAATCAAGTCAAAGACATTTCTGGCCAAGCTAAAATGTCACCTGCATAACATTACAAGCTGTTCAATTAAAGGAGAAAAAATTAGTAATGCAGTTTAACTATAATACACAGAGTATGCTACCTAATATCTGTCCCTGTAATCAGAGGTTTCTCCCTTCCTTGGGGGTCATCACCCATTTTTTCTGGTGCTGCTAGCCATACATGCCTTGGGATTGAAAGATCAGGGGCAATGGTGTTGCCTTGGGGTCGGCTTATGGTAATTTTGATTTTGTTGCCCGTCAACATTTTTCTCTCCCGATAATCAGCAATTTCATGTTATAGTACACTTTGTTTTGTTGACTGGAGGCTTTTTGCTAGATACGTATGTTTTGCTTTTTATGCTAGATACATAGTTTTGCTATGTATGTATGAACCAGCATTACCGGATATACTGTAGGTAGACATTAGATGACAAAATGCAGCAAAACAAGTCAAAATAACTGCAAGGATGAAGGTTAGCAAACAAGACACATCATTAAGCAATAACCATGTAACCTTTTATTTTTGCTACTAGACTTAAGCTACCTAACTGCTCTGCAGCTAAGGCAAGCAAGAGGCGTCAAGAAAATTCCCTGGGCTAAAATGAAGGCATATGATCTGTCACTAGCAGTGATAACACTATATACAATAAGATACAAGGATACGCAGCACGATGCTACCAGCCTTTTTGCTCCTTGTCTGTCTTGATCTCAAGACTACAAGGTGTAGCATCACCCTCCCTGGCTGTCCTGTACACGGGTTTGGTTTCAGCAACTGTTCTGCAAAAGACTGAAAGTCAGGGGTGTCTGTCATTACAACCTCTAACTAACAACATCACTGCAGATTGCAAGCAGCCTAATCCACCTAATTTTCTGTACAGTCTCTCATTTTTGGTATGCTAATGACAAAAACATTCTTTCCAATTTTAATAATACCATTTTGACATTCTTACCTGACTCAGATAGAGGAAGCCTAAGGATAACTTTATCACAAAGTAGCAGATGGCAGTTAATGATGGGGATCAGACTCTGGGTTCAGGGTGAATAAAATGTGAATTTCCTAGCAGTGATTAATGAGGTAAAGTGCATCTAATTTGGAGATGCGGCAAACAAGAGTGGCTAAAGTTCTAGCCTGACAGAAGGTAAGCATCACTGCAAGCACTCTAGTCCTTATTTCCAATATTATGTAAGGCCTTGTAAAAGGACCAACCATTGTGTCTGGAGGAACCAAGAAGTCTGTTTATTTATTTTTCTATTTGGCCACATAACTTCCTATCGTCCCTTAGAGTTACGCATTTACAAATGTTGATGCGTGCATTAGTCTGTTTTGAGTTGCTGAAGGATGTGTAATTGCAGGCAGAAACAGTATTTTCAGCATTTACCTGCCAGCACTGAAACACTTATGCCATAAAATCTCAACATGCTCAACATGTTAGCAGTGTTTTCTGGGGGATGTGGATAATCAAGAGAGCTGTTGTTAGAAGCTGTTCTATGCCCCTGCTCCCTTTCAGAAAAGTATCTGAGAGGCATTCAGCTCAGCTTAGTTTCAGACAAGTAAAAAAGCAAGAATTGAATCTAAACTAATTAGCTAGCCTTCCTTTGCAGTCAGGTGAATCGTTCCATATAATTTATTTCAGGATAGGGCAAACTGCCCTTTGGAGTGGGCAATTTCTTACTGATGACTATATTAGACTAGATTATTCATATCTATAGCAAAACAACTTCAAGAAAAAAATGCATCCTACCACTGCAAAATGTTAGATTATTGCTCTCTGCATCCATTACTACCTGCTGCAACATGGGAAATCTCTTCAGCATTGTCCCGTGGAGAGATGTACCATCTAACTAGCCTCTTGTGTTAATGCTGCCATACCCTTAATGATACTAATTTGAATATTATCTACCTAGATGGGAATCAGACCCCAATTCTGTTGCAGCAGATGCTGGCTACCCTGCCATTCATCCAGCAAAGATAGAATGGCTGGAAAACCTGAGCATTATCACAGCCAAACTAGACACAATTGCATATGAAGTACCAAAATAACCACAGCTAAACTACAATTCAATGAAACAAACCAGTGCTGTAAAACCAGATTGAAAAACATCCAAAATATTTGTAAACCTTGAATCTCTTAGGCCTCGTGCTAGTTATCTCACCTAATCTCATCTGCTCAATAACATGTTTGTCGCAGTACCTCCTCACTGTTGTGTCTCCATTAAAAAAAGAAAAAGAATCACTAAATTTTACTGTCCTTCTGTCAAAGAGCAACACGATGTCTTGTGTTAGGGCAAGACTATCAGACAGATAATGCTTTTCAAGAGACTGATGTTTCAGAATAGTGCTCTGGGGTAAAGGAAAACTCTGGTCTTTTCCAAAAGTAGCAAAGGGTTACACCGCATGCTTATGCAGAGCTGACCCCAGAGTTTATCACAGCTAAGTTAATTTGTTGGGCTTTGCACTAACAACAATTTAGATAATCCAAACCAACAGTTCACACATAGAAAACTCTGTGCCTTCCATGTTTCTTTTTAATTAATTACATCACTATGCACAATTTGGATGAGAAAATAGCCTCTTTCCATTATTAAGCATTTATGTCTATTTAGGGATGCATGGTGTTTTTAAAGATAACAACTATGGTTTGTGTTTACTTTCTAGAATACTTCAGGACAAAATTATCTGTTCCTGTGTCTCTGGCTTTGAAACTGGAAATACCCAGCAAGAAACCCCATCTGCTTCAAAGCCTTGTTTGGTTTCTCAGTACCAATGCCTGCAGCTTGTGGTGGTACATGATAACGTGCTTTGGTCATAACATGGAGCGTGCCATAAAATGCTCCAGTTTCTTTGGAACTTGAAATTACTTACCATCAGAAGGTTCCAAAGATGGAAAACCAATGTCTTCATTTTATTCATCATTATGACATGGGTACTGCTTTTGCTCTTCTTACTGCAATATGGTGCAACTGCTAAGTACACTTTTAAACCTAGCAATATTTCTTTGAATCCTCTTGCTGTCATACCTGAATGAATGCCATACATTTAGTTTATTCTGAATGGAATAAACACACAGCAAATACTGAGTATTTGCTGTATGTTTATTCCAGCTTCTTTATAGGATACTTGTTATGCATGACCGATTAATAGGCCCCAAGCTATACTCAACCGGTTACCCACTGTAAATTGTTCTTTCTGTTGTCTGTGTCATTTTCTTTAAAATACCAAGCTGTTTTATAATTAAAGAGTCCCTTGAAGGTCTTGTTTCAATAAACAGTCATTTCCTCCACTGTGTGAAGTTCTTGTGCTAATAAGCAATTTAGCAGCATATATTATTTTTCTTGTCTCCAGAACTAACATATTATGGAAGGCCCACTAAGGCAAAATTTGAAATGTGATGCTGACTATATGTAGAGATCCAGGACTTCAGCATGTGTTGTATAGCTCAGTACTAGATCTGTTCTTAATCTGCATACTGTGGGAGTTATAGGAGATTAATTGCTCACAGTAGTATTTAGAAGCTTTCATATGTCACCCAGAAGATGGCTGAAGAGTTACTTATCTCCAGCAGCTTTATCCTTAATTACCTTTCTCTCTGATAATTCCAAGTTTGGGATTCAATGCATGTTGAAAATCTCCAGTATTAATTAGAGATTGTAACTTTGTTATACAATGTGTTTTCTATGATAAAAGTTTTCCTTGAACACTAAAGTTTTGTGAAAATGGCAACATCTTTGATAGTTTTGCAGTACTGCCAGAAACTTTCTCCTAACTTTTAACATTGCAGAATGTAGTACTGTGACACTGGGGTTTGTGTATTAATAGTTAAGGTTGGAAAGGACCTTAAGATCACCTAGTTCCAACCCCCCTGCCATGGGGGGTTGTCCAACCTGTCTTGAACACCACCAGGGATAGAGCATTCAAAATGCCCTTGGGCAACCCATTCCAGGGCCTCACCACCCTTGCAGGAAAGAACTTCCTCCTTCCATCCAATCTAAACTTCCTCTGTTTAAGTTTTAACCGGTTACCCCTTGTCCTGTCACTACAGTCCCTAATGAAGAGTCCCTCCGCCGCATCCTTACAGGCCCCCTTCAGATACTGGAACGCTGCTACGAGGTCTCCACGCAGCCTCCTCTTCTCCAGGCTGAACAGCCGCAACTTCCTCAGCCTGTCTACATACAGGAGGTGCTCCAGTCCCCTGATCATCCTCGTGGCCTCCTCTGGACTTGTTCCAACAGTTCCATGTCCTTTTTATGTTGAGGACACCAGAACTGCACACAATGCTCCAGGTGAGGTCTCACCAGAGCAGAGCAGAGGGGCAGGATCACCTCTTTCGACCTGCTGGTCACGCTCCTTTTGATGCAGCCCAGGATACGGTTGGCTTTCTGGGCTGTGAGCACACATTGCCACATGAGTACATACATGTATTTTTTCAGACTTTCATAATAATGATTATAATTTGATTTTTATGGGGATAAAAAAGGGTAATTAAAGTAACTTTTTTCATTTTAATGTAATTTAATAAAAGTGTTTCTATAAAGTTAAAAGATAACAAAAATTTGTGCAAAATTAGGAAATCGGATAAATTTCAGATTCTGCAGCAATGCCCATGATACTGGTTTCCAATCACTGTTTTAATGAGCTATACTTTGGCAGCAAGTTTAAATTTTAAATATTTTATCATAACAGTTCTTTGATTTGAATGTGTTTGAATACCAGGATGTCTTATTTTTCTTTTCAGATGCTACCTTCAGTACAATTTCAGACAGGTTCTTTAGCTGATCTAAGATGTAATAATTCTTCTAAAACATGGCATAGCAATTTATGTTAGATAAGAATTTGCTCTAAAAACGTCAGGGTTTTTTACATTTAAGAACTTTCTCTAAGTAAAATATATTGGATATTACAATCCCCACATCACTGTTTTTTCAAATTACTTTGGATACTTACCTGTCTTCCCTATAAATGCCACACACTTCCTACTTTCTACTAGTAACTATACGCTTCGTTGGTGTGACTCTCAGTTATAAAATTTTGCACTTATTTTCTCTTTGTTCTGTTACATTGAGTAGCCTATAATCTGTGGCCTACTTCAATATAAATAAATACCTGACAAATTATAGAGTTCCATGTGTGTGCTTTCCAGATGCATCAAAGAGATAACATACAACAACATCGATGCTACTTGGTGTTGAAAAATGTCCTTCAAAGACCATAGATGAATGCTCCATCACAAGCTAGACAGTTACTGTTCATTTCTTCCTTTTCTGCCCTCAGAACTCTGTTTTTTGCAGTGCCATGTCGGCTTTCCACTTGTCCAGCATCCTTCACTTGGTACAGTTAGACAGACAGGTCGGTTTTTTAAACTGCTGATTCTACTTCAGAGTTGTCTTTTAGAATCCCAGTGGAGGAGCATCCTCATTCTTCATATCGAGAGTCACTACTTTAGAGAATCCTGACACCCCGCGTTCAAGTTAGCATATAGAGTAAAAATGTTCTCACAAACAGCCTGAAGGCTTTCTTCAATGACTCTGAAAAGAGAATTAAGAGGGTGATGAGAATTAACTTGCCAGAAGCCCCATGATAATGTTGCCTAGTGACACAGGTACAGAGCAGATCATGTCTTGATAACAGCAAATACTCCACCTGCTCCATATTTCAGTTACTTCATTTCATTCTCCCCTCATTCCAAACTCATTACACAGATATGCTGATAAATTTGCACCTAATTTCTTTAAGAGCTTATCCATTCAGTTCTCAGGCCTTCTCTATTATAGCTTCTTTTTGTTGATAATAGAGTAGTCTTTTCATGAATTCCCTAGTCTACAACCAGCATCTGAAAGCATATGCAATACTATAATATATTCATCTCTAGTATATATTTTAACAGCTGTTGAACACATCCAATATGATAATGGGGTTTTGTTTTTTCCCTCCCAGGAGATACATAATGATATTCCTCTTCTCTATACCTTCAGTGACACCCAGATTTCGATGTATTTCTGTGTAATGAGGAACTATTATCTTTTTCTTTTTTTTTTTTATGAACCAGATTACATTAGAATTTATACCCATTTTCTGTCTCCACCCACGAGACATTATAGTACTTCTCCCCAAGGGTATAAATTGCTCCAGCAACATGAAAATCTTTGCCATGTTATTCAACAACCAGACCTCATTTCTCCAGGTATTTTTGTCTTTATGGCCATAATCTTGTAATTCATATCTGTGCCCATAGCATGACATTGTCATCATCCTTTATTTTCTCCTGTTTGATTTGCAGGTCAGGTCCCTGCCTTGTTTTTCATCAAGCAGTTTTAGCAGAATTAGATATATACAAAGAAGGGTGCCTAGTACACAGGCATGGATCTTCTCATGTACTGACAACAGTTAAATAAGGTGGGGCTCTTTGATTAGTAACATAGGATGCGTGACAGGAGCACGCAGAAGTGCCGATGGCTCAGGGAAGTTGAATGGAAAGCAATTGCTCTTCCTGGGAGCCCAAGAATCACAGTGACCTCAAGCAAACTTTCTGCTCAGGCTACAAACATCACCTGCCCTGTGTGGTGAGTTCCATTGCTGCGGAAGGGCTGCTCCTGGCATGGCTGTGCAGCCAGAGCACAGCTTGCATTAGACATCATTCTCCTCTGATTCAACCCAGCAGCACATCCATCCTCTCACTTTTGTCTGTCCAGGTGACATGCTTCCACCTTTCCTTTTTGTATGTTACAGCCCTGCTCTACCTAGAAAGCAACAGCCCTTCCTGCAAAATCTAGCACAAATTCCCAGTGTGAGCCTTTGGTTTGAGGCCTCATTTATGTGACTTGTGACCTGCATTCAACTCTGCTGCTCTGCTCCATCCACCAGGTTTTGGCATGACATATCAGATTAGCCACCTTCCCTAAAAAAAACACACCATAACCAATCCTGATCTTTCAGTGGGGTTCATCCCTGCCAGCCACAAAAGGGCACGTTATTAGCATGATAAACATGTCTCTACAGATAAGCCAGAAGCACCTGCAAATGCAAGAGCAGAGTTCAGGCAACACGGGTCTCCTAAGCTCTTGTTAGGAGATGTTTGGTGCATATTTCAAAAGCGAAAGTAGGAGGATGCTCTTAAATGATCCTCTGCAATAAGTAGAGGAACAGAAACCTTGGCATAACTAAATTAACCCCTTCTACGTTCAAACAAAAATCAGTAGGAGACCACAAGTGAGCAAATAAGTGGATAATTTGTATACATTATTTCTCCTTTGAAGGTTATCCCTTTTTTTAGTAGGGATTATTGAAGATATACAGCAATTTCACTCTAAACCATAGTGAACAAGTGGCCTTCATGCAGTGTAAGTGAAAAAAAGAAGACTATCAGAGGTCTTAGAATGCTTAACAACTATTAAAAAACAAGCAAACGAAGAAAAAGCTGCTTTAGAAGAATGACTCTGTCTACTGCACCTGAATGACACAGGCTGGGAAACAGAAAACAGTGATTTACTTCACCTTTTCTAGAAAATGGGTCAATAAATGAAAAAACAAAAATCGAAACTAAGGCCATCCAAATCTGCAGTTTAGTGTTATTAGTGCAAGAACAAAGCAGAATTTCAGTGGTGAATTCACTAGAATATAATGGGTTACAAATAGACCCGTTACAGAATACTTTTCTTCCTCTGAAACACTGAGAGCTAAATCCCTTATCAGATAGTGTGAAATTGCATAAGAGATAAGTACTTAAAAACATGCCTTTTTCTGGTTTCTCGTCTGACGTTGAGTACATTGGCAGCCATCTTCCAATGAGAATATTGGAGATTTGTAACAACAAATTGCCAAGGAAGGGGTGTACCAGGTTCTAATGCTAAGTTGGTACACCCTTCCTTGGGATGTACCAGTGACTAAACCACAATTCAGGAAAACTGGGATCTTATGTGCAGTCAACTGCCACAAGCTACAGCCAATTACCCAGGTAAAGTCTGTTTCTGCATAGGCTGAAGGCTTTGCATTAACATAAGCAGCTATTAATTTTGGTGAGTGTCTGTATATATGTATTCATTTATCTGTAAAATACATGTATATACAGGCTTATGCAACACACTTTGATGTCCTGGCAGAAGCCAATCACAATTTTAGCATTTTTTAGCAACTCCATGCAGTAATTTTTTATTCTTTTTTTCCTGTTGAAGACAAAAAAAAAGGAAGAGAATGACCTAAAAACATACCAATGATTTAAATAAAGAGATCCACTTCCTATTACCCTTTGACACTTCAGGACTTTTTTTCTTTCTCACCCCTCCCTTTTATTTTTCACCTTTGTTCTCAGTTTCTTTGTTCCCTTTTAATTATAAGCCTGCTAAGCCTGCACATCTCTGCCTATTCTGCTACAGTCATTCCTTGAATACTAACTAGAAAAAGAGAGCAAGCAGTTTCTTCCGTATGCACTCAAACGTTAATATCAGAGAAGTGCTGAATCAAATGCCAGTCATGCCACAGCAGTAACTGTGAGCCAAAATGGGATGATTAACTCCATTCCCATAAGCAGGCTTGGTTTCAAAGAAGAGAGGAGGCCTCAGAAGAATAAAAAGAGAAAATGTCATACCTAACATCACAAAGAGGTGAAAAGAGACACACAGGCAACTCGAGACGATCTAGTTTGACTTCAGCGACCAGAAAAATACTAGAACGAATTATTAGGGAATTAATATGTCAGTGCCTGGGGAATAAATAAGTAACAAGAAATGGCTGACATCTTTCAAGAATCTATCACATTAAATTTGTCAGGTTTCCATCTCTGGCAAGGTAACTTGTCTAATGGATAGAACAGTAGAGTCATACAGCTTAAATTTAGTAAGAGTTTTAATGAATAATTCCTACACAGCAGCATAGATTATTGAAGCTCGTTTTGGAGGGTTTATGCTGCAGGTACTGCTTGATGTGTACCTGGACTGTCTGGCATCCAGGTGCCATCTTCACCAGCAGAGCTCCTCAGGGAAGAATGTTTTAAGGAAACACAAAGAGCACCGAACTCTCCTGGTGAGCCATAAACAGCCCATGGTCTTTTTGTTATCCAGCATTCAGTTGCTGAAAGAAGGGAGACATTAGCTGAATAAACCTACTTCAAGAGCAGTTATAGGTTAAGTGAGCCACAGAGCACTTGTCTGGGCATAAACTGTTAAAATGATGCAAAGTTAGGCAGGTAACCAGTAAGCACTTTACCACAAATTTTACTTATGAATCATTTACTGATGAAAATGTCATTGCTTTGTTCCGGGGGGGGGGGGAACAGTAATTTTGGTGCAGTATCAATAACAGGAATTCTGCATCTTAGACCTTACTTTCTCCTATTTATTGAAGCACTTCTGTAATCCCAAGAAAAAGGTGTTTTCCTTCTGCGGTAATTGAAACATCCATTATAAAGGCTTTGGGAGAACTGATTCAAAATTAATGAATGGGTTAATTAATTTGCTTAGTTAGGTATACCATGTTGAATGTTCTGCCATAAATACCACCTCAGCACTCTATTATAAGGTTTCTTGCTCTTGTTTCATAGCAGATTATAAACTACTTGGGGCAGGGCCCAACTCATGATCTTATGTTGCTGCGTCTATCACTGGAATGCTGTCCATGTCCATTAAGTCGCTACTCCAATACAAACAGGAAAATGACTATAATAATTTGTCTACCAAAATGCTCTCAGCAGTTAGAGAGAAGAGCTGATACAACACAACACTGATGAAACTAAATGAGGCATTTTTGTAATCACCTTGCTTCTAAAACTCTTACAGATTCAGCTCAGTACTGCTGTATTTAATTCTCAAAACTGAAAGGAAAAACTAAAAACCCAAACATTGCTGTCGTTGTAACAAAACAAATCACTTAATCAATCATATTAAAGTTCTTCAAACTATTCCCAGAGTTAAACTTAGCAGGGCTGTTGTGCTGAGAGGAATTTAACCCATAACAAGGTATGATGCCAGCATATTTATACATTCATTTCCAGAATGTAGCAGCTTTTGTGTTTTGTAAGCTTTTTATTCCCCATCAAGATGCAACTTAATGTGCCTCTGTAATGCTTTTCACTTAACTTACACTTTGAGGTACCTCAGCCTGACTAAAATGTTGCATAATCATTTAAATGTTCTTCTTCTATTCCTTCCACTTGCATTCTAGCAAATGATATTTTTGTTCATGTAAGTCACATTCTTCCCAACTACAGAGTCTTTTCACAAAAATCAAATTAATCTTATACAAGATCAGATTCTTAGTATGAATAAGTCCCATTTCATTGATTTTTTTATTGCTTTATGCTCGTAGGGCAAGCCAGTGAAATATAACTGAAATGAAATGTATGGCAAAGTGATTAGGAAGAAACTTTTCATATTTGTAACAGTTTAATATATTAATTACAGCACATATTGTAGAAAAAGATTAAGTGTCACCAAAGTAAATTTATTTTTAACCAGCTTTATTCCTTGCACTTCATAAATTAACCAGCAGAATATGTAATGGAGAAGAATTCAGGCACTGAGATTGCCAGAAATTATGCAAAACTCCAAAGTATACAAGGCTGCAGTATGGATAAAGGCTTTGCTTTGAAATGAGCACTTCATCAAAGAGAATTATGTTTCCTCTGAAATATACATTTTTATAGACTACTTGCAGGTATCTCTAAAATACTTAGCCACAATGATGATGCCTAAACTGATCAATATTTTAAACTCTATTTTTGTCATGCAACGTATTAAAAAAGACTAAATGTTAATTCTAAGCATAATGTGAACACTCAACTGACAGTAAAAAATTGCTGAAATTGATGAAGTTGCAGTAATAACAAAGTCTACAATGTAATAATGCAACACTGAATCTTTAAACAGAACAGCATATGCCACGAAATGTTGATGGCTGCTTGGATTTCTTATTAATTTTTTAATTTATATCTATATTCAGGCTGAAAAACCCTTCAAATCAGAGTCTAAAATAATAGCTGTAATGAAGACTTTGGGAGTTTTGCCATGGATTTCAGAAAAAGTAAGGGTTTAAGCTATTTTCAGAAAGTTATATGGATTCAGTTGTCACTAGGCTTATTAGACATTTTTCCTTTACTTTCTGTGGGTTTGGAGAACATGGGATGGGAACAATTTGCAGCCCAAAGTCTGATTCTATTCAAAAGCACAGCTTTTGCACTTCTCTGTACAGCTTGTGTATTGCATCATCAAAACACAGTCTTCATCTTGACACGCTCCTTGGGGTGAATCAGTAGAAATATGGGAAATATCTCAATTTATAGAACTAGTAATGTAATTTACATTAAAAATAATGTTGTATGGTGTTTGGCTAACTCATGTTCTGGGCAACTTTCCAAATACTTTGACACATTGAGTATGACAAATAATTTCCTCCTGGTATAAAGCATTATTTTTATTACAAGAAAAGGAAAGTGATGTGCTAAATTACATGTCCACTGTCAAGAATAGTCCTATGTCAATTCACATGTATAAGCATTCAAGTTAACATAGCAACAACAAATTCCAAACTTATTAATCCATTATTGGTAATTATTCTAGTAAAGAATGATAACCTTGTCACTTTGGGCTTTAGAGGACTATTGGTAAACTTTGTGTGGAAAGCCCCTCGTTAGATGCTTGGTAAAAGATCAATTCTGATCCACTTTGGGGATAAACCTGTAACCAAAACTTACAGGTTTGTTATCTGGAGGCATACCAAGATGATGAGATCAGACAGGAATATTACTTTACTGCTATTTGGGAATCTGTTTCGTAGCAAAACACCATAACAATCAAAATCAGTAATCTGAATTCTAAGATGCTGCAGACCATTCTCTTCTCTCATATGAGAAGCAGGTACAATGTCACTAACTGTGTTAATTTTGTTTACTGTTTGCCAGATCTCTAGGGTGGATCAGGATCAGGATCTCTGTGCTGTTTTAGCTCATATAACAACACATCACAAATTTAAAAAAAAAAAAAAAGAAGATTTTTTCCCCACTTTACAAAATAAGGAAAATGAAAAGCCCAAGAGAAATTCTTCCTCACCTTGGCTGTCCCTGAGAAGGATGCAGAAAGAGATAGACACTGATGATAATTCAAGGGTTGCAATTACAATTCATTAAAGCACTGTTGGAACATCATGAAAGAGAGATGACATCTGGTTTATTATTCATTAAATTAACAGGAAAAATGTCTCAGAAACTTCAAAGATCTCTGGTTCAGGCTCTCAGAAGTCCTGCTGATGGTACTCCCTTTGGTACATCTTCTACCTATTGCTTTGCTTCTCTTCAAATAGCTTATTTGTAACGTGCTACTCTCACAAAAGATCTATATCCTCACTGGACCTCTGCAAGGCTGACAATCAAATCTGTTCTTGGCTGCTTCAGCTGCAGCCTCTGGAGTTTCAAATTGCTAAATAACTCTCAACATATCTAGAAAACCATTAAAGATCAATCCCCTTAGCTTATTGCAAGCATACCAGGTGTTACTCATTCTTAAAGTCTATAAACCTGATGGTTTTCTCAGACACACAGCTAGTCTGTACTGCACCTGTAGGAATTGAGACATATGTTGGTCATTCTCTATAGTTGGCTCTTTCATAAAGTGTTATGAGAAAATCCAAGTCACTCTATGTGCAACGTAAGTGAGGCCAAGCAGGTTGTTTAGAAGTAGGACTGCCAAATGCAGTTGGAAGAAAAACTGTTATATCTTCATTAAAACTTATTTTCAGCTTTCATTTCCAGCTCAGTCATGTGTTTAAGGAGCCTTTGACTAATTCTCCTTTCCATTGAAAGCAGTCAAAACCAACAAACAGTTGGTTTTATCCTCAAAGATTTTTAATTGAAAAGCAGGTCCCACAGCACCTCATTAGTTCATTGAATGTTGTATTAGTTTAATTTACTAAAGGTTTTGGGTTCTTTTGCACCTGCCTCACACATTTACCCCATTAAGTTTGTGCAGAATATCAGATAACTGCTCAATTAACCTAAGCTGTTGTTCAAATTGAATATTTCATTATATTAACAAGGTAGAAAGCTACTTGGCATGTATCAGCAAACATGGCTTGCTTCACCAAAACATATTTTCAGATTAAACTGTAACTCAGACACTTCAACCTGCTAAAGTCAATGGAAAAAAAAAATCTCATCAACTCTAATGGCCTTTGGATAAACTTTTAAACTGTGATGTTTCTTTAACATTACTTCTCTAAGGGGAACTTATTAAAGAATGGGTTCATGTTAACCTGGTAACCTTTGTCTTTGCCTGGTTTGCTACATCCAGTGCTCTGTACCCAAAATTCAAAGTAGAACTCATGGAAACTGAAGAGTTTTGCCCTGTTTCAATCCCTGGGTTTTGTTTGAAACTCAGCACCACTTTGTAGAATCTAATGAGCCTTTTGCTTTAAAGACAAACTCAGGCTGACTCACACATTACATGCTTCAGCTGGAATATCTCAGAAAGCACTATTCCTGACAAGGGAAGCTCATTTCCCTGCAGAGAAGTGAGAAAGTGGTAGGGAGTATAATTTCAATTGTGGTAGATTTTTATCTTCTGACACTTAAATTCTGTCATCCTCATTCACATTGAACAGTGGATTAATTTGAACTTAGCCAAGCGATTCAATGGGGAAGGGTTTGCAAGTAAAATATTACTTTATACAATTACTGTATTGCAGCAAGGTCAGGAAGCCTCGCATCATAAACAGCTCCCCAGTGCACTAATTTCATGTCCTAGAGTTTTAAAAAAAGACAATAGCTAAACAAAGAGGTCAGAAGTATGCATGTAGTCATTGCACATCATACAAGCTCACTCTGGTCCTCTTCCATGACAAACTAAGCTCGCCCACACCGGCAGCAATTCAATCAGACATCATCTAGTTATCTTACAGCTGAGTCAGAGCAAAGCACACAGTGCTGCTCAGCGTGATGGGTAGCTGTCTCTGCACACAGACTGGGAGGAAATCAGTCCTTGTGAGTATTATTTCCTCAGCTCTGCCTCACTCCTGGTTAGGCTACAAGGCTGGGTATATATAATCACCATCTAATAGAACATCCTAAACCTTGGACCCTCATTATACACTCACTTAAGCTGACATGGTTTAATCAGCTGTCTAGTTGTAAAAGGTACTTCACTAAATCAGTGCAAAAATGCTCTGTAGCCTATTACAGTTTCATGAAGTGCCATACAGCAATTATGAAATGGGAACATCTTCACATATTACCTCATATAACTTAGCACTTATTGGGGATGTAAGATACAAAGAGATACAGTAACCCACCTCATTGCAGCTCCATTTAATTTCTCAACAAAGCAAACCTGCACCCCAGCTTTTTACTTATCAGATGCTTCTGTTTGACCCAGCACAAAGCATAGTAGTGTAGAAGCAGAGGTATACAGGCTAATGAGTATACTCTAAAGAAAAGTTGAAAAGGAAAACAAAGAAAGAAAGCTTTGATAAAGCAAAACCAAAGCAGTAAATCAAATATTTGGCCAAATCCGAAAAGACATAAAACATACATAAACATTTCATCCATCATCATGCACCACATTTGACTGGAGAATTTCCTCACCAGCAGGAAGGACCCTTCTTCAGCTGCCCCTACCACTGGAGCAGAGCCTTCTTTCACATTATTTGTATTGGTTGCCAGGTGACTGGCATAACCAGATAGCTTGCAGCAGCAGATTTAAGATTCACTTGACTTGAGAGTTTTGTTGCTTTGCTGAAAATTAGTTACTAGAATTACCATATAAATTAAATATATCAAAACAGAAGTTTTCCAGGAAAATACAAGAGAAACTGCATGTACTGTACTACTGTAGTTAACTAAACAGAGTAAGGTCTGAATAGCTGTTGCTATCTTTCTTTTGGTGAAATGAAAAAAAAACCACAACCTTCCAGATTATTATCATCAGGAATCATCCAATTAAAGATAAGGAGGCTATCAGCATGGGCAAAATTAACAGGATTTGTCTCCCACATGACAGGCTAATTAAATAGCTTTCCCTTGAGGGACAGCAGTATATCTACCTATCAGCAGACCTATCAATGGGCATAACTAATTAATGAGTTGATGTAATTTAACACGGTGATGTGCTAGTTAAGAAGAAGCGTGTCTCCTGCACCAACAGAACAAAACCTACAAAGCCCTTCTTCATTCAAGCATCATGACTGGGGTCTCCCCTTGACTAAATTCTCATGCAGGAACATACCTATTCTTGTGCAGAGATCTGCAACAATTCCACAGCCTCTGAGGTTACGGCTTGGGGAGCTGTCCCAGGGTAACTGCTCTGTGGCTGAATACGTTTGTTTAATGTACTGCCAGCCCAAAATTATTACACAAAACCTGCAGATTTTCCTTAGCCTCTGAAGATCCATGGCCATACTTGAAAGCAGGTAATTAAGAGTCTAAATTAGAATTTTTGTGTCCAGCAGTTAATTTCAGTTAATAAACAGCCCTTGTGAGTGAGCCAGCAGAAAATCCCTGGCTGAATTTTTGAGGACAGAATTACTGTAACTTCTGCAGAAGTCCCTGTTACAACTGCTAAAAAACAAACAAAAAAAAAGTCAGACTTGGCATTAATGTGCTAAAAGTGCAATTATTACTCACAAGTATGTGCCCACTCATTTCACCATTTTCACCTTAACCTTCCTCTTTATTAATCTACCTCTTATCACTTTTACTCTGCACAGTCTCCAAAACACTTATCATGTCTTTGTCCAGAATAGAACAGAGTGAAGACAAGATCTTTTTGTCATCTTCCAATAATGCAATGCAGACAGCAGAAGTAATAAGGAATAAAATTCCATCAGGAGTGACTGTGGTACACAAGTAAAGATATAGCGACATACCCCTTTCACAAAAGTTACTTAAATACAGATAACAGGGAAACCACTGGTGAATGTTATTGCAGGAGATATGTTCTATATCTAAAGAGAATAACCCTGAGGTTTTCCTTCACCATTCAAATAAAGATGATACTTTAACCCTGATAATATTAAGAACTAATTCAGACACAGCTCTGAAGCAAGGATATATTTAAAAAAAAATCTTTTTTTAAAAATGCAATATTATTATTTCAGATCACCAAAGAGAATACTATATTGAAAATCATGTACCCAAAATACATTCAAATAGTGGTGGAAAATTATTAGTGTGGAATCCTACTTGAGTCATTCTTTTTTACTTAGAAATACCATTTTTCTCTTTGAACCCTGACTATTCCCTGACTTAATAAGTGGGTCTTGTGGGAAACAAAGCATGAAGCTGTGGCCAAGGTCCCTTCAGCTTTAGAAAAAGTAAACCCAGAAAAAGTAGAATTTACCATTGTAAAGCTCAAGATGCTTGACAATCCTACAGCCTTTTCTTTGCAAAGAAAAACAAAACCCAGAAGCCTAAGAGTTTTTAACTGATGGCAGCCAAGGAGATCTTGCAAACTTACACTCCTTGCTGCACTTCAGAAGAACAATAAAATACAGGGAAATGGACTCAAATTTCTACAGCTCAAAGGAAAAACTACCTTGACTTCATTGCAGTCAAAAGTAGAGGAGAGTGTGCAAGCAGGTTCTTTCCGGAGTAAGGATCGATACAAGGGAAATATGAAAGTAACCATAATATATGGCATTTGATGGAAACTAGTTTATCCATTCAGTGCATCCTTCAGAACTCACTCACATAGCTCCTGCACTGGTTTTGTGGTCTGATGTCTGTGATGGTTTAGTGACTTAGGTCCCCAAATGCATTTTTCAGCCTACAATGCAAAGGCAGCCTCTAGAATCAGGTACCTGACAAGCAAGGCTAGAGAAAGTACCAAATACACAACCAGCTCAGTTTCATACTTGCATATAATTGACTTCTTTCTCAGATCTTGGCTTGTTTGGAGTTTCACTACATGTAATATAATCTGTTAACAGCTGATTAATTTTTATTATTTTTTAAGCAAAATTTTGAGCTTTAACACAAAGCTTTTCATGTCAATGATCCTAACAATTCTTTTGAAACCATTCAAGAAAGAAAGCTGTTCTAAAGGTCTTGGGAATGCCAGCATCCCAAACTCCCCGTTTACATGTTTGGTTTAAGAGAACAAAAAGAACCTCTCAACACTTGCGGATCTGCAACTCAGATCCTGTGGGTCTTTCAGAAATGGGGAACAAGGTCTGTTACTATTCAGAGTGGGCCAAATCTGGGTAAATTTTTCAATTTCACACTGTAACACCAAACTTCCCAGGGGAGTTTGGGTATCAACTTCAGGAGAGAGCAGCACAAGGCAGTTGGGTAGGTCTTACACCCAAGCACCCAACTTGTAGAGCAGAAGGCCAGGACTTACAGTAATAGCCTTACAGCTGTAAAATACATTATCACATATGGTGGGCTATGTACAAGATAAAGATAATCCATTCATAAGAACTGTTTCATAAAGCAGAGAGATGCAGTGTGAAAACCAGTAGGGACAGCCCAATGTTTTCCTTTATTTTGCATTTAACCTCACTAAGCTGGAAAGCCAAATAGCAAACTTAACTAATGAAATAACTATTTTGGAATTCAATGAAAAGAAAAACCTTGAGAGATAAATCCTATTTTCAAATGTTAAGAATTGATTTGGAGAATACATTATCCTTCCCAGTGTCTCGAAAATATGCATACGTCTGACTCTACACATACTGCTCGAGGTTCAAAATCTTCACGATGAGATAAGGATATTTTTGCACCCTTTCTTAAAAGGAGGTTCCTTTTTGAAGCTTAGGTTTCTATTAGCTTGTCAATTCCACTCTATGCTACTAGGGAAAAGTGTGGGGCAAATAGCAAAAATGCAGGATCAACACGAGAAGTCTGTTGGATGGGACTAGGAATCTCATGAAGATTCCTTCAAGGAAAGGAAGATTTCTTTGAGGGAAGGAACAAACACAAATTAAATTATTACACCATGAATAAAAATATACAGTAAGAATACTAGCAAGAATCTGTGTTTTGCACCTAAAATTACAGAGGTAGCAGGAGAAGATCACACTCTCTGCTGTGGTCTGCATGAGATACACAACTGGCCCCAAAAGATGAAACGTCTTGCAACCAGAAGGAAAAGTAGACTTTTTATTGCTGCTACTGAGATTTAAAAGGCAATGGCTGTTCCTCCTTTCTACACACTTTTCTATCATCTTTTCCCAGCTGAAACAGAAAATGCAGGGCAACATTCCTTGCAGACTGAATGTTTCAGTACATTTTAGTTCTTTCCAGTGTGCCACTCATCTTTACTACTGGGGCCTTTCCAGAGGCACATCTGGCCCAAAGCAGGCAGTAGCAAGAAATCTCATAAGAAAGCTAAGAGCTTCTTACAACTTTTCCAACCCAGTCTGGCAGATGCAGGAGTTTCTGATAATCATCAGAACAGTTGGATGCTTTCTGAAGCTTATCTGAGCCAAACAGAACCTCAGGCCTTTTTGAGGTTTGTCCTGCATTGGTTTGAATAGGCTTCAGACAGTCATTGCATTGTATTTTGAAAGTGATTTTCCTTGCTGCTCTCAGAGCAGTAGCCAACGGAGTAAGGAGACTTCTATGCCATATCACCCATGCTCATATGTTTGTTTTTTCAGCCTCTGCTGTTTGGTCCTCCACAATGGGTTCTATACAGACACAAAAACTAGATGTGGCACTGGAAAATAGGTTCAAATGAAACAGAGGCTACTAGGAAAAAAAAATAATAATTATTAAAAGAGTAACAAGGATGGGATTTCTCTGCTAAGGGCTAAATAATGTTAATTTCCTAGAAACTGATCCAACCTTTATACTCGGTGGCTCAGCACTGCAGGCAGCACATCTGTTTGCTGCGTGAAGGTCCTGGGTTTGGGAAGAACTTGGCATTCTTCCTTGTGTGGTCAGCAGGGTGCCTAGAAACTGATGCTTCGCTTGATGTGGCAAACTACAGGGTTCCAAGAATAATGATATCTGAAACATTACCCAGAGAATAAACAAATAAATTTATCTCTTCTTCTCCCCTTGTGACAAAGCCTAAACTGTAAAATTCAGGGTGGCTTTTTTATGATTTATAGATTTTTGCTTGGTATCTTATCAGGGAATAAGATACAGCAGTGTTTGTACAACTTTGACTTTCTTCCATGAAACAGCTTTTAAACCTGTCCATCAAGTTGCAGTCAAATTTGATGGTGGAAATGTCCCAAAGATACAAAATTTCTGTAAAACTTATGAAAAGAAGAAGCACATAGAGGAGAAGTTATATGAGTTATTTACTAAGAAAAAGGCTGCACTGTGAGACAGACCTTTATGGAACACTAAGTCACCCTCTCTCAAGGTTTCTCTCACCTCCAGTGAGGGAGAAACTTTGACAGAACCATTTTAAAGCACCCCAAGAATTTGCTCCATGTGGGGTTTGATGGATGATCAGGGATATGAGTACAATGTAACCTTTAAAGGGGAAAAAAAAAGGTCTTCTAGATAATTAACCATAGACCCAAACACATGGAAAGCTCCATTAACTTCTCTACCCATAGGGCTACTTATTAAAGTTATTTGGACCAAACTTTTGCAAACAGCAATTTAAGCAATAAAGTGTGGAATGTTGGCTCTGAGCCTCTGCCAGCACATCAGTTCCTGGAGTTTCTCTTCTTCTCTTAGTTTCTACTTACCTAAAGTAGCACTGAAGTTACTACTCCAAAGGACTGAGAAATGGATTAATTCCCCTTTCTCAGAAGGATGATATCATGGACAAAGTTTTGATTTTGTGCAACTTTACTAGACACATGAAAGCCACCACTGTCTCATAAGCATTTTTACACACTTTGATGTTGCCCCAATGATTGACGTTTTGTCAGCTCTGCCCTACAGATATACTCTTCCCCCATCTCAAGGTATAAATATCAAAAAAGGTATACAAAAGCATCAGTTCAGCAAAAAAAAAAAAAAAATAAAGAATTAACTGCAGTGCAAAAACTAGTAGTATGCAGCCGGCAGCAGCCAACAGTAACCAGCAGCATATAGCACAACTAGTTGTTGCTTACAGTCCCGGACCCTGGCTGTTTTGGCTGTATGTTGCAGCTTACGCTACAGAGATCATAGAATCACAGAATGGTATGGGATGGAAAGGACCTTAAGGTAATCCAGTTCCAACCCTACTGCCGTGGTCAGGGATACCTCACCCCAGACCACGTCACCCAAGGCCCCATCCAGTCTGGCCTTGAATACTGCCAGGGATGGAGCATTTACCATTTCTTTCGGCAACCTGTTCCCGTGATAAATGCTCCATCCCTGACAGTGTGTTGAAAATAGATAGCCAAAGATAGCTGTTCAGATAGCTAAAGCTGGAGGCATTCAGCCTGGTAACTTTGCCCTCTTCTCTCTCTTCTGCATTCCAGCTTGAACCCAGTCCCCTTTATTCCCTGCCTTGTACAAAACAGCCTGTCAGCCACACTAGGGAAATACTTGGTATTTCTTTAGAGCAAGCTACCCAATATCCATAGAGCAGAAGAGGAGCATCACAGCTGATGATTTTGTCAGCTGGTTTTGGCAGTCCTATCCTTATTCTCAAATCAGACCTTCTAAAGTAGTAGTTGGAATATGGCTTTAGAGTCTGAGAAGCTGAGCACAGATCCATGCAAAGGCTGGCAAGCTATTCTGAAATCCCTCTGATCAGGGCAGACCAGCTGCCTTTAACACAGAAACCTAAATTAACACAGAAACCTAAATCAACAAGGTTTCTCTTGAAACTGAGCCAAATAACAACGCAGTGATGCAGCAGCCTCTCCTCAGTTTTTATCAATGCCAAAATAACTGATAGGGAGAGAGAAGTTACATAATGGTGAATAGAAATTGATTTTTCCTTTTTTTATTTTAATCCATGTTTTTTTTTATTAATGTTGGAAGCTGGACTCAAAGTTCAGAGGGCAAAGCTTAAATTCCTTGTGCTTCTCTCATGAATGCAGTTGGAATAATAAATATAGCAGGGGAAAATGTATTCCCAGCCTGGAGTGTGGTTAGATCTTGCTCTTTCTGGTCAGCAGAATGGCCAGCACTTAGATAGGAGTGCCGATCAGCTGAAGGAAGCCAGCAGTTGTAATTAGTGACCCACACTCACCTAAAAGGGTGGCACAAAATCCAGCCCTCATTCCATTCAAGCTCTGTCCTCCTCCAGTACAGATGAGCTGCCACTGCAAAAGTGAGGGTGCGTGCATATTGAAAGAAGGCAAGTTTCTGTTATTACAAGACCTTAGAAAGCTGAGAAACAGAAGGCAAAATGATGCTCAGACAACACACAGCCAGCACCCCTATAGATATCCACCACCCCATTCCACAGCTACACTGGACCACATGAAAGAATTGGAGACTGAAAGCTTGAGATGGGATGGCATGAGAGAGGGGCTAAGTGGCAGTTTCCTTGAGAAGTTTGACTGTATAAGTACACACAGTATACTATATACACTGGCATCCCTGCTATCTTCTATTGATAAGTGGTTCCAAGGACAATGATGGTTGTAAAAGGCACAGGACCTGTCAACTGCCCGTGTAGTAAATGGTATTATTCTTCCTCATAACAGGTATCAAGTAGCCAGCAGACAACTGTTTGATAGTGGTCACTATTTACATGAGAAGTGTATGAAGTTGAAGCCAGGAGGTAACATGCTTTTCAGTTCACTGTTCATTCCCAAAGCTCAGTAAATGAAAAACAAGTTTATTTTTACCCTACCCTGATATCCAGGTCCCTAGCACAGCACATGCATTACTTTAGCAAGAAGCTGATAGGAAATTTGTACATTGGTGCATGAAATGAAAATGAAACAAGACTAAAATTCATCCAGCAAAAGAGAACTCAACTCAAGGGCTCATTGGATACACGTGAAGATGGATTTAGTGCCTTCACTCACAGCAAAACACAGATCACATGTAATTGAAATCTGCACAATTATGTTTATGCCTGTCCACCCTGAAGTATCACCATCTCTAGATTATCCAACTCTCTGAAGAGAACAAAAGATTCCCTTTGACTATGACCTACCTGGAGCAGTGGCTGTTGTGTTGAAAGTTTGTGTAGCATTAGCTGCTGTGAAGCACATCATTGGTTTTAAAGGTATTAAGCTTGGGTATTTTTATATGAAAATTAAAGCACAACCTTACTCAGTGTGATAACCGCTACCGTCACTGAAAACATTGGGATTAGGGATCATGAATGGATGAAAAGAAACTCTACAGTTTTGGCAGAAGCTTCTGAAACCCTGCAAGGACTCACTAAGCAAATGCTGCTGGCTGCCCAGGGGACAAAAAATTGCTCTTCAGAACTGAAATGGGCCCTTCAGCAGAGAGGCACTAGAGGAAAACTGAAACAGAACTCCTAGCAGCAAGTAGCATCAGGTGCTATATATAAATGAGGCTTGCAGAAGAGTCTGCTGGTGTGAAAGTTCATTTCAGACTGATAATCATGTATTTGTTACATTTGTTAAGTTCCATCATTTTAGTTTTCCTAACGTGTTAAGGGTGCTTTGACTTTTCACTCCTTCATTTGTTCTGTTTGTGGACATTTGAACAGTTGGGGTTATCAAAAGCAGTTTTGGAAAGGGGTCATGTTCAGAAATAAAGTTACAAAAAGTTTTGGAGAATGGTAGACTTTACCACCTCTGTGCCATCACCCCAGAGCAATGTATCCATCTTCCTGTCTTATCCTAGCTCCTGAAATACATGAAGCACAGCATAGAATTGCATTTTAGCAGCAGGTTGGAGTAATAGATGCTACAAGGAATAGTGACATTCCTGATGTGTGGTGTGCTGTGCACCACAGGGAGTTGAAATCTCACTTTGTATGCCTTATGGCAAGCCATAAATTCCCAATTTTATGTGCCGATGTAAAAACCTGTTTAACAAATCCATTGGAGCCGGCTGCCTGGATCAATGTTATGACAAGCACATAGAATCCCAATAGCATTCCTGTGACAAAATACCTGAACATCTTGATTCAGAGATATATATTAATTTAATATGTTCATGAGAACATATGTTAGAATGAAAGAATTTGTTTCCATCTGCAGTGACTCAGTATTGTTGTAGCCATGCAGAACCTGGACAGCTCTAAAAGGGCACATATTGTTTGCATCTCAGCTGTCCCTGAACATAGTTTGTGGGCAGCTAGTGACATGTAACAGCACTCTCCTGAAACCCATGATACTCTATATAGTTTATGTTATTTTTTGTGTTTGTCTTGCCAGATGACAGCATATTTTTAAGAGTGGAACTCATCACTGGTTTGGATGCTCAGAGAGACAAGGAGAAAGTATAGATGAAATATACCCGTAGTTTTGAGAAACAACTAAGTAGGAATCATCCTGACTCGTAACTAAGTAGTGCACTAGAATTTTACCATAAAACGTACAAAGAAATACTAAGAAAATTATTCCACAATCCTGAATTTAAGCGTATGTACCACTGCGCACACCAGAGAGGGTCTTTGACATGAGGACACTTAGAAAGATAAGGGGAAATATGGAGAACAGACACACAATAAGAGCTACGCATGCTGAATATATATATAGATGTTATTGTATCACCTGGTGGATGACATTATTAAAATGTAGTTAGCTACAGCCCAAATATTCAGTCCTCATCCCATAAGTTTTACAACTGCTTTGTGTGCATAAACTTTAATTGACAGCTGATAACCTAAGGCACTCAAGGTTATTGCAAAAAACATGAGCTTTGAGATATTCAGAGGAAATGCACATAGTATTAATTATTAATCACTCAACAACCAGCCCACAGAAACATGTAGCTTACGTAAGAAGAATAAAACCTACCCAAATTAGCTCAGTTTTCCAGTGGCTGTATAAAAGTCATGGGAGTTGCAGAACAGTCCCAAATGTATGCAGTATCTGTGAATTAAATACATATGCCTTTTTGCAGTTGCTGCAGTGAAATGAATTATGGTCTTTATCTGAGCGCTCAACATTCCTCAGTTTAGACAAATCTTGAAAGCCCTGGTTTTGTGGTGGATTTAGCTCTCAGGAAAGAGGTTTGAAGAGAACTTTCATCTTTGTCGCAGATCCTGCAAAGATGTGACCTTGCCATTTATAAAGCCATGGAGCACATTAGAAGGAGATCTACCGTTCCTGTAGAAGAGGCTATAAGCATGTAACAGAATGAGCTTTGCAATGGTTAGAGTGCATGAGGTATTTGCCTCAGAATAAATAATCTTGACCAAAAGAAACGCAAAGCTAAAAGACATGACTTTCCTCAACCAAGTCATACAGGTTTTTCTGCCTGAGAGAGCATGCATGTTATTCAAGCAACTTTCAGATGGACTGCATTTACTGCCAGGAGAGTACCCATCTAAGCAAGCAATTCCTTGTTTCAGATGTCATTTGGTACAGCACATAAAACATTAAGTGAGGCCAAGACTCAACATAGAAATTAATGTACAATCCAGAAATAATCGTGTGCTAAGGCTTGCAATGAAATCTGTTGCTAATAAAGAATATTGGTATTGTCAATGAAACAATGCTTTGCCCAGCACCGTTCAGCCATTCTCCCCAATGTCAGCCGAGCTTGTCCTTTGCCTGACAAGAATTAAACTCTTAAATTAATTGTCACAAGATTAATCCAACTCTTTGCCCAATTATGCTGTTGATGAATCATTAAGGTTCTGATGAACTGAAAAAACACATGGTGGAAGCCCAAAATTTCCCAAATGCAGGTTCTCAAACACTCCAACAGGAGAGGAAAAAAACAAGACATAAAACAACTTAGTACTGCAGCAATACTTAGCCAGCAGACACTTTCCAGAAACAAGGATAGATACCCATGATCTTGCTTTGCTGCTTCAGGTACAGGAGATGAGCCCACATGTGCAACATTTTTAATCATACCTGCCAATATACCAAACAAAATAGCCAACTTCTGTTGCTTTTATTTTGTGCTAATGTATTCCTATTTCCTTTGCAAAGCAATTTATTCAGCATGAACAATTCTTAAAAATATAGAGTACGTGTTCTGTGATACATAAGCTTTTTCATATGTAATTAATATTTTATTAAATTTTTAACACTGAATTACTTTTTATGATATAAAAGATTATATTTTCCAGTTCACAGATGCAAATCTACTTATAAATAATGTAAGCAATGTTAAAATATCAACAGATATCAGTTTACTACAAAATAAATTACTTACTTCCCTAGAGAATGTTTAATCTCAATTATTGCTCATGGAAAGCACACACCATTAACAAGCAAGACAAGAACAATTTATTTTCCAAAAAGCCAAACTACTACACACATATTTTGATACCTAAACTGCAGTATATACTCAAGAACTTCATTCCTGCTCCTAGGAATAGGGAATTCTCACAGCTGTTCAGCTCCTCCATTTAAGCTATTTCTATGTTGCCCAAAAGGAAGACAGGTACCTAAGTGAGCATCTGAGTGAATGCTGCAAATCTTGTATTTATAGTGATTGTCAGAGCTGAGAGGCATCACAGTTTGTTTGGCACCTGACTTCTCAACTGCAGGATTTCATAGGCTCCTGTAACGTGATTGGAGGTGCTTCAAAACCCAAATAGGGGCAGGATAAGGTCATGCTGAGCTGACAGCTATTGTGTTTACTTCTGTACATAGTGTGGGAAAAGCAACAGATAATTTTTGGATAACTGCCTTACAGATAAATCACACATCATGTCACAAAAAAAGGGAAACAGGGCTCTAGACCTTTGTCACCCAAAAGGTGATTGACTTCACCAGACCTACAGCCCAGAAGAGTTCTGTAGCCATTTGACTAACAGTCTATTTCCATCTTTTTTTTTGATGTGCTAGAAAAGGAAGAAGTGGTACAAAATGCATTTGGAATATTGGTGGCGTGTCACACACTCACAGCTGAAACAGCACTCTGACACCGTAGCATTATGTCCAGTTGGCCAACCAAGTCCGAGGGCAACACCAGCCAAAGCACAGCCTAGGTCTCCTTGCAGAATAGGTGCTGCTATCAGCTTTGCCAGTACTCCATAGTTTATCATGGAAGAGATAAGACTTCAGGGTTGCAGTGGAACAAAGGTAGCCTGACAGTATCTGATAGCATTGGTTGCTTTATTCTACATGTTCAATAGGACAGAAAAAGAGAGCATTGCCTGTCACCAAAACAGAAAATCAATACTGACTCAGGACGAGTGCCAGGTCTATAATGACTGTACACAGATGTTACTAGAGTAAACTTGAGGAAAATATGATAAAAGCTTAACAATCAGCCATCCCCCATTGGGTGAAAATATTCAGAGTAGCTGGTTGAGTGGGAACATGTGCAAAATGAATGAATCGTGCATGGATCCCAGATGCATGAGAACATCTGTGATGATGATGCTGGCATTGAGAAGTACTTGCATATTCATGCTATCATTATCACTTTTGCTTCTGAGCAGCTCCTTATTGCACAGAAGAGCTACAACTCTCATACCTATAGTCAGCAGCTCTGAGATCATCGGGATATCCAGTTAAGAGCAGCATCCTCAGTTTTGGTGAGAGTGAAACAAATTACAAGACAAGTAGGCATCATGATTAGCAATTCCAGCATTTCATCTACACAGACCTCTTGGTGGCCATCTTGGCTGCCTTCTGTAATCATCTTTCATTCATACTACAGCAGAAAAGGCTGGCTTTTAAAAGCTTCAC
Source organism: Pezoporus wallicus (assembly GCF_028554395.1). Taxonomy (NCBI): domain Eukaryota; kingdom Metazoa; phylum Chordata; class Aves; order Psittaciformes; family Psittacidae; genus Pezoporus; species Pezoporus wallicus. The sequence continues at coordinate 1,371,131 of NW_026636866.1, read as the reverse complement.
AAGCTGTCACTAGTTACATTTCCCCAGGAGTAAGAGAGTGCATTTCGGTGTTACATGCTGTACAAGGTCACGTTCAAAGCTCCTCTGTGCTTCCAGAGTAGTGTTAAAGGCTCCTACACATAAATAAACTATTCATCTTTGCAGTAGCAGCAAGTGAACTGAATTGGACTATGTACAGGTATTAGTATAAGACTGAGCATGTTCAGTGATGCACAAGGTCAGGCCCCTTGACTACGAACTCCAAGCAATGGGCATCTTATCCTAATGGCCTTTTAAGCCTGCATCACAAATCATAGAATCACAGAATGGTTTGCATTGGAAGGTACCTCAGAGCTCATCTAGTTTCATCCCTCCTGTCATGGGCAGGGACTCCTTCCACTAGAGCAGGTTGCTCAATTAGAAAAACAATAATAAACCACTATGGGATACGGAGAGACAGCAGATCAGGAAAACAGTTGTAGAGCTTGCCTGGAAATAAACTCACCATCTCTCATATTGTTATTACAGATGTAACTATTGTTTCCCCGATGTTTCTTGCCTCCCACTGCTTAATAATACTTATGCAAGCTGGTTAGATCTATGTCATTTGCATGAGATAAACAATAGAATGAACTCCATTCCCACTCTTTGTGTCTCTCCTATCACTTGTACTTTCTAATGTAAGCTGACATATGGTAACGAAGATGAGGAGGGGTTTCCACCTCTACCAGTTCAGCTTTTGTATGATACATGTGTCCCACAGGTATCCCCCACACATTGATATCTTGTGCTGCCTCTGACCACCATCACAATGAACTACTTCATCTTTCACATGCTCCTGTGCTCTGAAAATTATATTAGGAACTTCTGGCAAGCTCAGTGCTGCAGCAGTTTCTGCGCCTCCTAAATTAACCTTTATTTGCTCCAGCCATAACATTTTGACATATGTGACACAAAGAGGCAGCCAAGGGCAGATGCTAATAAGCTAGAAAGAAAATTAAGAACTAAATGTAACCTCTTAGTAAGTAAATAATTTATATAAAAGTAGGGGTATGATCCTCACTGTCTGATCTAGAAGAGTGAGTTGCTAAACACAGCCCATGATGGAGAACAGAACCCAGGTTGATTAATTTTCATTAAATAACCTTTTTCCCCCAAAACTCCAGAAACTAAAACATGTATTATGCAGTTGTTTCCTTTTCATTAAGACTGATCTGTAAGAATATATAGTCAGCGCATATATGAAAATGTGCATACAGGTTTGGATTTGTTACTCTGGGGTATAAACTGGAGTGTAAGCAGAACCATATCAGGTAGTTAATATGGGTATTAATGCAACTTTAAGCTGATTTACATGGTTAAAACTTTTCTGCGTTTGACATCACTTCTGAAAGACAGATCAACCCTCATTAAAACAAAAGTGCAGCATTACCACCCTTTCTCTGGGGTTTTCTTTACTGTAATGCCCCAGACAGGTTGAAAATGGCCAAGTCATTTCGGTGACATGCCGACACCGCTGTCCATCCAGCTAAACAGCACTGCTGCTCCTTCACTTTTCCCCACCATTTGCCTATGCTGATAGGCTGTTCCTTCACCTACATGCATGCTTCAAGCTTTTGAGACCAGAGATCTTCTCACACACCACCCTAGTCACTGCACGAGTAAGGGTCCTAGCAAAACCACAAAACAAGTGAGTGTATTGTGGTGCTAGTAGCTTGAAGAGCACTAATTTTAGAAGCTTCTGCTAAACGTGGGGCTCCTTTGCAGTAATTTCTGCAATACAACCTACAGCTTTTTAGATTATAACTTAAAATATTTTCGTCACTATTTTAGATCCGTTACTATCCTTGTGAATTGCTGAATACCGATGCTTTTTGTTGCCTACAAAAGCAATGTTGTAGTATTTGTTTACTTCTGGGTTTCTAAAGGAAGTTTTTTCCTCTTCTTACAAAAAAGGTTGTTCTTTTATTATTTGCCACCAGAAACTTAATTAATGAAACTGTTATGTACCTAAACACGGAAGGCATCACACCTTAGAATGGCAAAACTGCAGTGCACAAGGTACAGCACTGAGGAACTCCATCCTACACTGTCAGCTTTATCAGTACCCATGCTGTATAGCCGAATTTTGCCAGGCGCTATATCATAATTCACAGGATCTATTGCTAGCCAGGAAAAAATTCACATTATGTCAGTACAGGCAGACCTGACGAATTGGAATCTCCAAAGCTTTTTTTCCCCCTCTACTTTTTCATCCCCTTGCTTCTGCAGCTTGATGCAGAGAGAGCTCCAAGCTGCCCTCATTGGCATAAGCAAACAGTATTGTCCAGGGGCCATGCCACTAGCTGGCATAGTCCGTGCTGATCCTCAGGCCAAGCACAATTCCCTTAGGGTACTTTTTCATGTCACTGAGTTATGTATGGAGAAAGAGCATAGTTTAGTAAACATTACAGTGTGCTGGGATTCGAGATAAACAGTCTCTCTATGTAGCACTGCCACCTCTCTCCAAGTGGGTTTGGGCAAGTCAGTAGGCTTTTTAGCATTTCCTCTTGAGACGTGGAGGTAGATCTATTTCACTGAAATCTACTGATGGAAAAATGCTACGAATTAGTTGCTTTAGCACCAAATTCTGATGTCTGTATTTGTTGGACTAATCTCATCTGTGCAGAGACTGCACAGAAGGGAGGGGGAAAAAGAAAACAACAAGGTGACAACACTCAATGCCTGATCAAACTAAGCTGCTCCTAATTTGCTTCAATACATCTCTCAAGCTGCAGCTTGTCAGAGTCACCTGAATAATCCTGGTATAATTCCAGTCCATATTTCTACCTAAAAAATTGAAAATCTTTAGCATGCAATTAATATAGCTGGCAATGACACAGTACATCCATCTGCCCTCTTGCACCAGATGAGGTTTAATAATCAATATACCCAAAGGGCTCAAATAATTTAGAGCCCATATTTGCTCTCAGGAGTGGCCCTTGCTGGCTAAAGGTTTCAGCACTTCCCCATAAATTTAAGGGCTGAAGCAGGGGGTGGAACAGGGGAAGAGATTTGTGGGGGAATTTCTGTGTATGTGAGTGACAATTTATAAAGATGGCTTCTCGTCAGAAGAAGTTGCTTTTGTGCAGTCATTTTGAAGTATTAAATTTTGATAACTCCTTAATCACTGCAGTTTAATGAGACAGAGGCAGCAGGTGAAGGGGGAATCCATCATGTCATTTCAAGTACCCGGCTCTCTTCCTGCCGTGAACATTTGCCATGACACAGTAGTCTGAAGCTCTCCTTTTGCAGCTGCAGTTCAGAGGGATGTTGTAGTCTTCCAAGAATGTTTGATTTTCCTGAATAAACCTCCTTGCATAATCAAAAATCATTTTTTAATCTCCCCCCCCAAAAAAACCCAAAAAAACATTGCTCAAAAAAGAGCAAACAAAGCACCTTTAAGCACATAATTTTTTAATCCTAAAATTGGCCAAGACAGGTTATTTTATCCTGTAGAAGTGTTTGTCGCAAGTGTCACTGCAGACCTTTGTTTGATGCAGTGCTTAGTTTTTAATTCACACTTAATACATGTTAGCTAATAAAAAGCAAAGTCCCCAGAGATACTTGTGGCCTCTCAGGTATTTTTTTTTTTTCATATTATGAAATTCTTCTATTTTGGAGGGCCTGTGGGACAAAATGCAAACACAAATTGCTTTCCACAGATGAAAAAGAGGTGGAGGAGCAGACAGCACTCATAGATCCCATGATCCAATCTTAAACCCTATGCACACTGTTCCTCAGTAAAGCACACTGCTCAGAAGTCTGAGGCATTGGGGCCCACTAGTGAGGAAGTGATTAACAAGACATCCTGTTTTGCAATGGCTGTTTCACTTCGTAAGCCAAAAGTACATTCCACAGTGAAAGCTGCTGCTTCCCTTTATAGAAGGATATTGCTTTGTTGTTTCTGTTCATGCTGAGATTCAGCAAACTTATTGCATGTGGAAAGCATCTGATTAGGACAATATTGGAACAGCTATAGCTTGCACCTTTCTCCAATACTGAAATTTTTCTTTAGGAGCATGAATCTGGACACAGTTTTTGGTGCTGCAAAGGTATCTTTTTTGAGACGACATCCACACAGCCAAATATCTTCTGCCAGTTCTCAGCACCCACCCCTTCAGTCAACACTTAGATTCCTCATTTATTAATTTGATATTAGACTGTCCCAGGAATCATTTGCTGTAATCCAAGATACAGAGAAGGTATAATAAATTTTTAAAAATTGAATAATTGCCTTCCTCTTTGTCCTGTCAGACAGGATATTAGCAGTCTGTCAACCATAAATCGCAACATGACCAGATCTTCCCACTACTTAAGGAAATATAATTAAATTTAAGGTTTTGCAGTTTCCATCATCTAATAATTCTTAACTTGTTCTGTTATTAATAACCTTTGAAAAAACAGGGAAAGAACAGGGAGACAAATATTGTGACAGCTTCTACAGCAATTCCAGGACCACTGTTATTGAAGTGGTTCCATTATGAAGCCAGATTACTTTCTAAACAACTGTTCCGATATGCCAATCAAGAAATCACTCTGAAGCAACTAAATAGTGATTATCTTGCTGCACCTCCTCTCAAGCTGCTTACATTCACTACTACAGCAGGAATGGTCAGTACTGGTTTGACATGCATACTCAGAGGGAATTCAATCAATTGTTCTTTCTCTGTTATCCATTTTCTGCAGGAACTAGTGCAAAGAGCTTTACATCTCTCAACATTTGACATTGAAGAGGGAGAGCAGTCACAAGGAGACCCAGGCACACACCAGTGGGCTCACGTAGAGAGGAGCTGGGATGGGAGATCTTCCCTATAAACCTCAGCTGTACAAATGATAGATCAACCCCACATTTCAGCACACACATTTTACAAGACCAAGTCTAAGCCAATTCGCACTATATGTGACAACATTAGTGTAAATATTCCTCTTTCTCTGACACAGCAAACTCATTTGTTGCTATCTACTACATCTTTTGCACTAGGCCACGGTTGCTGCCTTCCTCCTCAAGACTTATTACAAAATTTAAAAGTTTCCAAAATATAAATCCCTTTCAGAATCAGGTTCTGAAAAACAGGAAATGGGGAAAAGGCACCCCGATTTCTTTTGAGATCTTGAAAGTACAAGATACTAACTGAATGTTGATCACTCATTCTCCTTCCAGCTGGCTATAAACCCCCATTACCATGCATAACTGCCACTGGTTGAGTGGATACAATTCCACTTGGAAGTCATTAGAAGTGCAATTTTAACCTTTTGACCATCAGCCTTCCCTTGCTTGGAACAAACATTTTGATTTCTCAGAGGCAAAACCTTTTTATTGTTTTATGTCAGCCACTCAAAAGAAAGCATTCCTTCATTTGAAGTCAAATTTACAAAGCCACTCTAAGCACAGAAATTACTGCCCTTCCTTTGTCTTTTATCTGTACCATTTCTCATTTTTTCCTCTTTTGACACAAGCAGAAAAATTCTGCTTCCTTCCCTTTATGCACAAACTTTGCAAACAATATCTCTGAAGCCAATTAGAAGTCAGGCTTGTCATTTCCAATCCACCAGCAGAAAAAGCAAGCAAGTAAGCAATCAAGCAAGAAACACCACAGAGTAACGACACCTATTTTAACACTGATGGCTTTTTTTTTGGAGAGAGGTTGAAGTGCTATTTAGAATACATATGCTTGCTTGCCTTTATTTTGCACAGAATTGGTTTTAAAATAGATAAAGCCTCTTGGGTTCTCAGAAATGAATGATTCTTCTTCTCTCTTCCCCCCGCCCCCAGCTTCTCACAAACAGCAGCCAGTTCAGTATTGTTTTCTGTGAAGTAAGTTCTGCTTAACAACAACAATCCTTTCCATCTTGCCAGCTTTCAAGGCCACCCTTCACTTTCTTTCATATATTTCTCAAAATTATAGGTCCCTCACACAATCTTCCACCTTCATAAATTGATTCCAGGCTTTCTAAAAATCTCTCCAGCTCCCACTTCAAAGATTTGGACCAACAGAAAGGTACTGAGGCAAGGTATACTTTATTCACCTTTCCACCACTGGGAATTATGGCATCTCTAATTCCCTTCTCCTCTACATAAGCTCCAGTCTTCATCAGTGCCTGAATTCAGACCTGTATTTTGGTCGTTCCTCTCCATTTTATCTCAAAGTCTTTCAAGAGAACCTGTAAGGCAGCACTATTTTCAAAACAAACTATAACCATCCCTATGAGCTGGCTGTCTCCTGGGGATGATTACAGTTGAAAATGATCCCCAGTAAGAACTAAAACCACCACCTTAGGTCAGATCATTCCTTCTGTAATGGCTATATGGAAGATGACTCTATTCCATATAACATTAAATATTAAACTTCTCTGAAGGCCACGGTGTCTTCATATCAATTGCTGCATGGACACCAACAGAGCACTTGCCAGGAGCAATATGAATAGGCCATGAAGACTAGAGGGTCTTACATTGTTTAAAACACCTGCATGAATGAGAAGATGACATTTTTACTTTCCGTTGTTTTGTTTGCATGGACGTATCAGGATTTAAAGTTCCTGGCTTCTGGTTCTTATCAGAATATATTTGCCATCAATAGCTTTTATTAAAAGTTATTATTAGGCAACTTTTCACATTTATCTCTTATCACTTTCCACTTCAGAAAACCTTATCACTCCTTTCACTAAGTGTATGATAATTGGAGCTTTGCAATTACAGGTACAACACACAGAGATTTAATGGACCAATTTGACAAGCTGAAAGAATTCCAGTTCCCCTACCTATTTAGCATTTTAATAGCGCTTCTCCCTAATTAGTCTGTAGTTACAGTTACCAAAGTAATTGTCAATGACTATAACCATAAATAAGGCAGATCTGTCAGGGCTAGCCTGATCTTACAATGGATCAGGACCTTTTCCAGGGAGTGAATAAATGCACTACAAAGATTCAGTCAGAGCCAAACGTCTCCTGGGATTTGAGATTAAAAGTTAGATTAATAAACAACCTACGGGCAAGACCAGTGAGAAGAGTCAGGCACCATTTCAGTGTCTTTCAAACAAAAGTTAGAACAGAAAGGTAGTGCTACTCAGAAGGACTTAGTTATAGTGACGTACCAAACCAAGATCACTTCTGTAAGCATTCCTGTGTTAAGCTGCACTTTCTAGGTTAGTCACCAGATGTGCAGGCTGTATTACAGGATGTGTAGGATGTGTATCACTCTCTTCCAGGTGTGAGGGAATAGAACGTGAACACCGCAGGGCTCCACTGCTTACCCCATCCCATTTCCTCCCTGAGGTGTTGCTCCCTTTCTACACCAACACAAGCAGTGACTCAATGTTCTTTTCCCTGGCACATACACTTACAACCACTGAAAGCAGAAGGATCTTGCAAGAAATTTATACCCTGTTAAGTCTTTTGCTGCCCAACCTGGAGACACAGGATCTTTTGAGAACGTATAATAGGCTTTGACTTATTCCAAATGCAAATGCACTGAATACTACAATACATGTGAAGTAGCTGTGACTTTCTACATGCTGCACCAAACAGTTCTGTCCTAAGAAATACTAAAGATATTTCAAAGGAATCAGCTTCTCCTTTGTACCATTTTGCATGCCCATTTGTGCCTGAAGCCCTTTGCCACAGTTTAAGCCACTATGTATGAGCTCTCATGAGAGCCTGGGAAGTGTAATTTTCTTTTCTGATAGAGGTAGCTGATGGCCCTACAAAAGGTTTATCAAAGGTTAGAAAGGGAGCATAACAAGCAATGGGAAAAGAAACCACAACCTTGGAAGTTTGACCTAATGCTATAAAATAAAAAATATTTGTTCTGTTGTCCTTAAAAATCTAAACCTACAGTGACTCAAAAACCAACACAGGATTTCCCCCCCCCCTCACAGGATACTTTTGGTTCTTAGAATGAATCAATATAATTAGGCTGTAAAATATTAGTGAAAACTTCAAGCTCAGGGCAGGGGAACAAACAAGCAGTTGTCTCCATATATATATATAGTTGGTGTATTTCATTTTTTAAATTTCTACTTTGTTATGGCTGTGAAACATCTATTTCAAGAAATAATGCAATGAACAGAATGGGGGAAAAAGGATATAGGAGATAGCAAACTTAACAGTATAGGTACATGTGTATGTCTCCTAACCAGCCTCTGGAAGCTTGATTTGATAAACCAGGGACTGACAGGGGGTGATTCTACTTCCACAGGGCAGAACAACAATTAGCTCCAATTGGTTCAAGTCCCAGTTCCAGGAAAAGACATCAGTTGCTGACTCAAGTGAACCAACATGTTTCCTTGGAGCAGACAATATCTCAGATATAGCAAGTAATGGGGCACCTCACAAACTTGTGGGAATAAAACTGTTCTTCACAGGCCCCAGGTGCTGGAACAAAAACAGAACCCTATTTTGATAACAGTGCCAGATGCCAGAATTATAAGTTAATTTCACCAACACTTGTTACTAGAGGGCAGCCAGACTTGTATATTTTGCCTGACCAAACACTTTTCTTCCCTTGCCCCATCCTTAGACTCATACCTCTGAAGTGAATGTTGCAAGAGGATCATGTATCTCACAGACAAACCTTTACCCTTCTTTTTATTCATCTTTTGCAAATTGCCCAATTCTCATCATGACCTTAATACATTCAAAACCACAATTACTTATGTGAATGATTTCCAAGTTCCAACCGCGAATGACACAGGATGTGCAACTTGTTCCACAGCACATGCAGTGAAATTTAACCAGACCATCACAGACTTCAATATTAGTTGTTATTGCTTCTGCTGTACTGTCAAATGCATTATCCAAATCAGAAACCAGAGACAGAATCCTCTCATTCAACCCCAACACTTCAAGTCCTGTAGCCAAATTCACCGAGAGTGAGGATCTGAAAATTCAGTCGAAAAATGTCATCTCTCTCCCACAAGCAAGAAGTTCTGGTTTGAATATGGATTATCAGAAATATCCCCCTCCATCACTATCAAGAGTGGCGACTGAATTTTAATCATTTTTTCATCAGTATTTTTAGAAAATAAGACCACCTCTATATTGGCAGGGAATGAAGCTGTACTAAAATACAGAAAAATCAGGTTTCTCAGTATGCTGGGTTTGAAAGATATCTTCCAAATACTTTTCCCCAGCCTTATATAAGAATGCAAAGGAAAGCTTGTCAACTGCCTTCATGGAGATACCATCCCAGGGAACTTGTGTCTTGGCTGGCAGTCCCTATGAGGCTGAATACTTAGCAAGATCTACAACTACTTTAAGTTTCCTGTGTGAAGACCAGCAAGAACTTTCCGACAGCATACTGACTCAGCTCTCAAACTGATTTAGCTTCCTTTTAGGAAAATGTTGCCTTCATACCTACAAAGAATCTTGCCTACCCTTTTTCTGGATCTGCTTTACCACCTCTTTCTATCAGAGGAATTTTCTGTCATAATTAGGAAGTCATATACTTTCAAGCATATATTTTCCTGAAGACTTGAAGTGTAATGATCAGCAGTAATAGTCAGATTGTTAATTCTTCCTACCTTACTGCTCTACAAAGGACAATTTTGTTCTTTTTTACCTCATAGAAGATGAGCAGATCTTGGTGTTTTAAGAACAAAGCTTAAAAAAAGTATTAGAAATACACTTAAACCACACAAAACTAAACAAGCAAATCAATGCATGCCAGGAGACTAAATTTGTAATTCTCAGATAATAAAAAACTCCCCAACTTTAATGAAAATTTTCTTGCATAAGGCATGTGGGATCATGCATAGAAGAGTATAATTAAGGCCTACTGTGGACCTACATAGTGATTGAATTCCTAACTAAATATTCAATCACCCATCCATCCCTCTGCTGCCGAAACTCTTCTCCTCAATAAAATTCTTTTCCATCTAGGATTATAGGACTTGGAAAAGTCCTTGATTTTGCATATGGAAATCAAACTCTTTCCTCAGAGGACAAATGTGTATGTGAACTCTGAAGAAGAATAAAAGAAAAACAAACATAAGAGGAGAGCGATAGTCATCTTTAAATATAAAAAAAGCTGGGGAGCGAAGTGTTCTATCCATGTATATGACAAAGTAATAGATTGAAAAAATGAAAAGTCGCAACAAGTAATAACAAATACATTCTCAGACTAAGTGATGTATTGAGACAGCCTGGCTCTGGAGGCTGCAGAGTTTGACAGATCTTGAGAGCATACATGATTTCCCTGATGGGGAAAGAGTATGGACAAGATGACCTTTTGAGATCTAGTCTATGTCTACAGTTACATAGGGTCATCCTAATTTCCCTTTTCCTTGCAGCAGCCTGAGGTCTGATGTGCACTGGTTTTGTGTCAGATTTGTACAATTCCCCAGATGTGTTCCACTATGGTCAGAGGGAAGGTTCTTCTTGCATCTTCTAATGAAGACCAAACAACTTTCCTTATATTTTCACTAGATTCTGTCACAGTTTAATCCCAGCCAGCAACCAAGTTCTCACACAGCCACTTGATCATTTCCTGCTGTCCCCAGTGGAATGGGGAAATCAGAAAAAGGTGGGTTGAGATAAGAGCAGTTTAATAACTGAAGTGAAATATAAGAATTATTGTAATGTAAGAGAGAGGGAGAGAGAACCCAAGGAAAAAAAATCCCAAGTGATGCACAACACAATTGCTCACCACCACTGAATTTTAATTCCCAGTTGCTACACTTGCATTAAAAAACTAATAATAATAAGAAAAAAGTATTGCAGGAGCTGGCATTCAAAAGAATAAAAATTTTAAAGTATGTCAAAATAAAAAAATTTCTCAATTTTTCAGAATTGTTCTCAGCCTTTTTCCTATCAAGACTGAGGAATTTTTTTACAGACTGAAGATAAATTCATTACTTGGTTTGGATGACCCAACATAAGATTAGGGCAGGAGGGGGGGAATTAAAACCTCCACAATTCAATTTCTTACATTAAAAAAAAGGTTGTAATAACTCTGTTTAAGCATTCTTTCTTTTCACCTTCTCAATCTCCCACAAGTGCTGAGTCTAGTCTGTTAAAATGGTCTCCTGAGATTAACCTAGAACTGTTCATATAAGCTTTTTGGTATCAAAATTTGTACTGTACTGAATGTGTTCCTAGACCATGACCCACACTTCTGAACTCTGGAAATACGTCTCTCTCTCAAGGAACCTTGTTCTATCAAAGAGACAGAAGTTACAATCAAAAGCTAAGACGGAAGTTTCCAGCTAGCTTTCATTGTGGGTGCACTGCAACGGTAGATGTGCCATCCCATTCGTAACCCCGCTGTCTTTATTTGTTGTATCTCTGGTGTTTCCATTTTCTCTAATCTGTAGCATTCTATTTTGCAGCTTCAGTCCACGATAACTGTAATCTGAGGTCTGCTGGTGGTGAGAGATAGCTAGCCCCTGCCTTCTAGCTTGTGCTCTGCTTCCATCCCATCCTTGTGCCTGCACTAGAGTCACACGACTGCCTGGCAGGTCACAGCAGAGAGCTTTCATGGCTATTGCTCACTGTACGTGCTTTTTGTTGTCACTAGTCAGTGTTCAGCCAGATCTCTTCCATTATTTGCATGCAACTACATTGCTGATGATGGCACAAGGAAGGAAACTTTTCTCACCCCTGCTGTTGTCTAACAGTTTCTGTCTGACCTGAAAACAAACAAAGCAAAACCAGGAAAAGCTCCTCAAATTTAACTTCCCAACACTGTAACAATGACTTCTTTTGTGCTGCCCATAGAGCTAAAAGACATTAAGTACTTGAAACAGTGACAGTAAACACCTCCCCATAAGAAACGTAATTTCATGCTGCAAAGACCAACCTCACCTTTTAATGTTAGAGGTATTTCAGGAGCATGAGTTTAAGGATAGCATGAAGAGGGTAAACCTTTCTGTTTGTATGACATGCTTACATTATTCGCATTTCTGTATAGCTGAAGGCCAGTTAGAGTCTATACAGACACAAAAGAAAAAAACTCTCCCATGCCAATAATCTAACACATGAGAAAACAGATGAATTTAGACAGATAAAGAAACAGAAAGGAACAGCAAGCCAGTACTAAATCCATATCATACGCCAATGGTCTGCCTCAGCAGCAGCAGTTAAGCACCCATGGGTTTTGAATGCACTTTAACAAAACAGATTTAGAAGAGAAATTTGTTTTAAAAGAGGAATTTGAAAGAGAACCAAGATGTAGCTTTTGCTGTGAGCATGAGAACCGTTTCCCAAGGATGAGGGAGATGTTTGCTCATAATATTTAGCAGCAGGGATACAGGGGCTGGCATCTGATGCTGATCAGATAAGGGAGCTGACTTTTGATCACAGCCTTGAGATAAGGGTTAAGCAAACAGAGGCTGCAAATAACTTTAAAAGTGAACCCAAGAGATTTGATTTGATGCGATAAAGAGGCAAAGAAGGAATGTAAAGTAAACAGTGACATGGTCCAAGGGGCAGGTAGGGAAAAAGATCTTTGCAAAAGAATGGATTCGAGTATAAGCACCAAGGGAAAATAAAGGGGTGGTGATGAAGCTTATATATGAACCTCCTGAGAATGTTAGCCGCAAGGATGGTTAGGAAATGCTATATTTCCAGAAACATTATGGAGAAGAAATATGAGCATTCAAGCTAAACATGAACATAAGTATTTAGGAAAAATATGAAATAAGGCTATAAACCATTCATTCTTTCACCAGTACTGTAGGTTTCCCTTACAACATGCAGCCTCTTTCTCTCCCTTTTCCATTAAGTCATAGTTAAATCTGAACCTGTAACTGTTGCCTTGGGAGAGAGTATTGTGTTCACATGAAGGAAGTTATTTGAATAAAGTCAGTTTTTCATTTCAGTTTGAAGAATAATTACATGTACACCAAAAGTGAGGCACAACAAACTCTAGGAAAAGGAGAACACTAACAAATGAAATTAGATTTTATCTGATGAATATTTGTTTACTGCACCATCAAGGAAGAAAGAATGGCAGTGGGTAACTATGTTTTTCATTCATTGCCAAAGGAAGTTCCTAATAAGGGATTTCTCAATTCCAAATAGAAGTTAAAGAGGCAGCAAGCAATGTTCCCCCACACAGAATGGTAGTCCATGTGCACCAGAGAGAAGGGAGGAGGTTTTATTAACACAGTTTGGACAACCCAGCCAAGTCACCCCTGGGCATCCTATCACTGGCAGCGCAGTGAGGACAGCATCATGTGCTCCCTGGACTTCAGCTTTCCAAACACCCCAGGCTCTCTCTTGCAACTCCAAAAAGAACCACAGCCACAGCCAGGCACGTCAAGGATTATTCTGACATTGAAGTGCCGCATCACCCTTTGGCAGAATAAAGCAAGAACAAGAAAGCAGCAACTTACAGATACTGCTGTTATGTAGGGCTTCGGGTATTACCACACTCCCCTGCAGTCACTAATTATTTCCCTGGTGAGAATGCAAAAAGGGTTTTTTGAGGGGAAGCATTCAAGCCAGTAATGTGGTTTACCTACACAGAACCATGGGTAGCATACACATGCGCTTAGAATAAAGACAGATTTTCCCCAGTGACCACCCCCCAGGAACAGAATTTCCTTAGCCATAACACAAATCATCTTTGTCATGCAAGAGGCAGTTTGTGTAAAACAAGCACCAACAAGACACAGATAAAGCACAGCGAGGCCTCGTGCTGCACTTGGCATCTCAATGAAGCCAAAACCAAAGCACAAACCAGTGCAAAAAATAAATAAAAAGCTAAAATTCTCCCAAAACAAGGATAGAAACATTTTCATATTTCAAGTCCCCAGAATAACCATATTCTCCAAATTATCTGCTAAAATAATGGCTATACAAATTCATACTTGAAGGAACACAAATGGATTTTCCATATTTGTTTTCAGACAGGTGGAGATTAAAAGGAGTTTTAAAAGCATAATAAGAACTCAAAAAAATATCTTTTTCTTCATGCTAGAATTTCCTTTGGAAAATGAGCTTGAATTTTTCTCCACATTATCTAAAAATCAAGAACTGTAATTTCTACCTAAAAGCATTGTTTAAAATTCAAAGATAATTTCTTTGAAAGCAAAAATTAAATAAGAGCACTAAATTGGAAATGAAAAGCTGCTTGAAAAGCAAACCCACTGTATTATGAAAATCCTGCAAAAGAACACTATTGAAAAAGAACAGTTTATTAAGATTCCTAATTTATACTTCTAAATAAGATTCTCAAAATAAGTGTATAACTTACAGAGAACTCTAATGTAAAAACAGCTATTGACTTCATTAAATTAATAATAAAGCTCAATTTTCATGATGTTCAAACCTGAACTTGATCATTCTCAGCACTGTTGCCAACTCAAGGTTTTCTAAGAAGCTAAGCTACAATTTATGTATCCCAAAAATGAACCAGATTTTAGAAACTCCAGATGCTTCCACAGAAACTCCACATCCAAAGTGTCCTTGCTGCGTTGATATATTCTAAATACTGTGCGACTTGGCTTCTCAGATAGGAAATGAGACCTTTTGACAACACAGCCTGAAGGAGATTTCTGCTGTACCATCTTTGAGGTGGAAAGACACATGAAGGAGGAATTTAACCCTGCTATCTATAAGAAATATTACCATCATCTTTGCTGCAAACAAACAAACCCATCAGAGAAGTGATGATTTTTATTGCATTTCCTTGAGGAAACAATTCATTTCTTCAGTTTGAAAGCCATGGTCAATGGAAATACAAAATTTATCAGGAGCTCTTGAGGAAGACATGCATTAGCTTTATGTACCATCAGTCTGTCAGAATGACATCTGGCATAATAATAATTTGCGTTTAAATAGAAAATGTAAAACGCTTTGAGCAGTAGGTCACCAAGCCAAAGCCTCAGCCTCTACTTCAGGAGGAAAAGTTGAACTAAACCCATCCAAAAAGGCTAATCACCACGCTAACAAGATATTGTGGTCTATAATTAGTGATGCCAGTACTGAACTGTATTTATCTCCAGAACAGTAAGAACAGAAGCAAATCTGAAAGAGAACAACCACTTGACGAACACCAGCTTATCTGCTCCTGAAGACAGGATATGACAGATGTCTCCAAAGCAGACAGCTTTCATGGCAGCTCATGTGCACCAGAAGAAAACAGGCAAAAACAAAGTCAGAACAAAACTTATTTCTCTTCGGTTCTACACAAAGGAAACAAAAGGATGCAGCTTGCAGAATTTTAATATCAGAGCAGAGCAAAGGCTTGAATGGTCCTTGCTGCAACAGATCAAGCAGGTCTATGCATGAGCGCTATTGTCATCCATCAAAACTGAGGGACTACTGAGCAGTGGACATTCAATATTGAATGTCTCTTCATTGTCAAAACTACAACTTGCTTTTATTTTTTCCCTACAGACCTTTTTAAGTTATTATGAAAGAAATTAAAAAAAGAAACAGACACGCAAAAAACATTACTGCCAAAAAGCAATTCTTTGTAATTGAAGTAATTTAATTGAATAATGCTTAAATGGGCAACAAGATTAAAAATAATTCAGGAAGATGTCTCCTGCCTTTTACTGCACTGTGCTTATTCCAGGGCTGCACAAATCCCAAATAGCTTCATGAGAATGGTTTGGCATAACGTTACATTATGACTAAGTGCACATTCAAGATACAAGGCCAAAACACTATCTGCAGGCACTAAAAGCAGCAAATGCTCAGCATCTGGTGACAAGGCTACAGTGTTTTCTTGATGCTCGCTATGAGTTATTTTCTCCGCTCTTCTGGTCTGTTCCTGGTAACATCGCTTGTCCTTCCAGTGGCCTTTTCATGTTCCTTTGTGTTGACAAGGAGGATGGCAATGTTAACCTTTCACAAGTAGTAAAGTAATTGTCTCACTAAGAAATGGCTTAGCTGTTTTTGTCTCCTTCTGCCCTTTCTTCATGATTTGTGGTTTAAGACACGGTTCATTCTGTGAGGGTTGAAAAGCATGTGCACATACTACTCTTCTCAGATGCACCATTGCAGCTGCTAAAATCTTCCTTTAACATGAAGTGAAATTGTAAGATTATATTTAAGTAAACTTGTAGTATGCCTGACAAGGCCTGAGAGGACTTTGAAAAGGCTTACAAAACACTACTGTTATTTCTGGAAGGGATTACTTTTTTCTTTGCATTCATCCATTGTTATTATTTTCAGAAAGCCAAGGGCTCACAGGAAGCCTATGCACATTTTCAGCACTACCAAAATTCAAAGAGGAGAAAAATAAAATGAAAGCGCTTGTTACACTGAAATAAATCAGGAAATGCAATTAAAGATTTCTATTACAAATGGAACAAATGGTATTTCCCATTCTGCTGCTGTAGGAGGCCATCCTGCCAAAACTGGCATGGAAGACTCCCTAGAGAGGTCTTGAACTGCATTTCAGACCACTTTATTAATAATTTCATCATCATCATCAAAAAAGTTCTATTTAAACTCAGTATTTAGTGGTAAAATGTTACACACTAAGGACTGAATATGCAAAGAGATCTGGTTCAGACTGTTTGTGCATGTGCAACTATCTACATGCACATTTCACTTCCAGTTTTGCTGCACTAAGCGCATGGAATAGCTTATATGCAATATAAATATTAAGGCTGAGATTAATCACTGCAGAAGACAGGGTTTCAGTCCTCTTTCTTCACATTGGAAAGTCCATTGCTGCTTAGCTGCAAAATTACAAATCAGTTCAAGTAATGTGGGACCTGACATTTATGTGCACAAAAGTCATCATGCATATCTACAGAGAATCTATTCCAAACTTCATTCAGGCTTTTACTAGCCAACATTTATGTTGTTACTGAAAAGACTGAAACATGATTTGCATTTTCTTCCTTTGGGGGTATGACACCAACAGAGAATAAGTGACTTCTTTTTCAGAGAGTACTGGAGTCAGAATGGATGAAAGACTGAGGAACTACTGTGTTATACAACCAGGCTTTGTAATGAATAAAGCTTAGATGTTACTGCTACCAAGTATGTATGTCATGAGGTCTTGCGCCTATGTGTATCCATCAGTCATTTTCAGGTAGACACTATCACAATAGAAGCTGTGCAAGTACTTCACAACCTTTACTGTAGTTAACTTCACATCTCTGCCAACTCTCTATTATCCAGGCCAGTGAGGGAGGGGAGGGTTAGGACAAAAGGTTAGACAAAGGGAAAACACTGGCAATGCAAAAATGTGAGTAGAAAGACACATAGGGAGGACACAGTGAGGGAAAGGGAGAAGATAAAGATGGGCATCACTGTCAAATCTGGCAAAGTGCAATTCCCATATTACCACTGTCTTCAGCATCTAAGTTTATATGGCAAATAACACAGTACACATAAGAGTCTCTGTTACTTCCCAAGGAAAAGTTGATCCTAGAGAGTCAGCATTGGCATTTCTGTATGCAACCTCTGCAGTTAATCCACAGCCTGACATCCAAGTGCTATGCTCAGTTTACAGAGAAAAGTCCAAAGTGCAGCACAATGAATAATCCATCCAACATCTGTAGCTAAATAGGACCTGAATCCCGAAGCAGAGAACCTTGAGTTTCTCCACTGCAGAACCACAGCTACTGCTTCTTAAAACACTGAATTGGTTTAGTCCAAGATTTCTTCACTGATCTAAAGACTATAGGAGGAAGTCTTTCAGCCCTCTACTTAGACACGGCTCAAGAAACTGCAGACAACTTCTGCATTATGCACTTCACTTCTGCTGGAGTTTTAACACACCCTTTAGAAAGTCACCCATTCTGAAATAGGTCTGACGTTACCTACTTCTAACCCCAGTCCCTGATTTCATCATACCTTTTCCAGCAAAGATTAGTGAACTGTCTACTGTCAGATGTCTCTTCCCTAGATGTATCTTCAGAAATGAAAGAATTAGCATTAGGGCTGGAGCCCCGGAGTAGGAGTAATTTACAGAGCTCTTTTCTGAACCTTTCTTTTTTCCTTTGCATTTATCAATGCAGTCAATTTTTGAAAAATGTACTTCTTGCTATAATCTACATCTTCTTTTCAATTATTTAACAATGTCTTACTTATTGACATGTTGTTTTGCTAAGCTGTGCATTGAAGCAAAATTGGGTGCAGATTTCTCGCTTGGCCAGAGCATATTTTTGTGCTATTGCCAATTAGTGTTTCACAAACACTGCCTGCACAATGCAGTGTGTTGTTTTCGGTGGTGACTTCTACAAAGCTACAGGTTTATTCAAGACAGTTTTTCCTAAAGGTACATTGCTAATGGGTGGACGAAACATTTCTATTGGAACCTAATAAAATGTGTGGACAGTACTAGTTCACAAAGCAGACATTATGTCATGATTCAAATACCAAAACCTACAAAACAAACATCTTTGTGCAGCAAGTTCTTCTTTGCACTGCTTTTTAGCTTTCAGCAGTTCAGCATTTATTATAGAAAAGCTGCCTATAAACTTCTTTTTTCTTGATGTAAAGTAGTAATGTGAGTTGCTTTCACTTTGCCTTAGCATTGAGTTTAGAGAGTTTAAAACAAAATAAAAAAAATCCAACAAAAAACATTAAAAAAAAACAAACAAAATTCAAAAACTTATTTCTTTTCTGCCTATTATTCTTCTCAATAAGCATTTACAGCTGCTAACAAATGAATTGGATGAGAAATCAAAGCACTTGGAGTTCTCTCCCCCCCCCCCCCCGAGAACTTGTGACAAGCAAGTGACATGTCACAAAAGACTGTTGACAGCAAATGAGACAGTACCATGATTTGACATAGTAGAATTAATCAGAGGGAATAGTGTCGAAAATTTGACAGAGAGCAATATAGATTCTTTAAGGCTGACAAACCCAATTCTTAAGTCAATAGCAGTTGTTACCAGTCAGTTTTATGCAGGTGCTCCACGTTATAACAAAAGAAAGTTTATGGTCATGTTTAAGGAGTCAGCGAGCAACCAGTTTAAGGAGCCTTCAGCCCTCAATGAGCTCAGTTCCTTCCCAACAGTTTCCTTCCCTGTGTCTTATGCCAACTACTCCTCCATAACTGCCATGAGCTTTCCTATCCTAAAGAATTTCAGCTAATCACACTAGTTTTCTGTATAAACAGTATTTCATTAACCCTAGAATGTGGAATTTGACAGAAAGAGCCCAGGCATTATTATCCAAATACAAATTTCCAGGATCTTTGAGGAGAGAGCAAGTTCATGTCCATTAAACTCCTAGACTACATGCAATGCTCATCATAGTCAGACCTTACCTCACTTCCATAGGTAAACCTCAGTGCATTCCAAGGTGCCCATTAAGAACCATAGCTCTGCATTCATATTTTCCCCAAATTACAACAACAACAACAAAAGGCAAAAAAAGAAAAAGCAGCAAAAGGTCAAGCAAATCCTCACAGTTTGTGTGAGAGACAAGCTTGTCTTACACAGACATAGTAGCAGAATCAGCTAACTGAATGGTTTAGCGATTATACGAAAAAATGTGTTATCCCGTACTTCATTTAAAAGATATTCTAATGTTCAGTTAAATATAATTCTAAAAAGTCCATTGGCATTTGTTTGGAACTGATACAGTCTGAATTATCTCAGTAGTACCTTTGTGCTCATCAGTCTAGGAAAACAGGAGCTCCTTAGGTCTTAACTGACACCTGATGGGAAACTTGACATTTTCTGATAGATAAGACTCTGAAAATCTAAGAAGGTTCAAATATGAGCTTTTTCATGAGCTTTTGATATTAGAAGAGGAAACATATACATTTCATCTATTTTCTAGTAATTCGACATCAAGACCTGCTCATCAGGCATCATTCCAGTTATGAAGGCCATCTAATAGTTCTAAGTGGACATGAGCAATTGTATATCAAAGGAGAGGAACAATTTAATTTATAATAGTAAAATTTTAATGCAACTTACCAATTGAGCTTTCCCAATCCATTTATTCCCCAAAATCAGTAATTCGTGTACTTTATGTGACAGAAAATTACAACTACCCATCCATAGCTGATAGATTGGCCACTATTTTTTTAATGGCTGCAGCAGTATTTCAGGCAGGCAAATAATTTGAAGCGACTTTTTCAAGGCTAGGAAAGTGTTTGAATATGCTTCTGGGTGTCAACCACCTGCCAAACTTTAGCTGAATCAAGCAGTTCCAGATCATTGGAACTCTAATTATTATAAGCACAAGTGGCTTTTGGAACAGCAGTCGGCTCTACATGACAGTGTTGGCAAGCACTCTACAGGCAAATGAATTTACTTGCTGATTCTGATTGCTAGATCATTCACTATTCTGTGATCTTTTGGTTTCACAGAAAATTAGAGTTAATGCTTAAATGTTTCTAACATGATAAAAAATGTATTTAAAAAAAAAGCCAACATATTCAAAGCATGGAAAGGCATGAGGCTCTTCTCCATTTGTGCCTATGTGATAATGAGAAACTAAGTAGATGCTCTTAAAGAAGCTGTATTTAGTCATGGTGCAGTAAGAATTTTTTATTACATATTCCTTGTCTATTACAAATGCAAAGTAGGAGACATTAGCTGAAAACACCTTTGGTAGTTATGGTCCCTTCCCTATTAACACCATTCACACTGTGTGACAAGAAAGGGATTGTAACATAAACAGCTCATTTTTTGCCTCCCCACTGTGATTAAATCTTTATTATAATGTCGGGTGTTCTCAGGCCACTCTGGTATGTTTGGTCATGACTTACTTTGCCTCTAAACAAAAGGGAATTCCCCACACATCAGCAAGATGGAAGACTTGGATCCTAGGAGAAGACGATGACTTAGAATTCTCATTAATGAGACATTTTCGGCAATTATTTTCAATTTCGTTCGAGATGGCATTAGAAATTATATACACCCAATATATCCAAAGATTTTTCAACTTGAGATGTTATTACAGCAAGACATTTGTGTTCAGCTTTTTAGTTCATGTTTCAGAGGCCATAACTTCTTTTCCCAAGGATCACTGCAAAATGATACAAGTCTGTATATAATGAACAAGAAATAGCAGATTGTCGTGGTTTAAACCCAGTCAGGTAATTCATTCGCTCACTTCCCCCCCTTTCTTGCCCTCCCCCTGCTCTCGGAGGGACGGAGAGGAGAATCAAAAGAATGCAACTCCCACAGGTTGAGATAAGAACAGTTTAGTAACTAAGGTATAACACAAATCACTACTGCTACCACCAATGATAATAATGATAAAGGAAATAACAAGGGAAGAGAATACAACACCTCACCACCAGCCGACTGATAACTCGCCCCCCCAAGCCCGACCAAGCACCGACCCATACCTCCTCCAACCCTGCAGTCTCCCAGCCCTTCCGGCTAACTCCCAGTTACATCCTGGGCATGACGTGCTGTGGTATGTGCTCTTTGGTCAATTTGGGCAGGTGTCCTGTCTCTGCTTCCTCCCGGCTTCCCCTCCTCCCTGGCAGAGCATGAGGCTCACAAAGTCCTTGGCCAAACCAAAACATCCTTGTTATCAGCTCTGTTCCCGAGCTGAAAGTCAAAACACTGCACTACACTAGCTACCAAGAAGGAGAAAAAATGACTGCTACTGCTGAACCCAGGACACAGATCAAGCTCAGGATAAAGTCCATGAAACTAGACTGTCTTCTTCCATTGCAATTAGCCAATCAACATCCTAAAATCAGAATATCTCAAGTCAGAAGGGAGCCATAAGTATCATTGTGTCCAACCCTCTGCTCCTCAAGGGACCAAGCAATGTGGAAGTTTAACTCCTTTTTAATTTCTTTAAGCAAGTGAAGCACATTGCTTTTACACAGCAAAATTAGTGCTCTGTATTGACAGTGGTCACGCAGCTACAGTAGAAATTGTAAGTCTTGCTGGAGTTATATTTCACTGCTAAATTAAAATGCTGCACATCAACTAGTGCGCTGCTCTGCATTTATTCATCAGAAAAGTAGTAAACAATGTTTCCTCTCTCCTGGAATTCTACTGCTATGGCAAACCTCTCTGTAACTCTCAGTTCTTAGACTTTTTATACAGTGAAGGTCATTAAGTAGATGAAATGGAATCTATTCTGGAAATAGTTCTGTACTGCAAATTAAGTGTCAAAAATAACACCTTTTCTGCTCAAGCAACATTCCAGCACAATATGAGAACTGCAAAGCAAGGTTTTAAGTAGTTTCTCATTTTGGGCACCTAATTTTAAAGCATAAAGATGTTATATGCAGACAGTAAAATTACAAAATGTTTTCCTTTATATCACACTATGATTAAATAATCAGACTAAGGGCTCAGCGTTCCCTGGGAGACTTAAACCCTATGTGCTGTGTAGTAAAAAGTGATGCAGTTCTACATTCAGGCTTACAGAAAAAAGCAATGAAGTATTTTATAATCCTTGTGCAGAACAGACTCAAATAAAAAGCAAACGAACAGCAGAATTAGGAAGCTGTCAACTTCTTCTTCCTGCTGATGCAAGGAACTAACATTCAGACCAAATAGCAGAGCATATTTGTAGGTTACAGAGTATACAGAATTTTATTGTAGGTTAAAAGAGGGGTTTTTTAGGTTACAGAGTATAAAGATATTTAGGTTAGACAGTAGGCAGAAGTTCTTCCCTGTGAGGGTGCTGAGGCGCTGGCACAGGGTGCCCAGAGAAGCTGTGGCTGCCCCATCCCTGGCAGTGTTCAAGGCCAGGTTGGACACAGGGGCTTGGAGCAAGCTGCTCTAGTGGAATGTGTCCCTGCCCAGGCAGGGGTTGGAACTGGGTGAGCTTTAAGGTCCCTCCATCCCAAACCAGTCTGTGACTCTATGCCAGCTCCTGAATTTCTCTTTGCTAAATTTTTGTCCTCTTATCCTTTCTGTTTTGTATGTTTTATTTGTTTCTTAGGATCTTATTTTACATAATTCAAACTCCACATTGAAGATCCAGCTGCAGGCAAACTACCACTACTGAAAACATACAAACACCCTGTAATTCATGGCATCATAAGTCAAGGGGATTTCCTTCTTATAGGAAAGCACCATTTTTTTGGTATGCATTTGAAAATAACTTTTTATTTGTAAAATACAAGGCTACATACCTTAGAGAGTACCACTGAAAAGGAGGAAGTGATTGGGAAAATGCCAAGCTCTGTCTACATACCAGAAGTAAGAGACACTCAGGATGCTACTTTGGGTACAGATGAAAAGTCACTTTGTCTCTCACTTTGTCTCAAGTGGCTCAGGTACACTGGTCTACGACTCACTGCATCAATAAATCCCTAAGGATGTCAGCAGGAACTAGATGGAGAAACAGCAAATGCTTCCCAAGCTATCTTTAATTTTGCTTGCTCAGTGTAAAGCAACACAGGCACCCAGATTTCCCATTGAGGTATCTCTTTTGGGCTACCTAACCCAAAGCCACACTCCTATGAAATACTGCTTTTGTTGCTCAGCAGGCTAGGTGACAGAAAGTAGTGACTTTTATACAATCACTCCTCTAACTGCAATATAGACACTACTTCAGTCATCCCCAAGTGTTCCTCAAACAGTTGTGAAGTAGGAGAGAGGTGAGAAAAATCTCTATCCAGTTTTGAAGCAGAAATGATGTCATAAACCACATTTCATCTGCATAAACATGCTTTATTCATGCATCTTTCATTCTGCACTCTGGGTCTTCTGTGACAAATAGTCTGACATCCATCTGGTGAGAGATAGCTGGGCACAGTTTCACTACACTATAATAAAGTTCCACTGCACTAATCCCCCAGGAATGTAGTAATTATCTCCTACCAGACAGGTGTTAAATGCTGCCTTCCAAGAGATTATCCCATCCTGTCTCTTCTTCTGACCTAGCTGTACAAGGGACAACAGTAAATAGAATATGCTGCTATCTCAATAAGTAAAGAAGATTCATTAGCTCCTGATCCCATGACAGGGATTCTGAGTAAAGCAAGGATGAGCCAACTTCATACCAACATCATCCCTTCCTTACAGCAAGATGAAAAAGAAATGCTTTTCCATGGAAAGCTTTCAGTGTTTCAGTTTTCAAGACTTGCATTATTTTCCTTGTCCTTTATTTCTCCTCCCATGCATCAAGATGGCAGAGGGTAAAAGAGGAAACACCCACACACGCTCCAAAAAAGAAGGAAAAAGTTGCAGACAAACAATTTGTTTCCAATTTTATGACATGAGTCTCCTACTTTATAGCTGCTTAGAAAATTCATATAAACCAGGAACTTCGTTCCATTACCAGTAATGGTACAAGCTTTGGAAAAGCGGATAAGAAAATAAATTGAATCATCCTTCCTCTTGAATCATTGAAACTTTTACTGATCAGTATTTTAAGTGTCAGTTGCCTGAAGCCTGTATTTCTTGGCAAAGTCAGGGCTGCTTCTAATTGGTATTTTAAATATAATTTAACTGAAGTGGTTTTTTTTGAAAAAAAAAAAAACAACAAAACAACAAAAAACAACCAACCAAAAGCTGAAAAACACAAGTTCTTTTTCTGTCCTCATCTTTTGTGCATTGCACTATTTTCAGTCATGTACAAGCACTCCACAGTCATCCATCGCACTAGGAGATTAAAAAGCCTTTCTACGTGCAGTCTCCCATTCAGAAGTCTATGTAAATTATCAAATTCATATTCAGTATTCTTAGCAATATTCCATGCAATAGGAGAGAGATTTGAAGCATTGTTCCCTGTCCTCTGCTTCCCACAGTTGGCCTTAGCTAACATCTCCGCAGCGGATTCTTACAGTCCTGAATACATGCAAGCAACCAAAACCCACCTTTACTTGCTCTATATCCTGTTGCATACCTGTGCCCTAAGGGTTTGCACAGTTAGTATGCAATTCTGACTATGGAAAGAATTCCTTTACATGCTGTTTGACCCTACAGTTCTTCAGGAGCAGGATATACCTGTGTTAGCCTGCAACATCGACTGTATGGGAATCCACACAAAAATTTACCTGCTGCTTAATGCAAGAACAACATCATATCAGTTATAAACTTTGTGTAAAAGAAACTTCAATAGTAAAACCAAATGAGAAAACGGTTTCAACTTCAGGTTGTCACCCATAAGATTACTCTTGAAAAAAAAACAGTCCACACATGGAAATCTGCATGGAAATGCTGGTCTTTCCACAGAAAATTACTTTGGGGATTTTTAAGCCTATAACCCATGGTAAAAAAGTAAGGCAGAGATTTTCATGCAGGTGTCTTAGATGTACTTTTCTCTTAGTATTCTCAGGCTTTTTCTTTGTTTGGCTGCTTTTGTTATTTCGGGGGCAGCAGAGGGTTTTGTTTGTTTGGAAGTTTTTTGTGGGCTGCTTTAGGCTTTCTTTGTTTAAGAAAAAGGTCCAGGATTATATTTCTTTGTGATTATTCTTAAAAGTACATATTTTTCTTTTTTTCACTTTGAGAACACAATCTGTGTTGTCAGACATCAAAAGTTCTGTTTACCCAAAATGAAAAGCTGTAACATGACATTACAATACAAACATTCATATTAAAAGACCATGTTCTACTAATTCACTGTTCAACAAAATCCCTGTTTTCCACTACTAATCAGCTTCTTAAGGCAGATATGAAGGAACTGTTTATTCAGCTGTCCTTATAACTGTTCAAGCTACAACTCCTTTCCTTAAAAGTTTGTAGCTCTCTTCTTCTTAAATGAGTTCAGTCCAATTTAGATAATTCCACTCATCTCCCTGCCCCAAACATCCCATCATGCAAAAACTTAAAGAAACTTTGAGAATAATTTAGTTTGAAATGCCTTTGCTCCATTGTAGTTACCAATGTTAAATAAAGGAACTAGTAAAAAAAAAATCAATATTAATCTCAATTAATAGACAGCCCCTGCTGTAGCTTGTTAGTCACACTGTGACAAAAAGACTATGAGAGATATTCAGTCTCCAGAGCACAGTAGAACTTCGTACCAGTATGGATCTATTAATCCCAGTTCCTTGTGGCCAAGTCTCTTAACAGGGTGGCTGTTAGTCAATTGCTAGTGCTAAAGAATGATAAAGGAAAGGATTAAGGTCGTAATTGAAATCTGAGAACGTGTCATAAAAAGAAATCGTGATGTTAAAAAAAAGTCTTAATGAGAAAGAAAATATCAAAATGAATATTTGAGTACTGCTGTGAAGCTAGCTGTCATTACAGCAGGGGAAAAGTTAGTGTTGGAGCAATGGTTTGTCTCCAACAAATGTGTGTTTGTAATGTTTTTATGACATTAATGTTGACTTCACCTACTCTGCGCAGCACCTTAAGCAAGGGAGCAAGAATGTTGATGTTGCCAATTTTGCTGGTCTCTAACTCAGACACAATATAATATCACTACTGAACTGCTGTTTTAATGCTCAGGGAGCCTGCAGCAATTCTAGCAGTAAAAAACAAGCATGCAGGGAGAGCAAAAACAGCACAAATAGACCTAGCCAGTTACAAACAACACTAAGAGCTCCTTTGGTGTGTTGCTGGTAAACCCACCTGTCAATTAATTAGCATCCCTGCAAGAGCCCTGTAGAGTAAGGAAGTACTTCCCCTAGAAAACCTACAAGAGCCAACATCACCTTCTGCGACACAGCCCTTGAGACCATTCATCTGAGAGTGAGTTTTGGTGAACCAAAACTTAAAGAGAGCAAAGGAAAGGTAGTTTAGGTTTATGACTATGCTTTGCCTCTAAGGAAGCTAGGGGCCAGGTGCATAATCACAGGCTATGTCTCCTGCAGTTCTTACACACTCTCCCTTTACACAGCTTTTACCCACAGACTGTAACAGGATGTTTTCATGCAAACAAGATGCAACATAAGACTGTCAAATACCCAGCAGTTATCCCACTGAGTGTCATTTGCCCGTGTGGTGCCTATGAAATATATAAAGTCAGAGTGTCATCATCATGTTTGTACTCAACTATATTTAGTGATATCTTCTTTTCTATCAGCTCAGCATGACAATTTCCTTACAAACCTCACATCTTCTTCTGGTATTTACCTTCCATTTGTATATTTTCCGAATCACATCTTCCCTGGAGATGTGTATTCAATCTTAAGCATGCATTTACTCTTTTTTGACCAAAATCTACAGCTGAATTCATGGTGGCTGTTTTTCTTGGCACTAATTGCTATTCCCAGAAGGATTCACCATGAAAGTGGCCTACCCATCTCTGCTTTGCCTCCTGGTAGATTTATGTCCCTCTCCTACTGAAAACTTCTCCTCCTTTTTATGAAGCCAATTCTATTAAAAATAAAACAAAAAAAGGATTCAATTAGCACCAATTTCACCCCTAGGCTCCCTGGACTTTCTGTCACCATGAGCACAACATTAAGAGGGATACTGGAGTATTCCTTTTTCACCTGTAGCTTTCATCTTTTAATGATCTAGAATAAATAAAATAAATAGCAGTTTTCATCAGAAAAAGATGATCACGTACTCAGAGATTAGACTGGGGGGAAAGACTAAAGCAAAAGCATATAGCTGACCTTTAAGAGGAGATCTACGGCTGTGCAAAGCATCAACATGAAAGCACAATCACACTAAATTCTCAGATGTTTCATAAGAGATAGTGCATGATGTATAAGACCCCATGAACATGAACATTTCTTGTGAGGCAAACGAGACTTGGAAAGGACAAGAAAGGTCAAACATGCACCAAATGAGGCAGCATTCACAGTAAAACAGTAAAGCTCTGCAATTCCTCAAGTTTTCTTAAAATTCTGAAATTTCAGGTAGCTACAAAGATGACTCAGTATATGGTTTTCTGTAAAAACTGTAAAAAGTTAAAGCCAGGGGAAAGTTGACAATTACCTGGTATTTTCCACCAAAATACATCAAGCTATCCATACTTGTCAGACTTTCAGATACACCTCAGGTTTAGTCATATAATTTTCAACAATTTTTCTTACAATAACAGCAGCAAGGGATTCACTGCTATTAACAACAAACGAAAACGGTAAGAGTGGCTGTCAAGAGATATTGATGTGTTGTTGGGGTTTTTTTTTCGAGTGAAACTGAATTAGTTGCCAAATACTGGTTTAGGCCAAACTCCTTTTAAATAAAGATTCTTTCCCTGCTTCCCTCACAATTCTCATGCTTCACTTTTGGATATACTGTAAATGTTTGGATATATACAGTTTCGGTTTTCCTCCTTTACCTGCCTGGTTTGACACTTGCTGAACCTGTCACTGCCACCACTGTGACTAAGCCTTTGACAAGAACCTTTGAACTTGTGACATTTATCTTCAGATGCTCTAGGACACATAATTGAATACATAGATTGGAGGTTTTTCTTCATTACTAAATGCTGGAGGGCACTGATCCTATAAGCAAGAAAGGCATTTCTGCAGGTAGGTGGAGAATCAATACAAACTGCTAGAGGGTCTTCAGAGAAAAAGACTGCTATGTAGAATTACGAAGCAAATAGGCATCCTGCCATGTCCACCTATAATCTCTTTCTGAGATTCTCTGCTGTTTGTGAATTTGAGGCATCATGCTTCTCTGCTCCCACCCTGCGCAGCTTCATCTGCATCAACTCCTCTGTCACCTCCACAAATTACCTATTGCCTTTCAATTGTCCAGGAACAAGTGCCTTTTTTTCAATACAACGACAAAAATAGGTCGGAAGCTTCATTCTTATGCAAGTAACACAGTAACAACTTTTCAGAATGCCTATTACTACATGGATTTTTCTCTCCAAGCCAGCAACTACCCCTACAGCAAGGCAATACACCTGTTTCCTTGCCAGAAGCTTCTGTGACCTAAACTAGCAATCGTACATGTTTTAATGCTTATATCCAACCCACTATCATCCAGATTTTGCTATCCCTATTCCCACTGAAGTGGGGAAACCAAGCGGTTGGACTGCTTGTGAGCAAGCACACACTCACGGTGATGTAATGCAGTGACAGAAATATGGACAGTGAAGAGACCACAAATGATCCAGAAAAAGCCTCTGGCTATTTAGGAAGAGGAAATAACATTTAAATAATAAGACAGCATATACTCACGTTATGTATTAGTCTTATTTGTCAGAGTTTAATCTTTCCTCTGCTCTAAAGGACTGCCTTGCCAATGTAAGCTAAGGCAGCAGCAGATGCAACTACTACTCAGCAAGATGAAATCAGGCACACAGCACCTTTGATCCTGTCAGAGGCTTCTTCCTTTTCCTTCACCACCAAGAGCAGAGCCAGAAGAACATTTACTCATCTACAGCAGATGCAGTTCCACGCCATCATACGCATTATTTGGCCTCAGCATGAGCCTGGGTTTATTCCATTTGGATTTAGTGGATTGTTTTTCTTGAGCTTGCCATCTACAGTTTAAACAAGCATGCTGTTCAAGGTTAACCACTGGTCACTTCCCAAGAGGTGCATCTTTGGTAGACATAGTGCAGCATAGGAAATACTAATCACAGCTAGTGTTTCAGCAACAGAACTTAATTTTCAAGTGGCACTATTAAAATAACATCACACAAAACAGCAGCAACTTCTCATTTTGCAGAAGCACGTGTAACTTTATTATCAAAAGTAGCCTACAGTCTGCTTAGGAGGAGAAATCTCACAGGCCTTTGATCATGGCTTTGCTCAGTCTTTCTATAATTTCAGCACGATTGTTGTAAGAATAGCTGCTATTAAACTCTTTTGAGGAAAACCAGGGGAGGGAGGTAAAAAAAAGAGGGTGAAGGGGAAGAACAACAATTGAATTTCAAGAATGCTGTCAGTGATGAACTGGCTTCTGACATATCCCTGACTCAGTACATGTCAACCTCTGCTTCTTCCCTCTTAGGAGGACTGAATCCTATGAATGTCAACTTCAATTCAACACAGCTGTTGAGAAAAGGTGCTCACCAGAGACTAAAAGTATAAAGGCCTACTTACAACCTATTGTCAAATATCATACTGGAAATTTAATAACAATGTCCTTCGATCAGTAATTTCAGTTCACAAATATGGGATGACATATTGCGTTATAAATCATTTTGCTAGAATTGATTTTTAGAAACTACCTTTCCTTCTGTCCTGCCCATGACAAAAGTATATCAGGTGTACACTGAATATTTTTCAAATCATTGCTGGAAATACAAGGAGAACTTGATACAGTTTGTGTTCTGACTTATGTAGCATTTAATAACTTATTAATCAAACATAAAACCTAATGAAGCAACCAGTTCAGAATAGAGCTTGATAAAGTGCATGCTGCAGCACCAAAGCACTCAGGAAATTCAGGCAGGACAAAGCAGCCATTTTGGCCTATCAGGAATATTCAACCACCTTAACTTTCATAACAGACTCTTGAGTTTAGCTTCCTCATTTCTAGGGCCTGAAATACGGCTGATCATGGAAGCTCAGTTGCATTTCTGTCCCAGACCACAACAGGGACTTGCAGTCATCTTATACAAGAAACCGATTGCTAGTCTAGGATTCTAGGATTGCTGGTCAAGCAGAGGAAGATTGGAGAAACGTTTTCCAGATAATCCAGTAGCCCCAGATCCCATTTCTAAGTGTCAGGCACTCGTCCTAAAATTAAAGTAAGGAGCTTTACAGACTTCTAAGTGAATAAATGCAGTTTCCTACTCTCAAGGATTTGCCTTCTAAAACCTTGGTCCAAAGTAGAAGCAGCTAACATAGATCCTTACAGAAACTCTGGCATCTATTCTGCAAGTACAGACTCCTGTGCAGGACAAAGATAAAACTGTAGAAATAAGGCATTAAGTTTAAGCGAATATCAGTGAGAGGAACACAACGCTCCGAGAGTGCCATATGCATAGCATACTAAGAGGGATTTTCAACATTGGTATTCCTATTAAAGACTTCAAACATCTATGATGAGAACTGTTCAAAAATCCCATCCTGTGGATGAAATGCTGGCCTCAGCAAAAAGAAAGCTTTGCATTTGTCTTCAGCTGATCAAGGATTGCATGCTGTCTGCTTGTAATAGAGAAATCCCTTATAAGTCACTTTGAATTTCTTTGTTGAATCTTTAGAGCTTTTAACAACCTGCATTAGAATACCTTTGAAGTACAGTTGAAGAATTAATTTTGCTGTAATTGACATCACTGGATGAATTGAATCAAGATCTTCCCTAGAGTTTTGAGATCTTTGGAACAGCAGTATCAACCATGTAATTCAACAAGATCTGGAAACAAATAGTGGTTCAAAATGACCATGAGGCAACTATTGTCACTCAGTATTTGACAGATGCAGGTAAAAATATACAGTGAATTCTGTTATTTCAAGTACAGAGAAATTACTGTGTCATTCAACAGACAGTAAAGTACATTAAATACAGGTACCAAGACCTACCAAGAATATATGTCATGTGTGAATACACACACACACATATATGTAGGTGCTGTCCTCTCTCTAATAATTCTTTAATACTAACACCTTTAGCAGGGAATACCAGTAGTAAAGAAGTCTGAAACAGGATAAGAAAAAAACCTTCGTGTATTCCCAGATGTCATTTTAACAACAACTGATATATTACAATTGCATGCACTTTTTAACTGCAAGTAAAATAGCCATTACACTTGTAACATTTTATGTGCAATGTTATTGGAGAGAAAACGGCTTTGACAATATATATCTGAAAAATTGTTGCTCTTATTCACGATTCATGAATGCAGCCTTCCTGCAATATATCAAATCTATAGCCAGGCTTCCATCACATTACCTTTTAGGCAACAGCTGAACTGATATTCTGTGGTTTATAGAACAGAAAACCAAAGGACACCCTACAGGAGAAGGGGTGAAGGAAGAGGGGGCTCAGACAATTTTTTCTGGTGGTAAAAAGAGGGATTTAATTAAATTTTTAGCTGTTTTTCTTGAAGCCTTGAGATGTAGGGATATTGTGACTAGCCTGAACACAGTCATTGTTACAAGTCAAGCACAAAATCCAGAGAATGTGAATGCATTAACTCTAAAGAATGAAAAATATAACTGCCTATTTCCATTTTGTTCAGTTGTTTTGTCAGCCAGTTCTTTGACTGGTCAAAAAGAAATACATAAAAAATAAAAAACACAGGTTTTTAACAGAGAACAATAACCAGGGAATGCAGACCCCCACATAGATGCACAGTGGTAATGCAACTAAGTCAAAATGCAAGAAATCTTCTGCAAATGGGTAATTCTTCCACAAAAGATAATTGTTTATTGCATAGTATTTTTTTTTAAAGTCGAAATTAAGGTTAAGAAGTGGAAAACAGAGGTAAATAACCTGTTTAATAATTTCAGGTCCTCCAAATCCTTACGATGTGAGAGTTAAGAGGAGTAATAATGGACTGGTTTACACATTCATTTCTGCTTTACTGCTTGAAATCTAGCTCACATCGATTCTTTTTTGTGTATGTTCAGCAGTAAACACGAAATGAGTTTGGTAATTGGGACTCCTGCTCTGGAGCTAATAGGCTCCTCTGATTTACTGGAAGACTGCAGTCAAGCCTTATCTGTTCTGAGAAGTTCTTACAGCAAATTATTATCTAATATTCCTGTATACAGTACATACTTTAATTTTCATCTAACATTGACAAACCCTCCGATATGGCAGCTGAGCAGACAGAACAATATGGTTTATTGCTTGGTGTGTGACAGCTATCAGAGATGGACTCCAATACCCTCAACCACAAAACAAGGAGTTCCCATAAAATCTAACTTGTAGATGATTATAGATTGATCCCTACGCACATGCTTCAGCACCAGTGACACTACTGAGGAAGTACAGCTAGGTAATATAAGGGAAAATTAACAGTATTTATCCTCTCTTATTCCAAGCGTCATTCTGCTATGCGACTGTACAGTTTACATCATTTGGGTTCTATATAAAAATTCCATGGGTTTCCCATGTTCTGTACATAGCTAACCAGGGATTTTTATGCTAGACATTAAAAAAAAATGCATTATCTCATCACCTTGTCTATTGTGGTAATCACATCAGCTTTTTTATTGTCATAGTGCATCTTTAAATCTAGAAGAGCACTATGAACCTGGATATCTCCAGTGTCTACCCAAAGAATATCTTTTTTTTTATATATGTATATTTATACATACACACAAAATGTAGGTGGAATATTTGGAAAAAAATGCTTCCCATTTTAGCAATAATTTAGTTTATACTTTCTCAGTATAAACATATCAAGCATATCCTGTGTCAGCACATCATGGAAAGAGCTGGAATATTTGAATAGAGTTGCTAAGCTCAGCTCCAGAGGAAAGGGGCACTCAGATCTGTGACCTTGGTTTAAATGTACCTCTGCACCAAGGCTTGCAGTTACTCACAGAAACCTCACTGGCATTTTCCAAATATATCCAAACCATAATACTCACACTTACCAAAGACTTTATTTCATTCTGCCGCAGTTCTGGGGTCCTCAGCTTAAGAAGGACATTAAGCAAGTGGAGACCTCAGAGCAGATTTCAATATCTGAAGGGGATGTACAGGGGTGCTGGAAAGGGACTCTTTGTCAGGAATTGTAGTGATAGGGCAAGGCATGATGGCTTCTAACTGAAACAGGGGAGGCTCAGGTTAGACAGCTTCAGGTTTGGAAGAAGTTCTTTCAAAAGAAGGCAAAATAAATTGTACCTAACCTACATCAAAGCAGGTTGTGGTAGGAGCGCTTTAAAAACAACAGGGAAAAAAAAGTTTCAAAATATGTATTCCATAAATAAAGCACACAAGTGGAAGCTGCAAGTGCAGTATTGATCCCAGTTGTAAGTTGAGATGCACAGAACTGCAGAGTTGTCATTCACAGTCTTCTGAATTGACAATAAATCCCTAGTTCACCAGCACCCAAATTGCTATTCTGTACCTCTCCAGTTGGAGGAAAGTCATTAATTAGTTTGCCTTCCTTACTTAGGAGGGAAAGGTAGAATTATTCCACAATGCTCTTTATTTACAACTTGTGTGGGACCTTGTGCAAACTGATGGGTAAAATCACCTTTCAGTAGATGCAATGGAGTAATGTAACACTGCGAAATAGTCCAGTAAATTTGTGGTGCAACTGATTACTGATACTGAAAAAGTGAATGCTGCAAAGCTGTACGGTGAATGCTTTTGAAACGTACAATAAATATGAGATTGTTTTCCATTGTAGTCAAGAAGAGTTATTCAAACGTTGCACCAAGGGAACAGAGCCGCAGGTATTTTCTAGTATGCTTTCCTATGATAGGATTGTGAGGCAGGAAGTCTGACTTATGAATTCAGCTGGGAGAGAGGAAAATCTAACATTAGATCCTTTAGATATTCCTGAACAGTAGCTTGACTGATGCACATTGTGTAGTGGCAGATTGCCAACTGCTTTCCTTTCCAGAAAACCATTTTTCTTAATTTCTGTGTTGAAGACATTTATTTCTACTCAGTTACTGCATCACAGTCAAAAAAACACCTTAGGTAGCTCTGTCACGCTTTTATATTTTGCCACCACTTTGAAAACATTCTTAGATACAGCAGGTGCTGACTTGTAGGACACATTTTGCAGTTCTATCATTTTGAAAGTAAAGAAATCAACATTCAGAAGACTTTCTAATCCAACTCAGTATAAAACAAAGTTTTACAACTTTCCACAGCAGAGTTTGTTTTGTTTGCAACTTCATTTTTGACAAGCTTCTGATGTCCCAGAGAAACACCTACGGATAAGTATACAGGCAAAGGAACCAAAAATGGGGAAAACAACTAGATCTGCATAACAGTTCACCAGAGACACCACTAGATTTGCATTGTAAATTCTGGCACAGCGCCTCCCACAGCAAAATTTATTTCCACTCTATCCAAATTTCCACTCAGTCCCACTAAAGCATCACCTACCCCTCATGGTGGAGAGGTAAGTCTTAAAGATAGTCATAGAATCATAGAATAGTTCAGGTTGGAAAGGACCTTAAGATCATCTATTTCCAGCCCAGCCATGGGCAGGGACACCTCACACTAAACCATCTCACCCAAGGCTCTGTCCAACCTGGCCTTGAACACTGCCAGAGATGGAGCATTCACAGCTTCCCTGGGCAACCCATTCCAGGGCCTCACCACCCTCACAGTAAAGAACTTCCTCCTTATATCCAATCTAAACTTTCCCTGCTTAAGTTTTAACCAGTTACCTTTAGTCACCACTAAACTGAATTAGCTATCCCTGTAATCAGATATTAGGCACAACTATAGTATATGTCAAGGTCACATGAAAATGCAAGCCATGTTATATTCTGATACAATGCTGTAAGAAGAGAAGTTTTATTTTCTTGGAGGTAAATTAGTACAAATTGAAGCCAAAAATTACCAAAAATGATAGACACCAGAATATATTTTTATATATTATTTATATATAAATTTATCAGCTTGCCTTTATCCTATTCTGATGTTTCTCTTGTCTAGAAAGCAAATGCAGACCTTACTTAGCCCAAGCCCTACTGAAAGAAAAAATTACCCATTAGACTGACTCTTGATGTTCTATGTGATTACTGAGGTAATTTTATAGCACAGCAATTGTGAGCACCATGGTCAATATTGACAGTTCGCTGATGGATAGCTTTTGTACACAATGTTTACATTCAGGAACAATAGGTGTTTTGGGGTTGATTTGAGGTTTGGATTTTTGTGACTGCTGCATTATTACAATCACTTGTTAATTGGCCCAAGCTGGCTACTCTAAGCCAAAGGTCAAAGCACCTTGAATCACACTTTGTCAAAAAAAGTTTAATATTGACATCTCTAATTACACAAACTGCAACTTTAAAGGTCTCATAGAAGGTCAAGGTCAGAACCTTGGTGAATCTCTCCTCAAAACAATGATGCTGACCACTCCTTCAGAAGGGTCACAAACATTAAGGACTTAAATATGAATGAACATGTTCTTCTCTCGTGTCCATTATATTTGTCTCTTTTCCATCCGTCTCCCTATCACTTCTTGTTTTTCTTTATCAGAGCCAAAAAGTCACTTTAAATGGACTTCTTCAAGGCTTCAGACTATTTTTTTGAGAGAAATGCAAGCAGAAGCAGGAAAGTAAAGAGGAGTGTGTGTGGAACAGCAACTCGCATGGTTAAGTGCCAAGAGGGGGATCAGGACTGGCAGTAGATGAAAATCCATAGAACTGGTTTTCCAGAAGCTGGAAAGCAAGCAAAAAAATTTTATACTCCTTTCATAAATTTCATAAGGGTTACATGGGTTGGACTGCAGACATTCTATGAACAGGAACCTCAGAGCTGAAACACAAATGAGAAATAAGACAAAGCAGCTGGGCCAAAATAAATGACTACCTGGTTAACTTGCAGGGAGTGCAGTGTGTTACACAGGGAGGGGAAAGGAGTTAAATCTCAGAAATATTTGAAAGGAAGTGAAAAGCTGAAAGATTAAAAATATGCTGTGTTCTGCTGGTTTCCTATAAAAATACCACTGAATCCTTAATATTCATGAACTATTATTATAAACCCTAAAAATAAGTTGTGTATAAACAACTTACTGAGCCCTCACCTGAAAAATCTGTGCTCTTGCTCAAAGGTAATAATTTAATTCACCTGCAGGACATATAGCTCATCTTGACTACATATATTAGTTTTCTTTCAAAGACCTAGCCCATAAGACCTAGTACAAACAGGAACATCACTGAGTTTAGCTTTTACAAACCAAGATGAAAGCCTACCTAACAGCTGAAGCTGCTTAATGTAGAACATCACCTTTCCACCCCTTCAGGCAGAACCAGTAGGAAACCTCCCCACATACTGCAATACCTGCAATACAGCACAAAAGAGAAACTTCTACCAGTGCAGCCCCAACCCATACAGGGCTGTATCTTTTAAAAAGACAATTTTTCATTTAATCTGACAAACAATTATCAGTAAAGGTGAAGGTGGTACTGCTGAAACACACTGCATTGGACTAGCCAACACATTCAGCACTGGATTCAGTTCTGCCTCAAGCAGAGGATTTCCTTGTGAACCAAAATGTAGTACCATCCTCCAAACACAGATACAACCAAGAAGAGGAAAAAAGAACCCTGAGCCTCTCTATGGACTAGGTCTCCACTTGCTTAAGAAAAGTTTAAATCATTGCATAGGTTTTAATTTGTATTACACACAAAGATTTATCATTATGGAGAGGAAAAAAATAATTAAGCAAGTAACAGTCATAAAAGCATGCAAGCTACAGGAACCAAATGCAAGGGACCCATTTATCAATTGCCATATTTCATTACTAAAGTCTCAGAAAAGCCACCAGCTCCTCATAAGCTAAAGTAACAAGTTTCCATGCTTTAGGGACAAGAAGACAGATCAGGTCACTGCCTGGCTGATTTCCTTGTGTGACAATCCTTCAGCATCAATTAGTATTGCCAGGTTGAAACACCACACAATATATTCAACATCTCCACCTCCTTGTGCTAGGTGGTTCATACAACTGTTTCTGGATATTTTTTTTCACAATTTAGAAAATGTTTTTAAGTGGATAACACCAACTTCAATCCACAAACCTATTCCAGAAGCTTTCTGATCTTGTCAAGTCTTCCACCAAGGTAGGAAAGCACTCATTCATTAGATTGCAAGGGAAAACATAACACTGTTGCTAAACGAGGATTCCAGAACTTTCTCCAGCAAGATGCAAAAGAAAACTGAAACACTCCATTTTTTACTGCCTAAGTCAAACTCAGTGATTTTTTTTCCCCACCTTTTCCTACTATAAACACTCTACAAACATAACTATTAAAGATAACCTACTTCAACAGATGCTAAAGACTTGCAGGATATTTACATCTTCACTGGTGTTGTAGAGCCAGATTCCTAACCAGTATAATCAAGAAAAACTCTACTGATCAGGGGAAGTGTATCCATCTTTAAAGAATCACATTAAAACTCACCTCCAGAGATTGCTGTTAGATACCAGAGCAGCTCTTCTCCCCACTAACTTCCCAATCACCAAGAGATCAAAATATTAAAAGAATAAAGCTTAAGGAATAGAAAGCAAATAAAAATCAAACTTAACTTTCAAATGTGCATCCTGAGAAAATGTCTGTGAGAAACTCCTGTTCCCCCATGTTTCCAATGAAAGATGAAGCTTAACTTTCTAATACTTGCTTAGGCATACCAGGATGCATAAGCACTAATGGAAAATAAATACAGATAATCCTGCTGCAGACCATTAATGGGATAATGAGATATCATTAACATGTAAAAAAAAAAGATAAATGCTAACACAGTTTGAGAATGATTGACAAGTGGAAGAAAAATACCTATACATTATTTGTGCATTTCATTATACTGTTTGGAAAAATCTTAAACCTTTAATCCAAATTTTCAGTCTCTAGTTCATGAATTATTCATAAGTAACTTTATCTTCTGTACTCCCAAGAAAAAAATGCTTCAGAAGAAGCTGAGAGAAATGAGAACAAGAAATGCAGACATTTGAAGGACTAATTGGTATTTTGCCCCCCACTTCCAACTTCAGCTTTCTGATTGTGGTGATCAACTACGGATCTTGAAATATATAAAGTCTGCAGGTTAGCATCTCACTCACCTCTAATGAAGAACTAGGTAATAAGTCCATACCCCAAACATCTGCTTTTCATCAGAGTCCTCCAGTAGCAGGAAACAGAAGTGTTAAGTCCAAGAACAGCACAGATACTTCTTAGAGAAAACACATCTTTATGAGAAGAATTAAGCATCGCACTCCAGGTTTATAACACTTCCATCCTGCTACAACACCCACAACCTCCTATCATGTGCAGCCTTTTGACTACACCAGAAGCATTACCCTCCAGAAAATATTAATAGATTTCAGGTGGTTGATACATGTGTTCTCTCCTTTTATTAGGGGAAAACATTTCTTAAGAGGCCTCGATTAAGGTCTGGAAAGCACTTATACATATGGGCTGTGCTGAAGACCCTCATGAAATATGAGTCAGCAGAGCTGTTGCACGTGGGTAGCAATCCATGCACAAAAAGAACATTTTAGGCAAAATAATGTTCTTATTTTCCTCAGGGGAGTTCTACATTTGGTTTATATATATAAAATAGCTAAATGCAAAACATTTACGAATAGAACCACCCTGATGGACCTTAAATAAGAACGAGCTTAAGAAGGCAGTTAAAGCATAACTAATATCTATTAAAAAAAACCATGGAGGAAACTAGTTATATGAGACACACACTCATTAAATTAGCATTCCCTTTTTCATAAATGCAGAACTTAGCACTTTTGCATGAAGTTATACTTTCTTGAACATACCCATGAGTTCTGATGTGTTGACTCAACACACCAGAGACATTGCCTGAAGATTTTACTGTGCTTCAGGGACCACAGCTGAGATGCAGGATAGAATAACTCCTTGCACTTACTATGAGAAATGACCCTGGTGTGAGTTCCTAGGCTGTCTCCAGGGAAGTGATTCTTTTCTATTCGAAATACTGCTTAAAGCAACCACTTCTACACACCTCACTAGATCCTCAGCCAGGGCAAGTCAGCACAGATGCTTTCATTTCAGTGTAATGACTACAGCTTACCTCCACCTGAGCTCTTGCTTAGGGTCTGCAGCTGATGGGCCCATTTAATTTGTTTGGGGATGATGTTATTTCGGGGAATAAAGGGCCTGAAAAAGAATGTAAAAGCCTGCCTATCTGCAAAAGTTCTTTTAAGAGACTTATTCTATCATCAAAGTTATTTGGGTCTGAAATGAATAAACTGAGAAGAAGACTTGCATCAAAATTATCTACAGCAAATGTTTACTCCTAGAAACTTCCTCTGCACTTAAAAGATCTTGGCCATTAATACAAAAATGCCAATGACATTTTTTATTGTTAACTCAAAGACTCTTGGGCTCTGTGCAGTGTAACTGGCTGGCATAACTCAGAATTCACCCTCTAAACAACAGGGAGAAAACCTATACTGTAAGGCAATTCTACTGGAGAAGTCAGTTGGTGCACTTGCACAAAGTAAATTACCCTCCATCTCTGCAGCCCCCAAGAGAAGATTTCCTTTCTCAGCTGCTGGCTGTGTGTTCATGCTTTCCCCCTTGTAGTGGTACTAACACTCACAAAACACCACCACCACAACAGGACTGTTTTTAAACTAGATGACATCACCATGTAAATGCACACCTAATGGGCAGAAGAGATGCACCAGGAACTCTAAGTACAAATATATCCTTTAGTGGTGCTGAGTTTTAGACTATCTTCAGCCTATAGTACTGACTATACTCTCTGCTTGCCTATCCCAAAGCCTACACTACTGCAGCCCAGCAGGCAGAACACCCTTTTTTCTGTGGTTTACTAATCAATGTAAGAACCAGATGGTTTTCTCCTCAAGAATCACCCTGGCACTCAAGTGAAGCAAATTCTCAGGAGCTCACTGTGTTTTCGAGACAGATTTCCTTTCCATTTTCATTATTCTTCCATCTCTCTGGGAGGAAGGTGTAGGAAGCATTTAAGTAAATAACTAAGCCACGATGGGGGTGGAACAAGTGACATTTCTGGCTTCTCTTTGCAGTTATCTGTCAAGACTTAGGTTGCAGAAAATTAGAAAGCTTGAAGTAATAGTGGCTCAGTGTCCCTGTAAGACAGAACTTCTCACTGTGACTGGCTCGCTGTCAGTTTGTAACCTGGAGCATGAAGTTTTTTAAATCCCCTGTAATTTTTCAACTGCAAAGGGATTTGGGGATCTTATCAGTGAAGAAATAATATTGTTAAGTTTTCTTTCTTGCAAGTGTTTTGGGCTTCATATTAAATCTGTGCGCTCCTCTTGTTAGTTGGATTTGTCTCATATTTTAACATTTCAAAAGTTGTAAAGTTTGTGTGCTGCCAGCACCAGGTATTTGTGAGTCATCTGGGTTGCAGCTGAGTGTGCAGACAGTTATGCATAAACATTACTACATGTGACATTACTCAACATGGTCGATAACATACTGCTTAATAACAACACTGTATAGCAACACTGCTTAGCCAGAATATCTGACAAAGGAAACTGTTGTGCAATAGCATATTCCAAGTGATCGGTTTGCTCCTCTGATGTTCTGATGAGAGCCTGTCACACCTAATATTCCAGCTCAAAAAATGGCCTCATACTCCTGACTCAGAGGTAGAAAGTGCCTCCACCTTGGCCCTCTGTTGAGACAATATTTGCTCACCTCTAATCCACTGTACCTGCAGGTTTCCTATGTAGCTGTGCTGCATGAAAGGTCATCACTTCTGCTATACAGACATTCTTGAATAATAACCTCATCTGCTGTTTAAATCCACCCATGGACAGGTGATTCCTGTGCCAATGAGTTCCCTCACCCAGTTATATGCTGTCTATAGACATACAGACATATAGGTCTATAGTACCTATAGACTATGAGCTTTCCTCTCTTGGTTGCCTCAGTATAAAGTCATAACATGACAAAGCATTTCAGCTAAATGAGCTGTATCGCTGATACAAGGCACACAAGTTAGATTAGTTGCTGTGAAATGCTACATATTGTTGTTGCAGGGAGTCTTTAATGTCTCCAAGCTAACTGTATTGACAAAAAGGGATTACTGCACAGTAACTTATAGTCATGTTTACCACATCACCACCTGACCCCATGAATAATAACCCGTGCTGCTACTATAACCATGCTGGTACAGCTGCAAATACATTTTCCTATAGCTCATCAACTAAAATAAACGTCTATAGCCATGTGGCTTGAGAAATGCAGCATTCAAACCTAACCTCAGAAATCAAACCAATAGTCCCCAAACAGATGAGAATAAAATGCTAAGCACACATCATCTCAGCCAGGAAAAAGGTTATTATTAAATGCTTTCACATATATATGAAATCATATATATATAAAAATATATAGATATCTGTTAAATGCAAGAATAGGTTCAAACTATTAATCAAAGCTGTATTCTGGCTCATCTCGCAGCATTGCTCATTGCACTGATTTAATTCTGTACACATATGCAAAGAAAGCACAAAAAGTCTTGGCATTTGAAAGACTGATAAAATTTAATTTGTAAGTTTGTCTGATAAACGCTTCAAACGTATCAAAATGTAAGAAAAAGTATTAAGCTTGACAAGCAATATAGTTAAGGCACAGCAAATGAAACTCTCCCATGCAAATCAAGCCTGCCTTCTCATAAGAGATGGCATATTCCAGAAAATTCAAGTCTGATCCAGAGCACACAATGGCATTGGGAAGACTCCAATTCCTTTGAATAGTCTGGGAAGCCAATTTTCAGGCAGCAGACTAAGAAGCTGTTGAAGTTATCCTTCTGTACTAGAATCCTTGTTTCTTTTATGGTTAATGCTTTATTCAAAGGAGGAGGTGGAGGAGAGACATAACTGTCTTTTAAAAAGCAGTTTCAAACAAGTGAGTAGCTGCTGTGCTGGTGTTAAACGCTGTAATAAATTGAGAGTGATTTGATTTGACTTTCATGATATCTAAGGGAAATTAAAATAAAGTCTGAAGGAAATGTGTCAATTCCTCACACAAATCAAAATAGAGTGATTGTTTCTGCAACAATAATAAAGTTTGCCATAACCATTCCTATTGGAAAAGCATTCTTGTATTATGATCCTGCAGCAACTGGCATTAGAAAATATACATATAGCAGTAGAAATTAGTTTTATGAACTATACTGTTAAGGATATGGAAATGGTACCTGTGAGAGAGGTGGGATTTTTCTGTGTGTGAACATAGTACATGAAGCTGCACACAGACATATATTGCGGGTTAAAAAACAAACCAAAAACACCCCACAAAAAAAAAAACAAAACAAAACCAAACCAAAACCAACCAAAAAAAAGAAATCCAGAATCAATGGGTAGGTTTTCCTGCAGAACCAGAAGGGAAACAGCGGAACAGTGAGAAAAAAGAAAGGCATTAAAAAAATCCAGTCTTTAAGGTGTTCTTTCTTGATATAGATAGAACTAGTATTTATATTCATATAAAGAAAACTAGCATTTCCCTTCATCAGCAATTTAGGTTTCCAGCCATATTCCCTGGTTTGTTTTGCTTGTCTATACAAGTGACACCTAATGAATCATATTAAAAAAAGAGATAATAAACAAAACTGTTTAGATCCTATAGTTATGGTGTAATTCTGTCAGCCTTGAAATTTTGCAGGAGCAAAAGCTGGCAAATACTTTCATATTGCACATTCCACACTGATTCACAAAGCTTCTGGTCTGAAAAGGATTTCTTTTTGCTTGTTTTAGACATATGCATGTAGTCTATACAGAAAATCAATTATTTCCCACAGAAAAGGAGACAGAAAAGGCATTAGTTTCCTGAAATAAAAAATGGATCAGCTGTTTGTCAGCTGCTGCTTGCAATTCCCAGAAACGTAAGGAGTCATCTGCATAGCCTGGAATGCCCATGAAGCAAAGGATGGGATGGGCAAGATACTGCATGAACAATTAAGTCTACCTGCCAACAAAAAGACCATTAGGGCCTTCTGCATGCCTCTTCTCTAATACTATAGCAGCCTCTGAAAGGAACAAGGAAATTCAGACACACTCAGGCACAGGGGCAGTAGTTTGAAGGATGCGGCCTTCTGGAGATGTCTTGGAGTTTGGGAAAAAGCCATAACTGATACAGGTGAGAAAATAAAATTTCATCTTTAATTGAAGCTACACAAAAACATTATTTGCGTTTATATTTTAATATCAACGGAACACCCAACAAAACAGCTGTCCTAGCACGTACTTTCCAAGGAAAAACAGAAAACCATCAGTATTCCAATATACAGCAAAACCCCTTTCTAACTCAAACATTTCAGCTGGGCCTTCTAAACAAAACACACCTGGCTGTAATGAAACTATTTGGGACAGCAAAATATTTCCATTTATGGACATAGCACGTCACAGTTTAGAACAACCTATAAATCAGTAGGTGTTGAGTTCCTCAGTAGCACAACGGCACAAA
Source organism: Pezoporus wallicus (assembly GCF_028554395.1). Classification (NCBI taxonomy): domain Eukaryota; kingdom Metazoa; phylum Chordata; class Aves; order Psittaciformes; family Psittacidae; genus Pezoporus; species Pezoporus wallicus. The sequence continues at coordinate 1,327,374 of NW_026636866.1, read as the reverse complement.
GGTCAGTGTAGTGGGTAACTCAGTTCTCTCTAAATCACTCTTCCATGTTCTTAAGTTGATAGTCAAGCTGTGTTTACATGTGTCATTCACTTCAGTCTGCAGATTTTGTAATTAGCCCCAAAGTATTTGCATTGCCTAATGTGGGATATACCTAGCAGCTCTGGAGAACTGAGATGTTTGGGTCTGACATGCTTAGGACATATCCACTGATGTTTAAATTTAAGACAAAAGGCTTGCTGCATCTCTAGACAAGATATTCAGTTCAAGATACCTTAGATAAAATTCCCATGCCCTTACAGTCACCATAACTCCTGGGGTATTCCCTCAAACTAGGATTTCATCATACGACAGTAAGGAAAACCAGGATGATTTCATGATAAACTGTAAGTACTGTAACCAATTAAAAATAATATCTACTGCTCCAAAAAAAAACTAAAAAAACAAACCAAAAAACAAAACCAGTGGGTTATGCAGCCAGAAAAAAAGCATAAAAATAATAGCCTGCAATCTGTTGGATGTCCTTTTGTTCTTCTGATGTGACATAAGGTACAGGAAATGTTTTCATGAAAATCAAGAATAACTTTCCTGAGTTGGAGGTGGGTGGAGTCTTGGGTGTCATGGTTTAGTGTGAAGCATCCTTGCCCATGGCAGAAGGGCTGGATCTTAGGGTCTTTTCCAACCCAAACCATTCTATGACACTATGATTCTATGTTGTAGGCCAGTTTAGCCATGGAGAAAAGCATGATTCCAAACTGAAAGTTGTCTTTGATATTTTTGTTACTTCTAGAATTTTGTTCATGCTCAAATGAGTGAAAAATCTCCAATCCTGCTTAACTGTGCATCTCAGCAGGATCCAGCCATGCTGAGACACACAGCTAGCCTTACACTTCCCTTTACAAACCACTCAGTATGTGTTGTTAACCTCATGGTTATGAGGTTATGAGGTTATAAGGACCAGCTCATAACCTCTGCTGCCCAGGAATATGCAGCTCTTGCAAACAGCAGTAACTTCACAGAAGCCACTGAATCCATTACAGCTTCAGTGAGCTGAGAGGTTTCAATTCTGTGTTTTAGTGGTGCCTAGCTGGTAACTTTTACAGCTACAGGATTCATTAAGGCAATATGAAAGTTGCATTTAAAGAAGACAAGGCATAATGATTCTGTAATACCAGAGAGTGCCAGATGTGGCTGTAACCATCAGTAACACACCTCAATCACCGCAGTGCTATTGATCAACACTTGTGTTTAGTGATTTGAGTAATCTCCCTTGCACAGTGAAAGTACAAAACCGAACCAGCATTAGTAGAGAAGCCTAAGGTGTACAAAGCCTCAATGAGAAAACTTCATGTTTCCTTCCTAAAAGGGGAACAAGGGAATCAGAGGTTTCTAAAGATGCTGGAATAATAAACACATTCCTGAGACTTGCTGGTTTTCAGAGCCTTGCCTTCTCAAACTGTGGGCTGTGTAACTGTATTTAAGTACAGACATCTCTCCTGTTACCAAATATACTTGTTAATAACATCACATAATAATTCCATTCACCTGTTTCCAAAAAGTTTATCTCCACAGACATCCATTTTACTTTTAATGCAATCTACATTACAGCGCTTCAGGCTGAAAAAAGTAACTCTTTATTTTCTGAGGAAAAAAAGCACCATTATTAGGCTGAGACACAACGTTCATTCAAAGGAAGAAACAAACAAAAACGTGCCTGTTACCACATTTTAGCTTCAAAGTGATCAATTCCACTGTATCAATAATTCTTTGAAAATCAAAAGCTTTCCCAAATTATGAACTTCTGCTGCCTTATTCTTGGCTATTTCATGGCTGACTTACAGCCTTGAGGAAAAAGCAAAGCAGCTCATTACAGAAAAATCAGTATAGCCTCAATTCCATCAGCACAATCAGTTGCTTCAGCTATTATTCTGACCAATAATCATGTAATTATGGATGAACTGGGGCCAAAGACAGGCGGCGGGAAATGGAAAGAAAACTGTGTATATAAATATACATAACTATCAATGGGTGACAAAATAAAATATAAATGTAAGACAAATTTCTATTTTAAAGACCACTATTAATTCCTTTTTAGTTCAGGTGGACAAATATTGATTCATATGGCTTGTACAATTCCATAGGTAGCTTTAACAGCAGGTACTCTCAGGAAACCCAGGGGAGAGACCATTAGTACCATCTTGGATTGGTCATTTGAGAATTTGCTTTGAAATGCAACAGAAAATAGTGTACAGCTGAAAAGGATTCTCAGTGAAAAATGTTATAGAACGTATATAGAGCTGTCATAAGCATATACTTTCCAATATCACTCTCTAGTGTGTGCAAAAGTCCTCCTTTGTATGCATTAGGTACTTGGGGAATGTTGACCTCGGATGAAAATACTCTGCCTTTGATCTTTTCACACTTCCAGACATCAATACATATAGCTGGATTGGGTCAAAGAGTTCAGGCTATAAAGAAAAATCCTAATCTTTTTATCACCTTATCGTGTCTAGAAAATTACTGTATCCACAAATAGTAGAATGTTTAAAAGCTGCTTACTACCTTGCTGTAAAATCGAAAATTCTACTGGATGCTAAGCATACATATTCACTGCTTTCAAACAATTTCTGCTTTCACAGTACACATATATGCAACAAGGTCACATACTTTAACACATGGCGCTTCTATGTCTATGATATCAACAGACAAGCAGTAAACTCTGTCAACTTTCCTTCCAGAAAACAAACCACATATCACAGAAAGAGATCAGATAGTCCTCGTCCTCCTCTTCCTCATAGCAATTTTTCCAGGATGCTAACTTTCAGATTTGCCTCTCATCAGTAGCTTCAGCTGAGTTCTGACAACCCGACTCTTCTAAAAATGAGACAAACTAGAGCAACCCCTCAATTTCAAAAGGCTTGTTATAGCCACAAAAAATGCATGAGTTTGTAAGGATATCAGGATACAGTGCTGCTGCTTGTTGTAACGGCACTCTGCCTAGTTGATAAAGACCTGAAAGGAGGTTAAGTTCAATGTTTTACAGAATTCTTGGTGCAAGTGAACCCACATTGCCTGAATTCCATAGTAGCGCTTCATTTTGGACTCTTTTTGGCTTATTTCAATTTTAGAAACAGATTGTATTTCATATTCTTTTGCTATTAAGAGAAATTCTGCACCTGTCAAAAAGACAGCCAACAACCATTACTTTTTGCTAATTTTTCTTGAATAAACGTCAACCATACCACTGTGAATGCTAAAATATATGCATGTTTAGTGACTATATTTAAAAAAAAAATGCTTTATTTTTCAATTCAAAATGATTTTTCAATTACAAATGTTGATTAGTTAAGATTTTTTTATAATTACTTAGAGATAACCTAATTCATAGGAGATAAAGTGCAATGACTTTAAATTATACTTTTTCAGTTACTAAGGAAATGTCAAATTTCCTTTGACAAGGTCCTCTTAGAAGACAGCTACATTGTTCTACTTTAACAATTATCAAACTCTACATACAGAAATTCATTATTTGCGTATTTGAATTTTATTTTTTTATTAAAAAAAAAAACATTTGGAGAGCACCTGAGAAAGAATGTAGCTGGCACATTAAAACTATATTTGAAAAAGACAGACATACAAGTTTCACACATTCTGGAATTCAGACCTGATCCAAAACCTGTTTAAATAAATGGCTAATTTTAATGGCTAAAAAAGGGCTATGAAACTTATTCTTTAGTTCAACCTTTCTCTCCAATTGCCTTGTGCCTCACACTGGTAAAACAGACTTCCAGTGGCTTCTTATTTCCTTGCAAATGCTAACAATTCCCACAGTGTTCCCACAGGCTCAGGATTATCAGTGAATGAGATGCAGAAGCTCTGGTACTTCATAATTTGGTAAAAACAAAATCTAAATTGTATGGAGACACTTATATTCTGTCCCTATTCCCTTGCCCTCACTGTCCACTCCATGGGATATTGCTGTGATTTCATTCCATTTTTGAAAACTGAAAAACCCAGACTAAATAAAGGGAAAATCATGACCCCTGAAGAGAACCAGAAAGGTAGGGAAGCATTTCTCTGCAATATGGTCCCAAACAATGCAGCTTTTGGATGAGATATGTTATCACAGAGTAATCTCATCTGATGCTCTCCATTTCTTCCATGTTTCCTACTTTCCCTTACAGGTCTCTGCTTCACTAACACTTAATAGCATCAAGTTCAGAAACATCACTCATAATGAGAGAAATTCTGGGTTTTGCTCAGCCTTCTCTGAGTAACAAAACAAAGCAGTGACCCTCTGTTTCCACCCTGCTGTAACTAATGCTGGAAGTAGAACAGAGCTGGAGCTCCAGAGGACTGCTGGCTTTGGCACATTGCACGCTCCAGTCAAGCCACAGTCAGGTCTGCACATGTCTGTGTTTCTGTGTTCTCACCATGGAGATTTTCCAGCAAACAATACAGTTCAGTTAAAAACAGATTAAATCCTACCTATTTTTTTCTACTGAACTACCACTCGCATCACTATTCTTCCAAATAACTGTCAGTGTCAGTCACTACGTACATTCAGGATGAAAAACATGCTGCAGAATCAATAACAAATCCATGTTGAGTCACAAATTAAAAGCCTCTTACCCCAGAAAAATCAAGGGCTGACTCTCCCACACTCTTCTTTCAGCTCAGCCAAAGGGAATAATTCAAGGCCCAGGTGTGCAGTGCTAGGGGAGGAAAAAGAAATGTGCTTATTGTGTGAAGCAGGTGTTGAATATTGTCATAACTGAGGCCAAGTTAATAACACTCTAATTAGCAGTAATAAGGAGTCAAAAACAAGAAAAAAAAAAGGAGAAAATAATCTCTAGAGTAATCATGCTGTACTCAAAATACCTGGAAAGTGAAAGACATTGAATGGGAGAAGATGATGGTAACAGGGGGAAAGGTGTAAGCAAAGAGTATTGGAGCTTAGTCAAATTTTGTGCTGGAAAAGCATTGAAAACTGACACTTTCAAAAAGACACTAAGCTCAAAATTGTTATAAAGTAGTGAATTTCCCAATACTGGTGCTCAACGTATTTGTGATCCCCAAAGATCCTCTGATGTTAGCTGGCATAAACAAAAATAATTCAATATCCACTGTTTGTTGGTCTGTTTTGATGCTTTGTTCCAACCTAACTTACAGAACCTGAGCCCAAACAAGTGTAAAAGCACATCTTCACAATTGTGTGTCTGGAACAACGCCTACACATTGAAGATGAACAAGGTTTCATACCATTACTGTCTGTATACATTATGAAGTAGGGATTATTTGGTAAAACATCATTTACATTAATTAATTTTTATTCACCATAAAAGCAAGTAACTGTGTGCCGATATGAAGGGCAAAAATAAACTGGGAAAGGAAGGCATTATTTGCCTGCGTTTTCCAAGTGATACTCTAAAGTACACACACAACTCCAAACTGCAAACATTCTCCCAAAAGATTATGGAGTTTCAGTATTTAAAGATACACAGGATCTCAGTCTATCTCAGAATGAAACATTCTCTTGTAAATCCAAAGACTTGCTAAGACTTTTCCTCTTGAGAAACATCTGTGTTTCTTGGTGATAATGCACACAGAGGGTTCTGACTGGCATTTTCCAGCAGTAGGCTTTGCCCCCTGATGACACACAGGCTGAGCCAACTATACATCATTTGTGTTATCATGTCTCACATACTTGCCCTGTCTCATTGTTCTGTCACAAGCACATAGTCCACATGCCTGTAATTTTGGATGGATTTGTCTAGCACACAAACACCAAAACAGATGTTTACCCAAAAAACCTCCAATTCATAAATGCAGTGTGCTTAGAAGCTAGGTTTAAAGAATGGTCTCTGGACTTTGGTGACAGGTTTTAATACAACATTGCTATAGTCCACAAGGTAGAATGTGTGATTTGCCTCCCTTTTGTGCACCTCATGAGCAAAAGTTCAATTTGTCATTAAAGCAAATGCAAATGTAACTTGTCCACACAGGTCCCCTGTGGCGTCGGAGAATTATCTACTCTTGTGGAGCAGACAGTCATTTTCAAAGACAGCCTCATCTAAAGGCTATGAAAATCACTGGTGGCATTTAATGGATTTGAAATGATTTTGGATCATGACCTTTAAGAAAATATGTCTATTCTAAAAGTGGAAGGGAGGGAGGGAGGAGCAGAGAGGCTGTTGTGTGCCTTTGTTCATTTTGTAACTCTCATATTTATACTGCCATGAACAAATATCCTGATGTCTCAAGCTGGCAGTGAAAAACAAGCATTTTCCCCTGTAAATAAAAATTGGTCCCTCTTTCTTGCTTCAGGAAATTAGTTTTATTTGTATGTTGTCAGCACAATTTGAACAGTGTTAAAAAAAACCCTCAGCGGACTGCCTCAGTGAACGTGGCATCCATATACTGCCAAAAAGTTACATACTTCTGCAGTAATTAATGTACTTAATATTTAGCATGTATACGTTCTGAACCTTTCTCTCAGCTCTACTTTCTCCAGCAATTCCTCAGTGTATTGCTGATACTAACAACAAAGAAATTACTGCACTGATTTAATGCTCTGACTCCTGGCTGCCATATAATATATTATACAATAAGACAGATTTCTCTATATGTTGTTTTAGAGTTTTTCATATCAGCTGCCTGCAAAAATGTCTAAGCTTTCTCCTATCAGACTTATGAAGTCTTGAATATATGTCTTTCTCAGAGACATCAGGGAGAATTAGAGCTGCCCAGAACTTGTGGAAATCAAGATATCTTTGACCTTTCAGTCTAATTCATTAGGTAAGCAACTGGAACCAAACTCTGCACCTTACTGCATTCCTATCACTGCACAAAGCCAGCAGTGCAATAAGAGCCTTGCCTGCCACTCCTTGAGCTGTTAGTGCACTGGCTACAGGTTTAATATTTATGTCTTCATGGAAATGACCAAATCCATATGCTATATGAGTCAGAGGGGCAGCTTTAAGTACTTATTCTAACTCCTGTTGCTTTACTACTTGATTTTAGCTGAAAGAATCTGAAAAGAAACCTTAAAAAGGATTCTGAGTTAGGTCAACAACTGTTTGGACAGAGAAGGTATGAAATTGCGCACACCATTTTCTTAACATTTAGGTCTTTGCCTCTATGCTGCTCAGTGAACTTTACTCTTATGTTCAAAGTGTCATTATAATGCCATTATCACTAAAACAGAATACTTTTTCATAGCAGGACAATGATTTAGGAACTAAATAGCTTGACACAGTGTCGTATTTTAACCTATCACCTTCTGAAGATGCAAATGTACTCCAGATACTCATTTTCCAAGAAACTAGACAAAAAGTGACAGCAAATATATTTAAAGAGAAATGAACCCAACTGGAAAAAGCATTAAAAGACAGTGAAGGTAAATGTAATTGTTTTTAAACCCAATGTTTTCGTAAGATAAATTCAACATCGGACAGGCTCTTTAAAAATCAATTTGCACTTCCTTCCTCTATAAAGATTTATCCCAGAGAAAAAAAAAAAAAAAATCCATTAGTATTAAAGTGCTTAAAAACTTGGCAGACTATCTCCAAAGGCATCAATTTCTAGTGCTAATTAACACTAATTATTCACTCAGCAGTTGTAAGTTGCATTCAGTCCCTGAGGGTGGAAGAGAGATTTGTCTCTCTCCAGCGTAGCGTGTTTCATATATTTGTTTCAAGAGATTTTCACATTCAGACATCAAAATAGTGTGGACTTAGAGATCTGCAGAACTGTCCTGTCTGTTACCAAGAGTGGATCAAGAATTTCTTGTGTGGTACAAGGAGTCTGTATTGTCCATCAACATCCTGCAACTGGCACGAAAGGTTTTATCCATTCCATTTCTCTGCTATGCGGTAGAGATTGGACCCCACACATTCTTTCAGTGTCTTAGTGGATTTAATTTAGCAGCTTACTGATTGCTCAGGCTTGAAGGTCTAGTGTCCAACCTGGCTGTTAAACAACTATGCATAACTAACTCAGAGCTTATTGCTCATGACCACAGTTACCAGAGAGGCCATCACATCCTCAGTCTTCAATGCTTACATTTGGACTCCTACCAGACCTTCCTCCTATCCCTTGAAACTCACACCTTCAAGCACTATGAGCAGCTAACATACTTGGACACTGCTACTGCACTGCAACACCTAGAGATGATTCAACTCTTCTTCCTCAAAGGTGAGTCAAAATGAAAACTAGAAAGAAAAACTTTTTAGGGAATTAAATGTATCTAGGGATGTTTATTGAGAAACAGCAAATTATTTCATTTTCATAATTTCAACACAGAGCAATTAAATTAGTGTTCCCTAATTTAAAGGTTTGTTTTTCTGATGCAAAATTAAACTGAAAAGGACTTTTTATTTTTCCCTCTTTCCACAAATAGTGACAGTAAATGAATCCCTGCGTTCTGGGAAAAAAATAAGGGAAAAGGGGGGTTGAACGTCAGAACTTCCCAGCTTGCTTTTTAAAATACCTTTCATATTCCTGTATTTTGTTGCACAGCCAAGCAGCAAGATTAAAGCTTCCTGATGCAAGAAGGAAAGAGAATGGGGCTGATTAAAGACTAGAAAACTGCTGAGAAAAATATTAATGCATCATGACACCCCGTCTGCCCAAGAGAAAAAGATAATGTATGTGAGAGAAAGTAGCAATAAAGGGTCAGTAATAAAAGAAATATATCACTTGTAGAATTGACTAGGCTTTACTTGAGATTTATAATCCATTCTAACTGTAGTAATTTGTGACTCCTGGAGACAGACTGCCTATTACACGTGATATTTTTGTAGGGCACCACCCAGGAATAAAACACCTGAAACATGTGAACTATCTTGCTCTTCACTTGAGTTATTTTAAATAATAATCTTTGTATCAGAATTTTTTATTTAATGCCATTTATTACCAGTCAGCAGGTGACAAAAGCAGACAGAAGGAGTTAAGTGACTTGACCCAAAATTATACAGGAAGTCAGCAGGATAATTTGCCTGAATCCTTAAGTCTCCTAATTTCTGCCTTTCTGCTTTGTATATCACAGCTTCTGGCTGTCTCTATAGCTATCTTGGATATACAGATCTGCCCAGCCCTATCTTGTGTATCACAGAATACTGTGTTTTTCGTCTCTGAGGCACTCAGGAGAGTTAGGTGTTTTTCAAAGTCTTGGTTTTGTTTCAATAGTTGATTCAGACAGCCCGTCATAGCTTATACTGCAAGGTCACAGCACACAGAGATATTTCACTATAAACTCTGAAGAGGTTAATGTAGTAGCATGGCAGGAGTTCCATTATCCATGGGATGAACAGGACTATACTTGGAGATCTCCAGGATTCAAAGCCACAGAAGATGCTTTGCAAGAACTTTATACAGCTGTCTGCTGTCAAGGTTGTGATTTCGTGACATAATGAATCAAAGCCTCAGCTGATATAAATCGCTAGGGTACCAGTGAGCTGGGATGATTTACAGCTGCAGAAATTAGATCCACTGGTTATAGTGGAAGTACTTGCAGAGCATGGAACCCATTGACATGATTCAAGGCACATATAATACCTAAGCACGTGGCAGATTTATTAGCTTAGGCTCAGTGTTATGTTAACACAGCAACAACTTCTAGTAAGCTGAGACCAAGGCAGAGCAAGCTTGAGTCCTCTTCCAACAGAGGTCAAAGTTTTGGCTCTACAATATAGTTCACTGCTTATACATAGGCTTAAGTAGTCACACAGTCTGACTTTAATAAGAAAATGAAGAAATAAAATGTAGGTGAAAGAGCAGGGAAACTTCACAGTTTCCAGTAAATGCTAAAATTTAATTCCTCAATGTAATATTGTCTTGCAGAAATATAAGTGCTTGCAATGAAACCATTGCCTTCATGTGGGATTTGTGAAGGAAGGGTTTAAAGGATCTGATACCTGAGTTTAATGCAATTCAGGTGGGCTGTTGGGGTTTTTATCTTCCTCTCTTTACACCTCAGTTTTTCGACCAAATTTTTTAGAATAATCCTTGTTTTTCTCTTCCCCTTGGCTCAAAAGGAAGTATGTCTTCCCTTGTTACAGAGTAATTAGAATGTTCTATTAATCATTTCATTAGTAGGAAAGGACCATAAGTGACTCTTGAGGGTTTTGAAAGTCCTTATTGAAAGCAGGAAAGGTAGAATAACAATCCCCAATGAATATAGCTTCTTTTTCTGTGTTCTATGAGACTATTATTTAATTAAAGAACCCTGTACTTATGGTTCTGGTCACTGTGAATAAATTAAGGTGATTAAATTCAAAGCATCACACTAGTTGAATTGACAGTTCCACTCTGTCAAACTGAAAGCAGAAATCTGCTGAGAATTGAAATCATTCACAGGAAGTTGTTCCTTTATTGTGTTTGCAGACTCCTTTAGCAACATTTTATTTTAATAGGACTGTAATTCTTTGAAAGCCAGACATCTGCATATTGTGCCTGCTCAACAAATGAAGCTTTAATGAATAAATAATAATTGAAGAAATTATTAATTTAATTATTTTAAAAGTTTGGGGTTTTTTTAAATAGCTGCTTCCTTGCACAGTGATGTCTCCCACTCTATTGGGCAATCTAAAGAACTTCATAAAGGACCAAATTTATAAAAGCAGTGAAATCACATACAACCTCTAAGGACCTGGGTGATGAAGGTACAGTTTAACTCAGTGGTTAGGGCTGATACTGACATGACATGCAGTTATATAAAGCTTCTTGAGGACCCAATTAAAATCTATCTTAATCTCTTACAAGAGTTGTAGGAGATCATATATTTGAGATCTATAGATTTCTGGCTATTTCTGTACTAGAGGATTAAGAATGGGCTCATGAAAAGACTTAAGCACAGGAAACTCGCCTGCAGCAATTCAGCTCTGTGGCAGCTTATTAGTCTGGCTGTAACTTGGTCATAAAGTGCATAAACTGTGCTAGTCCATGTGTTGTGTGCAAACAATATGGATGTCAGATGAGTCTGGACTTGAAAATTGGTTCAGAATTGGCCTATTTGGCACAAATAATGTTGATACACACAAAGATGGATGTAATGATGATTTTTATAGCAGCTGAGGAAACAACCTTGTGTATTCAACTTGTATGTTGAACTTTGCCAGGATAATGACCATTGTAAACACTTAAATTCCCCCAAAACAAGCATTTTTGTGATTCACAGGGAACTTCCTCTAGACACTCGGATCGAAGCATGACAGGGAGCTTACAAAAAACAAGAGAAATTCAAAGCACTGAATTCATGTTTTCTAATGAAATCCAGAATAAGTTTAATAAGAAATACTTTGATTAATCTGGATCTGGGCAAAAACATCAATTCATCCAAATGGATGCAGGTCCCATTCTTAAAGCCTACTGAAACGCAATTGAAAAGACATCAATTCACTTCACCAGACTTAAATGTTTGTCCCTAAATAAGCAAATGATCCACGGTTACAAAACAGTTGGATAGCAAAAACATGAATGGAAGTCCCAAAATCTGTTTCATGCTCCACTGTGCCTTGCTTCATATCAACAACAGTTGACGTTGACTTTTAGGAGCATTTCTACTGAAATATGCATAAAGAGATAGGGATGAGCCGGAGTTCAATGATGAACTCTAATGTGTGAGAAAAGTTGTTAGTAAAGGCTAGCAACTGGTAAAAACTGATCTTTAAAATATCTTTTAGTAAAGCTGACTCCAAACCATTCTTCTCCCATTTTCTCCTTCATTTTTATTACATTTCATGAATAAATAGCAACAAATGGCTCATTTTAGCTGTGTGGCAAGTGAAAGAAATTAATTGTTCATTTTTTTTCCTTGGCTATAAAATATTTCAGGAGCATATTTATGGACAAGAAAACAGCCTATCCCCAGGGAGAAAAGTATTTTCATAAAGATTACTGTAAAGAAGACGTCAAACATGAGTCCAAGGTAAACATGTGTTTATCTGTTACAGGGACTTGTTCATGCCATCAGTTTGAAAGAGGACACCCTTTGCCATCGCCAATCTACTGCTCTCATTAGACACCAAGCAGCTGCTGGCGCTGGCAGCAAACAGATGAGAATGAGAATCGGCTATTTGGCTTATCTGAGCTCATCCATATTAATACCTTGTTTCCACAGAGCAAAATTTAGGTGCTTCTTGAAAATGCCCTGGGTGATATCACCTCCTAAACCTTGCCAGGTAGTTTGCTCCAAACATTTATTACCTTCAGACAGAAAAGATGCTCCCCTGTGTCTTTATTTCAATTTAAATTCCATTTGTGCTCTTTTGTCAAATTTTCTGCATTGAGTTATGAATAATGCTGACATTAGCTCTACCATTATAGAGTTTGAGCTATTTAATTAGATTCCCTCATTCAACTTTTTTTTCTGAGGTTAAGGTTTTAAACTAGTCCTTATAACTCATTCTCTTAAAGCCGAAGGCAACAGTGTCAGTACTTTACTATCACGTTCCTCTTTTTATAAGTGCCATAATATTCTTTCCAATGCACTGACTGGAACTGACTCCTTCAGTTGAGGGTTGCCCACCCATTGTGCAATGACAATCACACACACACTATAGAATTTCCTCCATTATTAAGCCAAGTGTTTTATTTGCTCTTTTATTTGTCTCACTTTGTATATCCATACTACAATATATCCTAATTTCTGCATGCCTAAAAGCCATCTTTGATTTCATAGATTTCTGAACCTACTTTCTATTTTTCTCTGAATCCACAAGAGTTTTACAGCATGCAGAATTGAAACTCTTGGATTTGTTTTGTTCCTTTTGCTTTTCCCATCTTTTCTGTCGCTCCTACATGTAAACAGCCACCTTAAAAATCCTCATCTATGAGCAGTGCCAGGAACTATCACAGTGTTTCTGCACCTTTTAAACTGGGTAGAACCAGCTGTAGTTTGAGAAGTACCAATAAAAATGCTCCTTATGTACCTATCGCTAAATACTCTTAAGGTGTCTTGTGAAGGACTCAGTTACAAGTTCACCTTTAAAATGTGCAATATTGTTGCTGCCATCTGGCAGAGAAACTTAGTCTAGGCATTGAAGTGCTAAGGGCTAAGAAAGAGTAATATCTGAAAGTGTGACTCCCCATTTGTGAGTTCTCAGCTTTACCCACTTAAAAATAGTGCATCCGTGAAAATACAAGTCTCACTTGCTGTATCTGCAGCGCCAATACCAAGTATCTATTCATTGTTGCCATTGCTTCTGTCTTTATTCCGAGATGTGAATTTTTGAAGCTCATAAGACAAATCATTCCTGTCATGGGAAGTTCTCTCAAGGACACCTTAAGATGTAGACAGTAAGACATATTCATGTCTCGGTGTGCTGAAAGTAATGCATGAAAATCTCTTTTTATGGAGAGTAGAACCGAGTCATTTAACTAGTCTGTCCATAAGCTCCAGTAGGCAAGACATTACTCTACACTATTAACCCCCTGGTGGTTTATATCTTGGTAAGTGATGCTAAGAAGAGATAATGTCCAGCCTGTAAAAGATTTGATGATAATGATTCTAAATGGTGGGTATGAACAGCCAACTCCTTAGGCTGTTTTCTAAGTTTTAAAAAGATCTGGGAGGAGGGGAGGAGTAATAGATAAACTATAATGGCTTTTTTTTTTGACAATATCAAACTCACTGAAGAGATATGGAAGCACTGTGTAGGAAAGACGTCATAACAAAAATCAAATTGACATATATATTGTCCGTTTCAAAGTAACTTCTGAGGTGAAAATCAATTTTCTATTTCTATTAAGAGGATCCCTGACAGTCTGAGAGAAGGGGAAAACCACAGTGTAAAATGATATGCTAAATCCCCCCAAACAGGCATTAACAATAATGACAAGGGACAAGCCACAGTTCTTTGGCTGAAGCAAGGCAGCTGAAAGCATGGCATCACCCCTTCAGTGACTGCAGCCTCCAGGATGGATGTTCAAAGTGGTGACACAAACCAGAACTGGCATGTGCAGCCCTTTGGCAGCTTGAGGAGCCAGGTGGAAAAGCAGAGTCTATCTGTGTCCAGCAGTCTCAATATGTAAATCCATTTGTATTCATTATAACCTAATCCTACTTCTTACCTGCCAGGGCACATGGTAGGAAAGGAAATAAATCCATCAAGGAGAAACAAAAGCTAGCATGTGATTTCTCTCTGAGGAAACGGATAGTGGGCTAAATTCCTTTTCTGTGACAGTGAACAGAACTGTAGCAACATCTCCAGAATTGTACCCACTTCTTCAGTGCAAACCACAAGAGATATTTATTTGGAGTAACATCCTGAGCAATAATTATGAAAAGACTGAACAAAGACAGTCTGAGCTGTAATGGGGGTGTTAAACAGGAAAATTACTGTGATGGCGCTGGGTGTTTAACTCCCCTTAGCATCCGAGAAACTCTGTTCCTATGTGTTGTTCAGTTGGGACAAAAGCATTGTCTGCCCCCTGCAATGCACCCTGGAAGAGGAAGACACAAGATGAAGACCCTTTTGATGTGGGTGTATATTCTTGTTTCATATTCTCATTGAGCTTGAGAGGGAGGTATCCTGTGCGTACACAGCTGGGATTTATACAGCTTTTTAAGAACAAAACGTGAAGTAGACCTGCCATTGAAGTTGCATCCATAAGAAAAAAAATTTATGCAGTGATTGCATGATGGAGAAAAGGAAAGCAAGTGCAGCTCCTGATCAGTAAAGGGAATGAGAGAGAGAAGGCCTTAGTAGAGGTGAAAAGGTAGGCAGAAACTGTCTTTTTTTCCAGGTACTCCTAAGCAAGTGCCACCTTTTCTGGAGCTTTACTTTAAAAACAGCATCTTCTTTCCTTGTCTCTGTCCTCCCTCCCTCCCTCTCCTCCTGATAAACTGCATCTCAATATACTCGTGACCACTCAGATGAATGTCAGTTGTTGTTCTGGAAGTGCTCTAAACCCATCATTTCCTTTTGATTGTGTAAGATGTGCACTATTGATTTGACATTGAACATTGCTTGCTGTAGACTGTGTAACGATTTGATGCATCTGCTCACAGCAACTGCTTATACTGTGTGCAATTTTCTCTTCGCGGGTTTGCGGTTGGACCACAGAAAAGAAGCCCTTGGTTTTCACTTTGTGATGGCTACTGCACACAGCGTGAGGAGAGAACTGCATCTTCTTTGAGAGGAAACCATAATGCCCAGAAAAATAATGTACAGCAGTGCAGGATGATGTGGGCAGGTAAAAAAGAGATACAGCCAGCAGGGACCCTGCAATGTATGCAGAAGATGTCTGAGAAAAGGAGAAAGGAGACTCAAAACTAGCTTGAGGTGCAGTGGAAAGGAAAAAAATCCTCAAGGTATGAAAGAAAAATGTATTGAGATTGTGGCAGCCCAGGAAGCTGCTTGAGATTGCTGTGCTGAGAACAAACCTGAAGAGAAGGGCAGCTGCTGCAGAGCCACAAGGTAGACATGTAAAGGAACGAGTTGTTTACATTGCTACTCTGCCTCACTTAGAATTCTCTTTGTTTCCTTCACAGCCCACTATTCTAAGCTCTCCTCTAACCAGACTTAGCTCTAGAATTTGTTAAGCCCTCTATTGTTCTGGGTATGTTTGCTTGAAGAGGCAAAAAGCTCCAAGGCAGAGCCTGGCCCATTATGATGAGGAAATAAACCGTCTTAAGATGTGCAACTGGTTTACTACCAGCAAGAACTTGCTTCCTGTCACAAGCTCCTTAGTAAAAGCAAACATATAGGCAAATCTGTCATAGCTGACCTGCCCTGGAAGGCACACAGATCTACCCTCAGCCATAGGCGTGTGAACCACAGCTTGGGGCTGTTCTGGAGCCTTCTGTCTGTCTCAAATTAGCACAGCACAGGTAGCTCATTCACAGCTTCTCTAATCAATCAGTTATGCACATAGTCCTTGCGTATCCAGGCACATCGTATTTGAAAGTATAATTGCCACAGCAAGACAACACAAACTAGAAACTTTAAAAAATCTTATTTTTCACATCCCCCTGCCAATTGAGAATCTGAATAATTTAGTATGGCTTGGCAGTTCTTGATTACATTTTTGCACCTTTTAAAAATTTCTAAATGAAATTTTAAGTAGTTTAAGTAGCAAGTGAAAATGACACATCTTTGTGTTCTGCTTGCATAGGAAAGAACAGTGCAAGTGATAGGTGTTAGCAGCCACAAGTCAGACTCTCCAGCATTTTTCTGCCAGGACAGTGAAATGCCTCACACTGCTCCTGGGCACAAGGAGGAAGACCAATGTTGTGAGTGAGGATTGCAGGGCTCAGTCAACACAGAAAGAAAGTAATGATAATTTAAAAACGATTGGATGTGTGTCAGTTTACTTGGTTGCTGGGTATAACAACAGCGCACAGACCAAAACTGGATGCATTTAATGGGAAGGCATGATTCAGTTTGCAGGAGCATCTATATATCACTGGATATTCAGACCTGAATCTAACCAGGGGATTAAAGAAAGTGTAATTCCTGTAACTGGCAAAACATTAAAAAGTTGCATGCAAAAAAGGCATGTAATGGGAGAAGCTGTTGCTACCTCTCATTACTAAGCTGCTTCCAACCTCGTTAGCTCCTTGTTTGGGCAGTAAGTTTATTAGCAAGGGGACCCTGTCTTTTATCTATGCAAAGTGATATGGGAGTATGTGGTATTACATAAATGAAATCTTTATAATTACTCTTTATAAAAGTTTAGGCTATGTATAAACTAGGCAAACATCTTGGGGATACTCAGCTTGACTGGAAAGCTCATAAAAAGATTTTTAAATTGTAGCTTTCTACCTTAATACCAAGAAGCAGATTTCCTGGTGGTATTTCTAATACACATTAAAGAAAAGTTAAGCTGACACTTGTTTTTTTCCTACTTTTTTTTTTTTTCCTCTATAGGAAAGCCATTAAATACGATGAAAGAAGTTCTCGCTTTCAGCGTATAGGTGAATTTCACCTTTAAGCATCAAAAACCAAGGAATACAGAGAAAGTTGCAAGTGCTAAGCAGCTCCCAAAAATAGGTCCATTGCACTTCACAGAAGGAGGAAATAGAGGATTGTAAGGCAGTGAATGCTTGCAAGATCTCTGAGCAGTTTGAAACCTGTTCTTCCAGATTCATCTCACATTCCAGGAAGAGCCTGGTTCATATTTTATCTTCTTTGCCAGGTCACACATCCATAATACACAGTCTTGGGGATTTTTATAATCTGACTTGTCCTTTTACTTAAAAGGGAAATGCATAATGTGATCGATATTTTTTTGCCCTGCTAGAAACAGAGCTGTCCAACTACAAATGAATCATCTGTATGTGACAGGCCCAGAGCAAATGAGAAAAACATTCTCGTCTACCCATTATGTCTAAAATTTACAGGTTTTAAATGAATTAATGAAAACGGAGGGTAGAGTCACTTAAGACTGCTAAAGGAACTGGAGGAATCCATAGCTACTTTGTCCTTGTCGTTACCTATCAATTAACAATGGGACAATTTTTGAGTATGAGCTGGAAAAATTAAAAATCACATAGAATCAACGCCTCCTCCAATTGCAACAACAAAAAAAAAAATTTAAATTTCAGATAGAAGAAAGCCTGGATAATTTCTGCTAGCAAAGGAATTATATATTCCAATACCTGCATAAGATGCCATTGAAAATGGAATGCTAGAATCTGGACATGTAACTGAAAAAAGTACTAAGAAACTCATAAATTTCATCTCATTTTACTGAGGTATCAACTCTTCACACAGTGAATTAATACCCCGTGTCAACGCAGCCTTGCAAATTGCAGCTTCTTTATAATTTGCCTTCTTAGAACACCTTTCATGAAATGGTTTCAAGGACCGTTACCGAGATAAGACTGCATAGCTATGCCTATGCTGTAAGGTGGGTGAGAGTGACTTTTTCTTGCTCCTCATTGTGATAACTAGGTTTGGTTGGGGCTCCTTGTAAAAAGGAAGAATGTGTTATTATCAGGAAGTTGCAAGTATACTCCAAAAATTAGTATATATTTTACTAACGTGCGTTCTTTTTTAAAAAGGAGAAGAAATTGCCAAAGAAATCACAAAAATAACCAAAGAAAGGAATAATAAAAAGTTACAGAACGTTTTGAACAGCTCAAAGAGTTATTCTCACTTGGCATTATAGAAGGTCCTTCAAAACATAAATTATATACAAGATGTTAACTTTGGAAATCTAATTTAGTTATTACCTTTTTCTTATATAAAACAAATTAAAAGAAACAGAGAAGCACAAAATAAATGAATCCATCCCAAACTGAAGCATGTCAGCATGAAGCACTGACATTTCAACTCAATTTTGGAAACAAAAAAAATGTTTAGAGAAGGAAAGAATTTAGGAGTGAGTGATGAAGGAAAAGAAGCATTCATTACAAATGCCATCATGCAATGCCAGATCTGGTTAAATACAGTATGCCACTTTCTCTATACTTATGTGTTATTCAGTTTAAATTGAGCTGAGTTATGACAGCCATGAGTGGAACTGTTTTATATAGTGCCGCAGCAATCTAATCAGCCTCCAGAAAACTCTCACTCATCTGCCTACAAAGCAGCACAGCAGACTAGTACACACTGAGATTTTTTGCAAGGCCACCATCATCTAAAGAACCACACTTCACAGTTCCTACAGCGTGCCCGACACATCTTGTTGAATTTAACAGAATTTGGTGGACAAAGTTGTTCACTGACACTGAATTTCAAAAGCAACATTTGGGTTTTTCCCCCAAAACACAGTCATTCAGCCTAGTGAACCATCCTCAAGACTCCCTGGACAAATACAAGTAACTTGGCACCATGAGGGACCTTCACTCTGAAACCTTGTTGTGCTCCCATTTCTGTTGTGCACATGGTGGTTGTGTCTACCATAAGCTCTGCCTTTTAAACCAAACCTTGCAGCTTGACTCATAAAGCACAGATATGCCAGAAAAATGGGAGATAGATCACATCAGGCTAATGAATTTGTAATTGCATTGGCTGTGTCCCTCTCCTCCCAGATACATAAACTATAGAGGGCTGCTGCATGCAGATTACAAACTAGAGAGGAACTCTGAGCCCACACAGATAGTGCTCACTCACTATAATAAAAGAAAGCAATGGCTGGTATAAGCAATGCCCATTTGTGTGTTTTGTTTGCTTGGCTTTGACAGTGTTCCTGTATGCATTGCCTTTTGCCTGCAGTCCATTTTCTGAGGTGCAATGCAGAATGACATCCTTATGAATGTAGGTATTATTTCTACTAAATTTCTGGTGATTCATTCCCACAAAATAGTGAGCATCATTAAACTAACTTTCAAAGTATTCCAGAACTCCTCAACGAGACCAGCACATCATATAGACCTTCTTCAAAGGACTCCCCTAGGCACTACTCAGGAATCTCCCCCATGACAGATAATTGCTGCAAACAGCAGCTGCTTTGCCTCTCCCTCTATTAGAGTGAGAAAAGTGAACGCCATGAATCAGTCTGCCTTCATGAATCCAATGATAATGAAACAAGGAGTAATTAAGGTGCCAGAAGTACCATTTGGTACATATAAATTATAAGTAATTTTTGAATACTGGTTTTCCCAGCTCCATAAAACTTCTATTCTTCCCGAGTGAAATCAGGCCAGTATCACAGCACAGAAACTGTGGAACAAGTTCTCAAAACAATTATATTTTACCCATGTTTCTGTTTTGACTTGGGAACAGCAAGGTTTCTGATGGAAGAATGAAGTTGCTTATATGTGTTTACAGATAGCTGTCTATTTGAGTGACAGACATGTGCTGGAACGGTGCTAAGTGCTGTCACTTTGGTTTATGAAACAGTTGCTTTGGAAAGGTTTCATTTCAGTGCTAAATAAATGAGATCAAACTAAAAATAGGTAGGGCAATTATAAAGCAAACATTGTTCTTCTGTCAATACTAGACCAATGTTAAAGCTAGGAGACATTGTCACACAGACCAAGATGCAAAGAGACTTTAATAACAACATCATATTTGAGTTTAGGAAGAAACGCACCCTGCTATCGGGGGAACTGTGAGTATTTGCTTATCAATTTGTTCAAATGAGAAGACTGTTGCACCTGGCAAGTCCATCTTCTGCTACATCTTGTCACCTGAAGGATGACCATCCAATATCAGTCATTTTTTGACCCATTGGTGCAAGTCCTACAGGTGATGGAGGTAACATGATGTTTGAAATGAGTGTGCATCCAGAAGTATAGAAAAAATATTTTGATAGGAAATACAGAAAATATGTAAATATTTTTGTTTGCATGGGGAGAGGGGGGCTCTGATCCTTTGTCTTTTTGCCAGTGAAAAGTGATTGACAACTGGATTCAAATATAGAAAAAGAATTGCAACTTTTAATGTTTTGCAGAAGAAATATCCAGAACAAAAGCAATTAAGTGTCTCTGCAAGAGTCTTTTCCCTCTTATTAAATGTATCCAGAGAAAAACAGGGAAAGAACTCTCTGCCTGGCAAAGGAGGTTTTTTTTCTCCTTCTTAAACTGTTTTAGTCCTGGGGGTTCTCTTTTAAATTCCCAGTGCCCAGCTGACTTCAGCTCAAAGAGTAGACATATACTGAATTGACTGAAATTAGCATACCCAAAAAGTCTTTCTAAACCAGTATTGTGGAATTTTGCAAACAGGAAAAAGCCTAAGAGACAGAAGGGTTCTTTCAGCAAAATGAATTCTTGTATTTGCATTTTAGTTAGTCAGGAAGAAGAAAGAAAACAAAACCCACAAGTGCAAGGAGGGTTCAACACCAAGTGTCTGGCTTTCTACATAAATTATATTTTTCTAAGGATTTTATGCTGTAGTGAAACATGGAAATGCTTCCTAGTCATAAGGATTATTGCATAATTTCCAAGAGCATGTTCAATAGAGTCTATCAGGAAATCCAAGATCAGAAAGAATGGATATCTTTCAAGAGTTCAATGAGAACAGGCTTAGGAGATGCCTAGAATACTCAACTAAACTAGTGAAAAATACTGGAAGTGTGTAAGAGTGCAGATGTCAAGTCAGGATTCAGGAATGCCAAGTGAAATGACTCAGCAAAGACTTGTTAGTTCATCTTCAAAAATCTGAAAGGGAACTCATCTCTTTAAGCACTAAAAGGAACAATGAGTCACCATGGCTCTGCGGAAAAAGTTCTCCTAGACTAACCTAATTTCATATCCTGGTAAACATACTTGAATTCCTATAAATGCAATGTTAGGGAATTGGAATGCAAAATATTGTTTAAATTTAGTATTACACCTTTTAAAGCTAAACATAAGTCTTTTAATAACCAGTCACATGGCAGGTTTTACAAACCTATACTCAAAGAAAGTTGTCATGGGAAAATGGAATTTTAGTGCTTCACTGCCTACTGGGATTCAATCTTTTCATCAGTGATCCAGAATTAAATATAAAATCACTACTGGGAAAATTGGTGGCTGCTGTAGCTATAGCTTCA
The DNA here is from genome assembly GCF_028554395.1 of Pezoporus wallicus. Classification (NCBI taxonomy): domain Eukaryota; kingdom Metazoa; phylum Chordata; class Aves; order Psittaciformes; family Psittacidae; genus Pezoporus; species Pezoporus wallicus. The sequence goes on along the minus strand of NW_026636866.1, from coordinate 1,305,951 downwards.
GAGAAAAATTGGTTAGAAATCGTAACAGAACCGCTTGGTAAATTGGGGGGATTCAAGCACAGGACAATTATACACAGCCAAATGCAACTGGACGTAGCTAAACAGAAGGAATGCTGGCCATGCATCTCACAAGAAGGATTTGTAGCCTGGAAGGAAATTACTCTGAAGAGATTTCCTGCTCACAGTGGCTATGGAGCTGAATGGATGAGTTTCTAGGATGACACTACACCAAAAAGAACTAATGAAATCTTTATACAAACAGAGGCAATGTGAGTAGAAGCAGAAATGTGATTTTTATCTCCTCACCAAACACTCAAGGGTCTGATAGAGAAATTCTTGCATTCAAATAGATGCTTTACAATAAGGTGCTTAAAACCTCATTCCATTTAGCTTATCATAAAAAAGAAAAGGAGTGTTTTGAGGGTGAAGAAGAAGATACAAATGCCATGTCCTGTAGTTTTTTAATGTGGTTGAGTAAAAGACAAGAAGATAAGGGAATGGAATGAGATCCAAAAGAAATTTTATTTCTTATTTTTCAGATTCAGTCTGCATGTGTCTTACAGAAGGTGTTTAAACACTCCCCAGCAAAAGCAGCATGGGAGAAATCCAGGATCTTTCATACTAGAGATGGAAAATTTAGATCTGTATAGGCCATGTGCAGTCATAGGTCAGAACTAACCTACAAGGTGCTTCCATCCAGCCTACCATTCCCAAAGGATACAAACATAGGTTTCTGTAGGTGGTGGCACTGCATTAGCAGCAGAAGACTCTTGGTTTATACCCGAATATTTTGGATGCCTCATCTGCTTCTATAAATCAGAGGAAGAAAGGCGGTCACCCTACACTGGGATGTGCACCCATGTTCTAGACATTATACTGCATCCTCTGCAAATGCCCTGCAAATGAGTCAAAACCAGGCAACTTTTCCTCATGTCTTCTTGTAGCATGCCACTGTCCAAGGCTATGTTAACTTTCATGTACTTTTAAAACATTTGCAATATCTGTACTCAAAAGTGGACAAGGTAACGAGTGTGCTGCTTTAGAGCCATCATGCCACATTGTTCCAAGGATAAACTTTTCAGCCAAAGAAAACACCTATTTTGACATAAACATCAAATGCTGTACCTTTTTCTTCACCTTTAGACCACATAAAAGGTCTTCTGCAATTTTCTCTTCTCAGAAAAAGCTTGTTTTCCTTTTAAAGGTGTTCTTATCTGCTGCGACAAGATAGCTTCCACTTCTGCTGCGTGAAATGTTAACTGCTCTCAGGTGCTCTCTTTTGGTCTGAGTGACAGGACTAAAGTCACAGGTCCCATTCATTTCTTCTTTTCAGTTTGCTACCCGCAAAAGAGAGACAACACAACAGCTTTCTCCACTCACACTCGATCTGCTTTTCTATTTGTGCTAATGAATATAGAGGAAGTAGAACAACCAAAAATGAGATCAGACCTGAATTACACCTATCTTTATCCTCTGGGGAAAAGGCAGAGTATTTAAAACTGATTTATGCATGTTTTTATATAAATTTAAGGAAATATGTAGGTTTACTTGTACCTTGTTGTGACTAATCCACTCCTCTGTGATTTACCTTACCACGCAGCCTGGAATAAAGACACTAGATTCTATGTTGCACTTGACACCAGCCAAGTGGTCCTTATTGACACAGTCATTCTTTTAAAAGACTTGAGTATTTAAGAAGAATACTATATTCTGACAGCAGATGGTCCTTTTTAAATTAGGGCCACTGAATGAACAGATGTGCATAGGCTGATCACAGCTACTACTGCACAAAAAAGAAAGAAAAGGTGTCAACAATTCTACTGAAAAGCAATGCTCACAGTAAGAACTACAATCTATTTCTATATAAGGCTGAAAATTTAATTCTAAAGTGCTGCCATCCAGATAATGAGGTCATGGAAAAGGCTGTAGGTGCATGATGACTGCAGTGGATAGAACCATGTTGTACTGCACCTAGTGCAGTGGTATGTGTTGGAAGACCGATTTCTTATTGAATGGCATTACTTGAAGGAAATGTATTTTATTTCTACAACATTTTAACTTGACTTAGAAATTTTTTTTTTCCTATTTACGTAACTATTACATGAGTTTATCCCTGAAAACAACTGTGGCAGTTCATTTCGAATATATCCACATGGCATGCACAGAGCCCACGAATAGGTGAGCACTGTTAGGTCTTGTTTGGGTGCTGCCAACCAAGAATGAATGTATACAATCATAGAATGGTTTGGGTTGGAAAGAAACTTAAGATCATCCAATTCCAACCCCCCCTGCCAATCTCAGGGCAGGGACACCTGCCACTAGACCAGGTTGCTCAAGGCCCTATCTAACCTGGCCTTTATTTCAAGGGCTGCTTTGGGAGCTGCAGACTATCAGTTTAGATCAAAATGTCTCTTACTGGAAGTAACTTAAGGAGAAACGTGGTCCTCAGCTGTTGCCGAGAGAAGCACACTGCAGCACAGGAGGTGGTAAAGGTGACTTTAAGTTACATTTGAAATTCCCTGAACTGGTTTTGCTTTTACTAGCAGTGCACTGGGTGCATGCTACCTAGACCTGTCTGGGCAGCTGGGATCCAGGAGAATTCTGACCACAACCTATTGCTCTAAGCCACAGTTGTTGTTGAAAATGAAGTGGCAGACATTCACTGAAGTGAAGGAAGCACTTTTTGAGGTGAATTTCCCCTCCCATCATAGTCTAACATCTTTAGAAGGAAAGGGTGAAAAGTATTTTACACCAGACACACCACCTAAATTAGTCGTAAAACTAAGATATCAGATCTAAGGAGTCAGCTAGGTTTCTTATTAGTAATGTCTCAGCGCATAATCGCTCACATACAGCATCCTGGCATAGAGAAAATCTCTCCAGAAAGGAGATTCATCCTTTCACTATTAACAAAGAGACAGAAAGAAGAGAATAAGAGAGAGGGAAAGAGGAAGCAAGACAGAATCATACAGAAGATTCAAGCTACAGTTGTCCAACTCTTTCCTTCTGCTGAACTGTACATGAACAGCTCATAGATTTCTGACATTTTTTCAGTGCCAATAAATTTACTTGAATAGTTATCGGCTGATTGCTCATCTGTAAATATTCACTAATAATACGAATATGCACTAAAAATACGAATTGTTTCAGCTGCATATACAGAATTTGTTGTATATTTGTGTTTTCCAAAATTTAACATTTCGATCAAGGTTTCTGAAATGAACACTGACAGTTACAAATGTGCCTTGTGTTAAAATTACTCTTAGGTTGGCTGTTTTGATTAAAATTGCTTGGCAGAAGATTCAGAAGAAATGAAGTCTGAAAAAGGACTGAACTCAATTTTGATAGAAGTTCTTTTCAGAACTTAAATAAGTATTCAAGAGAGATGGTGGGGGTGGAAAATGAAAAGTATTCTACCAGGTTTCAGTCCAGTATGCAGAATAGTCAGTCATCAAAATCACACCATTTTCTTCAATGCTCTTGATCTGAAGCACAGAATGCATACTGAGAGGACAGATATTTTGCACTGCAGCTGCACTTCACTAATGAATTCTGATTAACATCCTGAAATGCATTAGCTGGGAAGAGACAGCCATTCTGTGCTTGTCACATTTCATAGATGGTTACAACCTCTGGTATGAGTACTGCTTTGGGAGGAAAGGCTGACCTGGAATCTGCAGGTATCTACCACTGTTTGTTGTTTTTTTACCTAAGCACTGGAAAAACAAGATTCCCCCTTGTGCTCAGGGACAAACCCTACAGATTGCTCAGCACAATTCCAAGATCTTTCTATTATTCATCTTTTTGCAACCAGCCCTTCTGATGCTTCAAAGTCCTCTAGAAGGATGTGTTCAGTCATTCAACAGATAATCCACTTTAGAATCTAACTCCTGATCATCCTTACTCCAGTGGCTGCTATAAAAAAGTCAGTCGTACCATGATTACCACAAAGGCTTGCCTCCAACTAAGGCTGGTGCCTTACTTAACAACCTATGGGGATTTTTATTAGAATAACATGGGCCACTTGAGTGCTGAAAATTGTGTGAATATTTCATTCCTTGCCTGAATCAAAGCTTAAGAATGCCACACTTCTTTCCCCTGCATTAAACAGTAAATCATTGTATTTTATAATCCATCATAAATGTAAGCTACCAACCAAAAAAATTTCTCATTCCACTCACTGTCTTTCTCCTATCTCACACTAAATCTATGTACCTATTGATGCAGTAATCAGTTCATTCTGTTTGATTTCTCTTCTCAAGTAGAAAAACTATGAAAATACCTTTTCCAATTTAAATCTTCATTCTAGCCTAATAAATAGAAATAGGCAATGTACCAGAAGAGTGAGAATATCCTAAGCAGCACTGCAAGCCTTTTAATGTATTTTTGTTGATATTTTGGTTCATACATGATAGGTGATGAAGAAGAAGATGAATTAATAGAACATGTATAATTTATTTGCATGTGGATAATGTATGCATGATCTCACATTCAGACTCACATCTAAGAAGCCATAATGTAAAGTCCATTTAAAATATATATAAAAGTGAGCATATGTCCTTAGTAGAAGTACAGTGAAATACTGTATGGATTATAAATAAACTAGAACCAGAAAATAAGCTCCTGCTGAGAATGGTTGCTCAAGTCATTCCAATTCTGCAGGGGGCTTGTCGTCTCTCCAAAGGATAAAAGTAAAATAGTTCTGCTTCTAATAACCTGTTCATTATTGTGTCAGGAGTGAACATTCTTTCACAAGAAGTGAATGAAGCACCACTGAGAATCACAACGGAAGTAACTTGGAAGGTATTCTAAAAAGCTGGTAAATGCATTTTTGTTTTACCATTTGGGGCACAACTCTTGGCCCTACTGGTAGCCAAAAATCCAGAAACTAACAGTTAAAATGAAGGTGGATTTTCCCAGTGGCATCTGCCGTTGATGGGTCTGCAAATTTAGATGAGCTGGAATTTAGATAGCATTGGATTGCACCCATGACAAGGAGTGACTAGCAGGAGAAGAAGATCCAAGATTCAGGCTGATAACAAAATAAGTTTCAAAGTTCATATTTTAATGATATGTTTTTTTCCCTTCAGTGAATAAAAATAATAGGGAAAGCCCCAGAGACACAGCTGAGTTCCAAATAACTGTGCTCCTTAACAATTCACAGAGGTGGATTGTTTGCTTCTCTGGTGGACAAGTGATTATTTTATGGTTCTTGTTGACAGAGTTATTTGTTAAAAAGTACCCAGCACAAAAAGCATACAGACAAATTATTTAAGGAGAATAACTATATTTCTAGAACATTTTTCAGATGGCTATAAATGTCAAAGAAACAAAGGAGGAAACAAAAGAGATTACTTAATAAAGCAGAAATCTTACAGAGATAGTCTAAAAGCCCTTGAAGGGGACATTTAAGAGACCCAAATGTCTCAGGCCTACAGAAAAGGGAGGACAAAATCATTTGCACCATATGAAGACACATTAAAAAGAGACCTGAATGTACAGGGCTAGTTCTCTCATCTCAAAAGGAATATATTAGAAAAATTTCAGGAAGTGGAAACTAGGCTGTGCAATAACTCTCCATAAAGGCAATAATAGAGTAAATTAGGACTATTCAACCTAGGAAAAGAATCATTTGGTAGGACATGATAGAAGCACACAAGAATCTGAAAGGATGGAGAGGGAGTAACTTTTTACTGGATTCATTATCTCACTCATGCAAGAGCGGAGAACATCAAGTGAAGTAAAGGGGAGGGGGGCATGTTAAGAACTACTGAAAGGAGGTAATTTCTACAACTACAAGTAGCAAATCTGAGAAATTCTTTGCAAAAAGATGTTACAGATGACAGAAATTTACAGACTCAAGGAGAAAACGGACATAAACTTGGAAATTAATTGCTTATGGCAGATTAACAACTAAATTCCTCTCTCACTATCAGTATGGTCATACTGTCAACAACTAAGTAGATACTGATTTATTTCTTTACTCTGCACAATGCAGCCTAATGTATAGCTCCAAGCAGGAGATGAGTAAGTTCTGGCACCAGGAAACTGCTAGCAAGGTATTTCACTCAGGTAGGGCAAACAGACAGGATTACTGTATTAACACAGGAATTGCACCACAAGGATGTGTCAGCAGAGGTTTTTCAAGACCTAATTTAGCATACCCACTTGGTGCTGTGCTCTAATCTCTTCTTTACATTCTTCAATGTACCACTCAGGGTACCACTCTTTGCGCTATACTAGGAGTATAAACATACTATAATTACTAATTCTAATTTTATTCTTGAGCTAGTAACAGCGTGTCCATGACTGTGACTTTTGGGCAGATGTTTGACTTCACCTAATCGTGTTCATGGGGTAAGTTTTGTCAGTTAATTTACAGACAGACTGAGATGCCAGTGGTGATCTTGCTGTTTCATGACGATCCCAAGGATTTTGGGTAGCTGTCATGGTTTAAACCCAGTCAGGCAACTTGTTCACTCACTCCCCCCTTTCTTTCCCTCCCCTTACTCCCGGAGGGATGGAGAGCAGAATCAAAAAGAATGCAACTCCCATGGGTTGAGATGAGAACAGTTTAGTAACTAAGGTATAACACAAATCACTACTGTTACCACCAATGATAATAATGATAAAGGAAATAACAAGGGAAGAGAACACAACACCTCAGCACCAGCTGACCGATAACTCACCTCCCCAGCCCGACCAAGCTCTGACCCATACCTCCTCCAACCCCACAGTCTCCCAGCCCTTCTGGGTAACTCCCAGTTACATCCTGGGCATGACGTGCTGTGGTATGGAATACCTCTTTGGTCAGTTTGGGTCAGGTATCCTGTCTCTGCTTCCTCCTGGCCTCCCCTCCTCCCTGGCAGAACATGAGGCTCACAAAGTCCTTGGCCAAACCAAAACATCATTGTTGTCAGCTCTGTTCCCAAGCCGAAAGTCAAAACACAGCACTGCACCAGCTACCAAGGAGGAGAAAAATGACTGATACTGCGGAGCCCAGGACAGTAGCTTAACCTGATAAGGTAAACTTTTTAACAGCAGTGCAAGATTCATTGTTAAATCTATCAGACAAAAGCACATGAACTTAGTACATTAAAACACTCTTTGCTTCATGCAAATGGGGATGCCATTCAGGGCCATAAGCAATTCTGGAAGCTTCAAAGAGCCTATTGCTTGAAATGTTGACCTAATATAACCGTTTTGTATATGAACTTAATTAAGTCTACTAATGAGACAGCTTCTTTGCAAAGTAAACGTGCATGGATTGTCATATAAGGTGTAGAGAAAAGTTAAAATCAAGTTTATTTTTTAAATGGAATGCAAAAAAAGCCAGAGCAACATTGACAAGTTCAGGATGTGTCAGCATTTGCTCTGCACAATTTTTTCTCTGTAGATTAGGAGAGCTACATAGGTGGGCATGGTAGATAATTTGAGTTGAATCACACTCTGGAATATGCTTTTTGTTAGGAGGATCTGCAATAATAATTTTCATTAACCATTCAATTAGTAGCTAGTACATGAATTCCAATTACTCATCCAGTATCCAGAAAGTATATTTTCAATGAAAACTTTTAGCCCAAGAGTAGGTAAATCCTACTAACAGTTTAAGCTTCCCTCAATCACTTAAATTAATTTGGGGGCCTCTAATATTGGTGTGAGTATGCAAAGCAGATTTCCACTCACACCCCTCAATTTAATTAATTTTCTTTCCCTAGAGGCAGCTCTATTTTCCCTCTTCTACTACACCTTTATCTATTACTCACGGAAAGATCTAGCAAGGGGAAGACTCAACTATTGAATTTTCTTTTAGCCTGGAAAAATACTAAGTTGCTACCAGAGGTGCTTCATGTACAGTGCAATGATATTTGCACATGTTCATAAAAACTTATTCTCCTACTAAATGTTGTCTCTCTATATAGTGTTCCCTCGCTATTCCTCAAGTCTCTATTTATCTGCTTATTTGTTCCTAACTATTTTTGTTCCACCTGGTGCAAACAACATTAAAACTCCTTTTTAAGGGATAGGTTTAAAGTATCATTGGACTCTAATGAGGCAGAAGCACATGCTTAACTGCTTTGCTGAATTAGGGCCAAGAAAATGAGGTAACTTGCTGTCATGTCTCCATAAGCCAATTGGGGTTAGGTCTTTTATCATCATAGGTTAACAGTAGGTTTAGAATAGCTCAAGGCATCCTCAGTGGGAAAACTCTGCTTAGAGAACTGCTGTCTTGAAGGCAGCAGTCACTCTGAAAATCCTCTTCTGATTAATTTTCTTGATGATTATTCAACTCCCTCTGCTCACAAGGTCTGATATTTAGATCTGCAGCTAAGCCTTAAGAACATTTTCTGTTATTAATTGTATATTACTTTAACTGTGCACTTTGTAAATTGGCTAAACAAGGAAAAACTATTTCCAGCAACAACCATCTGCAGCTACAAAGCTTTATCTGCTAGATTTTGTATCAATATACTGAGAAATGGTACTAGCAAAACAATCCTGGTGTGCCTGTGTTACAGCCTGCAGAACAGTGTACTGACAGAGAAGCCAGCAGTAAAGAAGCTACGAGGTACTAGAAGGAGAATAGCAACAGCAGTAGAGTGATCACAGCAAGTTAGTTTCCTCCATTCCTCAGATGCACAAACCAACAAGTTCTGTGATGCACACAGGTACCTCATTAAAACAGAATTCAGGATAAAAATAAAAGTGGTGATATTTATGTAGTAAATGAAAGTGGAAGTAATTGTAACCACAACAAAAAACATCGTTAATTGTTAAATCTGCTCAACTGGTATGCAAATCCAGGCTGCAACCTGCAGAAATTTTATGTAATATAAACCAAATCCAAATGATTTAATGTAATTCTCAGTGGCAGGAATAGGAAGGAAAGAGAGGAGCAAGCAAAATAAGTAATTGGCAAACACTGTTGCAGCAACATACTGGGATCAATTCAGGGTAAATTCCAGGGTGGTATAGACACTGCAAAAATATTCTTATATTCCTCATTAAGTAATTACTATGCTTTACTACTTAGAAAATTCCAGTGAAATACAGACAAGAGCCTTCTTATGACCAAACTGCATCCAAATTGCTTCATGCAAATAAGCCTGTTAAAAAGTAGATTCATTCAGTGCACACAAATCCAAACTGCTAGATCCAGAACTAGGCTCATCTTGTGTAAAATTATTCTTCCAAGTAGATGAGAGAATCTACAATGGCCAACATGTTTCAGAACAAATGACAATTTTTCAAGTTGGCTGGATTAGCCTTTCCTGCATACAAGTAAAATGCAATTTGCTTTCTTAAAGGGACTTCTCTCAACTGTAAAATTCACAGGACATGGCTTATGGAGAAATATTTTCTTCTGAGTTTTGATTAAAAAGTATAAACTTAATAATCCGTAAGGCTACGAACAAGCTTTGTATTCAGTCAGAAAGCTTTTCCGTTGGCTGGAGTGAGCATTTGGGTTTAGACACTTCCAGTCCATTAAACTAATTGAATAAGCAAGAGTTCATTCTTCCAGAATAACCAGTTGCTCCAGGAAGCAATGCGGACAATTAAGTAAGTGACACTCTTCCTTCTGAAGCATAAACAGCAAGTGTCCCAACAAGGAGCTCTGCAGAACTACACATATCTTAGAACAAACCATTAAATGGAGGCTCAGTCAACTTCACGAAAGTACTGTGCTCGTCCTAGTACTTTAATCACTTCCTCGATGCACGTGCCCTATGAACTTCTCTCTGACCAAAGGATATAAGTCTGCTTATTTCAACATTATTGGGCAAGGATAACAGATGGGCTGCCATCAATCTCCCCACATAGCAATGGGTGATGATATTTATCTGCAGGTGTTTCTTATTTCAAGAAAAGCAGCAGCTGATATTTAAACTAGAGATATGAGAAAGCTAAAGTGATTTATCAGGATGAACTTGAATTTAACAGGATTACTTTTTATTGTTATTAGAAAGTTATAATGTGATTCTGCTTTCTTTTTTTCCCCAGAAAGGTCATTGTAGTAACAGGAGAATTACCTGCATTCTATAGAATTTCTGCAGCAATGTTCTTGCACAGACTCACAGCGGTGTGGCATATTTAAATGGTTTCACCATTCATCATATAGAACCATTCACTACACACTCAAGCCTCTGAAAGATTTCAGAAAAATGAACTACATTTTTCAGCTCCTTGCAAATTAAGAGCACACAGAGCTCAAGCAAATCCTAAAACCAACGTCCACACACAAAAGAAGTTTAGATGAAGAAATATCTCACACAAGAGTGATTAAAAATATAATAGAAATAAAGCTGCTGCAATTTCTACTTTTCCCCCCACAGAGAAGGAGGCTGAGTTTCAAAGCACAGTACTACAATTATCGTTAGTAAATTGAATTGCTTCCTAATGAGAGATCGCCAGTCAAGGATGTCTATGTACATTAAAACACAAATTGTAGATGGCAGACAGCGGGAGGTCACAAATCATGATATACTCAGGGACCCCCAGTCAGCACTGGAGAAGGAAGACCATGGGTAGCTGGCAGAACCTGAAAGAGGTAGTGATTTCTACCAAAAATAGCCACCACCTTTCTGAGTAATCCAAGCAAAAAGATGCATTTTTTTCTATGCAGGAGACAGAAAGATAGTGGGATGATTTGTATTGAAAAGGAGCGTACATTTCTGAATATCAGAGTACTGCTCTATACAGCATGTGTGAGATGATAGAGTTATTAGTTTGTTCTTACTCTGTGGGTAACAGCCACAAATTTCATCTTGCAGGATGTTCATGGATCACTAATGATGAAGGCTGTTCGCAAACATGGGTTGGTGACACCATCTGGTTAATGCCATTCAATTCTTTACATGCCTCTTTTGCCTCCTTTGAATTGGGATTAGTGAGTATTGCTCCACTTTTTTTAATTATAATTTTTCTTTAACTGTTGTTCTCAATAAGACAACTGTGGTTATAGAACCCGACACAAAAAAGGTAAAAAGACTGCCCTTCTAGTTACTCAGTGACTCAGTTTTTAGGGGAGTTGTGCCAAGCTCAACCTCTGGAATGCTTTTGTAAACCTTTGGATGGAGCATGCTGAATAGATATCATACTTGTTACACTAAATTCCTTCAAATACCACAATAAATCCAATTCAAATCCAGCAGCACAGCTTTCCTTTCTGGTTCTGGGGAACCAAATAAAATATTCAGGCATGAGTTTTGAGAGACACAAGTTTCCCAGAAGAAAGCTCAGACCCTTGTGAGCTTCTTTAACCCATATGGAAAGCAGCCATGCTAGATCTTTTACAGCCTCATTGGTGCAGTGGTGACTTAATTTGGCTGACTCTATAATTAAGAAGATACTTAGACTTGTCAGCAACAACACAGACAGTTTGTTGTAGGTTTAAGCTCCATGACAAGGAAGATCGCAATCTTCAGGCTTCTGAGTTTAATACATTAATGCAATTATTCATGCCCTGGTGTAAATCTTTCTCTCAGTTTTATTTTCTTTTCCCCTCCTCCTTTCTTCTCTTCCATTTCTTTTTTTTCACTATCAAGACAAAACTGTATTAGAAATAGCTCTTACCATTTTAATAGTCTTTAAATTAGGTTGGCACAGCCTTAAATAAAGAGATATTTTGTGGGAGAAAAAAAAAGAAAATAGAGAAAATGTTTGTAAAACATAACTCTTGTGCCCAAAGGGACGTATCATTTTCATATTTTAAATCTGAATGCATTTTAGTTATTTTGTGTTTTTGCAGCAATCAGTTCACATTATGAGAATAGGGTAGTATAATTATGGAAATTAAGTACAGATTTCAGTTGAATGAACTCATCAGATGGAATTACAGCCTTTCTAGATTGGTCGTCTGGCTTTATGTCAGATGATTTGCATAAAACATTTAGCTTAATGAGAAGTAAACAACAAGACTGCGGAATGTATTAACCCAAGGGGGTATGAGCTGACATGTAAGAAATATTAAGGTTGCAGCATTTTTTTATTTTAAAGACAAAAAGGAAGCCTTGAGAGCAGATTAGGGATATAAAGGTAATTCTGGCTTGGATCATAATTCTTCATGACTGGTATTTTTCACCACCTACAGTCATTCACTGTAAAGTAATTTTTCAGTTTTATTTACTTTCAGTTGCCTGTAAGCAAAATCTGACATAATCTAGTTACCCTGTCAGATAGTGTTCGTGGCTGCAAACATGTTTTTGTGTTCAGTAGCAGAATTTGCTTCTGGTAAGTGGTCTGGAACTTGCTCAGAAATGACTGACCTATCTAGTCATTTATCCATAATCTCTGCAGGCTCTAATTTTCACCAGAAACTACAAGACCAAACCATATTTTGCATCTTTAATCATTAAACTCAGAAATTCTACTATCCTAAAAACATATTGACAGCAAGTCTCCTTAATGCGCAGCATAGGAAGGGGCAGAAGTAGACATCATCTACTTCTGGGAGGGGGCTATCTAGGAGGCCTGAGCAAAGTACATGAGGGGTGTTTTGAAATCACTATTCTTCCAGCTAAAATGCTTAGCCTATAGGCTGCCTCCTAGCCTGGCACAGCTTGGCATTTCCACAATACTATTAACTCTGTGCTTCATCCTATTGTAGATCACCTCTTGGCATGTCTCCCCTTACGCTAGATTTTTAATGTGGCCATTTATAATAACCCACTGTAGTACTGGAACTAAGGATGACTAGTTCTCTGTCTATAACACATAGGTTGTAAAGTGTATGACAGAACCAAGCAGAATTCCTTCCTTAATGTTTAAAAGACTAAGACTTAGGACTTAATTAAGCCTTCAGCACTGTACATACAAAAAGAGTAAAAACATGAAGAGATGATCACAAGAGACCAAGTTAGCTTATCTTAAGACATAACAACTCATTAGCTGAAAGTTAGCACCATCAGCAGATGGGCAGCATTGCCTGTTAATTCAATTGCTTTTGATCGTTTGGCCATACCTGTAAAGCCCCTCCAAGGTCCAGTCCCTCTGATTGTAAATAAGGTGCTTGATTACTTGAAAGAAATATCCCCAATTAAAAATGTAGCATTCACCATCCTCACACAGGGAAAAATAAAAGTCTGCAACAGCAAATTAATCCCTGTTGCTCAATCTTTCATTTAACCCACACATGTGAACGTTTCAGGAGCAACCCCAATTAGCCAGTAAAGTGGTAGTTAGAATTTCTATGGCAAGTATTTTGATTAACACAGTTCTGACTTAGGGGCGTGAAATAAACTACAGTGTTTAGACAGGATCCTGGCAGTGCAAATTTTAACTTCTTTTATATTCTCAAAAAAAATATCAGCATATGAGATTGTCTGAGTAGAAGGGTATGAATAATCTTTCACATAGAAGGCAAGCCTGGGAACGAACAGTACTGAGAGAGATTGCATTTCCCCAGTTCATGATTGTCAGTGACAACATACAGAGAAACAAGTTACCAATTCATTGAGTTGAGGAACAGTATGCAGCATGTTCTGCTTAGATTTCAAAATAAAACACTGTATGGCAGTAGGAAATGGAAAAAGCCACTCTGCTTTGCTGCCACATGTGTTCTTTGTACTATTGAGCATTCCTTAATGAAAAATTGGTCCAGGCTTGAAGAAGCAGAGCAAGAAATGAGAATGGTGATATAGAAAAATACTGACCCTTGTGTCTAGTTGAATGCAGAAGCAGCATAGGTAGGGGTTCCTTAAAAGAGTATGTCTGAATCTATGAGCTTATGACTGGCTGCATTTAAGGAAACAAAGTGAAATGAGAAAACTTCAGTGTGCTGGATGAATCTGCAGATCTGATGAGAAAAGATGAGGTACAGCAAATTACAGTGTGATGGTTCAGAGGCCACACAGCCAGAGCCAGGAGAACGGGATTACTGCTCATTTCAGAAACATGTTATATAAAAAGTCTTTGAGTCTTGTTCTGTAGCAATTCAAATCAGTGAATTTTGCTTGCTGATTTGATGCTTCACTTAGAAATCAGACCATGTGCCATCACCACAAACACTCTGGAGACTCATTCTTCTAGCTTGTCTGGTGAATGTCACTCCAAAAGAAATCAGTATCAAAGCTTCAATGGTCTCTTTAGAGAAGACTGAAGAACTCTCTAACTCTTCTTTTCATAAAATGGGCCCAGTTTTACCCTTGAGTAACTCTCAGATTCAGGGCCACCTCGTCTGCCTCTGACATAGGATGGTCCTGCTCAAAATGAACAATTGCCCTCTTATGTCCTATGGGAAATTTCCTCTCCTGAAAATTATTGCCCTGCACAATCTCAGTACAGAAAGCGCTTTGGAGTGATTGGGGTGAAGAAGGCTACAGGAGACTCTGGAATGGGTATATTCTAAAGATGTGAAGAAAGCAAGTGTCCTTCCTGTGTTACCAGAGATAATGAAAATTATGTGCATTTCATACAGCTAGAATAAATCAGCAGCAAAGCCAGGCCTCTTTTTATTTGTAATTCAACTGATTGTTTCTTTCTTTTTGCCTTGGTTTATGCTGCGCTATAAAATCATACAAGACCCTTAGCTCAATCATCAACTAAATAAAGTGATACTTCATGCTTAATAAACACGTTCTACCAATTGATCACAAGACCCTTTCCAAAGGTAAATGAGCATTCGAGACATGTAGAAAAACTACATCCAATTATTGAAGATTATAAAATGAGGCTGAATCAGAATATAGGTGCCTAAGTGCAAAGCATACTCATGCTCCCTCTTCCTGCCCTTTAGGACCATCCTTCCAGAGGTAAGACAGCTTTGACTGAAAATTTCCTTGAGTATCCGAAAGTTATATTTCACAGTGCACGGTGCAGAATCATCTTTTTTAAAGAGAAATGGCTTTTTTGGTCCTAATTCAGGCTGAACAACTTACATACATGATTACAAACAGTATTCAGGCAAAAACCTGGCAAGAAGATAGCTGCTGCCTTGCAGAGAGGATGATGATACTGCTCATCACTTGATTGGTAGTAGCCTATCCCCTTGAGATACATTATGGACCAGCTCTCTGTGGAAGTTTCTAACACCATCCTTACCTATAATTTGGGAAAAAAACAAAAATATACAGTCTTGCATGTTAGCATGAAAGATATCTAACACCTGCCCTAGGAACAGCTCCCACTTGCAACCAAGCATAATCAGATACAGAAATTAGACGTCCATCAAAAATCCCTTAGATTGTTTTGAAGTGGTCTCCCCTAACCATTTGTCTCACTGATTTAGAGCAGTGAGATTTCCTAGAATGGCTACAGAAACTAGGGACTGGAAAAGGGTCTGAAAGAGGAGATTTAGGAGGAAGAATGACTGCCACAAAATGAAGACTACCCTCCAACTGTCCTCTTAAACCTGGCCCCTGTGCAAAGAGGAAGTCAAGATTTGTTAAGCCAGAAATGGAAGCACTAGAACACACAGCCTGGTGATTACGGTATTCAGCTGGAACAGTTTTGGGATGTAATTTAAAGATTGTGAACAATGTTCAAGTTGTTTGCTGCATGTGGCCCCAAGTCAGCTGTCCCATAAATCATAGTATCTGGTTTGCTACCTTTGCATCATAATTACATCCTCCCTAAAGGCAACCACTGTGCTGCAGTTTATACATCACAATGGGAAGTGACAGGGACTGCCATTCTGGGCCTAGTTTGTTTTAAAAGTTGACATTTGGGGCACTTTCCTATGATTGAAATCATGATGAATTTTTAATTCTCGCCTGCACACACATTTCTGTTTCTCATTTATTTATTTGGGGCAGGGGGTGAGGTGTACTAGAAGCACAGGCATTTGAGCAGAGAAAGTGTGATGTGGGTGTGCTTCTGAATTAACTCCTGCTTGAGGTTTCGATGAGGTTTGTAAAATGTTGAAAAAGACCTGTTGATTGCATCTGTTTGTAATTACTAGGTGTGGAGTGTGAATATGCAGCATGTATTTATTGAATTATGCTCTGAATGTGAATGCTACACTGCTGCTTCTTAATTGCCTACTCCAATAGGTGTCTGACAATGGGGCTTTTCATCTCATCCCACATTTTTAGGAAAAAATAAATACATTTTCTTTTCCCTTTCCTTATTGTTTAACATTATGCTGACATTTTGTCAGCCAGAGCACATATTTTAGGGAACATTACTTCAATACAAGTGTGGTTACTAAAGTTTAAGGAGGAGTTGGGAATGAACCAGAATTAACAGAGACAAAATTCTCAAAAGCAGATGTTATGAATAATTTTGGTGCTTCATGAAGTGTCCACGGAGGTCACTGATACTTTATGAGAACTTAAAGAAATTTTGCATCAGGTTTATGGTCTGTTTTCTTTTGTTTTCTCCAAATCAGGGTCAAATTTTCTGCCAATGCTGAGTGAGGAAGCTTCACTGAAATCTCTGGAAATGCACTATCTTATGCTAGAAATACATGTCTGTAATAATTCTACAGAAAGACCAAACTCAAACAAAATGTGTCCATATAAAGGCTCCTCACCTGTGTCATAAAAGGAATTTTACAGTGATTATACTCATTTATCCACCTCTGCACACAAACACTGCTCATAAATCTGAAAATGGCAAAATTCTCCTTCATCTTATGGCATACCCTTGGTTCCATTCCATAATAGACATCTTAAATGTACATAAGGATGTATTTATTATATCTGCAGTTATTCACACTATTTTAAAAGGCGTTTCAGCAAAGGGCACCCTAGGTCACAGTTTAGAGGTATTGACAAATCTCCTGATTTAATGCATTACCACATCCCGCATGTGACTGTAGCAGTTCTATATCTTTGACAGTAAAGGAGACATGCAAACTAACTGAGTTCAATTTAGAAAGGATAAAGAAAAGCTAAATACACTGGAAATTCTGTATTTTACAGTAGCATTGTACCAATATTTTTAGCAGTATCTGAAACTCATTTCCACAATTCTGACTTACAAAAGAAAACACAGCCAGGGCTCCCAAGTATAATTAAATTGGTATTCATCATTCAGCAATAAAGAGTAACATAGTACTGTGAAACGAAATCTCTTGCAGGAGGTATTAGCCCTTCTGTTTCAATTTCCCTAGGTCTAAGACAGTTTGCAAGAAGATAAGCCAACATCCCTCCACAAATGGGAAATAAGAACGTATCCCTGCAAAAGACTGCATAGGCAGTAGCATAGGAATGAAAATATTGAAGTATTTACAAATACTTCAGAGGGATGCTGTAAATCTGGGGAGATGGAGACTCTGCATTTAGATGGATAAACTCCATTTCTTTTAACGAGCTAAGCCAAATCCTACTGAAATATGTACAAAGACCTGTAGTTCTGGGTATATGGATTAGATAATGTCAAACGTGATCTATTCCAGCTCTATCACCCAACTTATAGAACCATGAGGCTACTATAATCATTACAGTATTTCCATATAATTTATGGAAAAGTTTAAGTTACAGACATTTCTGTGCACCAGGAGCCCAACAGTCATTTCCCTTACACATTTAAATCACTGAAATAACCACAGAATTGTTCTTCCAAAAGAACAGTTGCAAGTAACTAAACCTTAGCAGTCTTTGAGCCCAGAAACAGACTCAGCTGACAAGGGGGTTGGCTTGTTTTTGCTATCACTGTCATCCCTAAAAGAAAAACAACCCACTCCCTCATTATAGGCAAGAGGTCTTACTTAATAGCTTCATAATGCTGCAGTTTCTTGAGCCCTGTCGCTGAACTTTAGTGATGCTGTAGACAGTGCTAATAAATGCCATGTGTACAGCATTGTCATCTGCACTGCACCAAGTCTGCATGCATTAGCAAAGCAGAAGTTTTAATCATTTATGTAAATGTATAATGTAACACTTGACGGCATATTAGTGAAGTATTGATTGCTGTTTGAGACTTGTGTTTATGCATTCTGTGCTAATGAAATTTGTACCAAAGATCAAATTGGACAGCGATGTCAATATACATAAGTATAAGCAAGGGTTCAGTCTCCACAATTATTTTAAGTAGTTTTATGGGAATCAGAGCAGTAAGCAGTAAGATAGTAAAACTATCCCCTAACAACAAATTAACACAATCCAGATTTTCTGTTTCAAAAGCTCGCTTCACAATATAAGCATCAGCCAAGCAGCCTTTCCCAAATCTTTTTGCATTGTGAAAGTGTTTTGGCTCAAAATGAATGCACAAAGGGTGGCTCCTGAGACACAGGCAAAGGCATCTGTTATGCAGCATGTTGCAACCAAAAGCCACCTGTGTGCTCATAGATAATGTGAAGCATTCATATGTCAAAATGGTTATTTTGTGGAATTTTCTGAAGTTATATCTAAATAAATTTCTTCTGCCAAGTACATTTGATGATGTTTCCAACAAAATGATAACGAGATTTGTCTGATTCCCTATTAACTTAACTGCCTATCTGCTTTGATTTGCTACTTTTTCCCTCTTACTTCAGCCAGACTTTCTTATTTTGCTGACTCTTTTGCTGTTGCACAACCTTTACTTTACAGGTCTCTCATATTTAGCTCTGAAGTGGACCACGATACGATGGAGGGGATTCTGAACTGATGCTGCCTTCGCAGTCTATATTGGCTCTTCAGTGTTCCTTGGAAGCCAATAGGACTAAAATAGCCAATACTTTGACATGGCAGATGAAACTCTAGTCACCTTTCATCAGATTTAACAACAGTATTAGAAGAGTTACAAGAACATGACTTGTAAAAATCTGAATTCAGTAACTACACTTAGGTTTCAAAAACATAACAGCAGTGAAAAAAACAAGACTTTTAGGGTGAGGCAGGCAGATTGTTTTGGTACGTGAATATGCTTATGAATCAAGCATGTATGACAAAGCTTTTTTGTTCTCTTAACATGGTAACCTCCTGCCCTCACAGTCAGTTAAGAGTCCTGACTGATGGATGAAGCAAGCAAAGGAGTACACTGATTGTTGCCTTTTTTCCCTTTGTTACTAGGCTGACTTCTGAAATTCTGTGTTAGATTTGAGACATCCTTCCTGTCAAAACTAGCAACCATATATCCATGAAAAGTTTTCTATTTCAACAGCACTATACTTTAGCCACAGCAAAATTCCAAGAGGTCCTGCTGACTAGATGTAAGGAAGAAATCCTTTACTGTGAGGCTGGTGAAACACTGCACAGGTAGCCCCATCCCTGGAAACATTCAAGGTCAGGCTGCCTGAGGCTCTGGGCAACCTGATCTAGTTGAAGATGTGCCTGTTCATTGCAGGGGGTTTGGACTAGATGAGTGTCCTTTGTTCAGCAGTAGCAGTCATTTTTCTCCTTCCTAGTAGCTGGTGCAGTGCTGTGTTTTTGACTTTCAGCCTGAGAACAGCACTGATAACACCGATGTTTTTAGTTACTGCTCAGTAATGTTTACTCTGACCAAGGACTTCGTGGGTTTCATGCTCTGCCAGGGGAAGCTGCGAGGAAGCAGAGACAGGACACCTGACCCAAACTAGCCAAAGAGGTGTTCCATACCACAGCACATCATGCCCAGTATAGAAACTGGGGGCAGTTACTCGGAAGGGCTAGATCAC
The DNA here is from genome assembly GCF_028554395.1 of Pezoporus wallicus. NCBI lineage: Eukaryota > Metazoa > Chordata > Aves > Psittaciformes > Psittacidae > Pezoporus > Pezoporus wallicus. The sequence goes on along the minus strand of NW_026636866.1, from coordinate 1,286,432 downwards.
TGCTTGGTCAGGCTGGGTATCGGTCAACAGGTGGTAAGCGATTGTATTCTCTTCTCTTGTTATTTCCCTTATCACTATCATTATTGGTGGTAGCAGCAGTGACCTGTGCTATACCTTAGTTACTGGACTGTTCTTATCTCAGCCCATGGGAGGTACATTCTTTCAGTTCTCCTCCCCATCCCTCTGGGAGCAGGGGGAGAAAGGGGGGCAGTGAGCAAACAGCTGCGTTGTTTCTGAGTGACAGGCTGGGCTTAAACCACGACAATGAGCTTTGAAGGTCCCTTCTAACCCAAAGTATTCTGTGACTCTATGATTCTAAGAAAATGTGTGTAACAATGCTCAGAGACAAGAGATAGGTGAGGATAGAGGAAATCTGATTTAACTTGCAATTTAAATTCTGTATCCTTTCTAAGAAGGACTTCAAAATGTTTTTGCATTCAATAAATAGACCACAGTGATTTAATGAAATTTGAATCATATTCTGGGTCTCGATGTTGGACTACAAACATTAAAGGCTGAAATCCTTTTTCCTTGCTAACAAGGTACAGCCCTGTGACAAAGCTCATCCATACTGCCAGCCAGCACTCCCCAGTTCAGTGTCAAGGGCAATTTCCAGAGCCATTTGGTTTCTGTGCTGACACTATTAACAACGATGCCAATGGCAATAACACTTTCAAACAGTGGACACCTGTATGCTTGGAATAGGATAGAGAACATCAGCTCATTTCTTTTTGGCTTGCAAAAGGCTGCAGGTGGCAAAGCTATTTGCTTGCTTACAGCACAGAATGGACTCAAGTATGAAGGAAAAGGCTCTATTATTTCACAGCCCCCTCCAGTCGCTTCTATATATGCTCATTTAGGATTTAGTAAGATTCAGATGTAAGATGAAATACGTTCCTCATGAAAAATATAAGAAAAAAGTGAGTTTATACAGGTTTGTAAATACTCTCAGGCCACAGAAATCAGCATTGTGCGGCATGACTAGTATTTGTCACAGCACAGCTATGAAAGGCACTGCACTAAGTTTAACAGGAATGCTCGAAAGTGAAATCAAATGCTAAAAGCATGAACAGGATCTGAGTTCTGGTTCAGACCCACATGTGAGTCCAGAAAGAGGGTTAAACCCCTTTCAGTGATGAATTTGTTTGTTTAGTTATCAGGTTGTGTTATATCTCTTTCACAAACAACTCAGTTAAGTATGGGGAGTGGAAGGGAATCGGCATAGTGGGATTTTTATGGGCAGCTAAGAATGCTTTGGGAGTTTGAAGGATGGTGGGCAGGAGATGTGCAGCAGCACAACCAAGAACCTGATGCTCATGACAAGAATGTGAAGAACAGATAATCAGGCCACAGGAAAAAAAGGAAAAACATTTCCAGAGCCATAAGAAACTGGGTTTGCTGAAAATCAGACACTCATTGAATGAACCAAACCCAAGCTTGGAGGCAAAAAAATATCTGCTTGTACACAGTGGACAAAGAAGGCATCCTATTTTTCCTCTGTGTTTAAAAAGGAGACAAACCAAGTTTAACCACATATGAGTTTGAGAAAACAGTAATTTGTGAAGCACTTTCAGATTTTTCAGAAAAGAAAACGTGTATTCTAGAGAGGAAGAAAAAACAGCAAATGAAATTGAGTGGTAGGAAATCAAAAACAATACAACATTCCCATACAGTTATTTTCTACAAATGGTCTCAGACAGTATTCAAAACATGGTTAGTGAAAATCAAGATGCTTTTTTCAACCCAGGTTATTTCCCCATGCTTCATCTGAACTAACATTTTTGGAGCCGCAACCAAATGGGCCTTTTATTTTATGATGCATAGAGCAGAACCAGACAAGCAGGATAAATGTAACAGAAACTCATTTTTGTCACTAAAAGAAACAACTATGAATGGCAAGACTTCCACTAGGACAGCCACAGCTCTACCTATCAACAGCTACCCCCAATCTTGCCTTTGAAGGGCCCCTGGTTGAAGAACACGTGCTCCCCACTCTACAGTGCAGGTGGCTGCCAATTGAAGAAAAAGATTTTGGAGAGATCTCTGCAGTAAGTCCCAGGAAAGTAAAAGAAAGCAAAAAGGAGAAAACCCAGTTTGTTCCACCTTAGCTCTAGTGGGTATAGTAGCAGCTGTAAGGAAAGACTCAAGGAAGCAAAGTGACAGTGGCAGACACAGAAATCAAGCATGTGCTGAGGGAATCATCACAACACTGTCACTCAGCAGACATAGATGTCTGCCTCTACCAGAGCACTGAAGCAGGATGCAAAGACCCTGCCATCCCTAAACCAACAACTTTATGCACTGCCCTTGCAAAGCCCAGGACACAATACCACCTTCAAGTGGGATTCTGAAAGGCAGATGCCACTCTGTAGACAGGTAATGTACCTGCACTGAAATTCCTCCTTGATTTGCCTATGTCAAATAACAAGCCCTTACTTTTTTTGCCATAAAGCTGCATGTCTTTAAAATATCCTAATCTTTAAATAGGAGTCATGGTTTTTCTTTTCACTTATCATATAATAAAGCCAAATTTTCCTAGAAATTTGCCTCAATCAATAGAAAATTAAAACATTTTCTACAGAAACTGCTATGATACATGAAATAATCATTATCTCTATTATTATGTAATCTTAATCCTATTTTTTTAAGTTACTTTTACATTATAAAATGCAGAACTGTATCTTGAAATTAGGAGCATTCCCCAAGCAGGTGTCTGGGAGACAACATGTTGTAAGCAATTAGAGAATTATACGTAAATACATAATTTGAGGAAAAGAAAGCTCTTTAGTGTGATCAAGTATCACTTACAAAATTTGTGTTAAAAAAAGTAAACACCTTCCAAAATGAATGATGCAGGATTGGAAAATGTACTTCCCTGAAGGATCAGCCCAAGGAGCACATTGTGTGTCTCTGTGATCCACTGGTGAAAGTTCAGGTCTGAGTATGCCATCTCATGTCATAAAAACTTTGGTTTTTGAGGAACTGATGAAATAGAACACGATCACTTCTCCACTATCTGCTCCTTCATACACAGTTATGGCAGAAACACATACACACGCTATTTGGGATACTCTCAATGGCTCGGAATAAAGAAGTCTGTGAGAGGAAGCATGAGCAAACAGGTAATACACAAGCAAAGGTGGACTGACGTGTTCTGATTTATGGCTGAAAGCCTATGGATGTTAAAACTGAGTCCATGTGGAGATTTGTTTTCCAGTAGATTTTACCTGGACTTTTGTCCTCTCATAAAGGCACCCTTAACTTCATATACCCAGAAGAGAAAGAGAGCCACAGTTTTCCAGACAGCTGCAAACACATAATACCCCCCGTGGATTTATATCTTGGCTTATAGAACCAGTGTAAAACTCTGTAGGAAATTTTTGAGGGATTTTGGAAAACTCCTGCACTTCACAGCACCCTCATGAGAGAGCAAGTGGAATTATTCTTTATTTTACAACTGGGTAAGGCACTGAGAAAGTCAAAAAAGCAGCAAGCATTATCTTGCCAAAGTTTAGGTGTTCACTGCTTTCCAAAGGAAAACACCCACCTTGATGAATGTTCCATGTCAAATGAATGCATTTTAACATGAAGCACAATGATAAAGGAGTAATTTTAATTCCTATTTCTGCCACTAAGTATTGTCACTTCACGTTCTCTGTAGGGACTTGCCACTTAAACTAGACCTCTGAGGCCCCAAGTAGATGAATTCACTTATCAAGAATTGAACACCAAATAAGTTGTAAAAGCAGAATATTTTAATTCTACCCACCCCAGTGTTTATTGTTATTGCCTATTAGGCACCCTGCTGTACTTGTAGCAATCTTCTTAATAGCAGGACTAGAAACTCCTATCAGGGCTGAAGTTTCTTTCTCTCTCAAGTCAGAAATCTTTTATTCTAGAGATTGTTACAGCTAACAATAGTGACCACAGCATAACTATAATAAAGTGTGTCTACAGCATGACCATAACCATAGCAGCAGAATGCGGCTTTGCATTAAAGGACTGCCTATCCAACCAATACAACCTGCTCAACCTAAGAGAAAATTCTCCAAATCAATTTTATTTATTTTCAGGGTGTATGAAATACATCAGTTTCGCCTGTCTTAGATACAGATTGCTTCTCTCATAAGACAAGAAAAAGCTAAAGCTCAAGAAGTGTAGTTTTTCCAGTGGAAAAGAATGAGTTATAATGTTAGATCTGTATTAAACATGACATTTCAAGATTCAAAGTTAAATACTTGTTTTTTTCCTTAAAGTCTATGAAAAAGAGGAAATTAGTTGGGGTTGCTGTATACTACTGCAGCTGATGTGCCTTTAGTATCTGACCTTACTGATTTGAACTTAGCGTGGGTATCTTTACCGTACTGCTCTTTGCAATACAAATATACCCTGATTTAATTACAGAGTTGATGTTCTGCAAATATATTCACTGACCCTGCTAACAACAGGAACTCCACTTGTTTGAAAAGGGCAAAAATAAACCCATGAGTATTTATTTGGCCACCTCATAAGGAAATAAAAGTAATGCAGGAGTAGTAATTCAGTAGTGAACTGGTGAACTTGGAACATCCTCTGACATTCAAACCTTCTTCCTACCAACCATCACACTGAACTTTTGTTTCTGCAATGAAGCTAGAGCAGTGCCTTGAAGAGTACATCATCATATCGTCTTAGTATTTCTGCTTGCCATGAAAACAGGCACTGGAAACTGCCATATGCATGTCTGTCAAGTAGGGGAGATGCAAGTCTGAAGAACTGGCAGCTCCAAACCTTGGCTGAAAAAGCTACTGTCTTGTTTTACTTTGGAGCCTTGATTCTGCCTTGCCTTCAGAGATTACAGTATTGCACATGATGATTGCATATAGCAAATTAATATTTAAGAATTTAGCAACAAGATGTAATTACTCAGCTAGCACAGGCTCACATTATTGATGCTTGGCTTCTTTAGAGGGATTTTTTTTTTTTTTGAGTGCTTATAAACTAAATTAAGACATTTAAAACATTTCAGTATTACATATCATTAGCTTTCCTGGTCTGCATATTTTAGCAATTATTTATGTGATATAGCATAAAAAGCTGTTTTGTGCCAGTTATTTCTGGTAAAGTCTTGGACTCCATTATCTGTTTATGACGTTTGGTAAGAAGATATCCTCCACATTGTTGCGGAGGTAAATGTGAGCAGTACCTCCTTGTAAGCATCTTTTCTAAAGGTGTATATTGAAGCACCTCCAGAGCTCTGGTTTTCCTATGACCACAGTGCTCAACTACACCTCTCTCCAGCTCTTTAGAAAACATCAGAGAAACTGTGTGATCAGTTACATATACCAAAGTACAAGGCACATTCCTGAATCAGGGGACTGTTAACATCAGCTTTAGTCAAAGACTTATTTGTCCAACTGCACCGTCTGAGGGGTCCAAACTTAATCTGGATAGGACAGGAACAGGAAGAACCCATTACTATGCTTCAGCTGATACAGAAAGCTGTACTCCTCAGCTCAGTAGTACAGTTTTGCATTAGGCATCAACCTTGTTTTCCACTTGATTTCAGAGACATAAAAGTATGGATAAGGGTTTGAAGATTCCAGGAAGCAAGGCTGGAGTCTTGTTGAACTAGAAGTATCAACACAGTCAATAGTCTGTGTCCAATATGAGGACATAAGAATGAATAACACAGTTAAACATCATTGCTTCTCTGGCACAAAGAAGAGTTTAATAAAAAACACACCTCTTTGTATTTTGGGAGGGTTTTTTAGAAAAATGAACTGTTCTAAGAGCCAAACCTAGACATAATATCCCTTCCTCCTCCCTTCCAAAGATCTAAATAACATTAACTGTTCCAAGTCCTTCTAATTCAAGGAGTTTTGCCCTGGCTTTCTTTACTCAAAACTTGTAGAAAAATACATTATGTACCCCTTCCTTATGAGGTAAAGAAAAAATGGGATATGTTGGTCATAGAATGGCTATGAAAGGGATCCCAGAAAGTCATCCAACCCAAGCTCTTGCTTCAAGCAGTGGTGGGTCTGGAGTTGTATAAGGTTGCCAAGGTCCTGATCCAGTTGAATTGTGTAAATGCCCAAAATAGAAATGTTAGCCCCTCTCTTTTTTATTCTTTTGGCCCCTATCCCCATGCTTAAAAACCCTGATGATGATGATGATAATGCTTAAAAATGAAGAGTTTTCTCCATGTATCTAGTTGGAAATTCTCATGTTAAAATCCACAATTGTTGTGTCTTACTGTTCTGACTTGTTTATATCCCCCCTTTATTGGAAGGCTGTTTATATCCCCCCCCATATTGGAAGCCTGGAATTCCTTCAGCCTTCTCCTCTCCAGGCTAAATAAACACAGTTCTCCCACTCCCTGCTTCTATATGATATGCTCTATCTCCCTTCTGAATTATGTGCTACTCAAAATGGATTTGGTACCCCAGTCAGTAAAGGTGTTTTAGGAACATTATTTGTACACATGGCTACTTTCTGTGTAATTCAACAGATGTATCAGGAGTTTAAAATCAGAATGACTCAATGGCTCCAAAAAAAATCAGGGGCCAAAGTGGAGAAACAGTGTCACATAAAGATGTTCAGGAATATAGGGGAAATCTATCAAGAACTTGCATTGTACAGGAGATTTGTACCAGTTTTTACAGAAGGCCACTGGCAACTAGAAAAATGTTTGGATTTGCCTCCACACACCATTGTATGTTGAACCAAAACCACACAGACACTGGTCATAGCTAGTTGGATGAGAGAATTAGGATCCTGAGGGCCTTATGTGGAGTGGTCCTGGGACAGAGCCAGGTAGAGCTGGAATCACATTTGGATCAATGCCACAGGGCAAGAGGACCGCACAAAAATAATTATACCAACAATATTTTGCACTGTTAAGCAACAAAGCCATGATTTTGAGTGTATAATGTCTATTCACTTGTAATTGATCCAAATGGGATCTCATTCTTCATGAAAAGGGCTTGGAGAAGGGCCTGACAAATTGTCAGCTTTGTACTCCACCTACATATGTTCCAGAGCATACAGGGGTATAATCTTAAATTAATGCATTTTATAACTCAAGCAAAACTCATCTAGTTCTGCAGTGTAGAACTGAATGACTGCACTTGGCAGGCATCCGTAAGCATTTAAGACCTCTCTTTATAGGCAAAATAACAGGACTCATCAATCCCATATTGTGCTCTTTGCAAAAAAGACAAAACAACAAAAACACTGAAATTGGAAATTCCATTTGCGAAGTAACCTTGCGTTAAGCAAAAGGCTTTAATTGGCCTTGTTAAATTTTATCTGAATAGATGTACAACCAGTAATTCAGTAGAGCTCTCCACTCTATTACAATAGCTTCTCCAGCTATCAGTCCTCTCTCAGCACATCAGTTTACTAAGTGCAGGTTTATTCTATTAACCAGAAAAGTTATGTGGTTGTTTCTCAATTATTTAGGGAGGGGGGAGAAGAGAGGGGAAACTAGTAATAATAAAAGACACCTATGCTTGGAGTTGGGGCCCAGACAGTGGCAATGATCTTTGCCTCTGTTCCCTGTTAAAAGGCTTGCCTAAGACAAGCCTCAGGTTCACAGAGGAGCCACAGGACAGTCTGGTGTACAGTAGAGCCATCTACTGGAAAGCTGCTGCTGAGTGCTCCTCTCCACCTCACTCGCCTGCTTCCAGCCTCCTCAAAATTAACCCCTCAGCATTTACATCCATCTGTTACTTGCTCTTCCTTGTGCTGCAAGGCACAGGTGAATGCAAAATCTCCGTTGTTATTTGCCACCTATCTACTGCGGGAAAAAGAAAGAAATGTCTGTGTTCAAGCTGGTTTTATAGAGGAATAAGGTTCCCTCGCTTGTGTGAACAGTTTACTCAGGTATATGACTTGCCACTGGCCACACTCCAGTTAAGTTTAAGAAAAGGAAGTCAAAGAAATCTGTTATGTTGCAAGCGTGTTGCTTGTTTCTACAGGGAAATGGAGAAGTTTATCTTGCTTTTACAATGCACTAAAACTTCTTTTATGATGGTTTGATTCAACAGTGCTGAGAGTCATCCTTCCTGCTTTATTACAAGAAATATTGAGTAATCTCAGCTCCTACTGAAGTGTTTGGGTTTTTTCCTTATTCTCCCTTTTTTTCTGCCTTTTTTTTTTTTTTTATATGTTTCTCCTCTTTTCTTTCTGAAGCTGTTTTTCTTTCTACCCAGGCAAGTTCTTTGTCTAGGTAGCACGTGCTACTTTTTCCCCAGTACCTATTACATTTCCTGTAGCAATTTTAAATGAGGTCTTAGATTAAAAGAGTTATGATCAGCAACCACTTTAAAGATAGCCAGAATTTAATTTGCATGTGTGTTAATCAAGGTGCTTGGTAAGTGAAACAGCACTCTTAAAATGCAGATGATTGCTCTTCATGTCTGCAAAATGACTTGGATAGACAACAACAGAACAAATACTCTAATCTGCTTCAATAATATTTTTAAATTTATATCTGAACTTACCATTACATTGGTGTTCCCATGCAATAAGCCTTTATCCTACAGAGAGGAATAGTTGAAGAGGTCAGATGGTGCTGCAGTGAATCAGTGTAAGCATGCCATTATTAATGTTGCTGAAGGACTCCGTACTTCAGATAACTAAGGGAAGAGCAAAACTGTATTTTAAACACAGTCAGTTCCACATAGCTTATCAAATTCTAATTTTAATTTCATTAAATAGTACATGTAGTATGCAAATGTGTATATAATAAAAGCATTAGCTGTTCTATGATTCTATGATTCTATATTTAGCATCATATGTTATTCTTTCTTAATAATTTTATGGAACCAAATGGGACAAAGTCTTTCTTTGTGGTCAACCTAAACTCTTGCAGGTTATAAGGGCAGCTGGACCAGAATAAGGGTGAAAAAACTGCAGGGTTTGGATCAATACCAACATTAGAAAAAGAGTGGAAATTTCTACAGGTGCAACATAAATAATTATGTTGATGAGGAAGCTGCTCTTTGGACCCCACACTAATCATAAGGCCATTGCACAATCCAAAAGCCAAGCTGGCACAAACCCTGAGATTCAACTGATAATCCTGCTTTACAGCTCCAATGGTGGGTTTATCAAAATGAAGGCCCATGCGCTATCAGTAAGAAGTTAATGAGTTGTTCTTGGTTTTGAAGGTACATTTTTAGAAACACATAAATAGTCCCTTAGAATTTAATGTACAAGTCGCCTGTCAGCTAGTCATTGCCTACTGCAGGCAGTCATCAATTATCACTGTTTAATTTGCTTATTTACTCTTGAATTTGACCCTGAGTTGGCAGAGAAGCAGTGTTTTCTTACCAAACTTATACATATGATCTTCTCTGCCTGAAGAGGGTAGGCAGTACAGCCCTGCTATCAAATTTGGTCAAATGTCTTTGCCTCTGAGCATCCATGAGAGTTTTTAAGTGAATCGACTGGGTTGAAACTGATAACAAGGAGGATGAAATGTTAATCACAGGAGTGAAGCAAGGTTTTCTATGATGGGAGCTTGTGATGGGAGAAGTGATAGGTGTGCTTTCACAGCATTTGCAAAGGGGAGTTCACGCTGTTGCGTAGAGCTGACTATCAAACATAAAGAAATAGTAACTATAGGTTACTGTCTTTCCTCCCCTCCATTGAAGCGATGTGCCCCCCTGTCTTTTTCTTCTCTCCTAAGTTTGTTCCTCCTACAAATGATGCAGTTAGACGAAAGCTGTCAAGCTATCTTTCTAAAAGAAAAAGTGTTTCTTTCCACCATGTCATTTCATCTTCAAAAAAGCATCCTTACTTTCATTTTATTGAAGATTTTCCTTAGAGCCATTTTACAGCCATGAAGAAAAAACGCTTGATCTTTTTTTTAGCTCCCTTAAATCCTGAAATCATGATGAGCTTGTAATTAACCAGTTTTTAGGGGATTTGTGAAACTATTATGCTGTACTATAAGGACATACACTTTATCAAGGATTGAGCATGGTCTAATTAATAATGATCACATGCAGCCCATAAATTAACTCAACATGGTAATCAAACATCCATAAATACTGCTTAAATAACCTCTGGTGTACCCAAGGGCAACTCATCCACTGAAGATGTGGTATGTCATGTTGCTGCATGGAATACAACAGTGTTACTTTGAGGGTGGGCTGCCGGGGGTTAATTTGGCAGACACCATGAAACAACAAAGAAAGTACTTTTTATGCGAATTTAAGTGCCCATGAAAAATACTAAATTATCCTTAATGAAAAGTTAAAGATTTCCTGGGCAGCAACACCCGCCTACATGTCCTCTTGCTCGAATTATTACCCACCACCTCACCATCCTCCCTTCATGCCCTTGCAGAAGGGAGTAGGACGGTTCCCCAGTGATCCACATGGCAGCTCCACAAACAGCTGGTGCTGCTAAGTGGTCATCATGAATGAGAAACCATAGGTAGAAAGAACGGGGCTATTTAAGCCAGCACTGAACATTTTTCCTGCTGGAATCTAAAATCTATGCACCTATTTAGAGTGCCTCTAATGGTGTGCGGTTATACAGGTATTTCTAGAAGTTATGTTAACTCATGTGTCTCAGGAACTTAGCTTACAATGGGATGATCACCTTTGGAGAGTCTTAATTCTTTCCACTCAACTATGGACAGAACCTACATTTCTAAATTAGACCCTATTTATATTATACATGGGAAAATTAAACAGCATAAATTCCCACTTTATCATCTTCATTACAAAAAAATAATCCATTCCATGCTAATATTTAGGTCAGCAGTTTGTTGCCAAGTCCCTTGAATCTCGTTTATCCCCTTGGCATATTTCTGTTTCACTAGTGCTATATTTGGGTGAATCATGACTTACAGAAAACCTTCACATACCTGTTTTATAGGATCCCTTACACTCAGATGAAGGTCACTAGAAAGTTAGAAAAAAACAAAAATAACTGAGTTAACAGAAAAATTAATTCTGAAGCAGTTTTCCCTGCTCTGATTCAATGTACTGATATTACTAAGTAAATCAAACAGTAATAAAGCATTGTCCTCTGACATGAAATCGCCATGCTGTAATTCTGCTTCTAATCATTTGTGGTGCTAGGAGACAGTGAATGCTATCACTGCATGCTGTGATCTCATTCAGCCTTATGGAGTTTTTATACCAGGAGGGAATACTACATTTATCTATGTGACTTCCAGTATAATCCAGGTCAAATTGCATCACTTGGTAACTCCTGCATCCTCACCATGTTCTGCGGAAAGACTTGGAACAGATTTTTAGAAAGATAATAAAATGAAATAATGAAACCCCTTTAGGCCTGTACAAATTGTCCCAATATTTGGTTAGTTTCTGTGTGAAATTTTAGTACCTGGAGTCTGACCTGAATTTGTGCTGGCTCCAGTTGTCTGCCACCATGTCTCATCCTGCTGTCAGTTACTGTATTTTGGCTTAAAGTCAATAGAGGCCAGTTACTTTTCCCACTGACTTATAGAGCCAGACTTTCAATCTGAATAAGTCACTACAGTTTAAGCAAATTTAACTGGATCTTACCCTGACTTTGCTTGTTAAATTAGAGAAATGTCTGCTGTGCCTCTTATAAGCTGTTCCCTCGCATAGGCTTTAATCAAACGATATCAAACCCTTTGTTTCAATCAGGTCAATACGCTGATATACTTGAGTTTTCCGTATCAGGTTCTTATATGTATATTCTGAACCTTTTCAGAAAAGTAGTGGTGGGTTGATCTTTGGCTGCACCCAGACAGAGACACAGCCATTCTCCCACTCCTCTTCCTCAACAGAACAAGGGGAGAAAATAAGATGAAGAAGCTTGTGGGTAGAGATAACGGCAGTGAGATCACTTACCAATTACAGTCACAGGCAAAGCAGATTTGGCTTGGGGAAAATTAATTAATTGCCAATTAAACCAGGTTTGGACTGAGAGACAAAGACAAAATTAAAACCACACTGTCTCTCCCTGCCACCCCCATTCCCCTCAACCTCTTTTCCCCAGGGAAGCTTCTCTCCTTCATTCCCAACTCCTCTTGATCCTCTCCCAGAGCAGCACAGGGGGATGGCGAGCAAAGGGTTATGGACAGGAACTAACAGCTCCTCTCTGCAGCTCCTTCCTCCTCCTCGCACTTTTCCTCTGGTCCAGCTTGAGTTCCCTCTCCACAGGCTGCAGGTTCCTTCAGGACATACCCACCTGCTCCAGCGCGGGGTCCTCTGAGCAGTCCTGCTCCAGTGCATGCAGCCCTTCTTCTAATTCTTCCCTTTCCTCCTCTTCTTCCTCCTCCCCTCGGGCTCACACGCTCTCACACCCTCTCTGCTCATCCCAAGCAGCGTTTTGCCCCTTCCCCAGAGGCACCACCATCCCTGTTGACAGGCTCAGTGGTGCCCTGCGCCGGGGCAACGCCGGAACCAGCCCTATGCCCTCACAAAGGACCCGCAGGTGTCACCCAGCAACAGCACACAGACACCCTGCACAGAATCTTTACAAGGAGGGGGCTGTTTCCAACATGGTGCTCCTCTGCCATACGTAAAGCAATACAACTGGAATCATCACGCTTGTCTATGTAGGCACGCATCAGCTCCCTCAGTCACCACGTTACAGTAGCGGTCACAAGCAGTTGGGTACCACGATGTCCGCCTTCCAGATTAACTCACCTCTATTAGGCAACGCTTAGTGGAGAAGTGTGGCCTAAGCTATGAGCCTAGGTCCTGTTACACTGAAAGACATTGGATGACTCTGCCTTACACACAGCCCCAATCCACTACTGAAATCAGCCCGTCGCCTCATTTACAACAACAAACCTCAGCTGGGGTTTCTGTGCCCAACCTCTCATGAACTGGAAACCTCCCCTGAGAACCCAGCCCTGATTTAGAGCTTCCTGCTGCAAGCTATCACTGAGACGGTTTGGGAGCCATTTAATATGTACAACACCGATTTTGTATAGCGATAATTGTTTTTAATCAGAATGTTGTGCAGTACTAAGTCAAACACATTACAGAAGTCTAAATATATTATGTCAACACGGCTACTTTAAATTAAGCAGAGCTAGGCCCAGCCCAGGAGCTCTGTGGAAAACCATGATTCATTAGGAAGAAATGTTGATTTAGTAGTAACAATCTTCCCCCAGAAGAACTATTATCCTAACAATGTTTCCTGGGATGGACCTACTGGGAAGGAAAGAGAAGATTAAGGGACTCGGGTCCCTCTATTCACTGTGTGAAGTGAGGTACAGTCTTTCTGCCTGCAGAGGACATAACAGCCTTCCATCTGCATCATACCTAGTCAGTCCTGATGAGGCTATCACTGTTATCTTTTCAATAGCAAAGATGATGGGCATCATACCAATTGTCTGCAGCAATTAAACACCGAGGCACCTTCTCAAGGTGTTACTGGGGAGAGGGACAATTCTAAAAGCTGTTCAGGGGTTAATTTTGTAGATATATTGCTTTTCAAAAAACGGTTCATAGAAACATTTTGTATAGACAGTAATGGACTCATTTGTCAAAGGTGCTGATCAATGGAGGCAGCGTCAGAGGAGCAGAGATAGCCCAGGCTTAAAAGACAGGGTCACCAAGGTACTGCCTCTACTGTTCCCCTGCCATGAAACAGAATTTACTGCCACTTATTATGAATAATTTAAATTGAGTATTAAGAGTTGTAGATACTCTTCAGCATGCAGAAAACAGGCATGGGATAATGAAAAGGGGACATGACATGAGTACACAGGCTCCTGCCTCCAGCCATATCCTCTTCTCAATGACCTTTGTGGTCTCATCAGGTAAAATGGGAAGAAAACTATTTGCTTCAGCTGGCAGGGACAAATTGTCTTTAAGCACCACTCTATGCCAATTAAAGCAACTAACTAACCTTAATGATCACTTTGGAAGAGACAGAAACCTTCCTTATTTTACTGCTCCTTTAATTCTAAATGGAGGAACAAGCAACACCAGCTTTCCCTCGGTTTCATCCTGTTTGCTCCGGCAATGATCTGTTTTAGCCCTCATCTCCATGCCTGCATAAGCCTGAAGCACGTATAGTCCATCAGACTCTGTTCATATTAAAGATACCATTTTGATTCCTAAGTGTTTTAAAAGCTTAATATTTCCCCCTTCACAAAACCAATACCCACCCCCAGAAAAATATATAGCACTTTTTTCAACAAAACAGAGCTAATATACATTTTCAGACCATATAAATAATAGAAATGGACAAAAGGAACATGAAACATATGACAGCTTAAAAGCAATTTCCAGATATTATTGTTATGCATTCATAAAACAAAAATCTTCTCTTAGGTTTTAGACCTGAGCCTAATGACACAGGTGTCTGAAATAGACCTACTAGAATGGGAAATTGTGTAGCTTGGCTCTCAAACAGAATTTTCACTTGCCATCATCACTAATCTAACAAAGCCAGCACCTCAAGGGGCAAGAACTCCCCCTAGCCTTCCTCATCCTTCCTACAGAGAACCTGGTGATCCAAAAGGCTAATGCAGCAATAAATCCCATGGCATCCTTCACATAATTCTCCCTTTTTCCTATGCCACATTCCCACACTGTCGTTGCTCCTTGCATGGCAGCACGAGGCAGTGAAGGATGCAAGTATGCAAGACCTTGCACACGTTGAGAATCAATCAGTGACTGCTACATAGAGATGAGAGCATTAAAGAAAGAAACTTCCTTTAAGAGCATTTCATTTGCAATGAAACCTTTCAACACCGTTGTGGTTAGGTACATTTTCATTCAACTAACTATATGTTTTCAGGAAAAAAACAATAGAGGCTCCAAGCAGCACGGAAGGAACTGGCTCTTAGTCACCTTTACTGTGAGCAGAGAGGTTCTGCATAAATAGGAGGCGAGAAAGGATGTGTATCCAGCAGAGCTGCTCTCCCAGAACGCTCCTGGATCAGCTCCTAGGTTCAGCTTTAACAACCCAGCAGGCCCCTAACTGCTGTACCACCATTAACCTTTTGCAGAGAGGACTGTGGTTCATCAGGCAGGGAGTGCTGTGAGCCCAGCATCCTTCTGTGGTCTCCTGCATGGAGCTGTGAAATCCTGCACACAAACCACGTTTCCCTCTTTGTCAGGCCTTCCAGATCAGTAAGCAAAAGAGGAGACAAGAGTTGCCTGTTGTGTGACAACTGTTCAACATGCAAAGGGCAAGCTTCAGCTGGAGCCATTAAAGAGGCAACTCACCAACCGTCAAGCTCTCCCCACCCTCTGTGATCTTTTACAGTCTCCCATATACTCATGTTTTGGACACAACCCAAGGTGCACCATGTGTGGTGAGTCTTGTGCTGTTTTGAACAGTGAAGTAGAACCACCCACCACCCTGGCTGAAATTCAGATTAATTAGGACCCCTCCAGTCTCTGCTTTCTGATGATTAAAGGCTAGAGATAGCCTGTAGAGATGACACCTGTCATCATGAGTTTTCCAGATGCATTAACCACACACTTAATGGGGGTTGTTTTGTTTTTTAACTAAAGGAATCGTTCTGTTTAACTCGAGCAGTTTTAAGTACCACCAGCACACTTCTTCAGCATGAGAAGTTATTACAAAGTTATAACCCATCTTGAAAGGGGAAGACAGCAAGGCCAAATTAAACTGGCAGATTTGGAAATTTAAATTCAGTGGCAGTTCAGGTTATACACTACATTTAGATAAAAAAAGAAAAAAAAGCCTAATTCTATTTTAAAGGCTCATTTTCCACAAATGGCTGAGCTGTTTAAGTTAAAGTGAATAAATACCTAATAAGCCATTAAAGTCTCTTAGACTGTACGGCCTGCAGGCAGTGGTACCTAGATTCAGCCAATTATAGTTCCATAAGATAAGATAAAGACATCAGTTTGTTATTGGAATATATAAAGGTTGAAGTTACTGTTAATAAGTCACTACAGGATGTGATAAAATTGTTAAAACTGCTTAATAACTCTCAGTGTGTTTTGCTAGACATTTTTTTAGTGCTAGTTTTTCTCTCCATCTCATCCTTTCTTTGCACAGCCTTGAGAATCACGCTTCGCAATATTGCATTAATACTACAAGGCGATTTGTTTCTACATTTCCATGTTTTTAGCACATACTCTGGGCGTTTTGAAATATTAATGGTGTCAATTCCTCGACCATGGCATAGAGAAAATGGGAAGGAAAAGAAAGAAATTAAGGAAATGCCAACTAAAAACAAACAAACAAACCAACAAACCAAAGCAGCCATCCAAGAGAAGAGTCATGAATAGTGAAGGTTATATTTACATTTCAGCAATACCAGCCTTAGGGAAATTATTCACACACAATATATATCTATTCTTGTATTTTTTCCAAGCTGAAGAAGTCAGCCTATTTATAACTAGAATTTTCTGGTGATAAATCTGTTTATTAATGGTTAATTATTTCCCTCCCTGCCAAGCTAAGCGTATAAGGTTTGACTACAATCCAAATACGTAATGAAAACGTGTGAAAAATCATGCTGAACACACCTGTCCTGCAAATATTTGTGGATATGCACAATTGTCATCCCACTGGTGTTAAGTTTTCCAGGGAAAACTGTCATTTGTCCTCTCACTAAAGCAACTACTCTTCAAGCACCTCTGAAACAACTTATTTATCTTCTTTTAAACCCTTCCGTAACACCAAATTTGCCAAAAGTCACGCCTGCCCACACTTTTGATTCTCAGACATCGTGGCACTTTCCATACTCTCTCTGAACCTGCTTCTCCCTATCCATCTGCTTTTTTCTTGGCTTTACCTGAAAGACTTCTGGGGCACAGACTGCCTTTTTTATTGTGTGTCTGTACAGCACTTCAGACATCCTGATCTCTCTCCAGGGTTCCTTGCTGTTACCCAGCTTAACTAACTGATATTAAAGGAGGGCATCAGGGGGGCTGTTAATGGGACAATTGACAGAGCCCAAGGTTAAGCGTATGAATAAATATGTACAGAATAAGAGGCTGCCTGATGAAGGCTGAAGCATTTCATTTGTTAGATTCACAAAGCCCATTAACATGAGAAAAATATCTCAGTACAATTTTCTTTATGGCTTTCTCTTCTATGACTTAAGTACCAGTTATTTAAAAAATTGTGATTCCATCCTAAGAACTACCATATAAAAGCCATAGACCATAGTACATTTTTACAAGCATATTACCAACCTCCTAGAATGATCAAGGTTTCTGACAGGCATGTTTACAGATATTCATTCCCCCTGCTTTCTCACAAATGTACTCGCTGTTAAAAGCACACAAGCAAAGCTTTATTTCCCAGCAGTGTAACTTGCATAAAGACTTATGTTCATGCCATGAACTAGGGAGCATCTCACCTAATCCCCGCTTGTGCCCTTAGTAGAGCTTCGGGACAGTGCTCCTGAATTACCACCTATGACTAATTCAGTTTCCCACTGTCACATTTCCATTCTGTTTCGGCTCCAAGTCACCAAAGGGGAATAACCTTCCCTGTAACTTACAGGACCAGATCCTCAGCTTGAGTAAGCTGCCATAATTCAAGTGACATCAACAGAAATAAGGCCATATTATGCCACCTTAGCGGCCAGCCTGTGGATAGTCAGGACAAACTAGCACAGTCATTGTACTAAATCATATAACAGCCTCAGTGTTGCAGCATGAGATCTTATTCTTTATTTCCCATGCATGCTCTTATCAGTTCAGCAAGAGGTGCCTACCTCGAAATATACTCAAGCTTGTAAAATCTGGAATATCATAGTACAATAGAAATTCCAGGTCCCCGTGAGAATGTTTTACTGTTCAGAGCTGTCTCTTGCCAATGAATATATGTATATTGATGCCACAGGTGAGAATTTAATGAAGCACTTCAGAAAGCATGCAGCTCTTCATGGCTGTGCAAATGAAGGTCTTGATAACACAGCCTTGGAAAATACAGTACCAATATTCTTCTTGTAAGATGGCTTCATTGATCTGAATATCCTGATTTTATACCTACCCCTCTCATTAATATCTTGTGACAGACTCCCTGGCTTCACAGTGGTTTTCTTTACGACACTGCAGTCTTTCCTTTAATGGCAACTCACCAGCCCTGAATTTGTCATAGGTACAAAAGCAGGTTGAAAGAAGACATAGTCAATGTTACACAACAAAGTAGATAACGAATCTGACAGTGTGAAAAATGCATTCTAAAGTACAGAAATTGTATCCCAGACAGTAAAAAGAGGCTGAAAGTTGGGGCATTTGACTACTTCCAAATTACTTTTGCGTGAGCCCTGCCTTTTCTGTGCGTTAAAGATTCCTCATAGCTGCAAATTAAATATTTCAGGATTATAGCTAATGGAGACTCCTAATGGCATTTGGAGCCGTGACTATGTAATGCAATCTCTTTTTTATTAAGAGAAATTATTTTCTTCTTGATTATATTTCCTGGTTATTTCTTTGTCTTTTATTTACTGTTACTATTGTATATTGTAAGCACACAGGCCAACAACATAATTTAAAACCTACTTTGAACAGCTTTGTGCTGGTTGGCCTAAGACATATTGTTTTATAAGTCCCAAGGAATATTAAATATATACAGGCAACAAGAAAAAAAAGTGACCTTGTGTTTTAAAAAGAATACTGGTGGGATATGTAAATTTTTTAAAGATTATTACAAATATTCTTTGTAATGTAAAGGATAGATTACCCATAGGTTGGATACAAGAGTAAATTAGGTTCTATTATTAGTATTTCTAAAAGGGTCCGTTCTTTGTTTTGTACAAGTGGAATAACGTAAATGGCATTTAATAACAATACAGCAAAATGTATGTTCAGTTTTCCCCATTAAGAGAAAAACAGTCTTTCTTCAGTTTTCATCTATGAGGAGAAATTTAGAAATTTAAAGATTGTGAAGTATGAAAATAATCTCAGGCTGCATAAACTACAACTGCAGTACAATTTACTGCCATTGAAATAATGTAATGCGAGAACTACCTGGAACGGAAAATTGAGCAAGTTAGGCAAAATTTCCCATCTGGAATGGAACCCAAAGAAAAAAGAATACAACCTATACTAAACACCATGCTGAATATGAAGACCTCAAATTCTCCTGCTTAAACCATTGTTTACAGCTTTAATTGGGACCTGCTTGGATGAAGCTCCAGAATATTGTCAGTTTGGGAACAATATACTAGGGCACTAACAAGTCATCTAGATGTAGAATACCACAGCAAAACTCCTTTGTAATTTTTCAGTCTCCAGCTTTAGTAGCTGAATCCACGCTTCATGATGCTGCTTCGCTTTCAGCTCAACAACAGTGTTTTGAAGTTAGATAGCAGCTTTCATGTCAGAATCTCAGTGTACCGTCAAACTGCGCTTATGTGAGTAAGAACAGAATGCTACCCGTTTTGCAAAGGAGCCAAAAGAGACTAAATGATGTCTGAAAAATCAATCAGCAAATATTAGCCAGAAAGAATTGAGGAAACAAACACTCCCATGCCAACCTGTGCCTGCAAGCCACAGAACTCAGCACTCATCATTCTCAGGCTTATGTTCCTCAGACTACATTTCACTGCTTAATACATCTACACAATGGGAGCTCCTGTTTGCTGGGTGAAATGCCCAAGCAGTGATTCTGCATTTATAGTGATTCTGTAAAACTGAACCTTTAAGAATACCATGGAAAGAAAGATCTCCAATTATTATAAAGCAGCATAATCAAGGACTCCTGTCCTCAAACCCATTACCTCTGTTGAGCAAGCAGGTGTGTGTTTTCAAAACCCAAAGGAGTAGAAAAGAAAATGACAACATATATATTCTCTTCAGATATAAAGAGATACTGAAAAGACTTTTAAACCAACATTTTAATGTGTTATTTACTTTTTTTCCTTTCTTTTTAGAGCTCTAAGATAGGTCTCAGAGGATAATCTATATTCCTGATAACCCTGTTTTCTTTAACACAGGTAAAAATATATCTGTGTTTTGATATTTACCACACTGGGCAATGGGTAAGCCTAGATCTCAGCAGCAAGGTGGAATGGTTTGTGTGTCTAGCAGGAGGCAAAGGCCATTGACACTGACACAAAGGATCCATCTTGCACCTGAGTGCCACTTCAGTTGTCATTGAGGAAGAATTACTTTCTGTGACTGCATTGTCACACTGTCCCTTCGTCTGTTCAGGTGGACACAGACTATCTGCACAGAGCAGCTCCTAGCAAGTCTGACCCATATCATGCAGACTTCAGATTCCATAATCTCCATTTCCCACACTTAATTAATGAGACTTCTCACTTGTCAAAATAAATGGGACCTACAGACCAAAAAGTGAACACTGTTATTTGTACCATATACACTTACACGTCATGCCTTCTAACTAAGGAATTAATGAAGAAAACAGGATTGAAGAGATGCAACTAACAAAAATGTTTGCCCTCGGATTTGCTGAATTTGACCTGATATGACTAAAAACCTACCCATCCAGCCAGTTTTTCCATATCTGTTTGAAGCAGAACCATCTCACGATGACAGAAAATACTATCATTCAAGTTAGCACACATCAAATGCAATCTACTTAGAGCTGTGCAAATGTTTCACAAGTTTTAAATAGACTTATTTTTTATTTATATATATATATATATATATATTTATATAAACCATCTTACAAAAAGGTACATTAGACATCCAGGGATTAAGACTAACAAAACACTGTAGCTCAGCTGGTCTCCTTTTTGGGGACCCCAAGAAACTACCTCTTTTCTTATGCCAGTTCAAGTTGTAGCCACTAAGTGGTTTTGCTTTACAGTCTGTTTACTAAACTGGATGTCTACAACTGGTTATTGGTAGTTGTTTAAAATAAAATGAGAACTGCTGAAGTTAATCCAGGAAGGAAGTGGGAGGTTTAAAACCTGAATCTTAGTTTCCACATCCAACATCAAAACTGATCTGGCTCCTAAAACAATACTACAAAAATCAAGATTGTTTGGAAGGCCCTCTGAGCTTAATAAAACAGATAATCTAAGGAGAAAAATGAATAGACTTAAATTAAGTATGGGAACAACAAATAAAACAACAAAGGCAATTTGTTACATGCTATGGATTTTGAAGGAAAACATTACACCCATTATTTCTTATTAATGCCTTAGGAAAGAAAATCACAGTGAAAGTACAAAAATGGAGTTAGCAATGATTTTTCTCTCATGAACCTTTCTCCAGGGATGAGTTACAAATGAAAGAGATGTCTGGAAGAAAAGAGGAAGCAAGGATTATCTATGCTTATGTATCTAGTGAGACACTTGCACCTTCACTCCCACCACTTTTCCCACTTTCTAACAGTAGGAAAACGGTTAAACAGCACTTTTACACCTTTAAAAACTTTTGTGCTGGTATATGAAAGAGTCTTTAGTCAAGTAGTATAAATTAATGTGATTATTATGGCTAGACCTGCACCAGGCTACAAGGGAGTACCCAGGATGAAGTAAGCTCTTTCCAGAGTTAGGATACACTTCTGTCATGTGTGAGCCATATATTCCTATCTGGGTTAATTATTGGAGGGGTGGCATGTGTCCTGTGTGTGACTATCTCTTCCCAGGAATTTACTGCTCCTATTCACAGTTGAAGTGATTCTATGTTGCTTATATCTTATATGGGAAAAGCTGAACACCAAGGCTCTCTAAATATCTACTGGTTCACAAACAACCAAGAACACTAACACAGATTGTTTGTGTAAAAATGGGTATAGAATAGGCTGAGGCCTCAAGGAAAAGTGAACAGATGGGAAGACAGACAGCAAAGATGAGGTGTGCCATGATAAGAACATAAATATATTTTCAAACGCAGAGTGGTAGGGATAGGGAGCACCATTAGAAAAGGTTGCATAAGTGTTGATTTTAAAAGTGGTTCAGAAATATCATAGAGTGGGAAGTTAAAAATGATGACAGTGTTTGAGGTGATAGCTGGCATTAGAGCAAAGGCAGTATTAAATGAAATATAGCATTGAACATCACAAAAAATCAGCAGGTACTGAAATGCAAATAAGAAGTAAGTAGAGAAAAGGGTAGTGGAAATACAGAAAAGATGAATGTGTGGAGTGAACACACTATGCAGAGAGTGGAACAGCTGAAAACCCAACAGAAGCCAGTGCAAAATGAGGTTGCCATTTAATAAGTTTACACCAGCTGCTCTGTGAAGCATGGAGGGATTATGTCTGTTGTTTTATAAGTTCATTTGCCAAATCAAACCCTAGAATCTTTGGGTATGTTTGTCTGCTGCAAACACAGATAATAGCAAATCTTTTGCAGAGGCATTGAAATGAAGCAAAAATGTATTTCCTGCCTCTGAAGGTGGTTTGGAAAGGCATGGATCAGAAGCCTTAGACCCTACCAGTCTACAACCCTCCCAGTTTGCCAGCAGGCTAATGCTATACTAAGGCATCAGCATACATCCAGGTTTTGGAAGGGATGTGACACCCAGACTTGAGCTCACAGTGGTGCTGGTTGAGGAGACCCAGCAGAGCCCTGGGTAAGGCATTTGTCCACACACACAGTGACCCTGGCTTCATTGCTTGTCCCATCTGATCATCTCCCCTTTGCAGAGGTAAGAGAACGGCAAACGTGGATTGTCCATGTTATAGCTAGTAGGTTGTGAGCTGTCTCTGATCTGAAACTGTTCAAACACGTGAGTCTAAGCTGGTACCCAAATTAGTTCATCAACAAAATTCATGAGACTCACCCAATCATTTCATTAACATACCTGTACTGATTCCAAAATGGAGCTAGCTCACATCTGCCCAGCACGGAGCATAGACAACAGAGGTGGGATTTGTCTAGTAGAATTTGAGACAACCTGCAGTCCTAATTCATCAGGGTGCATCAATAATTAAGTCAAAGGAATGGGACCACTCGTAGACTTATAAGACTCTGCACACATTTACGTAGCTTGTTGTACTGGAGCGGATAAAATGAAGACTGAAAGATCCCTGGGCAGTGTGTTTAGTCTCACCTGAACCTCTTTCAGGGGCTTGTTTAGGAAATATCTCATGTTGAATTATTGATCTTGTAAATAAACAGAGATAGGAGAACTGACATACTTCCAAACTGAAAACAAAGAATGGAAAGAAAGAGAACGGTATAGAAAAGCTGAGGCATGCAGCAAAGACATTACCTATATACATTAAAGGATATCCATATTATTCTATGACAGAATAACAACATTATGCCTTCTGGCTCATGCTAATACTGTGGTTAAATCCCTTAAGAAGATTAGGAAGAATTACAGACGCAACTGGATGAAAAAACTCTACAAACAGGTAGTGTGCACGTTTTAGTATATACAGCTACCAACAAAGTACTGCCATGGTAGGGAAATAACTGGAGAAGCAGACTTACTTGGGCTCATGAGGGGGAAGGCAGTAAGAAAAATGAAGTTTGGAATTTTAAGCTTTATGTGTTCCCTTCTGATGGTTTCCATGCTCAGCAGTTCCCTGTCTCTTTGGACAAATCTCAAGATAAATTCCTTCTAAGTCAGTAACCCCAAGCCAGTTAAGGAAGGATTGCAAAAGCAATCTTCACGCTGATTTATTTCATATCTTTGTGTGCCTTACTGCGTTTTTTGCACTTACTGAATTACATCCTAGCCAGAGAAGCTGGAAAAGTCCTACTTAACCAAAATGGTAGTGCTGATTCCTCTAAAGATTCCTCTGATTTTCACTCTACAGCTGGTGCTCTTGCAAACTAAATACGTTATATTCTTCCCCACTTCTCTATTCATAAGAAAGGCTTAAAAATATAACCCAGATCACTCCTACAGTAATTTGCAGTAAACATACAAACCCTGAACAGGTACTCATGTCCTCTCCAAAATCTCAGAGATGTGGATGAGTTTACCATAAAGCATTAAATAGTTTGGGGTGGGTTTTTTTTGCTAGCATTCAAAAGCTCTGTTTTGTTGGTGCCTCTGGATATTTTCCATTTTTCCACTTCAAGCAGTGTTTATCAGACCTCTTCACGCTTCTCTAATTGGATTGTTTGCCCATTCGAAATGCACAGCAACACTCGACTCAGAGAACAATACACCCAGACAAAACACACCTTGTTTAAAAATACATAAGCAACATCTTCTTTGGGCACAGAAAAAAAAACATTTCAAATTCCTCAAGAAAAACATCAAGGACATCAGAAAACCCAAAGCAGACTGGTACTGATCCAGCAGAAGGGAGAACTGGGGTAAGTTTTGCTTTAATCCAGTTTGTCCTTCAATCACATTTTGCTTACTCTTCTTCATCAACAACTTTGTTTACATTTTGTAAGCTTCCTTAAGACCTCCTTGCTGTATCCTGAAGCTTCTGTAGTCTCCAATAAGGAGAGAAACACCTAAAGCCCAGAGCACCAAATACAACTGAAAACACACAAAACACTCTCATTATTTGGGGGGTGTACATAAATTTCATAAAATTGATTAAATCTATAGAAATGTATAGAAATATTTTTCCAGAAGATGACACTGCCTTACTATTACACAGAAAAGATTTGCTGTCTGCAGTATTGTATGAAACAATTGCTAAAGGTAGGGGTAGGAGCAGCAATGCAGTGTTTCACGGTGTACAGCAAAAACCCTGCAGGTATGAGAGAACTGTGAAAGCTGCCACGAAGACTGCCAGCTCTGTAACAATCCATAGACTGCTGTTGAGGATTTCAACTGGATGCCCCATCCCTGGCAGTGTTCAAGGGCAGGTTGGATGGGGCTTTAGTAGAAGGTGCCCGTGGCAGGGATTGGGACTGGGTGGGTTTTAAGGTTCCTTCTAACCCAAACCACTCTGCTATCCCATGATACTATAAAAACAGCTTCTTTGAGATTTGGGGTAGAACCACAGAGAATTGCAAGGGAAAGGTGAATATTGGTGTGAATGGAAAACAGATGGGAGCATCTGCATGTGGGGGCACATGGCAGGTCTCAGAACAGCCTGTGCTCATGGCACTTGGGTTAGCAGCCCATCAGGGCTCCAGGAGGATTAGGAAAAGGTATGTTCAAACCTTGCATGTAGTCATCAGTCTAAGAAGACCCCAGGAGGCATGAGGGGGACTTGACAGCTCCAGATACATTTAAAATAATAATTAAAATAATAATAATAATTGAAAAATTCAATAGAATGTTGCTGTTGTTAATCATTCACCTACTCCTGTATTCTGGCAGCGATATTTGCTACACTGCTGATAAAATGTTCCAGCAGTATTTCCTACAGACATTATGAAAGAAGGTCTGTATCAGGACTTTAATCCTATTACTGATTATGACTATTTTCTGATTTACTTGGATTAGTCATTCTGCAGATTTCCCCCTCAAAATGTCTTGGTGACTTTTATTGCTAGAACATGTGTGACCACTCCTGGACAATCTGTCACTCACAGAACAAGCTTATGAATTTGCTTGCTGCGTGCAGATGTACCCCAGTGAGAGAAGGTAAATATCATGTTTCCTTTCTTTTTTCTCCTTAAAAAGGGCAATTCCCTGGAAGTTTGCAGTAATATGCCATAGTTTCATGTGAAGAGCTCAGCTGAGACTGTAATATAGGTGTCAGTCAATTGATTGGCAGCTTGTGTGCGCCTTTTTATGTCCTCACCTTGATGAAATTCTGATGATAGTAAATTTGTGCTTACGACGCTGGACAGTGGTAGTTAGTCCTCAATACCAAAACATTTCGAGGACAAATGTTGACTCCCCCTGTAAAGAAAACTATCGGGATCTAAACTGGATATACATCCATAACCCTCATAACTTTACAGGCCATTCCTATAGTGCAATGAGCTGCCATTAAGTGCATTACTCACGAGTTAACAGAAGTACCATGGATTGTCTGAGAAAGATCTTTCTTTATAAAAAAAAAAACTGTTTGGGGTTTTTGTGGAGTGGTTAAGATTATTTGCTGGAATTCTGAACTTTTGAGAACTGGGATTCAACAAAAGCATTTGAGAAATAGACACTTTGTCCAAAAGCATGGCTCTGGCACTGACGCATAGCTGTGAAAAATGTCCCTTTGGTAGTGGTTCCTGAGGACTTTTGGGCCACGTTTACTCAACGTACCAGCTGCCCAGTCTATGAGATGATGCTGGCATCCAGAAATCAAGCATGACTTTCTCTGCGTCTTTGTTCGGATGCTCCTAAAAGTCAGCAGACCTGTATGCATGTGTCTAAGCTGTGTATTGCTGTGTGAGGAGCTGGGTGAATATAAACCTCCGAAATGCATGTGGTCCACCAGCTGGAGGGGAATAGAAAGGACTTGGGGCCCAACAGCAATATACACCAGCAGAAATCAGTCAGGCAAGGCAAACTTGAATTTGACTCCACGCTGATGACAGCTTAGCTTCAAAAGGGTGGTGGCAGACATAGGCTGCTCTGTGTGAAGTACAGATTTGATCCTAAGGGCTTGTTCACACCACCTTTTCCTCTTCCAGCTGTGCTGGATAAGGAGGTTATTGCCCATAGCACTGTGCTGCATGCTGGTAGCCTGTTGCTGGAGGAGGTACCCCATCTGACATGCCATCTGAGATGTTCTTCTCCCAAGAAACAAGTTTGGCTCAAATAGTTTGAATGCAGCAAAGTCTTCAGAGCCCTGAAATAGATTCATGAATACTCTTGGCAGCCGCTGAGGTGGAGAGCCTTAGGGAGAAGTAACTGCCTGAAGTGATGAGGAGTGAGGTGGGTGGACAGCACCTCGAAGGCAGACGGTGGGCATGGAAGTTGTTAGGGAATGTGGCATCCAGCTCCCGCAACACTTACCTTATCAGGTAATGTTTTTAGGCCCAGTTGAAACTGTCATTCTAACATGACATTCCATTGTTTTTGTTTTCAGTTTTCCTGCTCATCTATAGGATCCTGAGGCTATGTGAGAAGCAACATACAGATAGGAATAAGGGCATTAATCACTGTTAAAACAAGTGCATAAAATACAGGACTCATTGAAATTAATATCAAAGCACTTTCACCAAGGGCAGGACTTCACTTACTGGATGTACTCTGGCATAAAGCCAGTGGCAGTAGATCAGTGTCAGGGTAGCTACAAACTACTGCTCTGGCAGTGATGGAGCACAACCACTTCCCATTTTTTAGTTTCCTTAGTCCCATTAACACATGCAAATGATGTGCATTCCTGTGTCTTTTCCGCTTTAGCAACCTCAATTAAACCCCTGTTAACAGAGGTTTTTTTCAGTCATCCCCAGCAGACATTTATTTAATCTTTTTTTCTCTTTTTAGGTAGAGGGAAGACAGAGCAACAAGCAGTGATGGAGAGAGATTAAGAATGGCAGAGTAACAAAGCACAGGAATGAATACTGAAGCTGCCTTACTCTTGCATTAAGAACCTGATCAGAAGTAATGGACTGAAATGTGCTGTAAGGAAACCTTCAAATATCAGAGGTGTTTGTAAACTCTTGAATACTCTTGTCAGGTAATTCTCTACCATGTTGCATTTGTAGATGCATCCTCATAACTGTTCCAGAACAATGGCCTTTGCATATGCCATGACTATGTTTTGAACATATTTTTCAGACATATGCTATTCGGTGGTGGTTGTTAAATGCTCCATCCATAAACCATTATGTTCTTCTATATTGAGGTTTCACTGCAACAGGCAGCTGTTTGACAGAGAATAAACTCCCGGGGACAGCAGCAAATCAAATTAAATATATCTCCACAGAGCTATCATAGGGGGTTGCATGGCTTGATAGGCTGCATCAGGAGCAATAAGCACACAAAGGGAGAGCAAACCTGAGATAAATCAAGATAGCCCAAATGGGCAAGCAGACAGACAAATCACTGTTGGCTCCCTGAAAGTCATTAGGAGTTTCAATGTTGATTTCAATAGAACCAGTATTTCAGCTGTGTATCTGTGGGCAGGAAGTTTTTAATCCTATAAAAGTCAGAAAGATTACCTAATTACTGTTATTTTCTCACTTACTTTCATGAGCATGGATATGGGAAATGACATTCACTAATATGCCAATAAATAAGCTCACTGAGGAAAACAAGAAGTGGAACATGCTGATAGTTGAGACTTTGTTCACTTTCTTTTCTTTCTTTCCCTCATACAAAAACCTGTAACTACCCTGGAGTTAAGTAGGGGCTAAAGAAAGAAAACAGCTTGATTACTTCAAGGAACAGACCCAAACATGCATTCATCTCAAACATTGGTTTATTCTCATTAAGAATTTTTCTACAAGCAAGATAATATGAGTGTTTTCTTTCTTCCCCCTTTTCCATTCTGCATGCATCAAAGCCTAGCAAATACACACTGGTAGTATATACATACTTTGTATTAGGGAGAGCGGAGGAACAGCAAGAGAAGTGCCAACATAGTAAAGAAATTCCTCTTAATAAATCCCATTACATTAACAGTGCTCTTAGCATAGAAGTGTGCACTTCAGGGAACTGCAAAGTGCTCACGTGATATCTTACTTCAATACATTTTATATCAAAAACCTGCCCCTTCAATACTCCTTTTCCCAGCCACTTGTTTCAGCCTGAATATACTCAAATCCTCAGACACGTTTCCTTCTGGGAAAGAAATTATAAATCTGTGCAGAAGCAAGAAAAAAACTTGTTTTGTTTTAAAAGCATTCACTCCTCCATCATTCATTCAGTTAATGCCTTTTCCCACATTACATTTCCCAGGCTCCCGATCAAACTGTAACTGGAGTCTACCACAACAGCCTTTTCTCCTGGAAGGCATGCTAAGGCACATGAAAATCAACAAGGTGCTTGGTGACAGCCAGCATGGCTTCACTAAGGGGAAATCCTGCCTGAACAATTTGGTGGCCTTCTATGATGGGGCTACAGAACTGATGGACAGGGGTAGAGCAGTTGATGTCATCTACCTGGACTTGTGTAAAGCGTTCAACACTGTCCCACACGACATCCTTGTCTCTAAATTGGAGAGACATCAATTTGATGGATGGACCACTCGGTGGATAAAGAACTGGTTGGATGGCCGCACACAAAGAGTTGTGGTCAATGGCTCAATGTCCAGCTGGAGACCAGTAACGAGTGGTGTCCCTCAGGGATCGGGGTTGGGACCGGTCTTGTTCAACATCTTTGTCGCTGACATGGACAGTGGGATTGAGTGTGCCCTCAGCAAGTTTGCCGATGACACCAAGCTGTGTGGTTCAGTTGATACCCTGGAGGGAAGGAATGCCATCCAGAGGGACCTTGACACGCTTGTGAGGTGGGCTGATGCCAACCTGATGAAGTTTAACCATGCCAAGTGCAAGGTCCTACACCTGGGTCAGAGCAATCCCAGGCACAGCTACAGGTTGGGCAGAGAAGAGATTCAGAGCAGCCCTGCGGAGAAGGACTTGGGGGTGTTGGTTGATGAGAAAATGAACATGGGCCGGCTTCAGTGTGAGCTCACAGCCCAGAAAGCAACCATATCCTGGGCTGCATCAAAAGGAGCGTGACCAGCAGGTCGAAGGAGGTGATCCTGCCCCTCTACTCTGCTCTTGTGAGACCTTACCTGGAGCATTGTGTGCAGTTCTGGTGTCCTCAACATAAAAAGGACATGGAACTGTTGGAACAAGTCCAGAGAAGGGCTACGAGGATGATCAGGGGACTGGAGCACCTCCCGTATGAAGACAGGCTGAGGAAGTTGGGGCTGTTCAGCCTGGAGAAGGCTGCGTGGAGACCTCATAGCAGCCTTCCAGTACCTGAAGGGGGCCTATAGGGATGCTGGGGAGGGACTCTTCATTAGGGACTGCAGTGATAGGACAAGGGGTAACGGGTTAAACAGGGGAAGTTTAGATTGGATATAAGGAGGAAATTCTTTCCTGTTAGGGTGGTGAGGCACTGGAATGGGTTGCCCAAGGAGGTTGTGAATGCTCCATCCCTGGCAGTGTTCAAGGCCAGTTTGGACGAGGCCTTGGGTGATATGATTTAGCGTAAGGTGTCCCTGCCCACGGCAGGGGGCTGGAACTGGATGATCTGAAGATCCTTTCCAACCCTAACCATTCTATGATTCTATGATCTGACAAGCATCCCTCCACAGCCTGACTGGAAAAAGGCAGGATGGAACCAGTGGACTGAAGTCCCTAATGAGGATAGCCCAGTGTTACTTTTAGAGTACTGTGTGGTCATTTGCCTGTGTCCAAGCCAAATCAGTCCATTCAGCTGGAAAGTTCCTGTGCAGCTCTTAGACCACTGTAACTGTTTGTTGGTAAATATCTTCAGCAAGGAGAGAAGCCCTAGATGCTTCTTTCAGAACAAAGTTATAAAGAATAGGTGTCACTTTGCTCAAATGTCTGCTTCCCACTGGTTCACAGAGGGGCTTCAGCACCTTTCCGCCTCCCATTCCCCAGTAGTTTGGTGATGAAACTGGGCAATCAATCACCTCATTCCTGTGAAAGATGGATTTTAAGCCTCTGAAGATCTTTGTGCTCAGGGGAACACACCAGCCAGAGAGCTGAATTCTCTGAAGCATTGAGCTGTACCCAGCAAGCTATATTGCTTGGGATTGCAGAGCAAGAATTTCCCCTACAGCTGTGTCCCTGCCACCCAGAGGAGGGTACAGCACTGGGCATTTCAACTGGGTGCAAGTGAACTGGCTCTCATGACATGAGTTCTGCTGCTGGTCCCCAAAAATAAAGGGAGTGAGCCTAACCAAAGCAAAGCGTGAAGGAGAGTGGGGCTGGAAGGGGAAGCTGAGAAGCAGAGATTTCATCTCCACCCACAGAGCTGAATTCTCCTGGGGCTTCTTCCTATATTTTCTCTAAGATCCTAAAGAACCAGCCCCAGTTCAGGCTTTCACAGGCACAGACAGGCTTTTTTTTTCCCACTGTTTTTGAGCATCAAGGAAAGAGCTGAGTCTCCATTCAAAAAGCTGTCAAGCAGTGCAGACTACAGTCAACACACAGAAACTTCACTTTGCACCAATACTGTGTTACAAAAGTACTTGCTTGAATCCAGTTGCTGTCACCTCATGTTGGGCTCCCAGAATCAGTAGGATGGTTCTATCAGGCATTACTCTGTGGTCATTACCCTGCTCCCACTGACAAACCTGCCAAGCACCGCAGGGACAAGCATCTCAGGGCAAAATCAGCCACTGTCATGCAACAGAAAGGCTTCAGTAATGTGCCATAAATAAAGCAAAGAGCTTCAGATTTTGCAGATGAGATCAAAGATCGATGGTGTAATACATATTTTGAACACAGAACTAGCTGGAGTTTGGTTAGAGCTCAAAAGACGATTATTCAAAAATCCAATTAAAACTTTATCCTTTCCCTAAAGCCATCCTCTTAACTTTAACATAACTCATTATGAGAGCTTTACTTGCAGTAACTATATGAACTTTCAAGACCAGCTTGTCAGAAGAATATTCTTTGGGGGAAACAAAAAAAAAGACCAGAACAACATTTATGTACAAAATTTAAGCAAACATAACTTAAATATTTAAACTGCATTTTAAATACTGCTCTGGAACATAAGTTCTATCTAAGTATATTCTTGGAAACGGACTGTAATAATTCAGTGATTTTTTCACTACTCAAAGTCCTTGCATCATTTCCTTCTTTTGCTATTAAGCAGAAACAACCTAGGTCATTTTAATTCAAATTCTTTCCCTTTTTCCAACACTTTTCCCAACTATCTCAAATTCCAGCTCTGGTTAAGATTCAGTAAATGATTCCAGCCTAATCCCCAGTAATTGGGTTCACGAGTTGTCTGGTTTAAAATCACATTCATGGGAGAACTCCACATATCTGTTTCAGCAAATGAGTTACCTTAATTTTCCTTTGTAGTTTCTATTCTTTCAAACAAAAAAGAGATCATCAGTTTAAACTATTGTAGCAAAAATTGCTTTTCTGATTGCTATTTCTTAAAAATGGAAGTAGAATGTCTCATTTCCTCACAATCCTACTCAACCCTTCCCTGCCC
The DNA here is from genome assembly GCF_028554395.1 of Pezoporus wallicus. Lineage (NCBI taxonomy): Eukaryota > Metazoa > Chordata > Aves > Psittaciformes > Psittacidae > Pezoporus > Pezoporus wallicus. Next base: position 1,254,597 of record NW_026636866.1, on the reverse strand, counting down.
ACTTTATCTCTTTCAGCTACTAGTTGGAGGCACTGCCTTTCAGAGATTACAGTTGTTGATTCTACCCACAACTAAGAGATATGAAGACATGGATGTTGGTAAGGAGGCAGTGTGCACTTGCAGCCCAGAAAGCCAACCGTATCCTGGGCTGCATCAAAAGGAGCGTGACCAGCAGGTCGAAGGAGCTGATCCTGCCCCTCTACTCTGCTCTTGTGAGACCTCACCTGGAGCATTGTGTGCAGTTCTGGTGTCCTCAACATAAAAAGGACATGGAACTGTTGGAACAAGTCCAGAGGAGGCCACGAGGATGATCAGGGGACTGGAGCACCTCCTGTATGAAGACAGGCTGAGAAAGTTGGGGCTGTTCAGCCTGGAGAAGAGGAGGCTGCGTGGAGACCTCATAGCAGCTTCCAGTATCTGAAAGGGGGCCTATAGGGATGGTGGGGAGGGACTCTTCATTAGGGACTGTAGTGACAGGACAAGGGGTAAGGGGTTAAAACTGAAACAGGGGAAGTTTAGGTTGGATATAAGGAAGTTCTTTCCTGTAAGGGTGGTGAGGCACTGGAATGGGTTGCCCAGGGAGGCTGTGAATGCTCCATCCCTGGCAGTGCTCAAGACCAGGTTGGACAAGGCCTTGGGTGAAATGGTTTAGTGTGAGGTGTCCCTGCCCACGGCAGGGGGGTTGGAACTGGATGATCTTAAGGTCCTTTCCAACACTAACTATTCTATGATTCTAAGTACTATACATAATACAAAAATGCAATATGACCTTCTGTTTTTCAACAGGCGAGCTATTGCAGTGAGCTAATGCATCCTGCAGGGAGTTACTGCACCTCCAGTAATAACCACATGAAAAATGAATGCAACTCCTTTAAAAAAATCATTGAAATCTGTATTTGCACGTTCATTACAGCCTTGGCAGCACGCAGATCTTGGGTTTGCATTTGTCACTGTGACAAAACAATCGATACAGCCCAAATCCCACACTTCTTAAGAAAACAAATCTCCCCTTGACTTCAACAGTGGCACTTGAACAAGATGAGCAGATTCAAACCAAAAGGGTTCGAATGCAGCTTCACCTTAAGCAGTCTGCATAGAAAGCAAGCATCTGGAGTTGATACCACATTTCAGTACCTGTTGATAACACAAGAAAAATTGGCTAAAACGCCAGAAGCTGCTCTTCCAGCCCTGCACCACTGAAGGGATTAGAGAACTTCAGGAAAATGGCCTAAGCTCTTTCCTCTATTAGCTTTCCTCAAGTAGTAGCTAATGATTAGGCTGGTTATCCAAGGCAATGGACCATGACAACTTGAGCAGGGTTTGACATATGTTTCGTGAACTCCCCTCTACTGCAAGGCTTACTAGATGGGTAATGGCTTCCAGGCATTGCCACAACAAAGCACTGTTGAAAACAGGGACTGGAAGACAGAATCCCATGTTAAGCTGTCCTCAGGCTTTCAGCTACAGTCTGAGTATAAGGTTTAATAACTTATCCAGCACGTCAGATTTCATATTGCTCTATCTGAGCATTCTCCAAGTAGTTATCAGTCCTGGTGCAGATTTATTTTAAGACGAATGAGTACTTGTTCATTTATTAGATATAATGTGGCAGCAAATTCTTTTTTTCTGACCATTTCGGGTATCCTCAGTAAAAAAAAACAAAATTTAAGTCTGACTGCAAAATGCCTTGAATCTAGCTATGGCTAGTTCCATAATTGTAAGCATCTAGCTTGCAAGTGCCACATTAAGGCAATTCAGCTTGCTTTCCTACCCTGGGCACCATGTAGTCGATACCTTAATGGAAGATTTAGGACAGCTGCACATGGAAAAGTATCAGTCAACACACAGTAACTTGAGAAAGTGCAGGAACACATCTGAACAGGTTATGACACAGGACTTCCCTTGAGGTCCATTTATCAGTCCTCTTTTGAAGATGTGCATTAAATGGTGGCAAACATCTATACAACTTCCTAGTGGTGAGCACACTTGCTTGAGAAATATTTGGGGCTTTCAGCTCTGAGTGATACTAACATAGTTTTTATCTTCCACCTGATCTTTGTTGGGTTTGGAAATTATTACCTTCAAGATATCTGCTGTTCTATCAGATTTGTTGAAAAAGGTAATTGCTTTCAAAACTTGTAAAAAAAAAAAAAAAAGACAATAAATGTGATTGTTTATTCCTTCTTTTCAAAAGAAAACAATGTTAACCCTGTGTCAACTGCTCCGGACATGCTGACCATAGCCCTAACCTCTCCCTTCCTAGGGAGTTTCCTTATCAAGAAGCTGAAGAATCAGACTACCATTACCTTATTCTACCTGATTTAATAAACTTTTGTACTTATTTCCAGGACACCACAGGAGGCACGGCTGTAGGTTGTGACAGTCAATAACTAAAATAAACGGTGATAAACATGGAAAGCTTGTCTGATTCTAGAAGCACTTACTCCTTTATTTCAGTAGGGCTTTGTGATGGCTCAGCATGTACAAATAAACTGAATGTAGTCCATTCAAGCAACATTTTGGCCTCTCATCACCCACGCAGGGCACATTAGAACACAGGTCCTGCTCAGCTCCATACAACTTGTACAAAGAGAGGCCCTACTCCTGTGACAAGAAAAATGGTGTAAGTTGATCATAAAACAAGCGTAAGTGACAAAGTAACATCATTTCTATTGATTCACATTCAAAAGCAGGATGCAGCTGTGAAACTGTGATGTTTTTACATGCTGTACCTAACAACAGCACAGCAGCTACCACTGCTTACCGAGGAAGTGTGCTACTGCAACCAGCCAGCATGTTATCCTTTGTGGGCACACAGTATAGAAGGTGTGCTGAAAAAGCCAGGGATGCAGGTTGGAAGGCCAGGGTCGATGGCAAAACCTACTGATGAAACCTGGGCTTTTAACCAGGAGATCACAGCTCTCCATTGTGAAGGAGAGTGTAGCAGGAGCTGCTGTCAGGTGTGTTCCCCTGAGGAACGAATGCCACTGTAAATCATGAATACCTTGCTTGCTACCAACTGCACTGAGTAGGGCAGCAGAGAAAATAAATGACAAGAGAAACCAAAGCAGCCCCTGACCTGAATACTGTATGCATCCTTCCAACACTTTATGGGCTGAAATAAACTCTGACTTAAGTGTCAAGTCTTACAGGCTACAGTCCTATCTAATGGTCCAGGTATTTCACATGCTGTGCTGCTGTTTATAGCCTCAGTGTTACATCATGACCTAGAGGGTCACGGTCAGTTCAGTACTGGTTAAAAACCTGCATTCAAAACCACTGCCTGTACTCAGAAACCTGCGTGTCACCCTCTTCAAATACTAGAATACAACTAGAATAGAACCGTGAATGTGATGTAAGCCCTATAAGAAAACTGTAACTTTAACAAACAATTCTCCGTCTCTACTATGCCTCATTCTAGAACCTACCAATAGAAGAAGTAAGAGATTTCAAGATATTGTCCCTTTATTAGCACCAGTTTCCCACTCATAAGACATACTTTTGGGTATTACTGTACAGCTGTTAATACCATTGCTTCTAACAGCTTAAGCCTCGATAACTACAGGGATACTTTTGCTAATGCAGCAGTTACAGAACAGTTGACTTCCAGGAGGTACGTTTAAGAAGCCTCTAATTTTCAGGACAGCAAGGGAAAAGGGCTGCACATGGCTTTGATGTACAGAAGCTGTGCCAGCTCCTGGTGTAACATACCATGGCAGCTTCAACAACGCAACAGTAAGGCTATCTGCACAACATGACCCACACATGGCTGCAAGACGTGTCAATCACTGCCAATAAACCAGTATTTGCTGAAATGAAATCACCTGGGAAGCCAGTCAGAAAAACAGGAATGTATCTACGGCTTGTTATCCAAAGAACAATCCACAAAAGGGAAAATTGACTCATTATTTCAGCCCTGGCACAGTGAAACACAGCGCAGTGTTACACACCCTAAATTAATCTCAAAATACATTGTTTAAACAGACTAATACAGTAACAGGAAGCAGTAACTTCAGGAACTTTCAGTATTTCAGCTTCTTTAAAGACAGGCAGTTATCTCTTCTGTAACATTACATGCATGCCCTTCAGAACAGTGGAAGTATTTACATATGAGAGGAAAAGAAACTGGACTGCTCCCTTCTCCGTTGAGAAGACCCATTTTGATTAAGTAAGATCCCTCTCTACTGAGACAGTTATTGTCCTAGTAAGTAGTACAGATGGTGAATATTTATTCTGCTCTCTTCAGCATTGTTCATGCTCAAATCACTCTTCAGTAGCAAGCTGGAAAATCCAAGCACTGCTAGACAGTTAAGAGTCAATGACCAATGAAAGAATACTAATAGCACTTAACAGCGGATGGCTTTTACAAGCAGACTGTCCCACCTTCATCTTCAAATGGCCCTTTTGCACCTGAATTCGTACTGTGATTCTGGTACAGAACTCACTGTGGCCTCACATTGCTAACTTATCAATATAACAGATGAAGTGACCTCAGAAAGCAAAACACAACCAATAACTAAAACTGTAACAACTGTTTGAAAGGAAATAACTCTGCAGGCACTAGGCTTGTGATGGAGAACAGATGTCATATAACAAACGTACCCATCCATAATAGCTCCAGTAAGATGCTGCCACATCCTTGTCTGTAATCTGCTTCTCAGCCCCACACCTCAAACACCTCAGAACAGCTCCTGTGGATACCAGTAAATTAAACTGGCTGTTAAAGCAGGAGAACGTGGCATATGCCTAAGGTGAGGTAGAAGAGGTGGACCTGTTCATGATGTGCAAATGAACTACACTGGCTTAATGCTGAGCAATTAGTCCTGGAACCACAGGATACGGGTCTGAATTTGTGAGAAACTCCTGATTTGACAAGCCTGAATGGCAGTACTTATATGGTGCCAATACCTACTAGATTTTAAGATTGGTAGGATGACTGCTTCCCTTAAGCAGATCCATGTACCTGTAGTGTGCATATTAGATACAAGAAGCCAGTGGTCTAGAGAAATAATTGAAGTGTTAATGAAGTGTTATCAGCCTTGCTTTTTCTTCCTCATAAGCTACCCTCACTCATGTCACTGAACCAATTCTCATATATTTGTCTGGGGCTCCAAGTGGAAAAATCTCATTATCCTTTGAGTCCAGCTGTTAAGAATATAGGATGATGCTGTATTTCCATCTGCAGCAAAGCAGGAGTGTTAGCTCTTTTTGAACTATGGCCAGGTGGATGCACATTTAATTGCCCTCAACGTTTCTGTTTCAAGATGAAAAAAATCTTTCAAAATCACTGCATTTTCAGAACTCTTTCATTTAAAGTAAGTGACCTGGTTTCCTCAAACTTGAAGAGCTTAATATAACAAGGAAAAGAGGGTTCTCTTTATCTATTCCTCCCAGCCAAGAATGGCTTGTACATATTTATACAAGCAGCTAAATTTCACCTTGAAACCTGAATTCTAAAGAAGTCCATAAAGCTTAGAAAACTCAACAGGAGAATGAAATCATCTTCTGACATGTTAAAACAGAAGCAGTGTGTCTTGTAGCAATCAATCTGCATGGTGAAAATTTTAGTACCAACACAGTTAAGTGCCTATGTTCACCCTAAGGCTCTGTACAAAAAACAGACTAGCAAAATGCACATGCTACATAGAAAAGAAAAAGCAACGTGTGAGCAGTTTGTTCAGTCTGATATTCTGGTATGGGTCTGATATTCTGAACTGTAGATAGCTACATTTTAATTGCAAATAAATCAGAAATTGAAAACCAGCATGAAATTCTGTTAAGATGGTCCTTCTGTTGTGGCGATATCATTTCTGAAGGAGGGCTCTTAAGTGAAGGAAGGTACACACCAAAATACACAAGACAGGATTTAGTGAGAAATATTGTTTTATTGGTTTGCAGGTCACAGCTACCTCTTTATAAAAAAGCTTATCAACTTAAAATATCCCCAGAGCCAAAGTATAGCATACATATTTGGACATTTCTCAACTGATCCCGAAGTATCAGTCTCTCTTATTTCTATTTGAACATTTCCTTCTTCCTTCCATTATACTTTAGCAGACAAAAGTGCAAATATAGCACTACATACCTGCTGCACTGAGAGACCAAGATTTTCCAGCAAATCAAGGATCCAATGAGATTTTTAGTGGGTTTGAAAAATACCAAGAGGTTTTACATGAGTTTTTGAGGGTGAAAAAGACAGGTATTATTGAAATAAAACTGTAGATTAGTGTTTTGCTAATATATTAGAGAAAAAAATTACCTTTATTTTGTACTTCTTTCCAGGTACTTTGGTACTAATGATCTATACCACTATTATGCCAAAAACGTGCAGCTCCTTTTAAAGATACAGTTTATACAGGTTATCAAGACTAATGGTACAGCTCAAGTATTTTCTATCCAAGTTACCACTGAGCTGTAACTGAGAGAATTTTACTCGCTTTTTAATACATACCTCATACATACATATTTGCACATAATAGATATCTAGAACTTGCAGTGGCTCAATCACAGTCAATCAGGCTTTGAATATATGACAAAGTAAGCAAGACTGGGAACCTAGGTAACCTTTCATTGCACTGAGCTGAGTAAATTATTACAGGTCTTTATAGGTGAGGAACACTTGTTCTTGCTTTTCATAATATTTAATTAAAGCTTGCTGTTTTGCTGGAATTGAGACACCAAGGAAAGAACCTGCTCTGAGGCTTTAATCTGTTTACTGCCCAGGTATGCTGCACTGTTGCTGGCTGTATCCTCTAAGAAGTACCTGTAGTTTACCATCATGCCACACGAAGCAGCAATGCCCCGAGGGCTTGTGTCTGCCATCCAGTTTATCCGCCACATCACAGAACCATTCTGAAGATGAAAATTTGCTACTGGATTAAGGGCATAGCCACGATGCTTCTCTCCATACAAGTACCAGGCGCAGAGTCTCATAAATGGTGAATGGAGCACTTGAACTAATTTCTCTGATCTCACCCACTCATTGTTATTTAAGATCTTCTTCAGTGTTTCAGTAGTAGTGTCTCCTGTGATCTCAGAGATTTCTTGCCATTCTGATTCCGTAAACAGTTCATTTCTTCCCAGTTCTTTTGCTTGTGAGGAGAGGAGACCAACAAGCCATTTTGTGAATCCTGGTATAGGTGAAAGAGTAGAGAAAGCTTTTATCTGAGGAAGTTCTTTCTGCAGACAACAGGAGAGAGGAAAGGAAAAAATAAACCACCAGTTTTGTTATGATTGACAATGAGAAGTTTTGAGTGAAAGAACAGCTGATACCCTTTTACCTGATGACAAGTGATGACTGGGGATTCTGAGAATTAAATGATACACGCAGACAAACACATAATAAAAGATCACCTGCCCGTAACAGGTTAGTGCTTAGAAAGCACTTGGAGAACAAAGGAGATTTTAACCTTTAACCCTGACTGAACTATATTCTATACACATCATCTATTTAAAAGTACTTCTGCAGTACTTACCAAGGCTATGTTCTGATGCAGGATTTCACAGGCAGAAATCAACAAACACAATCACATGCTATTAAGTTATTTGGAGGCATCAAAAATTTTAATAATAAACATACAAGTTTTCAAAACCTTTCAAATATATGTAAAACCCTTATGAAATATCATTTTTATATGTAACTACCTTTTTTAAATTAAAAGCAGTTTATTATTTCAGTCTATTTGTAAAATCAGGAAAGAAATGATTTCTAGATTTTCATGGACAGAAGTATGTCCTGAGGATTTGAAAGAGGGGCTTTTTATACACAGGCCAGCTACTTTTTATGCTATACCCAAAATACACATATAACTACAAATATAACAAGGGAAAGTGTAGAGTCCTGCATCTGGGCAGGAACAACCCCAGGTTCCAGTATAGGTTGGGAAACAACCTGCTAGAGAGCAGTGTAGGGGAGAGAGACCTGGGGGTCCTAGTGGACGACAGGATGACCATGAGCCAACACTGTGCCCTTGTGGCTAAGAAGGCCAATGGCATCCTGGGGTGTATTAGAAGGGGGTGGTTAGTAGGTCGAGAGAGGTCCTCCTTCCCCTCTACTCTGCCCTGGTGAGACCCCATCTGGAATATTGTGTCCAGTTCTGGGCCCCTCAGTTCAAGAAGGTCAGGGACCTGCTGGAGAGAGCCCAGCGCAGGGCAACAAAGATGATTAAGGGAGTGGAGCATCTCCCTTATGAGGAAAGACTGAGGGAGCTGGGTCTCTATAGTTTGGAGAAGAGGAGACTGAGGGGTGACCTTATAAGTGTCTATAAATATATAAAGGGGGAGTGTCACGAGGAGGGAGCCAGGCTCTACTCGGTGGCAAACAATGACAGGACAAGGGGTAATGGGTACAAACTGGAACACAAGAGGTTCCACTTAAACTTGAGAAGAAACTTCTTCTCAGTGAGGGTGACGGAACACTGGAACAGGCTGCCCAGGGAGGTTGTGGAGTCTCCTTCCCTGGAGACATTCAAAACCCGCCTGGACGCATTCCTGTGTAACATTATCTAGGTGTTCCTGCTCCGGCAGGGGGATTGACTAGATGATCTTTTGAGGTCCCTTCCAATCTCTAGCATACTGTGATACACTGATAAAATAGCAAGGTTAGAAATACATACTTGCAGTAAAAAAAAACAAAAACAAAACATTCCCAGTTTAATACTTGTTTAACAAAATAAAACTTCACTACTCCTAGTAATTTGTGAGTAAAAACTGTTAACTATGTGATCACATAAAGCAAAACACATAATGTGTTAATTCTGGAACACACCAATGGGAAGAATAGGGAAGGTTGCTAAACTCACTGTCACTTGGGATTAACAAAAAGTACATCAGTCAACCGTGTTGAAGGAACACAGGGGCAAGAAACAGAGGGAAGATGGAGCTGAGCTGAAACAATCAGTGTTGATTTAATTACCACATCTACCTATATGAACAGTAAGAATCAAGACATTTATCAACATTATGGAAGTATCTAAATGTCAACAGAAAATTGTCTTTAAACGACTAAAAATGCATTTTTTCTACTTTGAGTGTTACAGAAATAACCATTAAAAAGTCATCATCGCTCAAATGCTACCTCACACTAGCAAATGTTAATGGAACACACGCTGCAGGGTTGTTGGAATTGCACCTGTGAGGCTGCATCCTTAGGTACCGCTGTGCCCCACACCACACTGCCATCTGCGTGCTGTGCCATGAGGATGCAGAAGCCAGGAGCACAGGCTGGAGCCATGCACCATTTGTAAATACCTTTAATAACTGAAATAACATTCAGCCAGTTATTTACAACACCTTTTTCCTTACCACACAGAGCTTCCCAAATAGCTTAATGCTGTCCTGCTGGCTTCCAGCATTACAAAATACCAGCCAGCTCAAATCTACCACCTCTGCAGTTTTGTGACTTATAATTGTATAAAGTGGCTAACCTCACTTCCTTCCCTTAGCTGAAGCTCTTTAACTATCACACAGATATGCAGGTCAAAGAGCCCTTCTTCTTCGAGACCACACAGGAACAAGAAAGATGGAACAAGTTACAAAGAAACACAGCCTCCATCATCTCCTTAGAGAACTGGACAAAGGAAAAAACAATTTTATAAAACCAATAATTTCTGTGCGTTATTGAATAAAACAACCATTTCTGTAACCAGAGCACCTAGGACATCCTGCCTGTGTCGTATTCTCAACTGCTATTGCTGCCATGGTTAGAGTACAATACTACCAAAGCTCTTCTCCTGTGACTCTTTCACTAAAGGACATGATGATATTTTATTTTTAGTTTTAAGAGTAACTCTGAAGCATAAGTCTGTAGCAAGAGTGCATATGCACTTCATAAAAGTATCATTTGTAAATCTACAGAAAGCAATGTCTGTGGAAGGCAGGTTCTGCTGGTATCTTAGCACCTCTCTGTTCAATTTTAGAGAATACAGCATCTATAAAACAAAAGTTTATCAGGGTTGTGCCCTTACTGCAGACCATGGCTACAAAAGCCATGGATATAGAAAAAATGTTTTAATTAGAAGAATGTTTCTTGGATTAGACAGTTCAGACTTTTTTAGAGACGTTTCCCCTCTGATTTTGAAAAGAGAGCAATGGCTACAGTAATTAAAAATATATATTTGGGGGCAGGAAAAGGGCACAAATGAGAACAAAAATGAGAACAGAACAAACCAACTCTATAGACTTAAAAAATCTTTCCTTTCCCAACCCCACATTCAGTACTTCCCCATGGATATAAAGTTCATTTATCCACAAATTAATTCAAAATAACTTTACATAATGTGAATACAGAATCAAATGTACCCACTATATCTTCCTTTCGTCACCTTTCATCCCCTTCCTGTAGTGTTTCTCAATCAAGAAGTCTATCTAATCATCACATCTGGAATATACTTTCCTTTAAAGCAGCAGGATCTTAATTAGTATGGCAGAGGAGAGTCATGCACAGATGCCCCCTTGTCAGCTACACTTTCCTTGATTCAATGCTAGCTCCTATTACAGAACAACACTTTGAGCCCAAAACAAGAGATCTGGAGAAAGCAGAGGGAGAAAGATGTCACAAAAGGGAACTTTTAAAGGAGACTGGAAAAATACTTCAAGATACTTGCTCCTGGAGAAAAAGCTGAATGTTCCTAGAGAAAAAGCTGATAGTTAACAAGATGGTAACAAGCAGCATCACTTGCTACCATTGTCTCTCCATCAGTGCACTAAAAGCTGACCAGTGGGGACACTGGCTGCACATGGCTGTAGCTTCGCTGCTAAGACAGTCTGCTGTTAAGTAATCTGACCTTTGGCATGTCTGCTCTCACTGCAGTTAGATAAATTTCTGACCAGAAGGGAGGGCCACAATGCCCTTCTGAAGACTCAGTGACGAAGCACCCTCCTGCTTGTCTACACAATAATGATGGATGACAAACTCAGCAACTGTCTAGGATGTGACAGACCTACAAATGAACCTTGAAGTACACAAACACAGACACGTAATCTATAATGAGAAGTACCCTTTTCACATCATCTTTCTTAAGAAGCAACAAGCTTTCCCCAAAAGAGACTGGATTTCAAACTGGGTTTCATTCTTTGTGTCTTCATTCCTGTTGTGCTTTAAAGTCCCTCTTTAGCCCGTAACACAGAGAACACAAGAGATAGGAATACATTGGGAAAAGCTTTTATATTAACCATCTATCAATAAGAAATCCTAGACAGGCTCCAGAGGGAGTACAGACATTACTATTGTGCAGCTGGGGTGAAAAAGAAGAAAAAAAGGAGAGAAAAAGGTTGTTAGAGACTATTTTTCCTCTGGGTAGGGACTGAAGGAATTCAGGATGTGTTTCTTTTCGACCCAAAGATGGGATCATATTTCCTTCAAGTTTTCCTTTTTTCCCAACTGTATTACTTGTTCTAGAAAAAATAGTGCCTTTAAGAACATATTGCTTAGGTGTCTTTCAAGAATTCTTCACAGATGTTTGTGGTTAAAACCTGAGAGGAAAGGAAGCAATGCTGAAATTTGAGAAGCAAAAACTCTTCTTTCAGGTAAAAGGAAAAACTGACTGGGCCAAAAGAAAAGGCTGGTTACCACAAAGTCAAGTCTGGAAGTTTGCAACATCACTGCTAAGAAAACATAGGGTTTGAAAATACTGTTTTGCTACTGAGCATTTCACACAGGAACTAAGCTTCTAGAGAGTAACCAACCTCATCTCCCCACTGCAAAACCCAGAGGGTACCTATGCACCACGCCCAAGGATAAAAGCAAGAATGAAGGGTTTTTTTCCCATATTTGTGGATTAATAACAACCACTGCTAAGTTCCTACTTAAGCAACTGACATTTTGCTTCCTTGGGATGTTGACTGCTCTGTGAATCATTCACTTTCAGGAGTGACATGTTCACCAAGACCAACGCAAAATATTTAACAGGAAGTTAGTTGCTCCTACTCTATCAATATACACAATGTAAAATTGTGAATAATTTTTACTTCTCAGGATAGATAAGACATGGGAAAGTGATCCCATTTTGAAGCTACAGTACAGATTACTACTTATCTGATAAATGCTCTAGTGTAGGAGCTTATCTGAGCAGGCATTTCTTGTAGAAAAATAAATAGATTCAGGGGAGTGTGCACATTTATGTTGCTGGTAAATTGATGTGCTAGTTTCTAAGACTATTGGTGGAGATCCATTAATGTTTATTTTCCTGTCAGAAACCCACACACCATTAAGAAACAGCTGCTCATTTTGTTTTGAGCTGGATTTCTGGGTTTGGTTGTCTTTTATTTATTTGGTTTTTTTTCATTACAGGAGAGTGCAGATTTCTCCTATTATCCATATCTTATCTGAAGCTGTCTTGCGCTCTGAAAGCTGTAGTCCAAGGTCACATTTTTCATCAATGAAAGCAAAGTGTGTTTTGGAAATTATGATCTCCCCAGGTCACCTAGATTAAATTAAGGTAGCAATTATCAACAGCCCAACCAGAAAGCTAGAATCTGCCACCAATTGTTAAGCATTTCTATTGAGTCACACAGTAGCTATCAGTTTTCTCCCCCAAATGCCACAGGCTATAAAATTCTAAGCAGTTTTCTCAAAGGCTTCACCACAGTTATCTGTGTCTGTCATCTGCAGACTGAATTGCTATGATGTACCTTCTGCAGAGCTAGAGACCATTTAGAGTGGCTATAAACACATCCTGAATTAAATGTCTGTCTAGTGAGAAATCTGTCTACGCATTCACCAGCACCTATCAGCTCGCTAAAAAAGCACCTGCCTGCTTGTTTCCCAGTGTCCAATTTGGGGTTTGTTTGTTTTCTTGCTAGTTGTCTGAAATAGTTTCAAAATCCAATTCCTTTCCGAGAACAAAACAAGCTTAAATTAAGGACTACAAGAGATTATTTCAGTTGTCAGCTCCCTGCTTTATATACATTAATATAAACACAAGACTACACAATGGACTCATGAATTCAAGCTACTGCTTACCCAAACTAATGTAAACAGGATAAGCTCAGAAAATAATGGAAGCTTGTTTATAAAAACCTTCTGTATTATTTGTGTAGCAAGCTTTTGTTAAGCAACTACCAAAGAAAGAAAAATCTCCTAGTTACAGCAGCTCACTTTCTTCAGGATGCCCTTTGCATGCGACACAAGGTCCTATTCTGATATCCATTATACCCCTCCCCTTCACCCAATTATATTACTGTACTTGCCAAAAATGTCTAGGAGATTAAGGATTCAAACTGCTAACAGTGCACATATAAAGAGATGAAACTGAGGACCCATTTATGTGACTCAAGTTCATACGTCCTCCATCTGCTCAGATTAGTGAAAGACTCAAAAGCAGGGGCCATTAAGGTTTATGCAGTGCCTCAAACTAACAGTGCTCAACACTGAGGGTTGTAATCTTTGCCAGAGTCTCTACCACTGCAGTTTTCCTAACAGACCTAATAAAAACCCATTTGCAAGAAATATTTTCATGAGGGAATCTGTACTTGATGTTCTCTGAAGGTGAGAAGTGCCACCCTACACAAATTCATGTTCAGCAGTGATCAGCTCAGGCAAATTAGCAAGAAGAATATGCTCCATCCCTGTTCAAGGCCAGGTTGGATGGGGTTTGGAGCAATCTGGTCTAGTGGAAGGTGTCCCTGCCTATGGCAGGGGGTTGGAAGTAAATGAGTTTTAAGGTCCCTTCCAACCCAAACCAGTCTGGGATCCTATGATTTCTAAAAATAAAGCTCTATCTTAATTGTCCATGAATGAGATTTTAAGGAATCTGGTAAAACAGAACTTATAGACATAACTTCATAGTGTAGATACCTACTAGATCAATGTTTCCATACAGTTTTTAAAAACCTTGCCAAGTAAAGGCTTCAACGGTGGGAAAAGAAGAATGGCTACTAGCATATGTATAACAGTGCATGTCTTCTTCTGATCTAATAATACATTCATGACAGGTCCAATTTTGAGTTTTTGTCATGAAGAATGACAGCTGAGAATTCAGTTTTGAGGTTACAAGTTGAAGTGTCCCAGCAGGTTAAGTTAAGGCAAAGTCAGATAAAGGATTTTTAGTAGAGGATAAAAAAAGTTTAAACAGTTTGCAATCCCTTGGGAAAACACAAATGAAATAACATTCTGCAGATCAAACAGATATCCACAAAAGTTAACTCAGACAGATTTCAAGTTATAAAGGTGTATTAATCATCAGTGATTCAGATAAAATGAAAAGCAAAATTCTTGATGCCTTCAAAACAGTCTCCTCTTCCCAAAGCATTTTATTATCAGTTAAATTAAGAGTCTCAATTTATGTAACCTGGATTACTTGGTGATTTAGCAGCACTTTTAAAAAAAGATTTGTTTATTGCAAAGCCATGCAAAGGTTAGGTAAAATATCCTCTTCCTGTTTGAGACTTCAACTATGTATTTTTACAGAGTCTGCTAGAAGCTTGCTTAATGAGATGTGATTTCTGACCCAAGAATTTTTTGCTGAGGCTATATTGTTTCAGCTGCTGCCACCAAGTCAACTCAGCACTACTGCTATACCATGTCCCTTTTAAAGTAAGTGACTATAATGCTGCTCTGAAGAATTATGACCAACCTGAGCACAGACAACCTTGGAAAGTCCTTTACTTACAGCAGACCAGAGAGAAAGAAAAATACATGTGTGCAATTAATGCACTGAAGTAGGACTTCCAGAATTTTGGTAGAAAGGTAACATAGACTGCCAATAGTATTACTCATCATATGCCCTGCCTCTGGCCTGAACAATCTAACTTTGTGGAAATTTCAGAGTATTTTGAAGCCGAAATACACAGGGCTTTCTTCCACTGAAAGGCGAAGTCTGCTTAGATGGGAGTGAAAATGTTTACAACAAAAGCTGAATAACAATGAATTACTGAAGTGTATCAGATCATTCTGATAACAGTGTGATGGTGAGGGTCACTTCACGGATGTAAAATACATATTGGGATATGGCTCTTGCAGAATTCAAGACAATGAATTCAAGAACGGTATTTTGGAATGATGAGGAAGAAAACATCAATGAGTGGGAAGAAAGTGGGGAGAAGGGAAAAAAGTATTAACAACATCAAAGAGTGGAAGAAAAACTTAAGAGAACTACATCCATCATAAACACTACTGGATTATCCTTCTTGCATTTTTCCAACCCTGGAGTGGTACACCAAGGTTTATCACCAAGAAAAGGAAAGATGTAGAGGTTAATATTAAAAGGTACACATCCAATTTGCCATATAAAATCTTACTAGTAACAGCACATTTTTCATAACATCTTAAAGCAGTG
This sequence comes from Pezoporus wallicus, assembly GCF_028554395.1. Classification (NCBI taxonomy): domain Eukaryota; kingdom Metazoa; phylum Chordata; class Aves; order Psittaciformes; family Psittacidae; genus Pezoporus; species Pezoporus wallicus. The sequence continues at coordinate 1,239,322 of NW_026636866.1, read as the reverse complement.
TATCACATTTCAGTGGGGAGGAAGACCTCCCTCTTTGGCACTGCATGGAAAGCACTTAGCTTTCAATATCAAATACATTATTTAAGCTTGAGGCAATAATTTTATGATTAGAATGCATTTAAAGGCATCTCAGCCAAAATGTTTCCTATGATCATGCAGTTGATGAACACGGAAAAAGGGCTGGACTTTACAACACTGACATCTAGAAACTTTGCCCTAAGTGTAAATAAGAAACACATACTTCTGTTGGCCACATCAAATTTTAGAACTCTATCTTGCTTTCAAACTTACAACTTTTCTAGTGTCTTAAGTAATTAATGATGGACAAATATGTTGTCAATAGTTATTTTATGAAAACAACTCAATTATCCAGGAATTACTTTTCAGATATGAAAGCAGAAAACAGCATGAATTTGTTCCATTTTCTCTTCAGTCAAGATCAGACAGATAACATGGCCTAATTATACCTGGATGACTGCACTTTAGACAGTTAATCTTAAAGGCATTTTGAAAGCAAAAAACAACAAAATTTAGCCAAAATATCCATATAAAACAAAACAAAATAAAATAGCAAGAAAATACTATACTTCAGGGCAGCCAGCTATGATTCAGTAGTTGCCTAAGCAATCATTTTGTAGCTGCAGCAATTTGGTGCATCCAATTTTAAGTTATTTTTGTAAGTAGAACTGAAGTTCTAAATCACAGACAATTTTCCAAACACCATTACTATGCCAGATGTTGGAAGAATGAACTTAAACACAAGTAGTGATCATTATTTTTAAGTGGTAGCTTTGTCAATAATTTAAGTAGTAAAGATCATTAAACAAAGTACTCAACACAGAAATGTGACCGTCTCTTTCACACCACTCCACAAGTAAATTAATTTTCATTCTTTTCTTCTGTTCCTTTCAAGACACTTCTACAAGAAATCCTTAATCTATTAACAATAATCCCACAGCATGCAATGATACTGCATAAGTTCACAGAACTGACTTGAATAAAGTAACTGATTCCTGTAACTTTCAAACGTTAAAGACATCTTCTCTGCTATAACTGCATGAAATTCCCAGGCAAAGAAACCTCTGTCCTTTTTTTTGGGGGGTGTGTTGTTTTTTGTTTCGTTAGGTTGGTTGTTTTGTTTTTAAATAGACATATTCAAGGTAATCATGAAAACTGTATATATAACCAGGGGCAACTCAATATAAAAAACAATAAAACTAATTAATTATTGTACAGGAAGTACTTTTCTTACTGGAGCAGTTGTTAAGATTTTGAAAAAGGAACAGCCAGGTACATTGAAAAGATCAGGGCCTGGAAGGAAGCCTGGTTGCAGGCTCCACTCACTCAACTGAGAGTCAGTAGTGAACCTTACAACACACTACATTGCAAAATACAGCTGTATGAAAGCTACCTTCAATAGAAATGTACTAAATTTTACTTCTCACCAACCTATGCATATGATTGGGCAAACAGAAGCAATTCACACAGTACATACCACCTATGCAACAGTATCTACATGTGGTAGACATTCACCAATAGCAGAAGATGTTCTTCCAACCATTCTTTACCCATCTGCAAATGCTGACCTGGTAAGAAGCTGCAAGTGTTTGGGAAGACCCAGCAGTTCCTTGCCTTGAGCAATGATACAAAATGGAAACTAAAACACCAATGTGAGGGGAGCAGGCTGGCCAAACAGCACGTTAAGTACACCCTGCCACACGTACCTGCAGCTCCTTTACAACCCGCTTGATGAGGTAAGTCCCAAGTTCCACACCTTGCAGTCCCTGCTGAGTTAAACTGATTGAGTAGAAAATTGCTGTTGTAATTTTGTCTGCATCTTCTGTTTCTAAAGGTGGCACCTCTTTCACTATGGCCTGGGAAAATGAGAATGAAAAAAAAAAGTTAGTACTAGTTATTACCATCATTACGGAGAAGAGGGCCTTTCTTTTTAACTTGCAAACCTGTTAACACTTTCCCCCACTGTTTATTCATTACTGTCTGTGAGAAACAACAAAACCTAATAAAAAAGTATAAAGAGCTGCTTATCCATTAGCAAGTGCAGGAAATAATTGTAATGTGGTTTAAAACTTTGAGGAATAATCACTACTGCTTTGAAGTTTTAATCTCATTTGCTCTCTTTTCTTACATATATCTTATTATTCTTGCCCTTGAGCAAACCCCCAAAATGTCAACTTACATCATACAGGAGATAGACAAAATAATCCTGTAATTTTTAAATGTCACCTCTTTCATCTCTTAAAAAAACTCAATCAAACCCAAATATTCCTAAATTATAAGGAATTATGGACTTTAAAAGAAGTACATTACAATTAGAGCACTTTCCTGTCTACTAAATGCATCAGTGACTGTACCTGGATGCTGCTGGAGATATCACTGGTTAGTGCAACATGCAAGACTATCAGTGGTTCTCCTGGGATTGCACAGTGAGAAAAAAAGTAGCATCTTCTATATGACCCAACTCGACGCTTCATATCAACCCAGTTTCTAACAGGATGCACAGCTTCAGAACTCAATGAGAAAATAAAAACAAAGTAAAATTATGTATTTTTTTTCATTTAGAAATAGGGATCAGCTGCCAGCCCTACAAGCTCAGTACTTTTCCCACTGATGTCAGTGACAAAACTCTCCAATAAAAAAAGGAGAATCAGGGCATAAGTGAAAAAAGTTAAATTCATCAGCAAACTGTGACAAAGCAGATGGTAAAGGCACACTGCACACCCACTCTCTCTAGTTTTCTTTGGGATATGCTTATCACGTATCTGAGATTTCACTTCCACTCTCTATTCACTACAGAATATTTGACTGAGATGACTAAATCCTTGTATGAATCTGAATTGCAAGGGGAAGTGGGAAAAGTAGCTGAGAAAGTCGGAAGAAAAAGCAGCAGAGTACAAGGGCAGTATGTCAGCTGAAGGATCAAATTATGGGACAAATGATCCCCTTCCCTGTTTCCTTAATTTGGTTTTAAACAGTGTACTCTGTAGTATGTAAAATGCAACTATTTCTCATTTATACTTTGCCTTTCAGTATCTTGAAAATAGAGAATCTGTGCAGTCACAAGCATTTAATAACCTCCTCACTGAGCATTTGCAACTTTTAGCACTTACTCACTAATTTTCTGTAGTACTTCACAAGGTGATTGCCAAGTAACCCTTTCCAAGTTCAGGAATCCTGTTGAGAACCACTCTGAAAGCATGTTCTTTAGAACTCCATTCATTTCCTGCAAAAAGAAGAAAGATGGACTTATCTGCTAAAGAAGCTTTGTAGAACACAGGGATGTGAGTAAAGATAACCTTTTATTTCAAACTACAACACTGGGAAGTTCAAGGAAACTAACACGTCTGTTTGAGAATACTAACATCTGTTTGAGAGTATTAACCACACGACAGTGCAGCTTTCATCACACTGGACTGAAATGACAACGAAAACGTTAAAGACACTGCCTATAGTAAACTGCAGACAGCAAAATGGAAGATAATGCCAAACAATGTGGGTGAAAAGCAGACAAGTATTTGAGCAGTCTTGACAATAAGGCTGCACAGGTGCTCAGATTTAGATATTGTGAAAAAGAAAGATGGGAAATTTGATAAACATAAGGTCTTCAATTTCACTGTAATTTTCTACATTTGAATCTCTTCTGAGTATTCAGGAAGATTATTGGTACTGGCTTATTAATTTAATATTAATATCTCTACCTTAGTAAACATTTTTTCCATTGCTCTTTAGGAGAAAGATATTCTCTTTAGAAGAACAGCTATTTACTCAGTCTGCACATGATTAACACATGGCACTTTCTCCTTTTGACAACTCTCCAAAACACGTAACACTTGGAAGTCACTTGGAACACACTCACTTGGAAGTCACTGGAACACATAGTGACACATTTACGCACCAGTAAACTACAAAAATGCTTCAGTCTGGACCTCAGCATGGACTGTAGAGCTCATCACTGGAGTTGTACATGCCACTCAGGATATAAATTAGAAAATGAGCACCTTTCAACAGGATGAAAATAAACCCGTAGGCTTTAAAGAATTCTTCTCTGGAAGGATGAAAATTTTTGAGCAAGAAAAGCAAAACCAGCAGCAGACTACAGAACTCAAAAATCAATATGATATGGAAAAGTATGATACAGAATTAAAGCCAAAGGTAATATGAAACACTTTCAGGAACATTAATAGCAATAATGAATTTTATATTCCCTACTCTTTCCCCGCTGCCTCCATTATTAAGGATTTTTCTGGCTAAAATTCTTTGAGTTTAGAAAGTATTCTTGAGCTCAGCATAGCATGAATATCCCCTGAAGAGATTCTAGAGCTTATTTTTCTGTCTTACATTTGCTTTGTATACAGGGCACTGTGTGGTACCAGCACCAGTCTGCCAACAGCCTAATCAGAAGCATAGGCTTGCTTACCTGAAACTAACTTAATAACCATTTATTTAAGAACAAAACCTCCCCACTTTCTATTCAGACTTTTACTAGCCACTGCTGCACATAGAAAAAAATTATGCTACAATGTACTTTAGCTTGCTACATTTAAGTGAACAACAGAAAAAATATATAAATCTATCCAGAAAATGCTACCTAAAACATTTTTCCAAAGCTCAGATGTAGTCTCAGGACTTCCATAAAACAGCAAAAATACTTCTTATTTTTTAACAAAAATAATTTTTTAACTTTGTAACCTAACAAAGATGAAAGCTCTAGAAGCACGTGTCAAGATACAAACATCAAAGCAGGTCCCATTGGCCAGTTTTATTCTTTAATTCAACATACTATAAAAACTAAGTTTCAAACCCTGACTATGCTTGCAGCCAACTGTGATCAGATACTTCCACCTACACCAGTACACCCAAACCCAGAATTACGTTAACTTCCCCCATAAAAACTCCCGAAGTTGATGGTAATGACCACAGCCATGGAGTCTGCAAGGTAAATTCCCAACAAATCCTGGCTCTTTTCCATGCCTGGAGAGTTAAGTTTTCCTTCAGCTTCCCTTTTTTCTATCTATTCCTGCACTAAGTTTTGTTAGTGAAATATACCTTTTCAGGCTTTTGTCTGTACCTATCTTTGTTTGCACAGAAACAGCTGCTACATGAATGACCTAGAAGAAAACAGCCATTCATCTGCACAGAACAGTTGTCATAAATGAAAATCTTTTATCTTTCTATATGCTTTTTCAGCAGTATCCTCCAATATAGAAGAAGAGCTTATTTACTGAAACATAAATTGACATATGCTTCACACAGTGAAAATGTCAACTGACTTATTCCAAATACAGGGAGTATCCACCAGGTCACCTCTCCCAAGATTTGTAAATTTTTTTGATGGTCTTTCTTGGTAAAGCCCTGAGTTATATAAAAAATCTGTCCTCAAAGTCTTTGGTGAAACTGTACTACAAGGCTGAACAAAGCCTGCATGTGCCAGTAGAAACAAAAATGCTAAATGAACACAAAACTGAAATATTACAGAAAAAGGAATCACCTTAAGTACATTTATAGGGTAAATGGAAAACAGTGGAAGACACATCATGCGTGGCACTGCATAAAGAGAAACCTCTGTAAAAAATACACATATGTGACTATCTGCAAGAAGTGACATTTCCCTCAGGGGAAATGAGGGATCACACTAATCAAAATCCACCCCAGGAATGGACAGGCTTCACAATGTTTCACTAATGCCTTGATTAAAATGTTCCTGCTCTCTTATCTCAAGGTTAATTCCACCCTACACAACAGTAGGTGGTGCGGGGAGTAACATAACTGATGACATTAAGGAGCAGCTACATCAGAACTTGCAACTAGGATAGTTAAGAGAGACATATGCATTATACCTTTCCTGCCTAATAAGTAGACCTACTGCACATTTATAGTGAGTTGCATGATTCAAGTGGCTTACTGGAAACATAAGTTAAACCTGTGCTGTCTTACTACCTCAGAAAAGCACACAAATACTATAATATGACATTATTGGGAAAAATGCAGAATTACTGTCATCTCAGTGCACCCTGAAACTTGATGCACTCTGATAATACATCACTCAACTGCATTTAGAGTAGCTGTAACCTATGCTGGCAAAACTGCTTTTGCTGATGCTTCTGGGTCTAATGGATTAAAGAGAAAGCAGAACGTAGAACAAGCTGCACCATGAAGAGCCCTTAATTGTCTGCGTAACAGTACCTACAAAAGAGGGCTCTTTCTGGCACAGCTAAATCACACAGGGCTTGCAGCTCCTGGGCAGCACCCCTCAGTGAGTACTGGCTTGCAATCCCAACAGGGCTTTTATCAGCAACAGTTTATGCAGAAAAGCTGACTTTCAGTTCAAGTACTCTCTCATACGCAGATTGGTTTTAATAGTCTACTGTCCCAAACAAGCATATTCTGATTTTTTTTTTTCATTCTGGCTTTAAGATGCTTCCCTTGTGAATCCCTGGTTTTGCATGGCTCTGAACTTTTTAGAAAATAACCATAAATCCTTTTAGTCGAATACCCTTCAGTGTAGTGAAAGTCTCCAGGTCTTCCAGGACTGCCTGTCTGCTTTTCTTTCACAAGGGTACACTGCAAACCACAAAAAAATAAGCTAGAGTTGTCAGACCTAGGGTCAAACTTACAGGTTCCTATTGCTCTCTTGTCGTTCTTCTGCTTTTTGGAGCACCATTTCAAGCTGCAGTCTAGCAGCTAGGAGGAAAAACTGCTGATGGCTGCACTCCTGCTAGTCATTACTTTGAACATACAGCTCTGCATCTATTGGCAGTAAACAGGGCTCGGATGGCAACGAGTGACTTGGCGGAAAGCCAGTTATACTGCACAGAGACTGGTAGAAGTGGAAAACATAGGAATCATTCATTTTGCTTCTTCGAAGCACCTACAGGTTTAATAAGCATGCTCCATATGACAGAATGTAATGATGCCCAACTGCACCAAAGGCTCCTTTTCAAGATGCAGAACACATTACAGAGCCACTACAGGTCCAAGATACAGCTGTATAAAAGCAACACAATTGTAACCAAAGAAGAAAGAGAAGCAGATGTGCTTTTCGTAATGATCATGAAAGAAAGGAAAGTTTTTGATGGGGAACTACATCTCAATTCTGTCAGCTGTAAATAATAATGCTTTATAAAATAACAGGGCAGCAGGCAGGCCAAAGAATTAGAATAGTTGCAGCTGGAACGACAATGACCTTCTCACCCAACTGCACATGTTGACAACACTTCTTAATGCAGAAAGACATAAACCACTTTATACTATAAAAAATGTGTTTAATTCAAGTAATCTGAGCAAAAATTGAGTTGTGATTAATATCCTAAAATATACTAAGTTTCTGAAAGGCTTGACTCCAACAATAACGGTCTTGGCTTACGTCCTCTTATTTTGTAAACTTAGTTCTGAGTAAACTCTTATTTTCATTTCAGAGGCCTAATCACAAAATTACATATCCAACATTTCATTAAAAAGAAAGCACACATTTATTATCAAGCATCCCAATTTCAAATTTGAGCAACAATACATACTCCCAGTTGTATTTAAAATTACCAGCTATACTTCAGTTTCTATTAGCTAAGCATAATAACTATGATTCCTTTTCTTTTCATCCTGTGTTCTTGCTACAAGACAGCAAGTTAGAAGCTTTTTAACTTTCACATCAGGTCCCTATTTATTGAGCAACAAATGAAACTGTTATGAAAAAAAATATTTTTATTAACAAAAACCGTCTCTCTGAAGAAGGAACTACCAATTTCCATTTAAAACTACTAAAAAAAAAATAAAACACCCCTACAATGAAAATTCATACGCAGGTATTTAACACAAATATAATATGAACCAGCAGTAATTAACACTTCCTGCATATCAGATAGCTCACTGTTAGTTCCTGGTTAGATATCCAACAGGGCTACCAGCCTCACAAGACCTAAAAAAATGCACTCATCAGCAAAGCAGGATTCAATAGTGCGACACAAATAAAAGTGACTTTTCCTGCTTTTTTACTGCTAACAGTAATTACTGCAGAGGTAATGATAGTGTTGAAAACTTCCCTGGCTCTGTGTTTTATATTGTTTGATGTCTTATTCCTAAAAAAAAAAAATTAAAATATATAATTTATCCCCCCTCGTTTCAGCTCATTTAGAAAAGTGCGCACTAGCATTTTTAAGTGACTTAATCACCTGTATACGTTATTTCACTGTAACCTGTTGAACAAACACAAAATATAAATGCTCCATCAACCAATACTTAACAGCCCAAGCTGCTTCTCTGTTGATACGTTTCGAGGAAATAGGAAAATATTTCATACTTACAACACAGCAGTGGGTAATCCTCCTTTTAACAGGCCTTTCAAAATGCAAAGTAAAAGCCAAGGACTGTATAAGAAATATTTTAGTCACTTTGGACAAAACCAAAATCCCAGCAGGCATTTTAATGCACTCCGTAATTTTCTTCCAGCATTAAGAAGATCCATTTAACTTTATTTCCATATTTCATTGTCAGTGTGGATGCAAACACACAGACGTTACAGAATTCTGGTTATGCTTTAGTCTTTATACATGTTAGAATTTAAATCAAATTTACAGTAATGAAACAGCTATGCAGGATTTTTGACAGGTAAACACCAAACTTTTTCCATAGAAGAATATCTAACTTCATTTTGTTTCTCTAGTTAAAGGCTTCTTAGATTTTTAAAGCAAACTGTGTCAATATTCAGATTCTCTGCATAGACACTGTTTCACCTGAGAGAACAAATGCTCTAATTCACTGATGAATACTCATTGATGAGACCACAGTTCTTTCAAAGATGTACAAATATCCAAAATAAATACTTCTGTGGATGGATGTAGGCAAAACAAGTATTTCCCCTCCCCAAAAAGCCATGTACAGCCTATACACAAAATATTCTCCCTTAAAGCATGTCCTACCATTGCAAATTTCTCTATTAAAATTTGAAAATATCTTCCTTGATTATACCCAGGTCAGTGTGCAAATCTGTGAGGAAGCTTTAAGAAAAGAAAATAATTCAAGGAAAAGTTCAACTTTGTGTCCCTGCTATGTTTAGGAGCAGCTGCTATGTAGGGAAAAGTACCCAAAACAATTGTGGTGTTTCTTTTTTTTCTATCAGACCAACACAAGACCAAGATCACAGATACACACCAAACACTGCTTAATTATGGAAGGTTTATTTATAAATCAGTATGACAAAAGTACTATCTTTTTCATTATCTTTTGCCAGCAACTTGAACCTTCCTCTGACTTTTTCTACAATATTTGGAAAGATGAAGTATATTTTAAAATCAATAGTTGAACTATTTGCTACCTAAAATAATAATGTGATTTTTTCAACACATATTTCAAATGCTGAAACTGAGCAAGCTAGCAAAATATAAAAAAATCTCAAGAGGAAAACGCTGGCACAGAAGAAGAAGGGAAGGGGAGCGGGTTCTGATCAGTAAGAGGAAGAACTACACTCAGGAAACAGATTTTCAGCATATTTCCCTCTGTAGATTGCAAGGGCTCATCAGAAAAAACAGCTCACTTATAAAGGCAGTGGAAAACCTGTGTGTGCTTTGGTGGAAGGAGGGAAGAACAGAACACATGGGAAGAATATCAGAGAGAAAGGAAAAAAACTCAAACAGCATCAAGAAAGAAGAATTAGGCCCAGTTTTACTGTAATTTAACTTTCAAATGTGCCAGTACTTTGTATTTTAAGTCATCTTAACATTATCCATGAGGCTTACGATAGTTAATAATTGATTCATGTATCTAACAGAAAAGAAAACCCACCTCTTGGACAGATTATGTCCTGTGGGGATTTTTGGTGGATTCTTTGGGGGAAAAAAGGCTGAATAGCTTCAAAAGTACACTTTACCACTAATTTTTTGCCATCTGATTATCAGGAATCTTGTGTCAACAGTATTCACCATCTTTCACACATTGACAGAAAGACATTTATTGTGTCATAACAACTTGTCCCTGAGAACACCTATAATTTTTCTGTCTTGCTCTTGTGATGATTCTGCCTTGTAGTAACTAACAAAATATAAACTAAACCTTATCCTCAGCATGTTCCTTCTCTTTGCAAAACCCATCATAACAAGTATTTCCAGGGCAATCTTCAGGGTTTATGTTGAAGATCTACGGAATTCCTCTAGTAAGGTAGCCACTATTCTTCTCAATTTCTTGTAAGTCAGCTTTTTTAACCCAGTTTGCCTTACTCTGGGTCCTGACAGTCAGAGCACTACGACTTCAGACTTCACAGACATTGTGTCGTGGTTTAAACCCAGTCAGGTAACTTGTTCACTCACTCCCAGTGAGTGGTGCCGAGCTGACAACAATCAAGGTCCGTGTCCATCTTCCCCCCACCCCTGCACCGGGGCTCTCCCCTTCCCCGCTCCCGGAGGAACGGGGAGGAGGATCAAGAGAGTGCAACTCCTACGGGTTGAGACAAGAACAGTCCAGCAACAAATCACCACCGCTACTATCAGCTAAAACAGTGATAAGGGAAAATAACAAGGGAAGAGAATACGATACCACCGGCCAAGAAAACGAGTTCCACCCGGAAGCTCCTGTCCTTCCGGGGTAACTCCCAGTTACCCCCCACCCCGGGCATGACGTGCTGTGGTATGGAATACCTCCCCGGCTAGCCCGGGTCAGGCGCCCCGTCTCTGCTTCCTCACAGCTTCCCCTCCTCCCTGGCAGAGCATGAGCCTCACAGAGTCCTTGGTCAGGGTAAACATCACTTAGCAACAACCGACAACATCGGCTTCACCAACACTGTTCTCAAACTAGAAGTCAAAACACAGCACTGCACCAGTTAACACAAAGGAAAAAACATGACTGCTACTGCTGAACCCAGGACACATTGCTAAAACAATTCAGTGACTTCAGTGCTCAGAATCTTTCACAAGTCTAATAGTGAGACATTTCGGAGTGTACTGCAGCTAGGCACAGGTCACATAGTACATAAAATCAAAGTCTGTATTTCTACGTTTTCTTCAACTTAAGAGGTGATTTATGAGAGACAACTGAAGATGTGTATACTTGAAGGTAATACTGAACCAGTTTGCAGTACATCACATCTATTTTGTTAATGATTCAGGGACAGTGAAACCAACAGAGCAACAATGATGAGGTAACTTGCATCTTCCTTTTTTAAAATAGTACCTGAAGAAATTCAGGGAGACAAGAATTCATCATATGTAATAGTAAATCCTGATGCAATAACATCCATCCCAAATTCCAGAGCTTTTCTATACCTTTTTTCATCTCTTTCGTAGGGTTAGGGAAACCAGCAAAGAACCATCCTGAAATTGCTCACTACGGGACCCCAAAATACATTTTGTATCATGAGAATAGTTCCCTACTCAAATTCCTTCTTCCTTAATACACACACACACACACACACACACACACTCCACCCTCAAATCTATAGCCTGAATATTCTTCCATATAGTTTTCTCTGTTCTTGATATTTAGCCTCAGGTAAATAGGTAACATCTCACACCTACAGCTTAAGGTATCAAATGCACATGCCCTCACAGCACTTCTTTGCAAATCATTTGCACCAACTAGTAATCAGCTCCACTGCAGAGCCTTCAAGATGGGTACTCCCTTGTGTGCTTATGGTTATTCTGATGTTTACTTGCAATGGAAACAGATTCTTAAAGCTGAACAAGATGCTTCTTTCGGAAGCAAGACATTAGACCTTTCCCAGTCATGCTAGAAAAGAACACTGGAATAGCACATAGTTCTTGGCTGCTGTGGAAAACAAATGAGAATGACCTAAATGAAACTCCAAATTGAAAAGAAACAGTATCCAGATCAAATTCTTAGAGCTAATAGGGTCACAAATAAAAACCAATACAAACTAGTTCTAGCTTAATCTTTCCTGGCTTACGCACTACTTATCACTAACTCTCATTCTTAGAATATATCATTTATTGAAAAATAAAATTGATCAAGTGCTAAAATGACTGTAAGAACAGATATGCATAGCTAAGCCTAACTGTATGATGAAACCAGTTATTTAAAAAAGGATTTTGAGAAAACAATATAACAGAATGCTTATGACAGCACTTTCATTGATGCTTTAGTTCTACAGACAGTATTTTTCTACTTTCTAACAGCTTTAGTGTGCTTCTGAACATACGGTATTATTTGATGCATGTACACTCAGCTGTTTTACACATTTCTATCTTGCTAATTTTGCAACTTCAGTCTGGTTGTACTTAAAATGATCCAGCTGGATGTGGAATCTTACCAGCACTGTTGCTCCTTCAGTTATATGATGATCATGGATGTTAAGAAACATCCTTTCTTGTCAAACTTAATTTGGATCTGAATTTCAACAAACAAGTTGGTCAATGCATCTGACCAACTTCCTGTCTTTCTTCATGTCTTCTGGTAAGTCCTGCCACCTCCTGCCACTATCATCTCCAATATCATTCCTTCCTCCATCCCCTTGTCACTTCACTCTATCTTGTAATCACTGGGGATCACGAAATCATAGAATTCCAGGTTGGAAGGAACCTCAAGGATCATCTGGTCCCACCTTTCTTGATAAAGCATGACATAGACTAATTGTCCCAGCATCTTGTCCAACCAAATCTCTGGTGGGAAATCTGTCACCTCCCTGGAGAGATTATTCTAATGGCTGGTTGTTCTCATTGGGAAAAAATTTCCTTCAGTGTCCAACCAGAATCTCACCAGGAGTAACTTGTAGCTTAACACACTACAACCATCCTTTAAATACTGGAACATGGTGATAAAGACTCTCCTGCGCCTTCTTCTCTCCAGGCTGAGTGAGCCCAGCTCTCTCAGCCTTTGAACGTGTGGCAGACCCCCAGTCCTCTGTGGCTCTTCTCTGGATCCTCTCCAGCCTGTCCACATTATTTGTGCAGTGGACACCAAAAATGAACCAATGCTCCACCTCAACTATTTTCTACATACTACTAAGTTAAGGTGTGACGACTTTTTTCTCCCGTTGGTATTATTCATCATTAGCATTACATGGCCACTGTGTGACTTGCAGCCCTCTTACCAGACTTTAGAGTCGTGCCACTACACATCACTCTTGCAGTAAGCACCTGACACTGCTTGGCAGCCCCATCAACTGCATTATGTCATGCTGCATCATTGTGGCACCTCCTCCACCGCCCTAAGGCAGCCCAGCCTCCCACCACCACCTGACTTTGGAAATCCCACTGCTTTACATCATGGGGTGCTCCCTTCCTGAGATATCAACAAACCCATCTCCCACTTGTGCCATGGACTACGGAAAAGGCTTCCCTCCTGACACACCACGAAGACCCCAACAGTGAATCAGGGTCTTGGGACACCTCCCAGCCGAACGTGGATGGTCCAGGAGTAGCTCCATGAGTAAGAAGCCCCAAATCACATCCCCTCCAGCCAGCCCTTCCGGGTCTCCATGTCAGATCCACCCGGCTTCAGCCCAGCCCTCACCTTGACATGCGGCCCATCCACCGCCTTGCTCGCCAGCCCCTCCACCAGGTCGCCCCTCAGCTCCACCAGGAAGCGCAGCCCACCCTCGAGGCGGCCCAGGTGCTGGAAGAGACCCCGGTACTGGGGGTTGAGGTAGTAGCGGAGCCGGTCCTCGGCCTGCAGCAGGGCGCCCAGCTCCCTCTGCTGCTCACGGGCCTGCAGCACCTTGGCGCTGAACTCCGCCACCCGCCCATGATCCACGCCGAAGTCACGGGCCAAGCGAGTGAGCAGCTCTGCGCGGGGTGGCCCGGCCTCCAGGCCGCGGTAGTACCGCACGAACTCCGCGCTGCGCAGCTCCGCGGGGGGCGGCGCCTTCTCCTTGGTCTCGTAGGGCGGCAGCGGCGGCACGGAACGGCTCAGCAGCTCCTCCATACCCGCGACGGAGGCACTGCTGGTGCCTGGCGAGCACCGGCACAGACCCGCCGCCACCGAGACGCGGCGCAGCCCCCGCAGGAGGGGCCGCGGCCACAGGGCCCAGCCCAGGTGGCTCATTCCGCACCTCGGCAGCCACGGAGCCCCCGCCTGCAGGACCAGGCCGCAGCACCGCCTTCGGGCGCGCTGATTGGCTGGCGTCACTGACTGACAGCGCTCCTCGCCAATCGGAAGCGAGAAGAGTGTGGCGGGGTTGGGGTGGTGCTGCCGCCATGTTGAGTGTGGCTCACTGTAAGTTGGTTACCTGAGGTCTTCATGGCGGCCGCGTTCAGTCATCTCTCCCCGAGTGCTCTTCGCAGTACAACCCACTGGTCCTTGTATCTTTCTCTCTTGTTGTTCCCATTTTTTCTCTACCCGTGGCTGTTTAAGTCACAGCCTGCACCAGAGGGAGAGGCCTGAGGTGAGTGTGCACTAGGACAGGCACCACCATGAGCCCATGGCCGTGACATGGTTCAGGTGGCATCAAAGGGTAACGGTGGCATCTGAAAAGGTTTGGCCCCATGGCCATAGGAGGACAGCAGATCTGGGGTCCTGGAAGCCTGCTGGCTCTTGGTTCACGTGGCTGGGTGCTGAGGGTACTGGGGTTGCTTTACAGTTCCAGGAAGCTCAGGCCAGGCCTGCTGGCATCTGTCTGCTCCTGAAGTAAGTGCAGGTAACAGCACGCATTTGATTGTGTAATCTGAGGGCACAGACCTTGAAGCAGTGTGCGCTTTGGGCTCCAGCCATGAGCCCAAAGTCCGCTAAACCAATACTGTTCGGGAACAAAGGTAAACATACACATGCTGGTCTCAGTTCAGTCTTAGAAAGACGTATTTGCCTCTTTTTGGCATCCCATTACTCTGTCTTACTATTGTTAAATGCCAGTGAAAGCAAGAAAAAAAAAATAGGTTGGATTGGTGTTGGTGAGATCACAGTCGAGCACCAGCTATCCTGAACTTCAGAAGTGCAGGGAATTCTTGACTTTCAACATCTGAAGCAAGAATTAAGGAGGAAATCGAGCCTTCTCTACCAGTAAAGAGACAAAAAAGGGGGGGGAAATGTTAAAAGAAAATAAAACCCCAGAGCACTACCTACTCACAAATTTCCAGAACAATATATTACAGCTTCCTAAGCAAGGAAAAAGATAATAATAAAAGCTATGTGCGCAGTATAGCCGTGAGGAACAGAGGGTCATAAGATAAGCAAAGATACCCTTAAGAGTGGGAAAGCATGACTCAGAAACATTATAATGTATGAAAAATACAGGAGTTTTTTGTAAAGTATGTGGAAAAAAAGTTCATAAAGTGAATCCCACAGGCAATTAATTCAGTTTCAGAAATTGCCTTAATGATTGTACAACTGCATTTTCAGCAAAACTGAAAGCCCTCAAAAGTTGGCTGGTGAGTCCTGCTTCCCCTGTACAAGAAACAGGCTGTCAAAAGGAAGCTTCTGTCTCTCAGATTCTCAAGCTTATGTTTTCGGAGGCAAAGGAATTGGTAGGTAAGTACTTTCACCAAATAACATGATGTTACTTATATGTGCACTGTTTATAGACATCAGTGCTGCAATTTTAAATAGCCATCCATTAGCCAGGTACAACTTTTTCTATTTGAAAACCAAACTAAAACTTTTTTCTTTTTTTTTTTTCTTTTAACAATGGTTCGTAACAAGAAGTGGACAGATGTGTTTTGCAATAAAGGGTAACGAGAAATTGGACTTCTCCATCTATATGTTTAATAGTAATCCTTAATGTGCTGTATTTGTTGTGTCATAAATATGATTATATAATAAACTTCTTTAAAACACATGATGCAGATTTGCTTAACATAAGCCTAAATATTGTGTTAAAATTCTCCATCAGTCGAGTTAATCTTTGAGTTAGTTTTGGTTAGGGCACAGCAGATTCTGAAACCATTAGGATGAAACAGCTGCTCTCTACTCATGGGCCAGAACACCTAGATGCCCTTATGCATATACATATCCGCATCCACAAGAAACCAGGTCAATGTCTCTTTAATGTCTTAAGACTAAGACTTAAGATTCCTGCAGCTCTGTGTAAAGTAATTAAAGCATTAAGGCATTTACAAAAATATTAGTAGAAAGTCTTATGCACCAGCTCAGTTTCTATATGATTCAGAGATTCTTGGAAATTACAAGGCCAAGATTGAGAAGTTGGTACAAGGAAGTGGTGATGGAAGTGGAAGTCTTCTGACCTCCCAGGAAATGGTTAGCATTGCTCAGGATCAAATCCCTTTTAAAATCCTAGAGTCACTGCTTTTCATTTTGACACCCCTCTCAGCTTGACCTTGGTTATGATTCTTACAGTAAGTATTCTCTTGCATAACCCACAGGCCATAAAAACTAGCTACCTATATTGTTCATCAACAAGAAACCATTGTGGTGTGTAAGCTCTAAGGCTTTGTAAAGTAAGACATTTCTTTTGAAATCTTCTGCTGCTTCTCTTTTCCCCCTAGGGAAAACTTACCTGCTTCAGCTGCTGCTTGAAAGATGAAAACACATCTCTTTCTGTCAGGACCTGAGGGCACTAACAGACTGAAAGCACCAACCAGCCTCACCTGGAGCCTTCTCACACCCCCTCCCATGGGCCCAGGAGACCCATTTCAGCTGATCCTGGAGGGGTTTAGTCCCTAGCTTGGCTATGCTCTAGGAGTATGGGTTTCCAGTTGAGTCAGGGTCGTGCCTGTGCCTGGCTATGGGCATGTGATCCCAGACTCACCTCCTGGCCTGACTTTAGATCTGCCTTGTCCCTAGGGACATGCCTAGCAATTACTGATTTGTGCCTGGTTCTGAGTTCTGTCATTGGACATGATCCTAATTCATATTCTTGGCTTGACCTTACACTGTGGACATGCTTGTTGATCTGGATTCTTGGATGGACCTGCCTATCTTGCTCGCCTTGCTGAGGTATGGGAGCTCTGTTATTGTTCTTAGCTCCCTGTATCAGCTCTTGCTGCTCCCTGATACTTCTTACACACCTGAGACCGCTGACCCAAAGGTATATAAGCAAGTCCTTCAGGTCCAAGAACTTGTTTTTCCTTGAAATGACAAAGACCTTGCCAAACTTCAGAAATTAATTTATTACATTCTTACAGAGTTGGGGTGTTTTTTTGGCTTTGTTGAAAACTGAATGTTATTATTAGAAACTTGGAGATTGGAAGAGACTAATTGCTCTTTAGCAATTGTAACTTTTGTCTGCAAGCAAAAAGAGAAGCGTATAAAAGATAGAAATTAAATCTGATCTTTCTTTTTTGCTCTTTAATCTCTTCAAATGTTAAGTAAAAATAAAATACGTGTCCTGAATTCTCTGCTCAATAATTCTGTTGTAATGAAGATGAACTGATTTATGCTGGATGTGAATATATTCCTTTATCTTGGGTTTGGGATTTTTGTTGTTTGAGTGGTTTTGGTTTTGTTTTCCTTAGTACTTGCACTTATTGTAGAGTGCCATTTAAGTGTAGAGTCTTAAATAAGGAACAGACTGTGCTACTATTAAAAAGAATAGCAGAGCTTCAAAGAAAACTGAACGAAGCCATGCGTTTCCAATAAAGTCTGTGGTTTTTCCCTCATGGTATTCGTCCTAGGGGGATTTATAAGGAAACGTTACTCTCCATCTATCGTAAAAATATCAGGTCTAAGATTTTACTTTTGGGTGTAATAATGGGGTATATGTACAAATTTTCTTTGTATATACAAATTTTCTTTTTCTGAGCATAGTACTCAAACTAAAGATTTTTATTCTTTTAATATCTGCTAGAAGATATTAAAAAGGCCTCTTCATTTAATTGAACAACACCTTGTTTCAAGTTGATATTGGGAAAAAGGCTGAGAGATAATAAAAGGCCTCTCCCCCTGTTTCTTCTGTCAAGGCTGGTGAATTAGCAGTGTCATAGCACAGTGGTAAGCTGTGTTGCAAGCTCTAAATGCATTTTGCAATAGCTTGGAAAGGACTTTGTAAAATTATTTGAGATGAGAGAGCATCCTGTTTTGAAGATTTCATAAATTTCATAAGGTATTGGAAAAAGAAAACCTGCTGTAGTTACTTAGTAAAAGGAAGAATCTTTTCAGCTTTCACACTAGCTCTTCAATTATTTAGACCCTCCAGACAATTCTTCAGGGCATTCTGAAGCTTGTTTTGTTGCATCTCACAAAGCTGTCAATTTAAAATTAGATAGCAATGTTTGATTGTCAGAGCTGTAGCCAGTGATTAGCTTTACTCTTAATTTTACATAAATATGATATTGTTTTATGGAATTATCTGGCTTTAAGCACATGAGGCTTGTACACAGAAGCTATAGAAATCTGTGCTCTCCACAATTTTGTTAAGGGTTCTTTTGTGACACTAGCTGCGTTCAGTGTTTTGTTCCTCATTTGTCAGATTGTCAAGTGCTTGTTTAATTTTCCATCAGTGAGTTGCTTGCTAGGTAATGAAGTAGTGAATAGACAGGATAGGTGTCTGTCTTTGAGATCAGACCATGGTAATATTAGTTTCGAGTGATTAATCTTTCTAGATTAAGTAGTTCTCTGAAATAATGGGTATGAAGCTAAGGATTTTTACTAGAATCAGAACTTTTGTGTTAAAACTCTGGTTTATATGTCTTTTTCTGTCAGTGTTAAGAATATAACTGACATTGGACTGAGTCTATTCCTCAGATTCAAACATGGGTTTTTTTTCTTTGAGGAAAATAAGTGCTTTTGGTGACTTTAAAATTTCAGTGTATAGTTAAAATGAATGTGATACTTTTTTGGTCTCATTCATTGGTCCTAAGTACAGTGTTGGAAGTTGCTTATTTTGTGAACATTGCCTTGATTTGCTTTATTGTTTGATGCTTCATTTTGCTCTTACAGGGTTTGTTAGTAGATAGAAGTGGAATATAATATGTGGGTTTATATGCAAAAATAATTGATTACTTCACCCTTATTAGCACAGAATCCTTATAATTAGCTGGAGATTGGCAGCATACAAGCTTCAAGCTGCCCTTTTTTTAACCCACTATTTGTTGGACTCATGAGAAGCTGCAACAGAACCCTTAACTTCTGTTTTAGTATGAAAAATAAAAGCTGAATATTAATATTAGCCAAAGTTGTTCACCTCTACCATTTTAGAAATAACCCTTTCCCCTTCATATGTCTTCACTTTAAGAAGTCCCAGTTGATGATTCAGTTGCTAGATAATGCTTTTGCCAGTATTTACCCAGTTCATTCAGTTCCTTGATACTAATACTTGTGACAACTTAGATGGCGCATTAGGGGAAAATGAGGCCAAAGATTTATGCAGATACTCTCAATTATGGCAGGCTCTAATGTAAGGCGGATGGAATCCTACAGAACAGCATATGAAGCTAATCTTGTCTATGTGAAATTTTTATGCTTACAGCATAAATCATACAGTATAGTAACAAATTCTTCCTTATAATAATTATTTCTAAACTGATGTTGTAATTTTTCTCCTTGATTGCTGAGACAGATTTTTACACTTGCATGAATTTGGATGTCAAAGCAGTAAGTTCTTAATGAAATTACCTCTAGGCTGCAGAAATAAGGCTAAATGTAAGAGTAAGAAGCTATCTCCCCTTTTTCCTGCTTGCAATAAAAATTCTTAGATTTATAAGCATAATGGAAAAGAGCAAGGAGGAAGAGGAACAGAGGCTGTCAGGAAGGGGAAGTTGCATAATTCAAATATGCAGGCATTACGAAAAGTAATTTATATTTTACGTGTTTAGTCACAGGAGTTGCATGATAAATTTAATTAAAATATTTGTGATTGTTCAGGGGAGGACATAGGACTTTTCACCTGAGAGGATTCTATATGTTGGGCTGAACTCATCTATGCTCTGACATAGTATTCTCTACTGTTCACAATCCAGGTGATCTTTCTGCTTTTCATTGCTTTCTCTTTTTTTCTTCTCCATCATAAAAGATTAGATCGCAAGCTCATTACAGCCCAATGAGTCTGAGCTCTGCAGTGCTTAGGGGAATAAATGACCTGAAGCAATGACAATCCAAGTTTTTTATTGAAGCAGAGGCCTGGTTTCTTGTAACTGGATTGTGTGTAAAGTGCTAGTTGTCCACAAGTGACCTTGGCATTGTCCTGGATGAACACTGTCTTGCTGTGTGATTAGAGTGTTTTATTCCAGCCCCCTCAAATTCAGCTTCAGGTGTTTGCTGAGTTAAAGTATTTACCATATCGCATGAGGAGGAGTTTAGGATGCAACATAGTTGTTTACTGTGTAAATATTGCTTCTTTTACAATTAGGGCTTGAGTCTACAAGGATGAGTGTAGGCTGGCTGTTATAATTCTATGCAAATTTATTTAGTCTCTCTTGTGCTATAAGCATTCATTAGTTTGAATAAAATAACACAAGAATTGTGAAATTGAGAGATGTGATAATTGCTTTACACAGCATGGAACTTAATATTCAGGAAAAAAATATTTTAAAATCTTTTATGCTAGTGGTAATGGAAATAATGCTTTTACATTGTTGTCTTCAACAGGCCTGACTTGAAGTTGCTTGAGTGCCCTTGAGGAAACTATTTTTGAAAATCAACTGTTGGAAAAGTTTGGTGCTTGGACTCAGTTCTGTTGTTGTGCAATTAATTGCTCTGTGACATGGAAATCTGCACATGGTCTTATGTCATGGATTTAGCAGTCCTCTAATCACGTGTAATGCTACAGCTAGTGCACTGAAGTGTTACTGTGCTTAGTTTGTTTGCATTTAAAACCAAGATACCAAAATTACAAGGATATCTAAGAGTAGGATACCAACCTATTAGTCTGTCACCATCTCTAACAGCCTCTAAAAGCTCAATTCAGCCTGGAGAAGAGAAGCTGTGTGGTGACCTCAGAGCAGCTTTCAGTGTCTGAAGAGGGCCTACAAGGGTACTGGAGGGGGACTGTTCATCAGGGACACTAGCAATGGACAAGGGAGAATGGGTTAAAACTGAAACAGGGGAAGTTCAGGTTAGATAGAAGGAAGAAGTTCTTTCCTGTGAGGGTGGTGAGGCGCTGGCACAGGGTGCCCGAAAAAGTGGTAAATGCTCCATCCCTGGCAGTGTTCAAGGCCAGATTGGACAGAGCCTTGAGCGACATGGTCTAGGGTGAGGCATCCCTGCCCATGACAGGCTGTTGGAACTGGATGATCTTAAGGGCCTTTCCAACCCTAACCATTCTATGATTCTAGGATAGTTGCCAGTGGGGTGTCTCCATTTATTCCACACTTAATGTGTGTATGAATTGCCAGTGAGGGAAAGGTGATGCTTATTTTAGTAATTTCTATTGGGTTTGTGACTTTACCATGTACTATTTATGTAGTTTCTGAAAGTTGCTATGACTGTAAAATTAAAAAAAATAAATTGATGCTTTTTTTTAGCCAGTTAATCTGGCCTTTTTAAATGATGTTTGCAAAGGAGCTATTACTGATGAGTGGGAAATACAGACAAATTAGCTTGCATTCTGCTCTTCTCACTAGGTTTACTCCCATAGCTGACGGCAAGATAGGGATTCTTCCTAGGGACAATTAAATGTGTTTGTGTCTCTCCACTGACTGTAGAGAGATCCTGGTGTTTGTAGCAAATGTTACCAAACAAACTAGCATTTATTCCCCCTATGCTTTCAGATCACAGGGAGAGACTTCGTATAACATGCATAATTATGACAAATAGGCCATAGTCATGCTTCATGGAGAGTGAGAAGAGCCTTTCCTAAGCTTCAGAGCAGTCTGTGCCAAGAAGGCAAAGTTGCTGAACTTGAGCAGCACTGGAGGTATGGACCCATCAGACAGGGCCCAGTGAGCAATGGAGTACTTGTTACCAAACTTTTAAATCTTTCTCGCTAAGTAGGTTTAGTTTCCCTGTCAAAAAATGGATCTTGTTCTAGTTTATGTACTAATAAAATGCATCTCAGATAAAAAGGGCTTTAGTGTGCTTACTTCCAAGTGTTGTAAATAACTGTACTATCAGGCTTGCTTGCTTTTTTTTCCCTCCCTCACAGAAGCTCACTACAGCAGTTCAGAATGGCAGACGTCGGTGGTTGGTCCCTAGAACCCTTTTTGCTGCGTAGTTGCCAGAACAATTTTTACCTTAAGGCTTGTGCTCTCTGCCTTACAGTGAACAATATTTAGGACCAGTCTTGCATTTGATGACAGTGTGATGTAGGGAAAGGAGCTTGTTTTGAAACCTCTGAGGAGGCTTCATGGAAATGAACATGCTCAATGATGAAGTAATAGCACATCCATAAGCCTGAGCAAGTGTCTTACATGAGCAAATACTTGATTTTCAAATGAAACTGCTTATTGTGCTCCCGTTAAAATAGTGGTGAAAACCAGATGCTTCTGTCTCAATCAGTCCAAAGGCTAAGACTCAATGTAACATGTATTCCATGCAGGGAGCTCCTCCAGAAGTTTTGGCCATGATGAAGTCAATATTCCTAGGCCTCGATTTTTAAGCCTCGCTGCATGCAGCTGATGCAGTTACTGTATACTCCTGAGGCTTATGAGCAGAAATGGAAGTGTAAATGTCTCTGCCCAGTTTTGGAAGGAGAGGGGAATAATTTCTGAATTTTATACTGACATGTATGGAAGTGCTGTTATGTCATTACTTAGAGATCTGAATGCAGCTGGAGAATAGTTCATAGTTTTCATTTAAACTTTTATTGATTACTGACCCCAAAGAAATTGCCCACAAACTGGAACATGAAAACCTCTGCTGTGCAGAGGTGTATTTCATTAAATGTGATAGTAAATACAGCTGTACAAGAGGGAGAAGGATCTTAGGGAAACTTGTCTGATGCTGTAGATGGTGGCTGGTGAAATCTCCAAAGGGCAGAAAAACAAAAAGTCAAGGCCACAACCTCAATTTAAAGCATAACAAAATTAGAAATTGAAAGGATTTTAGGGGAATGCACATCTTGGGAGGAAACTCTGATTTTGTGTCTCTTGATGTGCTGCTATGTCCCTGCCCATGTAATTGAGCTTGGTGCTGTGGGTGTTCATTGTTTCTGGCCTTCCTCTTTACAATAGTTAGAGACTGGCACTGAGTTTTATATTGCAGTTACAGTGCGGGATTTTAAATGTCAGTGTGCACAGTGACATGCTTTTAACTGATCATATGGTAATGCTGAATGTTTATTTGATGAATTCATGATGAATTTGATGAATTCATGGTACTCTGGTACATCCAAAGGACTTGGGTGTGTACTGAGTTATCTCTTCCTGTGTATGTATTACTTGCATCTGCCTGGAATCACCTGGCTTTGAGCATGGACCAGTGTGCTCCTATGCTTTGATAATGAGTGATGGATAATACAGGAACTAGATGCTGAACCAATGAAATAAGCTGATTTTACATACTAATTGTTTTACTATTTAATGTTTTCTTCAAAGTAGAAGCTTTTATCACCAGTTTAAGTTGAATTCTTATGGATTAACAAAGATTAGTATTGGTTTAAAAAAACATGAACTGTAATACTTTGTATAATATTCATCCAGGACAAGAAAACACTTAGATTAAGTTGCAGCATAATTTTCCTTGACATTAATTATATTTTTTTTAATAAATAATAGAATTATAATTTTAATCTTCAGTACTTAATAAGTAAATGTCTGTGCTCTACGTGGGTTATAGGAAGAACAGCTGAATGTGTTACCTCCATAATATTCTGTCTGGGATCAGCACATGGAAATTTAAGATCCTTGTTAGGAAGCAGTGTATCTCTGGAATTGCTAAAATTCTTCAGAAGTGGCCTTCAAAGTGTGTAATTATTTATGTGAAACAAAAGAAGAAAGAAGGCTCAGTTTTGCCATTCTTTCATAGATGTGTTGTTACTGCTTATTGGAGGTGTTTGTTGTGTTGTTCTTCTGGTTTCCTTTCTTTTTGAATTCACTACCTGCAACTTATTCCAGGGTTATCGTGCTTTCTCAGATGCTAAGAATGAGAGATATAAGAGCAAACAAATTCATTTAATGTTGTCTGGTTGGGTCATCTGTGCAACCAACGACAATGTAGGTAGTAATAACCTCTTTTATTCTATGTGGAGGATTCCTTCTGTATACAAATTCCCTACCTTGTCTGTGCTTTCCTTAATGAAGTATTTATTTGAAACCCCTTTCCCAGTTGATTTTTTTACTTTCATCCTAACAAGATGTGACGGGGTAGCAGACTGGTAGAGCACAAAGACCTGTGAATAAAGGAGCTGTTCCATCTTATTAAATTTGTGTGAGAAAATAAAAAATAAAAAGAGAACTGTTTCATATGCTATTAGATTTTTCTTTGCAGTTGCAGATATTTTAATGACAGTTTCAGATTTAGTGTGGTTTTAATGTATCAAATATTCTTTTTGTATAGCTTTGTCATTTGCTCATTTTTAAATGAACTTAAGGTTTTTCCCTTTTCACAGATTAATATATTGTAAATGGCCTCGTTTCTATGCCTCAAATTAAGCTAGTTCTGTTTTGGCTTTTCCTCAATTATTCCTGTCATTAAGACACATAAACCCATAGCAGAGAATATAATAAGGAAGTAAAAAAAAATATTAAAAAAGGGGAGCATATCTTTGGCTTTCTTAATCATAAATTGCTTGAAACTCTGAAACAGCCACTAAGAGGGAAATGATTAAGGAACTTGACAGTCTAGATGTAGTTTTGAAACGAACATGAAGTTTTCATACAGCAGTCTCATCAGGCATCCCAGTTGTAAACAGTCTGGAGTGTACCCACTTAATTACATGAAAACCTGGCATGGTGCTCTGGGGAAGAATTAAAAAATGCTAAACCTGCATCCTACACTG
Source organism: Pezoporus wallicus (assembly GCF_028554395.1). Lineage (NCBI taxonomy): Eukaryota > Metazoa > Chordata > Aves > Psittaciformes > Psittacidae > Pezoporus > Pezoporus wallicus. The sequence goes on along the minus strand of NW_026636866.1, from coordinate 1,214,601 downwards.
AAGTGGAATATTTAATCAAGTCAAAAGCTTCATTGCACCCTATAGCAAGCCAAGTTAAATCTAAGCTGTTAAATATTTTATTAGTGTTGATGTTCATTCTAGCCATATATCAGATCACAGTAACAACAACAGAAGGGTTTCTTTCACTTATGGAGTGTAGAACGAAGATATGTAATTTTCCTTGACACTTAAGATGGTTACTATGGAAAGTGGCCTCAAGGACAGCTATGCTTGGGAGATGGAGTGGCCCAGGCTAAAATGTGTTAAAATGGTCTGAGTGATGTACAGGAAAAAACAATCTGTAAGTGTGTACCGTTCTTTACTCTTTTTATACTTCTGGGTGCCATTAAATACATGAATATAAAAAAAAAATGGGGAAGTTGTGGTAATTCAGTGACACAGACTATTTTTACTTAAACCCAAGGATGCATCTAAGGAACTGAAAAAATAAAAGAAAAACACGTTTTTTTCAAAGCAAGTTCATATAACTGAAAGTGTGAAGCATGTTAGGGGTTTTTTAACTACTTTTAGCACTTTTTCAGTGCTTCAGCAAGAAAACTTGGGACAGAAAGTAAGCTTGTGTTGTATTTTGGGTGAATACATACCTTTATTGTCTCTAAATTATTTGTTAGGTGCTTTTTGTACTTTTGAGATCTTCTAGGACATTGCTTAGGGATTAATGCATGGGTATAAGTGCCATAAAGCTAAACAATAGCTGTCATCTTCCTAAAATGTTTATTTTGAAATGCACTAAGCTCAGGTTGAAATATTTCTAGACTCTAGTGATCATTCCACACATCATTGTCTTTAGTAGCTTACTACAGATAAGCTTTAAATGGAAAATTAACAGCCCCTGTGTAAAAAACAGAACTTAGTTTACGCAGCTTGCAAGAGGCCTGTCTACTGATAATATATGTAGTTTTCTAGTGACTTTCACAGTTTTCATGCCACTGAACCCAAGTAAAAAGTGCTCTAGAAATGCCAGTTAATTGAAAGTACAAGTAAGCTATAGGTAAGTGAAAACAGTATGAACCTCAATCCCAGCTGGTATTTTACTCTATTTCCTGATTCCTGTTCCCACATGAGCACAGCACTGGGTTGGGGCCAAGAACTGAGGATTTATTCTTGTGTCCACAGTAATTTAATTTACTAAAGCAGAGTTCACCTTGCCTTCCGAAGAAGCACGTCAGTAATGTTTTATTATCATCCTGTCACTTGATGCCTGTTGAAACCACCTTCGCCTTCCAAAGCTCTGCAATAATGAAGATTCCAATGTTGCTACTTTGTACGTATGTGTAGCCTTCTTGAACTAAAAGTGACCTCTTGTTTATTATGCTGTACAGAATAAGAGCAAATACACAGTGGGCAAAAAGACTAATTGCATCATTTTGGTAATTATGAATACCACACTAAACGGCCCCCTGACTTTTCTCTTTTCAGGGATGAATTGTTCCAGTTAGTGCTACCCCTGATGCATGTCCACATGGAAAGTGGGGCTGAGTTTCCTGACTCCAGTATTGTTGGAATTTTCAGTCCAAATGATATCTAAGTATAGAGCTGGTATATCTCCCATTTCTAAAACCTTAAAGTTCACAACCTTAACTGCGTAACTTTTGCCCCTTCTGTAACTTTATATTTGTTAATTCAATAATTTGAAAATTCCATTGCACTTCTAAGTTGCTTTTTGTTGCCTTTGATATTTGATTTCTTTATTGTTTTGGTGTATTTTGTTTTCTTTTTCTTGTGTACAGTTAAATGACTGCATAAAAGAAAACTGTTGCAGAGAGTACATGTAGTGACAGTCCCAGCATTTGTATCAGTGCAGGCTGACTCCACCAAATATTACACAAGTTACTGTAATTGTACTTAAGTGATACACTTTTTATATTTATTTAATCCTTCATAGTCTGAAAAATTATTTATCTTTGGAGACATGTTCTATTGTTCAGGTATTGTGTTTGAGCCATCTAAAGTACTTGTGTTACTTCTGAATAGGATTGTGTAATACGTGTTTCTAAATAAAAGTAACATATTTCTGGAAGCTTAGATAAACAGTTTAGCTGTTAGATGGACAACTAAAACTTGCTTTCTGCATGCTATGCATTTTGTCTCCTGTTATGTATCTTCACTGAGAAGCAAACACCTTTTCACCCAAATCATTTATTTCACAGTTAAGTCTGTAGGTGTGACCTGCTGAAGAACAGGAATTGACAAAAAAACACTTTTTCTGATTGTGCTATGAAATACATAGGACTTTGTAATATGCAGGCCATGATTTTTAACAATAGTGTGTTGTGATAGGACAGCAATAAACTTAGCAGCTCTGAAAATAGGTCTTTTTCTGGCTATAAGTGTGTACTTCATGTAGGTATCTTGTGATTTTGTGATATGATGTCCTTATATTTGTTTAATTTTACCTATTTTGTTTGTGACTAAATTTGCATTTTTCCCATGTTTTGTAGTTCACATAGGCATTAGGTAATTGCTAGGTTGATACAGTCCTTTGGAGCAGTTCTTCCTCTGCCCATGAAAACAATTGACACTTAACACTGTTGTAGGTCATTGTGAGTCCTGTATACTCATTTATGCAGTGAAAAGAAGGTCCTGATAAGCAGGTTTGTACCTTTTATGAGCAAACATGTTGTTGGCTGAAATGGGAGTTTCCTGCGAAGTGTCATTTTGATCTATGATTCCTCAATGTAATGAGAGCAGAGAATAAAGCCACAAGAAACAAACTAATGAAAACAAAACTCAGCTGTAATAAGAGACCAGTAAGAACAGGATTTAGATAACTCCAGCTTCAAAAAGCTGACAGTTTAATTAAAATTCTTATTGGGAACACTAGGTAATACAGCTTCGTGTTTAATAGGAATATTTTGCAAAACAGATGTGTGACTATAATATATAAATTAATTTGTTCCTGGCCAACAGAATGACCGAGGTGAGGCCATTTGTGCCACCATCCTGCGCTCTTTGGTGTCTTGCCATGCTGGAGGCTCAATAAGATGGCGGTCTAATTTTGCATGACCAGTCTTACAAAATTGAGCTATTTCAATGTTTTGTTAAGATTTTTGGGTGCTAACGAAGCAAGGCTGAAGCAGTGCAGACTTCTTGTTAAGTCTAGAGCTGTATGTCATGACAAAAGGAAAAAAAAATTAAGGAAGACAAGATAATTAGTGGTTTTAGTCTTACTGAAAGAAATCAAAGATGTGCATATTTGTCTTAAATGCTTTTAATAAAAATGGGCTGAATGTCATGTAGGATTCCTTTGGAATGTATAATGAGAACCTTTTTTAATAAGAATATTGATATTTTTCCTTCAAACCTCATAGACAGTTGTTTCCAAGCTTATCTTTGCAAAGGTCATGCAAAGCCTAGTGTATGTCTTGCTTATCTCTTGCATGTTGTAGTGCTTCAGAATACTGCATGACAATCGTCTATTTTACACCACTATGAATTAATCCAGCTTTACAGCTAGGCTGAAAGAACAGAGGCAAAGTGATTTGCTCAAGGTCATCCAGAAGATTATTGGCGGAGCTAGGATTAAAACTTACTTTTTAAATCCTAAAAGATAAGAATTTGTAACAGGGCCTGAGAGGGGGGTGAAATGGGGTAGTGGTGGCGTCTCTTACGGATTTTAGCAAATTCAGACACTTTCTTGTAAGCTTGCTTCTGTCCACAGAGTACCATGTACACATACAAGAAAAGAAACATAATTTTTCTTCTATTTCGGCTTTTCTCTTTAATTTGTGGTACTGAAGATTAAGTGTTAGAGCCAAATTCTTCAAATCTTCCTTTCTTATGCCCCTGATAGGTAGGTCCATTTGGAATTCATGTTTACATAAATGGGGAGTGCAAAAACTTGAGTCTGACTGAACAGACATATTTATGTATGCTTTATTTTTAACCTTCATATAAATTGCTAGTGTAAGAAGATTAGAGAATGCAGAAATTTGAGGGTTTTAAGAAGTGTCTGTGTATATTTCTGTTTTGATAACTTTAGCTGGTTTTCTGTCAAATACAGTTTGATTCTGCCAGTGAACTGCTTCTAAACAAAATCTGAGTAGTCCTAAAAAGATCCAAAACCTGGAAAGGGATATATACCATTAATAAGATGATTGTTCTTGTTGTGCTGCAAGGGTTAAATGCCAGTGATTCTTCACATGGTTACTGTAGTGTGTTGGTTTCTATTTATACTGTAAAGCATATTGTGGAGGATCAGGAAGCTAAATGAGGAGAGAGACTTAATTAGCACTTTTTACCCCAGTTCCTTCTGAGCAAGCATAAAGCAGTCTATTGGCTGGTTCAGAGTTCAAGCAGAACTCCTGATAAATAGAAACATAAAAGCTAAAAGAGTGAGATTGTTACACAGTTAATTGTGCCAAATATCACAGTCTATAGAATACATACATCTATGGAAACACTGGCAAAACAACAGTACTTGGCCTATTTTGTTTTAAAGTTTTATAGTGCTTATGTTAAAAAAAACATTTAAGGTTCCAGCTTTAAAACTTTTAGTGATAAATACTTCTTGAGCAAGCCTTGATATGCCCATTTAAAGGCTTTGGAAACAGACTCCTTTTCAACCTCTAGTGTTTATTCTAGTTAACTGCTACATAATGCATCTTTCCTTTTTCTCACCAAAAGAGCTCTCGAGACAGGGCTCTTCAGACACTTCATTATGATTCTGAAAGCAGAGTTCCAGTTTTGGTATGTTGTGTTACTAAACGAACTCCATGGTTCTTTTCCTGCTGTGCAACACCACAGGATTTCCCCTCTTACTTAAACCAGAGGCAACATAAATAATTCAAATATCAGCCAGAAATCAAAGGACCAGTTGATATCTCTTGCTGTTCAGAAAAAAACAGCTGTGTGAACTTTCTGACAGTATGCAGCTGTTTCTAGTAGTAGCCTTATGAAGTAGCTTGTGATTATTATTGCACATTGGAGCTAGAGTACAACCAGATATTGAGATGTCTATTTATTCATGAAATTTGTAGCTCTCAGTTGCCTTAAGGTTATGCAATAATTCAGGAACCTGAAGAATAAATATTTCTGTGCAAGTAAAAGTAGGGCTGCATGGAATATCTGTCAATTGCTTGGATTTACTGTGATCAAATACTTAAGACTTTTCACAACATGAACTCCAAGAGAAGCTATTCGTCTTCAGACTCATCCTTTGGTTATAATTTTGTGTGTATTAGTTCACAAATATAATGGGATCAGCAAAGCTTGATGATGCCAATAACTTCCCAGGGATTCCACAGTAATAATCTAATTAAAGGGGAGGTGATTTGAGGATTTGGCATTCAAATACTGGAATGCAGATTGAGCTGCATCCCTGAGTTTTTCAACAATGTGCTATTGCAATTTGATGGACTTGAGCAAAGTGCTTATTACAGCACATCTGGTACTGCATGCCTGCTTGTTACTCTCCCAATAACTTACTAAAATGGCATCTTGAGACAGCTGTGCTGTCCAGTGGGCTGAGGATGATGACAGAACAGTGTGTCTGTAATTTGGGAGGGACATTCTGGCTCTGTTCTGAAAGTACTTGGTGAGCCACAACAAATTGGGAAGTGTTATACAAGTGACCAAGTCTCTTAAATATTTATTGCATTTGTGACATTTAACCATGGGTCATAATGGGTATGTAATTGTTAAACTTCAATAGTTCAAGCCCCAGTAAAAATCAGTCTGGAGCACACCTCATCATTGCTGGAGCTAATGCATCCTCTTGAACCTTGCTTGCACTTAACATGGCAGAACTTCGCTGGTACCAAGCTTGAATGAACCAGGCTGTAGCTTTTCAGCTGCCTATGATCTGTAGAAATGGTTTCGTAGTGGAGGGATTGTTTCCTGAGGCCTGGAAACAAAATCAAACTGAGGAGCCAACAGTAAAGCCTAAATCTCAAATTCTTTAAACATATCAGTTGTCACATTCCTAGTTGGAACAGAAAACTCGTTAGGCTTAGAAAAATTTTGGTCAAAAGTAAGAAAATAAATCTACTAAAACATTCAACTGCCTCAAGACCAGCATTTATTCCAGAGTTTTCTTATAATATTTACTTAAGGTACTAATTTACAAGTCTTCTTTTCCCCACCTGTTTAAGACAAACATAGCCTCTGTCCTTTTAAGTCTGTGCATACATTTACAACTTTTACCGTGTTCTTCCCAAATGTAATGGAGATCTTGACAAAGAGGAAAGAAGAAAAGGTTGAAAACAACTAAAAAAAAGGGTTCTTAAATCAGGGACCTGTCAATAGCATCATGCAAACTAAATTCAGCAGCTAATTTACTGGTGACAGAAATATAATCCGTATAACATGCATCTAGTATAATCTATCATTGGTGTTTAAGGGGGAGAACAAGGCAGCATCTAATAAAATGTAGAAGAAAAACAAGTTTGTAAGGAGAGTGACAGAATGCTTATTACCTCAATTGTTTCCTGTGGTTTTCCTCCATTTTCAGGCAGGAACCTGAAGAGTTTGGTCCTTATGAAGTACAGAACTATTACTTTAAAGGACTTCTTTTTTTCCTCCTCTCTCTTGTCAAAACTTAAAATTGTCCCAGTTCAAAATCAATCAGAGAAGAAACAGAAGGTTTTGACTGCAACCCTGCCCAAAGAGAGCAAAGTGAAAAGAGACCAATAGGTGTTGTGGAGATGAAAGATAATGTATGAGTTAATTTAAAATCACCATGAATCTTTCCTGATCACATCCAGACTATGTATTAGATACTTAGAGGTATATAAAAGAGGTTAGTGCCTTCTGCAGTCTGTGCCAGATGAGAGGAAATCCAAAGAGGAAAGACAACTGCAATTGTGGTACTATGATATTATAGAACCATAGAATCATAGAATAATTAGGGTTGGAAAGGACAATAAGATCATTCAGTTACAACACCCCTGCCATGAGCAAGGACACCTCACACTAAACCGTCACACCCAAGGTTCTGTCCAACCTGGCCTTGAACACTGCCAGGGATGGAGCATTCACAACTTCCCTGGGCAACCCATTCCAGTACCTCACCACCCTAACAGTAAAGAACTTCCTCCTTATATCCAATCTAAACTTCCCCTGTTGAAGTTTTAACCCGTTACCCCTTGTCCTGGCACTACAGTCCCTAATGAAGAGTCCCTCCCCACCATCCCTATAGGCCCCCTTCAGATATTGGAAGGCTGCTATGAGGTCTCCACGCAGCCTTCTCTTCTCCAGGCTGAGCAGCCCCAACTTCGTCAGCCTCTCTTCGTACAGGAGGTGCTCCAGTCCCCTGAGCATCCTTGTGGCCTCCTCTGGACTTGTTCCAACAGTTCCATGTCCTTTTTATGTTGAGGACACCAGAACTGCACACAATGCTCCAGGTGAGGTCTCACAAGAGCAGAGAAGAGGGGCAGGATCACCTCCTTCGACCTGCTGGTCACGCTCCTTTTGATGCAGCCCAGAATACGGTTGCTTTCTGGTCTGTGAGTGCACACTGAGGCCGGCTCATGTTCATTTTCTCATCAACCAACACCCCCGAGTCCTTCTCCGCAGGGCTGCTCTGAATCTCTTCTCTGCCCAACCTGTAGCTGTGCCTGGGATTGCTCCGACCCAGGTGTAGGACCTTGCACTTGGCATGGTTAAACTTCATGAGGTTGGCATCAGCCCACCTCACAAGCGTGTCGAGGTCCCTCTGGATGGCATTCCTTCCCTCCAGCATATCAACTGAACCACACAGCTTGGTGTCATCGGCAAACTTGCTGAGGGCACACTCAATCCCACTGTCCATGTCAGCAATGAAGATGTTGAACAAGACCGGTCCCAACACCGATCCCCGAGGGACACCACTCGTTGCTGGTCTCCAGCTGGACATTGAGCCATTGACCACAACCCTTTGTGTGTGGCCATCCAGCCAGTTCTTTATCCACCGAGTGGTCCATCCATCAAATTGATGTCTCTCCAATTTAGAGACAAGGATGTCGTGTGGGACAGTGTCGAACGCTTTGCACAAGTCCAGGTAGATGACATCAACTGCTCTACCCCTGTCCATCAGTTCTGTAGCCCCATCATAGAAGGCCACCAAATTGGTCAGGCAGGATTTCCCCTTAGTGAAGCCATGCTGGCTGTCACCAAGCACCTTGTTGATTTTCATGTGCCTTAGCATGCCTTCCAGGAGGATCTGCTCCAAGATGTTGCCAGGCACAGAGGTGAGACTGACCGCTCTGTAGCTCCCTGGGTCATCCATTTTCCCCTTCTGGAAAATGGGGGTTATATTTCCCTTTTTCCAGTCATCGGGAACTTCACCTGACTGCCATGATTTTTCACATATGATGGCCAGTGGCTTAGCAACTTCATTTGCCAGCTCCTTCAGCACCTGCGGATGGATTTCACCATTTTTATTACTAAATTTTTTTTTAGTTGTGCCTGGAAATGCAAAACAGGTGTGAGAAAAGTGTAGGACATAGAAAAAAAAACTTGAATCAAAATGTATGAGAGATTATGGACTTAAATTCCTAGCGTATTTTTGCTTTTGTAAATGCCATGTGATGATAGTGATGTCAGAGTCTTAAGCTGTGGTACCGAGCAACATTCCCATCTGTTGTATAGCACAAGCTGTCATACAGTTATCACACTAATCCTAGCATCGGTCAGAGGTCTTGGAAATCAGGGTATTGACTTCAGGGCATTGACTGTGGCCAAGAATAAGATAGATGTAAAAGTATCTGCTGTAACTGTCTTTTTGACTAACACGTTTCCTGTTGCTCTGTGATTTGGGGTTTTTGCTCTCTGTAGGTTTTTGTATGAGTGGGAGAAGGCAACATGCATCAGCCTTATAAAGCTGCTTTCTGTAGTTACAAAAGAATTTGAGACTGTTAATATCATGTCTGAGGGAAGACAGGAGTCCTCCAGTTAAGTGCATCTTAACAGTGCAAAAGAAGCTTCTTTACGCAACTGCATAAAAAGAATATTCTAAGAAATATAAATCTGGTGTAAAATCCTTCTTGCTGTGACAGGCATTATTTCCTGTGAAAAAGTTTCTATTTATTACATGTTGGCATTTGGGGGTTCAGAGATACTGTAGTACATTAAAGGCAATGTGATATTTATGTGATGTGATAAATGCATTTATCCACAGGCAGTGTTCTATTAGATTAACAGATACTGTTGATTTTAAAATGGAAAAATGTTGTGTTTGCACAATAGGCAATGGAGCAAAAAACCTATCACCTCTGGCTTTTTGTTTATTTATGTTGTAATCTTGTGATGATATTCTTTCAAAGCAAAAGGCTAGCTCCCTTGCTAATTGAGTCTGTGGCATTTACCAACAACATATAATGAAGGCAGCATATTGTCTTTAAGCAGTTCTTAAAGACATGGAAACTCAGAATTTGCTTAGCAGTTTTTAAAGCTAATACCTCTAGTTAAGTACTCTTTTAAATTTTAAATACTTCAAACACTCAGATATTTAAGCTTGAATAAGCAGTTCCAATTTTAATCACTTTTGCTTGGAATACAAGAATGAAGCTGGAGGTACTGTGTTTCAGCAAAATTATGTATGTATGTATTCCCTCATGCAGTTTTATTTCAGATGTTACTTTGGGGAAAGAACTTACTGCTCTAGATTTTCACAGCGCCTGTTTCTCTACCACCATCATAGTCTGCTTTTCTGGAGGCTCTTTTAATGCACATTCATGTAAAAGCATCACTATTGAACTGGTTTCATACCCAGCTCATTGGCCATTATTAAATGGTCACATATTTATCAGCATGGAATTTAAATTCCTCGGGGAGTTTTGGGGCTGTCCTATTACAAAAGAAAGCAGTAGCCGCTTCAGAGCCAGGAATCCAAGTAGTATTGAAGAGCAGAGGAAAAAAGTAGCATGTACAGTGCAACTGTCACTGCTTGAAACCTTTCCAACAGAACATTTTCTCACAAGAAAACAGTTTTGCCAAAATGGTGACTTTCCAGAAGTTTATACCAACTTCAGTACAATGTAGTTGTGAAAGAGAAATCAGAATGAGTCATTTCAATAAATGTCAAAACATTTCTGAAAGAGAAATTCTAGGGGGTTTCTAAGTGTGCTAATTATTATTCTGTGTATTTTAAAATATAATACTGAAATCAGATGTCTCTCAGAATGCCTGACATGTACCTGTTAGCTTTATAGGAAATGCTAAGTGGCAAATTTAGAGGAAAATTGCTATGAAAATAGGTTTCACAATGGAAGTTTTTGGTGGCTTTTATCAGGGAAAAAAACACAATAACACACACACTCATACATTCCCCTTGCCTGTTTATCCTTTTTGGGGTGAAATTCACATCTTGGATATATACGAGGGCAAAGATATCAGAAAACAAAAAGGCAGAAAGAGGTAAGTGACATATTGCTAAACAGAATAAAGTTGAAAGGATAAGGCTAGAGTGAAAAGATGCAAGGGTGGCTGGATCAACCAGTGATGGCAGATAAAGAACACTCAGCAAATCCATCTGACATCAGTGTCAGAAAGCCATTGCTTTTCCTGTCTTTGGTCTTATCTCCATTTGGAAGGCTTTCTCACTTCTAAACCTCAAGCCTGAACATCTTATCATGATGTTTAATACGATGGACTTAAGTACTTAATATTTTAAAATCACTGAACCCAGAACTAATAGTAAACCATATCTTTTGTTGGGTTTTTTTTAAGTCTCTGCAAAGCATCTTGTTCTTGACCTAATAAAAAGGATGAGCTAATATCTTGCTGTGTCATCAGGTTAAACCTTTAAACAGCGATTTCCAGGTTTGTCATAGTCATTGCTGGTGAATGTTTAGTGTGTCTAGAGTGAATTAAGTGCTTGCAATAATAACATGGTAAGCATTGTGAAGGAAAGCCAGACTAGGTGAAGTCAGAACTCCCCTGTGCCCTCTTTAGGTATGACTGCCAAAATTCTCTGTCTCTACTTGCTGTAATCCTTGCCATTACTGCAGTGCTAATCACACCAGCAAGGGAATAGCTCTCAGGTGGCCAAGAGTGCTAGGCACCAAAATGGCTCTAATGCTTTCAGGTTTACTTTAAATCTGAGTTTGGTTGTAGACTGTATAGGAGAATATGCATTGATCCTGATTCATCAAGATGAGTTCTTCAGATTAGGCTTCCTCAGATTTGATGAATCTATAGCATAGAAAAATACTAGTATAAAAAAACCTTTTTATTTCAGCTATTTTCTTTTCTGTGAAGCTCTTTTTTATTGTATATAAAATAATTTGAAAAACAAAAGATAGGGAATGTTACGTGAAAATGCTACCAACTTGCTCCTGTTAGTATTTGCTGTATGCACCAGTTGAATTTCCAGTTCTTTATGTTTCTAATGTGTACTTTGGATAAAAAATAATATATATGTATTTCCCTCATGTTCAGCTGAAATGAGATCAGACTGAAGCAGAATTGCTTCTGACTGGAAAAGCACACTGTGCTAATGGAAGGGATGTTGTATCTAATTTTATCATTGGCAGTTGATTCAGCTTAAGCTGTGGCTGCACAAAAGAACAATCTCCAGTTCAAGACTTTGAGGAGAAAAGCGCACCGGAGTGAATCTCTTTAGACAAAATCATCACCAAGGGAAAAAAAAAAAAAGTATTTTTCCAATTTTTTTTTTTTATTCTTGTTTTTTCAAATAGTCGATATCAAAGTTAACTGGTGATTTGGTTTTGAGTCAAAGGATGGTCATGCATCCAGAACTGTCATTTGAGTCTGTTTAAACTGTTGGGAACTGCTTATTTTTCAATTCTTAGATTTAATTCCTTATAGATCATCAGGGAATAATGAAGTGGTGGTAAATGATGGCTGGTCTGCTGGGATTCAGGTCAGTAATTGCTTCTGATTGGAGTCAGGGGAAGAATAATGTGGAAAGTCCATGTGAGCAAATCACAAGCTCTTCCAAGTGGAGCTTAGCTGACCTTTCCTGGGAAAAGTGAAATTTTCTCAAGACAGATTTGATTCATTCATAAAATCATGTTTCCACTCCCATCTTAAATCCCATTAAGCTTTAAAATTCAAAAGGAGCCGGTACGGGAAATGTAGATAGTTAAGTTTCTTATGGAGGTTTGGAATTGGAGGTAATAAATTATCCCTTGATTGAGCATCATTAGCAATGTTCACGAGACCTTTCTCCAAAAGGGCTGGTTACTAAGAGTTTTGGAAAGCAGTTGCCTCAATGTTCTTAATGTTCACGAGATTAAAAACCAAATGAAAATAATAATATCCCTGAGAGAGCTAGGGAAGCAAAGCCAAGTGAGTTGTAAAAGGCTTGGCTCATGATTGCTCTAATTTTGTAGAAAGTGCTAAACCTAATACAAAAGCTGTCTTGTATTCCAATTTACATAAAGTGTTTTAGTACCAGGCAGAGTTATAATTTCTCCCCCTAGAGGATAGTAATCTTGCAACAAAACAAGATAGAATGGGTTGAAATAGTGGTACTAAGCTAGGAAAAAAAAACACAACTAAATAATCCACTTTTGTCATAAGCATAAAAAGAGGAGAAATAAATGTTGCAGTAATTGTACTCATATGAAAAATATAGCTACTAGTCTTATAGATTTCCTTGCTTTCCAACCAGTAAGAAGTCCAAGAGCCATATTATATTGTCTACAGTTTGTTTCCTCTGAAGAAACAGTCAGAGCTCTTCAAAAAGGAAGTTACTACTTTTACTGAAAAGTTAGAAGAGGTGGTCTTTGTAATGTATACATAAAGGTCCACTCTTACTCTTTGCAGTCAGTCTATGTGAATCTTACTAAAGTGATGATATTCTTGCTTTCTTATGATTATCTAAAAAGCAAAAGTAAGTTGTGTCTGTGCACTTCTGGCTTTTGCAAACATATCTCAACCATCTGACCTACTAGAATGGGTCTTCCAAGCTAAGAATATGTGTTTGTTGTCTGTAGCATCCAAACTGTATATAAGTGACAACCCAGAAAATACCTCTAACTAACCCAGGTGATGCTTGGAGAAATGCAATTTCTCAATTTTTTATATACCTCCTTATGAAATGTGCTGTCACAAAAGCTACCTAGACATCTTACAGTATCCCTTTAGAACATAAGTATCCCTTGTAATAGTGTGATGTCCATGGACAGAAGTCTATGAAGAAATAAGCATTTTTTTTTGTCTGATTATGCTGCTTAGAATCAATAGCATCTATTTTTAATCATCAGAAAAGCAGTTCTTCATTAGCTTGTAAAACCCTGCCAGTTTATTAAGTTTCTCTTGAGATGCTGTAGGACTACTAAGCAAAACTACACAGCGATAGGTGAATTCTCAAGTGATACAGTTTAGTGCATTAAAACTGGCTTTTCTGAATTCTAAACTAATGAGATAAAAAATAAGGCCAAATTATAAGACAAGTCCTGGTTTGCAGTCTGATTTAACTGGGTAAATGTGTGTAGGTTATTCTTTGTTAGTGCTTTCAGTTGTACCGTGTGACAGAATTGTGCTTATGGTGTTACACTACTTATCAGTCAACTGAGACATTCTCTGCTTATTCTTTATTATACTTCCATTTAACTGTGATTTCATTTGATTTTAGTTCATAGTATAGATTTCAGAAAGGTTACTTAACCGTCTTGGTAACTTGCACCTTCTGAGTAAGAGACAATTCCTGACAATTGTCAGAACAGGTAGGAACACTTCTACTTGGTAAGAAAACACATGTCCATTGAAGTCAGTGACTGACATGGAATGGAAACCTCCTGTCATAACTGAGGCGGAGGCAGGCAAACCTTTCTTCCTAACGTAATAGCCAGAAAGAGGAGAAAAGCAGTTTTGAACTTCTGTTTGGCTTGATGAAGAATTTGTGCATTTTCCTTAATCTCTCCAAAAATCAGCCTATTCCTGATGTACTTCTTAAGGAGATTTATGAGCAGTTCCTAAGGGCAGGCATTCTGCACTTGCATTGGCTGATTGGGTTGCTGCTTCCAAGCCTCCCTCCTCCCTGAAGCAGCCACTCTTCTAAGATTAGTGGTAAAATGTGCTCCTGATCTGTCAGTAAGCCATTTTATGGCTCTTGGGTAGCGATAAGAGCCCAGGGGATTGTTGTTGGGCTTAAGAACCTCAGTGCAATTTCAAATTCTGGGTCTGCAACCTGAGATTCTAGTGACTCAGTTGGGGAACTCAGATTTTCAGTGCAGCTCCATGTACGAGCGTTTTAACTTCTACAATAGGAGAGGCCCAGGTTTGCTGTTTAGAAAGGTTTTTGTGTCTCAGTGCAGGAAAAAGGTGGTCATTCTTGGCTTTGATTTGTTCTTCTGCTTTTCAGAAAGGTAAGGCCCTTTCTCTGTTTTACACGGCAAACATTTCATGTTTCAGAATTCAGTAATAAAGCAGTATCTTTAAATTCGTCTTAATGTTTCAAGGCTGCAAAGAGAATAAGGTAGCAAAGATTCCACTCTTTTACGGCTCCTGTTTTTTCTTCACTGTTGCATTGTAAAGCAAAGCTGCATTTATTCTCTTTTAGAGCAATACATTTTATGGTGGTTAAGTGATAGATGACTTCAGGCAGCACAATACATTTTCCTTTCCTGAGGTTTTCTTATGCATGTATGTATGCCTGTGCTTAAAGAGAAAGTGGAATTATCTAAGACATTAAAAAAGGAAGCTAAGGGATGGGTGGAGAACAGTTCTAGTGGTGAAATTAAAGCGAGAGAAAGCAACAAAAGAAGTGGTAAGTACATACTAGAATTTACGTTCTGGTTTAACAGTAAAGCACCCAAATGAGGAAAATCTAGCCTCAGACTCTTCAGCTCCCTAGGTAAACATATGCAAACTGCCATTTAAAAGATTCAGTTGTCTTCTGTTGACAGTATAATCTCTTCTTTAATTGACAATCACAGTTACACTTAAAAAACCTATTTGAATACACTTACCTCTCTTCAAATTTATCACTGGCATAAAAGCTATCAAAACAATAGAAATAGTTATATTTAGTACTTCAACTCTAATTATTTCTACAGATTTAAATTGCTTTGTCTAACTGGAAGAAGCGGTGTTTTCTGGTTTGGTTTGGAGTTTTTTTTCCCCACTGAGCCATCCTCAATATCCCCATAACAGTAGATTTTTATCACTTTGCTTTGTAAGCAGAATCAAAACATGGTAACACCGAATCCTGAAGGTTTTGTGACAAACTTCTGAAGCTCTTTTTGCACATTTATCATTTCTTGCAAGGAGGATATTCCAATGCATTTTTATTATACTGTATGAACTAATAATGTTTTCTATCTAGGAAAACATAAACAGAAGGATCAGGATGCTAGACCAGACTAATCTTAGGCCTGAAGAGTACTGGAATTATTAGAGATGATAAGTTACAATGCTGTATGGGTTTGTTGTAGGTATCGCTTTTCAGCTCTGCTTGTAGCTAGACAGCTAAAGCTAAAGGCTCGTATATATATAGTACAGAACACTGAATTTTTATTTATTAAGGAAGGAAGGGTCAAAAGTAATCTTGACTCTTGAAGCTGGTGTCCTTCATATGTTAAAGGACAGGCAAATGGAACTGTTGCACTCTGATTTGAGTATTGACCCAAATGCATAATGAAATCTAAATGATCACTCATTAAAAGAGTATCTATATGTGGCTTTATTTCTAAGTCAGTTGTTACTTCGGTTTTACATTCTTGGAAGAAAATCCTATCAATAGCAGATGAAGTTTGACAACACTGAAGAACCTATTAACTGTTCACCATAATGAGTATTTTGCTGCCTTTGTACTGATTTTGCAGGTTGGATTAGCGTTTGCTTGTTTCCACTGTCCTGATTGTTAGCATACAGATAAATGGTCACTTCCTATACCTGCAATTAGGTAAACAATTCCAAAGGTATAACAATTAGAAAATTGAAAGGTGGCTTCAGTGGCTAATGTGTAGGAACATATTTTTTGTGATTTTCATAAAAATCAAAAGATTGAGCTAAATTATTTCTTCTAAATTTGCAGTTGCAAGTTCACTGCTTAGTGCACAGAGGATGACGATAGTCTTTTACATGTAATGGTTTTTCATTAGCTTCCCTATTTATTCAAATTATGCTTTTACTGTTATAGAATGGTTGTGTTTATATTTACATTTTATAGTCTTATGTTTACTTAAGAGAATAACTTGAAAACATTCCACAGATGTAGCAACACTGAAACTTACCACAGTCCAGTGAGAAAGTGCTTAGTAAATGCCATTTAATCAAAGCCATTCACAGTGTTAGGGGGGAAAGCCACACTTTGATGATAATTGCACTGGAATAAAGGATATGCTACTATTTCTTGCCTGGTATGTAATTGGAGAGTCAGTGTTCATGCTTTTCAGTAGCCTTAATGGGTGGGTCAATGTCTGCAAGTGGCTAAGGCCTCTGAAAGAATATTTTAGTTAATATAACTATAAAACCTCTTCCATCAGCTGTGACAGCAAAAAAATGACTTGGTGAAGTATTCCACCTATTGTCTGGAAAAGGGCTTTTTTGGTAGCATCATCCATAGGCTTCAGGATGGAGGAAAAACCTAAATCAGTAATGTGCAGTCCTTACTACTTCTTACCAAGTACTCAATTTCTTATTCTTATCTAGCATTCCAAGACTTGCACAGGCTGTTCTTGTCATTTTAGAAAGAAACTCTTGAATCATGGAATAGTTTGGGTTGGAAAGGACCTTTAAAGGTCAACTAGTGCAACCCCAAGACACCACATGGATTCGTCTGTCTTTAGCATGCAGAGTTTGAACTGAATGTTCAGGCTAATGAAAGTGTTAGAGGATGCTGAGATTGCTAAATTAAGATTAGCTGGGTTAAAATGTGCTAGTTTTAAACCACACAGCATAGCCTTAATGCATAGGCGCAAGGTCAATTATTACATTTTTTAACTAACATGAGGAAGTCTGAATACTGCTGATGGATTTCAGGCCAGTGACTGGGATATAAACCAGAAGCTTCAGCACTGCACTGGGGCTCAAGTCTGTACTTGAGTTACTGGGTCAAGGTTTCCAAACTTTTTCTATCCAGGACACCCAGATCTCCAGTTTTCTTCCTAGCAGAGCTTCTGAGGTCTGACAGTCTGAGCACCTCTGCATGAGGGCTGTGCTAGATATTTTAGTGCCAGTTTCTGCAGGAAGGAAATGAGCTTTGGGAACCTTACTACGTGACTTTAGCATTATGTTTCCAGTTCATGGGAGCAATGTGTCTGTTGTGATTTAAACCCAGCCAGACAGCTCGTTCACTTACTTCGCCCCCCTTCTTGCCCTCCCCTTACTCCTGGAGGGACAGAGAGGAGAATCGAAAAGAATGCAACTCCCACGG
This sequence comes from Pezoporus wallicus, assembly GCF_028554395.1. NCBI lineage: Eukaryota > Metazoa > Chordata > Aves > Psittaciformes > Psittacidae > Pezoporus > Pezoporus wallicus. Next base: position 1,197,314 of record NW_026636866.1, on the reverse strand, counting down.
GTTGAGATAAGAACAGTTTAGTAACTAAGGTATAACACAGATCACTACTGCTATCACCAATGATAATAATGATAAAGGAAATAACAAGGGAGGAGAACACAACACCTCACCACCAGCTGACCGATAACTTGCCCCCCCCAGCCCGCCCAAGCTCTGACCGATACCTCCTCCAACCCCTGCAGTCTCCCAGCCCTTCTGGCTAACTCCCAGTTACATCCTGGGCGTGACGTGCTGTGGTATGGAATACCTCTTTGGTCAGTTTGGGTCAGGTGTCCTGTCTCTGCTTCCTCCCGGCCTCCCCTCCTCCCTGGCAGAGCATGAGGCTCACAAAGTCCTTGGCCAAACCAAAACATCAGTGTTATCAGCTTTGTTCCCAAGCCGAAAGTCAAAACACAGCACTGCACCAGCTACCAAGGAGGAGAAAAATGACTGCTACTGATGAACCCAGGACAGTGTCCATGGTAATTTCAGGTCAAGCCTGCTGCTCAAGGGTGTCTTTCTTCATTCAGTGAGAGGTTAAAGCAATGTATCCTCTATAAGGACTTTAAGGATTTTACCTCTGCTAAAGCAAGACAGGTAAAGATCATATTGCATAATAAAATAATTATAAATTTAGTAATGTATCTTGCAAGTCTTCCATCTCATTCATAAGGAGGGGAAAATCTGGATGTATTAATTGTTAATTGACAGCACTTAGAAATAAATTCCAAGCTATGAATTTTGGCTGAACTACCCATTTGGAGTGTCAGACTTTTCCCTTGATTTGTTACTGAGTTCAAAAGGTCTTTGTCTTAAATTTTGGCTTTCTGAGTCTTTTTAAAGAGAAGTTTAAAAGTGCATTTTTAAACATATTTCAAAAGGAATACCACCCTTGCAGCTTTAAGGTTCATAAATGTTTTCAGACAAGTATCTATTAGAAAATATTAAACAGACATTACAAATGTAAGTATAGAAATAATTAATTTTCAATAATTTATCAGGAAGGAATTTGCAAATCACTTCTTGCATTACTCCATTATTTGTTCTTTTTTCACTGGAGCAGACTAAAGTTTTCCTTTCCATCTATTTGCTGCTGTTATGTCTTGAAATGAACTGTTCCCCATACAGCACCCACAATCAATGCAAATATACTTTGATTTTTTCACAAAGCGATTACCCATAAATACCAGAGTACATTGCCAGGTTAGTACATGTTGTACTGATGATTTAAAATTGGAGGACTCATTTGTAAACACTTCTTTTTGCATTACTGTTTAGTAGTTGAATGATGTGATGCTCCATTATCAGTTTATTTTCAAATGCAGTTAAATGCTTAACTCCATCACCTGAACACAAGAATCCCTTTTCCAGTTTTTCATGTGTACAAAACTTCTTTTGAAGTGTTTTGGGTGGTGAGGTCTCTCAAAAAGAATGGATTTTTTTTTTTTACTTTTTGATGAACTTGACTTAAATTCAGAAATCCTGGTAAGGCTGCTAAAAAAAAACAAATACCACTGGGGCCTGTTTTGGGCTGGACTCTAAAGTCACTACAGAAGGTGAATTTTAGAAGAGCTAACTGTGATCCAGCTATACTATGCCTAATCTGCATTTGAGAACTACTCTTTATCCTTTTGGATGACAGATTCAAACTAAAACAAAATAAGGATAGTGGAAACAGTGAAAACAAGGTCTCCCTTGTCAACCTACTGGTCTTCCACCAAGGATACAAATAAATTTGTATTTCAAAGTATAAGGGGCTCCTATTTTCCTTTCTTTTTTTTTTTTTCTTCCCCAAAGAAACTTTTAAGAGAGTTTTTAAAAGAAATTTGCACAGTGTCAGTGTCTGGGGAGATAAACTGAACTCCAAGCACTGCACTTTAGAGCCATCATTCAATGCATAGGAAGGGAAATAAGAAAACTATTTTATTATCTCAGTGGAGGATCTTGTTTTTTTTTTTAAAGTGAAAAGTTGCCTTGTTTCTATCAGCCTTCAGCTTCACTGGGACATAAAAATAAGCTAATTCGAAGGCTGCTCTTCAATACAGATTTGCTATTCACAGATTTGCATCTGTTTCATGGTGGATTTTCTCCTGTGATAGTTGCAATTTATGAATTGCTTTATGAATTACTTTAAATTCTTATGCTGTAGATAACATTCCACCTGTATTTCGGGGGGGGGGGGGATATCTCCTTCAGAGGAAGCTCATATTCAGTACTTATTAAATCCCAAGGTTTTTTTCACAGACAAGAAGCAAAGAGAGATTTTCCTGCTTGAAATCCCTTTTTTATTGTTTCAGAGTTGTAAAGGAACCGATTCTGCCACTTTTTGAATGAAATACAGGTTAGTCTACTAAATCAATATCAAACCTGATAAACATGGGATAAATGAGTTCCTGGGAACTCAATATAAAGTTCTGATCTAGCAATTTTTGGACTTTTTGCCCCAGAATTATGAGGAAATCAAAAGAATATTTTTATTCCTGCATCAGCTTCAAATTAATAGTTTTCTGAAGCTGTTTACTTACAGCAAATTTCCTGACTCCTTTGACAACATTTAAAAAGTAGTCATTAATGCTTTTTTCTGGATTCCAGCACAGTCAGCACATGGTGCTTAACCATTTTGTATTTATTTAGCAAGACTCTGAAATGTGACATAGTAGATCATTCCTACAGACTTGGTGAGGCTAGCAAGTGGCCATTTACTCACTTTTATTTACCCCTAAACTTGTCTGTTTGGTGTTGCAGGCCTGGCAGTGAACATAGCTAAAAGCTATATTGCCCAGATAAGAAGCAAACTTGGTTTAATATTTACCTTTGACTCCTCTGCTGCAAGTAACTCCTTCAATTTTAAGGAAAAGTTTCTCTCCTTGATCTCACTCCAGTTACACTTTGGAGACCTTTTCTAAGGAATATATCTCCCAGGATGTAGATGTCACTTAGATCCTGATGAAAGCTTTTCCTGTGGTTCAGATTTATATGAAACCTTGTAATTGAGGTTTGGTCCCAAAGGCTTAAGCATCCCTAATGCTGGCACTGAAAGGAGTTTGGCTTTCTTCTCCCTTTTAGAAATGCTATTTCCATCGTATATAACCTTTTTTCCCCTCTTCCTTTCCAAATTTTGGGGTCTTCTTGAGAGGAGGTTTGATTATAAAGAGCCCGAGAGCCAAATACTGCGTGACTTCTTGAACAATGGAAGAAACAATAGGAGACAAAACTGACCCAACAAATCTAAGCCCCCGGTGTCCATTTCTATAGAAGAAAAGCAGCTTTGTTTTCTGCCTAGCTGTTGAACTTCCTCAGATTTAAGATGGAAGCAGTTTTCTTTGTTTTGTCCCACCTCCCCTCAAGCATGATGAAATTTTCCATCTGCCCTCACCTCAACGTGCCATTGCCTTATTTACTCCAGCAATGATTTTTGAACTGTACTGAAGCACCACTTTACATTTATTACCTCAAGGAATGGGAAAACCTTTCAAATTGCTTAGCGCCTGTGGATTATCAAGGCTTATTGTATCCCTATTCCTCCTGCCTGGTACTAAAGACCATCATATTGTACTGTACAGATGTTTAGAGCTTCACACTGCAGTATGATGAGATTTCTTGTTTGACTGCATAGTGCTACTCTGCCAGTTTAAATCTGCTTTTTCATGCACATTTTGCTTCTGTGTATTGAACTCTTTTCTGCATAAAGGAGAAAATGAGGAAATTAAACCTCACTCTCTATCTGTAAACTTCTTCCCTGATTTTGCCTTCTCTTCTCATTCAGAGGTGCCAAATCATGCTTTAGTTTAACTGTTGTTGCAAGGGGATGCATGTAGATAAATCTATGGTGAGTTTATTGGCCTTTATCAAGTGAGAAAAAAAGAAGGCTGAACTTTCTGGAGTTAGCTCATGGATGACAGTCATATAAATGAATTGTAACTTCCAAATTCAATTCTGTATTTTCTGAAATAAGGTTACCATTACTTGAAATGTTAGGGTGTTGTTGGAATTACATATGTTTAATACATAAGGCTGAATTTTATAGCTGCTTATAAATCAATATCAGCATTCCACATCCATAACTCAGGCAGAATGTCCAGTCCAGCCTAAGGATCCTATAGGATGAATGGGGTATTTTATCCTGAATGAGTTCAGTAGAAAAACACTGCCTTCTCAGTACTGCCACTGCCTCCTACTACTTTGAAGAGTCAGAGCAGGGGATTATTTAAAGGCAGATCACTTTCCCAGTGGGTCTCCAAGTCAGTGGCAAAGTCAAGACTAAACAGTGCTGAAATCGGATGGATCTTTTCTGAAGAAACTATTTAATGCTAATATGACCTCTGTCTAGAGTATTTTTCTTCCTGTTCGTGTGATTATGAGAAGTTCAACGGTAATTTCATGAACTTGCAACCAAATGACTGAACGCTTTGCATGTTCAGCCACCCGCTGTGATTTAGCATAGCAACCAGTTTAAGAACATTCTATATTGAAAAATTATTAAACATTTCCTTTATTCAGCTTCCCAGGATTTTCCAAGTCTTTTACACGTATGCAAGAAAAAGGCTTTAATAAAACAACTTTAGTGTTTTATTGAAAACAACTACAAATTTATGCTATTGTCCTAATAAATGCTTTACAGTAGGCTAATACCATAGCTAACCTTTAGCTAACCTTCTGCTATGCACATTAAAATAAATTTCAGAGGAAAACTTCTTTAATGATGGTGGTATCTGTGCTCTGCAAATTAAATTGCTGCATTACCTGAAGGAGCAATACTTATTTAGAGGGCATGTTTCTCATAGAACATTTTTCTAAGTAGTATTGCATCATTTGCCTTGTAAAAACAATAGCTGCAAAAGCATCACGTCAGTGCCAAATCACAGGCAAGTTGTCATTAATGGCATGATAGTGAATTAGATTACATTAATTCCAGGGGCTTTTATTTTGCTTTTCATAGACAGATGTTGTTTGGTGGTCTAAGCATAATCCTGGAAGTTGTTATTTTCTGCTGTAATACACATTACTGTCAGCAGCATATTGGACAGCTGATTCTCTGTGTTATTGTAGTGGCTAATAGCACAGACTAATAAATGTTTTCTCTTTCGTAAAATGAAGATACTTTCTCAATACTCCCTTAACTGAGAACTGGTATTTGGGCTTTTAGAAGAGAAAAACTTATCAGATTTTTGACTTTATGTTGCAAGATTGTGATAGTGGTGATTGTTTGTGTGGATGGAAGAGAGCAGAGGAGGAAGGTGGAATCCTGATCTTTTCATTGGAGTAACCCCCATTTATAATGATGTGGCACACACCTTATACAGATGGAAAAATAAATAGGTTTAGTCCAAAATGTCAGAGCTTTGTCAAAATAAGTTCCAAACAGGTGCTAGTTAGTTGGCTTTTGATAGGTAAAATATAGATGTATTGGTTATGCAGGTGTCGTTATACAGAACAGTCTCCAATCTGCTGACTTCCCCCACCCATACACACACATATAATAGGCTTTGAGCATTTTTCAGATCAGGTAGTGTAATTGCCTATCCATTGAGGTTTGCATGAACTTAGCAATTGATTCAAAGTTAAAACGTAATGCATGAGGAGAGAACAAATTAAAATTTTATTAGGTTCAGCAGCATCAATCCTGATATATTTTCTACTTTACCTTCTTTTCAAACTGAATTAAAAAATGCTGGTTTTCTTGACTAATTTTATTATTTTATAACTTGCTTCAAAAATTTATGTAAACTTCAGATGTTCAGGATTTTTTGCAAATGTTGACCCACAACTGGTCAATCTAAATTGCAAAAAGGTCAGATCTACCAGCTATAATTCATACAGTGAAATGCCTCATAAAGTCTGAAAAATAATGCACTAAAAAGCACAGAGGGAACATTATCTTATTCAGCTGGTGAAAAAGCAATAAAGTCTTACAGTATTTTTGTGTGTAAGAGAAGTAACAAACACCTTTCCACTCAATAAATTGACTTCATTTTAAAGAACATTCAACTTGTTTTGTTTTCTGAATGTATTATATGCATAAACACTGAACTGGGTGCCAACCTGGATAAATAATGTGGTGCCTGTTCTGATTTTTTCTGTAAAATAATCTCTGCTAGGCTTGTATTTCCGTATCTGAGTGCCAATGACAGTAAATATTGATTGGGACTAAAGTCAAAAATATGTTGTGGGAAAACAAAGGCTCCCAAAACTGCTTCGTGGTGTTTCCAGCATCACAGTAACATTTGTTTTATTAATGCCATTACACTTGAGTGGCTTTTTAGAACATGTCGGGCTCGTCTTAAACTGTTGATTTTCAAGCTGGAGCTAAAACTGTGCTTTAATATGTTTAAAAAATGTTTTAAAAACAGTTGTTTTGGGTTTTTTTGACAAAAATGGCCTGGAATTTTACTAAATTATAACTTGAGAGAATGCTGCAGGTTTTATTAATGCATTATGTGTATCAAACGCCATCTCCACTTACAGCCAGGATTCACTGGGGCTCTTCTGAATTGATGCCAGTTTAATTGAGATCAGTTGGGGTTTCTGTTGCTCCCCTGGGATAATTGCAGTTAGCTGTAAGCACATTTGTTGTGATGTGATGCCCTGCGGTTGCTATGGCCTAATCCAGACTCACACCCATCCACACAATATTGGATCATGGAATGATTTCATATATATGTATATATGTTCTAGTGTTGTTTGTGGATTGGAATTACAGATGGGTTGTGTTTTTTTAATGTGAAACCTAGGGAAGTACCAACAACCTTTTTCTGTTTGCATAGATCTTGATCTGACAAAGCACATAAGTCCCATATTGATCAGCAGGATTTAAATGTGTGTTACGCATTCTACTGAGCTTCAGCCAGCGTTTTGAGAGCTCAGTGGCAGTGGGACAAAACTGTCTTTTGTAAGCTATTAAATAGGAAATTTGTGAGGAAATGTCTTTCACATTTCTTCAACACTTAGAATTATTTACATTTCAAAGTAAAATGGGTTGCTCCTCTGTAAGTGAAATGAGATTATTTTGCTTTGCTTTAGGATTGAACAGACTATCATGTAGCTCCAGAGTCTTGGACAAAGACTGAAGCTCAAGCGGGAAGAGTATAAGTGACACATTAAAGTGGTGTGTCATGAAATCTATGATAGGTTTAAAAATGGATCCATGTTAAGAAAAAAAATATGAAAGGGTAATTGACAAAAGGGCATTACTGTAATAGCAGCCACCATAGAGCTGATAGGGATAGCTAGTGGAATGATTCCATAGTTTCAGCAGAAAATGCTCCCTAACTTAACATGCCAGTTAAAATAAATATACTTTTTACAGCTTCAAAGTTTTAGGATTAAGAAAAATCAAATACTGCTAATATTGTTTAGAACCCAACTTCCAAACAGAACATCTGATATCACTAAGAAAGTCCTTTTATAAATACCAGCATTGCAGTAATTCTCTTTCTATCTGTGAAGTGTGTGGTATAGTGTTAAATGAGCAGCCTCACATGTTGCTCTTGCACCTTCCCACACCATTTTTTTATAGGACATGTACCAGTGGCATATAGTCGTGCTTTGGCTGTGTAAACCCTTCTCAGAGCTAGAAGCAATGCAGATATATCCAGAATCCGTGATCCTTGGAATCAGCAATTTATAGTTGCAGACAAACATATTGCAACAGCTGTGAAGTTGCCATTAACCTCTGGTTAGACCATCTGAAATGAGTTTGTTGGTCTTGATTCAGTTGCCTGAGGCTTATGTCCACCCATCACCGCACATACTAGCTGACGTGGTCTGCATCCAACATAGTCATGAACAGGAAAACTAGCTGTAAACATTTGTGTGAACAGTAACCTGTGGCAGTTGATTTTCTTCCTGGGCAGGAAGTGGCTTTCTTTTGCAAATAAAAATTAAGGTTGTTTGGTTCTGGTGAAAATGAGGTGTCTTCTCTTTTTTTTGAGAAAGACAGAAATCTGGATTCTCTGTAGCTCAATAGTCTGGATCTTCTATTCATATACAGGAAATAGAAGGTCTAGGTTCAGTCTGGTCCAATGTGGAATCAAATTTGTCTCCTTAAATGTGGCATTATTAGCTGGTTTGGCTGGACACTCCATTGGGGTGTTGAAGTATTCAAGATGTTGATCTTCATGAATTTAGGGTCTAACGGAAGAAAAGAATGGAAAGTTCTAGCAGCCTTGTTAAACCTCTGTTTAATGTGGACTGAGAAGAGACAGGCAGCACATAATAGATGAGTTGCTTTCAGTATTGTATTTGTTAGCGTAAACAGAGAAATGGTTTCTGCAATTGCCGAAGCTGTACCTTTCCATGCATTGAGTTCATGAGTTGTAAAAGGTCATTTCATTTATAGTGATGTATACACAAAATCATATTAATTGCTGGAGCTGGAAAACACAAATTACAAACAATGAATCTGCTAGAGCCTGTGTGTTTAATGGTTATGGTAGTATATGAATTGGCTTTGAGGATTTGAACCTGGTTTGAATTCACTGTTGTTTGCCTATAAATAATCTCTCTGGACTAAGAAGGTAGTTGTTTATTGTTGGAAACTTTATTTAGGTATCACATAGGTTCTTGTAGTTAGAAGAACAAAACACAGCAAACTTGAATCCTGTCCAGCTGCTTCTCAGTAGTAGCTTCTGCATCTGTGGTCATCAAACTCTTTACTAGATAATTTGAAGACACAAAGTAAACCACTTGCTCAGCTAGCCTCTCATATATATCAACTTCCTAAGGTTTTGTTCTGAAATTGTCCTTTAAGGCAGCACAGATGTTAGTGCTGTTTGCCAAGTTAGTAAATTCTGCCCATGTGTGAAATAAATACTGGGGACAATGCATGCTTCGTGTATAAATGGATCAGTGTGTGAGGAAAATGGCACAGCAAAGCATTAGTATCTCAAAAGTCTGAGGAGGATATCAGCAGTTAAGTCTTTGACATAAACAAGTTGTTCTAATTTTATCACTTTGACTTCTAGACCAATTGGAAAGATATAGTCCATTGTAAAGATGGTGGATAGATAATGTTAGTTTGATCATCACAGAAGCATGTAAGTAATAAGAGAAACAGCAAAGACAATGTTGGCTTTCTACTGACTGAAAAAAAAAACAAAAAGGTAGCCTCATAAGCTGATATAAATAGACTTTTTTGTTTATGCATTTTTATATTGCATCATCCTTCCCCAGGAAAGTGACTTGCAATGAGACTGTTAATCCAGCTAATGCCAGAATTCCTCTACCTAAAGCAGGTAAAGAACAAGACTATGGAATTTTTATGTAATTTAGGAATCCTGAAGCCAGGCGTGGCAGAGCTCTTATTTGAGGTGGCTTTAGTCAGTGCTAATGATTGTCTGATTATTTGGAATGGATGAGGTGCTAGAAACGCTAGAAAAGGGAATATTACTCAGAGGGCTTGGGGAACTAAAGGATAACTCAGCCTAGCTTCAGTTCCCAGAAAGGTACTGAAAAAGTTACCAAACAATTGTGAAAGTAGAAAAGAAAAAAAGACATAACAACCAACATAGATTTGACAGAAACAAATTTGAAAACAACCTTCCTTGATAGAGGAAACACTTGTGGCTACAGGAAAAACAGTAGATAACCTGTCCTGACTTCAGCAAGGTTCTCTAAGCTCTCCTAAGTGACACTTTCAAACAAAGTCAAGAAGTATTTCATCTTTGAGTCAAGGAATTTGATGCTCTCTTGCAGCTTTTTTTCCCTTCTCCGTTAGTCCTGAATGTGGGAATCAGTGTTCTAATCCACATCAGCACTGGAACACTTTTTTTCTTACTGGTAATCAAGGAACACTGTTTCTCCACAGGTGTCATGAGCTCTCTGGCTTTGCAGCCAATCATGGGAATATTCAGTCAGAAATCTGACCACAACAGGGATATTCACCGTGGAAAAATACAAAATTGAGCAATAAAACAGCCAATGGAAGAGGCAGAAACATGTCTGACAGGCTGTGACTGCGCTGAAAATTCCTAATTCAGGCTTTCTCTACAAGAGCACTTTAAAGGTGCCTTTCACTGTTCTAATGATTTTAAAAGGGTTTGAATTGTTAAGCTTTAAAAGTCACTGCAAGAATGAAGTGAGAGGTACATTTTCTCATAGTTAAATACATGGATTTGCTCACTGATTTTTATTTTTATTTTCATTAATTGTGTACCCAGCAGCTCCTGAGAGCTATTGAAGACAATGGTGTGTGTTGTGACAGATTTCTGAAAGACAGATGTTGTACTGTGACTTTAGAGCTGGGTAGTACAAGTGCAGTTAATACACAGTATTCATATGTCTATGGCTACAGCAGCCTTCCAGTACCTAAGTGAGCCAAGAAGAAACCTGGAGACGGGCTTTTACAAAGACATGTAGTGACAGGACAAGGAATAACAGCTTTATGCTCAGAGAAGGTAGATTTAGATTAGGTGTAAGAAAGAAATTCCTTATTGGGTGGGTAGGGAGACATTGGAACAGATTGCCTGGTGAAGCTGTGGCTGCCTCATCCCTGGCAGTGCTCAAGGCCAGGTTGGATGGGGCTTGGAGCACCCTGCTCTAGTGGAAGGTGTCCTTGCCCATAGCAGTGGGGTTTGAACTACATGAGCTTTTAGCCCCTGTCCAACCAAAACCATTCTGTGTGGTTGTGTTCAACATCTTCATTGCTGACACGGACAGTGGGATTGAGTGCGCCCTCAGCAAGTTTGCCGATGACACCAAGCTGTGTGGTTCGGTTGATATGCTGGAGGGAAGGAATGCCATCCAGAGGGACCTCGACACGCTTGTGAGGTGGGCTGATGCCAACCTCATGAAGTTTAACCATGCCAAGTGCAAGGTCCTACACCTGGGTCGGAGCAATCCCAGGCACAGCTACAGGTTGGGCAGAGAAGAGATTCAGAGCAGCCCTGCGGAGAAGGACTCGGGGGTGTTGGTTGATGAGAAAATGAACATGAGCTGGCTTCAGTGTGCGCTCACAGCTGTCGTGGTTTAAACCCAGTCAGGTAACTTGTTCACTCACTCCCAGTGAGTGGTGCCAAGCTGACAACAATCAAGGTCCGTGTCCGTCTCCCCCCGCCCTGCACCGGGGCTCTCCCCTTCCCCACTCCCGGAGGAACGGGGAGGAGGATCGAGAGAGTGCAACTCCTACGGGTTGAGACAAGAACAGTCCAGCAACAAATCACCACCGCTACTATCAGCTAAAACAATGATAAGGGAAAATAACAAGGGAAGAGAATACGATACCACCGGCCAAGAAAACGAGTTCCACCCGGAAGCTCCTGTCCTTCCGGGTAACTCCCAGTTACCCCCCACCCCGGGCATGACGTGCTGTGGTATGGAATACCTCCCCGGCTAGCCCGGGTCAGGCGCCCCGTCTCTGCTTCCTCACAGCTTCCCCTCCTCCCTGGCAGAGCATGAGCCTCACAGAGTCCTTGGTCAGGGTAAACATCACTTAGCAACAACCGACAACATCGGCTTCACCAACACTGTTCTCAAACTAGAAGTCAAAACACAGCACTGCACCAGTTAACACAAAGGAAAAGACATGACTGCTACTGCTGAACCCAGGACAGCAGCCCAGAAAGCAATCGTATCCTGGGCTGCATCAAAAGGAGTGTGACCAGCAGGTCGAAGGAGGTGATCCTGCCCCTCTACTCTGCTCTCGTGAGACCTCACCTGGAGTATTGTGTGCAGTTCCGGTGTCCTCAACATAAAAAGGACATGGAACTGTTGGAACAAGTCCAGAGGAGGCCACGAGGATGATCAGGGGCTGGAGCACCTCTTGTATGAAGACAGGCTGAGGAAGTTGGGGCTGTTCAGCCTGGAGAAGAGAAGGCTGCGTGGAGACCTCATAGCAGCCTTCCAGTATCTGAAGGGGGGCTATAGGGATGCTGGTGAGGGACTCTTCATTAGGGACTGTAGTGATAGGACAAGGGGTAATGGGTTAAAACTTAATCAGGGGAAGTTTAGATTGGATATAAGGAGGAAATTCTTTACTGTTAGGGTGGTGAGGCATTGGAATGGGTTGCCTGGGGAGGTTGTGAATGCTCCATCCCTGGTGGTGTTCAAGGCCAGGTTGGACGAGGCCTTGGGTGATATGATTTAGTGTAAGGTGTCCCTGCCCATGGCAGGGGGGGTTGGAACTGGATGATCTTCATGTCCTTTCCAACCCTAACGATTCTATGATTCTATGATTCTATGATATTGATCTCTGCAGCTTTATTATTGCAGCCAATCCATCCATTCCACTCAGGCTGAAATGCCACCCCACTTCTCAGCTTTTCTTCCAGCCATCATCTAGTATGCCAGCAGCCAAACATTTCATGCAGTTCACAGGAGGGGGCATCACTGATGAGAGAAGCTAAGGCTTCGTTACTGCTAGAGCTTTAAAACTTTAAAGCAGATGACAAGAACTTTTAAGATATATTTATTTTACTTATTATCTGTATTTAAAAATAGATCTAACCACCTGATTGTGAGAAACAGGGATGGCTTCCTGGGCTTTTTATGTAGACTTGAGTGTGAAGAAATTGTTTTTTGATGGGCATGATTTTCATCAATAAACCATTGAATTCCTTTGACCCAGTTCTGATGCATTTCTAAAGGCATTACAATTTCCCAGCAAATATTTACCTCAAGCTTTTGATACCTACAGTTTTGAGATGTTGTAATGAAGTATTTATATGAGGTTAAAAGCATATGGGGATTTTTGTCTGGTATGTCAGTTTTCACCTAGATCCACATATGAGGCACTTATGTCTTTTAGGAAAGACATAAGCATTGGCCATTCTTCCCAAACTTACTTCTTTGACAGTAACAGTCACTGGTCATATGTTTCAAACATTTAATGTAATTTAGTGCCTTTAGACTTCTGTTACTTGCCTCAAAGTTGGTCTCCCGTGTTTCGTCCAAGCACTGCCTGAATACTTTGATCTTTGGCTTATCATTTGACTACTTTGTGCCTTAATGCATCTCTCTGAGAAAAAAAAATATTAAGACAGTTACTGTCTGTATCTCCTACTGAGGGTAGGAGAGGACCTGCCTTCTTTTGGACAATTATGGAGCTTTTTGAGGCTGTTTGGATGAAAACAAATGTTCTAATACCTGCTGGTTGAAATGTGGGTCTTTTTGTCAGTTATTTTCATTTTAAGCTAAAAAGGTTTTAGTAAAATTGGAGAAGTAGTGTGCTGGAACTTTTAAAAGTGCAGATAATTTGTATGTGTTCTTCCTGTTCCCATTCAAGCAATATTATTCCCAATGGGGTTTCAATTTGTGGTGATATTTTGGGGCTCTTAAGTGACCAACTGCTGATATTGTCCGTCCTGAGGCCACAAGGGAGAACAAAGGATGCCTCACGGAAAACGCCTTCTAAAATAGTATTGCATCCAGCATAAGTACCACTGCTGGGCTTGAAACAAGCCTTTAAAAGCACCAGAGGGGAGTGGGTGAGGAGCAGCAGGGATAAGGAGTATGGACAGCAATTGCATTCCCATGTAATAGCCTGCTCTGACCTCCACAACCATCAAACTTGCAGCTGGTGTTGCTCATCCTCACTCCCTTCCACTTTGTCTGTCTGCTTCCACTGTTCACAAGGAGCTTCTTGGCAGCATCCTCTTCTACCTATGTCACCACGCTAGGAAGCAGTTCAGCTCCTTGGTTGCCTTTCACGCTGGATTGTCATGGCTCTTTGCTGAAGTGACACCCTCAGATTTCACGCAGCAAATTCTGCACACTTCTGGGTGGTATCAGTCAGCCCCCAAGCCCTACAATTAGCTATCCTCCACTGACTTGCCCTATCTGCTGTTCACAGGCCAGTCCTTGTGCTGTCTGGTTTTGAGTAGCTGTAAGAACTGTCATCTCTTCTAGAAAGCTGCTACTACAAGACTTTGGCATCGCCATACAAAGTGACTGTTAGTTTCTGAGCTGCTTCCTTGTGAGCCCATTCACTCTCTAGATGGCAATAGCTCAAAGTCTGCCAGGCATTCACAGCTTTAAGGCTAATCGTTGTGACAGCACAGTTCTCCTCAACCAGGGATGCTTTTGCAGATCTTAAGGTTGCTGCCTTCCATCCATGTGAAGTGCTTTTACAGAAGTATAATGGTTTACTGAAGCATGCACACAACCATCCCAACGTATGCAGCTCTGCTCTCCCCCCAGCCATAGGTGAGAACGTAATGTTACCCATTTTGTGACATTTCATAAAGAGATAAGGATAGCGGCATTACCTACTGATAGCAGTGGTCTCTGTGCTGCCCATGTCAGTGTCCTCAGTGAGAATGTGGAAAGCCCTGTGTGTGACAGTTACCTAAAACAGGATTTTAAGGGAAAAGCAGCCTTTCAAGAGCTTGAGCTGCAATGTAACATCTGATAGACCCTGTTTCAGGTTCTTATTTGGGGTGTGATGATGTTACTAGCCTGAGGTGCACAGATTCCTTCTGTTCCCATATATTCCTGTTTCCTCTGCCACTTATACTTTTTATTATCTTTAAGGATGCAGAAACTTCCAATGCATATTTTTCCATTACATACCACTGGAGAACTACAGCGAAGGTGAAAGAAAAGCCTATTTTTTTGTAATTAACAGAGCAGTGTCTAGTTCTGATAGTTTCAAGGATTTTTGCTATTTTTCTTAAACACTAATTAAGAAGGGTTTCAGCTCCTTCATATGCTGTTATAACTCCACAGGAAAATATGTTTTTTGTTTCAGACCCTAGTTGCAAATTAAACTGGAACTGTAGTACACAGGTAATTTTTAGACTGAAGTCTGTGTTTCTTCTTGGTGAGTGCATGCGCTTTCCTTCTGGTCTTCTCCGCCCTGAGAGCTGTGTTTTCTTTCCAGGCCATTAAAGGGTACAAGAGAGAGCAAGAGTACTTATTCTGCCAAACGTGTCAGACAGACTGACACCTTCTTCTTGGTCAAATATCGTGTTCTTTTTGAAGAGAATCAAAAAATAAAGGGGGGGAGGGCATCAGCTCCTATGTGAAAACCAATCTTCCTGTCTGTTGTAGAACAGAATTTGCTTTGTAAACAGGAAGAAAAAAGCTTTCAGAACAAATACATGCTTCATTTGTGTGTTTGCTCATTGGCATCAGTGTCCTTTGACTCTTCTTTTAACACTGCATCAGATAATCAACAGACTACAACATATTAGATGTAATTAGGACCTGTAGCTACCAGGGTACTAATGGAGTTATTGCTAAGTTAGTCATTCCCATTTTGAGGAGTGATTCCAGCTTGATACTTCCCTAATTACCTGCAGAGACCATTTCCTGATGATTGTAGGCTCATACTCGTTTTGAGAGAATAATACTTGAGAGATGGAAGGTGTGTTTCTAGCTTGCTGGAACACAAGAAATCCTCTACAGGGTGTCTATTTCCATTTATTACCCTTATTAGTCTCTGTTGAAGAATATAGTATCTCCTACATCAGTAATATAAGGAATCTCATGTAACAAAGTCAGTGTTCAGCATTTCTGAGCTAGGCTCTTAATGTGAATAAATTGAAGCCCTACCAGGTTAGTTGGAGCTTCAGAAGTCTGTCTCTGTCCTGGAGTGTAGTCCCATTAATACAGCTGCTTAAAATAATTAGGCATCTCTTTTCCTGTCAGTTATGCTAGGGAACTTTTCACTAGAAGGAGACCCTCTTTCTTGTCTGTAATCCATGAGGCTTAAGTAATATGAGAATTTAGCAGGGAAAAGTTGGGAGACTGGGGAAAGGCAGAGAGATTAGTACTGCCTAATTTTAGTAAAATATATTAGAAGCTTAGAGAAGCTAATCTCCTGACATGATAAATAGAGAGCAAGACTCTGAAGTTAAGCTCATGCACTGAACTGCCTAATATAGGAACCTACCTCTCTTCCAGGGAACTGGAATCCAGACTTGTGTACTTGGGGTCTGGGTCTCTCCCTTTCGCCCCCTTTAAGAGTGACTTACTGATTTGCTCAGGAGTTTGAAGAGAAGAGCAGTAATGCTGAGCTGGCTGTTGAACACAGGAAAACTCACTGCGTAGGTTTGACTGTCATGGGATGGATGCTCATCTATTTTTCTCCTGTAGCACTACCCAAGTGCTGCATCTGTCAACTGCTGTGGCTGATCCTCACCTCCTAAGGAGCTCTGCTGCAGGGTTTAGAATTGCTTGGCTGAATAAGGAATAAGGGGACTTAAAATCAATCAAAAAAAGGAAACAATGGCATCCACAATGCCATGCAGTTTTGATGGTCAAAATGCACCTAAGAAATTCTTGCCTGCTATGTTTCATTTGGTGCTTTTGGCATCTCTGAATCAAATTGTCTTTAGTTTGGATCTCAGCTTTGTTAGAATGCAGGTCACACAGGTAGGTGGGAAAACTGATGTTAGCAGTATGAGTTTCCTTGTAGCTGTTATATATGTAGTAAAACATAGCATATCAAACTGTAGCTTCTAGAATTGCATTTTCAGTCTTGATATTTGCAAAACCAAGTTAGCTAGATCATGAGAGATACTGTGGGTAGTACGTGTTTATAATTTTACTTAGCTTTCTTCCTGCCATTTTTCTATTCACCTGTTCTTTTGATTAAATAAAGTTGATTTTGACTGTTCATTTCTGAAAAGAAGGAATTCTATAGGGCTTGAAATAGCATGTCTATGCTGGGCAGTTTTTCTAAAGGAGATCAGAACAAAAACACCTCATCCCTCTCCCTCTTTTGCCCAACTGGCTTTCCTCTAAATGTAGCATCCTTCTCGTAACCTTTAGTCCACATTTTTCAAGCTGTTGTAAAATTCCAGCGTTTCAATAATCTTTGTATTAATTTCCTAATACTGAAAATAAGTAATTACTCACATTTTTCAGAATGTGCTCCAAATTAAGAGGCTAGACTGCATCTTCTTTTACTAATTATTTCAGGAGAGCTAATCTACAACATGTGTGACCTTTTCTGAGTTTGGACCCATCTGGCATTTTCAAATGGAATTGAGTATTGATCTCAGCACTGTTAATTTATTGTTTAATTAAAAAATCATAGTGCACTGATGTGATTTGATTGCACATCCTTTTCCACATCAACCAATTAATGTGGAGAGCCACCACAAAGCTATCACTTTTTATTCTTTTTTTTCTAATGGAGCTTCCCAGAAATGTAGGTCTCCTCTCATATGCTATACTAATGGTTTGAGATGCATTTTAGCATAAGTGACCTGCAGGAACTGCTGTAGAAAGTAAATCCTCAGTTTATATTGTCTTGGTATGACCAAGGTGCTATGCTTCTTGATTGATTGTTTCTGGAATTCAGCTGCACATCTTAGGTCCCCAGTACCTAGTAATACAATGTAGAGCAGTGGTTATTGAAGACCAGCCATCTTAGTCAATGGTGGGTTTGCTGTGCTGCCCTTGCTTATTAAGGAGAAAAGGCTGTATTTTTGGCTGAGACACTACCATCCAACTTTGTACTGTCAAGTTCCCTCCCTATGGGTGAAAAATGTGAAGAGCAAGCTTGCATTGTTGTCAAACTACCTATGCTCTGTGCATCTGAAAATATGCCTTGGCAAGACTGAAGTGTGTATTCTGCAGAAAACTTATTTCCCAACTGTATTAAAAGACACTTCTTAGAAGTGAAGTCCTTATTGTTCATGCCTTGTATTTTTATGACTGAATAGCTTAAAACTGAGGTCTTATTCAAGAGTGAGGTCATCTGCCTCCTCATCCGTTACTTAATGCTTCGTCTAGAACCTTCTGTGAATGAATATTTAATTCTAGGAATCCTGGGAGAGATACTTTGCCAAGGAATTCTTTTAAATTCAGATTTTTTGAATATGTTACAGTTCTAAAATATTCTGTTTTGACCCTGAGCACACCCGTGCATGATATATCAAAACCAGGTACCTATTGGGTGTGTTCAAGTAGCAAATCTGATAATGGGAACTTAAATTACACACTAACAACTTTAAAGTAGGCATTTACTACCAAAAGGCTTGAGAAGCAAAGCAGGACTGGAGTAACCTGGCATGCAGCGATGCTTTGTTTTGTCTGGGTTGCTTTTAACTTGTCTGATGTGAGGATTCCAGAAAAGATCAAAGGCAGTTGTGAGGATTGAAAGACTGAAAATCTTGCTGTGCACGCCGGTTATCCGGGCAGCATTTCTGTGGAGATCTTAAAGGATGATTACATCGAGGTTCACAAAATATTGTCAGGAGTCATGATACATGGACCAAAATCTTAACCTCAGTTGAGATTTTTAGCCCACGAGCAGTTTAACAAGAAGGTAGGTAAAATGTGTAGATCCAGCCAGGATTGGAGAAAAGGTGTGATGGATTTTTTCCTCCTCTGCCTCCTTTTTAAAGTTTTGCATATAAGAATTGATATTTTCCCAATGTAACATTTTTAGTTTTGCATTTATGGAAGTAGTAACACTTCTGTAGTCTCCATTTCTTCTTCAATAGTTAGTTTTGATGCAAAAAATAAGAATATTTCATATACATACAAAGTCATTGCTAACCAGAATTCAAAGTTGGCAATGATGGTGTGATTTATTTAAAATAGATATATTTTTAATCACTAAATTTTTTTTTGCTAAAAATACTATGATTACATCTAGCACAAAGGCATCCAGAAATAAATTACAGTGGTGTTAAAATTAATTTGGCCTAAATCTTCAAACAAAAATCATTACCAGATAATAACTCTGGCGTCGTTATTCAAGTCATCTTTGCTTTTCGAAATCTATTCCAAAATAAACAGCATGTCAAAGCAACACATTGCTGACAGATCATCCTTCAAGATATTACAGGACTAGGGGCTCCAATTTTATGGCAGTTTTCAAATGAAGAATAAACTACATCATTTCAAGGAACATTATTTGAAAACCATCTATCACTGTGGAACAGAAATGAAGCCTCAGTGTTCTCTGCAGATGAAGGTATGTGTAAACATCAGCACAGTCTATGTAGTCAACCAACTGGAATCCAGTGAAAACAATTTATCTTTGACTTCTGAGAAGAACCTGCAGTTCTGTGTTGTTTAATATCAGAACTGTAATTGGAAATAAAAAAGGAAGGGAATCTGGAATAATCCCTTTCCATTGTATTACCCTTGGAGATTCAACTCTTAAAAACAGAAGAAGTCAACAGATTTTCTCTTCCAATTTTGATAATGTTCTTTCTTCGCAATCCAAGTGTCTCAGTTATGCCAAACTGTGGGAAAAGTACACATGGAAAAGATTAAAAACCTACTGGTTAACCAAAGTTGTCATCTAAAGCTCATTGAAATGGATAAATGGAAGTCTTCCTTTGACATTTCTGGCCCTTAGATCAGGCCCTTGGTTTATTATCGGCGAAAAGTTCTTAAGAGTCGTTTTTAGATGCAGTATAAGAGGAGGTTTTCTTTTAATAACCCATAAAGGATCGAATGTTAGAAAGCTGCAGAATGACCAGGTAAAGTAGAAAACCAAACGCTTTCTTAGCAGGTCAAAAGAAGGTCACTTGTTTTACAGTTAGAAATAAGCCCTCGATTGAGAGTGACAGTAAGACTTTTACCACTCCAGTTCAAGGGAAGTAATGGGTATCAATGTAAACTGTGTTCTGAGGTGCTTTCACTACTCTTACAGCTATGACATAAATTAGGGGAAGTGGAGAAATCAGACAGGTGAGAAACAGCGAGAAGAGCTGGTTTAAAGAGAGATAGACTGCCAGCAGCAGCAGTTATGGAGGTGCCTGTAAATGCCCAGGCTGTGTGCACAGTTGGTCAACCAGGATTACCAGCACATGCTGGAAGGAGATTGCAAATTCCCTACTTCCTTGTGATTCCTCCCATGGAGAAAATAACAGACAAGAAACTTATGGGGAAGAGTTCTTGGTTTCCTTTAGCAAATATTGTCCATACAAGTCGCCTGCTCCCCTACACACACAGTTAGACCTGTTGTGAGCAGGACCAGTTGAAATAGCTGGTTTTAGCTGTTGCCCAGTGCACTAGCCTAATGAGGGCTCTGTGTCCCCAGGTCCAGCCTGATGCTGAGCCTGTTTTCCCACTAGACATGCTCTCAAACAATGTGCATGCACTGTTGGCCACCCTGATCAACACAAGCAGCACCACTGATGAAGATGAAAGTCTGTTCGTGGAAAATATATACTTATGTATGAAACAGATCCCTTCAGTAGCTTAGTCTCTGCAGTAGCTAACCGCTGGATGCTCTGATAGCTCCATTGCCCCATACAGACACAGAAGCACACACAGATATGGTCACTAGTTACTTTTAGATGAACTGTTTTCTCCAGTACCCAGCTCAGACTTACGGCCACCCCAATACTTGGCTCTCAAGCCTCTTATGTCACTTACCTAGCTTACCTAGCTTGATGCTTGCTAAAAACCACAAACATAACATGCACACTTACACAAGGTACATATACTCTAGTCTCTCCAGTTGGTGGTATCTGAAGCACATGGATCTGTATGATCCATGGCCCCATCTTCAATGGCTAGCACTTAAAACTTCCATATGTGCACAGATCTGAGAGCCTCTCACCCAGGAAAATAAGTGGATATGGAGCTGGACAAAAACTGGGAGAGTTTGCTGTGATGAAGTACACGGCATGGCCATGCATATGTACTGACCTGCTTACCTGCAAGAAGCTCTGGTGCTGATTCACATGGTGAGTAACATGCATGGGTCACAGCCTAACTATTCTTCCGTTATAGCTCAGGGAAGAGTGTTCCCTTTGCTCTGATGAGATACTGCGGTCCTCCTGTTGTTGTTCTGCTCATTTGTGTATATGGGCAAACTCAGCAGCTCAATACAAATGTCATTCAATTACTTTACTCCTCGGTCCTTCAGAGATTTCATTCTGTTTCCTATGATCCTTCTTTGCCAGGAGATGAGCCTGGAGCCCCAGTCCTGCATGTTTTACACACAACTTTCTATAGTGAATGACATCATTAAGGTGAGCATCTAGATTAGGCTGTTCCAAAAAGGTGGTTGGCATATAGTTCAACAAGAAGAGTTGTTATACCAGATACTTGGATATTATTGTACATTGCTGGATTTACTGCATGTGAACTTGAATGATGTAGATGTTCCACAGTGTGCATTTAGAAAGCATTCAGATCATAAAAACCCACTTTTCATAACCATCTGACTATGATTAATTGTAACAATACAAGTTATTAATTAAACTTGGGAAGCAGCATAATTAGAACTAGCATTCTCAATTCACTTGAATGAATTTCAGCATTTATTCTGCAGCTATTTTAATGAAATGCTGAAATCATCTGCGTATCAATCTAGTCATTACCAAATGAGATGAATGCAACAGTCCTAAGTATTCATGGAAATATCTTCATTAGAAAAATCATGTAATTAACCTGGAGTGTTCTCTAAATAAAGCACCTAAAATGTTACATGCTTTCTTTCATAATTGCAATTTGAGAACCTTAGTTTCTCATTCCCCCTGATTATATATAAAGTAAAAATAGCATTCAGCATTATTTAAGCACTTGGTACAGAAGAATAAACTTTAGGAAAATGCTAGCAAAGTGGGCATTAACCTTTTCTATTGTGTTTGTTTTATTTGCTCCTAATAGTCATTAGCAAAGATTGCACTTTGGCAAGAATTGTTCTGGTTGTGGGTCTCATCTGTGTGCTGAAGTCTGTCTGCAGGCTCTGCTTATGCTATTGTTAGTTGAAAAGATTTATCAGCATTAAGGCCACTTCATTGCCTCCCTCATCCCCAAATACTTCAGCTAAAAGGTAAAAATTATCTCTATTCTGAAACTTGCCAAGAAATGTCACACTGAACCAAAGTGTTTGTCGGCTGTCTGTTCTTAAATGCCTTATTTTTAAGGAAACATATTTCCTTCTATAGAATTGCTGCTTTATCTGAAGTAATGTGCTTTGCATAGCATGTACTTGCCTCTCATTTCCTTTTCAGTCAGTAGGGACACAACAAAGTCCCTGCAGGGGTAATGGTGTGAAGCATTTCTGGTGCTTTAAGGCTAAAGCAGTTCTTACAAGGCAGAATATAGACGCAACCTGTTCACAGATTGTCTAGCAAAAAAGAATTTCCCAGAAATACTTGTAGGGACGCTAAAGCTCTTGCATCGTGTTGTTTTCTCCTCCTTCAAGCACGTTATATCTTTATGTTATCCATTTCCCCCTCATCTTTGTGTTTTTCCTCTGATATGGCAGGCTCCTTGAGGCTGAGGATTCTTTCATGAGGCTTCGTAAACATGATGTGACTTGGTTCTAACTGAGCCTACAGTCAAACATATAGAACAGCCAGCTATGTACTGGCCTCAGCTGTGTTATGTATGCCCCTTTTTTAACTTATGGAGATGAAAGAAGCGAGTGAAAAGGGTGTGCAGCAATTTCTCCTGGATCAGTGTCAAGAAAAGGTTGATAACTTCAATGCAGAATGATCCTGGCTTATTTTGAGGACGAGGAGATAACCCAAAATAAATGATGCTAAGAAAGGACAAACAAAAAAAGCCCACAACAAAGTCAACAAAAACTAAACAAAAAAAACCAAACCCAACAAGCAGCCTGAAGATATTTTCATTACCTACCGTGAGTACGTGTTAACATTGCAAGGACACCTGGTCTGACAGAGAAGAAAAGGTTATGTGAGAGGTATATGAATTCTATTTATTTTTACCTTGAGATGTGAGGATAAAAGAGAATGGTATTACTGTAACATAGAGGAACATGACAAGTACATTGCAAAATCTGACAACTTTTGGGTAGTCTGACAGTGAAGCAACACTATCAATGTTACTGCGAGTTTCATTCATCAAAGGTTAGGTATGTATTTGGCTACCAAAATTTGTAGCAACACAGTACCACTTAGATCTCATTTTAAGATCTCTGAATACATTGGAAAGGATAACTCTCCAGCTTTCCCCTCCCCTCTTAACGAAGCGTTATTTAACTGACTCTGCAACTAAGTATTAGGGTATGAGTTAATGGTATGCTTGTCTCTAGAAGTCTTCAGAGTTTTTATTGCAAGAATACAGTTTAAAACATTGATTTCTGCTTGTTCATAAGGGTGTAGCACACAAAGAGTGAATAGAGGGAGCAATGCAACTTGACTTCAAACAAATCTGTGCCTAGCTGTAACGAGTACCTCAATGTTTCTACTGTATCTGCTAGAGGATTGTGATCTCTGTTTAAACAAAAGATTTCTTCTTTTTGATCCACCTATTTATCCTTGTTTCAAGGAAAGATTCTCAGCTCATTGAATCAGAAGCTGCTCTCTAAAGATTATCTGGACACTGCAGCTTAATGTTATAACTTTGAGCAATGAGAATCCACTGCCTCAAGGAAATTGACTGAAAAGCACTTTTAAAACTACCTGTCATCATTAACAGGTGAAATGTTAAATTTCCAGAACAGGAATTTTTATTTAATGCAGCATGTTATCTCCTTTGGATCTTAATGAAACAAGATTCATGAAATCACTATCTTTTCTCTGTTCTTCTAATAACTTTTGATCCTATTAGCTATTTTCAGTGAGACTTGATAGAGATGTGATGGCAACAGTGATATTTTCTGTTAACACTTCTGCAAAAACAGGCAGTTGAGCGGGGAGAAGAAAGCCAAGTGGATGTTCTTATAGTGGAAAAGATGCAATTTCAGTTCAGCCACATTATCAGACATCAGTGAATATACGCAAGGCAGTATAGGTTTATGAAGTCTCATGAAGAAACAATTAGTGTTGATAAAGGGTATGTTTATGCAGCTACAACCAACATATCTGTTACTCTTATTATTTCTATAGATTTTCTACACTATCTTGCCAAAATGGGTTTCTGCTATTGCACTACATTTTTGAACTTATCTCTGAAGTATTTCGGTTTCCTCGGGTTGGTCATTTTTGCTTTTCTCTGAATCTGAAGCTGTCCTTTGTATAACTCCTATATGAAGTCAGGGGAATTTTGCTTCTGATTTTGGTGGGGGAAGAGACTGGATGGCAGTAAGAATCTGTACAAGCCCAACTTTGTCATGTGTCAGGCCTGTGTGGAGCCTTAGCCCACAAAGGGGAATTTAGGAAGACAAAGCAAAGTGTGGGTCGCTGGACAGAGAAATGGAGGCGATCCGGAGCCAGGATTTAAGTTCGAATTTTCTACCACGCAATTCAACGTAAGGCTTGTGAAATCAAAAGGTGCTCACAAAAAGTTACTGACTGTGCTGGTACAGAGACTTTGTGGAAGCTGCAAAAGGTGAAGACATCTTGGGAAAACTCCTGTTTAAAGATCTCAAATCCTTGAGGATCCTTGCATTTCAAAACCCACAGTTCTTGAGCTTTACAGGGTGTAAGCTTTTCAAGCCGAGAAACACAGAAGCAATTCAGAAGTTTGTTTTAACCTGAGGAGATGAGAAAAAAAATAAGGTTTTAAAGCTGCCAGTCACTTTTTTGGAGTAGATAGTTTCCCACAAACACAATTGTCTCTTTCCTCTTCATGTCCACTGGCAGAAAGTCTGTTACAGAGACCACACTGCCCACCCCCTCATTATAGAGAACATGGTGTTTTATCACTTGGTGTCTCTGCAGGGATTTCTCAGTTGGCCACAGAGAACTGACCACCCAAGCAGTGGGTTTATCTCCATCCCACTGCCTGTCGTTTTCTTTGACTCCTCTCGTACATTGGTTCTTCAAGGTTTGTCTGCCCCTCTCATACCATGCTCTGATGGCTTGGACAGTTTCCCCACTACAAATACTGAGCCTGTGAAAAAGCAGCAAGCTACTGATTTGACATTGTGAAATTTGTTGTGTTTAATGGGTATTCTGCAAGGGGGATTGTTGAAGTTTTTTTGTCTCTTGCTTTTCCTACAGTGTTGCTGAATTAAAACGCTGACAGAGCAACATTTTCAAGCCATGAGAAGCTTTTTATTTTCAGGGCTATAGATAGAGCATTCTGAGTAGCCTTAATCACACATATAAAGGTTTTAGTATCTCTTTTGTATGGTTCTTTGTTGTCAACTGCTGCACTCAGAGCCATTTCTGAGATTCAGGATCTATGACATCAATGGGTTGAGATGAGTACATCTTTATGGAAGATGCAAAGAGAACTTAAATATAAAAAATTGGGGCATTTTATTAAATGATGCACTAATGAGACACTACATTTTCAGCGTAGCACCTGTTTATACTGACAAAACTTGAGTTCGTGGATGTAGCTTTCCGTATCGAATATATGGCTTATTATTGTTATAGCCTCATTATTCCAGTGTAAATGCATCACTGCAGGTAGATTCCTTTTTATTGTAGAACAGCCATCTGTGTTTTTAAAAACTTGATGAGGCTTTGAAAAGCCAAGCAGCATCAACTACTTACAATAGCCAATTCTGATAACTCCAGAATCGGAGCACTCAGAAATAATCCTCAGCAATAAGTGAAACTGGATTGTGTAGTGTGAAGGGAGGTTGATGTTCTGGTTGACTACATGTGTTCTCCTTAAGCACCTTTTCCCTCCATTTGCCAAATTTACATATTAGGTGAGAGATTTTAAAACGATGCCTTAGGCTCCAGTTTGGTGGTCTGAATTATTTACTGCCTCCTTGCATGCAGTCTTCCCTACATAAGTAACTGCATTAACAAATTACAGTATTAAAATGTCTGTCCAAACAATTTGTAGGCACAGTCTGATATTTAGATGCTTAAAGTGCTTCTCTAAAATACGCAGTTTATTGTGCGTGCAAAATTGCACTTGAAAAAGAGGAGTGTTTCTGAAAAATTGGGGTCATTTATGTGAATATATCCAGTGGTTGTACCCGAAGTAATTTACATAATTACAGAAAAGAACTGTGCTAGAATCCACAGTAACTTCATCTGAATCTGTAATACCTGTCAAATGGAGTAAGATGCATTATATAGCCTTTGCCTCTTTAAAAATACCCATGTAAGTGATGCCTCATCTTGACCTTGCCTCTTTCATGGAGGATTGAGTGTTCTCTGTAAACATTAATTTTACACCAGGCACTGCTATTGTGAGGCACTCTTATTACTTTCACTTATAGAAAATACTCGAGAAACTAACACAGCTAAGAGAAATAAAGTGACCTGCCCAGGGTGATATATACAATCAGTGACAAAAGCCAGGCAAAGAAAATGGATTTTTATTTTACCTCAATTACTCCCTTGGAAAAACAGATCTTTATGCTGTGTCAGTGTAGGGTATCCTGTGTTCAGTACGGCAGAAAAGTGTGGGCTCTATATTACCCACACCTTTTCTATATATGAAAGTGAAGTTAAGGATGGAGTCATTCAGCTAACTTTACTTGTCCTTACAAAGGTGTCATCTTTAAGTTCTCTCTGTAGCCAAATGGAAGATGGACATACCCAGAAAGTGATTATTCCATGCTAAGAGAGTGCATAACTTGCTCCCTGGAGGCCCCTTTATTTCTTGCTGTGAGGCAGTGCAGATGACTAGACACCCAACTCAGATGAGGGGAGTGAATGAGTTGAATCTCACCCTAAATAGACATTAAAGGTCTTCTACTCCTTGCAAAGTCAGTGGTGAAAAGGAGCTCCCAGTAAGTTAAATCGAGCCAGCTTTTAAGGTAGAATTCAGTTCCACTGAGCTTTCAAACAGTTCAGTTGCAAGCCCTGTTCTGGCATCCCCTCTGAGAATGCTGCAAAGCCTCCTTCGGAGGTGCATGCTGTAGGCAAAGCAGCTTAGTACCTCTCTCTTTTTATAAGCAAGTAAGACTATATGAATGCAGGCTCATAAGCATGCAGTGACTAAAAGACAGTGCTGGAAGATGATGCCTTAGATGAGGGTAGGAGGGTAGATGTACATGAGCTTTTCTTGTGAGCATAAACAGAGGAAAGTGCTTTGACAAGTCTGAGCCCCATGTGACAGAAAAATCTCGTCTTGCAGCTCCACCTCTCTGCAAACCTGATCCCTAATGTGACTCTCTAAGGAGCATCCATCACTGCCCTGCTTACTGAAGGCCATGGGTCTGGATTCAAACATGGAAGATGGTACACTTGATGGTACACGTGGAAGGTGGTACACTTGAAGTTAATTGTCTGTAGCTAGATGGTGTGAGTAACGCAGCAAGCTGATAATGCTCAGCTTTAAAAGACAGGCCCTGCGTTCCTGTTGAAAAGATGTGGTCCTCCTGTGAAAGAGGCCTTAGAGTCTCTACCTTTTCATGGTTTATACCCAGCCAGCAGCTGCTCACTCACTGCACCTGGTGGGATGGGAGAGAAAATTGGGAGAATAAAAGTGAGAAAAGCTGTGGGTTGAGACAAAAGCAGTTTAATAGGTAACGCAGAAGCTGCACACAAGAGCAAAACCAAGGAATTAATTCACCACTTCCCATGGGCAGGCTGGTGTTCAGCCACCTCCAGGAGAGCAGGGCTCCATCACACATGGCAGTGACTTGGGAAGACAAACATCATCACACAGAACACCCTCAATTCCTTCTTCCCCAAGCTTCCTATGCTGAGCATGATGCTATATGGTATGGGTCAGTTGGGGTCAGCTGTCCCAGCTCTGTCCCCCCAAGCTCCCTGTGCACCCTCTTTGCTGCTGGAGTGAGGAGCAGAAAAGACCTTGACTGTGTAAGCACTGCTCAGCAGTAACTAAAACATCCCTGTGTTATCAGCACTGTTTCCACCACAAACCCAAAACACAGCCCCATGCCAGCTGCTAGGAAGGAAATTAACTCCATCCCAGGCAAAACCAGCACAACCTGTGTAGTGACTGGAGATGTGATGTAGGGCTGAAATGTAGCCATCTTTCCGCCCCTACCAAAACCAGACCTGTTTGAAAGACCTCAGTAGCAGATCTTTCCAGCACTGTTAAAATGAGCAGCAATTACAGCTTGAAGAAACAAGAACTCGTATTTTTGGGGAAGGGGGAAGATAATTCTAGCTGACATTGTGGAGGCTTATCTTTAAATAGAACTATTTTGATACAGATCTGTGAGAAATTGGGGTCGTAAAAATCTATCAAAATGTGGAGTTTTTTTTAATCTGATTATTATACTGAACATTGACAGCTGATGTTTGCAAGCATTTGTATTGAGCCTGTCACTAATGTCCATGACGTTACGCGAGGTAATAGATGCAGAAAAGACTGAGTAAAGTGCACCCCGTTCTGAATGCAGCAAAATACTCCATAAAAACACTGAGGCAGCTCAGGCAGATGCACGAAAATTCACATTACCTGTGTGGTGGCTCATAGGAGATAGTGCAGAAGAGAGATGAAAGAGGTGAAAATTGGAAGCACAGTTTTCAGCTTTCTGGTCAGACACTTGCTATCTTTCCGCTTAGTTCAGTACAAGAGGGGTAGGGTTTGTCCATCCCTTGCAGGTGAGAGATGCCCGTATAGAAATCAGGGAAGGAAAATGAGGA
Source organism: Pezoporus wallicus (assembly GCF_028554395.1). Classification (NCBI taxonomy): domain Eukaryota; kingdom Metazoa; phylum Chordata; class Aves; order Psittaciformes; family Psittacidae; genus Pezoporus; species Pezoporus wallicus. The sequence continues at coordinate 1,169,031 of NW_026636866.1, read as the reverse complement.
CATGTTGCTCCATTTAGAGTAGGATGTCACCAATAAGGACTGTGTGTGTTTACAGTCCTTTAGGGAAGAGGAAATGATGCACAGCTGATACTGGTCTGTGATTCCTATTTCCAGCAAGCTGCTTTTATACTTTACACAGTTTCTCTAAGGATTTCTATCCATAGAAATGGAGAAAAGACCAGTTTAATTCCAAGTCTGTATACTAATAGTCCAGACTATATTGACATATTTATAAGTATGATATTTTAATTTTTAATATTTTAACATGTTAAAGTTTTTTAGTATTTTAATTTATTTTCTTTTTTTTAGATATTTCTTATACGGTCCCTCTTTCAGCAGAAATAGCAGGTTACCTGATAAAGTTCGTAGCTGTAGCAATTTGGGGCTTTGGCACCATGAGTTTGTCAACAACAGATTTAATCTGTTTCCTGACAGATTCTGTTGTGAAATGGATTCACAACAGCTGTGAACAAAAGAGGAAATTGCAAAGAGTAATGAGTTCACCTCTGTGGTTTAAAATTCCTGACATCATTGGGGAAGAAACTAAAACTTGTTAGTGAACCAAGTATTTCCATTAAAAAGCAAAACCTCGCTTTGCCCGTGAAAGTGACTCATGCTTTCTGAGCTTGTCATTGCTGTAGGAGCTGCAAGGCTGAATGAAAGAAGATGACACCACCCAAGGCACTTAAATGTTGTCTTTGCAGGCTATTGAAGCTGAGAAAGATAAGAGTGATCTCAAGAAGAAAGGACTGAATGAAGAGCCAAGGGGCATCACTTCATTTTTCCAGCCCTGATACAGTTTTCTTCAACTGTCTCAGGCAAATCACTTCATGTGTATGTCCATTTCTCTCCCTGTAGATTTGCAATAGTACTTTTCCATCTGATTTCGGTGGTGGTTTGATTCCTGAAGATCTTAACAGTAGCAGGATAAAGCATAAAATAATAGAAAAATATTCTAATAAATGACACTTTATCACTGAGTGTCATGATGAAGCTTTATGGCCTTAAGGGACTGTCTGGGGGGAAGAAAACAGTACTTTATTCTTCCAAACCTAAAGAATACGTTGGTAAGTTTGAAACGGAAAGATACAACTCAACTGAAATACCAAGAATTTGTTTATTCAGATTGCTTGAAAAATGAGATACTTGCGGAGTAGTGAGTGAAAGATTAGGAAATACTGTGAAATTTAGATCCAAAGCACATATCACAGGAATCCTGAAATAATATGTGAGCTTGCTGAAAGTGGGTGGTGAGATCTTCGTCTAATTACCTCATAGGTGGAAGACTAAATTAGTTGGTTGATAATGATGTGAATTCGTGTTGAAAGGAGATATGCCTTGTAGGCGGAGTAGGATTGTCCTGTGATGAAAAATAGCCTGTTTCAGCCTTTGTGTGCTTTTAGATGTCTGTAAGTCTGTGGTGTTAGTGTGAACTGCTGAAGGAGAAAACACTACGTGCTATCTGCTCTGTTTTTCTACCTTTTGCTTCTGTTGGAAGATTCCCAAATGCAAGGCTTTTAAGAATGCCTCTTGGGGAGGTGGGGGGGGAGGGCATGAGGAACAACTTATGTTTCCAAATATGCCACTTCTGTTTCTAATATAATACGCATGCACTGAATAGCCAAAATACCTTTTGATGAAATTGTGTCCAGCAAAGTTCACAGGCAGTTTTAACAAGGCTTCTGGAACTGATGGGGCTGTGAAGTTAGCCACTGTGACAGCAATTTATAAGCTGTGACTAGAACACTGTGCTGATTATATTGATTTTGAAACCTACCACCAAGGCTGCTATTCATTGACGTTCTTGTTGGCAGTGTGTCATGGAAGCTCCGTCTATGTTAAAAGTGAGATGTATTAATACTAGCCTTGTCAGATTAGTCTGGACTCAAATCCAGACAGTGCAGGCTTTGAAGTTATCATTAAGAGGATGCCCTGTGTCCTGGGAAGTTTGGACTATTGTGAGAGCTTTTTGGTTGTGGGTTTTTTTTACTGAAATCTGCATGCTTCATTTAAAATATTTTCTGCCTGGGTCTTACATGGACTCTGCTAAATGCAGCTATTAGAGCAGTCATACAGTCTAATTAGTCATTTTCTTGTCTGTGACCATCCATTTTCTCAGGTTGGCAGTTGTGTAGACTCTAGGATTGTTCTTTGCCCATGGAGGGCATGCTTAGAATGTAATGGGGACAAAACATTTGGGTTGAAGTCAGCTGTGAGCATCTGGACTGCGTTAGCACAAGTGATGGCAGCTACACTTGGGTTTGAGAAGTAGGGCACTCAGCAAGGCTCTGGGCCCCATGTACTTCCCACAGCCCACCAGAAACTGTCAGCAAAGAGACAGAAATGAAATGAATTGAAAAGCCTTGATGAAAACCTTGGGGCCCGGCACACTCCCTTGCCTCCCTGCAATAAGGAAAGTCTTTAACTTTTTTAATTGCTTCCATTTTTTTTCTCCTTGATGGTGACATTTTTCCCCCCAAGTGGCTATAATGGTAGTTCATTTATCATTTTTTCCTTTCCCGAGTCCATGTGACTTTGTTTTCCTTAATTTTATTTAATTGATTATAACTAATTGACTCTCAGCTTAGGGAGTAGAGGTTTGTGAGCTTGCTGGTCTGGTCTTAATTTATTTTTAGTGAAGTCTTTTCCTTTCAGCTTAGAATCAAGACACAAGGTTATTCCTTAAAAATAAAAGAAAAAAAAGCAACCTCCCCCCCCAAAAAAAAGCCACAAACCACAACACCACAAATAAGAATAATAATTAAAGAAGAACAGATTTATTAACTTCTTTTTAGATCAATAAAGGAAGAAACTGCTTTCAGCATCTCACTGGGTGGCACAATTCTAGCAAAAAGGCAGCCTGGGCTTCCCTGCATTCCCATGCTAAGGCTGGCTGAAGAGGCTGATTGAAGTTTAGAAACAAAGGGTTTAACAAAGATGGGAGTGAGGGATCAGCTGAATGTAGGAGATTCCCTACCTTGGCACTGCCACACATTCAGTCTCCAGCCTTGGAAGTCTCTTGAAGCTTACCTTAATACCCAGTGAGTCTTCTGTATGCTTTTGATTTCACTACCCATGAATGCAAGCACAATCAGATCTCCAGTGAATCAAGCCTATGGATATCTATCTAAATAAACATATATTTTCTTTCTTTCTGGACTGTGCGTATGTTGAAATATAGGAACAAAGCCCAGTAGCTTATTCCAGTGCATCATCTCCAGAGCACAACAACTGTTTTACTCTTTTCAAAGGGAAGGAAAACAGATTTCCTTGGCAGTGAAAATAATTCCATTTAATCTCTGCTATGTATATAACTGTATTTACTTATTTATGTAAAATACTTGGAGATCCTTGAGAGGAAATCTTGTTTATTTGATAGATGCAGTTAAAAATTAAGTGCTGGCTAAATAATACTGATTCATGAGGCTTCGTAATGCAGTTGCCTCCTTTCCTGATTCCTTGGGATTAACCGATCCTGATCTGTGGGGAATAGTCAGAAGTGGTGCTCTCTGCACACCAGAGCCCCTCAAGAGTATCCCTGGAAAGATTATGTGATGACTGAGGGAATTGCTGGACGTTGTCTTCATGTTTTATCTGTTCCCCTTCCTTGAATGATTTCTGTGATGTTTTCCACCCTTATTTTTAGAGGAGGACTCAGAATAGTCCCTTTATCCTGAATAGACCTTGATCAAGCTGCTGGCAAAATTGTTTATTTCTGCTATTTTATGGTTAGTGTGGACCTACTCACTGGGGTGAGGAACATTTCTCAATGGGACAGTCTTATTTCCATTAATCTGCCTGCCTCCTTACGCCTTCTTTTCTGCTGTTTTACGATCATTACACAGGCTTCCTAGGTGGATTAAAAACAAAAGGTGCAGGAATCTTTGCTTTACCTTGAAAACCAAAGGAATCTCAAATAAACCTTTCGCATCCAGAAGTTGTGCTTTACCCAAGAGCACCATCTCCTGGATGTCGTGCCTCCGTTTCTGTGAGTACTGTGGTTGAATTCCTTGAAGGGGAAGATCGCTATGGAGAAGTGAGAGCTTGTAAGCCTGTGCCTGGTGAGGGACTCGCTGTCATTTTCCATTTAGCAAATGCAGAAGCTCTCTGTGGACCGTTTCTATTTGCTTGTGCAGCTTACTTACACAGGCATGGCCTTCTGACCTGTTCATCAGCGGCAGAGCTGGGGAGGGTCTACAGAATTCCTTGCGTTTCTGGCTGGCTTTGAGCACTTCTTTGCATGGTTCTTCTACTTACTGTATCCTTGCAGTGAGTTTCCTCTTCTGGGCTCTTGTTCAGTTGCTCTGCACTTAATTTCATTCTTCTGGGCTGCTTTCCATGTGCTTGACCAAATGGCAAGTCCCCCTGAAACACTGATCATCATCAGAAGAAATTATCTTAAGGACCTCATTTTGGTGCAATATGAGATGATATTGACCTAATATTTGGGGGAGATTTATGGATGGAATTGGTGCTGGTTCATAAGGAAGCCTTATGAATCCATTTTGAATCAATGCTGTCTTCTGCCTGTATCACAGCAAAACCAGGCAGAAACAGTCAAGTCTTTAAATGTGAAAAAGGCCCAATTAACAATCACATCAAGATAAAATTCTAATTCATTTCAGTTCATACACACACTGCTCTTACAGGCATTACTTAAACTTGTTTCTATTGTTCCATTCCAATCTGAAAGATAAAGTCACAACTGGGAAGAATTTTGTCCTGACAATCCTGTCACTTGGCTGATGTCTTAGACAAGATACAGGGACCTATCAAATACAAGTGCTGTGGCTTAAAAAAATGAATCATTGCAATGAAATGTGCAAGATGGAGACAAGGTCTCTCTGACCCCATTTTGCTGTTTTGCTATTTCATGAGTCACTTAAACCAGGGGAGATTTTACTTACTGGGAGAAACTTTGGAATTGCAAGGGTGATTAAGCATGGAAGAGATTTCCTTGGGGGTGGTGAAGTCCTTATCCCTAGAGGCTTTCAAGAACAGATTAGAGAAACGTCTGTCAGGAATAGTTTGTGTAGCTGAGCGTGCCTTAGGCAGGAAGATAGACTGAATGACCTTTGAGGTTCTCTTCCAGCCCTATTTTGATGATTAATCCTCAGAGGAAGCGCATATACCCTGTGCTGCGTTTGATCTGAGCTAGGATGTAAGCACAGTGGTTGTTAGTGTGAAGCAAATACTCTGGCTGAACATTACTCATAAATTTTGCTTTGTGTGTCTCTGTTGCAAAATGGGAAGCTGGCCTTATTTGTCTAAATGGAAGACACTTAAGGGTGAGGTGGCTGAACTCGCTAGGATGCACTCTCGTAATTGGATGGTGTTAACCTCTATTGGAGGTAGGAGAATGGCCGCTCTTCGTATTTTGATTAATCATGGTAGGTTCTGCTAAACTCTCTCAGCTACATGTAACCTTGCTGTTTTGTTCAAAAAGTTGGTCAGATTGTATTCATGCCATTAAAATCTCTATTCACCCTGTGTTACCGTTTGCAATGCAGATACTGCACATGATAGTAGCAAGGCTAGATAAGACCGAGTCTTTAAGGCATGTGTCTTCCTAGGTAAATCTAAAGACTTGAGCATGGCAGGCCCTCAAGAAAGGTTTTTTGAAGTCTTTGGGCGCTGTTACAAGCACATAATATCACACAGGGAGTGATAAAATTGAGAATTCCTTTTGGAAACACTGGGAGACCTCCATTGCGGCAGTTATCACCCCATTTCTTCTGACTAACACAGCTGCAGAGACAGAGTTACAAGTGATCTTATCATATGAATCTCATTAGAAAATGCCCACTGAAGTATTTTCAAAGAGCCTTTTCAAAGCATGCTGCCTTCTTACCCACTTCCATCTCACTCCTACTAAAAACGTGTGCACCAAAGCAGCTGAATAAAGTCATCAGGTTTTTGTTTGTGGTTTCTTTTGGTAAATGAATATATCACTAGAATGAGTTTGGAAGAAGGGTGCTCAAGTTAAACACGGAAAACATTGCTCAGCAGGACTCTCTTCAAGTCTTACACACTATAAATGAGATTATATAGGCAAAAGGGATCTAAATGTTTAGGTTTACCAGATAGGATTTGTCTTATGCTTTTGACAGACAGCCTTCCAGTACCTAACAGGGGCCTACAAGAAATCTGGAGAGAGACTTTTTACAAGGGATGTAGGGACAGGCCGAGGGGAATGGCTTTAACCTGCCTGAGGGGAGACTGAGATGAGCTCTTAGGCAGAAGCTCTTCCCTGTGAGGGTGCTGAGGCGCTGGCACAGGGTGCCCAGAGAAGCTGTGGCTGCCCCATCCCTGGCAGTGTTCAAGGCCAGGCTGGACACAGGAGCAAGCTGCTCTAGTGGAAGGTGTCCATGCCCATAGAACTACATGAGCTTTAACATCCCTTCCAACACAAACCAGTCTGTGATCCTATGATTTATGCCTCATTAAAAAGATTTTCTTGCAGATTAAAGTTACAGTAACTGGTACAACCAATTTCTGGGTCTATTTTTAAGCTGCATAATGTACTGCTCAGTATCCTTTGATGATAGCACAGATTCAGATTTTGTCTGAAGAACGTGTCTGTGTGAATGTGCTGCAAGAGTTGCAAATCTATTATTTGCATGAGATACAAGGGTTTTTTTCATTGCTTTTTAAGCCAATTTGGTCTGGTCCCTCAGCTGCAGCTCAGTAACAGCGTATGGCACCATCTGGTAGCAGCTCAGTGCTGACCCTAGACCTGTGTGAAAGCCATGATCAAAGGTTTAAAATTATGATGTTTTGGTTCATTTTAGCAAATGCCCTTTTGAGACACTGAAACTGAAGAGTGAAGTTTTCTGAGAAACCTCCTAATAAACCTCTTTTAAGTGCTTAACAGCAGCTCTGAGGTCCATCCCCTATTCCACAATCTATGTAAGTGTGAAAAAAATGAAGATCACTCAAATTTGCAACACTTGGGTCTGAAGGTTGGGCACCCACCAGTAGGAGTGTCTGGGCTTAGATCATTGGAATAGTAGCATCTCAGTTTCATAATGGTTGAAATGTATTCCAGTTTGAAGAGATGGAGTGATTGTTATTTAAATTCATATTTGGAACTAAGCCTTCCGAAAGCCCCCGAGACATTTTAAGATAGATAGAGCCTACACCAGACCCATGAAGTGTTTGAAAATTGAGGTTATTTTAACCTCTTTTATTCTCTTATTTTGAAATATCTTTCCCTGTCCCTATTCGTCTTAATTCAGGGTGGAAAAAGATTTGGAAAAATTTGGATTTACTAGTAAAAAAGAGGCATAGCAAGGATACACGCCTGAAAGTTGTGTAGCCTGGAGGTCTAAGGCAATGGAGTTGTGACAGGAAGTATTTTTCTGTCTTTTGTTGACAAGCTGTCTCTTCAGGCAGAATTACTGAGGACCATCAATGAACGTGTATGCTTACAGATCTGCTTGCTGTGGAGGTACAATGAAAGGCTGAAAATCTGTGGGGTAACTACAGGAACAGCAAGTGTAAATAAGGGGCCATTTGCAGTGATTTTGTTCCATTATGAGCAGAACTGGAGGGAGACCAACCTGCTGTGCTGCCATATCACCTTAGTGAGTCAGCACAGCAGCTTCTTTTTGTACATTGTCCAGAAAGGACCTTTCTAAATTTACATCTCTTTACAAAATGTTCTCTTCTGTGTTATCTTTGAATACGCAATTACATGGCAAGCGTACTTGTATTGCTCTTGATGAGAGTGTTTACAAGACCAGCATTTGTGATGCTTTTAAATCTGAGATTATTTAGTCTTCTAATTTTAGAGCTGGTTTTTTTCTCTCTCCTGTGCAAACCTGGCCTTACCAAGTGTGAAGTTGGCCTCAACTTCAACTTAAGGAATTAAAAACAAATTATGAGATTGATTTTTAAAACGTAAAGAAATATTCTATTCCCCTACATTATATTTCATGCACACATATTCTTCACTGTGGACTCCCACTAATAATAAGCACATTATAGATCAAAGCTCCTCACAGCATCCCAGATTCCATCTGAAGGATGTTATACAGGGAAATACAAAGGGGGCCCCCTCAAGTAAGGAAGGATTCCTTACTTGAGTTTTTGTGAGTTTTTGTGTGACTGATACCCTGTGAGAGACTCATGGCCGCAATGAGTAACAAGATTCAATGGTCTGCAGACCTCAGGCTTTGCTGCTGCCCCTCAACAGAAATGGTTGTCAGCACTGAAGGACAAGGAGCTCTCTGGTCATCCATAGGAAATAACAAGCCCTTGCTGTGTCTGTGTCCAGGCGTGGTGTGGTGGGCTGAACTCACGTGTGCAAGCTGCTGTCAGGATTCACCTGTTCTGTATCCGTACTACCTGACATGCAGAACATGGGGACATGAGGAGAGAGGTTAAAGACTCGATGGTGAATGTCAGACCTCTTCTTTGGGTTTGTCCTTTTGCCAGAACAAATTACGTGCTGGAGAAAGCTGTCAGCTTTGACTGCTGGAGAAAAGCATCTTCTCCAGCTACAGCTGTTATGGAAGGATCCTCTTGCTTTTGTTCTTTCACCAGATCAGTCTCTCTCAGATCTTGTTTTTGATGTGATTTCTTCCTCCAGACAGATACCACAAAAGTTTATTGTGCTGAGCCTCTTCACACCAAATTGCACACGAATAATTCAAGGCCACCAGCATTCACTCACATGCCCACTAAGGTTGTTGCCCAACTGAATTTATTGCTAACTACCTTTTCCTCCCTGCTCTTCTCTACCTTACTCCCTCCTCAAAAAGGCACCCATCTGTAGCAGCTGCCTCTTCCATTAAGTTCCACAGGGAACACTGACTGCTGCTGTGGGTACCTTGTGTAACTGAACCACTAACAAGAAATAGGTTGTAGCTGAACACACTAGCTTTGAATTCTGCTTTAGCGCCAGAAGTGATTTCAGCAAGGGCGATTTCTTAGCAGTGTTTCATGTCCCTTGACCATAAACCTCCCAGCAGTGACCGGCTCTGGGACCTCCAATGCAGAAAACACTGGCCTCTATCAACTACCATAGAATTCTCCCTGGGAAAGGCCTACAGCTTGTGTTAGCTCTCCTCTATTCTGGAATGAGGACCTATAATATTGTAATCCTGAACAGGGAAGCTCTGAACTTGAGAGGCTGATAATGGGAGACACGTCTTTGTTAATGGCCAATTTCTGTAGAGTTAATTGGCAGATTATTGCTTTGCTCTGCCACCATTCATTTCTTAGCAGTCTGCAGTGGTAAAAGGAAGCTAAAGCTATTCCCAAGTTTTCTGTAGGACATTTTCATTTCTGACCCGTGCCACCTTCAGTGGAAGAGAAACTTTGGCTCTGTTTCTTGTCTTTACTATCCACAATGCACCTTACTCCATAGAAAACCCATCAGCCCACACATCGCTTCTTCTCATCGTTAGATTGCTGTCTCAGTAGGGTGCATTCTTTTGAAACAAACCTTGTGTGATTGTAAAGATATAGTGTGTATAGGAACATTAAAAATTCTGGTTTTTCTGTATAAAAATTCTGGTATAGGAACATTAAAAAACTGTTTGTGTCAGTTTATCACAAGAAAGCAAAGTCTTCCCAGCCCTCAGGCACAGGACTAGCAGTGAAGTTAGCTCTTTTGACTGTCAGTGACCTACTCAGTGACTTTACTCAGCAAGGACACCAACTGGCAGTACTTTAGTCCAATGGGATTAGCTAGAGACTGCTAAATTCATGTCATGTATGCCTCTGAAAGGCCAGCACCAGCCTGTCCTTCCTGGATTGGGTACAAATGGGCATACGAAAGGTGAACTATTCTATATTCTATTACTTATCCCCTTGGGCCGTGCAGTCTTCCCCTGTGAAGCTGAACTTTAAATATGATAGTTATTAAGGCTTGTCTGGGCTTGAGATCTAGCTCATATAAATTCTGACAGGAACAAATGACTCTAAATTGTGACCAAATCTTTCTTTCTCCCCATTCCCTTGCCCATCCAGGTCTGCTGTTCCATGAGGAAGCTGCATCAGAATAGCTCAGGAAGATAAACATCTGCTTTAAAGTAGAGTTTTCCAGTTCTCCTCCTAATGTAAAAATTTACTGCAGCATGCTGTGCTGCAGCTGAAAGCAACGTGGTTGTGACAGATACTTTTCTATTTTAAAACCAGCTCTTAGAGCAGGTAAGAAGTGAAGGGGAGTGGAGCATGTCAAGCTGCATGCAGAGCTCCGGGGAGAAGAAGACATGGTGGAATTCAGTTTTCGGGGAAAAGGTCTGCCAGATAATACAGGATAGTGCTGATGGAAAAGCAGGGGGACCAAGACAAAGCCCTCCTTCGGAACCAGCTACACGAGGGAGTTAGGACCATAGGCACTGGGCGCTCTGGGAGGTTGCTCTGACTACGCTATTGAAGGGTATGTAATTTCCCCACTTTGTCCCTGTTCTGCTCTGCCTTTTCTTCCTCCCTATTCACATGGCAAGCACCAAACAGCAGTGACGGTTGGATTAACGTAAGGTCTGACTTCAAATCAATTGATTGACTCAAACTCATGTCAGAGGGCTGCAATCTGCTCTTTCAGCTTGAGTGAAAGAGCATATTCAGAATGGTGAGTGAAGGGCAGGAGCAGGAGCCTGCTGATCTGGGGGTAGGAGGAGTCACTGACTAACAGCACAGTCCATCCCAACTCTTCTTCTGTCAGGAAGCAGCAATTGGAAGTCAGACTTCTCATGGCTCTGGCGCAGGCAAAGCTGGCAGGAAGCCCATGGCCATTTTGTTACTCACAGCAGTGTGCTGCTCAAGGCAACTGCCTGCCTTGCCTCTACCTAGAGCTGGCTGTGAAAGCACACTGCTATTAAAGACAGCCTGCATAGTGCATTTGTCAGTTCAATTAAATTAGCTTAAAAACATCTCTTACGTTAAATAGATGCAGCTTTTTTACGTATTCAAGGACTGGTTTTCAAGGACTGTGTGTACAGTATCTAGCCTGCCAGGGCTCTGATCTCACTGGGGATCTTGCAGCGGTATCGGGAGCTAACTAAATACAATTTTGCCTGAGGTTGAAGCAACATGTCCTTTGACTTAAGATAATGGTGCTCTGCGAAGCTGCGTGAGTCTGCTATTAGTCAATGGTGCCTGTAAAAACACTCAGGGATGTTGCAGTGGGAAGGAGGATAACACCAAACTGTCTTGTGCCAAGCGATAAAACCTTCTGCATATGGCTATACTACCATCCTTTGCCCTTATAATGCCTTTCACAGAAGGATCTTGAGACATTTTCCAGACGTTAGTTAATTAATCTCCATAACATCCCTGTGAATTAGGTGACTTATCTACTACTTTACAGACGGGTGAACTGAAGCGCATAGAGGTTAAGTGTCCTTCCTGAAGTTAAACAGTGAATCAGAGGGAAATGCTGGGAGTAAAACGAAGAGCCACAATTCTGTTTAGCAGCTATGTGCTCTCAACAATACTGTGAGTACCCAAAAAAGCTACCTCCCTCTCTACACCATGTCCTGTTTAAAAGGAAAGTGGTTAAGTTCAAATATTTCTGTGGGTGTTTGCGAAACATTAGCTCATTAGTGAGTATTTTCTTGTAATATAAATACATGACATGGATTCTTGGGTGTTAAGTGAAAGATTGTACCACGTAGAACAGTGATCTCTTATTTGAAGCCAATTAAACCCTTCTCACGGGGGAATAAAACTGAGTTTAAAGACACCAACTGCATGTGTACGTTTTGCCATAAAAGCACTAACACCTTGAACTGAAATGTATATTTTTGAATGGCTTCCAAGCTTGGCAATGTATAGGCTCTCTTGGACCTTAGAGAAACTGATTTGCTGCAAACGTTCAGCAGGTTTTTTCGATCATGGTGCCCCATCGCCCATCAGAAAAAGGAACTACAGAATTGTTTCATATTTAAGCAGACATTCTGGAAGCCTGAGAATACTTGTTTTCTATTTGCAACTCTGGACAACCTGGGAAAAGGAGGTAGGCATTCAATGCATAGTATAGCCTGTCCAAATCAATGAATACAACAGGAAGGGCAGCAGTCTCGTAGAGTTTTGCAGTTATAGTTGCCACCTGGTTTTTGGCAAGTACTACATTTGCTGGCATAAAGCCCACTCATCTTTGAAATGCTCCAGCTGCTGATGATCTATTCTATTTTAATAAGGTGTTTAAAAATCTCCAGCTGTTTGTGAAGAACCAGCGCAAAGGAGATGATCTATTTGACAGGCAGAACATGAGTATGGGCCTCACAAATACTCCATTGTGACTCTGGTGATTAATATTGACATGTTGAATTTGGCAGCTCTCACTGAAGCAATCTTCTGCCAGATGGTGGAAGAATGAAAGGAGGCTGGAAGGAGAGGCAGAGAGACTTTCCACCTGCTGCTACCCAGTTGGTGGTCACAGTGGCTGGCAAAACTAGGGATGAAGAGGAGGATGGAGTGTAGTACTGCTGCCTGATGGGCTGGGTGGGATGCACGTTCTGGTCCTTCATCCCATGTTTTTTCTATGACAAACCTAGGGCAGGTCATCGGTTCTTTTCCCACAAGGGATACAAGCATCTGTGGCCTCATTCCAACCCGCAACAAATTACCTTTGTTCTTCCAATTAATTTAGCCTTCTGCTTAGTGTGCAGCAAATGTATAATTAGCTCTAGAAAGACAGAAATGTTATTTCAAAAAGCGGTTTGAAATATCCCAAAGAGGCATTCCAGCAGGCTTTACCCACTGTTCCTTTATCTCCATTCCCACTTTAATTACCAATGAGCCTCCTTGTTTAATACTGTTTTATGGAGCTCTTCTTTCCTTCTCTGCTGCTATTAGAAAGTTGCTGATGTGGAAAAAAAAAGATGGAGACTGTCATGAGAAGAATCATGGCAGAATGAGTTCACTTTGAAAAATCACTCTTCAAAAGTAAAGCAGGGGCTTGCCTTTTTTTGGTCTGAAACACCAAAAAAAACCTAAGGAACGAGGATGAATTCTCTGCAGAAGGTGGCTGATTCTGCCATTCTTTCCTCTTTTTGGTTAGAGGCTAGGGGAGTAGTATAATGGGTGACGCATCATCTCTCTTCACCAAGTATTTTCTTATGAGAGTGGAACAGTGCAGGTATAATAGCACAATGTGAATTTGACTTCACTGCCACCAGAAATTGTGCTTATCCTTGGTTTGCCAAGATGCGGTTTGAAATTCAAGTGAAGATAAGGAGGAGGAAGGTTATTATTTTCATATAAAAGTGAGATAACAGTGTGATTTGTGCTTTTCATCTGTGGATTCCCTGCCTCACCATCCCTAAAGTCATGGGTCTTTAATATTCTAAGGGGAGGAGGAGGAGGAGATCAGTAATGTACCCATCCATCCCACCTCACTCATGGTGCCAGCCCTCAGGGACAAAAAGATTTATTTCCTCACACCATTCTGATTCTGCTTCATTGAAGTGAGTTGTTTCTGATTTGTGCTGGGGTAATAAAAGAAAATAGGATTTCTGCAGAGAAACACAGATATGCTGCAGGTTTTTGCATTGCTTGGAAAGAAGTTTGAAATCTATATCTATTTTTGTAGGACAAAGTGGGCCAGAATGCTGCTTCCTATTTGGTCACCAAATCAATCTCATTGCTAAGTTTTTGATCAATCTCGTTTCTCAGTCACCAAATTTAGAGTAAGTAAAATATCTTCTGCTTGTTGTACTGTTTTTGTTCAGCTTTGTAGTACCTTGCACCCCTGTTATACCCCTAAAATGCTGGACAAGCATGCCCATGTGGTTTTATCTGTAGCTGATATGCAGCCTATGTACTGGGTTGGAATACTGCTGTCAGCAGCAATTTAAGACGTGGAGTAAAGGATGCTGTTCTGCCCAGTTTTAACACCATGGGGGATTTGGTTGCAGTCTAAGGTGTTATTGCAACAAGATGTCATGTTCAAAGGTGCTACTATTGAAATGTGTCCGTCTATCTCTCTGAGACTGAGGTGAGAGAATTGCTTCCCTTAGCAAAGAAAGAGCGAAAGAAAGGGAAGCACACCATGAAGGAGGCTGGCTGTGAAAAACTGAAGGATTATGTCTTCATTTGCTTACTTATGTAACTTGTAAAGTGCCTCCCCTAAGCCTAAACAAGACATCTTGCTGTCTGAGACATCTTTTCGGAAATCACCCAGCACAGCTTGGGAAACAATCCACTGCTGCTTTGGGAAGTCACATGGAAATGACCAAGGAGTTTAGGACAGGAAATGAATGATGCCATTATGCCCAATTTCCACTTCATAGGAATTTTGGGAGGCAGATTGTCAATACCCCATCTACAACTGGGTCATTGGGCTATCAAGCCTGGAGTTGAAAAGCACCCTGGATCCTGCCATCTGTTAAGGCCCATCAGTGGCACTTACTGCCACGGTATCTGAGCATCTAATGACTATAAGGAGTAAGGAGCTCTGCTGTACTTCTCACCCAGAACCTGAGTGTTCCTTTAGCACTGTGCTGAAACACGGCTTCATTAGAGAGGGTACAGTGCCATCTGCTGCATCAGGCTGACAATGTACTTCTGTATCCTCAAAAATGTGAAATGGTGTTGTACATTTATCGATTTATCTCTGCTGACTTCATTTAAGATAGCACTTTCTGCTCCTTTAGTTCAGCCTGAGTCCTCGTCTGTGTTCTGCAAGAGCTGAATACACTAAGGACAAATAATGGACAATAGCTTAGCATCAATAGTACACAATAGTGATACAAGCAGTTCTGAAATCACATTAATCCAAGCACTTTCCTGTATGGCTTTGTGTCATTTTGAAGATTGTTTGACAGGTTTCATGGAAAATACCTAATCTTTATCTAAATCACGTATATTTCCATCAGCTTTTAGGCTCTTTTGCAATTGTATAGCTCTTGAACTCTTAGCTGTTTGTGAATGATTATTGTATCTGCCACTTACATGAAAGCTTCCTAGTTCTATTGACAAACATATGCAGAACACAGCTGTTCTGAGAAAGGAAAAGAATATGGAATCTACTTGGTGGGCCAGAATCCTACAGTAAATGGAGATTGATACTTAAACAAATATTGAGGTTTTCTACAGCTAATGAATTAAACAATACTGTCCTGGCTGGTTTTAAAGGCTATACAAAGCTGTCATCTAAAGGGGAAAATGGATGAGATTTGCTCTTTTCATGTTATGTGGGAGGTTTGCTGTCCCACAGGCTCTAGGTTTGACAGTTATAAATGCTATAGTGCTGCTTCACTCCTTCCCTTCAGGCAATAAATCTGTTCCTGCTCTTTGGAACAGGAAAAATCAAGGGATTGTGCTGTCGTCATGAGCCTCTGACTCCAGTGTAACAACTGCAGATTTCTAGGTTGTTGAACTTTCATAGTTTGACTTTGAACCTTACCTGGCTAGGTTGGGCTGGCCTATGTGTCTGCTCACTGATGTGATCTTTTCAGAAACTAATCAATTCCAGCTATATCTGAAAAGTGTTAAAATCAAAGCAATGGCAAAAGTAGATTTATATATTTTCTATGCAAGCCAGCTTACAAGGACTCCCAAAAACCTGAACTAATTTCACACTGAAGCAAAACTCCAGCTGTAATAAGCAGCTGTAATAGAATTGTAGCACCAGTCTGAAGACATCTGCTCAGAAGCAAAACATATTTATACTACTGAACCTATAGAAATATTTCTCTGTTAGCAGGATTTTTTTTGCCACAGTTGACAATTCAGTCCTATGCACTGGAGAACAGTGGGAATCTAATTAGTTAACATTACCACAAGACTAAGAGTTAACAAACGCTCATTGCAACAAGAATGGACTGATGTTTAAATAGCAATAGATATTTGGGTGAAGATTAGAGGGTTTTAGTCATAGATCCAAATTCCTTAGTTAAGTAAAAATTCTAGTGGTATTCGTGCAATAATTCTGAGGAATTGTACTGTGTCTACTTAATCAGTGATAAAGCTTAACCTGTAGGATCCCTTACCAAAGTACAAGAGCCTTGTTTATCATTAGGAATTTGGCCTGCTTGACCTGTGCTCAGTGTTTCTGGTCTTCCACTTCAGCATACATCATCCAAAGCCTGAAGAATTACAGGTTGAGCATCATCTTTGAGGCTGGTCCAAGAGGATGGTCAAGTAGGAGTGCTCCAGAATCACAAAACCTCACTGAAAGCTCTATCGCTGAGCATCTGTAAGACAGTTTAACTAAATCTGTCAGCCTTTGTAGCATAGTTAATGCTTTGAAGCAGACTGAGAGATAAATGACTTCTTAAAGTAATTCCTATTTTTTTTCTATGATTCTAAAGACAGAATCATAGAAAACAAAGCTAGAAAAGCCTTGATATGGCATAATTGTGGTTAGCAGTTCCAGTTTCCCATTTGACAGAAGCAGACATTTCCAAGCAGACTCGCATTGCATGGCAATTCCCATCTTTAAGGAAAATTTCCAATAACTGTGTATTTATTCTATGCTATGAGTGTGTGCTCACCCATCACCTTGGAGTTGGAGATAGTTCTCAGTACCCTGAGGTGAAGCATATATCATCTGTATCCTTGCACTGAGGGTGTGCGCCTTCGACCCTTTCCCCCTCTCTGAGAGCTGAAACTCCCTGTTTATCTCCAAATAGCAGTTTTTCCACTCGGACTCAGTTAATAAACGCTAACTTTAGTGTAAACATTTTCTCATAGATAAATTCCCTCGGGAAAACTTTCTGCTTGATTTTTGTGGAGTTACTTAGCTGTAAACATGCAGAATTCTCTGCGTTTCAAGCCGTGTGCCTCCTGCAGAGGTGTTCTGCCTGCTAATGATAGGCACTCAAGCTGTTCATTTTGTTTAGGCAAGGGCGCTTGAAGGACAGCTCTCTACTTTTGTCATCCCTCCCTGTCTTGTACAAGAGAAACTGCAGAACTTTTGCAAAGTGTCACAGTCCCTTTGCTTAGTAAACCTTCCTTGGAAAATATACAGGCGTTGCCATCAGGAAGGAGCCACTTGCTTCTTTGGTTTTTAAGATGTTGTTATAGGCGGTGATTTCCATCCTCTTCTGAGACAAGCTGTAAAACAGTAAGAAAAACACCAACTGATGCCAAAAATTAAAGCTTTCTGTCCTCAGACTGAAAATTCATTACACAAATGCCAGGCAGATCTTTAAGATTGAATTTGGAGTAGGCAGCGAAAAGAACTATTCACTCAGTACAGGCAAAGTTGTCTCCTTCAAGTTACTTGCTGCTTTTCATTGGAATCAGGCTTATTTAAGCAGGGCTTTCGAGACAGCCCTGTTGCAGACATAGAAAAGGTTGCTACAGTCTTTGCTGTGCCACTGTGAAGACTGACAGCACAGATCTGCCTTCTCCAAAGCAGGCACCAGTCTTACCGATCCCAGTTCCAGTGCAAGTCCCTCTGCCACCTGAAATGGCAACTGTCCCATAGGTTACTGCACTGAACAGTATCCACATGTTCATTTGAGGGGGTAAAGACTTGTATCTGTCCCAGCTGAGTTTCAAGACATGGATACACATGCTTTACACTGCCCCTATCTCTCTGTGACTTTCAAGGTATCAACTGCAACACCCCTCCTTTGCTGGAGGAACTTGGGGAGTATGTGAACAGTTTCCCCCCATGCCTCCTGCAAAGAGTGCATGTTAACTACTTGTCTAGCAGAATATATATGAGACGCTTGGGAATAGTAGACTATATTTATATACAGTATATCTTGAACAAGGTAATGAATCACTTTACTAGCTGTATGCATACAATTAATAAAGCATTAATAGTAAAGGGAATGGTAGCCCTTGTGTTAATGTTGCCTGCTGGCTAAATTCCTATAAATAAGCTTCTCCTCAAATTTCACTCATTTCTTTGCCGATGCTTGGCATACAAAATCATTTGTCCTGCAACAGTGATTCTGTCTCCTTGTTTATCTATCTAGCATGTTGTTTCCTTTAGTAGTGACTGAACAGAACTCAGTGCAATGTTAAAGACTTCAAAACATTTGGTGGGCTTTGGTGGTCCAAATCCCTCAATATCTTCTTGTTGCAGCGCTGTATACAGTGAAACAGGGTCAGCACAAAGGATAGAGGAAAGTTTGCATAAAATGGAGTAATGCCAAGAGGAACGTGAACAAATAGTCTTTGCACCTTTGGACTTGGCTGTCTGGATCCTAAGATTTCCATGGCAAATGCTTGCTCTCCCTGCTTAGAGAGACAGACTCTTTGTCTGACTGTTCAGTTTGGGGAGATTTAGTTGATGCCTGATAGTTTCACCATTCATAGCAGTGATTGCACCTATATACTCCCTCTAGAGCTCTACATTCACAGGTTACCGATGTCAAATAACCATTCTTTTCTGGTATAAAACATGGGGTTCCAGTGGGAAAACCTGCAGGAGAAGCCAGCAAGGTGAGTACGTTTGGGTATTAAACATGGCTGAGAGATTTCATATTCTAATCATATCTTTTCCTGAAATATTTGTTCTGCCCTATCAGCTAATACAGCAATGGTGCACACATTAACGTCCTGAAATTGAAATAGAGATCAAGGGTATAGGGTATAAATTGGTTTTAGGGCATAACATTAAATAATCAGACCGTGCCGGAGCAGCCTCTGTGACAAAGTGACTTACATTTTTGGTGCTGGTTTTTAAATGCGATTATGCATTTTAATTGTTTAACTTCAGCCTGTGGAGTAGTTTCAAAGATGTTTTAAAACAACTTACGGCATGAAAAGCCCCCTAATCTTTAAATATGCCTCAGGTCCCATGAATTTGGTTTAAATTTTGTGCGATGTGTGCAACAGTGATTTTGTTCAGTGTTTTCGGGGGGGTGGAGCAGGATTTCCTAAATTGCTCTGGATCAATGGGGCTACAAACAAGTAAAAACAGTAGAAATTTCCATTTGTTTTGTTGTCATGTATCACAGGAAGAAAGCGGAGCTCCTATAAATTTCCCAGTGTTTGAAAGAACAGGACACTCCTGCAAGTCCAGGCTTTAGAAGGAACAGCACTGGGACATGAAGGGCCTCCAAATAGAGATACAGAGCAACTGCTTTGTCTTGCTCCACACTGTCAGCCATTCATCTTGCTGTTACCTCTATGAAGCAGAACCTCATCTCCACTTCCAGATGACCCAACCAAAGCAGAACCAATTACAAACAGCACTGAATGCTCTTCAGTAGTTTCCATATCCCCTCCCATGAACATGAGGCAAGAGCGGATTGGTCTGAAAACACCTCTCATAAGCTCAATAATGCATGAAAACTGGGATTTAAATCTGCACTTTATTTGGTTTTGCTCCTTACTATTCAGACAGCAGAAAATCAGAATTTATAGTGCCAATTGTCAGCATTTGTAACCAAATCTTTGCTTAAAACACTGGAAAGATGATACTAAAACTAAATAAATGGCAGATGGTGTCATTCTGCTAAATATTGTTTACTGTTGCCTGTTGTTTTAGAAATGCTCAAAATGGAATTTTACAAGAGCCTTATTGAGCAAGCAAAAGACCTTACAAGGGCTTCAACTGACTACATTTCTTACTAATGAGTGGCACTAATAATCTAACCTGTCAATCACCTTGAATCCCAAAGAGTGTCTTCAGTGGGGATGTAGGGAGGAAGGCCTTGATCATGTCCGGAATCCCTGAGAAGCAATTAAAACATCATGGTCATTCACTTCCACAGTTGCTCAATAAAGTCTTAAACTGCTGCATGATTTTTATTTAGAAGTTGTTCTGACCTAAAAGAAAAACAACATTAATGTGAAGGCCTTGTATAAAAATAACATTAAGAGTATTTTAGATGATCTTAAGGACCTTTCCAACCCTAATTATTCTATGATTTAAAACCACATTATCAAGGGTACCTTGATCATCTCCACTGCCACCTCCAACACTCAAAGAATTAAAAAGCCTTCGCTTATGGATTCTGTACTGGTTCTGAATATATTCTTTGTTCAAAAAAGTAAGAATTGGGGCTACTCATGAAAAGCACAATTCTGCACCTTCTTGTATAACAGCGTAATGCTGATAATTTGGACAAAGTATTCACCAAGAATTGCCATGGCAGTGAATCCTGTTCAACATCTATGGTTAATTGTCTTTTAAGATGCACCCAGTTCTCAGCTGCATGGTACACTTGTCAAAGTTATTAAAATGACACATCTATTTGTATCCCTCTCGGAAGAACCTGATTTTATTTTTTGCCTGAGTTGTTGGAGATCCCAGTGATGTCCTTTCTAATAAATGTCCATTGCATTTGTCATCAGTTTAACATTTGCGGTCACATTAATTTTATTAAGAAGTTTTAGTCTGATTTATGATGTTTTGAATGTCAATAGCAGGAGGGCTAAGGTTTCACTGAAAAAAAACAGCCTAAGGTTTTGGTTTGTTTTTTCCCCACTTATGTCACAATAACATTCAGTAACAATCACTCTCAGTGGCTGGAACTAGGTATTTTTTTTAAAGATAATAACATGACTGAGGCCCTGTATTGTGTCTCTCAGCATGAGTTTAGGCAAACAAGCAGGCAGGTGGTTTTATCTCTGGTGACAAGCCATTTACATCAAAAGAATTGACTGCTCTGTAAAGCCAGGAAGAAATACACATGCTTTTTTCCTAAAAGACCTGGTGATGAGCCTTGAAGTGTCGTCTTCCTGGTACTTCACAAGTGAACAAAATCCTTGAAGAATCACTCTGTTTGCAAAGATCAATATGATTTGTACTTTTGGGCCTTAGATATTTTACTATTGCAGTGCTCTTCGATTTATTCTTACTGCTTTCTAGCACTAAATAATACTTTTTAGAATGAACATGCTTTGAAGAGAGGATATCTAAGGTTTTTAAGTAGCCCTTTGCCTGTTTTCTCCATTTTGCCCAGAAGAAGATGAATTATTTTGCTGTATTTTCCACACCTGTATGGGGGCTTGCCCAAAAGGGTTGTGGGTCTTCCATCCAGACTTGCCATATGAACCTATGAATGTGAGACCTGAGGAACACTTAACCCTGTCACTTCTCCAGGTGCTATTTTGAACAGGATTTGATCTCTTGAGCAAGGATTGTATGTTCTGCAGCTTTGTAAACCGAAGATATTTTTACATATGGATCTAACTACGAGAGCTTCATAAATAAAAATGCCAAGTCTTTAGCAAAATGACATGAAAGAACACTTTCTATTAATACACATGCATTTTTCAGGCAGACAATTCGTGCTTAATCTTTCCTATCTCAGGGTGCTCGTAAGATGGAAAGTTTCTATTCCCACGCTTTATTTTCCTAATGACCTAATTTCATTAACTCTACATTGCAGTCAGAAAATAAATCTCGGCAAGCACCAGGGGTTTTCAAAGCACAGTAAGTCTCAAAGCTCAGGAAGTGGCTTGTGTATCCTGTTAACTTTCTTCCTTGTAAACAAAGCCTTAGTGTCTTGTGTAATAACCACATTTCAAACCAGCATGTGGCTCATTAAAGTCCTAACATCTGAACTTGTACGTGAAAGGCAACCAAATAATTGATCTGAGTAGTGTTCTTTCTATTAGTGAGAGTGTGCCCACTAGAAGGCACTATGTGCTAGAAAGTTATCATCCTGAGGAAAAGTGAAGAGCTTTAAGTGATTCCATGTGAATACCTGCAGAAGAACTGCTGTCTCAGGTGTAATGTTAGACAGAGGATGGACAGCGTCTCTGGCCTTGGTTACAGACGTTTCACAGCAAACCGTATGGAATCAAAATGATTTTCTTTTTGAAAACACAGTGTCAAATGTATTTACAATATGAAGGCATTGGTTTCATGTGTTTTCAAGCTTGCAGGAAGAACTGCTGAGTGACTTCAGCCTCCCCCAGCAATTGAAAGACCAGTGGGTTCAGTCCCTCACAGGTTTCAATGGTAATTTCAGGCAAACTAATTCCCTGTGGTTCATTCATCTAAGGAAAGGAACCAATGGTACCAATGGTACTTCATTGGGAGTGTTGAGAAGGTAAGGCTAGAGGAGGCCGTATAACATGAATGTGCACAAATGTTCCCCATCTCCTCTGCCAACAGCAGACTGTGAGATAAGTCCAAGTAATTTTTGGTGAGCACTACCCCAAACCAGCAGCAGAACTTGCCAGGCATCTGCGAGACCTGGCTTCAGCTCAGGGAAAGGAGGGCATAGAATCTAGCTCGTGCAGATAGCGAGTGTCATCATTTAGTGTGTCTCTCTGGCCTATAACCAGCTACATTTAGTGCATGGACCAGATGGTGTTAGCTGAAGAGCTATGTGTGTGCAGTCTTATTTACCGTATGTTGTCTTTTGGGCAGAGATTAAATGAAAAATCCTCTTAAGGATACCGTAATTCTGGGTCACTTACCAGGAGGCCTAAGTGGTTCAAAATGGACCAATAAATGGAGTTATTATAATGCTTTTCTTCTGTACTGAGACAGTATAATTCCTGCCATGAACATACGAATTAAAACAGCAGAAGAGCTAAGATACGAGTTTCAAATTTATTTCTATTACCCAGTGTAAAATACATGGGCCACAAGGCTCCTAAAGTCTTGGGCTTGCTCTGGTTCTCAGGTCTTAAGGGGAGCATTCAGGAAACAGTACTGCTATTAAGGACAGCCTGTGAAAACTGTGGCTGAAGACATGTGTGGTGTCACTCATAGTTCCCATCATAGAAAAGAACTCATTCTATTTGCTGTTCCTTCTGTAGATCTTCTCTGAACAAGCATCCATATGTAGCAGTTTCCTGAAGGCTGTTTGGAAACTGAAAAATGTTTCAGCAACAGCTGACAGGGAGCTCTGAGGAGTCAGCATGGACAAGAAGCAGGGGTTGGGGAGGATGACTTTAATAGAAACCCAGAGTAGGAGTGGTGTGAGGTGAGAGCAGAGACAATGGAGAGCTTGAGGGACTTAAAACATGAGCAGGGGGTTCTGCCTCCTCCATCCTCAGCTGTTCTTCCTTTTGAAGGACCCGTAGATACTCCACTTGTTCTTTGCAGTTCCACACCTCATGCTCTCTTGCTAAATGCTTTGTTATCCCCCTTCCTCGAGCTTGGGCTGGGATGGAGAAGAACAAATGATGTGGCACACTCTACAGTGCATTTTCCACTTATTTCACCTAATACGTATAACCTAAATAACATAAAACCTAAATACATTAGCGATAAAATCCAAGTGTCTGATACCGTGAGAACAGGGAGCAGCTTAAAGCGTTCATACAGAGTTCAGCATAAACAACCAAAAAAATGCAAATGGAAGTCTCCAAGGGCAGCCCTGATCAGAACACAGCACTCTGATTTCAATGAAATGAAAACACACAACAGCTTTCTTCATATTCTGTAAGACAGTCCTTATCCAAGAGCTTGATCCTTTTCTTCACAAGTGAGGCAGCCCAGTGGAAAGGACAAATATATTTGTCAGGTAAGATGTGAACCAGCATATTCAGTAGAAAAAAAACAAAATCACTACTATTTGGTAAAGTTTTTCCAAATCCATATAAAAAAACACTTAAGAACAGTCATCACCTGCTTTGCTTTGTCTATTAAACTAACTGCACTTCAAGAAAGTGTGGCCAAAGGGACTGTGCATTGGCTTCCACGTGCTGTTTGTATGTAGCTCTGTCACAGGTTCTGAGTCATAATAAAACTTGTTTCTGCAAAATATGTCATATTGAAAGAGCTAAAGTAATAACTTCCTGTCTGAAGGGCCTGTTTGGAACTGAATTGTTACTTTTCAGGATCAGTCAAGTGTTAAATTTATGAGGGACAACTACCCCTCCTAGAAAGTGGCTAGAATCCTTCCAGTGGTGTGAAGAATCTATTTACTTCTTACAGCTGGAATAGCTTCCAGAAAGTTATTCTGACACAATAAACTGCAGAAAAGCACGGTGACTACTGCTGTGTGCAGGACAGGGGAAGCAAATTCATTCCTCCCACAGCAGGAAGGCCAGGTGAAGATTTATGGTTGAATAAACATCATACAAAATGATTCTCTACCTTAGTATACTTTCCTATGAGTTTGGTCTGTGTTGTAATTACTTAGTAAAACCCAGATTTGACAGGGCATGAATTGCCCACCCTTTTGTTATACACAACACACCTGTATTCCAGACTTATGTCCTAC
Organism: Pezoporus wallicus; assembly: GCF_028554395.1. NCBI lineage: Eukaryota > Metazoa > Chordata > Aves > Psittaciformes > Psittacidae > Pezoporus > Pezoporus wallicus. The sequence goes on along the minus strand of NW_026636866.1, from coordinate 1,144,978 downwards.
AAGCAGTGGCTGTGCTAAAGTCATTCTATGATGTGCAACTAAACACAACCACGCTGTCCTGGGTTCAGCAATAGCAGTCATTTTTCTCCTTCTTAGCAGCTGGTGCAGTGCTGTGGTTTTGACTTTCAGCCTGGGAACAGTGCTGATAACACCAATGTTTTTAGTTGTTGCTCAGTAATGTTTACTTCAACCAAGGATTTTCGGAGCCTCACACTCTGCCAGGGAGGAGGGGAAGTCAGGAGGAAGCAGAGACAGGACACCTGACCCAAACTGACCAAAGAAGTATTCCATACCACAGCACATCATACCTAGTATAGAAAGTGGGGGCAGTTACCCGGAAGGGCTAGATCACCGCTCCGGTCAGGCTGGGTGTCGGTTGGCGGGTGGTAAGCTATTGTATTCTCTCCCCTTGTTATTTCCCTTATCACTATCATTATTGGTGGTAGCAGCAGTGGTTTGTGTTACACCTTAGTTACTGGACTGTTCTCACATCAACCCATGGGAGTTACAGTCTTTCGATTCTCCTCCCCATCCCTCCAGGAGCAGGGGGAAGAAAGGGGGGAGTGAGCGAGCGACTACACGGTTCTCAGTTACCAGCTCGGCTTAAACCACAACACACGCACATATATGCTATATTTTGCTTTAATATATACAAGCTGACTATTTGTTACCACGATAGTTTTATTAGATTTTTAAGTGACATTACAAAGATCCCCAGGCTGGTATTACAATGTATAGCGATACATTTCCAATATTCACAAAATTCCCATTATGACCTTTTATTAGAGTCCCCAGCTTTAAAAAATGACCTGTCATATTGCTTTCAGAATACATAGGTGCCAAAGTGGTGGCATTCAAAGAACAGTTATAAGTGTGGTCCACATATAACTGCTGACTGGCATCAGTGCCTTTTTAAATTTGTGTGTCAAGATGGAAGAGCATTGCAGTGATTGTCAGTTGTGTCCAACATTGGTCATTTTTCTCCACAAGTGACATAATACAAACTCTTCTAAATATTACATTGTCAAAATACTCTAATGTAACCCATTAAACTCCAGACCCATATATGTGGATGTGATTAGTAAAGTGAACATCTTTCCAAATCAAGTATTTTGAAGAACTCTAGCTAGCTGTTATTCAAAGAGAAGCAAGGATTTGCAATTCTAACTCCTTTTTTTTTTGTTACTCAGTATGTCATTGGTTTGCTAGCAAACCATTTTGTGCAACAAGCCAGGGATTTAAACTGTAAGCCCACATACAGAGATTCTCAATCCCATCCCTATTCTGCCTACTGTCCTAATGACAATTATTGTTCACAGGTGATGCTAAATGACAGAGTTTCAAAGTAGAATTTTACAGTGTTAAAAAACTTAAAATTCCACAGTGAGATTTTTTTCATAGTCAATAGTTCCTTATCTGTCTAACAAACAGACCTGAATGGCAGTGGTTGCGCAACTGCGTACACACATCTCTAGTATTAAATCTAAATTTCTGGTTCTAAAACACACAAGTAAGATAATACCAGGAATAGGAGATATGATTTGCATGTTAGTCTCACGTTTACCAAAAATCACCTTATTACATGTATGAGAAAGCAACACACAGTCCTCATCTAGTTGAGTGACTGAGGCTTAGAGCTAAGATTAATGTTAAGTTTTAGTCTTGTGCCTCACTTCACAAAGTTACACAGGACAAGTTAAGATTTCTGTTTGATGGGAGTCACTATACCTTTAGCTATCAAAAAATTAAACATCTAGAAAAAGTATAAGAAAGAGAAAAAGTGACTTCACAAAAAAATACACCCAGCAGTTGAGATCCTAAGATCTGTGTTTTAATAACACAACTAATTGATCCTCGTAACAAGAATTCAAAAAGTTAAATTACAGTACACAAATCAAAATATAAATTACCTATCCATAGCTATACAATATACATCAGGAATGCAAGCTCTGTAACAATATAAAAATGCTTTTACACACAGTAGATGCAAAAAGCTGTTCTGTAATTCCAAGGATTTCTAGAAAAAAAAAAAGAAAAAAAGTTGTCTTTCAGGATTCATCTTCAGTTATTGGCAACCTGTTGGGGAAACATAATAATAAAATAATTTGCATTTCTGTTAAAGTATTACAAAAAAACGGGTACCTTAACAGACAAGACGTGTACCTATTGCAAACAGACATGCCCACTACACAGGCTGCATAGTACTCTAGATGTGACCTCAGAATCTCAAGCCCAAGAGAAGCTGAGACATGTCAGTTCCACTTTAAAAATAATAAAAAAAAAAAACATTAATCTAACATGATACATCTAGCATTTTAATTTACCTTTCATGGATGACAAAATTCAAGCTCTATACAAACTGAGGTGAAACCCAGCTTCTTGTGCCTCTCCTCACTGGCAGAGCAAGTGAGACTGAAAAGTCCTTGATCAGGGTAAGCATTACTTAGCAAGAACTAAAATACTGGTGTGTTATCAGCATTGTTCTCAGACTACAGCACTGCACCAGCTACTAAGAAGAAGAAAAATAACTGTTACAGCTGAACCCAGGACAATGCTGTAACCACTGTCGCACACTTGCACTGCTCCCATCTTCTGAAACACCTTTAGTGATTGCTCTAAGTGCTGTGTGTGGTGCTACCTGATTACTTGAATTTGTTTACACATTTTTGTGGTACTCCTAGCAACCTCCTAACTTACACAAATAGGAATTTACAGCTGATGGACAGTACCTCACTCTTCAGCCCCTGTGCACAGCAGCAAGTCTACAGGCTCTTGCAGCTAAAAAGAAGCTGAACAATACAGGGTGCAGAAGACGGAGAAGCAGCACCACACTCCTACCAGCTTTCCAGCTATGAAAGCTGGAGGTCATGTTGGTAATGTAGAAGAGATTATGGTCCTTTTCAGATCACTGAAATGCAGTAAGAGGAAAAATCAAGAGAACAGTTTGGTTTGTCACCAACACTTTTTCCCCCACTTCTCCTCCTTTCCATGCTGCAAAAGCAGTCATTCTTTCAGATTTCACTCAAGAAAATGAATTCAGCTTCCTCAAAACTAAACAGACACAAAGAAAATAACTCTCTTCTCAATACTGATAAGGAAAAACAACTTCAGTGAAGTGGCTAGTAGAAGCCTGCTGAGGAGAGCTTCTTATGGCTTCTTGTACATAATTTTATACAGTACAATTCCATATATGTAAATCTGCTCTGCATGAATTTCAGACTCCTTCACAAGTCAAAAGAAAAAGTCCATCTACTTTAAAGTCAGTAATTTCAAGTAATACGAGGATTTATTTAAATGCTAGCAAGCAACTGTCTCACTTTAACTCTTGTTAGCAGCAGGGGTCTTGTTCTCGCCTTCCAACTCTTCCACTCCTGCCTGCGTCATAAGGTCTGCAATGTTCTTCTCCAGGTCGTCTATGCGACAACTCATGTCATCAAGTTCACTGGAGTTAAGGAACAACTGCAATCCAGTACTGGTTGCATTGGTTTGTTTGGTTACAGTTTTGCTCAAACTCTTATGGTTACTTTATCTTACAAATCCCACTGTAAATATACTTTAAAATACTTACGATTCTGTAGTGTTTACCACCTGACTTTAGAAAAGGATATTTCTTCCAATTATTTGGTCGGACATGGTTTGAAATTTGTCCTGCATTTGCTGAAGCAATGTCTGCACCTAATGGAAAGGAAAGAAAGAATTCCATTTTGCTTTCTTTAAAGAAGATGTTATAGACTTAATCCCACATAATGGGGTTAGTACAATGTTTCATTGCTGAGCTCAACTCTGCAAAAAAGCTCCAGTATAATGCCATATTTAGGCATTGTATGTGTGTGTGTGTATATATATATATACACACAGAAGAACTGAGCTCACAGTAAACAATTTTAAGACCCAAAAATGCCTGCTCTCCACAACCTGGACTAAACCCACCACAGCCGATTCCAGCATTCTTATCCTAACGCCTCTGGTGTTAATCACAGTGATACTTGTTCTGGTATCAGAATCAGTTTGGGTAGGAAGGGACCTTCAAAGCCCATCTAGTCCTACCCCCTGCAATGAACAGGGATGTCTTCGAGTAGATCAGGTTGCCCAGAACCACCTCCAGCCCGGCCCTGAATGCCTTCAGTGATGGCGCATCCACCTCCTCTCTGGGCAACCTGGGCCAGTGATTCAGTCCCCAAAGAATTTTTTCTCAGCCTTAATTTCCCTCTTTTAGTTTAAAACCATCACCCCTTTTCCTCTTGCAACAAGCCCCGCTAACAAGTGTCCCCCCATATTTCTTATAGGCCCCTTTTAAGGGCTGAAAGGCCACAACAAGGCCTCCCCAGAGCCTTCTCTCCTCCGGGCTGAACAACCCCAACTCTCTCAGCCTTTCCTCATAGCAGAGGTGCTCCGTCCCCCTCATTTCTGTGGCCTTTCTCTGGACTCTCTCCAGCAGATCCACGTCTTTCCCGCGTTGAGGACTACAGAACAACGGCCCTTTTTCCCTCTCTCCCAGACCGTTGCTCTCAACCACAGCCCTCCGGTAACTCCTCCTTACAGGAGGCCTCCTGCACCTCCAGGAAGCGCCTGGCTTCGTGCCGCCATGGGACGCGCCCGCAGTGGCAACGGTTTATACCAACAAAGGCTGAGGTAACCTCCCTTTACCCCCTCCCCCCCCCCAAGCAATCTGACGCGGGGCCCGGCAGCAGGAGGTCACGATTGGGGCGAGGCCGAAGGCTTCACGGCTCCTGAGGGGAGGGCCGCTGCAGGACCGCGCTCCGCTCGGCGCGACCCCCGGTGCCCTCACCACGGCGGTGAGGTCCTGCACGGTCTTCGGGTCGGTCTCGGCCATGGCGGGCTCTGCGGGCGCTGCTCCCGGCTCCAGGGTAGCGACAGCGCTTCCGGCCGCGCCTCGCCGCTTCCGATGCTTCCTCTCGCGAGAAGAAAGGGCCCCGGAGCACTCTGGGAGGTGTAGTCCGCGCCGGGGCCTGTCTCTGGCGGTGGGTGTGGGACTGGGTGCTGGCTCCTCTCTGCCGGTCGCGGCTCGGCGCCGCTGGCAGCGGGATGTGGAAGTAGGGAGCGGTGAGCTCCGCTCGGTGTGCCGAAAGCGCTGGCGCAGCTGTATGGGCAAGGAAGCAAGTCCAGGGGAGTCCCATAGGGATGATCAGGGGACTGGAGCACCTGAGGCAGGCTGAGGAAGTTGGGGCTGTTCAGCCTGGAGAAGAGAAGGCTGTGTGGAGACCTCAGAGCAGCCTTCCAGTGTCTGAAGGGGGCCTATAGGGATGCTGCGGAGGGACTCTTCATTAGGGACTGTAGTGCCAGGACAAGGGGTAATGGGTTAAAACTTAAACGGGAAGTTTAGACTGGATATAAGGAGAAAATTCTTTAGTGTGAGGGTGGTGAGGCACTGGAATGGGTTGCCCAAGGAAGTGGTAAATTACAGTGTTGAAGGCCAGGCTGGACAGAGCCTTGAGCAGCATGGTCTAGGGTGAGGCGTCCCTGCCCGTGGCAGGGGGCTGGAACTGAATGATCTTAAGGTCCTTTCAAACCCAAACCATTCTAGGAAAACAGATTCCTCCCTCCCCCCCCCCCCCCCCCCCCCCGAACATTAAGCTCAATCTGAAACTGGGAATAAAAGCTTTCCTCACACAGTGATTTAATAGTTCACCCAGGTGTTTAGGAAATAAACTTTGCAGGTTGGGGGGATTACAGATGTATTTTCCTAGGCTGAGTAGCGGTGCTGTGTGAAGAGCCCATCTCCCCTTTTATCGTTTAATTTAAAAGGGAATGAGCAGTTGAGCCTGGCCGGCAAGCGTGTGCAGGTAATCTGGCTTCAGAGAGGGGCTGGCTGTGGAATGGGTGGCATTAGGGATTAGCCCTGGGAGCTGGGAATGTTACGTAAATGGATTGATGATTAAAGGGAATATATTATTGTGGCATATTGTCTTCATGAAAGAAAGTACAAATAAAGTTCATGCATTAGATTAAATTCATGTCTCCCGCAGATTAGCGACATGGGCCTTAAGATACTGTAAAGCTTTGTAGACTGGATTTTCGCAGTGGGGATGGAAGCAGAATAAGCTTTCCAAAGTGTATGTTTATAGGCTTTTCAGGTGAAAACTACTCATTTGTAGTTTTCATTTGTGACATGGGTGGGTATTTACACAGCTTGGTTACTGTATATGGACGTAAAAGATAACAAAAGCATGGAATATGAGTTTGTAAATGAAGAACATTTCCCATTAGCAGCAGATGACTCTCAAATGTCCCATTTCACCTGAAAGCCAATGCAATGCACCAACACACTCTGCCTTACCCCCTAACTAGCAACACATCTGAGATGCAGGGCATTTGAATTAATAATGTGCCTTTTGGAGCACTGCAGGAGTAATGAAAAAGCCCCTTAGTGCCATTTTGGGGAAATGTTGCCTGTTTAAAAGTAAATGTGGCTTTTGGCTTGGAAAAATGCTGAGAAATAACTCCCATTTATTTGTTTGATGTGTTTATGAAAGTTGGTGGGGTTTGTAACTGCTCTTTTCAATCAGATAAACTTATTTTAACAGGGCCTGCGTGGCCTCTGAGTGCTCATCTGAGTGTAGATGGAATCGTAGAATCAACTGGGTTGGAGAAGACCTTTAAGATTGTTAAGTCCAACCGTTACCCCAGCACTGCCAAGACCACTACTAAATCCTGTCACTACGGGCCTCTACATGTTCTTTGAATGCTTCCAGGGACAGTGACTCCACCACTGCCCTGGGCAGCCTGTTCCAGTGCCTGACCACCCTCTCTGTGAAGAAATCATGCCTAACATCCAGTCTAACCCCTCCCTGGAGCAGCTTGAGGCCGTTACCTCTTATCCTATCAACAGTTACTTGGGAGAACAGACCAACCCCATCTCACTACAGCCTCACTTCAGGCAGTTGTAGAGAGCAGTAAGGTCCCCCCGAGCCTTCTCTTCTCCATACTAACCCTTCCCCACTCCCTCAGCCATTCCCCATCACACTTGTGCTCTAGGCCCTGCACCCGCTCCATTGCCCTTCTCTGGTCCCACTCCAGCACCTCAATGTCTCTCTTATAGTGAGGGGCCCAGAACTGAACACAGCATTTGAGGATCACTTCATCAGTGTCACATACACAGGGACAGCCACTGCCCTGGCCCTGCAGGCCACACTATTGCTGATACAGGCCAGGATGCTGTTGGCTTCTTGCCTTCCTGGGCACAAGCCACTCATGTTCGGCTCTGTCAGTCAGCAGCCCCATGTCCTTTACCATGAGCAGCTTTCCAGCCACTCTTCTCCAAGCCTGGAGCATTGCATGGGGTTGCTGTGGCTCAAATGCAGGACCCAGAACTTTGCCTTGTTGGTCTTCATACCATTGGCCACGGCCCATCGATCTAGGCTTTGCAGATCCCTCTGCAAACCCTCTCTGTCCTTCAGCAGATCAACACTCCCAGCCAACTTAGTGTTGTCAGCATATTTACTGAGGGAGATCTTACATCTTCCCCAAGATCTGGTGTGTCCCATGGCAAACAGGGGTGCTCATGGGGCCAGGCAGTGGCTGCTGTCCAACTGCTCCAGACCCCACAGAATGTGGCATATCAGTGCCTGTCGGGGGACTGCATCTTCCCCAGCACGCTTCTGAGCATGAGACTGTACAGGGAGACAACACAGTGATCTCCTGTGTGCACAGTGTGTGGCTCACTTAGAGAAGCGTGACTTTCTGTATGAGCTCAGGAGGTGCAAAACAGCGGGGAGAGATGTGCAGAGTAGGAGAGGTCTGATGTGTGTGGCTTCTGGCTCTGAGCGGAGGGTGGTGGTCATTATTTTATTACATGTTCTCCTGGTAAGCTAAATTCTGATGTCCTATTATTTTCTTACTGTGCTTAGTAAGTGCAGAAAAGGGGGATCTTCCAGGAAACTGCTTGACCTGTCAAACTATTGAGGCCGTTTTCTGTCTCTTGCAGCATCCTGAGTAGGATGTCAAGGCTTTAGCCCATAGGCCAGGTGCCTAGCAGGAGAAGACATATGGTCCAAAGTCCCTGCAGCAGTCCCTCAATATTCAGCAAGTAACAATGCACATGCCTTTATTGGTTCTCTGTCATTTAACAAGGAAAAGATATGATTGGCCTGATTCTCCAGTTAGTTTCTTGAGATGGTTTTGTTGTAGCTTGACCCTGAGAATGAGACACTGCTGATGACCATACTGTTACCAGCAGTGTCAAGTTTAGATAAAGTGCTTAATAGGTTCAGCTGGTGGTCCTTCTAGCTCAAACATTCTAGCCATGTTCCATTTTAGGGAATGGATGAGGCCTAGATGGTTTTGACATACTGCTGAAAGTGTATGTCTCCTAAACTGCTGTAATGCAGGGAGTCAGATCTGATTCCTCAGGCCATTAGGGTTTTTAGTAAGTGTCAAATGGCTGCACTTTTGTTCTCATAACTTCAGGAACTGTTTTCGTGTCAGGATAAAACATTTTCATTATTCATTTGCTCCCTAGTATGGAACAGTGACTGAAAATTTACAGGGTTTTGTCTCCTTTTTGAGACTGGACTGAAAGAAAATGCTACGCAAGGAGGACTGCTAGGATTAATGATCCTTCCACAGTGATGTTCAGAGATTACTAAAATGAATGGAACTCAGGAAGGCTCAATTGTTTTGCTAGCTTTTTACTGACAAGGTCTTAATTTAAAGTATACGGAGAATAAAGAGAGAATAAGCCTGTTGTTTTCCTTAAAATCAAGGGAAATTTACAAAGATAAATTTAAAACCACCTAGTGAAACTTCTTTAAAATGTAAGGATATGAGGTTCCGTTGCAGAATGATTTGATCTCATGTAGCAGAAAGTCATGGTCAGGCTCTGTGCAAAACCAGGCACATTTTCAGTTTTCCAGAGAGCTCAAAATTAACTTTGCCCTTGTGGATACATGATAGAGATTCCTGGTACTGGTATCTTTAAATGTGATTAAGTTCCTATTTCGTTTGGTGGTGTAGAATTAGAGTTCAACAACATGAAAAAAAAGGCTGTCAATTTACAGCTTATTTATTTGTGCCAGTTAATGCCAAAATCACATTAAGTAGTTAATGCTGCAGTATTAATTGTATATTTGTTGATATACAATTAATGTTGTATATGTTAATGTTGATGTATGTTAACACTGATATCTGTCCAGTAATTGCAACAGAGGGGTTGGGAGGCAGCTAATGAAATGTAAATTTTAAAAGGCAGAATAAAATTTCCCAAAGGCAACTTTTGCAAAGACCCTGCTTTTACCAAACCCACTGCTGTTAATTGTGTAATGACCTCAAAGAGGTGGAACAGTGCTATATTTACCACTGTTTTAAATAGCAGCTCTTCCAGAGGACTTTGTTCCTGGTAGAATTCCAGCACATTAGCTCAGTGGTAACAGTTTCGAAAAGATTATATTGTTATGTCTGTGTATTTTGTGAAGCAATAAATAGCAACCATGCTTCAGTTGCTTTGACTATCTGATCTTATTTGGGCTCCCTGATGACTTTCAGATAGTTGTGGTAGTTCTGAGTATTATTCATAGAGTGGTTGTGCACTCCAACTGTTGCAGCTGCTCTTGCCTGCTCCATTTGAGTGTGAGTTGTGTATTTTAAGATAGTGTGTAAAATCAGAGATTTCTTTTTTTTTAATTCAAGCCAAAGACTTACGATGAAATCTGGAGAAATCTTTAATGTCTCAAATGCAACCCAAGTTGCTTGTGGCAGAAATTCTTGAGAAAAGATAAAAATATAACAAATATAACTCACTTATTACTTCCAGAGGAATAAAACCCCTAACAGGCTATCAAATATACAGGAGGTCAGAACATATTAAGCACAGAATTGTGCTTAAGAGAACAACTGTTATGGGAGAAGTAAATGTTCAGTATCATAACTCATGAATATTTAACTGGATAAGGCAAACCCAGGTCTGGAATAAATGTGAAAGTGATTTGAATCAAAACGGAAACAGTTGACTGCTTTTTCAGCAGCTAAACCAAATAACTTTGGTGTGAGTAGTTCTCACACAAAGTTAACTGCTATTACGAAATGCAGTTATTTTTGCGGCAGTTATTCCCCTCCAGCAATTTATCCCCTATTTTGCATTTACAGTCTTGGATTAGCTTGCTGTTGCCTGCCATATGAACTGATCAAGGAATACTCCCCTGGGTGCCTTTGGGCTATGTGAGGGAAAAGAAAGACAGGCCTGGATTCATTAGGAGTAGACCGATTTAATTTTATGAGGTTGGACCAGAGGAAAGTGATCAAGGTAAGAGCGATATTGTCATACTTCATGCATTAGCCTTTCACTGTCTCATTCCTCCTCACTCTCACACTTTGTTCTTGTACACAGACACTTCAGAATGTTACCTTAATACCTTTGTTATCAGTGGTACTAAACTTTCTGTGACTGGGAGAACAAAAACTTTTGTAATCTATACTTTCATGAAGGGAAGAGCTTGGATGATCAACAACCACGAAGCCAAAAACCCTTTCCAAAACTGTTGAGGTGCTGGAAGGAGAAGGATGTTACACTATTTTTCCTTTATATTTACTAAGCTGACAGCAACATAAAGCAATCAGAAATAATGCCAGAGTGTGACACATGGCAGTATCAGCGGCCTGATAAGACCTGCCTTGTAATTCATGGTAATTTATGGCAGTGCTTAGTGGGATCTCTAGGGCCAGGACAAGAGGAACTGTGCTCAAGAAACAACCTGTAAGAGGAGAATCATAGAATCATAGTATCAACTAGGTTGGAAAAAAACTTTAAGATCATTAAGTACAACCATAATGAAGACAATAATAACAGTGAAGAGATTATAAGATTAATGCTATCTTTGTTATCTTCAGTGGAACCGATAGTTCTGTGAGGAAAAGGATTAATGATGGGTACAACACCAGACATTTCACTAGTAGAAAAGTCAACCAACTATAGATACTCTCACTGTTAACAGGTCAGCCTTTAAAGAACCTACTAAGATATGTTTTGCTTCACACAGCCATCTGTCCTCTGGTAGATTCAGCCTTTGAAGATGTTAGTCAAAGAATGCATGACAGCACATATTACAAGCATATACACAATCTACATGATCAGCATGTGCACAGCTCAAGTGATAACAGTCTATTAAATGCACCAATTAAATTCACCAAGAGAACTCTATGATTGTACAAGAGGAAAAAAAAAAGTGTAGTAACTTTATAAAGCTATTTGAATTTTTGTATTTTGTATGTAGGGACATTTTAAATAGAGCATGAGAAAAGACCGAAAGATGGGAGAGGTACGGAGGTGTAAACCTTAAAAAAGACTTGACTTTAAAGCTGCACCTTCCAATTCTAGCTCTGCCTTGATAAAATTTTCACGAGGACCACTGAATCCAGAATCCCATTATTTCTGACAGGCATCTGCACAGGAGAGAAAAGTCAGGCTGTGGAATTGTTTGAGTGCCAAAGGACCTGGAGGAATTCCTGCCAAGAAGTCTTCATTAGTGTAAAGTTGAGTTGCTCCTTGCCTCAGTGCTACCGCAGCTAAGGCAGTTTGAGAAGAAAAGAAGGGGCCATACTTGGCTAGCACAAAGTATTGCTGTCTCGGTCTCTTTTTGACAGTTCTAGAGATAACAGTCTCGCTGATACCCCTCTCTTTCACTGCCAATTTCAGGTCCACCCCTGCTTTATTGCCCCATAGCACCAAATACCTGCTGAAGAGACATGTGAGTCCAACTTCATTGAAAGGGAGTGAGCTCTGTGGATGCTCAGTACCTTACAGGTAAGGTGTTAACATAGAGATACAAGCCTTTCATTGCAGCTGTTTGCAGTATGGTCTGTGCACCAAAATGAAGTATTTCATTTCTGACCTGTAGTGCCTGAAGACCTTAATTTTTACAAATTTGAAGTCTATTTTCTCCTTTAATTATAAGCATTCCAGAGGGCATTTCATTGAGGTTCCCCAAAACAGCAAGCATGCCACAGATACAAGGAATAATTTTGCTGTGCTAATTAAATATAAGCGATGCTCTGTGGCAAAAGGAGATTTACATTGCAGGAAGAGAGAACTTAGAATCATAGAATCATAGAATAGTTAGGGTTGGAAAGGACCTTAAGATCATCCAGTTCCAGCCCCCTTGCCATGGGCAGGGACAGCTCACACTAAACCATCTCACCCAAGGCTTCTGTCCAACCTGGTCTTGAACACTGCCAGGGATGGAGCATTCACAACCTCCCTGGGCAACCCATTCCAGTGCCTCACCACCCTAACAGGAAAGAATTTCCTTCTTATATCCAATCTAAACATCCCCTGTTTAAGTTTTAACCCCTTACCCCTTGTCCTATCACTACAGTCCCTAATGAAGAGTCCCTCCCCAGCATCCCTATAGGCCCCCTTCAGATACTGGAAGGCTGCTCTGAGGTCTCCACGCAGCCTTCTCTTCTCCAGGCTGAACAGCCCCAACTTCCTCAGCCTGTCTTCATACGGGAGGTGCTCCAGTCCCCTGATCATCCTTGTGGCCCTCCTCTGGACTTGTTCCAACTTTTTCAATAGACACTCAGTTTCTTCTCTGGATAGGGATGCCAGTGAAATCTTCTGTACTTTACTGGGTCTGGCTGTGGTACAGTGTTTTTAGTACAGGTCACTACCTCTGTTAAAGTCACTGATGTGCTGCTTTCAGAGGTTCCTGCATGACCGTGCTCATCCTAACCTAGGAATTGCAAGGCCTGGGTGAGATATGAAACTTGTGCCTGGGATCACTGGAAGTAATCTATCTTTGTCTTGAACTCTGGAATATTCCTGATCATGGATCTTCAGAGGAGAGACAGATGAGGCTGTTTTGTAGGTGGTACTGCAGGGAGAAGAACTGGCTCTTAACCACAAAGAGATATACCAGTGCATCAGGAAACATTTCAGTGCTTTATTTGCAAACATTGGGGTGTCAACATAAGCAGGACATGGAGTTGTTGGAGCAAGTCCAGAGGAGGACCATGGGGATGATAAGGGGGCTGCAGCACCTCCCATCTGAAGACAGGCCAAGAATATTGGGGCTGTTGAGCCTAGAGAAGAGAAGCTGTGTGGAGACCTCAGAGCAGCTTCCAGTATCTGAAGGGCACCAACAAGGGTGCTGGAGAGGGACTCTTCATCAGGGACTGTAGTGATGAACAAGGGGAAATGGGTTCAGACTGAAACAGGGGAAGTTCAGGTTAAATTTAAAGAAGTTTTTTACTGTGAGGGTGGCGAGGCACCGCGACAAGTTGCCTAAAGAAGTGGTAAATGCTCCATCCTTAGCAGTGTTCAAGGCCAGGTTGGACAGAGCCTTGGGCGACATGGTCTAGGGTGAGGCATCCCTGCCCATGGCAGTGTGTTGGAACTGGATGATCTTAAGGTCCTTTCTAACCCAAACCTTTCCATGATACTATAATTCTATGATATTACAGCATTGCTGTTGGGTGTTCAAAAGTGGAAGTCAAACTAACATCTGACCCACTTCACTTGTTGTTGTGTTTAAGGGTGTAACCAAACCATTTTGAACTTGGCTTTGACCACGCGATGTTACTGTTCATGCTCCCAAGTTAAGCAAAGGATAGGCAGTAAGTCCTAAATAATGTATTCAGGTATTCAGTAGTTTTTCTGAGTTACAGAGTGTGCCAGACACTAATTACATGTTGGCCAGTTTCTGGTTTAAACACTGAAAGTGCTCTCAGAGATGTTTGGGCTACAAACGAGGTGATAATATTTGATCTCTGCTGGAAAGTTTGAACAGCAGAAATTAAATTGAATACAAGGTTAGAACAGCAGCCTTAAGTAAAGGACACAAATTATGTTGGTTTACTCTTGTTTAAAATCCTGTGTGGGGTGTGGGGAGAGGAGTGCTTTGGAGGTTACAGACTCCAGTGGGCTGAGGGGGAAATCTCCATCCAGTAATTGTTGAGGTTTGAGTGCTGTAAACTATATCCAAATTATGACTTATAACTACATGGTACGATGTATTTCACCATTTTTTCCTGTAAAATTATTATCACTGTTAATTGTCAGTGTTTTCTGAGAGACATCAGTGCTGTTGTTCTTGAGTCTTCTAACTCCATTTATGATAGTTGTCATTCAATTAAAAGAGCTTCGCTGCTCTAAGAATTACACATTTTTGTTTGAATTTCAGCTGTTGTCTCTTTTTAATGTATCTCCATGTGCAACTTGTTTGCTGAAGTCTTCATTTCTTTCCACAAAGATAATTTAATGATTTCGCAGTTTTAGTGTTTTATGCACAATACTGAAATATTCCTTTATTTCGTTTCTTGCCTTTTTCTGGATGAGCAGTTAAGTGTAGGTATGTCTTACTTTTTGAATGTTAACAATCTGTCCAGAATTTGCTGAAAATTTAAAGGATGACATTTTCTTGAATATCTATTAAAGAATTCGTTGGCATTTCTGGTGCTTCACATAGACAAACCTGGATGTATTTAATTGTAAATACTTCCTGTGTGGAAGAGAGTAGGTGATAATTCTTAGTGTCTGCACCACTAAGATGCTTTTTCCCTCTGTTTTTAAATTAAAAGTTTGGCAATTGATCACAAATTTACAGCTACATATCCTAGACTAAGGACAGTCAAAATATTTTCTCATTGAAGTTTAAATTAAATCCTTGCAGTTCCAACTGTATAAAGCCAGGGGAAAGATGTCATTTGTAAATGGACAGACGTGCCACCTGGAAAACAAATGGATAACCATGGAAGCCAGCAGGGAAGCCAAGCCAGAAAAGGGAGCAATTATGTGGATGTGCGGCCACTCTGAATGACAAGGTAATCATGAAGGCTTTGCAGAATGTATGAATGTGTAACACCGGACCCCTTGGGCAGTGATAGCCAATTCGTACTCTGGATGAATCTGGTGTTAAATTTCCATCAATTCCAGCGTGATCACAATGCGGTCAATGCTGAGCTCTTTTGTAAAATCCACCCACTGAGGAGTGAATAAAACCAGCATTCATTTGTTCAGTGTCATGATAGGAAAGGAAAGGTTTTATAATTGCACCATCCAGGCAGACATGGCTCTACATTTAGCTTCCCAAATTACTCATTGGAATGACTTCTTCATTTTCTGCCCAAATTGTGCGCCAGTGCTCTCATCACATGAAAACTGGCAGTTGTCTCATCTGTTGTACGTAGACTGTGATATTCCCCAGATAGATCTGCTTTATTACACACTTCTTTAAATGTCAGCAACCTTAAAAGCAATGCCTGCAGTTCCCTGTAGTTGTCCATGTGTTAAAAGGTATTCTGATGAAGGACAACAAAAAAAGAATTATTCTGTGTTCATCATCCTTTTCCTAATTTTTGGGCTATGTTGTTAGCAATTCAGGATGATGCATAAGCAGTAAATACTGTTCTGTGCCTCAGATCTAGACAGCTGGTTCCCCAGGTTTTGTGCAGAACTGTTTTACAACCTGTTTGCTTGGCATAGAGCAGTTCCCTGCTAAATTATTCATTTTGTTCTGTGGCCAGCAGACTGGATGCTTGTGACATGTCAAGTGAAATTCAATCACTACATCTCATGTAAACAAACTCTCAAGACTTGTCTCTTTGAAGGGATAGAGCTTTTATAATGTGATCATCTTCTCCCAGTCTGTTTTTCTCACTCCCATTAATAAAGTGAAGGCAAGATCCTCATCAGCTAATGGTAGTGCAGTCCCTGCCCTTAGGCCAGCTTGGATCAGGTTGGGGTGAGAATGAGCAGGAATCAGAAAAGAAGGCATTTTTCTCACAAAAATCCACACCAGAAACCACTGAAGTCAAAGGGGTCTCTGAACCTCAGTGGGCTGGGGCTCACATGGATCCTTTTCAACAGATAGTGGGGCAGAAAATTCATTTGTGGACATGAGCATCATTTGGGTTTTCTTAGAAAAACCTGTTTTGTTTGGGGACAGTCACATGGATTCTGGGGTGTGACTTAGGATTTTTGAGTTTTCAAGCTGCTGGCGCTCAACACAAACCAAATCAGTTGCCTCTGTGTAGTAGACTGATTTATTTTTTTTTAGCTTTTCAGGCATGGGCTAGAGGGTAGGGTGGAATGTAAAAGGCAGATGTATTCCTGTTGTTCCTGCTGCAGGAAGGGAAGATCAGTTTTTAAAAAATGGCAGAATGGTAGTGTTAAATGTAAACCTTGAGATTTAGATTTCCTCGAGTTTTAAATGTGGCGTGGAAGACACATTTATCATTTTTTCTACAATGCTGCAAAAGCTCATAGCACAAAAGAGATTGTATTTTTTTGTTGTTGTTCTTCTAAAACTGAGGAAAAAACATCATTTGATTTGGTTGCTTCTCTTCCTCAGGAAAGGCTTGAAATGTCTTTAGTAGAAAAAATACAGAAAATTGTCATCACAGACAAACTAGAAATGCCACTAGTTAAAAATAAATACTTCTTTAAGTATATCATATCTGGCAATATGAAGTGCTTCAAAGGAAAATAAAAAACAAACCTGCTTTAATTATAGGCAATATGTCAGCATAGCATTCCTGGAGTGTGTTTATCTGCAGGAGGAATGAAAACTTGTCACCATTTTCCTGAGCCTGACTGTGACAACCCATATCCTGGGTCAGACAGTGGAGGAGGGTTTGTAGGAAATATTGCAGCTCACAGGTCTGTTCCCTTTACAGGCACTTCTTGGAGATCAAGAGCTGGCCCAGAAGCATGCACCCCTTGTTGCCATGCAACAGCCAGACAGAACCTCAGGTACCAGACACAGCTCATCCATCATTTCATGGTTTTTCAATATCCTTTCAAACGTGGCTACCAGAGCTGCACACAGACTTCCAGTCTGCCTCAGCCATGCTGTAAAATAACTTTCTTACTCCTCCTTATGAGTCCCACTCACATATACTTAAAACATGCTGTTAACTTTTTATCCTGCCACACCTCATCAGTTCATGTCTTAGTTTCAGATTATGTCAGTGCTGTTCTGTCTCTATTCATCATAATGCAACAAGGTCTCCTCATGTGAACTTAACAGCATATTGGTCCTAACACACTGGACTTAAGTCTCTGCTAAGATAAAGAAGACTCTCAGAGCAGGGAAAGTGTCATGGCTGTGAAAAGATACCCACTGATCCAAATTTCTTCTTTTCTATTTCTAAGTAAGAATTTCCTATGGGAAGCTGTGAATCCAGCTCCTCATGGATTCAGTGTGTTGTCATATCTGTGAAGCAGTGCTAGGAATATGTTTTCGGGCTTTTTCCTAACAGATATGATAAAGACTAGGTTTTAACATCTTGATCTAATTTTCCCTTGTATCAGTAATATGGGTGGCTAGTACTGGAAAGAACTAGTTCTTTGTGTTGTTATAAACTGTATAAAGATGTTCAGAGCATGTGATAAATGAGAGTTACCCTTGTCTGTGTGTGAGAGAACATGTCTGTTCTTGGGTCTCAAAACACTGCCTGTTTTTAGACTGCATTGATAGTACATGAGTATTTTCAGTTCTTCGATGCAGAACATTTCCTTTCATATTCTATAGTGAGTGCTTATTTATGCAGTAAAATGCATAACAATATACAATATCAATCTGTAAAAGTGTATGTAGGGCTGCTGCTATAATCTTCAGTTGCATGGATGTCTTTTGTCTAGCTCTGTGCAAAAATGTGAAGCCTGTGCCAAGCAGAAGGTTTTTGAAAGGGTCACTTAGTCATAGCCCATTGGATGAAACAACCAGCAAGTTCAAGAAGAAATCAAACCACAAGAGCACTCTAATTGCATGGCAGTAGAATTCAACTCTTCTAGTTCTGCTTGCATTATCTTATAAACACTTTTACTTTATCTCAAGCTATAGAAGAAGTCCATTAGAAGCATAACCTGAAAGGGACATGAAAAGGTCATCTTTCATTTCCCTGCCTTAAGGCTATGTGGGCTGAAAAACTTCACACAGTGTATTGTTTTAAAAGTTGTCTGAGCATGCATGACTGCTAGGGGAAGAGTTAAGATTATGTACTATAAGTTTCCCACTTTCAGATGTCAAAATACATAACTTGAGTGGGGTCACATAGTCATGTTAGTAAGAGAAAGAAACTGAGAGGAGGCAGTTTTGAAAATAAATTGGAACTGGAAAACAATGTGATAAATGCTTGTGAGTCAATACTTGTCAACATGTTATTTGTGCATATTGTTATTTCATGATTCAGCTAGCCATGAATAAAACTCCATCTAAAGCTAGTGGTTATTCTCCTGCGCTTCCCATAATCAAAGACTGCTGCAATTAAGTTAGTGCAGAGTTAGTAATGTATGCTGACTGGTTTAGTTATCACTTCTGTTCAGATCTGCACCAGTAGAGTCTAGGGAATACAAACAATAGTTGAGTCAGAGTACCTGTAATTATCACTGCAATTTACTGAACTGGCCTTGCCAGAGAAAAAATGAAGCAAAAGTTCTCTTGTTAATTAATATGCTCAAATGCTCATGTAACTTGTGTATATAGTATGGAGATAGACCAGATAAAGTAAAGGCAGGACCTAAGAGATGCACTAAGGGTGGTGTCCTGGTTTAAACCCAGTCAGGTAACTCGTTCACTCACTCCCCCCCTTCTTTCCCTCCCCCTACTCCCGGAGGGACGGAAAGGAGAATTGAAAAGAATGCAACTCCCACAGGTTGAGATAAGAACAGTTTAGTAACTAAGGTATAACACAAATCACTACTGCTACCACCAATGATGATAAAGGAAATAACAAGGGAAGAGAATACAACACCTCAGCACCAGCCGACCGATAACTTGCCCCCCCCAGCCCCGACCAAGCACCGACCGATACCTCCTCCAACCCTGCAGTCTCCCAGCCCTTCCGGCTAACTCCCAGTTACATCCTGGGCATGACGTGCTGTGGTATGGAATACCTCTTTGGTCAGTTTGGGTCAGGTGTCCTGTCTCTGCTTCCTCCTGGCTTCCCTTCCTCCTGGCAGAGCATGAGGCTCACAGAGTCCTTGGCCAAACCAAAACATCGCTATCAGCTCTGTTCCCAGGCCGAAAGTCAAAACACTGCACTGCACCAGCTACCAAGAAGGAGAAACATGACTGCTACTGCTGAACGCAGGACATTATCCACCCCTTATTCCATACCATTCACGTCATGCTCAGATCCCACATTTTCAATATACCATCACTCTTATCTAAGTGCATGGACCAGTAGCTATAAAGCTGCTGCGTCCATCTGGTCCATGATGCCAGGCTCCATCTCTTGTAACAGTCTTTCAGAGCAGGAGAGACTGTGTGCAGTATTCACACTCGTGAATAACCTGGGCAATAGTGTCCATTGCTAAGTCCACCCCTCGATCATGAGTCCATCTCTATGTTGCATCTCTGCTCTGATGGCCTGAAGTGCCATGGGCCCACCAGGCTCAAAATAATTCACTGTTCCCTTCAGCAGTTTCTGCAGCTTGTTGCTGGGGACTCCATACAGCTGCCTTCCATCTCCGACGCTTCCAAAGCACTGGAGGGGCCCAGTGGACTAGATACTTGCCCATACTGTCCCACACACCCTGCCACTCATGACTCTCCAGCCTTGGGGAAAATCTCTTGGTCCCCCTGAATTGTTGTCTAACCCCAGACAAGACCCAAACCTGACTCTGCTTAACTTTTGAGATCAGACAAAATGGTTGTGGGTAGAACACAGCCTGTGTGTGTGCCAACATGCTGATCCCCATCACAATCAGCAGGCAGGTCCCAAGGATACCCAAAGGCCATTCAAAACCTTCAGAGCTCTCACACGATGCTGCTGTACTTGTCACTGGGGCTGATGTAGCTGCTGTGCTTGCCGGCTCTCCCACCGCCAGCTTCTCTTTTCCTGAGTCCAGCTCTTCCTCCTCTGCCTTGCTGGGAAATGCTGCGTGGTCTCCGGCATCCTCCTGGGGCTCGGCGGGTGGCTGCCGGGGAATGCTCTCGGCCGTCGCGGGGCTCGGCTCGGCTCCTCCGCGGGGCTCGGCTCTTCCGCGGGGCTCGGCTCCTTCGCTGCCTTCTCCCTCTGCTCGGCAGCCGCTTCCTTCTGCTCCTCGACCGCCCCGACCTCCTCCACCGGCAGCCGTCCCCTCGCGGCCTCCGGCCCCGCTCCCGCCGCCGGTTGCCCCCCGGGGCCTCTCTCCCGGGCCGCTTCAGCAGCCGCCGGCTCCCGGGGCCGCTCCCCCTCGGCTCCCCGCAGCCTCACGAAGATGGAGAGTAGGGTGAGGGCCAGGACGGTGAAGAGCAGCCGGACGGCCAGGTACAAGTCCACGGCCACGTCCGTCCCGCCCTGCTGCTGGAGCCCACCCGTGTTACAAGCCATTGCCATAAAGCACAGTGAGACAAGAACCTTAGCCCAAGCCCCACACTTGATAAACACCAGCACAGCAAATACCGGCTCTACGTAAGTTACAACGGTCTGAAGCTGTGAGATCAACAAGAACAACTCTGAGAGCCAATAAATCGGCATTGTGACAAGTGACTATTAATCCAGTCAGATCTGTCGTTATCTCAACCCTTCGTGCCCCACGTTGGGCGCCAAAAAGAACTGTCCTGGTTTAAACCCAGTCAGGTAACTCGTTCACTCACTCCCCCCCTTCTTTCCCTCCCCCTACTCCCGGAGGGATGGAAAGGAGAATCGAAAAGAATGCAACTCCCACAGGTTGAGATAAGAACAGTTTAGTAACTAAGGTATAACACAAATCACTACTGCTACCACCAATAATAACAATGATAAAGGAAATAACAAGGGAAGAGAATACATCATCTCACCACCAGACGACCGATAACTTGCCCCCCTCAGCCCCGACCAAGCACCGACCGATACCTCCTCCAACCCTGCAGTCTCCCAGCCCTTCCGGCTAACTCCCAGTTACATCCTGGGCATGACGTGCTGTGGTATGGAATACCTCTTTGGTCAGTTTGGGTCAGGTGTCCTGTCTCTGCTTCCTCCTGGCTTCCCTTCCTCCTGGCAGAGCATGAGGCTCACAAAGTCCTTGGTCAACCAAAACATCGCTATCAGCTCTGTTCCCAGGCCGAAAGTCAAAACACTGCACTGCACCAGCTACCAAGAAGGAGAAACATGACTGCTACTGCTGAACCCAGGACAGGTGGTAAATGATGGATGGAGTACTCTCAGCAGTTTGGGCATTGCATTTTGCATGTGCTAATCTGTGGAATGCCAGTGTCTTAAGAAAAATTGTTAAAATGTTCGAAAAAGCTTAATTAATGATGGTAATTAAAAAGGAATTGTTTGTTCATTAAGGTTTGCAAGTGAAGGTTCTGCTCTAGTGGCAAGGAACTTGTGGAGTATTCTTATTTGAGATGGTTCATATTGGAATAGAGCAGATTCCCTTATTTGCCACCAGCTTGCAGATTACAACACAGATATGAAAGCAGCATCTGCGGGTAGTACCTGTCCTTCTATGGGAAGCAAACTTCCATCGCTTTGGGCCTTAGCCAACACAGAGGGACAAAAGCTTCATAAAGCAAGAGAAGAGTCACATTGTGTTTCTGACCTGCTGTTCAGTTTCTGTTCTGGTTGCAGAGTTGCTTAGCTATGCATGGCTGTTCTGCAGGACATTTTGCAAGGTACTGTGTTGATAAACTGTGAAATCAAGTTGCTGATAATCCTGGGGATGTTTAGAAATGCCAAAGATTCAAAGGATCTTCAAGTATCAGAAAAAAATGTGCTGATGCAACTTACTTATATTTTCATTGGCATTTCTTATAATCCCAGTGTGTTCAGTAATTTAATTTCTTGGGCCATAGGATGATGGATTGGGCTCTGGATGAGGCAAGTGCTGGTGGTTTGCCTGGATCCAAAAAGAAAGTAGAGGAAAAGCATCTTTTTCATCCTTTAAGCCAAAGCCAATTGCAACCACTGATTTCATCAGGAAATTACTGGTAATGTCAGGAGGAACTCTTGGGACCTTCCTTCCCAAAACCACCTTTGCATTAGAAGCAAATAATGTGTATGATGGGGATATTTTTTCATCGATGTGTAATTTCATTTCACAGAGTTTCTTGTATTTCATTTCCTGCTCTTCCTTCATTCATTCCGAGTGGAGAACACTGAATGACTATCCCTGCTTCTCTGTACTGCAGTCGCGCTGCCTCCTTTGTCCGACTAGGAGCGTGGTAAGAAAACTTGAGCCCTGCCTGTTGCTGTCTGGAGCAGAACTGAGGCAAGGAGCTGCCCAGGTGGATGCTGAAGCTGGTTGATGCTTGCAGCAGTCTCCCTCTTGGCAGAGATTCTAGTGCTTTGTCAAACTGTCTGGCTGCATCAGTTAATTGCTTGTTATAAAGTCCTATCAGAGCCCTTAAAGTTTGCCATGCACTTGTTAATTTGATTCTTTGAATAGTTTAGGAGTCCTCAGTTGTGCTGGGGTAACACAAAAGCAATGTCGCAATGTACCTGCAGCATGCCTGCCAAAGGCAAGGATAATTTGTGTTGCCACCGCTATTGATTCTGTGTGCGACAGTTAGACTTGAAAGATAAAGAGGAAATTAAGCATAACAGAGTGATAATAGAATGATCAATGCTGCTTGCTGCAGACTTTGCATGTGCATTGACAAGGAAGATGTTTTGCCAATGCTAGCCACAGACGTGTAAATGAGGTGATAAGTCTTATCTGAAATACAAAGCTAAATAGAAGTGGCTAGTATGGTAGAATTAACATTGGTGCTTTAGTAACAAAGTGAGAAAAACAAGAAAGATGAGATGGTGTCCTAGACTTTCAGGAAAGCACAGATGGTTCTGGTCGCTGTCACGAAATTCCTTTTTCTCAGTATGTGAATCATGGTTCTGTTTTCTTTCACAAATATTGAGTGTGAAGAAAGAATTAGCAGGGAAGTCATTTTCCTCTGGCACTTGAGTAGCCTGGCTTGTAAACCAGAAACCTGTTGTCATAAAAGCTCTTTCTTCTTATTAAAAGACTGCTTTCAGTGGCAATAAAGACATCAGTTTGGGATAAAATTTTGCTTTTCAGTGGGATATTCTATAGAAGGAACCTTCATTCAATACAGCATTTGTGCTGAGTATCATGGGCCTCAGATTCATCTACTAGCAAGTCTTTTGGTCACCAGAATGTTTATGAAACACTGCTCTGGGGAGGAATAATTCTGTGCCTTGCCTTGGGAATCCTCTGCAGTCAATGGGATTGGTTTCTATAGCAGTCATGTTTGCAAAACTCTTATCTCCCATCCTTACATGTATATAAGAGTTTTAGTGTCACTCCAACTAAGCTATTTTCAGCGTTCTGACTTGCTGCAAAGACTAAGGGATGGATTTCCACATCCTGGCCTTTTTTTTTTCACAGCCAGTGATGTACTTATTCACAGCATCTAAGCCACTCTCTGAAATGTTCGTAGCTATTTCCCTTAATAACATCAGATAATCTCGATAATGGGATTGCCTTATCCCAATCACAGCTTTAAAATATCTTGTGGTGTCAAAATTTCATTATTTTAATCTTCTATTTTCCACTTTATGAACTCTTTCAATTCACTGTGGCTTTTCTACAAAATTACATTACCTACCAGTGGCTTGTGTTAAATTTTTTTTAATATCCTCCAATATTCAGTATCTCTTAATACACAATTTTGTTCTAAAATTGCTTTTCCACATAGTAAACTTTTATTTCTTGTCATTACTGTCCATTCAAATGCAGTTCCATTTACCTTTGTTTTTCATTTAATGTTAACCTCAGGTTAAAGCCATTCACGCATCAGTCACCACTTAGCTTTAAATCTGTGTAGATACATTTTATAGAACTTTTAATTTAGTAGAAAGCCATAATGAATCGTAGCAGTCTTCTAACCCAGAGTGACTGCAGCAGCCTGACCACTACCTGAGCAATTCTATTAATGATTTAGATGATAATAATTACATCATTGTTGGTGCTCTGAAATTGGCAGTCTTTGTCAAAACATGTCGTTTTGAAGCAAACAGGAAGGAATTGATATTTGGGGAACCGTTTGAATATGGAGGCCAATCGCCAAAATCCAACAGTTTTCAGAGATTATTGGAGTTTCAAAAGCCTTGGATAAATAGGAACTTTTCAGAGTGCACTACAATGAATTGGGCATTCGGAGAGCATCAGTGGTAGGTAGTAAGAATCTCACCCAAAAATACAGTCTGACGATCCCATATCTTTGAAATGAGCAAAAAATAAAGTACATCAGAAATCACATTAGGTAGATGACATACTTTAACTGAACTGAGTCCTCGAAGAATTAGTCTGGTGATTATGGGAAGACTACAGCTGAGTGTCTTTTTAAATCAGGTAATTTGAAATTAAGTCTCTTTTCTTTACCTGGTTAGTAAAGTCCATTGTTCTGAGTTTATGGCTCAGGTTGCTATCTGATGTTTAAAACAGCATTTCCCAATGTGTCCTGACAAGTTTAATGTAATTTTAGACCCTTTTATTCTTGAATGCTGAAATTGCAATGAGATTAGGAAGCAGAGTGATTAAAATGAGTTTCCATTGCTAAAAAAAAGGTATTGGTAGATAATTCAGACTCAAAAGAGAAAAAAATTAGATGACTAGAAGGCTGAAAGTAATCCATATTGAGAGACTGCTCGCTGTGCAGAGCAAGCATGGAGCATGGACTCCAGCTTCATCAAGCTGCAGTTCCCTTTGCTTTCTGATGATATGCCAGATGTAACATGAATGTCTCCCAGGTCAAGTGTTGCTTGATTAAAATGAGTTAGCGAAAAGAAATGTGGCGAGGGCTTGCCATGTGCTGCTCTGTGCACCTCACCCTGCCTGCCAGGCAAACAGGGAGCAGAGCTATTATTCAAATAGCAGTGATGTGAGATTTAGGTTTTTCAGGTCCCTGCCTTTTATACTCTCATAATAGAAATCATTAAGGACCCAATGAAATATTCCATTTATCACAGTAAATTTAGGTGACTGGTGACATTAAGTGCTGTTATGGGTCTGGGTCATGATTCCTGCCAAGCAGAGTCCCGTTCTTACTGAGTGACTATGCATTAACTCAGATAGCTAGCTTACTATCTGTCATAGCTGTTGAATAAGGCCCAGTTTTTCTAGCAACAGGGTGAGTAGGAAAGTGATCAAGGGAATTTTTGGCCTCTTGCATCTGAGGATGAATTCAGGATCAAGTCTTCATGCTTTTGCTTGGGTAAATCAAAAGTGATTAAGCTAATTCAGCTTTTCCAAATTGCACTTTTCTGCTTCTACACACAGGCTGAGGCTAGCTCCTATTTATTCACGCTACCTGTGTGCCTAAGAAAAAGAAAAGAAGAGGAAGGCATCTCTGAAGCTACACAGTGATGAGGTTACAAGGAAATTACTTTTCTAACTAGAAACATGCAGAATTATCACATACCATTAAGTGATTTTCTCTTCTTTCGCAGGGTTTATGTCCAATCTGTCATGGCAGTCTTGCTCTGGAATTCTAATGAATCTCAGCCTTTGACTTCTCTCCAGACAGGTTTTTAGCCTGACAGCCAAAAATCAGGTAGCTTACAGCATAAATTCACTACCTTGAGTTCCAAGTATTGGCTTTACAAAAGAATTTTACAAATTCTTTAATCGTTTAAAATAATTAATATTTATTGACAGTAGATACAATGCTTCAATGTACAGTTTGGCTTGATGTATTTGATAGCTTGAAACTAGCTGCCTTCCAAACTTGCAAGTGCTTATTCTGCTGCATGATCCTTGTGTCTATAAGCAGTAGCCTGCTCCTCTTCCTGAATGAGGCAGGTCAGTTTTAAAATCTGAGTTTAGTCCTTTTAATCTGGACTCAAATGCATGGATAGAAGTTAATTTGTTTGTTTAATTTGGTAAACCTCAGGCTTCTGTTATTATAAGACTGCTGTTCAGAAATAATAAATTCATGCATTTTTTTCCACTGAAACACTGACAAGGTATAATTATATCATGATTTATTTTGCCACCTTAAGACCGGAAACTGAGATATTTGCTAACACAAAATTAGAAACCAAGGAGAGTAATCAGTCATTCACAACTATGGAACTAATTTTTTCTGTGTCCTTTTAGTAGCCTGAGTACAGAATAACCCTGTTGTTATGACCTTTGACAAATGCAGAGAATAAAAGTCAGGTTTCTTGATTTCTGATGCCCTTTCACTCTAAGCTTTTTAATGCACCTCAGCCTGAGTAACAGTTATAAGCAGTAGTTCAGCCTTTCTAATACAAAGGATACAAGTTACGAGGGGAAATTATGATCATTTGGGACCCCAATTACTAACCTAAATGGGAGCACTGGACAAGGCATCCTCCAATTCTACCATTTACTTCCATGTGGATATGGCACATTGGTTAGATTCATCTCCAAAAGCTACTGGTTGTGTATGACTGTGTTTGGTTTTGGGGGAGGTATGTGTTACTGGTTTTTGCCCATACTTTCCTCTTCTCCAGGCTATGCTAGGCATTCCTGGTTGACAGCTGTCCTACTGTGTGTTTTAAGATCCCAACCAGTCGTTACAACTTGGGATGTAAACTTCTCATGGCATTTAACCATATGGAAATGCAGCAATGTTTTCAGGATAAAAAACTGCCCACCCAGGAACTGTTAATGTATAGAGAAACAAGCTGATTTGAGAAAGGACAATTACTATGTCTCTGAAAATATCATCCCTATTTTCAAGCCTAAGTTTTCAGGTACCTGTAAGTCAGTATGTAGAAAATGATTTTTCATGACTAATTTATGTTTAGTAAGAAGATCATAAAATTCTCCAGATTCTGCATTCTTTTAATTTCCATCTGTCTCAGAGCATAACTCTGCCTTGTGTGCTTAGTTAACAGAACACTTAGCTACCTCTCTTCATAATTCTTGACATCAACAGTCAATTCCTCAGCTTCTTTATTCAAGTGAATGGTAAGCCTAGAATATAAAATACAATGGAATCAGTGTCAACCAAAAATGATTATTTAGTGAAAATTTAAGTAACCGAGCAGGCAGGAAGCCAAATCTGAATCACAGAATGCCAGCTCCTGAGAAGTAATAGACATTTCCTTAGATTTTCCGCAAGTCACTGCAAACACACATTTTGGGAATATGCATCTGTGAATGTGAATAAAAATTTCCCACTGTGTGTTTTTTGACATATGTGTGGCAGGATCTAGGCCCTACCTATCAAATATCGGCATTTTTCATTTTGTTTGCATTTTGGCCAAAACACCCTGGAAATGGTGCTGTGTCTACCTTTGATTTCAAGGTGGAATTCACTGAAATTGGAAAGATGCATGTAAGGCTGAACACATCTTCCACCTTCCAATTTTGGGTCAGTTAGGAAAGTTATTTTCCAGTGGGAGAAAAAACCCCACCAACTCTGCCATTTTATTCAGGCTACAGGAGCTATTAATCCTCCAAAATGGCTGTTTGCAAACAGTAACATCTGCTAAGTTCTTCTTCATTCCTTTTTTTCATCTGGCCTGCCCAGAACATGGGCACAGATGTGCTCATCCCTTATTCTTTTACAGATGCTGCTTTGGCAAGTGTCACTGTGGCAACGTCCATCAAAAATGTCTACTCAAGAGAAACATTTGCCAGGTCTGCCTGCCAGCATGAGCTGAATTATCTCACTGAGGATATAATATAGTTTGTCCTTGCCTCTCCCTCTCAAAGATAATCATTAGGGAGCCGTAGAAGAGCTGATAACTAGCCAGGACTGACTTGCAGCAGATGCTAAATATTGTAACACTGATAACAGTTAATTTTTAACTGCAAGATCTGAAACTGTAGAAACTTTATTAATTTCTGAGAAGTGGTTATTCTGATTTTAAGGGACTGGATAGAGGAACTTGTGGGAACAGAACAAGCCAGTAAGTGAATATATGATCTGATTGATAAACATTCTGTACTAGCTGCTAGCCTGGAGTCTTACAAGTTTAAAGCTAGCTCACACTCCCACATTTAGCAGTGCTTAACACAAGACCTGGCTGAAACTATGGATCAGTAAGAGGGCTTTTATGGGTTTACTGAACACTGATTTGGTTCATATTTCTTGAGAAGAGGTACAAGGGAACATTAAATCAGGTTCCATAAGTGGAATACACAGGAGATGGGGAGAAAAGCAAAACCTAGGAAAGGAAGAAGAGTTTTTGATCTTCTTATAATTTGCCTAATTGAGGTGAATGTTTCATGTACCTTATTTCTGGCAAGTAGTCTTAACATTTTTCTCCTGCAAGATACCACTATCTCTGTCTTGTCAATCTATGCCGAGTTTCAGTCTCAAAGGATAGCCAACTGTGCGCTGCAAGGCTGACAAGAAATATTAATTCAGGAAGTCTTAAGTTGGTTCTTTTATTTTCCAGCATAGTTCAACTGAATGGGAGGCACTGAGCAGACCTCACAACCCAGCCCTGCTGCTTCCAGTTTCTTAGCAGATCATTCCATCCACATCAGAGCATCTTTGAAGGCAAAAAGTGCCCAATACCAACTGCTGGGTCCAGACCTTGCCGCAGGAAAGGTCTGACCCCGGAGCAGATGAGCAGGAGCTTCATTTCCAGCTGTCAGGGAGCTGTTCCCTCTGAGGTGCCTTTGATCCCAAGGAGAGGCATGAACTGATGCATTACCGTTAAGAGAACTAATTTCGGCAGCTGCATCTGTTTAATTGGGTCTCTCAGCAGAACATGACTGTAAGAGGGAGCCTGGAGGGAAGTAAGAGATCACTCAGGTATGAATTGCAAATGTTTAAAAGCTTCACTCACCCCTGGATAAATCCTCCCAGGAGCTGCAGTATTTGTGCAACTGCTATTCCTGGGCAATTTACACTTGGATGGGAAGATTCTTCTAGTTCAGGAGATCATTTAATAGAAGTGTACAAGAGAGCTACTTAATACGTGACCTTTCTCTGTTGTGATACTAGATATTTTCCAGAGCTACTGAAGATATTTGGACATTTCAAAGGCTATTTTAGACCATTTTCATAATTTTCTGCATAAGTTGAGCACTAAATTCCTGGATATTTTTATTGATAGCTGTTAAAGGTCCTTTAAATACTAAAACTCTCTTTAAAATGTCTTTAAAATGTAAAAAAAACTGAAGCCACCTTTGAAAATCTTAAGTATTGTGTAGGAGGCATATCCATTGCTCTCTGTTTATGTCTTATGTTACCAAGAACTGTGTCATTGTTATCTTTTACCTGTTTATCAGAGTCCTGATTGATTGCCACTGATATTTCCAATGTAGAAGTTGGTGAGAGATGCTGCTAAAAGTGTAATAGTTAAACATAAAAGACAAACCTAATGCAGAGCAGTATTAGGAGGTTGACTCTAAATTCACCATCTTTCTCATATGAACAGTTAACATTACTTAAATGTCATGCTGAATGAAAACTCATCTATCTTTTGAAGAATGTGACATTGCTGCCTAGTCAAGGATAACCTGGATATAAACTTTTCCATCAATATGATGATAGTACATTGTTTTGACATTTATAAACAGAGTTCTAAAAGCTAAGACTTGGACACGCAGCTGCTTTGGATTAAATTTACATACCATCATGAAAGCACAAGAAGAGAATAAAGAGGCACTTCTTATAACCCCTAATAATTTGATTTCAGGTTTTTCATCCAAAACTCTAGCTGTTATTCTTTTCTGAGAATAATTGAAGGTTGGCAGCACTTGCAGTTCTGTGAAAGCAACAGTCCTTGTAGTAAGGGACTTTTGGTACAACACGATGTGTCAAACTGATCTCCTTATTCTCTTAGAATGTGTCCTACAGCTGATAAGTCTCTGATGGGAACTTAAATATGCTTTATACTGTGTATTCAGGTTAAAGTAAATGTTGATTCTGCCAGTAGTTTTCTTTAAAACGTTTTTCACAGCATTTTGTTTCTCAGTGGTTTGCTGAATACCTCTTCAAACTTAGCAGCAACCTGACATGTCAACCTTTGTGTTGACTCTGACCCGCAGTGCAATAAGAGTTGCCTGATTCATAGAAAAATTCATTATTACTAGTGCTAAGCTGTCAAAAACATGAACAACACTTTTTCCTTCCCGATCCATCATGTTTTGTAACACAGTTATTGAAAGCTGCATTCCTCTGGGACAGGTAGATGAGGAAGTATTGTGGTTGAGAAAAACTTTGTCTTACCAATTCAGAGAGGGAGAAGCCAGCTTTTGGGAACCTGCATGCTGTGAATTCTTTTTCCTGAAAGAGAAACAAAGCATTTTGTCCTACTTTTCCAGAGATTAGCTTTTGTTTAATCTTCCAGTCTTCTGGCATTCTGAATCACTGACTACTCTAATAACATGCTAGTTAATCCTTATGAAACATGTAGTGATAGTTCAGCCTAAGAAATAATTCATGTTTTACTGCTGCCAGATAAAAGCTTATGTTAAAATTTGTGCTGTTACAGGGAAAAGAAAAAGAAATGTGTGGAGGGGGTTTGTCTCCTCAATTTTATGTTTTGTTTTTTTTTCAGTGAACTTCCTAATCACAGTGTTCTCGGGTTTTTCAGGCATCCTCAGTGTTAGATAGCCAGTCCTTACTGGGTTTCATTTTATATTCTCTTAGAGTAGACCAAAGTTCTGCCCTTCCACTTCATCAGTAAACAAGTAAGAAAAGGAAACTTGTTAATTACAGGTGGTGTTTATGTTGAAAGATCTGATCTAGCTGCACATAAATCAACAATTTTAATTGTCTGGGGACAAAAAACAGCTGTATGGTAAAAACCAACCGACCAAAAATCTATAAATAGAAAAAATTTGCAAAATATCACTAGTACTTTTTGTTGATTTGAGGAAGGTATTTTTTGAAGACAGTTTGTGACAGAAATGTCATATCAGCAATTTCTCTTAAAGGCATTTCAGTAGTATTATGCTGGTTCAAGAAACGTATTCCTAATCTGCCACTTTCTACTCACTTTCTGCATTAAAAAAATTCCAGGTTCCATAGCAGTGATCACACAAACTGTCCAAAAGGTAATTTTAAGTCAGTTTAAAAACTAGTAGGCCGACACCAAATGCCTCATCAGACTGAGGTGCATACTGTAAGCTGCTGTTCTTGGACCTGCTGTGCTGCTTCATGCTTGGTATGTGATACTGAAACAGCTGAGGGGCTTTTCCAATACATTAATACGTAAAGAGCAGAGAATTAGAGAGTTGGGTCAGGACTGAGCTTTATAACGTTAAGTCAGCTGTCAGCTTTGGCTTTTAGCTGCAATTTCTGGAAGTCTTGTATGATGCTCTCCCAGAGTTTGACTTTTCACTTGTTGTCAATAATGTGATTAATGATTTTGCAATGTTCCTGAAGTTGGGAAAATTTACTTCTTAAATAGTACTAATGAACACAACGCTTCTACTGTTAACCTTACTGTATATTTACTGCTGTCAGGAGGGAGGGGAAGTAGTCACATTGTTTTGTTGGGTGCTTGCCACACAAGATGTGGCCTTGATGCTTCACAGGCAAGTTGGGGCAGTAGTGAAAATAAATGAGACCTGGTGATGACAAGCATTAGGGCTACAATTAAAGCCATATTTCAAAAGTGTTTTTTTGGCAATGAGACAGCTCTCCTACACTGTACGTGTTCCAGCCCAGCTCCCTGTGCATGTTAAGACTTGCCTTCTTAACCTTGTCCACTGGGCTTCATTTTTCTCTTTTTAATTTGCCTCCTTCAGCACTTCCCACTGGCTCACTTGCTAGCACATCCTGCTGAGACATTTAAAAATAGATGGCTGAAAATAAGAACATTACATAAAAATGTGAAGCTCTGAAGACACATGGAAAATGTTCATAATAAATCATTCTTCTTCCTTTACCTTTTGCATTGACTGTGAACTATTTGAGCAGACATCTTAATTCTTTCTACGGGTAATACACTCAGTATACAATGTTGCTGGACCTCTAGATAACTAGTGATAAGTAGTCATCTTAGGGCTTACTGTGAAGAAAAAGTCTATAAGCCAGACCAGATGATCAAAATCATGTATTTGGGGGCTCCCAGTTCAATGGAATCATATTTATGTGTGCCTGTCAATGTAACATGGTACAGTAATAACAACTGTGTTCAAGGATAATTAAGAAATTTATGCTGTTCTTAAAATAGCATTGGATATCACACTACTCAATGTAAAACCAAGCCATTGTCAAAAATAAATTTAATGTAATACAACACAATGAACTGAAGTCTTTTAAACATGGCATTTAATCTTTTGCCAATGTAAAGGTACAAGCTCATTTTCAATATTCCCTATTTTCCTAGTGCTTTTACATTACTAACTTGAATTCTTTTGGTTTTTTTGGTTAGGTTTTTTAATCTTGTTTACTTCTGTTTAATTTCAGCTGAGCTTTATCTGCAGAGAAAAGGCTGACGTCTAAAGATCAATTCATTTTGTTATGTTTCCTTCCCACCTACCTTTCCAAGTTTCAGAGGGGTCAGGAGTAATTTGTTTGCTTTTTTTGTATGCTTGCACACACTATATTTGCAATTGTAAATGACAAAATATTAGCATGATTTTTAATACTTCTGTAATTTGGTTCACTTCCTCTGATACATAAAAAGAAAGAAGTAATTTGTTTCACCAGGAGCTCCCAGGTAACTTTTGAGCTATTAGTTAGAGCTTTCAATCTGGAAAGGCACACACCACTAATCAAGTCTGTTTGCTTTTTTTACTGTGAATTCTTTGTGAAGGAAGGTCTGTTCTGAGAGCTTTCTGTGACTGATGCATCTGAACTGTGAAAGGAGCTGGTATAAGGTCCATGACAAAACCTGCTGCCTTTTATAATGGAAGCAAAAAAGCTGAGTTTTTTAGAGTGCATAACACTGTGTTCTTCTGCTGCGCTGTGTCATGGGAAAATCAATGTCTCATTTTTTCCTCCCTAAGGATATTATCTTCCACTTCAAGATATGTGTTTGTATATGTGCCAGCTAGAGCTTTTCCCTTTCTCTTCTTTCTTTTGGTTGCTTGCAGAACTTCACAAAGAGACATAGAACCGCAGTAAGCAAATAATTTGTTGTTAACTAATCAGGCTTGGGGCTAAAGGCAAGCTTGGATCATTATAAATGCTGAGGAACAGCAGCAGCTTGGGCCTCATGTAAGGTTCAGATGCCTGGGGCTGAGTGGTCAGCATGCTGGCAGTCATAAGATTATCCGCTGTTGGAACTGAGGCTGGAGGATGTAAGGGGGGTTTCTCTGTCAACTGGTAAAGGTAGAACTAGTTTCTCTTGTTTTATTTATTGGTTGTAGGGCTTCTTGTATCCCTTCTGAGTGCTGGAGGAAAACATTGCATACAAGTTCTCTACAAGGCATTTCTGCTGAGGTAAGCTGAGGTGTTTAATTAGGTTAGGGCTTGAACATATTAGAAGTAGACGAAAAGAAGGCGTGAAGTCCAGTATGCTGGGATCTGCCATTGCCACTGTCTTTGTAGCTCACCAGAGCTTGTGTTCCTTCAAATCTTGTTTACAGCATTTCTTTCCAATAGGAACCCTGGGCTGAGCAATCTGCCTGATGCCACTTGGATAGTTGTTTGACAAGTTACTGTATTCTGGGGTCAAATCATGCTTTTGGCAATCAGGAGTTCCACTGAACTGTGTCAATCTATCTACTATGAATTAACCCCTACACGTGCAGCTAAAGGCACACATCAGAGGCAGTTGGTTTTCTTTGCGTTGCTTGTAATATATGGAATAATCATACCTGACTCTGAGTACTCATGCTGACTCCTTAAATCTTCTTTTGCCTTTTTTCTTCCCTTAACACTAGAATACATTCCTGACTTCTGGGTAAACCTAAATAAAACTTAATGTTAATTTTCAATCTTCTTGCCTTCATGCTAAGTTGCCCAAGATATCTTACTTTTAATTTCACAGTTCTCAGAACCTCAGGGCAATGCAGCACCTGTAAAGTCTCAAGCCTTTGTGTCTATATTATGTCTCGTAGTAAATTATGTCTATAGTCAGGAATGACTGCCATGGTCTGCTGAGCTTAGAAATGTTCTCAGTGTTATGTGGGTTTCTGTAACTTTGTCATGCAAAGTATCTCACAGATGTGGTTTTGCTTTCATTACTTCTGGTGGGAACAAGGCTCAGGTAAAAGGAGATTAGAGAAGGGATATATGAAGACAAAAACATTACAAAGACCTCTACGTGATTGTGGACAGGCAGGGTAAATCTGAGCATTTAGAATATGAAAGGATCGTAACTGAGAAAGGAACTAGAAAAGCTCAGGTTGTATTTGTTACAGAAGTCCCTTTGAGTCAGCTGGAAATTAGTGTAACAAGGAGCTTAGTCCGCAGAAGGAATCTGACAATTGTCATTGAGTTGTACAAGATGCATGATTGAAAGCAGGGGAGGGATAAGAGGTGCACTGAGGAGGAGTATGCAGCAGCTAAAGGCAGTTGTAAAAATCACTGCCATACTGTGTTGCCTAAGGCTAGAATAGCATCTTCAGTGTCTGCCATCCATGGCTGAATCACTTGTATACCTTGTATATGTCCTGGAGCAACCATCCATAGGGCAGCAGTGCAGGAAGACAGCAGGAATACCCCATGCTTCGTTTCCCTCTAGAGAGGAAGAGAAGCCTGGCTGCAGGAAGGAGGGGGGTCCTGCAGCACCATTGGTCTGAAGGAAGCAGCAGTGTTAGCCCTGTTATCTCACCTCACCTCAGGGGGCAGGATGCATGGAAGGTGGCAACCATAAGAAGCCACGAACAGCATTCTGGTGATGTGTTTAATGTGCAGGAATACACAGTAATTTTTTTTTTTATAGGATAGGGGTAAATAAATAAAGGATGTAAGTACATTCTCCCAGAACAACTTCCATCTCTGCAAGACGAGGACCCATCTATCTAAGCACTGCATTAGCTGCTCGTTTACCTTGCAGAGTAGTGCAGGTACCACTAGATGGCTGTCGGACTGAAGGTGTGCGTCAGAACCTTTGGAAGAGCACCCAGGGTAGACCCGGATTCAGCGCAGGGCCTTTACAAAGTGCTTTTGAGGTGGGGACTTAACTTTCAGAAAGTTTGGGGCAAGGTGGGAGACTTGGTCATGCTGAATTGGCATTGTATGATGCGAATCATCACTGATAATTATAAATGGGCTGATGTTTTAGCTTGGAAAGCAACAGGTAATGGTAGGACAAGAGGGCTTTAAACTGAAGGGAGGTAGATTTAGGTCAAATATAAGGCAGAAGTTCTTCCCTGTGAGGGTGCCGAGGCGCTGGCACAGGGTGCCCAGAGAAGCTGTGGCTGCCCCATCCCTGGCAGTGTTCAAGACCAGGTTGGACACAGGGGCTTGGAGCAAGCTGCTCTAGTGGAAGGGGTCCCTGCCCAGGCAGGGGTTGGAACTGGGTGAGCTTTAAGGTCCCTTCCAACCCAAACCAGTCTGTGGTTTTGAGGCAGAATGCTCATTGTCTGCTGGGGGATTTAGGCTGGAAGCATCTCTATGAGCTACCAGTGTCAGGTTAATTAAACCCTGATTTGGTAGTTATATGTTGACGAGACAGAGATCCCAGAATCAATAGAGCTGAATCACTGGAGCATTTTCTTTTTTTTCAGCTTAGTGTTATAATTTGGATATCAGCATTAGAAGTGTATCGTAAAGCTGCACTGTGTTAATACAAAATGTTTCTCAGAAGGCAGTAACAAAACAGAGATGTTAAATAAGAAGGGACTCGCACAGTGGCTTGACTTTGGAAGTCCTGTTTGGCAGCTAGTCTTAGGCTCAGATCTGTCTGGAACAGAGCTGGAGCACAGCCCCTGAGGAGTTCGCACATCATCCATCCATGTGTGCTTCACTTTATTGATGGACTGGAAGAGTGGGATAAAATCCTGAACACTGATATCTTAATACTGGCTCAAGACCGAAGTGGTGTTCCTGCAGATTCAGTTAAACTCATCTGGACATTTGGTGCATATAGGGTCATAGAATGGTTTGGGTTGGAAAGAACCTTAGGATCATCTAGTTCCATCCGCCTGCCATGAGGGGCTGGTAAGATGATGCTTCAATGATTTTCTTCAGTCAGTAGAAGTACACTGAGGGACCGTGTTGGGAAGGGAGGCCAATGCAGTGTTAGAGGGGCACTTCACTGCTCACATATGTAACTGCAGGTGACAGCTGGGGAGATGTTAGCTTGAAATCTATCTGCCATGGCACAGTGAATTTACTGATCATCTCAGAGCCTGTGAATAAAAGATGGATTGGCCCATGCAGCACAAAAGGCATGAATGGAGAGAAAGAAAGAAGAAACTGTATCTGTGGCAATCAGTGAGCTGTGGTAATTGGAGTAATTTCTCACAGGGAAACCCACAGATTTGCTGAGGGAAAAGCTCCATTAGTACTTGTTCCCCTAGACCTGCTTCCCTGCTATCTCATGAGACCCAGTCATGCAAATACAGTTCCTTGGGACAATTTCCATGCATAAATTTTAGCAGAGTTAAACTCTCTTCAGAGTCCTCAGCTTTGAAGCCTCTTGACTTACCCACCACATCTTGGAAGAGAAAAACTTCCCGAATTAATACCAGCTTGATTATTCAGCAGGAAAGCAGGAGCAATGAGTGCTACTGCTGACTTGTTATGTACAGGGTGCTCCAAGGCTTTTTGGCTGGTTGATCTTGCTCTCTGAATAAAATGAGAGAGTTGCATAAATATCGTCAGTCCTCAGTGCTGCCTTTTAGTCAGGGTTGAGTAAAGAGCTGTGACAACGTCAGCTTCTCTCAAGTGAGCATGCCCTTAAGGAGCAGGTTCAGCACCTCATTGTAGTTTTAATTGGAGTGTGTTCACACACAACAGCACAACATTTGCCTAATAATGTTTTACAGGTTGGGATATTCCTTGGCATTAGAGAGCCTTTGGTGGCCCTACTGGAAATGGGATTAATCAAGAGCCACATTCCTTCTCTTCCAGTTTCCCACCCAGAATCAGCCACACTGGATGTCTCTAAGGGTCTTATGACGCTCCTTCCCTTTTGGAAATGTGGGTGTTTGGGAGTGTTTGATGTAGCTGGTTTGGAGAGTGCTTGGAATGGTCATGGCAACATCCCAAGTGTTTTTAGGAAGATCAGTGTATACATAAAACTACAGCATACAGTGATAGAAGCATAGACAAGCATGGAAATACTAAGGCTTGTGTTTGTGTCTGGGTTTGCAGTTCTTGCCAGCAGGTCACAGAGATCACAGTCCAACAAACCTGGGGATCCTGAAGTGTTGGTTACCATTGGTGATAAGAGGAAGGTTGATCTTTGTCTTCAGCTTTCTGATTGACTTTTTTACATTTCAGAATCACTTGGTGAAGGAAGAGAATGACAGTGAATGCATTGCAGCAATTTAGAAGTGCTTACAGCCTTATTCTTAACTGTGGTAAATTGCATTAAGTGTATGGATTTGAAGAGTGATACTGATTTACAACACATCTGTGCTGCTTTTTGTTTTCTTTTGCCTTTGGTATCTGAAGCTGAGGTACAGAAGCAGGCAGTGTGAAACATAGAGGTCTTTTCTAATACCAATCAGAATTTGTGTTACTTCAGTGAAATTAAAATATAGTCAAGTATAAAATTTAACTACCTTATCGTAATATTTAGTTGCACTTCTTAGAGTTTTCAGTATACTGGGTGATTCAGTCTCTCTAGACTGTCGAAAAGCCATAGGCACTTAGCAACTCACAACAAGCTGCAAAAATGGGCCCTTAATTTGCTGTTACTTCAACAAACAGTGATTAAAGACCTCCAAACCCGTGCTGCTGACATATTTTGATCTCTGGGGAGATAATCTGAAACCGATTTATCTTTTGTTCTGTGTAGTCTTCTTTACAATATTCTTGCTCTTGAAATGCATTTCTGTGGGTTTTGTTGTTTGTTGGTTTTGGGGGGTGTTTTTGTGCTGCTTGTGTAATAACTCCGACAGACCCTTGGTTACAGTTTTACTCAGAAATGCAAAATTGTGTAGACAAGACGCAGTTTTAAATTCTGGTAGAACACTTTGCAATCTCTGAATCACTTATGCCATAAATCTATTTGACCTTCAGTTTCCCTTAGGTATCTTTGTATCAGTATGAAAGTAGTTTAGTTTGTTTAAGTGTGCGTGCTTACATCGTAATGAGCTGATAGCATTATTTTTATCATCTCTGGAAATGACTGTACTCCTGCAAGCACCATTCAAGGCATGAAGCTATGTATCAGACTCAGAATTACAGATAGGCAAACCTTTATGGTTTTACCGTCTTTTTCCTAAAAATATCCTGCAAAAACATAGTAATTGTGCTGTATGAGCCTATTCAAGTTTATTCAAGTTATTTGCTGAACTGTGTAATATTTTATGCTTTTAATCATGAGTAGCTCATAGCTCTTTCCTTTCTCTGAAGCTTTGAAATTTCCTGGAGTTTGTTGTCTTGTCTTTGAGCTGATTTTTGTGAAATTCTCAGCTAAGTCCCTCAGAGTTAGAGAGGCTCTAACTAATTTGGTGTGGAACTAGGCAGTTTGGACAGCTTCAGGCTAGCTGGGCAAAAAGTAAAACGTCAGACCAATGAAATATATATAATTTTGAGAAGTAGAACCTCAGGGCATAAAGTTTTTTGTTACCTGCTTTGTTGTTCTGGTGAAGATATTTCAAAAACAGTGACTTGCAAGTGAAATTTTAATTAGAAATTTTTAATGGGGTTTTTCTTAAAATACCGTGTAAGACACTAAAAAGACAGTAGAAGACCTGTTGATGGAAGGACATGAAAGCACTCCCTTTGTTTTATGAGTAGTCTCTATTCATGAGTGCGGTCCAATTATCTTCAGTATTTGTCATACAGTACCTTTAAGGTTATGAATTTCAGTAAGAAAACTCTTTAATGAGATGAATTTTTGTGTAGCAAAGCAACAGATCCTGATGTGGGGTTCAAAGTGGGCAGGCAGAAACAAAAGCTGCGATGGAACTAGGATGTACTTGGTCTCCGTCCTGTCTATGTGGGAAGCATTGTGCATCTGAATGTGGAGTTAAGGGCAAATTATTCTGCTGTTTGTCTGAAATGAAGTGAAACATCATTGGATTCTCACAGAGGCATTGTGAGAGCTTCATTGCCCTGAAAGGTCAATATAAATTGTGCCTCATCATCTGCTTTAAGTTTAAGCAGAAGAGAAATTCTGTATAACTCCATTCTGAGAACAGTCACAGTTCCCTGGGAGCTGATGAAAAGAAATTATTTTGAAGTAGCTGAGATAAAACATGTTGTCTTGTAGTTAGTGTCTAGCTGACTAATGACTGAATGCCAGAACTAGCAAGCAGGAAATTTCATAAGATATTGTGACTTTATTATATGCATGCATGGAGTTCTATACTAATACTTTAAGTCCTAATGTATTCATTTAAACACAATTGTCAGTCATGAAGCAGTAGACCTTTTCAATGGAGACTTAAAATTCTAAGTGTTTGTTTCAGGATGATTATGTTTTATTACTTAGTTATGGCACATATTGCTGATGATATAACAGACTATAACTTTCAGAAGTGAAATACCCTAAGGGTCTTCTACAGTCCTTCCCTTGTAGACGTGTTTGATTTTTACAACTGTGTAGATATGGCAGGAATTGAGTATGGAAATAATGAAATCTGAGTTGGATTTTTATCCCTCTTGCTGAATCTACTGTTATATTCTGCTAAAGTGCTCCTCAAACACTTCTTGGTGCTGACAATCCATACCCAGATCTTTACATGAGCTGCTTTGGTACTATTCCGAATGCAGATCTCAAAGTGAAGTAGCTTTGGGTTGGGCTTTTTTCTCTTCTGTGTGAGCCTTTCATGGAGCTCAGACACTGGCATAAGGAAACTACAGAAACACTAAACTTTGGAGAAAATAAGTTTTCTTGAGAACTAGCTTCTGTTGGAAGTACAATGGTAAAGATAGGAACACATGGGGAAGGAAAATGGCTTAGTTGTTTCCCTTCATCATCTTTTCCCCATGAGTACAGTTTTAGTAATCCAGAAAAAAATACATAAAGTAACCTAGAGTATGAGCTTGCATCCTAATATTGAAACCAAGAACTGAAGCTTCTCAACAAGATCTTCAGCCTGTATGCAACAATTGGTTTGCCCAAAGTAGCTGGGGAATTCTGTAGACCTTGATGGAGCTGCATGCTGGGAAAGAAGAGCATTCAGCTCCGTCTCTGTGCTGTGCCTGCTTGGAAAATACAGTTTAATGTCCTGTGCCAGAGGCCAGCAGAGAACCCAGTGGGCATATTGAGTACATCATGT
The DNA here is from genome assembly GCF_028554395.1 of Pezoporus wallicus. Taxonomy (NCBI): domain Eukaryota; kingdom Metazoa; phylum Chordata; class Aves; order Psittaciformes; family Psittacidae; genus Pezoporus; species Pezoporus wallicus. Next base: position 1,104,861 of record NW_026636866.1, on the reverse strand, counting down.
ATTCACAACCTTGTTCTCTTTCTTACGGCTTTGCCAGGTATTGTGCCATGGCTAGGACTCAGGGAACTGGTCAGAGCCTCCTTCAGCTCAGATAAGCTGTTGCTACAGAAGCAAAGTAGTTCAGAAGAAATTCAATACTTTCAGTAAAATGTGTTTCAATATCTAGATTTTACCATGCAGAAACCAGATTCCATTTAGGAAACATGAGTATTATATCAGCCTTTTATCAGTTTAACATGTGGCTAATAATTTATTACTTGTTGAAGTAAAAACTTTCTAATGCTCCTTCCGGGAGCACATCTCCTACAGGGAATGTGCTATACTTTTCAGTTCCTTGACCTTCAAGATTTGAATCATTATTTATAGATTACTGCAATGTATTAAAATAATTTTCTGAACAAAAAGAATGGGGGAAAATATCTTTCATTATAAGTAAAATCAGAGGGTAATTTCTGTCAGTACATGTGCTTAATTGTTCAAGATAACTGCAGAATGCTGTTTGGGTATGTTTGAAATAAAAATATAGACCAATGCAAGTTTTAAATACTTCTACTGTAATTTATGCAGAGGATATGTAGTCCACTTAGTGAATTTTTTTGCAGTTTTTTTTGCACCCTAGAATAGTGTACTATTGCCTCCAGTGAGCTTATATGGCTTAAAGAATAAACCTGGCAACTCTGGCAGTCTGGAGTCTGCATCCAGTCACTACTATTTATAAAAAAGTGGGATGACAAGCAAATTTTAGGTGATCTAATGGTAAGTGGAAATAATAAAATACCGAACCTGCAAAATTAATGAGAGTTCATTACTGAAATAATAATATATCCATCTTATGTAATTCTTCCCTACCAGAGAAACTGGGGAAAGTCAAAGAGGAGAAACAGCTGGAGAACAGCCGGGAGGTACAAGGGCTGCAGTGAGAATATGAAACAATCTGCAGAATCCCTATAGAAGTGAGTTAGGTCAAAGCAAAGGTCTTAGCCCGTCAGTGCAATTCCAACATCATAGGAAATTTGCATTTAGTCCTTGATCAAAACCCATTCGCTGTGTTTTGGTTCCAAGTCAGACCAGTAATTGGAAGGGTCCTGTGTTGTGTTTTCATGTGACTCTGCCACACTCTGGTGTCAGAGCAGAGTATCTATCAACTTCCCCAAATAAAGCCGCATGATGAGGGGTTTTGCGTGTCCCTTCACTATACCGTAGGAGTTGTTGCTGCATCAGAGTAGCAATTAGAAGCTTAAAAAGAGATGCAATGCGTTGATGAGGGCTGAACAACATGGGTTCCCCTTGGATAATGAGTGCTGTTCCTCTGCTGCTTCTAGAATTTAGATTCAGGGAAAAGGCTTTGAACTAAATGAAGCGGGATGCCAGGCACCTACACTGCTCTTTTAATTATGTCTGGTTATGAAATGTTAAGATCTTGGCAATAACAATATCTGCTAATTGTAACTGCTTGTTCTGAATTTGTTTCTCAGTTGAATTATACAGCACTAAATGTTCCTCTCAACATATTTTTCCCTCCCTAGTAACACAATGAATCATGAAGGACATTTTCTATGAGAGCTCGTGCAGCTCAGACCCAGCTATAGGAGGAGACTGAGTTGAAAACAGAAATATGTTGAAAGTACAAGCACTCACTTCATTGTTAAACAGTGGTGATTTGTTTGTTTTACCTCCATGTAAAGAACTTACTCCATGGAAGAACTTACACAGGCTTAAATGGTGAGTCAAAGTTTGGGTTGCTGTGAATTCGGATGCATGTTATATCCACAGTCCCACCTACATCACAGAACCTGTTGGATATTAAAGTGGTCTAAGTACTTGGGCAGCAAAAGCCCCAGTATTTTTCCAGCCATCTGCATGTTTAGAACAGTAGCTGGGCTAATTTTCTGTGGGACCGTGTTGAACTAGCTCCCACACTAGTAAGAAAACTGTTATTCTGAAAAAGCAGATCAGTTGCACTACCTGATTGTATTTCCAAAGTGTGTGTCAGCTGGGACAAATAGCTTTTAAAAGACATCTGTTCTACACCAGGGGCTGTTCTACATCAGGATACCTGTTCTAACAGGCACAGACAGCACTGACTTTGGCTCTGCCAGACCAGAAGGGCAGCAGTGGGCTGTGCTGACTGTTGTGGTAGTGTGCAATTGTTTTTCCTAAGGACCTGATATAACTGTGAAGAAATACAGACTCTCCCAGAGAAATGCAAGTAGCAGCACTATGCAAAGGATCCTGGAGTGGTCTGGGTCATGGTCCAGACTGGGGTTGGAATCTTGTCTATTTTACCACCTAAGTAATCTTGCTAAGTAGTCCCACCAAAGTAGTCCTGCTGTAGAGAGTTGTTGGCAAAACATAAATGCTAATTGAGGAAAAGAAAAAATAAAATCATAAAATACAGCTGGACCTATGCATAAACCAGCAGAAACCCTTTGTGTGGCAAATATGAATGCCTGTCATCTAGTGTCGACTTGTTTCAGTTGTGTTGGAACATCCCGTCTATAATCCACTACAGTTTCTGTGGCTTAAATCATAGGGTCAATAGCAAGATAAATCCAAGAGATTAATTTGAGTCACGTGCTCCAAATTGTGCCAACAACTGTGCTTTTCTGTTCTTAAGCTACGCAGTGCAGTGAGGGTAGTATCTAAAACCCAAAACTCCCAAACGCCTCCATGAAATTGCGTAACTCTGCAAGTGGCTGTGTTTGTACATCCACGTGGGAGACGGGTCACAACATTGGGAAGTACCCCTGTGCTCCAAATGGCACTGTAGCATGCAAGAGTAGTGCAGATGGTAAAGGCACATTGCACACCCACTCTCTCCAGTTTTCTTTGGGATATGCTTTATTACATATCTGAGATTTTACTTCCACTTTCTGTTCACTATAGGATATCCGACTGAGAAGACTAAATCCTTGAATGAATCTGAACACAATTGTAAAGGGAAGTGGGAAAAGTAGCTGAGAAGGTTGGAAGAAAAAACAGCAGACTACAAGGGCACTATGTGAGCTGAAGGATCAAATTATGGGGCAAATGATCCCCTTCCCTGTTTCCTTAATTTGGTTTTAAACAGTGTGCTCTGTAGAATGTAAAATGCAACTATTTCTCACTTATACTCCCACTGCCTCTATTCACCTCATTCTTTTCCCTTTTAATGCTTCTGAGCTATCATCTCATTCTCTTTTATCTTTCTTCCAGAGAAGCCATTCACCATTCAGTAAAAAAGATAACACCAACTCTTTTCAATATGGTCAATAAGCTTTTTTTTTTTTTTTTTATTCCTTGTTATTTTTATTCCTTATTATTATTTTAAATTAGTATGTGAAAAAAAGTTTGGAAACTTTTGCTTTCTAGTATGAAACATTCACAGTTTGAATGCCGCAACTACACTTCAAGCAAATTCTCTTGCAGACACTATGTATTTCATACAATAACAGTGCAATTTGTTACTAGTAGGTTGATAGTCTGGCTACAGGCAAACTTTGAAAGCTTCCACATACAGTGCTTTTACTTTAAGCTTGTTAGTGGCTTTAGGTACAGAATTCATTTTTGTATTGAGGCTTCTTCTGTATGCTTGGTGAATGAGCATTGTACAAACACCACTGGTGCGTAGCCCTGAAAGAATGCTTTCTAGTGCTTGGCTCAATATGTTAATTGCATGAACATTAGAAGCTCAAAGGCAAATAAAACAGTAAGTGTATTTGTGCCGACAGAAGCTGTTTTGTTTGTTACTCATTCAATATTACGTATTCACCAAGATACATGACTGGCAGAGTTTATTATTAGTTATAGAGAAGAATGAATACTTATTATTGAATAGACTCTGACTTTTGACATTCTCAAAACCTCCAGCTCCATAATGATGCGTTGGAGCTAGATGTGTTGGCTTGAGTACTTCTTATACATATGCTGGCAGAAAGTAGTGTTGTAACTGGTGGTGTTGCTTTGCTATTGTATTATATTGACATACAGATGTGTACATTTCTGCTCTTATTCTTGGGAATGCTTTACAATCAGGCTTAGTTCCCTTTGTAAATGTATTTAATTGGTGATGCCGGATCCTCTAGGATTAAGCTATCTGTCTCATTGAAGGTGTCACTTTCACCAGAGTGATTGGCGTTTTTTACTCTGTTTAGCCGAGACTGCATTCGTTCATGTTCCTTTCTCAACTCTGAGTAGGAATGGGAGAAAGTGTGGAATATTGATGTCGCAGGAAAAGACATGATGAGAATTCCACTGAGGATGCTGCTGAGAGCCACCATCTGGCCTGGGACACTTCGTGGTACCATATCCCCATACCCCACAGTGGTCATTGAAATGATGGCCCACCAGTAAGAAGCAGGTATGCTCGTAAATTCGAGCACCTTCCCAGATTCATTCTCAGCGAGATAGACCAAGGGAGAAAACAGAGTGACAGCAACACATAAGAAGAGTAAAAGTAAGCCAAATTCCCGTGTGCACCTCCGAACTGTGAGGCCCAAAGTCTGCAAGCCCAAGGAGTGTCGGGCAAGGTGCATTACATATAAGATCCTCAGGGCTCGTAAAACCCGTAGCACCAAACTAACCTTCTCCAAATATGTATTGCTGCTTGGCCTATTGTCCTCCTCATTTGAGTCATCCTCTGAGAAGATGAGGGAAATGTAATATGGTGAAATAGCCAAGAAGTCAATTATATTTAGGGGTCCTTTGAAGAACTGACATTTGCTCCTTGCCTGAATGAATCGGAGGCAGAACTCGAGGGAAAACCAAGCCACACAGATGGTCTCTATGACGAAGATGTAATAGCACTTCTGGGAACACTCACCCTGACACAAAAACAAAAAGAGAATTAAATAAAAGAACAGTCTGTGAACCAGCATCCAAAAATACTAAGGAAGAAGCAATATGTACTTGTTTGAGTCACTGGTATCAGAAACAGACAAATCCCTAGCAGGTAGTTTTATGATGGTCATTTTTCAGTGTTGTGTGGACAATAATGAGCACATGAAATACCTGAATGAATGGATATATCTACTTGCTTATTTTTTGTAGAATCATAGGGTTGGAAGTGACCTTAAAGCTCAGCCAGTTCCAGCCCTGTACCACTGGCACAGACACCTTCCACTAGACCAGGTTGCTTCAAGCCCTGTCCAACCTGGCCTTGAACACTGCCAGGGATGGCAAAGAATTTCCTTCTAATATCTGGCGGGTTAAAGACATTCCCCTTGTCCTGTCCCTACAGACCCTTGTCAAAAGCCCCTCTTCGGGTTTCTTGTTGGCCCCTTTAGGCACTGGAGCTGCTCTAAGGTCTCCCTGGAGCCTTCTCTTCTCCAGGCTGAACCAGCCCAGCTCTCTCAGCCTGGCTCCAGAGCAGAGCTGCTCCAGCCCTCACATCTGTGGCCTCCTCTGGACTCACTCCAACAGCTCCATGTCCTTCTTATATTGTTGCCCCAGAGCTGGATGTAGGATTGCAGGGCTTGTATCCCCAGAGTAAGGTAGAGGGAGAGAATCCCATCCCTCAACATGCTGCTCACGCTCCTTTTGTTGCTGCCCAGGACACAGTTGGCTTTCTGGACTGTCAGCACACACTGCTGGGATGTGTTGAGCTTCTATTCTTATTACGTTGCTTCTTCCAATCTAAATGAATGAAACTTATCTTTGTATAAAGTCGTGGCATGCAGCTTGTAAGTCCCAAATAAGTCTCACTTTCTGCTCTCAAAGGGAAATTGATTTAAACTTGACTGGTTTATAAGCCTGTACAAAAATCAGCTTCTCTTTGAAAGATTAATGTTTGAATGTCTCTGTAGACTTCTGGTGCTGTTTGATGCATGGTGCTTTCACAAATGCTGTGTGCACTGGTGCAGTTAAATGTTGTTCAGAGATACTTATTGAGTCTTTTGGATCTTTGGCTCAGTAGTGCCATATATAAATTTTGTTTCTTTATGTACATGAAAATGTTTTATTCTAAAGGAAAATAAATATCCACCTAGTAGCTGAAACTTGCATTGAAGTCTTCTCTTCCAGTTTTGAGGCCACACACTACAGGAAGCATTTCCTTGGTTCTATTACTGAAGGAATTGCTTTAATTGAACTACCTTGAACTCGCATTCATTGTTTTCCTGAGCTACACTTAAAAAAAGAAAACTTCCTTTGGCCTATTCCAGGGAAATGAGGGGGCAAATGCAAATGAACTTGTAATTATTTGGGGAAACTTTGTCGTTTAGTGATAGGCAGCCACTAGATTGAATCCATCCAAAGAGCAAGTTAAGAGATGCACATATTGATTACAGGGACTGGGGTTTCTGCTTACTGTATTCCAACTGGCAAAGAGCAAACCAGGTCCTGCCACCATTTTTCTCCTTGTAAGAGATAAGAAACAGCAATGAGAGCAGCGTCTACTGCTTAGCAGCTGGACACCTCACCCGTAAAGAAACTCATTGTTTTAAATACTGGTGTCACTGTGTCCTTACACACCCTGTCTATCCTATTGATAAACACATCCCTATACCTGTTCAGAGACTTACTTAATATATTCTTAAGAAATCTGGTCTTGTGATTGGACTAATGCTGTTTGTTTTTTTTTGTTTTTGAGCATTGTGAGTAAGTTTATTGAAGAATTCCACCAAACAGGTACTTGTAAGATATTTTCAGTGGTATGCAGCTGTTTACATGAAGTGGCTGCATCAGTGCAATTATTTGGTACAATTTAAGTGAACTAGAGTCTTTCATGGACTTTGGCTGACTTTGAAGCACGTTTGTGTGCACATTATCAAAACACCGGCATATGAAGTGTATGGGCTCTGAGGTTTGGTCAAGATGAGAAATCTCAGCTATAATTGGGAACCAGAGAAAGGGCTTGACCAGTATTGCAACCCTTTGAAATTCCAGGCCAGATTCAGAATATGGGTTGTCACAGCATGTTCCAGAAAAAAACAAATGTAGGAGGTGGTAATTTCATTTTAGATTTTTGAAAAATAATATTTGGCAAATAGCTGTTTCTAGCTACAGCTGAGGTACATGAGGGCTTAGCAAGTTTAAAGAGTCTTAAATTCTTGCTGAACAGTGACTTGCATCTCTGAGGTGTTCACAGCTGCAGAAGGTCAAGCAGAATTAGTGATTTACACAAAAAGGACGTGGAGCCATTGGAGCAAGTCTAAAGGAGGCCACAAGGATGATCAGGGGCTGGAGAACCGCCTGTATGGAGACAGGCTGAGGAAGTTGGGGCTGTTCAGCCTGGAGAAGAGAAGGCTGCGTGGAGACCTCATAGCAGCCTTCCAGTATCTGAAGGGGGCCTGTAGGGATGCTGGGGAGGGACTCTTCATTAGGGACTGTAGTGACAGGACAAGGGGTAATGGGTTAAAACTTAAACAGGGGAAGTTTAGATAGGATATAAAAAGGAAATTCTTTCCTGTGAGGGTGGTGAGGCACTGGAATGGGTTGCCCAGGGAAGCTGTGAATGCTCCATCCCTGGCAGTGTTCAAGGCCAGGTTGGACAGAGCCATAGGTGAGATGGTTTAGTGTGAGGTGTCCCTGCCCATGGCAGAGTGGTTGGAACTGGATGATCTTAAGGTCCTTGCCAACCCTAACTGTTCTATGATTCTGTGTTGAAGGATGATCCATGCAGAGAAAGGACTTCCTTTTGAGATGGCACAGTGGCCATGTCTTATTCAGGAATCACTGCAGACCCTTGGTTTGTGAAAGGCTTTTTGTATCCTCTGTAGAATAAAGTCAGGGCCTCTGTATGTGTTTTTCCTGACTGCCTGTCTGTGGAACTAAGCAATTTAGAGGAGCAGTTCCTCATGTAGTGTTATCCATTCTCACAGGAAATGTTGATTAAAAACTCCACAGGAAACACATATCCCTACTACTAATTGAACTTGTTACCAATGCTGTTATCCTCTGCATTGCAGAGTGTCTGTTGTGATAGAATTACTGCTATTCTCAGGAGTAACAGGTCTTTTTCTTCAGGCAGTGTTTATGTCATTGGCTACCTGAAGTCCCCCAGGTAAAATGGTAACATATTCCTGACATGTATGTTTTCCCTGCCTAGCTCTCAGAATGATTTAGCTCTGTAGCACCATTTGGGGATTTTTCCATTTTCTACACAGTGGACCATTGAGATCATAATTTATCTCTTAGTAAGCATTGCCAAAGGTAGTGAAGCCTTGGCCCTGCTAGAGGATCAGGTTATAGCTCCATTTGAAGTCATTGCCATGGTCATGCCTAGAATGCATTGATGTTTGCAGTCTGCTGACTTGGCTTGATGAGACTGCTTGGAATCAGCAGTTGTGTTATGCAGTGTTCACTTTCTTTGATTTGTAAATTATTTGCACAGTGCAGACTGGGGTCAGTCTAATGATGTGGTCTGGGAATTAGTCATTGTTGCTATCAAGGTTGGTTTTGTTTTGTTAATGGACTGAATGTCCAGTACATCTGTTGTTTATTTACCTTTATACATTTTCAGGTGGCACTGCTTTCAGATCATGATGTAAGTTTTGCTATTTCTTCCTTGGAAAATGCAAGAAATGAACTGGTGTCTGCTGTAGGTTTTAACCATCAACATTTCAGGTGTCTTTTGAAATGAGCATGAAGTTTCAAGGTATAGCATTGTAAGGACTGCTTGGGAGGTTGTTATTCTTGCCATCCTCAGTTGCCTCAGGATTCCCCGTGAAAAATGACATACACTTCAAGAAAGCAATTTCATGCAGTCAGCTTCCTAAATGCATATCTCATTTTTTCAGAAGAGTGTCCTTCACATCAAACTTTTTAGGAGTGTTACTGTGCATTTTAGTTTTCCTTGGTGCACAGTTGTGGATGTAAAGGACAGTGAGCTCTCCCCTGTTAGCACATTGTCTGTTTTGCCCTATTTCTCTCAGAGGGAATTGATTTATCCATGCAGCATGGTAGTTTTGTATGGAGGTGACTGCCTTAAGCCCTAGAAATAATGCAGCTGATCTACACTTGCAGAAAGGCCACTCACACCATTACATAGTGTAGATGTACCATGACTTATTCAGTCCATATACAACATCTGCCAGAAACTTCGTAGCCTCTTTCTCTGCCTGTCTTTATTTCTCTGTCATCAGTGTCTAGATAAAGAGTGTAAGACCCTCACTCTGTGATATTGAGAACGTGCTCATTGATTTCACAGTGGGAGATAGATTTCACCCAGTGAGCTTGCATGTGAATGTTTTATATATTAGGAATATCTGTATATATTATGGAATATACCTGATGTGGTTTATATATAATACCCCTCTCTAATATCAGTCTCTTTGAAGATTTTTGATCCTTTTGAACATCCTATTCAAAAGCAACATATATTGGAATAAGAGGGGAAAAAGAAGAAATTTTAACTACCAAAGTCAATTTCTGTATCTCTCAGTATTTCTGATGATTTTTAGACCTCAGAGTGCTTTATGTTCCCCTAACAACTGTTGTCCATAGAGCAGGCAGAATAACATGCTGACTTTAAAATACCAGGTTCATGCCAAAATATGGATGCCTGTATGCCAGTGGTAGATTTCAGATTTGCCATTGTTGCAATTCCCATTAGATGTTAGTTACTTTCAGCAACTTCTCAAATTATAGCCCAAATGGTGTGATCCATGAAAGGTTGTGTTTGTTCGGTTTTTTTGCATAAATGGCCAATAAACCATTTTCTGTGCCACAACTTCTATATTTCCTCTTTTTGAACAAAACAATCACATTTGGGAAATTCTAGCAATCAGTGCCTGCCAACACAAAACACAGCAAACAACTCCCTTCCATAACCTCACCATTAACTAGAGCAGAATTCTCAGCTTCTATTTTCAGATCTTTGAGACAAATTTGTCACTGACCAAATTTTTCTCCTGTCTGCATTTTTGCACCCAGAATGTCCTGGTGGAGTGGAGGGAAAGCTCCAAGCCGTATGGTGTTGACTGTGAACACGAACGAAAGATGAGGTTTTATTTATCACTGACCACAACATATTTCAAATGGGCTTTTCAACATAACCCCTTGACATGTTTTAGTCCACCGTAGCATTAATCAGTACTCAAACTGATTACTCAAACAAATCAGTAATCATTGACTCTCATGGGAGAGCAGATATCACAAAAGCTACTGTGAGTGAGTATCTAAGTCTTTATACTCTATTTATCATGCAGATTTACTTTTGAACAATGCAAGAATTTATCAGGATTTATAGAATTTTTCTCTAGGTGAAATCCTACGAAGTGTGATGTAAATGTAATAAAAAACCACATGCCTGGTATTGACCATGTGTCTGAAAAGAGCATTTGGCCCAGCAACAAAGGAAACATTTTGTATGCAAAAAGATACATACTGAGCCTGATGCCTGAAATATTGAGTGATTTCTTAAATTTATAAACAGTCTCAAAGAAGCAAAGAGGCTGTTTGAAACTTCTGTATCACCAGGGATAATGAGCAATTCATTGTTGCCTTCTGCTGTATAAGTCCATGGCTTATTTTGTGTGTTCTCTTATGCACTGGAATGTTTATAGAGTTACAGTGAAATTGCTCATTTTCCAATACTTCTATTAACTTCTCTTTAGATATGAAAGAACAGGCTCACAGTAGAATGTAAGAGCAGCAGTACTGAGTCTGCTTAGCCCAATGCCTTCAGCCACAGAGGTGAGTCTACAGAAAGATTTATTTGCTATCTGAATTCGAGCTAAATGAACCTGAGATTCATGCCACTCACAAGGTGAATAAGATGAATTTCTGTCCAAGTGCTTTCTTAGTTTACCAGGAAACATTACTTAAGGTGTAATGACATCTAGGATAATAGCAAAATCAGATCTCAGAGTTATGCTGCAGTAACCTATCTTACAAGAGGTATAAATCTCATCTAGGGAAAATAATATCTTTACATGAGTCAGTAATTGTAGCAATGCCTAGGGAGAATGAATCAGAACTTCCCCCTTGGAATATGTATCTTGTCTATCCACCTTGGTTTTGAGATGCAACTCCCTTTGTTACATTTTCTAGACAAGAAAAACTTATTATGCTATGGATAGCTGGATGAGAACACCAATAAAGTACTCTTGTGCCTTCAGGGTCTGCTCTGTGCTGACCATTTGTGTCCCACTTGGTTGCACTCTGAGACACTTTATAATTAAAATATGCTCTGTAAAATTTGTTCTGAATCATTACCTGATTTGCCAATTAATTTCCTACTGCAAAGATTTAGCCCTATCCTTTTTGCAGGGGGTATTTAGTCCATTGTAAGATGTTTTTCTGTAAATGCTGAAGCAAACACAAACCAGTGTTAATCTGTATTTTACAAATCACACTCTTCAGTGTGCTTCTCTTATAAAACCCTTTGAGGATTCTAAGCATTTGAACCTGAGTCTGCTTGGCCTGTTAGCAGCTGACAGCTGTGTTGCACACTGATAGAAAAGGTGTCGTGTTTTATCTCTGGTCCCCTCACCATTATAGAATCATAGAATAGTTAGGGTTGGAAAGGACCTTAAGGCAGGGACACCTCACACTAAACCATGTCACCCAAAGCCTCATCCAACCTGGTCTTGAACACTGCCAGGGATGGAGCATTCACAACTTCCCTCGGCAACCCATTCCAGTGCCTCACCACCCTAACAGGATCAACTGGAAATACCAGAAGGAAGCATGCAAAGTTTCTCTTAATCTGAGAAAAATGGGGGAAAATATCCTGCTGTTCCCATTATAATGAAAGTGCCTATATTCTGCACCTGTAGTGGGACAGGAATTGCATGGGTACCAACTTTCTGCCTTGCTGTGACTGACTCCAGGTGGAAGTTCACCGGCAGCAATCTGAACCTTTTTCCCATGGTGTATAATTTAAGATTTCACACAAACATAGAATCATTGAATGGGTTGGGTTGGAAGGGACCTTAGAGCTCATCCATTTCCAACCCCTGCCACGGGCAGCGACACCTTCAACTAGAGCAGCTTGCTTCAAGCCCCATCCAACACTGCCAGGGATGAGGCAGCCACAGCTTCTCTGGGCACTCTGTGCTAGCACCTCAGCACCCTCACAGGGGAGAATTTTTCCCAACTCTAAACCTCTACCCCCTTCTAGTTTAAAGCCATTCCCCCTTGTCCTTTCACCATGTGCCCTTGTAAAGGGCAGTCTTTTGATAGGGTGGGTCTGAGGTATAGGGCAATTTCTTGTGATCTCCTTTCTATGCTTGCCAGTTAACGCTGTTCATAATAATGTTAGTGATTTCAAGTGTTGTGGCAAGTAATCTATTTCCTACTTAAACAGTGAAAGTTGCACCAGTGCTTGTAGAACACTGCTGATATGTTCTGCTAGATCAGTATATGGATCCTTTCAGAATCATGTCACCCTTAGTGATTAATATTTTCAAATCTTCAAAGTGGAAAGCAACCTGTATATCAGCAATATGAATATGTTTTGCTTATACAGCATATTTAGGGGAGAGGCAACCAATATTATTTATGAAGCCAATTTGATGTTAAGTCCTTGAACCCAGTTAGAAGTAATGATTGAACCACAGTATGCAAACACTGTTATTCCCAGGGTACATTTGTGGAAACCAGCCGGCTCTTCATCATAAAATGTGTGTGTGATAGACAGAAAGGGTCTGAAACCTCTTCCCAGCTAGATCCACCCTAGATGCAGCAGGGTGGATCTGAGTTTAGATTCTGAGTAAAGGCTGTGTTGGTGTTCAGTTACCCATGCTAAAAAGACTCAAAGCAGGGAAGGAATTAATAAAGTAATATGCTTGACTCTTCTTGATTCGACTCCTTTTGGAGTCTTAGAGGAGAGTTTCCTTAAACATAGGATCTGGATCTGCTCAGCACTCTGCATTCGAAAGGTAAGCTGCCAAGAGCATCACCGTTCACACCAGAAGTGTGCCTGTCTCTTTGGCTCATGCAAGGTCACAATTCACATCTGCTAAACCTACCCTGGCAGGTCCAGATTTTGTTTGGCACATTCAAGTACAGCCAGTTCCTGCTCCCTCTGATCCACACACTGGTTTATGAATAGAGGCCAGTGTTCTCTGAAGTGGCAGCAGATGGGATGAGCCTGTGTTATGGGGATCGACCTGCCTTCTGCCTGCTTGTGCTACCCAACGCTAAGTAGAGAGGCTTATCTCAGCAAGACTGCTCTTCTTGCAGTCTGGCCTTTTTGCCCACTCAGAGATGAAACATTCAGCCCTCTATGTAGAGGATTTAGGAGCAAAACTGGCAGGAACTTCCCTCTCTAAGCCCAAGGTTGGCATTTCCTGGGCAAGGTACTGTTTTCCAGCCTTTTGCGCTTCTCAAGGTTATACGTGTACAGTGCATCCTGGTTTATAGCATCTCATGGGCAGTTCTCTCTGTGGAAAAAAAACATGGGCTAACATAACAGTGAAAAAAACAATCTTTGCTTCTTGCTTTTGCCTGCCCACAAATCCAAGGTGGTGGGTTTACAGGGTGAGGCTACAAGTCTAGAGAGTGGGTAGGCAGGAGCAGAGGCAACAACATATACCTTATTAACTCTGGGCTGTTCTTATCCCAGTCCACAGCAGGAAATGAACAGATGCAGGAGAGAAATCCCTTTTGGCTGTAAAATGATGACTCGGTGAGGAAGTGTTGTGCCAGTCTGTGTACCTGGGGCCGTGGGGTCCGGCTGCAGTGCTGCAGGTAGTGCTGAATCACTGCGACCGCATTGCTGCTGCTGTTTGAAAAATTAAACCATGCTCTGCTGAATGAAGTGTTGTTTAGGGAGAACTTGAAACCCCTGAGTTGTGGATCGCTTCAGTACTTGGATTTATGGTTACAGACTGGTGCAATAAAATCAAAAGGTTTACAGCCTGCTGAGAAAGAGACTGTAACCTGATTTACAGAACGATGGGCTTGTTAAAGGAGTGCTGCGTATTCTGATCACAGAACGATCTCCCACTCACTTTGCTTTATGGGAAGGAAGCCTAGACTTATGAATGCTATTACCGTAACTAGTACAAATGAGGAAACTAGCATAATATTGGGGTTATATTAGCGTGGACATTACAAAGAACATAGAAGGAAATTATTATCTGTGTGTCCAACACATAATTATCTCTGAGGCAGAAGTGTAACTGAAATAAAGTATTTCAATTAACTTTTAAACTCGGGTCCCTATTCTGCAAACACTGTGAGAATCAATCTGAAGAATCTGAGTTTGATTTAAACCAATAGGTGATCCAACAGTATCTGTGATAGGAGAGGGATGTGAAAGAATTCCCTTCTTGTTTTTCTAGTAAGAAATTGAACAGAGTTCATTTTGTAACTGAAGAACAATATAGTTGAAATAACAAGGTATTTATCTGGGGCTTAGGAGGATGACCTTCAGTTTCCAGTTTTGCTGCTGATCAGATCTTTTGCTCTGCTACTATTTCTTCTCAGCTTCTTTACTCATTGCTTTGTAAAGTCTTTGGAGCAGAAACTACTTGTTGTTGTACCTGTGTAGCACACGGTGTACCATGGGGTCCCAAATATGGTTGAATCTGGTATAAGGGAAAAGGGTCGTGCTAATAGGAGGTGCTGGTGCTGTGGGAATACACACAGCATATGTAGTGCATAGCCCTGATGCTGCAAAGAAATTAGCAATTAGGTTTGCTCGGAATTAGAATACTGCATTGTGAGTTTGACTGCAGCAGAAGGGAGAAGAGTCCTCAAAGATTCCCATCGCATTCAAGGAGGAATTTCTAAAGCACAAATTTGGTGGTTAGTTATTTTTAATACTTGTTGCATTATTGCTACAAACTTGGAGGGTGCATTGATTTCAGATAACGTTTTCCAAAGATAAAGTGCCTCCCTCAGAGGAAATACCCATCTTAAGGAAGGCATTTATTAAGTAATCATCTGTGCTGAGCCCCTTGAGATAAGTCATGAGGAAAGCTAACAGAGTATTTTTCTATTATAAGCATCACAAAACTGAAAGTGGCAAAAGGGTAAGAACAGCCTGACTCCCAGCAAGGAACATGTGTGCTGCCACACTGAATAACTGTGGATCGACCTCCAGCTGCAGAGCAGCTGGAACAGCTGGGTGTCCCCCCAGGATAGCATGCAAAGCCGGGAGACTTAGTGCTCTTGGGATACAGCCAAAACTGGATGAAGATAAGGCAAACTAATAACATCTAATTGTGCTTCCTGGACATTGGACTACGCACTGGCAGAGCCAGCCTTGAAAGCTGTGCAGAATCCATGTGCTCCAGACTTCCTCAAGAAAATTGTTTTCTGTGGAGTGAGGATAAACTGAGATGCAGATGTTCAGCAGTGCCCACCCCCACTTGGGGTCATTACTTAAGTCATATTACAAACTTAAGTAATATGAACTTCATCAATGTTGTACATGTTAGATTTAATGCTGAAATATGTAACTCTGTTGGTGGAAGCTTGAAAAACAGTCACAGTGTGGAACTATGAAATCAGAGTCTCAGTGGTGCAATTTCAAGGTGGAAGCTTTTGATGTTACTGAACAGATATGCAAACCTCAAAAGATCCCATAAGGCAACAATTTCTGTATATGTCGAAGTCCCAAGCCTGAATATTGTGATTTCTCTTGTTTCATTACTTCTTATGTCATATCTTCCTTCAATTGTTATTAGTTTAGCTAATTCAATCCACAGAGCAAGTACGTTACCTGGACTCTCCTGTGTCTACTGCTACTAGACTAGAATTTCTATGTGCTTTGGTGAAGCATAATTTCCTGCTTTAAAACGCTACAATACTTTCATGGTTAGAAGAAATCAGAATGGTACTAGATGACTAGATAACTTAGGAGAGTCAAGTGTCTGCAGTAAATGTCCTCATAGGAACTCAGAAAAATGTACTGAGCAGATGCAGTAAAACCAAAGCATATCCAGCTCTGTTTTGTTCCAAGTGATATGTATATACCAGTGTATTTATAGATATGCCTGTACACATACGCCTTTATAGTCTTACACTTTTTAATGAGCATTAGATTTTCTTTCTCTTCACAATAAGACCAACAAATTGTTTTTTCCTTATAAGGTAAAATTACTCCACTTTTAAAGAAGATGAGTTTTTTCAGCAGTTTCCTCTAGTGTGCAAGCTGAATATTCTGGTTCAGTACCAAACAGTGAAAAATATAAGCCTTCAGAATAATGGTGTAAAATGAAAAAATTGAAATGCTTCTATATATATTAGGTGTTGGGTTCTTTTTGCTGTGATCATGTTTTGTGGATTCTCAGTGCAACTAGAGACTAAAACCTTGCGCTTTTAAATGGAATTAGATTTTCATATAATCAGAAGACCCCAGGAATAGGAACTTTAACAAGATGAATGGTCTAGGTTTCAAGATAAGATCATTAGATCTGGCAATACTGGTTGCAGCTTATGTCAGTTTTGCCCTTTAGGTTACATACAATACGTAAAGCAGTTACAGGCTTCTCAAGGTCAGTTAAGAGCAAATACAAAAATGAGTAGTAACAAGATCTGGCCAGTCACTGATCACCAAAAAAGAGAGGAAGAACAGAGAACAGACATTTCCTTCTCTTAAATCACACTTAAACAGCGTGATCTGTTGGGAGACATCTGCACTGGGAGAAGATTTGGTGGTTACCGGTGCTGAGGGGCAGGGAATGGAGCTCTCTGGGGTTTCTTTTTCCCCTTTCATCCCCTGGCCTTAGTTTGCTTCCCCGACTGAAAAACGACCTTGCTGTATCCTTTCTGCTGAGTTGTTTCTCCAGAGGATGCCAATTTTAGGGAGTTACTAAAAGAAATGCCCCTTACTAAGGAAAATCCCAGGAGTCCTTCAAACCAGTCTCCCTGTCTGAGCTCTTCTGCAGTGGTTTTATTCCATAGTTCTCTGTTTTAATGATGTTTCTTCCACTGGGCTGAGCAGTGACTATTTCAATTACACCTCTTGGATCCTGACTGTAACTCGTATGTGGGACTGGGACTTTCAGGAGGCTTTGATGGGGCTTTTGCCTTGTCTCTGTGGGATGATCTTAATTCCTTTGAGGGAAATGCCAGTAGATTTTGTTACTTCAGCTTTCTTATCCTATATGCATGGCTTCTGATTCAGATTTGTAGTTCTCTCAGGCTGCCCATTCAGATCAATAATAAAGTTTCTCACCTCCAAATATGCCTTTCTCTTTATATCTGCATACACACATGCCTTGATTGCTGTATCTTGGTGATACTATATTTACTTCCTTACTGAAGACATTTTGGTCTCCATAAAGAGCAGATGCAAATATCCTGGATAAGGATGAATTGCCATTGGGGGATGTGACATTCCAGTTGTTTTATGCCCAAATAACATAATTTAACTACTGTGTCCTCTTTCCTTAGCATCATATATGATAAATCCTTTTGTATATCTGTTCCATGGTCACACACATAAACTTGCCATCACCAGAGATACACATTTACCACTCTAATATTTTCCTGAACTTTTGGCTACCTTTGCCCCAGGTCTGTTTGCTCTGGGTTAGGATTCATAGCAGGTGCTGATGTCACATGTAATTACAGGGCTGTTTGCCCATCTGTCTGTGTTTTTCTTTCATATCTCTAATGAGGAGGTTCCTAAATGTCATTTGACGTGTTCTAGAGCATGTGCACGGTACCGATTATAATAACTCGGTCTTTATTTTACTTTCAGCTGCATTCCTGTCTTTAAGCTATCCCTCCCCTCCCTTGTCTGCTGCCCATGGAGGTGGCTCCTTCCCTCCCCTCTGGTTGCTAGGGTGATTGGGCTTCCCTGATGCGGATGCTCTTGCCTTGGCTTGTTGCCATCCCTCCGTCTCCCGGAGACTGGAGTTCTCCCTTTCCCTCGGATGGTGACTCCTGTTTGCTCTTCCGCCTGCCCAGGCAGCTATTCACCCTTCTAAGCAGACCTGGTTTAGCAACTGCTAAAAGAACAAGTGATTTCCTGTGCCTGCAGGGTGGGATCAGCCGAGCCTCTGAGTGAAGTGGAAGTCACCTTGTATTATTTTTCCTTTGTTTTTCTGTCTCTGATCCTCCTCCTTGAGCTGCCCTCCAGACAGTTCTCACTCTTAATGTGGCTGTGATGATGAGGAAAAGGACCCTAGAGTGGTGCATTTGCAGCAGAGGTAAAGCCTTTTTTAATTTGTATTTCAGAATGAATAAATTCAATTTTCATGTTAGTGACGTTGGAAAACAGACCCTTGCAGTGCTTGTAAGCACATTTACTATAGAGTTTTTGCCAAGGTTTAACTCAAAAATGGCTAAACCTCAGGATAAGCGCATCTTTCACACATGTCTGAATTCAGGTGTGGAATTACAGGTTGTTCAGAAACTTTGTTGAAGGAATTTGGCTGTTTTCTCTTGCTGAGCAAACAGATAATGTGAGATCTTTATGTTCAGCCTCAAAAGCCAGAATTTCAGGTTCTGCATGCCTGTCCCAGGTTGCTGGCAAATGTGGCCCCATCTTAGAATCACTTTCAGAGTTGTCCAGTGACCGATTCTGAGTTACAAATCAATGTAGAGTTGCAGTCTGCCTGGGTATGACTCAGCCACAAACAAGCAGTAGTGGGTTTAGTCAATTAAGTTCCCTGAGTTTTTTTGCCCAGTTCTAGCTAAAATGCTCTTTTGTGACATCAATAAGAAAATTTTAGGTGTTGCTAAGAATTTAGGGATGGAAATTTAGACTTTTTTTCATCCGTAGGGATGGAAAAATTACTACTTAGCAGTTCATATTTCCTGCTTTTCCACAAAGCATGGGTGTTTTGTCTTGTATATTCCCCTATGTTTTCTCTGGCATAATTTGAAATTATTCAAATGCTAGGACTTTTACTGCTTTGTTTTATGCTTTTGGGGCACAGTGCATTAGGCTGGTGCTGCAAGTGTAAATGAAGTAATGCTTCCAAGTATTTGGGTAAATGTGGTTCTTTGCTCAAGTTCATCCTTCATCCTCTCCTTCGCACTTTAAACATTCCATCTTTTGAGCTTGCTTTTTAAAGTCATAAGATCTATATGCAGAACTGGAAGTGTTAATATCTGTGTGTTGTAGGAAGTCCGGGAACAGCAGCTAAACTGTAGCTACGAGATATACAACCCTCAACATGCTTCCCTTTCTAACATATAGCTATTTTTAAAACATACAACATATTACATTTAGCTAAGCACTGAAACATTATGTGCTTGTTCTCTTACATGAAAAGTATTTATAAAAGCTTTTTGTGCAGTGGCTGGGAAGTGAAGATAAAATGCATTGGGCTACTTCCATTAACAAAGTTAGTAGGAAGCTCTTGGTAGAGCAGAGTTTGTAATGTTTTTACATCTAGCTGTAAGAAGGATGTTCTATATTTAAAGCACTTCCTTGGAAGAAGCACTGGAACAGTGTTACAGTTTTTCCTGCCAAAAGTAATAGCTGTGGAAGTCTGCAACAGCACCAGACTTGTTACTGAAAGGTAATAGTCTTCCCATGCAAATGTAAGTTAATATTCAAGGGTTTAAATGGGACAGGGAATGATCTTAAATTTCAGCCTTCTGTGCAGTCCTTAGTTCCATTCAAAGACACCAAATATTATAACTTCTCTTCACCATGACTGTGCTGCTTTGATTTAATGCTGGAACAATAAAATATACACAAGTTTTTGTATTGTGCATGCCATGTTGGGCTATAAATATAAAAATGACTTTATTCATCGATATGTGATACTCTGAGGAGTATCTTATCTTACAGCAGTGGTTGGGACAGAGAGTTTATTTGACCTGGATTTTCTCAGCACTTTTGGAAGGGCAGTTTTCAAATGAAGTTCAGGATTCATTAAAGAGATTAGTCAAGGTTA
Source organism: Pezoporus wallicus (assembly GCF_028554395.1). Classification (NCBI taxonomy): domain Eukaryota; kingdom Metazoa; phylum Chordata; class Aves; order Psittaciformes; family Psittacidae; genus Pezoporus; species Pezoporus wallicus. The sequence continues at coordinate 1,085,128 of NW_026636866.1, read as the reverse complement.
TTTGATGAATTTGAACATTACTACATCTGAAACAAGTTTGGATTTTTACTTCCTCTGTTTTATTATTAAAATAACAAATACTTAAGATGCTGAAAAAATCACAGCAGGTTATAGAGAATTCTTCATGTATGATACAGGCTTGATTGGTTTGCCCTGAATTAGTGTGGATGACTTACTTGAAAATGTTTGAAATGCAGTTAGCAGTTCAGGTAGTATTTGGCATTACTCTCACAATATGTACCTATATATGTGAGCAAATACAGAATTCTATTAGCACAGAATTATGATTTTTGGAGGGACAGCTTTTAGGTACCAGTAACTGCAAAAATGCTTAATCTGTCTCTCGTCCTTTAATCTTTATGCAGCTATTAAAATGTAACATTATAACACTATAAAAATCAACGAATATTTATTCTTCTTTAAAGATTTGACTGCTTTGTCATAAGGGAAGATACCCAGCTCTTTTGAAAGTTGCCAGAGGAAAATATTTCTTCAGCTGATGTGCCCAAAGAGAGATTGCTTCTAATTAGAAAGTAAAGTATGTTGAAGAGAAAACTCCACAATGTCAGTCTGAGAGTCTAAGTGCTAACGAGTTAATATAAGCTACCCCTGCAACAACTTCTTAAGAAGGAAAATCAGTGCTGTACCAGGGAGCTGCAATAAGTAGTCTGTCCAAAAGTTAGTGACATACTTTGTTCACATTATTCTTAATTGAATATAATTTTAAAGATGATAGAACTCATTTAAACCATTGTTGCATTTTCCGTTATAGACCATGTCATTACTAGCAACAGTTTTGAACCTCATAGTTTCTGATTTTCTGTATCTTTTTTTAATGATGTATGCCTACCAAGGCAGACAGATTTCTTTTAATTCTGTAGTTAGACCAGGTAAAAAGGACTTACTTACCCTGTCTTCTTCAGCTCTTAAATCTGGCATTGTGCTAACACAAAGGCTTACAGCTGTGGTGGCCACAAACAGAATGGAGAGACAAGCAAAGACTTTCCCTGGGAGTCCTGACTGGGGATTTTCTACCATATCTCTGAGTCTGTTCATAAACTGTCCAAATTTGGTTTTCTCATCCAAGACACATGTAGCTTCTTTGCTCTTCCGAAGTTCCTCTTCTTTGCGTACCTCGGCCAACTCCTGCAGTTTTTGAAATAGTTTTCGGAAGCAGCAGTTCTCCAGGTTGGATTCCTCAATCCCCCAGTATCTCAGCTCCTCCTGGAAAGACAAGGCACACATGTCTCTTAAAAGCATCAGCTTCCCTGCTGCTAGAAAGCTGACGATCATCCCGAAAGCATTGGGGTTCCTGTCAAAGAAGAACTCATGAGTGTCTTCATCGTAATCGTCACACAGCTGGATTATTTCTTCATAGCTGCTGCAAAACTTAAGTTTGCTCAGTCTGGTCAGGGGAAATTCATCTAAAGTGCTCCAAGGTAGCAGGTATTTGATGCCTCCAACATTTATCATAATCTCTGTCTTCAGATCGACTGCAGAGACATGTTCAGGGTGGTAAATCCTCCTGGCTCTTTGGTAATGGACCCCTTTGACAGGAGGGGTTTCAACAGAGACAGGGAAGAAGTGACTCAAGGAATTACAAGAAGTGTAGCTAATGTTACTATAGTCTTGGTCACTGCCTTTGGAGAGAATAGGCATGTCTAAGAGTTCTCACTGGGACATCCGAAACGGCATCAGAGCAGGGTTATCTGTCAGCCAAAAGACATAAGAAGGAGAAGAAAACAGCAGAGGTTATTGCAAGAGAAAACATGTTCCAGGCTAAATCACAAAATTAACGAGTGCCTGTTTAGTAAGTGAAAGTCACCTCTGTGCTTCTTCCTAAATCTGCAGCCTGTGAATGAAATGTGCTTTGCAGCCTCATTGGTTGTCTGGCAACACACAGGCACGGAGGAGAGCTAAAGCCTCGTTCAGAGTTATCGCAAAGGACTGGATTCCTGTGACTCTAGATGTGATCAGGTCGGTTTCTTTTCCGAGCAGATCTCGGTCAGTGTTAGATCAATGTGTTTTCCAGGGGTTGTCGCTTTGCTTTCTTATTCCTATGAACCCTTAAATACACGCTAACTCAACTAAGCTGCTTAATAGTTATTAGAGCGGTCAATTATCTGTTATCAGCTGGATACAAAGTTCCTAATTGCTTTGACTTGAATGCTCAGATTGCAATTCTTCTTCCTTTCGCTGCACGCCTGTTTTGCCTGCCTCTCGGGGGTATTGCAAGGATTAGCTAGTAGATGTTTTTAATATGCCTTAAGAGGTAAAGTGCTGTATAAATCATGACTATTCCTTTCAACCTGGTCTCGTGTCACCACAAATGGCTGAGAAGATCTAAGGAACGTTTGCCCACCCCGGAGAAAACTTTATTACACAGACAGAAAGCAATGTACTTCATCAGTCAAAAGGGAAAAGCAATTGAAAGATGCCTCCCCTTTCACTTCCCCCTTTCAGGAGCAAATCTCTGCTTTTGTTCATAATCCCTGAAGATTCAAAGGCATTTATTACCCCCAAATCAGTGAACTGCAAAAACTGCAAAGAAACTTCCCAAAGTTACTCACCACCGTGCCCCGGGCTGCTGCCTGGTACCTATCTTCCCCGCAGGTGAAGTCCACATGCCACAAGCTGACCAGCAGAAAGACCTAGGGATGCTTTACAGTATGGATTGCATGAAAAATCACTATAGCACTGTGGAGATCGCAGCCTCTTTCCTCTTTCTCTTCTTCCTGCAAGGGAAAAATATTTGTATGAGTTCATGTACCATATGTTGTACTGATAGATCCTTTGCAGAAGAGACCGTGTCTGAAGTGGCAGCTCCTCTTCTGGACTCCTGGAGTGCCCTGGTGAAATATGCTGAGTGAGAGCTGGTGGATCCTGCCCTCTCCCTGTCTATCCTCTGTTTCCCTTGGGACTGTCAATGTGGTCCTGAAAGAGGAGGGGAGAGGGAAGGGGGAAGGGCTTAGAAATAATCTCTCCAGCATCCCTCCGTCTATTCAGCAGGCAGCAGGCAGCAACTGGGTAAGTACATGGAGTACAAGGACAGTCTCCGACTAATCAGTTTTAATGATAAGTAAATTCTGGCAAACGTACTTAATAAGAAATTTCAGTATCTTTTAACTCCTTCCATTGTAGTCATTCCAGAGTTGCTTGCTTTGGAGACACCAGTCAAATTCCTTAGGAGCAGCTTCCATGTCCTGTGTCCCTCCTGAAACTGGCATTTGCTCTTAAATAACCCTAGACTGAGTGGATAGTTTGTTGGGTCTAGGGATGCTGGGCCTCCGCATTCCTTTGGCTATTAGGGAAGTGGTTTCCTCCCGTGAAAGAAAGGGTCTCTGGCTTGCAAAGAAGAGGTGCTAAGTGCTCTTTTTCCAGATCTGCAGTGCTTTTCCAATAGCCAAGAACTGTCATGTTTCTTTATAGATGACGGAAAATCAAACATAATCCTTTTCTCACTTTTCTCATACATGGCTGTAGCGGAGTGAGCTTGCTGTGATGCTTTTAGGTTCTGTACTGCCAGTAGGTGCCTCAGTCTCAAGTTGGGGTAATGTGGATTTGACCTGTATTCTTCTTGCTTGGCCTCAGTCAGAGGGTTCAAGGAACTACAGTTAGATCACATTGACAAGTACCTTCTGCGGTACTTCCAAATGCAGTGAGAAATGCTGAATGCTATAGCTTATGTCTGTATCCAGCGTGGCTGAAAACACTGAAGCTGCTATAACTAGAGGGGTGTGTGAATCTGTAGGATTTCCATATCCCACTCTGAGTATGAAGGTCGCATGGATAAGTGTTATGAGCTTGGATCACAGAGCTGCTTTTCTACCCTTTGGACAGTGGGTACAGGATGCAGTGATGCCATTTACTTTCACTGGGCTACTTACCCTTGTAATGTGTATGGGTCTCGGGCACTGCTGAACTGATGCTCCTCGGAAGCAGATGCTATGGGCGTTTATCAGGGCTGAGCAATGCTGTGGCACAGCCTAGGACGGGAAGTCTTTTCTAATTGGACTTTTAGGCACATCTCTCTTGGTCCACGTGGTGCCCTGAAGATTAACGTCTTATCAGGCTTCTCCACTGGGGGTTTCACTCAAGTCCTAATTATTGCATCCACACAGAAAGACCAGGCGGATGCCTGAAGGCAACTGAGTTCTGGGAGCATAGCTCAGAATCACTTAAATCCTACCACCTTTGTGCAAGATGCGGTTTGCTCTGCCTATCAGTCTTTGTTATGGATTATTTTTGCAAAGCAAAAGCAAACCTATTCTAATTAACTTTGGGTGGATTGTTACACAAAAGGATAAAACTAATTAGCATTTCCTTCTCACCTTGCAAAGCCCTTGTGTGGTGGTGGTAAATGTTCTGAAAGCAGCTGACAAGAAGATGAATAAATCCAAAACGATGAGTAAATATTGTACATAAGTAACTTGAGTGCTATTTATTAATTCATATTCAGGAAATACATCTATTTTAAAGGACTTCCCTTGCAGTACTGCATACTCCAGTATTTGCTTTATTGGGATCTGCAGCTGTATCTGTAGCTAGATCAGGACCTCATTGCCAGCTAGAAGCTTACAAGTATCTGTCAGTCAGTCCATAAGAGTCATCTGTCTTCATAAATGAGACAGAGAATGCATAGAAACATTTTTATCTGAATTTTATTAAGGGGACAGGAAGGCACCAAAAAGAAAAATACTTTATTTGGTGCCTGAGCAAGCCAGGCCCTGAACCCAGCTCTGAAGGGCTTGAACATTCAAACTCAAAGCTATCCTTCCACCCCGGCCAGTCTCTGCCTTCTGCTCTCCTGGACCCGACTCCCTTGTCTGTATGAGATCCTCCTCAGTAGTGGATTATCTCAAACTACTAATGTTGACACCACAAAACTGAAATCTCTGCCCAGGAAAGAAGGGCACATTCCTGGCTCAATTCTAACCTCTGCTGACTTGTTTGTTCACCTTTTCTATTGTTTTCTTTTTCATAACTACTGCTGTAGTTTCCCTGTTAAATTCCCTTTGGATTTTCCCTATTTAATATGAAGTTCATAATTTTTATCCTCTTTTTCTGTTCTCTATTTCCCTTACAGTTTCTGGAATTGCTCTCCCTTTGCTCCTTAGCCATCTGGTCATATCAAATTCTTTTACATGCCCTTTATGCCTTAAGTGCAGTTTCCATATGCTTCATTTCTTTGTTGACACGAATGACATCCCTGTCTCTTCCCTTTTGTTCCATTGCTTTTGTTGTTTGGCCATTCTACTGTAATTTGTTTAGAGATGCCTCTCTCATCCCCTTTGTACAACAAGGGCAACATACTACTTCTGGGAGAGAAGCTGAGCAGAAGAGGTAGCTCGTACCCAGATGGTTCCAGGGACAAGGCAATTGCAAGCTGTTGTACAGCTGTCTCATCTGGACTAACCCTCGCCCTGTGTAAACCGAGGTTAAAGCCCCAATCTGATCTGTGTGATAATTGATAGTGTAACTTGCTGCATTCAAATTCAAGCACACACAGCAGAGATCTACTAGGCTGGCTTGAAACCTTGTGGGTATGACGGTGCAGATAACATCGTGTCCCTGTGATGTGCACAGGAGAATCTGGTGACAAACACCCGTTATGGTGAGCAGATTTTTCTTACACAGTTCAAGAACTAAATCATTCAGAGCTGATATTTGGGTATTGATGATAGTGAAATGCTATAGAAGATAGGAAAGCCAGTGATTTTCACTGTCACTTGCTTACCTGTGATTTCATCTCTTGTATTTTGTTCTCTGCAGTTATGCCAGAATCCTGTATCAGGCAGCACATACATACAGAATACAGATATACAGAAACAAGCACTTTTCCTCATAAACCACGTAATAAAACTGTAGAATTGATTGTCACATGATGTTGTGGTGGCCAAAGGTGTAATATATTCAGAAAAGGACTAAGCAAATATATGCAAGGATGCCCACAAGGTAGATCCAACATCTGGCATGGGAAGTCAGTAACCCGTAGGTTGCCGGGCAGCAGGGGGGTGTTTTACCACAATGTATATGATTGCCCTGTTCAGGTTTTTTCCCCCTGGATTTTGGATAGATGATTGTTGTGGTTTAAGCCCAGCCGTAACTCAGAACCACGCAGCCACTCTCTCACTCCTCCCCTCTTCGTCCCCCTGCCTGCCGGAGGGATGGGGAGGAGAATTGAAAGACTGTAACTCCTGCAGGTTGAGATAAGAACAGTCCAGTAACTAAGGTATAGCACAGGTCACTGCTGCTACCACCAATAATAATAATGATAAGGGAAATAACAAGGGGAGAGAATACAACTGTGCACCACCCGCCAACCGATACCCAGCCAGACCGAGCAGCGATCTAATCCTTCTGGGTAACTGCCCCCAGTTTCTATACTGGGCATGACGTGCTGTGGTATGGAATACCTCTTTGGCTAGTTTGGGTCAGGTGTCCTGTCTCTGCTTCCTCCTGGCTTCCCCTCCTCCCTGGCAGAGCATGAGGCTCACAAAGTCCTTGGTCAGGGTAAACATTACTGAGCAGCAACTAAAAACATCGGTGTTATCAGCACTGTTCCCAGGCTGAAAGTAAAAAACACAGCACTGCACCAGCTACTAAGAAAGGAGAAAAATGACTGCTGCTGCTGAACTCAGGACAATGATGTACACAGGAGCTGCACAGACCTGGTGTGACCCTGTGGAAACCTGAGGAGGGTGGTCTAGGCTGTACTAGTTTGGTCATGCATTTCTAGGTTGAATGTGCGCTACTCACAGTATTTCTCTGTTAGAACAGCAAAAAAGAGCTAAAGACAAAACTGATTATATATGTAGCGCACATATATATATTCAAGACTAATGATGTCTGTATGCAATGGGAAATCACACAAAGAGGTCGACTGCACACTGAAATTGTATGTGCTTGCAGGTCTTCCAATTATTCTGCAGGGAGCAGTCATGTAATTTAATGAAGGCACTGCTGTCAATCTTCATTCCTTCCCAACTGGGCTTTTTGTAATGCTTAAATATAACACGAAGATAGCTACCTTGCCTGGCATCTATAATGGAAGACTCATTTCCGGCTTTTAAAGTCAGAGAGAAAACAAAAGTGTAAATCAAAATAAATTTATAAGGAAATATGAATGCATTGAAAAAGAGGAACAAAATAAAAGGAAATAAAATAATTTTAAACACCTGTACTGTCTTCATTCCTTGGCTTAGAAATTAACCCGGTGCTGAACCTTCAGTTGGTGCAATTTCATTACAAAATCATTGGGTGTTTTTTCTTTTATTAACTGAGTATACAGCCTTTTGAGGCTAATTCTTTGTTAAAACTCAGTGTACAGACCTGGCCTTTCTCAGGTTCTTTGTGTTTGTGCCACATGAACTGTTATGATAAATAAAATAATTTTTCATTTCTTTGCAGAACACTTGACATGGAATTGAAAAGAGCCTTTTAACACTCAAAACTTAGTTTAAATGTTTCTATTTTCTTCACAGGTGGTTAACAGTTCTGGAAATAATTGGATTTAGGTAGCCTTGTTACACAGAATTTCAACATCTTTTCAGATCTTTGTGTTACTCACTGGGCATAAAGAATAGCTTAACCTTCTTTTCTTAGTTTGATTATGACATTACACATAGCAAGGTAAACTTTCAGGATTTATGCTAACATTTTATTCAGTCCAGAAGTATTAGCTTCATGTTCCTGTTTATTTCCTCATAATTTGTCTTTATAGAGCAATAGAAATACCCTTTCTTGCCAAATGCCTAGTTTGTGTGGATAATTAAATTGACAATAAGGGGTTAGATTTACCTCTTCATTATTCAAGTCTTACCAAGTTTCAGCATTATTGATTCCAGTAGAATAATGCAGCAATCGCCCAGGAATATGTGACAAATCAGGTGATGGGTGCCCTTGATTCATTAAGCACTCTTATAATATATTGCTAGGTCATCCCAACCCTTAGAAGCCCCAGTATGCTCCAGGATCCTGTTGTGCCACAAACTGTCTTGACAAACTGAGTCACATCTTGTTGGCAGTGTTTTATTCCTTAATCCCATCCTTGGCTTTGAAAAAGTTGGTTCTTTTTTCTCTGTTGAGTTTGATGAGAATCAAAAGGGGCCACTTCTCATTAGGTGAAATGCCACTGAAGCAAATGAACTATTTAGGGCTTTTCTTTGCTATGTAAATGTAAAATAAGGTTCATGATAGATAATGAACACATTTCTGGGTCCTTTCACTCTTCTTTAGCATGAAGACCGAACCTAGGATTTCACCTCAGAGAAGTTTCCTAAAGTTTTCTGCGCTCATTTGCTCTGGAAAATCGAACCTGTTTATGGACAGTACCCGAGGAAACTGATTTCAAATGGATAATCATACCTGTGTCGATCCCAATGAATTTTGCATTAGGGTTGAATCACTTAAGTTTAAAAGGGGATTAAAATGTTGCATGGCATAGCCAGAGGAAACAGAAAATTGAAAGCAGTGGCATAGAGCTGAGTGCTACTCTGTCTTTCCACATAGCAAGAGATGGATTAAGTAAGATATGCCCAGGTAATGTGAGATTCATGCTTTAGAGGAAAATGATCTCAAGTCTTTTGTAAGCTGATCTGGAGGATAATTCCCTCCTGATTGCAGTTCCGGTGATCAGTCTCACCCTGAGCACCACCAAAAATGGAGCATTTGAGGAAGAAGTGTTTCTAACATCTCTGAGCACTGGTCCATTAAGAGGTGCCAAAATTTTGCATGGGAAATACAAGCAACCTTCCCTGCCTGGAGTCCAAACCAAAGGGCACATCTGTCTAACTGCATGGCCTTCATGGTCTCCATTTTTGACACCACTGAGAGCCTAGCAACTGAGGGAATTCAAGCAGCCCCTCGTGATATCAGCATGAGCCTCTGCAGGCAGATTTGGGCTGTGCATTTTGACATTTCTGTTGAAGCCGAAAACATCTTGACAATGTAAAACCTTGGGTGAGATAAAAATTGGAAACAAGATAAATATTTTTCTTACCAAGTGCTTTTCATTTCAAAATTCCAAAACACTTGTGAATCACACCATTTTCATGACAGATATTAAAAGAGTGTTTTCAGTGATCCACCTCAGGATCATTGAAATACCACAAGTACCTAATATACGGTCCAGGTTACAGGAAAAAGGGTACAACTTCTACTATTTCCAAATACTCCATAAAATCTGATGTTTTACTGCCATCTGAGTGCTGAGGTTGGGGTTTTATTATCATTTTTATGTGTTTCTACAGTCAGTAACAAGAGACATGACTAAGAAAGAAAAATCTTTGCTTCAAAGAGAAGCTATCTGAAGCTATTGGCACATGGATAGGTAGCAGGGAAATTGTACCTGTGCCACCATGTGTTAGGGAAAATAACACACTTTTTAGAATTTGAAGAGGGAAATGGGCAGAAGAAGGTGTCACAAATTTGTTAGGAAGGAAAACTGAAGAAACACTTGACTAGATGTTCCAAGTAGCATGAACACAGTTGTTAGATGCTAAGAAGAATACTCACTTGGGGAATATATATGTCTATAAGTATCTTTGGTCCTGAAGCTCACATGGTTGTGGGTATCTGTATACAGACACACACCTGACTTATTGTGCACACCACAATGTCTTCAACTGGACAGTGCAGTATTGAAAGTGAAAAGGTAATATTGTGGTTACAATCCAGAAGTTCATTGTTAATCTCCTACCGGTGTAAAATTCTTTCTTTGTCATCCGAGGCACATCACTTAATACCTCTGTGCCTCAGTTTCCTAGTCATAAATCAAACAAATATAACTACTGTGGTTTTATAAGGAGAAACCCTATTTATAATACTAAGACATGACATCAAGCTCCCAGCCAGGGAGGAGGACAGGAGGTATTAAAGTTTGATCTTCAGCTACGCTGGAGAAGACTGGCTTTTAATAGGTGGGTAAGTTACCAAAAAGACTGATTATCTAAAGTTACCTAGCTCAATAATAAAATAAAGTAATGCTTTCAGTTTGCTGAAACAGTGTTAAAATTGCATTAGCTACTGTGACAAACAGCCAGATTAAAATGTGAATTGCTAAGCAGGTGAGGTGGGTTTGAATACCGAATGCTGTTGATTTTTTTCCCTTTTCTGTTATAATTTATTTCTTAAATAATTTAAAAGTAGCGATGGAAGGTCCGAGGTTTTTCTGCTGGTGAGATTGATTACTTGATCTTGTTTTTTTCTAATACCATACTGTTCAAACGAATTACCATACAAGTCCAGCTCTTCATTGATGATGCATAGAGATCTAGAGCTAGAGATTAGAGAAAATGGTAGGCATTATTAAAACTAAGCCAAACCTGAGGGAAAATAGACTATTATGTCCACTATGGGGGACTAACCTAAAGCGAAGCAGCCAATAAATTAGGAAGAGAGATGAATGCAATGAAAAGCGAGTGTCTGGAAAGCAGAAATGCTGGTTGGTTTTATAATATGATGGGGCATAAAATTGCTCCATTCATGTAGGCCATACACCAAACTAAACCTAAAGATGTTTGTAGAGATATTTAAAATGATCATGCTGTGGAGCGTGGATGAAATGGAAATAATGTTCAGCTTTCAGTTCCTGGGGCTTTGGATTTCATTGCTTGAAAAAGATTTGCAGGATTTGAAAGGAGCGGGGTTGGCAAAGTCATCTGAAGACATAAAAGTCTTGACTTATGAAAAAAAAGGAAAAAAAAAAAGAAAAAAGGAAATTAAGTTCTCATCAGTGACTTGACAACCACCCACAGTTGTTCAATGGGTATTAACATGAAAGGAAAGGAAATGCCGCTTTGAATGGTTCAGGTGTAGACCGAAAGTTTCAGTTTGAAAGCTTGGGCTAGACAGTAGAATAAGTTTTAAATAAAAAGGGGAATTTCTCCAGTGAAACTGGTCTGGATGAGGGCAAGCCCTCAGTGTAAGCAGGAGGGAATGTTGTTTGAGAGAATGAATCTTTACCATCGGGTCAAGGGCAATGATGCACTGCTGTAAACTGTAAATGGTCCTGAAAGCCTGGTGAGACAGAGAGGAGGCATTGGAAGATGCCACTATCCCCCAGTCCTTTGCTGAGTTGCCTCCTGAAGCTGAGATGGCAGAAGTAGCCTTGTAGAAGCTGGCTTCACATGAAGAGTGTTATTGGGTACTCCCTCAGTACTGGTCTTCCCCGTACTGCAGAGAGGCAGGTTGTGTGGGAACTCCAACACCCACTACTCTCTATTAGGAGTGCAAACACCAGTTAGAGCATTTTCACATTTGACTGTAGAGCCTCTTACATAGAGCTTAAATGACAGATACTCCTGTTTCTTCAGTGCTTTCTTCCTAGTCCCTTTAAATAATTCATATTCATCTACACCTCATTCCTGTGCTCCTTTTCATTGCTCCTTTGATAATTAAACAGGACATGAAAGGTATGTGAGATGCTGAGATATTACCGTGGCTCAAAATAAACCTGACATTTGAGTGAAGTAACTTAATTACCACTTGGTTTCTTATTGCTTGCTTGGGAAATAACCAGGCAGTTGTGTTACATATAAATGTATGGCACATAAACGAGAGAGAAAAGAGAATTTGGAGGCTTATTGTGGGTGTAATATTTCTTCATGTACAGAAGTCAGAATTACTGTAGTTCATCTCAACCTTTTCACATGGAAAAACACAATGAGCATGTCACCATGCACCCCTTTTCTTGAAGCAAGAAGAAATTATCATCATATTTAGTTAGTTTTTACACTTAGTAAAAAGTTTTACTTTTTTACTTAGTTTACTTAGTTTTAGTAAAAACTGATTGGGTTAGACATGGGCTCTAGAAACTGTAAGTGTAAGTCCCTGGTACTTTTATATTAGTGCACAGATTTACGTTTTACATTAACACATGCCTGTCTGTAGCTAGGCTGGAGCTAGATGATCTTTAAGGTCCCTTCCAACCCAAACCACTCTGTGCTTCTATGATTTTGTTCACAAACTGTGCCCAAGACAAATCTTGTCTCCAAGATGTGATTATTTAGAACATCCCTTTTTAACAGTGATGTAGAAGGACCTGAGTAAATGGCAGCACTTGTCGAAGATCCATCTCACTTAACTAAGGAGACTAATTCCAAATGTTTTCATTCATATTTATTCATATTTATTTGCATAGCAGAAAAGAAGAAGCTACTTAAAGGGTGATGGAGATCTCAGAAAGGCTGACTCTCTTATGTTGCTTGTCCTTCTCTACTGGGGATATAGCTGTCCAAAAGGGACTTTCAATCTTAATGAACTCAAATTGATAACTAAACTAAATGGATGAGTCCAGGCTTTGTGCACAGGCATCAATTTTCCTTTAGCAATATTTAATCTGCTGAGGGGATTAGAAATAGGAAAATATTTTGATTAGGATGAGATAACCCAATTTGTCATAAGCTCGTAAAGTGATACAGGCAGCAGAAGTATCAGAAAGCTTTCCCTGACATCATTCTTGATGGGCTCCTTCAACTCCCTGGTTCCTAATTGTATACCTACTGAGTTTTCATAGCCCTCCACACTCCTATTGCTGCTACGGCTTGTTGGTGTTGCCATTTTGTACTGCTACTGCAGTAATTGTCCTATTCAGAGGAACGTGAACCAGCCTGTTTCCTCTGAGGAGTCATCTCAGTGTATCAGTTCATGTTGATGGAATCAGGCAATATGGTGCATCATTTTATGCATGAGGTGAGACTATAGTGTATTATTGCTTGTATTCTCCTCCAAGCCCTCCTGATCACATGCTACTGCAAAAGCTTGTAAAATAAACACAGATGCTTACTACTTTCTTCTGTAAATGCACCAGCAGATAAAAACAGGGAGAATACACGAGTTGCTGTCACCTAAACACAAGGTTAATGGAGGGTATCTACTGAAAGCACAGTCTACTCTGAGCAATGACTAAGGGAAAAATTGTACTGCTTTACTCAGCATCTCTGATTCCCTGCTTGAACACAGAGACAGAAGTACTGCTTGTACTACCGACGGTGCTGCCCTCCTCCAGCTTGGGGGGAGCAATCCTGCTAGCTGAAAAGCAACCAAATCATCTTCCTTTGTGTGCATTGTCAACAGAACTAGTCACTAGCTTCAAGCAGAGTTTGCTGATGAAGGGGACCCAAGGGTACACAAGGCATAGCTTGGACTATTCATTCTTCATTACCAATGAAATGACAAGGAAAAAACTAAAGCTGACTGGAAAAAAAACAGAAGTGGTATCCTGGGTTTAGGATGAGATCTTAATTTTAAGAAATAGCTCTGTGAAGATTTGTGTTACATACTTTGGCAAGCTTCAGGGCTTTGGGAGGACTTATAGATTCCATGTTCACATTTTGGTAGTGCCCATAATTACTTTAGTGTTACAGAAGTGTTGTTATTTTTATGGGAACTGATACTATAATTTATATTCCAATTCACAGGAAGAAGTGTTTCAGGGTGTTGGAATACAACAGTCTCTGTAGCACATCTACCTTGCCATGTACTTTCTTTGATGGCTTTGCTATATTATGGCTGTATGATTTCCCAATGTTTTGTTACATTAACATTATTTAGAAATCAATGCTGGCTCTCTGGTATCTGAGACAGGATTGGTTTTGCTATTACTTGTCATTAGTGGTGTTGCAGCAGAGCTGAAGAGTCCAAGGGATAGACTTGAACACCCTCTTGTTTGATAAAAACACAGGACAAACAGATGGTTGTTGTCTCAGGGAGCTCACTCTTGAAATGGATGCAATAGACTAAGCCAGGCACTGTGAGTTTCTTTGGACTTCAGTATTGTATGAAAATATTTACTGTTTTAAAGGCAAAATTGGGTCTCCAGTTTCACTGAGAAATTCTTGAGTGAATTCCTGTAATTATTAATAACTACCCAATTGCCTGATACATATAATTCCAGGGCCAAATATTGTTTGCCTCTATCCCAGCATTATTCAGTTCCTTTCAGTCATAATGGATTCTGTGCTGTTAACTGTAAGTAAGAAATATTCCTATGGACATGATAAGCAGAATCTGTCAGCACTTGTTCAAGAAAGAAGGGCCATATGTTTTAAGGCCAAGGCCAAAGCTGAATGTATTAGACACCAGTAAATTAATGCTGAGCTGTAGATCATATGCAGAAAAGTCTGTGGAGGAGCAGCGTTAGTATCGTTCAGATCTTCAACTTTAAATTCACTTCAGGCATTAAGAGTCTTTGGCTGATATTAGCACATCTTAAGCTAATGAGTCCTTTGAATTGTAGTCTCTTCCAGAATCTATTTACAGTGGACTTCACTGGCTAATGGTTATATGTTTGAATTTCATCACTTCATAATAAATTCGAGTGATAATTCTTTGCTTTTCTGATGCTTTGTCCTGTCAGAATCACACCATGTATCTCTCCTAGGCTGTCTATAGCAAGAGCAGATTGCAGTCAAGTAGTCAGAAGCTGCACATCTTAATAAAAGATTCAGTAGTCTTCAAGATACCTTGCTTTAGAAAAAGCTTGATTTCATTACATTTACAATTCTAATACAAGGCTCTGTGCAAAACTTAGTGTTTGTTCGATAAGTGGTTTGATTTTATGTGCCAGTATATGGAAGCTGCAGTGAATTTGTTATAAGGGGCAAACTCTTCTGGTTGGAGATGCAATATGGAGATACAAGCATCCCCACATCCTTGAATTTCCAATAAATGCAAGTTTTTAAAAATCAATTTTTAATTACTGATCCAACCATGCCCAGAATACAGAATGCTGGTTTACTCATGTTACATTTAGTGTTGCTGGCATATCAAAGTGCTTGTGACCATCACACCCAGCCCCACCAGCCTGCATATTCCTGGATTCAGAAATATTATATATTATGCCCCTCACAGGACAAGGTTGTGCAGGGCATGTCAGTGTCAGCAAATGGTTTTCTTCCTTTCTCCTGATATACTTAGCTACAGTTAATTTTGTTTAGGCTGACCTAAAGATGAAAATAGAACCTATCCATCATTTTGCTTTTACTACGAGTTATATCATCTTTAAATATGAACGGGGACTCTTCAAAAATACAGTCTCATGACACAGTCCTTTAAGATTATATATTCATGAGAACTCCTACAAAAGTTGGCTTATTATTAGCATTTTCATGACATTATCCTTGAAAAAAGTCTTTTTCTATTATGTTTGGGTTTTTTAATGCAGAATCCATAATGTCCCTAGTTAGATGCCTCACAGTTTGATACATAATTGACAAGAAACCAATTTTTTTGCTATTCCTGGTAGCATTTGTTTCAAATAATGTTTATATGTTTCAAATAAAGAAAAGAGGAAGAAAAAAAGTTGAATTCATTTGTAGGTAGATTAGCTGTGAAAATACATGAAACTGTTCCTATAGTTTCTTCATCTTAAAGCAGTTACCTGCTATCATGTTTGTTTGTCCTGTTGGGTGGGTTCAGAGAAACCTAATTTTAATCCTTCAGCGCTTAATCTATGCCACAGTTTTCCTTTATTACCTGAGGATATCAGGTAGCATGTTTGGGCTTAACAAACAGGCAGGAGGCTCCTGCTCTGCAGGCAGGGGTTTAGATGAAGATCCAACCCTTTGTGCTGTGGTTCCCTATCTGTAGACTGATGATGTTTCTTCTCTTTGTAGATTTAAAGGCTCTGGGAGATGGTCAATCTCTCAGTATGTGTCTGCACAAGACCTAGAATGTAAGTGGCTAATTCTACTGGGAAGCTCCTCAGGAAAGAAATAAGAAGAGAATTAGTTTTGGAGGAAATTCCAGCCTTGTTTCATTGTCTAAGATGCTCTTTACTTCTCTCAAATCAAACTCTTTCCATAGCGGAGTGGGGAATGCTGGGTTTACGCTAGTGCCACCAGTCTTTGTTTTTCACATTGGTGTTCACTGCTCTGGGAAGTGTGTTTGTTTTAAGGAGTCCGACCAGGGACTGAGCTCTCATCCAAACTAACTGCAGAATGACAATTAATATTCTTCATTTTAAAAAGCCAGTTTCATGGATCTCGTAAAGGTGATTTTTAAGGGTCTTGGTATTTCTTCCTTGAACTTATATTCCATATTGTTCTTCCAGGTCAATATTTGTGCTGTAAGAATGCTGAATATGGAAATGATAGGGACTAAAAATGCCTTTGATATCCTGGCTTTTAGCATTTATTTTTTTTAAGGGACATTAATGCTTTAATACCTGTATGAGCAAGGACTAAGTCCACTCTTGTATTTGAAGTTGCAGTCTGGAATGCCTGGCCCACACTGGAGGTACAACGAAGGCACATATTGAAGGATAATAAACCATGACTTTTTGCTTGAATGTTTCTGGGGTTTAGATATTAATGTGGTGGTCACTTCTGTCTGGGAGTATTTCAGATGATGTTGTCTAGTGCTGATTAACATGACCTTTAGTTTTCACCCATTTATTTGTTGCCTCATCTAGTCAGGAATACAGACACATGATTTCTGCCAGTGTCTGACTTTGTCTGACACCTTTCACAGGGCAGCAGGTTAGGTTGTGACCTTATGGAATTGTTTCTAGTTGCAACTTCATTCCAGCATCTGATTTTATCCCCTCCAAAACAAAGTTATTTGATTCCATGGGATTACACTTAACATTTGTGAATGAACCCCATCATCTGTATTTCTGCCACTAATGCCGTCACTGATAGAATCTAAAGAAAATGCTATTATCAATCTAATATTTTTAATTGATTCCTCCTTTTGCAGTTTGGTTTCACTGGTGCTAGTTTTACCATTTTTAAGGAAAATTTGTTTCTCACTTATCTGTTATTAAAGTTCATTCTGGGTCATTCTGACTTAATGACAGACACCCAGAGTGGGAAAGCTGGGCTCCTGAAGTGACCAAATACAGTGAGTTATCCAGCAGAAACAGAGTGGGAATGTTTCCAAAGCATTTGGGAAGCAATCAGCCACTGAGCTGCACCAGCTATCCACACTTGGGCTATGCTGGCAGCAGAATGGTCCCTCCTCTGAGAAGAGATGTGCCTTGTCTCTTAGGCAAGTACCTAGGGGAGGTATCAGAAATGTGAGGTCCCCCCAAATGCCTGTTAAACCATCCTGTACTGTGGATTTGTTTGGAATCAGTGGAGCTACTGTGACAGGAATAGTTTTCTTCACTGGTAAGTCTTAGTTTTGCTCAGGTTTTGGAACTGTTCTTCTCTGACATCTGATAAAGGAAAATAACTCTCTTCCCAAAGGCTGTTTATCTTCCTTTCGATATACAGTCCAGGTGCTGTCAAATACCTTATTAATGGTTTAAGAAACAGCAGTGGTTTGATTGAAGTCTTCTCTTGGGTCATGAGCAGCTAGAGATCATCATTAAAACCACTGACTCAGTCACGGAAAGAATCATTCCAGGACAGGAAGTTCAGAACCTGTCGTCAAAGAGCCCATCTCTTCAATGGTATCATGTTTGTTTTGGGATCGTTCTGTTTGCTGTTGTTTGCCCAGCAGATGAGCATGCTGTTCTGCCTTGCCCTTGTATCCATCCTGCCTGCCTTTGTGCCCCTGAAACAGGAAACTGCTGCTTCCTTCACAACCTGTCAGCACAGCAGCATGGCAAGGTGTCTGGTCACAGCCACTGGCTTTGCAGGAGAGCAGCACTGGGGTTTGGTAGCAGTCACAAAATACAGCCAAAGAAAAGAAGTACCAAAGCATTCATTCCGTAAGGATGGAAGTGTATTATTTCCTGCGTTGGCACGGATCAGTTGTTTACTAAGAGAGGACCATGGCAAACACTCATATTTACATCAGTTCAGAAGCTTTTCTTTTCATGCAGTGTACATGCAGAAGAGGATGCATAAAGAACATTTCCTCACAGCCATTTTCATATGGATCACTGTCATGCGTGTTTTATAGGGACTGTTGTTTACTTTTACTGTGTAACACTGCATAACTTTATTTCCTTAATTGCCATGATTTGTGTTGAACATATTTGTGTGTGTAAATAAATATACGTTTGCACACACAGGGTAGGATATAGCCATGTCACGAATGACGAATGACATGTCATACCTGATCTTGAGAAATTCAGGAGCAAAATCACTGCTGGCTCCTTCAAGAAACCTGTGGTCTCTCATTAGACAGGAATGGGGAGTTTTCTCTTTATCATTTCTTCTGGACTGATATGCAGTAGTTTTCTGCATATAATTCACTGTTACAATTTCCTGTAAAGAAATTTAACATGTTCAACAATATTTGCTGTTTCAACACAGCTATTTTGAGAGAACTAATGCTCTTTTATTAGCTAGAGAAATGAAGGGCAAGTTATTTAAATGGCTGATGGATTATTAAGACTGGCTTCTCTGATGCAAAAAATCACAGGGGTTGTGCTGACTGTGGACTTGGAGCTCACAAGCAGCAGGCTTCAGGCTCAGTGCTTATTTTGTCCTTTCACCTTCCATGTTCAATGAAGTGTTCAAAGTTCCTAGCAAAATTATGTCTGAACTTGAGTAGATTAGACATGCCTGCAAAACCCCAGCCACTGCAGTTGGGGAGGTTCTGGCTTATAGCTAATATTAATGTCTCATTCAGTAATTATCTTATGAAACAGGCAGATTAGGCAATCATATGGCCACACAGATGCTGAGCACTGTCATGTGGGTGACTTTGGCAGATTGCACTAGTATTTAGGATTTTGTCTAAGGAAAGGTGAGGAAAGAGAATTGTGTAACGTGGCTCCTCGCCCCTTTTGCTTTCCTGTGTGAAGTATCTCTGGGGCAGAGTGTGGGAAGTGTTTGAAAACTGTGTAGAAGGTACTAGTGAACAAGCTGGGTGTGTGAAGCTAAAGCTTGTCTTTGACAGAAAAGGAAGTAAAGAGAAAGAGCTCTCTAGGAATTACATTCTTTCAGTCTAACTTGCTTGCATGGGTCCCTTATAGAATCATAGACTAGTCAGGGTTGGAAAGGACCTTAAGATCATGAAGTTCCAACCCCCCTGCCATGGGCAGGGACACCTCACACTAAACCATCTCACCCAAGGCTCTGTCCAGCCTGGCCTTGAGCGCCACCAGGGATGGAACATTCACAACCTCCCTGGTCAACCCATTCCAGTGCCTCACCACCCTTACAGTAAAGAACTTCTTCCTTATATTCAATCTAAACTTTCCCTGTTTAAGTTTTAACCAGTTACTCCTTGCCCTATCACTACATTCCCTAACGAGGAGTCTATCCCCAGCATCCTTATCACATCCATTATCACCAGTCCGTTATCACAGTATCTGAGTATCTTGCCATTTTTAATGCACATACCTTTGCATTCTCAGTAGGGATAAGGAGCTCTTATCCCCATTTTTCTTATAGAGGATAGAGGGCCAGTAACTGCATTCTTCCTTGCCTATTGGAGTGACCCCTGGTGAACTCCAGGAAACTAATCTCCTCTCTATCAAGACCATGAACCCAGTGTAGAACACATTGTACCTCCTGCACATGCAGGTTTCCTTCCTGAGGAGCCATGGCACAAGGAGGATTCCCCACATTGCCAGATCTTGCTGCAGTGTAGAATCACAGTCAGTCAGAGGAAATACCTTAGATCAAGGAGTGTGGAAGTTCTCCTGCAGTTTGCACAGTAGGTAGAGCCAGAATAGGAAAGGGACGCTATTGGTAGTGAAAATGAGACTGAGATGGGGGGAAATGAATGGTGGATGGTGGAATTACAACCCTAAAACCCCACAGTCAGTTTCTATCCAGCTTTGGAGGGAGCTGCCTTCTGTAGCTACTTGAGTTCTTGAGTCTTTTTAGGAGCACAGTGCTTTGCTTCTGTTTCTTCATCCCATGTCCAAGTCCAGTGGGGACCCAGAAATGAGATGCACCTTCCACATACCCCTCTGCAGGCACTCCTGGGTTCCAAACATGCATAAAACCATCAAAGAGCAATGGTGGGTATCACTTTTCCCCCTCCTCCCCGTTTTTTATATGTTGCTGTTTATGCTAACTAGCTGTGTTGAGAGACAACGCTCTACCCAATGGTTTGGGTTCCTGCCATTGTGTAAGCAGGGTCAGAGCTGAACGCGTGCATGCTTGCTGCAATCAGAGCTGCTTTTCAGGATATTACTTATCCTATTAGTTTTTCTAAAGATCAGTCTGTTGTTTGCAAAAGCTGATTTCCTGCCTACGCCAGGCTGGTCAGAGCAAAGCAGCTCCAGCAGACCAAATTAGGCAGAGAACAAAAACCTTCATGTAGGTACGAGTAGCATTCACACTGATGCAAAGGCCAGTCGTCCCTTCTTGCCCCAGCTCTTTGCTCATGCAGAGTACATGGGTACAGTGCTGCAACATAGGTGCAAATGGGAAGCAATTGGCACCCGGGGGTGGTGCAGAGGAGAAAAGAATCACCATATTCGAAGTAACTGTGTCTGTATGCAAATTACTCTATACATTTTACAATGTTGTATAAATTTGGCACTCTAAAGATTTCCTAAAACACATTTGATTTAAAATTGCTGAATATTTATATTTAAAAGCTTGTTATGAAAATTTCAGGAACCATGTGTCAGGTTCAAACGAAACGATCTCTGAAATTTCATAACTTGGGTCAATTTACTCCCGGTGAATTCAAATTCAAAGAGCTCTATTTCTAAACCATTCTGGAAAATGGTTTGCTCCTGATTAATTCTTGCCTACGAGCTCTTGTTGCTGGTCACAGTGTAATGAGTGATAGTACCAGTTCTTGGTATTTCAGTAAAGTGGCCTGGTGCTATGGTTGTAGCTGTGTCAAGGTAAATAAAACCTTGACAATCTAAAGGATTAAAGTACCTCATATACCCCAGGATTATAGAGAAGAGAGTGGGAGAAAGAAATAAGGAACAGAAAATTGTATTCAAAGGCCTAACATTAGAGCAAAGCCTTTCAAATGCAACCTATGTATTAATTCAGCATCATTCATTTCCACCTATCATGGATGGAAATGAAAGCAATGCTCCAGTTGTTTTGAATGCTTTGGGTTTGCATTCGAAAGTAAAACTGTCAAGGTTAAAAGAGCCTTTTATTTGCTTGGCTTTTTTGTGTCTTTATGTTTTCAGAGTCGGATAAGCTTTATTGCTTCAGTTTTCAGCACGTATCTGGAAGATGTTTGCTCATGTGTTTTCTATATTCAGCATACCAACACTAACATTTTTTCGTGGATTTGTGGATGATTCTGGCTCACATGTTTCTGGAAAACAAAGGCAGAGCAGTAAAAATCAAGTGGGAGATGGGATTTGGTTGTCTCAGTTAATAAGTATCTAAAGAGAAGGAGTGATTTTGAACTCAGCCCAGCGGTTCTTAAAGCGTATTTCATAAAGTGTTCCCTGTTAAAAGGTCAGCCCATCAGGTCTTGATAATATCCTTTGTTGAGAGAAGGGAAGTTTTCTTCATGAGCACAAACTCCCTCATCCGAAACCTGCAAGTTCTATGAAGTCTGTTTTAATTCCTGCTCCTGGGATGTGGCCATCACCAGTGCATGGCTTTGAAATTCCCATCAAGGAGGGCTTCCCACACCTGGGCTCTCCATTAGTATCTGTTTTTAGTGCCTGGTTTCACAGCTTTCTCTCCCCTTCTACTTTCTGTGAGCAAGTTATCACAAGCAAATGGAAAACTATCCCACCTGAGGATCTGTATCTTTATATTTTCAGTAGGTCTGCCCTGCAGTCAAACACAAATGTGACTGGCCTGCTGCCTGTTTGTGAGCTTAACTAATGCCTTCCAGCCCTAGGCTTGCATATTCCAAGAGAGAAAAGTATGTGTTGTTAATAAAATGCAGCAGGCCTTTGGCATGTGACTGCATGACCCTGTGGTTTAAAGACTTCTGGAATCAAATCTGGGTCTAAGCTTTAAATCTTACTCTTTAAACCTGTAAAATTCATTGACCCTGGCCCTTAGTTCTCTGTGTGCCACTGTATAGTGAGGAAGGTAATTTCTTATTGTCATGCTTTTGTAATATATTCACCTGTATTTCATAGGGAATGCTTTATCACCATTCCACTAAAGCTTTGATTTCCCAACTACTCACCTGTGTTTGCTGAGCAAACATTTTTTTTTGTTTAGCCTCTTATATGTTTTTTGCATATGTTAGAACTCTCTTTTTTCTCACTTTTTTAGTGAATGCAGAAGTATCCAGACCAGCAGGGTTGAAGAATTTAAATATTTAGTATCATGAATTTTTTAATGTCTTCAGGATTATATCTGTGCCTGAAAAGAATGAAAAGGAACATGTACTTCTGCCCATCTCTCACACTGTCATGAGCCTGGGTCCAGCTGCTACAGACTTGCTAAGCAAAATAGTCACAACATTTTAGAGCCTGTATTAATACCGTAAGGAGTGTTAGTCCTGCAGGCCTTAGTGTCTAAGGTGATGTGACAATGTATGTCACATGCGAACGTGTTATGTATATATGTATTTTTTAACACATAAGCTCAGGAAAGCCAACGGAAAACTTTTGTTGACTTCAGGACCACTGAGAAACTGGAGGTGCCTTTGTGGTGCTTCTTGGGTGGGTTTTCTTGACGAGGGCACAGTCTCACTTTGTAGTTGTGTTCTTGCCATTTTTCATCCCATTGACCGAGATGTGTAGAAGACAATATTTCACTTGCCAGATCACTCTCCCATCTAGCTTCATTAGGTTGATGTTATGCTTTTTGGTGTGCTCTTCCTCCTCTATCCCTACAGGGGACCTCTGTGGAGATGCCCTGAGCACGCTATGGTCAATGTGGTATGAGCCAGCACCTCCAGGACCCTGCACTGCACCCAAACAGAAAGCATGTTGAAGGATTTTTAAATATTCCCAGCGGTTTTTATTATGCAGCTTTTGTGGCTGTTTCTCTTTAAGACACAGGACTAATTGGTCATAAGTTTTAAATTTTAAAACAGATTTAATAACTTTATTAAAAATGTGTCATCTGGTATATTATCATTTTGAGGGTTAGAACCAAATTAATTGGTGTGTAGTTCACTAGAAAATCTCTGCTGATCTAAAGCTGTTGTTCAGCACAAGGACTGTAATAATGACACACTTCAGAGACAGGTTGTTGTTCCAAGCATGGATATTAGTCAAGCTGCCACCCTCTTCAGGGCGGGTTTTAAATGTTCATAGGGGAAGTAAACTTTATTGGTGCTTTTATTCTGATTTATAGTGCTTGGAGATTTGTAATGATGCTCTAGCAGTCTCAGGAACAGCAGAATGGTGAGCAAGGGAAAAGTTAATTAAATCGCTCTGTTTGACAAAGTTCAGCAAACTGTTAACAACGTATTTCTCATATTTCTCTTACAATAAGTGGCATAATGAAACCCAGCTTCTGGTCTGAATTCAGAGTTCTGAACAGCATTGCAGTCTGTTTGTGTGGTAGCTAAAATACTCAGCCTTTGCCTAACCTAAGAATATGGTTTTTAGTGCTAATTTTTGTTTGAAACTGGGGAGAAGGGGTTATCTTTTTCACGGTTATTGTCTGCTTAAGAAAAGATCTGTGAAGGGAAAAGGAAAATCAGATGTCGGAGCAAACTGCAGCTATGTAAGCAGAGAACAAGACAACCAGTGCCAGCACTGTGAAGTACTAAAGCTGCTGCGTTATAGCCTGTCTTTATAGGGCAGTGAGCTGTCTTAGGTTACTGTAAGGTCTGGTGACCATATTGTATGTGGATTGGTTTTCTGTATACCTGACACTGGAAACAGCGCTCATTAAGCAAAAGGAAACTAAACCTTACTTTTTGTCTGACACATTCTTCTGACAGTTCTCTGCCATAATTAAATAGAAAAGCATTTGCCTCAATGACAAGAAATAACAAGGGTGCCCAAGCACCTGCAGTTCAGTATGTCCGCAGCAGCACTGGACTGTTTTGAATGAAGGAATCATATGACTACAACTTACTCTAAGAAGTCTGATTACATCTGATACCTGATTATGCCACTCTTTTATCTGTCAACAGCTTCTGCAGAGCACAGTTCAGCCAACAATTTCCCTCTCAAATACAGGGTATACTTGCAGCATACTTGGAATTAAGTGCTTACAATACAGAGTATATGACTGTCTCCCAGCATTAGTACTATTCCAAGCATTCCTACTGCTCTATCCTTAATAACTCTTTAATCTGAAACACCAGCTGAGAAACGTCAGCTTGCTCCAATAAGAGAACTGTGAAATACCTGTCTCTGTACCTCTGTGTGTGCACGAATACCAGAAAGAGTTCTAGAACCAAAGCAATCTGTAGTGTTTATTCCGATCTGTGTAACAGGGTCACAAAACTCATTCCATTGGTCTTGTGTCAATCCCACTAACTTCTGGATGCCCAGAGCCTCTCAGTGGTTAGTTTTCTCACTGCTATACATCTCCAGCTGGATTTTGTTGTGTCTATTAACGTATTATATCATGATAGTGTTCTATTGTGTAGTATCATAACAGGAGTAAATAATGAAATTGTAAACTAGGTAGGGAGAAGCACGTAAATGAAGAAAGAGCATGCTGTCTGCTCCAGTGAGGTGCTCCAAATAAAAATAGCAATTTTCTCTTTCTTTTCCCCTCCTTCTTTGGATGTCTTTCTAAAACAAGTGCTGGTGCAAACCAAAACACCTAGATTATAATTCCATCCTAATGTGAGTACCTCAGAGGGACAGAACAAGCAGAATGTGATAAATATTGGGATGTCAGCACTCTGGTAACTACCCAGATCATAAGATCCACATGGGCAAAAAGTACACATGTTGCAAGAACTGTACGTGTGCTGTAGTTGTTTTCATTGGGATGGAGGAGAGTGTGGTTATGGAGGCTTATAAACAACAGGGGAGACTGAAATTATTGTAGATTGGAATAAGGAGGAGGTAAGTCTACTTGTAAAGCATTTTAATTTCAGACTGTCCCACAGACCTCTGGATGCCTCACAGTTTGCTTTTGCCACAACCATTTTTTATTAAGAAACCAAGGGAGGATGTACTTGATGCTGCCCTTTAATTACTTTTTTGAAGAACATGGGAATAGTTAACACAACCCATATATCCCCTGCAGATGGGTGAGACACTCCCTGGGGGAAATGCTGTTGCCTTTGAGCAGTCACAAAATCATCTGTGCCTAGAGGGGCTGCAGAAATCTTCCAGCTACACTTAAATGGGGAAGGAAAGAGGTTCTAGAGGCCACATAAGCCTGATCTCAAAGCAGGCTTGAACTATCCCATTTCTAACAGATACTTGCCCAAGCTGATCCCCTTTGCTGTCCATTCCCTGTCTCTTGCCATAATGGCAAATTGAGAACATCCCATGTTGATCCAGTCCTGTGCTGCTGGTGCTGAATTCTCTCTAACAGCAGCCAGTTGTTGGTTTTTAACTTGTTTTCAAACTCCTCTCTGCAGTCCAAGCCTGCTCTTTCCTGCCCATCACCAGTGGATATGGAGAGCTACAAAGAGAAGGGCAGTCAACAAAGTCATCTTTTGTAGCTTAAGGCTGTTATAACTGTCTGGACTAAACATTCCCAGTCCACTCTTTCCTTGTAAGCAATGTTTACCAGCCCTTCTCTCAGCTTTATTGCTCTCCTTTTATTTCAAGAAACATGCTCTAGTATTCTTTACACCCCTGGGCTACAGATACCAAAATAGATTGTAATGATGGGAGCTTGTGGCGTTGTGCGCAGCACCTCTCATAGTCTGATTGGGGGCCCACAAACACAAAACTAGAGCTTCATCCTTCACTTTCAGAAATAATGGAAGCTTTTGTACCAGCTGAGGAAAGGATCAAACCCTTAAGGATGTTTGTGCGGTGTTCGCAGCAGTTCAGGCAACCCAATAACGTGCTGAGTCTGCAAAGCAGGGGTTGGCTTGCGTAATGGATTATTGTGGTTAGGAACAGATGTAATAATTTTTGAGTGAAGAATAGCTGGCAGGAAAACGCATGGCTTATATATGATCTTTATGAAATTAACTGACCTGAGTCCTATTGGGAATGTGTGTTGTGACTGTATCTGGAAGCGCTCCCAGGGGCACTCTTATTTCTCACTTTCCCAGCCTCAAAGACATTAACCTGCCATATTGTTGCTAAGTACCGTGTGTGGAAGTCAATATAAACCATCATTCATTCATTTCATATGTCCACACAACTTTAATGTGAGCACTGGAGGAAGATTTAGTCATTCTTTGTCGAAAAATAGCAGACCAGCTTAACTCCTAAAGCTTTTCATTTAAAGTGTACAATTTTTAGAGTGAATATGCGTTAAAGCCAGCACAAGACTTTAGAAATCAGAAACAGGAGTTTTGTGCAAATAACTTGTGTAGATGGCACTGTGCATCAAGGTGACTTAACACACATTTTAGTTTATTAGAGGAAATTGGACAACATGCCAGATAGGAACGTTAATGTGGAGTTACTGCGTCA
Organism: Pezoporus wallicus; assembly: GCF_028554395.1. Lineage (NCBI taxonomy): Eukaryota > Metazoa > Chordata > Aves > Psittaciformes > Psittacidae > Pezoporus > Pezoporus wallicus. The sequence goes on along the minus strand of NW_026636866.1, from coordinate 1,058,808 downwards.
CCCTTCTGCAATACCTTATATTATCAATGCAATATATTTTTGAGGAATAAGATAGATATTATAATACTCTTGTTATTTACAGAAAAAAATATTCTTTCCACATATAAACACTGTTCTGCCTCCAGCAGTACGTGGTATGGCCAGTTCACATGCAGAATATGATGTGGTTTCCCAGAGAAAGCACATACTTCAGTGAGCTCAAGCTGTAAGTTAAGTGCAAGGTGGAAGGCAGCAATAAAGAACATCAACAACAAACACAGTCCTGCCTTGCAAAGTTCAGCCACCTCTTGAGATGGTGCTTATACTTACGTAGCTCAGCATCTTTGCAAAGGTCCCAACTGACCCCTGCTATGTGGACAGAAAGATACCAATATCACAGCAGCAACTTTTTATCTGATTCTTGTTAAGTTTAGGATACAAAAAGGATCCACATGTGGGGGATTCAAGTAATATGTCAGAGAATAGATGATTTGTGCAAACATTGGAAATAGAGACTTTTTAATTAATAATGAAATAAACAGTGGAGCCACAATTTTCAGTTGTCTTTCTGCAGAGATTTTGAAAGGTTTTGTGAAAAACCTGCTACTGATCAGAGATGCACAAAGCTAAGGCAGGGCTCTGTTTATTTTTCAATCATTCTTTTTTCAATAATACAAAAGTTAGGAGAGGATTTGCCTTTAGGCCTATATTTAATAAGAGGTACCAAGGCACTAAAATCTTGACAGCTGGTTGCCTGTCTGCATGTTATTTCTTTATATGTATATCTATCTACAGCTTGTCATCTACACATTCAAATGTAAGAAGCCCATAATATCTGTTTATATATCATTCATTGCTGCTTGTATAATACCACTCCTTTGTATAAAACCAATTAGTTATTTTGTCATAGAGCAGAACGTGTCCACTCATCACTAATGCTGATACAAATGTCCTTCAATAATCAACTAAAAATATGTGACTCTATTGTAATCTATCTCGATCAGTGACTTTCATCCTTCTGTCATCTGCTGCATCATGACAGTTTTCACATATTTCTGCAATTTCATCTCCAGTGTAAGTATAAGCAGCAGCACACGTGGCAACCAGAAATAGCCTGACTGTCTTCCAGCAAATTGCTAGTCACCTAATAAAGCTAATAAAAGCCCAATACCTCACTTTTCTTGTGCTGCAGCTTCCAACTCACGCCATCAGGAGAATGTACACCCAAAGCTGTAGGACTGGCCATCTGTTCTGCTCACACATTGTTAGTTCTTAGGAGTACTGACTTACTCAGATGCTCTGATTTTCGTCAACATCTGGAACTGGTGGACATCTATTAAAATAAAAATGCAACAGCATAGGAAAAATGAAATTGTGCTGAGTGCCCTTCCCATGGGATCATGAGAAACTGCAGGACCAGCATCTTGTGGTACTATCTATCTGCCTAGTGATACGATAAACATGCAACATAACCATTGTGATTTTTTTTCTAACAAAGAATGCTTTTGTCCCATAGTCTCCCTCAGGGCATCTTCTCAAAACTTCAAAGAAATTAGACGTTGTATTTTATTCCAGGGAAATTGAATATAAAGACAGAGGGAATGACGTCAAAGTTACTAGGGCTTACTAGTTTGCTTTCTTGATGTCATCATAAAGCACATGATGAAGCAGCAGAAGAAAATCGAGACTGGTGAGTGCAGAAAGTTGGTAAAATCAAACTGGGTAACAAGTTATATACAGAACAATGGAGCCAGGTTGTCAAAGCCTTTATATGAAAGTGCTATAAAAGTATTTTATCATTACAGAATTAATTGGTACAGAGGAATCCCAAAGATGTTCTTACCATAAGACAGTTCTGTATTTCATGTATTTCACATACATAACCCGTTTCAGTTTGACTGTGTAAGCAAATAGAGCAGGGAATTTTGTTGGAGAAGTTTGGAGATAAGTTGCCTTAAAATCCAGTCTTGCTGGGAGATTTGCTGCCTGCAGCTCTTGTTTAGGAACATGGTTGCTCATGTACTTAAATGAGCCAGGCAACTGAGCCAACAGGATTTCATATGGATGGAGCAGGTGTTTAACAATAGTATTACCAAGACCTGCCATTAAATCACAAATTAAGCTTCCTAAATCGTTACTGGTTTATATAAAAATGAAGATATTCTCTTACCTTTACCATCTGTTTGGTTCCGAAAGGCATAGTTAGACTACATTTTCAATCTTTTCATTGCAACCATGAAGTCTTAGTGTTGCATTTCCTCCTTTCATTTTCTCTAATATGGGCTAAAACTGTCAGAACCACCAATTTGCTGGACCTGAAACCTAAAGGAAGAAGGGAAAACACCAAACAGCAAAAAACAAAATTCAAAATACTGGCTACATGACTTAATCTTGTGTATTGCTGCTGTGAAACCTTAAAGCATATGTACCATACAATGATGCTGCAATGAAAATGGTACTTGCAGGCCAGGCAAGTAGTTTACACATTGATATGGCAATTTTGGGCTTTTTTCTTTATTAGCAGCAATGGCTTTTTAGCTGAAAGATTTTCACACAAAGCTACCTGCTGTGAATTCAGACACCTGAGTAGTAACCTGAGAGATTTGAAGAAGTGTGATTTTATGCTTCAGAACTGGCATTTCTTCAATGACATTGCTGTGCAGAGCAAATGCATACACAGGAGCTTTTGAACCTCAGAAACAAGAAATCATCCTTTATGAGAAACAGTGTTTGTGGGGTCTGCTAGAGTAATCATATTAGAAATTCATATCCAATCTGTTCTCTGAATTCCCATAATTTTATTGCTTCAGGTTTAAATATTAACTGTTGTAAAGTAATAACCAGGCTATCTGTATCTACTGCAGGTTATTATTTCTAATAGTACAAATTAGAAGGGACTTATCACTTGATTTAATTAAGGAGGTGCTTATTCACATAAATACTAAATGTTGAGATATATCTATATGCTAAATCATCAGCTGAATTTTCTGCCTTTATTCCAGCAAAGTACCTAAATACAGGGTTCATGTACATCTGATGAGTTGTTTCTTGGGCTTTGCTGCTACTATGTGTGTTTAACCACACACATGCTTTGATGGATCCTGGCTAAGACGCTCAGTGCCTTTGAAGACTGAACCTCAGTGAGCAAGACACAGATGGCAGTTTGTGCCAGAATACATGGGTTCATTATTTAACATCTCAGATGGCTATTTAATTTGTTGCCACTTTTAGCTGGAAAACTAGCTGTTCATGTAATCAAACGCCTGCTTTCTGTCAGGCCTGAGGCATTTGTTTTCATTATGGTGATTGCCTCAAAGAAACTAGACTACGGATGTTGGCATTGCCATCTTCAGAGGTCTGTATGTCCATCTGGTGTGTCGGTTTGAAGTTGTTTCTTCATTGTGGAAACAGGGCCTGATGCGTCCTTCAGGAGGTGTTGTGAGCAGGATGCTTTTAGTCAGTGGGTAAGTTGCTTGTCTGAGGACCACAAGATTTAACTCAGATTGGGAGGATCTGATGGGAGTGAAGAGTCCAGGGGGCAATGAAATGCATTTCACAGAAATGAAAGTTTTCACTCTCAGCCACCTCAGTTCCTCTGGTTATAACTTTTAGCTGTGTTTTCAAGCTCCATTCACAGTGTGTTCATTTCTCAAGGCTGTTTTGCCTCACACTCCTCAATCCAGTTGCCCACCTCCGGCCCTTGTCTTCCCTCTTGTTCCCCATCACACAACTGCAGGATTCTCATCCCTCCTGCTCCTTTTCCTGTCTGCAGCTGCAGGGATTTGAAATACAAAAAGCAGCTAGAGGACTGGGGGTATTGCAGGGTACCTACAGCTCAAGACAAAGAAGAAAGATAAAGGAGACAGAAAATCAAAGGAAAAAGTATAAAATGAGAAAAGGAGAAAAAAAAACCTCACATGGGATAGAGAAAGATGAAGGCAATAAAAATAAAAAGGAACATTGAAAGCGTCTGAGGGATGTGATAACCTTTCTGCAACATGTTTTCCAGAAGCCACAGAGCAAGGTATAGCTGATCAGGGAACGAGAACCAAGACAAGAGAGACTAAATCTGTTAAAATATTTGTTATTTCTTCACTGAAAAGGTAGGTCATTGACTTTATGCTAAATAAACCAGTTATAAAGTATTAAAAAATTAGCTTGGATAGAAACATGGGTGATGTCTGCTAATGTTTGCCTAAGGCTGCAAAAGCCGACAGATATCCAGGTACACCAAGGCAGCATTACACAGTTAAAGCCAAAAAGCAGGCAGGACACAAGGGGAGAGTAAATGTTACCACAAAGTCAGTGATGGCCAGAGGACAACATTCTCAAGTTGTTTCTTGAGGGAGCAGTGTCTGTCATGTGCCAAGCATCAGCTGCACAGGCACTGACCTCCATCTCGCCTCTTGGAGGACAGTGGGAGCCCGTGATGTGTCACAAGGTATTAAGGCTCACACCTTTTCAGCACATCCCAAGCCCTTGCACTGATGATTAGGGATTTTTTCCCTTCCCTCCCATCCAAACTGGCTGGAGGCCTTGGACAGATGAAGGTGCTTTTCTCACTCAGAGCGGTAACTGTAAGACATGGATGGGCAATGTGATTGAAGCCAGTTTGTCTGTAAATGTGAACAGCAGAAGTATCTGCTTATCTGTCATTTCACATCCTCGTCTAGAGAAGAAGGAAAGTTACCTAGGTAAGTCCAGTCTGATGGCTCTAATGGCTAAATGCTGTACCTGTGAGAAACTCTTCTTTACAAGGATCATGGACAAATGTAATAGTCATAGACATGGAAAGCAGTGACTAGGGTGAGATTTGGCTTCATTAATCTCTTGAGAGCTTTGTTACCTATTTCAGCAAGGTCAAGACTTCAGACCTGGGATGAAATGGATTGGTCTGCCAAGATCAGCTTCACTTCTTGTACGTGTGATCAGGCAGAGGTGGCTTCTTGGGATGGGGAAACCCTGACTTTGTGGACAAGGAGGTTGAATTGCACAACGTTACCTTTCCTGTATTAAATAACCAGCATGAGACAGATGTCTTCCACGGGGTTTGGGGAGCTTTGCTAGGTAACACAGGGGCAACTCTGTGAGGTAACATTTGAAACATATAAATGAGGTGGTCTGGGTTCCACTGTAGTTAAGAGAAAGCATATATCCTGTTTCCACAACTTCCGTAGTATCAAGTACTATGGGAATCAAGACGCTGCAGCAGCCTTCTGGGTCCTGTGGATGTGCTAATCTGTGTGCCACAGCTCAAAAAGCTGTAATGTTTGTAAACAGGCTGTATAATAAAAAGAATCAGCCTCTGGAAACCTAGAAGGAAAGATGTCTCCCTTCCTCAACTGATCCCACTTAACTACATACATGATGAGAGACGAAACAGAGATGAAAAACATCCTTGTTGCCCCAAATCTCTCTGAAAGACTTGTTCCAGCTTTGCATTTCCTTTTAATCTGACCTCAGGGATGAAAGGTTAGACCTGGGCTGGGTAAACCACACTGTGTTAGAGCAGGGATTGAGCCTTGTCGTGCCCCAGTTCACAACATTATTGCTATTTGTTCTGTGTAATCTAAGAAGCCAACTGTTTTCTCTGGCAGTAAAGTCATATGGGTGTCTGGGATTTTCTGTCCTGTGCTTGATAATTTCTTCTGTCTGCACAGTAAGAGCCCAATCTGTCACTGGACTGTGTACGTTTACTTAGCAGAGAGATTTTAAGACTGAAACAACACTGTGAGAACTGCCTGCTGAAATCCTAAGGCCCTTAGATCATGAAAGTGAAATATTATTGGGGGGGTTAAATAATATCTTCTGCACAACACAGCCAATGCAGAAAAAGGCAAACAGCAAAGGCTCATTCTCTTCTCTTTCTCTGTTATGCATGTGTGCTGTTTTTAATTCAGTATATAGATAACAGGGTGGTTTAGAAGACAGTTTGGCAAGAAGTTTGTCTGGGTTGTTTTTCTTTTTACAATGCAATGTCCCTGATTACTTTTTGTGGTCTGCCACTGGCAAAAGTCACTGGGAAATGCGAACACCGGGATCCAGAATGAATGTTTGAAGATGAACTGAAATGCTGGGGAAAATCTTTGGCTAGTCAGGGCAAAGGGTCTTCCATAACCCCAATAGGTGTGAGTGCTGCTATGTGCTGCTCTAACTCATGTTTCACTGGGGTTGGAGACTGATGGGGAAGGTCAGGGGATATTATGCATTCTCCAAATCCATGATTGATAGTTATAACAGCATAGCTGGAAGCAGCTGCTGATGGATCTCTTACAGTTTATTTTCTGTGACAGTAGAAAAATAAGCAAGAAACTGACACGAACATACTGATATATACAGCAACTGAGGTTGCTTTTATTCCTATTTCATGGGACAGATCCACAGTCAGCCTTCTCTCATACCCCTCTTAGCTTAGGAAAGTCAATTAGCTTCCAAATATGAGCCATGTCACCATGATCCTTTGAAGGAGGAAGTGTAGCAAATAGCACAGATGTTTGTGGGATGACTCCACAGCCGGAGCTTCTCCAAGTACACTCACATGTTTATGTGGGAGTACATGGGTAGCTGTGAGTGACTGCATGGATGCTTTGACCTACCACGCAGTGTGACATCTTCCACTGAGCTCTAGTCTCAGTCCTGTTCGACCTCAAGGTCATCCTATGGATTTTCTTGTTCTTGGAGGTTATTATTAGAGGCACAGAAGATGGAAAGGGCAAGACCTCAGTAACAGATGGTGGATTCTTCATTGCGATAGACCCAGGAGTTTAGTAAAGCCAAACTGGACAGTGATGCAGCAGATGTTTATGGCTATTTCTCATTTTAAATCAGATTACAGTGATGTAGTGATTCAGTCCATTAGGGATTGTCCTCAAGTAACAAAGGATATTGTATGTGATAGCTCATTCAGACAGCACAACAGGAGTCATGGCGTCTGCTTCTAGCTCTTCCCAGGCCAGACATGTGAAGCAGGCACTGATAATCTCTTGCTGCATCTCATAATGTTTTCTTCCAGCCTGTGTTCAAATGGTATTAAATGCAACTCGTGGGGCCTTGCAAAATTAACCAAATGCTTTAAAAAATGCGTGACTTCAAACATATCTCCAACTCCGTAACGCAGACACAATCGAGGACAAAGCACAACAGCAAACTCACTGTATTTGGGGTAACTGGTACATTCATGCCATAGGTTCGAAATCCCTCACAAAAACAGGAAAATGACAAAGACTGAACCTTCAAACAGAATTTATGAAGAAGACCTAATCTTTAATTAAGCACCAAAAGAAAGTTTGAAGCTCTGGTCTATAACGTAAGGTCAAGAGCTCAAAGGTCAGTCTCTAACCCTACCACCAACCTTTGTTGTATCTTTGCCCAAACCCTATGAATTATCTGTGATATAATTTCAAAGATATGGTTAAAAATAAAGTGAGGGGTTTTTTTCTATTTAAAGAATTAAAATAGAAAAGAAAACCCAAACTTGTCATTGAGACCAAATTAAATCTAGAGGAAGCAGTTAAATTAAATCACTGATTGAGCTACTTCCATCAAGCGATACTGCATTTTCAGGATTTTATGGTTTCCTAGGATACATGTTTTTGACATCCCCCAGCTTGCCTGTGTCCCCAGTGGGGTTATGAAGCTTTCACAGCACCTCAGGGTGGCCAGGCACATGTCAACTTCTGCAGGCTCTTCTATATGGCTGGCATCAGCAGTGTGCAGGTCACTGCAGAAATACTTGATAGGAGAGAAGGGGAAAGACTTAGGAGTAGACAAGAAATCACAGGAATGCTTTCTGTTTTCAATTACAAAAGTCATATCCAGACACATACATTTCATTACTTTTTTGTTCTTGAAATCCCTTGCTTCTTACGCTTCTATCTATTGAGTGGGTGTTTTAAAAACAATATTGTTTTAGAAAGATTGTAAAGAAAAGGTCCTACTCTTTTTCAGACTGAGGTTTTAGAGAGTAACAGGAAAAGCCAAAAATGTTACAGTCAAAATAAGGAAAGATTTTGTCTCTGTAAACTTCCAATTTCCAATAAATAAAAAAGTGCAGCAGTATTTTCCTTAATTAAACCATGAGGAATATATAGTATTTTCAGTATTCCTGGGTAGAAACATATGTCTACTTTATTAAACAGATAACACAGACAGCTGCCCTCCCCTGATCCCCATTTCCCTAGATATTGCACTGGTAATGCAATGCCAAGGTGTAATAACTTTCTCTGGCTCATATTAAAGTTTATTACTTTAATCCAAACACTATAATACAGGTAACTGAGCCCACAGACTTACTGATTCATAAAGAAATAGGCTGAGAACTGAGAAGTTCCTACATGAAAATAATAGATTTTTTCCTTTGGTAAATGACAAATTTTTAAAGGAATTCCTTGGCTTAATTTTAAATGATTTTAAAAATAATTCTCAAAATAAGAAAATTGGTGTTTTGTTAGAAGGCATTAATTTTTAATTTCAATATTTTAGGTGATACCTTCAGCTCAAAAAATGTAAGTGCTTCAAATAGAAACAAAATGTTTTCAGATTGCAGGAATGAAACTTTTTGGCTGCACAGATGATGACGTGAAATCTGATTTCTGTTCCCTGAAGATTTTCAGAGTGTTGATAGATTGTCCTGATGCACAACATGAAACACTTCCAAAATCTTACAGTTCTTCAGGGAACAGGAAAAATCTTCCCACTCAGTTCTTGTCACAACAGAGGTATTTCATATTGAACTTTAAAAACATTGACAGATTTCTTCCTTCAGTCAAAGGAAGGCAGAGTGAGTTTATATGTTTCAAAGAAAATTGATATTCTGGCAGACAACATCAATGTCTGCGTGTGTATCTTTCACAATGCAGTTGCCATCCGATGCAGTTGTGCTATGAATCATATCCTGAAGAGTTATATTTTGGGCAATGATTAAAATTTGGTGTTTTTTTTTCCCAAGGAAAATTGGAATCTAGTGAGAAGTTAAGTACATTCTGATTTGAGATATAATTGCAACCATTACTGAAAATCTGAAAGACCTAGAATTAGGAGCCTAGTTGTCTGAGTTTGGTATACTGTATTTATAAATGGATAAATATCAGTGTTACAGTGGGTGAGTTTAGAGAACAGCTTCTCTGGCCTGAATTTAGAAAACACTCAACTCAGATGATAAATAAGAAAGGTCCCCTTGGTTACGTAAAAAGAGGGAAGCATCTCACTGAATAATCCTAACAGATTATACAGTCCCAGTGAAAGTCCAGTATTAGCCACCAGCCAATAGCTTCACATCTGGAATCAGCAGCCGAAAGTCAGATAGTGGGTGGCACTCATTAAAAATAGATCTGCTGGTCAGTTAAGATGATTATTGGTCCTGATTTGCAGGATTAGACGCAGGGAGCAGTCTGTCAGGCTATTTCTTCACTTGACTGCACAAAAACCTTCTCCAAGGCTTGGACAAGGACCGATTGTATGGCCAGGGTTTGGAGAGCGCAGCATTTGTGAGAAGAGGAAAGGCACATTCCCTCTGCTCGTATGACTGCCTAGCATAGCAAGGTCTGAAGCCAGAGCTGAGTACATCATCAGACCTGCAGAGACTGATATAGCTTAAACACTGCAGATGTAAATTATTAACACAATCTCCCTGCCTGATTCTGTGAAATCTTTGCGACTTCTTTTATACTGAGTTGATTGAAATTGTAGGGTAACAGGGAAATTGCAGGTTCGTTTCTTTGACTGAGGGGAAGAACAATGTGGGTGCATGAGACTGAGAGTAGTAGGTGCAATTCATAGTTTGAAATTAAACTCACCAGCTGGACTACCGAGTGGCTACATGAACAGAAATAAAGTATGGGATAATCTGCTGGGAAACCCTTGTTTTGGTTATTACTGTTTCTTCTTTATTCTTATTTGCAGCAGTGTTGTATTTTTCAAGGAAATCTTAGCAAATATTATAGAAAAAGGGTAAATTACTACTCAGGAACAGAAAATTATGCTCATTTTGTGACTAAATTTACAGATTGAATAACCACAGGTATTTATTTCCTAACAATTAATTTCCTTTCATTTGCTGAGACAATGATAGAACAAAAAGAATTAAATGTGTACTCTCTGCCAAGGAGGAAAATCTTCACTCATCAAAGAAATTATTACAGGTAGTTTGTCCAGATCCTGCTAATTTCAACAGGTTCAAAGAATTTCTCACGTAACTCCTGTTGTATGTGGTTACTGATGGCAAATGGATATTCTATTGAATCATTTGTCCAATGAGCTTCCAACTGGCCATTAGTTGAACTGCTGGACAGCCAGACCTGTCCCTCAGAGACGCAGATTCAGGCAGTTTATTTGGTAGTTATTATTTCATCAGCAGGTCCTCCTGAATTACTGAACGAACCCTTTTACCAAGGGTTGTGTCATACATCCTCACAGTTCAGACTTAACCTGTCAGATTTATTGGGAATGAAAAATGTACTTTTCTAATTGGGTTTTTAATGCTCCTATCTGTGGCTTGGAAAAATTTAATGATCCTTTTCCACCTCCATTCAGATGCTCTCTCCTGACTGGTGAGTGTTGCTCAAAAGCCCCTGGGCATCAGCAACAAGCAGTTCCCCCCATAACAGAAGCAGGTAGATTGGAAGAGGATGCACATCTCAGCAGCAATAATAACAAAAAAGAAGCCCATAAACCCAGTCGTTGAAGCCATTAGAGGCAACAGCACTTCCTAAGCCTAATGGCTGGACACAGTGTGTGATTTGGAGACAATCTCACTCAGTGCTCTCCCTGTAAATAATAATAAGATACAATGGATCTGTGGGAATTAAGTTCTTAGGAGGCTGTGATGTCATCTCCACAGATTCAGGGCACTATTCGCTTGCTTTTGGGAAACATTTTACAGTTATGTAATTTTCCTCAATCCATGTTTTGGATCAGTTTTGTTCCATCAGGCTTTTCCCATTACTCTAATAACTTGTGGCTCCACCTTCACAAGTTTATTTCAAACATGCTAATGGATAGAAAACATTAAAAAAAACAGGGAAGCCAGCATCTTCTAAATCATGATCGTTGCTCACATGGATATAAATAATAAGGGCTGTTTAACTGAGGGCGGCTTATTTCTTATCTGCAGAAATATTAATGCCCTCCCTGTTATCTAATTCAGCATGATGTAAGAGGATTTAGTGGAGATTAAGAGAGAAAGTGGGAGAAGGATTTATATTCTTTAGGGCCATGCTTGTGCTCCCAGGAGTTTTGGCATCGCTTCCATTAGAAGAGGTGATTGCTCTCCAAGGAGTTAAAAGAATTGGAGAGAGGCACACTCTTACTCTTAGTGGAAAAGTCCTGCATTAATAAAGAAGCAATTGTTCAAGTTTCAGACTCCCTACCCTGTTGCTGGAGGGAAACATCTTTGTTCTCAGACCTGAATGCTGAGAAAAGGCTGGTACATCGACAGCACTTAATTTTTAACAGCTCTATTCATCTGCTTGGAACAGAAATATGTTCTGCAGAGATTCACTCCCTCTGGATTGTACAGCCTGGCCAGACAGTGACAGAGTACAGTTCTATCATATAATATGTTCAAATCAGTAAAATTATATATATGGCTCCTTGGGGTGCTCCAGGTTCTGGGAAAGAGGCTATATACATACAGTTATATATTCAATATTTCCCGAGTGAATGGATTAATGCTTATGAATATGTATCTGTTTTATACAGGGAGGAACTTTATATATATCTGGAGGAGCTTCCTCAAAGTATGTTTCTGTCTGTTCTTAAGAGTTTGATGCGATTTGTGGTATGCCTAAGCACCAAGTCCCCAGATATGCCATTGCAGTCAAGAACTGAAGGAGGTCTGTGTACCAGAGTGCGTTTTCCTAGTAACAACATGAAATACTAGAATAACATTTGCTTAGCTGCTCATCAGTCTCAAATCATAACGAATCACCTCATTTTCTGAAGGTTACATGTTTCCAGAGGCATTTTGGGGAATTGAGATGCATTTTTTGGTTACAAACCTACTCTTAATAAGTACTTCCTAATGAGAAAAAGTCTCATGCAACGTCAGCCACTATACTGTGTTTTTACTGAGATTTCAGCTAATGCCAATAACTGACTCATGCAAACTGTGTTAAATAGCTTCCACAGTGCTAGAAGTTCTCTTTAGCATCATTGACAGCATCTCAGATTGTGTGCAAAATGCCATTCCCCATGGAGGTGACATTGGTAGATATGCACAATTATACCTTGATGCGAATCAAAACATGATACCTTCAGGGCAGAATTAAGGCACCAGGTTATTTATGACATTTGATCTTACGTTTATGCTGAATGTCATTGCTCATTTTGGTTTTAACTAAGCAAAAGCAGGTTAGAAACTCAATACTTCTTGTTCTAAGCTGTATAATGAAACTGATACCACTTTTCCACACCCCCACAGTTGCAGCAAAGGATGCTTTGAGGGCAGGAGTCTTAAAATGTGAATTTTCACTGAGGAAGACTGCCTGTACAGTCATCCTTCCGCATCCTATGAGTGTGGAAGTCAGTGAGTGCCTGTTCGTCCTGGGACTGGCCATGGTCAGTTATCACTGTCATTCATTACCAGGGATCATGACCATTAGCTGTTTTGAAATAGGCTGGGGGGAAATCCATCCAGATCACTTGGCTTTGCAGCCTACTCATTTTTACTGCTTATTATTCTAAGCAAAACCAGTAATCCTCTGGGAAGTGAAAGAAAAAAATAGTCCTGGATAAAATAATATAGCTGCAGCTATGCTGTTCACTCATTTGCATTCACAAATGGAAGCTATTGTTCTATGAAAGTGAAGGTTGTGGCCATTCTCCGGTCAGCTTAATCCAGACAATGATCTCATAATCCACATTGCCTTTACTGGCTTCGCCTTCTAATCAGTTTGGAGTCGACATGAATTCTTCCAAATGTTAGTGAAAACCACCGAGCACTTAGGAAAGGAAATGGAAATAAAACCCACATTTCCAGCCATTATTACAGATAGTGTCTGACTTTGGGTTTCGGTTCAGCTCAGCTTCCAGGGTTTGTTCTTTTCTGACCTGGAATATTAGGAGTTTGACATGACCAGAAAATTCTTGATTAGAAAATCAAAGAAAAACCTGCCTGTGGGATCCTCAAACGTAAATAAACTTGGTGTGTTCATATTTTCTTTCCAAGAAATATGAAAATCATGTGTCAGATTTCTGAGCTTTATCTGTTTATTACCCATTTTCCCTTCTCTTTGAATTTGTGCAACCTTCTTTTGGGCTTATGGCATAAAGTATCTTTCAAACTAGCCACGCCACCCCACTTTACTGCTACTTATTTCTTCCTTAGTGCATGGACATCCCTGCACAGACCTGCAGCATCTGCTTCTGGGTGTGTATTCATACATTGCTATTGCAAATCAGTGTCAAATCAGTGTCAGTGACTGAGATGCTGTTCCCTATTCAGTTTCTAATGCTAAGAGCTCTGGCAGACTCAGTAGATCAATCAAATGCGATTCAATGTTGTGATAAATGCAAGTTTATCACAATGCTGTCAGTGAGAGCTCCTATCACTGTGGAGGCTATTTAACACCACTTAATTAAGGCTCAGCTAGCCTCACTGTTAGGGCCAAGCCAGTCCATAACTTGGACTGAGCAGGCATTGATGTGGCATGGCATTCCAGAGTGTGTGTCACCACCTTGGCTTCTGTGGGTCCTGTCTTAAGACCAGAGGTGTATTTCTAGTGTACCCACAGCTAAGATTTCCTGAGACGTGCTCATTTCCCAGGAACACAAACTCATTAGACTCAGCTAAGGATGCTGTTGGCAAGAAAAATGGTCTGTGTTCATTAACCTGATGGAAGAAGTGAGGTGTTTACTTTTTGACTGATTTCCTCTTGATTTATTTTCCATTGGAAGGCATGTTCTTGGGTGACTTGTGGTTAATTCATAATCTTCTGTAAAGTACCATATGTGAAGTAATCTGACTTTCCTTGACTGAAACAGGGCCTCCATTTCAGTGGTCTGCAGCAGGTTTCTCCACCACCTTACTCCAGTCATTCCCGACTAAATTATGTGTGGAAACGCTGAGTTTAATTGTGTTATTCCTGGCAAAGGAAAGGAGGGAAAAAAGCAGAGCAAAACTAGTTCTAACAATCCAATTTGTGAATTATAACTGTACGCTCTAATCATGTTTTTCTTTCCCCAGATGTGGAGAATTTTAAGAGTGCCTCATTACCCGCCACTAATTAAATCTAACATGAAAGAAGTGCTGGATGAAATCCTGTCAACATTAAGTTTCTGGCAAAGCTCCCACTGACTTCAGTGGAACTTGGTTGTGTGTTTTGGACTCATCCAAAGATAATAATCATTTATTATCTGGTAGCACCTGGGACCTTCAGTTAAAGCTCTGGCCTTGTGGCACTGGGCAAGTGAAGAGATTATTTGGGTTTAGAGTGTTACACTCTTTGTGACAAGCAGAAGAAGCCATTGAATGAAACAGCTAGGAAAGGTGGGAAGAGATGGGGAGAGGGAGCTGGCTTTGAGACTAATAAAGTTTGTCATAGCAGTGAGTAGTCTGTTGGAAAGCACAACATTGGCTTTCCTTTCATCATGGGTAAAGTGTTCACAAATTCCTGCCTATAACCAAGGGGTTAGACAGCTTTTCTGAAGATAGAGTCTTTTAAGAATGTGTGTTTGGGTCTAGAGAAATTACCAGTGCCAAATGAGAAAGTCTCAGTGGTTCATACAAAACATGGGCATCCCAGGGAATCCTGGCTGGAGTTACACATGGAAGAGTTATCCACACATCTGGATGCTGCGACAGGAGTAGGGGCTCATGCAAAAGTGATCCGTAGTAACATACATAGCACACTGGAGAAAGGAGTAAAGCATGTGAGGCCGGGCATGGAAGGGGTGATCTGCAGGAGCATCTGTAAGAGCTGCTGCAAGCAGGATATGTGAAAATCCATTATATTATTGTACTCAGATCAGTGCTATTTACAACTGTGCCCTGGCTTGATTGTAACTTTCCTAATTCTTTCCTAAAACTCATTTAAATTCCTCACTGGTTTGTTTTTCTCTTCCCCGTGGCACTCCTTGATCTATGTAGTTCAATTAAAAGGCAGCATGAGGGCAGTATCTACAAGAAGTTGTTTATTTCTGCACTTTGAGCGAACAGAATCTAACTGCTTCCACTTCTTTTTTATTTCTCTTTCCTCTAAGCTGCTAAAACTTTGCTTTAAAACCGCAGTGTGGATTGACAAATGTGAGCCCAAAATCCTGCCTGTTGTTATAAACTGAATTCTCCATTAGTGACAGCTGCCTTGATGTGTTAGGCTAATACAGCAGATACAAGGCATGAGAAATTTCATGTCTTCGTTTTCCACTTTGCTAATGGTAGCACTGCAATGGTGGAGAATTTTCTAGCTGTGTTTTATCTTTCTCTTTCAGTATCGCTTTTGGACTAGATACCTTCTTGTTTCGTCTGTAAGGCTGTGAATGAAAAAGTGTATAATTAAGGCACTTTCATGGCATCACAGTGTGTTTGCTGCCTTTGGTGGATTTTTGTATGCAGGTTTCAATGTGTCCCATGGTGTACTCTCGGGATGAAGGTCTTGGGCACAGTCTCCTTGCTGGCTGTGTAGGGTGATGAGGGAACCTGGGAAAAGCTGAGGAACATCAGTTTGAAGAGCAGATGTGTTGGGATAGGTGACTAACTTTAAGATATTCTTAGAAAGTCCCCACTGGCTCCAGAGCTCTTGTAAGAGGTAATTCTTTGGAGATGCTGAAGTCAGACTTCTCTCACCGGCAGGTTTCTCTAGGACTTAGTAAATATTTCGGCTTGTATGAGCTGTTTCTGAAGGCTTTTCTGGTATTTAGTGCAGATTGTGATTTGTTTCCAATTATGCTTTAAATATAACTGCGTGCTTGTTTACATCGTTAGTTGAAGGGGTATGTGTGCCCTTAACCTGCAGTGCTTAGTTTGACTAATTACAAACCTGTTCAGTAATTTCCTTTCATTCGTACCTATGTCATATCTCTGAGGAAAGACTGCTTAACATGGTGATGCTTGAAACACTCAGCTGTGGAACAGCACTGTTGATCAACAGAACAGTCCTTTCATTTCAACCGTAGTGTGTTTGCTTCATGAGGAAGGGTCATGGCTATTGCAGAAATTTATCCTACATGGTTTTTAATGATATTGTGTTAATTCAGGAGCTGTAACTGTTATGGGCGTACTGCTTCAGGTTGTTATTTGGATAGATAGGGAGGCCGTATGAGGCCCTGTGAGAACTCCTTTGTCTTAAATGGCTCGTGTATCCAGATGGTGTTAAGAGGTCTCCTAATGTCTGTGCAGTGTCTCTGTTCTCAGATGCATACCCAGGGGTAAAAATTGCAGTGCAGCAGTATCAGGTTAAGCATTTAGAAGAACCAGTATGTGACAAAGAAAAAAAAATAATCCCATTGCCTTTTCATCTGTCCCATTTTCTTCTGTACATCACACGGTTTATGTCTGTGGATGCAAATCTGAATCAAAGGTTGTCAATGGAATGTGAAAGTCAGTGCAAGGCTCTTAGCTGACATTAATCAATGCTGTAAAAGGCAGAAAAATCAATGGTGTCCTAAGTTCCTCATAGTATCTACACTAGCAAGTAGTGCAGCTAAACAGGAACCGCAGCTCCCAGTCTAGTTCTAAAGTGGGTCTGAACCCCCAGCCAGTTCCAGTCTGTAGTGCTGTGCCATGCTTTCAGAAGGCAGAGGATGCATGTATTCTGGAGCAAGGCTGTTCCTGTTGTGACACTTTCTGCACAATAAAAACACTCATCCTTCCAAGTTAAATCAACAGTTGTGGCATAATGGCTAACAGAATTACAGTCAGATCCTCAATTGCCTTTAAAAGAAGAGAAAATGCTATGACATTTGAGTATGACAGTAATAGCGTCACTGAAACAAATTAAATGAATGTTTTCTCTTTTTCTGAGTGTCTTTTAGAGTCTTTAGAATGCTTTCAGAATTGTTGCTGCTGAGCAGTATTAACAAAGTTACCAAACATCTATTTTCATGTAACTCATCTTTTGCAATATTTGACAATCCTGAAGTAAATGGTAGAGTCAGTTGTAACAGGAAATGCAAGAAATGACTGTCAGAAAAGATAGGATGCTATCAAATAAGACAGAAAACAAGTTTCTGGAGTTGGAAAATGTGAGTTTGCACCTCCCATTACCTTACTCAAACAGGTGTGATAATGCTGTGGGGTTACAACAGATTTAACCACAACTGTGAAGCTGCAAACAGCTTTTGTAAATGGGTTTGATTTCCAAACAAAATGAGGCCTCACTCAAAATGAACACTTCCCCCCATATTCATCCTCAAATGGCAAACTTCTCGAGAAAGTTTGAGCCCTTTGCTGCAGCAGTTTATGGTTTATAGTTGCACAAAACAATCCGGGTTTGAGCTTAAAGCTGGAATCTCAGAGCAGGTGGATTTCAGGGAGTTTAAGGATTTATTCTGCAGTTTGTCCAACAATATCTGGTACTCTGAAAAAAAAAAAACAAAACAAAAACCCACAAAGAACAAAAATGTGTTTTGGCTTATGAAAAGGACTAAAAGATAGAGATTACATAAATCACTGGTAATTGTTTTGAGGAGAGTTCGATTCTCCAGGTGTGTTGTTCTCAATCTGCAGTGGCAGAGCACTAAACTTCAGTGATCACGTTTGACCGAGGAGGACACACAGGCTCTTGCCTTCATTTGTCACAGCATGACACCATGGAGGTGCTACAGCACCCATTGCCATCCCTGTGATGCTCTGGCCGCATCTGTGTATGTCTGGATGCGCCTTTCATGTGTTCAACAACCACACGATCAGGAGCTGGAGCAGACTTTGACACTAGAATCCTGCCTCAGCTCACTGATCCAAACTGCAGGGCTCATTCTCGCCCCATTTTATATATGATAGTATGATGCAGCACTTTTCAGCTTTTGATGATGTCTCCGAAGTCCCTGAATGAAGTCCCAGTGAAGGACCATTTCCAGCCCTTACGACCAAGGCACAAGAGTCCCCCAGAAGAGCCTTTTTGTGGAGTCACTGCATTACAATTAGCTCAGCACAATCCTTCCATGAGGATTTACAGGACCTTATTTGTAGCATCTGTTAAAATAATTGCACCTCTCTGATTTTTATCCCTCTATTCCTTGTTTTAAGTATATTCATTAATTAAATGGCTCAGTTTATTTCAGCGTGGCCCTGAACAGGGCAGTACATCATACTCATTATCCTCTGTGCATATTGCTTTGAGCTCACACAAATTAAAAGCCTTTCCATCTGCTCATCCTCCTTCTTGGTGCCTTTTCTATTTCTTTGCTTATTCTTGTAATGGAGATGATACTATAAGCTGAAAGGCTGAATGTTACCTGTTGAATTGTAGGTGACAGCAAAGCACTAGTACACAAGAAGGCCAGAACTACAGGAGGGTGAGCACACAATGTGTCCAGAGGATCAGGGGATTTGAATATAGATGTAGTTCTTCTAGAGACAGAGGACTGATACAGACCAGGGTGATTAGGGAGTGTAAGTCTGCTGGTTTTGGCTGGGATGGAGTTAATTGTTTTCATAGTAGCTGCCATGGGGCCGTGTTTTGGGTTTGTGCTGGGAACAGTACTGATAACACAGGGATGTTTTAGTTACTGCTGAGCAGTGCTTACACAGAGTCAAGGTATTTTGTGCTCCACACCCCACCAGGAAAGAGGCTGGGGGTGCAAAATGGGTTGGAGGGATAGCTGACCCCAACTGACCCAAGGGATATCCCATACTCTGTGGCATTGTGCTCAGCTGGGGGAAGAAGAAGGAAGGGGTGATTTTCAGAGTGATCTTCCCAAGTCACCATGACATGTGATGGAGCCCTGCTGCCCTGGAGATGGCTGAACACGAGCCTGCCCATGGGAAGTGGTGAATGAATTCCTTGTTTGCTTTGTTTGCCTGTGCAGCTTTTACCGTGCCTATTAAACTACCTTAGTCTCAACCCACCCAGTCTCATCTCACCTTTACACTTCTTATTCCCTCCCCTATCCCACTGGTGGAGTGATGCAGCTCCATGGGGCTGAGTTGCCGACTGGGTCTAAACTACAACAGAAGGACTGAGGTACTGAGCTACTAAATGGAGGTATCAGTCTGGTAAGCAAGAAGGGATGAAGGAAGCATGGAGGGACCGTCCCTGTTGGAAGGGATGGTGTGGGGAGGGCCAGGATGGGGTGTAGGGCTGTTGACCCAGGAGATGTGGGCACACATGGCAGGACAGCGGGACCTGCAGACAGCATTTCTCTGATGCAGGTGTTCATCCTGTGCTGCTCCTCAAACACCTCTGCTTAAACTGCTCAATAGGAAAAGGTAGATGAAGAAAATGGAAATCATCGCCAAAGAAACAATAATTGAGGGTTATTTTAATGCAGCAGTTTTAATGGCTTCCAATTTCCTGCTAGGGAAATGTGTAACCAATTAAGTCCGTGACGCTAATTTAACTCGAAGAATAAAAAGTGCTTCGTGTCATCAGAGGTATTTACCGAACATATATTTTCCTGACAGGGGCATGGGGGATTTTTTAAATGAAACATGGAAATATGTTTATCACCTTTCTTAATTCCAGATAAAGCCCTTGTTGACATTAATTAGGGCTAGTGACACTGATTAGTATTAGTGTTTGCAGTAGCAGGACTTCCTTGACACTAGGAAATCATACTTATTTCAAGGTAAGGACTCATGTTTAAAGCTAGTCAGAGGAATAAGTCTTGTATGTTCAACACCAGACATTAGACAAGTCTGTGCTTACTTGCTCTGTTGCTCATTTGTGCCTTGAAGAGAGACCTCAATGTACTGCGGGACTGGGTGGGGGGACAGCTGGGATTGACCGGCGCAGTAAGGCAAGCAATGTTACTGGTTCCTATAGTCACATTTTACATGAGGACTGAATACAAACGCAGCAAAAACATTCTACCCTCTTTATGAAACCCTGGAAGTCCCATAATAAACAGTCTCAGCTGGTAATCTGAAAATTACAGCAGAGTCCAGGATTAAGTGGGGATTGTCCCATTAAGCACTCAAACCAAGATTGCCCTGCACACCTCTGTAAACCAGCCTCAATCACAAATGCATCCCTCCCTGCGCACTGTGAGCTCTTCTCCGAAGCCCCTTTCCAGCTGGAATAACTCACAGTATCATTTCTGTGCAGAGGAGCTGCTGACTGAGCTCTTGTTTTGCCTTGAACAGGCAGAGACTTATCTGCCACTTGTTGCCGTCTAGCACTGACATTGCCAGTGTCTCGCTAGTGCAAGGAAATTGTGACTTGGAAAGAGGTGGATGTTTTCCAGGGATCCAGCGGAAAGCCGGGCACTGCCCTTGAGACAGTCCCTGCCTTTGTACAAAGCCGAGGAATTTGCTTGGTGCCTCCTCACATTGCAAGGCAAGTGTGTGCCAAGAGCCCAACACCTACACTTTACTGCGGCCCACATCACATACCTCCCAGCAAATCCCATCATGTTTAGTCATGCAGAGTGGCAGGGGAGCATATGTCTTGCTTAGTGTGCCTATTTAGCTTCCATGCTTGGCACTACTTGATTTATGTCTTGTTTCCCTGCAGAATCTGTTGTGTCTAATTGGAGATTATTCCAAGTGTCACAACAGACACCAAACCTGACAGTTCAGCTGAGCACTGAAGTAATGAGTTAAATAATGCACCTTGGAAAAGTTAATCCTTAAAACTCCGTTAGGCATATCTCGTTTTCCAGGTCAAAGCAGAAACACATTTAACCTTTTAGAGGAATTCAAGAATTTGGGGATGGCGGACAAACCGAGGACAGAGCAGGTGGTTTGTGGAGTGTTCAGTCACACATCATGGTGCGAAAAAAGACTTGTTCCAACTGTGGAAAGAGCAACAAAAATTGGATTTTGTTTTACTTCTCCCGAATTTTGTCCCAGCAGATGACAGCCAGGCAGAGAAATAAAACAAAGTACCATACTGAAGTGATATTAAATCCCACTGCTAATAATTGACTTCATTTTTCTAGATATTGATTCCTGTCAACGTCCTGTCTGGGGAAGGATACAGAGTCCTGGTTTATGACAGCTCACAGAAACACTGAACTGTCACTTCCTTGCTCGGAGCACATTTCTATTCTGCCACTTAAATTCTGCCACAAGCACTGTTACCTTATTCTCTAGATCAAGTGGTATAAAGTTATACTCTATCTCCTCTGGGACAGAAGAGGAAACATCCCACTGGTCAGACCATGTCCTCTGAAGTTACACTACTGAGAGCATGTGTCTGTGGCTCCTTTATGCCAGTAACCATGCAGCACATCACATGCCTACAGCAAAGACACTTCAAACAGATGAGAAGCCCCAGAGCCAGCCTTTTTCTTTACTCTTTGATTTCAACAGCAACCTCAGAGAGCCACACAACTTGTCACCTAATTCCCTAAGCCCTTTGGATTGTCCTATGCCGTACAGATGTTGCAAATACAAAAGCCACCCCATCCTCTCCCATCTGGAATCACTTCTGCATAACCATTTCTCCCAGGAGGCTAAAATAACTCATTTTCTCCAAGGAGTTGAAAGAAATTGGAAGCAACCTACTCAGGCCAGCGGTTGTAGCAGTTTAGGGGGGTTTGTCTGAAGTAGTCACAAGACAGCAGCAAAATTCCTACATTCCCCAGTCCTAGCTACTAGTCAGCAGGCAGAGTCTCTTTACCATATGTAGGGAATCTTCCAGAGACTGGAACCCCATTCATTGTTCTTTTATATTAGTTCCATTTTTCCCCATCTATATGGAGACACGCGCTAGCCCAGCATGCAGCTTTTGCTTTGATCTGTGCACCAGAAAATCTGTAGCAAGTCAGCTGCACATTTCTAAGGAGATTAAATTTGCCCTTGTGGTTCATCAGAAGCCTGGCAGATCTCTTTTATGTGCTTTGCTGTCCAAGATCCTAACCCAGCAAAGCCCTACATCCTGTCTGTAAGTTTAAGCATGTGAGGACCCTTCGATGGGACTTACTCATTTAAGGTTAAATGTATGCGCACAGCCTTAGGCGAACAAAGTACTCTGATTTTATACATTTGTGAGTGACCTTCACCTAAAGATTAGTGAAATGCTTGTAATTTGTTGGTTTTTTTTAGGGGGGATACTGCTTTAGAAAACTGAAAAAGCCTACACTCTGCATGTGAACTTTAGTGTTTAGTGTGTGGTGGAGACAGAGTGATGGAGACATAGTGTGTGATGGAGACATAGGACATTAGTTCGAAAGGCAAGACAAAGGCACGGCTAAGAGTTATTGACAAAGTTGTAAGAAGTTGTGTGTGGCAGAGTATCTCTTCTGGCGCTGTGAGGTGACAGGTTCATTTTTGCTTAGGGTCAGCCCAAGTTCAAGGGAAGATATGCAGCCAAGAGAGGGAGCTGAGGTGCAGGAAAGTGCGAGGACTTGGGGTGGGATGATACCAAGGGTTGAAGTGATGTGGGACTTGTGGTTGCAAGTAAAGCAGAGTGCTATTCCCAACAGTAAATGGGGAATTGCATCAAAAGGAGCGTGACCAGCAGGTTGAAGAAGGTGATCCTGCCCCTCTACTCTGCTCTTGTGAGACCTCACCTGGAGCATTGTGTGCAGTTCTGGTGTCCTCAACATAAAAAAGACATGGAACTGTTGGAACAAGTCCAGAGAAGGGCTACAAGGATGATCAGGGGACTGGAGCACCTCCTGTATGAAGACAGGCTGAGAGAGTTGGGGCTGTTCAGCCTGGAGAAGAGAAGGCTGTGTGGAGACCTCATAGCAGCCTTCCAGTATCTGAAGGGGGCCTATAGGGATGCTGGGGAGGGACTCTTCATTAGGGACTGTAGTGTCAGGACAAGGGGTAAGGGGTTAAAACTTAAACAGGGGAAGTTTAGATTCAATATAAGGAAGAAATTCTTTCCTTTTAGGGTGGTGAGGCACTGGAATGGGTTGCCCAGGGAAGTTGTGAATGCTCCATCCCTGGCAGTGTTCAAGGTCGGGTTGGACGAAGGCTTGGGTGCCATGGTTTAGTGTGAGGTATCCCTGCCCATGGCAGGGGGGTTGGAAGTGAATGATCTTAAGGTCCTTTCCAACCCTAACTGTTCTATGATTCTATGAAGATCCATTTTGACAATATAACATCTACCTTTCGAGCTTCAGGAAGCTGCTGTACCACAAAAACAACTTTTGACAGAGGTAAAGGCTCTGAGCCAACTCTCTACCTACCAGGCTCATCTCCCTCGCATAATTAGCAGCAGAAATGCAATACCCTTTTCCGGATCTGAGCTGTTTGCCCATATGGCAAAGAAAAGAGCCAGAGAGACCGTGTAACATTACCATCCAGTGGCCAACGTAAGAATGTGTTTGTCAGCCAATTTGTCCAAATGTTTTCTTGATTGAAAACCAAAGCTGAAAGTCTGTCCTGCCTGGTGAAATTAGTGTCTTGGTGCATGCCTTTTTTGCTCTAGGTTGCTATGTTTAGTTAGTCAAGCATATCCTACAAGCTATATTGGAGTGTCATTCGCAGTGAAATATAGTCCTCTGAGGTCAGAAAGGAACCACCCTTGAAAGAATTCTTCTGGACTGTGCACAATCTCTGTCATCAGTGGAAATATTTCAATTTTGGTACAAATCATTTATCTGGTGAACTGGAAATATCAAGGTAAAATATTGTGAAATGAGAGGGAGCAAGAGGAAACCGTGCCTTGTTTCTCTCTCCTTTTGGGCTGTTTTGTAGCCTTTTTGTAATCTGAAAGTTTTTCCAAAATGTGTTTGAGTAAACTGCATGTTTATTTATGGTTGCTGATGAGAATCTAAGCCACTGATAGCTTTGATTTGCATATTTATTCCTTTTTTTCCCCAGGAAAAATAAAGAGCATGCTTGTGTGAATCTGAAATCTATTACAGGCATCCCAGTTCTTGACAAAGGGTCAAGTGAAATAATTTATCTGAAAAATAAATTATTCCTTTTAATCTTTTCAACCTGACAAGAACAATAAAAGAAGAGCAAAAGTGAGATTAAAGGAAAAGCAACAAACCACTTTTTGATTCAGATGGGACTAAGGGAAATCTAAAGTGATGGGGGAAAAATCCTAACTGGTGTTATCTGTGGGATCTGCAACCTGGGAAAACTGAGGGAGATAACCTCAAAGGGACATATTTAATTTCATTCCTAAGGCTGAGGGGATAAAGGGATCTTTTCCTAACATAGAAAAGAGCAAGGATTTTATATCATTTTAATGACACTGACAAAGCCAGTTTGACTTCTTGTGCCAGTGACTTTAATTGCTCGAATACGACAGCCCAAAGGGCTATGCTAACACAGCATCTTCAACCCTGTTACTTCAATCCCCAGGTCTAACCTCCTCATCATCTCCCATGTCTGCACTGCCATGTTTATTCACTGCATAGAAGTAAATGGCACTGTGGCTCTGAGGAACCAGGAGATTTGTGCTTGCTGCCATCGAGACTACATTTGGTATTTAATATTCAGCACATAAAAGTTGCAGCCTGCACTTCTGAAATACGCTCACAGAAGCTGAACTGATTGATCCATCACTGCTGTGCGTAGCTAGAAAGGATGAGAGGCAAGTTGCCATGGTTTTTCAGTCCTTCCTCATAAACAGCCTTTGCTTTGATGTTTCAGATGGTCTTAACATCAATCAACAGTTACAGCCTTCTGTAGCTTATGCAGTAAGCTGATGTTTGTAAATAAAGCGGAAATTTTAATCTACTGTAGTAAAAAGCCGGTTTGAAAGGAGGAATGATCTGCACACGGATCCCATCTCGATTCTCACACGACTGGGCAGCCCCTCAGGCTGTAAACGTCACAAACTTGGTTTTTTCCACAAAAATAGAGAAAATTGAATGCAATTGGATTGTGACTTGTCGCCATGATGTCAAGGAAGCAATGGTTGGGAGGAATTCCTGGCTATTTGAGTTCTCTTTTTAGTAAAAAGTCTTTTATAAACCACTCCCACAGTCTGTATTCACAAACCTTTAACACCCTGGGAGTCTCCCTCATCCTCAGGCCATTGCTCTCGGTGACCTCCACATGGGAGCTGGCTCGTGCCCTGGAATACCGTTTCCCTCAATGATTCCTTGCCAGAGGTGGAGGTCAAGGCAGGGGTCCTGCAGGGAGAGGTGCTCTGAGCAGCTGCCTTTTCTTTCCCTGAGCCACAGGCTCTTTGCTGACAGTTTTTTAGCTTGTGTGATCTCTGGAATTCATCACTTTCAGATGATGAATTCAAATGATTCCTGCAAGCATCTGTGCAGGAAACATGTCCTTGGTAACTCAGCATCGAAAGGCTGCATACTGATAAACCACGGATAACCCCGGTAAGCAATCCAGAGCTGTCCTCCGGGTCTGGCTCTGATGATGGGAAAGGAGAATATCCCATAAATTATAGTCATGTTTTTTAAAGTTTATAACCAAACAGCCATGAATCTCCTTTGTTATTCCTAAGGTCTGTTTGAGCAGAGTGTTGGATAGCTGCTGTGTGGGACGGGCATCGTTCAAGGTCCCCCATGAGTGCCTCAGCAATGGGGCAAATGGGCTTCTCCTCAAAAATAAGCACTCTGTGGAAAAGGGAAGTGGAAAATTTTCTTAAACCAGCTGAAGAAAGAGGCCTGGAGTTTGCAAGAAGCCTTTTTGTGAGGAGGAGCGGTGAGCCTGGTGTTTTGCTGGCATATTCAGAGAGGTCTACATTGGTTTCCAAGGCAGCAGAGCCCAGCTGAAGGGCTCCCTGCATGCCAGTGGCGTGTTGGTACATCTGGCATAGCTACCAAAAGCTTTATGCTGGTTATGTTTCCTCCAGCTCTGGCCATAATGTCCTCAAAGCCCACACAACTGCTGGTGCAAGGGGTATCTAACACTACCCCGTTGTTTCTTCCTTGTGTGTCTGGGAGCAACTGTTTCACTGCTGGTTGTGAATGACAAGGAGCATCATGGAGCCATTCCCATACACTCATAGGATCATAGAATGGTTTGGGTTGGAAAGGAACTTAAGATCATCCAGTTCCAACCCCCTGCCATGGGCAGGGACACCTCACACTAAACCATGTCACCCAAGGCTCTGTCCATCCTGTCCTTGAACTCTGCCAGGGATGGAGCATTTACCACTTCTTTGGGCACCCTGTGCGAGCACCTCACCACCCTCACAGTAGAGAACTTCTTCCTTATATCTAACCTGAGACTCCTGCAAACATGTTTTAGCCATCTCCAAAGCATGGGTACTGCAGGGGCAGATCCCCACCACACTGCCCATGTGGGTGTTACAGCACATCCCTGTAGCTCTCCTCACTATCAAAGGGAAAAGTTTCCTAGCACTGGCTGCAAAGCCTATTTAAAGAAAGGAAAACAACATTATCTTAAGCAGTGGTTATTTCATTACGATGGCAAAAGAGATTGTGGCCGTTTAAAAGGCCATGATAGAGTCTGTAATATAATTAGATGATTCTGAAAAAGCAATACTGGAATTCAATCACTCTGAGCAACCCACATGCACTTCCTGAAGGTAATCAATCCCTGTGTCAAAGGAAGCCTATTGTTCTCCATCCCCCAGGGTCTCCTCCTCCTACAATGTACAAAGGTTTTTTGTCAACACCAACAAATCTACTTCCCCAGCTTAGCTCAAGATAAGAAAACAATGTCTGGACTATCCAAACAATTTGTCTTACTTGAGGCACTTTGCTTTTCTCTTTCTAGTTTTCACTGTTTCCGTGGTTTGGCAGTTTCTGATGTACAGGGTATTGAAGGGCTATATTCACATCCCTTAAGCTCCTTTTTACTACTTCTATATAAGCCAATCCATGGCTTATATCGAAGTAGTAAAAAGTTATTAAAAAATAAGCCAGCTTCCAAGCTCCCCCTTTGGTGACCCTAATTTAGAATTAGGCTTTTTATTGTCCCTTCCCACCTGCGTACTGTGAGACCTGATTTGTAAGCACTGGGCCAGGACTCAACATTCATTCATTAATTCTACCAAGAATGTTCTGTTTTGTAACCAGAATATCGAATTACCTCCTCTACTTAATTTTAGTGCTTTCCACTTTTTGGTTAGGAAATTGAATTATCCCAATTGGTTTTATTTTTTCCACTGTGTAATAATACACAACTCTTCTCTGTAAAGGTATATACAATTTATCTCCTTCCAGCAGGTAAAATTCCACCTAATTCATACCTGTGCTAGCTTGTTGAGGTTAATAGGAGTTATGTGAGCAAAATAAACCCAGTCAGTATCTATCTTCTGTGGAAGGCCTCCAGGGCTCAGATAACTTGGGAGAAGTAAACTGAAGTGTTTGACTCGATGAAGCTGCCATTAGCTAATGGTTCTCAATTGCAATCGATGCAGTTACCCCAAAAGGAAAACTTTCCTTCAGGTTCACACCTCGCCTGCAGCAGTGAGAACCCCAGTAGCACCCTCCATAGCCACGCACTGCCGCAGCAGTCAGAACAGATTAACAGCATTTCCCCAAGGCTTCCCAGTGGAATCAATGCTTGCTAATCTTTAGAAAATTACACTAACAAGCTCCAGGCATGAGCTGCAGGAGTTCAGCACACCAGTCTCTGAAATCACGCACAGACCATTAATGCATCAAGGCTTTAATGAACCAGAAAATCTCTAAGCAGAGGCCAGAAGGATGCTTTAAGGTTCCCACCTCTCATAAGCTGCTCTTACAACAGTAACTCTAAAGGCAGAATTGCTACTTTTGGGACTGATCCAGTCTGGGGAACAGCCCAAGTACCTACCACCTAAGTACCACAGGTACTTAGTCTTTGAAGTCCATACAACTGATGATCAGCAGCTCTTGAGCAATCCTGACCTCAAAAATCCTCAAATAGCAAGTTCAGAGAAGACTGCTGTTCCGTGTGTTATAGGCGCTGCCTGTAGTTTCAGAAATAAACCTTTTTTCCCCTCTTTCAAACCACCAGGCAGAACTAGAAGGTTTAGCTGGCCAAAACACAATTGCTAGAGAGGTTGGCAGCTTAAAAATGAATGAGATCTTGCTATAGCCTGCATTAAAGAAAAAACACAATGGTCTGCTCTTTTCTATCAGTCATAAAATCTACTTATTTCCTGAGCAATGTTCTAATTTGCTTGATACTTATGAGATATATTGCCTGTTTCCTATTGGGCAGACTGCAAGGTTGTCTAATCTCTAAAAGAAATAAGCATCTGTTTCCTTCATGTTCCATGTATGATTTAAGGTAATTATAGTCCTATGCAACATATCCTAGAGAAAGTAAGAACAACTGGTGGGGTTTTTTGATCTCATAAGATATGTTAACTCGCAGTCAAGAGAAATGCATATTGGATCATTCTTTAAACGAAATAGCCAGCAACATTTTGTCCCCTATGTAGGTAAGAGTTTGGTGTGCCAGGTCCGTATCATTGCCGTGAAGCAAGCGCCAATGCCTTTGCATAATCAGCACCCAAAGGGCTCCTGCCTTCGAAGTTCTCATGACTGACATATCCTTGTCCATCCTGATGCACCAGCAGTTCAAGCAGCTCAAGGTTCTGAAAGCAGAAATAAGAAAGCTGATTTTATTTCAAGGGAGAGGTGGAAGAAGGGCAAAAAAGCATCAGGAAAAAGCAAAATGTTAGGAAAAGGACAGAATGCAGGGGAAAAGGTCTTGGAGCTGATCACGTCACCCTGTTGGAGGCAGGCAAGGTATTTTCTCTCACTTTCCCATATTTTGACACACTTTGGACTACAGCTCCCTCCATGTGTTGGCACTGACAATGAATGGCCCATCAGCAGGCAGACAACCGTGTCTCCTAATCAAGAAAGCCACATGAATCTTCATCGTTATGTGTGGTCCTTGTATTTGCAGCAATTAAAAGAAACAAAACCATAACATATTTATGTTTGTTCATCGGGGTCAAACATTTGACTTTTTAAGCCCTGGGGGGTTTGGGATTGGGTGCCTCCGAAACAAAAGGCACTCGTATCTCCGCTGCCCTGAGGTGGAGTCTCAGTTCCATTTTTGTTCTCGGATGTGGGGCTTTTCTTCATCTCTATCAGCAGGCATTGTTTCCACTCTGCAAACCCTGTCACTTAAAAGGCTTAAACAAAACAACTTTCCCATTCAGACAAAACCAACCAGACATGCATCTTAAGGATTTCTGCTTTCCAAAGCTCCTTGACCCTGCGACCTCATTTCTCAGATTTTAATAAGAAATCTTTTGTCATTTTTCCCCATATTGCTGATTCTGACATGGGGAAAGGGTAAGTCTTAGCTTAAATTTGGCTCTGATGTAGAGCCGATGTTGCAAAAAAAATGCTGCAGAAACAGCATTTTTTTTTAATGCAGCTTTGAACAATTGGAATGTTTCCCTTGCATAAAATCCTCAATGAAAACTGCATCTGAAGCCAGTATTTGCTCCCCTGCAGAGTGTGAAACCCACAGATTTCAGCACAGATGCTGCAATCCCTGTTCTATGAGAATCAATAGCAGTTTCACTTGCAATGGGAGCAGGATTTCATCCTAAAATACTGTGGTCCCAGAGCAGTTTTCCCCTGCTGAGGATCTGCTGCTAAGTGGGAAATTTAAAGCAGGGGGGGGCATACATAACCTGAAACCGTGCCACTTGACAAAATGAATTAGAAATAGTTTCAGGTTCTTTCCCTATGGTCAGCTTTCTGACTTTACACTCACCTCATTCCTGCTTTATAGGGTTGGGTTTTTCTTTTCTCTACTGCTTTCTGCTACATGTGCTTAAACAGCAGAGGCAATCAGTCATAAATGAGAATGAACCCCAAAATATTCCCCATGTACAAAGGGCAGAGATGGATGAATGTAGAGCACTCTGATGAATTTCAGTTTCTATAAACTTGAATGTCAGTCCTCCTTGGCTGTAAACACTTACTTACTCACTATCCTGGTATGGGGTTGGGATTGTATTACATTTCAGAATGCCCTCACCCAGAGAAGCCCTCAAATCCCATGAACACAACCCCTGCTTGTCCTTGCCTCTTGGAAACACTCCTCTGTTGCCAACACTGCACTGCTGTCAACCATCACTGCTCTTGCAGCCTTTCACTGTTCCCTTTCTACCAGCCCATGACCCCACCGAGGGTCAGAACTTGCAGACTGATGAACACAGGATAATTGCACTTCCAAGCCTTACTTGTGCTTTGGCTTGGGGACCATCACTGTGTTCATTCTGTACAGTAGCTGCAACAAGAAAGCCTTGCTCTTCAGCGAGACCTCCTCAGCAGTACACTCATGTTTGCAACATCATCACATAAAGCCTTTTCACAGGGACACATTTCGGGGTGTGCTGTGGCAGCACCATCACTTAATTCCCAAGGCTCAGGCTGTCTGAAACATAAAAACCATCTGCTTTGATTTGTTCACATTGACGTTTTTCCTTGCCTCATTCCAGGCCTAGTCATAAAACCCTCTCTCAGTTTTCCTTCTTTCCTTAAATAGGAGTTTCATCCCCACTGAGGAATAGTTTCAGATTCCAGGGTTTGCCCTCATCTCCCGACCTTGGGCTCCCTCTGCTTTCTGGCATTGCAGGATGGAAGCAGCGTGCACCGTACAAGGACAAACAGCAGCAGCAATGGGACTGATCCAACCCCAATTCGTTCAATGGAAAGGCTCCAGCTGGCTGCAGTGGGAGCTGGATTGGTCCCATATTGGCAAGGGTAATGATCTAGCCATCTAGCCTGGCATTTGTTAGACCAGAGCAGCAGGAGAAGTTCAGATGTTACTCATGTCCCAAGATATGCAGGGCTAAGGCCAAGATTTCTTATAGATCTGCAGGCTCTGTGGGGCTCCTTGGGGCCCTTTCCATGTCTCAGTGGTTTTCCCAGTAACCCCTTGTCTTCTGAGCAGCACATTAGGGCACTTGCTCATCTCTGATCAGCAAGCCCCTTGTTTGCATGGTGGCCCCAAACCTCTGATATGGAAGGAACTAGTTTACAAAGCCTTCAGTCAAAAATATGCTGCTCATGTTTCAGAGAAACCAGAAATTATTCTCTACATCCGTTCTCTGCTTGGTAAATATCAACCACTTTGAGGTAGTATATAAGGAGGAGAAGGTGGAACAAGCTGAAATGTCTCTAGATGAACCGGTTGGCACACTCTCAGCCTTTTCCCTTTGAAATTCCTGTTCCAGATAGAGTTGAAGTCCATAGGATTTATGGTTCTTTTTTCCTTAAAATCTGAAAAATGATGAAGGTTATTGGCATTTGGGTTTGTGAAATACCTGGCAAAAAGGTTTTTATTTAGAGTGAGTATTACTACCATGAGTATGCATGGTTAGGTGGTCACTTTATAAGTAGTGACCACTTAAAATAATTACTCCTTATTTTGGGGGAAAAGTCATTATCTATTCCTAGGCTGAGCATGTTACTTCCATATTTCCAGACGCTGCTTTGTTTACCAAATCACTGCTCCAGTAGATGTATTATGGCTAATGCATTTGCTTATGCATTCCTGAGACTTCACATTTGTCCCAGCAGCCAAATGGAAATCGCTGGCTGCGGCTTTCATGAATGGGTTGATCCTGCAATTATTCACTTGAAGGACATTGCTTATATTCTCAGCTATTATCTGTTCTAATTTCTTAGCAAACAATTACTTGCAAAGCAATCAGGATGATACCATGTTATGTGTAATTATAAATCTACATTGATGGGAGGAGGGAAAGCAGCATGTTTTCTTCCACAGAGAGAGGAAGACCATAGGATCTTGGCTGCTGTGCCAGGTCATGTGTGACCTGTGTGTACATTATGAAATTCCTGACCTAAATTCCAGTGTTTTCTTGTGGATATAATGGTGCTTTCCTGTAGCATAGGCTGCAGGAGTGGTTTATTAGTCTTCATTCTCCTTCAATCTGAGTAATTTCCTTCTGTTAATTCAAACAATGTTTAAATCTGCTTTCCTCAATAGCTCTTTGAGAATGAGATGTTGCTTTGTAATAATTCACAACTGTTGTATATAAGCTGATTTTGAGATGTTTAAATATGCAGTTTAGGTTAATGACAGCAGTGTGAAAAACTGCTTGCATGCAAATTCAGGAGCACAGTTCCATACAAGACCTATCCTTGAGGCAGCTCAGCAGCAAATTATAAGCTGTTAGTTGAGGAGAGCCTACTTCAGCCAAGCTTTGCAGCTTGCTTTGTCAACATTGACACAGAGTTGACTATGAAGAATGGTCTTCAAACATCCATCCCTCAGACATCAACTTGGAGGATGTTTGAAGAAGCTAGAGAGCTGCCTTGAAGTTGCTAGAAGCAGGTATATGCAGTGATCCAATGAATGGATCCATGTAGAGGGTGCTAATTGCTACCCTTCAGAAACTTGTGTTCAAATTCAGTAATACTTGATTTGCAAAGGCTGCCACAAACTTAATGGCTGGCAACAAGCTCCCGAAGGAAAGAGCTAGAGGAATGGGAACCTAGATGGAGCTATATGGGTTCTCTGCAAAACCAATGTGGGAGAAGTGTGATTTCACCCTTTGAGACAAAGACAGGAGGGCTCACATCTGAGCGACATGCATCCAGAAGACGCATGAAGATGCATGAAGAGACACAACTAACACTTTGGCTATTGCATTTCAGTCAAGAGTCTGGAAAAGCTGAACTGTAAATCCCATAACTTTTCAGTTACAGTCTGAAACAGCTGTTTAAGTCTGCCCAGAAAAGTAAATCTGCTCTGCTGCGAACATCATGTCCTGGGTTTTTTTGGTTAAAGTGTTGAGTTATTTGAGACAGAAAGCTTGTAGTAACTGAGGGTTCTGCTGAAATGAAGCCCCAGATGAAAGAGGTTCCATGGCATTAGTAGAATTCCCATTACTTTGTCATGAGAATGATTTTCCCTGTACAAATGTGTACTTTTCAGCAAAGTACATATGTAGGACTTGCAAACCTCAGTGCCCAAAAAACCTCAAGCAGACTCAATGCTCCAACTCTGACTTTTTACACTGCTATGCATCCTCCTTACAAGGACCCTTCCCATGCCTAGAGCTGCTTCAGGGAGGCATGGGAGGTGTCCTGCCGCCAGCAGATCAATTTGCCTTTTTGTTTTGTCTCTGCAGGACTTGATGAAATAACAAGTGCTTTGAATCCCCTACCCCAGTTACAGAAGTCTCCACTTACTCCCAACACAGGGACTTTGTGTCTGCATCACTCCTTTGATGTAAAGTCTGAAGGGAGAAAATGTACAGAGAAAGATGCTTTCACTCCGGATGGAAGAGATGGTGTTCAAAGTACCCAAACGTATCTGAACAATAAATGGTTTGGTATTTAACCACACAAGAAGCTATGATTAAATTAATCCACCATTCTCCTTTTTGCAGTTCTTTGGGAGAATTAGATCAAGAAAGTAACAAAGGAATGCCACGGTCTGCCAATAATGTAATTAAGGAGTCAAGCCTCATCTGAGCTTTTTCTTGTCAAAGAGCTTGCTGGTTGTAAGTTGGAAGAAAAAAAAACATCAAACTCAAGACATTAAAGAGAAGATGGAGAGACATTGTTCAAATGTATTTGAACATCCAGCTATTCACTTCCTCCAGTTCCCTTAACACCCTCAGAATGCAGAAAACGTGAACAATGAAATAATGCAGCTTTGGGGAACTTTGGGAAGACTAGGCAGAAAAAAGGGATTTGTTAGGACTGGTCAAGCTCAAGAATAGGTTAATGGCTTTGAAAGACAGGTCGACTTGGAACTTGCAAAATCAACTCCAAAAGTTTATCCCATACTGTGAAAACACGCTAAAAGAATGGTCCAAACAAACCAGATGTTTTAGTCTGTGCACTCCTGGAGTGACCTGATAACAGTTTGAAGGGTGCTCGGTTTTTCACTTTCTTTTGTCTAGGATACAGCATTTTCATTTGCTCCCCATTTTGGGGCAAAACAGTGGGGACTTTGGCATAAAAAGAGGAAGCAGACACCTTGCCTTCTTTGACACCTGAATGGACAGTGGGGCTTGAACGTCACTTGCCATATCATTCCATGTGCAGACATGTCTCTCAGCCTAATGCAAGGGGCAGGCCCCTTGCCTTGGTATGCCCATGTAAGACCGTTCAACGTAGACTGGCAAAACATTTATGATGCCACTGACAAAACCAGCACAAAGTCCCTCAAAACCTTATTGTCCCATGGGACTGGTGCGCTCACAGATCTGAGCATACTTCAAGAATGTTCCCCCACTCCTACTAATTAGATACCTAGTCACAGAGGACTGAGGTTGCCATGTTTCAGGCTGGACAAAATATACAACTGCTTGCTTTGTAGAAACAATTTGCATTGGAACGTGTCCAGAGTTGCTGGGCACTGGAAATGTCACGTAAATGAACCCTGAAGTTGCCAAGTGGGGCAAAACTTAGGTGTAAATGCGAACTCAAACTCAAAAACGTGAACATTGCAGAATGTACACACTCTGCGGGTATTAAGTAGCATGTATTAGGAAGAGCTATATTGTACCAAGGAGAGAGATTAGATGAATGGGTTGCCCAGGGAAGTTATGAATGCTCCATCCCTGGACATGTTGGACAGAGCCTTGGGTGACATGGCAGGCAGGTTGGAACTAGATGTTCTTAAGGCCCTTTCCAACCCTAACTATTCTATGATTCTATGATGTTTCCCCATTACTTTTTGAGGGGGCAGGCTAAGTGGGCATCAATAAACAAGAAAGATGCTGGAGATTAAAGTTGGTGTATATGTAAACATATATAGTTATGCAGACATATATCTAATTATATAGAAATCTCTATAATTTACCTTCATATAATAGATATAGTTAAAAAATATACAGTATTTAACTAGAACATTGAATGAAAAACGAAACAAACATTTTGCAGCATATAAAATTCACAGGGTGAATGACAAAAAGCTGTGCCATGCAGAGCTGGGAGTGTGCTGTCATGAGAGTTAGAGATGTGACTACCTTTTGTGGCCACATTCAGCACTAAGTAATGATGGAACCCGGGTCTGTGATACAATCTGGGCTTTAGCACTGCTTTTAATCTCTGCCTGGTGCTAACAGGCTGTTTAGAGAGCTTTGTGCTTAGCTAACCATGTGCAGATTGTTTTGCTGCAGGAGTAGGGATGCCTTGTGCTGAAGTGTACCTGCAATATTCAAAACCTTGACTTTGTGATAGAGCTGTCACCATTCCTCATGCTGTTCTTCTCCCAGAATATAAACATCCTTCTCTGCTCTCATTTCTCTGCCCAAAGGGTTTACTGCAGCTGCACAAGAGCAGTGTGGAGGCGAACCGAACGTGGCAGTGAATGCAAAGCATCAATTGACTGCGGCTGAGGCACAGCGCTTCCCAAGTACCTTTGTGTTTCCCCTTTATGTCAGGAATGGGAAACATCGTAATAAGCAACATCTGTGGCAAAATGCAAGTTACTGTCATCCTAAAAATGACTGGCTCACTGGAGGACAATAATTTTCCCATTAAAAAGACTCTATTCAGTTGGAAAGTTTTGTGCTGAGATAAAAGGTGGAAGCTCTCCATGCGTCTCTCCCAGCTTGCTGAACGATTCAGAAGGAATTCAGCTGGAATACCAAACCTTGCTGTTCAGGACCTCACACAGAGACACAAGGGGAGGAAAAAACCCTTCTGTTATACTTCTTCCAGCACCTTCAAGAAATTAACCTGTGTCTGGCTGCTAGAAGGAGTCCCTTGCTGAGATGTGGAATGAAATTGGCCAAGATATAAGGTATAAGATGCTTTCGCTTAACTGGGGGTACATACATCAAAAAAGGACACTACCTGAGGTCTCTTTTGTTTCCTGCTACACCAAAGCTTGCAAAAGCTGCCGGCCCACCCAAAGGCCTTTTGGGGAGGGCATATTCTTGGCTCTTCCAGGGCACACGTGGATGTCAGCAAGCAGTTTTCAGAACTTCCTTGAAGGAAGTTTTTGCTTTGCAATGCAAGTTTTGCATCTCTTGATTCCTGATTTTGAAATTACATCTAATTATATTTAATGCCCCAGCCAAGTGAGGATTCAAAACAATGCCTAGGGAGAAACATCATAGGATGAAAGCCATAGCATGAGCTCCATCTGGGCACCAGGAGTCGGTGATGAATGAGATCCAACCCTCGTAGCAGAGCTGTTGGATAAGAGAGAGCCTGCATGTTCCCTCCAGACCAGGTAGATGATGGAAACACATGTGCTGGCTTCCAGACACTCTGCTGAAGAACATAAAAGAGAACACTCCCAGATAAGCCCAGTCTGCAACAGCTCAAAATACTGTTATCTTGAGCCAGCTTTAGATAAGACCTTATCAAGAGGTCAAAGGCAAGTGAGATTTTCTATTGCTTGTTTAACCCTGCTTCTTGGATAAGAAAAGACAAGAAAAACAATCTGCCTTCTCAATTCAAACACTTTGAGAGCAATGGGATGATACAGCAAGTGGGAACCTCAAGCTCCAAAATCCTTGGATCTCTTCTAAGAAATTCTGAAGCTACATTACCGGCTGCAAGACCCAATGTTCTGGTATGGCTGGTGAGCTGCAGTGATGCTCCCTGCCCTGCCAGGACCCTGCCAGGTCTCTCCCAGTGCAGAGTGCTGAGTCTGTGCTGTGGTAGAAGGTGCACATCACCAGCTATTCTGGACGTCCTCAGAGCTGACGTAAGGAGCCGTAGATTTTAAGAGCTCTTTAGACATCTGCTTTGTAGTTGGACCTGGGAAATCACTCAGTGTCCTTGCCAAGGTACTCATTGCCTCAGAGCAGCAGTGGCAAAGTGAGGGTGTTCAATTCTAATAGTACGTGGGATGTGGAGGTTAAAGGTTTCCTAAAGGAAATCATACGCAAGCACAATGCTGATATAGATCTGGCCCTTCATCTGCCTTGTTCAATGTTTGCCAGTGCCACTGACAGGCACTTTGTCTTTTAAGCTGCTATTTCTGGATGTAGGCAAGACACTTTTCTTATGAGAAAACATCTCTGCTCAGGGCAGGCAGATTTCAGGCTCATAGCAATGCAGACCCAAAACAAAACTGCTTGGCCCTGGCCAAGTCTTTGTGGGTCAGTGCAGGGAATCAGCCACCAAACAACCCCTGTGTCAGTGCCATATGTGAAATTATGAATTTGCTAATGGCACGTGCCTTTTGGATGGTTTTATTAGTGCCTGTGCTGACACAACTTCATGGTTCCTGGCTCTGACTTGTGCCTTACCCTGGTCCAAGCAAAATACCATGTGCCACATGCTTCTTCAGAGCCCCCAGAGCACAGCTATGCTTTTTTTTAGGGGGGGTCCCTGAGTGCAGTCTTGCTCCCATCAGGAATTCAATCACTCTGCTGTGCAGAGCATGGCAAAAGGCTGCAGATTTGCTGTAAAATCTATGTGAATCCACAGACTAACACTTCATGCCTTTCATTTTAGGGTGAAATCTGCTCTCCAGGACATTCCTTGGAGGTTTCCAGCCCGTGACTCGGCTTCTCTCAGCACTTGCAGTGTGAGAGCTGCATGGTGTGTCCCTCCCATCCAAAACATGCATCAATCCCCATTGTCATTAGAGGGAAAGAGTTCCTATTTCCCCCCCAGCCCCTCTGACCTCCTCCTCTGCCTCGCTGTGGGGACTCCAACTGCTCACAGAGGCATCTTTTGAAGACAAAAGGCTCTGGGACAACAATGCCCCAGTGGGAACTGGCACAGGGAGTGTGTGGGCAAGAACCACAGCTCTGGTCCCACCCTGAGGAGTGTTTGGGATACACAGTGGGCTCCCCAGGGCACGCAGCATCACAGCAGAGGCACGGCTGCATCACAGCAGATGCACGACCACATGCTGCACCCTGACATGAGCCTCTCCCAGACAATTACCTTTCTGCCCCATAATTAAAATGATGTTTTGATCATGTATTTGAAGCCTTCCTGCTAATTCTGTTAGAGGGATGCAGCACTCATGAGAGTGCCTCTCTAATAACATTCATCTGCTTAATTTATATCTCATGTGCAGTGAAGTTAGTTGCAAGTAAAGACACTTTATGTTCCTCTTTATATGGTTTTCCAAACGGTCAGGGGCCACTTAACCTCTGCCAGGCTTTGTGAGTGCTTGAGGCCAGATGCTTAAAGGGAATCACCTGTCTGTGTTTTGAATGGCTTTTGATCTTTTATTTCATCCCATAAATTCCCAGTGGAGTTCACTGGTAGCAAACATCTGGCACAGACACAATAACCAGCTTTTCCTGCCCAGAGAAGGAGTGAATCATACTGAAAACCCAGATTTGGTGTCTTCCTGTAGAGCTGTCCATAAAATAACCCTCTGGGTGAGGAATGGTGTCATCTGCATTCAGTGTCTCCCCTCAAGAGATGCTACAGTTTCTCCTATTTGTGGATTATTGCATTCACCCACCTGGGTGGGCACACATAAGGGACTCCTTTTCCTGCTAGCCCATGCAGTGAGCAAACTCAAGTCACTGGCTGGGCTCATAGGCAAGAAAAATAACATAATAATTATAATATTGCTGCTTTAGGACATCTTGCAGAAAGCACAGGTTGGAGGGGTGACCGTACAGATGAAAGTGATGCCATCTATCACAGCTGAGGAGCCCAGCACTTCCTATGGGTTTCCTTGAACTTCACATGTCAAATTTAGCTGAATCAGGGAAGCTGAATCAGGACTATGGCTTTTCTGTCCTTATATTCACAACAAGACACCTCTGGATTTACTTGGTTTTGCTGATTTCCTAAAACTGAGTGAAAGTCTGACTAGTAAACCATGAGGGTGAGCCTTCACAAGGCAGTCGAAGTAGCAGGGAGGAGCATTAACTCGTTTCTTTGTGATCAGTGGAGTTATTCTCCTGATGTGTCTGACCCATAAGAAGCCCAGCAAAGGGCTCTATCACCCTTTGCTGATCCCAGCACACACCTGCAGGTCTCCCCCAGGCCACATAAACCCTGTTCCAAACGGTACATCCATCAGGATGAGCACCTGGCTGTGTAGGGAATGGGGAGGCAGAGCAGCTGCAACCTCACCTCCCCATCAGATCAGGTTATAACAACAACCTCTAACCTGCCTAACCCCCTGGAAATCAGTGCCCTTTGCTCTTGGCAACAGAGCCTATCCAGAGCCGGTGAGGAAACAGCAGGCCTGTAAGTGCCACGGATAAGGATTTGCAGCCACCCCTGGCATGAAGGTACTGTGATTATATCAAGCTAAAATGAGTCACCTCGTGCTGCTGGAGCTGTGTGCTCTTAGGAAACTTTCTCTTTGACATAATCTTTCCTTAAAAGTCAGATCTTTCCTCTGGGAAAAGGGAAGTCTTGGCTTAGACTGACCTACCTCACTTGTTTTCTTGGCTGGAGAAAGACATTCTCCCTTGGCTGCACAAACACCCTGTGACTTTCACTCATAACCTGCCTGAGAACGCTTTTACAAACCATTATTTAATTCATTCTAATCAGGCAGCACAAACCCTGGTTCCTGAAGTGATTTTATTCTCCCAGCCTGATAAAATGCCTGTCGTTTTATTCAGATACATCGTCCCCACTGTAACAAATGGTGCTGAATGTTTTACAGGTCCTGGGGAGATGCTCAAGTCTTGGCCATGTCCTCCCAGCATCGTCTGACAGCAATTTACGTTACTGCAGAATCTGCCTTATTGAAACCATTTGTGGAATGGGAATTCATGCGGATTTGTGCACAGGAGATGACTCTTTGTTTAGTGATGATGTATGAACGATCTCATTTAACTTCCTTGAAGGCAGTGGGAATATGTAGCAAGGAGCCTCACCACAAATCTTGAAGCAGAAAAATCTTGACTTGGTGATATTCCGCTATTCCCTGGACAAGCATATAGAAAAAAAACAATTTATTATGAATGACACAACCAAGACCACTGTAAACTTTCAGTAGTAGAAGATTTGTGCACGGGTTCACACACATTTACATGTGGCCAGATGTGCTCTTTTCACCTTAATGCTTTCCCTGAGCTCATTGCTCATGTGGATATAGAATCATAGAATCATAGAATAGTTGGGGTTGGAAAGGACCTTAAGATCATCTAGTTCCAACCCCCCTGCCATGGACAGGGACACCTCACACTAAACCATCACACCCAAGGTTCTGTTCAACCTGGCCTTGAACAGCACCAGGGATGGAGCATTCACAGCTTCCCTGGGCAACCCATTCCAGTGCCTCACCACCCTCACAGTAAAGAATTTCTTCCTTATATCCAATCTAAACTTCCTCTGTTTAAGTTTTAACCCCTTACCCCTTGTCCTATCACTACAGTCCCTAATGAAGAGTCCATCCCCAGCATCCCTATAGGCCCCCTTCAGATACTGGAAGGCTGCTATGAGGTCTCCACGCAGCCTTCTCTTCTCCAGGCTGAACAGCGCCAACTTCCTCAGCCTGTCTTCATACGGGAGGTGCTCCAGTCCCCTGATCATCCTCGTGGCCTCCTCTGCACTTGTTCCAACAGTTCCATGTCCTTTTTATGTTGAGGACACCAGAACTGCACACAATGCTCCAGGTGAGGTCTCACGAGAGCAGAGTAGAGGGGCAGGATCACCTCCTTCGACCTGCTGGTCACGCTCCTTTTGATGCAGCCCAGGATACGGTTGCTTTCTGGGCTGCAAGCACACACTGAAGCCGGCTCATGTTCATTTTCTCATCAACCAACACCCCCAAGTCCTTCTCCGCAGGGCTGCTCTGAATCTCTTCTCTGCCCAACCTGTAGCTGTGCCTGGGATTGCTCTGACCCAGGTGTAGGACCTTGCACTTGGCATGGTTAAACTTCATGAGGTTGGCATCAGCCCACCTCACAAGTGTGTCAAGGTCCCTCTGGATGGCATTCCTTCCCTCCAGCGTATCAACTGAACCACACAGCTTGGTGTCATCGGCAAACTTGCTGAGGGCGCACTCAATCCCACTGTCCATGGCAGCGATGAAGATGTTAAACAAGACCGGTCCCAACACCGATCCCTGAGGGACACCACTCGTTACTGGTCTCCAGCCGGACATTGAGCCATTGACCACAACTCTTTGTGTGCCGCCATCCAACCAGTTCTTTATCCACCGAGTGGTCCATCCATCAAATTGATGTCTCTCCAATTTAGAGACAAGATATAGTTATATACATTACTAATCTTATCTCTTTTCTCTAGCTGTCAGTCTAACTGCCTGCCTGCTGAATGGCCAAGATTTCAGACAGGCAGGAACCAAATTTAACCAAGACATTTTAATAATACAAGGACATCTTATGCCAGCATTATTTACTCCACTTTGCGTAGCACAGCCATACAGCAACCTTATATGGATGTAAGTATCACCAGAGGGAGTAAGTATCACCAAGAGTAAAGGACTGTGGCCCAAGTGTAGCATGTAGATAAGATGTAGTTAAAAAGAAAATGACAGTTTCTCTTTTCCTTTTAGTAGCAATAGTTTTAAAAACATCATACATTATCAAACACTAGCACTTAGAGTAACGTAACTCAGAAATCTGTTTAGCAGTAAACTTTAAATTTCTAATTATTGTCTAATTATTAAATTTCTGATTATTGTTTCCTAAGGATTAGTGCCTGATTCTTATAATTACTTCACAAGCTGCTAAGACTTCTTTATACTAATAGTTGCAGCCATTAACCTGCTGAGAAATGCTTTGTTAAACATGGAATTCCTCAGAAAGTCAAAGCTGCTTCTCTTTTATTCTCCCCTTTTTTTTCTGAATGGGCCATTCAGAAGTGAACTTGGTGAGACATGAACTGCTCTGTGGCGGGAGCAAGGAGCCTCTTGTAGCTGAGTGCACTAAAGTCTCTCAGACTAAACAACTGCTGATTTCAGATGACATTTGGTGGGGATGATGGTGACCTGTAGGTACTGTCTTCACCTCAAGGTAACACTTGAGTCATTAGAGAGTCACTTTGCGCAGCAGTAGACTGACCTGTGGACAGGAGTTGTTCACAGTTGTCCTTTTTGAATGCAGAAGAGAAGACAGCCAGAGGGACATGACCTGTTTAAAGGAAAACAGGGATAAATACTGTTTTAAATGACTACAGCTCTGGGAGAGAGGAGAACCAGCAGGATGGTGCAACGCAAGTGACAGGGACCTAGAGGCATGCTTTCTGATGAGAGGGCCTTCTCAGAAGGCTGGTGGAGGCTGATGAAGCCTCTGTGCCATTAAAGGTTCTCCAGCCTCATCCATGCCTGAAACAATTGTGCCATGGGCTCCCCCCAGATCCTGTCAGCCCCCAGAATGCTGCTCACGCCTGTCATGTTATTGCAGGAGCAACCTATGGACCAAGCCATGATGAAGTTTATACAAACTCAAAGCAACATACAGTCATTGCATCTCCACAGAGATCCTCTCTATGACACTTGCCCCCCAGGGCTCCTTTGGGAGACCATGAAATCCACGCGAGCAACGCAGCTCACTCTGCTGGTCCCAGGAGGACCTCCAGTTGCTGCAGCTGTGAGGGAGGTGACCTTCCCCAGTTTAACACTTCATTCTCTTTCCCCATCCTTCTTTCTCTGCTTTCCTCCTGGCTTTTCTTACCAGCTAAATTACCTGGCATGAACTGAACAGGTTTTGTTGCTAGGAAGCTTTCTACAGCAGTAGAGATACGGACAAAACTATCCCAAAGCAGTTACTGCTAAAAACACTGTAACTCCCTTATGTCTAAAAAATCAAATATATTCCATTAAATACAGAGCTTTTATAACCCATACCTCACTTTTCTTCTGATTCCCACTATCGTATTCTGGAAAGCGTGGAGATGGAGTCCTATGGCTACCACCTACATGCAGCTACTGATACTTAGATGTGGGTCCAAGTACTACAGCTTTCAGGTATTAGGAAGAATAGGAAGGTTTCTTTGCATTTGCTCACAGGCTTGGTCACTCCTGTGCAGACCCATTTTATAGCAGATATAAAAGAAATTCAGTGCATCCAGCCTTCTCTCTTCTGTACCCAGGCTATGGAGTGGGGTTGAGGTCAGGGTAAACTGAAGGCAAGCAAGGCTTAGTGCTCTTATCTCGACTAGCTTTGTGGTTCTATTTCTTTCTTCATTCCAGGTGGAGGCTGGTGCTGCTGGAGGAGAAATTCATGGAAGATTATAAAATAAGTGGCTCCCATATTTGGCTCTCCAAGCCCTGAACATTACTGAAGGCTGTGAGAGTGTATGCATACATATATATACACATATATATGTATATATACACATGTATACGTACATATATATACATATATGCACATATATACACAAATGTATGTGTCTGTACTCATGTGTATGTAACAGTTGCCCTATCCTCATACGTTGTCCCCTGCCTCTGCCTCTGTCCCAGGCAGGATGCTGGGATTCTTTCAGCCTGATTTCATAAGTCCTTTCTTATTCCTTCAGCCACTTGGGTGTCTGAATGTCCATGCAGGTGTCTAATACCTCATATCCAGTCTCTCCGTCTCTCCCATTGTCAGGCACAGCCTGACTCATGTCCCCTTCCTTCCATTTGGTCATGTCATTTCTAAATCACCTTCCTTCCCTACTCCCCACCCATGCGTATGGATTTCTTTTCCCCAATGGCCACATCTTCCCCTTCTTCGAAATCATTTGCAGAAAGCTAACGCCAGTTTGGTTTAATTAAAGCCCCTGCTCTTTTATCATGTCTTTAAATCACTTCCTTCAAGCAATCTTTACATGAAATTATCACTTTGTCAAAGCACAATCCCAAAGCACAGCTCGGGGCACAGTGGGAAGCACACAAAGGGAAAGCAGGGAGGCTCGGTAAGTTTGGGTGAGCTGTTTGCTCAAAGCTGCCGAGCCCACCCCTCCAAGACCTTTATTTCCCCCTGCGGCAGCTGTCATCTGATCCCACGCCCTGGCTCTGAATGGGGCTCTCTGAGGATGCCAGATGTTGGGAACAAAGGTCTAAAAATAATCTTCACAAATAACCTTCCCATCTATCACTGTAGGAGGGCACGTGCTTGGTGCGGACATGCGAGCCGAGAACCTGAGCTAACTTGGACTAAAGAAGTTCAACAGCAGCTCCTGGCTTGTGGGCTTGGGTGGTTTTTTTTTCCCTTCCCCTTTCCCTTCCCAGAAGCTGCGCAGGGAAAAGCAGCTCTCAGCAGCGGTCAGCCCTCACTCTCCCTCCCTCCCTGTATCCCTCCCTATCCTCACGAAGGCTCTGATCGCCTGGATCCCAAAAGCCAGGCTGCTTACTTGATCTCTCCTTGGGAAAATGGATTCCAGGCTGCTGTCAGAGATGCGTTTCTGTACAAAGATCCTCACGG
Organism: Pezoporus wallicus; assembly: GCF_028554395.1. Lineage (NCBI taxonomy): Eukaryota > Metazoa > Chordata > Aves > Psittaciformes > Psittacidae > Pezoporus > Pezoporus wallicus. Next base: position 1,014,616 of record NW_026636866.1, on the reverse strand, counting down.
CAGCCTTATGTGTCTTAGTTTTGCTGCCAGACTTGGGCTGTGCAAGGAATCTCTGGAAGCGTGCTCTACATCTGAAAATGACAGAGAAATACGATGTGAGTACACTGTGGTGGGGTGATTTTGGGGGAGCTGGGTGTGCTCACCGTGAAAAGGGAGTTTTCTTTCCATGTATTATTTTAGAATAAGAAGTATTTGGATCCGCGGGCTGTGTCTTTATAAAAGGATTACAATAAGTTTCCTAGGCTCTGCTAAACTTTTGCCACCTAGCTGCTGCAGTGGGAATATGTGTGAAGCATGCTTGGGACAGCGAGAAGACATTGGTACTGCAGCTGTCACTGCTGTTCCTATGGACATCATGGGACAGCAAGTGAAGTGTGAATGGGGAGAAAGGGAATGAAAAACCTGCATGGCCGGGGATAGATTTAATGATAGAAGATACTGTGATTTATTACTTAGAGCAGGGAGGAGGAGTCCCTGCCCCATTCCTCCTCTGCCTTCTGGGGTAATTTGGGGTAAATGTCACCAACTTCTAGTGTTAATGGGTCCTAAAGGGATGGTGGCTTTGCCTAGTGTTTTGTAAATCACTGCAGCAGAGAGACCTCCAGGTGTATGTACAGTGTCAGAGTAACGTGCTGGTCACCTTAATGGGTGTAAAGATTTGATCAGAGAAATCCAGTTTCCTGGGGTGTTCTTTAGGAGGAGAGCTCCCCTCTGCTCCCCACATCCCTGCCTGCTTTTGGCAGACTGGTGGTGCTGAGCGCAGCCACTGCTTCCAAACCTGATCGGTTCTTAAAACAGGGAAGAGTTACTGTGAGCAGAGAAAACGATGGTGCTGTGTCTTGTTCTGGTGTGTTTGAGCCAAAAGACTTAGAAATGGACATGGAGGAAATTGGAAAACAGCAAAAAAGGAAAATAATTTGGTAGTTTGACTTTCACGCCTGCTGTTTAGAAAGAAAAATGTTAATTCAAAACTTTTATCATTAAAGTCCCTTTAGAAACCAGCTTCTGCCCCTGTAATCCCTTAGGTGGAAACCCCAGCCAGTCTGTCTTCTCATGCTCAGGTCTGATATCATCTTCCATCCATTGCATGTGCTGGAAGTCCTTGGTGTCACATGGGATTCTTCCACCTGCTTTCTGCAGCCACTTAGAAAAGCTTTAATCTAAAGAGGATGCCTTTTTTTGCCCATGCCATCTAGAGTGATGTTTGGGGACAGCTACATTGGGTTGGTGTGATTGCTGACTCAGAAGGGTGACACAGGCCTTTTGCCTGTGCTGAATGAACTGCTCTGCTCGTCTCCTTGAAATTTTGCAGAAGACATTATGCTAATATTGGAAGGCACCCCAATATTTGACAACAAGACGTTTTCTTCATTGTATCCCCCCTTGGGACAAAGTATTCTCTGGTTTATATTTTAACTGGAAAATGGTGACATGAAAAGCTGTGTTTCCCTCAAAATCAGTCACTGGAAAGTGTATTTATTACTATGTTGTTCTGTCACACTTCAATGCGAAGCTCAGATTTAATAGTAGGTATGAAGTAAATGACCCAGAGAGATAGGACTGGGGCAGAACAGGAATTTACATGTTGATCTTCAGATAATATCCTCTGCAGAGGCACAGAGCCTGCCCCCCTGAGGATATATCCTCCTCTTTCAATCTGCAGTTCTTCAAAGGTCTGTTTTTTCTGGCAGCCATAAATCCAGGTGCTACTGATATGGCAAGCTCAGCTAGAATTGTTTGTATTGATAGAAACATCTTATCTTGGGAAAATAGAACATACTTTGCTTATTTCTTCTCAAAGCCTTGCAAGGAGGAAGACGTCTGCACTCCATCCTTTTACCCGCCAAAGTCTGTTCTAGCAGCCCCTCCTATTTCTCAGAAAGAGCCTTTCTTTTCTACCAAATGCTGTGTTCCCTCCAGTTTGAAAATCAAAATCTGTGGGTGGAACAGCTGATTTGTGAGTCACTTGGGTAGAGGGATAACAGATGGAGGCGCTTACGGCACTATGCAGCCATACAGGAGATGGGCCATAGACATTGCTGTGGGATTCCCAGGACATGGGTAAGGCCCATAGAGAGAGGAGGTGGTGATGGGTAAGGATCTGACTGAGACTTATGTTGTATGAGTCCGAGACATCTGGGTCTACAGCAGGAGCAATGCATCCACCAAACTGCTGGCCACAGAATGATGAGCAAGCGTTGATGAGGAGCTGGCTTGAGGTCTGGCCAGGAGTTGTTCGTTCAGGTGTCTGAGAAAGGGTGTTAGTTGGCAAAGAGGGGTCAAGTGGGAGCACTGAAGGGAGAAAGAGGAGAGGGAACGCAGTGAGGAGGAAAATCTGGCAGTCACAATGGGATGGAGGAGCTGGGCTTCCAGCTATTAGCAAATCCATGTATTTTACAGCCAGAGGGACACTTGTCTAGAGTAGTGATTTGCAGCTGGTGTTCTGCAGCCACTGCATAGCCTGTGGATGGTTCCCAAAAGGCAGAAGGAGGGAATTACCTGAGCAAGGGCTTCAATTCATTATCAAGACACCTACATATCTGTTGGGAAAACCTGTGGCAGTCTTGATTCTAATTCAGTGTCAACTGCACCAAACTTTTGAGAAAGAAAACCAGCCTTCTTTTAAAGATTTCCAGAAATGAAGAATTCCTCACAGCTGCTGTAATGTTCTTCCAGCAGTTTATTTACCCTCCAGCTCACTGTCATTAATCAACACTGAGATATCCTCTTCATCCACCAGATTTTCACACCTCCCATGAGATTTCTGTCCCACTTATGTCTCAGAGTAACATAAGAGCAGAGCAGCCCTCAGCCTCCCCTTTGAAACCTGCATAAAGTTCTTGCTCTGCATTCCCTGCTTTCCACCCCTTTAATTGCCATTATGCATCTTCTTTGAGTGCACCCTAATTTTGGGACTATCTTCCAGTACTGCCTACACCAGAACCAGAACTACTAATCCAGAGTCAACAGCAGAATATTATCCCTATTGTTTCGGCCTTGTCCTATTTAACCCTCCTTCAGTTTGATATTTGCAACTTTGATCACGGATGATCTATGCTTTTCCAGGTCTTTGACAGAAATATTGGAGGGCTCTATATTACTCCTGGCTGTGTTGTTTCAGAGAAAAGGTGGTTTATGGCCAGTGTTTGGAAATACCTGCTGGGGCAGCACTGGTGACTGGAGGCTGGGAATAAACCTCACGCGATATTCAGGCCACGCAGAATATGACTTGGCAGAGAATTGTGCTTTAACACAAGCTCTGAGTTCAGTTTCAGGCACAAATAATAGAACAGATTTGGGATTTTTTTGGTGGCAGACTGCAGCCCACGGTTACTATAGAAAATAGGGTTGAGAGTAAGTGACTGCATTCAGGTTTTTCCTTGTATTCTTTCCCGACTTCCAGGGTTCCTGAGCTGAACTCTCAGCTTTCTGCCTTACTTTGTTTCTGGGTTTCTCTAAGAGAGATACAGTCATTAATATTATGTAATAAGTCTCATTGGGAAACACCAATTTGCCTCGTGCATTGAATTATAAAGGAAGAAATCTGGACACAGTCGCAGCCTATAAAGATAATAATGCTGAGCCATGCCCAGAGCCAAACTATAAATCCTGGGAAAGCTTTTAAAAAGACCTTGTAACCCATACCTGGAGACATCCATAACCAGGATATTTTGGGAATGGGGGAATTCTGCTTCCCACTGGGATGGTTTATGCATTGATAAACCAGTGGCAATGGTTTTATTAGATCAAATGTGCCTGGTCACGGGTTTTTTGACAGTGAGCTTTTGAAAGAAATAAGTTCAGAGCAAAAGGTGAACAGGGAAAATGGGCAGGGAAGTCATGAGGTACAAAGTTATTTGGCTAAAAATGTTAGATTTTTCCCAATGGGAATCTTATTACTGAGCCAACTGTTCATTGCAGTTTTGGCTTCTTGGTTTCTGAATCATCTGTGAAGCAACTGCAGTAATTGTTTGGGGTTTGGGGTTTTTTTTCCATGTATCCACTATTCGCCTGTATTATTTGCTCATATTTCAGCCTGCAGCTGACATTTCACATAACAGAAAATAAACTGTGACCTTCCACGGATGAACACTTCTTCCAACAGAGACATGTTAAGTGCTTGAAACTGCTTAGATTTACTGTTAAATACTTATACCCCCAGATTATACATGGTCCAAGCACTTTCTTTATTTAAAATCCAACAGCAAAAAAAAAAAGTTGAACTCGCAACACCTTCAGTTCAAAAGCATGTTATTTCAAAGCTGGAGTGTTGTCAGCTTTTAAGGAACGGGATGATGGGATCGCTTACACCTTGTTTTACACTTCAGCATTGAAAATATCACAATTAGGAAATTGTTTCCTTTCAAACCTATTTTGTGGTTCAAAAAGCCTATCAATTCATGGAAAAACAACCTCACAGAAGGGTTTTTGGTCAGTTTTTTGTTTGATTAATGGAAACAACTAAGGAAAAAGTGAATAAAATTGTTTATTGATACTGGGAACAAGGCAGACAGCTGTCATTTGTAGAAATATTTGGAGTTTTCTGGCTCAGACACAGACACACACACTCACACATTCTTTAACCAGTTAGAGCTATAAGCAGGGTATGGATTTTCTTTAACATACACCTTGTAACAGAAGTTAAAACTTCTGATCAACCTGTCTTCATATTTCTCCACTGGCTGACAAGCACTGTGGAGCCAGGCAGTGGACAAACTTTCTGCTTCCCATTTCCCCCTCACTATGGCTCAAAACCATAGGTCAACTTTGTGTTAAAACCCACTGCCTTATCAATACAATTCTATGCTATGTACAATATGGAAGTAAAATGTCTCACATCAGTACCACAACCAATGAGCACCGTTACTTCTTTGGTGTCCCTTGGGGTTGCCTTCATCCTCTACATCACAAATTATCCCAAGGGAGTGAAGATGATGCTGATTTCTCCATTAAAGGACGATTGATTGCTGCTTGGTCATGTGTAGCAGCAGAGGCCAGATGTCAGTACCCAGGGCAAAGGACCTCTTGGGGCCTCTCCTAGGACATTTTTCGCACTGTTCATGTGTGGACACACTGTTTTGCAAAGGCACACATGTTCCACAGAAGCAGCTGGGAGGTTTCAACACCAAGGATGTAGCAGCATGTAAATAAAGAGGGGTATTAGTAGCACCCCAAATGTCTCCATAGCCTGATGGTGAAATTTTATAGAGACCCCCTCAGGGACAGTTGCACCATGTAGTTTTTTGGAATAACAACCGCAGTTGTTTGTCACTGATTTCTCAACATAACAGTGATGGAATCAAGTATATACAGGACTGTTAAACTCAACAGCCTGCTAGCAAATGCATGGCATCACTCACCTCATGCCTTTGGCTAGACACTGTGTTAAAAGTGCAAATCCGGAATCTGTGGTTTTATTTGATTAAAGCTTATTAATGTCTGGTAATAAATCTGCAAACTGATTGCCCTATCTGAGTACTTTATGCTGCTCTGGGGAGCTGAGCCCAAGGCCAGAGGTGAGTAGTTGCCATAGGTGAGAACGGAGTGGGCTTGGGTGATTCACCTCTCTGTTGGAGGGAGTTGGCTTCTTGCTAAATGTGTGAATAATATCTGAATGCTGCCTCTTATTTCTGGTAAAATCCTCTGCCTGTTAATCCACTTTAAATCTCCCTTGTCCTTTTGGTGTGCAATGAGCAGCTGGTCTCCTTTCTGCTGTAGTCAAACACAGCTTCATTTTCTTGGGGATTAAACTGACATCACTCACACATATTTCACCCAGATCATTGCATGTTTTAGCAATGGTCTCTGATTTAACAACCAAGCACCTTGCGCTGGGCAAGCTTGAATTACAGCTCCCCTGTGAATTCTGGTCCCAAAGAAGGTGATAAAGGCAGAAGGAGCCTATTGTGGAGACAGGTGCTACGTGGGACATTAGTTCCACATCCCATCTGGGGGTGTAACATCAAACCAATACAGTGTCAACACTTCCACTGCGTTACTATATAAGTATTATGGCATGCTCATCATGAGGATGCAGGGAATATTTCCCTCTGTTTCCCAAGCAAACATAAAAGACTTTAAAGAAATATTTTCTACCTCCTTATTGCCATTACAATAACCTTAATTATAAAATGAGTTCCACACATTAATTCGGTGTTTGGGTTTCCAAAACAGTGCTGTAAGGTGATCATACAGCTCTTCAGTGTGCTGTATTCAGGGAGCTGAACGGTTCGTTCTTCCTCATGAATACCTGAAAACCACTCTGAAAATCCTTTCTGTGTTTCAGATGATGGGATATTTGGTACTCACCTCATGCCAAACCTTTGTTTCCTTTTCTTCTCTTTGCAAGGATTATGAGTACCCTCTTCATTCTCACAGTTCCCACTACCAGAAGAACGACCGGTGCCCCCCTCCACCCCAGACCTTGCCTGAGCGAGCCTGCGAGGTGCCAAGCTGCCGCTCGGACTCCGAGTGTGAGAGGCACAAGCGCTGCTGCTACAACGGGTGCATCTATGCCTGCCTGGAGTCTGTACAGCCACCACCAGGTAGGGTGGCCCCGGGGACCAGAGATAGAGAGGAGCATGAGGAATAGCGGCAGTCATCACCATGAGCATTGGGTCTTGGGTGGGAGGCATAGTTTGAGTATGAGTTGAGGATAAAGCTTCAGTTCCACACTTCTATTTCCTGGGATGATTGCTCAATCAAAGCAATTATGCAAAAATTTCCACCAGTGCGAACTGCAGATGACAGTTCTTTTCCTGGGATTATGTGTTCAGGAAGAGAAGGAATCCCAGTCTGAATTAGAAGCAAAGCAGCCATCTCATCTGATCCGTGCCATGGGAATGGATGATGGGAAACAATAGCTGCTGTGGTTTTTATGACACCAGGTTCCTGTGGCCCTGAATGCTTCTCCTCTTCCATGGTTCTGTTACCATTGGGACAACAAGAGAATGAATATAAGTATCTTGCTGAAAACTCAAATCCATCCTTCAGGAGCCTGTCAACATCATCATTGACTGTTAGAGGAAATCTGTGACTTCTCCATTGCTGTGTGGTCTGCACCTCAACTCTGTGGTTTCTTGTTTCTGCCTTTTACAGTCTTAGACTGGTTGGTTCAGCCCAAACCTCGCTGGCTGGGTGGAAATGGGTGGCTTTTGGATGGCCCAGAGGAAGTCTTGCAAGGTACAGCATCTTCCACTGTCTTCTCTGAGATATCGGTATTTATAGTCACTAAATAATACATCCATCATACACAGGATTTGCAGGGATGTTGGGCTGCTTGCATTTGTTTGGAGTTTCCATAGGAATAGCACTGTGTGGTGCTGGGGGCTGGTTTCTGGTGGAATAAATCAGTTGTATCCATTCTTGAAATAAGTGGAAATATATCTTTTTCTAAGAAAAAATGTTTTGTCAGCATACACATATTTTCTGCCTGCCCCCTGATAGACTGTGGGTGGATTTGGACTGGGATATCATTTAATCCAGAGTAGAGCCTCACACAGATGCCTTGGGCTGGGGCTAGGGCTCTCGGGTCTGAAGGCTGCTTTGAACAAGAGCCCTGGCAAACTGCTGCAGAGTTGTGTCAAGCTGCCATGTTGCTGGGAGCATCTAAGCTTGAAGACTGATGATGAGATTGGGATAATTCCATAGGGAAAGGCCTTTTAATTCTTTTTTCCTATACCCCAAATTGAAACAAGGAGGGAGTAGGGAGGTGGGAAGAGAAGTTTTCTTCTACAAGACATTGCCAGATGCATGTGTGCATTCCTAAGGTTTTTAATTTCTTCATGGAAAGGCTGTTCCAGCTTTTGATCAGCTTTAGTCAGACACACAAGTGATGCCAATAAATTATCCTCTTTGGTCTTATACAGATGGTATCAGACTTGCTGAGCCTTGACTCTCATCTATTATGGAAACTCCTAGTTCTTCAAGAGAAAATTCTGCCTCCAGCTCACGGGATTTGCACTGCTAGAAATAAGATCAAATAGGTTCCTCCTCATCCATCTTGTCACGCTTATATTATTTGTTCTTATCTTGAACACCTTCATCTCAGCTTGAGGGAGTAATTATTGCAATAAGAACCATCAGTCATGGCATGAGAATTACAGCAGAAGTCCTTGGAATTAAAATCCTGGCAAATGAAAGGGTGGAGTGTCCCTGCATAGTCTGTACATTTAATGGACACAAACACCGCCTGTGAGTCCTGCTTTGCTTTCTTGTTCTGCTCTGCACTGGCTGGATATCCAGGGTCAAGGCAGTTAAAGCCTCTGTAACAGGGAGGGGGTCATGGTTTAATCCCAGCCAGAACTCAGCCCCATAGAGCTGATCGTTCACTCCCCCCAGTGAGATAGGGGAGAGAATTGGAAGAGTAAGAGTGAGATGATGTTGGCTGGGTTGAGACAAAGGCAGTTTAATGGGTAAAGCAAGAGATGCACACAGAGGCAAAGCAAGGCAAGGAATCAAGTCACCTCTTCCAATCATCAGGCTAGTGTTCAGCAATGCCCAGGAGAGCAGGGCTCCATCACACCTCATGGTGACTTGGGAAGACAAACACCATCACTCTGAATGTCCCCCCTTCCTTCTTTATCCCCCAGCTTTCTATGCTGAGCATGATGCCATAGTGCATGGGATAACCCCTGAGTCAGCTGGGGTAAGCTCTCCCAAATGTGCCCCCTCCAACCCCTTGTGCACCCACAGCCTGCTTGCTGATGGTGTGAGGAGCAGAAAAGACTGTGTAAGTGCTGCTCAGCAGTAACTAAAACATCCCTGTGCCATCAGCACTGTTTCCAGCACAAACCCAAAACACAGCCCCATGCCAGCTACTCTGAAGAAAATTAACTCCATCACAGCCAAAATGAGCACAGGGTGGCACTGCCTTACTCCATAGTGAGTCACACCTGAGGTTGAAATTCATCAACAGTTTAATGGGTGTGGAATGAAGAACAAAGCAGCAAACCATCAGCTTCCTGGTCATGTTTCCCTGGTTTCTCACCCAGCCTGAAATACTGGAGGAACAGACTTATGGCTGTTGAAAGGAATAGCAGCATGGAGGGACCATCAGTGTGAACATGGTGGGCATGGAGCATCTTCATCACTCTCCAGCACTTGCACACACCATGCACAACAGGCTAAGGGGAGGGTGTCCTTGTATGTAATCAGATTGACCTGCACTCCCCATACCAATGTAGACACCTCAGGTTTTTATGTAAGGTGTGAACTGCATCACCAGCCATGCCAGGCTTCTTTGAAGGTGTTAGCTCCTTGGTACCCTTGCATGGAAGTAGTCAGAGATCCTGTCTGGGAGGAGGTACAGATGAAGGTGGCCATGCTGTCAGATTTGGGGTTACCTGTGGGTGTCGAAGACATGATTTATGACCTGCAGGCTTCTTTTGCAGCTGAGGCTTGCAGTACCACTGAGGATGGAGATGAGCCTCTGCATTGCCCCACTGGCTATGAATGCCATATCATCAACCCTGGGAACATGGCTGAAGGAATCCCTAACAGGGGACAGTGCATTAAGCTCCGAGGAAATCCAGGTCAGTTCTGGAAATGTCCCTTCCTTTCTGTTTCTGTCATGCAAACACCAGTAAGGGACAATGGGCTCTCACTGCCCAGAAAACATGAGAGCAGATGTACCACTAGATCTCCTCCAGAGCCAGCGGGTGCATTGAATAGTGAGATATGTACATCTGTACTGGTCTACAAATGATCTTGGTGTAGAGACATCAGTCACTGAAACATCAAAACAGATCTCTGAACTGCATCCATAAAAGATTAAGATTTTCTGCAGGACTTATTGATCATCTACGTTACTCTTTTATAACTTACTTTTAATAGCATCCATATATTAATGTAATGCATGACTATGTGGCTCTTAGACATAAGGTGTTTCTAACAGCTTAAATGATTGTTTAAATGGTAAACAGAAAAACTTAGCTGCGTCTTGAATTATGTAAATCACTAATAGATGGTCTGAAATTTTACCTAAATTGCTTTCATTTGAGAAAATCTGTGATTCCTTCATTCATAGCTACTGAAAAGAACATAACGTGCTCATGGCCAGCAGTTAACCACTCTCAGGGAAGGTGAATTGCATACCACATAGTTCAATAACCTGTTTTATAAGAGGTTTATAACAGCTTACACCACTTCAGCTACACAGATTTTTTTATTTTCCTGCTTGTGAGGTTGCTATTTCTATATCTATAATTTCTCTGTGCTGTACACAGAAAGCTGGAGTTTAACACAAAGAATGAAAGCTCACTGTATGTGTTCTCATTACATACCTTCTTTTTCAGATGGACGCAACCTGAGGCATAAGTATTACAAAGAATACTTTGGTAAGCTGCTGGCATGAAGTGCTCGTTGTTATTAAGCTTTATAGTTATTGTATTGCTTACAATTAACTTGCTGCTTATGAAATTAAGGTTTGTACATAGGAAAAAGTGATTCTGTAGCGTGAAATCTCTACGCCTTGGTCAAAAGATCTCATTTTAAGATCCGCAATGCCCCGCCTGTGGACTCTTGATAATCAATATCTCCATGTGTTAAATGGTGCAGGGTTTTGCCAGGGGTTCCTGCCCAAGGGGTGAAAAACACCCAACCCAATACCCTTTTGTTATTTTTAAGTATACTTGAGCTTTGCTCCTGGCCCAGGGGCCCTTGCAGATGAACTCAGAACTCTGTCAAAGCAGGGTCTTTTGCCAAGAGCTTGTACTGTGGTATGTGATAAGAGATGACCAGAGCCCAGAGAATCAGCCCCTTGTTGTTATCTATAACCACAGTGGTATTTGTGCTCTTGCACAAACTGATCAGTATGTGACTCAAATAAAGCAGGAGGACCTTCCCGAAAACCTTTTCCTCATGGCTTCAAAGCTCATGTTTTCTGCTAACTCTTGGATATAGAGGGGGAAAGTCAGATCAGATTGGAAGTACTACTCAGATATAACTAGACAACATCTTTGACATAATAAGGTTTACAAACAGCCAAATTTGTCCAGCTGAGCTCATAAAGCTATGACAGGATTTCCTTTCCTCTGTCCAGTGGGCTGTCACTGCTCTCCCAGAGAACTGCTAAATGATGAGACCAGTAAAACTGTACTGCTTAGGTAATCTTGAGAAAACCTTTGCCACAGAACAGCATGAAATCTAACTTTGCTGATATTTGGTTTACAGGGAGCAGTTCCAACAATGTGGTCAGCTATGTGAAAAACCAGCAGAAGCATTTAGGCTAATCAAAGGTGTGCCAGGGTAAGTGTCCTGTGAATAAAGGGAAAGCTGGGTGAAAATAGTTGGTGGTTAGCATACAATTATTTAAAGAAGAGGTTGTTTGAGGGTGAAATTGCATCTCTTCAAAATGCCGCTATAAGGACAGCACCTTAAAACTGCATACAGATGCATACTTTGAGCTTCATGAAACACCTATGCTGACAAACAGACCTTGCTGTAGAAGTATCTTGAGAACCTGCAGCGTTGGAGATTGAGGTCTCCAAAACACTCCATGAGAAGCTAATGTCTTTCCCAAATACTGCTTTCCCTCACTCTTTTTTACTCTAACTTCACAAGATGCACCTGATTCCTTTGAAGAACCTTGAGGGTGTTTAGAGAATGAAGTGATTTTCAGGATGCTGCAAAACTTTGTCTACCTTAAGATTTTAACCTTTCTGTTTAGGGAGCTTCTTCTAATGTAGGTCTAACTGCTCCTGCAAGACAAATTAAAAAGCTCTTTATTTTGGACTGATTGCAATAAAGGTCAGTCTTAAAATACTTAGGCAGGTGGGTGATTTTGTGGGATAACTTTACGTGTGTGAACAGTTGCTCTGAGCAGTGTGACCCACTCATGTGAGTAAGTGTACATGTATCCGGCCAGAGCGAAGCCAACTGAAAAAGCTCCAGTCATTTTATCAGGCTTTGAATTAGGTAAGAATGAAAATGTTTATTATACCAAAGGTTCAGTCCCACGGTAGTTTACTCAACACTTTAAAACTAACTTGAGCTTAACTGACAGCTCTGGAAACAAAGCAGCTCAGTGTGTCTTTTACATACCTACGTCAGGCTGACTGTTGGGATTGCACAGCTACATAAGGACAAGTTCTGTGCAAGCATCTCAGGAAGGATAAATATTTTAATTCCTCTTTTTGTTTTGTTTGATTTTCATCCAGCTGGACCGCTCTGTTAAGCAGCTGTCAAGGAATGCTTTACCCAACAGTTTTCTAGGTTTTGGAAGAACTCTGGTCCCAAATCTCCATGACCACATCTCCAGTATTACCCTGATCCCTGCTCATCCATGACAAAAGGCTTCACTCTCCAAGGAGCACAGTGAATCTAGATTTTAAGCCTACCAGAAGGGGGAGAAATGTGATCCTCTGAAAGAAACCACACTGTTTATGAGCTGCCCTTCTACCAATGAAATGCAAATACCTCCGAGTGGATCCCTATAAACCACAATGCCATTGTCAGGCTGCTGGAAGAGAGCCTGCCCTTTACTTACGTGTTATGTGACCGATTCACATTTCACGACCACAAACATAACTCAGGATTATAAAATGAAGTGACGTCAGAATTGTACCTAAATATCATATCTCAACTGCATTATAATAGGCAAGACTGTAACCAAAGGGGATCTCTGGATCCAGTCCAGTGTCTGCCTATCTTGAACAACTAAGCCTTTTTGTAAGCTTAAAGTCTGAAGAAACCTGCAGGTTTCTTCTTTTCCACCCAAGGCTTACCAGGTTTGACACCCAATCCACAAGCCTAAACCTGAAGTCTTAAGAATTGGAGGAACTCTGGGTTAGGAGCAAAACCGGTTTTATAAATGTATATTTAGTTACTTTCCTTTAGCTTCTCAGTCTGGTGAGCTGCAGATCAAGAGCTAATGATGGAATAGATTTCTCCCTACAATGTCTAAGAAGACACACATATGTGCCAGCCTTTTTAAGTTTTCAGCCAGCACAGTTAATACTCACAAAGTGCACATCTGCTCTTTTGTACCCACATAACCTCAGCAAAAAGGCAGAAGTCTGGATTATTTGATGCATATATTAAAAAGGCAAATTGAGGATGTTTGTGTAATTAAAAGGATTGTCTGGCAGATGGGCAGCTGCTCTTTAGAAGTCCTGTACCTTTATGTCAACTTCCATAAATCCTTAAGGCCAAGTTATTTGTATTAGGCCTCACAGCTTCTTTTAGCATTATAAAGTGGAAAACACATCTTCTATGGCTGTTTTCCTTTCCAGTGGCACTCCCAAAGGGACACTTGCATTTAATTTCAACAAATCTGTCAGAATTGCTAGGCAAAAGAAGCCATGTTTGCTCCCTTATTTAGTACATGTCCCTGTATGCATGCATAAAATTAGCATTTTAATATGCAGAGTAGTAGTGGTAGATATAAATACCCAATTCACAAATACAAGTGCCTGCTGCCACCCACAAACTAGGGGATTCTTTTTTACACTCACCAAATAGCTTAAGCCAAAGCTAAACCACCTATAAAACACTTGATGCTTCTTCTGTGACATTTGCAGCTGGAGAGATGAAAGATGCCAAACTGCTCTTCTGTTTTCTATCAGTCATAAGCACACACACTCCCTGATGCTTTATAGAGCAAAGGAACAGATGAAGGGCTCCAGATTTTCCTAAATATCTTGGTTTGTTGAACTCCATTCACTTCTTTGAGCTTTTGCTCCAAGTTCTAGGTATTAAATGCAGCACCATGTTTGCGGAAAGATATATTTCTATGATTTTGTCATATGCAGCTTCATACAATGATATCTTCTGTTGAGATGCAGGAGTCCATCCATATCTTATAGTTCCAGTCTCAGTTTGGGCCAAAAACCTGCCGCTTTGCCACTGACCTTACTTGACAACTTAAAGCAACACAGCTCATAACAAAAGTCCTAATGCAGCCTCACTCCTACGTGCTGCTCAGTGAAACAGATTGAGTGTTTTCAGCATTACTTTTTGCAGAGAAATCAAGTTCTGATTAAGTGAGCAAAGCCCTTCAGTGGTTACTGCTAAGACCCAAAGAGCGAATACCAAATAGTTCTACTTTAAAATTAAGAATTCAGTGCCTAAAAAGCTACGATGTAGGTGAAAAACTTAAGCATTAGTAAGTTTAAGCATTAAAAAATTTGCAAGATCAAAACTTCAGCTCTCAACCTAATCTTGCAAAGCATCCAAAAATATGCTTTATTTGAGTGTACACACTCACTTCAGTGGCTGCTTTTTTGTAGCTACAAGAGCACACACATGTCCACCTTGCTGGATGGGATGGTGAGGATATAAAGGATATTTTCTACTTGCAAAAGGAATTTTAAAAAATTTAAATTCACAAATTAATACTTTGTTGTTTAAATTCAGTTTACTGGGTGTTATCAGGGACATCACCCTTCCTCATGGTGCTAGAACGGCTGGGGCTTGTTTCAAGTTAATTCTTTTCAAGTTATTCGTTGTCAAACTCAGAAACAAGAGCCACAGAAAAAACTTGCCCAAGTTCTGCGTTTTCAACACTGGCATCCATTGGATGCTGAAATGAAAACACAGACCAAATAAGTTGTCCTCAGCTTGTCTTCTCTCCAAAGACAAATGGCTTAGCAACAGTCCTGTGGAGCACAGTAGGAAATCACTGCTGTAGGTTGTTCTTAATGTTTCCATGTACACTTTAAGTCACGTTGGGTGCTACAACAAACTTTATGTGTATCACTGTGTGCTACTAATGCTCATGGCCTTCCGGATCCTTGGCCACTGCCAGGGGAGCTGTTCTGCCTTGCAGCAGACCCTTCCCGGTTTGTGTCCTGGTGCTTACACATGTGCAGGTTCTGCTATTTCGGTGCTCAATAAAAAGTGACCAGTATATTTTTGAACTCTGCCTTGTTTCACTTGTCTGTTCTTAACACGGCTTTGAATTAGGGGAAAAAGGACAAGTCTTTCAAATGTTAGTTGTTGGGATGGCTCAGGAAGAATAGGCACAGTGAGAAGAGTGCAATTTTGTCACCTGGAAGTAACAGGCTCTCAAAACACATCTACCATCAGTGTCCCCTTCCAGAGGCCACCAGACACTCAGTCCTTGGTGCCTTCATTTCTACTGCCCAAGCTGAAGATGATGGACAGTAGTGTAAAGAGGATAGTGATGGTGACCTAAGCAGATGGTGACTGTTTTATTTGACCAGGCATTTTCCTTCTTGATTCAGAGCTGTTGTTCACTGCTGGCTGCCTTTCAGCAGCCATCTCAAGCAGTTTTATGGGAGGCCAAGGCCTGCTCCAAGGATGGGTAGGTAAACCAAGTAGAGGTCATCAAGCTGCCCACTGCAGGAAACCAGAGCTGAAAGAGGAGCCTGGTACTGAGTGGTTGGGGTGCTGAGCACTGTTTTACCAGGATCAAACAAGATTTCATCATCCCACCAGCTCCACCCACACTGGTCTTGCTCTACCTGCTCATCAGAGGTGGGCATGAGTCCGTCTGCGTTGCTTCTCTGTTGCCCTGCATTGACAACAGAGAGTGAAACTGCCTGTGATGGAGCCAAGGAGGGAATAGCTATGGGTTTCATTGCTCTGGAAAGGTTTTCTATGGGCTGTGAGAAGGCACTGGCTAGCACTAGGTGTCAGGGCAGCTCTTCAGTCTGTCAGTTAAGTTAGCCTTGGAATCACTCGAACTCCTCATGACAATGGTCATATGGACTGTTAGGATGGGGAGGTCAAGGATGTGTGTGCTTAACTCATGCCTCCTGCTGTAAGGTAAGAATAAGTAAGATTGGGTACCTTGGCTTGCAAGAGAAGAATCTATTTGGTGAACACAAAATTATACTTGGATCTCAACTTGTTTCCATGTTAATGCATGCCAGTATAACTGCTGTTGGTGTAATAATAGGCTTATGGTCTCCATGGAAAGAATGCTGTGTAACCTAAGACATCATCTGCAGATGGCACTGAAGTGCCGTTGGTTCACCCCTGAAACCAACAGCTGGAGTCAACAGGAGGACAAACATCATAAGAGACCTCCAAGGAGCCAGAGGTCCATATTAAAACCCCAGCAGGTCAGCAATCTGCCCAAGTTGTAAATATGAGAATAATAATAATAAATTACTCTAATTTTGACCTGTTTAGTTCAGAGTTCCCTTGAGTTTTATGGTCCGGAAGCATTTTGATTGACTTCAGGAAGATCTTCCCTTGTTTTGTAAGCACTGAAGAAACCTATGGAGAGCCTTTGGAGACTGACAGTTTCTCTTTGCCCATTGCATGGCAGGGATTTGTTCATACAGGGGTTGTGTCCCACCTTACTTTGTCTACACAGGCTGGATCTTTCTCTGGAGGCAGTGTGGGGTGAGCAACAATTGTCTGTCTAAGGCAAAAGGATTTACAGCATCATTTGTCATCATTTAAAGATAAATGAAAAGGACACTTTTGCTGATGAGTCTACAAAGGTAAGTCCTGTTTCTTCCCCTTACTTTCTCCTTCCATTACTTTTCTATGAGGACACAGTAGCAAGAGCCAAGGCAGAAGATGTGCAAAACAAAAAAGACCTTTTCCAAGGTTCCAAAAGGTCAGTTTCCAAGGCAGAGATGTGGATGCTGGGGCTCATTTCACCCAGCCTGAGCTGCACCACCAGGTGAGTCTCTCAGAAAGCCAGAAACCAAGAGGTTGTACTAAATCCCCCCTTTCTTCCTGGTGACACATTGAGGGACAGACCTAAGGCTTTTGTTGACCCTGTGTCAGTAGCATTGACAAGAGAGAAAGGAACCATGGCCCAGATCTTTGCTCTTTGTTTCTATAACCAGGGCAGTGGATGTTCTGCTCAGAGGCCTGGGGAAAAAAGCCCACCTGAAAGCAGAATATTGGGATTTTTGGGTAGCAGCAAGCATTAAATTCTACCCATGCACCAGAGGTTTGTTCCCTCAAGGTGGCACAAGAGGAACGAAAGTGTGGCCAGCCCTGGTTATGGTGAGGGAAGCAGGTAAAGGAGCTGTGAGTTTTGAACTGAAAGCAGCCTTTTTGGGCTCACACAATCTCAGTCACGGCTGCTGTACCGCATGTGTTTTCATAACACACATTTGCTATTTAAAAGAAAAACAAAAGTTTTCCCACATAACCTACTTAGAACTAGAGTCTGATGCTGCAACTTTTTCATCCAATTAAATAGGAAATGCCATGAAAGTGCTGTGTTATTTTCTTTACAATGTAATCTTGATTCAGTTTATTCCCACCATTTTTTGAACCACAAGACAGCAAAATACATGAATTTTCCATTGGATTGCCTAACAAGCTTTTCCCCAAAGCAGCAAGAAAATGAAACTTCAGTCTGTTCAGCAGTTCTTCAAAATGCGTGGCAAATAGCCACAACAACTACATTTCCTTTCTGCCTTTATTCAGTTTCATTGGTGCTAAAATGTAATTTCACGTTATAGGGCTGAATGGACAGAAAGATGACAGGTCCTGAGCCCAAACTACGGTTTCTCTGGAGCTGCTGGGTAATAAACCACAATGCATTGATTCTTATGGTGTGTTACATGCTCCTCAACCCAAATTTCTCCTATTTAGGTCCCGTTTGTCTCAGTGTTTTTGCTGAACCCCTCACTTCACCAGTCCTCATCCCTGTGTGAGGCCAGGAGGGAGGTAGATGTGAATGAGCCCACACTGCAGACATTCTGGATCCTGTTCCCTGGTTGTGTACACACACTGGGATACACGTGTTTCCACAAGTAGCAGCTTTTGGCCAAGAGGAGGAAGTTAAACAAGGAAAGAGTCAGCAAGAGCCTGTTGCTCAATCAACTGTATGGGAGAGCCATGCCCTCCCGTATGAGAGAGGCTGCACTACCTCATACAGCACAGAGACCCAGGAGGACTCACCTTTGCCATGTGCTGGCTTCCTGGATGATGGGAGAGGGTTTGGGATGAGAAAAACATGAATAAACCAAGAAAATTTCCTGGATTGATGGGTGAGGTTTTGGGGATGAGAAAAGCAACAACAAGAACAAGGGAATTCTTTTTCCCATCTCCCTAGAGAGGGGGAAGATGATTTTTTCTCCACTTTTCTATCAGGGAACTATAATTCAGTGAGATCCCAAGGCTATCACTACTGCCAACGCGCTCAGAGGAACAGAAGAATGTATTTCCTTGCCAGGCAGTGCCTGCTTGGCCTTATCAAGACCAGGGCAGAGCCAGCTGGCTGTGCTCCAGATCCTTGCAATAGTTACAGAAGGAGGGGACCAGTTGGGAAGCGTTTGTGAGCTCAGAGATGTGTTACCATCGAGTTCCCACACATTTTGATAAGGTCTAAATCTCTCCATACCCCTGGAGCCTGGGCAGCCTTTGAGCACCTTCCCTGAGCCCTGAGCAGGGCCTGTATGGGAGCTGCATTATCCCTGGGTGTTTTCCCATGGGAAGGAGGGGTGTTGCAGCAATGCAGGAACTTCCCTCATCTGCTTGACACATCCAGTTGGGGTCATTAGGAAAGCATTTCTCAACCAGGAGCTGAGGGAGTTAGGAGGCACCAGCTGTGCTTTACAAGAGCCTGGATATTTGTAGGGTGTTTCCCTATTGCTTCATTTTCTCCTCAGTGTGGAAAGAAGCTGCTCCAGTGTGTTACCTGCAGCTGTAAGCTCCATTGTGGTGGTGGGGTGTCCCACGGGGCTCTTCAGCTTTCCCTAGAGCCAATGGGACCTGGGAGATGCAAATAGGAAACAGTGAAATGCTCCACATTTGATGGAAGCTGGCCAGGTTCTGGGTATCATGGGCTGTCCCATACATGAGTGGTCCCATCATGGTCCAGATGTCACCTCCCCATCTCCAGAGCTGTGAAGCTGGCACCTGGGTGTCCTATGAGAAAATTGTTCCCCTGCAGAGAATTGTTGTTTTCTGACTGGGAATTACATTTAATTCCCTTAATGCAGCTTTTACAGTCCAAGGAGGACCTTAATCTCATAATTTACACCTTAGAGACAATTTAAGCCTCAGTGAATCCCGCAGTCATGATGCCTGTGGGAGGATGTACGTGTCCCGGTGCAAACCGGAGCACAGTGCTCCCAAAGAGGCAGCTATACATCTTCAGAAAGGATGTCACTGCAAACTTTAGTTGCATACTGAGATTCACCATGGAAGAGCTCCCCTCTGGTGAATGAAACGTGGGGTTTATAAATGATCACCACCAATTCATACATTATACCCTCTCCCTGATGTAAATACTTCTAAATACCAGCGTTGTGCTGACTGGAGCATTTCTCAAGGAGGATTTACAAACAGGCTCTGCAGTGTGCGCAACCTGTCCTGCCTCTGCACGCAGTGGCCTTGGCAAAACACCCTCCCTCCTATCTGTCTTCTGTGCTGGGGCACCTCCCGCATCTCTTCTTCAGAGGGTGGGGAGGAAAACACAGAGCTGCAAGCCCTCAATCCGGGTGCCGCATAGGGACACCTCACTCCTGTACCAGCCACGGTGTCAAACACAGCTCCTGGCAGGGTTGGATGGGCGAAGCACCCTGCATCGCTGCCGAAGGGTGCGCAGCCTCCCGCCGGCACCTGCGGCCGAAGGCGTGACTTGGCAGCAGGTAAACCTGACTCCTCTCCCTGCCTGTGACCAGAGCCCTGTGCTGGCAGGGGAACCAGAGCCAGTGCTGCCGGCGGCGGGTGGCACTGTCCCACCGCTGCGCTGTGAAGATGGTAGAAGGAGGTTTCACCAAACTCCTCCAGAAGAAGCTGTTTTTCCACCTTGCACAGAAATATCAGCCCCTTGGAAGCGGCGAGCCGGAGGAGGAGGAGGAGGTGAGGATTGGCTGTGCCTCTTGCCTGGACCTGCTGAATAGCTTTGTGTGGTTGGGGTTAATTCTGTCTACTTAGTCTGCTTTGTCCCACCGGTAACTTGAGAGTGCTGCTGCTGCTCTCTGCCCCGTCCCCTGTACGATGAGGGATGTGATTGATAATGTTTACCGGGCAATGGGGTGAGATGGGGATTGTTGTTCCTAAGGGATACTCCCAGGACAGACAGCTCAGGCCAGGGTTTGCTCAGGAATGTTGTCCTGTGCACCGAGGAGTTTCAAAATGAGCAGAACACGTAGGAGAGCGACTGCCATGCGGCTCGTGGGAGCTGTGGGAGGGTTTCGGGAGTGCTGGTGCCAAGCACAAATGCTGTCTCAGCAGAAGAGTAGATGGAGAGCAAGGCTGATCCCACCTCCAGGGGTACCACAGCGGATGTGACCCCTCGGGCTGCCTTCGGTGTGGTCTGTGCAGTCGTTACTGTAATGAATGGCTGGGAAGACCTGCAGAGCCCACCTCAAAATAACACTTTGGCTCCTTGAGAAGTGCTGGTGTGTGAACATTCACTTCCCCCTCCCTGCTTTCACTACCTCTCCTCGGTGCAGACGGACCAAGGGGTAGACAGTGGTTTTTAGGTGGCACAGTTGCCATTCTCCTTGCTTTTTCACCCCAAAACGTTCAGCTATGGGATTTTTGTTACCACCTTTACTCAGCACAGGGGTTTCTGTTGCTTAAGCCCTGGGTTTTCTCTCACATGAGAGATTGGTTGAGTGCCCTCCCATGTAAACACAATTCCTTCAGCATGTGGGGTTAGCCCTTAGTCCCCATCCCAACAAGCACCATCCACACACTCATAGATATTTGTGCTCTTTTCCATGACTGAGGCGTTTTCTCAGATGGCATTTCAGCTAATCCTCTGCTCTTTTCTGAGTCTCATCTTTCCAGTATGGGGGTTGGACAGTGCTACAGGGAGAAGGGCATTGAAGCCTTACCGTGTGCACCGCACAGCACATTGTGCAATGCTGCTCTGAGCTATTCATACATAGCTCAGAATACCAGGAAAGGAAGAGCTTGATGAGGTTGCAGAAGGTATCTAATCTCGTTTTGATGGGAAGCTGAGATTTCTGATAGGCAGGAGGCCACCAGCAATTAGTCTGCCTTGTTCTTTGTCAATACCACTTCTGTTGAAGCACAATAAATAATGATACATATTTAATTCCAAATACGAACCCTTCTTGAATTGTTGTCTACTCCATTCTGAGTATGGGATGTTTTGGTGTTAAAGATGTGAGTCCATGTCACCTAATGGAACTGAAGCCAGGAAAAAGACACCAATTGTGGGTTGTGAAGGAAAAGCCCCAGTGCTGATAGCTGCAAGGTGCTGCTGCTATCTGGAGGTGGCAGAACAGTTAACTTTCACACTGAAGCACAAGTACAGCTTGTGTCTAGACTCTGCTGTATTCAGTTTCAACTCCTTTTCTACAGCAGCCCATCCAGAATAACAGGGAAGTTTTGTGGTGCCAGCTCACAGTTTGTGAGAATCGTGTTTTTCCTGCAGAAATCTGAAGAACAGCCAAAGATTTTCCTTCTGTGCATCCAAGAATGTGTGTGCATGTTCACATATGTGTGCACATATACATGTGTGTGCATGTGTGTTTGAAAGAGAGAAGAACCTATGCATCACAGAGACCACATCACCTCTTCCTTTTGACCATGCACCAAGTTCACCCCCTAGTATTCAGTGGACCCAGTGGGTACCATCAAAGGCAGATTTCCTGAGGGTTGCAACCCTCCTCTCCCAATAGGTTTTAACCTGATGAGCTGTTGGGTTTTGTCACACCATCCATGGCAATTCATCCATTTTCATACTATGGGATGGCCTCCGTTGCCACACATGGTGCCAGTATGAGAAGAATTCATCATGAAGATCTTCTGCCAACCCAGAAGAGACCTGCTGTGATTTAGGGGCTTTTTCTGTTGTTAGCTTTAGAAAGAGCTGGCTCCTACCCCAGGCACATCTGGGCAGTAGATTTTAGTGCATTACAGTTTTACTCAGAGTTTCTTCAGAGCTGCCAGGACTTTTCCTTTGCAATTATTCCATTTCTCCTCACCAAAACCCTTTTGGATCCTTTCCCCCACAACGCATTCAAGGTTCAGCAGCCGCAGGATGGAGTTCAGGTATTTCCCTGTTCTGTCCTAAAAAAATTACTATTCCAGTTTAGGTTGAGGCTTTTTTCCATTTCAGGCTTCATACCAATGATCATTTATCTCCTGGAGACTTTCACAGGCTCCATATCCTCCTGAATACGTGGACCATCCTTATCAGAATAGTTTTGTTATCCTGCAGGTACCTATTTTTTCAATATGTCCTTAGACTAAAGAGTGCAACTTGCCTTCCAGGTGAAAAAAGGAATGGCATTGGATTGCCTCTGTGCAGCACTGACAGACTTTCTCCTCTCCTCTCCTCTCCTCTCCTCTCCTCTCCTCTCCTCTCCTCTCCTCTCCTCTCCTCCTCCCTCTTTTCCCTTTCCCCTCTCCAGTTTCTCTTTTCCCCTTTCTCTTTTTCCTTTCCTTTCCTTTCCTTTCCTTTCCTTTCCCTTTCCTTCCCTTCCCTTTCCCTTTCCTCCAACATCGACAGGTTTCCAGGCTGAGGGCTGCAGCACCCTCTTCCCAAGAGAACCTATATATAAAGTTGATTTAACTGGGGCTTGGTTTTGGCCTGGGTGGCACTTGTTTGGGTGAGTGAGGAGGTTCCTCAGTTGGAATCACTGTTGGCTATGGGCTTTCCTGCAGCGATGACAATGCCATCATTCAGCTCAAGGGGGTTTGCTTTAAGGTTAAAGGGAGCTTGAAGATTATTTTTCCTTTAATTAGGAGGGGAGAAGAAAAAGGTCGTGTTTGAGCCAGAGGAACGGAGCAGAGGTGGCGAAGGGAGTGGGATTTGCATCTGGGACCTTTCTCCCAAGGTCTGTGCACTGCCCACACAGCCTGACTCAGCCCTCCAGTACCCTCGGTATGACTTAAAATGCAGGGAATAGTTTAAAAGCAGCTTTTTTGAAAAACCCTTATTTTTTTTTAAGTATTAAAAAGTCTGTTTTGAGGCTTTTATCTGCAAGCAGGGGACCAGGGACTGCATTTCAAGTTAAAAAGCTTCAATGCTGCAATAGATGTGAGATGGGGATGAGGAAACTGTATGAGAGGAGCTGAAACCATGGTCGTGGGTAGGAAATGGCTGGGGGATCATATAAGGGAGCACAGTGAGGCAGCCCCTCATTTGCAGGGCTGTGGTTTGCTCTGGGTTTGTTTCTGAATGCTGCCTGCACCCCTGAAATGCAGTCTGTTGCCTGCCCCGAGCACCAAGTACAGCAAGGCAAAGGGGCTTTTGAGGGAATTGTTTGATTTATTATATTTCAGGGGTTTTTAGCAAGGATGAGGAATATACAGGAAAAATGATTCCATTTAACATTTTTAAAGGCTTCTTGTCGGTTTAAGTAACCCAGCCCACTCAATACCAAATTGCAATACATCAGATGCTCCAAAGTAATCTAAGACGGGGGGGGGAAGAATCTGCAAGACCTCAGTAAAGTCAGAGGTGGGGGGATATCCCAAGCACTGATCTGTTGGGCTGCTTGCCAGGGTATACAAAAAGAGCTATGTATTCTGCAGAAAGCCCCATGCATTCTTCCTTCCCACATGGGCTGCTTGGTGGGACAATTGATGGATTGTTTCAGGATGAGGGATGCAAAGGCACTGGTGCAGGTATTGGTAGCACTGAGCCTGCTCCCAGACACAAGCAGCTGCTCTCTACACCCTCCAATACCACCTGCTCTTGCAGAGCAATAGGTAAACTAATAATTCAGTTTATTTTACTTCTTCCTGCCCTGCTGTATGGAGTTGTGAGCTCTTGTGCTTGAGTTATGCCCAATGGACGAAGGTTAAAAGTGTAAATTGAGAATGTTGACAGCCCACATCTGTTCTATAGTGTAAACAGAAAGCAATTAACAAGGAGAGGTTATGTTAAGAAGAGGTTTGCTCAGGGCACTGCCTGATGCCTAACAGACATGGGATGGGATGTGTTTAGGGGCAAAAAGGGTCTGCACCAGCAGCACTTTGTAGAGCAGGAGGGAGATGATGCTCCCCTGCTGCATTTCCAGCTTGTGCATCACTAAAGCTGTTCATCTGAACACATTCGTCAGGGGGAAATCACAGGCATAAGCTAATCAATGCAAATTAATGAGTGCCAATAAAGCTGTTCATTTCACAGCAGCCCCTGGCTGTAAGGAGCACAGAGATGTCAGCACTCCTCTCAATCCACAGTCAGCACTGGCTGCTTATGGCACAGCACATCCAATATGCTTTTGTCATTCATTTCCTCCACGCCTTTGGGAAGGTAAACAGCAGTGATAGAGCTGGCCCCTGGCTTTCCCCACTGGCTCCAGGGCACTGCAGGCATGTTGCTGTTATGCCTGGGCCTTTTGCTATCCTCCAGCTCCTTTAATTACAATTTCAACTCCTTCAAGCAAGGCTGCACCTTGACACCTGCATGTGTCACCAGCAGCACAGAGGAGGCTGTAAAAGCTGTGCTAATCAAATCAACACAGTAATGAGTGCAAGGTGTGTGTCTGTATGTGACAGCCATATGTTTTCCTTCCCAGCAAGTCCTTCCATCTCCTTAGGTTCATGATTGGCTCTCGTTCTTGCAGCATCTGGGTGTCAAAGTTATGGGGAACTAATGAATTTGCACAAGTAGGACATACAAGTAGGAGTAAATCATCAGTTTTAAGCATGGAGGGGCTTTTTTCGTCCCTTCTAGGGATGTCTGTTAAGGAAACATTGAAATAATGGTGGTGTCTGGAGGTAGTGTGCTTCAAAACAGCGCAGAAATACTGCAGCTTCTGTGGGAGAAACGTGGTCACCAGTGTGAGGGAAGCAGGAAAATCCTTGGAAGTCTTGGACATAAGGCTGGGATTTGGAAGGGCAGGTTCTTCCCTGGCAAAATGGCTCCTCAATGAGACCAAGGGAGCACAGAAAACTCTTGTCTTTCTGCTGGCAGTGGGGTGGTGCTGGTATCACACATGTTAGCAGCATTAGCAGCTATGCTGTGGACTAGCAAACAGCAATGAAAAGAGGGCTGCAACATATGGAAGTGGCAAAAGCCCTTTTAAGAAGCAGGGCTTGGAGATACTCATATCTCATATACTACAAGCTCTCCAGAAGGCACCAGACAAAAATCAATTACAGGTACCAGCATAAGAAAACATCCAAAGAGGTTTTCTTCATTTATCCCCAGTTTTAGATTGCAAAACACTGGATGCTTCTGGAAACTTCCTGAATATTCAGAGACAGGCTAAGTTTCCAAATAGCACTTCAGGCACTTCTGAAGTCCTCCAAACCCTTGCTCAGGTGCTGATGAGCTATCTGAATGCTTTCCTCAGCAAACACCCCAGGGTGCTGGTAGCTGGTGCTAAATTCCTCCCATGTGGCAGAGCTGAGCTCTGCTGGGGGGGTGAGAACTAAGTGCTCTTGAGATCCTTTTCTTAATGAACACACTCTCTTGTGCTTTATGAATGAAGGTAAATGGAAATGGATTTTTCTGTCCCTTGGAAAGGGTGAGATTTCTCCTTCTTACTCTGCCATAGTGGTCACCTCGCCTCCATTCTAGTGCCTGGCTGAGATTTCAGGGGATGCCGCTGGTCTGGGAAGAGCAGTTTGGAAAAGGAGACAAGGGATCTCAAAAGCTAAGAGTGGACAGTGAGGGTGGTGAGGCACTGGAATGGGTTGCCCAAGGAAATTGTGAATGCTCCATCCCTGGTGGTGTTCAAGGCCAGGTTGGACAGAGCCTTGGGTGACATGGTTTAGTGTGAGGTGTCCCTGCCCATGGCAGGGGGATTGGAACTGGATGATCTTAAGCTCCTTTCCAACCCAAACCATTCTATGATTCTACGACAGGGTACGGGGAGCAAGGCACAGCCCTTGGGCTGCCTGGATGGGGCAGGAAGGGTTTGTCCTGTTCACAGGTGTTCGCAGCAGGAGGAAAACGATGGAGATGGGAGAGGGGACTTGCTTTTTCTGTCTCAGAGATCTTTCTGCTCACTTTTTCTGTTCATTTATCCTGTGAAAAAGGTTTGGTTTTTTTTTGTGCTCTGAGCATCGGGCTGTGAGACACTGGCATGGAAAAATGCCCATTTTAAGCAGATGCCAGCAGAGCTCAGCACACTTTCTGACCATGGCAGTGGTGTGTGCTTTTCTTTTTGGTAATCAGCTCCTTACAGCCTTTCTTCCACTACAGGATTGTGCACATGGCTTTGAGGCTGTAATAAGGATTAATTAGTGAACGGTATAAAGTGCTGTGGTTTAGGACGTGTTTTAGCTGACTGTGAAATCACACAGCTGGCAAGGTGTGGGAAAGGAATGGGATTAAGAGAAGAAGCAAAGAGATGCTAAAACGTTTTCATTGACTGTGCTCTCACCTAACAATTGCTTTATCTCATTTATTCAGACCCATGAGGAGTGTGAGCTGAAAATAATTGAGCAGGAGAAGGAGGTGGCAGTTCTGCCTCCGAAAGACGCATGCAAGTGCCATAAAGAAGACTTGGCTAAAGCTTTAAATGTAAGGGGGTTATTGGCTCTTTGTGAACATAGCAGCTCAGTCTGTGTCATCTGAGCAGCAGGACTGGTCTTTGGTTTCACTGCTGGAGTGCCCAGTCCCTCTGCCTTTACCTGGGATGAATCCTCACGTTGGCTGTGTTGGAAGCTTAGCTCTGGGTACAGAACTTTGTCCCAGAGAAGGATTTCATTGCAGTGAATGGCTCTGTGAGCTGAAGGGAAAAGAGTTCAATTGTCCAGCCTGGATAACAAAGCACTGGTAGAGGATCCCTGGGTACAGGCTGCAGAGCTCAGACACTCCAGTTACCAGCAGGTCCCAAAAGTGTTGTGTAAATGTAGCCCTTTTCCCCTTTATTTCATAGCAGGTTTTATTTCAGAGGCAAAACTCATCATATTTATTGTCCTAAATGATTTCTCAAAGGCTTTTCATTGAAAGGCCTTTAACAGCTTGAATTATGAGGGAAAGCTATAATGATTAGTGATATTTTGGTGCCTGACCTTGCTATTTTTTAAAATCCAGGCAAAATAGACCTTATCCTTTCTCCATTTGTTCTCCTTGAATTTTGTCAGGGTATTTTTATTGCTATTTTTGCTTTAAATGTACAATGAAACTGGAAATCAGTTCTTTACTATTTTAGGTTTTTCTTGTCTACGATATGGATTCTCACTTATGGGATTTTTTTTCTTTCTTGAATTATTAACTTGTGTTTATGTTATTTTTTTGTGATGGCTGATGGTAAAGATTGACATTTTAACAAAAAATAAATACCTGAACTGAAAAGCAATGGATAGTTTAATTTTTGGGGTGTTACTGAGCCATGAGCACCTTACCTACCTTACTTACAGGTTCTAAACATAACTTTGCCTTAAGAAGCTTCCTATGTCTATTCTATAATATGCAATGTTTGGTTGTTTTATTTTCCCTCCAGGTTGATTTGCAAACTGGACTCTCTGAGTGTTCTGTGCTGCAGCGCAGGTTAAAGCATGGTTGGAATGAGTTTTCAGTAGAAAATACAGAGCCGATATGGAAGAAGTATCTGGACCAGGTAAGGATTTTCTGCACAGATCCTCATTTCCTGACAAAGACCCCTCTCTGGATTAGCCTGAGCGTGTCTCTGCATTGAAGTATGCAGGGTTTCTGCTTCCACAGATTTAGCCTTGGAACAGGCTGTGCCCCTGGTACAGAAGCTGTCCATTCCCCCAGGGAAAGCCATTGTAAGACTCAGATGGAGGGCCATTTAATACAAAGATAACATCTTAAAATAAGAAGAAACCTTTTTATCTTCACACAGCCCACAAATCAAAAGCTCTAAAGCAATTACCTGATTTCTGGACCGTTCTTATTCCCTTTAAAGTACATGATAAAATCATGAAGGGTTGGGCACCATGGTCTAGGGTGAGGTGCCCCTGACCATGGCGATGGGGTTGGAACTGAATGATCTTAAGGTCCTTTACAACCCAAACCGTAAGTCTATGAAAGGCTTGAGGAAAATCAGTAGTAGCTGAAAGCCACTCTGTTACCCCAGTGATGGAAAGCCCAAAACTCCCAGCAAAAGCAGGGACAAGTAGAGAGCTCAGGTGGGTGTTAGCGCCTCTAGGAGCAATGCATCAGTAACAGATACATCCATGCATGGTGCCATGCGCAGTGGAGAACCACAGTTTCAAACCAGCTGCCCCAAAAGGCCAAGCACAATGTGATATTTCCTGTCCTGTTTTTCCGCAGCTGACTTATCCATGAGTTTTGCTTTTGTTAACTGTTCCTTACCAGTATTGAATGTAACTCTTATTTACCAAAACAGAAGGGTCTTTTATTTTGTTTGCTTATTTTCAACCATCAACTTGACTCATTTTCTTCTTGCTTAGCTGGATCGTGAAGATTTTGGTTGCTTTGAAAGGCTTGATTTTTATTTCATGGGATATCCCCTTTTTTCCTATGTGATCAATATTCTTCAAGCACTTTGCAATCATCTCTAAACCTCTTCGAGCATAAGAAGTGAGATGGTGGGGTTTTTTTCTGCTCTTCCTTAACAAGCTCTTTCTTCTATGGTGAAACAACATAAACTCTCTGGTGTATCTCTAATCCTTTCACAGCCTGTTGGTCTCTCTGGAAGAGCTTCTTTGCAGTCCCACACCATTCACACCTCTGCCTTTGAGCATCATTCCTCAGCAGACACTTGACAGGGCTTCTTTCGGCTGCTGTTTCTGTAAAACGTCCCCTTTTGTGCAGTGTTGCTAAAGAAAAATGAAGGGACTTTCACCTTTGTCTTCATCATGGAATAAACTTAAACCATGGCTTTCCTACCATGAATCACCACACATCTGTTAGCTAAAAGAGATAGTCTCGTCTTTGCCTGACTTAATTCCCTTATGCCAATTCCCACATTAGCTAAACGAAGCTAAGGAGCAGGTAGGAGAAAGATCCTTACTATCTGTGCTTCAAAGTGAAAACAGTGAGGATCTGACTCCCACAGCCCTGGGACCAGTATGGAGTTTAGAGGATTAACTCAGGGGGAGGGAAGGAGAGAAATAAAAGAAAGGATTTCTGGTTTCATATTCTAAGAAGACAATAAAGATTTTGTTTGTCCCTATCATGCCTCCAAGCAGCTCTTAGAGTCAGCCCTGTACTGTACAGCTGCAGAGGTAAGGCTTGTCTGTGGAAGCAGGGGAAAAGAGAGAAAACTTGCATCTTTTGATGTGAGCCTTGACCTGCTGGTCTCTGATGCCATTCATCTTCTGTACAGGGGCATGATCGAGCATCAGCCTGAGTACAGGTGCTGCACCCTCTCTGTTCAGGCAGAGGCTGCTGGCACAAGCAAGGAGGGTCCGTGCAACCAAACCACTTTAATCCTCTCCAATGAGATCTGAGGCCAGCTCAGCTTCAACAGCTCCATATTTAATTTTATATTGCATTTTTTCCTTTTCTTTCAGTTTAAAAATCCCCTCATTCTCTTGTTGCTGGCTTCTGCTTTAGTAAGTGTCATCACAAAAGAATACGAGGATGCTGCGAGCATCACCATGGTACGTGGTACTTCTCCTGCACCCCAACCCTTGGCTCTCTGGAGCTGGTGTGTCCATCCTGTAATGCCTCTTTGTTCACAGGCAGTGCTCATCGTGGTCACCGTGGCCTTCATCCAGGTACGTTAGCCTCTTCTCCATGGCCAGGGCTGTCATGAGTGAGCCCTCTCATGTAACTTGGCTTTCTGCTTTCTTGTTTAAAAGGAATATCGCTCGGAAAAATCTCTGGAAGAACTTAACAAGTTGGTGCCCCCTGAGTGCAACTGGTGAGTCATGCCTGCTTCAGTGGGGTCTAACAGGGTTTGGGTTATGAGCGCAGAACTGACCGGAGAACAAAGGTACTCCAGGTTGTCATTCACACAAGGAGAACCTGTTCTCTGGTGGTGGCACCGTGTGTGGGTGCAGCTCTGAGTCACAGCAGAAGTGGATGTAAACTCTGGTTGTTAAAGTAGGCACCCAGAGGAGCTGAATAAATGCTGGGAGACAGAGAGGTCTCAGCAACGTCCCTCACAAGGGTCCCTGCAGCCTCCTGTGTGCCTCCCCTAGTTTGGGGAGCAGCTGTAGGGTCTATCAGACACCACTTTCTACACTGCTTTGGTGTTTGTAGGTTACAGGAAACACTTTTCCTGTTTATGCCTCTGCACAAGACATGTCATGGACAATATGCATAAGCTGTAAGGCTCAGAGAAACTTTGCATTGCAAAAGAGCAATGGGGCTCTCTTCTGGTCCAAAGTTCACTCAGGTTTGGATTTTATAAACATCACTGTATGTTCCTTCTTTCTTTATGATATGACACCATAAGAATCTAACCACTTAAAAGTCTGTGCTTTTAATACAATAGTGAAATGTCAGAGGTAGTTCTAGCTTTAAAGAGCATCTTTTTCAGTTAAAGAATCAGCATTTCATCATTTAAAGCATGAGCCATGTCATTCCTATGGTATAAGACATGTTCAAGCCACTTACTGCTGAAATGCAAGTCTTCCATAACCTGCCCATCTGTTATTTATGAGCCCAAACTGAACACAATCAGCTCTGATCTTTCCAAAGGTTTTATGTTCTTTTTATATTGGAAGCTCTTTGGGGCAGCGTTCTTGCTTTCTTGCCAGTTGCATTCCCAAGCCTGAGAAGGAATGAAAAACCTCACAGCCTGGTTTCCATTCTTCTTTTTCCATTTGTCTCGTGTAGCCTAAGGGAAGGGAAACTGCAGCACCTTCTAGCAAGAGAGCTTGTGCCTGGAGATATCATTTATCTGTCTGTTGGCGACAGGGTTCCTGCAGACCTCAGGCTGATAGAGGTAAATACAGCTATGCATACAAGAGCCTGCTTTGGCAATTGCTTGTGTTAACAGTGCCAGAAACGTGTCTTTTTAGGTTACAGATCTGCTGGTAGATGAATCCAGTTTTACTGGAGAAGCTGAGCCTTGTAACAAGACTGACAGTGTATTAATGGAAGCTGGAGACATAACCACGCTGAGCAATGTTGTTTTCATGGGGACATTGGTGCGATACGGGAAGGGAAAAGTGAGTCCTGTCATCTCTGATCTTTTCCTCAATGTTTGTTACAAAATCTTTAGATTTTTCATCTCCATCTCTCTTCCCCCCCCCCCCCCCCCCCTTCCCTTTTTTTTAGGGTGTAGTTATTGGGACTGGTGAAAATTCACAGTTTGGAGAGGTGTTCAAAATGATGCAAGCTGAAGAGGTAAAGAAATGTGTGTGTGGAAATGGTGGGTGTCCTGAATGAAAGTTTGTGAGCAGGAGTGGTCCCAAGAATTAATTCACTCACTTAATTTTTGTTTCTGCTACAAAATGACTGTGTCACTGAGGGAAACCAAACTGCTGTATCCAGAAATGTTTATAAGCAGGATTTAGGCTTCTAAATCCAGACATGTGATATTTAGCTGGAATCTAACCTTGCAGTCACCTAAACCTCATGGTTTCTTCTTCTTTATTTCACACACACATACTTTCCAGGAGGTATATTTTTTTTTTTTTCACTTTTACACATGTCAAACATGCATTACCCAGTGCTGGACTCAATCACTAAGGCCTTTTCCAGATTTAGCCCTTGTTTTGCCTCTTCCTTGGCTCCCCAGCTGTAAACAAATATAGTTTGTCTCTTCTCTCACTGTTTTGCCCATCTTGAGTGCATTAAGGCAGAGACTCTCTCCCTGTGCTAGGGTCAATGCTCATCAGCCTTTGTTGAGGGTTTGGGGTAGGTAAGAACCAGGCTATATGAGGCAGCTGTAGGGACCTACTGTGTGGGTCAGTTGTTCTGGGCTGACCATCATCTCATCTCACATAACAAGCAAAGAAAAGCAGCTATTCTCTAATGTTTCCAGACTCCCAAAACACCTCTCCAGAAGAGCATGGACAGACTGGGGAAGCAGCTCACTCTCTTCTCCTTTGGTATAATCGGTGAGTTGGACACAATGCTCACACTTGCATGGTCAGCCATAAAGGATCTCTCTGCTCCAGCCATTCTTCCAAAAGTACCTGTTGAAGTGGTTTACTTGGACTTTTGGGGTTGAAGCAGAGGCACCTCTGCAGGAGAGATTTGGGGAACTCATTGCATGCTCAGTTCTCCAATAACAGCTAAAGCAGGTTAGAGATTTATTAATTTCTTGAAGTATTTTAATCACCTGTTTTTTCCCCATCAGGTTTAATAATGCTCATTGGCTGGTTACAAGGGAAGCATCTCCTTGGCATGTTCACAATTGGAGTTAGGTGAGGACTGGAGAGTACCTTTCCCTTTGATTTCTAATGAAACATGTCCCAGGAAATTCCCTGTTCAAAACAATGGTCATTTCACAAAAGAGAACTTGAGAAAGACCCTTCATAAATATATATTGGTCTTGCACTGGTGAAATTAAAGTGAGTTTTACAACAGAGTTTGGGATTAAAAGAAGAACAAGTTTAAGGTTTATTTAATTTTTAAAATCTTCACTGGCATTTCTACCTCATCCCACTGTGAATGTCCTTTCCTATCTATGCTAAAGAATTTAGTGGGAGTGTAGCAACAGCAAACATTGCTCTTCTTTCTGGATTTACGTCTCAAGATAAGAATGAACATTTTATACAGCATAGAAAGCACAACCTCTTAGTCAAACATAATAAATCATGTATTTTTAGTAGTAGTCATAAAACCTGTTGTTTGGTGTTGTCATGGCTCTAAAATTGTTCCTTTAATGTATTCTGTGGACATAAAACCAAAACCACAAATGAGGAGACAACAGAGAAGCCAAACTGGCTCACTGCTCTCCTTCCTGTATCCTTGTGGGATGTGCTGGCAAAGTGGTTGCACCTGAGTTTTGGAGAGCCGCCTGTGGTTTTGAAAGCCTTCCTCGATCACTTTCTGCACATACCTAGAAGTGTTGAGAGTTACACAAGAGATAACTAAAGGACAGATAGATAGAGGTAATCTGGATTCTTTTAGCATGTCAGGTGTTGCAGGTTTTGATGTTGCTTTGATTTAGCGTATGCAGTGTGATTCTGTCCTGTGCCTGTATCCACATGTAAGAGAGGAGATGAGGGACTGTAGGTGGCCAGGAGCCAATAGCTAACGTATGAGCTGTGATGCCAAAGAACATTCAACTTCCATCCTCAAAAAGTTAAATAAATGAAATTAAATCCAACCCATAAATCACTAATTAGACAGAAATTAAAGCTCTTTGGCAATGTAAAGAAGAAAAGCTATTGTTTTGTCAAAAATATCCAAGAAAATGTCGAAGGGTTGTCAATGTCATAGCGTGGGGAGTCCCAGTTGTTAGCACTGCACGCTCCCATTCAGGTACACAAATACAAGCAGAACTCACCCCATGGAATGTCCCTTTGGCACATTTTGGTTGGTACTTGGTGTGACCCCTGTGTTGAAGCTGTTGTGTCTCTGCCATCTACAGCCTGGCAGTGGCTGCCATCCCAGAGGGCCTCCCCATCGTGGTCACCGTCACACTGGTGCTCGGCGTTCTCCGGATGGCCAAGAAAAGGGTGATTGTGAAGAAGCTTCCCATAGTAGAAACCTTAGGTAAGGCTGTAAGACAGGGCATGCAGCTTGGTCACCTGACAGCCTTCAAAATCTGAGCTGGATAGCAGTGGGCTGGCCAAGTGAGGTTTGGTCTGATCATAAGAATATAAATCTGGAGTGTTGCTTACTGGTCCAGAACAACCCACTCAGACTTAAATACACTTTATGTTCTCTGTTTCACACCCTTTTCCCTTATTTCAGTGATATTAACACAGGCAGGCACTAGGGACAGTGCACCCCAACCAACGGCATTAGCCTGTGGGGAGTAGAGCCCCTCTGTGGATATGCATGCCCTGCTTGGATTGAAAGGCTTTGTTTCTCCTTTCTCCCCATTCTGTGGTATCATCCTGCAGATGCATCCTGTCTGGATGAAAAACCTTGCAGCCCCTCAAGTCAAGCCTGGTGGCATAAAGAGAACCGTTTATCCTTCTGCCTGTGTGGATGTGACAGCTTATATCGCTATCTCCCTGATCTCCAGTCACAGAAAAGAGAGGACCTTGAGCAGACATTCAGCCCATCTTCACAATAGCAGGGCAGAATGAACTATAATGAAATTATTCTTCTACCTGCCTTTATCTTCAAATTGACCCTTATGCCCAGGCCGCTGTTTTCCAGGCTTTGATGCTCTGACCTTGGTCAGTATGGCAGTTATATGAAGGAGAAGACACACTGTGTATTTAGTACCACTCATTAAAAAGTACACGAAGTGCCAAGCCTGTCCCATGCAGTCGCAAATACCTGCTGCACAGCCGGATCCTTCCGCTAAAACCAGTCTTCCTTGGAAATGCTGCTATTGTTTGAACTGCCCTTGTTTGTTCTGCGGTTAAGGAATCTTATCACCCTTGCTTTATTGTATCTGCCCTCACCCAGGACATCTGAAACGGCTTCTTACCTCATGAAGAATTTTGTTCTGGTAGGGCTGTACCCAAGTAGGCGTAACTGCCAGGTGCCTGATGCTCTGCAGGACAGGCTGAGCATGGCAAAAACTGCAGTCTCCCTGTTAAACCTCTGAAAAGGAGAAAAATAATCTTCTTGATCTGACTCTTTTGTTGTCAATAACTGAAAATGAAATACTGGAGGTGGCAGCTTTGCTCTGAGATAATCCTTTAAACTGCAGTTAATTTAATTGCATCCCAATCTGCTTTATCCCTTCCAGGTTTTCAGCTGGTGGCCATCATGCATGTGGTCATCTCCAGAGCCATGGGATGTGCTCAGGCTTAGAAGGGAACTAGAATCTGGTTCTTTTTTTTTTTTGCATTAAAGTAATTTTTTTGACTTCTTGAGAGTGGAAACGAGCCTTAATGTGGCAACTGTTGCATTGTGGTGTAAATGGGCCCTGGAAGAAGCATGCTTTACTGAATCAGGATTGTCACAAAGCAGAGAACAAGTCGGGCAGCTCCTGCTCTTAGCTGTGGACTTTAAAGTATTTTTAAGACAATATTTAACCCATCTACCCTCACAATCCCTTGGTGAGACAAGGAAGGGGTGTTATTCCTGATTTAGGGAAGCAAGGGTAAATGGCCCATCTGAGAAGGCAAGTAGCTGATACTGCTGCTTGAAAATATTGATAACTCCCCAGAGATGAGTGCCTTCTCTGATTGCCCACCAAACGATGCTCAAGACGATGTGGCCCTCTTCAGGTGTCTCCTATCACATCTCACATCCCAATTATATGCACAATATGACATGCACTCAGATTTTTCCTTAAAACACCTTATTGAGAAACATCCATTTTTTGGTATTTTCTCCCTTTTCCCACTGGTGCAGTTTAAGGACCTTTAGGGAAACACACTCTCCCTCTGCTGAATCTCATTGTTCAGTTGCATTACTTATTAGTTCTCATTAAAAACTTTCCTGCATCAGGTTGCTGCAATGTCATCTGCTCAGATAAGACAGGCACTCTGACTGCCAATGAGATGACAGTGACACGGCTTGTGACTTCGGATGGGTTCCAGGCAGAGGTATGGGTAAGATGGTAATACAGGCTTTCCTGGTTTGGTTTTAATTCAGCTAGGCCCAAGTGAGGGATGCTAATCAGCCCCAAAACAAGCAGCTTCTTGCACGTCGAAAGTTCCATTCTCATTTTGCAGTACTGGAGACAGGCAGAGGTGGGGCTGAGTGTACAAAAGCTGCTCAGATACCATAAACAAACATGTTCATTGACATAATCTGCTGCTCTCTGCAATTATTGTAAATATTGAAACCTGCCACTGACCTTTGTGGGTCCATCTTCTGTAGGAATATTTATTATACAAGTGGCTTGATACTTCTGCTTGGTCCATTTACCTGCAGGCAAAGTAGGCGAAACTTCAGGCATACAGAATACGGAGAGGCAGTGCAGTCATCAGTAGGGTTGGGCTTGAGCAACACTGGTGAACCCACTGCTGCCAAAGGGCTGGATCTCTCAGCTGAGCTGCAAGAGAATTCTGAAATCACAGCAAACAAGTTCTGTATAAGACAAGCTGATTTTTTTCTGTTCCTATACAACTATTGTAATATTATGCTTTCACTATCTGCAGCCTTTCCTCTATGCATTACTTTGATCTAGAAAGAAGAATCCCAGAAAGAATCCTTCAAAATCATAAATCTGCTCAAGTATATTTTTTTGTAAACACGTTTTGTATACAATCTGTATACAGATTGTTGTATACAGATGTAGTATAGTCCTGCTTGGCACTGGGAAATCTGCTCGTTCTGTCTCTCCCTTCCTCAGGTCAGTGGCGTGGGCTACAATGGAGAAGGAAATGTTTATCTTCTGCCATCAAAAGAGATTCTTAAAGAATTTTCCAATGTCTCAGTTGGGAAACTAGTGGAGGTAAGTATAAACTGTGAAACCCTTTGTCCTATTTACATTCAACTTTCATTTGCAATAGATCACTTTGGTTAATGAGTGAGAGGAAAAAAACCCACATTTGTAACTGGAAAATGGTGTTGCTGGAGCATGCATTTGGGAAGGTTCTGAGTAATTATGGTATATTATGGATGAACAGCAGTAATCATAACGCATGCAGGGAGAGACTGGAGTCATCAGTTTAAAATGTCGATGATATTTTGGATAAAAAGACAATTCTGGCAAAGGAGACACAAATTCATTTTACCACATTCAGGTTTTTAATGTGGGCATATTCTAGGTTTTAGCTAGCTACATAGTTAATTTATAAATGCACTGTGGCAGTCTCTGGGTTTTGTGTTAGCAATAAGTAAAATCTTGCACATTCAACTGTAGGCTAAAGTGGAGTGTTTGGGTAGTGAAATGATCTGAGCTGGAATCTTAAATGGAGATTAGGTTTATTTTATCCATTCTGCACATCAAAAGCAATAGTGGGAAAAACTAAGTTTTCATTTTCATGACTTACTGAGCTCATTAGACATATATCATGTTTTGATTAATATTATTCTATCTAAAACATAACATTTTACCAAATATTGGTGTATCCTACTGCTTAAGTGGGTTTAGAAAGCACAAGAACTGACATCAAGAGATGCTGCTGTGAGGAATATCACATCTTTTGGGATGTGGCTGCTTTCATTCTCCAATCTTTCATTATTTTCATTATTCATTTAAAGAGACAAGCTATGAAATTGGTTATGAAAAAGATAAAACATGTAAATATGCCTCTTTCTCTAGGCTGGCTGTGTTGTCAACAATGCCATTATCAGGAAAAATAGTGTGATGGGACAGCCCACAGAAGGAGCTCTCATTGCCCTTGCAATGAAGGTAAGGCTGAAAGGAGCTGGAATAGTTACATCTGACAGCAGGGATCAGACTTCTTTAAAGTCCCGAGACTGGTTTTAGTCTTGCCTTGTCTCCTCTCTCCAGGGTCATAGACTCACACCTCTCCTGTGTAAACCTCTTGTCACAGACAAACACCTTCCCTGGCCTTCTAACAGCAATAATTGTTTTGCTTCATTAATCTCTGCAATTAAGCAGCATGATGGATTTCTTTTGGACTCAGACTGGACTGCATTTTCTATATTTTCTTCACCTGCAATTAAGAGCTCAGGAGGAAGACAAGAGAGTGAAAAATGACTAAGAACTGGCTGTACTAGAAATAATGGCAGAGGGTCATCCTCGATTTGGGTCATCTGCTAGCTTTTACTTTTTTCTAGTTGTGATTATGTAAAACAGGGGGGTTTATGAATATTACATTCATGCTTATAGGCAGAGGGTTGTAAAATGCCTCAAAGTATCATCTAATCAATGTTTCACAGCCTGTGGTCCATAGACCTCAGGTGGGCTGTAAAGCACAGAAGGTCCCTGATGAAATGATGCTCCTGCAAACATCTGCTCTCACCTCCTGTTTTTAAAGCTTGTAACGAGCAATGAAACCATGATTATTTTTTTTTAACCATGAAATTTTATTTCATTATTATTTTATATGCTTGTCCTGGGTTCAGCAGTAGCAGTCATGTTTTTTCCTTTGTGTTAACTGGTGCAGTGCTGTGTTTTGACTTCTAGTTTTGAGAACAGCGTTGGTGAAGCCGATGTTGTCGGTTGTTGCTAAGTGATGTTTACCCTGACCAAGGACTCTGTGAGGCTCATGCTCTGCCAGGGAAGAGGGGAGGCTGTGAGGAAGCAGAGGCGGGGCGCCTGACCCGGGCTAGCCGGGGAGGTATTCCATACCACAGCACGTCATGCCCGGGGTGGGGGGTAACTGGGAGTTACCCGGAAGGACAGGAGCTTCCGGGTGGAACTCGTTTTCTTGGCCGGTGGTATCGTATTCTCTTCCCTTGTTATTTTCCCTTATCATTGTTTTAGCTGATAGTAGCGGTGGTGATTTGTTGCTGGACTGTTCTTGTCTCAACCCGTAGGAGTTGCACTCTCTTGATCCTCCTCCCCGTTCCTCCGGGAGCGGGGAAGGGGAGAGCCCCGGTGCAGGGAGGGGGGGGAGACGAACACGGACCTTGATTGTTGTCAGCTCGGCACCACTCACTGGGAGTGAGTGAACAAGTTACCTGACTGGGTTTAAACCACGACAGTTCTTTTTTGGCGCCCAACGTGGGGCTCGAACCCACGACCCTGAGATTAAGAGTCTCATGCTCTACCGACTGAGCTAGCCGGGCCATCAGTAAACAAGGCATACTGCTTTTCACTTTCTGACAGTTTATTATATGGTGGGGCCTCTTCAGCACGCACCACCTCCTCCTCTGGTGACATTCCGAAATCTTTGCCCTCTGGCCAGTCCATGATGACTTCTAGAATGCCTGGACGACTGGGATTTCCTATTCGAGTTCGTTGTGTAATTAGTGCAGCCCATTTACTCCATGTAGCATCAGTTGCATGATGTGTAGAGGAGACCCTGCCTTTGAACATCCAGCCCAGCACGGGCAGCCGGGGTGCCAGGAGGAGCTGTGCTTCAGTGCCAATCACTTCCGAAGCAGCTCGAACCCCTTCATAGGCTGCCAGTATCTCTTTCTCAGTTGGGGTATAGCTGGCCTCAGATCCTTTGTATCCCCGACTCCAAAAGCCGAGGGGTCGACCTCGAGTCTCCCCTGGAGCTTTCTGCCAGAGGCTCCAGGTAGGACCGTTCTCCCCAGCTGCAGTGTACAGCACATTTTTTTACATCTGGCCCGGTCCGGACAGGTCCAAGGGCTACTGCATGAACTATCTCGCGTTTAATTTGCTCAAAGGCTTGTTGCTGCTCAGGGCCCCATTTAAAATCATTCTTCTTCCGGGTCACATGATAGAGAGGGCTTACAATCGAACTGTAATTTGGGATGTGCATTCTCCAGAACCCCACTGCACCCAAGAAAGCTTGCGTTTCTTTCTTATTAGTTGGTGGAGACATTGCTGTTATCTTGTTGATCACATCTGTGGGGATCTGTCTACGTCCATCTTGCCATTTTATTCCCAAAAATTGAATCTCCTGTGCAGGTCCCTTGACCTTACTTCGTTTTATGGCAAAACCGGCTTTCAGCAGGATTTGGATTATTTTCCTCCCTTTCTCAAAGACTTTTCCGCTGTATCGCCCCACACAATAATGTCATCAATGTATTGCAGGTGTTCTGGAGCTTGCCCCTGTTCCAGTGCAGTCTGGATCAGTCCATGGCAAATGGTAGGGCTGTGTTTCCACCCCTGGGGCAGTCGGTTCCAAGTGAACTGGACACCCCTCCAAGTAAAAGCAAACTGTGGCCTGCACTCTGCTGCCAAAGGAATGGAGAAAAATGCATTGGCAATATCAATCGTGGCATACCACTTGGCTGCTTTTGACTCTAGTTCATACTGAAGTTCTAGCATGTCCGGTACGGCAGCACTCAATGGTGGTGTGACTTCATTCAGGCCACGATAGTCTACTGTTAGTCTCCATTCTCCATTAGACTTTCGCACTGGCCATATGGGGCTATTGAAGGGTGAGCGGGTCCTGCTGATCACCCCCTGACTCTCCAGTCTACGGATCAGCTGATGGATGGGAATCAGGGAGTCTCGGTTGGTGCGATATTGCCGCCGGTGCACTGTTGTGGTCGCAATTGGCACTTGTTGTTCTTCAACTTTCAGCAACCCCACAGCAGAGGGATCTTCTGAGAGACCAGGCAAGGTGGACAGCTGCTCAATTTCCTCAGTCTCCAAAGCAGCAATACCAAAAGCCCACCGGTACCCTTTTGGGTCTTTGAAGTACCCTCTCTTGAGGTAGTCTATGCCGAGGATGCATGGAGCCTCTGGACCAGTCACAATAGGGTGCTTTTGCCACTCCCTCCCAGTCAGGCTGATTTCAGCCTCCAGCACAGTCAACTCTTGGGATCCTCCTGTTACTCCAGAAATATAGATGGGTTCCACCCCTTGACAGCTTGATGGCATCAGGGTACACTGTGCACCGGTATCTACTAGAGCCTTATACTTCTGTGGGACTGATGTGCCAGGCCATCTGATCCACACAGTCCAGTAAATCCGATTGTCCCCTACCTCCACCTGGCTGGAGGCAGGGCCCCTCTAATGGTCGTCACAGCATTGGACACTTAAGTCGTGTTGAAAGGGATTATTCTTCGTTATCACAGGAGCTGGAGTAAAATCAGCTCTTCCACTCCATCTGGGAAACTGCTCACCAGAGACTGAAGCCGTAGCTCTCATGGGACGATCAGTCTTGGCCCTTGCTCCCCTCTTCAGTTCACTCACCCGTTCCTCCAAAGCTGAAGTAGGTTTTCCATCCCACTTTGTCATGTCTTCTCCGTGATCCAGCAGGTAAAACCATAGGGTACCCCGTGGCGTATACCTTCTGTATCTCCTCTCTTGAACAATAGGACGTCTTTTGTTAATAGCTGAGACGCGTGTTGGTACACGTGAGGAGCTGGATAAATCAGATACATCGTCCCTCAATTTGTCGAGGTCCTGGGACAGTTTTTTCACAGCTGAGATGATGGAAGGAGTGAGATTGTCTTCGAACTCTCGGAGTTTATGAACCATTTCATCCACTGTTAGTGGTACTATGTCATTCCAGGTCACTGTTGCCAATGAATGGGCATATGATGACGGTGCATTCCGTGTAAGTTTTCGCCACATGGGTCGTGTACATTCAACTTCATCTGGATCTATAGGTGTATCCCCGTTATTCGGCTTGATGTGATAGATCATCTCTACGATGGCCGATTCCCTCAGAGACTGGATGCCTTTGTCTATAGTAGTCCACTTGGCCGAACGACTCGTAACATCGTCCTTGTACGGAAACCTTTCTTTCACAGCTGCCAAGAGCC
This sequence comes from Pezoporus wallicus, assembly GCF_028554395.1. NCBI lineage: Eukaryota > Metazoa > Chordata > Aves > Psittaciformes > Psittacidae > Pezoporus > Pezoporus wallicus. The sequence continues at coordinate 973,551 of NW_026636866.1, read as the reverse complement.
TCCTCCAAAGGCTGAGGGACTTTTTCTCTCTTGCAATTGCTTTGTCAATTCCCCCTTCTCTAGCAAGTGATCCCAGCTGCTTGGCTTCTGTACCTTCTAGTTCGTGACCATCGGCCCCATTGTCCCAGCATCGGAGTAACCAGGTGATGATGTGCTCCCCTGGTTGACGGGTAAAATCTTTTCGCATATTCCGCAGCTCGGTTGAGGTCCGAGGTCGAGAAGTTACCTCTTCTTCTTCTTCTTCGTCATGTGAGGATGACTCCTGATCAGATTCTGGACCGGGTGGTGAATTCATTGGTTCTTCATCTCGCTTCACCCTTTTTGCCTCCTTTTTGCTTGTTCTCTTGCGTACAGGGGCAACTGATATTGGTACGAATTGGTCCTCTGGTTTGGCTGCAGTGATTATCACTGTGGTTTGAGTGGCGACTGTACTTGTTGCTGGGGGTGGTGTAGCTACTGTGCTTGGAGCTGGGGTAACCGCGCTGTCTGTTGCAGTTGAAGTTTGAGCAGCTGCTGTACTTGCCACTGGGGTAGCTGCGCAGTTCATTGCAGCCAAAGTTTGAGTAGCGACTGTCACTTTGCCCTCAAATCCACCAACATTCTTTTCCTTTTGAAGGTGCTGGATAGTGTTGAACAAGGCCCTGTAAGCATAGGCCAAGCCCCAGCACGTTGCCGTGATTTATCCAAAAAAGAACTGTCGTGGTTTAAACCCAGTCAGGTAACTTGTTCACTCACTCCCAGTGAGTGGTGCCGAGCTGACAACAATCAAGGTCCGTGTTCGTCTCCCCCCCTCCCTGCACCGGGGCTCTCCCCTTCCCCGCTCCCGGAGGAACGGGGAGGAGGATCGAGAGAGTGCAACTCCCACGGGTTGAGACAAGAACAGTCCAGCAACAAATCACCACCGCTACTATCAGCTAAAACAATGATAAGGGAAAATAACAAGGGAAGAGAATACGATACCACCGGCCAAGAAAACGAGTTCCACCCGGAAGCTCCTGTCCTTCCGGGTAACTCCCAGTTACCCCCCACCCCGGGCATGACGTGCTGTGGTATGGAATACCTCCCCGGCTAGCCCGGGTCAGGCGCCCCGCCTCTGCTTCCTCACAGCCTCCCCTCTTCCCTGGCAGAGCATGAGCCTCACAGAGTCCTTGGTCAGGGTAAACATCACTTAGCAACAACCGACAACATCGGCTTCACCAACGCTGTTCTCAAAACTAGAAGTCAAAACACAGCACTGCACCAGTTAACACAAAGGAAAAAACATGATTGCTACTGCTGAACCCAGGACAATGCTAAATTAAAATCTTCCTTTTGCACCACCATTCAGCAGCAAAGCAATAGCAGAATACAAGGGACGTTGTCTCTTTTTCTTCTTTATTCTTTTTTTGGTTTGGTGGGAGCTAGGAGAGAGAAAAGCTGTTTCTGATCTCTACCTCTTCACCTAGAGCACCCATGCATGCTGCTAAAGCAGGCGTGTATTGATTTGAACTGTTGCACTTTAGAGCGGAAGGGTCTTCTTGTAGTGAATTGCTTTTTGAGTTTAATCCATCAGGAAATAATTTGAAACTACATTCATGATTGACCATTCAGTTATTTGCACATTTCCTTTTTAATTTCAAGTTAGGTGGCTTGGAAATAACTGAGGTGGGGGAGCATGAGCTTGGGCTGGAAGAAATCTGCTCTGCCCTTTGCTTTGCCTTTGGTTTAGGGAAAGGACTTGAACCTCCTTTGACCCAAAGCCCCACCAAGACAGCAGTGCAGCTCCCCAGTGCTTGCAAAAGTCAACAGAGATCAAGCTTCAAACTCCAGTTTAATTTATCCCACATCAGGCATCAAAAGGAAAAGATGGATTTAAAATATGAGTTTTACTCTCCCCACACTTCCTCTTGAGCTCTGTGGTGTATGACCGCTGGAAGCACATGGTCAATAGTCATGCCTGTAATATGGAAAATGTATATAAGCTTTGGCATTATTCAGCATTACAGTGCTCTTTTTGTTTTACCTTACTTTAGATGGAATTAGCTGACATAAAAGATATTTATGTAAGAAATAAGGAAATTCCATTTAGCTCTGAACAGAAGTGGATGGCTGTGAAATGTGCACTGAAAAATCAGGTAAAGCAAACAGTGGTGTTAGTTTCATGTTTCTAATTGTGCCTCTGCAATAGGCATCAAATGGTATCTCTTTAGCAAATAATGTTTTCAGAATTTAAAACTGTGTCAAGAGAAAACAGAACAAACCTCAAAATTCCCAACTTGGGTGTAATTTTAGTTTGTAAAAGCTGTGTTTGAATGGGAGAAGATAATACTTTTCATATAGGGGTTTGAGCATGAAAACAAAAGCTTTTCAGACAGGTGAAGAAAGATATGATGTTTGGAGGAAAATGCTGATTGTTTTTCCTTTATGGGGTTAAGGAGCTTATTTTGACTGATACAATATTCAAGTTAAAGAACTCACCAATCTTTTTATTACCATTCTGTCTATGATAGCTGAACATGAAAAATGGCTAGAGCAAAAATATCACATCCTATAGATAATACCTGCACCTGTGCATTTTACAAACAGGTAAAAGAGCAACAAAGATCTTTTTTACTGAGGATGTAAAGCCTTATACATTATCAGTATTTTTAAAGTGTGCTCTTTTCTTTTTTTAATAAAGTATATTATCTCCTTACTTTAAAGGATCAGGATGATATTTACTTTATGAAAGGAGCATTTGAAGAAGTGATTGGATACTGCTCTCTGTATAACAGCGGTGGCATCTCGTTATCACTTACGCCCCAGCAGAAAGCCTTCTACCAGCAGGAAGAAAAACGAATGGGGTCATCAGGTCTAAGGGGTCAGTCATTACTGTCTACGTCCCTTACACTTATAGGTTATCTGCCCTTATGCTTTCCTGCTCTGTTTTGGTCAGTATGGACAGAGGCTCAGTCCTTAGCATCAATTACATGATCTCTTCATCATGCTCATCAGAGTTTGCCAAGGGTCATGTCTTAAGTATGCTGGCTGCTTGCTTTCCACTGATCTTTTTGTTTTCTGAGTTTAAATTAGGGAGATTGAAAGGAGCTGAAAGTAAGCACTGGAAATGGTGAACACTTTTCTTCCACGGAGCGCTGTGATTGCCTGGGATACAGTCTGAATGGTGCATTGAAAATCTATGTGCTGAACCCGATCTAAGCAGTGCTCTGCCAAGTTTTGCTTTGGAGAAGCTGTTTCAAAGGCAACAAAAAGGCAACTCTGAAAAGGATTCAAAACATGGATTTGGGCACAGAGAGTTTTATTTGAAGCTTGGTTCAATTCTCTATTAGGACCAAATCTAACGATCTCCTTTTGATCTTGACTACATGTCACTGCAGCCCACAGAAGTTTTTATACGTGTCGTTTCCTTCCCTTCATTGCTAGAAACATCCTTTCAGAAATGTCTTAGACTTTTACACAGTTACAAAGACACCATCTCCTGTGCACATTCCCAGTGTGTAATAGATGAGAACAAGTCTTGGCAGACAGTCTGGAAGATGGTATAGTTAATGTACATATTCTCTAGCCTTGTGTCTTGCAGTTAGTAAATCATGTACAGAGCTTGCTTTGCAATATCTGAATCATCTACCAGTGTGAATGGCAAATTACTGCTCTGAAGAAAAGTGATTAGCTCAGGCACCTGCTGTGAGCTGATGATTCAATCATCAAAGCAGCACTGACATGAACCCCTGGCACAATATCCTTGAGTGATTTGAGAATGATTGAATGATACGGTTAGGCACCAAGAACAGAAACAAAGTGTTCAGAGCCTTGACGTTTGCATGATGGAAGTTTCACTGGTTTAAGTGAATTTACATTTTGTATTTTTCAATTAAAACAAAACAAACAAAAAGTCTAAGTTTTTACATGATTGCTATTGTATAACATAGCAATTTAATAGTGTCTAGTCTAACATCGCACTGTCCCAATTTAATCCTTCTGCATTTAAGGAAGACTTGATGGACAGCTTTAAATTAGAAAGAAATAATCCCTAAGCAAACATGTGGAACAGAAATGCTCCAATTCAGAAGAACTACATTAATTGATTGGACCAAATTTGTGTGTCTATGCAAGATCTGAATAGAATGACTAAAGACCTGGTTTTAATTACTTCCTCTGCTGGAAAACTGGCAATTTAATATCTCATCTAAATGTTCATTTTAAGGTATGGAAATGTATTATTAGTAATTTAGTCTTGTCTTCTTTCCCTCCCCCTCTATTTCTAGTACTTGCTTTGGCTTCAGGTCCAGAACTTGGCAAACTAACATTTTTAGGTCTGGTTGGAATAATTGATCCGCCAAGGGCTGGAGTGAGAGAAGCTGTTCAAGTCCTTCTGGATTCTGGTGTATCAGTAAAGATGATAACTGGAGATGCCTTGGAAACTGCTGTGGCTATAGGTAGCAAACTTAGCTTCTTTCCTGTGGGTCTACAATGTCCGTTAGATCAGTCAAATGTTATGTTCCTTAATAATCAACTGGTTCCTTCTTTGTGTGTACAACTGAGGTTTTAAATGCCACTAAGTTCTTGCATTTCCATTGAAACAAATCATATGAAATGCAGTAATAGAGCAGCTATGAGCTATGGGACAAATTCTAGTAACTTAATTCCACTATTTTAGCACCAGAAATGGAGAAATCTCAGCGTAAGACCCTTAAATGAGACAGATGGCATTGTCAGGATTTTACACCCCACTAATATTAGGAGCATGAGTATCTCTGTGTTTCCCACTTTTGCTTTTTGCCATTAGAAATATACAGAGCAAGCAGCAGAGAAGAGACTGACAGATTAAGTATCAGCTTTACTTCTGGGTATTTGACTGCTTCCATAACTCCAGCTAAACAATGACAGGGTGACTGACCCAGCTCAGAGCCCAGAGAACTATGTGCCCTATCAGATGCTCTAGGATCAGATAAATTTCCCAGTAAATTCTTTAATTGCTGCCACTGTTCTCTGAGTCAAAAAATAGCTGTCTTTTCCCAGAGCTGATGGGCAGATCTCATTTTGGGCTTTTCTTTCCAGGGCAGAATATTGGTCTCTGCAATGGAAAGCTGAAAGCCATGTCTGGGGAAGAGCTGGACCAACTGGCAGAGGCAGAGCTATCATCCACCGTCAAAAACGTAATGGTTTTGATTACAAAAACCAAGCCAATCCAATAGCCAATCCAATAGCAACTGTCTAACACAAGATCGTATTTTTTGTTTTTCAGGTTTCCATTTTCTTCAGAACAAGTCCAAAGCACAAACTGAAAATAATAAAGGTACTAAGCACCTCTTAAATCCATTGTATATCTCACTAAAACAAGATGTGAGGGGAGGGAGAGAGGAGAGAGGGCAGCTCAGTTCTGGTATCAATTGTCACTGAATGCATCAACATTTTTCTTGCAGATCTGGCCTGAGTTATTTGAAAGACACTAGTGAGATATTAGCAAGCATAATATCAGGAGAATTATTTTTGACATTTCATTCCCCTCTTCTAACTCCTGATGGAGTTTTATACTCCTGAAAATCCAGTCTCTTAATTCTTGGTCTGAGTTCCATCCTCAGTAGGCTGCTGAGTCTGCTTTACCCTCAAAGTCACATAACACTTCTACTGTTTCAATATTGCATTCAAATCTTGCTATTGCCAAAAGGACTTACCTCCTCCTGGCTTCAGAGCCTCTCATCTCTCCACTCTCACAGGCTTTGCAGAGGGCTGGTGCTATTGTGTCAATGACAGGAGATGGTGTTAATGATGCTGTGGCCCTTAAATCTGCTGATATCGGGATTGCAATGGGACAAGCTGGTACAGATGTCAGCAAAGAAGCTGCCAACATGATTCTTGTGGATGATGACTTCTCAACAGTAATGTAGGTTCAGTGACTTTCTTACTGTCAGACACTTTATTACTTCAGATACTTTCTGGCTATCCACTGCAACAAGTCTGCTGTGTGACTAGCCCTGGAAATAACACAGGACGCAAGACATGCACGTCAACAGGCAGTAAGTGGAGACACCTAGTGTGTGTCTGGCTCATTTTCAGTCGCGTACACGCGATGACTTTTGTTTCAAGTGGTGGTGACAAAGCTACCTTTCATCTGAAAGCCCTGTTTTCTCATTGCTGTAACTAACTGGGGATTTGAAAGCGCCTGGAAGTCTGGAGAGATCATGACTTGTGCTCTCTGCCTCGTCCAGGAAACTCAGAGTAGACATAATTTGCAATGCTCTGCTGGTTCACACCAACAGAGGGAGTAAACAGCGTAGAGTGAGGCCATAAATAAGTCACAGGCTAGCTTAATGATCCAAGACCAGGCCATATGAACCAGGTTTTCAGATCCACTAGTTCTAATAAAGTAATTTTAACCAAGAACCTGCACTAATACCCTCCTCCTGAGCCAGGGTCTGAATTTCAACTGAAATTAATGCTGCAGAAGGCAACTTGCATTTTGAGTGTCACAGGAAGCTCAATGCAAAATAACATGAGTAGTGGTAATTTAGTAAACTCTTCTCTCCCTTCCAGGAATGCAATAGAAGAGGGAAAGGGAATATTTTACAACATAAAGAATTTTGTCCGGTTCCAGCTGAGCACGTAAGTTCCCCTTTGCTTCAACTCCATTGAAAGCACCTTCTTGGTGATGCCATGCAGAATAATGTTCTTCTGTGTTCTGCAGGAGTATTTCAGCTTTGAGCCTAATTACTCTGTCAACTGTGCTCAACCTACCAAATCCACTCAATGCTATGCAGATCTTATGGATCAACATCATCATGGACGGGCCACCAGCCCAGAGGTATGGAAGAGTGAAATGAGCAAAATGTTCTTGGTTTTAATATGCCTGAATTTGGCTTAGAAACACGAGCTGTTATGATTTCTTACCAATGTGCCAGTCTTTCAGTAGTCAGATAAGACAAGTTGTACTTTTGCTCCCTCCTGGTCTCTCCGAAAGCATTTATTTGAGGTTTTAAATGTACACATTCAGTGGTGGAATCAATTATTCCACTTTTTGACTAGGAATGGTCCCTTATCCCAAGTGCACCACCTGTTTACTAGTCCTGCAGGTCTGACTGGCAAGGGAATACTGGCTACATGCTGGGGTATATGCCCCAAAATCACAAGACGTGGGAACCTCATCCAACTGCTAATTACAAGTACTGCTAATTACAATTACTACTTCCAGAACATGGAAGAGACTTTTAGCCTCAATCTCACGGCTAGTTCTCCCTCTGTGATGGGATACTGATGTGATGCACCTTGGTCTAATATAAAGACTTTCGGCACAGGTGTTGCAGACAAATCTGGGATGTTATCTAACCCTCCCAGAATACTCCTGCTATGCTCCAAAGTATCACATCCTGCAGATCCATCTTGTTTTATCAGCAGTACTATTTTGGGATGATCTGCCTTAACTAAACACATCCCTCTGCTTCTCTTTGTGGCAGCCTGGGAGTGGAACCAGTTGATAGGGATACTATCAAACAGCCACCCCGACGTATCACAGATACTATACTCAGCAAATCACTGATCCTGAAAATCTTCATGTCAGCTGTAATTATCATCAGTGGAACCCTCTTTGTCTTCTGGAAGGAGGTGAGGAAAATCTGCAAAAGGATCTTGTTTTCATCAGGGTGGAGAACAAAACGAAGGGCAATTTCTGAAGTACATGTGGAGGACTTTCGAGTGGGGAAGGATCAGAATGGGCAGACGGTTAAGAACCCAGGGTAAGCTCCTGGTTCTGCTTCTGCCTTCCTGCATTGCCTCTAATTTGGCGGTTCCTATCTAGAATGGGAAAACTATTACTTGATACAATATCAGTGCTTTAAGGTACTTTTCACCTCCAGCTTCCCAAGTATGTAGAAAATGCCAGGTACATGATTACTATGGATTGCTGTTAGTAAATACTGGCTGTCACTATAACAGTTCAAATAATACAATTTAGAATATTCTTTATAGAAATTCTACATCAGTTTAAGAATTTAAAACTTGGATGATAAGCTCATAACCTCAACAATTAGCACAGAGAAGTTAGTGCTACCTATAATAGATAGATAGAAATATATTTATTCCTTTTTTTTTTACTACTCTTTGACTGGGATCGCTAAAGGAAATATTTAAATCATCTATTGAATCGGCGTATTTTTATAAGGCTTAACTAACCCCTGAATTTATACATATTCTGTCAGAATCCAAAAGGTGGCATAAATCCTCGAACCACAACAATGACTTTTACCTGTTTTGTATTTTTTGACCTCTTCAATGCCCTGACATGCCGCTCCCAGGTAAGATTGCTCTGTCAGCAATAATTCCTTGTTTCAAAACACTAACATAAACATTAGAGCACTAGTATTTTGCATAGGAAGGGGGTTTTTAATGTCATTTGAAGCAGCATGATTTTTATCATCTCCACAAATAAAGGTATCCATTATAGTTCAACTGCAAGTACACTTTCAACTATGTAGCTCTGCCTAAGTTAGCATGTAACTTCAGGAGGAAGTTTGGAGTTTACATGCACAGAAACAGGGTGACATTCAAGTACCAATAGGAGATTGGGAAATGTTACATTGCTCGTTTTTTCTCCCCCTTTCTCTAGACAAAGTTGATATTTGAAATAGGCTTTTTTCGAAACCGCATGTTCTTGTATTCTGTGCTGGGATCATTTTTGGGACAGCTGGCTGTTATATACATCCCTCCGCTACAAAAGATCTTCCAGACAGAGAATTTAGGAGTGCTAGGTAAGTTGCAAAATAAGTAATGTATTTTACCCATTAAAGCTATTTTTAAAAGCAGATGTGATTGATTGCCAAACTGTTACATGACAGCTCCCAGAAGACTGCTGGTAGGGGAACCCAATCAACAGCTCTTATGCCTATATACATACACATAGCTAAACACAAATAGCAGTAGTATTTAGTGATATTATCCCTGCCCAGGTTTTGAATTTTGATTTACTGCACATAAATGCATGTAAATAGGGGCTTGTGAAGATTTTTCATGAGCTCTCTATGATGATATTTCCCTAGATAATTCTATCTAGAATCATGATGCAGCCACTCCATTTTGAAAAAGCAGTGGGAATGTTTCCTTGCTGAAAAGCAATATATATTTTATCATTTGAATCAGTTTTAAGCAAACTCTACACACACTGTATTCCATCTGCTTTAGGTATGTAGTTAGGAGGAGGGTTCCATGATCCCAAATGATTAATGCAGCGGCTTCACCCACCAAGTGGACTATAGCAACCACAGGTATTTCTTGTCTACCACTGTCATATAATTCTAAAGCTAGCAAAAGCATAGACAGGGTATCCATCTATGGAGTTACACCAGCACAAATATCTGTTGTAGGAAAGTTCATACCTGAGGATCCCTGCCCAGCAGGAAATCCAGCTGTGTTCATATCTACTCTGTTCCCTCTTGGCAGACCTGATGTTTCTCACTGTACTGGCTTCCTCTGTTTTCATCGTGTCCGAATTCGTCAAACTCTGTGAGAAACACTGCTGCCAACTAAAGCACACAAATGGGACGTCATAATTGATGCAAACTTCCTCTAAAGATACACTTGGGACCAAGCTGTGATGCTGGACATTTGAAATGCAATGTTTTCTGACACCACACATCCTTTCTGAAGATACTCCAGGTGAATCTGTACACCAGTCTGTTCCTTCTAATGCTTTACCTAAACTGTTTGAGCTGTCTACAGAACCTCCAGAGCAGCTCATGTTTTAAACTAAGATCAGGTATACTTTTAGAACACTGATCTGTATCTCAAGAATGCTGCGACAGTCCTACACAAAATAACAGAATAGCACCTCTCCTATGAGAAAAAGCTGAGAGAGTCAGGGTTGTTCAACCTGGAGAAGACTCTGGGGATACCTTATTGCAGCTTTTCAGTCCTTAAAAGGGGCCTATAAGAAAGATGGGGATAGATTTTTTTTAGCAGGGCCTGTTCCAGTAGGATGAAGGGCAATAGTTTTAAACTAAAAGAGGGAGATTCAGGCTGGATGTGAGGAAAAAATTCTTTACAATGAGGGTGGTAAAACACTGGCCCAGGTTTGCCCAGAGAGGTGGTGGATGCACCATCCCTGGAGACATTCAAGGCCAGGCTGGAGGTGGCTCTGAGCAACCTGATGTAGTTGAAGATGTGCCTGCTCATTGCAGGGGTGGTTGGACTAGATGAACTTTGAAAGGCCCTTCCAACCCAAACCCTATGATTCTATGATTCACACCTGTACAGAAAAAGCCATTGTGCATAAACTGCCATTTTATTTATGTAAATCAAAATGATTTTTGTTAATAAAATCTACATTTTAAAATGTTCCTGACAAGTATCTGAGACTCTTGATTTAGATACATTATTTTATGTAAAACTAGAAGAATGGAAAAGTCCTGCTTTCACTAGCATTTCCTTTCCTCTAGCCAGTGTTTCTAGATTCCCAGATGCCTGGCCTTGATTGAGAAAGATTCTCATGGAAACTGGGGGGAAATGTCAAACAAAGAGTAGAGAGAGACAGTAGAGAGCTGAAGTAGACAGCTACAGTGCCAACCCTGGGCTGACAGCTTTTGCCATGCACTGCAGTGATGTGACTAATAGGAGGAGTGGAAGGTTGATCTGACACACAGTAGTGGATGGATTTAATGGGGAAGAGACTCACTTCAAAAGCACACTAGAATAAAGATGACTCATACATGTAACAGGGACGTTAATCTTTGCAGCTGGATCAGCAGCTGTGTAAAAGTGATTGAGAGATGTTTAGCATAGCTAAGCTTACTGCTCGCAAATGCTTTCTGGATGGTTTTAGATGCATGAACATGAAACACATTGTAATGATTAAACTTTCAGGAGGGAGAGGAGGAAGAAAAGAAAAAAATACTGGGTCTCTTCTGAGCCACTTTTTTTATTTTTAAAGAACAATTTTGAATAATCCCATCTGCTAGTTTGATCAGTAGTGTCCTAGTAAATAATGCTTCACAGATATATTTGCTAAAAGTGCCATTAGTGTCAGTTTTCTTCTTTCCGCATGTTAACACCTTCAATTCAAAGTGAAGAGACTTAGATACAAACTTGTCTAAAAAGCACAGTTTCAGAGGTCAAAATGCTATGCTGATTCTCACAAAACGTTTAAACATGATGATTTTGGATTCACAGCCTAGAAAGAACTAAGTATACTAATACTTTAAATGCAAGGAAACCTGGCCACTAAAATATTTTGGTGAAGAGGAGCTTTGTGCATTCAGACTCCTCAGATACAGTCTCCAAAGGTGCCTGCTCACTAATTTCTTTTAAATCCTTGCAAATGGTTTCAGTTTCTGCCTTGCAATGGAAGGAAAAGAAAGTACAGTTGTTTATATTTCCTGTGTTACTGCAGAAATTCAATTACATCTCATTCCTGTATGCCATCACTTCAAGTATTCAGTATGTTTAGTCAGTGCTTGAGTGAAGAATACCTCTGAGACTTATGGTGAGAGTTTGAAAATGTTAAAACAGAAGCCAGCATCACCACCCTTAAAGAGATCATTGTGTATTTACTTGCTGTCTATACAGCACTCCTTACTTTGTACCATTTGAAATTCTAATTAAAATATACAGACAAGAAAAAAATACAGAAGTATCTGTAATTATTTTAATACTTACATTTTTTCTATCTGTTACAAACTTAGGAGACCATCTGGTTTATTTAAGCAAATACAAGATTAAAGAACATTAACTCAGGCCTTTCACAGCATACTCTGTACTAGAACAAATAGCATATATGCCCCAATCATTAGTTCAGGTAGCATACAAAATGTACAGTTGAGTTCTAGGATGTCTGGCTAGATTGATTTCTTCATGCTCTCCTTTCAAGGTTAAATTCATATTGTTTAGTAGAAGTTTTAAAAATAGGATCTATATTAAGGCACAATTGCAGATTATTCAGAACATTACAATCTGGCTCCCTATGAAAAACATCAGGTGGAAAAAAGGGATTGCAGTATTGTATAGACAGTTAAAACACATTTTTTTCTCTAAGCTGCACTGAAAACTCATGCCAAGACAAAGGAGATTCTGTAAGGTCCTTTTCCTTAGGAGAAAGACTGACAGACGTACAAACTAATAACCAAACACAATCTGCTGGGTTAGAAATGACAGTCCTGGTAGAAATTAGGGCTATTTTTCACAAGTTAATTACACATAGAATTAACAAGTTCAAACTAATAATTACTGGTAGATGTGAACAGATTCAAGCAGAAAAAGCTCTGAGTACAAGAGACATGACAACACTGTTTGCTGACTGGTGAACAGTCAACAAAACAGCAAAAAACCCAACCAAGTACATTTTACATTATGTGCATTTTTTTTTCCATAATGAAGTAATGATTAATTATGTGGAAATAAAGTTTTCTTTAAACATGTTACAAACATAATGGTGATTTAAAAAAATTCTTACAAGGTATCTGCAGCTACTCTTCCCAATTACCTGTGGATGCTTCTTAGTTAATCCTTTTTACAGCATGATCTTTCACTCCAGTCCCAAGTGAGGCTACTAAAGACTGTACCTTCTCTAGACAATTTCAGATGGAGGTGTGGCCCATTCTTAGGATGAATATGGATGAATTACTTCAATGGTTCTGTTCTATTAAGTTTAAAAAGCAATGGAAAATTTCTTAACTGCTCTACTGTGTAATGTAGTATTACAAAACTAAAGACCATATACATACAGTTTTGGACATCTTACAGCCCACTGTTGAAAATCCGACTTGGAAAACATGAAATTTAATGCTTTAACTGAAGCATTGTGGATTAATAGTAATCTTCATATGGAAACATGTGGCCTAACCTGAGTCTACCAAAGTAAGACATCATTATAGTTTGCATGCAAATAAATAAGTGCAGTTGAGGTATGAGACCTAATCAGCGTCTTGAACAGTCTTTATATATATATATATATATCTATACATATACACATAATTCTTGAAGTTAGTAATTGTATAGGATATTGTATGGGACCTAAATACTGTATGAGACTTAAGCTTTGTCCCAGATAATTAGGTAAATGTAAGGAAAAGAAAAAAAAGAGGAAAAAACATTCTGTTCAAGGAACATCAACAGTCAGGAGGAAAATAAAGGATTTTCATGTTACTGTGATTCTTTCAGTTATCATCCTCATCATCCTCTTCAACAGTTTCTCGTAGACCTTCACTCAGACGACTTTTTCCAGCCATTTCTAATAGGGCCTGAGCCTCAGGATCTACATCCAGGATACTCTTCTTACCCTTTTTCTTCAAAACAAAAAAACAAAGTCAGTTTAAAATGTCATTATAAGTGAATCGATATCAGGCTAGAAGAAACAGACATACTCAAAAGTCCGCAAGTAATCTGGTTTGCTAACTTGTCACAACGAAGCATGGATACTATGTAAGTAAAGCATTTGAGATTCACTGTATTACATCACATAATTTTTATTACTGCAGTTATATAAAACAGTCATAAACTTTTCTTAAGATGACAGTGAACTATTTCAAGGTTATTCAGGTTACATGCCAGCCAGAACATCCTGGTTAACCTGACTTCAGTTTAAAGTGCAGATGTGAACTTTTTTTTAAAGAAGAGATTGAAGTACAGTTCAACATTTTTTGTAAGGAATTTATTCTGTTTCTATGTAGAGCTAAGTGTCCAGTAAACAGACAGGGCACATCAATCTAGTTTGAAACAAAATAAAAATAAAATAAGAAAACAACCAAAAACAACACCGAACTGTGCAGACTAGACAGTTCAATAACAGAATAAATCACACAGACAGCAGAGACTGGAAAGTGGTTGCCTGCTCATTCCCAGAAATAATCCAAGTGCAGAAAGACTAGCATAAACTCACATGAGTTTTCTGTAAACCAACAGTAAATTCAAAGTTAATGATAAACAAATCTTTTGGGCTCTCTTCCTGAACTATAGATTAGGCTTTACTAATTGCGAGCTTCCAGTGCTTGCTTTCTAGTTTACAAATAGTGGGGTTTATTGAACCCCTCCAAGGAGGTTCATATGGGACACCATTCCTCAACATCAGAAAGGTCTTTTGAAATTCAGAATAAAATACTGCTCTGCTGACTCTATCACCTCATGGCTCCTGATGTTCTTTCTTGCTAGCACCCACAGTAATTCCACCAGTGTTCTGCCATTTGCTTGCTACAAAATATATGGTACCATAAGGGCCAGTTAAAGAAAACATTATTCATTACAATAGAGAGAGAGTGGTTCATCAGAAAACTGTAACACTAAGTTTTGCACTCATATCTTCCATTCCAATCAGGACACAATTTCACAGGTTCACCTACCCCTGCACTTTCACGGAAGTCTCCCACTGCCCAAACTTCCATGGCATCCAGTGTAAAATCCTCCTTTGCTGACAGCTGGGGACTGTTGTAGGTGGTACATCGAGGCTTTGCTTTACTGTGTCCCTTCCCATAGTCACTGTCTATCCAGAGTCCAAAGTACCCGTGTTGTCCACCCATACCCTGTGAACCAGAGCAGCACACTAAGCACTTGGTACACATGTAAACCAAACTGGGCAAGTTATGAAACCTGCAGTATAAATTGCTTAATACTTACAAGTCCATTTGGCATTGTTTGTTGGCCATGGTTCAAATACATGTAGTGGTCATTATAGGTTGTGTATGTGTAAACAGCAAGAGAGGGCAAAACAGAGAACAGAAAGCACCTATCGTCACCTGCAAACAGAAAAGCGTCTGTAGTCAAGCAACTGGCCAAGCAATATTATGCCTACCAACAGGGTAGGAAAAAAATATTGAAGAAGTGCAACTGAATAAATCAAAGACAGCAGCTGCAATTTCAGAAAGCCAATACCAATCTCCCATCAAGATCTAGACCTATTGTTTATTTTCAGTTAACTCTGTACAGGGTCACAGAAATCAATGTGATTATATGGCTGTGACCAAGGGCAGAGTCAGAGGCATGACTAGTACGTTACATTACTGTGCAAGGGTACACCTATCACAAGTCTGCACTGTGTCATCTAAAACTGGCCAGCTGCTAGACCTGAACAAACTGGTATGAGTGCAGGCTCCCTTAGTTGTGACTATACCAATATATAGATCAGTTTAGGGTCAATGACTTAGAGTACAGTTTTCATTATGCCCAGTTCGGTATTCAGAGGCACTCGTGATATGATTGTCTAGCACACTACATGTGTTAGTCTATCAGGAAAAGACACAAAGCAAATGTGTAATCAACATAACATAATATTGTATTAACGGACTAAAGTGGCAGTTATCAAATACTAATTAAGTACAGGAATTTAGTTTTTAATGTAGCAAAGGTAAGGATTCCCAACAAGACAGATTGCCCAAAGTCCAGAATTTTTTTTTTTTTTTTGGAAAGCCATCACAAAAGTTCTTTCCAAAGAGTTACAGAAAAACCCCTCTCTTCCCCCCAGAGGTTTCAAAGGAACAAGAAGTTTAGCTTGTCCAAAGGATCCTTTTGCTGCTGGGACCACAAAGTCAAGCGCACAAACGGCAGCGGGAGGCTTAACCTTGCTCAGCTCTTCTGAGATGGAAGATTGCCATCTGCTGGGCATCTTATATAAACTCTAACTCATTGCCTATGCTGCGTTTCCCTCATTTCATTTCCAACCTATGCAGCCACGGGGGTTGGTAAGATTTTACTTAAAGGAAAACTTGGTTTATGATCAATATCAAATAACAGACAAACACAAATCAATAATATGCCTGACTGGGTACAAAGCAATAACAACTTAACACGTATTTTATGTTGTTCAAAAATTAGTGTTATTTTTGCCACAGGAAAATATACCTGGAAGTGTAAGAAATACTTCATGTCATAAAAGAAAATAGTGTCCATTAAGTGGACAGGATTCCTGTACCTGTACAGATTAGACAACATTTAACAGAGCCATGAGACAACAGAAACAGAAAAGAGAGTTTTACCTTGAAACTGTGGCTTCACCTCCCAGGAGTGAGATGCAAACCCACCAAAGATATAACCATCTAAGTCCTTTAAGATCATTATGCAAGGACCCTTGTTCACTATATGCGCACATAACTGTGAAAAGCTTTCCCCATGAAGCCTAGAAGAAAATAAAAGCTGCCACTTGTGCTGTAGCTCTGCAGGCAAGTGGGAGTTGATGTATATGATGGATGGGATGTCAAAGAGACTGACAAATCCTCTTCCCTTGATGCCTTTGCAGCTTGGAACCAGGTTGAGTGTGTCTTTGGTTTGGTCTGTGAGAGAATGCAGAACATGGAGGCCTTGCCTGGTAATAACACTGAGGAAAACTGAGATCTGGGGAACTCGGTACACCCAATCCTCAATGACACTTTGATCAAAATTTGTCTCCATCAGCTGAGGACCCACAGGTTTTGTCCCATCTAAACAGTAAGACACACAGGAACAGTAGTAAGTCTCTCAGTCTGGAAAATAATCTGTTGATTTTCAAGTGTAAACACAATCATTACATTATTTTAAAGGACATGAAACCACATGTGAAAGGAGTCAGTGACAGTAAAGTGTCACCTATCTTAAGCAGATGCATCCACAGAGCTGAGAAAAAATTGCCTGTGACATCCACTGTTTGGGTTGTCATGACTAATAAATGTGGATCCTAGTTACAACTTCTGAGATGTTCTTTGCAAGACAGCAAAATCAATTATTACAACAGTGTAAAGATAAAACCTACACTTTGTAAAAGGACATACAGTCATAAATACATGCACATGCATATAAATGCCTCCCACCTGCGAGTCACAGGTATGTTCCATGACAAGTAGTTCTGTACATCCACTTAAAACTGGGACTTCAAACCAAAGGTCTCCTGAATTTCATAGAATCATAGACTAGTTAGGGTTGGAAAGGATCTTAAGATCATCTAGTTCCAACCCCCCTGCCATGGGCAGGGACACCTCACACTAAACCATCTCACCCAAGGCCTCGTCCAACCTGGCCTTGGACAGCACCAGGGATGGAGCATTCACAACCTCCCTGGGCAACCCATTCCAGTGCCTCACCACCCTCACAGTAAAGAATTCCTCCCTATATCCAATCTAAACTTCCCCTGTTTAAAAGTTTTAACCCATTACCCCTTGTCCTATCACTACAGTCCCTAATGAAGAGTCCCTCCCCAGCATCCCTATAGGCCCCCTTCAGATACTGGAAGGCTGCTATGAGGTCTCCAAGCACCCTTCTCTTCTCCAGGCTGAACAGCCCCAACTTTCTCAGCCTGTCTTCATACGGGAGGTGCTCCAGTCCCCTGATCACCCTCGTGGCCTCCTCTGGACTTGTTCCAACAGTTCCATGTCCTTTTTATGTTGAGGACACCAGAACTGCACACAATGCTCCAGGTAAGGTCTCACAAGAGCAGAGTAGAGGGGCAGGATCACCTCCTTCGACCTGCTGGTCACGCTCCTTTTGATGCAGCCCAGGATATGGTTGCTTTCTGGGCTACAAGCACACACTGCCGGCCCGTGTTCATTTTCTCATCAACCAACACCCCCAAGTCCTTCTCCACAGGGCTGCTCTGAATCTCTTCTCTGCCCAACCTGTAGCTGTGCCTGGGATTGCTCCGACCCAGGTGTAGGACCTTGCACTTGGCATGGTTAAACTTCATGAGGTTGGCATCAGCCCACCTCACAAGTGTGTCAAAGTCCCTCTGGATGGCATTCCTTCCCTCCAGCATATCAACCGAACCACACAGCTTGGTGTCATCAGCAAACTTGCTGAGGGCGCACTCAATCCCACTGTCTATGTCAGCAATGAAGATGTTGAACAAGACCGGTCCCAACCCCGATCCCTGAGGGACACCACTCGTTACTGGTCTCCAGCCGGACATTGAGCCATTGACCACAACTCTTTGTGTGCGGCCATCCAGCCAGTTCTTTATCCACCGAGTGGTCCATCCATCAAATTGATGTCTCTCCAATTTAGAGACAAGGATGTCGTGTGGGACAGTGTCGAACGCTTTACACAAGTCCAGGTAGATGACGTCAACTGCTCTACCCCTGTCCATCAGTTCCATAGCCCCATCATAGAAGGCCACCAAATTGTTCAGGCAAGATTTCCCCTTAGTGAAGCCACGCCGGCTGTCACCAAGCACCTTGTTGTTTTTCATGGGTTAAAACTTAAACATAAGTTTAGACTGGATACAAGGAGGAAATTCTTTCCTGTGAGGGCGGTGAGGCACTGGAATGGGTTGCCCAGGGAAGTTGCAAATGCTCCATCCCTGGCGGTGTTCAAGGGCAGGTTGGACAAAGCCTTGGGTGAGATGGTTTAGAGTGAGGTGTCCCTGCCCATGGCAGGAGGGTTTGAACTAGATGATCTTAAGGTCCTTTCCAACCCTAATTATTCTATGATTCTATGTGCCTTAGCATGCCTTCCAGGAGAATCTGCTCCAAGATTTTGCCAGGCACAGAGGTGAGACTGACTGCTCTGTAGTTCCCTGGGTCATCTGTTTTCCCCTTCTTGAAAATGTGGGTTATATTTCCCTTTTTCCAGTCATCGGGAACTTCACCTGACTGCCATGATCTTTCAGATATGATGGACAGTGGCTTAGCAACATCATTCACCATCTCCTTCAGGACCCACAGATGGGTTTCATCAGGTCCCATGGACTTGCGCATGTTGAGGTTCTTAAGATGGTCTCGAACCAGATCCTCCCCTACAGTGGGCCCAGGGTCTTCATTCTCACAGCCCCTGCATCTGCCTTCTAAGACTTGGGTGGTTTGTTCAATTCATTAGGGACTATAGTGATAGGACAAGGGGTAACAGGTTAAAACTTAAACAGGGGAAGTTTAGATTGGATGTAAGGAGAAAGTTTTTTACTGTGAAGATGGTGAGGCACTGGAATGGGTTGCCCAAGGAAGTTCTGAATGCTCCATCTGTGGCAGTGTTCGGGACCAGGCTGGACAGAGCCTTGGGTGACATGGTTTAGTGTGAGGTGTTCCTGCCCACGGCAGGGGGTTTGGAACTAGATGATCTTAGGTCCTTTCCAACCCTAACTACTCTATGATTCTATGAATACAGGGGAGAAAGATGGTACAGTAAAACAAAAAAAATTCCCAAGTCATTCACAAAGCACTAGGTTTGAAACACTGGTCTCACCATTTCAATTCAAAGATGCAACCTGAAGAGAAAAAAACTCTTGTAAAATCAATGAGTAGCTGAGCTCTGTGCCATTCTAGGATATACTGTATCAGTGCTACTTACCTGCAAGCTTCAATTCTGACAGCAGCTGAGAGGCCATAGCCTTTACTCCACTTGCAGAATCCCTAGTATTCTCTGAATTCCAACCTTTCAGTTCCTTCCTGTAGCTCAGTACATGGACTACAGACATGACCAGATCCTCTGTGAACTTAAAAAGTTAAAACATCACCATTTTGGCATTTCTTAAATAAAATCACCAAGAGATTGAAAGGACTTTCTAAAAGTAAAGTTGTGCAGTATTGATGCTGTAAACCCAATGGCAAAAACATCTCATAGTAAGTCAGAAATAACAGAAATGCTATTTCAGTTTCGTAAGTCTTGAAAAGTATCCTTTTTCAAGACATTCTGCAAATGTTATTTCACAAATCATCTCCATAAAATATGGCGTGAAAGTCCAATTTTTACTGTGGTAGGAGTGAGTTAGTTTTGCAAGATGCCACCCTTTCACCTTGCAAGCTACGTATTTGATTCACACATCTATCCTGCAACTAAAGCTCTAGAAAACACATTCTCAGTTCCCAGAAGCACCAGCCACACCATAACCCTTGCTGGCTCTTCAGTATAGCCAGTCTCAGCACTCTTCAAAAAGAGTTTCTGAAATATCACACAAAACAGTCAGCATATGCCACAAAATCCAGATCCTGTTTCTCAAAGTAGACAATTCAGCATAGGAAGGCCCTCAGCTGAAACAGTCACCCCATATAACATGGTTTGCCTACACTGTTTGTCACAGATCAGCAAGATAGTAGCATACAGAGACTAAAACAAAAAAATAAAATACAAAAGTCAGGAACCCTTGTTTTGAATCTTGTACTCCGAAGATTACCTTCAAATTACCTACCCATTTCTGTTCTCTTAATATCCCCACAACACATTAAAATGCCTGTTTACCTCTTGAATTTGCTTGCCTTTCACAGGCCCTTCTGTATTGGAGATCATTTTCATTATTATGGTAATCTTCTCATCTGCATTCCCTTTTAAGAGGTTTGACATAAAAATTACAAACTGCTCCTTAGCAATCTGTTCATTCAGCCCAGATGATTTCCCAGTCAGGGCAATACTTTTCATTCCATTGTATAACCGAATAGTCATTCGCTCAGGTAATGGCTCCCGTGTATACGCCTACAATGAGAAAAACAGCAAAGAACATATTTTACAAATAAAAAATAACTCATATTTTCCAGCTAATCTGTGCTGACATGTACCACTGTGAATGACGGATTTCAATACCAAGTACCTACTACCAGCAGCAAACTTTTGTCAAAGGACTGGGTTTCCAAGAGAAAAAAAAAAACGGAAAAAACAACTCTGTTTTTATATAGTATCACCTTTTCAATAGTATTTAGTGATTTAAGTTGATTATGGTCTTCTACAAAGGCCATGCACTTCAAGAAAACCCCAACACTGTAAAGTGTTAACAGGGTTTCTGTATGATAACTATGTTTTAAAGGCCTACAACTCTGCCAGGCCAACATCTAAAATTTAAACCTTTGATAGTGGAGCTCAAGAAAACTTTAAAAAAATAAAGAGAAATTAAAGCTTTTTCCACATCTCAGTTTGGCCTTAAGAAATTCCAGGCAATGTGTTTATCCATCATGCACACACAGAAACAATTCTGAGAAGCTTCCATCTGCACAGCAACATCTAATTCAATCATGGAACAAAACTGAGATTGCCTGATTATTATAAGGCATCCCTAATGTTAAGGCAGTCGAAATCAAAACTTATTCATCTAAACTGCATAACTGGCGCTTTGAATTGAATCTAACTGGTATACTTCATCATGAATCACAACACTGTGGGAAAGATCTGACTGGCTTCAAGAAACTCTCACAGTGTTCAAGATAATTACATGGTTTAAAAATAAATAATCTAAAATACGTCCATACACTAGGACATTATTGCACAGCGTCTTCACTGCACAGAGTGTTGTGCATAACATACCAACCTGGATTGACTTTTATGTACCAGTTGTAGCCCAGTGGGGACCATGCTGAAATCAATGGAACTCCAGCTCCATAAAAGCACTCCAGCTGTTACCACCCATCTATTGCTGGCTCAAAACCACTCCTATTGAAGCCACCAGGGCTGTTAATGGCTGGTAATGTGCATATAGGGCAATATTCAATATGCCAACCTCTACCCTGCTTTTCTTGACGTCAGTGGTAAGACTCCCATTGATTTAAGCAGAGGCAGAATTAGCAGCCACAGTCTTGCACATTAGAGTGCTTCATATTGAGGGAGGGACAGTCACAAGGGGTACAGCTGTCTTTAAGAGGCTTTCTGAAAGTACTATATGAGCCTGAAGTGGGACAAGCAGCAGGGAACGTAAAAACCCTGTATTGAAGGGCTTTTTACTTCACACTGGAACAGTACCCACCTACTCCCTACCCTTTCCTACCCACCACTTTGTTGCATTGTTTTGTTATGCTTACAGCTATTACAATGAGTAGACCAGGGGGGCAAAAAAGGACTGTAAAAGTTAATCTTCAGTAAGCATGTAAAAAACACCTCTGACAGTTTAGAATCCTTGTCTGAAATGGCTTCAAGAAAGTATCTGGAGATACATGCTCTGCCTGCTTTCCAAGCTCTGCAGTGCAGCCTGCTCCGGTCCAGAATCCATGTAGTTTCCTTCTAGTAAAGCACTGAGCCTAAGAAGAGTGGTACCTACATGAGGTAATGCTTGGGGCCTCACCAATATGACCAGACTCTTGCTAGACCAACCTAGCTAAGGCATGAACACAAACACCTCAAACAACTGCCACAATCAACCTAGCTGAGGCAAGAGCACAGACACCTTTGAGGTAGGCATTCCACTGCAAAAGGCCTGCACTGAGGAATTAGGCATCTACAGTCTTTCAAAAGATACTAAGTTTGCAAACAGAAAAGCAGGAAAAGACAAACGTTTATTGAAGATCATATTTGATCTACGGGCAAAACTAGAAAAGGAACTTCTTCCAGGTCCCAAATAACAGACACCAAGAACCAGATTGTTGGATGTACTAGGGCTGAAAAGCTGTGCAGCAGCACCGCCACTATTTCCAAACTGGTGGTGGTCCATAAACAGCCAGGCTGGAAGAAGACTAAAGCTGGGCTGCTAAATGTCTTAAAATAACCTGCTTCTTTCACCAAGTTTTAATTTGATTCCATTAACTGTGCAACATATATGAAAACGCACTTATACTATTACATTCATTTGGCCACTTGATTCCTGCCTAACTGAAGTTATCAAGTATTGCAACAAATCATTTTCCTCTTCCTTCTTGATTAGAAAATGAATGCAAAGTTAATCAGAAAGCATAATGTATGTTAATCACCTAAACCAGAGAGACACAGCTTAATCAAGCAAAACTGAATCCTCTGCTTTTAATGTAAGTTAAAAGATTAGAGACAGTGATGCAACTGAGGAAAACATAACCAAATACAAACCAACTATGTGACAGCTTCTCAAGCAGACTCCAGGGGGAAGAGTATTAATTTTCATATATCCCAACTTAGTTCAGAATCAGGAAAGCTGCAAATTGACCAAACAGTGCAATTTAAAACAACCAATACAAACCTGAAAGTCACTACTCATGTTAAACTGAAAGAAAAAGTTTAATATTCATTCTGCCTCAGAACATAGTATTAAATTGAAAAAAAGCAACCCTTAAAAAGTAACTATTGCCATGTCTTTAGTTCTTTCTGGAATTATGTTCAATGCAGATATATCAGGAATAATATTGTCTTGCCTGTAGTGCTGCCAGAGTCACAGTCTTCTTTGGAGCTTTGCTATTTTTTCCTGCAGCTGAACCACTCAATCCTGATACGGTGTCAAATACTCCATCAATATCAGACTGCTCCTCAGGAAGGAATCTGGAAAGGTAATTCTGATACACATTGCTTTCTGCATTTCCCATCTTTTCAACCTGTAGCAAAGGAAAAGGAATAAAAAAAGCAGTAAACAGAAAGGTATCGCAGTGGCCATGTCAAACAGACTAACATACCAGTGCAAGTTTTACCAGAGGAAATTACCAGCCTTCTAGAAAATTATAAACTACTGTTTATTCTCTGTATCCACTGAGACTTAATGAACTTGAGGAACACCAGCAACTGTACTTTAAAAATGTCCAATCTGCTAGCTGTTTGCTAAACCCACCCTGTTTACAAATTCAAACCTCATTTGGGTCTTATCAAATGGAAAAAACGATACGATCTAATGATTAAATTAGCTTGTAGAAAGTGACCACGAGTCTGTCAACTGGAATACATCAGTAATGCAAAGGGAATAGCCTGATTATGGATTATTTATGACAGGTTATGCTACATCTTTCTGATGCATTAACGGACTGAAGCTAATAAGATGTGGCACTAAAACACCAGAGATGAGATTGGAATGTTTTTTCTAAGTATGCAATTCAAAACTCATTCAAAAAGCGGCCAAGAAACACAGTAATAAAAATACTTAGGATCACGACCCATGAAAAACACATAGCTTCATAAGCAGTCAGTTGTTGAGAGCTTGTACCCACAGAATTAAGGCTGGCTGAGGTGTTGATTTGGGGGGGGGGGGGGGTGTTAGGTTTTAGACATTTAATGGTACCACTGTGATTTCCCTCACTGTTTCGGGATTCACCTGCACTACGGAGACTAAATTTTTAGGCCTGAAAATTAGTAGGGCCTGAAATCTCAAATTCCACCATTACCGTAAATGGCCTTCCCATCTATCTAGGGTGGACACGCTCCTGGGGTGGCAAAATAAAAAAGGTGGGAAACGGAATAAAACACCCTTCAACGGTTTCCTTTCCATATATTCCATGTCCTTTCTGGCACCTCACTTTTGGTTCAGGATTCCCAGTTCCACAGAAACCTCTTTCTGCAGACAAGCCCATCGCACAGCCCTTCAGCAGCCTCACAAGGGCTCTGTCCAGCCTAATCCAGTCTTTCTGCCCTTAACCTGATGCTGACTTTGACAAACTACTGCACGGAGGAGGCTGGCCAGGAGCCTTTTACCTTGGCTGAACAGCACAGGAGCTAAACGCTTGCTCGCCTGCGAGGAAGATACGGATCGTAGGGTAAACACCAGAGTCAATGGAGACGACTGTAACCTGGAAGACGAACCATGCACCCCTTAACTCAGCGCTCCGCTGCAGAAAGGGGGTCCCCGACCCCTCTGCCACAGCCCGAGGATGCCCAAGTGGGGAAGCTCCGCCGCGGCCCAGGGGCTGTCTCCGCAGCGGGGCCGAGGCCCGGTGCTCACGCACGGAGCTCCCCGCACCGGAATCGGCAGAAAGCCGGGCAAAAGGCTGCGCGGTTCGCCCTTCTGCTGGTTTATTTCCCGGTACGCTTAGCTCATCCCTCCCACACGGCTGGCAGCGGGCCCGGCGTGTTCCCGTTCCCTCTCCCTCCCCGCCATCCCGGCGACAACGCAGAGCGGGAGGCGAGCGACCCCCGCTCCGGGACGGGGTGAGGCGGACGGCAGGACCACCCCTTCGCTTACCGGCAGCACTCCCTACCGCTCTCCGCCCCCCGCCCCGGGCTCGGCCTCTACCCTTTAACACAAGCCCCGGCAGCCGGGGCCGGGGCGGGCCGGCGCCTGCAGGCCGCACGGCTGGGGCGGAGCGCGGTGGGGCGGGCCCGGAGCCGCTTCAAGGGGTGGTGCCGTGGGGTGCCGCTCCTCAGGAGGCGGTGGTGGGGAGGCACCGAGGCCGGTGGTGGGATCGGGGCCGGTGGGGCTGGCACCGCGGTGCGGGGTGGCGGGAGAGGCAGCGGTGCCGGAGGAAAGCTGTGAGGAAGTAACAGCACAAATCAGGGTTGTCAGTGCCTTCTCCCACAGACCCTTCTGCCTCGGCGCTTGTCAAAGCTGCCTCAGTACTGGTCACTAAGGCACTTTACCCCTCTCTGACGGCGGCTGCCTGTGGTGGTCATAGAACCACAAAACAGTTTGGGTTGGAAGGGACCTTCAGAGGTCACCTACCTGAGGGGAATCTTATCCCTGAGGGGGCTCTTCTACCTAATGAACTCTTCTAACTGAAGAAGAGCCCTAAAACATGTTTCTTCACCAAAAAGAAGGTGAAAATTCAGTGTTATATGTCGGGCAGACCAACTGACTTCTAGAGGAAAGGCTGAGAGAGTTGGGGTTGGTCAGCCTGGAGAAAAGAAGGCTCTGGGGAGACCTTACTGAAGTATTTCAGTTCTTAAAAGGGCCCATAAGAAGGATGGGAAAGAGCTTTTAGCAGAGCCTGTTGTGACAGGACGAGATGCGATGGTTTTAAACTAAAAGAGGGAGATTCAAGCTGGATGTGAGGAAAAATTCTTTACACTCAGGGTGGAAAAACACTGGCCCAGAGAGGAGGTGGATGCCCCATCCCTGCAGACATTCAAGGCCAGGCTGGAGGTGGTTCTGAGCAACCTGATCTAGTTGAAGATGTGCCTGCTCATTGCAGGCGGTAGGACTAGATGGGCTTTGAAGGTCCCTTCCTACCCAAACTGTTCTATAATCCGATGAGCACCCCTGGTGGCCCTTGTCAGAGAGAGGTAAAGCGCCCTGATGCCTGCTATTGCCGGGGCTTTGAAAACGGCCAGAAGGCTCTGTGGCAGAAGGCACTGCCAGCACTGATTTGTGTGCAAACAGATCCTGGTTTTTGGGAAGGAAAGAGACCTGTGTGCCTATGTATAATATGCACACGCATGTCTCAAGGTGTACAGTCAGGCTCTGGTGAATTTCTGTGTCAATAGAGAGTGGAGAGAAAACACAAAACTTTCTCAATTAATAGTTTAAACTTCTACCTTGTGGCTAGCAAAATCACCCCAGTCTGCAGGCTGGACATGGAAAGACTGTGCAAGGGGTAAGTGGCAAATGCAATGCTATGAGGACAATGCTTAGGGGCTGGCCAGAGACCGAACACTTAGGAGAAAAATTGTAGCCTCAATGGTTGCAAAACTGGTCTGAGAACTCACCTGTTTTCAGATCAATCACCTTCCATCTGTTACATTACTTCAGCAGCACTGCCCTTGTACTTTCAGCCACAGGGTTTGTAATATATCAAGGCATTTGCCTTCATACCTGTGATGCTTCGTTTGGCCTTGGTTTGTCTGACTCTGATTGGTTTGTCTGCAGCCAGAGCTCAATGTGAAGCCTCCTTCCAGACAGCAGAAAGATGTCTGCAGATTTCTACAGAGGTGGTGTTTGCATTCCTGCAACCAGATACCATGGAACAGGTTAGCAGCCTTGGCATTTAACTTTCAATTATAGTCTGATCAGTGTGTTGTCAACAGAAAGCATCAATGTTCCTTTATACATAAGAAAGAAAACTATCTGTACTGGCCATGGCAGAGCTCCCTTTTATTTGTTCTTTTGCACCAAGTAAAAGTTATAAAGTTAAGTTCCAAAAATACCGGTTTGGGGGTTTTGTGGGTTTTTTTCCTTCATGGTATGCAAAACTTCATAAACCCCTGTAGAATATCCTTGATGCCAGCTCTGACTTAGAAACACATTGACCACAATTTCAAGACGGTCACATTTGAATAAATGGATGCCGATTCAGGTTCATAATGGTCATCACTATGGTCATGGAAATTAACCAGCTTGAGTCAGCAGGATCGGGATATAACAAGTCAAACCTGAGGAAAATAATGAGATGTTCATGCAATGTGCGCACGAATTCAGCAAAGCTCATCTGTGCTTGAGACTTACTTGTCCACACGGTGGCATTGCATGTTTAGAATGTTAGCTGCGTAGCCTGCACTGTGGTCTTCAACACTGTTCAAAGCGTGTCTAGATGCCCACATTTTCAGATTGCATGTGTGTAGAAATAAAAGCCCATATAAGAAATTAGTTTCATCCCTTTCCCATTAATTCTGCAAACATAATATGGGCCAGGAGGACAAAAATCCGTTCCTGGTGAAGCTCCCTCCCTGGGCCACATACGCAGGTCCTGGAAAAAGTCTGCTCTGATGGTTTGGTTTCTGTCAATAATGAATTTCCAGTTGATGCCTAAGGAGAAAAAATGAAACATACAGCATAAGAATAACAAAGCTTTTGAATTCAAGTTAGCTTTTTCTTCTTTATTTTTAAAGGCTATTATTTCTGTGGATGTGTTTCTCCTGCAATTGAATCAATTGAATGATTTTATTTTAATAGTTGTGTTTCATACTGTAGTTCTGTCTGACATCTTTTCAGCCTGGAAATATGGGACCAGAGATTCTAGTATAACTGATCTTGCACTAAGACAACCAGTGGCCAGCCAGCCAGCTAAGACTGACTGACAGATGCACTGACCAGTATTATCTTCACAAACATATGTTGACTTCATGACTCTCTTCTCTCACTATTGAGCTCAGAACCAGCCAAATGATACCTGGTCTTCCTTAGCTTTTGCAAAGATGTGTGCTGCTTTACCCTCTTCCGTTCAAGTCTTGCCCATTTGTAAGAGAGGTGACTCTAGGAATTGTGGGTATATTTGCCCTGCCTGTCAATCTAAACGGAGCTTCCTGCTGCTACTGGATGGCATTTTGTCACTTACCTGTGACACTAGGCTGTAATCTGCAGGGTAGACGTACTCTTAAAGCCACAAGACACTAAATTGCATCGATTATGCTCCTTCTAGGGGGAATTTCCAGGTCACAGGCTAGTACCCTTTCACAGTGTTTTTGCACTAAAAGTGTATAAAGTTAAACCAGTAACCTGGTCCATAACAGTAATAATTTGCTGTAATAGCATAAGGGTAATAATTTAAAGAGAGTAATAATAACTCTCTTTAAATGACTAATCGCTTCTTCACATGTGTTTTCAGATGCTTTCACTGAGCTAGTTAGGTGTCTCAAGTCACTTGTTTCTGCCAGTAAGAAAGGGAGAATACACTAAGAAGCCTTTTAAGGACATTTGAGAATATCCTGGTCTATAAAAAAGAGGAAGAAGACACAAGAGGCTTCTGGGAAACAATTGTGGTTAATTTTGTGAACTAGTCATAGAAATTTATTTGTTTGCAGAGTAAAAAACAAACCCACAAACCCACTAAATGTTTTATTTAAAACACTGTATGGTTTTGACTTGCATAAAATGGAGTAGGTTTGGTTTTATCAGTTTGCCAAGACTATAGAAAATCTAAATGGTCTTAGTTCCAGGTAATTCTAATAATACTTTCTTTCAGTTAAAGGAAATTATTATGAAGTAACAACCTAGAGTGCAAATTTTGAGTTGAGCAGCTGTGGTTTTATATCAAGCACAACTATTTTACTTAGATTCTTTAAATTTTAGATTTAGATTAGATACTTAGTTTCTTTAATTTATTTTTTTTTCTTGTGATAGAACAGAGGGAAATTTTGCTGTTCATTGGTCTTGTGTACATATGTTAAGGTTGTTACCCTCTGGTGGTAGTGATGCAGAGGATCCATTCGATTCACCTTTGACAAGAAACATACTTTCACTGTGTTCTTATTAAAGGCCAGATGAAAATAGGACCCCGCTGTGTCAAACTATGCAGAGAGAGAGAGCTACAGAGGAGCTCTGTTCCAAATACACCTGTGGCTAGTTTGGGTCAGGTGTCCTGTCTCTGCTTCCTCCAGCTTCTTGTGCTCCTCCTTACTGGCAGAGCATGAGAGACTGAGAAGTTCTTAATCAGAGTAAGCGTTAGCAACAACTAAATCATTGGTGTGTTATCAGGCTAAAGTTGAAACACAGCACTATACCAGCTGCTAAGAAGGAGAAAAATAACTGTTACAACTGAACCCAGGATGGGGTATGTTCCCCTTTTGGGGTATACTACCCTTTTGGGAAGCGGAGATTGGGAATATACTCCCAAACAAGCCATAGGGCTTTCAAACTCTCTTCCACCCTGTAGTCCAGATAAGCAGCATTTTAAGTCACATGGAGGAAACACATTTCCTACTTTTAACTTCCCAATTATTACTCAGCATTTTAATTACATTATATTGCAGAACTGTTCCATGCAAAAGAGGTCAGCCTTGACCTCTTGAAAACAGTGGAGTTGAATTATAAAAGACCCTTGTTCATGTTTTACGGTCCAATGAACACAAAAGTCATTGTACCTCTTTTTAATGCCATTAGGCTCTGTTTCCTGTTTTGATGTAGACTACAAGCCACCTACAGTCACAGTAAGTCAAATCATGCAAAAATGTTACTAATTGGTAAAAGCAGTTGTCAGCTCAACCCAGTGATCGTCCTGTAGAGTGACCTCAGCTCAAAATTCCTTTGACTCTAAAAGGTATAGTCCAAACCTACACACCGATGCCCTTTTCTACACGTATTACTCAGCCCTGCATTTGCTTGGCTGCTATGACAGCCATAACCTTGCAGTTACTTACCTGATTTGTTTTCTGGGGTTTATGGGTTTGCCATATATGGCTAAAAGAAAGAGTCTGCCTGTAACTAGAACTGAGTCTGTAGGTAGTCAGAAAGGAAATTCTGGGTTTTGCAAGTTTTTGCACTTTCCTGTACAAAAAACCTCTGCCTGTTAGTAGCGAACTCCATTCTATAAAAGGAGAAAGAAAGGATGCAGTGAAGAGGTGAATCTGATTATGAGTAAAGATAGTAATATCTAGTATCTTTGAAAATGTACTTCCAGTGGGTAAAAGCCTCCTGTCATAGCCTGTTAACTGAGAGGAAGCATGTTGTTGCCAAGAGGCAGCCTCTATATTTATAGCAAAACTGCAATGCCTAACTTTATTAAATTAAATTGTAGGGGGTTAGACTAGATGATATCCAGAGGTCCCTTCCAACTGTAATGATTCTATGATTTGTGAAATTGTAGTGTGTCTTGCATGTATATAGATCATAATGATTACCCTGGGCTGTGGACTAGATCCTGATGACTGGAAGAAATACATGACCCATAGTAAGGGGACAATATGGATATGAGGTTCTCTTAGGCTGCCCTAGCCTTATCTTCCTCAGAATACTGCAGCCCATGTTTTGAGGGGGGTTGGATAGATCCTTTCCATTGTGTATGATTCAGAACTGTTTCATGGCAAGAGCAAGGTGGAATTATTACATGGCTGGACTAAATAGTTGAAAGGTGGAATAATTAATGTATGAAAATGTTGTCGGGCTTATTGGAGCAGTAATGAAGATGTGAGATGTTGACCATGCTGTCTTCTGGACTCTACAGAACTGAACAAAAAACAAAATACAAGCTCTCTGAAGTGAGGAGAAAAGATACTTTTGTACTTCACTTTGGGAGAATGTGGAGGAAGACATTACTCTCGTTGTCCAGATTTTCTTTATGAAAAACACTTCAAACTGTCAGTGAACCTAAATACAAACGTAGTTTAATAATCAAAAATGTTAACTAGGAATTGCCTTAAAAAAAATAATTAAAAAAAAAAAAGGCAGCTTATTCCAATGTCTTTCACAAGGCAGTTTGCTTTCAGTTTTTTGAGTATATGAAATGCAGGGCAGCTGAAAGGTGAGAGAATATGATTATATGAAATTACAGCTTCATTAAAAATGCAACCTGTAATGCTTTAGAAACTGTACACAACCACTTCTGTTTATTTTCTGGTTAGCCCAGGCCTAGATAGAGTTAAATAATTACTGCATAACCTGACTCCTTTGTATTGTTTGCCAAGGTTTGTCATCTCTATTTAGTAAAAAATGTAGAGGAGGAGAGCAAGTCTATAACTGAATAAAGGAGTCAAAGGGGAGAATTCTTTCTCTCACTGAATAGCAACAGTCATTGTTTTTGTTTTGTTTTTTTTTTTTTTGGTTTTTGTTTCATTTTGTTTTTAAAAGGCTGCTTTCCATGAAGGAATTTTAGAATTTTTTCTAATAACTTTCACAGAGGGTCTGACGATTCATAACTTTAGCTGTTTCCATATATAGTGCTTCAGGATGAAAAGTAGAGGATCTTGTAACTCCGGATGGAAGAAGGTCTCATTTCCTCAGAGCACAGCCTGCATTTAATCTATTTCAGTTGTAATATGGGCAACACTACACAGTAATAATGCTGTGGCACAGATTTTTTAAACTGGATATGAACATAGATAGCCCCACAGAATGCTACCATCACAATTGTGTTCTTGTGGTCGGACTGGTCTGCTGATCCAAACGCCTAGAAGTGTTAACACAAGCAAAGACAATATGTGGAAATACGGTGATAAAAAAATCAAAGAATTTTAGAGAATTGTATCTTGAGTAGGAGATAGGAAAATCTCAGTAACATTCCTGAACTCATTTTCACCCTCTTTCACCTCTTTAATGCATACGGACTCTCTCTCTTTTGCCAAACAGTAGGAGAAAACCCCTTACAAACATCTTACATTTGTAGTTACTAGTGAAGGAAGTCTTTTTCAGCAGGACAGCTGTGTTTCTTGGCAGTGTACAGTATTTACACCCACCATGTAAAGAGAAACCAGCTTTTGTTTTCTGTTGTATGGAGAACTCAGGTTTTGAAAAGAAGTGATGGAAACATGATCAGGACTTGTGTGATTTTCAGAGCCATTAAGTACACTAGCAAATTTCTTGCAATTTTAGGTGTTTGTGCTGCTAGCATTGCACTGCAGCTTCTTCTCTACCACCTGGGCTGGATTTTACGTATTAAATTTCTTTTTGTGCAGTGCAGTTTATTTTCCACTGTAGCTCATCTTTTTGTCTGCTTCCCATATTTTTGTACAGGTTAAATGGAGTGTGTCTATCAGAGTCCAAAGTCCTTGGCCTACCTTTCCCTGAGTAAATAAGTGCCCATGATGGGATGGTTATTGACCAAAGCAATACTTGCCAAACCAGTGCAGATTATGGGAGCACACCGTTGCTTATTGCTCAGTGCTGGGATCTGTGCTCCAAGAGTATCTGGTAAAAGCTGAGACAGCAGATTAAAGTGCAAGAGATGAAAGTGTTCCTGCCTCATGCCTTTCCCAGAGGTTGCTTCCTTTATGGCTGCAGCACAAGTATGGAGCCACATCCCTGTACATTTCAGCATGGCCAGATTGCTCCAATGAGTTACAGCCAAAACCTGTGGCTAAAATACCTGGTTCTGGAGCAGCTTCCTACATGGTCCAGCTGTCCTGCCTACTGGAGCCATAAGCTCTGGGAGGAAGGTAGGGCAGTTAGTTTTGCTGTCTCTGTGTTTATCCCATGGGTGGGCAGTCCAGCACCTTTACAAAGCAAGTGTGGCAGATCTCACAGATGCTGTCCAGAGCAGAACATACCAGCTTTCCCTTGATTTTCTGTTTTCCAGCTATACTTTACTACATTACAGTGAAACCATCATTAGCAACAAATAGCCTTAAACTGTAAATCCAGCTATTCTCCACAGTATAATAAGCTGTCTTGAAGGTCAGACTGGTGTTTTACAGCTTGGACCCTATTACATGTTACACAAGCAAGAGGATAATGTGCATTTATACTGAGTAAGGTACCAGTAAGATCATAACAAAGAGCTGTGATAGCTTTGAAGGGCTAAGTGTAAGCCATCTGCTGCTAGAGCTGACTCAGAGCGTGTGTGTCCCCAGACAGGACTGAAATTGCTGTTTTAAAACTGTGATTTCCACTGTTAAACAGGAGGTATGTCACAGATCAGAGTCCGAAACAACGAGCTCTGCCAGGCCTTTAGGTTGGCCTCTCTGCTGGCAGATGATGATGAGGCTCAAAAGGGGGTGGGGGAAGGAAGCGAAGCTGTGAAACACTGGGAAAGAAAAATTAACCCTGATCTAAGAGGTGGGAAAAATCTGAGTGAAAAATGAAAAAAAAAAACACCATTTTTTTTTCCCCAAATGTTTTGCTCTTGCTCGATGGCCTCAGGAAGTGTAGTTGTTCTCTTGTACCTCTGTCTAGCTAGCTAGAGTCATGCTGCAAGCATGCTGTTGCAGAGATTGTCCATACAAGTACTGAAAGAGTACAGGGCACAATGACCCTGATTTTACTCAAGTGCTATTGCAATACACTTCCTAACAACATAGATAAAACAGCATTTTTGGCACAAGTAGCCCTGGAATCACCCTTTATTCTCATCCAACAGAAGGAACCCCTTGCCCTTAGGCACCTCCTGTCAGAGCCAGCACACCTGTCAAAAGGAGTGGAGTTGTGCTGTTTCCAGTGGCTTGAGGAGCACCAAAACGCCTCTTGCACTCAAAAGCAGCCACACAGCTGGCAGGAATGTAAGGCCACCATCAAAACTGTCTCACATGATACCTTATGCTGCTCAGGAAGATCAGGCTGTTTCTATGGCTACTGCTGCCTTTCTCTCAAACACATGTACTTATTGGTTCTGATGAGATTGTATTCTATTATAGAAAAGAATTACTTACTGCATTATACTGCAGCATTTGTTGAGCTAGTAAATATCTGAATTCCTGTAATAAAGACATTTTCCACCGAATATATTCTTATAAATGGGTAGGATTTTCCTCATCTCTGATTTATAAATGCATCGAATATGGCCTTGAAAGTCCTTGTTCTGGTTTCCATGACAACAGGCCTGATTTTTGAGACTATTTCTTTCCTTACTTCATCTTGGGTGGGAAAGAGTTGCTGTCCCCTTCCAGAACAGTGTGATGGGCAAGTAAAATGATTGTCTTGAAGGAAAACCAGAAACTTCAGACAGTTTTCTGAAACACAAGTGAGAAATGCATGAGAAGAATGGCACCACAAATCTGGCATGGACTTGAGTCAGGTTTTTTGTACACAGAAATTCAAGTGCATATGTATCCCAGGAAAATGCCGTCATATACTACACTGTTATGTACCTAGCAAACTGATTCCATAGCCCTGAATAACACTCTGTTGGCATGTAGAACAATAACCAATGAAGATGTAGCCAGTCTGCTCATACTGTAACTTTATAGGTGAATTAGTACTGAGAGCATTTTATTGTTTAAAACAGACTCTCACTATTTTTTCCCTCAATAGTTCCCATTTTCAGGAATGGACTGCTTGGACTGTCGCCTTCACAGATCATTGACGGGTCAAACATATCCCTTCAATGTGAAATGGTGCATTTGAGACTGTGGGTAGTAAAGGTATAAATAATCTACAGCTGCTTTGCAAAGACCTTTCTAGGGTTTTTTTTTTGCACTTTAAAACTTTCCAGGAAAAATGAAGATAGACAGCTACTGGTACTCCTTGGTCAAAGTAGTTTAGTAACTGCTGTTCTAAAATGATAAAGAGGTTTTGCAGACTCCTGAAAATCCTTGGAAAATGTCTTGATTCCCTTTTTCCTGCAGAGGAGAATCACAATGTACCTGCATTTTTGTGGGTAATAAGAACCTTCAAATGTGCAGTACACTAAGGTTGCAGATGAAATGTTTGTCTTTTGCTTACCATAGAGTTGGTAATCTATGTGAGTAAAAGACGTTATGGAACCCTAATGTCTAAGATGTCATTGTATTAAGGCATTTTTATCTCATTTTCATTTGAGCTGGAAGCAGCATGATAAATCATCTAGCTGTGCTTGAAACTAGTACAGGAGTGTTCCCAGTGTTTGATCTGAATGCTGGAATTTCCAGCTCATCTTTTGCAGCAGAAGATCCAAGTGTAGGTTAGATACTCTCTATAAAGACAGAATGCAGGAATATCTCATTTAGGCATGTTTTATCCATTCTGCTTTAGTCTGTGCAAAGAGAGATCATATCTGTAATTTACATTAGCAGCTAATCTCTGAATCCTAAACAAAGAACAGGCAGTCCCCAACTATGCAATACCTAATGCATCTCATAGAAAGATGAAATTGCTGACCCTTTATCACTGAAAAGCAAGCACCGTTATGAGATCAGTATCAGACACAGCACAAAAGTGATTTAGTGATTGCCTTTTCCTTTTGTCATGATTAAACCATGATGGTCAGCCTGCCGAAACAGCAAGTCCCTTGGTGAGGATGAAGTCAGAGCAGTACAATTTCTAGCTGCGCAGCCAACTAGAAACAATGTAAATCCACTTGTTTTCTGTGCCCTACTGTTACATGTAGGGGATTAGAAAAGTGAGTCATTTGCTGGAAAAAGTACTGATCCTGTCGCAGGAGGATGACTGTTAAGAAAGCTCTAGCATTCTGTAAAGGCTAATTATAAGAGTGGTGAGTGTTTTTGCTTTATTCAAGGCAAAACTAAAGCAAGGAAGTAGTCCCAGTTGAAAACAGAGAAACCTACGCAATAGCATATTGCAGGTTT
Source organism: Pezoporus wallicus (assembly GCF_028554395.1). Lineage (NCBI taxonomy): Eukaryota > Metazoa > Chordata > Aves > Psittaciformes > Psittacidae > Pezoporus > Pezoporus wallicus. The sequence goes on along the minus strand of NW_026636866.1, from coordinate 938,262 downwards.
AGCCTTCAGATAACTTTTCCTCCTCTAAATTGCTATCACACTTAGAACACTTTTGTGGTTTTATAACCCAGGGCATTGGAAAAGACATGATTTTTCCATGTTTGGGGTTGTCTTCATATCTTGTGGTACAACTTCATGCTATATTGCACCCCACAGTAGTATTGTGTTGAATTTCTAAGTTTTGTTTGTGGCAGTGTCTGAAAGTTTCTGCAAATAATCAACTGACTCCTGCTTTTCATGTAGCTCAGGGCAAGTTTAGAAGAAATGAATGTAACATGACTTAGGCATCCTTAAACAATCTTAACATTAGCAGCAGGCTGACTATAAGCTCTGCAGTGCTACCTCCAGTAACGCTATTTTCATTATTTTGAATAAATTTATGAGCTGTCATTTATTTGTTTGTTTGCTTTTTCTCAGGAGGAGAGTTTACTATCTGGTTGCTGAAGCATCATTATTCTTGTAAAATTGAATAGTACTCTCTTAGGACCATGCACATAGAAACTGTTTTGAGACACAGAATCATTGAATCATAGAATGTTTTCAGTTGGAAAGGGACCTTAAGGTTATCTGGTTCCAACCCCCCTACCATCAGCAGGGACACCTCACACTAAACCATGTCACCCAAGGCTCTGTCCAACCTGGCCTTGAACACTGCCAGGGATGGAGCATTCACAACTTCCCTTAGCAACCTGTGACAGCACCTCACTACCCTCACAGTAAAGAACTTCTTCTTTATATCCAACCTAAACTTCCTCTGTTTAAGTTTTAACTCATTACCCCTTGTCCTATCACTACAGTCCCTAATGAAGAGTCCCTCTCCAGAATCCCTATAGGCCCCCTTCAGATACTGGAAGGCTGCTATCAGGTCTCCACGCAGCCTTCTCTTCTCCAGGCTGGACAGCCCCAACTTTCTCAGCCTGTCTTCATACGGGAGGTGCTCCAGTCCCCTGATCATCCTTGTGGCCTCCTCTGGACTTGTTCCAACAGTTCCATGTCCTTTTTATGTTGAGGACACCAGAACTGCACACAATGCTCCAAGTGAGGTCTCACGAGAGCAGAGTAGAGGGGCAGGATCACCTCCTTCGACCTGCTGGTCACGCTCCTTTTGATGCAGCCCAGGATACGGTTGCTTTCTGGGCTGTGAGCGCACACTGAAGCCGGCTCGTGTTCATTTTCTCATCAACCAACACCCCCAAGTCCTTCTTCTCAGGGCTGCTCTGAATCTCTTCTCTGCCCAACCTGTAGCTGTGCCTGGGATTGCTCCAACCCAGGTGTAGGACCTTGCACTTGGCATGGTTAAACTTCATGAGGTTGGCATCAGCCCACCTCACAAGCGTGTCGAGGTCCCTCTGGATGGCATTCCTTCCCTCCAGCATATCAACTGAACCACACAGCTTGGTGTCATCGGCAAACTTGCTGAGGGCACACTCAATCCCACTGTCTATGTAACCAACAAAGACATTGAACAGGATCACTCCCAACACTGACCCCTGAGGGACACAACTCGTTACTGGTCTCCAGCTGGACATTGAGCCATTGACCCCAATTCTTTGTGTGCGGCCATCCAGCCAGTTCTTTATCCACCGAGTGGTCCATCCATCAAATTGATGTCTCTCCAATTTAGAGACAAGGATGTCGTGTGGGACATTCTCAAACGCTTTGCACAAGTCCAGGTAGCTGACATCAACTGCTCTACCCCAGTCCATCAGTTCTATAGCCCCATCATAGAAGGCCACCAAATTGGTCAGGCAGGATTTCCCCTTAGTGAAGCCATGCTGGCTGTCACCAAGCACCTTGTTGTTTTTCATGTGCCTTAGCATGCCTTCCAGGAGAATCTGCTCCAAGATGTTGCCAGGCACAGAGGTGAGACTGACCGCTCTGTAGCTCCCTGGGTCATCCATTTTCCCCATCTGGAAAATGGGGGTTATATTTCCCTTTTCCAGTCCTTGGGAACTTCACCTGACTGCCATGATTTTTCACATATGATGGACAGTGGCTTAGCAACTTCATTCGCCAGCTCCTTCAGGACCTGCTACCAGCCCTGTTGTTACATCTGTGACAGGTACTTTTTTTTTGTGCTAAAGGATAGCTTTTAAGTTAGAAGAACAGCAAAGATTGAGGTTAAAAAGAACCATCAGACTTGATCTAACCCTGTAATTTTTTTATTTTTGCAGGCTTCTGTCAGACCATCTGTGGCTGTTGTCAGTCGACCATTTGTCTGACCTCTGAGAGGTAGAAACGCATTCTGTTCCCTAGCCAGTTGTTCACTTCTTTTTATTCTAGCATTTAAATAGGATTGTATTCAATTTTATTTAAATCCCTTGTATCAACACTTAAGGAACCAAAGTCCTCCCACTCTGCTCTGTGGCATCCCATTGTATACCAGCATATTATTCTTCTTTGTGTCCTATACATATTCATTTCCCTTAATCTTTCATGCTAATTTATGTTTCCCTTTCCCATTCTTTTTCCTTTCTTGATTGTTATTAAATGCCTGGATGATACTTAAATGTCAGAAAAGCCCCAAGAAATGTCACATACTGGGGGAAAACATAATACTTTATGTTTTTAAAGCCCTGAGCATGGTAATATCTGCTCTCATGCTGCAGGGCTGTTCCTGCCACATCTCAAAAAAAAATAGATCTCTTGAGAGAAATAGATTTAGGTTGCTGATGGTGTTTTGATTTTGAACTTTGATACTGAAATTGGATGTTCAGAAATGAATCCTATCTTCTCTCTGGTTCAACTCTGTTCTGATAATGGAACAATCAGCTGGTTTCATTAATTATTAATGCTAACACATGGCAAAAGCAATTTGGAGATTCACAAGATGTGTGTGGGTCTGCTGATGGAAATGTAAAGGGGGCAATTATCAGTCTGAAAATAAATGAGAGTGGCAAATGCCAAAGAGAAGGGGGAATCAGCAGAAAGCTTAGGTAGAGCTGGAAGAATAAAAAGATATTTTATTTTACATTCAGATGCATATCTTAAGTTACAATTAAGTGAAAATTCCTAAAGCAGGGCATGTGGTTCACATGAGTATTAGGTTACTTGGCTGAACTGTGGTCTGTGCAAATACGCATTTATACATCTTTACAAGAATTTTGATACTTACTGAATGCATAGAAAAAGTAGAAAGCTATTCACTATTAAGGAACTGTATACCTAGAGAAACAAGAATATAACTCCTATCCATGCATTTTAGTAGGTTTCTTGTGTATTTATGCTGAGGAGGGAAAGCAGAAGTCTTGAGACCATGGAATAAGAGCTGCTAAATAGCATGAGTGCTATTTGAAGGTGAATTTTTATCTACACCAGCCTACATAGTCTAATGAACAATAATACTGCCACTGTAGAAATTAACTGTATGAATTCACCCCAAAGAGTGATACAGTGGAATGGGTTACTCCTGTCATCTCCCTCTGCTTGCTGCATAGACACTGCTCTGTAATGGGAGCTCATATTCTGGTAGTTTCTAAATACTGAAAAAATCAGGAACAGAAGGAGGCACTGGAGTGGGTTGCCCAAGGAGGTTGTGTATGCTCCATCCCTGGTGGTGTTCAAGGCCAGGCTGGACAAAGCCTTGGGTGGCATGGTTTAGTGTGAGATGTCCCTGCCCATGGCAGGGGGGTTGGAACTTCATGATCTTAAGGTCCTTTCCAACCCTAACTATTCTATGGTTCTATGATTTTTCCATATGTTTTCTTCTATTTCCCTAAAGAAAAAGACTGCATTGACAAGCTTGTGCACAGTAATAACATCTTATTTGAATATCTAGAAGAACAGTTCCTAAGTGAGTGGCATGTTCAAAACCCCTACCCTAGTATGTGATGTATGGCCAAATCTGGCCTCTAGATGTTGTCTGCATTCAGTTTCCAGGAAAGCTTTCCCTCCCGGTGCCACAGGCCCCAGTGACAGCAGAGCCATCTGTGATAGATATGTCAACCCAGTTTTATTCTGTGTTTCCTAACCACAGCAGCACTGGAAAGCAAGACTAGAAAGATTAACAACTCCCCCTGCTCCCAGACTGCTAACAAGGGTTGGCACATGGGAGAATAAAATACGAAGCAGCTTTCTTTTGCTTAGGCTGCTGCAGCTCATGCAGTGCCATGGATTAATCAAACTCCAGACTGTCTGATGGAGTTTTTCCCACAGAGCAAAACATTAACCAAGTCAATTGACTGCATTTTCATTTCTTGAGGGAGTGCTCAGCCCACACACCCTATTGTGTGTCTGATCACAGCGACATGTCTGCTGTAGCAATATTGTGTTATCTCAGAGATGCTTTGTGCTATATCTTGAGCTGTTGCCTCCAATGTAAAAGGAAATGGAAATTCTTGCTCAGACCTACTCGACAAAGAAATAAATTCTTGCAAATTCACTGCCCCAAACTTGGGAAATTAAAGTAGCTGCTGTTGAAAAATACTGTAATAAATCCCCATCCATCTGGAATGTTTCATAATCCACCACAGATTGCCAGTTAACTGCATACTTAGTTCTACGTAATAAGGACAGATAATAGGCCGTATTAGTGTAAGTCCCCCAGAGGCAGTGAAGTACATCACAATATTCCTAAATAGCATATTTTTATTAAAGCAATGCCTGCAAGCTTCTGTCTGGTACTAGAAACCTATTGTGCTAGGAATGAAAGGCCTGATTTACAACACATAGTCCTATTAAGTGAAGCACTTAATTGCTTACTTCAAGTACCAGTTTAAATAAACTGGTATTTTCTAATTAAATGTGGGAAATTACAATGTGTCTGGTTGGGAGACAAGGTTTTTAAGTCCTCTTCTAGAGCAGGAGGAACTGTAAATAGTCTGTCTTAGCTGTTCAGATTAAAGTGAATCTTGTATCACAGAAAGATACCTTTGAGCAAAGGTGTGTGAAATATTTAGGATTTTGCACATAGAAATGAATCATAGATTTTTTTGCTAATTTATGGAGAACCTATTGAGGCTGGTTTGGATTTAGACTAAAATTCCTATTCATTAAATAATGCGAAGATGCAGTTTTTAAAAACACATCTAATTAATTTTATTTGAATAAATCACACTTTTCCATGCTCTATTGAACACAATGTAACTGATGACCTATTCCTGCTTACATTAATTTTAGTATTTTTCGACAGTGTTTCTGAGAAGCCACTCAGTAAAGAGTAACTGCTGTCCAGGGGTTAAAAAAAGGGAAATCAAATCAGATTGTCACAGGATTGTTGGAGTCTAAGGAAATTATGCATCTTCACATTTTATTTCATTTACTCTGCAGTGAGTTGTTAGTTCTTGCATACCTGTGACAAGTTGTGTCATTTTTTTCAGTTTAAAATTTTTCTCAACATTTTCTGTTTGTCATATAACTGGCAGCATTTCCATACACAAAGTCACACTTACAGGTATATCTCTGCAGATATACGCAAAAATCAGCAGTGTAGTACCTGACATGGCTGCACTGCTACAGAGAAGTCATTTAAACTTGAACTGCTCTCAGAAAAGTTTTGAATTGGTCCAGAATGCTTTCGAGGGCTTCCACTGAAATGCCTCCACCTGTAATCATAAGGTGTCCCAAAACCCAAACTTTCTGAACATGTTGCTTCTGTGTGTGGTCTTTACAGAAGGGAGAAAGCTGACTGCTTAGAACAGTTTGCTGCTATCAAAACGAACCAATTTTATTTGCTGTTGCCTTCCTTCTCCTGAGGTTGTCACATGACTGATGAGGTAAAAATTCTATCATCATGAGCCACTACGTGTAAGAAAAGCCAGACTGAGCCTGGACCTCCCCACCTCCTCATGTATTATACATCTGAAACTCATGATAATTTCATAGGATTTCACCCTCTAAGAACAGTGCCTTCATGACCTAGAGCCTCTGGGTCTTCCTCATAGCAGGCATCACATGAATAAAGCATTCAGCTCCACCTTCACTTTTGTGCTACAGACTTAGCTTAGCTTAATTCCCAGGAGTGTTAAGCACCAGTTACAGCAACGGATACTTTATTTATTACCCCTGGAAGCATGAAGCACTTGTGTCCATTGGGAGACTCATCTTGCATTTAGCCTCCCACAAGCCTGTGTGCAAAAGACATTATTATTTTAGAAAAATTTAGCTTTTCTGTGTTTATATAGATTACAATTAGATCAGTGGGGTTTCCTCTCTCTTAGACACAAGAGAGTTGCTGTTCTCAAATTTTTGTCATACCATCAAACTAGAGAATCTGATTCTTGTAATCCAATCAAAGATGTCAGTAGCAAGAACAGCAGTTACTAACCTAACAGAAAACTGGCACTGTCTCTTTTCAATCCTGATGAGACTCTTTCCTTTTCAGCTGTCTCTGAAATCTGCCAGTCTGGGAAGCGTCTGCATCACTCGCAGGCACATGCCTGCCTTGATAGTAGGTTGTGAAAATGCCAGTTAGAGCCATTTGATCTGGACTGGTATTAAAGTGCCTAGAGGAACTCACTCCCAAAGGGCAAGATAACTACTGGTTTCTCACATGTAGCAGATTTCAGGAGGCTTCTTGCACCTTCAAATATGATGGGGAGGCTTCCAGAATCTAAAATCTTCCAAATCCTACAACAGAATTCCATCAAAGTTTCTGTTTGATAACCTGCTCATATCTAGTCTTTTTTTCCTTTTTAATTAACAAAAAAACCCAACAACCCACTTCTGAATACTAGACTGGTTTTCCCTCTAACTTTAAGATATCTTCGAGCTAAGTAGGTGGCATATTACCAGCACCTTTCTTACATCCAGCTTCAAAGTGTTTTAACGTCTGATTATCATGTTATAAGAACACCTGATAAATAACAATTAATGCCTAATGGCAGAAAAGAAAAAAAAAAAGCATGCCATCCAGTTAGGCATATGTATGTGCACGTGTCTGTAAGATAAATATACATGTTATAAGCACACATCTACACATGTGTGCATGACATGATAGCTGGGCACATTTATACATTGGATAGATATAATTTGGTTGCGTTTTTTTTTCCTTTGTCAATGGATTTATTTCAGAACAGATACACCAAGTCTTCAGCCATACAAATGGCTTGACTTGTATTAAAATCCTGGCCATTTATACCACCCATATAGATAAGAGCATGTGTTCTCCTAACCATATAACCAGCTGTTTGTGTTTCTCATGTACATTTGTTGAAAGGTGTTGCTCTGAAGTAACTTCTCTGTTTTGATGCCACAACTGAGTGATAATGAGAACTTTTGTGTGTATGTGTATGTATGTATGTATGTATGTATGTATGTGTGTGTGTGTGTGTGTTTGTGTGTGTAGATCTGCTATATATTTAACAAACAGCATTCTTTCTCCCCACCTCCACAAACACGCTCTTGTAAATCTAAATTAAACCCCATCAGGACATTTGGTTGTAAGTGGTTTCATCTTACTGTAATTACCAAGTCATGTGGAGTAGCTAAACAATTGTCTGCACAACAATGGAGATGAAATAAAGATAGCCTGTAATTAATTCCATCTAGGTTATAACTAATTTTGACTGAGTTGCTCAGGACAATATCCTTAAGTCTCACAGGCTTCTATAAAGAGGACTGATCACCAGCTGCTGCTCTTTGATTTTTAAAGCAGATGGGGCTATTTCCAGCTATTGCTGAAAAGGAAATGATGAGGATGAGGGTAGAGAGTGATTGATAGGCTTTGGATGGGTCCTTGGTTTAGACTGCTACAAGGACTGCCCTGTCAGCAAGCTGGTCTGTGACACAGTCATTTAAAGATTTTTAGAGCTATTTTGTTGTAATTTGTCTTTAAATTTGTAAGAACCTGGTTTTGTTTCATTAGAGATAAGTAAAAATTTGTGATGTAATGCCATGTCAGTAAATATTTCATCATATGCTGTATGTTTAATCTGCTTTGAGTCATAGTGGTCCTAAAAGCAATAATGAAGAATACAAATATGAATGTTCCTAGTCTTTGTCATTTTGCAGAAACAACAGATGAAAAATATCTGCTGGATTGTTATCCTGCTTCTGTCTGTCAGTGTAGAATTGTTCTCTACTTCATTATACAGGAAGCTTTGGTGAATAATTCATTAAAACTAATTTATATGAGAAGTTCTGCCACTTTCTTTGTTTGCTGACAAATTGCAAAAGTCTCAGATGGATTTTTTTTGTTAGAAATTATTCATAAATTTCTAGAACAAATAAGTCCCAGATCGCTGGTAGGCTGTGCTCATTGGGAGTAATGGATATATAAACTGAGAGTGTAGCAGTTCCTCAAATACCACGGTATTTAGTTTTTCTTGATTGGGTAGCTTCTGGAACTAGCTAATACAGGACATGTTCTTAATTATGCCTTTAAATACAAAAGGTTAAAATCAGGGTTGGAAATTAGCTGTCTCTGATTATCTATAGTGAAACACTTGTTTAAAATGAGAGCAGATATGTGACACCTTTTGGGATAAAACTTTCCAACCTGATAACCACTGCCTGAAGTTGTGAGTGGGGAGGGAAAAGTCGAAATGTTTTCCTCATCATGATACACATGATAACTAGAAAGGCTGGAGATTCAAGTGTGAAATAATGGTGTGTCAAATACTTTTTTCAAGAACTTCTTGTTCGATCTACATTTTCCTGTGCTAAATTTTCTGCTTCCTATCATTTTGTTTGGCTGCCTTTTCATCGCTGTAGCCTACACACCGTCCTATTAATTCTTAAAGACCCAGTGTCATGTGCTTTTGAAGGTTAAATTCCCACTGAAAGCAATGTTTAAAAGCTTATATGAAAGACCTACTAATATATAAGGAACAAAATTGGCAAAGAAATTAGATGAGCAACTTCTGTATCATACTGGGGTTTTGAAATTGGTACAAAAAGCATTCACCAGTGTAATCTTTCTACTGTGCTTGATATACAGCTTAAGTTCAAACCAGTTCTTGCACCCTGTTTAGTTTGAGGGATAGAACTTGCAGTTCTGTTTTTAGGAAAGCATCAATGTAGTGTGTGGAAACACAGCCTGCATCATCTGTTTCCCTTACCTTAGATGCAATGATTCAATCTGTTTAGTGCTCTTTTTTGTCTTTTCATTCATACCCTGCTTGTAAATTCCCTCTTTTTCCCTTTAACACAGGTGTCCTTAAACTCCTTGGTTTTCCCACTTGGATAATGTATTTTTAGGAATTGTAGACACGTCTGTCCATACTAGCTCTGCACAGCTACTCAATCAGTTCTAGACAAGCTGGCATTCCTAAAGCAACATGCAGTACCCTGAGAAGCTGCTATCTTAGCTTGTCACTGGCTATGTGGTTGATGTGCCAAATACTTTAATAATCTTCAAATAAAGATTTGCTGATTATCATTGCTGATTATTGTAGGGAAGAGGCATATCCCATCTATTTTATGAAGCTGAGATAATCCTAGGGTATAATCCTCCTGAATAAATGCCCAATTTTTTTAAGTAAATTAAGGCTGGAAGTGGTTTTGGTTTTCTGCTTGTTTCCTCTCCCCCCTTCAGTTCTCCCTTTTCAGCAATGTTGTGCTTCTCTTACTTCCAGGGGAGCACAACAGGACCACCTAACCTTTCAGTATTAGGTCTTGTAAAGCATTGCACAGGCAATTTCCCTGTTCTCTAGCAATTTCCAGCCTGCCTGAACAGTAGGAATAAAGTACCTTCCAAGACATTAACACTCTGAGGCATTAGTTATGGTTTTCAGCCTAGTACCTGTCCCCACTAGAGTAGGTGAGTAATGCTATTCTTTATTTAAAAGGAGAGCTTTTTAAGTGACTAACACATTTGTTTCTTTTCTTCAAAGGATTCTTCCATGCTGGCACAATCTCCTATAGAATGTTCCAGAGAAAATCCAAGGAAGATCTACAGTTTTGCATTCCTTACTCCTCCTGTTTTCCTTATTCAGGTATGTTGTTCAATTAGCTATAATTCCTTATTATCTACTCTCAGATTGCGTAACAGGAGCAGAAATCCTCTGTGTACTAAGAAACTAGCAGACTTGTCTGTAACTCATTATTGAATAGGCACAGGAGGCTTGTCCTTCTCCAAGATATTTCCTCACTAAACTCTTTAGGAGGGATTAAAAACTAAATTAATTAATTAATTAAAAAGGAACTCTTAAATCCCTATGTGAGAGTTTTCAGAGCTAACACACATCTTGTACTTCAAGCTGAGATGTAAAAATCTTAGTTAATGGACTTTATGCATTTATGTTAGGATTTTCTAAACCTTACCATGTTGAGAAAAAAATGACTGCATATGATTGTTCTAGTTCAAGGCATTCGGTAGCTCTCTCAAGTGGGGGGTTTATAAGTTGCAGTCTTCTGAGGGCACAAGCAGCTTTCCACAACTACCTGTAATCAATCTGAATATCTAATTCTGCTAGAAGCACAATACTATGGTTTCTGTAGGAATTTTATGACTTGATTGGCTTTATTCAGTGGTAATGCCAGATCACTGTATTCTCGTCCTTCTCGTTTCTTCTCCCATTTTTCACTTGTTCCTGCTTCTGCCTTGCCCTCAGTTTCTGTCAGAGGAATTTGTTACACAGCAAAGTGGATCAGTGAACTGATCCAGCTTAAAAATCACCTGATTTTTAAAGCCAGCTCAGTCTCCTGACAGGTTCACACTATGGCCTCTTGGGCAGCTATGAGGAAGAAAAGGGTGGTATTACCATGAGCTGGTGATATGACGTGATGTCTTTAGCCACATAAATCCAGTCTGACGGACATATTCATGAGGTTGGCTGGGCTCTCTGTAATGATCAAGGAAAGAATATACTGCAGCTCTTCTGAAAGCTGTGTTAATGTCTGACCAAGAAGCCAGTCACTCACAAAGAGGAAGCACAACCTTGAGATCAGTCTAAGGGTTGTAGGAAGGTGCGGCTCTATCTAGAGAAGCAATTTGTGGTTTGTGAAGAGAGTACAAGTAAACTGTCCACCCACCTTATTTTCATCTAGCTTCCTGCTCTCTGGGGCTGTGACCCTACTTGTAACAATGCCAAGTGCGCATGATGCTGGGAGTGGGGTCTGCAAGCATCTCTTCTTAGAAACAGATTGTGTGAATTTATTGTGGTTTGACTTTTGCTTTAAGTTTAAGGCTGTCAGTCTTGTCTGTTGCACTGAAATACTCCTTGAGTCCTGGACTCATTAGGTTATGCATCCAATTTGGGCTTTCTTTGATACTGCAAACACAGACTTGCTCCATCGAAGGAAGCAGTATCTTGAAAGGTCATAAACCTCTGTCTCCTAAACCCCTGTTTCATGGGCAGTGATTCCTTTCTGCAGTTATCGGGTTGTTTCTTCACTAAGTTCTTTGACCAGTAAGAATTTTCATGTCTCTATATGGTACCTGGTTTTTGTTTCCTGCACATCTGTATTTTAAACATCTTATCTGATAATGTGAAATATTTGTTCCATACATTAGAAACTGGAGAAATGTAGATGTAATTCTGTCTACTACATCCAACTTTTCTCTTTTCTAGATTTTGATCTGTTCATGGCCAGTGGTGGAGCATGGCCTCCACCAGCTGTAGTCCCTAGAACTGGGTAGATGTAGTGAGGGATCCAACAGTCTTCTCTAGTTTAAGCTCAACCCCATCACAAAAGGCACTCATTCAGATGTGGTAATGGCTTGCTGTAGGATGGCTGTGAGTACCTTCCATCAGCTAGCTACCTGTCCTGCTTCTATCTTGGAAATTTCCACAGAAACTCTGCTTTTGGTCAAAGGGATTCTTGGGGGAATAGTAATACTTAGTAAGAAGAAAAATGTTTTATTTTCTGATCCTGCAAAGATCAGTTTTCAGGACTCTGGTCATAATCCTCCAAAGTGATCTTAGTGTGGATAATTGCAAGGGATCATTAACCTTCTGACCTTCTCTTTTGGTGGGGTCATTGGAGGGGGGTGCTTGAGGGAGACTGAAGCAAGCAAGCTTGCCTGCAGTCGTGTAGCCAGCCAGGAGCAGACTGGTAGAACTAAGCAATAGAATCAGGTCTCTGAATACCTTGCTTAGCTCTTTTCTTCCACACACCCCCCCCCCCCCCTTTTTTTTTTTTGTTGTTGTTGTTTTTTTTTTTTGTTTTGGTTTGGTTTTGGCTTTGGGGGGGTTCTTGTTGTTTTTTTTTTGTTTGTTTGTTTGTTTAAATTTAGCTAGACAATGGGGTTTGCTTTTCTTAGTTCCCTTCTCAGTCTCTTTGGAGTAATCTACAGAGCTAGTGCTTCATGTTTCAAAATGTACCAAGAAATCTCATATCCTGTTCTCTGACTTTCCTTTGAACTCAGAAATAACTGCAACAGAAATAAGCAAAATGTGGGTCTAGAAATTTTTCAGTATTTGTGAGAGTTTCAAAATCATAAGCTATGGAAATGGCCTGATTGCAGATGATTCTTCTGTAGCAGAGATCTTGACTGACTTGTAAGTTTACTATCTTTTACTGATGTATTGATGAGATATGCAGAATATATTTTTGTCTTTTCCCTGTGAATGATTTTTCACATGGCTTCCAGTTAATCTTGAAAAGGAACTTAGTCTGATCTTGAGAGAGAGAAATGTAGAAGGGAGAACTAGGCAGCCACACCCTGTTTCCACACGTCTGTGTTTGTGCTTACTCTGCTCTTTCAATCGGTGTCTCAATGCTAGTTAGTTCCTTCTTGGATGTGCAAAATGATACCAGCATGGCACTTCAAGCTGCAGACACTGAAACCAAAGTCCTTTTCATGGTGTCTCAGTTGTGCCTCCTTTGTCCACTTGAAACAGGTTTTTTAATGTAAGAAGCTTACTTAACCCAGGGTTTAGAGCTATTTTTATCTAGTACAAAATGTACAGGCAGGGAAAGAAGGTATTCAGAGCTAGAGGATAGCACTGTTTGGTTTTCTGAAAACTGTTTTCTAAAAAGCCTAGAAAATATTTAGGTATTCTGCACACCCACATTGTTTGGGTTAGCTCTGAAGGACAAGGAGGCAGATTCATCTGCAAAAGCTCACTGATGTAGTCAACTCAAACCAACTGTAATTCCATTGCTTTGGTTGGCACTAACTTCTACTGAGATTCTGAATCCTTATCTCTGAGTCCTAGCAAACACATATGAAAATTTCTCTTTCTCAGACCACTGCTTCTGCACTATTTGTAATAATAAATAGAACCCCTTCTGTGTTCACCTCACTAAGTACCAAAATTGCCATTACTGTAATAATTTATCAAAGTGCAGTGTCTTTTTAAAGCACAGATCCATAGCACAGCTTGGAGGTTAGCAGACCCCTTTATGTTTCAGTTCCCCAGTATTTACTGGAAGTGTTTATGTAGGTGCCAACTTGTGGATGGGAGTGAGCTTTGCAGAATTAGAAACACTGGGGCAAAGATGACTTATCCAATTTTTCAGGCTTTACAAGAGCAGCTATGTCACTGGTACAAGATGATTTCACTCCACCTTAAATGGAGAAGCATGTCTGTTGCCATTGTGAGCTTTTAATCACTCCACTTACAGTGCTTTTCCCATCCTGGCAGCTGGCACACACAGCAGTCCCTTGTTAAGGCTTGCAGGAGAGGTGGATATTTTTGTTTTAGTCAAGTAAATGACCACAGCATCAAGCACAGTCCCAACAACACCCAGCAATTTACTCAGCTGGAGAGTGTGTTGATTTCACACAGCAGATGTTTAATGCAGTATTCACTATAATGTGCACAATAACTGCCCTTCCAGAGCATGCAGCAACACAAAGCTTACTGAATGCAGGGGGTTATTAAAAAGCCACTATACTGGAGTTTACATTAATCAAGAGCACAGTTAAGAAAGCTGTGCTTGTTGTAGCTGGAGGTTTAGCAACACAAGCTATTTGGCTTTGGTATCAGAAGTAGGTAAACTCTATAATAACAGAATAAAAATGCATGCAAAGTGACAGAGGAAAACATTCTGCAATCCACATAGAGGAGTCACATCATCTCAAGTGTAAGGAGAAGCTCTAGCACTCAGTCTCACTCTCTTGCAGCTTCACCTGAATGGCCACACTGCTGAATTCTCAAGCAAGCTTACTGCAGAGACTTTGGCTAATGGAGGTGAATTCTTTTCCCTTCCTAACATCATGAAAAGTTCTGGTATTTTCACAGAGAATGTTACTCCCCAAGTTCTTGATGAACAGAGAGACAAAATCTAGTCCCAGTTGCACTGAGAGTTTTCACAGCAATCACAGTTTTCCACATCCCAGAAGTACATCCTCTTGCTCTCACACAAAATGAGTAGCAAAGCCTGAGAAAAAGGATTTCACCTTCCACAAAAGCCTGTCATGACTTGTGATGGGTCAAAGATTTTGTAACTAGCCAAAGGCCAGAGAGGAAGTTTGGTATGTGTTTTTGTCACAGTGGTAATGCCAACTTATGCAACTCTGGTTGACCAGACAGTGTCCTGAGCTGTGGAACCGATTAGGCTGGAAATTTACAGTTATGGGCCTTGAGGGGGTTTTGTGTTGGGGGGAGTTGTGTGGTTTGGGGTTTTTTTTTTTCCACTTTCCAATATAGTCTGCTCTTTTCCTTCACTTTGCATAGCCAAAAAGTCAGTCAGACTTCTGGCACAATGAAAGAGATGGTTCTATATCATATTTAATTGGTTCTTGCAGCTGTGTTACCCAATATTTTACTATTACTGCAGAGCTCTAAGCTTCCAGGAGCTCCTCAGATTGTCTTCAGAAATGTGTTCTCTGGAAAATGTCTCCAAATAACACCGGGTTGAGAACCCCACTTAAAACACAGCGTCAAAATCAGTTGCAAAAACTCTATTTGAGAAGAAACATCTTAATATATTTGCCACTCTAAAATATTAACATGAAGTGCCAAAACCAGCTGCATGACAAAGTTCTTCAAAGGCACTAGGATAACATGGCTACTTCCTGCATCCCCATCTCAGCATTTCTTAAAGAGTGGGTAACCCTGGGACATAACAAGGCTGGGTTAACAAAGGCCAGGTCTCAGACTAGGAGAGAAGCTGCCAGAGAAGAATGGGTCTATACCACCTCCCTTAAAAATCTTTCCTCTTAATCCCCAGTGAGCCTTACAGCTCTTGAAGATGGCTGCTTTGACCTTTTTCTACTTTTGGTTTAATATACCACTTCTCTTTGGTGCTCAGCTGGGACTGTAGATGGTACTGCTTTCTCTAGTGATCAGAAAGTCTGGCAGAACTGTTGGCTTCAGCTCTCATGTGAATAACAATGAAATCAGAAGCCAAGAAATTTGAGCAAAACACAAATACCCTGGAGAGAGATGTGTCATGGTTGTGGTTTTACACCATCCTCCTGTGCCCTCCTTTTCCTTGATGTAAAAGTTAGTTTGAAAGTTGCAGAATAAAAGTTGTTATGGGATCTCTTTCTTATTTATAACAGTGCAGAGCTACAGGCTTTCTTTCATACGTCAGAAAAACTGACTGCAAGATTAGTGCTCACCCTCCATATATCCTGTGAGTTAAAGGTCCTCTTTGGGATTCCAAGTTCTTCTAGTAAGCAAATGTGTGTTGGTTGGTCTCAGCACCTTGCAGAAATAGCATTGGTGTATTGTGGGGGCATTTTATTTTGTTTTATTATATTTTGTTTTATTTTATTTTATTTCTTTTATCTATTTTACTCTTTTCCCGCCATTTAAGATTGAGCTCTGCTGTCTGAAGGTAACTTCAAACTTTTATTGATTTCACTGTGTGAGGGTCTAGATGCCAGGTTTGCTGTGGCCTGAAAGCAAACCAGACCATTCTGTGATGCCCTGAAATCCTGCTCTAAAGGCCCAGCTTTGCTGACTGCTTGTGCCCAGCAACCTCTACTCCCTGTCCCTCTCTGAAGTAAAAAGGTGGCTTAGCACACTTTAGCTTTGAAATAAGAATTTGTGTTGCACTTTTTGGTTGTTCTAATTAATTGTACTAATTCTTACCCAAAGTTTGTGTTGCTGGAATCTGTTTGGTGATATTGCAGGCAGTTGCAGGTGCCCAGAAGGGCTGCTCTGAGTGTTTGCAGGCACCAAAGAGGGCAAAACCACTACCCATTTGTATGTTGCTTCAGAGCTACCTTTATTCAGAAAGACTCAGGATTGCTATGGCAACCCCAATCACAAGCTGTCAAGGATTCATATAATGTGCACAAAACTCGGAATGCCTCAAGCTTCAAGGGCTTTTCTCTCTTCTTATTTTCTCCATTGCAGAAATCAATTCTGAGCAGATGGGCCTATAGCAGCTTTACCGTGGACCCTTTATGTCCTGGGAGCCCTTTGTTCCCCAGCTTTACAAGGCTGAGCAAACGCAGCTGCCCTTGGAGTCAGTGGGAATATCAGGTGTTTGTTTGTTTTCCAGTTACTCAGATCAGCAGGATCCTTGCAATGAAATCACCCAGTCCAGTGCCTCTTTTCAGTTGCAGAGTATCTTGGTGGGGTGAGGTCTGTAACTCCTGGTCTTGCATTGCTCTGTTTGGAAAGACTTACCCTTATTACAGCCAGAAAACTTTGGTGTGTTTGCTGGGTGCCAAAACTTTAGGGCCCTGGGAGATGAGCTCTGTTAAATCTTGTAGGAGTGATGTAAGAGATTCTTGCCTCATCTATTCCTTACACCTGGCTCCAAAAGGTTACTAACTTGATTGCAGAAGCAACAACTCTTTACCTACATGTACACCTCTAGCCTCAGCTTAGAACCATGAGCTCCCATGGATGGGAATTTATTTGGCTACTTCTTGGACTGTGATGGTTCTGTCTGTCTAGCTGCTTGCTTGGTCCTGTCTTGGATATCTGTTTACAGTGGCATAATCACACCTTAATTTTTCTATCTTTACCATGGTTATGCAGATAACATGTTTATACAAAACTCTGTTCATCAGATGAGCTTAATGATGAACAGGAGATCTGGAGAATTCCTTTGCTTGCCCACAGTGTAGGAGAATACATCAGGGAGATCTCTTATCATGTTTTATTCTCTCTGTGCTGAATGCACTTCAGAACCACCTTCTTCTCCCAAACTGAAATGTGAAAAGCAATTCTGTTCAACCCACCAACCTTCATGTCCTTGCTGCTGGTGGACAGACGAATTCCTACACAGCTAAATTGCTCTCCAATTCTGAGAAGACAGCCTCCTTTATTTGTTCTGAATCACATTGGATGTTATCAGGGCTCCATGGTTACCCAATTCAGCCTTCTGCTACCTGCCTAGGATTTACCCCAAGTTTATCAACTGACAAAAACTGGAGGACCTTTATAGGTATGAACCTGAATTTCCCCGATTTACCTGATTCTGACCATTTGCTGAAACAACTCCAAGTTCATCCAAGATTTTACACAACTGGAAGTGGTGTCTACAACTTACACAGCAACTCTTTTGTGCTTTCACACTTTGGCTGAAAAAGGAAACAGTTGTAAGGGTGCAGAGATTTCCTGGATCATAGAAGCAGAAGCAGGAAATGGGGAAGATGCAGCCAAAAGGACTCTCTCAATTCTCTAAAGAACATGCCTCAGTGAGATTCCAGACAAATCTGTCTTTGATTGTCTCTTACTTGATATTATGGAAAGAGGGATCTCATTTTTAAATTTTATTCTTAAATTGGCAGATCAGTATGGCCAAAAGTGAACAGGAACAGTCTGAAGAATTGCTAAATACTAAAAGAAAGTAAAAGTGATGTGAGGGGTTATGCTGTTATTGTCTAATTGAGCTTTACAAACCAGAACATACAGTATTTAATCATACAGTCTTACATGACTGTGCTTTATGAATATATTTGTTAAATAGTGAGGCTGGTTAAGTAGTGTCCTTGGTACCTACTGAGGGAAGATCTCCTCCTCCTTGTTTTGATACCAGGTGTGGGCAGCTGTAGTCTCTCAGAGCTATTTCTGACAAAGAATAAATTGCACTGCATATGAAATGACTGGTGCAGCATGAAGACTCCCACAGAAATAGTTCACAAGTGACTACCCTGTCTCTGTCTCAAGCCTACAACAGTAGATGTTTGCAGGGCATAGCAATCTAGCAGTAATTTTAGCATCAATCTTATTACTTCTGGGTGAAAATGCACAAGACAACCCCAAAATATTTCCTGGGCATAAAGCCAAAGCAGAATAATTTAACCACATTGAAGTATTTCATGTTTTGAGGACTTTTTTTACATGGTAACACATGAAAATCACTGTGTTGTCAAAGAAAACAGAGGTTTTGTAGAAACAGTCCTTTGTAGTGGCAGAATATTTTGTCACTAAATTTTGACCCATTTTCCCAAGGGGATTTCTAGAGGAGTAATGTTCAAAATTCTAATGCATGTGCAAATTAGTCTCTTAGCCATGGCTATAGGAACAGAGTTAAACTGGTGTTAGGGAATTAATAACACTCCAGGTCTGAAAAGAAGAGAAGTGTGAGGGGGTGGGAGGTGGGTCTAATTTCATGGTTTCTGCCAATGTCAACCCTGGCATATGTATAATTAACCTACTTGATTAGCATCACAGAATAAAAATATGAATGGGGGAGTTATTCTACTCTGCCAGTCTCTAGGCTGAGGAGCTGGAAGGAGCAGAGAGAGGAAGAGGGGTGGGCAGCAAAGCCTCAAGGATATAACAGTTGGTAATGAACTTCTGCTAGCTAGAGGCTTAGCATGACTTCCTTTTCCTCTGTTTATGGCAAAGCTCCAGTTACAGCCTCCTTCCTGAAGTGAAGTTATGGTCTCTCCACAGGACACAAGGCAGCTTGTGCAGTCCTGTTCTTATTGCTCCTGTTAAAAGGCATGGAGAAATGACCACAGAGTCACACATCGGTGTTCCTAGGCCCTTGTGTTAAGTACAACAGTCCTTCACAATAAATAACTCCAACAGTTCTTACCGAAAACACACGTTCACACAAAGGAGGGAGCATTAGTCACTTTTTTCCTGTCCCAGACAAAATAACCAAGGCAACCTATCCCTTCTCTAGAAAGTGGAAGTAAGAATAAGTAGCTACGGAATCCTGCAGGGCAGATGCCTGATAACAAATCCATTCAGTTTATCTTCCCTTATGGAAAATAAAGGAATAGAAGAACTCATTATTGCTAGTGCCCCAAGCAGGAGCTTAGCAGCTAGCAGCAGAGACAGCTCAGATTATAAGTGTATTTATAATAGAGTCTTTTAAGTCTGCCACATGGAAGGATTTGTGAGTCAGCAAACAGGTCTGCAAGGGGCAGGCCAGCACAAAAAGGAAAATTGTCGCTAATTATTCAGCCTCGAACATGCCAAAGTCTGCTTCTCTTTCCTTTATCAATAATCATTGTTCTGGGGAGGACAGGTTTGCTATTTTCTGACTTCTTTGAAAGGTAAGTGCACAGATGGCAAAGAAAAGTGTTGTCTTGTGACAGATTTGAATAAAGCAGGTCAGTCTGTCTGAGCTGTGAGCATGAGTCAGGCTCCCCTCACCAGTCAGGAAAGCGCAGGAAAAGAGGGGGATAGGACCAACATTTCAGGGATAAGTGCAGGAAACAAAGAAACATGTGTAAGAGGGGATCAGAGTGGAAATCGGTGTCAAAACCCCAGGTCTGAATAAGGATGGGACACTAAGTAGGAGTGTGGCTGGAGAGAAAGAGAAAACCTGCTGCTGCTGCTAAAGGGTGTAACAGTAGAGAATGAAAAATTTCTGTGGCAGAAAGCAGAAAGATGGACTGTCAAGGGCTAAAAGAAAAGAGAGTAGACGATGGAGCCATGAGCAGAAAGAACAAGGCCTGCAGCTGGAAACAGGAAATAGTACAAAGCCACTGCCAAGAGGAAGCCAGCAAAAATCCGGTCTCATCAGTGCCCCAGCTGTGCTGATACTCTCACTCTCACTCCTTTCAGTGTAACACCTAAAGTGAGGTGTAGCCATTCATGCTACAAACTCATTGTTTTGTGTGAGATCACAGCCATGAAGCCATTGCATTTTCACTGGAGTAGTAGACTCCACAAATTATTTTAGTTTGACTAAAATATCTAGTTTGACTAAAATCCTATTTAGTGTTTTGCTAGGATACAGGCACAGTTGCTGCTTTAAACAGTCAAACAAATTGAGATGCACAAAATGGGCCAGATCATTCCCTGATGCATTGAGCATGGATGAACCTTGCCCAAAATCTTTTAAAAACCACATTTACTTCTCTCTGTCACTAGCAAAAGTGTGAGTTAAGAATGCTGGAACCAGCTGAGGCCACTGATTCCTTGAATTAAGGACATTATGTACTTAAAACCACTTGTAATAAGCACGAGAATTATTGCGGTCTGTAGCTCATTATCTTGAATAAAGCACTTCTGGGATTCTGGAGAGGACTTGGGTAGTTACTGTTCTGTGTTGTTGCAGCCAGGCTGTGAGAGTCTGAGCCCACTGTGATGTTTTCCATAGAAGTTACAAGAATTAAGAAGAGATTGTACACTGGCTTTCAACTGGCTTCCAAAATGGTTTTATTACTGGTTTCAGGATGTGAGCAAATTAAGTGAGTTAATTGGGTTTTGTTTGTTTGTTGTTTTTTTATTTCCTTGTACTCCAATGGAAAGAAAAGTAGGAAATCCCCTTGCAAATTAATCTGCCTTTTACTCAGTCTACTTCTTAAAATTATTTGCTTTTGTTCCTTTCCACTTTTGTTTTGGGGCTACGTCTGTGCTTCAGTCCTGTGAAGTTTTAGAGATAGAAGACCTTTGGTCTCCCAGAATATATGCTGTGTGAAGTACCTTCCTCTGTGTGAGCACAGATCTGAAATTATACAAGTAGCCTGAGATAGACAACAGTTTCTGGGAGGAAGTGAGAAAGAGGGACTCTTTAATGGGAAGTGTGCCACTGTTGAGTGTAGTGTAGAACAAAACTTTCACAATACCATTTTCAGAATTACATCATCATTAGTGGTTCATGGTAACAACCATCACTGCAATGATATTGTCTGTCTACAGCCCTTTGAGCTGATAGCACATCACACACATGGCCACTATTAAACTTCATGGCACTCCCCTGGAGTAGGTAACAGCGTAGAAAGAGTAGTTAATGGAATTGAAGTCCCTCAGTGCTTGCCTTAATTTACCTCACAGTAACAATACCATTTGTATATGGTGAGGCTTTGTTTATGATCAGATGTGTTCTAGGCACAGCAATTTCTGACCCTTACAGAACAAGAAAATGGCAAGATTTTAGACTGAAGAGTTCTTCCTGGTCATTCTGGAGATATCCCAGGTCTAACTTTATCACCAGAAGTTAAGACATAGCCAAAAAAGGTTCTCATAATTCTTTCATCCTTACAGATGTGTCTATCTGTATCGTTGCTTCTATCTCCCATTTCATTCTCACCCTCTCATTCCATCTCTGTCACTCTGAAATGATGTGAAGTACCATAGTCAGGTTGGGGAAAAGAACTGATGTGCTGAGAAGCTGATACATCTGCAGATTAAAAATTCTCCCTTTGGGCCAGATCTAGAGACTGTGGAGGTACAGATGAGTCCCATGGATTTCAAAAACATCCTGTGAAAACTCAAATGTGAATGCCTGCTTCATTTTTTATGTCTCCAGAGAAGGAGGTAGCTTTAAAAGAAGGCTGTCCCATCCACTCCTTCAAAGCTTGTCATATGGTCCTATCACACCATGCACTCAACCCTACTGATAAGCTTCAGATCATTCTAGCAAAAGTTTCTGCCTTTGTATATTGCCAGGAAGAAATAATTGTTCAAGGAAGGAAAATCTACATCTTCTTGCAACCACGCTTGAGACACAGTGGGCATAGGAAACAGAAAGTGGACACAGCTCTGGGAGACAAAAAAGGTTTCTTTTCCTGCCCACAAAGATCAAGACTTCTTCATTGGAACAATACATTTCCCACTCATTGCTTTCCCACTGATAAAAAACTAGTTAGTTAAAATAGGGGAGGTTGGGGCTATCTAGCTCAAAACCACACCTGAAATTAAGTAATATAATTCCATTATTTGCACATCTTCTGGTTTTTTTGTGTGATTCATCAATAAAATCAACATATGTTGGAGTTCATATAGAAGATATATGTAGGTTTCCTGTGCAGCACAAAAAAGCAGTAAGCAAATATATGTAATGAGTGCTCTGCTACACAGTTACCATAGAGACAGCATGTTAAAAGAACTGTTTTCCTTATACCTTATCACTGATCTACAATTAAAATCAACACCTTATCTATTCTTGTTGAATTCTTTTTGCTTCTGTGGCACACAGACAAAGTGATGAATTGGTGGTTGTATTCACATGTTTAAGACGAATGAACAACCTGTTTCATGCATGCTCCTCCGAGCTGCTGAAACCCAAGAATGCAGACTCAGTCCCTCCCGTCTCTGGGGTTGAGCAGAGTTCACATCTCAGAGCTCTTCACTTTGTTCCCTAAACTGTGCTCACAGTTTCCTGTTTAGATGCAAAAAAAGGAGCTAAAGAGATCTCCGTGCTTCCTGTTCTAAGCTCAGTACAGTCATTTCTTCCACAGCAGCAGCTGCGAATGTCAGGGTATTTCTTTGAAAGGCACTTGAGTTAATTTTTCTTGTTCTTATCAGTTCAGATGGCTCATTTGTAAATGAGTTTCAAAACCTAATTTCAAGTGGCAAAAAAATAATCGGATGAAACAGGTTCTTTGGATTGTAAAAGCATTAGCTAAGCATGGGTTCATGTCAGAGAAGTACAAAGCACTTTGGAAACAGTTAATACCTTAGGAGAGCTCTGTAAACTTTGCAAAGAAGGTACAAAATACCTGAATTACAGTTCTGCAGACACTGCTGTTCCTTTGCTATATTATCTACACTCCTCTAAGTTTAGAAAAGGGTCTTGATACTTGTTAGTTCCTACAACTTCAACCTATGTTGTTTTATTGAGCTTGGAGGTGAAGTGATGCATTCTGGATGCTGTTGCAATGCGCATTGGGGATGAATCTTGCACTCAGTAGCTCAGAAATACACAATCTGGCTGCAACTTCATTGTACAGTGCTGGAAAGCTTTGCTGCTGAGGCCCTTTGGTTGTTAATTTCTTCTTGTGGTTTCAGGAAATTAAAATGTCACACTGACCAAGGTTAATAGATTCTCTGAAAGGCCAGCAAGACGCATGTCATATGAGCAATGAAAAACAATTCCAGTTGAGGCTTCTTTCTTTTTCTGATTGGTTTAACTGAAATCTTTGCAAGGTGACAAGTCTGAATACAAGCTCTGGAAAAGCCAAGAGAGAAACCTTCCAGAAGAAAACAAGTTCTTAAATGTACAGGAAGATCAATACCATTCAGGGCTCTGAGGGTTCATATACAGGAACCCTCAAAGGTCTGGCTGTGAAAACTGATGAGTGAAGGCAAGACCCCCATTCCAGAATATATTCCTTCCTCCAAGATTGATTATGTCCAGGAGATAAAAGGACATAAACCAAGTGCCATCATGGTACACCTTTTCACCACCTTCAATATCCCCTCCCCAGTTTTAACATCTATGCTGAATCTATTTTCTGCTCTATATTATTTTTTCACTAATTGCACAATAATTCTTCAATTACTGTAGATCCATCTGTTGGATGCTCTGCATCCTTATGACTCTTCCTGACCTAAATTTGGAAAGGCTCCACCTTGCACCTCCTTTCCGTTCCCTCAGGGTACTGACTCCCAGGCACCAACAGATTAAATTGAAGTACCAAATGCCAGCAGTCTGTCCTGTCTAGCTCCCAGCAATTAATAGTCTCACAGAAGGGACAGATTAACTGCATATGAAGCAGCATCCTGAATCATGCTGTAATTTGCAAGCCATCATATTCAAGTTATGAAACCAGAGCTGTTTGCTTGCATATGCAAAGCCAGAAACTGGCGATGTAAAATTCCCTTTCTGTTTCAGGAAAAAGAAAGCTTTGGATGTCAGAGGATGTCTTTAGGAATGAACTGAGATCCCAAATTAGATGTTGCCTCTTTTTGTCGTCATCTGGACAATTAGCACTATTTGTGTGTTGTGTTTGTGTGTTGTGATGAACAGCAGCACAGAATTCAGAGGGAGAAGGACCCAGCATCCAGAAGTGCTGGTGAGGCAGGAGGTGGATTCGGGGGGGGGGGGGGGGGTGGGGTGTGTTCTTCAAGGATTTGTACACTGTAACTTTATGATTCTGTTGACATTCTAACTACAGTAATAAGTACTTTTACATCTTCAAAGTGCTTACAGATGGAATCTCACTTAATTTCCTAGGAAAGGAAAATAAGAAAATGATCAGTAACAGATAAATTAGTGATTTAATTTTGTCAAAGAATTCAAAGCTTACAGGGGATTAAAGGCCTGATGTCAAGCTAAATCAAAGCAATGGAAATGAGCTGGAACTTGGATCTGTCCAAGCTTTCTCGTAGGCAAAAGTGAACTTCACCACTCTTCAAATATGGTCTAGGTATGGAGGCCCTTGTTCAGTGGAAGGGAGGAAGAGGGAAAGGACAGAAGTATGCAAAGAGCAGAGCTGAGATCCCTGAAGAGCAGGGCTCATGGTTTCACTGCCAGCAGGATGTTGGGACTGGCAATAGCTGATGCGAAGAAATGTGCTGTCCCTCCAGCCCACTACAGTGACTCCTTCTACCAGGGCAGTGAGCTCATGGCTCTGCTTGGTGTCTGCCTACCTTGCCCTGGCCAGAGCCAGGCCTGCTGCAGCCCTTCCGTGACCTGCCAACATCACTGTGCTGGGAATAAATGCCACATGAAGGCATAAATTAGAGCTGGAGTGTCCAAATCCCAGAGAAGTGCCCAGTTTACAAATTAACACTGCTTCTCACAAAGATCCTGGCTTATTTTGTTACAGGGAGGGCTAGGTGGATGAAAATATTTCTTTTTAGATGGTAATCATAGAATAGAAGGATTGGGGTCACAGAAAACTAAAATCTTCGCAAGAGCCAAGTTCTGGTTTGAAAGTGCTCCTTTCTTTCAAGATCTTCAGCTATTCCCTGAATGCTTAGGAACACTTTTTGAAGAACCATTTTTGAAATGGTACAGCACAAGAAAAACATTCCTCCTTCAGAGAGCACTGAATACTAATTTACTGTTAGCACACTGTGGAAACAGAAGACTCATCATGGTCCCCTTTCATAAGGATGTTTTTTCCCTGTCTTTTTTGAATTTAATACTGTGACAAATTAGGGTTAAAGTGTTCTGTTTTCTCAGCTCTACTCTGATGCTGTAAAAGGCCTACCCAACACTGGTTTTCCATGGCATTGCTCAGATATAAGAATGACCAAAGGCATTCTGTAAAGCTGCTAAATAGGCAATGTTAAGCAGTGACAAGAGCAGCAAGTACGTAAACACGGCAGGCATTGTATCCACCCCAGTATCCTGCATACTGATGTGAACACTGGCACCAGTTAAGGCACGGTTGGTTTAAGTCTGGTGGCCCAGTACATCCCAGCTAGAGAGCAGACTGGCTTTGAAAGACCTATTCTGTTGCCAGCTCTCAGATAGATTTTTGGTATGAACATCTGAGGACTGTCTGGGTGAGGAACCTCACTGCTTTAGGTTAGAGTCCATACATGCTAGGTATTTTGCTATTGTTCAAATTTCCTTTCAAGTAAGCTGGATCTTTAGGGAGGAGAGGAAAATTCCCCCACAGCTCTTCAAGCTTTATGCATCTAAAGGCTCCTTCTATCCTTGTGGGCATGTCAGGGTCTTTTCAGAAAAAGCCTGATGTTCCTCAGTACCATTGCAACCTAGGCAAATAAAAGCTCCCTTAGACATGCATCAGTGCAGAGCATAGGCCTGCAATCTGCACCAGAGAAAGCTTTTCAAATCGCCTCAAGCCTGTACCCACATACTGCCTTGCCAATAGAGACACGAGGGAAGTCTAGACTCAGGTGCCTTGGTAATAATTTCTGAGCCAAGCTAGGTTTTATCTTATAATGATGGTTCATTAGACTAAATTATGTATTTAATGACACCTTTGAATCATTTTATGTTTTCAGAGAATTAATTATGAAGACATTCCTGACTTGTGAATCTTAAATGGGCAAATGTATCTGCAGATTTTGTCCATCATTGGCATTATAGGATTATATATTAATCTTTCACAGCCATGAAAACATGTGGAAATTAGTGCTCAATGGTTCTCTTAGAGCTCATCATTAAAAAACACAAGACAATCCAAATGTGTAGAATGCATGCACCTAGGAAAGGCTTTAAAAGTGTGTGTCTGCATGGTGATTAGACCATAAACCATGTCCTGATTCACTGTAAAAAAAAAATAATGGGTCCACTGCACTCCTAGACCTCCATAAATCTCCAGATATTTACAAGAATGGTTTCCTTTTCACTTGATCAAATAGTGGTTTAAAGCAAGGTTAGTTGATAGGCAGAGAATTGAGGTATGTCCAGACCTGCCATGCAGACAATAAAGGTGATGTACGGTGAGAGGCAGGATTTAAATTCCTTTTTATGTGAGATGCTGAAGTTACTCTAAAAAGCTGTCATTACGAGAGGTTGTCTGATCTAGAGCTGAAGGTATTCTCAGAAATTAATCAAACTAAACTGAATGTTGGAGAATATCAAATGCGAAGTGGTGCTTGGTTCATGTGCTATTCATTCGCGTAACTGAAAAGGTGAATGAGGAAAGAGCAAAAAGGGAGCAAAGTGCAGGCATCCAATCACTACAGCCAATGCTTCTGATAGCATAATTATAACTGTAATGTTCTAATTTTCTAAAGTGTATGAGCAATGCCAGGAAGCATAGATAACAACCTGGTATTCATTAGACTGACCTGAATTTGTGCATGATTTTTTTCAGATCCTGTAGCTTTTTTGAGATGGGTTGTATATGGAAATTAAAGAGAATGACCCTGGAAATGATTGGATTCTTTCCATGCAGACGTATCTATGCAAAAGTTATCTTCCAATTTTTATCTTTTCTTCTCTGGGTGAATCCCTTCAGTGATACCAAGTTTTCAGACCTGAAAGGTCCAGCCTGGCAATACCTTCCAGTTCTGAACGGTCCCATAGTGGCACAAGTAGCTGTAATCTGCAGAAAGACTTCCCCAGAGATCTTATCAAAGAGGCTGTTGTCATACTGAAATGAGACCAGATGGTCTTGTTCTGAATTTTGGAGGGGCCTCTCCCTGGCCTTTGGCATGACACACCTCTTTATATTCATGGCCATGTGTAATTAATTGCATCCATGATAAATTTATTTACATAATTTAATATCCACATATATAATTTGAAAGGATTCAACACAGCAGAATTATATCAGCCTAGTGTTTAAAGCTAGTTTCTGAAATTACATGTTCTGCCTGAAGATTTTCTGAGTTGAAAGCAAGGCTCAGCCTAGTCTGTTCTGACTGTGGCCTTGGCTTTGCCTTGCTCCCAAGCACAATTACAAGGGAGTCTGTGGTAGCTGCATAGAAATTGTTTTGGTTAAGAGGTTTCTTTTCTTGGTATAAATCAGAGCCCAACTCTGACTGAATTGCTGCAAGTACAGCATAAATTCCCTTAAACCAGCAGAGTACAGAGCACAGCTCAGTTCTGTCCTCTTCTTTCTTGTGTGTCTCAATGTCACCATATTTCTCCCTTGACCCTTTTGAAGAATACAGCAAAAAAATATTCATTCTTTCCTTTAGCCTTTTAATTTTCTTTTGTATGTTTTCCCTTCTTTTTTTTATCCCAGTGTCTTCTCAGTCTTGTTTTCTCTTCTCCTTCCTCATTTCATCTAAGCTCTGTTCATGCTGAATAAAGTGACATCTCCTGCAACAGGCAATTTAATTCAAAAAGAGATAGCACATATTCCTTTTTTTCTTTTTATAGCTATCTTATTCAAGTAGGCAAAGGTTCTCTGCATTGTATTCTGTGATCAACTTGCCTGAGTTAACCACTACACTCTAATAATGCAAATAATTTTCCAGCTAAGGTCATTTATCAGTTGAAAGAAAATTCATGTTTTAACCGAAGTAATAATAAAAAGTAACTCAGCTGGTTTAGTGCTCCTGAAAATTTGGCAATGGAGAATTTGATAAGGATGTCGATATTTACGAAATTTTTATTGGATGGGGGTACTTTCCACATCCTGCGGTTATATATGTGTCCTGGGTTCAGCTGTAACAGTTATTTTTCTCCTTCTTAGTAACTGGTGCAGTGCTGTCTCTTCGACTTTAGTCTGAGAACAGTGCTGATAACACACCAATGTTTTAGTTAGATGTTTAGAGAGACGTTAGCTCAGATTACTTAGTCACTGGCTAGAAGGACACTTATGAGAGATACAGGAGGCTTAAACACCTTCTCCAAAACAAAGATCATTTTAATGTTTCCTAGCTAATGCCTAAACCAGGGTAAAACATGGGCAACCTAAAATGCAGTAGTGGGGCAGAAATACTGCAGTGGCTTTCTCAGTGAAGAGGGTGGGTGGGAAAGTGTTAGGATGCTCGGGATCCTGGTGAGAGTCTGTTCTAGCCCATTTCCAGAGAAAGTGTGGGATGGACACTCCATCATTCCTAGAGAATGGATATTCCCCTCCTTGGAGATTCAGACCAGAAATTTAAGTCACCCTGAACGTGGTCCATATGTTCCGATAGAAAGTTCCTGTTTCAGCAATCAAATGGTTTTGTCCCCAAACGAATACAGATTTTTTGCTGTAATGATGTAATGTTTTTGCAGTATGACCAGGATTCCACTTGTAAATTGCCTTAAAATCTTTGGCATTTGGCTGCAGCTGATTTCTCTTACAAATCCCTGAGGTCATGATTCAAGAATACAATAAATCCAGCTTAAGAGCTCCTTGTGTCGGATCAGAAAAGTCATGACACAGAATCACATCACACAGAGCACTGATCCAGAGTAAGCAAATTCACCTATTCAGATGTATTAAAAAACAATCACAAGTTTTTGTTGGATCACAAGTCTCACTCCCAGATGAGGCGTTTTCTGCAGCTACTGCTCCAATGCTTTTATGGTATCAGAAATTGTCTGTCCTCTTCTAGGCAGGGAAACACAAGTGTAAACACTGCGTCCTGCACTCCAACTACATCAGAAATGCGATCATGTGCCAATGCCTGATCCACACCAAATGTGTATTTTTGGCAGACCAGCAGTGCAGAGGTCTGGTATTAATGATCACAGAACCAGGCCTCAATCCAGAAGCGTGGGAAGATGCTTGAAGAAAGCAGCAGTGCTTTTTCAGAGCACTCAAGGAGGATCAGGGTAGCCATTTCTCCTGGTCCTGTGACCAGGGAAGTGAGCAGAGCTGCACACTCAAACCACTGCAGAGAACTCTTCCTTAAGTACTGGGAAAACTTAAGAGTCCAATGAGATGTCACCAAATGAGAAAGCAGCTGTGAAACATTCCAGCTGTGGCTAGAATGGAACACTATTGCTCCCCAGTCCACATGAAGGTTTCCTAAGCTGGCCACTGCCAGACATTCATTGGTATAAATGACTGAAGCAGTTAGGCCTGAAATAGCTTAAACACTTTGTCAAACCAAGGAAAAGCTTAGCAAATCAAGGTGATTCTTTTAATACATTTTTTTTGGTTAATAGCATCTGATTTTAAGGAAATAAATTATAATTTCATGTAAAGCAAGTAGCAGTTCCAAACTGAGAAAACGAATTCTTGTACCTTTTAGGAGTAGTTTTCCTACTGAGAAAAGGAATTGATCCCTGATTGCAAATTTGCTTGAGCTTTTTTGGATTTTTTTTTTTTTTGTGGCCTGAAGCCATTCATTGCTTTCAGTATTTCAACAGGACACCTTTTCTTTGTGAGGTGTGCTGTCATGTGATAACGTTTTATTACCTATTTCCAATTTGGGCACTTTGACTCAAGGAGTTACTTCCTTGTGTGGCTCAGGTGCCAGGTGAACATTTCACACTAACTGGGGGCATTTCTTTGTGGTCCCTTGACCATGTTGCTAAACATGGTAACAGAAATAATAATTAAGACATCTGAGGTCACATTCACAATAGCCAGAACAATCTTGTAGTCTGTTCCAGAAAACAAGGAATTGCAGTAAACAAGGGAGAGGCTTCCCAGAAAGAGTAATTTTACAGTGAGCTCAGTCCATCGTGAGCCACAGAGACCTGAAGCAGTTTATTGTAGTACCCCTGCAGGTCAGCCCTGATGGAGAGTGAGCATGGATGTTTACAAATCTGAAGGCTTTGATTGATGTATTTAGAGACAGAGCCCATTCTGAGCTATGTTGTTGTTCGTCCTTCAGTACAAC
The DNA here is from genome assembly GCF_028554395.1 of Pezoporus wallicus. Classification (NCBI taxonomy): domain Eukaryota; kingdom Metazoa; phylum Chordata; class Aves; order Psittaciformes; family Psittacidae; genus Pezoporus; species Pezoporus wallicus. The sequence goes on along the minus strand of NW_026636866.1, from coordinate 908,179 downwards.
TGTTTTGTCTTTCTCCCTCTGTTAAATATAATCTGTGCTGAAAGGGGAAAATGGTAATTAATTAATTCTTGATAATGCTCATTGTTTTCTTGCACAGTTTGTGTACAGAACATATAGTGCAGCCCCAAGGCGTTACCCACGGAGGAGAGCTCCAGAGATGGAACTTTGCCATGTCATAACACTGATGCTCTGAACCATGCAGGGTATTTTGTTCTGCTGGGAGGCAGAATCTCCAGTCAGATAGTTATTATTGCTGACTCTTTTTTTAATAATAAAAAATGTACCTCCAAAACCAAAGAGAATCAAAGTGTGTAGGGAAAGATGTTACTTCAATTTCTTGAAGTCCATAAAAAGCACAGAACTCCTGGAATGGATGGACTCCTGGCACTAAACCAAAAATCAAAGGCAAGAAAAAAAAGAGTAATACCTGAACGTGTAAAGTAGTCTCAATCAAGACTTGATTCTTTTTTAAGTAAGACAACTGGATAGGATTATTATGATAGGAAAGATTACAGAAACATTTGGGTTATTAAGATCCTAGTTAGGAGTGAGTATCTTGTATTCAGTCTTATATAAAAGCATCATAAAATGCAGCCCATACCTGGACAAATTATATTCTGAAAGTCTAGATTCAGAGAGGCTGGGGAGGGATGGAGGCACAGCGAAGGGAAGTGCCATGCCACAAGTCAGACAATGGCTTAGTAGCAGCAGCAAAAATAGAACCAGAGCCAGCTTCTTCCCATCTGGTATGATGGGAACTCACTCCTTCCTTGAGCGTCTGTTGTGAAATAAATCATTGTTTGCAGAAGTAAGACACATACTACTCAAATACTTGGCTGCAAATCTATTCCATGAAGAGGTTTTCAGCTATTTATTAAGCTTTAGGTTCTCTATTAGATGTGTGGTCACTGAATAGTAAATTTAAGCCTACTCACAATAAGATTTCTATTCCTGGTAGTGTATTATGGATCCCTTAGAAGTGCCCCTTGGAATCCCAGGTGTTTGCAAATTACAACATCTAAAAGCCTGTGTTTTTTATAAGACTCTTTATACATTCTTGGTCCTGAGTATTTTTTTTTGTATTTACACTAAATACTAACAGCTGAAGTAATTCTGAACCACCTCATTTCTTGTCATTTTCTTTTGACTACAGCAAATCGCATCATTGACATTTTCATGCTGAATGAAAACTGAAAGAAAGGTGAATTTTGAACTGTTCCTACAACAACTCAGGAATGTAGAATTAAAATTGCATCCAAACTAATTCTACTTCCTTTGAAACACAGGGCCTTGAAGATACACATATTATCAGTAACTTTGGGGGCCTCCAAATGAGTCTGATCAATAGGGAAATGTTTATCTTTGTAAACTATCGATATTTTAGAAATCTCCATGGAGGTAATTGCCGTGGCAGTTCAACAATGCCCAGTATATGAAACACATTTATATTAATACCTCTAATTTGTCCAAAATGCCCTTTTTCCATTCTTGCAATAGCTAGAAAAAGATATTGCTTGTTGCATTAGATTTCCAGTTACTAGCAGAATACTCAGTTAATTCAGTTAAGAGATGTCTTCCTGTTGGAAATAAATGTAAACCAGTATAGGAAAGCTGAACTGATCAAACTGAGGTCTTTTCAAAGAAAAAACAGAACAATTGCCGGATGCAAGTGGATAAAAATTACCCTATGGGACAAAAATTCCTTGGAACATGCTGGGTTGGGTTTTTTTTGAACATTCTTTAGGACAAGCTAAAAGCTTCCCCCGGAATACATCAGTTCAGTTTAGCATTGAAGGGGAAAAATAAGTTTAATTGCTTAAATTCTTTTCATTTGTTATTTATTACTTTTGAAGAAATAATAAATGTCACTGTTCAGATACTATTTCTACAGTTCTTTATATATATGCAAATGGTGTCTTGAAATCAACACAAAATGGTTTGGTTGTGTCAAAAAAAGCTTTGTTTTGCTAGAAGCATCACAACATTTTGTGGGGGTTTGTTTTTTTTTTCAGTTTGCACAAAGCAAATTTGGAATTACAGCCTTATAGACAAACTGGGATGGGAAGGGACTTCTGGAGGCCACATAGTCCAAGCTCAGACTCAAAACAGAGCTAATTTCTGAGTTGGATCAGGGTGCAAAGACCTTGTCCTCACAGAGTTTGAAATTTCACAAGAAGTGAGATTCCCCAGCCTCTCTGGATCCCTGTTCCAGTGCTTCACCACTCTCTTTGTGAACATTAGGTGTGATCAGAATTTCCTTCTTTGTAACTTGTGACTGTCTTCTCTCAAACCACAGCATAGCATCATGCCAGGAAGCTAAGTTGGAAAAGGATAAACACAGAGGATTCTCCTGTCCAGGCATCCTGGAATTCAAATTCATGTTTATGCCAGCAGCAGGACTGGGGAATGCAGGATGTTGTGGTGATGAAGACGCCGGTTGTGATGATTGGCTTTTTGACTATTTCTGTGAAGCATCATCTGAAAAAGAAACTGGCTAATATTTATCACACCAAAAAGGCAGAGTGACAGACAGCCTGATGCCACTGTGTCTCACTTGCCAAATGCATGGTTTTTAGTTGCTCTTTCATATTCTGCCTGCCCACAGCTCCTTTGCCATCTTTACCCTGCATCATCATCAACATCTGTCAGGAAGTCAATTTTTATCTCAGGAACAGTTCATCAGTGGAGCTCATGTCAGAGATGCAGAAAGTGTCCTTGGCCTCACTGGTAATGTGAAGAAAACTGTAAGCCAAAATGGCTTTTTGCCCTTCTGCCAAGGCTCCAAATAATTTTTAAGTTGATGGTGCAAAATGTTAGGGTTTTTATTTCCTGTACATCTGTAGCATTCTTATCCCTGATGTTTTTGCACTGGGTGGAACTGGAAAACTCTTAACAGCCAGGGAAGTGCCTAGTGTCTGAGGATAAAGACGTAACTGAGATGGTTTCCTGAGCACGTGAGGAAAGGTGACTGTTTAACACAAGAAAAAGCTGGGGAAGGAGCAAGCTCTCAGATTATTTTTCAACTGGGTTGAATTGGAGGACCAGAGCATATCACAAAAGGCAAACAGCAGCTTGCAGGACTCACTGGGGGGTTAATGCAAAGTGCAGTTGCTGTGATTGTGCTTGCAAGCAGAATAAAAACCCAGAACAGGTCGTTTGGCACGTCCTGGACATAACACGGCTTTCATTGAACTCAGTAAATGTATGAGCTGCAGGGCTGGGAAATACAAGTCAGAAGTGGCTTGCTTTACACTGCAAACACAAAACTCTGAGGAAGTATTTTGTAAACACTGGTGTGTTTACACTGAGCACCCTCACTAATCAGAGCTTTCACCTTGCTGTACTCTTTGAAACAATAGTCATAATTTCTTTAAACAATGAGTGTTTTCTAAAGCCATGGCTGTGTTTTAAAACATTTATTATCTGAAATTCAGTCAAAATGAAATTGGATAGGTGTCCTGTTACTTTGTGGATATATGGGAGAAAAAGAGGGGGACTAATGATTAAACAGAAGACTTTCAGTTCAGTCCTCTGACCATTTGGGCTGTCAGACAGTACATGAGACCTTGCACATTTTTCACTTTGCTGATTTTCCTGCTTGTGAAGTGAAATGCAAAGCTGGAAGATTTCCTCTCTGAGGCCCAGATTGCTCATCTGACAGGGGGGAGATGTTTCTCCTTGTCATAAGTCACAGCAGAACCGAGTCTCAGGAGAGCCAGCAAACTTGGCTTCCCACAGACACATCGGGGACACAGGTGGGATGCTAATACCTGTGTATTAGAAATATCTGTCCAGAAAAACGTGCTGAAGGAAGGTGCCCAAATGTTCCTCCTTGACTTTAAAGAAGAAAAATTCTGAAGGCTGGAAAAAATGTGCTCAGCAATCATAAGACAAAGATAGCAAATAAATAAACAGCTCAATTACCAAAGTGCTTGACATGAACAAGGACAATTCTCCACAGTACAGAGTAAAATGCAAACTTGTACCAGTATAGACACTGCAGCTATCTGACACATGCACAGTGCCATTGCTTCAATAGTTCAATTCAAAGCAAGATAGGGAGCCAGAAAGTGCTAACTTGGTCAGTTGGAGAAGGCACACACAATTACCATTATCTGTGACTAAGCAAAATTAAACCATCTGATTCTGCCAGAGCAAACCGCAGCTCTTAACCTGGGGCGCTTTAGGAACCAGCAATAAACTGAACTCTTGTGTCAGACTGGCCAATTATATTACAGTCAGGCCCACTCAAGAGGTAAGTATATTTGGACATGTGAGGAAACACCAGTAGAGACAATTTTCTATTAATCTGGAGCAGACAAAGCAGGTTCCTTGGTTAGCTGCCCTTGCTATTACTATCAAGAGGTGCAGCAATGCAAGGATAATAGCTATAGCACAGGCCCCGGCTCTTGTTGTGGCTCTTTAACAACCAAAATAAGTAGAAACCACCCTTGGACAGATCTGAGTAAGTGCAAGGACATTACAGGGTCAGTGGCAACGATGTGGAACAGAGTAATGAAATTCAGGCATCTCCAGATGTGTCTCAGTGATTGCCATAACCATATATCCCACCGCACAGCTGCATCTCTGTCACTTGCGTTTTGGGCTGGAATCCTGTATCCTATTGTATTGAGAAAGGGACTAGGATGATCAAAAAGGGTTTTTCCACATCTAACTTCTCTGATGCTGTTTCTTTTGAAAAGGACTGTAGGGTATTGCATTATTTCCACCTTTGTAGAAAAGATTTATCTTAAAAAAGATTCTTTATTAAATAGTCTCCTGCTGGGATTCATTTACAGAGTTGGGTTATCTGAGAGCTCCAGAGTGCTCTGAAAATAGAAGAGGGAAAAGGCTTCAATGCAGGAGAAAATGCACGCCTATTCCTAAATGTTAATGTAAAATTTCCTAGAGTGTTGGACACACAGAGAATGTTGGCTATTGAGTTATACTTTTTTTTTTACTAAAAATATTCCAGTCAACTCCAATAGTCTCTTCTACTGATCTGTGTTTCTAAAAGTCTCTTTGAAATCTTCTTTATCTCCTGCTTTGTTGTCTTTGATGATGCTGCTGGGGTCAGTTATTTTTTCTGAACACATCTCTTCCTTTTGTCAGGCTGGGTTGCATGTGACCACTGAAAACATGCATCAGTTATGGAAGCATCTCAAAGTCTGCTTATGAATGAGGCCAGTCTGGTTTAAAGTGTTGTACAGACGTAGAAAAGCAGTCCCTTCACCAAGGAATTTGTAATCTAACCCTCAATCAGCAGTCAAGCCCTAGACCACCCTCATCCTAACAATCTAATTTACAATATAAGATGTCAGATACAAACACTTAGAGATAAATTTCTGATTATAGAGCCACAGTCTTCCTTCACTGCAGTGTGGAAGTTCTGCCTTTTAAATCCAAGCTGCTGTAGGTCTATGTCGTACTAATGGTTGACTTCTTGCCTTGGTACTTAGAAGATACGCAAGATGAACTGGTAGAAGTGTCTGTATATACCTGGACAACACTTGTCTGGGGTGATGTTGAATTAGGTGTGTTTTATGAGTTTGGTTTGCTTTTATGATCTGTGGGTGTACAGATGATACTGCCTTCACTCATCTGTATCGTTTTCCCACTGGTTGTGTGTTATGAAGAACAGAGCAATTGAGTAAACGGCCCCAAAGGAGACATCCCTGCTAATTGCTCAAAATTAATGTGGAACTTGACACAGGAGATAATTTAAGCCTCTGATAAAATTGCGTATTGCTTATTGCTCCTGGAGGGAATGCTTGACAGCTTGGGGAAATTAACTGATCCCTAACCATGTTGATGTCCAAATAGATTATCCCAAGCACTGAAGTCAGAGAAAAGTTAAACGCTAATTTAGAGGCTCTGATGGTGTCCTCTGAATTCAGCTGTCTCTCTGCTGATCCACGGGTGAGCTAAAGGAAATAAAAACTAGAAAGGAATGTGATCCAGTCTGCTGCCATTTGCCATCTGATGCACTGTGATGACCTGTTGGGATGGAAGTGTAGGAACTCTGCATCACTGGGTAGCAAGCAAATACAGAAAATACTGCTCTCCTTTAAAGCCGTTCACATAGGCCTTGCAAAGATCAATGATTGAGGAAACAAAAAGCATCTTATCAATTTTACATTTTTAAGTTATCCTGAAAAACTCTTCATTGTGTAGGATACTTTTCAAGGAACTACATGAAAAAGGAGATTACAGCTACTAGAGGAATCACAGCAGTGGGGATGACCCATTGTCAATGTTAAGCTTCTCCTTCAGTCAATGTGAAGCTGTCACGCTAGAAGGAAGGCGTAAAAATGCAACCACACTGCAGTGATGAAGCTGTCAAAGTCGGAGCACTATAATACATCCCTTTCAATGATCATTTCTTCCTGAGCTCATCAAGTAGAACATCTTGGCTCTGTGATCGTGCTGAAAAACACCATTTAAATTTATTAGATACCCAGCATGGTGCCCAATCTCCAGACATCTTTTCTGTAGTATTCACTGCTTGAAAACTCTTTCAGGACATCTTTCCTTGTGCTCGAGATTAGTCTGATCTTGTCTAACCAGCATAGTGGGGAAGATCTGCAGTATCACAGGTGTATGCTTAATGCTCTGTGCAATTGATTTATTTATGGTGAAACCTGGCGTGAGAGGAGGTAAAGGAAAGGTAATGTTACTTATGAATCAAATTATCCTTCTTTTGTGTACTCATTTAAGAACACAATCTTGCCGGAGGCTTAAAAGCTTTGGCTTCACTTTACAGACACTTTGACTCTGTCTGGTTGTACAATTTTTTTACCCTTACATGTCACAGCAACATCTCTGTATCCGGTCCTATAAAGATTGATTTCAGATGAGCAGGAGCCAGTAGATGCTGGTTGTACCTGGACTGTGTTCTTTAACAGATGTAGCTCAGCAATAATTCATGTAGTTGAATCCAAGATCAAAATATGAATACATGATGTAAAAAAACAAATCACAGTTCTGAGTTTGGTTTTTTCCTTTCCATTTAACCAACAGTAACAGAGAGAAGAATCAGATGACCTGCAACAACAGGTCTTTCTCATTTCTTTTGTACTTCATTGCTGAAATGATCATTTTTCTCTCTGAAAGAGTGAGAGGGCAACATGGGACCTTATTACTATTTGTAGAGAGTTTTCTTTGGTGATGCTTTTACCACACCAAGTTTGTAACTGTTGAAACATGATGTGGATCCAAAAGCCTGGTAAAGTGAAAGGCTGTTCTGTAGAAGAGGGTAATGGGGTACAATTTCAGTTATAGGGTAACAAATAGAGCTTGCATCAGACAACATAAGGGTAGGAGACATCGCTGTAACTTAATTTGCACAAAGGAATTGTGGAAATAAGTTAGTTAATTGCTGCAGCAACCTACAGGGTGTCCAGCCACAAGAACGTGTAAGTGTGTAAAAAGACAAGTAAGAGTTCACAAGTTTCATCCTGGAAAATACTGGAAGTGCCTAGGAAAGTCTGAGAACTCGCAGGTATTTTCAGGGCTCCATAGAGGTTTATCCTGAATCCATCTCATGCATCAATTGATCTTGTACACCAGGCTGCCAAAGGAGAAGCTCTCTGGTCCCTTCTTACTGTTCATACTGATTTATGAACCAGATCTGAATGCAAACTGTAGATGTGTCTTTCTCTGTTCTCTTGAAATATAGTGGAAGGTCAAATCTGGCTGCAGATTCAAATAGAGAATTTCAGGCCTATCTGTGATTTATACTGGTCTGTCGTGCCTGTAACATGAAAAGTACTCTGTTTAATGAGAAAGTGGACTCTGTTTCTCTTCCAGCTCCCATATCCCTGATTCAATCTAAACCACATTTCCTTCACAAAGAACCTTTCAAAAGCAAAGAATTTCAAAAATCACTGCTATGAGTGGTCCAAGAACCTACATTGTAAAGAAGTCCCCAAATGATCTATCACCATTGCAGATTTGTTTGCTAGCTGGGATTTCTTGGTCCAGCAATGGGTCAATTTTCATACACAGACAGAAAGACCTTTTGTTTTCCCAAGTATGTGTGAATCTTGTGGAATCCCTTTAGAAAAAAAAAACAACATATCTTTAGCTTCAAAGTGTAATGCCAGAACCAGTTGCTTTGAAAACATCCTTGCCTCTAATGTGTTTTTCATTAGGAAAATGTATTTCCAAACTGAAATTAGTACCAGTTTTCAGGAAGGACTCAAGTGTGTGCTTGCCTTGACATCTGTTGGTATAAATAATGTAGTAAAATGTAAATTCAGAATTATTTATGTGTATTTGAGAAGATAACTTGTTACTGGGTAGTAATTCTGACAACCTGCTTGTAAATGCAGAGCTGTGCTCAATTCAAATACTACACCCTGCATAAAGAAACGGAGTAATTATTGCTGGATCACACTTGCAGATTGGTTTTACAAGTTGCAACCAAATAAAAATGAGAAATTGCAGGCTGGCAATGAAATGTCACCAGGGAGCAGCCTTGGGGACAGTTAAGCTTGGAAAAGAAGTTTACAGTGAAAGCTGATTTGCTGTTGTGATTTACATTTCCAATAAAGCTAAACCCCAGGGGAATTTTGGCCTGTGAGGGGTGTTTGCAAGCTGGTGAATGCAGAACATGGACGTTCTCCATTAACCAGATTTTAAAATTCGCCCCAAAAATATCCTTGCAGAATGAAAAGCTGCATGCTGTGCATTAATATTAGGGATAACTACATTAATAAGGCAATAATTAATTGGCAGTTGCCCTAACAGGCCTCTCTGACCTTAGTTCCAGATTCAACCATTATTGCTTTTCAAAGGATTCATCATTCAAAGCAACCTCCTCCCCTTTTTTCTTATGCTGCATAAAGGATTGGTAAATAACATGCATTCTTTCTGCAAACAGCGAGATTGACTTGCTGGAAGCAGTTTAAATGCTCGAATGTTAAAAGCAGAAATTTGAGCATACATTTCACTGCTCTTACTTCAATTTTCCAGCATTGTGCCCTCCCGCCTTGAGTGAAAGGTACTACTTTATGGTGTTCATAACAACAGCAGAACCAGAATTTCTCTACCCAGCTCCACAGGCACTATTTGAGGTCGCTGCTCTGTTTTGTGCCTCTGGCTTAAGTGAAAGCTTTATGTATTCTTGCTGTTTATCCTGTCAAAGACTTCCAGTTTCTGTTAATCTACTGAGAAGAAAACTCAGTGATCTGCAAGCAGGTTCAGAGGCAATTGTGTGGGGTGGCAGCATTTACCACGAGGGCAGATCAGGCAGCTGGGGGCCAGTGACCAGTTCCATACCTTCTTTTAATCTGCCCTTACATTTCCATCAGAGCTCTTTCCCAGCACATCATTTTTATCCAACATGCACTAAAACCAAACTTTCTTGGTTTCTTGCCTGGTTTACATTTAAGAGGATGAGCTTGTGCTGCTTTAGTTTAATTCCACATCAATTCATAAATTCTTTTCCCACTGGAAGGCTTCAGGTTTTCTGGCTGTGCTGAAAGTAGCATTTGGCTACTATCATAAGTCCTACTTCAGACAACTTAATCTATTCAAAATAGCGCTGAAAGGAAAAAGAAGCACTATTGCAAACAAAGGCTTGTGTATCCTTATCTAAGGATGAGAACCTTATGGCTGTAAGAGACAAGTTTTATCTTTGGATCCAGCTGTAACGCTTTAAGACATTACTACTTCAGCTCTTTGCCCTGTCTACTCAGCCTAGAGTACAACTAGCTTATGTATGCCTTGTGACTGCAAATGAATCTGAGTTAGTGAAAATGCACTTTGTATTATATAGTTCCTGAGACAGCGAAGATGCTTGGAGTTCAGAAGAGACATGAGATCAAATCTAATCCTCTGTGCACAGCAGGCAATTGTATTTCCCCTCTTTGTTGAGCCCAGTGGTTTATTCAAGCATTTATTCCAGAAAGAGAGCATTCTTGCTTTGTGTAGTAGAAGAAAATGGTGAATCAATTGCCTTGACTGTTTCTTCCAGAGGTTAAACACCTTCCCGTATAAAAATGTGTGTCTAGTTTGCTGTTTCAATTTGTCTGTCTTCAGCCTTCAGCCACTGATTCTTCTTGTCCTGTCGTGCTGTGCTCAGCTGCATGATACCAGGTCAGCCCCCAGCAAAACATCATCCTCTCTCTTCACCCACAGCCCAAGGCAGCATGGTTCACATTTCTATAGTTTGATGCCCCATCACAGTAGGTTTTGTTAATTGGATGCAATCTCCTCTGTGTCCCAGGTCAGTAATTCTTGTAGTATGCCATCCCATTCACTGCAATTAAATCACCCACGGCAAAAATGTGCTCAATTTATGACTGACTCCTCCGTGCACTCGTGTAATAATCCTCAGATAAACTGATCATGAGATTGTACTGCTTAAAGCCAGTGTTTATCTTTCCAAGCACTTAAGGCATTAAGTATCAGTATGAGAGGAAAATGAAATGCTGGCAGAGAGTTTTCAGAAACAAACATGAACTGGAATATTAAAAGGCTTGATGCAAGGAGGGCCATCTACCAGATTTGTGGTTTCATCTGACAGGTCCTAGCTTTTAAATAAGGAGGAGGAAGAGAACAGATTTTGTAGTGTGTCTGATTTACAGCTCTGATGTAAGACATACATCTCTGTATACATCGTGGTTGACATTCTGTATCAAATAACTCCATAATTACATCCACATTAGCCCAGTGGCAGCATGATTTTGGAAGCTTGAGGATCCTCCTGAAAGTTTGCCTAAGTATGTTAGAAAGAAGATAAGTTTGATGCAAGATGCTTCTAGGAAAACAGCTCACCAGGGAAAGGAAGTGCTGATTTCTGACTTTGTTTTTCATGACTCTGAAATGCTTTTATTAACCCTGTAAATTCCATCTGAACTGAAGGTGTTTAGGGAAAAGAACTCAAACTCTTTTCAAAGAGAATATGGTGTCTGGTGACAGCCAGCACAAGGATATTGGAAACAGCTGCTTGTCTAGGAATTGCAGAGAATACTGATACCTTGATAAGGACGCTGAAACCCTTTGCAAAATGGACAAGAGTCACTTTTTAGCTAGAAAGCAGTGTAGTGCTGCTCCCTATTCTTACTAGTTAAGTTCAAATGCTTTTAATAGCTTACACAGAATAATTTGGTACTTGATAGCATGAATATAATTTTATGATAAAGACTTATAATTTTTTCTGAAATAAAAAAAAGATAGTAATTTTTTGCATAAAATTTTTGCAGGATTTCTCAAGAATTGTGACAGCTTTTATTTTCATTTTGGTTTGGAACTCAGCAAAACTGAAATATTGAAATTTTAAGTTAAAATTAAGTTAAATACACTTTTCATGCTCTTTGGTATGATAACACACCCTTTACTGTTACATTCTAGATGGAAAAGAGCTGAAAATTTAGACTTGGTCACAGCACACTTTAAGTCTTCTCTGAGCCCTGTATTCTGTAGTGAGATTTCGCATGTTTTCTCACTTGAAACATTTCTTGGTGCATAGTAACCTAGAAATCAGTGTGAGAAGGCATCCTTCCACCTTTGCAGAGGGGTGATCTCACTACAGCTTTTTTGCTCTCGGAGTCTCTGACTCCACTGAGGATACCCCTGAGACATGTTGGATTCCTGATTTTGGCAAAACACTTCCTCCCATGAAAAATGATGTCAGAATCAACTTCAGTGGGACAGGATTCAACTCTTATTATTTTTAGCTCACATCACTAATATCCTCACTGGAGTCTTGCCCTGTGTGTAACAAAACCTAGCTTAAATTGCTGGGTTCAGCTGTTGCCTTGAACAGATGCATTGCTGTAATTTGCCAATAGGATGTATTACATCCTGATTACAGTTTCTGTTGAGTGATAGGCCAAAATTCCGAGGCAGAAATGTGGCTAATCACGATAAAGAAGATAAGTCTATTAATGTACTGCCCACATTTAATATTTGCAGAACAGATGCTGTTTGTTCCCCTTCTGCAGCATTTACATGGAAATGTGTTTTCATTCTGAAGGCACCTTAAGGTAAATGAAAAACCTTATAGGACGTTTTGATGGAGGAGGGAGAAAGCTGAAACATCTTGGAAGGTTTCTTTCTGTTTCTCAGCCCTGTTAAACTTACACAAATCAATCAGTTGCTGTAAGATGAGCCAAGTGAGCTACGCCAGGCCAGAAACAGATGTCTGTGAAAGCTGAAGTGACCATCTTTAGCAGATGGATTGCCAGCATAGGTGCAAATCATACTAGTAAAGCCTGTACCACGCCAAGGATTAAGGCCTAAGTGGGCTGTGAATGGTGGTGTTGCACTCATTCCCACCAAGCAATATGCAGTTCATCATGCTGCAATTGAACCATCTCTCAGCGTTTCGCATCACTGGACCATAAAGCCAAGCTTTAGATGAGGGCTGCATTAACACATTGCCCCCATTATACACTAGAGAGGTCCCAAAAGTCTGAGGTCTGGGGGCGGAGGAGGTCTCACTTCATAGCTCAATAAGAGAGATTCCACTTCCACAATGTGGAATGGTTCCAGTCTGGGGAAATCTGTGATTTCCCTGCTTTCAGCCCCACCAAGCACTACCGCGGCTGTAAGAGATGCAGTGCCAAGAGCAAGCGGAAGCGCATCCGCTGGGGACGAGGCAAGAAAATGAGCTTCTGTCGTCACGCTGAAACAGAGCTTATAGCTCACATATTATACTGACAGTGATTAAACAATGTCTGTTTTTGTGCTCTGTCCCGGAGCACTGAACTGAGATAGACTCATATTGTAATGCACAAAATGTTTTGCATCTCCTCTTCACCCGTCTCTGCAGCACCTCCGGTGCCTTGTTGCTAAATAACTGCAACAATTCAAGCTGGAGAGATTAGGTCACCCCAGGGGTCTGTGCAGCAGAGCCTACTTAACACCAGCCAGTAATCTGGCATCATGCACTCTTTGGGACAGCAGGCTATAAAAACACAGCGGCGGTTTCCATGGGCTGCTCTGTGCAGCCAGGGTTGCCTGGTTAAGCTGTTTTATATTCTGCAAAGGCCCACTTACTCCTCAGAGTGAGAATTTGTTGTTCACGTGTTGCAGCTTGCTATGACTCAGAGCAGCCTTGCTGTCTCCCATGCTCAAACCACGACTTTGCCCCTACATACAGAGCCTTTTTCTCCCTTATGCCTACCGTGGTATCCTAAACATGTCTTGGGGTGGTTACCCATTCACCCCATCCCCTACCACCATCTGACTGCACTGCATAGAAGACCCCCAGTCTGGGCTTGCTAAAATGAAGTCATCTGCTGTGTCTGACTCTGAATCAGAAGATTTTGGAGGATATTTTGCTGAGTTCTGTTGCTCCCTCCCTACTGAAACTGGATGCCACCTCATATCTGCTGCACTCGTAATGTGGGGGAATAGAAGATCCTTTGGTGATGCCAAATATAAAGCAGCCGTTGAACCGTTTCAATCTGTTCCTTGCCAGACACATCCCCCATAGTGCTCTTGCCACCACTGATGCTCTCCTTTGCTTTGTCAGAGGCAGAGCAGAGTCTCCCCAGACCCAAGAGCTGACATACGGCAAAGCCCCCACTGGGCTGCCACACGAGGAACACCGCAGGCTCCTGTAATGCAGCCTGCAAGCCTTTGTGCAGCAGCAGGTTTTTGAAAGCCTGATGAAAGGGCTGATAAGGCCAAAGCAGGCTCTGAATACCAAATGGACACAAAACAGGGCGCCTGACTATATCGAAAATACATTAAAAATGAAAAGGAAAGTCCATGTCTCATACAGTCATTAGCATAAATCCCAGGATGGGGCATTATCAGCACTGCTCTGATAAGGTGAGGAATGCATATTTTAAGAGGCTGACTCCCCAGGCTGGGCTGTGGGGCCCTGTAACACACAGGTTGCTATTTCTGCTTCTATTCCATTGTAAAAGGCCCTTTCCTAGACAAAAGTATTGTGCTCCAGGAACAACAGTATAATCTGGTTTATACTGATCTTTCTGAAACACTCTGAGACCTCCTGATGAGAAGTATTACAGAAAAAAAAATAGGTATTCTTGATTCCTTTTTTGTCTCCACCACTCCAGTACAAATGCAGTCTGTAACAGAGTCCCTAATATATCTGATCAGAGCATCAGCCGCTTGCATTCAGCTACGCTAATGTGCTGTGAAGGATGATGCTGAGGAGGCCTGGAGTATTAAAATAGAGACAGTTTCCAATTTATGCTGTGTTATTGTGATATGCCAAGTGTGAGATCCCAAATGCACCACGAATAATTGGGTTTATGCTTTCACTCTTCATGTCCCAGTCTCTTTTTCTGCTTAGTTTTTGTCAATTGTTTCTTGCATTCTTAATTATTAGCAAGGAAAGATAATGCAAACAAACACCATGGGGTAAATACTTTTCCAGCAAAGCAACAGATAAGTTAAGTTTTAGCCTGCAGAGCAGGTTATGTGTTACGCTGGGCACATACACCCCTGTGACTAGCTGTGCTGCTCCTATTACAAACATAAGGGTTTGACATGATACCCATAAAGTCACCCTCTTGAGGAAAATTAAGACCATTTGGTAATGCTGAAGTATAATCTACATTTCAAAAACAAAGCCATTTAATGGCAAATTCAGATGACTCTTGCAAGAGTGATGAGTACAGAGGGTGGGAAGCATTGAATTCTTGAAACACATTTTGCCCCAAACGCTCCTAGGCAGCCACTTGGGATGTATATTCATCAGCTTGGGCTGGGGTCAGGGCTGGGTGTGCTTCCACGACATTCTTTATAACAAAGATAATCTTATATTTGACTGAGGATTTGACAAGCATGGATTTGATTAACTTGGCTGTTGCAGTGTTCGGGGAGCAAGACTGCACAAACAAGAGCTTTCCTGTGGGTTTTTCAGAACCGACCCAACTGTGCTCCAGTGAGGCCAAAGACCAGCAGTAATGCTTTTGTACATCTCATGCTGGTTTCCCCCCCCAGAGTTCTTTAGAGCAAAATCACAAGGTAGCCTGTCTGAGAAGATGAAATTGAGGCTGGAAACAAAGCAAAACTCCACTAAATTCTCCATTATTAGTATCATTCATTAGGCTTCTTTCTCCATAAGGATTTATCCTGATTTATCTTATCACAAATGACTAATTCCTTCCCATCCTCATTTTTCTCATGTGTATCTAATGCTGCGCAAGCAGTTGCTGTACTAGCAACAGCAAGATGGATATTCCTGTGGTCAAAATAGGACCACATGTGCCGGTACACCATAGAGGCAATCCAAAGAGGAAATATGGGACTTTGCATGTTGTGCAATCTGGACTGACTAAGGGCAAATGGGGTGCTTATCTTGTATGAGTACTTTGGAGTTCCACTTCAGACCATTGCAGGAGTCAGGGGGAAATCCATAGGAAGGACAAGCCCAGGGTCTCCCGTCCCAGTTGGTTCAGCCCCTGCTGGTGAGTCAGCCCCGGATTCAGGGCACTGGACCCCAACAGCAGCTCTCAAAGAGGGCATGGAACAGACATGCCAGAAGTGACCTGGAGGAGACAGGCTTAGAAAAGATAATATACTCTAGATAATACACTCTGATAATATAAGAAAAGATAATAGAAAAGATAATATACTAGATAATATACAGAAAAATACTCTGTGCTGACTGAGGACAGCAAACCCACCGAAGAGGTCAGGGTGATGCCTTCACTTCCTCCATCCCAAGAACTCTGCTTTGACTCACTGAGATGCCTTTGAGTGGCTGAGAATGCTGTTTTGGGTCTGTGCTGAGCTCTTCCTTGAGCAGTGCATCAAACCCCACACCACAGCTGGTGCTGATGTATTTCCCTTGATACTGCTGCCAGGCTTCAAGACCAGACTGAGATTGTTGTCTCAGTACCCCACAAGCTGTCAAATAAAAGTTTGTCACCGTCACTGAAGCATTAAGGCAAAGTCTCTGAGCATCACAAGCTGTCTGCAAAGCTCTTTCCCTTTAGTTATGCCTGTCCCCACTGTCAGTCCTGTAAAAAATAACCATATTCCTTCTTTCAGGGGAAGTTTGAGTAAGTTCTGTCCAGAATGGTGACACCCCATGTAACCCTGTGCAGGAAGCTGAAAGTGTTGTTCTTGCTCCCAAATCTGTTCCTGACCTCTCTACGTTTATTTTATGGGGGTGTGTGAAATTCTTTTTGACCTAATTACAATTCCCACTTGGCATTTTGGTGCTGGAAATTTAGATGTAGAGCTGCTGAACAAAAAGTGTGTCAGGTGCACTGTGGTCACCACTATGTCCCTTTAGAGTGGAGATGAGCAGACAAGGGCTGCAGGGACAAAGATCGTTTTACATTTAAGCCAGTGTTTAATTCTCCTAATAGCCCCAAGATTGCCAGAGCTCAAAGTCTTACACACAGGATTAAGAGACCTCCTAAATATAGGCTTGTTGTTGCATGGAAGGTAAAAGAACAACAGAGTTGCTCAGAACTGTTTTTGAAAAACATTTATTTCTGTCACGGGTTTGTAGCGAGGACTCCCAAGCCCCAGTACAACACAGTTTCCCCCTACACATAATTCTGAAGACAATAATATTTGATGAAAACTGAAAAAGCCATACAAAGAAGCCCCCCAAACAAACAGGTTGATACAAAACAAACAGTGCCCAGTTTCCCTCTGGGCCTCTGCTGTTGAATGTTTTATCCCCACATAGATAGAGCTGCTGCGCTCCATCCCGTACTCATTGCCAGAGGAAAGTTCATAGAATCATAGAATCATAGAATAGTTAGGGTTGGAAAGGACCTTAAGATTATCGAGTTCCAACCCCCCTGCCATGGGCAGGGACACCTCACACTAAACCATGGCACCCAAGGCTTTGCCCAACCTGGCCTTGAACACCACCAGGGATGGAGCATTCACAACCTCCCTGGGCAACCCATTCCAGTGCCTCACCACCCTCACAGTAGAGATTTTCCTTCTTATATCCAATCTAAACTTCTCCTGGTTAAGTTTTAACCCATTACCCCTTGTCCTGTCACTACAGTCCCTAATGAAGAGTCCCTCCCCAGCATCCCTATAGGCCCCCTTCAGATACTGGAAGGCTGCTATCAGGTCTCCACGCAGCCTTCTCTTCTCCAGGCTGAACAGCCCCAACTTTCTCAGCCTGTCTTCATACAGGAGGTGCTCCAGCCCCTGATCATCCTTGTGGCCTCCTCTGGACTTGTTCCAGCAGCTCCATGTCTTTTTTATGCTGAGGACACCAGAACTGCACACAATGCTCCAGGTGAGGTCTCACAAGAGCAGAGTAGAGGGGCAGGGGCCTTTAAGAAGAGTAAAGGGGAAGGGGCCTTTAAGCAGTTCACTTCTTAAAGGCCCCAAATAACTGAAGGTGTTGTGTTTAACTGCTAAAAGAGCAGGGGGCACATGGGCAAGAAAAGGCTGCTAGGATTCAGTGGCTGCTATTTTTGCAGACATCATTTGAAAAGGAAATCTGTGCATTTCAGTTTCACCTCCTGAGCCCCAGCATTAAGAAAGTCAAATACAAACCCAGAGACCGATGTACACAAAATAGTGAACAAGTGTCCAGACATTTCTAAGCCACTCAGTTTACTGTGCCTTGATACCTCTGAAAACCAACAAAACCCCTACATCTGGATCATGTTGGATCTTATTTTGAAGAGGGAGGGATAGAGATGCAGCACATAGCATAGCAACTGTCAAGCAATGTTTAAGGCAAATTTTTTCCTATTTAGGAGCTGAAGAATTTTGTTTGCTTTGTTGTTTAAGCAGTTGGATAACATCTCAGATGGACATTTAAACTTAAGACAATTTATTCAACGTTTCAGTGAAGTCGGCTCAAGTTGATCTGAGCACAGGAGAGCAAAAAGCATTATCCCCAAGAATATCAACCTGAACAAATTTAGAAAAATTAATCGACGTTTAGAACTCCCCCAAAACTTTCTTCCCTCAGAAACCAGGTTTGAGCCCAACTAAAAGACACGGACACGCATGCACAGGAAGAAGGACACAATGGCAAGCCTCTACAAACACAATGCTGAAAAACACCAAAAGCAGATACAAACCTAAATTCCACAGATGTGAGAACACCCACAGAGTTATGAGTAAAAAAAATGGGGAAAAGAGAAAAACAAACACCCCGAGAGTGATGTTTCGTGATATGGAATGGAAAGTCCACCGTATGTGGAAAAGGGAGTTCTTGTGTGCGCACACAGAAAGCTGGGGGGTTCAGTTGCCTCATCTCTCAGTTGTTAGTTTGTTGTGCCTTTCCTCCCCCTGTCAGACCCAGGTGATGGTGCCAGGAGGTTGGTATGTTTACTCATTCTGTGCATCATAATTAGCCCCCCCTGCTTTCTTCAGCTCACTCTTGATGTAATTCTCATCCAGCTCTTTGTGGTCACTGATCACGAATTCTTTGGCAAAGTTCTGCAAGAGATAAAGAAAAGGTTTGTTAAGAAAGGAGATACTCATCCAAGTACCTGAATAAAGACAGTTATCCGGCTTCCGTGGCTTTATGAGCTCCACACCTACTGTGGTAGGGATGATAACAGAAATCTTTGGCTGAGACTGAAGACTGACAAAATCCAAGACTTATGCTAGAAGGCTTGTTTCTATTCTAATCTACTTCTGTTCTATTCAACTTCTGTGTGTCTACTTCTACAGTCACTGGCTGCAAGGCCCAATCCTGCCCCACGCTCAGCTCTTCCTACAGATAAATGCACAGGCTGGGTTAGGTCAAGTTTCCTCAGTAGTATGCAAACCAAAAAGCTCTAAACTGTTGACCTTCTAACTGCCACTGACCCTCAGCATAATCTTGGGCAAGTCACTAATCCTATCCGTGCCCTTTTTAGGACCCTTCTTCTAAAAAAAGAACAGTTCTACACCACAGTATCATAACCCACAACCTAACAGGAGGATGCCTCAGTTAATGATTAAGCAACTTCAGTAGATTTACTATCTATCTCCTCCTCTCAACTGTCTAATACATATCATGGCGAAAACCAAGATAACTGCATCAGACAGGCTGCTGGCATTAATAGGCTCCACTATGCTCTGTGGTCTAATGATGCAAAGTGACCTTTAAGGACACGCTTTATTAATACACTTGCGTGCTATCTAGCTGCTTGAATGCTTTTTGCCACTTCTGGGAGCTGGGCAAGCCCAAGGCAGCACGCTGTGATGTGAGGTTGTGAACAGAGAAAACCTTTCTCAGAAGAGATGGCTGTGAATGGGATCCCACAGTGCCTTTGGAGCACTTGTCAGGGCAGCGTCACTACAGTCAAGGATTTGTTCCTTTTGGGGGCTGTTCCTCCTGTCTCATAGCAAGGGTGGCATGCATATGTGCGCGCAGGCATTTCAGCAAACATCCACATTTGCCTCTTGCTTTAGCATTTTCCTTCCCTTCCTAACCACAACTGAAAACACTGCATGTGTCCTTCCCTTCCTCCCCAGCCCGCAGAGGTTTTAGACAGCATGAAAAACACGAGCAGCCACTGGACCCTGCAGAGCCAGGGGCGGACTGACGGCAAATAAACACAAATCAAAATCCCAACAGCCCTGCTGCAATGTCTCGGGAAAGCTGCAATGTTTGGCTCCCCGGGCAGCAAGCGCCCCAAAAGGTGACGGGGTCTGCCTGGGAGAATGAGGCAATGCTTTGAGAGAGAAGCAGTCATCTCGTCCAGGTCTCCCTGGCGCTGGAACAGCTCCGGCACAACCATGGAAGGGGGTTTCTAATTGATTTCAGACTCTAAGCCATCCAAGAGCTCTTTATTTGGCAGTGTCTCAAGGGTCTCCGTTTGGGATCAGAGTCGGGTAAAGGAGGGGGTGGAGAAGGATTCAGCTTGAAAAAGCCTCAGCACCTCTTTCATGCGGTGGAAGGAATGGAAGGGAGAGCAAAACAGCTCCCTCCCCCTCGCCAGTCTCCCAGGCTGTGGCTGATCCTGTTTCACACTGCAGGAAATCCTCGCTACCGAGGAGTTGCTTGGCGGGGGGGAAGCTTATAGCAGCTATGAGAAGCCTTGTCCGCTCTGCTTTAGTGTATCAGCAGCTAGACAAAGTCCTAAGACATAACAACTGCTTTGTAGCACCATTTTGCTCCATGCTTCAATGGTCAGCTTTTCTGGTGTGAGGACAGATAGACATTACAGGCATTCAGCCATGTCCGAGCACGGCTCAGGAAAATAGGAGAGAAATTGTTTATTTAGAGAAAAAAGATCCTTCTTTTGAGGTGGGAAATGAAGAGGCAAACTGCCCAAAACATCAGATTCGGTCATGCTCACAAGTGTCCCACTTCCAGGTCTCCTGTGCGAGATGTCTGCTAAAACCAAACAAATGATTTTTGACTATTTGATGCTCACTGAGCTGTGTTACCTACATGGATTTTGGGCTGAGCCTTTTCAATTTCTTTTCTCTGTGCTAACAGGTTTAACAAATTTACCTTCAACTCAGGAAGCAGACTATTCAGGACTACCCAACTTCAGTGCTAGTCTTTGCCCTGACTTTACTGAGAACTGAGAGGCAGGTGCATAAGAAGGATCCCATGAAAAGTGTGTGTATTTTATAAATCCAATGGAAGGTTTCCTTCAGCGCCCACTCTGCAGATTCTGAAATTAAAACTGCAAATGCAATCACAAGTGAACAGAGAGGAACTGAATTATATGTTCCACAAACTAATTATAATTACTCAAATGTTCTTCCCAAATAGACACTTATTCAGAGTCCTGCGTGATGATCTGTGAGCACCAGCCACTGTTTTTGTGTCTATACCACCAAGACACCTTGCAAGGTTTGAACAATCCCCCCTAGCAGTAGCCAGATGGGTGATATTCCCAGCCAGTCTGAAATATCCCCTTAGCTGCCTGGGCCACCTCTTGTGCCAGGTTTGTAGCCTCAGGGTCTGGGTCACTGTTTAATAACTCTTTGCTTTACTGGTTTCTGCTGTCAGGGGCTTCTCTGGTTCTTTGCACCAACTCTAACCCACCACGATGTCTCATCCAGCCTGGCCCCAAGGGGAGAAGATGCTTCTGGTGAGTTTGCTGCCTGCAGCTCCTGATTTCAATATCCTGTTTGACCCTTCTTCAGCCATAGCCTTCCTTGTAATTCTGAATTCACTGTTTGAGCTCTTTGGAGCTGAGCTTTTGTCCAGGATGCAAATCATAAGGTGAAGGGAGGCATATTTTAGAGATGGTTGACACTGCCTCCTGTGTTGTCAGGGCACGAAGACAGGAGGGACTGTGGCCCTTAGATCAGGAGACTGGGCACCCATGATCAACAGTAGCACTTTTCAGCCAAGGGCCATCTTACCCAGAGTTCACACGTTTTCATTACCAGAATGTAAAACTGCTCACAACTGATTTAATTGGGTCTGATGTTAGCTAGACCAGGCAATGGTCCTTATTTGGCATGACTGTCATCTGCAATTATAAATAACTGATCACAGCAAACTGGCTCCTGCAAAGCAACAGGAAAAATCCCAGCTTCAAGCAGCTAACAGCAATGTCAACAGGCATCCAACTTAAGACAGGTTTCTGCTCTGCCACCAGATTTTCTTTCTGCCCTTAAGAAACTGGGGTGGAGAAAGTCCCTGCTTTCTCTTCTTTTGCATACACCAATACCTAATGCCTTTCAAGAGCACTGCAGAAGTTGTAGCCGCCTAAGGCATGGTGCATAACTGATGCTGAGGCCCTCACTTTGCTGACATGCATCCTTATTTTACATCCTCCACTTCCTTTTCTCCTCCCCCTATCCCCAAGCTTTTTACAACCACAGCAAGCCCTGCAAGTGAATTGTAGCCTTTATATTCACCCCAGAGTCACCAGCAGCCTACAGATAACAAAAACAATGATGCCATTTATCTTTATCACCCTCACACACAACAGTGACCAGTCTCTTTGCTTTGCCTCTCCAATCATTGATTACGATGTAAAAAGTAAGGTTTACTCATGGTTCTTCAATGCACCTATCTAGCACGTGCTTTGCTTTGTGCCTCAGTAGCAGAGGGTCATGATTTTGCAATCCAATCCTGTGTCAACCTCTATGAGATACTACAGAAAGAAAGGGCTACAACCATGCAGGTCAGGTTGCCAAAAGTGAGCCTGCATCTCTCCCTGGGAAGCATAAGATTTGTGCAGCAAGCTCAGTCCAGCCTTTCTGTTCCAGACAACTTTATGGTGGAAAAAACCCCAAAAAGGTGGAGTAGATTTCTTCCTGTTCCAGGCCCTGAATGTTTAGCATATGGGGCCATAAAATTTGCCTAAGTTGCACAAGGGAAAATCTGGGTGGTGCAGATACTGTACCAAAAAGGTCTGCAGAGGCCCTTATAAATCCCAGCACGGGTAGGCCTGAAGCCAGAAGGAAAATCCTTGTATACCAACACTTGGGTTCTTAGCGGCTAGGGATGGTGCCAGGTACTTGAGCAGCTTCCCACTGGTTTTATTTACACTGGGGCTTGCAGCAGCCTCCACTGATGTTTAAAGTCCTCAGTTCTACTGTGCTTAATGCCACCACTCCCATCCACTGGTAGTCTTATTTTCAGTGCACATGCAGTACAGTGGAGATGACATCTCCCATGTTTCTTATGAGTCCTGTATCTGGGGTCATGGGGAAGAAAGGACATGTCCTATGGCTGCATCAGAGGTATGTTCTTGCAGGGCCTCTCTGAGTACAAGGAGAGGTATAAACTGAGAAGCGTGTATAACAATACATTACCATAGTCCTCTACTCTACTCTGGCTACACCAAATCTGGTCCTGTGATCAGCTGTCACAGTCCAAGCTATCAGCAAAAACTCTCTCTTCAAATCTACTTCTTGCCAATTTTTACATGGACCAGTTCCAGCCACTGGGAGAAGCCAGCCCAAAACCTCTGGCAAACACATCTCTCAGCAACGGGAACTACATTCCAGCTGATCTGCAAATTCTTCCTATCTGTGCTGCATCCCACTGGAAAAGTCACAGGGCTGTGTGTCAGATGTGGGGGGATGAGAAGAGGCTGCTTATTCGGGCCTGAAGAAGTTACTTACAAAATTGCCACCTTCTCTTCTACACTAGGGCTAGGAGTTCTTGTAAATCCATATCCATTTGGTATGGTCATTACAGTAAACCATAACAGGAAAAACAGTCAAAATGAACAATCCCGCTTGCTTTCCCAGCAGGATCTCACTCACCCTTCTGAGAGAGACCATCTCAAAGCTATTACCATATGAGTTTGATTTTCTGACTGCTCTAACAAAGCTATTAAACCAGCTGTACTAACATGAGAAACCCAATGCACGTACATGGAGTTGTATGTGTTGTAGCTGTCCTGAGACCAAGGACAGTAACTCCATAAGTGCATCCTCCCTTAAGAGGTACTAGCATCAGTGCAGTGAGAAATACAAAGGAAAAGAGAAAGGTGCCATGAGCTTGAAAGCAGGAACTCAGTAAACTTGTTGACATCACTAAAGCCAGGCCAGTTCCTCACCAAAAATAAAAATGAATAAAATGCCATGAATATTTGCTCACAGAAACAGAGCTGTTTTACCCTGAATATGCAAATAATAGAGCATATGACTTTGTGGGGGCAGCAGTGCTGACGAAAACAGGGAAGAGTAAAAAGTCATGGAAAATAGACTGTCAAAGGTGAGGCAGACCCTTTCCTGAGACAGCCCTGTAGAGAAATTCAGCCCCTTGAGGAAAAAGACCTCCACATTGCCTAATGAGGGGTTAAAATCTCCTGGTAGGAAATGCAGTCATGAAGGGCTACAAGTTCACAGAGAGGAAGCAACACTCAGAGGGAAACCGAGTCCTGTGTTCAGCATTCACATCAAAACCAGACTGCTTTAGCAGTATTTGCCACTACCAGCCCCACAACCGTTGTGCCTGGGCTTGTCCTAACTGGAAGAAAAGCACCAGAACACCATCCTGCTGCCTCTCAAAGCAAATTCACTGTAAGGCCTGATGCTCCTGTGCTTAAACTCCACAGCGGCCAGGTTTCACCTTGCAGGAATTTTTATGGCTGAACTGAACCTCATGCTGGCAGCCATTCCAGCCCTGACAAGCAGCTTACAACAGCCTTGATTTCTGGGCTTAAGCTGACCGACCTGTTTCTCCTGGGCCTTTGGAACAAAACAGGTCAAAACAACAGCCCCCACAGCACAGAGAGTCCCCTGGATGGATTTGTACTAAGGCTGAATGAGTCACAGCTTATGCATATAAAGGAGGTGAAAAGCAGAACCGTCCTTACTTCCAGAGACATTAAACATGAGTTTAAGACCAGCTTTGAATGATCTTCTTTTCAGCCAAACAGAAAATATGCCCAAAGCCTTTCTTTTCAGCTGGTACCTACTGCCAGCTGGGTACAACTCTGGCATGACAACTAGTGGCTCCCAGTGATCAAATAGCAGCACAGGATACAAATGCTGCTGCAGGGTCTGCTGCATATGTGATGCTCTGTAAGCATCTGCCAGTTCACCCACAGGCACAAGGTAAGATTCTACTGATGATGACAAAAGTCATCCTAGCTTAATGCTTCATAAAGTTCTCCAGCTGTTAAGCTTAGACCATTCTAGATTTTTGAGTGTACCCCAGAAATGAACTCCCAAACATCTTAAGCAGCAGTCTGCAAAGCATGGGATGTTGTGTGCTACTACTCCCTACCCTTAGGTATATGCTTGGTCTAAACAGAAGCTCAGTGAGAAAAGATTTACACAGGAAAGTCTCTACACTTTAGTACTTAGTCATACCCTTAAGAACATAGAGATAAATACTCATTCCCCTTACTCCTAACCTACTCTCAGCTGAAATACTTGGACCAGGCCACAGACTTGATCTAGTATTTTCAGCTAAGGTGAAGAGAAGGGATGGACAGTAAATGGCTATGGGGAAAAAAAAAAAGAGAGAAAAAGCTACTGAATGTTCCTTAGATGGAAAATGCATTTTTCTGCAATCCAAAATAAACACAATAAATGCAAACCCCATTTTCCAACAGCATTAAAGAGGTAATAAGGGTGATCCCAAATAAGCAAGAAGATCTAATTTTCAGCTAGAACAGATCAGAAGAACTATGGCCGTTTCCACCAGGCAAGATCCATCCCTGTAATTTCACGGTTATCACAGATGAAAATCAATTGTCCTTTCTTCCTGACAGGTTTTCTGGCAGCCTCCTCCACTGACTATCAGCATTGCTTCCCAGGCCACCTCCCTATAGATTTCACAGCACCTGCTCCCCCTTCCAAGGCAGGAATACAAAAGCGAGGGCAACCCAGTTCCTCTCCTTGCTTTGTAATACTTTATCCTTTTGTTCACAAGCTCAGAATCTACCCTTCAACAGTTAATATCCCTTGTGTTTTCCTTATGGCAGGTGCTTCTAGGAGACTGCTAATAATCACCATGTGTGAACATTCCTTATTCTAAAACGCAGCATGGTGGGGTTTGCTTGCTAGGTGGTATTTTCATCTGACTCCCGATCACTTGGAGTCTCAGTGGAACAACGTTTACTGGCATTTGTTCAGCGTTGAGCAGAGTTCAACCGTAGATCATCAGTGCATCTACAACACAGCAGAGGATAAGAAGCAGGCTCCCCTCACACCCCATCTTTGGTCTTAAATAAAGAGCCACATCATCTTTTGCAGTTATTACAAGATAGCAAAAGCCCATTGAGTTTCACTGAGGGCTTCTCAGACCGAACAGCAGTTGTTCTGGAATCCAACCAACCACTTCTGCAGATGACAAAATAAAAGCTGTTACCTGCTGTACAAAAAGCCTCCTTATACCACACTTCCTTGGAAGGAGAGCCATCTCACACAGGTGAAGTGCACCTATAGGCTATGCACTAAAGCTGCAGAAAGCCAAACTCCATCAGTAGTCTAGATCTCTTCAGAGTTTGTAAAGAAGAAAATTCCCACTTTAGGTTGCTACTTACTCCAAATGATGAACCAATGCTGTCCAATTTGTGGTTTATCATTACAGCAAACACCCAAATGTATTTTTCTATGTGTAACTCATCTCAATCTCTGTAAGACACAGCAGCACTGAGGTGACTGGGAATGTACTTGAAGGTCAAGAGAACCAGTAAGAGTGAAATAGCCATGAGATAAATTTCCTCCACTAAATTTCAGTTGGATGTTCTTGTCCTTTTTCATTTTGACAGATTACCTGCAAGGTTACATGCATAAAGAAGAAAATAGTTCTGCTTTTATCCCACTCCACTCAGAGGGATTCAGTTGCACATGCAGAACTACTCAAAACAGTGGCCAAGATAATTTCCTATGGAAAGGAGATGACCATTGGCATTACTTTCAGAAATGCTTTGGAGTGAGTTATAGAGGTAGTTGTTCAATTGTGTATTAAGCACAAGTTGTACTGTTTTCACATTTTACTACAGATTAATTGGATTATGAAAACTTTTAAGTAACACGCAAGAATGGTTGAAGTTCCACCTTATTATTAACTCATTTAGACTACTAAACAAAGATGAAATAAGTGAAATTCACACTTAAATACAACTGACCTGAGGAGGCATAGATCTTACAACTGCATTCAGGAATGCTATTCAACTCAACAGGAATAAATTGTCTAAACATATTTTTTTCCAAGTCTTGGGCTTAGTGACTCTTCTATGAGTCATTTATTAGCACTCTATAATTTCATCTTCAGCTACAATTACACAGTTTCAGCTACTTCACATGAATACAGGTTTGCTTTCCTTTCTTCAGGTGTCATTATGGAAGTTTCTTTTCAGAATGGACCTCTCTGCATAGTTGTAATGTTGAAACATTTAGCAACAGTTCTTACCTTCTGGAAGGATATGATTTTATTATATTATTCATGCTTCTTATCTAAATATAATCTTCTGTATCATGCAAACAACCAATGAATTGAGAGAGACTGCATTCTCATCCTTCATATTATCCTACTGGGAGATTTCTTTACATAGTCAAGAACGCAGTTATTGAGGGAGATTATTCCAACGCTCAGCCTGTGCCCCAAGCACCTAAGAATGATCATTCCTCAGGCAATGGAGAGCTGGCCCTAGGTTTAGTTGAAAGAGCTAATCTTGCTTTGAATTCTTCTTCATGGGAAACATGATAAATGTTAGCATCTTCTCCAATAAAATCAGCTTTTCAGCAGCAGCTCTTTGCAGCCTTACACAATTCAATTCTCTTGTGGCTGCTGCTTGGACTGAGTCCAGCTCAGAGGACTCTGGGAGGCCTTGACAGAGTTAAATGATAAGCTCAGTTGGGGCAGACACGGTCAAGTGAAACCCTTCCAATGCATGTACTAAGATCGTTTCTCTTTTTCCCTGATAAGTTCAAGGCCAAAGAGAAGACTGTTTAAATTTAGTTAGTTACCAAAAGCTGTTAGTTAATTGGTACTGATAGAGACTTCAGACTTTAGTCGATTAGGTCCATGAAGTCATCGTGCAGAGACAAAAAGCCTCAAAAGAAGTTTAAACAAGGGTGTGGATTTTTATGTTTATTTCACCTGCTTAACTTAATACTGCCTTGTTCTGTATCATTCCTTATGTTATTTCCATACCAAGGAAGGAGATGGGAAACAACTTAATGGTGACGAGGACGGGAGCGCATATACTCCCTCCTCATGAAATAGTTAAAGACAGCCTTACACACAAAGGTGCTTCTTTATGCCTGAGGGCTCAAAGGGCAAATGTTAAGTCTTCCTAGTAGGAAGACAGGCAATAGGGAACTGTCTTCTTTTTAAAGGATTAACTACAAAGTTGAAGGATGATCCAATCCTTTCCCCTCTCCGCCCTTCTGCTGGTGCTTGTAGAGCTAAAAGCAATGAGAACTGGTGGTTAAAAAGAGAAGGAAGAGGTTACCTGTACTACTTCTTTGACCAGAGTCTTATCGGTCCCAGTTTTGGCTCTCTGCAGGCCACTGACATCCTCTCCGATCCAAGTGATAAGGGCAAACTTGACTCGCTTGCTCATGGCATCGCCAGTGGTGAATCGGACAAAGCCAAACAATCTAACATCATCTGGAGAGACAAAGCAAAAGACAAAATGATTAAACCCAGAAACATCCCTGCTTTGCTGTTTTCTAGGGTGAAAATTGAAGACCAAGCCCAGGCACTGATCCTGTGTTACAGTTCCATCATTTGGGATCAACAGGAGCTCTGCTCTTATGGCCTTCACAGTGGCCATTGTGCAAATCCGATCCTTTCCACTCCCTCCCTTCTGCAACATTTCTGGCTCACTTGTACTATGAGTTTAGAAGAAGGAGGGGAGAAGAAGGAGCAAAAGAAAAATCTGCAATTACTTCCCCAGATGTGTTTCAGTACTGCTTCCAAAGCTCCATGGAGAAAGGCCTTGGATTTTAGATCTGATTCTCTGTTTCACAGCTGGATTCTGCTATATCACATCAGACTAGAGCTGTTTAGCCTGGCCATATGAGTAAAAAACCTTGCAAACTCCTTGTCTCAAAGAGTTTATTCCTGCATTCCAGGGTGACTCACCAGCTGCAGCATTCGGATGCCTTCATGATCACAGGCCCTTAGAACATCATAGCATCCACTCATATTCATCCACTCATATCCACTCAGTAGCATCACGATGCTGGAGCCTCCAACCAGGATTGTGCAGAAAAGTGGAGCAGATGGACAGTTGTGCAATCATGGAATATACCTAATCATAGCTACTTCATCTGTTACAGGTCACTCAAGACCTTTTAAATTAAGGTGACTCAAAATAGAAGAACAAACTTGCTGTTTGACAAGAATCATGTTAAACCTGGTTACACTTGTTGTAACCAGTTCAACATGCTTTATAGTTATTTATTTGCTGTCTTGGCTACTGCCAAGTGAAGACGAAAGCTCCAGGTGTAGTAACATTCACCAGCCTATCCTTGGCTCCATGACAGAATGCTCCATGAACAGTCAGGACAGCCCCAGGAGCTCTGGGGAGAAGCAGCTCTAAATTGCTCACCCCCAGAAAATAAGCTGCTAGAAATCAGTGCAAAAAGACCTAAAAGTGGGATGTTCTCTGAAAGCTGACAGATCCCAGAGCTTACTTAGCACTTTGTTTTGTCAAAATGTGAGTAAAGACAACTTCCCCTTGATAAAAGGTAAGATGTTTTTAAGTCTGGGAAAACCAAATCTACCTATGCTCTACTTTATTCTCTGTTTGCTTCTTTGCCACTGACAGAAGACTACTGAGGAAAACTGGCAGACAGACATAGGGTATGTGTGAGCCAGTTCAGGGTTTGAAACAAACTCCTCTGAAGACTTCAAATTTGAATCAAAGAGAAATCTCACTCAAAGGAAAAATCCATATGGAACTTTGAAAGGAGAGTAAGAGTCGTGTGTATCGACACTGCAGGCAAACACAACCTCTCTCTCTGATACCTATTACTGGCAACTACAAGAAACACACAGAGAGACTCCTGTTTCTGACAGTAAATCCTCTTCCCAAGATTGATTAGAACCATAAATGAACCGACAGCCAGGAAATACCCAAGGTGAAGAGAGGCAGTAAATCCCTTAACGTTACTATGAAAAAACCTTGCTTTCCCAGATCTGAGAGCAAAGGAGGCCACGCTCTGCTAAGAATTGTGCTGTGGTTCCCAGGGGAACACAGTGCTGGAAGGCACTTTAATGTCATCAAGTCCTGGCCCCTACTACACTGTAACCGTGTCACAGCCCTTCCCATGGACCCATCACTTTACACCTGGAGTATTTAGGTGTTTCATCCCTGCCCCTTCTGCCAAAGCGTGTTGCACATCCTGAAGAGAGTTGTTTGGAATATGCCTCTTTATAATAAAGATAATGCAAAAATATAATGAATGTGAAAAAGCAGTGCTTTTTCACAGCAACATAGAAAGCAAGTTGAAGGAATTTATCTGTCAGCCTGAACTTTAACTTGACATGGACCCACAGATCACTGACAGCAGCAGGATTTGCTTCTCAGCAGAAGAGTTTTAGTGCTTCCCGATCCTGTCTGAAAGCAGCTTGATCAAGAGATCCAATGCCACATGGGCTTTTATCTATTAGCTCACCCACTACTCAGTGACTATGAGCAACTCTTACTTCTTACTGAGTAGCAAGAAGTTTAACGAGCAACTGAGGTTAGATGTGAGGCTCTGAGTCACTGTCTTGAGCAGAATTTACCTGGGGCTGGTTTACTTGTGGGGGCTTGAAAGGTTACACCCAAGCTGTGAGCTTTCTCCTGTTTCCCCATCGAGGTTGTATCCCCACAGTAGGCAGAACAGACTCTTCAACTGCCACAATTTTCATTCAGTGCATTTAATATAAAGTACCGATATGTGATGCTTTGACTTGAGGAGAATTTCAGCAGCTGCAGATAAAGCCAACAGGGAATGTGAACTGGAGCCCTTAGCAATTAACATGCCTAATTTCCTAAAAAGGCCACAAGGACAGATGTGGAGGTTTTTAGCACTAGTTCAGCTTGAGTATGAGCCCCTCCAATTGCAGGGCAAAATCCCTGAGCAGAAGAGGTTGAGTTTCACAATTAGTCTGAAGCATGTTCAGAGTGATAACAGTATCAAAACCCAAGTTCTTTTATACTCCCAGATTTCCTCTTTCACAGCTAATCAGTTCCACCCTGCCAATCACATCACTGCGCTGGAAGTCATCAGTGCCATCAGTGCCAACTCCCCTAGAAATATCAAGGCATTAATACCCACCCCTCCTTTCCACACAAACCCACTTCTAGTGGGTTTTAGGAATTTACTCTGTGTATGTGTGTGACAGATCATAGAGAGACAGCAGATTTCCTCTGAAAGAGGAAATCCTGCCTAGCTGTACATAACCACCATCCTAGTCACTAAACCATGAATTTCAGGGCAAAAAGAAACAAATAACAGGTCTGGGTAGAAGGGAAATAGCAGCTTTATTTGAGCAAACAAAGAGCAGAAATTAACAAGGTTAATTCCTAATAGGAATACTCCTTTAACCATAGTTGTACAGCATGATGAGGCTATACAAACAAAAGTACAATGAACGCCTTAATGGGCATCATTTAGTACTTTTCTCCAAACCCTTTACTTATCAGTGGGCAGGATTTTCCAAATATACTGACTAAGCTGCCCTTGGCTGTCAACACAGCTCGATGCCAAGCTGCAGAGACTTCCTTGATGGTATTCTCCTCTTTCTCATCCACTCAAACCCTTTGGTTCGGCTGTACTAAAAAATTCCCCATTAGATTAGAATGCCCTGACTCATCAGTAAAAGATAATAGCTGCAGGAAAGAAATACAGTCAAAAGCTTCATGGTTCTTAGTCTTATAGCTCTGAATGGCCAAGCCAGGGACGCGCTAAGAGAAGGCCACTGCTCCCAGCTTCACCTGCTTGCTAAATCAAGGTCACGTACAGCAAGGCAGCTGCTGGAATGATCTGCTTTTGTGTTGTGTCCAACAATGAGTTGCTGATGATAGTGCATGACAGGTTTCATGAGGATTTATGTTATTTGTTTCAATTGGATTCATTTTAGATTAATTTGTCAATTTTCCACCTTGTCAGTCACCCCTGTAGTCACGACTGGAAGTGCAGACAGAAAATGTCCTCTAACTCTCACTACACTGTTTTTGACCTCTTTAACCCTGTACTGAAGCCTGCATCTCTGATGCAGTGCTGCCTTGCACTGTGCTGACATGTTCATTAGGTCATCTGAGACAAGTACAAGATGTTTGACCTCAGTACCATAACCTCAGGACATGCTGCAGCTGGGGCACCCAAACTTTTGCATGTAACCTGGGGTGGCTGACAGGGTACTCAGGACATGAGAGCAGAGGGAAGATGACCCCATGCTGACTTTTCCAGCTCTTCCTGCTCCAGAGGAACCACCTCTGGTTCATCAGAATGAATCACTACTACCCCAGTGGCAGTGGTCCTGTAGTGGTCTCTCTCCTGGCCCGGGTATATACTGGAGGCCAGTGGGAGGAAACAGGGCATCCAGGTAAATTTTGTTCCCCTTTCCTGAAGGAAGAACAGTTGTGTTGGTTGACCAGAAGTAAGGGCCAGGCAAGCCCCAAAACAAAGGTCTATGCAAAAGGTCTAATGCTGCTCTTTATCTGCTCCTAAGTCTAGCACAGGATGGTAAATGCAGACCCACAGCCATGTTATTTTGGTCAAGCATCACAAAACTAAACTAAACTAAAGCAAGTGCTACTATTTCAGTGCAGAACTCCCCCTGATGAGCTGCTACCACAAAAATTGATGAGAACATTCCCTAAAACAACCTCCCATCCACTGCAAGGGACAACCTAAGCTACGGGTCAGGCTGGCAGCCCAGACATCACTGTCAAACACATGCCACTTGAGCTGAGCCTCCCAAGAGCACAACTTCTACAGCAAGCAGGGAGGGCACCGGAGCAGGGAAACACTGCAAAGACAGTGTGAAATTCCCATAAGCCACTCATGGCCCCAGGTCTTCCTTAAATCGGTATTAAGGGAAAGCAGGCAAGACGCACATTAAAGAGGAAAAACAAAAGCAGTAGGAGACTGATTTACAAAGCCCATTTTAGCAACTTAAGATGTTGCCAAGCGCAGATAATCACCTGTCTCATTATACCTCCTCGTGCATTTTTACAAATCTTTCCTACAACTTAAGGTGCCAACGTAATCTTGGTGATCTCCCAACTCTTAGCTCCTAAACTTCGTATGCAGGCCAGGCCTTACAGGACAACTGTCATAAGCCCAAAAGAGTTTGCATTTATCTTCGGAACCAATTCTATTTCTATTTCCTTCCTATTATTTTATGTTAACCAGAAGTTATTTTATAGGGTATTTATTTTAGACCAAAGATTGTCAGTTCTTCCTTGTGCTGAATGCACAGTGTGGTTTTGGTCTGATCTTTTCAGACACATGAATAACTATCCCATTTCATGCTGTCACTGCAATTATTTATCTGGACTGAGGCTTTCCAAATAAAAGGCTCATTATTTCTTTAGTCAGAGATGCATTGAAAAACAACTGTTCACATGTGGCATGGGGGGGGAAACAGAGTCTTCCGACCTCTCCATTACTTGATGGAAGAATACACACTTCTAAAACAATAAACCACAGACAGACACAATGCATTGCTCTGCTGCTTCATAATACAGAAACTGAGATATAACTGACACACACAGAAGTTTAAGTAGGTGTTTCTGGACAGACTTTTAGTTCAGTATCTCAGTTGACTGTCACTGTACTCTTCTCAGTAACAGCCCAGCTATGAGACTTTGAAATTAAACACAACAACAAAAATACCCCAAGACCCTTCACATCCTTCCGTATAATAACCTTCAACTCTTATCTGTGATTCCGGATTCAAATCCACTAGCTCAGCTGTTTGGGTTTTTTTTTAAGTGTACTGATGGCTGTACTACTAAGCACCAAAGTAATGCTACATCTGGATCTGTGCCATCTGCAGAGGCAAGAGCTGTAACTGTGAAGTAAAATGCATAAAAAGCCTCGAGTTAAGTCCTTGTTTAATGCAGAAGGAATCTGTGCTGTTAAACCCAACCCAGGCCAGAAGACACAGGGGGTGTCTATACTGTGTGTTTAATGACCTCAACACAATTAATACCCTCACCTTTAGTCTCCAGAATCTTTGGGTCAGACAAAGGCCAATACAGTCACATGCATTTGTCATTACACAGGACTGCAAGAAGTGCCATCAGCAGCCACCTCCCAGTCACATAAGGACTTTACTGTGCCAGTGGTTTAAGCCAGCTTCGTTGACTTTACTTTGGGATTAGCTGGAGGAGAGGTGTTCACACACCTGTGGCTGGTCTTTGGATGGCAGAGAAGACTAAAGCAGAGTCTCCTACCTCCCAGCCAAGGTGCCTGAGTTGTCTTATGGCCTGACACAGACCTGGTCAGCAAGAGCATGACAGCAACTGATATGCAGAAGTCCAGTGTTCAGGCTGTGTTTGCAGAACCACCCTGGGTGATAAAGAAGCTTTTCTCACCGTGTCTTCTGCCTTTAAGAGTGGCAATTGCAGTCTCCAAACAGTGGAATAGGAGAAGGAGGACAGTCTGCTTATGTAGTTCCTTGAACTTTTCTGCTAGTACACAAAGCTCAGTGAATAGCTTAGGGAGAAAAAGCCTCCACCCCAGGGTACATTACATGTGGGTCTGATATGCAAGGTGTATCTCAGAGCAGAGCAGGGAGAGTAACAAAGCCTGCCCAAGGCACTCTGGCTGCTGCAGCAGTTCCCGGCTCAGGGCATGGGCCTCACTGCCCCAGGAGCTCAGCATCTCGGGCTGTCGCGTGTTCCCTCAGTGGCAGCCCGCAGAGCCTCGCTGGAGGCTTGCAAAGCCTGTTCTAACACGGTCCTTTTGAACTGCTACTTCCTTTAAAAGAAGCAATTTCACTTTCTTGCTTTTCCCTTTGTCCTCAACCACCCTCATTCCCCAAGGAGCTTTGCAGAATCAGCAATGGGCCAGGCCATGGTCTGCATCACAAGGGTTATGTATGGGGGGAAGGCAAAAGTACAGGCCTGCTAGGGACAACCCCCTCCAGGCCTTCCTAACTTCCCTTGTTGCACAAGGCAGGTTCTCCACCACAGGCAAATGTCTCCCAAACTGGTACAAAAGACCTTCTTGGTCTCAAAGCCACAGGAATTAGCACACACTGACACTGCCTGCTCTGTAATTTAATGCCCTGGAGGGGAGCAATATGTACCACATGCCAAAGGTGCTTTTAATAAGAATGGTTATTAAGGAAAGCAGGGGACACAGATGTTTGCTACTCAGAACAGCACTGAAATAGATGGTGCAGAAAGTAGAACAGAGCAAGGCTGACGGAGGGGCCTGGTGACACTTCACATGCTGAGGTTTTCAACTCCAGCTCCAGCTCTCACCTTCAAGCACGAAATTAGGCCCAGCTTCCACCAACTGCAGTGTTCTCTGGCTTTCAGGGAAGTGTTTTTCACAAAACAGAAATTCAAAACAAGGAAGTTTATTCTGATAACAGGTTTTTTTAATCTGCTAATCACATTGTCTGAAGCTGTTTGCACTGACAGTAGCTCTTGCCCCCCCCCCCAGCAATACATAGGAGATGGGGTGTGAGCCAGGAAGGGACAGTACCGATAGGAAGGGATAATATTTAGCTTCTCTTCCCATCCCTTCCTACTCTTTATTACTGACTTTGTTTCAGTAGAAATACTCCAAACAACTCTACTTCATAGCAACATTTGGAACCTTTCTTCCAGATGGGAAGGAAAGCTCTAACTTCACTGCCAGCACATGCCTTGTTTTGTGACTGTGTCTAGTGGTCCAGGAGAAGATGCTGCAACAAATGGAGGCACTGCAACTTGTGTCTTTTGCCTCCCCAGCTGCTGCACCAGGTTCCTGGGTGGAGGAAGATCCTTTCCAGTGCTCAGTACCTGCCTTTGCCTCCAGCAACTGTGTTCCAGAGGTAGGTTGAGAAGAACCTCTTGCCCCTGGTCTGCCAAGGAGCAGCCCGTACCAGGTGCATGAGAAGGAACAGGGAAAGAAGGAAAAGGAACAGAGAGCAAAGGAGCAGCTATAAGGGATTTAGTTCCACATTAAAGGTTAAGAACAGGCCACCATCAACCCCACAGATGTTCTTCTAACTCTTCCCTTTCCATGCTTATGCCTAAAATATGCAAAAATTACTTTTTGCTGTAAAAATGCTTCAGTACTGGGCCAGCTTGGCACTTTGCTGGTATAAAACAAGTTTTCCTTAAATTCTAATACCCTGTTCATAAATAAGGATTTGGCACATGAAAACAATGGCAAGAAGACAAAACTGACCATATTCCACAGTTCAGTATGTGCCTCCATTAGCTGTTATATGCCTCCCACCCAGCCCAGCCGGTGCCTGCTCTCTGCCAGCTTAGTCTATTGATAAAAGTATTCCCCTTGCTATAGAAGGGAAGATAGGAACTGTTCTTGAGAGTGTACCACTCCAAACAAAACGTTAAAAACCTGTTCAAACAGAATAAGACATGGAGTCTTTATCTTCTGTCCTTAAAAACAAGGACAGAAAACAAATGGCGAAGGTTCCTCTGCAAGCCTCAGATGTCTGGAGATGCTGTTATTTTGGCTGCAAGAGGAGACAGAGAACCTTGGCACTTAGATACTGAAAGAAAACTTCTAACCCCTTAGATGAGGTTGGTGTGAGCATCAGAAGTGCTGAGCCCTGTATTATTTCCCTGTATGCCATGTAATACTTCTTTCCCATTTGTTGCCCATTAAAAAGAGTTGAGTGGGAAGCATTTCTTGCAGGACAGGGCATCAGCTCTTCTGACATCAGCTACAAGAGGATCTTTTTTTGTTTTGAGTATCTCCCCTGCCACGGTCTCAAGACCAGCTACAAGCAAGTAGGTGTGTTAATCCTAGTAAGACCCCACTGCAAATGCCATAGCAGAGCAGTCTAAACCGTCTTGATTTAGTGGCTGCTTTCCAAGGACTAGAGTGTATTTTCCTCCTACGATATTTATGGACCAAGCAGACTGGTCCTGCCCTCACTGAAGTTAGTGGGAGTTCTCCCCTTCACCTCAGTGAAATACAGCCAAGCCCTAGGACTTGACAGACCAAATTTGGACAGGCGCGGGTGTTGCAATGGCTGTGGTACTCTTGAGTGCAGTGCTCCGGGACTCACCCCACCTTGAGAAGGGAGAGACTGCTCAGCACACAGCTCCTCACAGTAAAGGTATGTAAAGCACAGGTTAACCACAATACTCGATGAGGGAGGAAAGCTTTGTTATATTCCAGTATTAGTTACAAACACTTCATATCTCATGCCACTTTATGACATTGTTAAATAGCACCCAAGGCAGGAGCACAAGCTATACAATCCCCCCCTCCCCAGTAGTTACTTTGAGAAAAATCACAGCCCACTTTTGTAAAACACGTTAAAAGTTAAGATAGGATGAAGTTAAATATTCCTCAGTTTATTTTCATTTTCCCCAGGCTTTGTTTCTCCTGTTAATGTTCCACAACCAACAGTTCAACAATCAACTGCCACGTTTAAACCCAGAGCCACAACTGTTGCGGCTGTGCAATGCCACAGACACGACTGTTTCCAGGGCTGTATTGTTCGAGCTGACCTTCGGCAAAACCACTCTCTTCTTGGGTTTAATGTTCCTAAAAGACCCAAGCAAGCCTTCTAACTGCAGCTACTTTAGCGCTACGAACACAGAAGAGTTCTACTGCAAAATGATCTGCATGCCTGCATCTTTTTATCCACAAAAATGTAGTCTTTTTTGCTTCGGAACTGCAGCACTGACCAAGGAGACCGATGCTAATCAAGTGTTTTATCTTGCTTACAAACGAGAAGCGAAGAAAAACTGTGCAAAGGGGAGAAAAGAGCCCAACAGACCTGAAGTTAAGGGTGAAACAAAGGACAGGCAGGACGGTGGACTTCAGCGAGTTGCACTCGGTGGCGGCTGGAAGCCCATCGTGTAGGACAGCGCAGACGCGAAGAAGCAGCACCTCTAATTCCAGTTTACCCAAGTTTTTCCCCATCCTTTCCCCCCTCCCTGCACCAGGCAGCGAGCAAGATGTAAAGGTGCTAAAGGGAATTAAGACAGAGCTTACCCGTGCACTTCCTTTTAAAGGTTTCATAGTCTACCCCTTGGTCTCCGGGGACGATGGTAGAGCCGTTGTATTTAAAAGTCACCCTTTGGGAAGGGGAAAAGAGAAGGGGAGTGATACGTTTAACAGTCAGCCTTTGGGACAGGGCAAAGGGGAGGTGAATCATTCATTTAAGAGTTAGCCTTTGGGAAAGGGGAAAGGGAGGGGGAATAATACATTTAACAGCCTTTAGAAAGGGGGAAGAGGAGATGGGGAAGAATACACTGAAACCCGTCCTTTGGGAAGAGGGATGAGGAGAATGTCTATCAAAGTCACCCCTTCGGGAGGGGGCAGAGAGAAAGGCACCGAGCACCGTGCTCACTTACCAGTTCACGTCGGTGGCATCGTCCCTGACGAGGTTGTACGCCTCCCTGCACGCCTCTTTGTCGATTTTGGTGGCCATGGGGCCGTCCGTGCTGGGGAGGGGGGGAAGAGCGGGGCGCGGAGCTGAGCGGGGGGAGTCCGCTGCCGCTGATGCTGCTGCTGCTAGCGCTGCCGCTGCTGCACCGCACCGCACCGCCCCGCGCAGCGCCACGCAGTGCCGAGCCCGCCGCCGCCGCGGACCGCCCCGCTGCTACCGGCTGCCAATGGCTCCGCGCCGTGCGCCGGGCCGGGCGGGGCGGCCGGAGTGATGCAATAGGCCGGGGACGGGGACCGGGAGCTAGTGGTGGTGGAGGGGGGGGGCACCTGCCCTGGGGCCGCTGCAGGGATGCGCTTTACCGGTACTGCTGCAGCCCCCCGATGTCTTTGCAGCCCCTGACGGCTGGGACGAGCAAAGGGCGAAAAGCGATGCGCAAGATGCTGCAGCCGCCGCGGGCGCGGCGGGGCCGGGAGCCGGGCCGGGCGCACGGGAGGTAGCCGAGCCGGGGAGCAGGTAAGAGAGCGGCGGGCGAGGGGATGCACACGGGGACCGTGCCAACGGCGGGGCCGGGCAGTGTGAGTGAACACTGCCCCACGGCGGGAGCAGGGGGCCGCTCCGGGCTCCCCACACCGCCGGCGGGAGGCGTGTGGGGGACGCTGTGGGCTGTGACAGCTCGTTATTGCCCTGGCTCCTCCGTGTGTGTATGTGTGTGCCGGGGTGTGTGTGCTCACCCCGTTTGAGATGCAGCGATCTCCCCCTACCGGGCTGGTCCTCCGGCTCTGCCAGCTGGAAACACAAGATCTAACGTAAGTCAATGCGCTTAGGAGGGTTCATGCAGTAGGATAAGGGATGCTTGAAAGATCAGTCTTATGTCCGCAGAAACAGAGGCATAATGTTGCAGAGCTCAGCTCGGAATAAATGTCACCGGCTGCTGTTGTGACCAGGGATCAGAGTTTTAAACACCCGTCCCTGTGTGTGTTGGTGGGTTTCTACCTTAAACCAGGGAGCTGCGCATCGCAAATTTAATAAAAACTACATTCCAGGATAGAAAAGTATCACTTTTTTGTTGTTCTTCTAAAGTTTGCAGTGAGATGTTCATTATTTATCTCACATCAATATGTTGTAAATGCAAAGCCTGAACAGTAAGAAGCCTCCTTACACGCACAGCTCCTCGGCGCTCTCAGACATCCCAAGGAACAAGATCGCCCAAGTGTGAGTTAAGCACCAGGCACACCATTTACTGCTGTGCAGCATGAAGCCCTAATCCTGAACGTGGCTTATTCCTGAATGACGTGAGGTTCCCAGAGCATTAGGGCTCAAAACATGAGCGTGTTGCTGCAGTGCATCTCCGTGGTGTAGATGAGGTCATAGGGAAGGGAGAAATATTCCCGAAGTCAGTACAAGGGTAGGACATGGTGAATCATGCCCGAGACTGCAGGCTGTGGATGATAATATAATCACACATTAGTAGTTCTGAATTTCTATTGATTTTCTTTTGGAACTGCCATTAGGAACACTTTTTCTTCTTTTAAAAGCCTTTATGCTGACCATTATCTGCTCATAAACATATTTTATCCCCTGTAGTCACCATTTATCATTCCTTTGGCACCACCTTGCTGCTGTAACACTGGTTGTCCTTGGCCTTTCAGGCTTGATCCTCAGCTCCAGATGTTCCTTAGGGTAGAAGTGGGTGGCTGAAATGTCATTTCCCTTAAAAGGAGAAAATCTGAACCTTGTTTAGGTCTCTGTGACCCTGTGGTTTGATTTATATTCGCGAGGAACTTCATGCCTGATGCTCTTGTGCCAGATTCTAGCCTCAGAAACATGTGCCTTCCCTCCCTTTTCTTCTTTGTCTTTGACGCATTTTCATTTGTCTTTTAATTTTTCTTTTAATTATTACATTTTTATTTATTTTTTTTCCTCTTAATGCATGGAAGAATAAACACTTCACTAGGTTTCATCAGGCTGTAACTGGAGGGGGAAAATACCTACTTTTCTGGCTTTGGTGAGTTCTGATTTGCTTTTCATATAGACCCATCTTCTGCTTTTCATATAGACCCATCTTCTGCATATGGATCTTTCCATCCTGTGTCACCAGCAGAAGCATTTTTCCATCTCCAAGGAGTCCTCATAGAGAAAGCACAAATAGGGAAAGTAAAAGGACTTAAAAGAGGACTTTTAGACTTTCTCAAATAGCTGCCTCGAGCACTATGAGGCCTTGGATTTCTGAACTGACATTTAGCTGTCTGGATTGCACTAATGATGTTCAAGAAGGGTCTCAGAGAGGGAGCTGAGCAAACAGGGTGGCTCTGCACAGCCACAGTGCCCCAGGAGGCTTAGCTGTCCTCCTAAAATACATTGCCAGTGCCTTCCTCCTGTGGCTCTTTGCCAGAACACCTTTTTGCTGCCTTTCTGGTCTTTTCATGCGGCTGTCCCTGGTCTTGCTTCTCTATTCGTGTCTTTTCTGTGCAGAGAAGATAATGGAGAGAATACTACTTTCTCTTTCAGGAAGGGCTGCTGTGAAAATAGGGCTCACAGTCGACATTAGGGATGTCAGCCAGGTAGGTTTTGGACGTGAGGGTCTTTGTCCTGGGTCTGAGCTGGGGTGTCCTTGGTGGCAGCAGATGGAGCTTGGACACACACACAGAGTCTTGCTGTCCTTACGACGGTCAGCACTGCTGGGTTAACAAAGGGGTCTTTACTTGTGTTGTTGAGAACACTGCACTGAAATGGGTTTCGGTGGAGTCCCCACACAACCTCTTTGCACCTTACCTCACGCAGAAGCAGCTGTACCATCAGCCCTGCTATCCACCAAGGTGTTTTTAACGTGTAACCCCGCTGCGCCCTAATGAACGAGACAAAGCCGGGCAGCGGCAGGCGGCTGACACGGGCCGGTGCTCGGCAAGAGACCACCACAAACCCCGCGGGCCCACAGCGCGGCCGCCATTTGCTGCCGGCGGGCTCGCCTCCCCCGGCGCCGCTTCCCGCCCCGCCTTGGCCCCGCCCCGCTCGGACCGGCGGCATTTCCTGTGCCGGCCCTGAGGGGAGGGTGCCCGGTGCCGCTCCCGCTGCGAGCCGGCTCCCAGGCGCCTTCACCCCGGGCGCTGCCGCTTCGTTCCCGCTCCCTCTTTCCCGCTCCGGTGGACGCGGCTGCCGCAGGGCCATGAGGATGAGCAGCCGGGGCCGTGCCGGAGGTACCCGGGGCCCGGTGTCGGCCGGGGGTGAAGCGTGTCCTGGCTTGGCCGTGAGAGGGAAGCGGTCCTGCCTCTGCCCGCTGTAGCGAGCACTGGTGAGTAAATGACTTCCATCAGGCGTACACGCGGTGGTCTTTGGTTACACCCCAACAGCCAACTTGTTGACACAACCGAGCGTTAATAACACCGCCAGGCAGCGATGAAACCGTCCTGTTTTAAACTCGGATTTTCAGGTTAGGGTGTGCACGCCTTCTTAACCGTGTTATTTATTCATCACGCCGTGGTTTCAGCAGCCTGAAAGGATTGGTAGGCGGCTAACAGCTTTGCTTTCGTTGCAGAAGTGCTGCGGAGCCGGCTGTCATGGAGGGAACCAGGCAAACCAGGATCTGTCGTCCGCACAAGATAAGCGAGTCCTCAAAGGTTTGTATGTTTTGTGTTGCAAAAAAAAACAACCCATGTTACACAAATAACAAGCAGGATCGTGTGTGTGTGTGTGTGTGTAGTAAAGGCTGTTCCTTGAAACGAAATGTTTTGGAGGACTTTGGACACTGAGAGGTTTAAAAAGGGGTATGAAGATGGTGATGTGCTTGCTCAAGTGTTTTGGTAGAAAAAGTTGCTACCCAGGGATTTGCCAAAAAAAAAAAACCAAACAAAAAAAACTGAGAAATCAACAGCAAATAGGCATCTGCTTGTCGTGACTCATAACTCAGAAAAGAAACCCACATCATCGCAGCACAGTGTTTTCGCTGCACCAGAAATTCAGTCATTGAAGGCAATGCGTTTATTTTGGGAATTTTTCACACTGATCCATCTCACAAAGTCCAGGTGAGACACAGAGGCAAAGCTGGGATTGCTCTTCAGATTCAGGTTCGCATGAAATTGAGTCTAGATCCTGCAAACGGGGGTTATTTCAGTGAACTCAAGGTGCTTTCTTTGAGTTGTGAGGCTGATTTTCTTTGCATAGCATCTCTGTCTGCACAAGTACATTGATTTTAGTTGGGGGGATCCACAGAAGTCCACCTTAGGCAGGTCATTATGAAGGTCACAAGAATGATGGCCTAAGGTGTATAAGATGTTGATATCAGCTGCAATTATTATGTTCACTTTGTTTCATGCCAGTAGAAACTGCTTTTCTCTTCTGGGGTGAGCAGTAGGTTACAGAAGCTGCAGAGCAAGTACCTTGTACTACCAACAGCTAGAAAAGAGAAACTTTCCGTGGCTGTATCTGTCTTACAACAGTTGAGTGAAACAAACCTCATTTTCTCGTGCATCACTGATGGGTAGTGGTACTGCATTAATGATCTGAAAGAAATTAGATCTTTGAGTCTGAAAAGAAGTTAAAACACTGCTCTGATACGATGGATAAAAGGTAAATAGGGCTAATTTTTAAATGCATCCGTACCAGTGTAATCTGTCCTTGAGCGCTGATCCTGTCTGCCATTTAAGTGGTTTAGTCTGAATGTAATAATAATTCACTGCATTAAAAATTAATTAACTAGACAGCATTGTTTTATTTTCTTGCTGAGACAGCAGCTGTCACTATCTGTTAAACTTAGAATTACTGGATAAAGCTAAAGCTGTTCTACAGAATATAAATAGCTTGAGAAAGATGTTCGTTTAGTATAAAACTAGTGTGGGTTCTGGAGCATGTAGCTTTCAGCTTCTGTCACTTGCTCACTGAACAAATGAACTTGGTAAGAGGCTGAAACATGCTAATGTATTCTGAGGCCATCCAACACCATAGATCATGATTTAGTGCTTGATTCCTGAAGTAGCAGCAGTTCTATATGGTAACAAGTCTTTTAGGAGGACAAGTTATCAAGCGTGTTTGCGGTAAGGATGATGCTGACTCGACATCTAGCCAGTGGGGATCTCTGGCAAATCTTATGTTCTGTTGTAATCTTGTTATGCATGATCGTGTATTAAGAGAATATTACAGAGAAATGATCAGCCAATTTACAGAGACGAGAGGGAATATGTAATCCAATAACTGTCCTCCAGGAGGCAGATGCACAAGAGGGTGCTGTAACATGTTATTGTCCATTCACTCTCCTATACCGTAGTTGCCACAGATCAGTGGTTTGTCTTGTCCTTTGCCATATTTATTATTCTTCCCATCTCCTCCATCCCCTCATCTCTGCTTGGGCTCCTGTATGATGCCACCTCTTCTCAACCTCAAAAAATGAAGGTAAAATACTTTACAGTCCTTAAACCCCGTATTTATTTCTGATACAGATGTCTGGAAGTTCTACTCCTCAGTCAAAGTTACTTTGTTGTTTATCCCATAAATCCCTTTTTAGGTTCAGAGATTTGATGAGGCAATGAGTATAAGGCAAATTAAAAAGATTTTGCCCAGGAAACTTATAATTATTGAAGCCTTGTCACATTGGTGTAACTCTGTGCCTTTGCATGTATGAAGCTACTCCAACAGAAGGCTTTTTGGCAGCT
Source organism: Pezoporus wallicus (assembly GCF_028554395.1). Taxonomy (NCBI): domain Eukaryota; kingdom Metazoa; phylum Chordata; class Aves; order Psittaciformes; family Psittacidae; genus Pezoporus; species Pezoporus wallicus. The sequence goes on along the minus strand of NW_026636866.1, from coordinate 864,697 downwards.
TGGTCTCCATTGTTTAGAGAAGAGCATAAGCAAAACTAACTGGGCTGTCATGCTAACAGCAGTACGTTTGGTTATTAATCTGGATCTCACCATTGGTGGAATGCCTGTCACTGTACCACTGACTGCTAAAGGCAGACGTAAGAGGTGAGGCTCCCAATGTTGGTGTTAGCTCGGGAAGGTTGGCTGCCATCATGTCTGACCAGCGGTGAGCTGTGTGCCTCAGTCCTGGTTATCTCATCAGATAGAAGCACAATTACCAAATTATATACACAAAGCACATATCTAAAGCAAGGGTTGCATGCAGGGAAGAAACACATGGCTCTACGACTTGAACCTTTCCCACCCAGGTGGATAGGAGGTTGTCTCACTGTGTTTAAACCAACCCATTAATAGCTTAGCCAGACAGCAATAATGATGTGCTTTCTGTTTGGGAAACCAGGAAAGCCACGGATAGTTAAGGGTTTCTAGGAAAAGCAGCAGTTTGGTGAGGGAAAGGTTGAATGCCTGAGAGCCTTGAAGAGACCTCAGGTCATCTGTGTGATGGTTTGCCATGTAGATATGGGCTGAGGTGACTTTCAGGATGTCACTTCAGGGAATGCAGCCTGAGGGTATAGAACTGGACAAGAGCCAGGGTCTTAAAGCCAGAAGTGTTCAGAGCTAACTTAAAGATGTGCTTCCTTTCCACCTCCTTTCGTTTCCCTTGCATGTTCTTACAGGCTCTGCAACTCTGCCTGGTTTGGATTTGGTAATTAAAGTTACGTATTTGCATTTAACTTAACCTGACTTTTATTAAGAGAGATCACAAGGCAGCTGACAGTACCATCAAGCATTCCATTCCTCTGGAAGGAAGGCCCTAAAAGCTGCATTGCCTGACATACTGGGGTGACCAGCCCCTTCAGTACGTGTTCTGCAGGACATTCAAGGGGTAACAAAACATTTCCATTTTGGTTCTTCTTAAAACTAGTAATGCGAGTCTGTGAGAAAGAAGCAAGCACTGTTTGCCTCAAAAGCTCTGTGGCACGTACAGTTGGTGGAAAGAATGTCTGGACCAGAGGCATCCCATAGGGACACTTAATGGACATGTTCTGGGGGCATTTTCCCCTTTCTTTAAAAGAAAAATACTTTGTTTTAATGAATACGATTACCTTGGCTTCTGGAAGCAAGTAGAAGTCTTACGGGAATAAGTTAGCCACATGTGTGGCTTTGCACATAAATAAACAGCTATTATTTTTTAATGCAGTGTGTGTGCCTGTAATAACACAGAAAGAAAGAGGGATTTTACCCTAACAAACTTGAAAATGCAGAGTTCTGAAAAGATTTAAGAGGGGGTAGCTGTCAAACAAGCACTAACCCAAACAATACATTTAGCAAGTAACCCAGTTGAGAAAAACTCTGTAAGGAGTCATTTGGGGGACAAGTAAGAAAGGAAATGTCAGCAAGATGTCTCAAAGACAATGAGTGGAAGAGTTTCAGAAAACTGCCTGTATAAATCATCAGGGAAGAGGTTTAGATGCAGAACTGTGGAGGAGGTGGGAGTAAATTATATATATAAGGGGAGTAGGAAGCAGTGAAAGTCTGCATAGGCCTTTCAAAGTGAAGGTGAGGGGGCTTGGGTGCTTGTACTATGTTGCTTGCCAACTGTTTCAATCTGAATTAATCAGAAATGTGCATCACAAAGTGAGCTTTCTCGAGTGATTTGATGGGGAGATGCTTTTGTACACACTGAAGTTTATCTTGGTGACGATAACACTCACCTAATAGTGTTTGTTCATTCCAGGTGTACAGGTGGGATGACCACTCCAGTCTGGTTCTTCAGAGCCTGAATGAGCAGAGGCACCGAGGCCTTTTCTGTGACATTGTCCTCGTGGTGGATGAACAGAGAGTCCCTGCCCATCGGAACCTCCTCGCCGTTTGCAGCGACTACTTCAACTCTATGTTCACCATTGGTATGAGAGAAGCCCACCAAAAAGAGGTAGAACTTTTTGGAGCCTCTTACATTGGACTTAAGGCTGTGGTAGATTTCCTTTATGGCAGTGAGCTGTCTTTAGATGGTGGCAATATCGACTATGTGCTTGAAACAGCTCACCTGCTGCAGATCTGGAAGGTGGTCGACTTCTGCTGCGAGTACCTGGAGAATGAAGTCAGCGAGGAGAACTACTTGTACCTGCAAGAGCTGGCCTCTATTTACAACCTGAAGCGCCTTGACTCCTACATTGACTCTTTCATCCTGAAGAACTTTGGCACGCTGTCTTTCACTCCGGACTTCCTGCAGAACATTTCCTTGCAGAAGTTGTGCCAATACCTGAACAGCAGCAGTGTGCAGCAAGAGTGTGAGCACGACTTGCTGCAGGCTGCCTTGCAGTGGCTTACCCAGTACCCGGAAAGGGAGAATGAGGCTTACCAGGTTCTGGATAACATCCATTTTCCTTTGATACCTAAAAGTGATCTCCTCCACCGAGTCAAGCCTGCTGTCTGCTCTCTTCTTCCCAAAGAAGCAAACTGTGAGGGGTTCATAGAAGAGGCAGTGCACTATCACAACAACGTCACAGCTCAGCCAGTGCTGCAGAACAAGCGGACAGCCCTGAGGACCTGTGAGGAGAGGCTCCTCTTTGTAGGTGGGGAGGTTTCAGAGCGCTGCTTGGAACTGAGTGATGATACGTGCTTCCTGGACACCAAAAAGGGGCAGTGGGTTGCAGAGACCCCTCTCCCAGCCAGACGAAGTCACCACTGTGTCGCAGTTTTGGGAGGCTTCATCTTCATAGCTGGAGGCAGCTTTTCAAGAGACAATGGAGGGGATGCAGCTTCAAATCTGCTATATAGGTATGATCCCCGCTGTAACCAGTGGATAAAGGTGAGACTTGAGCTGTATTATTTCTCTGTTTAAAGTCCTTTATGTCTAGAGTGTTTTCTTCTTTCTGGTGGAAGGACAGGGCTCATTAGAACAGCCAACATGGCAACACTTGGAAATAGAAATTAAAGCTATTTAAGCTGAAAAAGCAGCTACTTGAACCCTTTGTGGATTCTTTGTGTACGCACACAGCAGAAGAGTTTGGGGCAGATTTTCAACTTCAGTTGAGATTTGGATGCCTTATCTGTGAAATTCTTGGGTCAGCATCCACCTGCAACTCTTAAGAGTACTTTGGGACTAATGCTACAATGGATTTAGAGAGGCGATTGTTTAGTTCATCTTTCTCAAGCAGGAGCACATACGACTAAATCAAAACCGGGTCTGATGTAAAAAGAAAGCCTTTGATTCTTGTCCAGTGTCTCTGTACTAAATATCTCTTAGAACAAGCTATTTAGTTCCAGTCCGCTGTAAAACCCTGCGGTCAGTGCAGATCCCCATATGAACCAGTCATCCCATGTGGTTCAGTTGTGGTTTTGAGTGGTTCCAGTAGGGTGGTGAGGCACTGGAATGGGTTGCCCAGGGAGGTTGTGAATGCTCAATCCCTGGCAGTGTTCAAGACCAGGTTGGATGAGGCTTTGGGTGACATGGTTTAGTGTGAAGTGTCCCTGCCCATGGCAGGGGGGGTGGAACTGGACGATCTTAAGGTCCTTTCCAACCCGAACTATTCTATGATTCTATGTTTCTTGCAGAGTTTTGGAAGGAAGCCTATGTAATACAGAATTTGTAGCGTAATCTTCCTCTTACATGCTTCCTGTTGTCCCCTTTTTTGGAAATTAATGCTATGTAACATGCTATTGCAGAAAAACAAAAAGTATTTTATGAATATAATGGTCAAAACCAGTAGCTCTTCTTTCCAAATAAATGGGAAGAACTATTCTATCCTTAGACATGAATATACTTCAGTCAGCTTGCTTACCAGATGTTTGAAGATATCAGCATGTTGTTCTTTTTGACAGGTCGCCTCCATGAGACAGCGCCGTGTAGATTTCTACCTGGGAGCTGTTACCGACATGCTGGTAGCTGTTGGTGGCAGGAATGAAAATGGAGCACTTTCTTCAGTCGAGACTTACAGTCCTCAGAAGGATTCATGGTCCTACATAGCAGGCTTGCCCAGGTAATAGACATGTTTGGAAAGTTATCCTGTGTTTGAAGAACAGTTGTAAAGCAAGCTGATGAATGTGTATCCCTAGAAAAGAGGTGAGGGGATACGAAACCAACATGGTATCTGCAAGTAACAAACCATATCAGCATTTGGTATTTGAGGAACCAGCTCTTCCATGACAACATGCCTGATGTCAGCTTGGTTGGCTGTAATACGTATGCTAAGTCTGAAGGATAAGAGGGAGAATTCTCGGAATTCTGCTCTACTACTCTTAAAATGTTTTTCCTGAGGTCTCAAGGAACTGAATCTTTTCAAAGGCACTGTTTAGATCTTGAGCAAAGGCTTTTCTTATTTATTTGGCCTTACTTTGTCACCTTGGTGTGATGGTTTTCCTTGTAAGGTGTTTCTGGCTGCTCAGGTTGGCTGTTGCAGTTAAACCATGTTGACCTGTATTGCAAATAGGTAACCCTGGCAAATGTGACCTCTGTTTCTCTCAGCTTGAGTTAGAGCTTAGCTGTTCTACTTCTGAGAGGCTTTAGTACCGCAGCTCTTCTTGTAACAGCAGCACAGGACATTGCTAGTATTTTGAATCGATATGTGAGTGGTGGCTTCATAAGAATGGCAGGATAGCATTTAATTTGCAGAGAGCTATTCAGGCTTAGTAACGGTTGGCATCCATGGAAATTACAGGAGTATTGGTTATGTGAATGGTGTTTTCTTGTCTGAAACCCACGACAGCAGCAGCACTTGCTTTCTTAATGGCATCACGAACAAGATAATTGCAATCTGATTTCTGAGTTGAGGCTTCTTTCCCTTGTTCCCTCAGCCGCAGAGCTGCAGAGTCAGAGGCGCCTGTTACTCAGTTCTATTTTGGGCTGGTGCTGCAATGCGAGTGTGATCCAGGCTAACAGCTGGGCTCGAGTGCTCTTCAGAACCACGGTGCTTTTATCCACTTCATTTCTGCTCGCACAGGCAGATTGAGCAGTCAAGGCTAAACAACACAATCATTTTCCTGAGAAGCTGGGTACAAGAGCATCTTCAGTTCTAAGCCTTACTGTTAACTGTGGTGACCTGTGAGATGCCAGTAGCATCTCATAGAAATTGTAGCACCGCTCTTCTTTTCTTCTAAACATTTTTCTCAGAAGTGTAGATGTGACCTCACTGGCTTGTTAGAAAAACAACCTTAGAACAGGTATGGATCTTTTTGCTCATAAGTGATCCTGGGGAAGCTTGCAGAATTGGCTTAAGCAGCCACACTGCAAGCTGTCCAAAAAGGCACAGTTTGCATGTTCCTCTTGCTACCTGAGTGCTGGCTTTGGGAATTTTACAGCTGCAGCATGTAAAAGTGAACTTGGACATAGGGCATGTTAGTTTTTCATTCGATTGCATAGCTGATCCACTTGGACTTGGCAAAAATCCCCCTTATGGGATAGACCCCACTTAAACTGACTTGACTGGTCGCTAAGCTGCAGGGTTGGGCTGTAGAGTGACTGTTTTAAGCTATTGCTGCATCCCGAAAACATAGTTTGGCATCCTTTCTTTCTGCCTGCTCTGTCCTCATCCCATGCTAACTGTCCTTTGAGCCAGCTCAAGTGTGTCTAGGGAACTAGATAGTGTCCCAAACTTTCATGCAACTGCTCTCTTCCATGTTAATATGTCTTTAGTTAGATCTTAGTGGACACTTAGTACCTTCAGCTTTTCTGTCTTTTCAGCCCTCTTTGTTCTTTTGGAGAACTCTCTCCTTGGGCAGCATATTGTTTGCAACAACCATTTCCCTCCACAGAAAGAGTAAAGCAAAAAATACATTATGCAGTTTGCAAAAGGCAAAAATCAGTGCATAGGTGGACAAAGGACGAAACCTTTCTGAATGCAGGGGCAGGCTGCTTGATAGCCAAGCCATCTGAAGGGTGGGCCTGGTTCAAGTCTGCTACAAGTGAATTTTGCCTGACTCTCATTAGGGTCCTTGGTTGTGGGATACTTTTCCCATTCTTCAGAGAGGTCCTGTGTTTTGTTTTCACCATTTTCCCAGGCTCTCTGGGAGCATTTGCTGCCATACTTTCTAGCCCAGAAGGGAGCAGCGGTGGCTGACAAGCTTGGCAGAACAGAAGTTGGTGCAATGTGTTATCTTGAATAGACCATGAAGAAAAGCCTGCTGCAGACATCAGTGAAATTAACTGAGTGGCCCTAGGTTAAAGTTTGGCAGAATAACTGAAGGCAGTTGTGAGAGGAAATGTGTTGGGACAGGTTAAGGAGTGATGGTATCTGCTCTGCTAGTTGTGTCATGAATAACCTTGCAGGGTTGGAGCAGGTGGACACCGAGATTCAGAGCAACCACAGCTTGCCTGGACTTTGGTTGGAGCAGGGAATTCCCAAAGCTTTATCCAGCCTGGCCCAGTGTTCTTCTGTGCAAGAAAATAAGTGGTAGGTTCTTTAGCATTTACTGAATGGTGTTACTGGGTCAGAAACTAAGTTTGCAGCGCTGTATCGAGTAAGTCATTCAGAATCGGCGACTGGCTCTAGCAGCAGTTCTAAATTGAAACTCCTTTCCCCTTAATGATTCTGTCTTCTGATCACTCACACTGGTAATGCTGGAGAACACTTGATTCTTTCTGTTGGAGGATGTCTGTACCCACTGTATTGAAGTTTCCTGTTAAGTTTTGTGTTTAGAAATGCCATGGGCTTGCAGAGAGGATCTCTATTGATTGTTTTCAACTCGTGTATAATATTTCATTCCGTTTTCTATTAATGTGAAGCAGGGTATGTGCAATTTTGGATGAGCTTTTCAAAAGTCAGGCAAAGTGAAACACCTCCAGTGTATTTCAATGAGTAATCTCCCTGAATTGAAAAATAACAAATTGATGGTCGATTTGATGCTTCAGATATGATTGCCTCTTTCAGATTACTTTTGTAGCTATTGCTGTTCACTAAGCATAGCCACTGATTGAGGCAAAAAGCATAAGCTTTTTCTGTAGCTGTCTATGCTAGGCTGCATTCATGTGCTTGAGAGAAAATATCTGTTTCTTGTTTACCTCTACAGAACTCCACTTCGCAATTACTGTAGGAAAACAAAACTTCAACAGAGGTCACACAAGTTTTCTTTAACTTGCTGCCATTTATTTTTAATTTTAATTAAAATGCTGAACGTAATGTGATTGTTATCAGCAGCTCAATAATCCTGGGCTTTGTGCTGGATCCAATGTCATTGCACTGTTCTCTTGGCTCCTCAAAACAATATGTTACTTGACACTGCCTCCGCAGTGGAGTGTGTTGCACGTCCTCCAGGTGGCTTGCTGGTTAGATGTGGGTTTAAAATCTGTTGCAGTTTGAGAAAGGAGACTAATTCAAGTTGTCCATTCCGCTTCTCAGATAGGCAGTCTACTTCTTAAGACCCATCCCTGGGTATATAGAGAAGCCAAAGTTTCCAGCAACCACACTGGGTGCCACTGGAGACATAAGCTCCTGGTTCTTGTCCATAAGTGACCACAAACAAGGTGGAGCAGCAGCTATGCACACTTCCCCTGCCACAGCTTTTCTGTGAGGTGTGAAAGCTGGAGAGCATTGCTCAGGGTATGTCATGTCAAAGAGAAGCACTGAGCATAAGTTCTGTGCTTCTGTGGTTAGGGGGTTGTGAGCTGTGGAATTTTTGAGTTGTTTTTTGGGATAAAGTCTCATAACTATGCTTAGTCCCCCTTTTTTTTTTCTCTCTTTTTCCTGTGTGACTTAAGAAGCAGTGCAGTTCTGAAGTAATCTCTGCAAGGTCTCCAGGGATGGGGCTGCAGCTCTTGTAGTTGAAAGGTCTGGTCTGGTCACTCAGCATTCTCAAGCCAAGTGTGTCAAGGATTTCTCTGTTTCTTGTAGCAGGAGCCTGTTCAAAGATCTGATTCATACACCAGTAAGGGATCAGAAGCTTCCATAGGCATCTAGAATAATAAACATCTTTTAGCTTTTCTCAGAACTGTTGTGCTTTCGGGGTAGATGTGGGGTTTCTTTTCTATTCCACCTTTTCCTTTGGCACAAAAGTGCTTGGCGCTGATGCGTGTGGAAGAGCTTATGATACCATTTGCATTGCTGAAACTATTACCATGTAAAATAAAAATGGCTCAAGCTTCTCTATCCACATTGTTTCAAGCATGTTCAGACATGGTTCAAAAGCATTCCAGGCTAAAGTAATGCTAATGTAGCTTTGCCTGCCATAAAGATTGAGTCCTCTTGTGTCCTTGACTACAAAGGATGGTAGTAGAAGCTGGTGAGTACAGCATGAGGAGTATATTGCTCTGCAGCCTTGTGGGTATTAAATTTGGCTCTTTGTGCCAGTGTGTGAACCAGGCTGCTGTGGCTGGTGCTGCATCTACATCTTTTGACACCCTGCACACCCAACAAAAAGGAAAAAGGCATGTGCAGGAAGGCTGTGTTCAAAGAAGACAATGCTGTCCTTTGCCTTAGCATTCCACTCTTAAGAGCTCAGAGGGGTTTGGTTGGGAATATCCTTGTGTGAAGTCATAGAAAAGCCTCAAAAAAATAGGTTTGTAGTGGCTTTATTAAAGCTGATCAAAGGGATTTTCTTTCTGCCCTGTGGAAACAGCACATGTGGTGGTGGTTCCGCCACCTCAGTTTGTCTTGTTTCAAAATGTGGAGGCTAAGCTATGATTGACTGAGGTCTGTTGCCTTGTCTTGGGGTGACCAAAGAAGTTTATTACCTGTATAGAAGTGATAAAACAGAGGGATACTCATGAAAAGGACACTTGCATGTATCATGACTGCAGATACACTGGCTCATGGATAGTAGCGGGTAAGAAATGTGATTTGTGATCCTGATGCTGTGGAAGGGGAAGGCAGCAGCAGTTTTCTTGGTTAATAGCTACCGATAAGTCTGAGAGATATTGTGATTATTTCCTCTTTCTGTCATAGAAACCCTTGCTGAATGTGGATATTTCCCTCTCTGACTTTCTCAAACTTATCCAACCCAAACACTGGAGCAGGAAAATGGAAGTGAAGGCCATGCCAACTAGAGCAGGACGGGTTACTTCTGTTGTATGACACACTGTAGAGGATGTCTTAAAAAGTGATTGTCATACCTTAGCGTTCTGCAGCACAGGGTGGAGCACTGTGGATGAGAATAGTTACTTGATAACTAAGAGGATTAAGGATTCCTTTGTCTTTAGTTACTGTTTATTTTGTTCTTTAGTAGCAATCCCTGTTGAACACTGTCTGTCTTGGTGAAATCCGTAAGCACTAAGCCGGATTGTTTTTGATTTCCTGTCCTAGGTTTACCTACGGCCATGCTGGAACAGTCTTCAAGGAATTTGTGTACATTTCAGGAGGCCATGATTACCAAATCGGCCCCTACAGAAAAAACCTGCTGTGTTACGACTACCGCACGGATGTCTGGGAGGAGAAGAGGCCGATGATTGTTGCCCGAGGGTGGCACAGCATGTGCACCTTACAGGACCACATCTACTCCATCGGTGGCAGCGATGACAACATAGAAACCATGGCTCGCTTTGACATTCTGAGTGTGGAGTCCTACAGCCCTCAGTGTAACCAGTGGACCAGAGTTGCTCCTCTGCTGCAAGCAAACAGTGAGTCAGGGGTGGCAGTTTGGGAAGGAAAGATTTACATCCTCGGAGGCTACAGCTGGGAAGAAACGGTCTTCTCCAAAACAGTCCAGGTTTATGATAAGGAGAAAAATAAGTGGTACAAAGGAACTGACTTACCCAAAGCAATTGCTGGTGTGTCTGCATGTGTCTGTGCGTTGAAACCCAAAACAGAGGACAAGAAGAAAAAAACAAAAACAAGAAAACATCAAGATCGAGGAAGATGACTACTCCTGGATAACCACCCTTTGATGGTGGGCTCCAAAAGGACCTTGTATTAAATAATTTCTATCTAACATTGATTCTTTTTGAGTGGGGGGGGGGATATTCTGAAGCCTCATAAAATGTACAGTTGAATGTGGTTTTGGGAATTAAGCTCATGCTTAAGATAAAAATGACAAAAGAAATTAACACCCCAACCCTCCAACTCTATAAGGGGTGAGATGGCAAGAGAGGTTGTGCTGCTCTCCTGAATGTTAAGGCTCAGTCTTTTACTTCTTGGCTCGTGACATTTCCACATAAATTGTATAATGTCAGTGTTTTCAAAATGTTTAATCTGTGGCTAAATTGATAACATCAAGGGAGAGGAAGGAGGCAGAGTACTGAGTGTCTGGTTTGAAGTTACAGAGCAGTTCAAAGGGATTTAGAAACAGCTGCTAAGAGAAAATTAAATGGATCTTCACTGTTGTAAATCTTGATTTTTATTCTTTTTTTGTAACGTTGTATTTCATTTACAGTATGTTCTTGAGTTGTAAGTATCAGATTTCTGGAACACATAGGTGTTCAAAGAGGATATTGCTTTTGCTGGACTTAGGTCAGACCAGCTTGAAGAGCAAATAACTCCACTGTACTCTTTAAGATTAAGATCTTTCTATGTAGCTGAAGAATAGATAGGATTGACTGGGGCTTGGATCAACAGCCATTATGACTTGGAAATCTGGGAGAGATGACTTTTGCATCCCTTGTTGTGGCATTTTTCATCTCTAAAAAAGTTTTCCTTGGGCTTTAAACACTGTCCCAGATTGAGATAAAAAAAATCTACTGAAGAACTTGAAAGAAGATTTGAGAATTTGGATGGAAACTGCACAGTTTGCCTCAGGCTTCAAAGCAGATGGAACTCATAGAGCCCACTGCAAATCTGAGGTTTGCCGAATAGGGTAACAGTGGGGAGAAGTAGCAGGAGGATCCCTCAGGTGGACTTGAAGTGGGAAGATATCCCTGCCTAGCCCTAACAGGATGCAGAAGCGGGGATCCGCCTCACTTAAGTCAAGGCTCACAGCAGTCATGGCTAGTAGCCAGTGTGAGCAGGGACCCATACTAGACTTTGCTGTCAAAAAGCTTATTAACCAAGGATGATTAATTGGGGTTTGGTAATCCTGAAGGACAGCAACTTGTTTTTTTGCCTGAGCTAATAGCTCACACTTTCCTCCTTTTTTTTAAAGTTCAAAATCTCTTTCCTTGAGAGTAGCCTTTCCTGATGGTTTTGGTGGGGACTCACCAGTCCCTCACCAGCTGTGCAACCAGACACCTTCCCCAGCAAGACAGGTTCAAAAGGCAGAAACTCAAAATATACTTGGGCCTGTGTTTGGGGTACAGACTTGGGAATGAACTGACAATTGTCTGTGAGACCCTTTGTGTCACAGTATCCTCTGCATACCAAGTAGAGAGATTTCCGACCCAAGTGTCAGTCCACCCTCTACAAACACAGCTGATTCTGCTGCAGATACTAAAATTCCCCGACTGTCTGGGCAGCTTTCAGGCATTCACCCTGGGGCATTTCAGAAATGCACCTCTGATTCACAAGAAGTCAATCACCAGCAGTCTGATACAGCCACTTCAGTTATTGTAATAATGCCGCAGACTAAATATTCCTCCTTCCCAAGAGAACTTTATAGGCAGTTTTTAAAAACAACTTTTATACTTTTTTATACTGCATTTTGCTAACTCAGTCTCCTGTTTGCCATATATTGTTATTTACTGTAGAAGCTACTGCTCTGTAATCGTGGCCCTGCTGTTGCCATCAGGAGCTCATCATTTGATGGCTCTGTTGGTCTTTGTGTGGTTGCTTGGGATGCGGTGCAGCTGTTGGAGCAGCATTTACATTCTCAGCATTGTCGGGCAGTCCGCTGTAATTGTGACTATTGTACAGGCTCTTCTCCGTAGCCCAGCTCGCCAGACGTGCTGATAAACATGCTTTATTTGCAACTAGTGGGGATCTGCAGGGGCTTTGGTTTAAAGTCCTGCTGGGTAACTGTTGATTGTTGCTGGTTTTCTTCCCTGATCCTTCTTTCACGTCTCCCTTGTGCACCATAACTATGTATTTAAGATTTGCCTTCTTTATTTGCATGTGGTGTACATACAGCTGATATCCCGCTACCCTTTTTTTTATTATTTTTTAACTATTTACCTCAATAATTGGAAAACACTAAGAAAACATTTTTGAACTTCATCACATTTGAAGCTCTTGTAAATTGAAGAACTCACATACATTGTAAGACTGTATTTGTATTGAAAGGTACTTCTGAGTAAGTCTCTGGAGTGCAAGAACGTTACAGGTTTCCTCTTCAATGCTAAGAAAGGATTTAAGAAAACTAACTGAAATTATTTTTGTGAACCCCCTTGAGGATTTTTTGGTGTTTAAAAAAAAAAAGGCCTCTGGAATTAGACTTTCATTTGCATTACTGGATTTCTTTTAAAGCCATTTTACACTGCATGAGGTAATGGTTATTATTTTTTACCCTAAAAATAAATTTTAATCCAACCAAGCAAACAAAAAAACATTTTGATTATGACAAACTCATTAATTAGTTGTTTGAGTTTATTTTATAATCTGTAATCCTTGCTATGTTGACTGACAACTACTTAACTTTTTTTGATATTTTCATGTGTATAGAACATAAATTTCAGTGTTTCTGTTAATGGGTTGCTTGTTCCTATATCCTTCCCTTTCAATGTGTTTATGTATTGCATTAATGTCTGGAAACAATAAATTCAGTTTAGACTACTGCATTCATCACCGTCTGACTTGTGTATTGATTTAAGGGAGGCTTTCCTTTTTGAGAAACTGCAGAAGGAATTTTGTAATTATGTTTAAGTGGCACTGATAATAGTGGAAACATTTTAAAAGGCAGAAGCTAAATGTAACAATATGAAGTAGAAAATTAAATTCTCTGGCTAATCCACCTTTTCTGCATGGTGCTCCAAACCAGGCAGTCAGAAACTACTTTGCACATCTTTCGCAGCTGTGAGCAAAAGACCTGATCCAGTTTATATAGTGGTTTCAAATACAGCACTTAATGGGGAGTAGACAAACACATTAGGACTTCATAACTTTAAACTTAATTGCAGGGGCAGAACAGAACCTCAGTACTCATCAAGGAAAACTTTATTTTTCCCAGTCCATTTATCATCCCTTTGAAAACAGAGGCTAGAAGTGAGTATGGGACATCTCTCACATTACCAGAGGCCACTGGGGTATCGTACCTCTTGTTGCCGTAAGCATTTCTCCACTATTGTATGAAGAAGTTATTACCATTTGCACCTCTGAGAGCCACAGCAGTTAAGCACTGCCAAAAGCAGTCTGGCAGCATGGATTTTGGATGTTATGAACCCAGACATGGCTTATCATCACTCAGGAAGTGTTGGGAGACAGCACATGATGCCTGAAAATAAGTTGAGCTCCCAAGTGCTTGAACCGATCTGCGCAATCGGTGTGTTGGAATTCTGCAGAAATGAACGAATACGTATGACACAAGTGAATTTCTACTTTGATTTTCGAGGTCTGAACAGCTCTTGGATGAGTAATTAAAATGGGTAGACAAAAGGCATATTCTCCTGGTCTGTGCTTCTAGAATCACTCTGGCTCCTGCACCTGCCTTCAACTTCAAGCTCTATAAAATGTTTTAGTTCTCACCAGGAAGTACAGATCTTTCTTCCTGCCCTGGGGAGAAATAAGTACTGCTCTATCTCATTTTAGAAAGGCTCCTATTGCCAAATTGTGAGGAAAGCTCGTTTTACCTGACACAGAGCAGCTACCAAAAACCTCAGGCTTTCTCTTCCCACACTTCCATGACTGTACCTTTGCATCAGCATTGTTGAGTAACTGCTGCCTGTAACACCAATGTTAGATAACATAAATCCCTTGAGATACCTTAAGGAAAAATCACTGACTAAGAGATGAAGGTGTTCTGAAGGCTTGAGAAAGAAGCTGGAAATATTTCTGTTGAGAAAAATGTGCCCGAGTGTCTCTTTGTCTGTCTGTCTCCATAAGATCAAACTGCATTCCTCCAAATACTGGTGATTTTCCATGTGCAGTTTAGGATTCAGTATTTTTTAAAGTGACAGATTTTGGCTTCTTGTCATATTTCAGTTCTCATGAATGTAATAATGAGTGAGAAGCTAATTACTCCTTTGTGCCCTTACAGTTCTGAGCTGTCTCACAGGCACTGGATCAGGGCTGATGTATCCCAAGTCCAGATGGAGGTATCCTGTCTGTGTGCTGTGCGTCTGAGCACAAAGCATCTCCAGCTACTTAAAATTTCCTTCTCCCTTCTGACAACGCCATGATTCAGTGAGAGACAGACAGTACAGCAGCGGGTTTGTTGATCCCACATGCATTTTTTAGCATCACACAGGCTCTTTTTGGAATTGCAAGTGGCTTTGGGAAAATGCGTACCTTTGTTTATATCCTGATGGGTTTGGTGACAGAACATGAAAGGAAAGTGAGATGTAAGACTTGCAGGTCTTTTTTGAGACTGCAGCCCTAAACCAGATGATTGCATGAGAGGAGAGAAGGCTCATGTTGAAGATAAGGATGAGTAAGTCACAAATAATTCAGCCATGAGGTCTGAATAGATAACTGAAACACAGAACATACTGAGCCAAGCCTCCACATGATCTACTAAAGGCTTGCCCAGACTTCAAATTTGTTTCAGCTTGACTTGAACTGGTCCATACTGAACTTCCTTACATTGACAAATTAAATGCATTCGTTACAATTTCCCTGCAAATTTAGAAATACAGAGTTTGAAGCCAGGCTTGCATTACTGCATTTTTGGAATGTAACATTTGCTATTGGTGTTCTTTGCTACTTGGCTTATTGTGTCCACCCACTTCTGGCCTCTGCAATTCAGGCCACAGCAAGTTAAAACTTATTCTGTAGTCTTGTTTCAGTGCTCTGGGTACTCCAAAGTATAAGGCTTTGGGAAAACCTCAGGAGAGACTATCCAGTGATAGCAGCTGTCCAAAAAAAAAAGAGGTTCAACAAGAAGGACCAAAGCCAAGTTCTCCAAAGGAAGGAGAAGCACTTTATCAGGGTTGTAAAAATGTGGTTATAATCATGAGAAGCAAAAAGGACCTCCTTCAGCAGTGACTTCTGTTCCTTCTCACAGGCACCACATCATGTAACAAACAGCCTTTGGGCCTCTATGACCACAGTAAAAACAGCTTCATCTACCTCCCTCCAGCAAAGCTCACAGCACCTCTTGGACCTCATGCTGGAGGAGCTCTGTGGCAGCTTTGCTTGGCAGGGTACAGCAACAGTGCCTCTGGGGATCCTGGCCTAGATTAGGTTCATTTTAAATGGAAAACCTGAAACTCAAGGAGTCAGCAGACCCATAAGCAAACACCCCTCCTGGCAAAGCCCACCAGGGAATATAGCTGCTGCCTGTAAGTACTTTATGATAGGCAGTGGTGAGGGCAGAGGAAAAAGAGCTCCCTCCCCAACACTGTTTTTGTGCCATTATGGGCTCAAAGTTGGCACTACCATGGCCCCTCAGATTCTTGGTGCTTTAAGTAATGTTTCTAGGTTTTCTCTACAGAGCAGCCACCTTGGCTTTCTGTGTCTTCATCCCCCCAAATACAGTACAGCGCTGTTTTCTTTTTTTCCCTGTTGAATCCCATTACCTGAATGACTGGAGAAGTAGCAAAGCCCTTATGGTGCCTAGAAAAAAAGGCAAAGTCCTTATCTCTGAAGAAAGTCTTCAGAGCTCCTAAAGCTCTGGGCACTGGGAGGAACCTTTACATGGACAGCAGGACACCTCCCATAGTGATCAACCAGTTCTTGCAACACTCCAGGAAGATACTCTCCTCCACCCTGAAAGAACAGATGTGTGGGTCCTGGTTGCTTCAGAAAAGTCATACATATAAATCCCTTCACCTCCTGGGTGCTGTCATGAGAACAGGTCTTTCGATACAGCAAAATTGTGAGGAGTTTGATTTGGAAGGTTGAGCCATTCCCAAACACTTTTCATTTCCTGTGGGATAAAAACAATTACAGCAGTTACTGGGAGGCAGCTAAACTGGGAGTAGCTTATTCAGCTCACTAGCTAACATCAGACAACACTTTATTTCCCCAGCCATGGACCACGTTCGTTGTTGATCACTTCACAAAGTAATTAAGTCAGTACCAAGTTGTTAAGAACATTACTTTACTCCATGAATCTTAAGAGCATGGATACACTGAAAGAAATATAGCTTTTTTTTTTTTAAGTCAGAAATACAGCATGCTGTTTGTGAGCTGTAATTCATGGCCACTGGCATAAAGGATAGATATAAAGAAAACTGATTTGGGCACTGCAGTAAGTGGTAATGCAATAACAGACCGTTAAAATGGCAAAAATGAATGATAAAAGAGAACTGAGGAGCAAACTTCCCAGCAGGTAAGTAAGTTTCTGCAAAACAATAAAGTTTCCTTTTACAATAGAACTTGCAAAACTTGCATTATTGCAAAATATTGTGGTAAATTAAGAGACTTTACAATGAAACTGTATTAAGATGGGATAGTATTGGAAGGCGTTTTAAATATTGCTGAATTACAAGACAGCGCCTTTATGCGCATGTAGGTTTCTGCCACCAGCTACAGCATTTAACAGTATTGGTATTTGAATTAACCAGCTTTCAAGTGGGAAGTACTGTCCTCATTTGTGTATCAGCTATTTGAAGGGGCTTTTTCCAGCAAAAACAGCCTCTTTATTTAGGCAGCGCTGTGGGCAGAAGGGAATTTTGCCTTCAAGCGGATGAGCTAAGTAAGGGTTTTCAGTCCTTTATTTACCTTGTAAATGAGACTCCCGAGGGGAGAGGGGGTTTCAGACCTTTGAAATGCTGTATGCAAAAGGCCTATACATTTGTCTCCCCTTTTTGTTCCTCCCTTTTCATATTAAACAGCCGTTTTTACTGCTAGTTCTCTGCCCTGGGACAGAAGAGCAACACTTGCTAGATTCACAAGGGAGCGGCAGCACGGGTGTGCCTGCTGAAAGGACAGAGGCCGATACAGAAAATCATTCGCTGTCATGAGCACACATGAAGTGCTGTACTTGGTAAACGGAGAGGCAAACGTCCTTATCGGAGGGAGGTGGATCAACCTTCTTCCCACTGCCTCCTCTCTCAGCAGCCAAAGAAACAAAGTTATTTATTTCCCTTTCTTCTCTTCAACTTTCACGGTAATGTTAAGCTTTCCCTACCATTTGCATCCCAACTGAACGAGACTTTTGCAGGATTTGCCAGTTTAAGGAGAAAAAAAAAAAAAAAAAGGAGTAAATTAACAACTAATATAATGGATTCTCGCCTGGGGGTTTCAGAATTCGGTTATGAGTCAGTCCGCTCAAAACCATGAGATTGGCTTAGTCACTTGAGGTTTTTTTTTCTCAGATACAAACAATGAACCCATTCCCACTCGTTATTTGGGTCAGAAGTGGGACAGCTTCGCTCTGCCTCAAACGGGCACGGTTACCTGCCGGAGCAACCACTGCCGTGCGGCTTGTTAACAACCTCATGAGGTGAACCCTGCGTTAACTCCTCTGGGGCAGCCTGCCTACGTGCAGTTTCCCGCTGCGTTTCTCCTGCACCGCTCCCCCACACTGCAGCAGCACAGGGCCGGCCGAAGCCAACGGCGATGTGGGGCCAGGCTCCCGCCGGCGGCCTCCCTCAGCTGGGCGCCCCTCACAGCAGCTCCCCCTCCCCAGCCAGTGCCCGGGGGCTGAAACCCAAGCGGTTTGGCACCGCCTCGCCCATCCTCCCGCCTCTGGGCGGCCCCTCGGAGAGACGGACCCGCTCCCCGCCGCCGCACCCCTACCTCAGAGCCGCCCTGGCCGCCACCGCGCCTGCGCAGCCCCCGCCCGCCACCGCCTCCCGCCCCTCACACAGGCGCAGAGGCCCGCCCGCCACGCCCCTCCTTATCCGTGCGCAGGCGCAGTGCGCACCGCCTGCCCGCCCGGCTGGTGCGTGCAGGAGAGAAAATGGCGGCGGCGGGGGCAGCAGCGTGAAGCGCACGGCAGACGCCGAGCTCCCCACGGACAAGGGGTGCCATGGCGGTCAACGGCGCGCAGGTATGGCCCGTGCCCCCGCTGCCGTCTCGGGGTGTCGCGGGGGTTCGTGAGGGGCCGCCAGCGGCTGCCGGGCCCCGTGTCGCGGCTCGCCGAGTGGGGGGGAGCGTGGTGGCCGGGACTAGGCCTAGGGTGATTCTGCAGCTTCATTGAATCTCCTGAGGGCGGTGGAGCCGCCTCGCTGCCCGCCGGGACGGCGGCATCCCGCTCCGCCGGCCCCGCGGAGGGAACCAGCGAGCTGGGGATCGCTCCTTCGCCGCGCCGGTGTCACTGCGCCTCGGCGGAGGGAAGGGGCGGAGGCGGCATGCGGAGCTTTTACGAGGTGAAGCCGGTGCTGTGCCCTTTTCTGTCTGAGCCAGCGCAGAGAGGGGATGTGGGGGGAAAAAGGCGATAGTTTGTGCGTATTCCTTTTTGGAGCGGGGGAAGAGGTAGAAACGAGTATATAATGAGAAGGGGATATGGAGATTTGTAGGCTAATTCCCCCCACCCTCCGCCCAAACACTCAGTAATTCTCAGTGCATTGGGCTGCAAAAGGCTGAGTGTTGCAGGATCGCTGTGCATGGAGATGCGTGTCCACTTTCCCCGTCTCCCACTAACTAAAGCAGCCAAAAGATGTGTGCGGGGAGTAGAAGAAAAGCTGCGGTTGTGGTAGTTTTTCAGTGGAAGTTGAAAGTTCGATTCCTGATGTAACCTTGTGTCTGCTTAGAGCAAGTGATCGAGTGGGATAATTTCACTGTTTCTTTCCTGTAGGATTTCGGTTCCCAAAAGCTTTAAAGCAAAAATACCGGGCTGTGCATGTGGTGCACTGTGGTGTGTTTGCAAGACTTCGCACAACTTTGGTTTTAGCAAATAATGAAGTTTAGAAAGCTTTGATCATGCTAAAGATGATTTTATTAAGAAAACGTGTCTTTTGTGGTAGAAAATACCTTTTATGAAGTTTAAGTGTGTGAAACGAAATTACGCTTTAATTCTGAGTTCTGCTTTTGTTAATGGCAGTTGAGATCATACACTAGTGGTCCTGACAGTGATTTTTCCATAAACAAAAGCCTGACTGGTAAAACTATAGTAACATTTCTTGTCCAGCTTGATTTATTTATGTTTGGAAAAAAGAGGGACATTATTTTGTTAATGTGAGTGTTCTGAGGACAGTTGCAGTTTCTGGAGTTTCTTTAAAATTTTAAAGTGTTCTTAAGTTTAGTATCGTTCGATTTTTATTTTACTGTTGAGAAACTGCAATTCGTTTTGGACACATTTTTCTAATGAATGCTAGTTTGAATGCTCATATATCGAAAGAATTCAGTGTCTGTCTCCGAAGCTGTTTTACTCCTTGCCCTCCCCCTCAGTACTCTCAGCACTAGGCAGAAGTGCATGTGGTCGGTTGGATAACACTGGGTTTTACACTACAGCTGTTTTTTCTGGATTTAGAAAAATTAAAGACATTTTTGTGTCTGTACTTTAATTAAGTTGGTGTACCTTGAAACACAAGGAAGTTCAGCTGATGATTTAGTTCATGGTGAAGCAATATACAGCTGTAATTAAAACTAGACTGTAAAGTCATGTTAGTACTAACTTTCACATAGACTATTTTAACTCAATCCCTGTAGGTAAAGGGATATATTTAGGTCTCGTGAGGGTTGCTCCTTAAGTTCATGTCTCATTTGGAAGCAAATCTGTAGGATATCTTTCAGTTAATGCTTGTTTGTGCCATTAAATGCAGCCTATCCTTGTGTTTTGTTTTATTTTTACATTAATAAATCAGTTTATTTAAATGCTGTCTGGGATTTATATGACTGTATATTCTAGAGCAGTTTAATGCTATAATGCTGAAGTAAGTTAACAATATTTTGGATTCTCGCATGCCTGAAGATGCAGCTTTTTATTGTAGGATGGTAGTGTTGCAGATCGGTAGATATACTTTGATAAAATTCTGTTCTGAAAACATAAATAACATTATTTGGTGATTATGTTTGTGTCATAATGCAGAGTCTGAGGCAAAAGTGCTCACTTTTCCCTTGTGACTGTAATTTGAGCGTACCGTAATTGAGACATAAATTTTTTTTTGTCACATGGGGCAAAAAGAAGTCTTCAAGAAAATCGTGTTCTTTTAATAGCTAAAATGGGTAGTCAAATTTCTGCCAGTTAATGGGTTCATGTAGTAGTGAGCAGAAATACTTCGTTAGGCACTTTACATGTTCTAACAAATAAATCATGAAACGCGACCATATCATTTATTTTCAAAGGGGCATTAATTTTGGACAGCCAGGTAGTCAGCAAGCATGAGTATATGGAAACACAGGTTAGACATTGCTGGTCATTTGTACCTCTCTATTGCATGTCATTATTTCATAATAATTTAATGAGATACTTAAGTATTGCTGTCAGTTTTCTAGGTGTGTTCTGAGTATATTCAAAATCTGTAAGGTTTTTTATTAGTATGAGCTAAAAGTAAACTTGCTGTATCACTACAGGCTTTGCATGACGCTACAGATGTTGAACTGATGTAGCACAGGGTATAGCTGAAACCATTTGTCATCAAGGTCATTTAAATTAATTTTTTTTTTCAAGACATTTTAAAAAATATTTCCCTGTTTGGAAAGAGTAATGCTCTGTAGAAACTGTATAAACAGTTGTTCTAGCCACTTTTCCTATTGTTTTTCATAGAAAGAATTAATACAGACTCATAATTTATAAATCTTGTGAAAACAAGTTAAACAGAAGAAAGGATACCATAGCAGAATGAATCATTTATGCTTGTTTTGTTCTTTCACCATTACTGTGGTGTCATATTAGCTCAGTGCCATTTTAAATGTATCATATTGTCCCCAGACCCAGCTGAAGTAAAAACTGGTTGAGTTTTGAGTTCAGGAAAAGCTGAACAAGCTCATAGGCTGCTACTCATCCTCACCCAAGCCTGTGTCTGGCCTGCCAACCAGAATAACTGGAACTCAGAACATGACATGCAATCTGACTCCCTGAAATACTGCACTGCAAACTGCCTCTTT
This sequence comes from Pezoporus wallicus, assembly GCF_028554395.1. Lineage (NCBI taxonomy): Eukaryota > Metazoa > Chordata > Aves > Psittaciformes > Psittacidae > Pezoporus > Pezoporus wallicus. Next base: position 843,770 of record NW_026636866.1, on the reverse strand, counting down.
TATGGCCACTTGGAGTGTTGCTCCCTGGCAGGGTGTAGTTTGATGTTCCCTTAAGCCAGCACTGTTTCTGGAAGGAGGGAAAAAAAAAAAAAGGCTGCAGTCTGTAGGCATTTGTTCTGTGCTGTCTTTGCAGTGTATTGCCTGATGTTTGTGGGTGACCTTCATCAGGAAATCGATCTGTCTCGAAAATACTCTTAAGAAAACCAGGGTTGCTCTGCAGCTGCATGAGTTTCTTGCTGCGTGAGTGCTAGCTTGCTTGCATCTGTGCAGATGTGTATAACTTGACAGGGTCCTTACAGGCAGAAAGAAGTGTTTGGAGAGAGGGCAGTGTAGATTTTGTCTGTCAAGTTTGTGAAACACACTGATAACTCGGGAGGACAACCCGAACAATGAAATGAAAGGTGGCTGTGGGTAGGGGCTGGCAACAGTGGGTTTGGATGGAGGTGTTAGAGTACATCGTGTTATCGTAGCTGCTGCTTCTGCCCTGTCCTGGTCAGTTACTGTACTGTGTTTTAAAGGGGTGAAGAAGCTGGATTTGCCTCCCTTCGTTTTTGAGTCCTGCTTTCATTGCTCAGAAGGGCCTTCTGAGCAAAAAGGGTTTGTTCTTTTGCTAAAACTTCTGCCAGTGGAGTGAGTAGTTGTAAGCTTCTGTGGTCTCAGGAATTCATACTGCAGCAGAAGCTGTGAGTTTAGGTAGCCAGAAGATACCATTTGCCTTTCTAAAATGTGAATGGTGGATCCATGCAGAGCACAGTGGGTGAATGTGGGTTGGTTAAAAAAAGCAAGTCTGAGAAAACTGGCATAGAACTTAAATTTGGAACTATATGGCAGCATGCAAATACTAGAATAAACTCTACAGGTTTTGTGAATCACTGCTATTTATTCTGTGCATTCTAGACTATAGCACTGATTTGGGGCCTTCTTAGAATAGATCCAGCCATTTACCTATTAATAAATCCAGTTTCTCTAGGCAGTTGCTTAGACACACTGCTTTTTCCATATATGTAGCTGTTAAAATACTTGTAAAGTTAAGTGGGGTTTTGTTTATAGGTAAACTAAGCAGTCTCATTTCTGTTTAGTGACACACACGCAACATGCTGTGTCGTACAAAACAGCAAAATCTTGTTGTAATAGAAGTTGCTGGCCTTGGGCCATTGGATTATAGTCATTTGTCACTCTAATGCCATTTCAGCAATGTAGATGTTCATTTCCAAAGAATTAAACATGCTAGAACTGCAGTTTTCCTTTTTGATGGAAGTGTTTTATGTGTGATGATTAAACATACAACTGGGGATTATGGAACAAAGAGTTATGCTTAATGGTGAAAAACTCTGTGTGTGTGTGTACGTGTGTGTGTGTATATGCAAACAGTCCATAATGGAATAGTCTAATACTGGGATTCTAAACCCTATCTTTATTTTGTGAAACTGTAACATATGCATTTAAGACTAAGTTTTAAGTATACCCAGTAATGGTGCCATGGTGATTATTTTTTAAACACTTTAAAGGATTTTGTTACATTAGTGCTCATGTTAATGTATTCATTAATGCTCTAATAGAGTAAAACTTTGAAGTACATTAGTTTTTTCATTTTGTACTTGACTCCCTAATACCTAATTTAATTGCAGATGTTCTTGATATTTTAAATAGACATAAGAACTTTTCCTCCTGGTTTGACAGCATAAGATTTGTTGATTTTCTGGGGTGGCTACAAGGCCTGTTTTCCTTCATGTACAGTTAGGCAGGAGATAGCTTAAATCACAGCAGCTGTAACAAAGTGTTTGTGCGAGGTTTAAGGAAAAGCATGTGTTTAACATAAAACTAATGGCCTTCTTGAGATACCATGATAGTCACAAATGCTAGTGCCATACAAACTGGAGGAAATTTGCAAGAGTGCTTTTGGGAATTTTTCTGCTAATACAATTGTATGTGGATTCATATCATGTATGGAAGTTCTAAAAGAAGCATTGTAAGATATTTGCGTTGGAATTACAGTAGGAAAGAAAGGGATATGGATCAGCTTCCACTGAATGTAAGGTGAACTCAAACAGGAAAATCACTTAAGGTTTCTGCAACTTTTTTACTTTGGGTAAACAACCCAACTGGGGATGAGCTTTGAGGTGGAAGAGAAAATGCCCTATCTGTAAGAAACTGTAAAGAAGAACATATCTGTAAAGACTGTGTGAAAAAATGCATTAAAAAGACCCCAGACAAATAATGTGAGAAAGTAGGTTTTCTTCAGAGAATTCTGTGTATGAAAGATTTATTTTTGTTTCGTTTGAACTAAACATAACAGTAGAAATAGCTGTATTCCCTCAGTGCAGCAGGCATGTTTTTTTCGTGTATTTAGAGCCTGCTGTAGTGATTCACAGGTTTCCTGCCTCATTTTTCCCCATGAGTGTTGCATGCTGGCAGTGTATTTACCAGTGTCACTTATAATATGGAAAATTGTATATCATTGAAGTAGAGAAGCGAAGGCTTTTGTTGTGAAAATAATCTGTCTTGTTGGAGTATGATTCCTCTAGGTAGTGTAAAAACATGTTACCAATAGTAATTCTCAGAGTGTCAAGGTAATGTTTGTGTATTCATGAGTACTTAACATCTTTGCCGTATGCACATGCCTGTCTCAGTGGGAACATGTATATAATTTGCTCTTTAGCTTCTGTTGCTAAAATAGACATAAGTTGGTTGAGAGTCACCTATTATAAGCATTGAAAACCCCTAGAATGCAGGTGGGATTACCCCAGGTATCAGGTGACTAGAGTGACTTTAGATGAGCTGACTTCATTGTGTGAACATATGAAGGCTTCAGATGCTGTACGTGGTATCAAACCACAGGTGTTCTCACTCCTGGTTTTCTGGTGTAGCAAAGTTCTGTTGCACATACCTCTCCTTTGAACAGGCTGAGTGTAAGTTTTAAAGAGGGAGATGAATTCAGAGCTAATCTTGACAAGGTGGGAGTTAAAGAAATGACTCTGACAGAAAAAAGGAAGATAGAGGCAAGATTCTGATAATCCCTGTGATTCTTGCTGTAGGCATTAGGATGGGTGGAAAGGGAAGTGGAAAAAGTTCAGTTGCTAGTTCAATGGTAGCAACAGGCAATTAGATTAATCACATGCAAATAATGGTTTTTTGGACCATGCTACTGAGAAAGGTATTTGGTTAAAAGTGATGCTGTACATGTCCATAATATGGGATGGTCTTGTCATTTTAAATATGATTAGGTATGACAAAAGGAGAGGGGAAATAAAGCAGAGAGGGATCACTGTCAGCACAAGTTATGGCTGAAGAAGAATTAAGTTATCCTGAATTCCAGTCTAGGTCAGCCTATCCATTAAGTCACATGGTCTCAAATAATAACTAGCTGTTACTAGAAAGTAAGAAACGGTGCTTTAATGTCAGTAAGGCATGGCAAACCTCACTTGCTGTTCCTCTCCTGCCTTTGGTATACAAAATCAAAGCTGCCACTGTTTGAAAATTCCCGGGGAGCGCTGTAGTTAATTGATACAAAGTTGGAAAAAAGTCAAAATTTATTTAGGGCGTTCCCAATACACATTTTCTTCTTGTCAGCTAAAGGCTGTGACCATTAGGCTATTGCCACTTTTAACAAGAATTTCAAGCTTCTGCGAATCACAGATAGCAAAAGCTTCCTAACAAAATTTAAGACGGCCAGAAAAGGGTTTATGTTGTTAACGTGCTTGCAGTGCTTTCATGTGTCTCATTCTTGATAGCCGTGAAAGGGACAGAAAGTGTAAGTGCAGCAGAATGGTAAAGTATGAAAGAGGAGTAATCAGCTTTCAGCGCAAGAGTAAAACTGTTGCTTTTGCTCTTGTCAACAGGTTTGACTTCTCAGTCTTTTGAACTTTGCCTTTGTTCAAATACAACACTGAATTGGGGTGGTCACTCTTGTTGCTGCCAGTCAGACTGGCTGTAAATACCACATGCCGGCGTGATGTGTTTTAGATGTTGCCAAAGACTCAGAGTTTCCTTAGCTGGGGAGGATAAAGGTAATGGACTTGTATGTTACTTGGTACTAATGATTGTCACATAAAGGCCATTATGGTTTTCTGCTTTGATGTAATTGCATCTTTAAAATAGAGATTTCCCTGAGTTTTCATTAGTGTTCACCCCTGGAATGATGCTTTAGGGCAGTTGTGCACATTTTTTTTCCTTTGTTTTGTACTGCTGCTGTTAATGGTGTGTACCATAGGCAGGAGTTGCAGTGGCCCAGAGGGATCCCGCATTCGCAGAGGTAGTGCTTGAATGTGTGCTGAAGCTACATGGTACATGTGCATGTGCAGTGTTTTTATGGTAGTATGACTTTATAGTTTGAATTCATCAAAGTGTTTTTCTAGTCAAAAGTCTTAGGGCTTAGCTAAGAGCCAAGGGATTTTATGGCCCTTTGGGTGCATAACAAATTTTATATAGATGTTTGTGCTTCAAATTTGTTTATTTTATGACGGGTTAAAAAAAAAAGTGCTTCTAATTAACGAGCAACTGGTTATTATCTTTGAAAGTCAACTCCAAGTGTCCAGCACATCTAGTGTCTTTACTGAGTAGCCAGAGGTTGCAGTATTTGATAATGGCAGACATCGCTGATTTGAAACTTAGTTTAGTTTGTATTTTATGCTCTATTTGCAAAACAGCCACTTTGAATAGTAGCTTGAGCGACTGATTGTGTTTACCAAATGTTTTTATGATTTGCAAGAGTTTTTCATTGGATTTGGGACCAAAAGAGGCATTGCACAGCCACAGGAAAACATGTTCTTTCAAAGGCTGCCCACATTGGTGGTGTGTCAAAGTGGAAAGTATTATAAATTCCAGGTACGCGTGCTGAAGTATGACGCGTGGCCTTACCATTGTTGCTCAGCCCTGGGCCTTGTCAGCGTTGCAGATTAGATGGCAATTTGCGAGTATTCACATGGGGACCCCCTAAAATGCTCTTACACCTTTGAACCATAGATGGAGAAGGGAGAGGACAGAAGAAGCTGCTGGCATTGCAGACATGCTCATGAACATAAGGGGTGTGAGCAGTGAGGGACACTGCAGACAGCAGCTGCTTCTGTCTCTGTCCTTGCAGTGAGTAAAGCCAGTGCTGTGTCATGTTTGTCTCCCCTGCCATGTATTGGCATTCCCATTTGTAGATAGCTGGATGTGCAGGCCAAAGAAGTGGTGGCTGCAGCTCCTACCTGGGTAGAGGCCATCAGATGTGTACTCTGATCTCACAGTGTTGTGGGCTTTATCAGTAATAGTGTGTCAGAGTATACTCTGGTTTAGTCCCTTTTCTGCCCTCAGTAAGCAAGAGGATTTCAGTATCTTCAATATCGTGAATGTGTTGGGAAGGATCTTGAGTGCTGTGTTTTGCGTTCTGTTCATTCATAATGTGCAAGAGAAATCTGACTGCTATCAGATCTCATATAAGGAAAGACATGAAGTAGCACCACTATCAGAGTTACTCTTTTGAAATGATCTACCTAAAAAATAAAGGTCACTGTTGTTACCAAAGTGTCCTACTGTTGTTACCAAAGTGTCCTAATGTATTCAAATCCATTTTAATGCTGCATTTTCAAAATGCAGGTGCTTTACATGCTTACTGTCAGTGTTTTAGTTGCAGCAGTGTGTTAATACATGCATTCATTTTAACAGCATCTACATAAAATTGTGTTGCGGATACTTAAGCTGTAAACCTACCTCAGGAGGAGGTGGCATATGTGTGGTGTCCCAGTTTTCATTTTAACTTTCATGCCACTTCAAAATACAAAGTGGCTCTCATGGGTAGTGCCAGATCCTCTCGGGTTCCCACCTGCCACTTGCCACACATAAGGCTGGTAGAGGAGATAGATGTCTGTGTATATACAGAGGATCAAACCAATGTAGATGGTATTCTCTGCCCAGGGGGCATGCAGCATGCGTGTCATGTGGTGAAGTAATGGAAGGGGCTCGAGTTCCTGCAGAGAGAAGATAGAGGAGGAACCTCCATAGAATTACTCTCAAACTTCAGCAGTCACAATGCTTAAAATATGGAAGACTTTATTATGTGGTGGTAGTTGTGTTTCGTTTCTGTGATCCCCTGGAGTCATTTCCCAATCATTGTGTTTTTCACAAATTCTCTGGTTTATTTTTGGCTGTTTCTCTATGAGATTATAACCTATTTTTGGCAGGTCACGACTTTGAAAGGCGAAAGTCTTACACTTTCTTGCTCCTGGCTGCTTCCATCTTTTGCTTTGTGCTGGTTCCTCACCTCCTTCCCCCAGTGAAGAAAAAATATGTAAAAAAAATTGTCTGGATCATTTTCTCTCAGAGTATAATCTCCTTGCTATTTAAACTGGGGCAGCACAGGAGGCTGGAATGCAAATCCAGTGCATCAAAAAGCCAAGTAAAGTCTGTGTGGCCTTTGTGAAAGGAGCAGGTGGTGCTTGTTTTTAATGATCAGCCAGTGTTTTCCCTTAAATGTGTAGTGCCTTGCTAGGGTGGCTACCTCTCTAGCTTTTGCGTCGTCTTCTTTTTACCCTCTCTTGGTGGCCAGAGTGATTCTAATAGGACTTTGCACTGCATTTAGATTAATATTAAACTTTATAGGTTAAATCTCACTCAGCTGTGGTTCATAAGCATTCAGTGTTTCTGAAATTCAGGGTTGAGATACGAAGTTAGGCCTTCAGAAGAGACATAATAAATCCTGGGTAGGTGGGCTCAACTGCCTTCTTGAGTGTGCTAATCTGTATTCCCTGTCAGGGATGGAGTCCAGATAGCTAAGTTTTACCTCACCTAATCTTAGTCACTTTAAATCCTGCCCTGAGTAATTGCTTGAGAAAAGCATTGTGTGGCTGACACACCTAGCCGCGGTGCTCTTAGGGATAGCTTTTAGTTTTCCACAACTTCTAGCTACTGTTATTTATAGGCTACCCACTTCCCCCCCCCGCCTTCATATTCCAGTGTGTTTTTCAGCTTCCTTGACAAATGGGAGGAACAGTAGTGACCTTACTGCCCAGGGTGGAATTGTCCTCTGGGAATGGGTCTGCATTAGTCCTGTGAGGCATTAGTCCTCTGTGAAGATGCGAGAAGTGGAAATGAGCAAAGAAAATATTGAATGTACACAAACTAGTGGGAATCAAATGAAGATATAAGCAGTATGAAGTTTTGTGCAGCTTTGCTTTTGGTTATTTGATTTGAAAAACATAACTTCTCATGTAGTTTCCTTAATAGGGTGCCGTCCTGAAACTCACATTCTGTATCTACAAGGTTAGCACCTTTACCTACACAGAAAGAGCATTCACTACTCAAGCATGTGGAGCAGTTCACAAGAGAAGGAGTACTGTTAACAAAGCTGAGATCCATACTGCTGTAGCTGAATTAAAGAGGCTTCTGACAATGTAGCAGTATTCTGTGACTCCAGAATTTTGGGTGATAATTCAACTTTTGGAGAGGAGAGTGGTGTGGTAGGCACAGACTGGTTCTTTCCATTTCTTTTTTCCCTCCTGAGCTGTCTCTACCAGTAACTTCAGATCCTGTATCATCTTTTCGTCTTTCTCTTGCTCCTCATCTTTGGCATCATCAAGCCAATTACGATCTCCTTCTTGAACTACTTAAAATTGCTCTTATATTCAGACTTGTTTAATTTCTTAAAGCTGAGTTGTGCTTTTTCTTCCTAGAGCTCTACTTCTCTTCTGAATTATTTCATACAAGTCTAGATACTTGTATGAATGTATACTAATAGTTTTACTTTTTAAAGTCATGGCTTTGAAGGATAGAAGTAGCCTATGAGGTAAATTCAGGTATAGCAAGCACAGAAGGAAGGCGTCCTTCTGCCAGGGCACTGCCTAATGCCTCTGAAGCTTGCTAACTGGGAGCCATTAAGGGGAAAGCCTGTCTTTGTTCTGGTAGTCCGGAGCGTCCTGCTTTACCAGGGTAGGAATGTACGGGCTCCTTGATACTACAGTTTATGTGGATGGCAGGAAAGATAGTCCATGTGGTGTTTTTCCACCTAGAGAGTTGGAGAGTAGCTCATTGAAAACAGTCCTTCCAAATCTTAATTGCTGGAATCCCTGCTAAATAAAGATTTCACAAACCTCATAAAAACACTGATTTATAGAGCATGTCTGGAGTTTGGGTGGACTGCTGTGAGATGTTCAAAGACAATTTGCTATTTAATGTGGCCAAAGCAGTATTCTCCAGTTGCAGAACTGATTTTAATACTGTGTTCTTAGAAGTTTGCTGTGCTGTAGGTATCTGGCACAGAAGATTGCAGCCCTAATGATTTTAGTCTGGCACAGAAAAAAAACAAAGGCTAACACCAAGGTTTTTCTGCTGGGAAGTATTAGATAAAATTACTGAGAGATTGTTTTACCTGCCCCACCTATAATAAAATAGCAGTTAAACTGGCTGTGTTCTTGAGTAACTTCATGTTCCAACTTCTCAGTGCTTATCATGCTGTAGTAAATCAGAGTAATTCAGGTCTTAATTATTTTTGTTCTTCATTATAGGAAGAGTTTACAAATTATGTGTTCGACTCAGTAACAAGTTCAAGCTGAGCTCGCAGAGCTTGAAGTAAATGTGTTTGCTGAATTATGAGTAACCAGCTTGAAGCTGGTGTTTCCAAACTTCTAGGGTGTGAAGGTAGAGGCTTAGCAGTATGTGTTTTACCCCAACGGCTGTACTTGGATAAAAAACTGAGGAAGGATCTATTTACCCATTTTGGAAGTACTTACTTTTGATATTTGCAAGGACTGCTTACTTGAAGAATTTAATAGGAAAGTATTTTTGTTTGGCTTCTCTTTTGATTTCACATTGCAAGAAAACAGAGTGGAAAATGTTATTTCTCTGAATCACTGACAGATGTTCTGTGGGCTTGTAGTGGTGGAGCTGCTGGTGTAAAGGTGTCAAGAATTCTATCTTTTGCTCTCCAGAGAGCTAAAATTTGATGTAATCAGCAATGATAATTCAGTTATCTTCCTTCTAGCTTGCTGTCTTGAGTGCATTTTGCAGGTACTCTTGCTGTAGTCCCAGAATGAGTGTTCTTCATTACAGCTCTTGTATACCATGTGAACATATGTTCTTACCTTGAGGTCCAGTGGAAGGCTCAAATAAGGTCTTTTCTTAGCAAGAATACCTGATTCTGTTTCATAGGATGCAAATTAAAAGTTATATAAAATGCAGATACAATCTTCTGGCATCTGGGCCATTGCTTTGTGATCATATGTAAGTGATACATGTGTGTTGCCCTCTCTATTGTAGTATTATTTACATAATGAAATGGTGGCTGTTTTGGGCTTGCTTTGTTTTCATTTGTTTTGTAGAGCAGAAGAAAAATACCAGTTGTGGAAAGCTTTAAATGTTAAACAACAGAGTTGTTTTTTGGTGGGACAGTCTTGCTTTGGAGACCAGAAGACAGCAGAGCCTCTCTGTAGTTGGGGAACATAATAAATGTAAGATTCAGAAATGTAAGATGATGGGTAATTTTTTATTCTTCTCTCTAAAAAGACAGTCCTTACTTTACATACAGCTTCCTTGGTTGCACTTTGTGGCAGCTGCTGTTTGTTTGAAATAGAAGCATGCCAACAAGCACCTAATTTTTGGTAATAGGATGAAGAGAGTACATAAACAGAATTTGTTTTGTAGGGAGTTGGCTCCTGGCAGGTTTCTGTATGGTTATTGTTAGGTTTGTTGCTCTTAATTGAAATATGTAAGTGATAAAAGCAGAAAATAGTGAAAGAGCACAAGATGTTCTGCTTTTGTGACTATTTGAATTGTAGTCTTCAAGACAAACTGTTCTGATCCACGTTGTGCGCCTGTGAGACTGTCAGGCTGCAGGGCCATTTGTTCATTAAACCTGCCTTCCCAGTAACGCCGTGGCCCCAGCTGAAATGTCACCAAATTGTGCTTTCACACTAGCCAGTGATCTGGTTTTTCTTCTGATCAGAAAGTGAACTTTTGAGAATGCTTATTCTGTTTTTTTCATAATGGAATAAATTCCTCTCAGATTAATTCATGTGAAGTGTCTGGAAAATGCCTGCCACCTTTCAGCTGTAAGAATTCTGTATTAACACCCAAGAAAGGATGGAAGGTAGTCAAGCGTTGTATTTTTGAGCCTTTGATTGCTTAAATGGTAGGCAGGCAGAGTTGCACTGACTCATGGGCTTAGTTGACCTACATTTACCTAGCTCTGATCTTTCTTCAGGCACTACGTAGATTGGTTAATGTTCTAGTTTTAAACGGCAGGCTAGTGATAAAGGACTGCAAGCTGTACTAAGAGTTTTGTCATATTTTATTGTGTTTTCAGTTGTCAAAAGCTTTAATATGCAACCGCTCCACCTCAAAAGTACAGATCCTATACCATTTTATCTGTAAAAATGGATTTTACTTTTCCATTGAGAGAATGTATCAACATGGAAATTTCTCTGGGTTTTAGGCAGCTATTTTGCCTAAAATACTACTGTTTAGGCTGTGATACAACTATAAACATACGGCCAGTGGTCTTCATAACTCCTGGTTATGAGCTGTTGCTTGCGAATTCAGAAAAACCCAAACAACCAAAAAAAACATGTTCTTCAGTCTCAAGATTTTGTTTGTGTTTTCATAAACAGTTTAGCAATAAGTTTCAAGGGATTTGGAAATTCAGAAAACCTTATTGTATCAAATTAAGTATCATCTATGTACTAAGTCTGGATATGTTTCAGCTCAAAAGGAAGCAGAACCTTAAAGAAGGTTGTCTTTCCCTACACTTTCCACATTGACAAACCTTGAGAAAATGGGGAAGAAGTAATGGGTGAGGGAGAAGCACCTTATTTGCTGCTGGGATGACTAATGTAAGAGTGTTTCCTCTGCTAATAAAATCCAGGTGCAGTCTTGTGCCCTCTTCTTTTTGCCAGAAAACAGACCGAATGTCTTCCTCTACTCCAGCCTATCCTGATAGCTATAAGAGTAAGTACTTTTTATAGGAGTAGCTCAGTGAGCAAGATTGTACAGCTTATGGTATACTTATAAGCTGTTTCATAATTTCAGTTTATATATGAACCTTGTTTTGACTTGTTAGGTCTTCTGCTTAGATACAGTTGAATTATTCCTTGTCACCAGTAAGTAAAAACTGTATTTTTAAGTAGTTTGTGCAAAAGCAGTTGAAGTGAGAGCATTTGTGGCATAAACTAATTTGACTGAAGATCTGAAGCTGTTGGTTATTAGATGAAAGTCACATTAATGCTTCTTGAAAGCAGAAGTTGACACTTCATTTTCCTAGCTTTCTTCTAGCACAGGTGATGCTAAGATGAGGGTACATCAGCAGTGCTATTTCTACTCATTTTTCTAGGACAAGCAGCTGTGTAACCTGTACTCCTCCTCCTACTTGTATTCCTCCAGGAGACTATTTGTGTTGCCAGACTGGAATACCGGTGGAGATTACATTACAGGCAGTGGGGTAACATTAGCATGACATGGGGAGAGCTTGCAGTCAGGCATTTTAATTCTTTGGGGTCTTCAAAGAACACATTTTTCCCCTCCTTTCTTGGAATTAGTTCTGTTGCTGCTGCTTTTGTGTGCATAATTAAGGTGCCACTTAGTCAATTACGGTAATCAGAGTTACTAGAATTGTGGAATCAGCTGGGTTGGAAAAGGCCTTTAAGAACTTCAAGTCCAACCATTGCCCGGGGACTGCCAAGGACACCACTAAACCATGTCACTGAGGACTTTCACATGGTTTGAGAACATATCCAGGGACGGTGACTCCACCACTGCCCTAGGCAGTCTGCTGCAGCGCCTGACCCCTTCTCTGTGAAGAAATTGCACTTAACATCCAGTCTAAACCTTCCCTGGAGCAGGTTGAGGTCGTTACCCCTTATCCTGTCAACATGTTACTTGAGAGAACAGACCAACCCCATCTCACTACAGCCTCACTTCAGGCAGTTGTAGAGAGCAATAAGGTCCCCGCTGAGCCTTCTCTTCTCCAGCCTAACCCTCCTCCCTGGCCCGGTCCCTCATCTGTTCCTCATCACACTTGTGCTCCAGGCCCTGCGCCAGCTTTGTTGCTGCTCAAGAAAGGTACGGCCTCACCAGTGCCTTGTTACAGGGGGGGATAATCACTGCCCTGGTCCTGCTGGCTGTGCTATTTCTGATACAGGTCAGGATGCTGCTGACATTCTTGCCTGCCTTGGCACAAGCTGACTTATGTTCAGCTCTGTCAGTCAGCACCCCCAGGTCCTTTTCCGTGAGCAGCTTTCCAGCAACTCTTCCCCAGGCCTGGAGCATTGCATGGGGTTGTTGTGGCCCAAGGCAGGAACCAGCACTTTGCCTATGCCTTCCCCTAGAGGAGACTATTATTTTCTATCTCTTTTTCTTACACAGCTGCAAATCAAAGATGGTTGAAATTTAGATGATACTGTTTTGGCATCGCTCTTAATCTGCGGCAGAAATCAAGCTCCCCAGAGTGACGTATCTTAAAAGATCTGTGAATACACTTAATGCAAGGTTAATGGTTGCTCTGCAGAGTAAAATAATCTCAAAAGTAGTGGGAGAAATGCAGTGTGAAATATGTGCTCCCAAAAAAGTGTGAGGATTCCTCCCGAGGAGCCTGAAGAGGAAGCTACGTAGGTTGCTGAGATAGTTTGGGAAGGAGAGATCTGCTCTGACTCTGAATGAAGCCTCTTAAGGATTATGTATCTTAAAAGTAAGTCTAGGGGTAATGTTACAATTGGAAATGGTCAAAAACCCCAAAAGAATACTGTGGGAAAGTTTCCTTCCAAATCCAGTGTCGGTGTGAGGCTGGACTCTCTTCCAGGCATCATTCCTGCTGTACCTTGTGAGTTACCATGTACACCATTGCCAACCATTTAGCATGCTTTTTGAGCAGATGCTTTTTATCTGAGGATATAAATAAAAATTAATTTTTGAAATAAGTAATTGAATGGTAAACAGTATTTTTTCTTGGAGAAAGCTTGATTTTTGTGTTTTTTTTTTTTGCCTTAAAATGAAATTTGTGTAGAGCTCAGAGTAATTAAGCTTCAATTTTTCACTGATAACTTTTCCTTAATATTTGGGCTTCGTTTGTTGTATGTGCTTCGGTTAGTGCAATGTTGATGGTAACAGGCGTGGATTTTGCTAACTGGGGCAGTTGAGCTGTCTGCTTCTATGCATTATCGCAGTTGATTTTGCTCCTCCTTGGCTCAGGTGACTTCACAGTTGTGGTTACTGTAAAGTGAAAGGCTGATGCTGCACTGGCAGGTCGGGAATGGTCAGTGTGATGAGCAGCTTAGCTCTGAGCACCTCACAAGCTCTTGCCTGCTTTGGGGCTGACCATAAGCAGTCTGTATCCGAAACCCACTTTTTCCTCAGAATTTATGTGGTGAAGTCCCACTCTGTTGCCTGTGATCAGGACCTTGAAGTACTGTGACCTACACCCAACTTTAGAGATTGATACAGTGTAGGGCAGATGAGAGTTTGACATTTAAAGGAATCAATTTGATCTAGTCCTAATGGGTATATTTGTTTCTTACACACATTGAAATTGGAACTGAAATAGACTGAAATGGCTTTGACAAAGTTCTGATACGTGCTAGTGCATCTCTGCTGTATGTTTTCAATGTGATTTAGGAAGTGTGGGGTAAATTAATCCTGACTTGTGTAGGAATTGTGTAAATAATTTAAGTAAACTGTGTTTGATTGTTCAAGTATTAGATTTTGTCAGTTGGAAAATATCAGAAAAAGAATGGTACCATGAGGCTTTTGAAATGACGTGGAATGGTTTGGAGTGTACAGGCTAGGATCCCAAAAGCTCACACTGATAATGAGATTATTTCTTGCTAGGGTGTATTGCTTTTATAAAATCCTAGCGCTCTCTTGCTTGAAAATGCTTGCTGTATTTCAGTTACAGATAAACCTTTTAAATTTGAAACAGTGGTCCAAAGAAAGTACTACAGTGATGTCTTTCTGAAGCCATTTCATAGCTAACACAGGTATTTTCTTGCATACAGTTAATTTGTATAGTGCCAGGCGCACAGATTCAGTGGAACATAGTGTGGATGGGGACAGGCAGGACCTATGTCTGTATTTCAAGCTGCTTAATAAGCAATGCTGTTTCCCCCTCAGGGGGGTATCTCCTTTTTCATCTCAGGGGGATATCTCCTTTTTCATTTAAGTTGTGCCTTAAAAAGGGTAAATAATTCTGTTGTGCTTCCAGAAATCTATTTATTGGGAGATGAGGCTGCCTTGAAAGGTAGAGGACAGAAAGGCCAGTTAAGTTGGGAAAGACCATCAGTCTTGTGGCCTAATAAGTATATCTTGAAACAATATTTTTCTCAGTTTATTATGTAGGGATCTTTTAACTGATTTACTTTGTGTTTGTAGGTATAAGGCATTGTTAAATAAAGCCTTATCAAATTCTGGTTTCCTCAGGCCCAAATAGATGGCATCTTTTTTGTGATACAGTCTGACTAGAATTGGATTTTGGGTTAGATGCTGGTAAATTTTTCAAGTCCTGTTTTAAATCGTGAATAAACAGTTGCATAGATACAACATTTTCTTATGTGAATACATCATTATATAGTAAAACAGTTCCATTAAGATACTATCAATGATCACTTTGTTTAACTTGTTTTGTGCTCATTAATTAGAAAAGAAGCACTTTCTTTTGCTCAGGAAGAAGTACCAGGCCTGTGATACCTCCGTTAAAAACACCGATAAATGAAGAGACTGTATTATCCTATAGAGGAATTAGGGTTGAATTCATGTAACTTTTGGTAGTCTGTAGTTGAGATTATAATTTGTTATGCTGCATGACTGCATCAAAAATACTTCCTATAAACATAATTCAGTTATGATTCACCAAGTGTTTTTTGTAGGCATGTTTTTGGAATATCATAAATTCCAGCTCTTAAGTTACTGAATAAAAATGACTTGGTTATATTGAGAGCATAAGCCAAGTTTAAGTCCTGTGCCAGGAACTGTGGAGCCGTTCAGTCAGGTACACTTTAGGGATCCTGTTCTCTTTGGGTATAGCACTTTGGTAGTGTCAGAGTGCCTCAAACGTTTGTATCACGGATGTTCCAGTTTATTTTGACTTTTAGAATTCTTTATTGACTAAACCAGGTAATATTTGTTTAAAACCACCGAAGATTAAACTCTTTCAGCACCTAAAAGTGATATATGTGTAAATTTTAGTGTAAGAAAACTTAATTTTATAATTGCTGTGGAACTTAGCTTTAACTTAAGCTTTGAAGTTTGTAAATGTAGATGGTTGTGAGTCATGCAAACAGCAAGTACATTAGTTTTACTGGAATAAACCGCCTAAAGTCTGAAAACAACCAAGTTGAGGATTTACCATGAGCAAGACTTGACACTGCTGAGAGCTTTTCTGCTGGAAGGATGGAGGATAGTAAAGAATTGTCTGAAATGATTGTCAGAGTCTGCTGAAGAAGAATGGGAGTGGTAAACTGTAATGTACTGGACCAAACTGACCTGTTTTTATCCATATACATAATTCTTGTGACTCTTAATGTGAGTATCTTTCCACATGCTAAGAATGTGTTATTACTGGTATTTTCCAGTCCTCTTTGTCTATTTGGTCAGTTTATTCAGCTCCTTTCAACTTTTCTGTCCCAGTATCCCTTTGCTGTCCTGGCTATTCAGATGCTATTCAGTGAATTACAACTGGGTTGGAAGTTTTAGACACTTACAGGTGCTATGAAATGCCAGCATGTTGAGGACTTCTTATTTGGAATGTTGTGTTTTCTGTAAACTAAATATAAACTCTCATCTTGGTGGTGATTTGGGTTTTTTATTTGGTTGGTTGTGCGGTTTTTTCTGTGGTCTTGTTAGGTACCTGTTTCTTTTTTTCATAGAAATATAGATGCAAGATATCTAGAAGTGTGCAGGAAGATAATGTTGGGAAAAGGCATTTAATCTTAGGTTTGTTATGCAATATTTGAGGCACAGGGGTAACAGAATAGTAAGAGCAGCTGTACCAAAACTGGTGTTTAGATCTCATGTATTTTTTTTTTACACCTAGGCAGTTTCAGTTATGTGCTTGTGCCATTAGGTAAGTGGTAGCCTTAATCTTGTGTAACTCAATAGTTTAGCAGAACTCTGGAAAATTAATTCTTGTTTGTTTGTTTTTTCTTTCATGAAGGATAAATATCTGTGTTGTTTTGCAGGGTATACCAGTGTATGCCTGGGGTTTACATGGACTATATATATATTGGTTTAAGACTGGTCACAGGATGAACTGCAGTTAGTGCAATTAGTGCTGTGTTTAGCTCTAGTGGGAATTTGAAGGAAAATTTACTGTATGCAGTTTTAAACCCTGAAGTACTTTGCTAAAGACTTGGGAAAGATGAGAGCTGGGGTGCAAACAGATGAGTTTCTGGCTCCCAACACACAGGTCTTTTGGAATGCTAGTACATTAATAGAATTAATAATGAATTTATTAGTTGTATTGCATGTAAAGCCTCTTGTAACGAAGATTCTTCTCTTTTATTTTTAGTACATTTTTGGGGAGTTCAGCCCTGATGAATTTAATCAGTTCTTTGTGACTCCACGATGCTCTGTTGAGGTAAGATCTACTTTAACCTTCTTTTATAAATTATACATTAAAGCTCCATCTCTTTGTGTGTATTTGAAATAGAACACTGCAATTACTTCTTTATCATTCTTTTAGCTTGCTAATTAACTGAAGATATTGAACAGGAATCTGCTTTCTGTATATGTAGATGCTAAATCATTTTTCTCACAAATAAGAAATTAATTATTCTACCTTCTGCTTGTCAGCTTGCTGAGCTGGAATAGCTGACACTGTAGTGATAGGACGTGGAAAGTGAGTTGTACTGGTACCTCAGCTTTGAGTTGCATATAGAGAGAACTTTTTCAGTAGTGTTCTTGTTGTTGGTAAGGTGGGTGGGCTTCTAAGTCTTGTGAACCTTTGGAAGCACAGAGATTCTTACTGTTTTTTAAAGGGTGGAGCACTGCTGATCATCAAAGCTATGCTTACAAGGAAGGCTGTATATGGGGTCTAAGAAATGGATCAATAATGAACTAATTACAGTGGCAGTGAGAACCACAGAGTGGAAACACTTGTCTATGTGTGTTTGAGTTCATAACATGCTACAGACAGTATTGTAGAATTTTATTTGTAGTTCTTGGTAGAGGATGACAAAACCATTTTCCTGTGTAGGGAGGAATATTAAGGCATTGTCCTAATCTCCAGACTTGGAAAATAATTTTTTTTGCTAGGTCAAGTTTTGTGGTTTTGCTCTGAACATTTCAGCCATGCTTCCGTCCTCCCCCCTCAACATAAAGGAAACAAACACTTCCAGCTGCACAAGGGGAAATCCTTTTGTCACATTTTACAAATCTGACGACCATTGTCAATGTGACTTAGTTTCCTGTAACTTAATTTCCAAGTATAATTAGAGTAATATACTGCTGAACAATAAAGGTGCATGAAGGGAATGGAGTGGGAAAGTTCAGGAAGAAAAACACAGCTTCTACCTGGCTTTAGGGAAGTAGGGTTAGCTTTGTAGCTTCTCTGGTGAGTGGGAAGTAATGCTGAATAGATCGTCAGGTAATAAATGGTTCTTCTGTCTATTTTGCTGTTTTCCCACTTTTAAATACAGTATCAGGAGTGTGACATTTGCATCCTATTTAGCGTCACCTTAAGTGTCCTACCTCAGCTATGCTAACGCTTACATTGTGGAAGATGAAAATGTCATACTTTGACTTCTGTAAAGCTGTTCTCATAAAGCATGTTGAGAAAACACAAACCTACAGCATTACAACCAGTCTTACTTCATTTTGCAGCTGTCTCAAGTGTACCACTTACTGGTTAGCTATCAAAATAAAAAACTGTGTTGAATGATGTTCCTTAAGTTTGTCCTTGATCTGGTTCAGTTCAAAGTTTTAATTATCTAGATGATGAAATAAAAATTATGCTTATTAGTTTTGCACTGTGCAGATATTTCAGAGAAAAGTGGTCTGAAAAAAATAGGGTGAAATTCAAGAAGGGCAAGACTGAGATTATAATGCTGCAGTGGTGTTTGACATACATTCTGTTGCGTGCAGTGCCAGTTCTGGGAAGTCCAAGCATCTGTTGATGCTGGTGTCCCTCTGAAATCCCTTACCTTTAGTCTGAAGGCTGGACTGAGGCAAGGGACTAGTTAAAGCTAAAAGCTGTCTAAAATGTCTCTTCATACATGGCATTCTTAATACATGTTCTATCAGATAACCTGCTGCCTGACTTGGCTCAGATGACCCAATTGTACAAAACAGGTCAACTCAGAAATCTCTGCTTCGCAAAGGTGCTGTTGATTAACCAGATACATGGGGGACCAATAGGTGCACTACTTTATATATATATTTTTTTTTCTTCCTTAATCTTGGTATTTCTCTTTAAGCCTTTGGAATTGGAAGAAAACAAAAGAATTGCAAGTCTTACCATAGAAAGTCTTCAGTCAGCAGTTTGAGTAACTTTTTTAGCTCTAACTATAACATTATATTGAATGTGTTCAATATTAATACGCATGGCAGGTTCTTAACAGCTTGGAGCCTGTTTCTGACCCACTGATTCTCATTTTTGACCTGAAAAGTTCATGTATTAAGATGTATTATGGCTCATAAAATGGTTTTACAATATGTATTCTTTTTATGCACTTTTTAATAATGGAATTTCAGTAATATTTTTCTTAGCATGTGCAATGCACTGCTGTGTGCAGGGCTTTGAGAAGACAGTATGTAAGTATCTGTAGCTTTAGAGAACTGAAGACTTCAGTGGAGAAGCCTTTGGTATTTATTACACCATTATAATGAATATTCAGAATAGCATAATAAAACTTCACTATACTCAATGTTTTCTCTCCCACTGTAGAAACAGTAGTAGTAGATGTAGTTCAGGTGTAGAACAGATGTAGTTCATCTGTTACCTGGGGAGCTGCTATACTGCAGTGTAGCAATGGCTCCCAGTTCATGCAAGCATAGGAGAAGGCTTTCAGCTGCTGGGGAGTTTGAGGGCAGGTAAGGGGGGATTAGAAATTCCCCACCTGTGGTTGCACAATAGGAAGGATTCTGTCGGCCGCTGAGGCTATAAAATGATGCTAGTGTTTTATACTAGACATAATCCAGATAGAAGTTGTATGCTGTGGTTGTGTTATGCTTAGGCTGATGATCAAAAATTTTGTTAAATGTGGTTAGAAACACCTTAGCTGAATCATTTCAAGCACAATACTGTAACTAAACCAAGCTGAGAGTTGAAAGATTGAGGTGCGACTGTTGTCTGTGCAAAACTTTGTTTCATCCTTTCGCAGATCATTTGTTCAACATCAGTTTCTGTCTAAAAAGGGGGTGTGTTCCTCATTTTGAAATCGTGGTGAGTTACTGTTGGTAAAGGAAGATTCTGGTTCTGTGAGGTACATTGAGAAGTTGATGAGGCTATGGTGTGTAACCATGATAGTCTTTATCTTTTAGTAATTGTGGTAATCTGCAAGGACACTTGAAGCTACAGTGTGGGATTTGATAAATATAGAAGTGTAAATTCAACACATACTCTCAGAAAATCAGACCTTACCAATGATGTTATTAAAGGATGCAGATGCTTCAGATGAAACCGGTGTCAAATGTTAACAGAGTTGCTTTGTCTTTCTTTTTCATACAGCTCCCCCCATACAATGAAACAGTTTCATGTGGTATTAAGTCCGTGGGTAAGTTTCATGGCGGTAAGAAGTCAATGTCCTTTTTTTTTTTCCTATTTATTTAAGCTTCAGGGTTCTGACACTTCTGATAGATTTACTACAGCTTCTCGTTAATCTTTAGAACTCATTCAGCAGGTATATGTGCATATATTTGGCAGGCATTTCTTTTTTTTAAATACCTTTATGGAATGAGATCTGTGAGGTAGTTGAAAATAGTTCATGGAACTTCAGCTAGGTAGGATGGACATGCTTACTTCTCCTTGATTGTGTTCCCACACAGTCTTGGTGCTTTGCTGAAATACTGTGGGATGTAGCTGTAAAAATGCAGGGGGCTAAAGCTTGCTAGAGAGCTTGTAGTGAAGAAACAAGTAACTAGCGTGGTGTTCAGTGTGAGTTTGCTGGCAGTTGCAACCTGAAGAGAGCTCTGCAAGCAGTGTTCAGTGTTCCCTTTGATTCTTGTTTTTTTCTGGCTCAGCCATTTTTCTAGAAAATACTTTTTTTTTTTCCCCGTTTTTGGTGAAGGTACAACTCTTGATGTAAAAATGTATTCCAGAGTTCCTATTTTAAAGCTGTATGAGATACACATCTGCTGTTGTCCTGAACCATATACCTTACGTGCACATACTTCATAGCTATATAAAGTTGACAGTTACGTAGGAGTTGCCATGGGATCATCACTCCACATAGTTTAAACCGAACATTGACAGTATTTTAAGCAGCAGGTAAATCAGTGTTTGTTCTTTTTTTCCTTGAACCAGCGTACAGGAAGCTGAGACTTACCCAGATGTAAATGAGCGGTACAAATGACATCCAGATCTCCTTCAGAATAATGCAAATGCCTGACTGGACATTTCTCAAAAGTACTTAAAAAGGCTCATGCACATAGCAGTGTTTAAGAACATCAGATGCTTAGTGACTTTGGCCTTACATTTAAAGGTAAATAAGATAGGCAGTCATAAAGAAGGACATCAGGTCCCATTTTGAAAGCGAACACACAACATTTCTGAAAATTGAGGAGCTTTATTTAGTACAAGACCAGGTTTAGGACCCTGAGTAGTTTTAATTAGGAGTTTGAAAAGTTCATTAAAAGGACCATATGGCATGAATCATCTGTTGTTGATGGCAGGGGCGTCCAGTCATATATTGCTATGTCTAACTATCGATTTAAGTTCTGTTCTTTAAGACTGAGATCTTAATGTTCAGTAGGCATACAGGAAGCTGGTTTGCACAAATGTTTTTCAGATCGTTCCTAGACCCTGAGAGAACCCCCTCCCAGCCCTGAGATTAGGTAATGACGGCAAATTCAGGTTTTGCCTGGAAAATGCCTTTAACAAGTTCGCACTGTATTATGCTGCCATCACAGTAACAATATTCATGCACAAGAAGCTGCAGAAATTAAAAGGGAATGCTGTGCTCATGCAGAATATTTATAATTACAATAATATGATATACACTGACGTGTCACTCTGCATATAACTTTTTTTCTATACTTACCTTCAGTATTAAACTTCATTCTGGAATTAGAAGACCTTTTAATACTTACTAGGGATAATCGCATCACAGCTGAAGCTGTAATATGCAGAACTCTGGTCAGGCTAATTAGTATATGTATTCACAGCTTTTGCTATAATACACAGACTTTGTCCTTGGAGCATCTGTTGATACTTGTTTCAATGTGTGTGTCATGTTGTTCCTGACAGATACATCTGTTCCAGTCCATTCAGGAACAGCACTGTGAACTAGATTGAAACAAAGATGCCCAGAAGCAAAGTTGAAAGTCAAAACAAATAGAAAAAATTACCTCTCATTTTCTTTAAACGAACCTGACACAGTCTTATGACAAATCAGCTTCTGCCAGTCTTTCCAAAGACTAACTGTACAGTAGGTATTGGTATTTATTATTCTAATCCTGCTGTAAGGTGTAAAGTTCAGTTCCTGATTTGTATGTTAAATGCTAGAGTAGCAGTTTTGCTTTTGGCAACATTTTAGCCTACGATGTTCATGTTGTACTTTCAGCTAAATGACAACTGTGCCATAATTGAGACATAATTGTTTTGTTTTCTGCTCCTCACTTGTCCTGAGTTGGCTTTTCTGATTGTTTAGAGTACAGAACGCTGTAAAATTCACTAAAACCAGGAAAGAAATACTTGACTGAATTAATTTTTTTGCTGTTAGCTTTCAGTACCACAAGCTCTGGAAGCTTGCTGGAGAGGAACACAGAAGTCAACTTTTGGTTGTGGTAGACTTGACTCACCCATGAAGGCAAACCACATTCTTTGTTTCAAAGCAATTATTATTTTATTTTTTTCTTTTAGCTGGGATTTTGGAAAAGAAGCACAAATCCCAGATTATTTTGCACTGGTGGGGTTTTGAAGTGTGCCCAATAATTCATTCTTATTACGGCTGGAGGAATATAAGGTATTGCCAGTTGTCGCTTGTGCTTTGTACTGTTGTAACAAAGGATAAGAGAACTAGCTCTTGGTTTATGCTCTAACTAAAACTTGCTCTGTAAGTAGAGGAACTAATGAGGAATAGTTTTGTTGTATACTTGTGTTCCATATCCCTTAAAACATCATGGCCTGCAGTTGAAGTAGATGACGCTGTGGCTGGTTTTGAGCTGTGTGCATCCTGACAGGACAGGCAGTGTACAATGTGGATAGCCCATTTAGTGCTGCTGCTGACCAGTTAGGTGATGCCTGAAATCTCACAGTCCTTCCCTCTTATGTGCATATCAAGTAGCAGCTTCCTACCTCCCTGCCTTTAAGCCGCTGATTTTTATCAAAGGAAACTTAAGCCCTCTTTTCTGGTTGGTGATAGCTAATCAGTGATTGGAGAAGTACTTGCTGAATGGTGGATTGACAGGCATGGTGTTATATGATGACATGATACGGTGTTATATGATGATTAATGGCAAGTGTAGTGTAGAGGTGAAGCAGATTTGAAATTCGGACTCTTGTTAATATGATTTGAAGAAGTCAGATGGGTATGGAGAGGTTTTCTTCATCTTTTTGTTTGTTTCCTTCCTTCAGTCTGACTGGCAGCAGGATTGAAATTGATACATGAAATGTGTTTACTTCTCAGGTTCGCAGATCAAAGCAGAAAAGCAATTAACGTCTGTATTACATATCTTTGTTCATTAATTCATAGTATGTTGGTATTACATAGGTAAGTCAGACCTCAGCACACATAGGATATTTTTAAATATGTACCTTGTAGCTTGTTTTGTTCTGACTTTTTTTTTCTTCAAATTTATTTTTTAAAGCTGTAATTTTCATCAGACTTTTCTAGAAAGTATTTGGAGAGATTCAGAACGGTTGCATTTACTGTTACCTATCAAAACATTCTCCACTAGCCTCTGTGCTCCCATAGGATTATTTCTTTAGGTGTGTGAGTAACTCTTTCCCCCTAAGAACTGTTGCTTGTTTTTTGTTGCTTTAAAAAAAATATAGTAAAAAAGGAAACAAAAAAATCTAAAACCACTCATTTTTAGTGTCTGTGTTACGCTTGAAAGTATGCATTTGCTGATGTGTCTTGCGTAATGCAAGTTGCACAAAATCCTCAAAGTTCAGTGGTGTATCTACTTGTACTCCTTTGGAAATAGTATCTCGTATTGTTTGGTTCTCTAGTAACAGTCTTAAAAATCTGAAATGTGTTTTATAGCGCCCCCATTTGAGGAAACAGAAAACAGTAAAAATAATGTCTTTGAGACAGTAACATCCATATCCTAGAGAGACCTACAAAACGTTCAAGTACTAAAACATGAGTTTACTTTTAGCATTCTGAGACTCAGTTTCATCAATTTTACCTCTTTATTTGATAGTTAAGAAAATAGCTGTAACTGAAGTATTCAGTGTTGCTAGTTCCCACACATGCATTATGAAACTAAATTCCATGAGATTGCAGTACTTAGTGACTGACAATATTTTGTGGTACTGCAGCCTGCCAGAGGAATATTTCTTAGCTTTCCTGTAAAGAGCATGTCAAAGTTCCAACATAGGTAAATAAAAAACCCCAACAGAAATCAAAACCAAACGTGTTCATAAATTTTTCAGTACTGCTTGTATGTACAAGTTGAATGCTGACATCATGATGTTGAAGTCTGTTACATATTTTTGTCATAAAATTGTCATGTATGTCATATTATAGTAATAAATTCGACTGTGATAAGTTAGTGATGAGCCTAGAATTTCAAAAGATGTAATTGCTTTGTTTCCATGCAGTTAATGAAAACTTGCTCATTTGTTAAGGGTTATGGTAACTCTTTACACACCAGGAAAACTCAACCTCCCCCCCCCCCGCAACACCAAACTATACATGTGGAAATTATTTTAAAAGTGAAACAGGTAAAGACTGGCTTTAGAAGAAGTGGGAATAATACTGCACTGTATTTTATATGCAATTATCTGGTAATTAAGTTAATACAGACTGTTGATAAAGTCATTTGGCTTTAGGAGTTTTTCGTAATAGGTGAATTTAATAGGTGTTAGTTATTTGGAGGAGCAGTCCTGTGGTTTGGGGAGTTACATATCCTATTTAAGAAAATCTGAATCATACTCTGTTTTCTTTAACAAAATGATATTTTTGAAAAAGTCTTCAGGATTGAGATGGAGAATAAAAATTATTTTAATCTGAGGGAATGTAGTTTGTTTTCTGAGATGTAGAAAAATACAGTTTTGTTTTCTTGATCTTGTAAGTTTTTGATTAGATGTCATTCACTGACTCGGGTTTTCTGTCTCTTGTCCAGGGGAAGAGTACCAAAGAATTGAATTTGGTGTTAATGAAGTGATTGAGACGCAGTCATCTGTACTAAGTAACACAGACTACAGTATTTCAAGTACTTTGAATCCTCAGGCTCCAGAATTCATTCTCAGTTGTGCACCTGCTCAGAAACCCCCTGACGATACTCTCAGTGAAACAAACTACAACTCCATTGACTGCCAGTTCACTGATACAAGCCTCACTTTGGACAGCGGTTCTAACGCTGAAAATGATGGCTTGTCTGGAGGCCTTGGACAAAGGGAGCGTAAAAAGAAGAAAAAAAGACCCCCTGGATACTACAGCTATCTGGAAGATGTCAGTGATGGCATCGCTCCTGCAGAAGCTCTTGTAAATGGCCATGCAAATTCCTCGGGACTAAATAATATAAACACAGAGGATTCGGAACTGACAGGAGACATACCCTCCCTCGCCACACCAAGGACTTGCAATAGCCCGGACAACTCTGTGGACTTCATTAATGAAACTGTCTCTGACGATTCTGTTTCTAGCGCACTAGACAATACCAGGACTGCAGGGCAGCCTGAGGTATGCTGTGTTACTAATTCTGAACAGTTTTGCATCCCCTCAGAGACTGGCAGAGATAGCCCTTTAAGGACAGCTGTTGTACAGTCTTATGCTGGTACTGATACTACTGAAAATCTTGGCGTTACTAATGGACAAACACTTGAATCCTCTGGTGAGGACACAGCTGCCAATGGGGTAGAATTGCACACTGTGGAAAGCACTGACTCAGACCAAGCTAAGCCTGAGGAAGCTTCACCTACTACTGAGGCAACAGTCCCGGTTGCAGGATCAGTCCATGTTAATCAGCCTGCAAAATCGTGGGCTAGTCTTTTTCACAATTCCAAGCCCTCTGCTTCCACATCTGTGGTCTATGTTGAGACTAAGTATACCCCTCCTGCCACATCTACTCTGGTCCCTGAAAAACAGGTTGAAGTCAAAGAGGGACCTGTTCCAGTTTCAGAGGATCCTGTAGCCATAAAGATTGCAGGTATAGTTAATACATGAGTGGATGTTACACTGGAAGGGTATTAACTCCCCTTGTAAACAGGAGTGTGCGTTATCAGTAGAGAAGATTCCTCTATTAATGTTCTTAGTAAGATGTCTGTTCAAACACTGCATGAAAGATGTAATTTAAAGCTTAAATTTGTTCCCAAGTAAACATCCCAATGAGACATTACCATGTTGTTGTCCTGGATACCATAAAATTATTGCTACAATGTCAAACTGTGTGATTAATTGATCTGTGATTTAAAATAGACTGGTGTGTAATATGGAGAATAGATTAGAAAAGCTTGTTCTCAAAATTGTGTGTTGTATTATCTAGTATTTACAATCTTGTATTTCATTACAAGAAGGAAAGAGTATTAATGTATTTTTATGCCAGAGTAACCAAAATTCCTAGGTACTTAACAGTAGCTTAAATGTAACATCTAAATAGGAAATTCTAAATCAGGAAGTAATTCTTTTTATTTATTAACATGCTGTTGAGAGGTTTGTCAGTCAAATTTTTGAAGAATTAACCATTATAGACAATATCATTTTATTAAGAAACAATGCTAGATATTGTCTGTTCAAGAAAAAAACATAAGGAACTGTCCAGAGGGTACATGAGGAAAGGCAGTGCGTGATAAAAAGGCTTTGACTGTTGGTCCTGTCATATTTGTGGTTCTAACGAGAAACACTAGAATGTGCATGAGATTGTATTTTGCTGATTCAGTCAGAAAACATGAGGAAAAATATCCAGTTGTTTGCATTTTGCATTTCCTTAACAACTGACTCATGGAACAAAACCTATTATTTTGACTACGTGAAGTAGTCTGTATGTGAAAAGGTTTGTGCAAAGTCCTGCTGTTCCTGCTACAAGCTAACATACAAGTACAGTGGCCTTTCGTGTGTGACAGCTTCAAGTTTTCTATTCTAACCAGGGGCTGACCTTGGTATTTCTGTACAGAATACCCAGAAGTATATGCTTGCCTCTTTTCCTTTCCTTACCCAGTAATGATTTCATTACTTAAAATTGTTGAGAGGAAAGCTGTCAGAATAATTTGTATTTCTGTGTATTTTTCACTTAGTCACAAATGCAGTTTACTGTTAAAAAGAATATGTATAATCAGGTGATAATGGTTTGTATAAAACCATACATGTGGAGTATGTTGTACTCTTAAAATATTAAGCCGTCATTTGTTAATGTATTTTAACTTAAAACTGTTTTGTGACAACTGTAAAGCTGCAATTGCTTGCCATAGAAGAAAAAGTTGGTTTTTTTTTTTAATGTTATCCAAATTGCTTCAGCTTTAAGTTAACTTTTTAGAGTTCTACTGGTTTTGTACTATTTTTTGCCACCAGGTGGGAGCAGAGCTTTTTGTTTCATCTTCAGTGTACTAAAATAGTGATGTAATTTTTAGACAGTTTTCTTCTGCACCTTCATTGTTAGCTAGTTGGTTTTGCAGAGGAATAATCTGAGCACAGATCCTTTCCATTGTTGCTGATTTAGGTGGTAGTTATATTACTGTAATTCAGATGCTACTAATCTTGGTCTAAAATGCTCACTTTGGGATCTGAATGCCATGTAATAGGTGCTTTGCTCTGTGGAAAAAGGTGACTTTCTTCATGGTCTGTTCTTTCTTTAGCATTCTCTATTCTGTTTGGAAAGTAGGTGCATCAGGCCTTTGTTCATACACCCACACTCACAAATGTATGTTTGCAGTGTGAGTTTCAATTTACGATTTCCAGGCTGATAATTTCTCTGTTTTGTACATATTTCATTTCTCCTGTAGATATTAAATCTCCCTAGGTTAATACCATTGTGTAGGGATCTATGGCAATCCTGTATGTGTTTCATAGGTAGCTGCTGATTGTGTTCCTTGTTTGCTGTGTGGCTGAGTTGAGATCCTATTGGATTTGCTGAGGATTCACCAGTTTCAACTCATGCCAGTGAGAAAGAATTTTTAACCACAAGTGCCATAGGGTGCTAAACACAGGTAAAATCCGGGCCTAAAGGATTTTGATTTTAGCAAGCAAAACTAGCAAATTTTCTGACTTAATGTTGGAGCTCTGAGGCCCCCCATACAGCTTTTATTTGAATCGGATTATCAGGCCACAAGAAGGCACATTTCTGGTTTGTGCCTTAATTTCAGCAGTTATTACAACAGAGGTTAATGAGGCACAGGCACCTTGAAGATGGTTTAATGCTGTTGTCAAATGTAAACAAAAGCTACACAAAATAAGGAGATGAAGATCAGGAGTAGAAAATAAACCAGTCAATTTTCATGTTGATGAGAAACACCACTGAAGAGTTAATTTTAACAGGTGGCTAAGGTGTGTAGTGAGAAGCTTCATGTGCAATATCACTGAGCAAGTTAAATCAACTTCTGAAGGAGACTATGAACCACTGATGTTTATTTGGCAAAACTAAAGGCAGGTAACATCAGAATGGTAAAGAAGTACACATACAGCACTTGCCTATTTAGAAAGGGACAACTATACTAATTATACACCTTAGCCTAGTTTAGACACAAGGACAAACATAATTGTTTCTGAGGGGTCATAAGGCCATAAATTTGTAAAAAGAAAAATAAGACTTGGGCTTCACTTGCCACATTTCATAGTTACTACCCTCTGATGTGTAACCTGATGATGGTTAATAATGCCTTATATAATGTTCCAAGTAAGCTAAGGAAATAAGTGGTTGGAAAACCAGCTGTTCTTTTAAGTGTTCTTGGTCACTTCAGGAAAAATTTTAACAGGAAAAGCTTAAAAAGATTTTCTGAATCACATATTCTTGCAGTGTTTTTTATTGTGGATGATGGAATTAACAATGCATGTAAAACTTGTTTACAGCAGGCAGAATTTCAGATGAAGAACACAAACAATTAAGATCTGACTAAATCTGGTGTGATGTTAAATTAGAAAGAGGGGAAGCCAATAAATGCAAGTATGGAAGTATACACCAGAACAGAAATCAAATGGGAGTGTAAAGCGTGAGGAATGGTTGGTGGTAGTATTAGAGGAAAAAAAGATGTGGAATTCAATCTAGGGAATTGATAAATGTCCTTGGTAAAGCTGAAGAAGGCAAAGGTTTTTTTTTCCAGTGTGTCTAATACCAATTTACATGGATAATGTGGAAGATAATAAATTCTGTTGTTGGCTGTTGTGGACTCGATGGAAATGCCATCTTTGGGCATGATGTAACAGTGCATCAGTGAAAACAGAATTAAGATCTGAAAACTGTAATCCGTTAGCACACACGGAAAATCTGGATTTACTTTATGTCAGACAAGATTTCTGGAGTGATTGTGGATGTAACTTCAAATATGTAGCAAATTCATAAAGTAGGTGGCGGATTAACTGCTCTCCCAGGACTGCAGTGAACAACGCAAGAATTACTTAGTTTAATTTGTAACAAAGGTGTTTGAATGTTAGACAGTAGAAAATGTTTTCTTATTCATAAATCTAGGTAAGCACTAGAGCAAGTAGTCGTGGAATGGAGGCATGCAACGTTTGGGTTTTTTTTATAAGCGGCTTTGTTAGTCTGTTGCATCATCAAATTGTATTCCTGCAGAAACTGATTTTGGGGTGGATTATCCATCAGTGTTTTCCTGGCATTGTCCAGATTTGAAGAGAAATATTAGCAATGTACATAGCATTTGCCAAATAATGGTCTCAATCTAAGTGTTAAATTGCCAAGTTGTAACACGTATCTCTTCAGCGTGGAGACCATATCCTCATGGTTTCTCTTTTATTAAACTTTGGACTTGCGTTGATGAGGAAATTACCCTTTTGTCTGTTTTTGACAGGTATTTGTATTAACACCACCCTGTGAAACGAGCCTTAGCAAAATATTTTATATTTATGAACAGAAATTTCTAAACATGGTAATACTGTTCCAGATGTGTTTTTGAATGGAGGCCACAGTCAATATGCACCAAAGGGAATGTGAATTCATTCTAACAAGTGATCTGTGCTTTTTAATTTCAGGTTTTGAAATATTTAAGAAGGTTTCCTCATGGTTCTAAGTGTATATTTCTAATCATAACTCACATGAAAATTCATTAAGATACTGTTTAAATGTTAGGTGTGAAATTAAAACGTGGTATTGAATGCAGTTGCTGTACACAAAACAATTCTTTATGAAACAAAACTCACTGTAATAGTTCTAAACATTGCTTACCAAGCACGTTTGTGGCCACAAGAGGATGCTAAAGGTCCTAGCAATATTTTAATACAAAAATGGGGGAAAGTACAGTTCATAGAAAAAGATATTAAGAGACATCAGTATAAAATACAAATACTGTCTTCATTATTTTAATCCTAATTTTCAACTCTGCTTAGTTATATTAACAAAAAGATTGTATGTGTGTGCATCATGTTTCAAACTGCTGCTTTAACAATATGCTCTGAGATACTTGAGCAGTAATTGGCAACATCTATTTCAATACTCACAGAAGAATTTTAATCTACATCAGCACTAGGTGCTAACATCTTGCTGTCATCATTTTGCTAACATGTTGCTGTCATCATTTTCCTAACATCTTGCTTTCATCATCTTGCTAATATCATTTTGCTGTCTGCCCCTTCAGGTGGCAGGTTCTTTATGTGATAGAAGACTACTTTATATATGTTCTATTTTTTGTATGGGTTTATTTATTTAGAACTGGTGGTGTCAGCAGGAAATAACATAGGTAAAGAGATATTTTGGAAGTAGAAGGACATGGATTTTGTTTGTAATTCTGCTGCCTCCTCTGCTTAGTTGTGGTTCAGTGAATCTGCTTTTTTTCATCTATATCATGTTTTCTTGCCTGTTTAAGTAGTCCTTCTAGTGAACAAACTCTTAAGTTTGTGCAACAGCATATAAGAGCTTTAGAGGCTCATGTTTATTACAAGAATAATTATGAGGATAATCCCCCTTGTTAGACAATTGCTATGTTTATTTGTGATTTTAATTCTGTCTTGTATGCCTCTTGTCCTTAGTTTGCAAATTGAAAATATACCAGATCCAATATTTTCCTTAAACAGTTTTTATTTAGGTACCTAAATAACAGGTCAGACTTCCTGGAAAAACTCCCCCTGTTGCTGTGTGTTTCATGACTGAGGCAGACTTATTTATGTGCAGTGGTTTCTAAGTTTTAAACTTGGGCCATTGCTGAAGTTTTTGAAAGCAGTAGGCATTGTATAATGTGAGCCTGTTATCTTGGAGATTTTGGAAGTCTTAAACTGGTAAATAAAACATGCTGTTTTGAAGATCACATTAACATCTGCCTGTCCTGTTTGCACTAAGATTTTTTTTTTTGTGTAAGATAGTGTATGTTGAAACTTGTAAATGGAGACTGCAAGTCAGCTTCATCTCTTCAAAGCAAAGCACTTTGGGGAATACTTAATAGAAGTGGTGGCAAGGGATTACAGCTAATGTGATTTTTATATCTATATAAATAGAAGTATCTGATTTTAGGAAAACAGAAACAGGTCTTCCCAGTTTTGGAATTATGATGTTTACTTTTTGTATCAGCATCCTTCTGACCCAAATTCCACTCTGTCTTTGGCTGAAGAAATATGCCTGATTTGAAATATGAGCAGTGTTTAAATGGAGCAAAAATTACTTGCTGAAGTTTCTGGGAGTCTTGTTGATTTATTTGAATTATTTTGTAATGCAGCAACAGATACTTGTTTTGATGGCTCGTATGTGCATTTTGTTGAGGCTCAACTTGCTGTTTCTCATTCTGTAGAAATACTGGAAAATATAAGACTAATACATAAACCAGTGTCTTTGCAACCGCGAGGACTGATCAACAAAGGAAACTGGTGCTACATCAATGCTGTATCCTTACCTTGGGAAAAAGTAATACACTTAAGTTAAAGCCTTTATATTATGTCTGTCAGAATTTTTCTGGATTATTCTGGTAAGTATTTTATATGTCTGTCTTTCCATATCCTACACCTGTGGTTAAAGTGTTTAAGGGTAGTGTCTAGAAATCCAGGGGTGTTTTGTGCTCAGGGTCCCCCTGCAGTTGGTTGCACAATCCTGTTTATTCCCTCTGTCAGATTATTTCAGGACTTTCTTGCGAATGAAAACCTTGTGTTTTCTACTAATTTCACGTGTCTTTGTGCATAAACTTAAGTGGTTATTTCTCTTTTTTACTAAAAGTAACTATTCTTACTCTTAGGGGGTTTTATTTTTTTGGCAGTTTGTAAGTGGATCACTTGTTTTTCTGTCGAGGAGGCTGTTGCAGTCATATTTTTGTAAATGTAGTGTTTAATGGTTTTGCAGCAGGATGGAAGATTAGCTCACTCTTAATTTATTAGAATTGTATTCCCCCCCCAAAATAACTTGCATAACAGAAATCTGTCTTCTTCAGTGCTGTATTATGATAGTTCAATAATATTTTTATTAGTATATGTGTATCTCCTATGTTAGCAGTGGCTCACTCCAAGTGACAATCTAGATACTTTAACTTACAATACTGCTAGAGAAAAACACTAAGATCAGTTTCAAGACTAATTATTGCAGAACGTAATAACCTGATTGTGAGCAGTGACAACCAGTTCTGCACTCATGTATTGGCTCCCATTTTTAAAGTCTTAAAATGTTACATGAGAATTTGTACCTCAGTGTTTGGGTGCTGTAGCGATCAAGTTAATATATGTCTGTGGCTGTTGAGATCACTGCCTTTTTTGTAATTTCCTTACCCCTCAGGTCTTCTAATACATTTCCTCTGTTCAGTAGCATGGATTTCTGTTTCTAAAGGATGTCCTCCCAACACACACTGCAGTTTTAAAGGTCACTCCAAACTCTGTAGTGCAGAATGTCTTACATCACAGCAGGTGCTTGTGCTGTGGTTTGGTTATGGGGGAGAATCATCATCTTTAACTTCTGAATCCTGTCAGGTGGCTGCTGCCATTCTTGTCAGAAAACATGTTAATCACTTGCCAATTTTCAAATTGTTTATGTTGTTAAGTCTTTCCTATGAAAGTTCTTTTCCTCTCCCGTTCCTAGACTTAATGTTTCCCCTTAAATTAAAATCTTGACATTATTGTCAGTGAAATCACAGCATGTTACAAATTGATAGGGTTTTTTTTTTTTAGTGTAACTCCTGTATGTTGATGGTTAATGTTGTGATGAAAGTCCATCCATCTGTTCCAGTTTAGTTACTGGGCCTACTTAATAGGGCTATCTTTTCTTTGCATATAATTTTAAATTAATTGAATACTTGGTTAATATACAGATTGCATTCTTTGAATATTTCCTTAATGTCACTGCATAGACCCTGCAAGCCTTGGTTGCTTGCCCTCCAATGTATCATTTAATGAAGTCCATTCCAATGTATTCAAAATCGCAGCGGCCGTGTACCTCAACACCTATGATAGACAGTTTGTAAGTAGCCTGTTAAAATGCCTGTGATCAGATTAAGCTCATTCAGCAATATCTTACCGAATGATTGTTTACTGCAGATTTTTAAAGGTGATATGTATCCAGAAGTCTTCTTTTTTTGTGTGTTTTTTTGGTAATACATGGCTTTTATAATGAGCTTGGTATTTTACAAATGCTTGAATAGTCAAGGAAGGTCGTTCCTGTTGCCTGAGGAATATCAGTTTCAAATGGTGTTTAATATGCAAAAATGAACCATGAGAGCTGCAAGAACTAATTGAACAATTTGATTTCATCAGCAACATGGGGTTAATTTTTGTGTCTGAACTTTGCTCAGGCTTCATAATGATATTCTTCAATCTTATTTTTTGACAGTGATCTATTTTTATTATTTGTCCTTCTAAGTCTTAACTTGCTGCTCATGTCTAGTTATTCCTTCCGTTCTGTTTCAGTGTTCGTTTAATGAATGAGTTCACTAATATGCCTGTACCTCCTAAAGCAAAACAAGGTGAGTGGGAATAGGGGGAGAAAAGTTTTAAAATCATGATCGGAAGGCTTTTGGGGTAAGGATCTGCATCATGTGCTGTACTTACGACCTTTAAAAACCTGATGATTGATCTCCTCTTGGCTCTTTCAACTTTTGGAGTTTCTTGATATCTTAAGAAGTTTGTGGTTGATTTTTCTGCCAGTGTTAACAGTTTTTCTTACTGGTGGTTCATGTCAAGAAGTCATAGGTGTTTCACCTTATATTATTTTTCTTCTGTTTGGTAGATCAAATGTACAAGTGCAATAAGAATAACTTTTGTTGAAGCTTAGCTTAATTGTTAAGCTGTGTTCTAAGAACATGACCTTTCTAACAAAATCATTTGATACTGGATTTTACTTTGCTTCCTTCCTTACAAATTTCCATCTGTTTGGCCTATCAACTTGCTCAATTCTGTCATTATTCCTTAAATACTAAAGACTTGCATTCATTTGGAAGAAAATACGGCCATAATAGGTCTCTTTAGCAGTTAAGAGATTGCCTGCAGACATGTTATCATGGCTTTTAATTGCTCTCCATCCTATGCACTCTTTCACTGTTAAAACCGTAGAAGTGTACATTTATCGTGTATTTTTTTTCTAATCTGTAAACCAAATCTCTTGTATTACAAACTTATAGAAATAAAAACCAGTTTCAGGAGTGTGTTTATGTAACATTATAAGAAAATATCACAAGGAGCTGGTTGTTCCAGCGATTTCCAAACAGTTCAGACATTTCTGTGGTTTGCTGCTTAGGTTTTGTTTCTGTAAAACAAATCTTAGTGTCTTATGCAACTTATTATACTTCTAGGTCATTTTATTGTCTCGTATAGTTTTCAAATCAAGTTTGTGAGGCCTTGTATTATCATTAGGTTGAACATGCTGTCAGACTGCTTTTTTGTCTGGGATTTTTTTTCTTCTGCAGTGAGGAAAAATGATCTATTAGAATTACAAATATATAAAAGATTTAAGGAAATGTTCTTTGAATACAAAAGTACAAAAAATTTAAATAGAACTAGAATTGTTCTCTTATGATGGCTGTGGATATTCTTGTTAATCTTCAGAGTGTTGACTGTAAAGGGGTAATACTGTAGGCTATCTGTAAGTACATAGGGTGATGTAGGATGTATTTTAATTAAGAAAAGTTTACATGTCAGAGTGTGATATCCTATGAATTCTGAGCTTGAATCACTAAAAACTGTAATAAAACTATTAGTAAAAATAATTTTGGATTCCAGA
This sequence comes from Pezoporus wallicus, assembly GCF_028554395.1. Taxonomy (NCBI): domain Eukaryota; kingdom Metazoa; phylum Chordata; class Aves; order Psittaciformes; family Psittacidae; genus Pezoporus; species Pezoporus wallicus. The sequence continues at coordinate 809,207 of NW_026636866.1, read as the reverse complement.
AATCTAGTGAAGTGTGAAGAGAACATGGAGGTAGAATGTAGAAAACCTTGCCTACATCTCGTTATTTATATGTACTTCTCCTTTGCCTTGCAGCTTTAGGTGATAAAATTGTGAGAGATATCCGACCAGGAGCTGCCTTTGAACCTACATATATTTATAGACTGTTGACGGTTATAAAGTCAAGTCTGTCAGAAAAGGTGAGACCTCCAAATACTTGACTTTTGTAATTACATGGCAAGACAGTCACCATTGTTAAAGCAATGTAAAGCTCTGTATCAGGTTCTCTGCGTAAATACCAAGAAAATCAAGTAGCTGATGTTCATTGTAATGAAGTTAGACTGTCTTGAGACTTAAATTATAGGAAAATGTTAATTAGAAATTTGTCATGATATGACAAATTTATCATGATTATTCTGACATTGATATATCAGAATAATGAAAAAACAACTGGTTGGAATGGAACATCTCTTTTTATAGGGAAGATGTCTATAGATTTATATTTGAGAAATGGGCAGTTCATTTCTGCTTGGGATTCAGGTTGGAAGGGTTAAAGGTATGTAGAGACCTCAAGGTATTATTTCAGGTTTAGTTTCAATTTAAAGAAGTCCAAACCATCATTTGATTTGGCTGTGGTTTGGCAGCAACTTTTAATATTACTTTGAAAAGAAATGGCAAAAAACCCACCCAACTGACATGGTAAATTGAATTTGTATTGAGAAGAATGTAGAAGCGCTTGTTTCCAGGTCAAGCTTATGTGTGTACTTACTTCTCGTGGTAGTTTACCAGTAATGTGTTGGTTCTTTTTGACTATTTTTGTCTAAAAATGAGGGGTGGTTATAGCAAAATTTAAACTTTACTTGAGTTTACAGCTTCAACTGAGTAGTTGGTTAATTGGCTAAATTAATAGGAGAAAGCTATATGTTCAGTGTCATTTACCTGATGTTGAAAACATGGAAATGTCATATAATAGTTGGAAAATCAAATATTATTCAGGGCAGGCAAGAGGATGCTGAAGAATACTTGGGATTTATCCTCAATGGACTACATGAAGAAATGCTGACCCTAAAGAAACTTCTCTCTCCACATAATGGAAGTTAGTGGATTTTTTTGTATTTTCCTTTCTTTGTGTGGTTCTGTAATAGAGCAATGTTTGGTGTAGATTTGAGATAGGGGTAGAATGCCATGTTTTAGTGAACTTGGACATTAACAAATAATCTTTTCTTGAAATCTGCCCAGAGGGTAAAATGAGTCCATTCTGTCCAGTTTACAAGTGATCTCAAGTACTTGGAAAAGCGTAATCATTCTGTAAATGTTCTGAATGACAGTAATAATAAGCCATTTACTTGGTGGTCCTAAATGACACATTTCTGTATTACAAATTTTTACTGAGCTCAACTAAGCAACTCAGGTTGACTAATCTTGTCTTAAACGTGGATATGTTTGTCTGCCATTCATAATACCTGCAATGTCAGTTATTTACTGGGGTTTTGGTTTTCTCCATGGTAGTTAAAAATTATATTGGCATGTTTTTTCCACCGATCTTTAAAACTACTGTTAAGATCTTTTTTTGAAGTGGAAAATTCTAGACTAATGGCAAACTTATATCTAACGTAAAACAGAGCGTACAAAATTGGTTTAAAATTTTAATTGACAAAATTGGAGAAATTTTCTTTAAAGAAGTATTAGAGTTTGTATGCGGACTAAAATGTCACTTTATTTTATAGTGGCTTTATGTCTGGGTCTGCTATTAAAAATGAAACGAAACACTGTTAGTCTTAGCCACGTATTAGCCCAATATAGAATTAAGATCACTAGTTACCAGATTTCTCTTTAGTAGGGTAAATTTTTTATGATATAAAATGATCATTCCGTGTTTTGTTCTGTAGATGTGTGCAGTTTATAGCCTCCTGACTGGCACTTGCAAAGAAAATATTTGCTAAGCTTTGGGTTCTCTGTAAAATATCTGTGCAGAAAAGGAGTTGTATTTAATAATGGCATAATTACGTTTCCAGAATAACACTTGACTTTCTAATTTTCTACCCCATGAATTTACTACTAAAAATATATCACACTTTGCTAGAAAACTACATCTGTTTACATACAGTCATCAGTGAGCTGCGTTCTGTTAATGCATGGATGTGTTCAGCTAAGAGTGGGCCTGGAATATGCTAGTTCTCATTTACTTTCTCAAATCCATGATCAATGAAAACATTCTATCCTCTGAAAATTACTTATATTGGGTTTTATTTTATGTTTCAAATTCTTTTATCTGTATGCATGTTTTATTTGTACAAAAATTAATGTGGTTGGTTGGGTTTTTTTCCTGCTTCACTTTAAGAACTCTCAGTTTCCAATGGCCCTGAGGCTCAGACTGTTCATGAGGAAGAGGAGCAGGATGAACAAGGGGAAGGCAGTGAGGATGAATGGGAGCAAGTGGGACCTCGCAACAAATCATCAGTCACTCGACAGGCTGACTTTGTTCAGACTCCAATTACTGATATTTTTGGTGGTCATATAAGGTATAGTACTTTTCTGTAAAAGTTGTTGAAATCACAGGCTGCTCTGCCTTTTAGAGATAACGTTTTCCTCTGCATTACTTTCTGTATTTTTCACCATTGGATAGCTGGATGGAAGAAACTGTTATGCAGTTTGCTCAGGCCAGGAGAGATGAACATTCTCCCATGAAGCATTTGGTATACAAGAGAGAGTTCAGAATACGGACCAGAATGATCAAAGGATTGATCAGTGATCACATGATTCTGTGACTTACTGTTGAGTCTGAATCTCTTAAAGTGTCTTAAAAGAATAGACTGTTTAGACAGCAAAAGCCCTGAATTGCATATAGAGTTTGAAATATGTATGCTTTCTGTATTAATCTATTAAGAATTCTGAAGAGCTTTAGAGCCACCTAATTTTTATGAGCTCTGAGGAGTCTTTATTAATTTTGCAAATAAGGATACAAGGGCATAGTGAGATTTGCTAAGAGTTAAATCTAGTCAGTGAAAGTGAAATAAATAGTGAGCTGTTGGTGATTTAGACAGTTATGCTTCCCAGAGGCAGCAAAGTTATGTGTAATAGTTAATGTTAAAGACCAGAGAAATTTGGAAAAATGTAAATTACTACAAGATGTTGCAGGAATGAAAAGAATTTGGGACATTACTTATATTCAGGTCTGATACCAGATGAAGGCAGAAAGTAGATACTGAAAGAATATTTTCTGGAAAGGAAGCCTTATGACTTGTTTGGAGAAATGTGTAATTTGAAATGAAAGCAAGGTAAACACTTGCTAAAAACATACTCAAAAACACAAATGCTAGACTTGAAGAATTATTTTTAAGTTGGAGACAGACACTTAATTGCTAGTGTTTGACTCCCTTATGTTGCCAGGTATTCAGTCTAGAGGTGTGAATAATATGGGCTAGTGCCTTCTGCCCATGACGTGCACTTAAATTATTCTTCTGGGATTTGAGTCAGACAGCTGGCAAATAAAATGATATTTTCCATAGAAACTGGCAGACAGATGTTCATATGTATTGATAAAATTCCACATTGATGGTATGTATTTTCTGTCTCCAAGGTATTGTTAATACCTTTATTATATTTATCATGGTCAGAATTGATTAGATCTCTGCACAATTCCACTAGTTTTTAAATTAATACCAAGAGAACATTGTCTTCTGTAGGAAAATTACATAAAGCAAAGGTAATACCAAAAACAGGCAAAAACTTGCAGCAAGCAACAGAATCACGCGGTCCAGTCTGACATCTGTTGGCTGCTGTCACCACGTCCACTTTATTTATCCTCCAAACCAGATCACACAGTTCACCACTCAGAAACAGTATCCATGTGATGTTGGAAAGCTTCATCCTCGGAGGCTGAGCGTGGACATAGGAAGGATTGAATACAGAACTGCCAGTAGAATTCCACTCAATGAAAGCATCAGAAATGGGGAAAAATTGCATGGGAAAAGCAGCTAGGGGGAAAAAATGGTTTGTATTGGCATCTTTTGGCTTGGGAAGTTTTAGGCTGTCCTCTTGAGGCTTTAATTGTCTCTTAAATGCATATTTAAGTACGATAGCTTAAAAAAAAATAAATAAATAAGCCAACCCCCCAAAATCTCCCTTAAGCAAAGTGAGACTTAAATGTTGTAAGTACAAAGATACATGGTTGTCGGTATCTGCTTTGTCCATCTGCAGGAATCCCTTTTTGACTTTCAGCTTGTGTGAGTTTCAAATATGTGTTATGCAAGCCAGCTCACAGGGCAGTTAGAAGTCTGCTAAATATTTCCATGAGTAGTACCAACTTCTCCCTTCAAATGCACTGTTTAAAAGAAAATGCATCAATTACATTGTTGTAGTCTAAACAGGGTAGCAATGCGCAGTGCCTGTTTTCCTGAGAAATTCTCACTGTACAGTTCTTACAGTACCCAAGAATCATTATTCATTTGATTAATTTTTCCTTGACCAGTTGAAACATTATAATAATGATGTTGTTATAGAAAATCATACTCCTGTAAAGATTTTACCATGAAATCAATCTTTATATATCTTTTTGACTGAAATGTTTTCAAGATATGTTACAATTTAATTTCTGGGTTTTTTTCAGAAAGTTTTTAGTTAACTTTTCAGAATATTAGTCTGAAAATTCTTAATGAAGTCTTTAATACATGGGCTTGAAAAATTCTAACAACTCCAGCTGTTTTCTGTTGATTATTTCACTAAATAATGATTAGCTTAAAAAGGGTTTGGGAAGTATATCCAAAAGCAGCAAGACTTAACACAGTGAAGGGTTTGTTTGTTGAAACACTGTGCTTGCCATGTGTTGAAGGTTTTGTCCTTAAATATAGCCAACAAGGAAGTGTTAAACTGAAATAAAGATGCTACTGTTTTTTATATGTTCTGTTTCCTCTAAAGGATATATATTTGCCAACATAAAGATATGTTGCCTTTCTGTTGGTGCTTCAGGGCTTTGCCCGAGTCCAAAGGGCTTTTGATAAGATTTTACAGTACGCCATTAAACCTGTGTGTTAACATTTCATACATAACCTGTAGATGTTCCAGCATGGCTACATGGATGGGAGACCTTTGTTAATCACCTTACTACTTTCAAGCTTTGTAACCCACTGTAACGAGTGTAACAATGTAAGAAATGAATGATTTCTGTGGCTGTATAAAACCACATTTTTGTAGCAGCTGGGTCTTTTTAATGTAAGCACTGCCTTGAAAATAAAAGAAAATACAATTCTTCAGCCATATTGGGTGGTTTTCAGTGAAATTTAAGAATTAAAAGCAGGAAGAGTCCATTTAGTGCAGTGACGTTGGGGCTGAGAAGTGTACTGCTCGTTGCACAAAACAATGGTCACCAAGCCGGGCTACTTGAATGCTGCAACTGAATACCCTTCAAACCAAAATCAAAACCAAACAAACAGGAAGCATGTTCTCATGGCCTAGGTCGTTACTCCTGCCAGTTTTCCGAAAGATTCCAGTTTATGTGCAAATTGTCCACAGGCAAAGTCTGGGCACAGAAAGGATGGGAGGAAAAAGGAAATGCCAGTCCTCGAGGGACATATTTCCTATGGCAAGATTTAAGCAAACAATTTAAAATCACTGTAAAATCGAGTTTAGGGAAATTACTAAAAATGTTGTGTATTTTTCATTGGAGAATCTGGAATCGGGTGTGATTTTTTTTTTTTTTTTACAGTAGAAAGTACAGTTAGAGGAGCACTATTATTTTGCACTTCCAAGAATCTGTTGGAAAACATAATTTCAAAACTCTTTAACACAAAAGGAGTCCAGAAGCACATCTTTTTAACTGCCTTATCAAAAATGTCAGTATTTTTCTTTAAACTTTTTGTGCTTATCCAGTATGTGATTTGATCCTTGCATAAATAAAACAGTTCAAATATAATCCTGCTCATGCTCTAATTGGTTGTGAAAATCATTTAAGTTGCAGTAAAGTGGATTCAGGTTATTAAAACTTAAGCTTAACCTTTGTATTTGTGTGTGTTGTTTTGGATTAACTATAAATAAAGTTACTAAAGTAGACTTCAGTCCATTCTTACTTGAAGGTTTTATATTATTACTTTATTACATGCTTTATTACATATTCTCCTTTTTTTTTCCCACAGGTCTGTTGTTTACCAGCAGAGTTCTAAGGAGTCTGCTACACTGCAACCTTTCTTCACCCTGCAACTGGATATACAGTCAGACAAGATACGCACAGTTCAGGATGCATTGGAAAGTTTGGTGGCGAGAGAATCTGTCCAGGGTTACACCACAAAAACCAAGCAAGAGGTGTGTTCTGTTGACCCCTTTTTACAGTCAAATACTAAGCTTTTTAAAGGCTTTTTATGCAGCTCTTGCTTTACAAATAATTAGTTGAACACTGTTAACAAAAGAGGTACTGACCTCTTCAAAGGATCCTGCGGTACTAAAACATGTTACACATGAACACATACATACTCTTAAAACCATGCGTGTAAGTAGGCATTTTCTTCTGAGTTGGTGTAGTAACTGGCTGGAGATTTTACTGGAGTGCGTGTTACCAAGGTGAGCTGTGGTAATAATTCATGCTATTATGAGTTAAATACCTTAGTTGATCTTAATGTACTGATTCCTGGGGATTACCAGATGTTCTTGGTAAAGGAGCAGCTCTTCGGGGTATCATTTGAAAGCACACTCTAGCTTTAAGAAGAAAATTCCTGTAGCAGAACGATTGCGTTACTGTCTGTGTGGCTTTCCTCAAGGGGGTTTGATTTACCAATTTCACTTACAAATCAAAAGTGAAACTATTCATTGGTGGTAGGCCTGGTAGAAACTCCCTAAAACTTCTCATGATCTTTCTCTCTGGATTAATAACCTGTAACACCTCCATTCAGTATTGTTCTTGGCACTGTGTAGCTGACTGGTTTACTGTACACAGCTTTAAAAGGAAGTAAAACGTGGAAGAAGAGAGATGGAACCAGATGTAAAACTTTATATGTCATGGCTACTTTGAAAAGGAAAAGGCTGATCTTTCTCAGTGATGCTTGGACAGTAAACAGGAATAGGACCTGGACTAGGTGTTACCTGTGGTGCTTGTAGAGTTGCCTTCACTGCTTTAAGAGAAGGTTGGAGAGACAGAAGTCAGAAATTATACAAATTGTTATCATTGATACAGAGGGGATGGAGTGGAGATCTCCAAGCCCTGTGATTCACTGTCACTTCCAAGAACCAAGACACTTTATTCCATATTCTCATGCATCTCTGCAAACCTTTTTTGTGTTGTTTTTCAAATAATACAGTGCATAATAGTAATAATTGCAATAGAAAAACACTTCAAAGGAAGAAAAGCATGAAGCTTTTTTCCCCATTGAGGTATTGCTTCCTATGGCATGTATTGGTGAATAACATCTCTGGTGTGCGTGGATTACGCAAATGGAATTTTTCAATACACTGTTCATAATGTCTCTCAGTAGGCAGGATGGAAAGAGGCATTCTGACATTCATTTCTAACACTTCTGACATTCATCTTCATTCTGACATTCATTTCTAACTCTTCTGATGTTCGTCTTCATCCTGACATTCATTTCTGTATCTGTAAGTTTTCTAAATAATCCAGATTATAATACAGTTAGATAAAGACCATTTTCTTGGAAAAGCTAAAGATGGATAGCTGAAATTTGTCTTCTTTGTATGCTCAGTAGGAGTGCTGGAGAACATTTATTTCTCCAGTTGTCTTCCATGTGAAAGAAACATTTGCAATGCAAGGTCATCGTGATCTACCACATAGATCTTGTTCTGCTAGCCATTTTTTGGTTTTTACTGTATATGGTTTTAACTTCTTTACTGATAACAATTCAATTATTGGGTTTGGAAGAAATGGGTGTTCAGATTAGTTGCTGGAGGTTTGCTCTGGCTTACATTTTAGACTCTGGATGGGAATAAAAGCATTCACAATGTCCTTTAGATTTCTTTTGAAAGAAATTCAAGTTGAAATAGCTGTTCTTGTATTTAGGTTGAACTGTACAAGCAGCACAGGATTTTGCAGACAGTAATTTTCAGAATGTGTTTTGAAGAAGTTTCATTGCCATTTTACAGAAGGGGAACTCAGGATGATTGATAAAGCTAAAAATTACTGTTTTCCGATTGTTTTAATCTAGGTTGCATTTTATTTTTCCTTTTATTCAGCTTTTTGTAAAAAGGTACCAGCTTTTAGAAATTAAAGTAGCTTTTCAAAACCTCTTGCATTAGGTACCTGAGGTGTAGTGCAGTTGTCTGTTGTAGTTCAGGGTTCTCTGAAACCAGCAGCCTGTGTTAAGAGTTATCAACCTTCAATTAATGTATAATAACTTCCTTAGAATTACTAGTCACTAAACCACCACAAGGAATTGTTCCTGGGGGATCTCCATCAAGGTGTTTCTTCAGTACTGCAGAACCTAAATATCTGTGGTCATTCTGATGCATTACATTCTGCTGACAGTATTGAGTTCTTGGAGACACCACTTTGGTTCAAGATTCAGTGTGTTTTAGTCATAAACTGCAGTGTTTGCCATAAATTAGTATTACTACAACAGTGAATCTTGTTTTTTCTGTTCGTGTATTCAAAGTTAAATACTAGTTCCTCATTTAAAGGAGTAATTTTGAGCAATTAACAGAAAATTACAGGTTTTCTTCGTCTTTGTTCTGTGTATCTGTTAGGTGGAGATCAGTCGAAGAGTGACACTAGAAGAACTCCCTCCTGTTCTTGTTTTACACCTCAAGCGGTTTGTGTATGAGAAGACTGGTGGATGTCAGAAGCTGATCAAGAATATTGAGTATCTTGTTGATCTGGAAATTAGTAAAGGTAAAGATATTTTAACAGAATTTTCCCCTCTTTAGGGAAAGATGATACTGTGTTTCTTAGGGGTATCTGTGTTTCAGTTTTCTCCTTTCTTATGCACAAGCTTTCTTCCCCATTGTTGTCTGGAGACTTGATAATTTAGATAATAATCTTGTATGCTGCCTTTTCTTTTTTCCTCCCTTATAAGAAAGAATATGTTTGGGGTTCTGGGTTCAGTCTTGCTGAACCTGATGTTTCCTCTGTATGAGTTTGGGTGTCCATTTTGTAAAGAACAACATGGCACAAGATTTTAGTACCTTGCCCATGTCCTGAACATTGGGTTGGCAAAATAAGAAGTCCCTGCAGATTTAAGGAATAAGGTTATAGGCTACTGAGGACAAATATTGGAAGTGATCCTGCTGAATGAGGGGTGTGTTCCTATACAAGGCTGTTGCCTAGTAATACTAGATACTTCTGTCTCAGATTTCATTCAGAGAAATGGCAAATTATAGTAATATACAGTGGCTGAGAAAAAGAAACTGGTGTTTTATAGAAAATTGAGCCTGAAGGTAGCAGAGATTAAGCAGCCAAGCTCTTTCATTTAACAATTATCTTAAGAGATACTGATTTTGAAAAGTGTGAGTCTGCATGTAATCCCGTATCTGAAGCTTGCCAAATCAGATGTGTTTTGTTTTCATCTCAGAAATTGACTGTTAGTTCTGATAGGGGAAAAAGAAATTAGATTAGTGATTACTGATATCTCAAGTCAGAGATGTGCATTATCAGACAGTACCTTTTTGTTTTACTTAATATTTTATTTTAAAAATTTCCTCAAATAATATGAATTTGTTGAACTAGTTCAATTTGCCTTGACTGACAAAAAAGGTTGTAGTATGATTTGGAATCTGAAACTGATTTTGTCATTGGCTGATGTTAGGAATGAAAGGAAACAATAGTCTGATCTTTCCCCGCTCCATCCCCATCTTCTCCTCCCCAACCCCTTCATTTTTTCTGGTGGCATTTTTAAACCTTCTGTTACGTTAGCATTCAGTAAACCTCAGAATTCATTCCCTTGATTACCAGGTATCAGAACCATGAACATTCTTTAGTGTCTAAAGAAGGCGTTTTAGTTACATTTTCTCCTTTATGATAGTGTTGGTTTCTCTGAGAAGTAATTGATCCGTTTGAAATTGCATTTCTAAACTTGCTAACTATTGCCTTTGTGACTTTTTGTCTCCTCCAGAGCTACTATCTCCTGGTGTGAAAAGTAAAATATTTAAAGGCCAAAGAACCTACAGGCTCTTTGCAGGTATTTTATCTATATGCTTCTAGTCCCTATATTGCAAATACAATTTCTGCATATAAAATTGTAGAAGCACTGGAGTTTCCTGGGTTATATAAAATATATTCTTTTAAATTACATGGAAGTAGCCTGTGGGTGTCAGAATCTTGTTTTGCGGGGTTTTCTTGAATACCTACATATACACATACGTTGCTACATGTGTATTTATATCCTGCTGATCCAGCATTGTGCAAAACCAGAGTTCTATAACAGATCTACCCTGAAAAATATCAGCAGAAGCTGAAATACAGCTGACATATAACTGTGCCTAAAATACACCACATATTTTCAGAATAATTTCAGGTGTCCTTTGAAATGACTGTTTGAATGCTGGCTCTGCATCCTTTTGAGCCCTCAAGATGAGTGTTGCTGGCAGGGTATGAATAGTGTATTGTAGGTGGAAAAGTTTAACTTGGAGATGGTGATTTTTGTGTGAGAAAACAATGTGTCTATGATGTACACAAAATATTTAAATTGGTAGTTAATATTGAAAGCTTATATAAAATTCAGAAACAGCAGTTGAATGTTGAGCAAAACAGCCTCTGGGCAGTAATGAATTTCCTAAAGTTCAAAACTCTTACACAGTTTGCACCTGCTTATTTGTGTTGGCTTCAGGATAAAGTGGAGAACCAAAGGTCTTCGCTTCTGCACCACCAGATCTGTGCCAGTTGCTGGTGGCCTTGTGTGACTTGGTGGTTTGGATCCAGTTTTGTGACCACTGAGGTTACAGAGGGAAATAACATACCTGTGTCTTGTGGAAATTCAGGAGTGTTTCTGCCAGTGTAATTTCTTTTTTTTTTTTTTGATAGTGGTTTTTATGGGACAAGTTTAGACAGTGCATTTAAGGTGGCTTGAAGAAAATGAGTTGCTGAAATATTTTTCTAAGTCCTTCTATGCAAAATTGTTCATTTATGAGTCAGTAGAGGAGTTCTCGTCTGCAGAAACTGAGTTTGTTAGGTTAATTTAAAATTACTGAAATAAGCTTTTGAAGAACTGAGTTTCAGCTGTTACCCAGGATTTGCCTAATTATCTAACACGAAATTTTAGAAATGAGTAATTCAGGTTTAAGCTACTGTAAAATAATTATTTTCTGAATTCCCTAAACATACAGATATAGTAGGTACAGTTGTAGTAGATAACTGCCTTTTTGCTTTGCTTAACTCTTGTTATTCTAAAATGTTTATTTTCTTAGAAATGTGAGGAAGATCTGAGTAAGTTTGAAGTTTGACTGGTCTTGAAAGAGTGTAAAGAATTTGATAATTACATACTTCTGTTCTTGTCAAATGGGGCAATTCCTTCTGGTTTTATTTGTTCTTGTTAATTATAGGTCTTACATACTCCTAGAAGAAGTTGCATGCGATTTCCTTTGTACATCCTTAGAATTATGTACTTAAAAGTTCTCTTCGCTTTGGACTACTACATAGTTTTACCCAAAGTTTTTATTTTATTTTTACAAATAGTTACAACAGCATACTGTTGTCTTCTGCACACAGTGCCAATGTCTAGCTTAAGAGTGTCTTGCTAAGTGTGGCAATTCCTGTTGGAAGCTCCCAAAGGTGTGCTGGACTGTTTGAGATTATCTTTGTGAGGCACATCCTTCCAAGAAGATCCTCTAGGAAATCATAAAAAGCAGTTTGATGCTTTTTATTCTGAATTTACATAGAATTGTGAGATTTGGTATGCTGGAGAAACATTATTAATACTACATAGCATCAAATGTAAGCAGGAACTTACACTAACACTTAAAAGATTTAATCATAAAGCACCAGGCTGGAAGGAACCTCAAGGATCATCTGGTCCAACTTTCCTTGGCAAAGCATGACCTAGACTCATTGTCCCAGCACGCCGTCCAATGTTGGGGAGTTCACGACTTCCCTGGGGGAATTATTCCAATGGCTGTTTGTTCTCCTTGGGAAAAATTTTACTGTAGTGCCCAGTTGGGATCTCCTCAGGAGATCCCATTACTCCTCATCTTTTCTACATGACCTCGTAAGAAGGGAGTTTCCATCTACTTTATAGCTGCCCTTTAAATACTAGAACATGGTGATAAGATCTCCTCTAAGCCTTCTTTTCTCTAGGCTGAACAAACCCAGGTTCTTGCTTAAGCAATATCATATCTGGCTAAACCATGAGTATGCTGTGAATCGTAGAATCACAGAATATCTAGGGTTGGAAAGGACCTTAATATCATCTAGTTCCACTCTTTCTTTATGTACTTTTCCAGTGGCTGTTTATCAATGTATATGTGCATCATGACTTTCTCTTTGCAGTTGTCTATCATCACGGAAACAGCGCAACTGGTGGCCATTACACTACAGATGTCTTCCAAATTGGCCTAAACGGCTGGTTACGCATCGATGACCAGGCAGTCAAAGTGATCAACCAGAGCCAGGTGGTGAAGCCTTCTGCAGAACGCACAGCCTACCTCCTGTACTACCGCCGAGTTGACCTGCTGTGAAACCTTGCCCTTCTACGCTGTGTGTGCAAGATACCTGCTTTGTAGAATGCCAACTCTCACTAACTTTTTTTCTCCTGTAAATGCTCTTTTGAGTGAATCCTTTTTTTTTTTCTTCCTTTATTTTTCTTTTTTTTTTTTTTCCTTCCCTTGCAACTGTGGGGTCAAATGATAAAGGAAACTGCCATGGGTTTGTGCACAAAGTAGTTTGTGTTGACTTTTGACTTTGCAGAGTGAAGTCATTTGGTTGAAAGTCTCATGAATCACAAAAATGCAAGAAAACTCCCAGTAAAAAAAGTTAATCTGTGTTAATGCTGAATCCTAAGATAATGAAAGGGGATTTGCATTTGATTCCCACTTCCTAATTGCATAGTAGAAGAAAGCCCTGCACCAGCAACAGAACTTGTAGATTTCTGTGAAAATGTTTATCTTTACTTAAGTAAAAAAATTTAAAAAATAAAAAAAAAAGAAATAAAACTAAAAAATACTCTCTGCTCCCCCAGTAGTTCTTAATAAGTGGTAAAATAATGAGCCAATGTGTATGAGATGGAAATGGTCCTACATGCTTCAAAACATGTACGAGCATATGAAATGCAGAGTTGCTGGTTCCTAATAAGAAACATTTTGATAATTGTGCGATGAGAAACTGCTTCAGTACACATTACAGATCAAATATTTGGAGTTAAGATGTTAGTCTATATAGATGGGTGATTGTAACTTTATCGCTATTAAGAAATTTCAAACCGCATTTATGCTTCTGTGTACATGAAATTAAAACAAAATGGTCAAATAATTAAGATTGATACTTCTTTTAAGTCTGCTTTGTTTAATTTTGCTGTCTGCTCCCCTATAATGTTAAGTTCCTAATTGTACACAGTTTAGTGATACCTAGAAGTATAAAGTTGTCGCCCATCAATAAAAGTCACAAAGTTGGTTTAAGGTGTGTGTGTGTTTGTGGGTTTTGTTTTTCCTCAAGTGTAAATTCTACCCTTGGAAGCCCCATAGCACACGTTCAGGCTGTAGATAGCATTCCACAAATTAGCATAGATTCCTTTTCCAAAGTCTCAAGAAGTTGTAAATGTTCCCATTCGGCATTGAGATGGAATTGACCTTTGAGGAGAGAAGGAAAGGCAGAGGAAGCAGTCAACCCACAACAGCTGCAGGTTCAAGGTGGGCCTGTACTGGGGTTGTGGTGGTCCTGGGGCTGAACACCCATGAGGGTGTTCAGAAAAGGAATCCTTTCTGTGTCCTCCATGAAAGCCCTGCATAGTTGTTCTTGAGGTGGTTGTTGTTTTGCTTGACTGAAGTATTCCCTTCTTTAGCCAGTTGACGTTTTCATTGAAAACTTTGGTTAAAAGTATGTTGTTGACCAGCTCCTGTTGCTTTCCCTGCTGCTGAAGGTGATGATAAAAATCTGTATGTTGTTTAATCCTTAATTTGATGATAGTGGCGTTCTGTGCTGACTGGGGAGATGCTACAGTTGTCACTGGTGAAAACAGGGTTGATTTGAACACAGCTTGTCAGTTAAAGGTTAAGCTGCATATACTCGGATCAGATGTGGTTCACTTTAAATGTCTGTGCAGGAGATGGGTGCTGGTCTTCAGTGAAAAGCAGCATTGGCTTTTTCAGAAGAAGGAAGCAGCCCTGCACATGCCTCAGGTTTTAGCATGTGCCCCTTGGTGTGGAATTCCCATCCCTCTCGGGTGTTCTGGCCACATCAGACAGCACTAAAGGTTGCTCATGGCTCCTCCCTGGGGGCAGTTGGAGATAGGCGGATGTTAAATCACAGCCATGCTTTGCATGATGTATTGTGTGGGACTCTCGTGGTGAATGTGCAGTTCATGCAGTGGAATCAAAACTCCTTCCACTCGTCCTGGTGCTGGGTGAGCAGCAATGCCTGCTGAAGAAAGCTCTCCTTGTTTACCCTCTGGCATTTCTACCCTCCCGTGGGTGGTGGATTGCTGGGGACTTCCCTGCCTCTGAATTGCCCCTGGTGATGGTGTCCTATGGTGGGGCCAAGCTGTTTGGGCTCGTCCTGTTCTCCCTGCTCAAAGCTGTGTGATTTTCAGACAGGTGATCTTCTGTTTCTTGAATCTTTAGGCAGTGTTAACTTAAAGTCATTACCATGGTCCTGGTGCTGAGAAAGCTGTATGCGATTTTTGTCACCATTGATACCCAAATGTATAACTATCTTCTTTTCTTTATTAAACAAATTTGACTAGTATTTTCTGAAGTGAGAATTCTCACTGAGATAATTTTCATCTTTTATTGATAGCGTTGGCTGCAGCGATCACAGTATTTGTGCAGTTTGGGATCCAGCTGAGGATGCTGAACTAACTTCTCAGACAAAGGTTTTAGATTTTCTAATAGCTAAGGGAGGCATTCCATGGGAAGCATCTGCAGAGAATAAAGGAGCTAGCGAGTGCTGGGAGTTTTTCAGGAACACTACTGGAAGCACAAGAGCATTTCATTCCCTTTAAAGGTAAGGGAAGTACTTAATTCTTTCAGTTCTTAAAAGGGCCTATAAGAAAGATGAGGCGAGACTCTTTAGCAGGGCTTGTTGCAAGAGAATGAGGGGCGATGGTTTTAAACTAAAAGAGGGACATTCAGGCTGGATGTGAGGAAAAGATTCTTTACACTCAGGGTGGAAAAACACTGGCCCAGGTTGCCCAGGCAGGAGATGGATGCCCCATCACTGGAGACGTTCAGGGCCAGGCTGGAGGTGGTTCTGGGCAACCTGATGCAGCTGAAGATGTCCCTGCTCATTGCAGGGGGATTGGACTTAGATGGGTTTTGAAGGTCCCTTCCAACCAAAACTGTTCTGTGATTCTATGGTGATCCTGATTTTGGTGATACTCCACCAACTCCAAAACAATTCTGTCCAAAGGTTGCTTTGATTTTGGGCAGTTGCAGGGGAAAACATCAGCTCCTGGCTGATCACTGGGCACTGACATCTGAGAGGAATGGGGGGGGTTATTCCAAGCAGGGAAGAAAACAGGTTTTGAAATTGTTGGGTAGTGGTGGTTATTCACATCCTGTGTCTGCACCCTGCTTGAAGCAGTTTTCTGTTCTGCAGAAATCCCTTCTTCTTCCTTTGTATTTCCCCTCTCTTGCAGCTGTGTTGAGTATTGATGTGTACCTCCAGTGGACTGCGGACAGGTCCCTTCCTGTTAGTGAAGGTTTATGAGCAGCCCAGATGAAATTGCAGGTGGTCAGTAATCAGTACATTACTTGATATCAGGTCCTTGCAGTTAACTTTTGATTTTAACTGGGCAAGATGCTTGGCTGGTGAGTTGTGTTACTTGTGTTACTCAAATACTATGGGTTCATGTTTGCTGGCTGAATGTTGGGTATATTTAGTCGAAACAAGCTTGTTTTCAGGTCCAGTTTGGGCTGATGAGAGGGTTTCTAGCAAAAGGTTTTTACTATTTACAGATGTCTTAACCAGTTGTGTATAGGTTTGTAATACATGTGTATTCAAAATAAAGGTGTAATGAAATACTTCTTATTTCAGGGATGGTTACTGCTTGCAAGCAGCCCTGTGAGGCTTTCCCAGGATGTGGGAATGTGCAGTGAAGTTCAGCTTGCTTCTGTCAGAAGTCATCTTCTGCTGCCTGTTGGAAAGGGAACACTGTGTTAGTCTCAGTCTTGCGATAAATAAAACGAGTCTTGGTTGTAGATAACACATCAGCCTCAGAAACAACAGTGTTCCACCTGGAGCAGATGCCTCTGTGAGGAGCAGTTTTGAGTCGAGTCCAGCACAGCAGAAATGACTTTATAAGGGCAAAGTGAAGAAGAGAGGGTGAAGAATAGGATGTGAAAGAAAGAAGTGGTGTACAACTAAGGAGATTTTAGTATTGTTTAATATAGCTGTGCTTGCATTTCTGCTCGGGTTTGCTTAGACTTACTGCAGATGTGATGGATTAATATTAACAGTTTTAAAACCACAGTTTAATCACCTAATACAATTTTACCTAATATAGGCTTGGTCTGAAGAGCATCCTGTTTGCTGGGGTTTCTTTTCTCTTGGGAGGTTTTTGGTGTTGGATGGTGCTGTGTTCCTCTGCGGCTATGGAAGCTCCTGCAGCTTGTCCAATGTCCGTAATCCCCTGGAGTAAGAATAGAACATGAATGTACAATGAATGTATATCATAACTTGGTTCTGGTATGCAACAGAGACCTTTCCTCCTCGTAGAAAACCTATGTAGACCTCTTGTAAAGTTGTCAGGATCGGGGAAGACAAGACAGGAGCTCCTGTTGCAAAGATGCAATTCACCCTGGGCCTGTCTATTCACTTCTGCATTTTATTTCACAGGAACAGGTTACAAGTGTTATTAATTACTCTAAAGCAATGACAATGAGTAATTGCCGGTTTAAAAAGCAAGTGTTGAAATCTCTCCCTTACTATGAGATGGAAGTTCAGATGGTATTAATTTATAGATTTCTCACTAAGGATATTACAAATGCACTTGTTGCTAAAATCTGTCTTCTGCAGTGTATTGCTCAAAGGAAAATAAAGTGTATGTGGCAAGAGTGTGATGTGGACACATAACCACATTTTTTATTTTCTATATCAAACTCCTCCCCTTGTTGCAAAACGAGTATTTTGCAGCCTTCCGATTATTTGCTTTGTCTGGGAGTGATTATGTAAAACAAAAAACCCAACACCCAAGACAATCCCGCTCCAGTACACCGTGAATCTGGTGGGTTTTCACTTATTCGTGATCCAGCTTTGAAGAAATGGCTCTTAAAAAACGCACATGAAGACCTAAAGTCTTCAGAAATAGAAACCTGGGACGTGCGAGGCCAAAAGGCTGGTAGAAAGCTCTTGTGCCCATAAGCCAGATCTGCATGGGGAATGGTTTGATGGGATGGGGAGAAAGGCTATAAAAGCACAAGGTATTTGGGGGTGCAGGGATGTTGAGTGTTTTTTAATAAAGAGATTGTTCTGTTTTCCATGATTTTCCCCCAGGATGATGTCGTGGCACGGGCATGGATGTGCCGCAGCAGAGGGCAGTGGTGGCATTCCTGAGTTTTGTGGTGTTCCAGCTCTAAAGCTGCCCCTAGAATTGCTGCCTGGGTTTGGGGGGACCTACTTGCATGCCAGCAAGGGGTTTATCTTCATAAAAGTTCCCTAAATCTCTCAGGGTTTGAACAGGAATGAAGAGAGCGCCTTTGACGTGTAGTGGTGTTCTCCAGATGTTGGGGGTTCACACAGATGTGGGTTTATTCTGGGCTATTCGTAACGGCCCAAAGGATTTTGGAAATAATTTGCATTGGCCGATAATGAGATGTGATGTCTGGAGCTTGGGATTGCAATTCACCTTCTCTGTTTTGGGGTGAAATCTTCGAAGATGAGTGTGTGGGGTTAATATTTCTGGACTGTTTCAGTCTGCAGATGTGGACCAGTTATTTTGATTATTAAAAACGCATTGTTTCAATATGGCTTATTGCAGATATAACCGGGAACCGTGGTGAGCTGCAGTAACAAGGTGAGGTGAATTTTTAGTTCGTGTTTCGCTTGTGCTTGGTGCAGTCAGTGATGCCCCCCAAATTGTCTGAAATCCTGCTGATTTTGTTCCTATTTCATTGTCTTACCGTAGTTTTTACACTGAGGAAATAGCACAGGCTTTGGGAAGTTTTGTGGGGAGTTATTTTCTTGAGTATCAGCAGCAGACTAAACATTTGGGGAGGTGCTCTTTATAATGAGGAGGAAAAGAAGCTGCAGATGAACCCGGGTGGTTACAGTTCAGGCTGTCCGAGAACAGGAGAGCAGTGTGAAAGAATAAATAGGGGTTCATTGTGCCAAGCATTAGTTGCATTTTGGAGTCAATCTATAAATGTCTGCCTTTCACTCCAGTGGTTCAGGATCCCCACATTGTCAATTCATCTGCTGGAGCAGCCTCTGGATAATGCCAAGGCATATGGTCAAGAGGCTGGGGCGTCCTCATCTTGTGTATGGATGCAAGGAGCCATCTGGAGCAGGAATCAGAACCAGATACAACAGGAGTTAGCACTATGGCTTTGAGCCTCTCTCCCTGCTCTTTGCTCTGTCCCTGCCCAAGTTTGGTGCTGTTATTACTGAGCCACTATTTGAATAGGAAATAAAGGGGAATTTAGTTGAAGTTGAAAATCAAGACGTGCTGTCTGCATGTTCAATTAGGAGGGCATAGCGAAATCTGTGTTCCTTCCTATTCATTGGCTATTACATTAAAAGCCTTCTCTCCTAATATATACTTATATATGCAGCCTGCTTTATGTGGCTTTTACCACATATGAAATGGAGACGTTATAATCAGGGCAGTAATAACGCTGAATGATTAAAAGTAACTTCTGATTGTTTTGGCTTTGGTCAAATGTATGACATAAAACTGCTGACTCGAGACAAAATGAGGTGGATAAAACGTCTCATTCCAGGCTGTGCTCATCCCCAAGTACAACCATGTATGACTTGTACAGTGAAACCATAGTGGTGTATATTAAAAGAGTAGATTAAAGTCAAATCTCTGTGAAACAGCAGGGTCAATGGAGAAGTCAGACAGCCCAAACCATCCTACAGGGATTAATTTCCCATAGGAACGTTTGTGGAGATTACAACATACTGAGTTTCTCTGAGGTCTGGAAATCATTTGCATGTTAGTACGTGAGATTTAAAATGAGTTAAATCCAGCATTCTGGTAATTGGAGTGAATGGCACCTTCTGAGAGCTGTGAGTCAGGGCTGCGGAGCTGCATGGTTTTGGGGTGGCCCCGTTGCAGGCACACCATGGCTCACCACTTCTGCACTCATTATTCAGGGAAGTTAGAAACTGGAGACTGCTTGTATCACCTTTCAGCTGATGATATAAGCTGCCTGCAGATAGAGCAAACTCATTGATCCAAAGAGAATCAGAGGAGCAAGGAAAATAAAAAAGGATGCAGTGATTTCAAGGTGAAGCAGTGCGGAACCTCCAGTCAACCCAGTTCTGTGTAGTCTTTGGATTGCTGGTATTGGTGGCAGCATCCGAGCCTTTTTGGGAGCAAGTTGCACTGCATCACTTTTAGTGGAATGGAAGTGCTGGGTCCCAGTGATGGACCATACGTTGTTGGTTCACTTACTCAGTATGTCAGTACAAAGTTCCTATATGTGGGGAAAAGCAGCCAGAGAGGGTGTAGTGACTGTATCAGGCTGTAGGACTGGTGAGGACTGGCTTCCCATGGCTCAGCTACAACTCAGGTTAAAAGACATAGACAAGAAGATACACCCTAAGTGCTGAGGATCTGAGTCACAGACTGGTTTGGGTTGGAAGGGACCTCAAAGCTCACCCAGTTCCAACCCCTGCCACGGGCAGGGACACCTTCCACTAGAGCAGCTTGCTCCAAGCCCCTGTGTCCAACCTGGCCTTGAACACTGCCAGGGATGGGGCAGCCACAGCTTCTCTGGGCACCCTGTGCCAGCGCCTCAGCACTCTCACAGGGAAGAGCTTCTGCCTAAGAGCTCTTCTCAATCTGGCAGGTTAAAGCCATTCCCCTTGGCCTGTCCCTACAGACCTTTGTCCAAAGCCCCTCTCCAGCTTTCTTGTAGCCCCTTTAGGTTTCGACTCCAGAAGTTTCCTCAAGAAGACCTCAGGAGGACGGTGCAAGAGATTAAATCAGCAGTTATGTCTTGGAGCTGACTTCAGAGGGGTTATTTTCTTTGCTCAGAGAAGCTGCTATCCACTGCCAGTATTTGCTGCTTTGCTCACGCACTGTTGAGCAAATGTGATAAATGTCATTCTGCTTTTTGAGCACTGCTGGGTTTAAACAAGCCTCTCAGCGGCAGAATATCTTGTAAATCCCCTTCTTGTAAGCAGTAAATAAGTGGTTGGGGTTTTGCTCAAAGAAATAAATATTGGCTCTTTGGAAGAATGGGGGGACTTTTCTACCCCAGAGAGCTTTGGAGGGAGGACTAGAGAGTGGATTTGGACATATCATAGCTGCTTTGCTTGGATATGCCAAATCCAGGAGGTGGGTGCTCCTCTGCCTCTGTGCCGGACTGTTGCAAGGAGAGATGAGGGCATGGGGACCCCAATGGACCCGGGTAGAGGGGTGATGCTTGGACCTGCTCACTCCAGACACTCAGCACAGCAGCATCCTGCTGTGGGCTGCTGCAGCAGAGGTGCTGTGATGTGCTCATGTTATTACTCATGATAATGGTTTAATTTTTCCTGGTTTCTACTTAAAAAGAAAACAAAACAAAACAGGAAAAGAAAAAGAAGGAACTTTCAGCTTGTCTTTTGCTCAATCGTTTCCTTTCACAGTGAGTAAAAGCCTGTTTCAACAGCGAACGCAGCGATCGAGGTTAGTGCGAAAGCTGGGGCTTTGTGAGCATCAGGAGGTGAGTCTTGCCTAGATGTGCCACTAACTTTTAATTCCCCTGTTCCCTGTATCTCCTGCAGGAGGACTGAACCACGGGTGTGTGCAGGGATTGCCAGAACCGGGACAGCTTTGGGAACAAGCTGCAGAGGGTGGTAAATATCCAGATTCCCAGCAAGTGCCAGCTCCGGGGAGAAAGGAGGTGCCCTGCGGTGTACCCGAGGGCTGGATCCCAGATCAGCCCTGCTGCCAGAGCCAGGATCCTGCTTTGCCCTGGGGTCCAATGGAGCTGTGTCAGCCCTGGAGCAGCGGGACTGCTATGGGATTTCCCTGTGGGGAGCAGGAAATGGCTGACCTGGCAGCCGAGATGGATTTAATCCCTCACAGGAAAACCCTTTTATTGAGTTCCCTTTCCCTCACCACCGAAGCCCCTCACCGAGGCATTGGGTCTGTCTCAGTGAGAGAGAAGATACCCATGGGGCTGCGAGTTCTCCCCGAGAGCTGACTGCAGGGGAAAGCAAAGCAAACCCTTTTATATGATCATCTGGCTGCACTCCTCCTCCTCTCCCCCTCCCCGCATGTGGTGTTACAGCCTTTGGGAGGATGGTCCTAATTTGCTGAGCCCCAATGACTGTCTCCTTACTGCTGAGATCCCAAGCAACACCCCTCTGCTCCGTGCTCCTGCCTCCTTTTGGTTCATCCCCCCCCCCCTTCTTTTTCCCTTCTTTCCTTATTACTACAGGTCCGTTGCCAAACAGGATGGCCCAGGGTTGTCCTCTTTGCCTGGAGAGCATAAATACCACTGGGGAGCTCTGTGAGACTGCAGTTGGTACGAGCTGCTGAGCTGAGACCTTGTACATCTCGCGCCTCCTGAGGCTGATTTCATCCTTTTCCTCCTAGCTTAAATACTTCAGAATTGATTTTCCAGGCTTGGAGGAGCTACAATTTCCTTGGGACTTGGAAGTACTCAGCAAGGTAAGTGTAAGCTTCGGTCTTTGCTTCCGAGATGTGATTTTGGGGGTTCAGGGGAGGTTTGTGCAAGAAATGTCTCTATTCAGAAAGCAGTTTTAGTAACTGCTCCAAAAAGTTGCCTGCATGGTGTTCAATAGCACAGCACTGTATGAGCTCCCCTTACGTGTGCTTTGCAGAGGTTACTGCAAGATTAATCTTGAATGAATGGGAGGAGTTTGCAAGTACAGGAGTGGGTTTCTACACACACAGAAGCAATCTAAGGGATGCTGCAGCAGCCTCTAATAGCTGGCTACCCATGGGCACACCTACCCTGCACCAGGAAGCCTGTGTTTATTCAGCTCTGCTCTTAAGCCCTGTCTAAAAGGAATTTCACAGTGTCGCCACATGTTGTGTCTGTTACCAGTGGGTTTTCCATGTGGTTTTGCATAGAAACTCACACACTTCAGTTCTGTGGGAGCGGATTGTAATGGAAGATCCAGATGCTTTGGCCCGTGGCCTCGAAGATGCTGAATCTGTAGTGTGTTCTGTGCAGTGTTACGTCCTGCGTCAAGGGACTTGTCATTCTGCTTTTCTTTTGAAGCCAGCGCAGTTCTTCAAAGCTAAAGATGTGTGCGTCTCGGTTAAGCAGATGACCTGGGGTTTAATGCTTTAAGTATGTTGTGGCTTTATTGCCGGCTTTCTTTGCGCAGGGTAGAAGCTGATCCCAAGTAAACTCAGTCTAAAAGCTGCTCTCGGGCTGACTCCCCTCTGCTTTGCTGGTTTAGATGCTTTGCTGGTAATCCTGAGCTAACTTTTGCCTTTTCCTGCCTTGTCAGCTTGTTCCATGTATAACTCCTCAGGTCCTGGGAGGCTTTAACTGCAAATGTCATCCGTAACCAAGGAGTAGACATCCACTCATATACTTCACTGGAGAAGGCAGTTAAAGATCAGTAGCTGTGCGGAATAAGGTGAAGTGGGGACATAACGAAGTGCAGAAGTCAGCCTGCATGTGGCTTTTTAGCAGGCAGAGCCGCATGCCAGGCTTCAGACGCTACCAACTCTTCTGTGCAGTGCAGACACCATCCGTTAGCTGGGGAAATAGCTTTCTAAATATAGTGTTTTCCAAAGTCTATTTAACTGTTTAACTTGCTGGTTAACTTGCTCAGACCCAAAAAGAAGCCTCCCTTTGTCCCCAGCTTTGGACAGGCTTTACAGCACATCAAGGAGCCGGTTTCTGCTGACTCACCCATTTCTGATCACTCCCAGATGTTTACCTGGCACCAGTATCAAGGGCCTGATGTGTTTAAAGGGATGTGCTAATGCTCCTCCTGCACCCTTGGAAGCGACAGCAGAGGCTCCCTCAGCTGACTGTCAGCTGATAATTCTCTCTGAATAATGTCAAATCCCAACATAATTTCCGCCTTCCCCAATGAATTTCCTGTCTTCCTGATAAATCCCAGAGGCACGGCCCCATCTCAGCAGGGCACTTGCCCCACTTTAGCACACGTCCAAGTGCTGTGTTGCATGAGGATATTGAGAGTGGCAAATGGATGGACACCTGAAATCTATGATGTCCATCGATGAGAGCTTTCTGAAACTTCAGCATCTTTCTGCTGCTTCCAATTAGTCTGGCTCTTTGATCCCCAGCCCTCTCTGATCATCCTTCCTTTGGATGCTCAGCACTCCCCACCTCCAGCCAAAGCAGAGGAAGGGACCTGCACTCCCTGAGTGAAATGAAGGTAGTGCCAAAGTGACCTAATTTTAGAGGGCTGCTAGTATCACGAACGGGATACAGGGAAGAATATCCCGAGGAATAATGCACCATCTGTTGCATTATTGGGTTTGGCTTGCTCACGGAACCAGACGCGTTGGCTTCATTGCGAAGCCGTGAGCGGGGCAGCTCCTCTGGGCTGTCAGATGTTACAGCTGACTTTCCTTCGAGCTGCCCTTTCTGTAAGTTCAGTGTTTGCCTTAAATGGGTGGTGGATACGGGCTCCTATTTAGCAAAGGGCACCCGGCCAAATGAAGGGGTACAACTGCAGCATGTATTAGCTGTCTGTTCCTGCCTGCTCTACCTACAGGGCAGGCTGCAGTTCAAACTGCTTGCGCTAAATGGCCGCATTGTGAACGGCTGTGGCAGAGCATCTATTTTTAAACGCTTAGGGAAGTGCCTCAAAGTAGGAATTGTTCCCTGGATTTGGGTCAGACAGCCTACAAAAGCAACTGCTCGTATTGCCTCCCCCTGTCCCTCTGTAGCTGGGTTAGAAAGCTGCTTGCGGGGGGAAGAGATTGGCAACGAGCAGGGCTGAGAAGAGGATGAGGTTAAAGCAATATTTGTCCCTATGCCACCAAACGTCCCGTCTTTCAGGTGTGCCTGGAGCTGGGGACAAGGCGTGTGTGTGTGTTCGACTTGCTCTGCAGAGCAGCGGATAATGAGAAGCCGGTGCCTAAACTAAATGAGCAAATTGCATTCCTGCATTGTTCTACCCAGGGAAAGGCTTTAGTGCTCCTCCCGGAGAGAGACTGAGGGCAGCTGGTTTTCATCTGCCTTAATACAGTACAAGAAGGCTCAAATGGGGACTTTATCTCCTTGATGTTGACAGCCAACAGGTTTTCAGGAGTTCTTACTGTTCTCAGTGTCATTTTTAATGTAAAGCACCTTGTGTTTGCTACTGCCACCCTGGGTCTGGGGAACCGGGGTTTGGGACTTCATGCTTGAGTGCAGCTTTTGAGCTGGGAGCTGGAAGGCTGTTTCCCTGCCTTGGATGGTTTCCAGCTCATCCAGTCTCCATGAGTCTAAATCCCCTGTCACTGGGCTGAAGCTCCTGGAATAATTCCTGTTGATCTGGGGTTTGTTCCTATGTAGGAGTGCTTTTTGTGTGTCTTGTAACAGTGGTGTCAAAAACAGATCCTCACCCAGTGTTGAGGACAGGGATGGGGAAGATAAGAAGAGAGACGATGTGCTTGCACCTTCTGTATGGATGCATATTGTCCAGACAGATTGATTCTCCTTTAGTGGCTCTTAGATTCCGCCTAAGGAGCATTAGATGCTGCAGAGCAATACAGCAGCACATGTTTCCTTCCCTGAATAGATCATGATCTAAATAAAACCAGCCAAAACACACAGGGCTCATTAGATGGAGGAGTCAGGGTGGGGAGAGAAGAAGGGAGTTTGGAAATGGCAGGTGGAGCCGGGAGCACCATGGAGCAAGGGAAGGGGATTAAAGGAAGCCGTTCAAACCTGGCAATGACCAAATCAGGACCATCTCTCCAAGCTCTCAGTGCTGACAGCTACAGAGCATGCATGGGATCTCCAGGCTGGGGTTGGATGGGTGCTTTGGCTTCTCTCCTAGCCTGCCATAATTCATATTGCTGGCCATGCTCCCACCCGCTGTGAAGCGATGCGTCAGCGAGAACACCCCAGTGCGTCAGTGGCCAGCAGGGATTTTGGTGCTCGATGTTACGGTGACATTTCACATAAACAGCCGCTTTCACAGGGTCTGGCAGCTGCTCTGCTGGAGTCTATTAGCAGAAATAGCTCTTACTGATGTCTGACCCCTGCGATCCGGCCTGCTGGGAAGTTTAGTTTCCCTTTGGTTCGTGTTCATTCTCAGCTCTAACAGCTATATAGGCAAATAGGCTTAAATGCTTCCCACCTGAAGGAGGTGGGGTTGTTCAGAGCTGCTGGTGCTGCTGGCTGACACCTGCACTCCTGGTGTCTATGGTGGAGAAGGCACCCACTGCAGCGCCTGGGCAATGCTTGCTCCCAGCACAACATCAGTGGGTTGCCTGGTGTAATAAACTGAGTTCCCATCACTTACAGTGTTGTCAGGTCTTTCTGTCACTGGGGTGAACAGTAATTGCTTACACTGTAAGCGCTACTCTTTTCCAAGCAAAAAGACAGGTTGTGTGGCTTTATTGCTGGGGGTCATATGCAGCAAGTTTCTCTGGCATAAATCTGCCTGTTTCTCCCCAAAATCCAGATCTGTGCTGAACTGCAGGAGACCCTGCAAGAAAACCTACCACCATCTCCTTCTTCATAGAGGAGGAGACATGAATCCTGCCCTGCATTGGATCCTTCATCTGGGATGCGTGCTGCTCCTGGCAAAGGCAGCTGAATGCTTTATCCTGCCAAACTCAAGTCACCTGGAGAGCATTCTGAGTAAATACCAGGAGGGGGAATTTAACTCCAGATCCAAGAGAGCCATTTTATTCTCTGACAGACAGGAGATACTGATGCTCCATAATAAGCTGAGAGGTCAGGTGTACCCAGTGGCCTCTAATATGGAATACATGGTGAGTCCAGCTCCTGATATCTATCTTTATTATAACACCTTTTTAAGCTTTATTCTAATTTTCCTTGCACAAAAATCAGAAGCAAATTTCCTCTAAAATGTAGATTTCTATTTTTTTTTAGTAGCAAATTTCCCCTGGAGTAAGTTTTTCTCATGAGGTTTCCTAAAGCAGTTTCATTCCAGAGTGAACTATGCTTTAGATCATTGGACTGTTTTGGTTGGAAAGGACCACTAATGGGTCACCAAGTCCATCCGCTGCATAGTTTCAGGACTGGTTCCATTATTCAGAAACTAGAGTCTGGCTCAACCCTGGATGCATCTCCAGTGATGGCAATTCCACAGCCTGCCTCAGCAGGTTCTTCCATTACCTTAATGTCATAAAAGCATCAAATTTTCCCTAGTGTTTAACCCACATTCTCCCTGTGAAAGCTTTCAGACTGTTGTGACTGCTGTTTCAGGACACCACAGTCTGCTCAGAGAACCTTCTGATGGTCTTTGGGTTGCCATCAGGTGCCACCCAATGCTGGAGGCAGCATCTCCCTTTTTCATACACTGATCAAGGAGGTTATCACTGTGGTCCGAACATCCATGATGTTGCTGGGAACCTGCTCAGGACCTTAGAGAAGCAGGGCTTGAGGAATGTGGCTCCATCTGTAGTGAGTGTGAGGCACTGGAAATAGCTGGAAAGACTTTGGGTGTTCGTGGGTGGATGGGTCAGTGCTATTGGCTTTTTGTAGTTCAGGAAACAGAAATAAAAGTTTGCTCAGTGTATTCTCCCACTTCAGAAGGAGAACTTAAAAGTGTGAGTATGAAATACGTCTTTACCATCAATAATCCAGATGAATAGGTTTTTTTCACCTGATGCCAGGGACCCTACTTTGAGCTATTTTTGACACGCCATCAAAATATTGTGGGGCCAGAAAATGATGTAGGCAAATAAAATCATTTTGTGTGCCTTTTCCCAATGTGCAAATATAGTTATGACCGAAACTAGTCTGACTTCAACTGTGTTCTCCTGCTGACAGATTAAATGATTAATGATTTGTTAAGACCATGTTTAAAAGGGTAAAAGTAAAGTACACTAAATGTGATATAAAATCGTTTGCCAGCTGTGCTGGAATGACTGCTGCAAATGGAAAATCCTGCCTTTTGTGACTGTAGGGAAAAAGGGAAAGAGAAGGGAGGGCAGCTAATGGTGAGGAAGGACATCCCTCCATCAGTTGGTCCCCAAGAGCATTCACACCGTTGGTCTTCCATCCCACTGTTGTCAGAAACCAAATGCCTTTCGAAGAACCAGTGCTTTGTTTCTCTCTTTTCCAGCTCTCACACTAAACCTGCAGGCAAGGTACTGCCAGAGAAGAGGTGACTGGATTAACTTCCAGAGGGTAAACACAAAGCATGAGAAAGCCAAATGTGTTTGGGTTGGCTTTGAGGATCGGAGAGGGCTGCCATTGCGGACTGTCCAACCACTGTTTACACTTGCAGCGTGGTTGCACTTTCATATTTGCCTTTGCTCAGTGTGCTTTTCTAGTGGTTTTTATGGGCGATTGAGGGTAAATGAAAGGGCCTTATATGCTGTGAAGAAAGAAGCTGAGTATGAGATGGTGCTACTTGGAAAGGCTATAATCAGCCTTTCATGTATTCGTGTTTACTCAATATTACTTGAAAATGCTGTGTGTATTCTGAATGTGAATTTCACTTTAATCCTTTGTTCTGCAAAGGACATTTCTCATTTGGACTCATTTAAGAGGCTGGTTTGTCTTTAGCGCCACAGATACACTTTTCTCTTTTCCTTTGGTGCCTGTGAGGAGCGTCACAGGCGACGTGCAGTGGTAATTTGTGGATAAGTAGGTAGAACTTGTTCTTCCTATCAACCTCCAAACACTGCCTTGTGAAAGTCCTTTCACCCAGCTCCATATCTGACATATTTAAGTGATCTGAAATGGCAAGGGGAGCTAATGTATTCCATGCAAGAAATATCTACTACAGGATGAACTTTATTGGCGGAGACTGTTAATAAGAAAGCAATAACAGTGATTTCCATGACTTATCTGGAGATAAAAAGAATTATAAACATACGGGGTAAAGGTAAAGCAGACTAAAGAAATGAAGAAAGAAAAGTTTTGCTGCTGGGATTGTAAAAGTAATTGAAAGCTAGCACAGGTATTCAGTGTTAATGGAAAATGAGTGAGCAGTGCACATCTTGCTGATGAAATTGATCAAATAGAGAATTACCTTAACCCCTCTAACAGCTTTCTGATCGACATTTCCGCTGTGTACTGTACTTTATAACAGCAGTCCCAGCAGTGGATCAGTGCCAGGACCAAAACAAACTCCTTGTTAATGAGCATGGAGTAAAAAGAACATAATAGTTCCTAAGACATCTTGACCTTTTAAGATGGCTTAGCCAGATGGCTTTCAGCAGTGATGAAAGGCAGAAATCTTGCAGAGGCCCCAAAGACATCTGGATAAAACAAAATTGTTCTCGTTACAGATTGCTGGAAGGAAAATAGTTTGTTTTCATGTATAAGGTATGCATCCTTCCTCTAAAGTGTAGGGTGGTGGCTTTCCCTGTCAGGATGGGATAGTATTTCTGTGTGGGTTAACGAAGCATATCCAAGCTTCTGCCAGTACATGTGAGCCCTGGACTCTCATGCCACTTTTAAATATCAATTGCCAGTATTGCAAAAAGTCTAAAGTGATGATAAAAATGAGCAACCTGATCACTGCAAATCATGTATCTGAGGCTGGATTTACTGACTGGTTAGGCTGAGTAAGTAGACTCCTTGTGGGATATACTCTTATTTAATTTGAACCTACAAATTGTAGTATAGTGTGTGTATGCCACACGTGTATTTTACATGTACAGTGTATGCTGTGCTTCGAAAGGCCATTACAAATGGAGTAAAAAAAGAGTCAGTGTGCTAAATCACTTGGAATCACACATACACAAAGGCTTTTCAATCTCTGCTTGGGAAGGAAATTGAGCATAGGTGTGCACTGGCCCTCTGGCTTCACTAGTTTTCCTAGACACTGCTTTGAATACTGGCATAAAGTGTTCTTGAAAGCATAGCTGGGAAAGTCTGAAATCTCTCCTTTTTGTTGTTTCATATGTTTATTGCTCTGAAATAATTCCAGCCTCCTGACCGCATTCACATCTGAGAACCAAGAGGCAAATAACTGTTCTGATTTAAATGGGATGTCTTTGTAATCTGATGCCTGCAGAAATGAGCTTCTGTACGCATCAAGCACAAAGCCATTCAAAGATGTAGCTCGTTTCCAATTACCTGTGGAGTATCTTTTGTCCGAGTTCATTTATTTTACCCATAGGCAACAAAGGAAAACTTAGGACATGTTCACATCAATTTCCATTTAATCGCCTATTGATAACATCATCTCTGCATTAAATTAGGAGATTTGAAATACCTCCACTTTTGAGGCTTCAGGGAACAACGCTCTGCTAGGAAGTCTCGAGTACTAGCAGCACATAACATCTTGGGAGAGTTTCTGTGGCTTATGTGTTGGATGGGAAGGCAGATTGTGGCTGGTCATTGCCTAGCGCAGAAAGTGGGAGACCATAAAAAGCTGTGTGTCTAGGCACAATTGCAACAGTCTGCTTGAAGAGAGGTTTGGAAACGTGTGTGTGGTGGGTCAGATCCCATTCACGTTCAAGGAGCAGGAGGGCTGAGACAGAAAATGGTTTTATTTCCACTGTCAGAGGTGTGTCCGCACGGGGTTTTTCGGACTGACATGGATTTGCTTGGTCACTGGTCAGCTCAAAGCCAAGCTGATGAGCTCAGAGAAGCCCTGGGATGTTGTTGGAATCTGGGTTGCCAAACGTGCTTAATGATAAGCTGTTCTCAGAGGTCTGGGCTGTTAGCTCAGTTACATGAGCTCATGTTTGCCTCACGAAGATAGTGTAGACACACCAAGTTCCAGGAGACACTGCGTTTTCCTGTCATCTTAGCCAGAGATGTGCGGTCCCTCCCCATCCCAGTTATAACTGCCTGAGACTGTGTTCAGATGCTTACTCAGAATGAGCTCTTGATGTTCTTTTAATGTGTTTGAGAGCCTAAATGCCCTCCAGTCCTCCAAATGAGCTCTGACAGGTCCTTTGATATGTTTGAGATCAGAAGTTGCTTTTCTTCTGGAGACGATGGGACTTAGAAAGTCCAGCTGGTTGTGATGGTAAAAGTCCAACAAGTACATAATCTTGTGCTGGCACATGAGTGGGATGGAGGCACGTTACAAGACCTCTCTTCTTTTTCGGTTTTATTTGTAGGAATGTGCGGTAATATTTTAATCCCGACAAATTGTCCTCTAAGGAGTGTTCTGAATAGACCAGCTGTCAGTAATTACACAATGAATCTAGGGCACTGTCTACTGGATCCAACAAAGTCTGGCCTTTAAAACAAATATACTCCTGGGCAGTGGAACCAGCGAAGCCTGCTTTCCTGTTTGCCTTTGTATTGTGTTTGAGCTCTTATTTGGCTTACAGCTAAGTGATACTCAGGGAGGACTCTTCTAATAGCTATGTCCTTCCCTCAGTGGGAACATAAACAGGATCCATCACTGCTGACCTGATGCCTGTGTCAGTGAGGGTGATGTTCGCTTAACAGCTCTGGGACTTTGCCACCTCTGTTAGAATTGACTCGATCCATCGGTGGACTCAGTAGTTATTTTGGAAGGAGAGGTCGAGTGGGACACCCCTTGATTAAGAAGTTGGGTCAAAAATCTCCAGCTGTGTTGGTAGAGGAGGGCAGGAGCACATCCACTGTTGGAGTTCCCCTTGATGGCAAAGCCTGGAAATGTCCTAATTGTAAGAACAATGGATGGAAAATGGTGCAGAACTCCATCATAGCACTGACTGCATGTTAGAATTCCTACAGATCTCAGAAATAGGTGTCATGAGGGAGTCCTGGGGTCTCCATCCTTGATGGTTTGTTTTGGGATTATTTTAAGGAGATTAGAAAAACACCTGTCAATAATATCTTGTGTTTTAGCATGGATAGTCTAGATGGGTTCTTCCAGGTGTGTTATCTGCTGATCTATGCAAAGCAAGTACTAAGAAGCACAGCAACAAGCAGGAAAAATAATAGACCTTTTAGTGCCCTGCATTTCCATGGCATCTTGAGAAACTTGCTTTTAGGTTAGGGCACATCACTGAAATGTGTCAGCCTCATAAGGACATGCCAGACACCTGGGGTGAGATGTAATCTAGTCTTTCTCCTCTAATTGCTGTTTGTTGAGTCTCTTGATCTAAGAAACTTGAGATGATGAATTGACCTGTTCTTTTCTCTCCCCGCACCCTGAAGACTTGGGATGATGAACTGGAAAGATCAGCCCAAGCTTGGGCTCAGCAGTGCATCTGGGACCATGGGCCCAGTGCCCTCATCAGGTCAATTGGACAGAACTTGGCAGTTCACTGGGGCAGGTAAGAGTTGGGGTGCTACAAGCTAACTGCAAAGAGCAACTTATGGATCCTCCTTTAACTAAGTTGGGAAACTTTTGCCTTGTTGGTGCTTATTAGAGCACCAGGGAGATGGAAGAAAAGCTGGGGATCACTAATTGCTATTGCTTTGGAGAAATGGTTATACAGATAATATCTGCAGCCAGCATCAGTAAAACAACATTGATGTGGGTTACTCCATTTATTCCTGGGAATACAGCTGTAATGTGCTTAAAGTGAATCTTACTCCTCAAGAACAGCTACATAAGTCATAACCCTTGATCCTATACCTGCTGTTTCAGTAGTCAGGATGGAGGGGGGTCTTGGCACCATGCAGAAAACCTGCTCAAAGCTGAAGCTTCTTAGGAATGATGTCTGCACTCAGCTTAATAATTTCTTATTTTATTTCCCATATTTATCCAGCTCCTGATTTCTCTTTACTGAAAACACTTTGCAGGTTTTTTTTTGTTTTGTTTTGGTTTTTTTTTAAATTCCAGGGGAAGGTTTTTAACCTGGAATTATTAACCTAGCTAGGAAAGCTGATGTTATGGCTTCCAAATGGATTTGGCTCTCCAGCTCATGGTGACATTTGCTTATTGTGAATCCCCTATAGTTAAGCTTGCTATAGGTTAATCCTACTTTGTACAGCAAATATTTTTGTACGTGCTCAGCAGCCCTGATGGGTGGAAATGCAGTTATGTTTGCTGTAAATCAGGTGGAACTTGGTTGAAAGCAATGGAAATTTGCTGGTGTGAAATTAGCCTGATACAAAAATCGGGCCTGTTTTTGTTGGCTGAATAAAGTAATGATTGGAAAGTAGAGTGGTTAATCCATTGAAACGGAGTCAAAGATCGTGCTGTCCTTGGCTCTCCTACAAGTGTTCAAGATGGCCATGGGTTACTGATGGAGGTAGATCCAATCTTGCTCCCTTTGCAGTCAACTGAGAGGAAAAAGAAATCAGATTTATCTAATTTTTTTCAGGAACGGGCCATAACTTGATTGCCTCAATTTCCTCTCCTGTAAAATAGGATTCGGAAAGTATTCACTTAATGACATCATGAGATGAATGTTTTTGAAATACTTCTAATGAATGATTTTTAATGAAGAGTTGGCTGAAAGAGCAAGCTCCAGTTGGTAATGATATCATTCGTGTTTCTGGCTGCTTGCTCCATGTGAGCTGTTGAAAGCAATAAAAAGTCATGGGTTTGAAGCACTGCTCTGCTTTGATACAGACTCTGCAGATCACTCTGCTCACTGTGTACACAAAACACATATGAGTTTCTATAGGTAGTTTTAACACCGTTTGTGTTGCCCCAAACAGCACAAGTAGCATCAGTGCTGCTGGAGGCTGTAATACCTAGTGTGTAGTTTGTACAAAGCACATGCAGTTTATGCTGGGGCTTAGTGTAGAGGGAAATTGATGCAATAAAAGGTGGGATATTTCTATAGTGCACTGCCGCTCAGAGTGATGCGAGTGAGAGAAGCCCACTCGGTTTCAGAGGTCTTTCGGTATTAACTGCCAGCCTACTTCCAGATTTAGCAAATTGCCCAGTAGTAAAATAGGTACACGCTGGCTTTTGGTTTAAGATGTTTGGCAAACCTTTACTTGTGTTTACTCTCAAAATACAACTTTCCGCCAAACTAGAAGTTTTTTGTAGTTGTGTGGAAGAGTGAGGAGGACATTTCAGGTCACTTGAAGAGCATGTCAAACCTATAAATAATACAGAAAGTCAGGCCAGGCTGTGAATCTGAGGGGAAAAAAATAAAACAGTTTTAATGTTTTTCAATGAGATTTTTTTTTTTCCTGTTCATTAGACTGGGTTCTTTAAGCACCTTCTCAATGAATGGAACTTGCCTTAACTTTAATATAAAAATTAGGTAATTGTATAAAAAAGAAATCTGGGCTTACAATATGGCTGTCATTTGAAAACTTCAACCAGAACTTTATGATTTATACTGCATTTGCTCCTTCAGGTACCGTTCTCCAGCTTTCCATGTCCAGTCTTGGTATGATGAAGTTAAAGATTACACATACCCGTATCCTCACGAGTGCAATCCATGGTGCCCAGACAAATGTACTGGCGCTATGTGCACGCATTACACCCAGGTAAAGGAGACAAATGGCTTTTGTACCTCTACTTTCTACATCCCCCCGTGTCCCTGCTGTCACTGCAACGTGTGTCCACAGTGGGATAGTTTGCTTATCTCCCATAACTGCGTTACACTTGCAGATAGTCTGGGCCACGACGAACAAGATTGGCTGTGCTGTGAATGTCTGCAAGCAGATGAATGTCTGGGGAGAAATATGGGAGAATGCTGTCTACCTGGTCTGCAACTACTCACCAAAGTAAGGCAGATGAGCTGGGCTCTCTCCAGCTTTCCTAAAACTGGCAGGTTGCTTAACTAGCCCAGGGTCTGTGGAAGAGATTTGAGGCAGTCTAGACTGGTGGTTGTGGCTTTAAATTTTCTCTTTAGACTGCAGCACAGAGCTGGTTCAAGACTTCCGAGCATTGCCTGGAAAACTAAATGAGGGGCTGGGGCCAGGCTGGAGCTTTGATGTTCCTGCCATGGGAAGGAGGTGAAGGAGATGGCCAGGATGGAACTGGTGTGCACTGCCAAGAGAGGCTTGCTCTCTTTGCTGCTGGAGGCTGGGAGGGGATAGGGTGGTGATTAACATTGCTCCAGCAGCAGCTTCTGGGCCTGGCCAGGTAGGCTGCTGTATCATAACACATTTTTCCACCTCCCCATGCAACAGCTCCTGGTTTAAACATGCCACTGCTTCATGCAAAGGCAGCCCTGCAGTAGTCACTGGTGGAAGCTGGGGCCCGTTGCAAGGAGCTGCAATGAGTTAAATCCCAAACCTGGATGAGCTCCCTGTGGCTTAGAAGAAGGGAAAAAAAAAAAAAAAAAAAGGAAAAAAGAAAAAAGGTGAAATAACTGCATCAGTCAGGATTTAGCAAGCTTGATGGATTGGTTTGACTTCAAAATGAAAATCACAGTTCCTGACTACTGTGTCCAGAAGTGTCCTACCTGGCAATGGCAATCAATATTTTCTGCTTTAATGGCTAACAGAAGAAACATTCCCATTCCAAGTCCTTGGCAACTTAAAAAGTAGGAGATCACCATATACGAGTGGAGTGGCTTGGAGAGCATCTGACTTCTGGAGATCAGAATAATGCAGAGGAAAAAGGTGTGTAGGCATGGAGATGGCAGCTCATAGTGTGATCCAGGCAGAGCTATCTGCATGGGTTGCCTAAGCCCCTCTCCCCATGTCAGATACCAAGCACATTATTCTTCTGGTTTGGTGGGATTTAATAACCTGTATTTCATAAGGGATCATGCCATCTCCCACGGAACTCCTGCAGCAGGCTGGGCTATTTGCACATCATCCGTTTGGGGATGCTGGATGGAAAAATACTCTATTTCCTCAGCTTCTGCTTAATCTTTTCTCTCTGGCATTGGTGAGCATTGTCCTCATCTAGCCTTATAGGTGGAGACAGCTGAAAGAGCAATAACCCAAGGGTTCATAGCCATGGGCTGAACTCCGGCTCCTTCAACCTTCTCAGCCCCTAAAGTCTGCTGTACAGAGCACTAAAAAAGTGCTTTTGTTTCTGGGTAGTTTCTTGAGGAAGATGCAGTAACCCATTGATATACCTCTGTTTACATAAGATCACAGCGTTTATACTGGAGTTTAATGTAAAAGTGATATTGCATGCAATTTATTTAAGTAACCCTAAAAATGTCATCCTGGGGGTGAAATGAGGAGGAACGCTTTTCTTACAAGGGCTGGTTGTTAAGTCTTTGCTTAGCTGCTCTGGGCCAGGATGGTGTTACTGCACTCTCAGAGGGAAAACTGGAGACTTAAGGATGTCCGGGTTGGGTGAGGAAGGAGTGCAAAGTGGTTCTCTGCTTCCCAGATGATCTGGTGTGAGCGTCCATGTATATTTGGTCATTTTCTGCTTGGAAATGGTTCCGGATGGATAATAGAGCAGCTTCTAAATGGTAAGAGCTGTACTCCAGCCTGTACCATGAAGCTGCCTGGGGGTGCTGCAGAAAATGGTGTGAAGTTTGTGGTTCTGATGAGCAGAAGACAAGTGTCAGGCCGATGGGAGGCAGCAGGGAGACAGCCGCTGAGTTATTGCTGGAGAACAACAGGCAATGCAGGATGGGAAGAATGGGGACAAGCTGTCTTTCCCCATTTACAGCCCCCTGTCCAAGGATGAGCACAGAAGAAACACCCATTTTATCCACTCCTTTAGTGCCAGGCAGGCTCAGGGGCTTGGCTGGGTATTTAGGTGTCTGATGGGAATGCATTGCTCCTGTACTTCCAGGGGGAACTGGATTGGAGAAGCCCCATACAAGACTGGCCGCCCCTGCTCTGAGTGCCCACCGAGCTATGGAGGAGGCTGCCAGAACAACCTCTGCTACAAAGGTATGTGCTGGGGAGCTTGGTGGAAAAGGCTGGAGCAAACTTAGGTCTGGAAACTCTTAATTAGAAGCAGCCATAGCCTTGTGCACCTTTTAATTAGCCATCCTTAATATTTCAACATCACGACACGTGGTGCTGCTGAAACCAAACCCCTGAACTGCTCAAGATCTGGAGCTGGGAATCAGTGCGTTTGTCCTATGAAAATGAGAGCGAGGGCTTGGATGAGGGGGAAGCTGCTCTGAGCTTACATAGGTTTGGCTCGAGAGCTCAGGCGGGATTTTGAGTGCTGGCAGGCTGCGGGTAGGAGCGATCCCGTCCTCGCGGGGTTTGTTTGGGAAGGGAATGTTCTCCAGCGCTTACCAGAGGCGATGTGGGTGGGCAGAGCTTGGCTGCCTCCCCTGCTCCTTCGGGGGCCAGGGACAGAGCGTTTTCCCTCTCTCCCCACCTTGGTTTTCATGGCTGTAAAATGAATACAGCAATTCCTGTCTCTTGGAGGAGAGGACGGGATCGTGGACGGTTTTTCCTGACCTGTGGAGTTTTCTCGGAACAGAGGTCAATAGAGAGAAAAATATTAACCCTGAAGCCTCCAGTGAAGCAGTGCTATCCCCACAACAGGCAGGATTTCCTGGGGTCATGCACTGAGGGCCATTTTCTTTTCCCGTGTCTTTTGCTTCACAGACAGCTGGGCTCTGGGAAGGAGGCCGGCCCTCCATAGACCTGCCCAAAGCAAAGCCTTATTTTTCTGCCAAATTACCTTCATTTTTAGCCTTTGGGGTTTGGAGGGAGGACCCCAGGGTGCAGCGGGGAGGGGGGAACAGGGTGCCCTGGTGGTACAGCAAGAGGGAGAAAGCCCTCTTGGAGCCATCATCCATCATCCCCCCCATTTGCATTGTTCCTCCCCATTGCTGTGAATGGTGCATGGTTTTGGGTAGGACTGGCCCAGCAGGATGAATTTTGCTGGCACTGTTTCCCAAATCCCTCTGCCTGGCTGCAACAGCAGGGGCTTGTTCTCTGGTAAAATGAGGGATAAATCCGCTGCAGGCACTAAAGCTGGGATCACGCTGTGTCAGGACCCATGCTTTACTTGAGGATCATCTGAATCCATGCTCATGGGGTGCTTTGGAGAAGCAAACCCTGATGGGAGGATAAAAAGCTTCAGCCACCTTCCCAAATAGTAGAGCCTCTTTTTGCATGCACCCATCGGCAAATCTGTGTTTCCCTACAGAGAGAAGGAGCTGTCTGTGAAGCAGAAGAAACAGCAGCACTTTCTTTACTAGTTAGTGGAGATCATTTCAAACCCTCACTGTAAGATGCTATAAATGCTGCTTCATGCACAGAGGAGCAATCTCCGCTCCAAGTGCTGCACCTGCCCTGTCAATAGCCCCGTGCTGCATTTAACTGGCGTTTTTGAGCTTCCAATTGTTTAAAAGCAGATCGTCGTTAAACTAAATCGCCTCCCTCACAACAGGGACATGTCAGACTTCCCCATCAATGTGAACACACTGTAACTCTTATTTTAATCCCCCCTTCTCACCAGATTACCGTTACGAGGATCCCATCATCACCGAGACGGATGAGACAAACGAAGTGGAGATTTCCCAGGTTGCGGAGCAGAAGCCGGTGCGGTTCAACCTTCCAGAAAGCAAGGCCAACAAACCTACCAAGCCCAAGAAGGTCATCCCAGAGTCCTACATGAGTAAGACAGCCTCTCTTTTCATCAGCTCTGACATACCTCTATGAGTAGAGGTGTAGAAAGTCATGCGGACTTTGGGCAACATGGTCTAGTGTGAGGTGTCCCTGCCCATGGCAGGGGGGTTGGAACTGGATGATCTTAAGGTCTTTTCCAACCCAAACCATTCTGTGATTCTATGATTCAATGAGCAGGCTCAGGGAAAATTAAATAAGAGGATGTTTGAGGGGAGGGGAAGGAGTTCTATGTGAAAATTCAGTCTTCATTGTAGCAGAAGCCTTCCAGAAACAGGAGGCAAAGCTTTCAAGAGCTACTTGTGCCTTCTGCATATAATCTGCAATAGTTATTTGTTCTGTTAAGCCATCTTGAGGAGATATCAATGAAGCAAAGGTTCTCCCATCCGTAATCAATTTAGGACATACTGGTTTTATTTCCCATTTACAATACTTCACTACTACAGCTACACCCATTGCAGCTTTTCTGTTTTTTTTTTTGTTTTGTTTCCCTTTTATTTCTTACTTGGGAAGATTTCTGAAGTTATCTGGTAGTACTTCCTCACTTGTTTTATACCTGCTGTTAATTAAAACAGGCTTATTGTAAAAACAAGGTGAGGCAAGCCAATGCATCCTTTTCAAGTCTATCTTCCGGCATCTCAGGAGTCTGTAATTAAACAGAGAGTATGAGAGCTCTGGCTTGCAGACCTCAGGCTGTAAATCAAAGCCTTCAGCTGTCAGGTGTTTCTTCCTTGTTAATATTTCCAAAGTCACCTGTCTCAGGTGAAGGCCTAAAGAGGCACGAAATGCTCCAGGCTGGGTTGTTCCAGGCTAAGGTTTTACTGTGCTGCATCAAAGACCTCCAGGGAAGATTCGTGGTGATTGCTCGTCTCCGTAGCTTGAGAGCAGCCTCTTTGCTTTCTAAATTACTTATGTACTTTGTGTTTTCTCCTCAGCACAAGTCATAACGTGTGAGACCAAGATGAGAGACAAATGCAGAGGCTCAACATGTAACAGGTAGGGTTTTATTGATACATCTTGGAGTGATACAGGAAAAAGTGGCTTAAAAATTGCCCAGCTTTTTTGCAAACATAGGATACGTAATATTTTTGTGACTATCTAGGTAGATCTCTTCAAAAATACAGCCTTCAGCCAAGCCTAGCAATAAGGTGACTCAGTTTTTTACTCAGCCACGATGACCCACAGTTTCAGGTATCCAAAATCATTTAATGAATTTTGGCAGTGTCTCTTTTTGAGCCTTTTTCATGCATTCCACCGCTGTCCAAGCCAGACCCATAATTCATGGCTTGTCCCCTCCCAGCCAGTCAAGAACTTCTGGTTAAGGTTTCTGCAAAGAACAGGACAGTTTATCACTTGGAGAAAACCCAAATCCACAGAATCTAAATATTGGTCAGGATTTTAAGGAGGGTGGAGAAACTGTTTTAAAAAGTAGCTATTTTGCAATCTTGTTTTTAAATGGAAGAGTTACGTGAAATGAATGGAATGACTATTAAATAAAATAGAGTCAAAGTCTGTTTTTCTTGAATTGTTTTTTTGCCACCCTCAAAGATATATATCTTTACTAGGTATTTGTGCCCAGCTGGCTGCTTGTACAGTAAGGGAAAGATCTTTGGAACATTTTATTATGAAAGTGTAAGTACCTTATAATAGCTCATAGATGTAATTTGTGAGGAGTTAGTGGTAATAACAGAAATGGGAAATGCCAACAATTCTAGTATAATTTGGCTTTTCGTATTCTCCAATTGTGCTGTAAAATGGTGCTAATAAAGATTATCTGTGTTTTCCTCATCTTAGCAATGAAAAAAAGAGCATTCTGGAAAGGCAAAGTGATTCCAGACGTGATTTTGTGCCCTTAATTTGCAATGAAACCCATGAAAAGTGAGGGATGGGGATCAATAGACAGCTCTTACAAAGATCTCTTCTTTAGTGTGGGCAGCTGTCATGCTGAACAGAAACTTTATACGAAAAACACCACTAAATGTTGTAACTAAATAATATTTTGGGCAGATTTCTTGGATCTTGAATTAGCAGGATAATTTATAAATAAAGCATGGCACTGTTTTCCCATCAAAACTACTTTTGGGGTGAAGATAAAAGGGGGTTTGTGTAAAAGCATGTTTGCTTTCCCCATTCTCGCTGTTAGTGCATGACTGCATCGCCCATGATACATCTTTGCCCTGAAACTTCTGTGATTGCAGACAGCCACCTCATCCAAGTGGTTTCAGCATAAATATTTTGGGTTTGAATATTTTCTTGAGAGATGGAAATATTTCATACTGGTCACTTATTTCCAATGCTGCTTTTCTTCTAAATTGTATCTAAATGTCAGGTTTTGTTATTCAAAAAAAGCTTGCCATTCAACCAGGCAGTGCTTAAAATAATAGTAATAATAAAAAAAGAATAAGGCTGTGTTGGGAGAGTAAGATTTAATGACCAGATTCCAAAGGGCTGTACTCAGCTTATTTTCCATTTGGCACTTTGGTGGTGGTTTCATTTCTTCTTCATCTTTTTTGCACAGCGGTTGGTCAGCGTTTCTCTGTGAATGAGATTAATTCACATACTGTTTGCGTTTATGCTCTTGTCAGTCATCAAGCATCTGTCGTGCTGCAATTCATTATGGCATCTTGGATAATAAAGGAGGGCTGGTTGATATCACGAGGAAAGGGAGGACACCGGCGTTTGTGAAGTCTACCCGGAATGGCGTGGAGTCATTTAGGTACTACCTTCACGAAAAAGCTTTTGTATTTGCTTTAAATATAAGCAGATGTTCAGTCATCTTTTTACTCAAATGTAGACACAGTGATCAAGTAATTCTGGTATGCTTATGTTTTTAATAAATGTCTGTCTTTGTTTGCTTGTTTTTCAGGAAAAGCAAGCCTTCGAATGCGTTCATGGTTTCCAAAGTCACAAGTAAGTTTGAATTGTTGATAACAAACCTTTGCTGCTAGAGTTTTAGGGGATACTTAAAAACATTGCTCCTTACAGTGCTCTTTTTCATTTTAAGTGGTCATGTCAAATGGTTCAGCACCAAAACTAATACATAGACTGATGATCCATCACAGAGCGTAGGCAATTCCACCATCAACCACATCATTTATCTGTAGGGATCTCGGAGGAAAGTACAGAAAAAGGTGCTAATGGGTCATTTCCAGCAGCATCTCCTGGTGATGGGTCACAGTTGGTCCAAATATCAGCTGCAGTGTCACAGGCTGCTGATAGTAAAATGATGGAAGATGGTGCATCCTTGTGTGAAAGCTTCAGCCTAGTGTGAGCACTCTAGAAACTGCAAAAGATAGTACCCACTACAGTGCAGTAGTATAATGAAACACATAATACATATGCAATTAGTTTATAACAGTGAGTCATCATATTTATGATAAACATAAACAAATACTGTGGAGTTCTACTTTTTAAACAATTCCTGCTCTCTGAATATCTTTGACTAATGCCTCTTCCT
The DNA here is from genome assembly GCF_028554395.1 of Pezoporus wallicus. NCBI lineage: Eukaryota > Metazoa > Chordata > Aves > Psittaciformes > Psittacidae > Pezoporus > Pezoporus wallicus. The sequence continues at coordinate 767,992 of NW_026636866.1, read as the reverse complement.
CCTATATACAAACATCACTTTGATTGGATCCACTTGAGCCACTCTCAGGGAAAACTGTAGCTGTTGGGTCATTTGAACTCTGTCTGGAGCTGTAGCTAAAATACACTGTCCTGTGGATCAGCTGCTTTTCCCTTTTGAAAACTGTGACCTTTTTAAGGCCACATTGTAGTATGGTAGCAGGATTTCTGCTGGAGAGCTGGTCAGCCCTCTCCTGGATGCATGCCACTGGTAGAGGAGCGATCAGCTTTTCTCCTGGTGCCCTCAGCTGGACATGGGTCTCACCAGCTGTGTTGCGTGACTGACTTGTGTTTTCTGCAGATGTCTGAGCTATTTATTAGGTCTAGTGATTTGCCTTTCCATATTTATCCCTGCAGCACAGACGCTGGATTGCTACACTACCGTAGCTGAGCTGTGCCAGTTCAAAAAGCCGGCAACCCATTGCCCAAGGTAACACAAGGCCACTTATGTTCTGCTTAAACCTGCTCTGCTATGATGAGGGACAGCTGAATGGAGGGTGCTGCAGTCCCCAGATCTGAGGGCTAGTGGGAATGGAGCTGGTTTCACCATGAACTGGAGGAGTGGGTTGGGAATGGTGTGTTTCCTCCTGCCACTGCGCTTTTCTTAGCACCAGAATAGAAAATTCACATTAAGTTTTCAGACCGTTTCATTAACATGTAAGTCGGGCTAAGAGATCCTATTTCAGCACACCCCTATGCATGAGCATGCCGCTTAGCACTCTGTCTTTGTTCACCACCACTTCCTGGTTCTTGGATTTGGCTTTGCTTTCTGCTTTAGAATATGGAAAATGTTTGTTCTAGAAAGCTGCTTTGTGCAGGTGTAAGTAGTGAGCACAAACGCATGGAAATAATTACACATACAACATTGTGCAAAAAGATAAGTACTCCCCTTTGAAAATGTCATAAAAGGCCGACCCTTCTTTTACTGGTCTAAACCCCTGTATTTGGAGTTCTGCAGTAAGTACCAAATGTCATCTCAGGGGAACAAATAATTAAATTCACTGTTGCCACCTGCAGACCAGATGCAGGCACTTGAAACCTCCCAAGAATGCAGCTTGCTTTCCTGTTGAGCCTTGATATAGGGAATAAGTATGAATAAATTGTTTTCTAGGATTTATTGCCCAGCCCACTGTAAGGACGAGCCATCGTACTGGGCACCGGTGTTTGGCACAAACGTTTATGCAGATGTGAGTATGCTCCTTGCCCTGATGCCCCTGTGTATCGCGGTGTATTGCAGAGCCAGAGTCATGCTGTGACTTAGGGAACAAAACCAAACTCTCTGTGGTCATTGCAATGTGGGGATACACCAACAGCTACACCACCAGGCTGAGGTCAATGGGCTTGGGCAGCCCTTCCACTCTTCAACACTGACTTATTCTTAAGGACTTGGGCAAGTCACTTGACTGCTCTGCACCTTGAGGGCTATGGCTATGAAACCAAGGTAGTGCTTGTCCACCTTTGCAAAGTGTTTTGGGATCTACAGATGAGCACTAAAGGGCTTTTATTATATACTACCACATTATGTTACTTGGCAAAAATAGGCCTCCTTCCACCTCCCCTATCCTCTTTCTGGGAGCTGAACAGCGTTTTTGAGCAGTGGGGATGCAGCACAGATCAGTGGAAAGAAAGCATGCGAGTTGGTTTTATTGGTTTGTTTTTCTAAGCTCTGCTTGTGGGGATGAGCAGAGACTTGATGCTAAAACTGGGCAAAGAGTAAGTTTTTTGAAATCTCTTAATATTAGGCCTCCAAAAACTGGGTTTCGACATTTTTCCAATTCTGGGTGCCTCTTTTTATTTTGTTTTACCCTTTTTTCTTTCTTTCTTCAGTGGAAATTGTGTTTAGAAATCCAGCTCCTAGGCTCGTGGGTAGCCTGTAGGAACATGCTTTTTGAAGGCCTGGGGGAAGCAGCTGGCAGATTGTGGACCCCATCTTCGGGTCACCGTGGAGCTTTGCAGACTCATGAGAAAAGAACATCCTGCAGAAACCAGGCAATAATTTGGAGCAAGCAATTTTAAAAGCAATCTAAAAACCCAAACCAATCTATTTCTTATTTTACTTGAGACCAGTTTCTTTAAAGGTAGAGCTGTACAAACAGGTTAGCCTGGACCAGCTCACATGCAAATTCATCAGGCAGCTGCCACCCTGCGGTACTTGCCTCTGTGCATGCTCAGACATGCAGGAAATGGGAAATAGCTTTCTCTTTTTTACTGAGGACAAAACTACCTCAGATTACCCCCAAACGAACAGGGCCTGTGATTACAAATGTATTAGGCTGAGGACCAGTATCCCAGGCTAGCATTGTTTCCTGATTTGTACTGACGCAAAAGGATTAGTGTCCTTCAATGAATCGCAAGCTCCTACCATACCCCCTGGGTACCATTTCATAAACGGGGGCATGGACTGTGATTTGGGAGAAAAGTAAAATAAAAGAAAAAGTATTTGGCCATTTTCTGGAAGGTTAGGTTAACCTTTTTCTGAGCTGCTGTACTAATAGAGTGATGTGGGTGTAATAAGGAGAGCATTTAGGTTTTTATGAGAGTGAATGGTTGGTAGCAAAGCAGGTTAAACCAGCTGGAAAAAAGAGTTTGAAGTGGTTGTGAGACGTGCTGGAAAGGGAGAGGTATTGATGCTGAGAAATGCCCAGGCTGGAAAGCCGAGAGGAGCACACAATGCTGAGCAGGGAGAATTTGGACAAAGTCTGTGCAGGATGCTCTCCAGGAGGGGATGCTGTGAATTAACCTGAGCCTGCTGCTGAGGAATGATTAAAACAGGCAATAAGCTGGATGAGACAAGTGCTAGTCTTCCGAGAGGTCTCTTTGGCTTCATGTGTAGAGTGGCACCTTCATGGCCCTGAAGGGACTTGTGCTCTGACTGTGTCTTGTTACATAAGTTATCCAACAGAAAATGAAGCATTTTGCCCCATTTCCTGCCTGCACTCCCTGCAAGGTGCCCTCTGGCCTTTTAGCACCTTTTCTGGTGCTAAATGTTCCTGATAGTCCAAGCTGTGATGACAAAATGCTTTGTCAGTCTCTGTAATTACACGGTGCACTCCACTTTTGGCCTGAGGTAGTGTTCACATTTACGTGATCCCAGGCAGGCATGTGAAACTTTGTTTTGCCATGAAGAACAAAACTATGACATGAAGAATTAGCAGTTTTTGTGGCATAGTTCTGATTTTTATTCACAGGGGCATAGGAGCCTCTATCTTGGTTTGTGTTAAGATTTTTTTTTACCCATTTTAAATGCATTTTGATCAAGTATTTTTTTACTTATCGTTATAAAAATACCTTGTATTGTGTGTTTATAAGATTAGCTCCTGGGTACTCATGGTGGCTTAAAGCACAAAGATATTGGAAAGCAGTGCAGGAAATTGTTCATGGTGAAATAAGTAAGACTGGAACAGTGGCATAGAGGGATCTTAAATGAGCAAAGTGCAAGGAATTATGCTACAGGAAAAGCTGATGCCCAAATCCAAGGTCTTTCCATTGAATGCCATTATACCTCTTTGAGAACAGAATTGCTGCCTGCATGCAGGGTTTGTAGATTGAAGCAGCATGGGGGGAACATACCCAGGATCACCACAGTGCTGAAATCAGTAGTGAGAAGCAGTGGCTGGGGAACAAAAGGTTTGTTGCCTCTTTTCCCTGGTGGCACATTGCAGCAAAGCTCTTTATGCTGCCATGTAAATGGGAGGGGGGAAATAAAAGCCATAATAATCTATGAACACATGATTTTGCCTAGGAAACAAAACTCAGCTCTTGCTAATGTGGGCAGGACCATTTCTGGGGTGATGCTGGAGCTGTGTCTTGATAAAAGAGTCTTTATCAAGGCTGTAAAAGAGCTTTTAAATTTCACAAGACACTGTTACTTGACACTCTGCCTGGCTCCTAGTGTGCCTTAAGACTGCAAGGGAAACCCATCCCTATTCGCTGCTCAGGAGCCCTGTGGAGCCAGGAGGGAAAACAACTCTCTGCTCTCGAGATAAGGTCTTTTATCCACGTTTGTGCAGCAATTAGTTGGAGGAGGATAGATCACCTACACAAGGCAGACATTTATCACCAGAGCAAACCAAGCTGGGTGGCTCAGCTCTCAGGAGGTATGGAAATTAATGATTAAACCACTCACACTAATGAGAAAATTATTGGTGATTAAACTCATAGTCACAGACTATTGCTAATGGCCACTTTAAAAACCATTGTTGTTTTATGGGGTATGCCTCAGAGTCCACTTCATCAGGAAATCCTTCCAGAGCATCCCAAGGGGCTATGACATGGAAAACCCTTGTGTTGTCTGTTCAGCTGTTGTACTTCTGAATTTGAGGGGAAGGCCTTATTCTTGTAACACCTCATCTTCCAAAAGCTCTGCAGTCAGTTCATCAAAGAGAGGCCTGGCCTGGGATATGAGAGGGCTGTAATCCAACAGAGATAAGAAAAGGCTTGGGGAAAAGCAATAAAAATCCTGTTGGTCAAAGCTTTGAGTAAGCAGCAGAACAGCAAGTCCTGGAAACAAACAGGAATGCCTTGAAAAGAACATAGGATGTCTCCCAGTGGAGAGTGTTGCAAATTGATTCAGGACAGTTTAATTTTATGAGCCTATTTTAGATTTACAGATTTCCCACCACATACTCGGGCGAATTCACAGCATATCTTCCAAACACAGTGTTCCCTTGCTCCCTTGACCATATATAGAAGCAAAATACCAAATTGGCACTCAAAACTCAGAGACCTGCCAAGAGATAGGCCATTCAAAATGATAAATATATAGGGAACAAGGCAAACCTGCCATATATGGCTGTGAGAATGAAACAGCACGATCCGTATCATACCTACGCAACGGGAACGTTTGCCCTTGGCACTGGTTTTGTGGTACTTTGATTTTTAGCAATCAGGGAGTTTATAGGGTTGGGATTTTCACCTGCTGCAGTTCCCCATGCAAAGCTGGGTTTTACTTTTTGTTATTCCAGCTTGCTGTGTATAAATCTTCCAGAGAGTTAATGGCCAAGTTTATATTACGTCTCAGCCTTCCCTGCTTTTGCTCCCTCTTTTCTAGATGCTTTGGGAGCTTAGTCATCACTTGTTAGTAATTTGTGTTCCTCCAGCTCTTCTGACTCTGCATATCCTGGAGAGCAGGGTAATTGCATGATGTACAACAGGGAGGCTTTAATCTTTTCAGAAGTGTTATTCTGCCTTCATGCTTGATGTTGTCTTACGGGATAATGCCTGTCCAAAGAACACTCAATGGGTACAGGTTGTCTGTTTTTCCTAGAAAGAAGGATGTGAGCTGTCCTGGATAATTGGTGGTCATTTACCTCAATTCAAGAAAAGCATCTGCTTTTCAAGCAATTGAGTGAATAAACTGTGCTGAAGTAGCTTGTCACTAACAAAGACTTTCACCACAGTGGTTTCTCTAGTGCAGACCCAGGAGGCACTGGCTGGAGAGTTGTCCTCAATTCCAGCTTTGGCCTTGGATAAGCTCCTAGGTGCAGCTCTAGCAAAAATAAGAGCATTGGAAAGGCTGCTTGTCCTCTACAGTGGTGCTGGATCTTGCAGCCAGGGCTTATGACGTATATATTTTCACATCTCCATGCTTATAGAGATGGTAAAACTCCAGATATGAAATACAGACTGTAAGTGAAAATAACTATCTTTCAGAGCTCCAGTATCTGCAAAACTGCTGTGCATGCAGGAGTCATTCCAGATGAAAGAGGTGGTTTTGTGGATGTGATGCCTGTTGAAAAGAAGAAAAGTTATGTTGGCTCCCTAAAGAATGGAGTCCAGTCTGAGAGGTGGGATTTTTTTCCTTCGTACTTTCCTCTTGTTCTCAACTGTGTGTTCAGTTGTAAGTCAAAGTCAGCAGATATCAGCTAGAAAGGTTGGTGGATTGGAAGTACATGACTTAACAGTGTCACTGTGAATTTTAAGACCGAAACAAATAGAGCGTGTTGTCCTGCTCTTACTCTCCACAAGCAAGGAGCTACTTTCACATTGGTGCGAAACATATGAAATATTGTTAAGCTTTGTTTTATTTTATTATAGTATGAGTCCATATTAATACATTTTGGGGTGTGTGTTTAACACATTAAAAGGTGAACATGGGTATTTCTGGATCTTTCAGCCTGGGTCATGTTTTGACCCTTATAATTGGGATTTCCCGTCAAATTTAGGGTGTGGGATGCATTTGTATTTGTTATTCTCTTTGGAAGAAGCTAACCTCTGGGTAAACTAACCTCTTAACAGATATCAAACAGGTTTTGAAAATGGATTTGCCACCCTTATGAATTTTTATGGTTTCTTTTGGGACAGCCTTGCTGGTTTCAGTGAACGGTTGCAAATCAGTATTTCCATAACCTGCAACTCCGGATGATCACAAAGATCAACTCTGAGTTCATTCAGTCCTATCTAATTTGAAACTTCAGTTTTAGTCTGTGATGCATATTATCAGACATTGGTGTGAAGTACTGATTTCTCAGAGCTATCTTTGCAAACATAGAATTTCCCACTATTATGGGGGTTTTGGTCACTGCTAACACGGCACTCTCTCTTCTGCGTGGTTCCTCTCTTATAACTACCATAAGAAATCCAAACAAGTTTCCTGTTTTTATTCTAATAATGGATAACCCAGAATGCTGTAAAGCATCTCAGAAAATAAAAATAGACTAAGATAGGAAAGCTATAGGTGTTAAATCTGGGCTGCTTTAGTGTAGATCTATCAGGGTCAGCGTTCTGCAGTTCCGTGATTTACAATCTGGTAGATTGGATTTAGATGACAAACCTCCTGTTCATGAGTTTTCTTCTATTGCTGTCTTGCTTTCATTTATCTTGTATACTAACAGACAGCTTTATACTTGGATGACAAACTCTGCCCTAGCTAAGAATAAACTCTACTATTAGCACTGACATGCAATATGAGCACTCGGTGCTGATCTAAGAGGTGAGGGAAACCAAAGACATTCTCACAGTAAGGATGAGCATGAAGATCTGGAAAATGTTATTTACACTCAGCAATAAGGAGCACCTTCATGCTGTGAGACCCACTAGACAGAGAAATAGCTTTTCAAAGATGAAAACCTTTACCCTTGAGGACACTGGAAATAACCTTTGCTAGAGATGCATACCCAGATAGGTATGGGAAAAGGTTGCCTTTAAAATTCACTGAGTCTTTACCCCTGCTGGAATGTTTATTTTGTGGGGAATATGAAATTTTACCTTTTTTCCTGGGGTTTTGCAGCCCAGCAGGGCTCAAGAAATAAGGGCTGGGAACAGAAACAACCCCTTGTCCCCATGCACACATCCAGCAGCTCTGAGTCAGAGTTGTTGGGGATGTCTCTGCAGATTGAGAATTAATATCCATATTTATTGTCATTTAATGTTAGCTGATCTGTCTGTTCCCATTGCCAGCACCAGGAAACAGGCCAGACAGGCCCTGGGAACCTGCCAGCCTATTTGACAATTTACTTTTTAAGAAAACGTTCCTCTTTATGCCTGGATCTCTGCATACGGGAGCAGTGTTCCTTGGATAAAAGCTAGCACTATGAGAGAGGCTCTTGCTTCCCAGCTCCCTTTGTTGGTATTCACACTATAGATTTGGATTGAAAACGTAAAACAAAGGTGGACTCGTGGATTTGTGCCTCTTCTTTTCCATCCTTAATCTTTCTCTTGCTCATGGTAGTGCCACATCAGCACAGAGCCAGTGTGCGTGTATGTCTATTGCACTTTGCATCCTGCAGCACCCATGTTTGGTTCATTACATGGGTTTTGGTTTTAATCTTTTCTTTTTAATTTCTTTCTTTTTCTCCAGCTTAAAGAATCCTGCGGATGGAAACGCCTTCCGGATTTTTGCTGTGAAGCAGTAAAATCCCAAGGAAGGTCCATTTCTCTTTGGGAGAGCGCTCTGTTGATCTCCAGAGACAGGAAGCCTCCTCTGACAGCATCAGCTCTGACTGTACCCTCCTTGCTGATCTCTTTCAGGGAATTAAAAAAGAAAATGGGGAAAAAAAAAGAAAAAAAAGACAAAAACAAAAAAAAGACACCAGGTTCTGACTCAGCTGTTCGCATCTCATCACACCCGTTCAGCGTTGTATCTTTCTGTGTTTTTGTTTCTCTAGGGGCATTCAGCAACGATAAACTGTTCTAACTTTCAATTTACAAGAGGTGTGCTACACAGAACGACAGTAGCTTAATGTATGGCAGATGTAGGGATCTTGGCCTGGCCTTGGATAGCATTTTTAAGGTGTGAAGCATCTACTGCAACTGGTGTGAGGATGTGCATACTGCTGAGCAGACTTGGAAGTGAGTGACTATCCAGGTGCTGGATCCTTTGAAATGAGAAACTGTTTGAAAAGTTGCATCCTTTGGGGAGAGGCTGGGCTTTGACAGAGTGGTTTTGTGTATGTATGATGTTTCGTGTGCAACAGAAGAGAAAATCTGGTCTTTTCCCAATGAGGTGGCATGCATCAGCACTGCTGTGTAAGGCTGCTGGGGCATCACGCTAGGCTATGTTGTATGATTGTGTCATGTTTGGGGAGAGGATGTTCTTGTCGGTTGGACGTCAAGGTTTTTTGGGGATATTAGTAGGGTGTGAAATGGTGGCAGAGAGCCTTGCTGCAGAAAATGAGGCCACCAGATAACCAAAACAGCAAGTTTAGTGTTTGCTGGTCAAACATTCACAGGTATTTTGCAAGTTTGGCAACCTATGAGAAGTCAATGAATTGGGGCTCCTGTGCTGGCACATCTCATCCTATACTACACGCCATTTCACATAAGATTTCAGTTAAATGCAGTGTATTGTTTTATACAGCAGTGCTGGTTGTTTTATCTGTAGTAGTTAAGTAGTGATGAAGTTAATCTTATTTCTGCTAGGAATGGTTGCAGCCGTAGGAAGCATGTTCACTTCACCTTTGTGAAGCTTTTTGTGGTGTGTGCAGTTCTGAGACTTTGAAGTTATGACATAAATTGAGTTAGATTAACTTTTCCCTTTCAGTTTGTGAAACCAGCAGTTCCCCACTGTCAGTGTGAATGCTATACTAAAGAGCATTTGGTACCCAGAATGATACGTTTTGCATAGCCCAGATGTGTTATAATGATGTTATTTCATGTTTTGTTATTTACACCTCAACATGCACCCAACTGCATTCCAAAGCCAAAAGGAGAGCCCAATATGACTTGCTCTTTTAAGGCTGGAGAGAGTATTCTCTACTTTGTATTGGAAATGAATTTTTACAATTGGTCTAAACACAAATCCAGTTGTAACTTCAGTAGTCGTAAGAAGGCAACTTAAATTTTAATTCTTCAGTTCTTGTTAATGCATAATCCTTCTGCTCAATAACTTGACTGTAATATTTTATAACAAATGAGAAAATATTACCCTTTGTTTGGCAAATGTCTCATAGCTGCTCTTATGCTCAGGTCATGTTTGTTTTACTCTAGACAGATATACAAGCCATCTCTTCAAGCTCTTTCAAAACACAGATCAAAAATGTTTATATAATTAAGCACATCTTTAATTCTGTAAACACCATGAAATCAGCAAGGATATTACATTTATCACTCAGTTTGTCTCACCATTGGGGTTTCTTTCTCTGTGAAATCTGAATTTGGAAAGAGACCTTTTGTAAAAGCTGCTTTGCATCGTCTCCAAAAGTGCTGCATAGAAAACCTAGCTTTGTGGGGGATAGAAAGAAATGACTCTGTGTGTTGTCTTTGTTTATATAGTTTATATAGTATCGTCTTTCAAGATGTATCGTATTTGCTTTAGATAGGAAAACTGAACTATTTCTTTCTTAATAGGTAAATTGGTGTTAAAAACAGCTGGAACATATCTTAGAAAAGCTGCTGGTTGGAAGCATTTGAGATCTTGGCAGTGAGATAAGGCTTTCCCTGTGTCTGCCCACTGTGAATAATTACGCTATACATGGTCTGGTTCAAGCCCATTACATACTGCAGCATGAATCTAGGACCATCATGGGCCAAATGGTAGCCACAGTGCTACTTATTGAATTAGAAAGAGTAAGAGATGCAATCAGGTATTCTTCACAGGGACTGCAAGAGCACATAAACGCCTGATGCTAACATATGATCCCACCTCTAACATGCTGTCAGTAATAAATTACATGTGCTCTAAAATGACGGAAAGAAATGTGAGGGCTCTTGCAGACAAGCCCAGGGGATTATTGTGAGCACATAAAAATCCAAACAGCTTGGGATATATCTACCTGAAGAAAAGGGGGTGAGGGAAGAATTATTATTCCAACAGAAATATCCTAACATACGTAATTCAAGTTACAATTGCGTATTTTTAACTTCAGCCAACTGGTTTGGATTTTTAGAAACTGATGTTAATTTAAGTTTGTATCTGTTTATTTTTATATCTGTTGCACAAAAGAGAAATTGTGACCTTACTACACAAATATTATTCGAGGTCCTGGGTGCTATTAGTTTAAACATACCTCCACCAGAATTAGGGGCGATCAGGTCCTCCAAGGCAGTCATGATATATCAATTACTTGCAATCATGTGTGCTAGCTATTCATATATAGGTGGGACAGTACCAGTTTTTAGCCAAATATTTACTGATTTTATTTCTGATACCAAAACATTTCTCAGCCTAATATATTTCAACGCAGCTTAAAGGTGCAGCATGACTTTATATCACCAGATCCATTCCTGCTTAGACGCCAGCCCAGCAGATTAGTAAGAACATGGCAACTTGAAGCATCCAGGCATAGCCATAGTGGTGAAGCCTCTGGCAAAGCCAATGTTGCCTGGTTGTTCTCTTCCAAGGAATTTAGTTTTGAAGCCAAGCCTGCCAGTGCAGACACTGCCATTGCAGAGCATCTGGCTCACCACAGACAGCTTTCAGTACACACAACCAGTGTGAAAGTTGAAGCATGGTGCCTCCCCAGCTGCCAGTGTCCTGTCAGGTCCTTTGGCTCCATTAATATCTTCATTTTAAGATGTTCAGCCAACACCTGATTGAGGAGTCTCCGTTTGGTTGGTTGTGCAGTCTAAATATTTAGGGCCAGTTCATAGAGTTGCTTTTCTTTTTTTCTATGAAAAATGATGTATTTTACTTCCTATGTGTAAAAGTTTCTTGTAAATTTTTACCTACTTTTGCATGTTTTTCAAGGGGCCGTGTGTTTATAAACTACAATTTTTTTTTTTTCTAAATAACAGAATTGTAAAATATCTTTCCCTTTCCCCTCCATTTTCTTTTGATTTCTGAATTATTTGTGAAATAAAACCTTTCCAGAATGAATGCTTCCCTTGTCTTTAATGCTCAGCCAGAGCTGGGGTTGTATTTAGAAGAGCTATTTGGGATTCCTCCTGGGGACTTGAGTATCCCTTGGAGAGCCCAAGCAAGATCGGGATGTGCAGAGTTTATTCCATAGACAAATAAATAAAACTGCATAGTGCCCAGGCATTAAAAGCCAACCTTTACCCCATCAAGAATAAGCAGTATCCTTTCCTGAAGCATCCTGAGAGTAAGGGAAAATGAATGTCTGCCTTTAAGTTCCTGCAATATAAGTGCTGAAGTAGATTAAAAGTGGTTGGAAAAAGTGTTTAATGAAGTTATGCTGCAAAATACAACTGAGATGAACTCCCCTGCAGCTCGACCAGGCTGTTGTTAAATGTACCCTTAATTTTTTGAAGACAAAAGTACATATTTTATTTATTTTTTAATTTATTTTTAAATTCCCCTTGAAATTTTCTCCAAGCTCATCCTTGCCAATGGCACCACACATCAAACCAACTTGTTTCACGGTAATTCAACTCCATCTTGGTTAAAGGAGCAACTATGGCAATGAGTTTTACAACTCGGCTTCCAACCAATGAGCACCAGATGGCTTTTAACCAAAAATCTGAGCCATGGGAGGGAGTCCTGACTGACAAAAAGGCCATGAAATTTTATGTGTTCCATTCCAACAAAATCAACATAAAATACAAAGACGTTTGCATCACTCTTAAGCTGGCCTGGTACAGTTATGGTTGAACAGTATGTGACTGTAAAACCCAAACAAAGGACTTGCAAGGTGGCATCTTTATTCTTCTGCCAGTGATTTCTGCAATTACATACAAGCTGCACATCTGAACTTGCTAACGTCCATTTTGTGCTTGCTTCCCCCAGTCTCACTGATGCAAAAATACCTCCCCTACTGAAAGTATTGGGGAAGATTTTCACAAGCACAGCTTAGAAGTAAGCAGGGAAGTGCATTCATAGTAATGCTCATGGTCATGCTGAGGCTGCTTAGACCATCCTATTAATTGTAAGAGTTACTTGAGTTTCTATTTGTTAGTGCTACTGAATGCCCCAAAATACTCTGGCAAAATTTAGGTCCTGATTGGCCTAGAGAGAAAAATAATGTAACACCTAAAATTTGAAGCTGACATTCTTATTTTTTTGTTCTAGCTTCTGACCTTTTGATGTTAGCTCTGATTTTGTGAACTGTTGTTTCCTCCTGCTCAAGCCATGTCCCTTATGCTATGCTTGTCAGCAAGAAAATGGTGAAATACAACAAGTGCTGCATGAGAACAACATTACATGCAACACTGCTTCTTCTTTTTGGAGAACAAGTTGCAGGTCAGGTAAATGAAGACTTAGAGCACAACACCAAGAAGTAAGAGCAAGACTGATTTCCCCTCCCCAGCAGGAGGTGTGATTCAGACTCGTGCTTTAGTGGAGAGGACATAAAAACTGAAAGGTTGAACAAGAGTAGAGGGGAAAGGAAAGAGAAACCCATGTGCATCTGAATGAGGGTAGCTGTCTACAAAAGGGCAGATCTGATAACCCTGTTTTCCTGTGCTGCTGATAATCCTCTGGGATCAACAAGCTGCAGGACTCTGCCTGCTCACTGTTAAAGGAAAAGGTCTTGTTGCTCTGCCTGCTCCTCACTCCATGCTGAGCTCATCAGAGGCTATGTATAGCATGGGCATGCCTTGGGATGGGTGTTCTTCCAAAACCCCACATTCATTTATAGGATGCACCCGAGCAATGTTTTCAAAGCCATTTTGCAAACGACGGGGTTGGTTCTCATTTATACTAAGGACTTACTTTAAGGCACTTAGAAGACATTTATGCCACTTTAGGGTGTGGACAGAGCAGTGTAAAGAAGCCTCAGTGCGAACAGAAACCACCCTTATATCTTGTTGACAGTGGTTAAAATAGGGTTATGGAGTTAAATCAACAGACAAGGTCTCCCTTATGCAGTGCTCTTCTCTGCAGTATTTGCTCTTCACTCTTCATCCCATGTGAGCAGGCAAAGGCTATATGCAGTTTCCTTCACCCTCTGCTGCGTAGCTGAGCACATCGTAGGCTATTAAGTGTCAAATTGAATACAAGGATATTTATAGCGAGCTAAAAGTCAAGAGGCTCAGGTGGGATATTATAGCTGGAAGCAGAAAGAGAAGGGAGCACAGACTGCAAAATAAGTTCAGTGCTTCAGAGTGCCTTACAAGGATTGCTTCTCCCAGGTCTGGGGCTCCTCTGCATTAGGAGCTGTTTATGACCATGACTGCAAGAGAGGGAGGACACTGGTATTTGTAAGTTTTGTTTTGTTTTTCAGTAACTTCTTTGAGGCTTGGTTCTGCACATCTTTCTTTTGCACTTTTGAGAGCCTAAGAAAATGCCATCTATGAGCTATGCTAACGGGCTATAGGACAAGTTTGACAGGAACAAATCTTAAAAGCAGCCTAATTTCCTTCAAAACCAGCATAACAGGCTTTGTGAAGTGAAAAAAAAAAAAGAGTAAAACCCAATACAGATTGACTGTAGGAGGGGTTTTGGTACCATCTCACTTGACAGAGTCATAAACAGAATGTGGTTTAGATTAATACAAGGGTCTCCAAAACCACACCAGTAACTCTGTTGGAAGTTGGAGAAACGGTCCGTAAAAATGGGAAGGGATGAATATAAGGAATAATAACAGATGGAGAAGAACCAATAAGGCACTAACTTGGCACAACTGAGATTAAACAGTCAGAATCATCACACTATTTCCAAGGTGATACATGTCATATCTGATGTGCAGAGTGACACAGTCTGAAGACATGTGAGAAACAGTTTTTCTTCATGCTGTTAAGGTCCGTGTAGTGCATGGATCTATACATGCTACCCAAAAAGTATATAACCAACTATGAGAAGTCCAGGAGTAAGCAAAAAGAGGGACCTGAGAGACAAAACAACACCTGAGAAAGGAAGAAGGGTGCTTGGAATAAAGATCTGGAACGGTGCAGTCATGGACTTGCATTGTCCCATGTTTGATACAGAGAGAGACCTTCTAGTAGAATGGCTTAGGTAAAGGTGTGCAGTGCCATGCTAGTGTGGACTGAGATAACAGAAAGTAACCCTTGCTCTCCCAGCTGTTGTTCACATTTATTACCACTGTAGGTGTTTTATCAGACAAATGAAGGCAATGGGTCTTTGTGGTGGGTTTAGAGATGGAGCCAGGGACCTCCTACCATATCTGAGGATAAGCATTGGGGAGAACCCTGGAAAAATGCAGATCTGAAATGCTAGCAAGGGGTGATTTAGGCCATCCCCCTAGGGATGTCACTGAGCAGAGTAACACAAACTGAGGGCTGGCTCTTGGACAGCAGCATGAGCTGCTGAAATGCAGAAGAGGCATCTCGTACCAGTGCCAGGCATGTAGCACCATCTGAGGCCAGGCTTTTGGTGGGAAGATGGAGACCATGGAAAGTTTTTCATCTGCAGAGTCATGAAACAATCTCAGGCGTCTGAGGGCAGCTGGCCAGCTCGGCAGGCTGTGTTTGCCTTTCCAAAGACACGAGTGAAGTCAGGCTGGCTTAAACTGCTACAGCAAAGCAGATGCACAGAGCTAAGAAGCCTACTGCTGGTCAACGCTTTTCTGAGGAACAGGTTCTTCATCAGGAGATGGTGATTTTTGTAAATCCAAAGCACTAAACTGGAACTTGTTTGGACACCAACCATTTTAACAAGAGCAATAAAGTTATGAAAACACTCTAGCTTTGATAAGCTCAAAGCCTAGACCAAGGAAAAGACTTTAAAAGCCAGCTCCAGCTGATGTGGACAGCTCAGGATGCAGTTCCAGCAAATGTTTGTAGTCCTCTTTTGAGGATAGTTACTGGAAAAGTGATCAAACCCTGGCCTATCTGCCATGTGCAGGTGAGGGCTTAGTATGGAAGGGGTCCCCGGCCCCACCATGGGGTGTCCCACACTGACGCAAGAGAAACTCATGTGAGGTCTGTGGTCTTCTCTTATATAATCCATGACTTCAGATAAAATTAATGCCAAGTGCCCAAAAAAGGGATTGTGTGTGCTCTCTAGCAGCCTTTTCCCGTAATCTGAACACAGCATTCGACTGTGACAGTTTTGCCAGTAAAAGAGAGGTTTTTCCTTTGCTTTGAGATCCAGATTTAAAATTAGCTGCATCTCAGCAGAGCCATCAGCAGTGATCCCTGCCAGCCTCAGCGCTTGGTGTTAGAGGTTCAGTGCCGTAAAATAGAGCAGCAGCCCAGTTTAAACAGTGACCAGAAAAGTTTGTTCAGGGTGGGCTCCCTGGCCGTTAACAACAGGAGCCTCCATTAGCTCCTACGTTGAGAAAACCAGTCAAACTTTACAAAAATACTTCCTAAAGTAAATATTAGTGAGTCACAGATACTAAATATTAATAATTCATACATTGGGAACAGAAATGTTAGCAGGATCTGTAAAGTAGGTATTTTTTATGCGCAATATTACAGGATTGGGTATGTGTTCCTCTTTGGGGTGTTTTTTGTCTTGTGTATGCCAACCTTTCATGTCTGAGATGCAGGCTTGGAGCTGCTCCGGGGTCTTGAGTCAGCGAAGCCAGTTGGTGTCTAAGTCCCAGGATGGAACAGATTGCCTGGAAGGGACCCAAGCAGGAATGACGTTGAGCAGTGCTCCCCATCCAGGGGTCAGTAGTGGGGCAGCGTTGGGGAATTGGAGGGTTTGACTCCATACTTCATGATGTAGGAGGGGGTTTGCTTCATTGCCAGAGTGTTCTCTGGGAAAAAAAATATCAACCCAAACCCAACCACGTTTATGCAAAGTTTATGCAACCACCCAATCCCCTAAAGCACTTTTGTTGCATTGAGAAGCAAAACAGAGAGGGAGCCCCCCCTCATTTTTCTAGATAGGCAGTTTCAAGTGAGAAGTGGTTTTGTTGATCAAAATTACAAAAAAAAAATCAAAAATCAGTTTTAAAAAAGTGAAATTGCAGCTATTTCAGTCATTTCATGTCTGAAAGCATGGCTTCTTAAAAATTTGTTGGCATAAAATATCAAGAGAGAATTTAAATTGGATTCTTTTTTTTGTTTAGTTTCCCATGGTGTGTAACTGGATTTTTCTGGCTCACAGTGGAGGATGAGGTGGTGTCTGGGTGAAAAGGGGAGAAATTTTACCTTTTTTTAACTGAAAGGAGTGTCAACTGAAACGAAAAGAGAGATTCCAGGCGGGAAAAATTTTCTTGGGAGAATGGAGCAAAAGGAGGAGTGAAGAACAAGGAGCTATGACGAAGAGACAAACTGGAGTCTTACTAACACCTTATTTTTGTCAAATCTGAGGGCAGTTGCCTTGGACATTAAATGAAAGCCAGTCCCCAGAAAGCAGAGGGGTGAGTAGAAGTCAAGATGTGAGGTGTTCCCAATGTTTTGAACCACCACAAGCACGTTTTCCTCTTCCTCCCAAAATGAAAAGCATTTTATTTTGCCAGCAATGACTTGTTTTCATCATCAGTGCTCAATTTCACAATGCTGTGCTCTGGCTCTGCAGCTCATCCTTCCAAGGCTGGTCCAGCGCAACAGTGGGGAACCTGCTGCCACTTGGGTGGTCCCAAATTACTTGCTTCTTGTTCCTCAGTTCCTTCAAGTTAAACCCCAGCTTTGCAAGGGCTCTGTGAGAGCTTTTTGCTCTGAGCAGTTGATTCATTAATTAGCACACACATGAGCTTGAAGGTCTGCACCTCTCCATGCTAGCTTTTTGGTCCCTGGTGGCATTGCAGGTGGAAGTCCTTTTCTGGGAGTGGGGAGTAGATGTTCCTATTCCTATTTTTGACCATATGTTTGATCCAATCCACAGGGAAAAGACGCACTGTGGCTGTAGGAAAAATACTTGTAACTGACATCCATATTGGCACAGAGATGCCCGCAAGCACACGTGGAGCCAGCTTTCTCCTTCCTCTTAGCTTGAGGTTCTTGGGATTGCATGAGGTAAGTCTGTATTTTGTAGACCTACTCTGGATAGTTTCGACTGAAAGATGATGAAACGATGCTGAAATTATCCAAAAATGCTGACGTCACATTTCACACTTCTGGAAGCATGTGGAAGAATACTGCTATCAGCTCTTCCTTCTTCCAGGAAAACCATTGCTGTGAGATACCAGAGCACCATATTCTTCCAGTTGACTGCAGTGTAAAGGAAATTTCTCAGTAGGAAAAGAGAGCCACAAGCAGCCTAGCTTTTCCTGAGCTAACGTTTAGGCTTTCTGGAAATTTATGGGTAGCTTTCCAACTCAGTGGGTGGACAGATAATACGGCCATTGTTTCTACCTCCTAAATCGGTGGCTTCCCAGTGGTCCTTCCTCAGAGAAAATGAACTGGAACAGCTAACTCAGCTGGTCAAATAGCATGCACAACCTGGAAAACCACCAAGATTACAAGCCTGGACAAAAGCCCAACTTTTATTGTTGCACCATTGACGAATACCATTAGTGCTTGATCACTGACAAGTGGATGGTCCCTTGTAACTACTCCATTTGTAGATCCTGCTTTGAGGCACACTGATTTGCTTCCTTGCTGGCATGGAGCTAGGCTTTGTGTCTTGATAAACTGAGTCCCATTCGTGGGAGCATCTCAGTTTTGGTAGCTGAGTAAAGGAATCATTCCCACTTCTGGGGCATGCAAAACAGAGGGAAATCTTATTCCCACCAAACCTTTTATCCACCAGCCCTCTGGGCACAGTAATTTTGGCAGATGTGAATTTCCCATCAAAGCCTGATTTTGTGCTTAGCTCTCCTGTCCCTTTTATTATCACCCGTGGACTAGTCTGGTCTTTTGTGATCTCTGCCTTTAATTAAAAGCAGACCAAAGACACATGGGACTTGCATACCCTCCTTTGCATTCCCTCTGCCTTCCCCAGTGGCAGAGAGGGGCAGGCAGGACTGTGCTTGCTGAGCATGAAGTAATTTGTAGGCACAGGCTGTGCTCAGAGCATGCCCTCACATTAACAGAGGGGGACTTTTTTCTTGGAGGGCAGGATGGCAACAAAGCTATTAGAAGAGGAAGTAAACAGGAACCACGAATTCATTTTTAATGGGTGTACTGAAAATTACTGGATTTCAACATCTGTTTTGACTGGGGTGGCAACCCAGAATTGTAAAGTGTGCAATGACACAGATCCCTTTTCTAAAAGAAAGGCTCACAAAGTGCTGCCAGGATCTCATTTATGGAACCATTCAACCAGGGCCTGAGCTAGACACTATGCTCCTGCCCTAAGTCTGCCTGCTCAATGTTGGCAAATGAACCCCTGTTCTGTACAGATTAGAAGCTGTAAACCAACCAGGGAGGAAAACGTAGATCTTCTTGGGTGGTGGCATCTTGGTCTTTACAGGGCAAATGATTTCAGGTCAGGAGATGGCATCAAACTTGCATCTGGTTGTTGATGGCTCTGTTGTCATAGCCGGCATTAAGAAAAAGGTATGGGCAATTTCTGCTGCGAGTATCCACAGGGCTGTGGGAGGGGGTCTCTGAGGCTCACCAGTGAGTTTTCTAATTAAAGGGTCATGAGTGGTCCTCACAATTTGTTGGAGGATGTTTCATGGCAAAACAAGAGACAGGCAGATGCCACAGGAAGCCCACAGGCTTCAACCACAATTATTAAGTCCGGCTCTGCGAACTGCACTGCTCTGATTCACGTGTATACGTGATGCACTCTTTGGTAACAGCTATTTACTAAATTGCAACTATCTTGAGGCTCATTTCCTCATTTACTTATTGAAGTCTGCTCTAGGCCCATTGTTAAAATAACTGCAGAGTGTTGGTGGGCTGATGTGGAGCAATATCTGGGCATTTTGTTCTCTGGTATTTGAATGGAGTGTCTTGCACAGACGTTCCCCTCTGGTCATGATGACACCTCTTCCTGAACATAATCACCCCTCATTAAGCCCCATTAGTCTGCTGGCAGTGTGAGTCAGCAGTTGATGAGATTGCCTCATGCCTTGCTGCAATCCCATCCCACTCTGCAAAGGGAACTTTTGGTGCCTTAACCTGTTCTATGGCAGAAGCTGGAGTTAAGGGGCAGGAAAGGTGATTACTATTCCATATCCAGAATCAAGGTGTCATGAGAGATGACCTGTGATGCACAGCAAAAGTGAAAAGAATGTTTCAAAGTCTTCACTTCAGGAAACACAGGATATGACTGTGATGGGTCTGATGGCTGTTAGATGTTCAACCACTCTTCTGCCTCACACCAGCTGTGACAGTTGTCCACAAACTTATAAATGTAGAAGGGCTTAGAGTTAAGGCTCTAGGGTCATAGGAATGTTTTACTTTTTATTGCGTAGCTAATAACAAGACAGAAGGGAATAAAATTAACTTCTACTAAGAAAGACTATATTTTCATAGAATCATAGACTAGTTAGGGTTGGAAAGGGCCTTAAGATCATCTAGTTCCAACCCCCCGGCCATGGGCAGGGACACCTCACACTAAATCATGTCACCCAAGGATCTGTCCAACCTGGCCTTGAACACCACCAGGGATGGAGCATTCACAACTTCCCTGGGCAACCCATTCCAGTGCCTCACCACCCTCACAGTAAGGAATTTCTTCCTCATATCCAATCTAAACTTCCCCTGTTTAAGTTACCCCTTGTCCTGTCACTACAGTCCCTAATGAAGAGTCCGTCCCCAGCATCCCTATAGGCCCCCTTCAGACACTGGAAGGCTGCTCTGAGGTCTCCACGCAGCCTTCTCTTCTCCAGGCTGAACAGCCCCAACTTCCTCAACCTGTCTTCATACGGGAGGTGCTCCAGTCCCCTGATCATCCTCGTGGCCTCCTCTGGACTTGTTCCAACAGTTCCATGTCCTTTTTATGTTGAGGACACCAGAACTGCACACAATGCTCCAGGTGAGGTCTCACGAGAGCAGAGTAGAGGGGCAGGATCACCTCCTTCGACCTGCTGGTCATGCTCCTTTTGATGCAGCCCAGGATACGGTTGCTTTCTGGGCTGCAAGTGCACACTGAAGCCAGCTCATGTTCATTTTCTCATCAACCAACACCCCCAAGTCCTTCTCCTCAGGGCTGCTCTGAATCTCTTCTCTGCCCAACCTGTAGCTGTGCCTGGGATTGCTCCGACCCAGGTGTAGGACCTTGCACTTGGCATGGTTAAACTTCATGAGGTTGGCATCAGCCCACCTCACAAGCGTGTCAAGATCCCTCTGGATTTTGATGAAATATATACGAAAAAAAGCATGAAAGTTCCAAAAGAGTTTGACAGTTTTTGCTGGTTTTTACATAGGAAGAGCAGACATGGAGGTCTTCATGATGTGCCATGGGATATGGGCCAGGAGGTGAAATCAGCCACTGAGTACTGTCAGCAGTAGTCCATATTTCCCTGGGTCAGTGAGATGCGTATTCTGGACAGGAGGTCTGGGTGGAAGAAAGGTTTCTTGTCTTCTTGCTAATTGAGCCAATTATTCCCTTCCAGAAGTAGGGAAGGCAGATGTGAAATAACTTTCCAATAACACCAAAGACACTATTACATTGTTTGTAGCCCTATTTGGCTGATGCAAGGTTTCCAGTGTTTTTGCCTCATCAGAATAAAAACAATTGTGGCTCACATCTTAGTTAACCCAGAGGAACCAATCTTAACCATGAGGTTTTTGGGCCAAAGAAACTAAGGCCACGTCCTGAGACATAGAAAGGGCAGCCACTTTTTGAAGCTTACTAGATTTTCCTTCATTGTACTTTTACTCATGTTGGATCACTGTACACAGGCTGGCTCACGGCTTCGGGAAAGAAAATTGCCTGCTCTGAAAGCCAACTGCTAGCAACACACCCAAAACACCATGCTGGACTCTCAAATCCCTTGTGTGGATGATTTCCAACTAAAACTTCTCATCAGTAGTCATCAAAGGATACAAACAGCAAACAGCTCCATATTGCACATTTCACTCCATCAGTACTGTACTCTCTTTTACCTCCTTCTTGTCCTCTTTGACTCAAGGTCCACTGGTATCAATCTGGGAGTTATTTTTGGAATAATGATGACAAGATTGTCTGGTACGTCTCCAAAAACACATGTTAACTCAGGACATTCTTTTGATCATAAAGCAGATAAATATAACTCTGCGCTCTCAATTTATGCATTATTTGCCCTGAAAAAGCAACTGGGTTTTATCACTGGACAATACAACATGCAGAAGCTCTTTGTACAACACGAGCAAAGTTGAACAATGCATTAGGAGAGCTTTGGTCTAAGGCGTAGCCGTTTTACCATCAAAACTTTTTTGGTGGGAAAGTTGAACTTCTTTTGTGGCATTTTAAGTAAGGAGTTGATTTTTTCTCTGGAAAATTTTAGTTCTCTCATGGGAAGATGAGAGCATGCCCAATCTAAATACTAAAGAACATCACATATTGCTTGAAACATTTCTTCCATGCTCTGGGAAGCTGGTAGGCAGTTACTGTGCATTGCCCTTTTGCTTACAGAAAACCCCTCCAACCTGCCCTGTAGGTGTGTCACTGTGACTTCTGACATTGCACGGTATGGATATGGACAGTAAGAGAGACAGGTCTTGCAGTATGCTTTAACATCACTATATTGGGGCACTTCTGATTTAGATAGAAGCATGTCTTTACAGACACAATTTTTCTCCCTTGTAATAAATCTTTTGATCTGTTTTGATTTCTTGGAGAATCTGTGAAACTGGGCACAGGTACCAGGGAAATACAGTTTATAATCCTACTTCAGCTTCTTAGTTAAATGAATGAGAATCTTTAGGTAAAGTTTCACCCCAGAAATTTCTTTTTCCCCAGTGAAAGAAAACTGATATTTTGCTTTGTACTTGCAGCACTTGAATACATGGCTCAGATTGTTCTTGCCCATAAATTACCCATGGGACTGAATCTGCAAATGATTTGTTCAGGGTTTGAATGGGACACTCAAGTGTTTCAAGGCACAGTAAGACCTTATTGTCAGTACCTGAGATAGTGTAAATTGGCACAGTCTCACTGCAGTTGATGCATTTAGTTCACATTTTGGCTGCAGGTGTTTACAGCCTAGAACCCTACACACTGTTTCTGTTAATAGAGTAAGATACTTAAAGTCATGCATGCTAAACGCAACTCCATATTAGGGTGATGAATTATGCCATTGCTGACGGTGGTTTCTTGTTACGTTTGGAAAGGCTGCATGGATTCAGGCAGAGCTGCCCTCTCCCAGGGGATCACATGGGCCTGGAAACAGAAATAAGCTTCACATGGCATTTCTTCTAACTGACTGCTTGCTACTCTGAGGTATATGGTGTATCAAGAGACCAGCGTCGGCAAATGCATCACTCTTCACTTACTATAATGTTATTTCTAGACCCTTGCTTGGTTTACAAAGAACAAAAATCTGATAAAATGGTTGGATGAAGAATAGAATAAATTCAGCTGTTCTACAGATGTGAAATGATAGAAAGCCATTTGGTTCTGTCTCTTTTTAAGACAAACCAGCTCCTTCATTTCTTCAGCATGCAGTCTCTTGTGCACTGTCACAGCCTCTCCACCCCAGCAGAAAGAACAAGTATCCTTCCTGTGCTTTCACTGTTGGAAACCCATCTGCAAAAGATGTATTTTAGGTTTGTACGTGAATTTATTTCTCACAGTCTCAGGGTTCTTGTGGGTAAAATGGTATGAGTATAGCAATTATGATGAATGTAACAGTTGTAAATAACATGGCAAATGATGTTTAATAAGAACAATTTAATGGTGAGCTTGGCTTTGTCGTTACTGATCTATTTTCTTGAGCTGAATTTCTGTGAAGTGGTTGTCAAAGAAGTTCAAGGATTTCCAACACGCATTTGTCCATTGGTTGAACTCAACTCTTCTCTTGGCCGTCATGTTTCTTCACTTTCCTGATGTGCCCAGCTGGAATTGCAGGTAGATGTCATGAGAGACTGCATTCAGCTTTCCCGACGGAAAATTGGTACCTGTCTCATGTCTCAGGATGTATAAAGCTAAAACACATTGCTCTCACACTTTTGTCCTTTACCTTTTCTATTTATTGAAAGGCTTCTTGGAAATACACTCCATTTTCTCTTCTGTTCTGCTCTCCACATGGTGACACACTGGAAGATATTAAACAACAAAACAGCAAAGAGGATATGTTTTATATTATTTTGTTTATAAGAACACTCTTGACTGGTAAATAGCTACACCCTTCTTAAGTGTTTTCAATTTTCTCTTTGAAATGCGAAACAGCTAATGTTTTCAACAAACAGCTCTTCTTTGTCAAGTATTTTTCTTGTTTTAGGATACCCAAATAGTTTGAAAATCAGAATGTTCCAGAAAATACGTTTTGGGCACACTTTTTCTTTTTTTTCAAGCCATGTAGAGTTCAAGCTGTGACTATAAAGATATGACTGTCGATGATGCTGAATGTTTCATGCTGAGTAGAATATGTTAAAGTATGGGAACCAGTGTGTGATCTATGAAAAAAAAATCACAGCTATCTTATAAAACCACTTGCGTCTTGCATTAGAGGCTTTACTTTGATTCTTTCTTACTAAATTCAGCAGAAATCATCTTGCATCACAAATCAATAATGTGAGATGTGTAGGGAAGAATGTGCCTCTAGATACATGTCAGTGGCCTGGAGCAGGATATTCTTGTGATGATCATTTCTTGGAAATGGAAGACTAGACCATGGCATTTCAGTGTCCCTGCCATGTTCCCCCCAGCAGTATGAACTTTGTTGCACTCCATTCTGTCGTTCTGCACTTCCAGAGAGAGTTGTTTCAACCAGTTTTAAGGTTACTTTGAGAATGGCTGATCTTGGCATCATAGCTGATTTCTGCGCCCAGCACTTGCTATTGATCTGGAATAGTTGGCTGATTGCACAAAATGGTTTATAGAGTAAGTCTTAATAAACCCTTAAGTTAAGGTCATAGTAAATAAAATTCTAACGGTTAAAAGTCTTTATGGTAAAAGAGCTTCTTAGGAAGTAGTCGTATTAAGAGGATCAATTTCATTAGAGAATGAGAAACAGGACTGGGAAGACAGGAACCTGACCTCATCAATGAAATTTACATGCCTGCTTTTATTTTCTCCTTCTTGGAAACTGGTGTGCAAAGGTACAATTGAACAACATTCCCAATGTTTCAGCAGGCCAATGTGAGTAATTTGTGCTTTTCCTGACTCTGGGTGTCTGCAGAGAATTTTGCTTTGCTTTAAACTTTTGGTTCTAATCCTCTTGCTAGCATGCAGCACAGAGATGCTGCAACATGAGGACTGAGATAGAAAGTAAAGGCTTTACCCCAAAAATAGATACTTCCAATACCACTAAAGTGCCAAGCAGTGTTTGTGTTCTTGTTATCCTTTCTTCTTGTCTTTCTGCAGCAGAAATTCTGTTCCAGGAGCAGGGCTTATACACTTGGATCCTATTGCTGAACTATTAATGAGGTGCCCTCTGGTTTGCTTGAATGCAGGATGTGGCTGAGAAGTCTGTGAACCAAAGGGATAAACACAGATATGATGCACCAGTGTGGACTACAGCTCTGTGTGTGCCTGGTGAGGGGTCACAAGGTCAGTATTAATGGAAAAGGCAGCCTAAACTCCACTTAAATCTGCTCATCGTGCCCCTCTTCAGTGGGTTGCAAGTGCAAAGGCAGCTAACACAGTGAAAGGTGGTAAGAGAAATCGTCAGAGTTCACTGATGTATGGCCTGTCATCTTTATGCCAGCATCTACCCCATGTAAGTATAGGGTTCATTTAGGGCTGCCATCAACACTGCAGTAGGAGAGGGAGACGGTGCCTTCCTCTGTTGTTTATCCCTTGTGTGAATAACCCAGCTTCTCTTCCAGGCTGCATAACTGACGGAAGAGGATAGCCCAAAGAAAGTGTCTTTGAGGGCAGTGTCTGCAGATGGGACACTGTTGTAGGACAGATGAGTTTGCTCTTGTTTGCACTTCAACAGCTGGCTTTGGCAGCCTCTGAGCCTTTCCAGCCCATGAGCATCAAAAGGTTCCTGTTTGGATATGGGCAGAGCAGACTTTCCCGCAGGAAAAAGCAGGACCACATTATTCAAAATAGTTGTGTGTAATTGAATTAAGCAGCAAAGAGGTGCCTTGCAGGGGAAGTGCTGCCGTCATTTCATGTCTTGTAATTTCACATCAAAGTTTCAGAAAACTTTGTTTATGAGAAGGCCTCCCAGAAAAAATGCTCATCAAATATAAATGTGCAGTAGTGCTTGGAAGTCTGGTGAGAAATAATTATATTGCACTAAATGTGTCATTACATATAAGCCCACTGATGCTTTAATCACAAAGAGGGTTGCGAATACTGCATCTACACATTGCAAGAGATCCCTCCTTCTGTGAAAAGGTGCTGCAAGAAGGTGTTAGGGAGGTGGAGTATTCCTGTGTGGCTGTATCTTAAGCACTGTATTAATATAGACTTTCCCACTTGTCTATTTCTCCAACCAAATCACTTGGTCTAATGAAGCTCTGACTTCATTTACCTCCTTGGAGGTTTTTGAAGGCTCTTGAATCCCCATGTCTGTCATGTTTCATGTATGGCAGGTAGTCATTAGTCCAAAAGAAAACAACAAAATGAAGACGTGTCTGTCAGGGTTGGTGGTTGCATGTAAGGAAATATATCACTGGGTGGCAATGACTGTATTTCTGGTAGTGATTTCAGGGACTGCAAAGCCAGAAGGAGAAGCTGACACACAGGTAATGGAGTCCTGTGCAAGACTTTTTGTCTTTCAGCAACACGTTTTGCTCCTTCAAGCATCAACGTTTCAGTGGTAACTGAGCTGTCATACGTAAGGCAGGACAAGAGAAAACACATCTTCTAAAGCTACTTTAGCTTTTTCTCCAAAAGCCTTGAGATCCAGAAAGGAACATGGCTTTCTGCTTCTTGGGGGTGTTAAGAGTAATAGGGAGAACACAAAACACTTCATGTGTTCTTTGTGCAAAAGAGGTAAAAAACTGGTATAATCTGAAGAGCCATTTGGCCAAGTTTGGATGCTCTGTTTTAAAGTATGGTTGTGATTGCAGCAGTTTGTTTGGTGGGGCTGCAATAGAAGATCTACTGGGTCAGCAAACATTTCCATTTACTTCAATCATCAACTTCTTCACTGAAGTATTGAAGCACTGCATGGAAGCCTAGTGTAATAAAAGTTGAAGAGATTTAGGCAGAAATTAAACTTTTTTTTTTCTTTTTTCCCTTTATTTTTAATATATCACTGGCAAACACTGACAATAATTCCACTGGCCTCAGTAGAAATGTCCTAGTCTGAACACAGCATTTTTGAGGTCCAAATCAGCTTGTGTTTGTGAAAGTTTTATGCCAATTTGCAAAGTTTATTTTCTCAAATGGGAAAGAAACATCCAGAAATATCATGACTTCTACAGGAAACAAGTTGGAGTAGGCCAAATAAAACGATGGTCTCCATCTGGCATAAGAAGAGGTGATGTAATTAGCTGGTTTTTATTAAGAAATTAGTAGAAAGGTACGAATCTTATATATAGCTTTTTTCTGTCCAGATACATGATGGTGTGCAGAGCAGAAAAGATAAATAAACTTCTAAACACTTTAATGAAAATTACCTGTGTCTATAGTCAGATAATGCTCAGTCATAAGTCTTGAGAGATGAAAAAATAGACTAAAATAGATCTCCTTATTTACTTTCTTTCTCTGATTTTCAACTTCAAAGTTTCCTTCAAATTGCTCTCTTTTGCTGATTTTTGTCTCTGTCAGAAAGCTGTCCTGGTCTTTTGCAAATTAGAGCAAAATGGATGTTTTCAAAGATCACAAAGAGATAATCTTGTCTTTGTTCTTTCCTTGAAGATATTAGCAAACACAAACTGTTTGCATGATGCCTCTGCTACTGTGAAACTGTACAGAGCAATCATGATATACTTGAAGATATATATATCTTCTGGTATATAATCAGAACCAGAGCTTAATGTAAATCTGAGGGCAAGTAAAAGTAACAAAAAAAAAAACCCTGAGGCTTTGACAAAACCCTGTTTCTGTGAATACCTCCTGAATTTGTTTTCTGGGTTGAGGGGGAGAGGGTTTGTTTGGTTTTTTTTTTGTTTTCCCATTTTTACCATCCAAACAGGTACTGAAACATAGAGGAGAAGCAAAAAATGTAGCTGTGCTTAGCCCAAATGGAGTAGGTTGAAACTTACTCTTGTGCTTGACAACAGCACTAAAGACTAGAAAAGCACCGTGACAATTTCCACTGGTTTCCATGGATTATTGCCATGTGTTCACTGGTGAAATAAGGGATCTAAAATCTGGCACCCAACACCCATTCAAGCTTTGGTAGACACAGAGTTTTAGACAACTGCCTGAGCTTCAGGGGACTCACTGAACTGCCAAACCTTTTAAAACAATACCCATTAACAGTGAGGGCATTGTTCCGTGACTTACTGTCCTCCCTGAAGCAAACTTGAGTTTTTGTAGAAGCATTTGTTACCAAAGATCATACGACAGTGTTGTAACTGTACTTGCTATAGCTTCATAGCCTTTCATTCCATGAAATCATATGTGCCTTCTAGCATCTAACGGAAGTCAAGGAGTTGATGCTGAGCATCTGGGCTGCTTCTGCGTCCCTGGAGAAAGACAGACATCCCTGGAGACTTGAAGGGGAGGGACCAGAGAAGGAGCACAGCCCATTACCTTAGATTGCATCCCCCATTTTACAAGCTGCTTGAAGAGGTGAGCTCCTAACTGAGCAAAGGAAAGCCTGTGCTACAGGAGGAACAAGGAGGGTAAGCCAGCTTGATGTTAAGAGCAGCCACACATAAGGTTATGTTATTGGGCTTCAATGTATGAGAAGCACGAAGGGAGATGCAGGGTTTGTAGGGATCTCACAAGACCCTCCAGGACCTGTTATCCCTTATGAAAAGTGGGATTTAAGATGTCCAGGTGTCACCATTGCTGCTCTCTCTCAGTTACCAAATCCAATAGCTGTCCTGCCTTTGTTATGGAGGTATGCATTTAAGTGTGTGTCTTTATGGAAATTTTTCAGAGCTGTGGTTGACAGATCATTGTGTGTGGCTGACCCAGCAAAGCTAACATCTGTCCAGAGCTGTGTTTTCATGGATGTGAATACATCTGTTCTTGCTGCCACATCTATTTTTGAAGGTATATCAACAAATGCATTCTGGTTTTGACCTCACAGAAGGCCAACGGTGTAGCAGTCATCTCTCTCATTAATCAACCTTACATCATTTTTTGCTTGATTTAGTAACAGTTTTGTTTTGTTTTCTCTTATTGGTGAGCTGCCGAAGCAATGTTTGCAAAATATTTGGGTTATAAGTGGCAAAGCATGAAATGTCACTCAGGGTGAAGCCCAAGCTGGCAAGGGTTTGCTGCTTCAGTGATGTTTGGAGTTACAGCTCTTGCATGACATCTGCAAATCAAAACCAGAGTTGCCTGAGGTCACATCGACAGAGGTGACTCTCAGCATTACCTTATGCTAAGAGGTGGCTTATTCCTTTTATTTACTTATTTATTTGAGGTTCTCCTTGTGATTATTTCTGATGGCGTTGCACTGAAGTCTTCTCACAGTAGAGGTGCTTTGCAGCACTGGATGCCAGAGCCGGCTCTGGCAGCAGTGATGAGTCTGGGTGTATGGCACCAAAGCTGTGCTGACAGAGAATGGGAAACTTTGTGAACTCGAAAGTGTTTTTCACGCTTGGCAGCTGGACAAAGCAAACAGGCACAAAACATCGTTCTCCCAGACTCTATAGCTGGCCCATCTACCAGGGGCTGTTAGAAATGACAATAAGCCTGTTGTCTGGAATGTTTCTCCTGTCTTAAGCCTGGACAACTGATATAATTTATTTCCCTTATCATTTCTTGACCAAACCATACTCTGCACAAGATCTTATCATTTCCTCATATAGTAATAACCAAACCTTTTCAATTATTTTACATTCCTTTATCAGCGCAACTGACATCCTGTTTGCTTTCTGTGCTGCAGCTGCACATAGAGTTGAAAGCTTTGTGAATATTTTCTACAATCTCCTAAATCTCTGGTACAATTTGCTAGCTGCAGACCCTGTCAGCTTTAACAGCACCTCCCATCTGGATCAGTGGATGGATTGCTTCAGGAGATATTGCCCAATGTGGTTACACATCATATAGTCAAACCTTGATTATTTGCATCCAATTTAGGAGAGCTTTTCTTATGCTGAGAGCTTGCTTTGTCCCCTGAGGTTTGCCTGGTGCTGCAGGAGCGCAGGTGATGGAAAAAGTTTGCTTCTGCAAAGCACAAGCACATCAGGGGACAAACTGCAGCATTTTGGGATGAGACTCACACCTTGTGCAAAAGATGCATTGGAGGTTGTGGAGGTCACTGGTGGGGTTTGGGGGGAATTTCAGCTCTGACTTCAATGGTATGTTTTGTGTCTATTCAGTGAGTAGGGGTGTAAATGCCACCCTAATGTCACTGTGCTCCTCAAGTGCTTTAGCATGGTATGTGCTATTGCATGAAGGAAAAGACAGAGTCCACTACTGTCTGGAGCAGTGACTGGGCTCTTCCACCCATCACTGCTGCTCACACTCTTCCCACTGGGGGCAACAAGGCTGTCACATTGCTGTTTAGCATTTATTGCAGCATTTGTGGCTCTAAATATCGCTTTCTGAACTGGATCACACAATCACAGCTAAATCAAAAACCCTGAAGTTGCTTCATATATTAATAAGAAACACAAACACAAGTTTCTGCTTTCGATATTCCATCTCCGAGTTTTGGGGTAGTGAGTGCTGTCTCTTTCCCGCTCCAAACCACTTTTCATTTTCTTAGAAATGGATGCCTAAAAATCCTAAAGAGAATCAAAGCCTTACTTTACTAAAAAATATGAATCTGAAGTATCACTTATGCTTTGTGCTGCTTGATGCATTCAGACCATGCGTTCTGCATAACACAAACCAACCTTGCACGCTGATGACAGAAAACTGAACGTGGAACTCACTGTTCCTTCAGGGGAAAAGTGTGATAGTTTTGATGGGCTCATTGTAAAAATTACAGTGAAAACAGCATCCTCATGACAAAATGGACCACATTCTTCTTGAGGTCGGAGTGTCTCTGTATCTGTGCCAAAGTGAAGTTTTTGCAGTGTTATGTATAGAGAGGATGACTAAGTTAGCATGCTGTTAATCTAGATATTTACTGTTGCCTTCGGAATGTCTGATGGAAAGGAGGGAAAGAATCAGAACAAAATAACAATTACATACAGTGCTTAAGCCCCAAAACATGTTCAGAGTAGTTTTTTGCACATAAAGCAAATTGCTTCATGTGCTTCTTTCAGCAGTCTTGGAGAGCTGCTGGTTGCTATTACCTTGATAACAATCTTTATATGCAGAGCTGTGAACACACAATTCCCATCCCCTGTTGCTGCTTTTCTAGTTTAGACAAATTAAATTCTTGTTCATACGCTGTGTTTTCTGAAGTATTTTTCCCCTTCTTTCGGATTTATTCTCATCACCTTTCCCATCTCCAGACAAAGGTGATGGTTGAATTTGAGAGCCAGCAGCACATTACTGCAACCCTGCACAAGTCTGGCTTTATGTCACGCAACTTCGTCCCATTCAGTCTGCATCTTCATTTTGCTCCTGGGTTCTTTATACAGAAGTGTCCCCTGTCACCAGCTCCCCATTCAGACTTAGTTTCTCCTTTATAAGTACAATCCTTCTCACTTCTTTGTGCAATTTGATGATTTTCATCTCAGCTCATTTCATCAGTTTTCCAAGAATACTTGCAATTTAGTATTGGCTGGTAAATCTCTTTCAAACTTTCCTACTGTGATACAATCTCAGCCTTTGCAAGTTCACTTTCTTTTTCTTTATCCAAATCCTGACTACAAATAACTACCTAGAACAGATTCATGGGTCTATGACTCTGAACTCACAAAATTGAGCAAGATGTTTTAATTAGTTTCACACTCATGTTAAAGGGGTTTTGTCTCCACCATATTTACCTGTGTTTTACGATGTCACGTAGAGCCACAGTAATATTTCCAGGGAAATAAATCTCCAAAACCATCCTTCTGTTCCACACTTGCTAGTGTCCTGCTATAAATATTATCTACCTCTCAGCTAAGGAAGAACACATTTTTTCACCTGTTTTTATTTAAACAGTCATCTCCACCTCGATCTTTTCTTTGCAATGTTGATTCTCTACTTCTTAATGCATCCCTTTTTTAAGCAATACTACTATTTTTACTTTATTCAACGCAGGGATGTTGTCTACTCTATACTTCATACAGCAAATGAATCCTTAGCTTTTGTTAGGGGAAAGAGATGAAAAGCTTCAGGAAAACAGGAAGCAATGACAAGATGTGGGTTTATTGGATTATTAGCCCTGGGGCATGAAGCTTGCATGATATGGTATTTTTGAAGTAGTAGCATCCAAAGGTCACTGAAAGTGTCAGGCTTGAGGTACACGTTAGACTGATTTCTTGAAGTTCAAGCACTGGATCACACGGTTTATTGAGAGCCATATATTAGGTTATCAACATGAATTATGTTGGTTTGAATTATAGGCATTTGGTGGAGAATTTGCTCTTGCTATGCAGAATTTACTGTGCAATTTTCTGTGGTAATTCAGGACCCTCTTGTCAGTCTGTGAACTTTGATGCAGAGAGGTATGTTTCAGAGCTGGACTGTAAAGGCTTCAATTTATATTTTCTGGGGTAGAAATCTCTACCTGAGAAAGAACTGTTAAAATGTGAACTGCTTTTGAGGCATTGTGCAACTTATACAGCATGAGAGCTCACACAAAAAGCACTTCAGCCACTTCAGAGTCAGACTTTGAATAAAGGGAATTAATTGTCTGGTCCACAGATGTATCAATTTGATGGGTTAATTTCTTTATTCTACTTTATTTGGGCTTATATTGCCTCTTTTCTGGGAATACACTCCCAGAAATACTTGACATATATGAATTCTGCTGAATTTGGGCTAGGAATTTCTCGAATAAGCCACAAAACCAAAGGACTCTCAATTTCTATTTCCATTTCCTAATTACATTTTATTGTATAAATGCGATTAAACTTGATAACACTGGAACACAATGTACTAAACATTCAGGGGAAAAAATCCGAGATTGGAAAGAAAACAAGCTTCAACCTTTAGCAGAATTTGGTGTTTTTTTCCTCTTTTAAATAAAACCACATGTATTTATATTTGAAAAGTTTGTCCAGGCCAAATGTTGACAAACTGTACTATTTCCTAATCTGTAACCTGGATGGTCACCCCTTTGTGTAGCCAGGCATGTCCTTATCCTCACTATACAGTGTAGGAATACAGTGTAAGAAGCCAGAGAAGGAAAATATTTGCCAAAAATGTTGAAGAAAAAGGAAGAAAAATGAAGGGATGTATGCTACCAGGATAGGAGCCTTAGGAAAAAAGAATTAGTCCTTCATCCTTGTTGCAATCAGTAAGGCTGAGCTGAAATAAAAGCCAAGTAGACTAATATCTGTAGACTAATAAACTGTTCTCAACAATCAGAAATATTTTTTCTCTTGATTTCAAGCACAAACTTTAGATTGGAGCATGACCTTTCCTTAAGCCTAGAGTATGATTAGATACTTGGCTTGGTTCATATTTACATTCTGATTCTGTTTTAACTTGAGGTACGTTTATATACAAATAGCAACAGAAAAATAGGTTTTTAATGCCAGTTGACCAATTTGTGTTATGTAATACTGATGAAAATAAGGGTGAAGAAAAAGAAGGAAAAACAACATAGGCTACAACTCAATTCAGCAATTTGAATTCAACCCCAACCCTAAAACCCAAATGAGCTCTTGGCTGTTACTCATAATTTTATGGTTTAAATCAACTGAGAAGCATTAATTTGTCCCACAATTCATTATCTGACTGAGGAGCTTATTTCTGTGGGCTATCTGAGGGATAAGGCTGAGCTGCCATATGAAGCCTGGGCCCATGGGAGGTTTTAACATACCCATTGGCTGGGACCTATGCCTTCAAATGTTTCTAAAGCTGTGAGTTTCAAAGGACTAAATATAGTATGGGAATTAGTCACTGCTTCCCATGCTTATATGTTCCTTCCTGAGTACGTAAGGACCTTTGATGTGTATCAGCCCATACATTCATGTGCTCTTGTAATCTTTTCACCTCTATTTTAACCTGGGTTAGCTCATTGGGGTTGACCAAACTGAAATAAATACATTTTCTTCTTTTTGGGGTAGATACAAAATCAGGCATCTCTGTTCAAACAAAATCCTGTTAAATCAACCGCAATTAAATTGAGAAAGGACATGGGAACTCATTTTTATTTTTACGTTCTTGCCTCTACAATGATTCAGATTGGCTTGGTTAAAAACAAACAACAAAAATCCTCCTCTTCTTTCCATAAATCAGTGTGTTCTGGCTTTTATCCCCAGGAAGAGACTGTCTGTTCTGTTGCCAGGGTTATTGCCAGTTTTTTGTCATAGTTACAGGACTTGGTTATTTTCAGGGACAGGCTATTGCCTTGTGGTCCTTCTAACAGTTTTCAGAAGACTGAAAAGACCTTCAGGTTGCTAGCCATCTCCTTCCTATCTCTGACCTAACTGTTCTCTAGCATGAGCTGAGATGCAGAAGGATTTGTGCTTTGGAAAGCTTTGCATTTTCTGTCCTCAATTTACTTAAATGTGGCATTTATGGCACATCTGGAGACAAAGATGGGCAGATGATGTCCCCTCGTGCAATAACACTATCTGTGCAGTGCTAGCACTGATGTCCAGACCATTCAGCTTCCTACGTTCTGGTCCTCTCTCCCTTTTTCAATCCATATCCATATCTATCTTACCCTTCTCTCAGTCTCCATCTCTTCTCGGTACATAAAGCTTAACATTTTGTACATTTTAAGGTCCTTCTTTTGCTAAGGATGAAACAGGCAATATTTTCCTCTGGAAACTCACTGTGTCAGGACACAAAGGATGGTTTATTCAAAGTACACCCCAGGCAGGGTAATTAGTATAAAAATGATGCATATTAGAATATGCAAACTGTGGGCTTGCTGTTGCCAAAACTTAGAAGCCAGGTACATAAGATTGCAGGATATTTTTCCTCTGTGAGAAGGGTGTTTTTTCCTTTCCTTTGGCTTTTTCATTTTCCTTTTGAATGTCATCTGTCTGAAGGATTTAGAAGGAATCCAGAGGAGTTGCACTGTTTCAGAGGCTGGCGCAATAAATTAGCTAAAGAAGGTGTGTGGCTTTGAGAGGGTTGAGAGGGCTCAACGGGCATAATAAAGTGAGGTCAGTGCCTTAGAGAATGTAAATCACCATTGCTCCCATGAAATCCATACAGCCACATTGGTAAATGTAGGAGTTAGGGAGCTCACAGAGGAAAATACTAAAGCAACTAAATTAATTTCCAGACCAGGCTTGGAGTTACATAAAATCTGATTGTAAAAATTTTCCCTGCTTTATCAACAAGTTACCCACTAACCCTGCATTTCAGGAATGCACATAAAGGCATGTTTAAATAGAGTTAAACCGAAAGCAATGTGAAATATTATTTTAAGTTCCACTAAAATCACATAAAATATTTGAGGTTGGAGGGAATCTCTGCTCAAAGCCAGTCAACAAAAGCAGCTCATCAAGAGTAACTTTGGTGCTGATTTTATTTACTACTTTTTTTCAGTCAGAACTTCAGTTTTACTTTTGTATTTCTGAAGTGAATGGGGCAACAGGGAAATAATATTTCTCCTTTCATATTGAAGTCCTGTGTCTGCATCAAATGCAGTGGCAGTTCAGCTGATTTGCAGGCTTTATGCAAGATGACAGCAAACCAGACATGTCAGTGACACTGGAGAAGGAGCCCCCAGTAGAACGTGACAATACTAGCATATTCTTGACTTCTGAATAGTATGGGTCCGTCAACAGAGGTCTCAATCCAAATTTGACTTAATTCTGTCCCCCTAGGAATAGTGCCCAGTGCTGATGCTTCTATGTAACGTACAGCCTGGTGGGAATAAGAATCAGCAGGACGTGATGACAGTGTCCATACAAGTGTTAGCAGTGAGAGGTGCCACTCAGGAATTGTGTTCAAATGCTGGAACAAAGTCTTACAGAGGCTGTGAAATCCCTGTTTTGGAGTATTCCAAAGTTTGGCTGGAGGTGGCCATGAGAAACCAGGTGTAATTTAGAAGTTAGCCCTGTTTTCAGGAGGGAGTTGGTTCTACCAGAGGCCCCTTTGAACCCATGTGGCTCTGTGATGCTGTATTCCTTGTAGCTGGTAGTTGGATGTGCTTGCTGATTGCATGGTTTAACACTTCCTCAGTCTAAACCAGCCCTGATGCCACCAGCCTGATCTTTTCAATGGGTCTCTTTGCTTTTTGACATGCTGTGTTTGTGTTTGATCCCTACTCTCTCTGAATGAGGGCAGGCTGGCTGGCAGCTGGTGGAGAATGCAGAGGGTTGAAGAAGTGGAACATAAGTTCCAGATTATTGTCTGGACTGGCTCAAAGTGCCATCAGGTGTGAGGCTTGGATAAGGATTTGTGGAGTTTGACGCCTTGCCCAGACAGAGCTTGAGTTCAATCACTTAAAGGCACGTCCGGTTAGACACAGCCATTGTGTTGGATCCTGGAACAGGAATATCCTGCTCTCTTTCAATCAGAGACACAGAAACGTTTGGTTTTACAGGTCACTTCATTTGTTTCTGGCCCCTGCCTATGATAAATAGCTCCGTCTGCTGCATTCAGCTCCTGCAAAGCTGTTTGCTCAATGCCTGTAGGCGTTCGGACCTACCTGAGATGATTTTTGCCTTTTGGCCTGAGTGGTCCAACCCCTGGACTGTAAAGAAATGCTTTATGAGCTTGGCATAAACAGTATTTATTGAGTCTGCCTTCCTGCTCGTTAGACAAAGCTTGTTGTGGAAAGTGTATATCTTAGCAATGGCACCAAGAGGTCTTATTTGGAGACAGATTGAGATTTAGAGTGTCACTTTGGACTATTATAAATTGAGTTGTTTTCTCTTTGCACCATTATTTACACTGTGACAATATTGTATCAGTAAAATATACTGTTTTTCCAGTATCAATTCATGATCCTACACTCTAGGACTGTGGCCAAAGCTCCTCCATCACAGGTGTTTCATGACCTGATCTGTCACTGTGGTGTCCCTTCTTCATTCTTCGCATCATAGCAACAGCCACTGTTGGGGTTACAGTGAGCTGACAGCCCAGTGTGACTCCCGAAATGGCATCTGCAAAAGTATGACTATGCATTTAGCTGTGCCAGATCTCAGACTGACCCATCAGTGCTATCCTGCTTTCTCCATAGACCAGTGTTGTCACCCCAACAACTGAGGTGCAGCACATATCCCCTTCTTGGCAACACATCCAAGGGGATTTCCTGCCTGCTGCAGAGCTGCCTCTATCACAAAAGAGGAGTAGGTAGCAAAGTATATCCATTTTTAAAGGCCTGGAAAGGACAGAATAATCCTACCTTGGGCTTGGCAAGACACAGCATTGCAGCACATTCCTTCATCGTTGTAACTCCGGGTTGGAGCTGTACAGCCAGACGATACTGGCAAGGCAACAGAAGCTGAGTTTGTGTTTTTTGGGGGAATAAAGAATAATATGACCAACTGTAAACTCAGGGAGGGGGAATATTAGGACAGCAAAAATGTCCTGACTCTGTATTGTGCCAGAAATTAATATCCCAGTTTTTGCAAGAAACACAGTGTTGTCTTTCCAGTATAGCCTAATAGTTACCTCTCATCTGAAAAGAATAATATCTCTCAGGCAGCATATCCAATCGTGCTTGGATGGCTTTGCTTTGAGGTACAGGTGTCCTGACTCTATTACTGAATCCGCAGGGTGGAAGGAGTTCAAGGCTGAACAGAGCATCATTCCACAGCAACTCATACCAGATGTTAGAGGAATGAGCAGAGATGAAAGTCAGTGTTCCCTGGGACAATGGTATCAAGATATTTCCTAGGGTATTGTTTCATTGCTTACGTGTGCCCTGTCTTTTGGTTATTAATGGACTTCCACTGCAGTTTGAGGGGGACAGATGGACAGTTCGCCCTATATATATATCCAATTAATTAAAGTAAGGGGGTGACAACATTAAAACCAGAGAGTGTGGTTACAGTCAAAAGGGTGAGTGGTAGAAAGAGGGGTTGTTAATGCTGAGTCCTCTGCCTCGTGTCAGTCACCAACCTGTCAATCACGGCTATGTCTCTGCGGCCTTTGACAGTCGATTGCAGTGGGACAGTGCAGCAGTTTTGCCTCACAGCTCCTTTTCACCATCCCCTCCAGAGTTTCATACAATTGCCTTAGTTTTGTAAGGCTGTCATGCTTTCTATGATCCCTCTACAAGGATTTTTCTGCTGATTTTCAACTGGTTGTTGGAACTTTATGGTTGCTTTCTGCAGGCTCGTTGAAAAGACTCAAAGCCTTGAAAAGGCTCGTTGAAAAGACTCAGGGCCCATCAGCCCTTCAAGTTAAGCAAAACTGCTCAGGAGAATCTTGGGTAGAATTTGCCTGGGACAGGGCAAGTGTGCAAATGCTGTTCTTAGGCATAACTGGTTCAAGTAGACATAACTGGTTTAAGTGCCTCTGAAACAGTATAGTCCTGAATACAGTACCCTACCCGGGATGTGTAGGAGGAATGTATGGACTATGAGTTAAGAACCTAAAAATGTGCTATTGAATTCTCTATTGCAATTCAGTTACTATAAACAGTAATTAAAATACTTATTGGGCTATCCACTGGCATGAGGAACATTACATACAGTTATGTTTTCCACAGGCAAAGAGCCAAGCTTGAGCCAGAGTCAGTCTTGATGCGTTTTACTTCATGCAAAGGGAATAACAAACATGAGACTTTCCTTCAGAGCCCTGCAATGAGCTGCCCTGAGGCATTCCTTATCCAAAATCAGGATACCTCCTGCTGCTGGTGCTCTGCAGCACACAATAGGGACCTGCATGCTGTGGAGTGGGGACAGAAAAGTGACAGCCCCTCCAGTCCTTAGGACATGTCATTTCAGCCCTGTTCATTGCCAGCAAAGCAAGAACTTCTGTTTATTTAAACTTTTCTCCTCTGTGAGCAGTGCGGGGCTCTTCCCCTGCAAATGTCCCATTATTCAACCTGACTCAGACTTGCTGAGTTGACCTCAGGTGCTTTGGGTTGAGAAAGGAGGAGGAAAAAGCTAATCAAGCTTTGCAATGCCCCCTTGGGAGATGAGAGCTGAAGTCATTAATCCTTTTGCTTCTACTCTGAATTTTCTGAGCCTGCCATTTCCACCTTTTAGGGTAAAAAGAGCAGAACCAGCCCCCAAATGAATGAAAAAAATAACACTTTCTTTTTTTAATGTAATAACTTTTAGGTTCTTACTAGACAGTATCTTCTCCCTGGGGGACTACCAGTTGCCCTTCTCTCATACTTTTCTTTTAAAGCTAAGGAACATCCTTTGCAATGAGTAAACCCCACAAAATCAAACCAGCAAGTGCCAACTAGTTTGTTCCCAGGACCTGGGCCTACAATGACATGCCAGAGGTCTGAAAGGAGAGATCATGAGAGGTGATGCCAGTGGGAGCCTCTTGCTCCCTTTTCTCCCCATCAGCTTTGCCTCCTTGTGTTCACTTTAGATGAAGGGCTTAGTATAATCCCTGTGCTACAGCTACTGGGGCTATACGACTGTGCAGGGGTAACTATTGGCTGCTCTCTTTGGGATACTTGAAAAATGTTTTAGATCTCAAGCTGTTTCAATACCTGGATATAAAGTGCTGAAATACCTCACACCATTTAGTGAAGTTTCATCCAGAGCAGATAAAATGGTTGTAGAAGTAGAGGACAGTCCTGAACCCATCAAAATCCAGCCTTGAGCACATTCAGGGAACTTATAGGGAAATTGAGGCATTGGGAAGGTATGCACAGTGGTGCCAGCAGGGAAAAGGGCTCAAGGCCAACTACTTTGCTGCTGGTCTCTACAACTTCTAGCGCTGCTTCTTTTGGTGAACATATATACAAGACTTACATGTCAAGGTTCTGCAGTGAGAAGGTTCATATAAAAAGATTAGATATAGAGAGGTTTGTTTAAAATCAGGTGTCAGGCTCTGAAGGTTGATAGTTTCCATTCCGAACAACTGTCTGAGCGATCAGCTCATATAAATCTCAGCTCCATGTTCAAAGCCATTCTGGCTGATGTACAGCAGAGCAGTTATAAATTTCAACAGATTTCCAGAGGAAAGCTTGATGAAAAAAAAGGAAAAAAAAAAAAAAAGAAGAAAGAAACAGACAAAAGTGCAAAAATAAAAAAAAAAAAGAAAAAGAAAAAAGAAAAAGCAGAAGATACAGCCAAGACATCAGTGATAAAGTGGAGCAGAAGAGACAGCCGGAGCCTTGGACTGCAATGCAGGACATTGTGTGCTGGAATCAGGAGTCACTCCAGAGAGATCAATATTTGTTACCAGCTGGTCCAAATGCCAAAGCACTGTGTCAACAAGGTGGAGAAAATCTGTGGAAAGTGAATGATAGAGAGTGACGTGCACATAGCAGGGGGTCATGTAATAAGTCTGCAAAAGAAGATATATAGACTATAGACTTGGCTGTTTGGAGGCTGTGGTTTTTTTCATCCCTGACACCGCCTTCTGTCTATGTTCTTGTGCTTTTCTTCCATGTTTCACTTTATTATAGTATTTCCTGGGCCTTGCATGCCAAACATTATCACTCTGGGTGACCATGCCAGCTACTTTCTAGGGCCTGGCTGAGGGTATCCTTTTGTACCAAGCAGGGTATCACAGCGCCATTTGCCTCTCCTTCACCTAGGTTTTCCTGCTGCCATGGGAAAAAGTCTTTTAGAAACTGCTTTTCTTTCTCCCATGTGTAGCTGGAGGTGGATGAAGACTGGGAATTCTTTGCTTCTGTATCCAGACTGCGAAGCCCAGCAGCACAGTTGAGCAAAGAATGAGGGTAGCATCTGGTCCTATTCCCCTCGCTCAGGAGAGACCTTAGGCAGCAGTCAACGAGTGTTGGGCTCACACAGTCCCTAAGCCACCACAAGTACACACTGCCTGCTTACTAAGGGGTTGAAAAGGACTTAATACCCATCTATAACTTCCAAATTTCTGCCCTTCTTCTTGGGTCACTCATAAATCCTAAACATCATCTGGACTGCCCAATGGCAGCAATGTCCAGCTTAATCTGGAGAGACTCAGCAGAATTTATTTCATGTGTCACAAGCTTTAACAAGTCAGGCTTTAGCAGCTTTTGGGTTGTCTAACTCAAACATGGGTGTTTATTTTTGGCCACAGAATTAGCTTACTGACAAGGTTTTTATGCTGTCTGGTGGAGGCTTCTGTATTGCTCTTTGGCTTGCAAGCCTGCCTTTTGGCACAACGACTAGATGACAGAAAGGGTTTCTGTTTGCTTGGAAGATGATGGTAATGGGACCATAAACTCATTGCTAGGATAACGTCAGGCTACAAAGCTACAAATTAGCTGTCAAAGTAAGGAAATACTCACACTCAACCAAAACCAGACTTCACTCATAGTCTTCTGTGGAACAGAAGCAAACAGAGGGTAACCCCTGCATAGAGATACAGGGTAAGACAGTCCCAAGAAGAATGGACAAATGTGTTAGCAGTCTGCTTTTGTGCACTGAAATCTAGGGCACATCAGCTCTTTCTAGCCACGAATGCTGAGGCTTAGCAAAACCCTGAAATTAATTTTTAAGGGAGTGTTTGGTGTCTCGCCAAGGAACTTTTCCTTGTTAAAACTTTTCCACTATAACTGGCAGAACTGTAACTGCGCATGAAAGATGATTGCACAACGCTGTCTCCCAGTGTGCCAGAAGAGAAGGAAAAGGCAAAGAGCATCCCAGATATAACTAACATTTAGATGAAACCGCTTCATAACTGTATGCACATATCTACCATGAGCATCTCCATGTAAGAGCTACTGCTCACTGCTTAATCTTTCAAGAGTTACCAGACTAATGAAGAAGTCCACCTACAAGAAATATCAGGAGGAAAAGATGAGCTTTTGGTTTGTTTTAGAAATTGCTCTTATGTTGTGTTTCTTCTATGAGTAGGAGAATCTTTCCTGCGTTTTTCATTGTAGCCTTTTCCTAATGTATAATTGCAGACTAAGGGAGATCCTGTATGTTTGTGCTGGGCAATTTGTTTGCTCTATTGTGGTACAGAGAAATTTTGAGGAGATAAAGCTCTGGCACCATGTTAAGTTGGAAGGATCATGAATCCCAACCCCTTGGCACAATATTAAAACCAAAAGAAAGATTTTTATTAGGTTTTAGAGAATAATCTAGTGATTTAGTTTTGATAATGCTTAGTCATATTTACCAGGCACAGCAAAATTCTGGTAGATAGCCCAAATCTCAATATCTCCTCCTTATTATCCCCATCTGGTTTTCATTTGCTCACAGAAAGACAATAGTAGTCTTTGGGAGAGAATGAGAGAGAAATTAGCACTAACAAGATAATTATAGTGGGTATGGAGGTCAGAAGGAGATCTTAAAGCAGTAAGTAAAATGGGGAGATGCATTAGTTGAGCAAATGAAATTTTTGTGGGAGAGGATAAATTTTTTTTTTTTTCATTATTGAATAATGATTTTCTCCAACGTTTAAACTATTGATGCTTTCTATTGTAAGTAGCTTTCTGTGGCAAGTTTGTGTTGTCTTCCTGATTACATAGCTTTCATTGCTGAATTCATAGAAAATAAAATGGCTTTTTAATGCTTAAACTTGTTTCAAGTAAAGAGAAATGAAAGAAAGGAGTTTTATACAAAAGCCTACAGAAATATATAGCTGAAGAGTGTTTGATTTAGAGTTCAGACATGTAGTGCTTTCCATAAGTCACTTACCATAAATTTTAAACTGATCTTACAGTTTCTATTATTTACTTTTTATGCTGTATTTTATACCTCATTTCAAAGCAGATTTATAGGCCTTACACAAAGATAGATGAGAGACTACACATGCTTCATGTCAACAAGTTATTTTAATTTTCCCCCCCACTGAAACTCCTGCTGTTTAAAATTAAACCATATTGCACTAAAAGTGCATTTGCTTCTGTCATTTTTGACCTGCTCTTGTCATCCCAGAGTATGTGGTGAAAATGGCCAAGAGTATTTTGACTCTATAGATGCATAGCAGTAAACAAGGGTTGGTATCTCTAGAAATTCTAAAACTGATACCGGGTTATATATATATATATATATATATATATATATATATATGTATAGCTGTTGTATTGACCACCTGAGTTTTGACATGACTAAAGTTCAAGGTGAAACCCATCTACCTCCAAGTCATCCTTTCCAAATCTCATCTACAGAAACAGAGAGAGAACAATCTCACTTTTTACAGGCTAACAAACAGATGTGAAAATATCTACAAATACAGAGTAGCCAACAATAACCTAACACAAATCATGAGCTGCTGGAAAGAAAAATACCTCTATACTGGGCTTTGAATAAATGCTGTGGCATGAAGACAAGCACAAGATTTTGCCCAAAAGTTCTGTCTGATGTTTTGCCTTTATTGTGTCCTACAGTATGGTCCCAGGACCATCCCTGCATCATGCTGTGGCACCCAAAAGTCTTACACATGTCAAAGCCAGAAACAGTAAGCAAAACACAGTGTTTATTTATCTATGAATAAACACAAGTATATTTATATTCACTTCCAAAACCCTCAAGAGCTTACAGGGTCTGATTAAGGTTGTTAGGCCAGGGTTATCCTTTGGCATATTTGTAAACACGGGACACACAGAAGCAGGAGGAATCTGCCCAGGATATCGCATCAGAGCTTGGTGTAACCACAAGGCCACTCTACATTTTACATGCAGTGTTGCACCTGACTCACACAGGATGTGGCTTTTTTGCCATCTTGCCCTTGAGTCTGGAAATTTCAGCTATTAATCCCTAAAGGGGAATAAATATCTCTGTGGGGTGTTGCAAGGATGGCAGCTGTACCCACAGCACAAGGAAATGAATGGCTAAAGAAGAAGGAAGAAGGGATGATTATCTGGGCAGGCCATCTGGGAGGGATGTGTTACAGCCTGGTAGCAGAATAACCCATCTCCTGTTCTTCATGCAAGGGGAGAATCAGGCATATGGCTGAGACCTGCTGGGATAAGCAATCCCCTGATGGGTCCATCAGCCCTTCAGAAGATGGTGGCTGGAGGGAGACCGCTCAGACTCTGGCAGAACTTTACCTGATGCAGTCAATGAGACAGAAAATGTTCCTGGGATGGAAAAGCACCTAGATTATCCTCGGGATTGTTCTTGCTTTTCAAACTGAGCGTGTGCTTGAAGTAGCAGCAGTGGAATGATGTCCTCAATGGATTGGCAGATGCATCAAAAACCCAATGGACCTGCCAACAGCCCTGGTCCATGGCAGCGATGCTCCCTGCTCCTATGTAGCCGCTTGCCCTGCTGCAGAGGCCAGTGGGCAGGGGCAGGAATGGCCGTT
Source organism: Pezoporus wallicus (assembly GCF_028554395.1). Taxonomy (NCBI): domain Eukaryota; kingdom Metazoa; phylum Chordata; class Aves; order Psittaciformes; family Psittacidae; genus Pezoporus; species Pezoporus wallicus. The sequence goes on along the minus strand of NW_026636866.1, from coordinate 724,306 downwards.
TTCCAAGGAACTGTTTCAGGAGCAGAGATTTACGCTGTGTTTGACAAGAAGAAAGTCAGTTTCAGCAGCTCCTGTTTACAGCTGGCGTGCTGCAGGGAGGCGGTGGCCATTTGCCTGCTTGTTTTCCAGCCACACACGCTTCTGTTTGGCTCTAGGGATCAGGTGCTCAGGGACGCAGGGAATAGCCACCGTTCAAGGACAGAACATCTTGTTAAAGTATTTTCCTTCTTTAAAAATGACAGTGACCTCTTTAATGCTGTTGCCTGTCTGTTCATGAACCGGAGCTAAGAATAAATTCCTCACATGCGGCATATTTCTTTTTATGACCTGAAAAGCAGCACACAGAGCAGCTTATGGATTTGAGGTAGCACTGATTTATCTCACACCCATCCTCCACCTCCAGAAGAAGTCCATCTTCTGGTTTTTATTTCTTTAAACCTGGTCTTTCCAAAGTGTTCTTTATAACAGCCAGAATGCTTCCTGCCCATCCTCTCGTTACTATGGAATCATAGAATATTTAGGGTTGGAAAGGACCTTAAGATCATCCAGTTCCAACCTCCCTGCCATGGGCAGGGACACCTCCCACTAAACCATATCACCCAAGGCTCTGTCCAACCTATGCATTGAACTTGTGAGAATCACTGTTATTGTCTCCTGCGATGCTCATGTTACTTACATTATGGGGTTCTCAGCAGCAAAGACAAGCCTGGTCATCTTAAACCAAAGACGAGTTTTAGACCTTCAGGTCTCCATGTCATGAAGAACCAAGCACTTGGCCTTTCTTTTATACTTTTTACTTTCCTGTGGCTTATTACATCTGTGTGTGAATTTAAGCTGTTGTACCAAAGAGTTTATTTGATATGTAGGCTGCTGGAGCAAATGGAAAAGTTGCTGTGGAGACCCTTCTACCATTCACCTATTAAAATGACAAAAAGAGAGGATTTAACATGATTTCCAAACTCCAAAGAAAAAAGTCTCAGGGAAAACCAGACTGTGGGTCACAGATATCATTGACATCATTCCTCTTGGTGTTGTCTCTCCATGGCTCTTTGCTGCTGCCCCCACAGCAAAGGTTTTGCTAGACCCTAGCACCTCTGTGCTCCTTTACTCATCTGTCTTCATAAGGCTGAGCACGGGATTTGTCAAAACCTTTTCCTCTAAAGGTTGTCCAAACCAGTGAAAGGGCTTTTGACACAGCTTGAAAACAAAAGGTTCTTTGTTCTAATTTCTGTGGTTTTCAACAAAGGTCCAACCTTTTCCATAGTAGAGAGAATGTTTTCAGTTCATTTCCCTAACAGCTGTTGTTCCTTGTATGTTCTCCTCTCCTTCAAATCCTCTCTTGATACCATCTCTACCAATCTTCCTTCTCATGTTCTCCCCAGGAAGTGCTTCATATCTCATCTGTCTTGTTCATTGTTCTATTTCCTCAGCTCCCCAGTCTAATTTAAACTGTAAATTCTTCAGGGCGAAGAAGAGGGTTACACTTTGGCAATCTTTGGTATCATTGACTTAATCAGGGTTAGATGAAGCAGCAGGCAGCATGGTTCGATGAGTGTTCCCATTTAGAGATATTGTGGCATTTAATATTTTGCATTCTAAAGAAGAGGATGGCTTAAGGACAGAAGAATCTGATGTTCTTCAGCCCTCTGCTGTGCAACTGTCCATCACCATTAGATGTTTTCTTGGCATTATTCCTTTGCAATCAATAATGGTCATCTCCCCAGCTGGTTAGAGGCAGCTACATGCTCGAATGTACTGTGACTCCTGTGGTTTGTTCCTCATCCAAGAAGTCTTTCCAGAGCACCTGAGTGAGTCAAAAGTGTACATGCAGTATTGAATTGGCAGTAACATGCACTGGACAAGGATGAGGTCTTCATAACAGACTGACCTCTTTTCCTGCTGATTTCACTGAATCTGTCACAGCTTGTTATCCAAAAGTGGATGCTCTAGAAAGAGCTGTTATGACTGCAGCCTCTGAGGTATGCAGGGGAAATGGTGAAATATGTGTACAAAATGTGTGCAAAGTGGAAGCAAATCCAGAGTTACGGAAATAGTCAGGTATTTGTAAAATAATGGTCTTTGCAGAGTCTGCTCCCCAGCAGAGATGGAGTTTTGGTCATGCTCTTGTCATGGTAATAGTAGATCTGTGCACATTTATCAAGGTCCAAGAGCTCACATCATCCAAAACATTTGGAATTTGTGAAAATCCTTATAATTTTCATTTTTTTATGTTAGCTATACTGACAGAAAAATCATTACTCGAGTCCAGCAGTAATAGAAGTGATGGTAGCGTTGATATCTAATCCAGCTAAGGTAAATGAGGATTTGTTCCCTTTCAGTGGTCTTCCAGGAAAAGTAGCAGAAATGACAGATGTAAAGATGATCCTGTCTATTATTATGTGTTGAAAGACCTATTTCTTTCTTAAAACGTCACTAAAGTCTCAAGACTTCTTTTCCACAGAACACTAGCAATATTTGATTATTTCCAACTGGAGGAATATATAAAATAATAGAGAGTTGTTACACTTGATAATGCCTCATGGCCGGTGGTCTGGCAGCCGTTCAGATGATACATAGGAACACTTAGAGGAAAGCATCTTGGAGAGTTTTAAAAGCCTTTCTTAGAAATGGATATATGTGTGATTCAGTTCACCTCTTTTCCTCAGCCATGACAAATAAATGCTACTAGTGTCAGGAAGAACAGTCCTGGTGAAGGGCAATGGCAGCTTGTTCAAAGAAGGATTACAGCTTGAAACCTGGAAGTAAAACACTGTCAGCCCTGCCCTTGGAAGAGGGGAAATGTTCTCAGAGAGAGGGATGTGACATATAAAGAAAACCCAGTGTTTCCTGCCTTCATGCCAAGTTTTTTTTCTCTCCCAAGGAAAGATTGACCCCTTTCCTTGAGGAGAGCTGTGCAACCCCAGAACGAAGCAATAGACCCTTCAGTCATGTCCTATGACATTCTATAGCCTATTATCTCGATATTGGAGTTTTGCCTAGGAACAGGGTAATTAACAACCAGTATAATTAATCTCATATTTGAATTTTTCAAATTAACCAGTGGAGACTGTAAGTAATGATTGCGTGACTAAGTGCAGAAGGAAAGAGGTACATTGTGCTGTGTGCTGCAAGATCTATTTTCTCTGGAAACAATGACTAATACAGCTTTTTCAGCGGAGGATTTGATGTACATCCAGGCTGCATGCATGAATCAGTGCTGAGAATCAACAAACTGCAGCTCTTTCTTTACTTTTTTCCTCCTAGAGCTCTCTAGTTTACCTTCTAGACTGGAAGGACCTGATTTGTTACCTCTTGTACACTTTGCACTGCTGCAACTGCTGAGAAAGGGTTAGGGGAGATGACAACATAGGTCTCCTGCTGCCTACACAGGGTTCTCCTTTACATGTCACCACACAAACGTGTTACATGAAGTCAGTTTTCAGGCTGATGCATTTGCTCATCATCTAGTGAGGTTAGACTGTGAAACATCATGAGCACCAGATCAAAAGTCAGTATTGCTACTGTTACGAGTTGCACGCATTGACCTTCCCATGAATAATGACAATCACATCCTGATACTTCCTCTGCACACAGAAATGATGTTGCAATGCAAGGAAAATCACTCTTTATGTGAGTAATCCAAACAGGAGATTTAAAAGGAAGTGTAAGGCTGTAGCAAGAAGGCCAAAGTGCTGCTTATAAAATGGCAATCCTATCTTGTAAGCAATTACAGGGGCAGTTGTATTCAATAGACTTAAACTTGATTAAATAGCCCACCTAGCTGGAAGAATCTAGGTATTAACCAGAAGGATTAAAATGACCAGAGAAGAGGTGTGTTATGTCTGATATCTTTTAGCACCAGCTTTCCACAGGGGGGCAAACAGGGGAGACCAAAGTGATGGGCTGCAGGAGGGTGAACACATTTAGGAGTTGCTTTTGAAAGACACTTGCCTACAAAACCAGAGATTTTCACCATTACTGATGTCAATTCTTTATGTTATCCTGGATTCTATTTCCCAGTGTGGTCCAAAAGTCTATCAAGGACTGTGGCTTAACTTTCCAGTGGTTTCTCAGTATAAAAAGATGCCGTTTCCACACAGATTGTTGTTCCCAGTGTAAATATGTTTTTAGGCAGAGAGTAATATAATCCTACAGATTTGCAGAGAAGCTGCAAACCCTTCTGGCAGCATCTAAGACAACATAAGTGCTCTGTTTCCATTGCTTCTATTTATGGAAAACCGAAGGCCATTCATCTCCTAGATTCCCGTGGGACTTTCTATAGCTTAGTCGAGAACCATGAATTAACTGCTTGGTTGGAGTTATTTCAAGGAAACTGTGGAGGATAAGAAGAGGCTGTGCCTCAGTAAACAGCCACAGTGTCTCTAGCCTGGCTTCCAAAAGGAACCATCATGATGTCCCTTTCCTGTTCCCTAAGAGCTTCTCATTTAGCTGGTTGCAAAAATGAGATTTACATTTAAAACTCCTGTGATTAAAAGTGACCTTAGATTTTATATCCCAGTTATCTGGCTCCTGAAAGAATGGCACCCTTTTACCCCCACGCTTGCTGGTTCTGGAAAGGGATGGAGAGTTGCCATAGGCAATTCCAGGCCAAGGGAAAGAAATTACATATGTCCTCCCTGCAGCAGGAAGGGACCCAAATGGATATGTGCAGAGACCTAGGAGGGTGGGAAGATGCAGAAACCCTCACAACCATGGTGTCTGCTCAGGTCTCCCTCAGTCCTGGCAGAAACAGGCACATGGACATTTTTTCCCATGGACATTTTGTCATTGCAAAGTTTTTGTTAAGTAATTCTAGACCAAAAAAAAAAAAAAAGGAATAAATTAAAAAAAAAAAAAAAAAAAAAAAAAAGGAATATCTGAGTTCTCCTGACTGGACTAAGAGAAATTCCTTGTGGTTTAAACAGTTAGACTTCAGCTATGCGCTGGCAGAAGGCCCAGTTTGAGAAGTGGTGGGAGATGCAGCCATTGCGCTAAGACCTTTTGGAGCATCCTGCAAGGGCTGAGTGTCCTTCAAAATGCTTGTGCCACAGCTCAAGGATGCATCATACAACACGACACCGGGCATGACTTCAGGTCCTCATGTCATGCCAAGTATGCAGAGTATTCTACATCATCTGATTGATGCTGTTGATGTCATGAGATTTGCCCATCACTAATGACACTTTGGCAACCACTAAGTCGTTATCTGATTTATGTTTACAATGTGATAAACACACTTCTATTTATTTCTGCCATTAGCACCTCATCTTGGTTTGTAGGAAGCCTTATGTTTCTGAAGTACTTTGGCAAAAGTGGAGGGCAAAGCGGCTTTATTTCTGAGTTTGGTTTGTTTGTGTTTTTTTTTAAAGACCCTGAAAGACAAATTATTTTTTTTAATTTTTTTTGTATTCCTTGAAGAAGAACCTAAGAGACAGGTAAACCACTTTTCAATATCATCCCTTGAAGACTAAAGGCACTTTGAAGACTAAAGGAACTGAAGAACCCAGAAATTAGGTAATTCTTGGGTTTTGTGATATTTTTATATATGATATATGATATATAATATATATGTATATAATTATTTGGAGAAAAATAAGCCTCTAGATAAAATACTCTAGTTTTTGATGAGGATATATCTTACTTTAAAAATTAAGAACAATAAGAAAATCCCTTCTTTGCTCAAGGTTTTTCACCGGATCAGGGTGTTTGTCTTCCAGCTCTCCCTCACACAATGTTTCTCAGATTCATCAAACTACTCCTATGTGTTATAGGACAATAACTTACCAGGTTTGAAGTCTTATCTCAGGCAGCTGGTTTCTGCACAGACCTGCTTTGGTGACTCTCGTTATTACTAAATGTCATTGCTGGCCTTATGCCCTCATGACGTGAACAGCAGTGAGTGCCAGGTTAATCAGCCCTTACTGTAATGAAAACCAAAGCCAGTTGGTTTCAAAAAAAAAAAGGGGTATAAATTGCTGATCTGGTAAGGAAAGTAGTGGAAGAGTGTTGTTTGTGCCAATGTTGGCTCCAGAAAGATGAAGTAGACAGAAAGAGATGTGTGTTTGGGTTTGAGTTCTCTGCATCAAGGCAGAAAACCAAGACTCACATGCTGTGATAAAATCCCTTGCAAATCATAAATGTGTACAAATCCATTTTAATACAAAACTCTGCCAGTTTTGGCCTAAATAGCTGTGAGGAGGTTTGTGCTGTTGCTCCGAGCAGTGGTTACAGTCTGCTGTGGTGTCTCGACCCCAGAGACTCAAGAAATCCTGGCAATAAAAATGCTTCCTCCAATAACAAACACCTTCAAGAGTGGCATTGCTTAACGGGCTGTGAGATCACATGAAAGCAGCTGCTTCTCACCGTTACAGAGGACACATTACTTCTCCAAGTCAGTTTTAGCACATGGAAACCACAAAGTAAAAAAAAAAAGTAAATCAGGGCTAGAGTATGACATTTCCACCTCCAGATGCAGAAAACAATAACAGTTCAGTAGTGCTGGCATGAAAGGGACTGAACTCAGCTTTATAGTATTGGAAAAGTAATAAATACCCATCTTAGAAGAGTTGTAGGTCACTTTGCTCTTCCTGCACACCCACTGTGTTCTTTTGTTCCTGTCTCCTGCCACCCCACGAAGGAGGTTAAATAACATAAAGGATGCTCTGTGTTGTATGACTTTAGTGGCTAGAAGATTGCGGAGACCTGGGGCTCATTTTGCCTACAGAACAGTAAGAAGAGGGCAATTTGTGTTCCAGAAAGCTCCTCTACCCTTCAAAGCACATCTACTAAGATGTTACTCCTGGTAGAGAAATACCCAGGCTACAAGATAAGCCTGTTGGTAACCATCCCATGTCATGAGGTGGAGACTTACCAGACAGAGAACATGGGCTAAGCAAGGAGGATACATCTCCTGTGCAGCATACAAGGCACAAACCTGCAATGAGCAGCTCCAACTGTCCTTCATACCAGCTGGAGCAGAACAACTCTTAGCCATGCCATAGGACATGCCCAACAACCACATAGGACAAAATTCCAGAATAAGGGAAAGGAGGTGGTCTGGAGGTTTCAGGGAGAAAACCTTCCTTTCTTTTCTTTTCCTTTCCTGCACCTGAAAGAGGAAAGCCTGCCTACAGAGCAAGGTCAGTATTTTGGTTGCAATTTCAAATTTCATATTTCATTTTCATACCTGAACAAAATAAAAAAAAGGTGCAAAGCTGAGTTTTTATTCTGGCATTCAAGCTAGCAAGGACATAAAAACTCAGATTTCAGCCATCCATTTAATTTCTAAAAGGAAATATTTGATTCAAGCTATGCTACTAGGATAATACTGACGTGTTATGCTGGACCTCTCAGAAGAGACCTCACCTCCTGGGAATGCTCACTCCTTTCTGTCTCTCTTTCTTCTTTTGCCATCCCTGCAAGGAACTTCCAAATAAATCTCATCTCATCTCATGTTTTTGTTCCTGGAAGACAGAAGTCTTAGAGAAACATCTTCCTTTGCACCTAAAACAACTGTGGTAGAAAACATGAATTATGGTGTATCCTGTGGCTGACAAGAGAATGTCAGAAGTGGACCCCTCTGGACACAGAAATCACAGGCTTCCTTCCGCTAAAGCCAGAGATACTGTGTGATGTGACCATGGCTTTGTTGTTGAATGGGGCCTGTTAACAGCGATTCAGCTTTCAGGAAAGGTAACGCAAGAAATCCCTTCTCCCTATTGTTTGTTTTTCAGGATGGAATTGAGTGTCCTGCCTAACTTTGCGGTTAACGTGTTTCTTATAAGTGTTGAAATGGATGATCTGGAATAGACAGAGTTGGGGTTTTGCCTCCTGCAGCTGGAAGGGACAGGAATACTACTCTTCCACTGATATTTGTTGGAATTCACACCACTTTTCTGAATCAGTTTCTATGGGTCAATCTGGTCTTTTAACCAGGTTTTAGCTTGATGTTGTTTCTCTCCAAGTGCTTTTGTACTAGTCAAAGAACTCTTCCAGAGGCTGGTTAACTTTACGGGTGACTGTTGTGGTCTAAGCCCAGCTGGAAACTGGAGAAGCCCAGAACCAAGGAGAAAAATGACTGCTACTGCTGAACCCAGGACAGTGACATGATAGCTGACACTGTCATATACATTCCATATACTGTGTCGGCAATGAGAGACGTGCTATCATGCCAAATTAGTCAATGAAATTCATTATGGGCTCATTCTTTATGCAGTACTTGCATCTTGAGGTGATCTGCCATGTGCTTGACCTTGGGGGATACACAAGTGCTTGAAATCACACTTCCTTTTTTCCCAATTCTTCCTGACTTTTTGCCTTCAAACGCTATGTTTTAAACACTTATGAACACCTTCAGGTGCACATGCTGCAGATGTGCCTGCAAACTGGCTCACTGCATCACTTTACTGGTTGTGGCTAAATGAATAAAACCCCTTAGCAAACGCAGAAATCTGACTTTGGAAGTGGAGGACTTCCTTTGGAGAGATTTAGCCTGCCCTAAAGATCTGACCTTCAACATACCACTGGGTAAATATGTCCTTTTCCTGTTTTGTGCTTCAGCTGGAAATTGGTTGTTAGCAAATAATAGGTCTTTGCTAATATTGGGAAAGAATGAGATGAAAGAGGCTCATTTTTTTTAGGGTAGCTTTTCAGCTGAACAGGTCAAGAAGCAGATGTAGCAATTCTATTAACCATGTCCATTGTCCACAGTATGTTTAGAAAACCATTAAGAAGAAATGAAGGTCCACAGTGGTTTTTCGTGTGGTTCTTTTTTGTGTGTTCTTAAACACAATGTTCTGGAGCCTGGCACTTCCAACCAGTCTTGTTTATATCATTACAGTAAAAGACAGTGTAAGCAGAACACTGGTTTCTTTGTTACTGGGAGTGTGAAAACTGATTTTGAACTTCATAAAGTGTTAGTTGTGACATTCTAAGAGCTTACAGTGTCTGTTGCTTTTTCAGAGTGAATAGAGGCTTGTCTTGCAATTAACAGTGTTGTTCTCGCTCTGTTGCCACTCTGTCAAACCTTGGTTATTTGAAATTTGGATTGGCCGAAGACATGACAGGATCTTCAGGAATTCTCTTGCCTGGTGTTCCTTCAATGAAATGAGCAATGACAGTGTCAATCTCTGTTGGTTGCAACTAAGTGCATTTTATTTCCCTGTGTTTCTAAGCAATAATAGTTTCCAATATGGGTCTTACCTTCAGCATAGCAGATTTCTTCTGCAGCATCTTCCTGACTAACCCAGCTTCTGATCTTGCTGGAAAACCAGTTTGTTTTGCAGCTCTTTGGTGGCTGGCTCTACAACAGGATGCTTCCATCAGCAGCTATCTTTCAGAATGTTGCTTGAAGAACATGCTGGAAAATATCACTGAGTGTCAAAATGCAGACATTAATAACCTTCACTGCTCACTGGAATGAACTGGATGGATTGGGAGTGGGTTTTGTCTAGGTGGCTTTTTCTCCCTTCTACCACCTCCTCCGTATCTGCCTTTCTTGGACTACACCTGATAGCAGGTATGTCATAAACAGCTAGAACCAGCAAGTTACATACCTTGATTATAGTTTTACATGGGGTTGTTTTATGTCTATCCATCTGAAAAGCATTGTAGTGAGTGAGACACCAAAAGCTTAATATTGCCAAATGTTTATTGAATAATTTGTTTCTGGCTTCTTGCCTATAGTGCAAGCAACTGAAAGTAAAAAATAGCATGCACTTAGCTAACGCTTTCTCCTCATGCTGACTCTCCTTTCTGTTTTGTTTCAGGTTTTGGGGGCTTTCTCTAGAAAATAAGTATGAATAAAGTATATAATGAAAGCTTACATAGTAGTCTAGCTTTTCAGAGTCCAGCAATTCTGTAGTTTATTTAGTTGCCAAGTAATTACCGGCATGAAGCTGTTATAATCCCAAGCATTAGGGCAGTCAAATTAAACAGGAAAAATCATCCCCAAGGGCAGACAAGCCTGTAGTTTTCTGAGACACTTTAATGCTCTTGTTCATGATGTGGAGAGTGGACAGACTCAATGAGGTCAAAGGGAAGTTTGTCTTTCCTAACATCATCTTCAGCAAAGTGTGGGAGATATGTCAAGCTCCCTGTTTTTCTATCTGCTGCCCAGGTGACGTCAGCCAAGTTACTTTAAGCTGGGGCAGAAGAATTAGTCCTATCTTACTAATTCTAAAGTGCCTTAAGTAAAATTTACAGCCTCAAAACCCATGCTCAGGTGTCAGGGAAGTCTAACTTTTCATCAGAAAATGTTCATAAACAGCTAAATGTGTGTGTCTGGGACCTTAAAATTACTTAAAATACGGCAGTGTTGAGGAGGTGGAAGTTTGAAACTTAGTAATAGGATCATAAAAGAAGGCTGACTCACCTAGCAGGGATTGGTTGGTAGACCACCTCAAAGGAGCCCCAAAGGGTGACCTAGAGGAAGTGGGAATGAAGAGTTAAGGGCACTCATTTAGAAGATCCCATCTGAGTCTTTGCTCATGTATGAAGCATTTGCTCTGTATGAAATTTACTGGCAGAGGGACAAAACCCACACCTCTGTCTTTCCCTTGGTGAGTGCTTTTATCATGATGCTGTGAAGCCTGGGCAGTGGGAGATGCAGGATTTTTTAGGCAAAACAGTCTCAGTTTTCTGTTATTATGGGAAAACAAACTGATCATTCAGCTACTGAGAATATCTGCATATAAAGTTATAAAAGATGCCAAGGATCAGAGATGGAAGAGTGCCACAAATGGATTATGGCTACTAGAGTGATCAGGTAAGAAATAATGATTTACAGCACTTTTATGCCTGGATGATATCTTTCAGTGTTGCAGATGTACACTCTTTGATCAATGGATTTCCACTCACTTTTTCTGTGGTGATCTGTCCAAAAAGGCCCAGGCTAAGAGGTACTTTCTAAACCAGAACTGCTAAGGAGGTACCAGCTCCTCATGATAATCTGGATGTGCTCCATGTTTTAACCAATCCAGCAAAATCAGAAATCTGCTGCCATGTAGACATATGGTTTCATTCCTCTGTTTTGTTCTCCCTATTAGGAACAACATGTTTGGTTTTCACAGGCTTAGAAGGGTTTAGGAGAACGGAATTGATATGGGGAAAGGATCCCAATTGCCAGGCTAAAGTCCTCCCTAATACAAGTCTGTATTTTATCAGATTAGTGCAGCAGGCAAAGTACAAAAAGTAGCACCAAATGGAAATCAAATAAGACATCCCCACTGATTGTGTGCCTGATTATTACAAACAACAAAAGGTACATCAGCCATGTGTTCCTTTTCAGAAGGGAGTCTCTTAGTACTTGCTAGATTGCCAAATGATGAAACTTGAAAGACTGCCACAGAGAACTGGGATCAAAAACATTAGTGTTCTATTTTTTAGAGGAATAAATCTACCTATCCTATGAAAAACAATATATTTGTTTCTGAAAGATATTTGAATGGGGTTCTTAAAAACCTCCCTTAGTTTATGGTGATGGTTCCTGGGCTCTTTCAAGTGTTAGGGGTTTTGTATTTAGCATTTTTTTTTTCAAAACTCTATTAGGTAGTACGAGACAATTCACACTGGTCTTAGAAACCACCAAGAAACCACCAGTCTGAGAAGCAAGAGGATATAACTCAGAAGAGGCTTTTTTAACCACTCTGCAGATCTTATTTTTTAAAAAATAAATACATTCTTAATCAATCTGGAAAATGATACAAAAAGATCACAACAACATGTGCTTACAAGAATGTATTTTGAAGAACACGCTGTACTTTCACGCTGAAGTGTTTTATTTTCACTGCAAAGTATTTTGAAATGGAGCTTTTCTGCAGGGTTATTTATCCAGCTCATAGGGTTGAGGAGCACTGCAAGAGGGTTTCAGGTGTTACTTCCCTGTCTCACAGGGGCTTGGGATGGTGAGCTGAAACTCATGATAAGACAATTCAAGCACTTAGGGCTTTAGCCACAAAAGGAAATGGTGGCTTGATTGCAGCTTAGCTCAGCAAGTCTCAGTCCAAAGTATAAATCCTTAATCACCGCTGCTGCTCAGTAAGAAAGCCCCTGAAAAATCCATTGGCAACTCCATTTCAACAGTGAGGATCTTGAGGCATCAGGATGTTCCCTTCTGGGACTCTGATGTCTCTGAGCAAATTGACTATCACTGCCATCAACAAGTGTGGATGCAGAAAAATTGATGTCCAACTCTCGTTCCCATCCTTGGACCACAGACATTCCTCTATGAAGCTTTTGAGTCCTTCTCTTTTTGGCCTCTCTTCTCCAAAGGCATATGACTACAAGTGGAGGGTGTTCCCAAGGCTTTTGCAGTATCAGGCTCAGTCGTGGAAAGTTTGTTGTGTGCTGAGCCAGAGAATGATCATCAGCATGACTGCACTGCCCAGCCAACATGGAGACAAGGGCTGTCATCAGGGATGTAGCACACAGGGTAAGGTATTGAAGTAATTCTTGGCCCAAGGGTAGGAGAGATGTCTTGTGCCTCAAAGGTGAGCAACTCCTCTAGCAACCCAGTCAGTGCATAGATTAGGGCTGTGATTCGGGTAGGAGTCTGCCTTGGGGCATTTATCCAGGCATCGAGATTGTCATAAGGAGCCAGCAACTGGAGTACCTAAGTCACTGCAAGAGCTGTGGCTGAAGGCATACTTCTTCCCTTGGCATTTTCCCTTGGCCAGCTCCCTGCTTCCCGTGCCAGCTATTTTGGAGCCTGGGCCAAGGTGTCTTGCTGTCTCCACAGCCTGGAAAAGGAGCCTTGGCAGCAGCAGTCTGCTTTGCACCATAGGATGTCCCAGCTGCCTCAGCTCATCAGGAGATTTAACCATGCCTGATTTGCCTGAAGCTATGTGAGAGCTCTGGTCTTTAGTCTGGTTCTCAGCAGATAGAGGAGATCAGCTCACTCTTAATTCATCAGCAAATTATTCTTGCTAACCTTTTAATCATCATAGAAACCTGTAAAGAGAAGACTTGCAGTTTTTCTCCACACTCTTTTATCCTATTAATTTTTTAAGTGCAGTAAAAAGGGCTGCTGTAATTGCTTTTCTCTTGCTGATGAACTGTGAAGGAATAAACTTCATAAAGCACAAAAAGTTTAATAAGAAAAGATCTGCCCTGAGTCAATGTGATGTATTCACAGCAGCATCTAAGAGAACAATGGCAATCCCAAGCAATTATGTGACTAATTTGCCCTATGCCATTAATTGTGTCTTATCTTAGCAAGGAGAATGGGATTCACATTACTGGAGTGAATGGAAACCGCTAATGACAAAGTGGTTTAGGAAAAAAGGAAGCAAAGCAAAGAGTAAGACCAGTAAGAAAGGAGTCATAAGGTATGCCTTGCAAACCAGATCGCACTCAGTCAAAGAAATAAATCACAGGGAGGTGTTCAAAGAGCACTGGCAACTGAATGGGGCTCTCCATGCCAGAAGCTGGGATTCTGTGTGCATATTAAGGAGGAAAAGCATGACCTAAATGCCAGTGGACAATCTTTACTGATAGGCAGATGCCATTTTTCTGTAAGCTTCCCTGGGCTGGATGCCCATGACCTGATCTTTCTTGAATGTCAGTATTTATTTTCAGACTCTTATTAATCCATTTCCTATTGGATTAAGTAGTTTGCCCCCATGGTGCTAAAGCAGGAGAGGAAGAAAGAAGGTATTTAACCTTCTCCCTCTTGTTTTCTCACATGGGACAGAAGAAGGTCTGCAGACCTCAGTGCAGACAGGTTGGATCCTGTCCTCTGAGACACGGGAAGGTTGTTGTCCCCAGTTTTCTTAGTATTGCTGAAAGTTCTAAAGTCTATATGTACCCCAATATGTTGAAGGGACTGCATTAAGGATGCTGTGGCCCAAACTGTGAGGTGTGTCTGCTGCAATGCTTGAAGTACTACCCTTCTATAGAGAAAAGAGGATGTGGGTATTTCCTTTCTTTTTGTGAATTTTGACTAAGGAGCAATATGAAACACAGGTTATTGAGAGTGGTGCCTGAAATTAAGATATCTCCCCAGTAAGCACCTCAGACAATAACATGCATGTGTGCCGTTGTTGATGCTCTTTCTCTGACCTAGTGAAGCTTGACATTTTTCCTACATGGGTCAACCAGAAGAGGCCAGAAAATGATGTGATGCTCCTATGGGCAGAAAGAAATGCTCGTCTCTTGGTTGCAGAGAGAGCTAAAAGAAGGTGCCCAGCTTCCTGAGTGAGTCAAGAATGTTATTATGTAGGGCTTGCCATTACATGCACTTTTAAAATGGGCTTCAGTCATCTGCATCAGTGAAACGAGAGACTTGTATTGCCATTTCTATTTCACTGGCTTGAGATTTCCTCCCAAGGCTTCTATAAGAGACACTTTTCTCTGCTGCAAAATCCTCAGATGCTAGCAGGGTATGTGGCCTCAATGGTACTGTGATTTATTGAATTCACTACTCATGGAAGAGCTGTGGGAAATCCCCAAACCACTGACCTCCAGGAGAGTGTATCAGGGAAAGACCTTACACATCTACCCTTCCCTAACCCACCATTAGCTGCACTGAGTGCCTGGGCATCAAGCTGGATGAACCCCTGCTCCGATGCAGAAAGGCAGTTCCCATAAGCAACAAACCAACATCTGTCAGGCACTTCATCTGCAGCTCATAACACTTTAATTTTTCCCTTTGTTCTCTGCCTTTTATCCTTTGATGACTTACCAGGCCACCCAAAACAAAGGAGATCCCTGGGTCTTCAGAGCAGGCGCTTAGCAACAACTTGAGCAGTATCACAATGTCAGAGGAAAGAAATGTTCCCCCAACTTCTGCAAAAAGAGCAGCAATGGTTCTCAGACCATTTATTTAAATACGTCTGTTTATTTTTGCTGGAGATTTAGTTACCTTCCCCTATAGGAGTAATGTTTTTGGAATCCTTGGTTCGCCTATAATAAATCACAGTTGTCTGAAGAATAGGAGAGGGGCTTTTTATCATTTTTCTTTGCTTTTCCTCCATTGGCAAGTGAAGGGAATGCCCCATGAAGAGCTATTTATTACGAGCTTGCTTTTGACATTGTTGCCAAGTCCTTGGCATGTTGGCTAGATAAATCACTGCCATATCTCTGGGCAGTCAGAGCACAAACCTAGAGCTCTAGTTTTTTCTAATTGCAGACTGGCAGAACCTTTACTATCAGGCAACCCAGAGAATAAAGAACACAAGAAGAAAGGCTCACAGCTGGATCTCAGCAAGGGTGGCAGGGACGGAGGGAGGGGACCCCAGGTCCTGTTATGACTTCAAGCCATATTTTGTCCCAGCAGCTGCCAGCAACCAGACGGACAACATTTTCTTGCTCGTATTGTGGCTTCTTGCACATCATGGGCTTCGTTTCTCAGTGTGAGCAAACAACAATGCAAAGTTTCACCCAAGGCTCTTTAATTCTCTGTGAGGGGATGGAATCTGGGCTGAAGCACAGTAAAGGGACCTCAGGGAAGAGCAGACTGATGGTGAAGTCTAAAACTTCAAAGAAGTTCTGAAATGGCTCTGACTCTTCTCATCCCCTTTTCTGAGCAGCTTTTCATTGCGATTCGCTGCTGTGGGCTAAATTGCTTGGAAGCATTTGGCTGATACAACAGCTGGAACTGGTAATCTCCAGCATCTAACAGGCTCTGTTATGATGATATTTTGGTTTTTACAATCAATCTTTGTTTTTCCCCGTGAAGCTCTGAAAATCTTTTACAAAGAATGGCTATTTATTGGTATAATCGCAAACGTGTAGAGCTGGATAAACAGAGGATAGATAGGTAGGACAGATAAGATAGTGCACCAGCAAGTAGGCAAATGGAGAGTGAAAAAGCAGGGTGAAAACCTGGCTGAAACGAAGTCCATGGAACTTCTCTAATTTCAACTCTGATTTCCTAGGGAAATCAGTTTTATAGAATCCATCTCCCTAGCCCTGATCACTTCTTTCAGGATTGAGATGGAGCAGTGCTGGGAAATGAGACATAACTACAGAAGTGGAGATGGTTTGTAGGAAAAAAGACACCCTCCCATCACTGAATACCGTCAGTGTGATAAAAACACCTTTATTTGGGAACCTGGCAGGCCGATCTTTGGTTTACTTGAGCTAAGAACTGATGAGTGTTCAGTTCTTTTGGATGGGTAATTTTGTTTCAGCTGCCTCTGTTTGAGTCCTCAATATTGTTAGACTTTTTTGAGTTTCTTATTGTAAAGTGTTGTAAAGAATTCTTTGAGTAGCATTCTTCCATGACAGTATTGTATATTATACTTTTCCTGGTGGTATTCAGGTAAACTCTGAATGCAGCCATTCTGCAGAGCTGACCAAATACTCAGGAAAATAAAAAAGGTATAGTTATTTTAGGCTTTGCAAGACAGGAAACAGGGAAGGTTTCCCTTATTTTCAATCTCCATCTCTCCTTAGGATTTACAAGAATTTGGAGGGTGCATGGAACAGCAAAAGCACTTCCCCAGATTAGCTGATGCTCATTCTTTGGTCTCCTTTAAAAATATTATAAGAAATTTCACCAGACCATGAAACTCAGAATGTCAAATTAGAGTCTTACACAAATAATCCAGGTTTGGGGGATCTTGTCATACTAAGTGGATTCTTTGGCATGGATTAGTTTTATTATGGATGGAGCCACTGCAGAACCACATTAGAAAAGGATATTGTTACAACACTTTCAGTATCAACAATGCTACTTGGAAAGGAATAATGTATTCCAGATGGCTAGTAAGAATGTCTGTCCTTTTTAGAAAGGATTCTTTTTTGTTTACTTGGTTTATTCTAATAAAATTTGGGGTGATTTAGACTTCTGTCAAAAAGTAAACATGAAAATAAGGGGCAGTCTGAAAGGGCAGGCACAAAACGGGCAGTCTGAAAAGCTACTTTCATTTAATTCAATTTGATAGGTTTTCATATCGGTTTTACTTCTTTTATCTCAAGTGTTGTAGCTAATTTTTCTTCATGAAAGAGAGGGTAGGGTACAGTTACTGCAGACATCAAAACTTCTGGGTTATGTCCAGGGCTTTTCCACACCACTGGCAGGTAATAAGACCACAGTTACCTGCTTAAGTAAGTGGGTATAGTAACAGCCATGGATCTAATGGATGAGATTTTGAGGAGCTTGAACAAAACAAATCTCAATTTTTGATATATATCAGACCAAAATTTCTCGCCAGACCTGTGTGTAAGTCAGGCACCAAAATGGAGCTGAATTATTTGAAATTAAATAAGAAAAGATATTTTAAACCATGCTTTGCTCTTCTGCTGAACATGTTGAGGGATGGCTAGATGCTGTTAGGTCAAGCCACAGTTACTATAAGCTTACAGGGGCTTGGTTTCTACAGGCTCTGAAATATTGTGTGTCTGTATGCTCCTCTGATAACACCAGTGACCTGTATAAAACTGATGAGAACAAACTTAGTGTCTCCTTTCCACCACCAGTGTCCTTCTGTACCAAATTATCCTTCTCACAAGGAAGAGCAAGCAACACAAGGCTGATACCATCCCTGGACAGAGCCAATGAGCAACTGTGCAGGTGAAATATTACCTGAGCAGACTTGCATGGGACAGTATTTTAATCCCACTCTGGCTTTCTGGGTTGGCAGGGAATTCAGCTCTTGGTTTCATGTCTGTCTCCAGGCACGACAGCGTGAATAAAGGCTGTCATGACGTGCCTTGGCTTTTTATTGCCTGTTCTTCTTAAGACTTGCTTTATTTGGGCTCTCTCCCAGCTTATCCTTAGGCCATTGTTTAGGTCCTTTGAATCAGGTATTCACAGCCCCACAGGGAAATATGAGGCATGGGGATAGCAGTGGGGTTTGGACTGGCTAAATCTGGACTTTGCTTCTGCTGAGCGAAGTCTGTGGTGTCTGTTGATAGAGCTCAGTGCTCTCTGCAGCTCCCTCTGCCCCTTTCTCAGCAGCATCCATCCATCTCTCCTGCCACTGGATTTTCTCTCTGAAGACTCCGTTTCGCTTTTGTGTGTTTCTCCAGCAGGCATTAGTTAAGCTGCTCACTGAAAGGCTTTTGAAGATGTTCCCCAGAGCTGGAGGCTGCTGAGCATTAAGCAGTAGAAGAGCTTGAGGACGTTTGTAGTCCTGGATAACCAGATTCCTGTTTCATATTTGAAATAGATCTGCAGCCAGTTGGTTAACTAAATATTATGCTCAGGATAACTACCTGAGCCACCTCGCCAAGCCAAAGAGTCATTGTAGGGTTCCAGAAAAGCCAATATTAAATCCAGAGACATCAACATTAGTGAAGTAGGACTAAATTATCTCCAGCTGGCTCTGGTTCTTGCTTAAGGCTCAGAAATAAGTAGCTCCCTTGAAAAGAAGAAAAGATGAAGCATTGCATTAATGAGGACCATAGCAAAGCTTGTGCCTCAGATCACATTCTTTTTCCAGTCCTATCAGGTTCACCCAATGATAATTTCTAAGCTCCCATCACTTGCACACAAGCCACTCCACCAAAGCCAAATTTCCTTGGTAGTGAGGAAAACAGTCCCACTGCTGGAGCATCAGACATGAGCTGCTTCAAGTCCAGGCTTGGTGTAGGTGACAAGCAGAGAACGCTTCAAGTTTATGCTGGTTTTGATTCAGTTAGCTGGTTTTACATGTTAAGCACAATGAGAACACGCTGTCTCATGCTTCTATCCTAACTGACCAGCATAAATGAGAGCAAGTCTTGAAATATAAGACGTAATACATAAACATTGCCCATTGCTCTATGCTAAATGTGATTTAAAACTGCAACATATGAGCAAATCAAAACTCAGCCTTAGCTTACCTGGATATTCAGAAACATTCACTGTTTCTTTCTGACCAGTTCTTATGACAAAAGTGGTTTCAGAAGAAACAGGGGTTTCAGACATGTCCTGTTTACTGCTGTGACATGTAAGCTCTGCTGTCATAGATACAGTCCTGATGTTGCTATTATTTGTAATTAACATCTGCAGGTCCTCTGATAAACCCTCCTTGCCATATGAATCTATTCATAAAACCACATCGAAAATGCCTGTATTTACTGATACTTATGACTAGAGAGCTTTTCCTTTCTTTGAAAGCTTCAAAAGCCCAAAAAGTCCAACCAGTTGCAATGTGGTGGGGGAAGAGTTGTAAAACAGGCTTTATTTTGGAATGATGGCATGAGAAAAGTTAGTAAAAACTTCTAACTGTGCATAGAGGTGCAGAACAATATAGCTGTTCATAAAAACATTGAATATTGTTGGGCAAAGTGGAGATGGGTATAATGAGGCACGGAAAACATAAATTCAGTTGGCCAGGATCATAGGGAGAGTCATTTTCCCTATGGGAAACAAGCAGGTGGACTAGTTACTAGGCTGCATCTGCAATAAGCAATTAAAGGAAAACATTTGTTTCACATCATCCATGTCTTCTTTTCCAGGATACTCCTCCAGTTTGCCTCTCTGACACTGCAACTTGAAGACAAGTAGTTTCTCTAACAAGGCTGTGCAAACATCCTGTGTTCCTCTGTGGAAAGAAGTGGAAATGGCCAGGAGCAACAGGGCACAGTAAGTAACACCCGGCAATATATCCCAACTCTCTTGTTTGATTTTCTATTAGATTCTGCCCTGTTCCCGTCCAAAACCAATCTGTTTCCAGCAACTTGAGACCAGTCCTATTGGAGGTCCAGAAAAGAAATCCAGGATGAGTCCTGCAGTGACTCATAATATCTCTGCTGCCATCTTGAGTAAGAGAAAAGGCTGAACATCAGATCAACCTTTTCCTGTCCAATCAGGTTGCTTAAGTTAGCCAGACCAAACTGATATCTGCTGCACAGTGTGTTGTAAAGTCTCTATGTGCACCAGGAAAGACTACTACGTTCAGCCGTGCTTCACTGTATCTAATGCTGAGTGTCCTTTTGCTAGTAAAAACTAATATTAAATGAAATGTAAATGTTGTATCTTGCATGTCTTTTTGTGCCTGCCGCATGCATCATTAAAAGAAAGATTTCTTTATGCTTTGGATGGATTTAATTGGGTTGGATTCTGTTTGGAATTATGGTAAATCCACAATAAACCTGCTTTAGGCAAGCCATTTTCAATAGTGCTGGTGTAAATCTACATGCATGTAGTTAAGAAAATGGTTTTTCCCCTAGTTCTTGTAATTTCTCACTGGGGTAAGCTAGCCTGAATGTAGTTGTCTAGAGATCATCACAGTGTATAGAGATCTGACTGCTAACAGAACATAGACATAAAAATAGTTATTGAAGATGTGGACTTCAATATTTAATTTCTCCAGCTTGTCTTGGCTGAGCAAGCATTGCTTTCAATGAAAGCCCGTTGGCATTATTGTGCTTGTCTGGGATTTAGTTTTCATCAGGGATTAGTCTATATTTCTGTAAAAAGACTAAACATATTTGTTCAGAAGTGTGGGGTTTAGAATGCATCTCAGAGTGCCGTCTACTGTACATACAGGAAATGTTGGTTGATTTCTTAGTACCTTAGCTAAACCCATCTATCTGTATGCCAGTGCACAGCTGGAATAACTCAATCTGGTGAAGGAATCTATCCAGCCTCTTTCAGTATGACATAAAGTAATTAAATGTGCCTTTTCTTTAATTTAGAGTACAAAGAAATTGTTGTTTGGGATGAAATGATTAAGCAATATATCTTTCTCCCCACTCCCTGAATCTCTGTTTTACAGATTAAAATACAATTACTTCCAGTGCAATAATAATTTACAAAACCAGTTTATTACCTAGAGAAATGCACTTTTTTGGATATGTTTCTATCAGCTCTCTTGGAAAAAAAATAAATTAATCAGTATTGCATATTCTTCTATGGAGAAAAATGGAACAGAAGACTTCATGCATAAACAGAATGTTGCAACTATGGGGTGTAAATTGCTTACTGCTATCAGGCTGGTTATTCATGGGGGTCAATCTAAAGTTAGAAAGTCGTAACTGGAAGCAAGCAACAATGCTGGAGATGTCTTGGAAAAAGATGAGATGACCTGTTTTATGAAATCAGGAAAACAGAGTCCTAGAGTGTTAGTTGCCTTCTTTTATGTGTATCTTGTACAAGCACCAGTGAAATTCTGGCCCAAATGGACTGATTGCAGTCCATGGTGATGGTGTTTCACTTAAAGTTCATGGACAGCCTCTTGGCTTGTAAGACATTGCTAAATAATTTCAGTAATTGCCATGGTCTTTTTTCTTCTGCATAAAAGAATCAGGACTGTGTATCATCTCCTTTGTGCCTCTTCAAATGAAAACAATTAGATGCGTGATTAAACTCCCTCCCACACTGTGGTATCTGGATTCATATACATCTCACAATGCAGTGGCATAATCTGATGGGAAAGACATGAATCTGAGACTGAGCAGGTCTGGCCCCTGTTTTCACTCTTTAGTTTTTCTTCCTACCTCTTCTCCATTTATCCTAAGTAGGGACTATTTCTCACTGCATTTCTGAGCAGCACCTGTTCTAGAAGCAGCCATCCCCTCAGTGCTGCTTGGAATACAAGTAAGGGCAATAAAAAGCCTTTTCCTGCACTGATATTTCATTGGTGTTTTTATGCAGAATTTTGGCCTGAAGCAAAGTATAATTGGCAGGCAGCTTTTAACTGGGGAGGCCACACTGACCTATTTCAGCAAGGGACCGCAGAATAACAAACCCTTGTTATGCTTTAAACATAACTGAAATCAGAAGTGAAGCTTGGGTTTGAGAGCTCTTCCAGGATTTAAGGCTGGTTCTCTCCCCCGCTCCCCTCTGAAATATCTGGTGGGGGGAAAAAGCCAAACAAACAGGAGGACAGAGATCAGGTTATTCCACATGGCAGTGGAAAAATAGTTGCAGAGTACATTATCTGGTATTGCACTTTAGCTGTGCCCCCACAGATCATTCTGTTAACATAGACACTGCCCCTCCTTCTGCCTATGCATGGGCTCCTGAAAGTAATTACTATTAGAGGTGGTAAAGTCCTTCCATTTGTCTTTCATTACTTTTTCTTCTGTTATATTTTTCCTTCAGTCTTTTAAATTTTACGTAATGTGAGGAGGCAAGATCAGTGCAGGTTAGATAGAATATGAAAGGAAAAGATATGCCAGCGTGGCCCTGAGTTTAACAGTCACAGGATAAACCCAGGACAGGGCAAGGAGGGACTTCACTGTCGTCTCTGCTCTGGGCCATCAGATAAGCCAGTAGGAAAAGCAAGGATGGGAAAGACGATGTTTATACCATATGAGTGTACTTAGATACGTATATAACGTATATATGTATTATACACAACATCTATACGCATTATATTTACTATATATATAAAACATATATGCTAGCAGCTATTCTCAAAACGTTTGAATTCCTAGTTCTATAACACAGTATGTATTCTGTTTTTTCTCTCGCAAAAACCACTGCCTTTTTATCCCCCCCTTTTGTTCCCTCTGATTTATAGCAGGCAAACCAGTGACACTGCTTAGATTTTTCCCTTGGGATTACTGTTACACAACCAGAATGACCAACAGCTAAAGTGTAACTGCCCTGACTATCAAGGTAAGCAAGCGCTGAGCTTCTTAGGAAATTTTTGTTATTGCTGGGGAGGGTTAAAATACAAAAACAGAAAAACTGAGGGAGTTTTTGTTTCCTGCTATTCACTGTCTAGCAGCACAGACTGTAGTGCTGGCAAAGACATTCTCCAGAACACTGTCAGTGTTCAGAAATTGAAGTTTGCCATAGGACATCATTCTTTGACCCCTGTTAGACCTGGGTAAAGGAAAATGATCATCATTCAGGTGGAGAACGACTTTGGCATTCGGAAGCCTGCAGATGGTTGGTTTTGAGTGAAAGAAGTGATGGAGGGTGCTGCAAGATGATCCATATTTTACTCAGCCTAACAAATTGTGATCATATTCATTGCAGTAGTAAAAAAAATCCGTTTCCAAATACGTCTGTGGAGAACAGAGATGAGTTGGCACTTTTGCCTTCTCCAACTGCATCCCAAAGCTATCATACAGATTATGGTACCTCTGAATGGGCTCAGATCTCCAGGCTGGGAAGGATCTTGTTCATCAGAGGACTGCTATGGAGTTGAGAAGTAGAATGATACAGAAACTTGGACCAGATCTGATGTCATTTTGGTAAAATGAAGATTTTAGTGTAACTTGGCAGCTAATGTGTCTCTTTTGATTAGATCAGATTTAGACTAGATCTTCATATTTTTTGAATCCATGTAGTCTTACTGAACTCAGTAGATCAGATTGTGAGCTGCAAAACACTCCCATTTGTCAGTGCTACTCCTTAATAAAAGGACTGGTTCAGTGTGACTACTGGTCATGTAAATTGGTATATGGCATAGAAATCCATTCCGAATCTGTCCCTGAGACTGGGACATTTACTACATATTCAGGTCCAGGAGATATGCTAAAACCTCTAAGGGAATTTTGACACTGGCAACCCGTGAATGAAAAAGATGACACTGTCATTTACTGGCTAACTCCTATTTCTGAATGATTCATTTGATGTCATGTACTCCTTAAGATATGAAATCAGTCTAATTAAAGGCAGATGTGCAAAATATAGCCTATATGATGGATATACGGAAAACATACTTTTCCATGTGAGTGGTGAGGACCGCAGCCACAAATACCTCTCCAGTTTAGTAGCCTCAAAAATGCATCCACAAATATTATTCATCTTGGTGGTCTGCAGAGATTTATCAGGGGTTATAGGCTCCTGAAAACATCTGTGAAACTAGGAGTTTTGTGTATGTGTGTATTTGTCACTCAGTAAACAGTCACTTTCTTTTACCAGACCCACTAGTCTGAGAGAGCAGCAATTATGAGTAAGGCAGTCTGGAAGACACCGAAGTGTTCAAAAATGGATATTATGGGGAAAATATAGTTTGATGTTTACAATAATTTCTCAAATTTAAAGTAATGAAAAGCATCTTCTCAACATGTCAATATGCCTCCTCACCACTTTTTTGTGGGAGAATCTTTTAGAAAAAAAATTCTGTCTGGATTTGCCTCAAATACTTTTAAAATAGTTTCTCATTTTGGATAAGGAAGGCAGAATGCATCCACATATAGATGAATGAAATAATCCTGAAGCTTCAAGAGTTGTGTAAGAGGCATCTGGTAGTCATGGATTTTGATGAACAACCACTGCTTGGTTTATGGATGTTGTTGAATCTTATATCAGATTTCTTTGTGGTCACTAAGGCGTTTTTAAAAGATATGCCTGTTAAAAATAAGAAAAAATGAAAAGTCCCTATTGGATGTAGGATGAATAGCTTGTTAGAGATGATGGGTACACCAGAGTGGGCTAGAATCTATGAGGTACAAATATACACCCTGAGCAATACCAGCATATCTTTCCCTCATTCACAGAGACTGAAGTGCCATTAATATTACTCAGAGCTTTGTTTGTGAAGGAACTACAGGATAAGCAACTGAATGGCAGTACTAGATCAAATATTTGCTGAGGATTCTCATTTTCTATCTTTCAATGTCTAGCTGAGATGTTTTATAATGATTACTCCTGGATGCAAAACTGGAGAACTGAGACAGGCACTGAGAACTACTGCATCTTCTTATCCTTTATTTTGAAAACATATAAAATGGGGACTGTTCCTGTGCCTCAGTATTCTAGATTAAACCATCTTTTCCTACTGATTTTCTCATTTTTCTTTTTGTCTTACCCCTTTGATGTGATACATGAAGACTCACATATATTGTCCCCAAAGCTTCATTAATTCTGATACAGTAACGATTCCAGATAATCCATCGTTAAAATAATACAAATGAAAAGTCTGTATTTCATTGGTTTGTGCCTTTTTCAACTCCTCAGTCCCCTATATAAACAGGTTTTCCTGAGACAACTCAACACACGTTGGCTGAAGGTCTTTCCTTCTTACCCTGAAGTAACTCTTCAACAAGATCTTTATGACTGTGCAAGACCTGTAAGACCAGAGGTGCAAATACATAATGAATTATTGCAGAAAAAGTGGACTTGACCTGTTCGGGTTCTGGGTTTGTTTTTTTTTTGTAAGTGGTATGTCTTCTATCCTTTCTGAGATTTTTATATTTACACTGATTTTATTTAGCAGACAACACTGAAATGAGGAAGCGTAGTTCAGGACCATATCTGTCCTGAACTATTAATTTATCTGAAGAATGACAAAGCTAAAAAATCTAGGGCACAAGAACAAAAACCAAAACTACTCAACAAAACTCTGCATGATTTCCCTGGTAAGTACCTTACTTTTAGCTGCTCCGTTTACCGTAACACAGATGGCGATTCATAAGATCACAGCCAAAGGTCAACTCAATCTTGGTGCTTCTCTGGAGCTGAGCCAGAATCTGTTGGTTTATCTCATGTAATGAAGATACAGAGAAGAATGCTTTACAAAAAGCTTACAGTTGGGAAAAATAGATTTTGGTGAAATTCTAATCCTCAGAGTGGTAAAGCATAAGTCTTAAAATACAGAAATAAACCAGGAACAAGGTAAATGCTTTTAGACCTAGAACTTGGAATTTGTAAGGTATAAGCCAAAATCTAATTCCTAGTAAATTTTGGGGAATTTGGGAAATTACATTTTAAGCTATATGGCCATGATTTTGATAGAAGAATACCTTAAAAAGGGTGTCTTATATGATAGAAAGGGCTTATAAAATAATAAAGGCACCCCCTAAAATAGAAAGAACAACAGTAACATAAAACACTCAGTGGGCTTTTAGTGCAAAGTGAGAATTTGCACTCCTAGCCTCCCACGCTGGATCTGGGTCTTGAATAACATTTCTGTTTTCTCTGCAGCTGAGCTAATGACAGATCTGAAGAAGTGTCAACACTGCAACCGAAAAAGCTCAGAGTGTCAGGAATGTCGTTCGCAGGGGAGAGGGGAGTCATAGCAAATACTCTTTTCAAGGTTGGTTACTCCTGACTAATGGCATGTCGTTTTCAGCAAGAAAAGCCAAAAACTTGCCCGCAGGCAGTGGAATGCTCCAGATGAGTCCCATGCCTACTCCAAGCAGCAGTGGGTGAGGTAATGCTGCTCCCCTTTCCCTGGCTCCTCTCTCCTCTCCCTCTGCCAACCCTCACTTAGGCTGGGGTATTTGCTTTAGTCAGAGGTTGATGTCACCCATGGATGAGGAATCCAGCCTAATTCTTGATGGCTCTGTGTGTCGTTTTCTCTGTTGACAAGGGGAATTCATCTTATGTTACTTCACCTTCCAGAAACGCAGTAGGTAGAGCGTAAGTCACCTGTGCTCCCCATGCGCTCCATTTAGAGAGATGATTGGTGTCATGATACAATTCAACCCCAGTCCTTTGGAGACCTGTCCTAGTCTAGGATGAATCACCCTCTGGACACAGGATGAAAGGAAATGGCCTCAAGTTGCATCAGGAGAGGTTTAGTTTGATGTTAGGAATATTTCTTCATTGAAAGGGTTATCAAGCACTGGAACAGGCTGCCCAGGGCAGTGATTGAGTCACTATCCCTGGGGGTATTTAAAAGATGTGTAGACATGGCACTTAAGGGGATGGTTAGTGGTGGACTTGGCAGTGTTAGGTTTATGGCTGGACTCGATAATTTTCAAGGTCTTCTCCAACCTAGATGATTCTATGATTCTATGACATGCCAATTTTAATTTGGTGGCTGCAGCAACATTGATGTTTCCAATTCAGATATGACACCTTAGTCTGGGATGGTGAAATTAGAAGAACTGAGTTCCTTAGTGCAGTAGACAGTGTGATCTGCTGCAACCCTGTATTTCTCTGACCAGTATAAAGTCAAAGTAGTGTATGGAGAACATCACATCCCAAGGGCAATGAAGTGTATGAATGAGAGGAGGACTGGGAAATTAGGTACTTCTCCTTTGGTTTTCTTCATATGTTTTGGTTCTCTGGATAACATGGTGGAATGTGTGGTTTTGACTTTCTATTCAGTGTTGAGTACCTTGAAAGTTTGGAGGACTTTGGCTGGATTAGTGTAAATCAGAGCAAAGCTCAGCCCAAAATCTTGCTATTATTTGAGTTTGGATTTTCCCATGTAAACCCACCCTAAGAAAGACTTGTGTGAAAAAGAAGTGGATGTCATCTTTGTAGGAATTAAGTGGAAACAGCATTTCCCTGCTAGAGAGTAAAATATTGCAAAGTCTCACTTGTGAGACACTAAAATAATTGAATAAGTTCTATGTTAATTTTGGTGAGTGAGCTGGAGTTTCACTATCATGTTAATGCTTTCATGAGTTGATGGTATAGGATGCAATCTATTCTGGAATTTTTATCTTTCCAGACAAAATATGTTGTTCCCCTAAATCTGTCAGTTTTACTACCTGTGATGTAATCTTTTCTCTTACTTGTAGAAGGTTAAATAAAGCTAATTATGACTTTTGAAATCTCAGCTACATGCGCTGAGCAGAAAGCAAGTTGCCAAATGTCTCAAATTTAAGTCAGAAGCTGCGCTTTTTGTTTGCAAACAAAAATAAGAACAAAAATGTTTTGTTTCTGTTCTTTCAGTACTTTTCATGTTGTTCATTACTACATATTTTCACTTCCCTGCCCTCTCCTGTGACTTTCAGAGTTCAATTACAAATAAGGAATCATTTTGAAACCAATAAGTTTCTTTATACCAAAAGGTATTTAATGAAGTTTGTTCTTTTTCTTTTTCAGAATTATTTCAAGTGTCGATCAGTTGATCTCGTTCCACAAAGGAAAAGAAACAAGAAGTCCTCTGAAATATCCCCAAGGAATACCCAGTGATAGAAGTATTGCTGTTGTGAGGAAAAATATGCTGTTTCAAAAATATTGCAGGCATTTCCTCTTTCTTACTCCTGCTCATGGAAAACAAAGAAAAATTCAAACTAATGCATGCAGGTATCAGATGAAGTGCTTGCCAGCAAAAGACAGATTTGCAAAGGGCATCAGACTCCAGGGGACCCCAAGTGGATGAGAAAATGAGGTTTAACTCAGGTATCCAAAAAGGGGGATTTATATCTAAGACACCAGTGACCTGTAGCTACATAAAGATATCTTTCTTTGGAGACCCAGTTGTTATTCCCAGTGGGAGCTCCCATTTCTCAGCAGATATAAAATTCAGGCTGTTTCCTTCTTAGAAACCTGAATGAGTACTTAGCAGTTCTGAAATCCTGGCCTTGGCCAAACACACTGTAGCCAAGAATGAAAGTTATATAAACTCAGAAAGAACAAGCAATCAGATTCACCTTTGGTCATTAGGAGAATGTAAAGCACCTTAGATTTATTCCCCAAATCCAGTTCAGGCTTCTTCTGCTTGGAACAGTCATTGCATCAGTGAAATAACTGTGAACATAATGAATTACCCAACCCGAAGTCATTGCTGGCAGTAGGGTCCTCATGTGATTTGCTCTTGATAATTTGTAAAGACCGAAATCCACCATTCAAACCTGTTGGAAAAAGTTTTCTGGTGTTTTTTTCTTTTCTTTTGTTGTGTTTTTGTAATCCTGAAGGAATTTTTTTCAGCATAGTGGTTAGAGCTTGCTAAACCTTCTGTTTTCCCCAGAGTGTTGTTATGGAAGATTGAATCTAATTGATCTAACAGCAAAATCAATAAATGTTTAATAAATGTGTTGGGAGCAGGAAAGCAAAATAAGCTTGGAGAGAAAGGGAATGAAACTCCTGGTGTTTTGCTTTCCTCCTTTCCATCTTCTTGTATGAGGGGTGATGTTTCCCTATGTCCATCACATTGTTGTCCATCATGTCATGTCCATCACAGGGATTTGAAAAAGGCTGTATGGTTCATACCATCCCTGCTGAAGATGCTCTCAAGTCATCACAGAGAAAAGGCAATGTCCTTACTTAGATTTCACCACCTCAGTGTGTGACTAGCCCAGAAATTTGTTATGTCTCTAAACAACCCCGTATTTGGTGGGTTTGGACTCTAGAGCATCTCTGTTATACCTGGAGGTCTTTAAGGCACAGCTACTAACGGATTGGTTTCCAAAAGGGGATTAAACTTGTGCTAATGTAAAACTGCCACCAAACCAAACCCAAAATTTGTTGATGGTTTTGGCTAACATTTTTTGGCAGGACATGTTGTTTCTTGGTCAGTTGACATTAGTTTTAATAGGAATTATATCAGCTGGAGATGGAGGGAACTTTTAGGTACTGTAGGAAAGTGAGCAGGGGATAAGACTGGAGCAGGATCTCATTTCCCTTTCGTTGTTCATATGCTTCTTTTGCAGCACTGGAAGAAATAAGTGGTTCAGCTTTGGTGTTATTGGTGGAGTAATTTGCCTCTGTTGGGTTTCTACCTATTCAGAGAGTGGGTGAGGCTGGAACTGGTGGTGGTCCATATAGCTGTTGTCAAGATCCATAGGATGCTAAATATCAGCTGTAAACCCCACCAGCATCCTCCATAGTCAGTCCTGTCACCTTCAGCTTAGGCTGTCATGACATTCACACTCCCAATAGGTACCTGGATGACTGTCTTGTTTTATAAACATGTGGTGAGTTTAAAATACACTATTTTTATTTTATGACTAATCACTATATGGAAAAAATGTTTTTAGGAGATAACAGGAAAAACAAGCAGGCCTTCACTATGCTTTGACAGTCACAGCACTGTGGATATGTAATGTTCATTGTAATAACAAATACCTGAAAATGCAAAGAGTGATTTTGCTGCTAACTGCATCAATCACAATTATCATTCAGTGATATAAGCCATAAAAAACTACACACATGAAAGGAGGGAACTGATGTAATAGACATCTGGTCTAGATAAACTTGTCATGTCTGCCATTGTAATTATATGCTAATCATAAGATTTCACACAGTTTATAATCTCAGAAGCATACTGTTTCTCATTATACCTCGCCCAGAAAAAAAGGCTATATTGGTTTCTGTCTCTCAATTATTGTTTTATCCAGACACCCTCTCTCAAGTAGGTAATTTCATGGCTACGGTTGCTTGTGGTACCTGAGAGTCACCTGAACACTAATCCCTTCAGGCTCAGGAAAGAGTATAATTATTGCTGCATTTCAGGTGGAGAAACTCGTCAAAACAGTGGTAGGACTTTTAAATGTACTTCTAAGAATAAAAGAGGAAAACTTTTGTGCCAAAAGTACAGTTAGCGGGTTAGAGTTTGCCTCATCATTTGCATAGCAACAACTCTTTTGTTAGGTTTCAGTGTCTCCGACACCTTTCCCCATATGAAACACAGAGTTATTTTCCTTTGAAATCCAGCCTCCAGAGATCAACGTGCAGCTGCCATAACTTGCGATCATCTTCTCCCACCACTTACCTTGCCAAAGAAATGTTGTTTTGATGGCTTGCCTGCAGTGATCTGTGTTGTCTCTTAATTAATCAACGAGTTCTTATCTTTTCTGTACTTCATCTTGTCTAACAAGTGCTCCCAAAAGCATCCAGATTCGATTTCTAGGAATGAGCATGTTGTCTTATTGGTACCATGTGTTTCGTCAGAGCCTGCCCTCTGTCCTCTCTGCAGTACAGATGAGAAACCATATTGATTTATTCCCAGAGCACTGTCTTTGAACATTCATACTATTTTTATTAAACATAACCCTGTTTTTTTTCTCCCTTCTCCCTTTTCCCCTGCACCCTCCAGCTATATCCAGCCTCACTGAGTCAAAAAAAGTATAAATAGAAAATATATTAAAAAGAGGATTATGTCCACATGGAACAGGACCGACATCAATTTGCAAAGTGGGAGGACTCCCTTATACCCTTCAGTTTTGCCTTTGGTTATCCAGACACCTAAGCTGCCTGTGCAAATGAGCCAATGCCCAAACACCCAAAAGCAGGACAGACACCCCTAGTCCTGCCCCCTCAGTGGAAAACCAACAAGGTGTTTCACAAGAAATACCATTATCTCTGTATGTAATTCACCTACACAAGGTGATAAAACAACTAGGGATTTCTGGCTCTTGGCTGGGACAGGTGTCTGCTTCATTGTGATAATGAACAGTGCCAAGCAGATGTCAGGACACCTAAAAGTGAGCTAGACTTCTCATGGTGTTAATAACACTCAGTCCCAGCCTTGAATAGATCACAGCTGAGTTGCAGCTGTGAGTCAGAAAGTGACATAAGAAAGCCAGGAGATGCAAAAGAAGAAACTGATCAATCCTCAGCAAACTTCTGGTATTCTTCATGGCTGCTTTTGTGCTGGAATAGTTTGGAACAGGGCGCTGACATCTGTTTGAAATAGATAGAGATGCTGCATAGAGATAGATAGAGGTGCCCCACCTTCCCTAACAAGTCAGTCCTGATTATCAGTATGGGTGTGATGTTGAAATCTGGTTCTGAAACACTAAATTTGCTCTATAACCTTTTGTTGTTCTCAATACCCTTTTCTCATTCCCAGAATGAAAATTGTCCAAGCACATGCTCATCACCCAGCTTTCTTTGGGAAAAACCCTTAATCTTCACTTTGGACTGAGAAATCAAGAACATTGAGGGGTCTCTAAAGCCAATGGTATCAGTTCAGGAACACAGATTCCTCCTCTCTGGACCACAGCTGCCCGAAAGCATAATGAATGCCAATACTTTGAAGGTGAGGAGCCCATAGAAACTCCCCTGGGACTGTAGGAAGGGAGAAGTCTTAGCTGTGATAGTCACAGAGTGCTGAGAATCAGGAAGGATTTTGCCTATAGCTCAGTTAAAAGAAATGCTTCAGATTAATAGGCATAATCAGGACTGACATTGAGTAAGAGGCAAGAACAACTAATCAGATACTAACTTAGCTGATGCTGGCATTACCAAAAGCGTGGGGACATAGTCCAAGGATAAAAACATAACATCTTATCTAACCAAGGAGTCATTTGTGCACCACTAGTTACAACATGTTCTTAAAAAAGGAAAGAAGGAAAAAAACATACCTACGGCACATGAAATTATTTTATGCCTCAGAAAAGATAAGAAAATAACGCTAAGTGTTCCTGCATCCAATCTTTATAGGATAAAAGCCTACCTAGAGTTAACCCATTGCAATATCCACTGTAAGTCTCCAGGATATGGAAAAAAATCTATTAAAAAAAGAAGTGAAATGGAGATGAAATAAAAATGAGTATATCCAAGACATTTCAAAACTCGGTTTTGGCGTATTTCATGCTATTTCAAGATTGCTAGGACACATGGGGCCGCCCAACTTCTTGGTTCAGTGAGAGTTCAGGCAGTCTGCAATCCTCTTCCTTTGGCCAAAGCTCCTTTTCTGGCAACACATCTCCTTATTTCTCAAGACTCTTCTTTTCCTCCAGATTCAACAGGATGTTGAACTGGATCTCTCAGAACAGCTCATGGAAAGGAAAGACCCTCTGACACAAACCAACGTCACTGCAGAGGGAACTGTAATGTCAGGGAAGGCATGTGAAAGATGAAACCAGGAATAAGCCAAGTGCTTCAAGCCGTATCACTTTGCATGGCCGTGTTTTATTTCCAGTCTTTTGCAGTACAGCTCATGAGTCTTAACAAGGAAAGAACTGTGAAAAATTCAGTAAATTAAAGAGAAAACCACCAGAGTCCTGTGGGTAAAAGTTGGAATTGTATTTCCATAATACAGGCCTTTTCCAGAAAAGACAGGCACGGGTCAACATGAAATGCAACACCACACATCTGGAAGGGAGTCTGGCTGGTTCCTTCCAGTCTTTTCCATTTTCATCATTTGCCATAGCTTGAAACCTTCTTCCCTAACATCTCAACCAAAACAGAACCCTTTCTCAATGGGAAATCTGGGAGATTGGGGTTGCTTGGAGTCAGGAAAGAGAAGACACAAGTGACAGGGACGGTGGGTAGTGGGTGGGATAAGTCACCTCCTCTCTGCTTATGTGGCTGTAATGAAGCTTCACTTTTACCCTCTAGCAGTAGCTCAAGGTGTGAACCAGTGGTGCAGCACCTTTGGTGTCACACGGGTATGTCTCAGGTTCTCAATTAACTCTCTTCAGCCAGTTGTGACACTGACTCATTGTCTTCACCAGTTGAAAGTGACATCATTTGCTCTTTTCCCAAGGGCTTCTAGCTGAGCAAGGTGACATTGGCCCAGGTATTATTTGACGTGACCACTGCTTTGCCCTGGAAGAGCAGCGCGTGTGGGCGAATGCCTCTTGCAGCCTTTCTCAAAATGTTTGTGCAGGAACAGCCATAAAACGGGCTGTATTGACCCAAAGATGCAATCCAAGTCGCTTGAGTCTAGGCCTTATCTATATCATATTATCAGGACCGAGAGAGCACAGATGCACCCCGGGAAGGGAGGGGACTGTAAGCACAAGAGGGAACGGCTTCATCCCTTCTCTCCTGGCACGGGGAGGGGACTGCGGGCAGAGCTGGGTAATGATTTGTCATTGCAAAGGCTGGGGTGTCTCTTTGCAGAGGAAATCTTGGCTGTGATTGACAGTTGGGCTGTTTTTTTGCTGCTTCGCTTGCTGTTGACAAGTAATAATGAAGCTTTGTCAGCCCATCATGGACATGGATATGCCAGATTACGTTGACTCCTTAGACTCCTCTTATACCATGCTGGAGTTTGACAGCCTTCGGATGCTCCCCAGTAGTACCGGTAAGGTTTCTTTTCACTTTCTCTTGAACAGCCTCCACTACCTTTGTTGTAAAGCTGAGCACCTAGGAAAGTCAGGTAGGAGGTGTGGGGCAAAGGGTGAAAGGGATAATATTTAAGCAGCTGACTTGTCAACTTCTGCTGTATCTGCGGTTATGTTTGGGCTGAAAGGGGACCCTTTCACTTGACAGTCCCACTTTGAATTATTCTTTTCCCTGGTGGGCTGAGCGTCACGTCCTGAAGGGCCCACAAGGTATTTCAGAGGTTGGTAGAGCTCTTCATGGCATGCCATAGGTTTGCTCCCATAAGACATCTTAGAGGAGTTATTTACCAATATTTTTTACTTAAAATGTTTGTTTCATTGCTATATATGACTTAGGTTCATATTTAATCCTTGGAAAAATGCTGTCTCAAATGGAATTTGTCCGTTACTCAGGCAATACACCATCTGTCCTAAGCTGTTCCTAGGTACTTGGATTGAGAAGCAATATCCAAATGTAACTTCTCTTACATATTTTATTGGCTACCAATGTGGTCTAAAAGCCTGTACAGCAAGCAAAGAATTTGGGTGCAAGGCGTGAGTGTTTATATGCAGAGACTTTTGCTTTATTCACAGAAATAAAGTATGTTCACAGAAACAAAGCATGTGTGATATTTAGGTTTTGAATAGTCAAAAGTACTCTGACAACACTGTTCTATGAAATTAATGGTTCATTGTGTGAAAAATAAAAGACATTCAGTCTTATAGCATGAAACCAATCATGTAGCCAAAACAGATTCCAATGTTAGCAATGCCTTTGGAGAATTTGGCAGCATTTCATTTAATTTGTTATGAATCTGAGTGAAATTAAGATGGGATTTTCAGGGTCTCACATTTGCTTATTAGCTGTGTCATCAAAATAAATCAGAGTTTCAGTGGGGTTATTATCTACAATACAAAACGATTAGGCTTATTATTGTGAGACATGGAGGGACATCAGGAGGCAAGTAAAGTTAGAAGGCCCAAGGGAATTTGAATTTAAAGTTGACTTCAAGAAAAACTTGCTCTGTCTGCAAAAAAAGGGTTTTCAATATATTGTTTTTCTGACAGCTCCAGAAAGACTGGATCTTGTTTCTTATTCTTGAAGAAAGGTTTCCATTTGCCATCCTGCTCCAGAAATGTTATTTAACACAAACGTTTCTCTTCGTCACTTGCTGCTGAACAAAGGGATATTTTTTTACTTTCTAGAGTGGCACAAATCTCCTCAAAATTCAGTATAATTTTGCAAATTAGCTACCAAATCCCATCTGGGCCTCCTTGTTGTTTCATGCAGTGGAACTGACAGGTTGATTCTTTTCTGAAGTTTATCTACCTCAGTATTGTGTTATTTGTCTAGCTGTTAATGAGTAGCCAATCATCTCAGAGCCTAGCTGTTTTGAAAGTAGCTTGTTTGTCTTAGGCAAGTGTCCTCTTCTGCAGTTTGTAAAAATAACTTCAAAAAAGACCTGAAATATCCATGCATGGAAATACATTGCTAACCAGACAAGTTCAGTTACCACAGGTAACTCAAATTCACACAGATACTTCATAGTTTCAGAAATATTTTTTAAAATGTCAGAATTAAGAAATAGTCTCATTTTAGGTATTTTTTAACAAATGTACAGGTTTGTTTTAACCTGTATCTCTCCTATTATTCAAGATTCCTCTGTATTATTTCACCTAGTAAATCTAATGGCAGCTTTGCCCTTTATAAACACGATCAGGAAGGGGAATAATGTTTATTTTAATGGATTCAGAACTGTTTCTTTCATTCTGAACA
Source organism: Pezoporus wallicus (assembly GCF_028554395.1). Classification (NCBI taxonomy): domain Eukaryota; kingdom Metazoa; phylum Chordata; class Aves; order Psittaciformes; family Psittacidae; genus Pezoporus; species Pezoporus wallicus. The sequence goes on along the minus strand of NW_026636866.1, from coordinate 689,022 downwards.
GTTTCAAAAGTGAAAATAAGAATCTTTTCAAAAAAAGTCAAAATTTCTTCAAGCCAACTCTTTCCTTCTTTGGAACACTATTTCATCAAAACTTTATGCTGATTAATGATGGGGAGCACTTCTGATGATAAGCTTTAAGCTTCGGGAAGCTGCCATAATTTTGAGATTTGGCTACATACATAGTTTGGATTTTCCACCTTTAACTAGCTCATAATTTCCCAAATATTTTGAGACTCATTCAAAATAAAGAATAGAAACCATTATGGGAGTGGAGGAAGAGTATAAAAAATGGTCTGTTTTAAATAGAGAAAATGTCAAAAGGAAATGAACAAAAATCAATGCTGATCCTGTCTTTATAAAATATGTCTTGTAACTGCAGAAATTTTCCCTTTCTGTACAAACTTTTTTCCTTTACCTTGGCTGGCATTAGAAGCCATATTTTCACTGGGTTTCTATGTGCTGTTAATACCCATTTCCTCAAGCTCTGTCAGAGTTGTCATTTTGCTTAAAATACGAAGCATTATTGAAATATCGCACTAATTCTTTAGTCTAGTGTCAGCAAACACTTTATCCTGTGATGATGCTCGCTCTCCTGTCTCAGTACTCAAATACCACACTGATTCTTGGGGCTTTGGCACAAGGTTAGAGAAACACCTCTCCCAGCCCTGCTGCAGTCAGACCCAATTCAGACCATGGAAAAGCCATCAAAGATCTTTTGACAGTGCCTGACCATCCCTCAAGCTACACACATGCTTGTGAGGAGCTATGACCCTTGTGGCTGTCCTCCTGGTCATTGTTACCATAGGATTTGTGAACAAATCAAAACTAGGGTTTATATCTCAAAAATCCCCCTTTATTTGCTAAAAGCTGATGTAGAAACCAGGGTGACCTGCAGATGGCCGGGGTATCAGTGCTCGCTCCCAGCCTGCCCTACATTTGTATACACAGGTTTCACAATGCCGGCTTTGGCCACCAAGTTAGACTGTGTGTACATGCCCTAAACCCACATTTATGATCTCTTTAAGTTCTAGCCCAGTACATGTAACTGTGGGATTTGTCATCTGCAAATTGTGCACACCAAGACTGGCTTGGATTTCTGGGTAGATAAAAGCAAAAGTCATTCTGGAAAGCATTGCAAGATAATTCTCCTCCTATAAGATGTGCATCTGGAAGAGATGTAGACAGTAACATAACTGAAAGGAAAAGCAGCAGCAAGGTCAGGTACCATGTAGGTCTCCAGCCCTGAATGGAAGTCAGATACAGTTCTCCAGCAGCATCCTCATTAAGACCATCCTCACTGTCATCTCCTATCACTGTAAAACTTGGCATCTTCACCTCAGCCCTGATTAGGTAATGACTTACATACAGAGGCAGTGGGTACCAAAACTTTGTATGCATTTTGATTGCAAGCTTGGTTGACCCCAAAGCCAGTAAGCTACTGGGACACTCTAATCAGCACTAAGTTGGCATTGCAAAACCTGTGCACACAAATGTAGGGCTGGCTGGGGGCTGGCACTAGTGCCCTGGCAATGTGTAGGTCATCCTGACTTCTACATCAGCTTTTAGCAAATAATAGAGGGGGAGTTTTTGAGATATAAACCATAGCTTTGATTTATTGTCCACAAATCCTATGGTAACATGACCAAGAACCCAGCCAGCAGGGTTGTAGCTCCTCACAGGCATGTGTGCAGCTTCAGAGATGGTCAGGCACTGTCAAAAAGATCTTTGATGGCTTTTTTCATGGTCTTGAATTGGGTCTGACTGAAGGCTGCTTATAAGCAACTTACAAAAGATTGTTTAAACTTCAGAGTTTTCTGACAGTGAATATCCAGGACAATGCCTGGTGGGGAGTCTGGTTAAAACCATGAGACCCATGCAATGTCAAGATGAGTTATGGTTTCTTCTTGGAGAACATCATAATCTCTCCAGGAGAAATTTCGGAGGCACTGTGGCATGACTTAGGTACTGTTCTGTTATACCATAGTGATGAGTGTCTATAACCAACGCGTGTCTGAGCATCTCTTTCCAGGGTGGTCAGGACAGTTGTGAGCTTGTTTCAGTTGTGAGCTAGTCGGACTTTGTTCAGATCCCATCTCAGTGTGGTGCTGAGCTCAGGTAGCAACCCCTCTAGAGAGGCACAACACATTAATAAAGCTCTGAGCCTTGTGTCAGGGCTAAAGGAACTGGTCTACAGAGTTTTTTCCTGCTGGTTTCACAGGCAGGTGACTGTGCTGACAGGGATCCAGGTTTTCCTCTGTCTTTCCTAGCAGTGATCAGTCCAGGGAAAACCCAGACATTCCCTAAACACTGTGTAGGTTTGAAAGCCACATTGAAACAGTTTCCTGAGTGTGATATTGGTTTTGTCTTTGTTATTCTCTGAGCTAATTCTAATTTGGAACTCATCATTACTTGGTGACAGGATTTTGTAATTAAATTTATAATAATAATTAACATGTACATACTGGCTTAGGGCTTTCCTTTTCTTTATTGTCTTTTCAACTCCTGTTCATGTTCAAGCTGAAAAGGGCACATGACTACCTAATAGGGACTGAACTTTCAGCTATGTATCTGCCATTCAACTAAGCTGTAGCCCATGGGTTTCTTTGTGTTTTCATGGGTACAAGTGAAGGCAAAATGTGATTTGCTAACTTCCATGGCCCCTCACACACTCAGTTCTTATGGTTCTTCCTCCAGTAATACTTTAAGGCTAGACAATTAATTTCTCCCTTATATCAACAAGCAGCTCTTTGCATATCCTACTAGCATGAGGGAAGAAGTCTTCTCTGGTGAGCAAATGCTTTCCAGCACCAGGGACATTCTACAGTCTGGACCCATGTGAAGGATGAAAGGCCCATTGGAGGATCCAAACTCTATGGTCTTGGACTGATTCCTCTGAATCAGTAGAGAAAGCATGAGCAGACCGAAGAGAAAATTGGCATCCTTATGTTTATTTGTTGTGGAATTTTTTTAATGGAATCCAGCACATTCAGTGCCTTTGTTTGCGGTCAACATGTTCCTTCAAAAAATAAATAGATGGAGCAACAGATGCACAAATGTTTAAAGTTACAGTTATCCTTGAAGGAATATTCTAGTACAACCCCTTTAATACTGAGGTATATAAATCAAAACTAAATGAATGATTATTATGTAAAACAAAAAAACGAAAATCAATATAAATTACCATTAGGGACCTCTGACACAGACAATGTTATCAAAGGGCCCAAGTGCCACTTTCTGACAAATGTTAGAGCTGGGGGAGCCTTGCCTTGATTTGGGGAACAAGTAAATCTCAATTCCTGTCATTATGACCAAAGGATGATTTCGATGCTGTCATTTTTATTTGTCACATTGCTTCCAACTTGCTAAAACCTAAATATTTATTCGTCAGTATTTTAGAAGGTGAAATATAGATCAAAAGGGGCTTCTGGGGGAGGAGGAAGGGAAGTCTGACCTTTGTTTGTGAATTCTTAGCTAAAAATATCATAGCCTTAGCTAAAACCTTTCCAGTTTTTGAAAAGCTAAAGCTTTTTTTGGCTTTTGATTACAATTTTCATTGCACAGCAAATATTTTCACTATAAATTTTTGATGTGTATTCATACACAGAAATAGCCCCTCTCTCTGTATATATACAAGTTGTGTGCGGATTGCCCAGAGCTATTTTTATGCATTATGCATTAGAAAGTTCTCTCTAGACTGCCCAGATCAGATGCCAATTCCTCCCCTTTGAGTAATTTTCTCTAGGATTTCTCATTGCTCAATCCCAGAGCAGCTGAGCTTTCCTCATCACTGCCCGTCCCTTCCGCAAGGCAGGATGTGTCTTGTCCCAGAGACTTTTCTGAGGTCACTGTAGCACAAGATCCGCTCCCCTGGCGCGAAGAACGCGCTCCCAGAGGTGTGATAAATTCATAAAGCCATTCTGCAGTGAGTGCCCAGGTCAGGACGGACTCCACAAACATTCCTGCTCTTGGAGAGATGTAAACACTGTCATCTGCGTCTCCTCAAGCGTCTCCTTTATTTTTTCTTCCCCAAGCCGTGCCTCAAATTAGGAGGATTAAGAGGGCAGCGAGCCTGGTGGTTGAGGCTGAGGGAGAAGTTTAAAGGGGAGTTTTCAACAATGTATACACACAGCTCAGGCCAGGCAAGGGCAGAGCTATTCCTGCCCCAAATGAGAGGGTGCAAACAGAGGACATGACAGAGGGCATTCATATGACCTAATTTTAGGTCCCTAATTTAGAAAGCCAATCTTCCTGCTCCCCTGTATTGCTTTGCAGTGTAAAGCAATGGGCCTCTTTAGAGGGCAATTCAGAGCAGGAACCACACTTAGGAGAACTAAAGTGGTCCCTGTGTGAGCTGCTGTCTCTATCTTCTAGCTGCAGAGGATCTCTCAAGAGCAGCCTTTTACTTCCAACACCTCTGTCATGTACACAAAGTGCATAAAGTATTTCATCTTTCCTGCCCCTTCTGTCTCTTGCCTGCTTTCCATTTATTCAAGTTAATGATGATCTTTTCGTTGCCTTCTGTGGGCACCAGATTTGAACTATGTTTTTCACGTGTCTGACTGAGGAGGTGGCTCCCCATCCCTCAAAAGCATGTATCTCACATCCAAGTAAGGTTTCTCTGCATCTGTCAAGAAAAGTAGTGGTAACTGTTAAATTATCATGAGCATGTTGGGTTATGCAGCTTGAAATCTCTCTGTCTGCTGAAGCAAAGAACCAATAGCAGAAGCAAAGCAACTGGGTTACTCTCACTTGAGACTGAGAAGAGCAACACCCTCAATCTGGAGGCTTTGCTAGCAATGCATGCTGCGTGTGCGCACGCGTGTGGGGCTGACTCAGCACGTGCTTTGGTTGTAAAAAGCAACTTGCTTTCAGCTGTCTCTGGTTTCCATCACAGTCTAATGGTCTCTATTGTCTGCCCACAGAGACCATCACAAACGAGCCAGCAAATACCAACCTGCTCACAAACAGCATCAGCTCCCTGTGCTCCATCTGTGGGGACCGGGCGACTGGCAAACACTATGGGGCATCCAGCTGTGATGGCTGCAAAGGCTTCTTCAGGAGGAGTGTCCGCAAGAACCACGTCTATTCCTGCAGGTACCTTCCCTTTTCACAATAAATAAATACAATTTTTTGATGCTGTAAATTGTTTGGGGTGAAGATCAGGTTGTATGGTGGGACCCCTATCCCAAATACCCTATTACCATGCTGTGAATGCTAACAGTAATACTGCAGTCTAGTTTATGGCTGGAGGACAGGGAGCTAAGGTGTGAATTATGTCCTATCTCATCTTGGACCCTGACACCTTTTGTGGCACTGAGTAATCCATTTGTTGAGTTCACTGCTGCTGCTTTCCCTATGGTGTAAATCAAGGGAAACTTATAGTCCTGAGGTTTGACCAGTGTATATAATATATAAGTAGGGATTCTGGGTGTGGAGTGACACCTCAACACAGCCAAACAAGGGAAAACCAAGGTGGCAAAGGACCAAGGCTCCAGAGATTTCATCTCAAACACAGCCTTTCTTGATTTTCCCAGTAAAAAGCATCAAGCATCTAAGAGTCTGTCACCTCCAAAGGCTTCACCTCTCCTACAGCTCCATTTTTGTTCTGAAATACATTGAGCTATTATACTCTGACGTATCACTGATGATTTTACAATCATTCTGAGAACCGAGCATGGACGAGTGATGATTCACGTCCACTTTGGTACGCATTTGAGAGCATTTTTTTACCAGGAGGAGGCTGTAAATTATAAAGCAGCTATCTTGGTTGACCTTAGAAAAATGGTGTTTATTTTAGCACAGGAGGAAGGGGGGAGGGAAAAAGTGAATACACTCAAGCCCTTCATCTCTGATTAAAACCTGGAAGTTTTCTTTCTTTTCCAAAGCTCTTCCTACTTTAAGGGCGTTTCAAATTCTTGCCATATGAGTCACCCTCTTTGTTCAAAATGTTCCTGGGGTCCTTATCACTCCAGCCATGAGACACCCTGGGGTGACAGGAGTGTTCACACACGTGGTGACCATCCCAGGAACCATCCCTGCAGGACCATGCCATAGCTACTACTGATTTCATTGAAATCTCAGCTCTCACTCCCCTGGAATGGAGTTGTTGCCCTTCCCCATGAATCTCTGTGATATCTGGCAGCTCGGGGAAGATCCACAGCACTGAAGCCAAGGAAATGGCAAATGCTCATTTGTCTGCACATCCTTATTTGGTGAGCAGCGCTGTACTTAGCCCAGCTCAGAGCTCTGCTGTTTATCGGAGACATGAATTCCTTGGAAAGTTTTTGGGCCTTTGTACCTTTGGCTGTTTACAAGTCTGGGAAAGTGCCTCAGCTTTTACAACCTGATGATGGTCTCAGAGCAACCGACGTCGTCTCTTCTCTGTGTGGTAGATTTCTCTTCCATCCTTTCATCCGCCATGGAAAGAGCTGCCAAATCTACCTTGAAAGCACACAGGTTCCTAAATCCTACATTGAAATTGAATTAGGAAGCTATGTGCCTGAAAACTAAGCTGCAGACACAAAAGAGGCTTGTGGCCCATAATGTGATTGTTCTATACAAAGCAGGACAGTGTTAACATCTGGGATCAAACAATCCCTGATGCCGAACACCCAACAACCGTCTGGAAGTGGGAGATGGAGTTCCTACTCCTGCGCAACTTGAGTCACATTCACACTTTCACAGCCAAAACCACCCCAGTCGTTGCAAGGTGGGTGGCTTGAAACTGCTGTGCTCCCAGCTGGCAGGAGTGATAGTGGGGAAGATGAGGAACTGGGCCAAGCCAACATTGATTCAATCCATTTCTTGCTAACCTTCTCTAGGTTCAATCAGTGCATAGTCGGGTGAGGTATGAGACTGTATTTCTTACTGGGTCTGCTAGGGGTGAGTGGGTTGCAGTTACGAGGCTGGTTACTCCATGTTTTATTTCTCATCTCCTCACAGGTTCAGCAGACAGTGTGTGATAGACAAAGACAAGAGGAACCAGTGCCGGTACTGCAGGCTGAAGAAGTGCTTCAGAGCTGGCATGAAGAAAGAAGGTAGGCATAAAAAGACATTCTAAATCTGCCTGCTGCTGTCCCTGGCCCTGCTTCCACTGCAGAGCATGGTGGAGAGCCATGGCAGCACTGGCCCAGAGAGTTGATGCTTATGTGTCACAATGAGAGACTTCTTATTGCCTCAAAGGACCCATTTTCTCTCTCTCAGATGGTAGTTTCAATGAGAGCTTTGTGATGGTATTCACCCGTCCTGGGAGTCTGGTATCTCTGGGATATTATCATACTCGGAAAGGGATGGGCTTCCTCAGGGTTTATTTGGTCTCTAAGTTCTTCACAACAGCAATTTCCTTGCTACACACCTGCTAGCTGTGACAATCTCAGCATGAACCTGCCACACTTGGTTTCATAAATGACATAATTTAATAATTTAATAATTTAATAATAGCTGACTACTGCAGAGTGCTTTTGGTGGTTGACTTGCCTGATGCTCATGTACCTTGGTGCAACCCATTGGCCAAGGTCTAGCCCAAACACTATGCCTCATGGTATGAGAGCTGCTCCTCCATGGGACAGAGCTCACAGGCAGCACTCACAGAGGTGTCTGGCTCCTGTGTCCTGTGAGCTGGGACCTGAGTCAGAGTCAAAGCCTTCAGTAGTGTTATCCTCATGGCAGCTATCACAGAACTATAGAGCCACTGTTAGCACCCGTACTGAAGGACCAATCCAATACTGGCCTTTTGTTGCACTTCACATTGGCTCTATTAAGGAGGTGGATCCTTGTAGAGCATTTGGGTACCAGTGACCATTAGGAGGTGCCCTTCCAATGTAGTAAAGGAAATACCAAGTGTTACCATGCCTAATCCTAAGCAAGAGAAAAACCACTTCTATTAACTGATGCCTTACCTTCCTAGAGCTAGCTTCCCTGGGAAAATATGGGACCTACCAGCCTTTCTGATCTGTGCTCATTCAGTGTGTGCATAGTGGGATACCATGTATAATACTGCTTTACTTACTCCAAGCTTTCTGGGCAGAGATTGTGTTTGTACACTGAGTGGATAGCAAAGTGGGCACCCAACCCACCATAAATGCTACATCCCCCTGATGTGCAGGATGATGGCTTCAACACTCTTCACCCTTCTGTTTTCCAGCAGGGCTCTGTTTTCCAACCCACTGACAGCTAAAGGATGAGGGAACTGGAAAGGAACTTAAGAGTTTCTTTCCATGCCACGGAGTTAAACACCCCCTACCCAAAGGGTGAAGTCATGGTCCCACTGAAACCAAGGGGAAATTTTTTGCTGATTTCTGGTAATTCATAAGATTTCATTGGTGATGAAAAAAATCTTCCAGCATTCTGACCATATGTTTTCCTGAAGAACAAGATGGCTTGGAATCTGGCATAAGTCATGGATATAGCAAAAGTGCCTGTTGCTTTAACTGAGAAGTAATAGAGTAAATAGAGCAGATGATTGATAGAAAAAAATCCCAGCCCTCATATTAATAAAGACCAAATCAAGGTTGATCTGGTCAGTTCTAGATGGGGACAAAGCCAACTGCCAACATAATAAGCTCCACAGCTTGGGAAGGCTGAAATATGATTATCAGCCCCATTCTTTGAGCTGAAGCATGATTTTTATTGTTTTTATGGTAAAAGTTATAAACCCTTGGCTCCTGCCTTCATTATTGATTGCACTCAATGGAAGATGACTCACCTCAAGTTCCACATAGCCACATTCTTTGAAACATTTTATGAGTGCACAGCCAGGTTGTGTGCACACAAACTGCTCATGTGTTTAATAAGGAAGATTTTAAAGCACCTTGAGCAACTGCTTTGCAGAAATCAGCTTGGCTGACCAGAGCTATATCCAAAGCACGTGTGCAGGACTGTGAAAGAAACTTTCTTGCACAATTGTGTGCTCAAAAAGAACACAGATATTTGCTTTAGGGTGGTTCTAGATTAATATTAAACAGTATTACGAAGTATTAGGGAAAAAGGGAAGACAGGTTTTGGGGTAGAGCAGTACTAGGTGGATACAAATGCACCAGCTCATGTTGGGAGATCACAGCTGTGACATCCACACTTGCCCAGCACATAACCCATTGACCCAGGACTGGCACGCAAGGGTTTGGCACTCTCTTTCTCTGGCACACCACTTTCCAGCCAGCCCGTATAATAGCAATCAGACTTTCCAGGGTGTGGTAATAGCATTGTTTATTCACAGCAGAGGGGAAGAAACTGGAAATGATCCTTTTCCCAGCCTGTGTGTGTGACAATACACCTGGGGTGGGGTGAGCAGGGTTGTGTCACCCTCATATGCTCCCCACTGCCACTGACCTACTGCTCGACGGGTGTATGTGCAATACTGGAAACTTGCTGTTCCCCAGCAAAACTGACTGATAAACTGGAATTTTGGACCCAGAGAGTTACTTTTTCCAATCTTCCTGTGTTGTAAGACATGATGTGACACATTTGGATCTTTCTTTTCTTTTTTCATGTGTTTTTTTTCCATTTTGGAAACAAATCTAGTAGGTGAGAAATGGTGAGGAGCTCTGTTACACAGCATGGTAGGAGGAAAAGTCCTGCAATTAAAACCAGTATGAAACAAACACATGAACTAGCTTTAAACTGGCTGAATGTAAGGGCAGTAAGGTCTGTGTGAGGGACTTAGCATGAGCTGATCCTGGGAGCACAGCATAGTCAGCCTGTAGGTTCAAAATGGGTTTGAAGCAGCTGGGCAGAGGTTGTTGAGGAAAGCATCTGTAGGGTCTTTCAGGATGTCTTGTTTGTACACTCTCAATTTGATCCTGCTTTTGGAAAGGACCAGGACTGTCCCACACGAGGGCTACACCTCCAGGCTTGTGCACTGAGATGGGATCCAGGTTCCACTGGTGCCAGTGAGAGCACAAAAGGGCCAGAACTTCACTCTTGTGGAAATTCCAGTTCCCAGATTTCCTAGAAATTAGCTAATTTGGGAACACTCCCATCCCAATTACATCTTTGGTATCAATAATTCACATTAATAACTACAAGTAAACAATCATTAAAGTTGTGATGAGGACAGAGGAAAAGGCTTGTTTGAACACAAAGCCCTTCTTAACTCCTGAAATGCCACTATGATAAGGATTTAAGATTTTTATAGGAGATTTCCTCTTTTACTCTTAATTTGTGGTTAAGAATAGGACTCTAGCTTACTGAGGTCTGGGTCTTGTGGAAATTTTCTCTCTGTTCCCTCATATTTTCTCTGTTTGCACAGGAGAATGTTTGATTTCTATTGTTTTACACAATATTACCAGGCAGGTTTTCAATCACTACAACATCACTGGATGAGGAGTGGACCAGATACTTAAACACTCAAATTAAACAGCAGGCTACTATTTTTAGCTTCTTACTGAGATCATGTTTAACCTTGAGTAAATTAGCAGGGTGTGATTTTCCAAGTGAGCCAGGTCATCTACTTGTATAGAGCTGGGCATCAGAAAACCTGGAAGCCTTTTAAAATGCCAACATTGCACTGTCAGGACCCAGTTTGCTGGTGAAAACAAAGGGTTAATATTTAACTTCCCATCCCCATTTAATATAATTTATGCGTGTGTATGGACTCCCTGGGTTTAATGCAGAAGTAAAAAGAATTACAGTATCATTTACTGACACAATATAGTAGGAGGATTTGAGGCTATTTTTTAATTTATATTTAAATTGGGCAGGTTTATAGAACAGTTTTATTAGGGTATCACAGAACCTCTATCTTGTTTCATACCTTTTATTTGCACATCTCTTCTGCCGGCATTCAGAAGGCTGGGACTGCCGTTTATTGCAAAGATGAATGGAAATGATAAAGGATCTTCCCGACTTTGTGGTAGTCATAAATTGAGCCAAAAGCCTGCGAAAGCATTAAATGTACATGTGCCATTGGGATTTATTTGCAAATAAAATAAACCACGCCTACACAATCAGAGGTAGCTTGGGGAAAAATAATTATTTGTGCCTATAAATTAACCAGGCAGCAGGAGTAAATCTACAGATTTATAGACAGAAACACTGTGAGTACTGAATGCCAGCACCATGCTGGGGCACTTGCCTCCTCCTGCTTTCTCTTTGTGCTATTTATTAACACATTTCCAACTCCACTGGTGTTAAATGAAGATGTTTTTAGTGGAATAATAATAGAAACGATAATTCCCACGTAGGCAGGGCTTTAACCTCTGCAGCTGCTGTGGAAAGTTACTGGTTTGCTGCTGTCCTCTTCCAATCAATGCCTTTGCCCATATTTCTTGGACTGCCTGGAGCTTCCTCCGCACAGGTTTTGTACCAATGTGGCAAGGCAACAAGGACAAAATGTTTCTGAAACAGGGGTTTGTTGCAATCCCACAAACACACTGCTGTTTGCTCAAGAGCCGCCGTGTGCGTTCTGCAGCCTGATGGCTGCCAGCATCCTTGATGGCAAAAAGGGCCATCTGCGCTCATGGCAAGAAGGGCCTTGGCTTGCCCTCAATAACAAAACCCCTCCAATGGCTCCTCCACGTCAGATGGAGAATATGTTTGTTTTCCCATCCGCTTCCCACAGTCAGGACATGCCTCAACCATGGACAATTCCCTGGAGGGAGATGCGGGCATCATCTTGTCCTCTCTCCCCTTTTCCCAGAGGAAAATCCAGGTCAAGGTCACACTGTCCCTGATCAGCAGCATCATGGGGACTTTCTCCCACTGACATCCCCTCTTGCGGGGCTGCAACAGCCTTTGATGGTGTTTATTGGCCTTGGGAATTGGAGTGCTGTGAGGATTACAGGATTAGAGGAAATAAAAGGAGGAGCAAAGCTCTTGACAGGCACATGCTGGCAATAATCCTTGGGAAACACTGGGATTTTCATCCTTCCCACAAGTTTGCTGGGGTTTATTGACTGCAAAGCCAAGATCAAGTCTGAGCCTGAGCACCCTCAGTGCCAGCACACCCCTCGAGCACTCCCGATGCCTCACCAGGAGTGACCTATCCCTTCCTTTTTACAAGCACAATAAGTATAGCAATATAATTACCACACAGTAATAGATTAATTTTGTGGCAGGTAAAACATTAACTCCATTGTATCTAATTCCATCACATCTTGGGTACTTTCAGTGATAACACCCAAATCACCTTGAGAAAGTTGTTCTGTACCATCCACTCACACTTGAAGATTGAGCTTATCAGAGCATGAGGGAAGCACTGAAATATGTGCTATAAAAGGACCCAGAAGGAAAAACAGGCTGAGGCTGCTTAAAGGTGTCTGCCACTGGGGACTAGGACCAGGTCTGCCTGGGTTCATTACCTAAAATAAGATGTGTAACTTGGTCAAAAAGGCAAAATTTGTACCTTTTCTTGTAAGTAAGCAAAAAGAGCCTTATTGCCCATAGACAGCTACGTGGGGAAGAATCTGATACAAAACCAAGCATAGAAGGTTAGGTGGGGACTTTCCAAGGATGTCAGTGATGACACGGATTTGAGCTGGCTTGTTTCTACTCAATGCTGGATGCTGCTGCTGTCTATCTGTGTACCAAAAAGACATGAAGGTTTGCTCTGTTCCAAAGGTTAATCATAGATTATGGTTCCTATAACCTCCTTCACCTTCAGAGTGCTGGGGATCCCCGGTGGGTGAGCAGCCTTTTCCATCACCCCCCCATGCATAGGGTAATGTATGCTGTTGCCTCAGGTAGGTTAGCAGAGCGTTCCAAGGGCTGCAGTGGGTTTTTTCTCTAAACTGATGTGTAATTGCCTCTACGTAGTGTCTACACAGCCTGAAAAGACTCCAGTAATATGCATGTCTTGCATCCATCCAGCCCCTTGCAGCCATTCAGGCAAGACTGACCCTGGGATGCTGAACGGCTTTGATGGCTGGACCAGCTCAGCAGCGAATGGGTCCCCACTGACAGCCCCAAATCCTGGAAAATAAACCCTGTGCTCCTGCTGATAACAGGAGGCATTGATTTTTGTCACTGTTGTTTGTTTTCTGCCCTTTGACTTTGTTGGCCTCTCATCAGAGGCCGATTAGGAAAACAGATCAGTGGTTGGACATGCGCTGACAAAAACTCACCTTCCCACCCTGTGTGTGAAACAGTGCGCATGTCTCCTCCTTTGCATGAACTCAGAGAAACCTGCCCCGTGCAAGGAGTGATGCTTCCCCTAAAGCAGCTCCCAGCAGCCAGGAAAAGCCACAACAGAGGGATGGTGAAAAGGTTTTGATGGCTCTGCAGAAACAAAAGTTTGCTGGAATAATCTTCTCCAGTGGCCACTTTTGAATCAAAACTGCGCTGTTTCACATCCAAGGGGTTAAAGCAGAGTGAGTCATGATTTGGCAGCTATGTCTGAGTCATTCCCCCTAAATAAATGGGAAAGGAGCCTGGAACTGCTGTATGAAGAAGGAGGGATGTGGTGCATTATCACCACATGGTACATCTTCCTGTTCCCTCTTCTTTAAGGACTTGACGATTGCCTTTCCAAGCTGTACATAGGCAAGACACGTAAGATGTCAGGAAAATGCTGAGACTGCATTCAGGCTCCTTCCTCCAGCTCCCTATGGCTTTGTTGGCTGCTGGAGGAGTGCAACGGGACTTGGTGGAGAAACTAACACTGAAAACAAGGTTGGACTAATCCTGCTTTTTTTCTGCTACTGTTTTATTCATGACTGCAGTGGAGTCATCGGCTCTTGGAGCTTGAGTTGCAAAAATAAGCTGTCAAAAGTGCAATAAGTCCCTTATGTTCAACATGCAAGGCTGATGGAGCAGGGGGTTGACGTAGCTTGTCCTTCAGGGAAAAGGATGGTTTCAAGGGTGGAATAGGCCTCAAAAATGAGTGTTTCTTTTGTCTAATTCACCATGACATGCCCACACCATTCTATTTGCAAAAGGCCTAGGGCTGATGTTCACTTGGCTGTGGTCATTGTGGTGTGTCCAAGGTGTGTTTTATCACTGTTATGAACAGTCAGGACACTCAGAGCTCATTTGCAGCAGTGTTTTGCCCAGAGTTAAAGGAGAGCTGGAGCCAGACCCTGGCCGTGGTTTGTTCTATCCGCTGTATGCCAGCAGTGCATCAGGGTTGCACACTCATTGAAATCAGCAGCATGATGGGCAAGTCTGAGGGGATAGTTTTAAGGGGAATGGGTGATTTTTAAGCTTCCTTTCTTTGGAGCTACCTTCATGAAGTGACTGCTCCTGCTCACTGTGAGTGGTGGAGATGTTCTCTAATACCTCAGGGGCAGGGGACACATTAAAGCTGCTTTGAGGTGGGATCAGAGGATGGTTTCTCCAGTGCTGCGGTGAGATGAGATGCAACCTCAAGAGCATCCTGCTGTACCAAGAGCTCAGGAGGTGAGTCCTCTATTCAGCCATGGCAAGGAGGGTATCAAAGGCCAGGACTCCAGCAGTGTGGGTGCATTGACAAAAGAAAATGGTCGACATCACATTCCCAAACTCCTCCCTGAGCTACACCAAACCCAGTGGGACATGCTAACATCCCTTAAGCACTGTTCTGACCATCAAATGGCTTTATCTCCCAAGGTGCTTCTGTGCTTTGTCTTCTCCTTCTCTGGGGCCCTTTTCCCCTCCTCTGGGGCCTGTTTAATCTTATTCCAGCATCCAACAAGAGTGGATGCTCTTGCAGGCACTGAAGCCACAGCCACGCCTGTTTGGGGACCACAACTTACAGCAGCCATGGGTTGTGTGGGGAATTTGCTTGCTAACACAACCACTGCTCACTCTCATTTCAGCCGTGCAGAATGAGCGTGACAGGATCAGCATTCGCAGGAGCAGCTACGAGGACAACAGCTCACTCTCAATCAACGTGCTCACTCAGGCAGAGGCCATGGCACAGCAGGTATGAAACGCAGTGACAGCCCTCCAAACAAGTACATGGCCTTCAGCTATTCCATACAAGGTTACAAACTGACTGAACCAACCAGAACTGGATCTTTTTCTGCCCTTGGATGGCTCTTGCACAAAGCCACAGGGAAGAAAATGCCTTAGAGACAGCCAAAAACAGACAGTAAAAATCATCAGTGCATTATCAAGACAACATGTCCTGCAAGGAGCAGATGCATCCTTTGGCAAGTGAGATGCAAAGCTGAAAGCCCAAGGGCTGAGGGATGTTGCAGACCCCGGATCCCCTCTGCCTTAGCCTAAATTGCTGCTGTACCCTAAAAACTCATTGCATTTCATACAGCAGTTTATCCCTCCTTGCTGCACACTCTGTCCTGCTCAGAACATATTGTTCCTGAGAAGGCTGATTATGTCTTTTCTTGTAGCTTTAGTAGGGCAACAGTTTTAGGGTAGAAAAATAAAGATAATGGAATTGCTGAGCTTCAGATAACTCCAATTGTTTTCTCATTTCATATTCCACAATAAATTTCACCCTGAGCATCCTTTAAATTCTTATGCAAATATTCTTTCCCCACTGAAATGCACGGTCCAGATGTTGCACACTACATGCGTCCACTTCCTTTTCAAAGAGTACTGTTTTAACCCTCTGCCCACCACACGGCTCTTTAGGGATTGAAATGGGTATTTCGTGTCCCAGACAGCAACTTGGGGGGGAGAAAGGCTCAATACATGTAATGCATTTGGCTGCCTCAAGTGGTGGAAGGAAAGCTGAGACCCAGCGCTGCTGGCTACTGTTAGGAATGGGAATATCAAAATCACATCTTGTCCTGAGCCAGCCCGGAGAGTGGGGAAGGAGGCGGAGGAGGGAGAGGTGTCTGTTGGGACCGAGCACCACCTCGTGGAAGCTTCACCATGGGCTGTACGTTGGACACTTTACACTGCTGAGCATATACATGTGCAGCCACAACAGCAAACACCTTAACAATGACCTGATGAGGTGAACGTCTGCGAAAGCTCCCCGTGTTATCAATGAATCACTGCTATGGAGAACGGCAAGGTACCACTAATCTGGTCCCAGTGTAACCGGGTCACTTCTCTTTCAGTATTCATCACTGAGCCCAGTGCACAGCACGGACATTGCCATGAAGAAAGTGGCTACCATCAACGATGTGTGTGAATCTATGAAACAGCAGCTTCTGGTGCTGGTTGAATGGGCAAAATATATCCCAGCGTTCTGTGAGCTCCCACTGGATGACCAGGTATAATGAAAATGCCTCTTCCCTGCAAACCACTGCCTTCAATAGGAATTGCCAGCCAGTCCTGTCAATGGGAGAATCTAACATTGATGTACAGATCTCCCTATGAAGAGCAATAAACTATCAGGAGAGAAATAATAACAAAGGACCAGGGACTGGTTAAAAATAAGTCGAGTAATCAAGTCCCCCAAAATATAAGAGTTGATCACTTCTGTATGCACAAGGACGCAGGCAAAAAAAGAGTAATTTTCCTTTTATTATTAGCTGATAATTGAATATAAAAGCCATTTATTTCATAAGAATTCACATTATTCAAGCCTTTGTCCTTTCAGTTGAAAACAACTTTTTATTTAGTTTGCCATGAATGTTAGACTTCTGAAAAGTGAAGCTATACTAATAATATGCTATAATATACTTATAACTTCTAATTACTCCTAATTGCATGTTATCTGTACATTTCTCTCTTCTGTGCCACCTCCAGGTTGCCTTGCTCAGAGCCCATGCAGGGGAGCACCTGCTCCTTGGGGTAGCCAAGCGGTCCATACCATACACTGATTTTCTGTTATTAGGTAATGTAATGAAGTACACTCCTTTCATAATTCACACATTTGAGTTATTGCCAAGTAACCTGCCTGCCTGCAGTCCTCTCTGCACTCCTGGGTCTGTTCCTCTGCCTTGAGATTGAAGTGCTTGAGAATGTCTCTGGATACATGTAAAAAGGAGCAAGCAAATTCACTGGGACTTTTACAACTGTTCCCTTACTGCCTTAAAAATGTGGATGAGAAACCCCCCAATATTTAAATTGCATGTCAAACTGAGCTGCCTGGACACAAGCAATGGGGCCTTTTTTTTGTATTGGTACTTAAAAACTTAGCAAGAAGGTCTATTAAAAATTATAGTGAAAATAGGTTTTTCCTTTCCATGTAGCTCTCTGCCACCAGAAACACAGGCAGGATTATTCTTGGGAAAATGAGAATACTGGCCTGGAAAGCCACACATTAAAGCAAAGAGGGAGGGATAACTCCGTTTAAAAGAACAAATGCCAAAAATAAAGATGCCACACCACTTGCAAATAGATGCTAGGTATAACAGAGGGTAAACCAGAGCAGAATGTGAAGCAGGCTTGAGTACAGTTTGTGGTGCATGACATGTGCAAATGAGATAAACAAGGACCAAAGGATAAGATCCATGGCTTGCTTCTGACTTGTGAATCTCAACATGAAGCTGCACACTGGAAATCTGCTGCACATGGGCACTGGGACTACGGCAACATGCCTTGGGGTAACTTCTGGATGTGATTGTGTGCGCAGAGCTCGAGCGAAGTTGTGACAATGGATTTCTCTTGTCTCCCCAGGGAATGACTTCATCATCCCAATGCACTGCCCAGAACTGGAAATAGCTCGTGTGGCCACCAGAATCTTGGATGAGTTGGTGAAACCCTTGCGGGACATCCAGATCGATGACAACGAGTATGCTTGCCTTAAAGCCATCATCTTCTTTGATCCAGGTAAGCTTCCTTCCTGATTTCCAAGCATGGGGTTTGAAGAGGCACTGGGGGCTCTCCGAT
The DNA here is from genome assembly GCF_028554395.1 of Pezoporus wallicus. Classification (NCBI taxonomy): domain Eukaryota; kingdom Metazoa; phylum Chordata; class Aves; order Psittaciformes; family Psittacidae; genus Pezoporus; species Pezoporus wallicus. The sequence continues at coordinate 671,361 of NW_026636866.1, read as the reverse complement.
AACCAGGAGAACCCTTTGGCAGCAGCTCTACATTTCATCCTGCCTCTGCTGTAACAAGCAATACTTAGCAGTGAAGTAAGGACATTTTAGAAGCTACCTATTGCTGAACACTTTGCTATTTAGCAAGTATTAACTCCAGCCAGACCCATACCCAAGACTCTGCAGACTCTAAAGGAGTTTTGCTCCTTCTGTAGCTTGGCTTCAGGAAATCCCATCAGACTGAAATGAATGAGATAACTATTAAGGACATATATGCCTATACTGAATTATGCATAAATGAAGTGAGTCAACTGAGCATCAGTGTGGAGCATCCATCAGAGTTCAGAAAACAGCATTAAAAGCCAAAGACAGCTGCACTGTTCGGAGCACCCAGAAATAACAAGGATGTCTGTTAATGGATCTTGCTGGCAGCCAGTACCAACCAAGGGCAGGGATGATCCGTACAGGATGGGGAACAGGGAAACACACAGAGGCAAACAAAAGCTTGTTTTGAACCTTTGCTGTATTAGCATTCCACAAACACAGGGGGTTCTGTCTCAGACCAGGTCCCCCCAAGCATCCCTGTTTCTACATGCCTGCACCACACACCGCCTCCTCTTGGAGTCTCTTGAGTGTGTATTGCCCTGTGGTTTGGAGAAGAGATGAGGATACAACCCCAAGTCCAGAACAATGCTCTTTTGTCTTTGGCATCTATTAGTACGGAGAAATAGGAGTAACTTCCATTAGCTCTTTTTTGCTGTGTTCACTGGTTTGAAATCAAGACACGGGAGTTTTACAAACATCGTGAACTTTGGCTCGCCAAAGAGTCTGCTGTAAACCTGAGTAAGGGTAGTATGATCAAAACGAGTTTGACAAACTACCTTCTCGGCTGATTGGTATCTCAGCAGAGCTTTAGATCACTGAGACAGTGAGGCGCTGGGATTACATCTGAAAGGAAAACTGCAAAGCTCCGCAGAAGAGAAATTAATTCATGCTAACAAGTAGGCATGTCCATAGAGTTACATGCTGACATACACTAACTTGATAACCACTTTACCTAATCTCTTGGCACGATGATCCTGAAAATGTGGTGCTTGTGGATTCTTTTAGACAGTGAAGAAAACGGTCCAGTGAGCCAGAAATCTCAGTTTTAGATAGCAGGAGAGTGGAAAGCTGTAAATCCCTGCACTTCACCCTACCCAGAGGGCACATTCTTGCTTAAGCAAAGCTGGACCAGTGGTGCATGAGAAACAGACTTGACAGGCTAAAGACAGGAAACCAAGATAAGAATCTGATGCTGCAGTGGGTGGAATTACGCCATATAGGCACTAAACCTGCATGGATTCAGTACCTGGGACTCTTTTCAGGGGAAAATTCCAGGCCTTGGAAGGACAGATATGGTTCAAATTCTAAATCCTTCTTCTTCACTAAAGGCAGTAGCCAGATGTGCCCGTCTGAAGCAAGATCTTACTTTCTTACTGTCTCACCTCAATTTCCCCTCAAATTACTTTTTCCCCTCAATTTCCCCTTACTGTTTCCATATTCCATGTGAGATATACAGTAATGGCAGCCTAATATTAACCTGTCAGATAAACATGGAGACTCTGACAGATAATTGTCAGAGGATCACTGCCATCTCACCGTTTTTCCTCTGCCTGACTGACAGGGTAACGCTTTCTGGTTACACAGGCCAGCAATTACCTTCCTTTTTCCTCCTCCCAGACTGTAAAGGCCTGAGTGAGCCCGCGAAGGTGAAGAACATGCGTTTCCAGGTCCAAGTCAACCTGGAAGACTACATCAATGACCGCCAGTACGACTCCCGAGGCCGGTTCAGCGACATCCTCCTCCTGCTGCCCCCGCTGCAAAGCATCACCTGGCAGATGATAGAGCAAGTGCAGTTCATGAAGCTCTTTGGTGTGGCCAGGATTGACAGCCTGCTGCAGGAGATGCTGCTGGGAGGTATGAACCCTGCTGGGACATGACAGCAAAGCTGCCTTATTTCAAAGCCGTTTACAGGGCTTCATGTCTGGGTTTGTGTCCTTCTCTGGAGGACATACAGTAGAGAGAATTGGGTCTTGGGAGGAACGAAGTGAAAGCTCACGTTGAATTGAAGCTTGAATATTGTTCCTTCTCACTCCAACTTAATCCCCAAGCCTTATCTTTCCAGCCCATCCCTGAAAATCTGACTCAGGATCAGTTAGTGGGTGCACTCTGTGTGCTTCACACCAGTGGAACACTTAGACTTTTAGGCACCCTACCAAACTGATGAATCTGTAAGAAGACAACATGCTTTTTCTTAGCAGTATGCAAAAATTGTAACTTTCTGGGAAACCCTGATAAGAGCAATAACTGGGGGACACACAGAGGCAAATGAACAGTGCAGTTGGGTATTATTAGCTGAAACCCCAGCCATGCCAGAGATTGTCCCTTGCCAGTGAGAACGCTGAGAGCAAAGAGGACAGAGAGTGGGAAGGAAGCAAGGACAAGCCAGGACATGGAGGTCTTCCACATTATCTGAATAAAAGATGTTTGGCCCAGAGCATCTGGCTTCTCCATAACTATACAAAGAATGATGTCTTTCCCATTTCCACTGCAGGAACCTCCATTGATCTCCAGTACCAGTCAGGACCTCCCAACCTCAACCTGGAACCGCTGCCAGGACACGTCCTCTCAGGCAACATGAGCTCTGTGATTCACACTGCTCCAGACCGTACGTGTCCATTTATACGCTACTAGTGTCAGCATAACAAAGGGACTGGATAAGAGAAGCAGTTAAGAAAAATACCTTTAGGTTTATTTATACACTTAAGCATTACACTTGAATGGCCCACCTTGCCAACTCTCTTACCTGCTTCTAAAGAGAAGCTGAGATTTTCATGATAGCATGATCCAGAGGGATTTGAAACGCTACTACACATCACAAGTTTAAAAAAGAAAGCAATCAAGATTGGTGACAGTGTGCTTCTATGAATGTGGGCAGCACTGGGAAACGCCACAAAGCAGCACAGATGGTTATTAGTGGCGAGGGTTTCCCTGCGTAAAGCATCTTGGTTGCTGTCAAACAGAACAATATGACCAGAATACAAGACCGTCTTCAACCTCTCCAGGCACTGCTGCTAGGCAATGGCTATTGGTTAAAGCATTTATCCACTGTAATAGCAAATGGAGCATGCAATTAAAAAAGAATAATGTGGGACATGAGTTGTAATTTAACAACCGCTCCCATCTAATCACCATGTCTAGCACACACAGTGTCCTTCTGCCAGTTACAGTCCTATACCTCTTGCAGCAAATTTGCTGTTTCTGAGCCATATAAATCTTAGTATCATGTATTTTAGCTTTTTGGGCTTGTTTTTTCTAAGCTGCTTTACAGCAAGGGAGATTAGAGATGTGTTCTGTAAATGATGTATAGTGGCCAGCAGGTAGAGCTCTCCTCTGATGAGGAGAGGAAGGATTGAAAAGCAATTGGGGGAATTTTCCCAAGTGCAAAATACTGAGAAGAGTTGGTATGTGGTTACCAGTCCACCCTGTGCCTCATCACAAACCAGGAAGGAAGAATATGATGGAAAATGCCTGAATTCAGGATGGATCCCTCTGCCCCGTCCCCCAAGCTTCTGCCCCTTGGTTTGCAAGATAGTTTGGTGATTTCATTTTGGCACGGCTCTATCGAACAGCATCTAAGTCCATGTTAACCCTGTTTCTTTTCTCTCCCACAGCTTCTCCTGAAACATCCCTTCCATCTCCTTCTACAAGTACAGGCAGTGAAGACTATAAACTAGGCTCTAGTGCAGGACCCAACGCTGTAGCCCAGCTCTTGCCTCAGACAGTGATACCCAAGCAGGAGATTCTATAGGGAGAGGTGGAAAGAAAAGCTGGGAGCAATGTTGAAACTGTGCTGAAAGTGAAATGGGCCCTTTCTCTTTCAGAGGCAAAGCACAGCAACCCCCTGCCTGTACCTGGATCTCTCAGTCACACTCTTTCCCACCCGTGAGTCAAGCACCAGATACCAGACTGCACCAGAAGCCTCACCATGGGTCTTCCCACCACCATTGCCCTCATTTCATAAGGGATTCGGGCTAATGCCCTTGTCAGTAGGACCAAGACTGTAAGCTTCCCATTGCATTTGTTATCACCCGACTTGGTGTGATCACAACCCTTTTAAAGCCTTCGGCTGCTACCTTCATAAAACCAAATGCCTTACACAGTTCCTGGTAATCGCTACCGAGTACAGCATATCTTAAATTGCCAGTATAGGTCTATTCCCATTAAAGATTTAATTACACTCCCAATTCTCCTGCTGCATATTAAGCTTTAGGAAGAATATCTTAACCCTTAGCAGGCCAAAGGTTTCTTATTCCAAGATGCATCTCGTTCCACATCTAATGTTGGTTGGTATTTGTGATCAGGAACGCCAACATTTTTGTTATCGTCTATGATTTCCAGTGTACACAGTTCTGTTGTGAGCCATCCGACATATCCTCTACTCTGTGTGTGCATTTAATATAGCTCCAGGACAGGAGCAAGGATCTCTGCATCAGCCCGTGGTTGCTGACTGCTAAAACACACAACTGGCCAGAAGCTCAAAAAGACATTGACTTAACAAATCACTGCTTTGTCTCTTCTGCAAACTTTTACTATAAACATATTTGGAAGAAGCAAGAGTAGCAACAAAAATACAAGGAAAAAGTCCTTTTCCCAATACATACGTAAGATTTTTGCTGTAGTTTTATATCTTTGTAATGTCTGCCAAAAAAGGAAGCAGCAGGTATCCTATCAGCCACATCTTACCATAAAAAAAATTCGTATTTAAAATGTGAGGTTTTAATGTAAACTTTATCAATGCTAGGTAACCAACTAATAACCATGTTACAATTACTTAAAATAAACACAACAGTCTATACATCCTGAAATGTTTCTAAAGCACAGTCATCGTGTTAGGGTCTTCATTTGAATGCATTTATTAGATTGCCAGACTTCTACACCACTTATGCTTACCTGTATAGAAGTCCAGTGACCTCCATCAGACAGCTCTTGAGGGATTAAGAGCAGCTGTACTGAACAGTAGGACATGCTAGAGAATTTAGTCCTGCCACATTCCACAAATCCATCAGCCCATGTGCATCCCTGTTCATGGCAAAAGTGAGATAACCGTGCCCAGCTATGGCTTTGTGAAGCTTCTTTCGTTACTGCTTGTGAAGGACCTTGAGATACTCAGCTGGAGAACTCTATCAACATGCAATCTTATTGACTGAAAGAGAAGTGGGGAAGGGCATCTGAACTTTGATCAGAAGGCAAATACTTTCTATTTCAGTCACTGGGGATACGTTTTAGAGTTGCCATTTTACAGCATGAGATATGAAAAGCCCTAAAGACTGGGTTGAATTTCACCTAGGATCACAATGCTTTATTTTTCTACTGTCTATGATGAATTTGATCTGGCATTATATGCTGATAACTTTGATTTGAAACAGCTATACCTGGAAACCAGGTTCCACTGCAAGCATTCCTGCTGCATGACAGATGCAGCAGTACTTAGCTAACATTACTTCCAGTTCCTCCATCATGTAGATGACTTTTCTAGAAATTAAATGTGCATTTATACTCATTAATGGTAAGAAAATAAATTTAGGAAGGAAATAAAAATCCATATTCTCATAATTCATATGGACAGTTTGCCTTTTTTCTTTAAATGGAAATAAAGTTTTCAAGTTTCTCTAATGATTAACCCAGTGCAAATACCTTCGGGATCTATTTTTCATTTAAAAAATGAATTAGCTGTGGCTGCAAAGCCCAGCTTTTGCTTGAGACTGGTATGCTATCAATCTAAGATATTATCTGATAGAATAACAGATTCAGTCTCCAGTGTTCAGCTAGCCTGGTGAATGTTCACAAGAAGAATAATTTACAGTCTACCGGGCCTGTAATAAGGGTCATAATAGATTCACAGAAAAAATCTCTTTCTGGCTTCCCTGTGTCAATCCCACTCGATATTAAATCAATATCCTTACGCAAACATACCTTGAAAGTGACTATTTTATTAGAATTGTGCTTTGCTGGAATTCTGATTTTGTTAACACAAGAGGTTCAAAGCCACCATTTAAATGTAGTTTAGCTGTCTGGCCAAATGCCAGCTGCTTTATTAGAACAACATAAATTGTGCATCTCAGGTAATAAAGTCTTACCTATTTCTCTAAGTTATCAATTTCCTCGCCAGTTCTAACATTTGGCTTTATTAACATTGAACCTAGCTCTTATATTACCTTTATCCTGCACTATAGTATTAAGAGAAATTGCAGAAATATGTGCAAAGTTTCACTTATGTTGTTAAGAAACAACGACTGTGACTGCTTTGATGCATACTGCCTGCTTTCCACACCTCTATTTGGGTACGACAAGAGTAATGTGCATTATAATAGCATATATGCTACTGCAATACGGTCAGGCAATACTGCAAATACTGAATCATAGAATGGTTGGGGTTGGAAGGGACCTTAAAGCTCATTCAGCTCCAGCCTCCTGCCATGGTGCCTGAAGGGGGCCTACAAGGATGCCGAAGAGGGACTCTTTCATCAGGGACTGTAGCTATAGGACAAGGGGTGATGGGTTCAAACTGAAACAGGGGCAGTTCAGGTTAGATATAAGGAAAAAGCTCTTCCCTTTGAGGGCGGTGAGGCACTGGCACAGGGTGCCCAGGGAAGTTGTGAATGCTCCATCCTTGGCAGTGCTCAAGGACAGGTTGGACAGAGCCTTGGGTGGCATGGTTTAGTGTGAGGTGACTTTGCCCATGGCACAGGGTTGGAACTGGACGATCTTAAGATCCTTTCCAACTCTGACTATTCTATGATTCTATGGGCAGAGACACCTTCCACTAAACCAGGTTGCTGCAAGCCCTGTCCAACCTGGCCTTGAACACTGCCAGAGAGGGATGACAGTATTTCTCCACTGAAGATATTCAGAACACACACACAAAAATGGGTGACATGAGCAAAAACATGCAATGATTTTGTCAACCAAGAACCACCAATCCATATTCAGACATGAAGCACCAATCCACATTCAACCGCAGAACACTCTGCATTCTGTTCATAGGAATAACACTTCAAAAAATATAGAGCTGTAATCCTGGTGGCATTTCAGTCTTATTAACAGATTCAAGAATCATTTTACAGTCCAATTTCTGTATTTCAAAACCTCTTATGTCATTTTCCCTCTCCAGCAGCATTGAATACATTCACACATAAACACAGTGCCAACAGAGGGAAGTGAGAAACATCACAGAAACACAACACTTCCGTGCAGGATAGACATAAAGAAGTCCATAAATGAATTTTCACTTGCCAGTGCTGCAGTCTAATATTCAGAAAGGGCTCATTAAACAACCTGACATTACTACTAGAAATTAAACAAGAAAACAAAAAGGAGATAAATTAGCAGGATCCATCTGCAGAGACATCTGTTCCATTTGAAAGTAAACAAGCTCTTCCCTAAAATATATGTAAACAAAGCACAGCCTAACTGTTTTGGCATACAAATACATTAAAATCATTAACTTGCTGAAAAATACAAGCAGCAGTGACATAACATTTATATTTCCTCAAAGAAACAGCAATGCACCAAAGTATGACATTGTACCCTGGAAAGGTACCAAAGGGGTTTCTAGAATCATTGCAAATGGAAAATGAGCTGCTTCCAGCCTCTCCACCCTTTATTGCCTTTGTAAACCTTGTTTCCTCCTCACACTCACCCTTGCTAGGTCAGTTGTTCTGTGGACAGCTACCTGAATACCACTCTAAAGGCTGCCTAAGTGGCTATCTTTGTACCAGAAGCTACAGGACTACCGGAAAAAGTCACCTTTTGCACAGAGAAACCAGGGAATCCAAACCTGTATTTTACACAAATCCCTCAAAAGTGCAAAGCTGACGTACTCTGTTCAGAGCTTTCAAATGTGAAGCATCCACTGTGTTTTACCCCACTCGCCTCAGACAAAGAGCTACTAACACTAATGTTAGTAGCCTAAAAACAGCCAATCAGCATAGCTTAAAACCTTTAAGAACCAGAGCAGGGTCTTTAACTTTGAGCAATATCATGTTACTTGATAACCAGGTACACATAAATTCTGAGGCAAAGGACGCAAGACCATTACCCTGAAGTTGTCATAATCTAAATATAAGCAAGTATATGCGCAAGAAAAGAGACATAAAGAGCATAATTTATAATCAACTAAGACTTCAATTTATTATTTTTTTACATTAAAAAAATTACAACGTAACAAGGGTTCAAAAAGCCAAATAAACCTGATTTCACACGCACACACTTGCTAAATCACAGGGTTCAACTGCTTGAAGTGGTATTTTCTGATTTTCATCAGGATTTTTTATTAAATAATATACACATTAAGAGCCTCATGAAAAAGCCAGACACATTTCTTCCCAATCTTTTAAGATGTGCAACTGAATATGCAAAGATTCTTGCAGAACTTCCAACTTCCCTCTCAGTTACATGAGACAAAGTTTTGTTCATTTTACTGCAATTTCATTGGATGTGTCCACCTATAAACTCTCTAGTCTCACACATCAACCCTCTCAGGCGAAGTGAGCACATTACACAGTATTGCAATGTTTTGTTCGCCACAGACAAGACACGGATCCCTTAGGAATTTCACCCACCCAATGGTATAAAACCTGATGAAGCTGGAATCAAGATGACACAGTTACAAAGAAATGGAGAAGCAGGTCACTGAAAAAACGAATTATAAGTTCTGTAGTACATAAACTTTATAATGCAAAATTCTTCAGCACATTGAACTGCTTGAGGTGGGACAGATCATCAGTGCTACTGGCAAAGCAAAAGCAAGAACAGGACAATTTTAAGGCAAGTCCCAGGACAGGGAGCTATTTACTTTCTAGGCACAATTTCAAGCTATGCACCAAGGCTCCTGCTTTATAATTTATATTGCAATTTATAGACTAGATTAACAATAAAACAAAAAATAGTCTAAATGTAATTTTTAAAGAAACCATTTTTAGCTGAATTTCATTACTTGCAGGTTGTATTTCAGCACGTGAAAATTTATAAACATTTCTTAGCAATACTGTTGTTTGTCAGGCCCACATAAAGCAGTTCTAGATGTATATTGCTCTCATTTCTTCATAGTTTTGGTTGGAAAATGGTTAAATTCTAAATCGTACAATAGTTAGTGTTGGAAAGGACCTTAGGCTCATCTTGTTCCAACCCCCCTGTCATGGGCAGGTGCACCACACACTAAACCATGTCACCCAAGACTGCAGATTTTTCTACATTTAAGATCTGTTGTACTTGAGAAAGTACATTCTGCTTTCCTCTGATGTCTTTGTTTAAGGGATCATTAAGTTAACAGCTTTCCTTCTGTGTAAAGTCTGTACAATAAAAAAAGGGGCTCAGCAAGACCTTACAAAGACAGCTGTTTTCTGTGAACTGTCTCCAATCTGCAGTACATTCATTTTAATCTCACACAGGAGGTTACAGTCACTGGTTCCAGTCATCCTTGCAGAGGACTAGACACAATCCCCAAACATCTACACTTAAGTTCCTCTAGAACCAATGCATTAAGAACTGGAGACGCATATCTGAGGGCAGAATTAGTCAAAAGTGGTGTTTACTGAAGATTTAGAGCTTACCTAAATGTTGTATGAGATTAACACTGCCAAACACAAGACACGTTTTTGTGAGCCTGGGAAGACATCTGGCAGGGGTGTAAGACTGCCTCTGATGGGTTATGCTGTTGTGTGCACCAGTCCTTGGAATCACTTGCGTATAAGGAATGTGTGTCTGAAGTGGGACACAAATGTACAGCTCTGTTTATTAGGACAAGCTGAAATAAAAATTAAAACTGAGCAAATTACTTTCTTTTCCCTGAAAACTGGATTTAGAAGGCTATGTCTCATTTGAGATCAACTTTCAACATAATGCTCCTCCTTGTGATTGACAACTGCACCTACGTATATACTTTTTATAAAAACACACAGGTAATCCCCCAAACATTTATCAAATAAAAAGGGTTTAACAAAAATTAAATCTCAAAATAAATTACAGTAGCATGACAACATTTGGCTTCTTTAGTGTGACCACGTGCTTTTCCTTTGTTATTTTGCTGTTAAGACCATTACAGATCCAGTTCACGTCTCTGAACGTTAATGAGATGTCTGTGACAATAAACGTATAAAACTCTGCTTGCTACAAGCAAATGTCCGATATCAGTTTCAGCTGGTCACAGATTATATGTAGACAGCCTTCTCTGGCCCCAAAATAAATATTATATAGTATTCTCCTAAATTCAGCATAACTAGACTCAAACAGAAAACTCAGGTCCTCCTTTCTTTGCTCTCAGTAGAAGTCGCCTGATTCGAAACCCTGCAAAAGGATTGATCCACAGGAGTGAAGGCTGACCCCCAAAAACAGATTTCATTCCTTCCCAACGTAGTCTTCGCTCCCATGTTGGCTTTTCACTCTTCAGTCTTTCAATCTCCTGTACATAAACAGACATGGAGCAACACACCGTTAGGTCCACAGATTAGGAAAGTCTAATAGCATTTACTGAAACTGATGACTATTTCGCATTTTTCAGTGTATAGCCAGTGAGCTGATCAGTTTCTTACTATTACCTACTTAGTAAGGAAGAAATAAGAGTGGCTGATTTAGCCCTGTAGGAACAGGGCCGAAGACTTAGAACATAAAATGTGTGCAAGGAGGCTGGTCTACCTCTACCTCTTCCCCCCTCAAACTGGAAGATAAAATGACCAGAAAAGCTGATGTTACAGTAGAGGATCTACACAGAATATACTTACACTAGAAGTTGTTTACATGGTTAATGAAATGAGACAATAAAGCTTCCAAGAAGGCTCTTGTACTGCAATTACTGAAGCTAGGCTTACTCTCCCAAATGCACTATTTTGATGATCATTTCTTCTTCCCACTGACAAAGGCTTGATATTTACCTTTTTTTTTTTTCACAGCTACTTTTCAATACAGAAATACACTTTTAAACAGCCTCACATGAGAAAATTCTGAGCAGCCACCAGATTCAAATTCCTTCTGTTTCCAGTCAATAACCCATTACAAAACATCTCAAGGCTTAACACTGCAGGGCAGGGGAACCAAAGGTCCAAAGTATGGTGATACTCTAATACAAAGTGTATCAGAAGTAGAGGAAAGCCTGAAGGGTTGATGCAAGATACCTAGTTTAAGTGTAAGCCTGAGAAGAGCAGACATTTCTCACAGCAGGTATCAGGAGTTTGTGACAGATGAGAAGTGAAAGACCAAACTGAGGTCAAAATCTGTGCAGTGCTTTTAATTGAAAACCTGATTATAAGATTTAGGTCAGAAAAGCAAATAATGCAAGAACTCTTGTTAAAAAGCAAATCCCAACAAAGTATTTCAATCCTTAAAACTGCAGAAAATAAAAATGAAGATTTGAGGTTTTTTGCAAAGCAAGAGCCTGCCTTCATCAAATAAAATATCATCTAATCACATCTTCCTAAAATAACTGTTACAGCATATGAAAGTAGAGGTCTTTACCGTTTCATCATTGCATATTGAGTGGATCTGGGTGCCAAACATGACTGCAGTGAAAGTGAGAAACAGAAAACCCTCAAGGCACAAGAAGATCATCAGGATCACAGTTACAGGTGGTGAGAAGTCACTGCATTCTGTGAAAATGATATATGTAGTTATAATAAATAAATGTCTACAGAGCATGTTCATGCTAAGATATCTCTTCAACAAACAGCAATAAAAGTTAAATATCTGGCAGCTGAAAAAGTATTTTCAACAATTAAAACAAATTTCTAATTTCTAGCAAGGCAGCAGCTATACTTGCTGCCCAAGGAAATAAAGAATTTTATGGAAGTAACATTTTTGGCTTCCTATAAAGCATATGGTACTGCATTGCTGCAATCCTGCCTCAGTATTTCAAGGATATCAAATAAATGTTTGCACGTGAGACAATTTAAGTACTCAGAACTGCACATATATAAAGATGAGAGCAGCTTGAAGTTTCATGCATGACAAACACTGCAAGAACCACCACTGCCAGCTCTGACTTGCTAGTTAATATTAGCAAGATGTCCCATTTTGCTGCAATTCCTATTACTATTTTAATCCCTACACAAAGTAAGCAAATTCAGACTTAAACTTACATCTTGGGAGAACAACTGATCAATTGATTATAGTTAAAGAAAGAAGAAATGGGATAGTATAAAGAAAGCAGAATGCTTCAAGTAAAATAAAGGGCTAAGATTCCATCCATTTAATGGAATATTCAGCAAAAACCAGTCACATGGATTCCCCTGTTGTTTCAGGTATCAGGAAGAACATATGATCAACCATTTTCTGGCAAAAGCACTAGGTCAGAATGAGCTCTGGCACACTGGAACACTAAGAAAGTCAAATCAGAGGCCTAAACAAACAACTGGGTCAATTTAGGAAATTTCTTTTCTACAGAAGCCCCACAGCTGGCTCCAGTAACAAAATAAGGAAGAAATTCTGTTGTTCACAGAACTGTGCTGTGACACCCAAAGTCCAGCTGGCAGTTTCAGGTAATATAGCACTGAGGTGGCTGAGGACCAGCTGTCTGCTTACTTCCTGTTACAGAGGTAGCAAATTCTTTACTATATGGAAACAGCTCTTACAGTGAATGTCTAAAAGGTAACCAAAAAGAGACAGAGCTGGGTAAACAGGAAACCAGTATGAAATATTTTCAGGACCTCACTTTAAAAAGACTGAAGTCCTGTAATATTTCATACATGAGACTAAAATAAGTGTAACTTTCCCTTAATATCCGCTGTATTATGACAGTGAAAGTTAAGTATTTGCTTACCAGTCCACTGCCCTCGGACACAGGAGAAAAACTGAAAACCACACAGTATGAGCGCATGAGCTGAAATTAGGGCTATATACATCTGGAAATAAGAGAGTGTGCTTACTTTTGACTGCTGCCAGGTAGTAAAGCAGACATTCATACCAGCCAACCTTCACCACTGCACAGCAAATACACTTTCCTATTTCAATATTTAATTCAACAAAATGATGTAAAACCAAATTCTAAGTAAGTTTAAATCTAAAAACATGGGTAACAACAAAAGTTTAAGGATTAGCTCCCTAAATATAGCTCCATTTCACTAATCCTTATTACATAAAACACAGTTAATAACAATATTAAAGAGTACAAGATTAAAATGAGTATAAGTATCTTCTTGGAGAATTTCTTGCATAGAATTAAACAAAAAAACCCAACCAACAACAAAACCCAATTGTGCCCTTAAGCCATGAATTACTACTAAGCACAATCAAAACTGTTATAATCAGGGTAGATTTGTACTGAAATCAAGCTGTTTTTTTCACTTACCGTAAACAGAACAAAAAATCTCTGATTTTTCTCCCCCACACAATTATTGACCCATGGGCAGTGGTGATCCATCTTTCGAATACATCGTTTGCAAATACTGAGGGACAGAAAAAGAGACTTCCATTGAGAAACAGTACTTCACATTTTAATATTGCAACAAGGATACCCAGTGGTCATAAGATGATGTGCTGTATTCTTTCTTGTCAAACTGTTAACAGTTATTATATCTCCATTTCTTTAAAGAAACTATTTGCTCACTCACAACTCTGGTTTTGGCTGTTACAGAACTGACTGTGTACATAAAATTTTCTTCATATACGAAAAACAGTATTAACATGAAAATCACTGCTTATCCAAAAAAATACAATCAAGGGAATCCTGTAACTTGTTTTAGACACTTCTGGCACTGAGTGAGGCAAGTTTTACTTCTTTGCAGATTCAGTAGAATCTTCCCTTCTGTAGAAGCTATTTTACACAAAGTAATTACTTCAAGGTTGCAGACTTTTAAGTTGTAAATTTGGTTTGTGAATCACCAAAAAAAAAAAAAATGGAAAGAAAGAAAAAAATTCACATATTCAAAGAGAAATCAAGGTTTCAACTGGCCACACAATTGTAAACATATGCCAGCAAAATCTCAACTGAAGAACAGCTTACAAGTTCACTCCTCACCTTCTCAAACATGAAACAAAAACATTGAAACTATAAGCAGCACACATTCTTTGCCTTCTTATAATGAATATTTAAACACTGGTGTTCCTTGTTAGTTCTGTAACTAATTGCTTTGGTGCTGCCCAGTTCTGAGTCAAGGGTATTTCCACAAGTCAAATACTTCAGTAACTCCATTTTACATGTGCTAAGGCATACAGGACCAGAGGACTCTTTTATATTCAGGTCCATCTGCAGCTAAACACAAAGTTAGAGAAGAGAAACAGAACAGCTGCAACATGTGTTGAGGGTCTTCCAATAAGTTCATCAGCTTAAGCAATACTGATACTGAATTCTCCTAGCTTTGTGCTTAAGATAGCCACACACAAAACATTCCAGATTTTCCTGTAGAAAATAAACAATATTGAGCATTTTCATTTTGGCAGTTACAAAGGCAAATAAGCCTAAAAAATGCAGGCATTAGTATTCAAAATCCTCTGGTTTTAATGCATGCTTATTTATGTCTGGTATCTGTGAGTGCTGCAGTGACAAGCCATGAAGCAAAGCCAGATGACTGTCAATAAAGTGAAGAAAAGGGTGTTTGTGTAGGGAAATAAATGCTCCAACGCATAAAATAACTTTTAAGTCATCATATATGCATGATTTTAAGGTAATTCAGCAAGAAACAGAACTTCTGTGGAGGTTGTATGGGAGAATCCCAAATATCTCACTGCTCCTCTGAAGCTCACTTTGCCCTTAGCTACCATAACCCAGCCCCTACATTCCCACTGCCTCTTATGGATGGTAAAGACAATTCATCCTCACATGCAAACTACTTTTTCACTAATAATTAAACTACTTATATTAGCTACTAATTTAACTGGTAGTGCCAGTTACACATGAAAATCCCAAGATCATAACTAAACACCACAACAATTCTCTAGTGCAGAAGAAACAAGTATCACTGAAGAAAGGCATTCAGAAGGTTCACCAAAAGATTTTCATTTCACACAGCCTGCTGCCTGTAAGTTCAGCCTGTCATTAATTTCCCAAGCTCTGTGGGAAGGTGACCTAACCCCAGCTACCACAACCGTGCAACCCTCTTAACGTAACACATAATATACGCTATCACTCTAAAAAGAATATTAATGTGAAATACTAAGTAAAATCATACAGACTCAATCAAGCCAAACATTAGAAGATGTGAGGTGGGCAGGACTCACTTTTGCTCATTCAGTATTTCACACAAGCCCACGAAGAGCTCTCCAAGACATCAGATGTCTGGAACCCTGCCTTCCTTTCTAATCTCACACCACGCTTCAACAAACGTTTCCAGCCAACAAACACACAGCAATGCTTAACACAGTGGTTCTGCCTTCTTCCTACCCCCGTCACTTGTATTCTAGTCCTTTCCTTGTCCAAGCACAGATGTTTTTGCAGCAAGAGTTTGGGGAAGTCACTCTATGAGCTGGAACCTGGGTCATGTCACTGCATATGAACACTCATGCATTACACAAGAGGAAAGAGCAATAATGGTAATGAGAACAAGCAGCTGTGGGAGAAGGACAGTCTTCTCCAGGTTGGCATTGCAGCTGAATGCACTCCGGCAACAGCAGATGCAGTTACAGACTGGAATGCCAAAGGTAACATCCAGAAAGACACAGCTAATTGCTTAAGAGAAACTGGTCTGCATAACAGAAATTCACAGGAAGATTGATGCAGACATCTCAGTGACTTGTTTCTGGATAACAGCTCCCCACACACAAACAAAGGCACTCAGAATAGGCCAGAAATAATGACAGCTGTGCTCCTTCAGTGAAAATGAAATAGCATTCACTCAGGATAGGCCTCTTCTTTATGCTGAAAACATTAACTGCCTAGTAAAATCTCAGTTTAATGTGTTTCACTGAGGCTAGTTATTTAGCTGTGAATAAGTTTCTTGCTCTTTTTGCCACCACTAATGTGTATTATGAAACTTATTTTTCTTCCTTAAAAGAAATCCCGCTACAATATTGCACAACAATTTTCATAAATACATCATAAGAGTCTCTTCTGTTAATAATTTACTACTCAAAACACTGTGGCTTTGAGTGCAAGTATTTCCCAACAGGAACCAACTTCAATTTCCATTTTCAAGTCTCTTCCATCAGCAAATTGCCACTTTGACTACTTGGGACTAGACCACCCTTTTAATGTCCTTGGAATGGGTTTGTAAGCCAATAAAAAGTTGGCAGTATAATCAAACAAACCTTTTTTCTATTCAGTAAACTACTGTAGTGCTAAGTCCAGGGCAAAGAATCAGATTAAAAGAAACAAAGACAATTAAACCAGATATCCAACTACTGAGAAAAACATGACAGCAGGCTTACAACAGATACGCTTTCAGGCTCTGGCCATCTTTCAGATGTTCTGTGAAGGTAGTTACACAATGCACAAGCACCAGAATGCATCCTTTGCCTTTACATGGAACATCTCACAGTGTATTTTACCACAGCATAAAAAGTAAAACAATGCACAAGATATTCAAAGCTCGGTCCTTAAGCCACCGGTTATTGAAAAGAAACTCTTCGAAAGTATCACAGATTTCCTTCACTACCCATTCTTGCCCTGCTTTAACAATAAATCTTGCTCAAATTCTTGCTGTAAATAACGTCTCTGAAGTCCCTACTTAATTTTCATTCTTCTTCCACGAAGAAATAACTTCTCAATAAATACCACCTTCACTGGGATCACAGGCTACTGGAACATCCAAGATAACACAGTGCCTGCCAAGGATGATGGCCCAAATGTACCCAAGGGACACTGAAAGATGTACCTGAAACATCTGTTAGCTCCAGGTCTAACAGATGTGGGTCTAACTACTCACAGAGAGAACAACCCGGCTTTCCAGTACTCCAGCTTGTCTGCCCACATGCAGAGCATAACGTAAGATACCTTCATTTAAGACTACTTCCAAATTAGTAAATCCTATCAGGACTGAAGATGTGGAAAACGCAAAGATACCTGCAAAGTCCCTTAGGAACCTGCCTAAATTCAAGCTGAGAAAATTATTAAGGTCCAATGTACACTTAGCAGAGGCTCTCAGGTGTCCCTTTACTGCCTCCCATGGACACAGTGCCAATGAACAGACTGCACAAAGCCGTTTGAGATCCCCAGAGATTAGCAGCTTATATTTTGCCACAAGAAAGCAGCTGCGCTGCTTCTACCCCCAGGCCCACCAAGCAGTGGGTACAGCTGTCTTCATGTAATGCTCTACTGAAGCTAATAAAACCAGCCAGAAGCAAACTCACTGCCCAGGAAGGAAGGCCTGGTACATGCATCCATGCAAAAGCTAACCTACAACACAGAGAAACTAGCTGAAGATAATTCTATACTTGACTATTTATACATGGAACTTTTCCCTTCACACTCCAGATACAAAAGCCCACTCACATCTGAGAGAACAAGACTTCAGTGGCTGGTTATTTATAATGGAAATAGCTCTGCAGCCATACTGCTCACAAAGATAAGCAACATACACTGAGACATTTAATTTAGAAAGCACAAACTTACAGAATAATTTCAGAGTCCTGACAAGACTTCACTCTGTTCTTCTGATTGGCACTAACTCACAGACTTAACTGTAATATGCCACACAATTCAATACATATCACTCCTTACACCTAGAGAGCCACCAGAAACATTTACATATTTATGTAAGCCTTAATTATGCAGGCATATCTATTTTCAACTCTCACACAATAAACATTACAAATGCATATCCACAGTTCCTGAAAACTCAAAAGACTGAGAATTAGAATGTATATGTTTACTATCTCTTCCTTTAGTTCAAATTACCATCACTTCTGTGGTTATTAAAATGAATCTTCAATAGGCAGAAATGCATTTAAACAATTATGTGCACCACTTTGGGAAAATAATCTGACAATTCACATGTAACTTCAAGTGACACACAAAGAAGACAAGACACAAATTAAAGCGACAGTTTACAACTCATCTGTATTTTGTTAATTTAAACTGCAGGAGACGTTTGTTTCTTAAATGAGCTTCTAAAATAAATTTCCTTGAGATTCTCCCTTGCCCTGCATTATCAACAGTATGGCACAATAATTACAATGATGCTCAGGAAAAAATATTCAAACGCTATTTAAGACACCACAGTATGGTTATTTTTAAAAGCTCCTGAGTCTCTTGCTTTTTTCCATCACCCACATTCATTTTTGGCCATAGTATATTACATCCATAAAATACTCCACAATGTATGAATTCGAAAGTTTACTGGATACCAAAAGAACCTGTGGTGGAAAACAACCCCCCACATAAGTATCAGGAACATTATTCCAAGACTCAATATGCATAACTGCTTTAAAACTATGGCATACCTGCAGTGGTGTGCACGTTCAGGTTTGATACTACAGCACTTTGGACACTTGTAGATCACTTCTCCTGGTTTCAGTTGCAAATTATCCATGTATTCTTTAGTGGCATTTCCTTTGGGTACAGCCCCCTGAAATAATATCAATTAAAGGAGAGAAAGCTTCTTAAATGGTCTGAGAGTGTTTTAAAATACATTTTATAGACTTCGTACCAGTAATCTCAGCATAATTGCTGAAATGAATTCATTTATTCAAAGCTAGTCTGCTATAAGCCAGAATCATTTACAAACGCATAAATTACCTCTGCTTGACCTCAAATGCACCTTCATTTCAGCAAGACTCATCTGTGGCCAAGTATTAGCATAATTCTGACAGAATCTGTTGTCACCAGCATACATAAAATATCTTTACATGCAGATATAAGCTTTATGGGTACAATATTTGCTGACAAGAAGACATACTTTCTTACAGCAGCATATGTTAATTGTGACATTCAATTATTAGGCCAAGACATCCCCAAAACTTAAATCAACAACTACTTGAAAGATATTATTTCAAATCTCTGCATCCAAGATTTAGCCCTATGTATACAGGTTTTTGAGAAGCAACAGTCACCTTTTTTAACTTTATACTTAAGCTTTTAGTTTGGACACTGTTAGCATGAACCACCACTGCCTTCTTTATTCTGCATCCAGTGTCATCTTCTGCCTTCTGCAAACTGTGGAAGTTTGTGTAGCTACCTGGTAAACAGCTGAAGGCACTGATCCAAAAGAAAAATAACCCATTAGGAAAATAAATTATTTTTTTAGTGATTAGTCCTCTGAGCTGCTCATCACAGAGCTGCATTAGCAGCTGCTCAACACAATGAGGAAGATGACGGAACAGACAGGAAAAGTAGGCAGGATTGCTTCTTCCAGTAACAATATCAATCGAGAGCCTTGTGAGATCAGAATCTAATTCTGGATTAGTAAGAAGAAAATAATGGACATTACCAGTGTCATCTTGCTTATTTATAGAGCTAAAAGCTTATCTGTGACAGGAAGTGATCGTGAAATAAACCGGAATGTGAAATGAATGTGGCCTTTCTGTACCAACTCCTCCAGACCAGCACCTTACATGACACAGAGATAGCCTTCTCCAGGTTGTCTTAAATCATCTGCAACACTCTATTTCTCATTCAAAAAGAGCCCACTGGCAACACCATGAATTTACAGAGACACCTCAAGGGAGTTTGTAGGACAGAATTGAAGAAAACAGGAGGCACTTTGGATTCAATTGCAAAACACCCCTCTACTCTGGCAGAAAGTTTTTGTTGTGCATGTCCTGGAATAACAATCTTGTGTTTGTATTGCCTGAGGCACAGCCCAAGTTCTGCCCTAGATGAACTCTTTGGCTAAGTGGTGCTTCAACCTTGAGCCAGCTGTCCTTTGGAAATGCACAAACTCAAAGAGAGTTTCTGAAACTCCCACATTGTATTGCTGAAGTGTTTTTCGAAACATGAATGTTCTCACTGAAGTGAATACTTTGGTGTAAACATGGTGAATTATCCCAGAGAGAATTCCTAAACACAGGTAAATCTGTGTTTATAAAACACATCGCACATCCACCTATTCACCTGTCACTAAGGACAGTAACTTCAGGCCGTACTTTTGGCATTTTGCTGATAAAAATATGTTCTATTTCAAAAGCATCTTTCACAGTCTCTGACAGTCACCAATTCCTTTCAATAAGGAAAAAAATCAATTTTAATACTTATATTATTCATATGTTTTGAGGCAGTTTATTCCTTTTTTCCATCAATCATAGTTCCTATTACACTATCATGTCTTCCACTCTGCGAGTCACAAGGAAAGGAGTGGTGAAAAAAAAAAGGCAGTGATTCATTTCAATTACTATCATGTTTTAGCCATAAAGAACAACATAGGTCTAGAAAGACACACAGTTTTACCAGGATGAATTCTTAAGCAATATATCCTTGAACCATTAACTTTCTTAGCTGTTGCAGTCTGTAGAAGTCGGCACATTTCATCACTGGGTGTGGGCTCAGAAGTAAGTCAAAGACCTAGGAAACCATTAACTACAATACCCTCCTGGCTTTTTTGAACACTCCCCTAACTTCCATATACACTGTTACCATCTCAAAAATCTGGAGAAAACAGAAGTGTTACCCTTCTCTCCCCAGATATATTCCCTTAAAAGAGTAGTAGATTTTAATACAAAATAAACAATTTAATCTCTTGAACTGTTGAAGAGCAAGAGTCCTAAGAAAAGAGTACTTCCAAGATCTCTCAAACCTACACCCTTCCAGAGTGGGTTCAGCTAAA
This sequence comes from Pezoporus wallicus, assembly GCF_028554395.1. Lineage (NCBI taxonomy): Eukaryota > Metazoa > Chordata > Aves > Psittaciformes > Psittacidae > Pezoporus > Pezoporus wallicus. Next base: position 650,656 of record NW_026636866.1, on the reverse strand, counting down.
ATCTCCCACACCACTGACTCCACATAATTAAACACAGTAATCATGGAATCATGTATGACAGTAGCTCTTACTTTATGCCAATACATGACTGAGGTTTTACAGCATGTCTACCTCTAAAAGTTCTTTCACGTGCCATAAATGTAAGATATATTTCAAAAAGTATAACAGGGTGAAGCTACAACTTCTTATGAAGTTTCAAAAATATATCTGACAAACAAAAGTAATAAAATGTGGACAGAAAAGACTAAAACTCTATCACCTTCTTCAGAACCTGGGTTAATATTTTACAAATAAACTAAATTTCCCATGAGCCTACCTCTCCCTCTTAATTTTATACTGCCTGCTCCTCAAGTCAAATATTATTTACAGTTTCAACAGAACAGGAAAAGTACAGATATCTGCCTTCACCTTGAGGGTTTTGAATCTAATACCACTTTTCCTAGCAGGAGACAACTGATACCACTTGCTCACATCTCTGCAGACGATGAGCTACATGAGAGAACAATCCAATGTAAAGAACAACTGCATACTTACTGGATCGGTTAGCATCGTTCTCAGATGCGATGACAAAGCTAGTACTGCCAAGCAGTTAAAGAGAACACCGTTGATCACCGAGTACCAAAAGTCTTTGGAAGGCAGCAACATGACAAAAGTCACTACGAAGTCTGCATAGACAACCAGAAGCCATGTCATTATAGCACAGACCATACCGCAGCCATCTCGGATGAACCAAACCCTCTCTGCCATGTCAGCCTCTGAGGAAGAGGAATCATAGCTGTCATTTTCAGCAAGAAGTGGGTGGTGCTCGACATCACGGAATCTGTGCCCTGATGACTGCATGGTTTTCTGGCCTTGCCCTGCAGGAAGCAAAGATATACCATTATTATGCTTGAGGAAACTGGAAATACAGGTGGCTCTCGTCTATTATTTGTGTAAGATAAAACCAGTTGAAAATAGATTACTGAGATTTTTTTTTTAATCAAAACCTGAACAATTCTATGACTACATAGATATGAACTATTTCTATAATCAAAAGACACTAATTTACAAAGTTTCATAAACAATTTTGTAAGCAATTTTCTGAGTTTTATAATACCATAACTTTCTTTTCTTATCACTTTGGTTTGCATGGCAAAGCTTGGATAGAAGGTGGGCTACAGGCCTCCGGGAGAAGCTGCTAGAAGCTTCCCTTATGTCCAACATAGCCAACGCAGCTTGCTCCAAGACAGACCTGCCACTGGTTAAGACCAAGCCCAGCAGTGACAGTGGTAGCACCTCCGCTATAACATATTTTAACAGGGGGGGTAAAAAAAAACTGTGGAACTGTAGCCAGAGAGAGAAGTGAGAATACAGGACAGAAACAGCTCTGCAGACACCAAGGTCAGTGACAAAGGAGAAGCCCGTGGTGCAGCCCACGGGGAGGCAGGCTGTGCCACTCAGTCCATGAAGGTCCACGGTGGAGCAGGTATCCACCTGCAGCCTGTGCAGGACCCCACACTGAAGCAGGGGAATGCCCGAAGGAGGCTGCGTCCCTGTGGGAGCCCATGCTGGAGCAGGCTCCTGGCAGAATCTGTGGCCCTGTGGAGAAAGGAGCCCACGATGCAGCAGGCTGGCTGGCAAGACTTGTGACCTTGCAAGGGAACCGTGCGAGAGCAGTCAGTCTGTTCCTGAAGGATTACACCCCAGGGAAGGGACCCATGCTGGAGTAGTTTATAAAGAACTGCAGTCCATGGGAAGGACCCATGTTGGAGATGTTCATGGAAGACTCTCTTCTGTGGGAGGGACTCTAGCTACAGCAAGGGAAGAGTGATGAGTCCTCTCCTGAAGAGGAAAGAGCCACAGAGACAACGTGTGATAAATTGACCACAACCACCACAAGCCAGTGATGGGGAGGAGGGTAGACAAATAGGCAGTAAAGTCGAGGCCAGGAAGAAGGGACGGGTAGGGGGAAGGTGGTTTTAAGATTTCTCATTATCCTACTCTGATTTGACTGGTAATAAATTAAACCAATTTCCCTAAACTGAGTCTGTTTTGCCCATGATGGTAACTGGTGAGTGACCTCTCTCTGTCCTAATCTCTACCTACAAGCCTCTGGTTATATTTTTCTCCCCCCTGATGTGGGAAGTGATAAAGCAGCTTTGGTGGGCATCTGGCATCCACACAGAGTCAACCCACCACAATCATGCAACTTCAATGCTTGACAAAGTGATTTTTGAATGGTTCTGTTTCCATTTTGTTGTGCCTGTAAACCATTCTTCCTCTTCTGTCCAAAATGTAACCTCTTTCTTCTATCTCAAACTAAAATGGCATTAAATTACAACCCCTGTCTCTCAGAACACAGCAAGTAATGGCACCAAACTGTTGGCTTTTCATACTGCTCCAGCAGCCCTGGGAAGAGCAGAAGGAAACTTAGAACGGAAATAAAGCTGTTTAGTACATTGTTCACAACAAAAAACACTGCAAGTTAGTAAGCAGCTACATTTGTTGACAAAAGTGCTATTGCATTGAAAAAAACCACAAACCTGACACAAAGATACATTGGATAACTTACAAAACTCACCCAGATCAGACCAACCTTCAGGAAAACAAATGGTAGTGGTTAAATTAGCATGGCAATGGATAATATGAATCAGATTTTCAAAAAACACATTTAATTAATTTCATGAAAACCCTTCTAGGACTTTATGGGGGTTCCAGCATGGAACAAAAACCTGAAACCTCGAAAACAGCACTATTTTCCAGACAGAACTGAAGTGCTTTCAACCAATGGGAGGCAAAATAAAGTTTTAACATTATGCATCAAGAATATCCTGCTACTTTAGAAGTATACTGTGCTCTAAAATTCATATTGATTCATACAACTAAAGGCCACAAGTGAGGGAAACTTGAAAGCATTTATATTGATTTATGACAGCCAAGCAGAAGTCTCCATTTTTATTTCTTGTTAAGGCAGCCTACTGGTAGGAATTATGGCACTTGAATTTACATCCCCCGACCTTGAATATAGGACCACTTTGTTAGTCTAAAATGGTCAAAGTGTCCATTACAAGGTAAAGAGCCTCTTACACTAAGACAGTTTGAAGATTAAGCTGCGTATTTCTAAACCCTTTAAAAACTCCCGGTCCTATCTAACAGGAATCAGATAACTACATTCTGCCCAGTAAATCCTTCTGATCTTTAAGCTTTAATGCTAGAACTAGGCAGGAATAATCCAAGAGACTAGAAATGAAAACAAGTACATGCAGATTGCAGTGTAGAGATCCCAGAGCAACAGTTAAAATAACTAGCTGAGATGCTCATAGAACACAGTTAAGTGTGGGCTACATTTTCTGGCTCTAAAACAGAACAAACTGAAAGACAACATTGGTGCTTGGATGTTACCGCTAACAATGCAGTATTAAAATTTCTAGGAGTTACACTGTTCTCTATCCACACATTGGGTTTTTTGTGGTTCTGTGTTGTTTTTTTTTTGGGGGGGGGGGAGAGTTGTTGTTGGGGTTTTTTTTTGTTGTTTTTTTTTTTTTTGTGGGTTTATTGTTTTACACCAAAGTCCCCTCTCTTACCAGAATGCAGCTATCTAAGCCATGGAAGAAGGTTCACATACTAGAAAAATACCTTAAAAAAGAAAAAAACTTCACCTCCCTTAAAAGCAATTCAAGCTTAACCTAGGTAAGGCCCACTTTTCAGCCACTTTCAATTATCTTAATCTTTCTGTATGTTTACAGTTAAAATTACAATCCATGCCAATTCATTTCAATAGCACTTTGTGACATCAACCACTCCTTGTGGTCAAGACTTGTAAAAGAAAATTCAAGTTTCATGAAGCCTACGTACTTAGCAGCTAGAACATGCAGCTATTATTTCATCAACAATGGGCATATAAAACTTTTAACAAAAGCTTTTGTCTAACCTCTTCTCTCTCAAAAAGAAGAAACCACAAAAAAAAAAAGTATCTACAATAGATTTTCAATTAAGCTTTGAAGTATATAAGGGGCTGACAGCAAAGTTAGCAGACACACAAAATACCCAACAAAGGCTCCAAAAAGCCAAACTTCTCCTAAAGAGGTAAGCAGCATTACCCAGATGTTTTCAATTGTTTGAGAGGCATCAATGACTTGAAACCAACCTCCCAATTATGAAACTTCTTACAGAACACAAATTTGGAATTCTTCCTAGCTAAGGTGCAACACCGCAGGAGAAAAAAAAAACCAAATAATTTTTTTTCAACCAGGGCAAGTTTTCAGCTGCTCAAATCAACAAGTTACCTTAAGTAATTCTGAAAGTAATATATCTGTATTTATGTATGTCACAACAAATGTGACTTTTTAGATCAATTCTGCAAGCAACTCCTTTGCATACAAATGAAATGGCATTAAATTACTGCTCTCGTTTTATTTAACTGTATTAAAGACAACCAAGAAATTTTTAGCACAACAGAAAAAACCCACATACCTCACAAATGTTTTATGTTATTCTGACATCATGTCCTTCCTTTGGGCTATCCTAGGCTATTCACATAGTCATAGCTGATGTAATCTGAAAAGATATCATGAATAAACTGATCAGTAAAGCACTCTGGTTTCATCAGGAAAACAGTGTTAAGCACAAATTATATATATATAGATAGCAGTACTTTGAAATACGCTGCATGTACGTACAGCAATCAAACTTCTGATCAAGAAGAAAAAAAAACTTTTAGATTGTCAAAGAACAAAACTAAAACACTCTAAACACTGTTTCAAGTAACTCTGCATTTGTCTTGTTCACTGGTTTTGCTGCATATCCAGGTTTTAGCACTACAAAATAATGAATCCAAAGGCCAACTTGCTTTTCTTGTTTCCCATGCCTGTATGTCTAAGAGGTAGAATATGCAAAAAATAATAATCTTATTTGTCTTTAGAACTTACAGCAAGCTTTTTGGTAGCAGAGTATTACTAACAAGTATACACGCCTACCACTATTTCCATAATTGTATGATGAGATAGGAAAAAAATGTTTTAACTCAAATTAATATATAAAAGAAAACGCATATAAAAGAAAACAGCCCATAACTACGCCAAAAAGAATATACACTTAGAAAGCTCTCTTTGCTAGAATTCCACCATATATACAAATAATCACCATACAACCTATGACATACAAATCAGTATAAGGACTGAAATGCTACCATGAGCTGTTCTAACCATACTTAATTTGACAATACAAATGTTCCACAATCTTGAATTATACCCCTTCCTTTTCACAAGGACACAATATCTACATCCAACACAGACTGTACAAAGTAAGTGCTCATTAGTAGTCTTAAAAGTGTAGAAGATTTCGTTTTTCATAGTGAAAGAAGAGGACAATGAACTTATTTTAGCTAGAAAACCAGGTACTAGTTTGAAAATTTTAGCAGTCAACTTTTGGAAATCACCACATGACATCTGGAGTGTGAATGCAGCACAAAACTTTGAGTTAGATTTCTATTTGGAGAAGAGAACAGAAAAGATGTGGTCCTAACTTTCTGACTGGAAAAGTTAGCGACCACACGCATGATGCACAGAAAGTGGTGAAGCACTGGTTTCTGTCAAATTAAGTTGGGAGCCCTGTTGTATGCAACAACATTGACTGCCACTGCTGTTGTCTCACCCAGTCCTACTGCTGCAAATCATAACATCTGTCTCCAATTAAATCCCCAATACATGATTAAGGAAGATTTTCTTGCTTTATTTTATAGCTTAGAGTAGGAACTTGGAATGCATCTTGTTAAAGCTGGCTAAACAAGTACCTAGGTTTATTTCTTCAGTTCTTTTATTTTCTAGTATTTAAAATAAACTTTGTGACATGAAAGCATTACTCTTTCATTTGGATGGTTAATTTAAATTAATATATTTTGAGAGAAACAAAAGGATTCCGACATTTAACAGCGATAGAAAATACAACACCACTTACTACTTGTAAATGAAAGCATCCAAAACTAACTTGTTAGAAAAAGGTATTCAAAACAACATTACTGTTGGAGTTCTTCACTATATATTTTCAAATTTTCCCAATTCAATAGGAGTTATACCAATGCAGACTTCCCCTGAAAATGAGAAGCCTCTTATTTAAACAAACTCACATATTCTACTGCAAGCCTACACAGTAATGCAAACACTGATTATGCACATATAACTGCATGAAGCTACTGACTGCTTTCTTTTTTGCCTTATAAATAAGCTTTTATACTTCTGTTAAACCAGTTCTCACAACATTTTGAAATCCACAATCATTAAGTTGTCACTGACATAGCATTTAGTGGAAGCTAAGCAGAAGCACACAAAAAGAAGTTGAGTGTATCACATTAATTTGCAGTGTCATCCACCCATTCTTCGAGCTGAAGATGACAAGCAATAGAAGATGAAACTCTAAGCCTCCGCAGGTGAAATATTAGAAGTCAGAGTAATCATTCCAAACTGTTACAGAGAATTTATTGAGAAGACAGGGACATGATTTTTTCAGTTGGCTCCCTAATCCTAAATGCAATTCTATGCCAAATTTCGGCAGTTACCATAGCCTCATTGGTTACTGGTTTATGTGGAAGTGCCACAGTTCAGCTTTTGCGAGAATAATAGATTTAGTCACTCTCATGTAATTTCCCCTTCTCCTGCTCCTGCATGTTGCTCTCCTCTCCAGCTGCCTACACCCCAGATTACCCCCTGCCTTGGCTTCCTTCAAGGGAAAGAGGATCAATGTTTGAAAAGCATTTAGACTTTATGAAGAGCTAAGCATCCCCACTGAGATTCTCACAGCTTTCCTTTAGAACAATCATTTATTTGCTTCAGTGCCTGTCCTAACCAAATTTACATTGAGTCTCTGTTGTATTCTTAAAGAACAAGCCGCCAAGACAACGCATTACACTTCAACATCTAATATGCCAAGCAACTGCTTTTAATTTGACCTTTTAATTATTTAATGACCTTTTAATTATCTAATTATCCAATGTTTCATGCAAAACATCATCTGTTTGCACAGGTGATTACATTAAACCTGATCCAATGCAGTTCCACTCTTAGGGGTTATTTGAAATTCTCAGGTTGAGAATACCTCACCTGACCTGCACCTCACTGTTAATGAAATGCAGACTCGAATGCAGATGTATTATTGAAAAAAAATACAAAACACCAAACTTTTGAAGAAGTTACATTACAAAACTCACGATCACTGTAAAGATGTCTTGTAAAATGGCTGTGCCTAAGATGTTTTGTTTTCCAATGGCGCTAATGATCTACTGCAAGAGTAAGCCTTCCTTCCCTGTGTTTACTGGAAGAAGGTTACCAAGGGCATTAGGAAGACAAATGATATAATACAACTATTGTATCATGAGGCCCCAGTACTGTCAATTAAACAAAAAGGGCACCTCAGGGTTAAGCACAGCTCTTTTCCCTGCTATTTTTTGAAGAAGAAACAAAAAACATTGCAGGAAAATTTTATTTTACTTTTTAAAAAGAGATATACAGATACGAATTTATATACAGGCTAAAAATCCATCAGCTGTCAAAGCCTAAATCTTTTTGGTCACTTTTTCCTTCATACTATACAGTGGACAGATTCATAAGAATCCTCATATTTCAGTTATGATGCAGATAAATATTATTTCAACATTTCGGACTGCACAGTGATAAGAGGTCAGTAATTGCAGGGACAGGAACAGATATTGCACACTAGAATAATAATCCCACAGCACTTACATACAATGGATTTAAGTCCTACCTAAAAAGCACTGCACTGGTGGCAAATCAAAATCACCAAACTGTAATTTCATTAAAAGGTTACAGCGTAAACATTAACTTCAATAACTGCAGAATTTTTAAGTGAAGCTCATGGGCACACCTACTACTGCATCCAATACCATGGGCAATTTGGACCATTCCTTGCTGACAGATAAATATCCATCAGATAATGTCTAGAGGTGAAGAGCATACTTTTTATTACAGATACATGCAATCCAAATTGCAAAGCCATTTAATAAGTAAACTGTGGTTTCTTTCAACTTCTTAGTGGCTAGTCTAGCAAACAGCCTCACAACAAATAAAACAACTCTAATAACTACATCAAGCAGTGAAAGCACTGAAAACCCTTTAGCTCAGCCCCAGCAGCAGCCCAGCTCTGTACAACAAGACCTCTGCTAGGGCTTCAGGACTGACCTCTCTCAGCAGCCATTATGTGAGACAGGACAGGGTAACAAGTATTCAGAAGAACCAGTCCATCAACTACATTTCCAATTTGCCCCAACAGATGCAACCTCTGCTATCTGAAATTACAAAGAGATATGCCCAATTTCAAGAATCTGGGACATACCTGTTTTTTTTACCTGACTGGGTTTAAACCACGACAGTTCCTAACACAGAGCACATAGTTCTGGAAAGTAGCAGCTGAAATAGCTTATGATGGCAACCCATGATACAACCCCAAAGTGGTGCTACCAATTTATTCCCAAGTCTATCTCGTACCTGCAGTGGCATAGCTCTTCATCTCACTAAATCCTTGTTGCTTTTGCTCTAACTTAATATATTTTGTACCATAAACATGGCATATATTTGATATATTAAATATGGTACATACCTCATGAATTTCTTGTTTATGCCTCATAGCCCTTCTTTATACTGACCCACATCTGCTCTACAGCAAGCACAATGACACTTTACAGTGGAAACAATTAATTAATGCAATGCTGTTTATATGCAAACACCTGGCAACACATTCAAGAGACAATCTTCAGTAAGTACAATTCCAACACAGTCAAGTTTCAAGCTATTGTAATAATTCTCCTTACGCCAGTGTCTTATTACACACCAAATGCCAGGCCATAGGAAAACACTGGAGTTGCTTCTTCTCAGCTTTAAAAGAGGATATACTGCTTCTAAATAAATCTCAGAAAAAGGGTATACACAAGAAGTATTTAAGCATAAGTATGGATGTCTTGCACAGAAGCTGGTCTTCTAATTACTTAAGGTGTTATGGCAATAGCATATTTATAAACATTCTCAAAACCCAGCAATGAGAATTCAAGGTAAAACATGTTATGCAAAATGAAAGGAAAAAAACATCTAGACATGTCTTCAGAATGTGTACTTATAAAAGGAATTAAAGAGCTCTGCTATCAGAAATAAACAGTAGATTTGTGATACCAAATCACTTTTCCACAAGCATTGTTCAGCATGGTATCTTTCTGATAAGCAATTTTCCCCTGCACTATATCTGATACACAAAGAATTCACTGAGCTCCAACAGAAAGGACAGGGGCACTTCTGAGGTAAAAAATAACCTTCATCTGAGAGCAAGACATGAACACAGTCTATGTCTGGGTTTTGTATCTTACATCTTCTGGAATAGGGCCACAGATTCCAATTCAGATTAAAATCCAGAGAGCTAGATGCCTAAATCAGTATCAGTATTGTTAAGTGGAAATAGAAAATTTTACTTCTTTGCCAAGGGCAACTGAGTGAATCACATTCTACTTTAGACTATAATTTTTTAATTCTAGTTTTTTGCTTTACTCAAATTTATTTTTTTACTTTACTCATATTTATTATGTTTAATAAAGTCTATTTATTTAAAAGTTCTTACTCAACTATATTAACATTTATTATCATTTTTTTATGAATATACATAATAAATATTACTACTAATAATATTTATTATATCATTATTTAATTATATTTAAAGGTATATATGCTTTAATTATAGCACATATATCTATGTGCTATACCCTCACACTGAATGAGGGTAGCTTGGGTATCGCACACACTCATTGCACTGTGATATACGGCTGGCAAGCACATTTTTCTGTCAGCTGTTATATCCACATCCACATGTGATTCTTCCAGGCTCAAAAAGTAATGCCATAGATCAAAATTCAACTAATTTCACCAGCAATTTTCAGTATTCATTAAAAGATTATTCAAGCCTTTGTTTCAATGATTTGTCATGAGATAAAGCCTCACACTTCATTCTTCATTGTCAGTCTTTCAGCTGCTGCAGAATTCCCTAAAAGTTCTATGTTTTCATAAAAGGCATAAGCAAGAAATACTTCAGATATATATGATAGAAAATACATTACATTAGAGCAAAAACAAGAAAGTTTTAGATATGAAAAGTATTATCAGATTCTTTCAGCAACAAACAGGTTTCAGATATTTAAGTCTAATCTAGGCACACTGAAATCTCACATCAGTTTAACCTACTAATGAATCAGTACGTCTCTGTTTCATCTGCACCCACTTCAAAAGATCTGTTAATATGAACAGTCACAGTGGCTTCAACCTAATTATGCCTTCAGCAAAGCGAGCAGTTACATCACTGTAATTCAGCATCCTGACACCATTATACAACTGTATGTATAGTATTGGAAATAGCCAACGCTTTCCCAATCCTTTTTTCTACGGCGCAGACCACATGCGTGCTGTGCTGTACGAACCTACCCTCCCGTTTCTCAGAGTACAAACTATCTGCGTCCCCGCTTCCTCCAACCTCCGCTTCTGCCTCCCGGAAATAAAGACAACCAGCACCACAGAAATCAGCAAAACTCCCTAAAGCAAGCGCCAGGGCATCACCGAAAAGCGGCTGCTGTTCCCCCTTCCTTCCAGCTTCCCAAGGCGGCAGCTGCGACTCCACAACACAGCCGTGCTGGCGGACAGGGACGCTTCCCTCAGCTTGTTTCCATGGCTGCTGACAGGTTTCAGTTTTAAATAACCCGAACAGAGGCACAAGCACAGGCAGGACACCGAAACACCCCGTTAAGACCTGGCACCGAGCGTCAGCAAGGACGCGGACTGAGGGGCAGCCTGCCCGGAGAAGCGGCTGAGCCCGATAACCTTCCCCACCCGTCCTTCGCCAGGGCCCCCACGCTCCTTCTCCACGGGGAGAGGGCAAAGGGAGGACCTTAAGGGGAACCGGCTCGGTGAGGGGACGGTAGCCCGGGAAGGGAACGGGACTGGATTTACCTCAGCGGCGGCTGCCCCGCTGCCCTCAGCGCTGCGGCTGGCGCCGTGCCGACGGTGCGGTGGGGCGAGCCGGGGCCGAGCCCCCGCCGCTCAGCCGCCGCCGTCGCCGCCACCGTGCCCGCTGCCGTGCGCCCCGAGGAACCGAGGACTCCCGGAAGCGGGAAGGGCAGCACTCGGAGGGCGGAAGCCGGGCGCGGCGAACTGCGCAAGCGCCGAGTCGGGCTGGGAGGCGGGAGGGGAGCGGGGCTGCCCGGTGGGAGAGCTGCGCAGGCGCACAGCGGAGCAGAGGCGCACGGCCTGGTGTGCGCATGCGCGGCCCCGAGCGGGATGTCCTTGGCTGGGAGATGCGTGTGCGGGGCGGCGCCGCTGGAGGGCGCTGTGGGTGGAGGAGGACGTGAGGGGAGGCGCTGGAGGGTTCGCGTTCTAACGTTCTGACTGATAAAAATTCGTGATACGAGGGTAAAATTGGGTTCTTTCGGTGTAAAACTGCGTTTCTTCACTCGGGTGCAGAGTAAAGGTACGGGGCCTGTCGGCAGCGCGGCCACGGCGCCGTGCTCACCGTGTCATTGCGTGAGCCATGGCGGTGCTGCTGCCTCAGGGAGCTGACCCCTGCTCAGGCCCTCCTCGTCCTTTCGAAGCCCTCCCTCATCCCCAGCAGCAGCATATCGCTCTCCACCCGCCGTAACAAAGTACAGACCCAGCGGGGTTTACTTCAGTTCTTCCAGTTCTGGTGGGGTTTTGCTTTATGCCTATAAAGGTTTTCATGGGGATAGTTTATTAGGTGTTAACTTCAGGAGGGTTATTTGGCATGGAAGTCAAGAGCATGTTCACTAAAGTTGGTCGTTCTAGGCTACAACATAAGTAGCTGAGTTAGTTTTATATGGAAATAAAAAGTGGACCTTTTACAAGGACGTGGAGATAGGACAAGGGGAATGGCTTTAACCTGCCAGAGGGGAGATTGGGAAGAGCTCTTGGGCAGAAGCTCTTCCCTGTGAGGGTGATGAGGCGCTGGCACAAGGTGCCCAGAGAAGCTGTGGCTGCCCCATCCCTGGCAGTGTTCAAGGCCAGGTTGGACACAGGGGCTTGGAGCAAGCTGCTCTAGTGGAAGGTGTCCCTGCACAGGCAGGGGTTGGAACTGGATGAGCTTATGTGATCCTATGTAATACTATTGCATGACACTCAGAATTTTCCATTAGGAAAAAATACATATCCAGTAGCTTTAAAAATCTGATGCAAAATAGCACATGCAGGGTGTGAGCTGAGGGTATGTTTGAAACACATAAAAATGCTGAAGGATAACAAACCAAAACTGCAGCAGCTTGGGCACGCTTCTGCATCTTTTTTATCTTGCAGCACCACCACCACCTAGTGGGACCTGGGCTGCAAGTGCGTGAAGGGCTGTGTGTGCTGCAAGTACAACGTTCAGCTGCCCACACTCCTCTGGGTGTGCTTCTTTTTCGTTTCCAACTGCTTCTGTGATGAAACATTAAGGATTTAAGAAAAGCTTGTGTGTAGTCTCCTGTCTCCCGGGGTTTCACATGCTAAAATAAGTAAGTCTCTGCCAATATCTCTGCTGGTCAAATAAAAGTATGGAAACATCTATAGACACAAATTACAAGGGCTGATCTTTTTCTAGAACTATTTCCCTCCATGTTTGCCCTTAATATAACTGGTGTCATCTAGCCAGAAGTAAAAACAAAATGAAGAAATGCTTTATTTCTTGGGTACATACTTACAAGAGGTTCAGCACTGATTATAGTGAGCTTAACCCTTGAGAAGACTGACATGCATTGAGGTCCTTGCACTTTTATCTCAGGATGGCTATGATGAGAAATGATGGTTACGCAGGAGCTACAAAAAAGTTCGGTACTGTATTGGGTTTTTTTTTTTAGCATTATCAGCTAGAGAGGACTCTGCATGTTCTCACACCCTGGAGCTATGTACTTCAGCAGTTCCCACACATCCTTTATCCCTTCTAATTAAGTGGAAGTTTTGCAGTCGATTTCCGTGGAACTGATGCTTACTAACTCGTCGCCGCAGTGCAACGAGTGCGTTTGTCCACTGGATGGTGCATGACTTATTTCTGCAGCCCTGGGGCAGCCCAAATAGCCTTTGTCATAACCACCATACGACGCTGGCAAACAGCGCATCTGCAAAAACAGGGAGAAAAGGTGTACAAGACAAGGCAGTTATTTGATATTTTTTTTTAAGAAATATATATATGACACATATAATGACGTGTATATTAAATATAGGCTGAAACCATGAAATTCTCTCTGAGATCTGAGCTTTCCATGTCTGGGTCACGTACTACAGCTGTGAGTCTAGCTGCTATTTCTGGATGTAGTTCTGAAAATCCAGTTACATTTGCAGCTCTCTAAGGCAATGGTACATATTTTTTCTCTTGGCTTTGATTTCTGCTTGAAGACTGCTAGAGAGACTGGGTGGCTTTGCACAGTACATAGAATCGGTGCTCACTGCAGTGCAAAGATTGTGAGAACCAGTGTGGACCTCACAGCAACACTGTGATTTTGTAGGCCCTTGATTTCTCGGGGTGCCAGAGTACATTTTTTCTGATGGAATATAATCCTAACACACCAATTTCGTTTGCCAGGCAGCTGCATTTGAAAGAGGTAATGCTGTTTAAAGTGTTCACTACACAATCAGAAGTTTGATGGTCAATATTGTAGATGATTAGGAGCAAGTCAGCAAATGCAGGCTAGCAGAAATTCTTAAATTCAGCTTGCTTTGTTTTCTGTATTTTCAGCACTGTGCATCAATTGCAGGTTCCTCATTTCCTCTTGAACTTAAAACCAATTGGTTCAGTATTTTCCTCCCCACATCTTTGCATGTGTAGGAGATTTTAAACTTGTTTTAATGTGCACAGTGTTGGTTTTACCATGCTAAAAACATTACCAGCCATGTCAGGACTTTGGTTCTTCCGCAAGCCCTGCTGGTTTAGAGCCTATTTCCACAGCAAACAATTTTGCCAAGATAAATTGTTTGCCAGAGATAATTTGAAGTCCTCAAACAAATTACCTAAGATACGTTGGAACATAACACTGCACAAAGCAAATTGTTTCTGAGCTTCCTGTCCTCATAGGAAGGAACAGCACTTATCTCTGTTGCAGATTGCATAGAGACAGCCACAATATCTTCACTGGTGCGTGGGTGAGACTTACTTTCTGCATCCATCACATGTCAGAGGAAAATATGAAGTATTTGTGCCCCATTTATCCTCCTCTCAGAAATGTAAATACTGAAACTGACATGATTTGTATGAGGACTCCAGCAGTTTGGCACAGGGCAGTAAAGCTGTTCATGCGTTGCCTTAGGGAGAAAAGGGAGATTTTACAAGAATCTGACATTTGCTGTAAGCCCTTCCATCTCCAGCAGACTAGAGCTGCTGAGGGTTTAATTATTTGCAAGGTCCCAGAGGTCTGCCATTTGCGTGAAACTTTCCCCATTGGATACTGCTTCATGTCAATCCTGTGTTTAAATTCTAACTAAAAATAAAAACTTGTTTTCATAGTCTATTCCCTTTGCAGCTGTTTTCTGGACTGAACCATTCCTGCTGTGCTGCAGGTGCAGGGTGATAACATTGTGCCACATCTCCTATTTTTAGACCACTTTCAGTTCCTCCATAACACAATCTGAAGTAAGAAAATAACCTTATTATCTCTTTGACTCTCTGCTTGCTCTTTGTGGTTGACTTTAAGATGTACCCCTTCAATATTAACTGAAGAATGGGAATTTACAGATATACATTTCTGAACCTTATTGCCTTAATCTCTGGTGCTTTCTGCTTTTTAGCTCCTGCCCTTTTGTTTTGATTTTATGTGGTCCATGGATAGCAATAAAGCAATACAGAACAGTTGTTCACAGTCTCAGAAAAAGAGAAACTGTGTAAAAAGAGGAACTGTAAAAACAAGGAAGCTTTTTAAGAAAGTAAGAGGAACATTTAAGACAATAAAAGCTTTTGAAGGATAGACAGAAACATGATCACAGAGGTGGAGGAAGAGCACATCTGTATCAGAAAAGCCTAGATAAAGGGCAAAAAGAAGCAGCAGAGCTAAGGAGGTTATTAAAAACAGTTGCATTCAGAGAAGAAATTGAAAGAACCAGAAGCACTGTTCCGTTAAACAGAAGACCGCAGCACAGGATCTATTGTGCAGCCACCAAAAGCCTTCCTTAATACGGCTTCTAGAAATGGTACCTACAAGAGATGCTGAAGGGATGCCCACTGTGATTTATTTTTAGGTGTTCTAGATGAAGTGGGCTGCCGGGTGGATTGGAGCTGGTGGTGAGAGCTGAGAGCCAGAGAAAACAGGGTCAGAAACCTGCAATAGCAACTGCGATCTGAAGAGCTGGGAACATCTGCAGCCCTCATCCTCCGTGAGGAGCCGCTAATACGGCCCTTGTACACCCTGACAGGCCCAGGGAGAGACCCCGACGCTTAAAGCTCCTGCATCAGAGCACTTAACCCGGAGGGTTCCTGGACACTTGCTTGTGCCTTTCCAGGGCAACAGCTTGAACTTCTCTTCGGGCACTTCCATGCAGCTGGGCGGGATGCGCGCTGAGATCACATTTATTGGGAGAAAAATACAAATAGTAATAATAATATTGACAATAATAATAACAATAATACTAACAACAACATACTGAAAGAAGCCGATCCCACTTCCCAAAGTGACCTCAGCGAGTCGGGACAAGCCTCTCGCGGAAATGACCGCGACCGGCCTGGGACACTGCGATGCGCGGCCGCGAGGCGGGGTTTGTCGGTGGCCGGAGCCAGCGCCGAACGCTCCGCGCAGCTCCGCCTGCGCTCCGCGGCCCGCGATGCTGCTGCTGCTGCCGCTGCTGGTGCTGCTGGCGCTGCTCGGGGCCCGGCGGGCGGCCGCCCTCGGAGCCCCGGCCCCGCTGAAGCGCTGGGCCCTGAGCTGCCTCCTGCTCTGCCACGGCGCCTGGAGGCAGCGGGCGGCCGGCGGAGCCCCTGCGGAGCCACGGCGGCCGCGCCCGCTCCTCCCCGACCCGCACGTGAGTGTCCCGCAGCCCCCTCCCGGTATCCCTAATAGTGGGACAGCCTTCCCCGCTACCGCCTTCCGTGACAGCCCCTTCCTCGGCATCCCCATCCCTGGCAAGCCCTTTTTCCCTAGGACCCCATCCTTCCCCAGCATCCCTCCCCCAAGTCCCTGGAACCCCCATCCCCTGGGACCAGTGTACCTCCACAGCACCCATTCTCCTTGGACTCATAGCCCCTGCACTCATAGCACCTTCATCCGCAGAACCCACACCCCTCAGGGACCTGCCCCCTCTATCCCCAGCACCTTGCACCCATCTGGCACCTACACCGCTCAGGGACCCCCATCCCTGATCCTGGTATCTGATATCCACACCACTGAACCCTTGAAGCATTGGAACCCACATCCTTCTTCCACCCACCTTTCACACATACCAGGGAGGGCAGGTTGGGGATATCACCTTGGCTGTCTCTTGTAGGGAGGCTTACCTCTAATCGGAGCAGCTGATGTCAGTGGGGAAAAGCAAATGCACTACAGGGCATGTGCCTTCTATTTTAGCACACATAGTGAATTGAATCTAATGGTTATTTAGTGTACTTGCCTGCTTAACAAATAATAAACCCTCTGCCTACAACCTGTACCTTTCGTGTGTTCATGTACTATCCTATCAAAATACTCACTGTACCTAACTGGGACATTTGAGTTGGCTTTGCTGTGTTATTTAGTGAAAGGGGGAAGCAGAAAGGCTGGTGAGATAGAATGTCCCTTGGTTTTGTTTGCCTCATCAAGATTTACCTTGTGGGTGCCAGCTGAGATGCTGAATCCTGAGTTATTTTTGTGAACTTCTTGCTGACATATCCTGGAACCTTGTGGTAATCCTGAAATCATAACATTTAACAAATGCATTGATGCTTCTGCTTAGCCTTTAAAAAATGAAGTTGTTTTCTACAGCTTTCCCTTTCTACTAATTAAGCTGCTGCGTGGAGCATATTGAAGTGTCTTGCCAATCTTGATTTGATAGGGTAGGAGTGACAGTGTCTTCCCAATCAAACTGATACCCAGAGTGGTTTGAGATATAACCAAGGTCTGTTCCTCCAAACAGCCACACTGGAACAAGTTATACAAGAGAGATCTAAAAACGGGTCTGGAAAACACTTGCAGAAATGATGTCTCTGGATTTTTACACTGGCATCCAGCAGGCTCACTCCATGTATATTTCCAAGCTCTGTGCACTTGCAATTACCCCTTACCTGTATGTGTAAGGGCAATAATTATCCGGGTTTAGTATTTTTTTGGCATTTTAAGAAGGATAATTTTTCAGACTCAGAACTTCATCCATGCCTGAAAGTTCACACATAAATCATAATTTCCATGTTCCAGCTTTTAAAACTTCAAGTAAGTTCTGCTGAAATATATGAATACAGACATCTGAACTTGAACTTGTGGACTTCTATTTCTACTGGGTTTTAAGATTTGAGATGTTAACTGGCCATACGGCAGCCCAGCTGCTAATCATGTTGGTAAAGTGCTGTGGTTTCTATAACTTCCTTCCTCTTCCTTTTTTCCTTTTTTATTCCTATGTTTCCCCTACATATAAGTTATCCTCCATACAATTCGTAGCTAGATGGAGAAACTGTGTTTGTGGCTCAGTTTCCTCCTCACAGATGCTCTTTGAGGACACATTTCATGGTCAAGGGAACTTAATTTTTGCAAAATAAACATCTTAATTCAGATTATTATACTTCACCTTGTCTGCAGCTATCATGCAGTAATTGCATTCCCTCTCTAACACTGCTTCTTGTCTGCTGTCTTTCTGCTTTCTGTGCTCACTCTGATGAGGAAATGGGCAAACAAGACGGAAAAATGCTTTTGTGTCAATGAACATTGTGATTATTGTGTGCCAGATAGACTAACTATTGCAGATTTCAGTTATTTCCTGAGGACATGGGCTGTCCTGTCTTACAGATGAGTCTTCACTGTTACTAGCAGAACTCCCTGGCTGTTCTCTTTGGTTCCTGATATCCGATATAGAAAGTGAAAGTAAAATTTCATTCCTGAGAAGAAATCTATGGAAAACAAAGAATTAGTCATCTTCTCCCCACCCTTTCCAGCCTCCAGCTGGAGCTGAAATCCATTATCGATTTCCCTTTCCCTAGGCAATCGATTCGGTTTACTTCACCGGCTTTGCAGAGACCAACAAGACCTTTGTGATTGCTCGTCTTGCAAAACGTCCCGATGGGGTCTGTGAGATGTGGCTCTTCCTGAGGGTGGATGGAATAGGGGAGTTTGAAGTAAGTGGTGGCTGTGGGGTGACACTCAAGAGCAGTGCTTAACTCCTGTCTCAAACCTATGTTAGGATCCCAAACAAAATACAATGTTCTCTGCACCTTCACTACATTAACATCCTAACAGTAAGACATCAGTGCTGTGCAAAAGACAGTGGCAGAACTGGCAAGATTACTATGTCTAATTTTTGCAGTAGGTGCCTGACACTCATTCCCTTTTTCCTGTAATTCACACAAAACATATCGTATTTTCTATAAAATGACTTGGTATGTCTCCCAGGAAGAGTTTGAGCATTCAGTCTTTCTGATAACATGCAGCACATGGTTAATAAGTTACGTTGTACGGTTATGGTTGATTTTGTCCCGTTTTAAGTAGTGAATGCTATAAAAACATTGTGGAATTGCCTCTTTAAAAGAGAAAGGAAAGCTTTTAGGGACTTCTAGGGGAATCTTTATATGTACATCTGCTTCATTCTTGCTAAAAAAGAAAACAGTATTAATCATATAGAGTATGTATATATGATATATATAAATATTTGGTATATGTATAATCATTTTGCCTCTGTGTTTTTTATTTTGTTAATAGCTGACTACATAGTAAAGAAGGAGGGAAGATCTGGCATAAATCCTTTTGCACTCAACTGTCTTTATGTTCACAGATATGTGTCACGAAGTAGCCATGACCAGAAAAAGTAGGAGACATCCTATTTGCAGATCATAAAATAAAATAAAATAAAATGAGATTGATGTGAATTATCTTCTTTTCTAGTAATATTTAGTGTAATGATACCACTTTGTGGCTTTGTTACTTAGAACTGCCAGCCAAGTTCAGGACCTTCATAGATTCTTCCCTACAGCAACAGGCATAAGGTCTCTTTTAGAAAGGTGACAGCTTTAGGAAACAAGACATATTTTTCAAAGAGCAGCTGAAGAGTTTTGGGAGAAAAGTTGCATACACTGGAAGTTTACATCATTTTAGTGTTTCATCAAATTTAGTCTAAAAATAGGTATACCCCCAAAGCCCTGCATCAGCTTGGCTGTGAGCTTGACAGTCACTAGCATAAGGAGCTGAGCTCTTGCAGTGCCCTACCTTCACACTAGTAATTCAGTTTTGTTATGTGAAACAATAATGTGTTATCTTTGGTGTTTGAGGTGCAGTTTTTCCTCTCTGATAATCTGATTACCAGAAAGCAGGTAAAACTGAAAATCCAATTCAACCAAAAGTTCCTCCTGCAGAGGACCGTCAGAGCAGGAATTCACCCACCTTGCATCCTCAGAATTAATCAAATGTTTTCCTGGAATATCTTTTTAGCACCCACAACATCCAAACATGATGGTGAATGATGAATCTGAAGAGATTTGGAGTGGAGGAGGGCTCACTGTTGAATACTTAGAGCCCCAAACAATCTGGAAAATAAACTTTGACGGATTACTCAGGTATTGATTGCAGCAATCTATAGTTTTGTTTGTGCACACTTAAGAACAAGGCTTTTTGAAAGCTGGAAATGTATTTAACTGACTTGAACCAAAAGCTGTTTGATAACAAAAAGCATGCATTGATTTTTATGGAATGAAAACAGGGATTAGTACGTAGCTTTTCTATCCTACCTTAGCACACAACAGCATTATTCTTCTGCAATGTCTCCAATTGCATCCATTTCCAAACATTTAAGAAACATTTTGCTCTTTGTTTAGGAGTGATACAGAATTATAGTGCTTTGTCTTATAGAAAAGGACCCTACCGGCAGCAGTGGAGTGAAGAGGATGGCGAACTTGTACCAGTTAAATTCTCTTTCCAGTAAGAGTGTTTCACATTTGCTCTGGGATGTGTATCGAGTTCCTGGTTAGGGATTTGGTTACTGCTTTCAGAGGGTCATGTGCACAAAGTAACACAAGAAGCATTTGCCTCTGCTTTCTCTGTTTGCTTATGGACTGTATTTGTCTGATAAAAAAAGATTTGCTGTCAAAGTAGCACAGCATTTCTGGAGTGATGCTGTATTTGTGCCTCTGAACAGATACATTAGAGAAAGCAGCATTCTTTGGCTTGTAGCTCTGCCCTGCCAGCTTCCCTTCCTAGGTAATCTGTTGACTCTTGCAGACTGTTGTTGGTTTCCTTCCATTTGCTTTTTTTGCAAACACATTTAAAACTCTGTAAACCAGAATTTTCCAATAATCATAAAATGCAACATTGCCACTCTCAGAGTAAGAAATGCAAACTTGGCCTAGAGTGACCTGAATGCTAATAATGTCTTTTATTCCCCTTGTCTCCTTTTCCTAGTTGGGAGAACTTCACAGAAGTCTTTAACTTCAATGTCGACAGTCACCCTGGGACATTTGCACATGCTTTTGCTCAGGAACCATGGACCATAGAGTTCTTCCACAGGGTCAAAAAGTGAGAGGCAAGATTAATCTCTTCTTGGCTTAACAGTAATTTTTCTAAAGATCTCTTAAGGGTCTGTCATGTGTTGTTATAGGTGACTTTAGCAGGTGGGTTTAATCTGAAGTGAGCTAATAAAGGACATGGCTCCTGTCAGGTGTCTTCTGGTTTCGTTACTACACCAGACCTGGCAACCTCAAAGAAGGATCCTGCACACAGGCGGGGTCTTCCTAATATGTGGATGGAGGGATCTGCCTGCAGCTTTGGTCTAAACCTTGAGCGTTTGGCATATTTCTTACTCTGTCTTTTTTTCATGGCTAACAACCTGATTTAGGTTGCTTCGCAAGTTGTTAATCCAGGTATACCTAAGCAAAGGATTAAATATAATTGTGTAGAAGAAGAGCTAAAGTGGGCATTGTAATTACGATACAAGCTTTGGAGACCTGAAAATATGAAAGGAAACATGAGTATCGGTAGTGTGTTATTTACATACAAGCACAAAGCCAACTGTATTCTGGGCTGCGTCAAAAGGAGCGTGACCAGCAGGTCCAAGGAGGTGATCCTGCCCCTCTACTCTGCTCTTGTGAGACCTCACTTGGAGCACTGTGTGCAGTTCTGGTGTCCTCAACATAAGAAGGACATGGAACTGTTGGAACAAGTCCAGAGGAGGCCATGAGGATGACCAGGGGCTGGAGCACCTCCCGTATGAAGACAGGCTGAGAAAGTTGGGGCTGTTCAGGCTGGAGAAGAGAAGGCTGCGTGGAGACCTCAGAGCAGCCTTCCAGTATCTGAAGGGGGCCTATAGGGATTCTGGGGAGGGACTCTTCATTAGGGACTGTAGCGATAGGACAAGAGGTGGTGGGTTTGAACTGAAACAGGGGAAATTCAGTTTAGATATAAGGAAGAAGTTCTTTACTGTGAGGGTGGTGAGGCACTGGAATGGGTTGCCCAAGGAAGTTGTGAATGCTAAATCCCTGACAGCATTCAAGGCCAGGTTGGACGAAGCCTTGGGTGAGATAGTTTAGTGTGAGGTGTCCCTGCCCATGGCAGGGGGGGGTGGAACTAGATGATCCTAAGGTCTTTTCCAACACTAACTAGTCTATGATTCTGTGATAGAATAGTGCATTGTTGCTGGTGATATCTGTTGACTTCTAAGCAGCAACTGTTTGGTAGTACATTATGTTTTCAAAGAAAGGGCATTCTGTCAGGGTGGGGATTTGCTGTTGTTTCATTCTCAGGTGTCTCATAGACATTATGTAGCAGTAACTGGGAAATTTAAAAATGGTTGCTCTTATGTAAAATCTGTCATAGCCATGATCCAGATGCTCTGAAATTTCTTCTTCGTTTTGGGATATAGGTGCACCAGATTGGCACTGAGGGTGTTTGAAGAGGGAACTTACTGATTTTGCCTGTGTCGACTCAGTCTTTTCTTTCTTCCAGACAAAGGGAACAACATTTCCGACATGAGGAGTGGGGCCAGTCTGTTGGAGAAATTGAAATAGAAAATCACGGGAAAACCAAAGTTCTCCTCAAAGGGGTTCGGAGCCACTCTTATGGTAACAGCACCAGCAATAATTCACTCACTTGGCTTCCCTCACTATAGCTGGTACTGGCAAGACAGTGGGACTAAAGGTGATCTTTAAAAATAACCAATTTCATGACTGGGCATGAAGTTAAGACATTTCAGAGAAAACACTGTTACTGTTGTGGGGACATGCATATGCTTACCATGTGATCAATTACATGTTATCAATTATGGGATATTTCTTTATCCACAGTTACTGTCAAGTCAGGTACTACTAGTTCACATTTTCCAATAATGGTGTACTTCAAGTTGTGTGGTTTTGTTCTTTTTTGCAGGTATCAGGGACTGGTCTGAGATTTACCGTTACATCATGATTTTGGCACACTTTGAAGTAGGTGGTAACATGTCAAAGTGCTACTTAACCATGAAATTAGTGGTGATTCTGAACTTGTCAGTCACATTTGAGTATTCAGAAATTAGGCACTGGGAGCATCCACCATGTGCAATCAGAAGTGCTATCAGCATTAGCACGTATCAGTGTTGGGAGCAGCTCTCAAAAGCAGAGCTGTGTGCATAAAAACTGAGATTCTGTACACTGGTTGAACCAACAGTTGTTTGAGTAGCTTAAAATTGTTTGTTTTGGCTTTTTGAAGAAAGATTAGGTAGGCATCTTCACAGGACAGATTCTCAGCTGCTGCAAATACCCAGTACTCAATGGAATTGCTGCAGTGCTGATTCACACTAATTGAGAGCCTGAGGTGTTTGAAGGCATCGTAAACCTTCATGACAGCAGTCAGCAAGTATTTCTGCCTGTGCTGTGCTCTAATTCTTTGCTTTGTAATGGTGGCTGTGCTGGAGGAGAGTCATCGCTGTGGCTGCTGGGAGTGCACAGCCTGGGGAAATGCTGAATTCTGGCCCTACAAGCTGGCATGCAACCCCAACAGATGCTCCTGAAAAGCATTTCCTTTGCCAACACAGGTGTAAACAGTTCTAAACTCTCTCTTATAAGCAACATTACAGGAATTAAAACTGAATTCAGCATAAAAGTTCTTTTCCCAGATATATGCTGGCTAGCATAAAAACACACTGTGGAAAATCACACATCTCTGCAGATCAGTAGCTGCTGTGATTTCACACCTGCATTTGTACCTTTTGATAAGACTATGCTTTTGCACTGTGAAGTGTATAATCAGGTAGTAATCTTTCCTTTTTTCTTAGTTATTCAGAACTCAAAATTACTGTGGCCCTGTCTCTCCTTTTTAGAAGCCATTTGAATGGTTTTTAAGATGGAATTAAAGTTTATGGATGATTGAAGTTTAGAGTCCTCATACTGTACATATTTGTAACAGCACAGTGTAGGCTTACAGTTGCCTCAGAGCAGCCCAAGTGGAGTATGAAGGTATTCAGACTCAAGGGTGGAAGAGAAATGAGTAAAAACATGAGATTACAGTTCCTTCTTATTAAACATCTTTTCTGTATGCTGCTGTCAGGCACAGAGTAATAAAGGTTAGAAGAAATGTCTGGCCTAAGCAAGGCCAGCTTTGATAGTCTGTCCATCGGTTTTGATCGTGGCTAGCTGACATCTTTGCATGTATTTTTTCCCTCCTCCTCTTAAGTCTGTTTGCTATGGACCTTCTGTTGTCCTTAATTTGTCTTTAATGTGTTTGGTTTATATTTTTGGGACACATTTTCATCCAGATTTTCATCGAAGATATATTGAGAAGATCTAAAAGTATAAAATCAGAGGCCACTGCATAACCTGGGTTATATCCAGTGTCTTCTTGGTCAAGTCAGTTTATGACACACAGAAATAAGTCCACACAAATTAGACTGCTTTTTCTCTGTTGCTGTCTTACAGGATGGGACTGCAGCACATTTAACAGTTATTAATCTGCCAGCTACCACAACTAAGTAAGTAACCAAGGAAGTTTATGCTGCTAAA
Source organism: Pezoporus wallicus (assembly GCF_028554395.1). Taxonomy (NCBI): domain Eukaryota; kingdom Metazoa; phylum Chordata; class Aves; order Psittaciformes; family Psittacidae; genus Pezoporus; species Pezoporus wallicus. Next base: position 626,539 of record NW_026636866.1, on the reverse strand, counting down.
AATATGCATCTTAAAGTGGCAGAAATCATTCTGCAGGACACCTGTATGGACATTCTTGCTTTGAACCTGTACACACAAATTTCTATCCACGCCCTCTTGCTCCACACTCTCTCCACCCAATTTTCCATTTGCAATTAGTCACAAGGGCAGCTTTTACCTGCAATCACTTGTTTTCCATTCAATTACTGTTTGACTGATGCAGCTGCTTGTCTTACTGCTTAGATTTAGAGATACAAATTCAGCAATTCCACCTATTTAAGTGTGTCCATATGTAGGGCATTGCTCAGGGAGCCCTGCCTTGCTGACTGGTGCTCTGTGCATCCAGAACCTTAAAGATCAGTGTTCATGGTCCTGGAACCAAGTAAGAACAAGTAACCTGCCTGTCCCACCTGCCCACCAAAATCCACCCTACAGGCTTCATCTTTCCTGTACGTGTAGGCTTCCTTCACTCAGCACTTGCAATATTCCACAATATGACCTTTTTCATTTATTGCTGCTACTTTCCAGGGATGAAGGATACGCTTAGCACTGGGCTTCCCTGAAAGGCAAATGTGTTGGGCCATTTGAGTTTTGGTTGAACTTCCAATCTGCTCCATTTCTTTCCCTTTCAGCCTTGCTGTAGGTTATGTCTTTTTCCCTGGTGGACAGAAGGCAGGCATTGAGTGGTCCAATGCCTCGTTGGCTGAGATGGCTGATGATGGTGTTATCAAGGATGAATATGGAGTCAGTCTTATGGCTGGTAAGCCAAATGCAGCCCAAATTTATGTGCCTGTAGCTTTTTGGCGTGCTGTTAATTTAGTAGAGGAAAGACTATTCAGTGAAATTCCATATGATCATTGGAGTAAATGCATCGTTTTACACCCTGAGAAATTTACTTCTATGCTTAAGTCCTGTGTGTAGTGTGTCATCAGTGAAACTGTGTGTGTCCACTGCAGGATGAGGGCCACAGGCAGCTGTATCAGGGAGGGTTACAGTTTCCATTTGTTGTGACTGTTGCTTTTGCTAATGAAGATAAATAATGTGATTTTCACTTTTTTGGGTGTCAAAACATATGTCATGAGGTGGATTCAGCTGCTCTGGAAATATGGCTTGATCCAAGATTTTACTTCATTTACGAAGCAGAAAAGGAAAACTATTGCTCTTTATAAAAAAAAAAGCATGATAAGAAACCACATGCAAAAAATAATAGATCTTGGAGGGGTTTTGAGATGAAATACTACTGAGGGCTGGAGACATTCTTCCACTTTTTTTTTCTTTCACCAAAGGTGGCAAGTACTTTGATGTTTCTGCAACACTGGACAAGCAGGCTTGCCCCGTGGTGTATAATGGCCTGACTGGAAGTGGCGTTTTCCATGAGTGCATTGCAGATTTCCAACTAAACGGGATAACACAAGGCTGGGGCTTGGTTGAATTTTATTACAGGTAAAATAATGACAGAGAAGAAGAGGTAAAGGATTCCCATTCTCCTCTATTGACCTATGTGGCTACAGCTCCATAAGTATTTGAAGCAGAAATGCACAGATTTTTTATCTGCTGTAAAGAAATATGGTCCATTTAGTGCTTAATATGTTTATTAAGTTGCAAACACTATAAATTATTTGGAAAAGAATGGTTGTGCAAGCACTTCATACATGCAAACAAACCATGAGCACTTGTTCAGTTGTTTGTTGTATAGGTTTACATAGGGCTTTATATAGGTCTCCTTATAGGTCTGTGAGTTGGTGTGCAGATAGTCCTTTCTGAAGACTGTCTTATTTAGGCAATCTGTTACATTATAAAAATAATGAATCCTCTACCCCAAACAGCAGGCTAACTATTTACAGAGTGAAATTTGCTCACATAAGTGTTTGTCAGACAAGAGCACAGAACAGATAGATATTCAGATCAATATGGGAATGCTTCTTCTAGGAAAATGATTATATCGACAAAGTATGTGCTTTCCTGTGAAGTGCTATTTCTTCTGTCACATGATTGCTGCAGTCTTTTACTGGAGCTTTTCCTATATTGAGTCTTTCAGGGAAAAAGCATAGTTTAGTTGTTTACATTTATTTTGCTTTTTAAAATAAACACTAGTTCTTGCCTATCAGAGGAAAAGCATAGATAACTTTCAGAATGAGAGGTTGGCTTCTTCTGAACACCAGAGAAATTTAAAGGACATAAAAAAAGCCACTAAACTGCCAAACACCCGGGGGTTGAACTTGAAAACCATGGCCTGTAGCTGCTGCCAGGTACCTGCTCCACTCCCTTCACTGCTGTCAATACCTGTGTGCGGAGCAAATAATCCAGTATGGAAAGTCTCAGCTAAAAACTGAAAAAGGCAACTTTTGCAAGTCCAGGCACTCCTGGACATTTCTAGATCTGCCCCAGGAAGGCTTAATTTAGCAATGCTGACAGAATTCCCATCTCCTATCTGCTTCCAAATCAAAACCATGTTAGAACTTAAAGGATGGGTGTCCACTGCTCCCCTTTCACTGCAGGACACCAGTTCAGCATCACTGTTCTTCTTACAGGGATGAAGCTGCCCAGCCGGTTCCGAATTTGCAACTAGGTTCAAAAGCCAAAGGACCTGATCTTTCCTCCTGATGCAGTGCAACTGATGGCTCTCCCCTTTGAGCATTTGCAAGCTTGTCCCAGTGATGTTAACAAGCAGCAGCTTTCAAAAATAACATTTATTCACTGCAGAATGCACAGTTTTGGGTGTGGAACTCGCTGTCACAGGATGCTGTGGAGGTTGAGGGTATAAAAAGATTAGGAGAGAAATGAGATGCATTTTTAGTTGTGCAGCACTTAGTGGTGGCTAACTGTGGTGGCCTAGAGGCAATTTAGAGTGCATTGGGAGGCATCACTCTATGCTCTGTCTTTTCTGCCAGCTGCTCTGCTCTGTGAGGACCAGGACATTGGGCTACAAGGATCTCAGACCCAATTTAGCAGTCCCTCTGTTCTTTCAGACTTATTTTTGAAATAAAATCAATATCTTTCTGAACTCTCTGGTTGTTATAGTCTTTAAAATGTGGGGGAAAACTATTACAGAAAACTACACTGATTTGATAGTCTTGCTTGTGACTGTATGAGGGCTGAACCGGAAGAAGTAAGACAAAGCACACTTAAATGAGGTGTCTTCTAGGAATAGCATTAATGGCCAACGAAATAAATGGTACAAGCACATTTTTCCCTTGTCTGAAGGAAATAGGTCTGGTAGTCCAATATAAAAGATGATCTGAATTTCTCATAATTCGCTTGAACTTAGATGCCATATTAATCACAGCATCCATGTTAGTCACCAATAGCTGCTGGCCCAAGGTAGCCTAAAGCATATACCCTACCTAGATATGTCTTGCCATCAAGTACTGAAAATTAAACATTCTAACAATATGTCAAGAAGAATTAGTTAAGTGGAAGATCTGGACAGGAGTTAAGAGGAGAAGCTTGTTCTCTATACCAGGCAGTAATGCTATGCATTTGCTGGGAGCATTATGTCATAATAGTACCTCTACTCCATTTAAGAAAGTAGTGAAATCTGGGTTCATCTATATATATTTATAATCTTAGGCTGACACTGGAGGAGAATTTAATAGACTTAAAAGAAGACTTTCTCCTTTCTAAGGTAGTTCTTACACTTACTACTATAAGAGCATTATGTACAGAGTAGGTGCATGAACATAAAATTATTCAGCCTATATATATCATAGCAATGACTGCATGTTCAAATTTGGGATATATTACTGAACAAGGCTGGGATGATACAAGCAACAGCCTGATATGATGGAAGAGGTTGATTTGTCAGCAGTCTCTTCTACAGCTGTGTAGTAGATAGATTCCTAGTCCCTAATTTACGACATTGTTCTTCGTTTGTGCCTGTGAGCTGAACCCCAGTGAAGGCACAGACCTGTGGTGGAAGTGCTGTGTGTGTCCTTGCACCCCAAACCATTAGCTGTAAATGCGAAGCAGGCTTATGGCTGCACTTCTTGTGGGATAGTCATTGATTCAGAGCTTCGGATTTTAGCTGGACTTCCCCTATAAATACTTCTCCTATAAATATTCTCTAGTTACAGTGGTATTAAGAAACACATTCTTGTGACTCTTGCCAATATTTAAAGATGCCTTAAATCTGTCTCTGTGCTGGTAGTCTCAATGCACTGAAACAGGGAATTTCTAAATTACTCGAGACAATAGTACTTTGACAGAAGGGAAGGCCTTATGCCTCTTTTTACACATAAGAAATCAGTCAAATTGGTAATTTTAGAAAGGTTAGAAAAGTAAATACGTTATACATCACAGTTTGTTCCCACTAAGTAAGTGGCTTGTTTGGCTATGAGCTCAGGAACATATGTTCCTTTATTCTGTGGAGTTTTTGTCATTTCTTTCCTTTTCTTTTTTTCTTGAAGACTAAAATATTAGAAGAAGGAATACAGACACATAATCAAGCAAGGTCTTTGTAGGTGTCAATGTAGATAATGAGAAAAAAATGTTAATTATTACTGTGGAATGACAGTTTGAGAAATTACTATTTAAAAAATCGTCTCTCCAGGCCAGAAATTAAAAATCCATCCCATCAAGGAACGTATTGGTCTGGCTGTTTCTGACTCACAGAAACTGGGCTACAGCTTGAGATGCTGTGGGGCAAATGGCAGGTACCTCCCCTAAATCGTGGTCTGTGAAGTTCATGTTCCTGCAGTGGAGGAGGCAGAGGAGGATGGCTACTCATTACTTGCCTTTTGTCCTCTGCTTGTTTCTTTTGGTACCAGTGGATTGAGAATTAGAGCACTCCTGAGTTCAGTTTTGAAAAGTTCAAGCAGGGTACAGAAAATGATTAATATAAAGGTTTGAGCTGGCAGGTTTATTTGCCAGGTGATGAACTACTGGTACGGTATTTCAGCTTGAAGGACTGAAAAAATTGACTGTCAGGGGTTTTCTCCCTGGATTTTAAATTAGTTTATAGTGAGCTTGTGTCCAGAACACATGGAATAACTTATTTAATTTAAAATAAATCTACCAAGCCCCATGCTTTGACCGTATGAAGTGGTCCTTCTCTTGCGGCTCCTTTCTCGGTGGAAAAATCCATCTTGGGAAGTGCTTCTGCAGCCCAAAAGCATTAATTTTGAGCAAAAAAAGCAGTAAATGGAGGTAAGTCCTGACCAGAAGTGAAATGTAGCATATGATCTGCTCTCGTCCGGCCTGGAGGGAGGCAGCTGGAGTTTTGTCGGGATGAGCTGCTTTCCAGCATCTGCATTTTGCACATCTGGGAGGAACTGAACACCTGTAATTCCTGCTGCTGTCAATGGGCCAGCGCCTGACACGGCAAAGTACTTGCACAAAATACTCATGCGTCCCAATGGAGCTCACATGCATGTTGAATTCAAGATTCAGGCACTTGTAAAGAGGTCATTTAAAGGCTGTCAGCCCCAAACTAAGCATTTCCCATCAATCTGGCCTTGGCTACCGATGTCTAGAATAGTAAATATTTTACTAGGCTTATTTATTCTCCTTCCTTTCTGCAATCTTTCATGGATTCGTAGGATAGATATAAAGGCCGCTTTCAGTGACATTTTATTTCACTGGCAGAAAGAAAGGAAGAAAAAAAGTCTTTTTTCTGTTTGGATTTATGTCCTAGCTTTACAGTTGGTGAAGCAAAGTGTAGCCCAGGGATTTCCGTAATTTATCAACAACAGAAGGAAAACCACTATATAGACAAATTATCTCTGCAAGCAACCAATTATTTCAAAGGTAGACTTTTCCCTCCATACGAACAAACTCAGCAGACAAATGACTCAAAGACGTTCCAGACAAAGTGACTGATAAGCACCCACTCCCTTCTCCCATTTACTGGAACCCTGACTGCTTCACACTCCCTCTTGGTTACCATAAAAAGCCGCATCAGTCTTTTTCCATTCAAAAGTGCTCTTCCTTAAACTATGGCTATTTTAGCTGTTGCTGCTCTCTCAACACACTCAGACTCAAAGCTGAGGTGTCTGAGGCAGATCCATAGGGATCTGTTCTGGGGAGCTTTTGGGGTCATTCCCCCCCATTTTGAGGTATTTTCCTTTCCTGGTTAAGGCTATAATTAGTTACAGCGTTGATTCTTTTTTTGCTTTTATGCAGCATAAAAAAACTTTACTAAGAACACAGTGCAAGTGAAGTTCATTCTAATCTGGCCATAAAATTTTATGAGGGATGTAAATCAAAGGCAGGAGTGGCAGCTAATTCTCTGGAACAGCTGAGCCCTGTTCAAGCTTTCTCAATACAGTTAAATCCCTCCAGGAGCAATTAGCCTAACAAGCTGTTTGGTCCACTTATAAATAACGTCACCGATGGAGACGTCTGGAGGTGTCTGCTGTATTCACAAGAGACTTTCCAAGTATGCTGAGTGGTGAATGACTTTTTCTTCTTAATCCACAGCGGGGAGGTGGAGATGTATATTTGACATGTCCCAGCAGGTTCAGTCATGTATTTACCATGTTTTCCAGGAAAGATAAGAGAGGGGAAAGTAGGAGTGCCATGCTCTCCTGAAGTATCCTCCTACACAGCTTAGTAGCTGCGCATCAGACAGCATGTCTTAAGTGCTGACCCCAAATCCTTTGGTCAAAGTAACTTAGAAATGGCCCTGTGCACAATAAACCTGGGAATGGTTCATGGCTGAGCCTTGTCACATCCTCTGAGACTGGAGGGGGACTTTTGGTTGCTATCTCTGTTAGAAATGTGATTTATAGAAGGAAGTCCATCAGATGCCATTTGAGCAAGGAAATGTGACCAAGTGACTTTGGTTTCTTCATTCAGGGACATTTCTGGCGCATCTGGGCCCCACCACCTCAGCTAACAATATGGCCTCATTTTTCCCTTCAGCTTGAAAGGTTTTCCCATCCATTGCATTTGCTTGAAGCATCTTATTGAGTTTGGGGAGTTTTTTAATTGTCATCTCTTTGTCTTTTATTTTTCTAAAATATGTTGTAAATTTGTAGCCTTTCTGGTGTTACGATTATGCAGTAACCTTCTGCAGCATGTAGAGAACTCACCCTGTAAAAATGGCTTTATAAAATGCTAATTAGATGTTTTAGATGTTTTCAATTGCAAGAATAAATAACTGTCCATACCCCTTTAAAGTCTGAATTTTCAAAACAGGGCAGAAAGGCGCTCTTAGCTAGTCTCTGCCAAAGCACGAACACCATTGGTGAAGTAAAGACCCACACAAGGAGAAAACAGCACTAAATAATTACAATAACCTTAAGACATTGCCTTTAACCATTAGAAATGGAGATTTTCAAAAGCAAATAAACCTCAGTGCAGATGCTGCCTTGGTTTCAACCCTCATTTGACTGTCATTTGAGTTAGTTCGCTTAACCCAACACTTTTTTATGTGTCAGGAGGCATGAAAGCTTTTGGATGAGAAGATTAAAACAATGGGAAAAGGATGAAAAGCCTTTGGTCTCATCTTGTATGTACCTTGAAGGAATAGATCTGCATTCTGACTATTGTATCCAGTGCAGAAAAAGTGCCATTGTGGGTGACTACATACACTCCTACCCAGATGCAGTGAAAATGGTGATTATCACTTTCAGAGGGAATTCTACCATAAAATCTAAGTTTATTGAGGACAAGTTTGGTCAGGTCCCATGGCAAGGGAAAAGGACACAGCACAACCAGACAGGGCTGTGCAGCTCAGCACCAGTAGGATAAAAGCCCCAGAAAGCCCATTGAGCCACAGAGATAGGGCAGGGCAAAGAGCAGTGTCGTGTTTGAGGCCATGGTACCAAGCACACTTCTGTGGTGATATGAGCCAGTGTTGTGTATGTACCTATAAACAGAGAAAAAGTTACTATGATGGCAGGTCTGAAGTGCTATGCATATTTTTCCTTCTACTCTTAAGGACACAAAGGTAGTAACTATTCATGGAAGGAAACAATGATTTTTTACTTCTGCAACTCATTTTCCTTCTCCAAAATGATCCAGATTATGCATACTTATAGCTTTTGATTAGCTTTTTAAATCTCCTTTTGGATGAAGTATAGGAAATTCCACTGTTTGTTGCTTTTGTTGTCAATCCTAAATGTCCTTTGAGTAAGGGCTGGCTAATCAGTTGATAAGGAATTAAAAAGAATTAACTACAAGGCCCCCAGAGCTTAAGAATATTTAATAGAATTTGCAGGGATCAGGAATGGGAAAAGCTCTGAGGTTACACAATGTGCTGTGCTGCTGGTTGTCTTTACTAAAGCATCCAGATCTCAATGTTTCCTTTCCCAGTCTTGTTTCTGCTGTTATTCTAAGGCATGTAGGCTTCTACCACATGTTTATAAGCTGATAAAACCATAATGCCAGGAATGTTTTCCTTCCTTTATTAGATTAACAAGTGACTTTTCAGATACAGCCCTGTTTACCATACTTTCCACACCAAAAGAATAATTGTGATTTAGTGTCATAACTCACAGAGAGGTGAGAAAATAAGAGCTGCTCCAGCCTAAATGCTGATGTAAGATGGATCTGAGCATCTCCCTGCTGATGAGAAATGTTCTGCTCTCCTGACGTGGCCTTCTCATGGGAGCCCTGGTATCGCACCACTGCTTGGCTGGGCTGGCAACCCTCAGCTGTGACAGGAGGGGTGACATAATGTTTAGTCCAAGTGTCTAAGAATAAGTCCCATCAGACATGACCAAGTGCTTCTGCAGCCGCTGCTGAGCAATTCATAATCGTACATGTCAGGCAGCTTTCTGACAACGTGGGGTTTGACTCTCATTAAGACAAAGCAGCCACACAAAACACTTTTTATAATGAAGGAGTATTTTAAATGATTTCTAATAAGATTTTCCAAAATCCATAAATACGCTCTTTTTTGATCTGCCGTGCACTTAGAAGAGCCGTGTGTTGTATGAGACTTACAGGGCAAACACTGACATAGAGACTTGCTGGGGATGGGGAACAGCCACTAGAGCCAATTACACTAAACTCCTAAAACACATAAAGCATGTCATCAAGGGAGATCAAAGTGCCTTTCATGGGAAGGAAGAGCTATGGTCTGTCTTTTACCCATGGGAAAACGCTGGGGAAGAAATTATCCGGCCAGTTCTATAGCAGCATTCTTTAAATGTTAACCTCAGAGTTTACTTCACATTTGTCGCAGCTTCCTATACGCCCTCACAGCATCTTGTGAGCTCTGCCCACACTTATAGCTGCCATTACACATTTGGAGGACTAGGCAAGATGAAGAAGGGGGAAAAGTCTGCATAAGAAACAGAACACAGTCAAACCTATGCATGCAACAAGGCAGCACCCACTATAGGTAACTAATGTGTATTCACATTAGTGTATGTAGTGTATAACTAATGTGTATTGCATCGCGTATATGCTGTGCAGTTGCTCCCACTAAAAAAGTTTAAATAGTGATGGAAAAATATTTTTGCAGACTTTGTGGTGCATGTTATAAGTTGTAAATCATTGCTTTGGATTCTAAAGAGCCCCATGACTATGAAGAATCCTCAGTTTTGATATGCGTTAGGAATATACCATGATGATAGTACCAAGGTTTTTCCTTCAAATCACTGTGAGTGTTGGGGTTTCATAGTCGTGACTGGATCAGCACAAGCAGCACAGTTAGCATTAGATAGATATTTAGTGGAGCACCTTGTTCCTGGATAATTTAGTATCTTGGAAGTGATGAAAAAGCACTGAAATGAGTGATGATTAGCTCAATTATTGCTCACCTTAATGAACTAAAGAGTTCCTTAAACGTTATTTCCATGTTTTTATATTTGTCTCAGAAGGGGACATAGTGGCAAAGCGTGCAAAAGAAGTCCAGCTCCGCACACAAGCAAACAGGCATGGAGCAATGCTCAGATGACTCGGGATGTGCATGCACACTTATGATCTCCAAAACACCATATTTTCACATGGGCAAGCCAGTCCTGATATAACCAGGATGCTAGATATTCTGTATGTTTCTGCTGACTTTGGCCAACACTAAGCCCTTCAGAGGTTCATGTAACATTTGGGAAGTGCTGGAGCACAAGGAAGCGCTGCTGATGTTTGAAGCTTTTCTGTAGCTGGCATAGGCTGGATGATGAAGACCCATTTATAGCCATCTCTCTCTCCCTCAGGCTTTCTCAGCTTCATTGACGAGTTGTGATTCTGCACCTTCTTTTACATGGACTTGGCTGGCTCTGTCTCAAGGGAAAAAAATACCAAAGGATTCCATGGAGATTCTTTTCTGCATTTATTTGCTTAAATCCTTCCTTACTCACACAGGGCATCTGATTTAAATGATATTTTTAACAATTATTTAACAATATTTCATAGTTTATATATCTTATATATATAGTTTATGTGAAATATATAGTTTATACAGTTTATATAGCCTATATACCTTATGGCTACATAGGCTATATATATATATATATCAGTTTACAGTGATTGAGGACTAAGAACCCTAGGCAATTTCATGCAACAGTGTGGATGGAAGGCTGCTGGCAGCAGGAAAGCACCCACACATATTCATTGCCTTCCATGTAAGCTGGAGCTCTGTTGCCACATCACAGACAGTCCTGGTGGAAAGATCCACTGCATCTATTAGCAGTGCAGTTGCAGAGGGAAGCATCACCTTGGCCACCTCTGCTCGCTTCAAGTTGCTGCTTTCTTCTGTCACGATTTTGGGATGGTTTTGCTGTCTCTCCCTTTCACTCTGCAGGGACTTGCACTTCCAATCCATCTTCTCGAATGACTCCGGAGGGTGTTTCCGGGAGGACCTTGTCTCTTGAATTTGTTTCCCTTGTCTGATTCACAGGGTGTAAGCGTGTTTGATCTCCCAGGGCCGTCGTTTCCAGCAGCTCCCTGGGGCTCCATGAAAGGGGAGTAAGGAAGAAGAGTTCACATATGCTACACAGAAATCTCCATATTTTAAAGGGTATCCTGTATCCCCACTGGAATATTTTTAATGGTCCACAAATCAGAAAGAGAAAAAAGGGGAAAAAGATTGAAACCCACACTTAAGGCATTCATTGTTCAAAGCCCAGATCTTCTGGGGGCCGCCGTCTTCATGAAGGCTCCATGGGGCCATGATCTGAGGAAGTCTGTGCTGAGATCCGACTCCAAGACCCCTCTTGCCCGGGGCTGGATGGGGGTGCCGCTCTCAGGCACACACTGTTTATCTTTCAGGGATACGTTCCCATTTTTGGTAAAGGAAACAAGCGAAAAGATTTCCAAGGAAGAATATGCAAAGGTATTAGTTATGGAGATTTATGCCCTGCTTATGACAGCCAACAGGGATTTGGTGAAATGTGTGTTAGAAGAGGTAAAAGCTTGTTTTATTTCTGTGTAAAACTCCTGGAGCTGAATTCTGCTTTCCTTGTGACATACTTTGATGAAAGTTAACAGTTACCAAGGCTGGCCAAGCCAAAAATGGCTGCTGGGGTTTTCAGGGAACTAGATGATCTTAAGGTCCTTTCCAACCCTAACGATTCTATGATTCTATGATTCTGTGTCTTCTACTTAAGTCTTTGGTCACAAGGTAGTAAGAAGAATTGTCAGGATGCTCCAGCTCTTCAGCAAGGAGATATATCTTGTGGGAATGATACATAGAGACTGGATTTAATCTTACCTGTACGCAGAAGTGCAGTTACTAAGATTGAAGAAGCAATATTCCACAGGAAGTAAATTATGGGACTGGCCAACAGTTTTCAACTTATTGTTTAGACAGAGAGAAGCATAATCTTTCCTTGTGAAATTGTGAGAATAGATTCTCCAGATGTGTCCACTGTCATCTATAAATGCTTTCAAAATATGTTTGTTTACAAAGTCTACCTACAATTGGGATTTACATATAAAAATGTGTTGCAAACATCTGGAAATTATTCTACTTCCGGGTCAGTAACTGACTAAAACAGAAATAGTTGGTAATTATGCAACCAAAATGCAATTTCATTTGATTTCTGAATGTTCTGAATAAAAATGTACTTTCTATAGCTATTCTACATGAATAGGAAAAATATTTGTTGGCAGGTCAAAAACTGATATTAATGTTTCCATAGTAAAATGTGCAAGCCCTTGAAAATATTGAGATTCTGGAAAGGTTCAACAGCTTGTAGGGAATTCCCATTATTTCAGCAGAAAAATTGCTAAAGTAACTACTCATTTGCTAAGATAGCATCTTTTGCAAATACCCTCCAGTTAAAACTCCTAAAAAAAGGGACACTTCTCCCGTCCTCCCTGCCCTTGCAATGCCAGGAATACCACCAGTGCCTGGTCAGGTGTTTGGTACTAGATAAGCTGCTTTCACAAGGAAAAACACCTTTTCTCTTGCTTATCTATGGAATACTTACTCTCTGCTTTAGCTGCTCTCACAAGCCATCGGCCAACATGTGTTTGCTCTTCCCAGGCAGAGCACAAATGCAACCCTTTGCTGCCCTTTCTTTCTCCCCTTTGGAGACATTCGCCCTCCTTCAGATGCCACTTTCATCCTCCTCCTCATCCTGGCTGAGGAAGGCCAAAATGTGCCAGGTGCAGAGGGGACACACAAGGGAGTCCTTATGAGCTGATGAAGGGACACGAGCATCCAAATAGTGTCTCATTTCAAAGCAGAAGAGGAATCCATGGCCGTGTCCTGTGATTATACAGGGCTCTAGAGACCTCTCGTGGACAAACACATTTGTTTCCTCTATGTGACATGTTTGCCTTAAGGATAAGTTGCATTTATTCCTCAAGCCTTAACCCAGTGTGGAATTATTAGCTGTCTATGATGCACAAAGTCTGATTCTGGTCTCATGGTGATGATGAAACAACTCACTTTTTGAACCATTTTTATCTACTTTCTCAATTGCCTTGTTCTGCAATTTATTCTTATGTTAGGATCTTTGGAGTTTGAAGTGGTAGATGGCAGTGGAAATCATTCGTATCTATGTAGCTGCCTTACTGCTCTTCACCAAAATGCGCTTTGATTTTCCTAATAATTTAACTTTCAGCACAAAAAAGGTGCTACAGGAGGAAGGATTAAAAAAAAATACTAAATTTTATTCATATATATTTATTGTTCACCATAAATTATTTGTAATGTAGTATTCTTTCTTATCCTAAAACCCTACCGAGATCCATCAGTTTTGTTCACATGTTCCTCTTCATTTTTAATGCCAATTTTTCCTCTGTTACCAAGCAGAAAATTTCCTTCAACCAGAGAGAAATCTGGGGGCTCCTAAGCATTTCTTAGGCTGGCAGGAGGTGTTCAGTGGTTGAAAACCACCAGTCTTAAACAAGGAATAAATCAGAGACTGGATTTCTATTTATTGATGAAAAAAGCTCAACAGTTTTCCCTGCAAAATGTTAACCTGGTTAGGTCCAAGCCCCAGGAGGTGCCTCCTATGAGAGGAGTGTTATACTAAAATCCACATGTCTATACCCATCTGCCAGTGCAGGGATAAATTGCTCTTTCTCCAGAGATTATTTGACTTTTTCCATGATCCGCCTCATTTTCCAGTTCCATCCTTTCCTCACTTAGGTGAATTATTGTTGACCCTTGATGTTTTCAGTTAAGGAAAAGCATGAGGAAGAATGGCTGTTTTCTTCACTACCCTGGCTTTGCACGAAAGTGCCATAAAATTTTAAAAAAAAAATTATTAAAAAAAAAGCTTTATACTGACAAAAAGTTTTATACCGAGGAGGTGTAATTAGAGTGCACTCGGTTCTCAGTGTTTATCTCCAGCCTCTGTGAGCAGCCCACTGTGTGGAAGTCAAAGGCAAGGTAATTTTTCTTTTTAATACTGCAGTAACTCTAAGCTATTTTAAGAGAAAATCTGCTGAGAATTTTGGACAGAAAGCTACATTTCAAAAATAAATTAAAATCTTGGCAGGAAGGGCTTGATTTCACAGGAAAATTTCGATGTACTAGAAAGCTAAAAACCACACGAGCGGGACATATTTCAGCTGAACACGCTTTGATTTTTGCAGGGGAAAAACACAGATTGGGCACTTCCTTTTGAATTCTTTTCTGCTATTTTTCTGCAGGGGAAAGGAAAGGATCTGGCAATATTTTTTTCATCGTCCTTTGTGGCTTTGGTTGGAGGTGTGAAGCTTTAATGGGAATTGGGAAGCAAGGGATAAAGCTGTTGAGGTTCAAAGCTGGCTCTCCATTTCCCAAGCTGTGCTAGGAATGCTTTATTTACTGTGCTTTAAGCAGATTTTATGTGGATTTTTAAGTGGATTTGAGAGTAAATTTTTCTCTTCAGCAGTTTCTCTCTTCAGCTCCCACACCTGTGTAATTTTTAGCATCAGTTTTTGATTTATTCTTGTCCTTGTACTGACTCCAAACAAGAACATTCTCACAGTAAAATTATGAGTATTTTCTAGACTGGAGCAATGTGGTAATGGGGATTTTAATTATTTTTTTCTGGGTTTTTTTTTTTTTGACCCTTTATTGCAGTCCTGGCTATCAGCTGTATCCAGGCCAAACACAGATCTGGAATCGCAGATTCTTGCCCCATTTTTCTCTCTATCTTTGCCTAAAGCTTTCTTGTTTCAGTCTGACAAACCACCAAGAACTTTGAGTCTGAATATTATTTTTTTGTGGTACATCTTATCAGCCAATTAGGGTTTTAATTTAAATGTACAAGTGCCTATCTCTCCGTTCGCAGTTATTCTGCCTGATATAAAACAATTGTTTGGTTACAGACCTCATGAATCAATGTTATCATGACTTGTGAAGTATCTTATTTGCTTTGCGATATGAATGTTTAGCGTATTTTTGAATTCTATTTTCTTGGTCCTTACTTTTATGGGCCATGAAAACCAGAGTGATCTCAGCAGGCTATTTTCCTGTTGTTAAGCCCTGAACCCTAATCTGAAGGAAACAAACCCAGCTCCTCTTATTTTCAAACAGATAAGATTTGCGAGGTTATTAATCACAGGTTCAAATGGCTACATTGGGAATTGAAAATGATATACAGTTTTATATAAAACTTGTCAACATTTATTACAGAGACGGACCATCCGTCCAGTGGGAGCCTTAGAAAGTCATTATGTGTCTGGTGTATGATAAAGAGCCATTTAACTGCATAAACAGCCATGACATCATGCTGAACTTACATGTTCTTTCATCTGCCCCTAAATGATACCGTTTCTTTTTGGCTATTGCCCTGAACTTTGATTTTGGATGGGGGAGTTCTTTCTCCTCCCATGTATCATTTAATCTATTTTTCCTTTTTAAAAATAGAGCAAATCACTGTTGTTGGTTTTATTTTTCTTGAAGATCTGAGAGAGCTTTCTGGCTGGATTCAGAGGATTAGCTCTTGGGCAGGTGTAAATCAACATTATCCCACAGAAGTTGTCTTCCATCAGACAAGGTTTTAGCTCATGGTGTTTAATCTTGGTGAGTTTGTATGCTGGAAAATATGAAGTTATGTCCTCCCCCACATAAACAGATCCTGGTGGGTGCTGAACATATTGGAAGAAGATAAGTTTCAGATCGCTTCATTTCCTTTCTCAGCCTTACTCCTCAGACATTAAACCTTTCTCATGGGTGACTGATACAGTAGGGCTACCCAATCCACTGTCTATACCAACAGTTAATAATGAGATATGCCAACAACAAATAATAAGATAACTTAAAAAGGAGATTAATTCCTTTTTGCTGCAGTGCCCAGTAGCCTTTCGCTGGAAAGGCTTTCAACATGCAGTGTAACATCACCATTACTATGACCACATTGGTTAAAGCTCTCATAAATATCCCACCCAAATCTCCCAGTGACCATTTGGTGCTGAAATAAACTGCCAACATTGTTTGAAGAGGATGGAGTGTATGCATATGTCCATATACATTTTTAGAGGTACTTTGCAGAAGCTCATGATGGGAATGGATCCTTTGCAGGGATGCCACGGTGCAGTCACAACCACTATGGGACACTCCGGGCTCCATTTACTGCCAAGGACTGTGCTGGAGTAGCTGGTGATAAGATCACAGTATGCAATAAACCTCTCAAGTCCCTTCCAAGGGATAAAAAAAAGGGAAGTGAAGTGTTTTAAGTGCAGCCAGATTGCTGTCCTCGGCTGGGGAGAAAAAAGAAAAAGCAATGAAACTGGTATTTGGAGAAGTGGTCTCTGAACTGTGTAAAATTGTGTTTGGCATTGAGAAATTGAGTTACGTGGGGACTAATAAATGTAGCTTTTTGCAACTGGTGGTGCTGCAGCCTTGAACTGGCATCCGTGGGGTTGCGGATACCAAAGGGCAAAGATGTGTCAGAAGTGAAATGGAGAAACTGAGATAAGAACCATGCAGAATGACAAAGATTTCCTCTTTCCCTTTCTGTGATTCCTCACTCCAAGAGGACAAAGTGCAGGAATGCTGCTAGAAAATTGATGGATTTTCCCTCTTGCACACAAAAAGAGTGTTGTTAGAGCAGAGAGAAAGAGTGATGTGTCTTACACCAAAGGTGTCAGTGGTTCCTTTGCAAAATCACAAAAGGAAAGTAATAACAGAATTAATAATAGGGCCCTAATAGACTTGTGTCTCTTCTCAGTGGAAGCTTCTACAGGAATCTTTCACAGCAAACGAGAGTCTTCGATTTTCACTTTTTTTTTTCTGGAAAAAGTAGTATTTTACATTGCTCCCTAAATAATGGGCAGCTAGTCCTTCTTCCCTGCACACACGCTGCAGTGACAGAAGGCTCTTATATGTTTGACTATTATCTGGTAGAAAATATCTGCAGTCTTTAAAAATCTTAAAATAGCAGAAAAATCAACGTAAGGAGAGGGAAGATCTTGTTAAAAATGGGACTTCTACGAGATTTTCCAAGGGATGGATCATGGAATCATAGAAGGGTTTGGGTTGGAAAGGACCTTAAGATCATCCAGTTCCAAATGACCTGCCATGGACAGGGACACCTCACCCTAGACCACGTCTCCCACGGCTCTGTCCAACCTGACCCTGAACACTGCCAGGGATGGAGCATTCACCACTTCTTTGGGCAACCCATTCCAGTGCCTCATCACCCTCACAGTAAAGAACTTTTTCTTTGTATCTAACCTGAAATTCAACTCTTTAAGTATGAACCCATCACCGCTTGTCCTGTCTCTACAGTCCCTGATGAAGAGTCCTTCCCCAACATCCTTGTAGCCCCCTTCAGATATTGGAAGGCTGCTATGAGTCCTCTAAGATCACAGTCACAGAAGTCCTTGGGATGTGACCAGGGTTTAGTCAGCCATGACTGTGTCCAAGATATGCACCCCACACCTCAGAGGAGTTTCAAAGTCTGCCCTGAGCTTCCTATAGCCATAACATAGTGACCTCAAAGGGCAAAGCACTAGTACAAAACACTGACAGTAGAGTAGCTCTTCCCTGCATCATGGATATTCGGTGCAGATAACCCTCCTTACAGCCGTCAGCTGAGGTTTTCCTGTTGCCATTGCTGTTTAAGTATTATACCTGCTTTTGGAAGAAGATATTTTCATGAGCTGGCTGCTTGTGAAGTCCATGGTGGTCATAAGCAGCTGAAATGGCTGCATCTGAGTGTAATATTTCTTGGAAATAAGAATGATTTGCGTCTATAAATGGATTCTATCAAAATCCAGACACTCAGTTTAAAGGGAAAAACATGTATGTGGGAATAGACATATTATTGAGGCTTTCTGTTTGTGTTTGTAGGTATTTTTCTCTGAAATGCACATATAATTCTGAATTCAAAGATTTTTTTAATACAAAAGACAACTTGGTTATTGACTAAAACTGATGCTGTAAAATGTTCCACTCTTTGGTAGAAAGAGGTTCACTGTTTATGCAATTCTAAATTCTTCCTTTTAAAATAAAATTTACAGCCTCCTGAAATGGTTTGCACAGACCTCCCAGGCTTTGATTTCTCACTGAGTTTTTGAAATACATATCAACCCCAGGACTGGTAACAGACTGGAATAATTATACTCAATGGTAGGTGTTAATGCCTTTGACATTGCCTTCCAGTTGTCTTCATGCTTGTGAGAAATTTATGTACCAAATGCCTGGCATTTTACTGCCAAACTGTATTCTTTCCAGTGCTTTTAGTGATTAACGTCCATGCCATGAATCTACTAGTTCATTTTTCATAGCAATTCTTCAAGTCAGATTTATTTCAAAGAAGAAAACAAGGCGTGGGCTACAAATTGCTCAAATTGTAGTGAGGTTTCAGAGGAAGGTTAATGCCTCACGTATTCACTGTGCATTGATTGCACAACAGAAGCAAAGCTGGGGGGGTTATCTGGGGTGCGCTGTAACTCCAGACAATGTGCCGAAAGGAAGCCTCCGCATCTGCTGAGACATGGATTTGGGAGGACATCTAACAACAACAGTCTTTGTCTTTGGAAGATGCTGTTGTTGGTTTTCCCAGGGTTAAATATCAGCGCTCCCGCTGCAAAACCATAGTGGAGATGAGAAAATTCAGTGTTTCCATGGAGTAAACTCAGCTATGGTGGCACTTGGTCCATCTCCTGGGTGGAACTCACAGTCAGCACATCTGGAACCTCACCTCTTCTTGCTTGATTGCATGAAATCAGTTCCTTCTCTCCAGAACTCCTAGCTCCTCTATCTCCATTTCAGGCTTTACAGCATGATAATGCACTATCTCAGTGCTTAAAACCAAAACAGACCAAGAAGAGGCTTAAGTGCCTGTGCCAGCACACAATGGTTTAAATGTAAACGTGTTTCTGTGTGGTGTTCACTTGGGGGGAGGATGACTTTGAAGGAGGGTTGATCATGTGGGTGACACCTTCAACATAGACAAGTCACTTCACCTGGAGAAGTCAGATCTTGATGAGGTTTTGCATTAGATCCCGATTCCAGAAGATCTGAAAAAGCTGCTTTTTAGTCCATGGAAACCAGCGCTGAGGTGTGGCAGCATCTGATTATGTCAATTTTCTTATCAGGTTCTGACATGTTAAACATTTCTGATGGTACTGGGGAGACTATGAGGGTATTTAAACACCTAAACAGTCACACTTAGTCTTCAACCAACACACTGGTCTGTCAATACTGATGCTCCAGGCAAAAGTGTTGAGTGAAAACTACGTGACAAGTAGTAAAATGAGGCATGGAGGAGGAGTAACATCTCCACACCTTCTGTACTTATCAGAAGGGATTTGTTGAGCATATGTCCCAGAAAGCAGCATCTGCAGCCCACGTTTATGGCTCTGGTGTGTTTGCGGACGTGCTCTCCAGAAGCCTGCTTGGCTTCAGGATAGCTGCATGCAGCATACACAAACTAGCTGCAGGGCTGGAAAATAAATACAGCACCCTGGAGCATTTGTCACCTTCCACAAGTGTTTCACCAACTACCTTACTCCTCGGTGACACCTCATTTTGACTGTCAGCTTAAAGAAACCTGATGCCTCGATGGGCACGTTAGGCTCTCCAGGGGTACACTGGTTCTCTTTCCTCTTCTTCTTTCCTGTATAGGGACTTTTCTAGTCACCCCAGGATTTGATTATTTCAGTGCCTACTGTCCACGTACCATAGGTAACCCAAACAATCTTTATGTACATCATTTCCAGAAACTTTAGAGTAATTTTGAAGTAAAAAAAAAACAACATAACAGGTATTTCAAAGCTCTTGCTTTTAAATTTATCAGAAGTGAGGAAAGGGGAGGTTGGTGGGAAGCTGTTTTCCTCTTGGTCCAGGAAACTTTGAAGAGCTTTGCTGAAACAGTAGAGTCCTTAAACAATGTTTTCAGCTACACTCCATCAAATAGCATGGCTAAGCAGGGAAACAGCCAGACCTCTGAACTACTTTTGTGGCTCCTCATCACTCACTTCTGTGCAGGACCCCTTCATAACAATGATCTCAAATAGAAAGGCAGGAGGCATACTTAATACATGAGCAGCGTTTCCTGCCAGACCTCAGCTAATCTCAAAGAAACTGTAAATGATCCTGCATCCAGGCAGAGCCATGGGTTGCACTGCAGTCATTTTATTTTCACTAATACCTTAGCTGGGTGTAAATGCTGAGGAGGTCCTTTGGCTTAGACCTCTGAGGAGGATGTGATACAGATGAAACCTCCCTATGGGTTGAAAGAGACCCTGTAAACCAAAAGCAATGGGGTTTAAGTTAAAAAATGAGAACTATTCTCGGACTCATTTATCTCCCCCTGCAGTGAAATAGCTGCTGGGGTTTGGTTACTTTGAAGTCTGAATTAAGAGAGGAGGAGGGAGGTTGATATCTGGGGAAAGACGTTGATCCAAACGGTGGTCTCTCCTGGGTTAAGAACAAAAGAGCAATGGGTGAGGTGGTAAGAAGCAGCTTCTTAGGACACAGGACCCTCATGGTGGTAACAAAGATATGTCTCCAGACCTCCCATCTTACTGTGCAGGAAGATAGTTTAGAAAAGCACAGCATCCCAGTGCCCGCCTTCCACCTCCTCCGCCAACTTTACACCAAAATATCTATAAGCCTTCCTGGATGAAGAAGATGCCAAATTTTTACCAAATTCTCCAGCTTTTAGCTGGGTTTACAATCCTCATCTTGAGGTTGGAGGATGCAAAGTCACTTTTTGGCATGTGGGAGCTGCAGGGTGGCCACAGACAAGTTGATGACAGACTCGGCTGGGTGTTTCGGGTCCAGTTGTTGGCCAGGGGTGGGAGACTGCATCCCTCTGTTTAATAGAAGATAATCAGCTCCTGTGGGACACAGACTAGCAGGGCTGAGCCGAGAGCAGCAGTCGGCACCACTGTGGCATATTTCCTCTTGCAGATTAAAAGCCCTTTCTATAACCTCAGCAACACCCGCGGCCAAAAGCATTGTTTTAGAGAGTGCTGTAGATGCTGCCCATTAAAGAGCAATTAGCCTGTGTTGGATGCATAGCCTGCTCCCTCTCCCAGATGGCTAGTTATTAAGATATTTATGGTTAATATGGATTTCCCCTGCCATAAATCACCAGCCTTTATACCTGCAGGGAAGTCATGGCAATCAGTGACCCCGCTCAGTCGGCCTGGGCAATGAGTGCTGTCTTGTAAAGCAAAGATTGTAACAACTTATCGTCATCGTAAAAACAACAGGAGAGGGAAAAATCCCAGTGCTGGTATCTGATAACATGCTGTAATCAAGCACTTGCATATCCTCTTTGAGGAGGCTGGTAAACGGAAAGTTACACAGATTCATTTGTCACTTGGGGAACTTCTGGACAAGGAGCCAAAGCCTGTTGCAATTAGATGGGTGGGAGGATGGAGGAACAGTAATGGGGATGCCAGAAGGCATGGGGTGCACCTCACCCAGCACAGGGAGATGCAGGAAGCAAGTTTTAAGTAATTCTGCTGGGGACTGGAACACCAGCCTCAGGGACATGCTACAGAAGGTGCTGCAGGCTATAAATTATTCCCAAATCAAGGTTGTCTTGACATGTGTACATGATTTTCATGCAGTTTATATGCTTTGAAAACTTGGGTTATATGTATGTCTCAAAACAAACCCTCTTCAGCCGTATTAGGTATGCCCATAGCACACTGTTTAGCTCTTGTGTTTGGCAGCTGGGTGTAGACTGTCTATAAGCAATGGGAAAGTACGAGGATTATTTCTACCTTTGGGGCTGATCTCATCTGCACCTTGTGATTTTGCTGTTATCAGAAACTAATATTCATATCAACACTGACCAGTTCTAACCGCAGATCTCCAAAACAAGGAAATCATATTCTCTTTCCCCTCTCTTTTAATCTATCTGGGAAACGTTAACTTGGTGAAGTAGCTCTAGAGAACATGGCTTAGTGGATAGCAGGGGATGACACATCCTCTCTGCAGATGTACAGCTCTCAAGCAGGCTTCCCCCCTTTATAAGACACCAACGGTCCTGCTCATGTTACTGCTGCAAGCTGCATCACTGTGTCTCTGGTCCTTCCTTTCAGGTGTTCCCTCTTGTCTTAAATAACATGACAAGGGATTTCATGTGCAAATCCCTTTAAACCATGACAGCCTCATACAACATGCTTTTTGGGCACTGCTGAGGACAGATAACCATCCTTGCATTCCTCATTACACCTTTCTGTGTTTTTCAGAGGGAAATCCAGACCTGTACAACTGCTTTGCCTTTTCATTAGGGGCTCTAGATTGACGCCAGTAGATTTAATCCTTTGCAACAGGCCTGCTAGTGCTAGTATATTTTCTTCCAGTATCAGTTTACAACTGCTTTAGTAACATCTGAGGAACATGCAGACTTAATACAGCAATGAAGGGATAGAAAAATCATCCTTCAAGGTCTTACTGAGTACACAGAAGTTCTTAAAACGTAGTGTCAGTAGATGGCACTATTTTATACTTTATGAAGACACAGTGCAGGTAGGGACAGGGCGATAAAGCACAGGAGAGACAAACACGATTTCCTCTTTCTCACTCAGTGTAAAAAGGCACCACCGAGATGGGTGCAGAAGAGGTGAGGGGTTTGCTCTGCTTTCCCTTAGCAAACCTTCTGCAAAGGTTAAGGCTTAAGGATGATCTCTGTGATTTATGGTTCTCGGGATGATAAACACCCACTACCATGTGAAGGCAGAGATGCATTTGTGTGCTTATCAAAGATCTCTAGCTAACCCTGACGGAGAAACACTTAAATCACTGCAAATGCCTATGGATGGTCTTATTTGCTCCCTAAAACTTGGTACAAGTGGGCTAAAAAGGGTGGCTTTTTTATTCCTCTGTGGCCCAGAGTTGCTTATGTAGTGATTGAGAGCAGCCTTTTTTCTTTCCAGCTGGGAAGGATTTAAAGGTCTCTCATGTAGAATGGCTCTGGGTGTTTTATACCTTGGCGTAAATTATTCCATGATTAATACTGTGTTGTAACCTCGCTTGAGCTAAATAGAGGAAGGGGGAAAGGTGCAAACTGGGGCAAAATGTGACTTTTTCTGGTATCACAGAACCATACACTCATAGAATAATTGGCATTCATTATAAAGCAGAGGTAATAACAGTCTGTGTCCCCAGCCTAATTCCTTTACCAGCTGCCGTAATGCCAGCACAATCCTGTCCTGGGTAGGGCATTGCCAGGACAGTCACCAGGTGACTCCAGTT
This sequence comes from Pezoporus wallicus, assembly GCF_028554395.1. Classification (NCBI taxonomy): domain Eukaryota; kingdom Metazoa; phylum Chordata; class Aves; order Psittaciformes; family Psittacidae; genus Pezoporus; species Pezoporus wallicus. The sequence continues at coordinate 603,564 of NW_026636866.1, read as the reverse complement.
GGAGGCTGGGGCATGAGGGCTGAGTTTGGCCACTATCCATCTGTGTGTCTGTCCACAGGAACTGCTGCCACCGCGGTGGTGCTGGATGCAGCCAAGCGATGCCGTGGGTGTGCAGCTGAAGCCACCCGAGGGACCGAGTCTGCTGTTTGTTGCCATTCCTTCAGAGCTGGCTGGGTTTTATTTTGGGGGCTTTAAAGGTCAGAGAGTTCAAAGTTCAAAAATGCTCTCCAGGGTTAACATATATTGTGCCTTTAAGTAGAAGGAGAGAAAAAAGGGATCTGTCCTTCACTGCTAAATCCCTTTCATTAGGAATTCCTGTCATCCTCTGACAGCGACCTTTTTATTCCCTTTTGTAATTGTGGTTTTTTATTATTATTTTTAATTTTATTTTTATTTTTCCTTTCCCCAGAGCCTTTTTTGTTTTGATTCTTGCCATTTATTACTTTCTTTTTCACTTGGCATCTTGGAGAGCTGCTGTCATTTCACTGGTGTGCTACTCTGTCTCTTCATACATATATTGTCTCTTTTTCTGTACTAAAAGCAAACAAAATAAAGCCTGTAGAGCACTAAAACCTCCTGGTCTGTGCTAATACTGGTCAGCAGAAAGACTAAACCATGCCCATTTACACCCAAGTCATTTCCCCCTCTCTGCCCTCCCCCCCGCTCCCATTCCGTTGCTGATGCAATGGTAGATTTGTAAAAAATCCTGACTACTATACTGTTTTTATCTTGAGGAACATCTAAATCACTTAGAAGTCTGTTGGCTGAACTCAATAAATAAATAGCAGAAAGCTCACTAGTAGCAGTGAGTTATGGCTTTTCTGTCACTGCTGCGCGGGGTTGTATACAGCAGCTGCACTAACAGCAACCCCTCTATTAGCATATGTTTCTTTTAATCCAGTTCAGAAGAATTAAAGCAGTGTTCCCTGCATTGGGGAGCATGGTGTTTTATAAACTATCCAGATTAAGGTCTGCTCAGGCAGCGGTTTGCTGCCAGTGAGTAGCCACAAGGGTTTGTCAGTGGTCCCCTCTCGCTGCACACAGAGATGCTCAGACCTAATCATGCATGCAGCTCCACTTGCATTTGATGGAGAATATCATATGTATTGGGAATATCTCCAAGGAGCTGGCAGAGCCCAAAGTGGACCAGAAAGTAGGCAGTGTCCTCCCCTGTCGTGGAAGCAAACACAGCTTCATGAGGAAAGTAGAGTCATGCCTGATGCTCCGAATTTCTTTCCATGTCCCTGTATGTGTGTGTGTACAGCCAGTCAGTACAGATGTCTCTAAGTCTGTAGCATAAAGACATCTTACACCTTTATAAATATATATTTATTTCCACTGTGACTGTATACACAATCAGTTCAGATGAAAATAAGTAGGATCTCTATCCTGGCACATCCACTACGTGTATTACCTATATCATGTCTTTGCGAGTCATTCTGTACATGATGATATATGACAGAGATCTAGTGTAACATATGTTCGTATCATATATTGTGTTAAAATTACATGACATCTGTGATTTAAGGAAGCAAATAACTCACTATTTGCTTGTCTTCTCTATACTGGTTTACTGGTTAAAAAAACCCTAGGTTTTAATTATCTACATTTTAAACAAGTTTTCTGTGCCACTGAACAGTAATGGCTTCATTTGTTTAAATATTCTGGTTTTTTGTCATGGAAAAAGCATAATAAGATATAAAATAGTCTTTTTTTTTTTCCCTTTTTTTTTTTTAATTCCAAGATAATAACATGTCTTGGTCCTGTTATCAACTTTTGACAAAGCTTAGAGTTTTAGGTTCATTTACAGGGTAGTTTTATTACAACCTCATAAAAGACTTTACAATATTTCATTATCTTTTCAACCAAAAGCATTGAGAGAAAATGCTTTAAATAAAAATGCCCATAATTTTCCTGTTCCCTTGTCACTGCCTGAAAACCTTATCAGAGTTCCTCGTTACTTTAATGGTATAGGATTAAGGGTAATGAAGAAACATTTAGGGTTCTGCAAATCACTTTGATTTCATTGTATAATGTAACAGCACTGCTTTTTGATTTACTACTCTGTTGTTTGAAATAACCTATGGCATTTATCAGCCTTGGAGGAAATTCTGTTTCTTTGAACAATTAACTATTCAGACTAAAGTTGTGTAACTCTTATTCTTTTTATTTTCAGAGGATTCCTGGATGAGGAATAATGGACACTCCACTGGATCCTACCTTGATGTTTAGTGGAGTAGAGATGAGTATTTTTATTGCAAGTTTTATTGAAAACTCTTTGATTCTTTAGATATTTTTTCCTTCTGAGGGTTGAAGAAAAGGTCATTGACCATTATTAAATTGGGTTTGCTTCTATATTTTTTTGGTAATTTTCATTTTCTCGTTTTGATTCTCATTTTTCATTTGGCTTTCAGTTCAGATCTGTTTTCCTCACTGCCTGCACAGATTTCTCAGTTTTCTCGCTGAGGGGGATGTTTCTCAAGTTAAAAGAAATGTTTTGAAATAAAACACATTCAAACAGAACAATAACATTTGCGACTATTACAATATTCATAAAATTTAAAAAATCCAAAGAACTCCAGAATCACCCATATACAAAAACTTTTAAACAATGTCACAGTTTTCAAGGCAATGAATTCTGATCTCTCAGCTTTTCCTATTCATTACCTACTGAAGTCCTTTCTCCATCGAGTTTACTGACTTCTGCAGGAAGGTGCTCTGCCTTGAGCTGAATGTGGTGGTATAAAACCAAAATGAGGTGGCTCCTTGGCTTATATTCCTGTCAGTTCAGCCCATGGCACACGGTTTCAGAGCTGTGCCTGATCCTGCACTCTCTACAAAGCAATTTCTTCCACTTGGGATTCAAACTCCTCTGTGGTCTGAGCTGATGCTGCTGCATGACCTGGGTATTAGGAATGCTGAAGCCACCCTGAGTTCACGGGCAGTTCAGTGCGTGCGGCAGCACGCAGGGCTTTAGACAAATTGCTGGCATTGTGTCTAAAATGCTTCAGAGTTCCCCAGTACAGTAAAACCCTTTAAGCAATTTAATAATTGAGGATTAAAATAATTTATCTGTGGTTTTGTTTTTTGCTAGAGTGAGATGAATGTGTAGCTAGACCAGTTCTTTAATTCCCTTTGATGAATTTTTCCCATGGTATGCACTAACCAGGTAAATTTCACTGTCAGTTTGGAAAGCCTTTAAAGTCAGCACAGACTCACTTGAAGTTCAGATGGTCAGGAATTGCCCATGACATAACTGTGGTTGCAGAAAATGAATAATATGGGATATTCCCCACCCTTAAAGGGTTGATCAATGCAACATCTCTGGAGCTGGAGATAGCCAAGCGCAGTAGGTGGGGAAAGAATGTCAAGAGATCCAGGGATGCCTCTGGAGCCTGAAAAGTGGTGAATATTGTTAATAAGGCAGGTGTGTCCTAACAGACACAGGAAATCTTTTATGGAGAAGAAGGTGCTGGACATGACCCTTTGCAGTCCATTTGCTTAAGGCACAGGCACACATTGTAATTCCTCCGCTTCCAATCTATGTGAGGAAGGCATCCATTATGCAATTGTGCTTTTAGACCTGTAAACTACAGGATAGATACATCATGAAACAACTTGAATTGTCAGTGTGATTAAAAAACAACTGATAATATTACTTTGATAGACTGTCACTTGGCAAAGATACCATGGGAAACAGCCATCCAAAGTCCTTGAAGCAACTATCTGCAAGAAGCGTTGTAGGCACCTCATGATATGTCCAGTGAAAAATAAGAAATATAGAACATAATCTTATACCCAGCAAGAACACGGTCAAAAACATATAAACAATGTAAGAGCTTAGAACCTATACCAACTCTAGCTTTGTAAGACTTGGAAAAATATAATCCCATGTCTGTTGCTTGGAAGTCTCTCCACTGAATTTACTGAGCTCAGATTAGAGTCTGTTGGTTTCTAGCTACTTGCTTCATAAATCTTCAATGGTTTCTTTTTAATATCCCTTGTCTTGAAAGCAGAGAAGTAGCACAGGAATCTTAATTTATCAGCATTATTATACCTGTATTATACCTGTATTATACCAGCAGTATAATCCTATATTACTGTTGGGAGATAGATAGCGAAATGCTTAAGGAATCAGGAAACAATTCTGCAGTGTAATCAGTGCTACCAAAACCTCTCTCCCAGCATTTTGCAGGGAGAGGAGCAGGAGAATGGAGAGATTTCAAGCTAATTCTTTCCATCTGGGCTTCATTTACGGATTATGTGGGAAAAGGCGAGATTAATACATTGGAGGAATGAGCACGCATTAGTTTGCCATCTGCGGATGTAAACAGGAAGCCCAACACGTTGTGCCTTAATGTGTGCTTGTTGGTTTAGTGAGGAAAGATGAGTTGACGCCGTGGGTCCTATGTTGAAAATATTTTAGTAAATTCTAATAGGATATTATAAACAAATGTCAGTCCAAAGCTTTTTCAAAAAGGGGAAAAGAACATTGACGTTGGATGCAAAAGCAGCTGATAGGAGGGAAAAAATCCTTTCAATGAATTTGGCAAGAAAAATCTCACTTGTTTGAGCTTATTTTTCTTGAAATTTCTTTTTCTTTTCTTTTAAACTTTCTTTGAATTAAGCATGTAAATGAATCGCCCTGATCAACTTCTGAGCATCTGCTGCTGCTCTTTAAAGACTTTGGCCTCAAGGACTGGCAATGCTTTTAAAACATATGTTTAAGAATAATCCTTTTGTACTGTGATGGCTGAGTGAAGGAGGGATGATTTCCTCTCCTGGCCTTTTCTTTTAGCTTCTCATATGTTCATTAAGACTGGCCCAGACCACCTATGTGAGGTGCAACCCAGAAGTCTCCCTGCTTTACTCACAGGTGATGGGATCCCATCATTTTTCCATGGTTTCCTGTGGGCTGGGAATGTTTCATTTCCTTTAGGCTAAAAAAGCCTGAACCAGGCTGCGTTTGCTCCCAGATTATCCAAAGTGCAATGATGATTTTTGCCTGTCCAGGCAGCAGCTAGCACACTGGTGTTCACAAACACTTCCAGGGAGAAATACTCAGGTCTCTGCACACAAATGATTCTTCCAAGACAGGGGGTGTTTATTTGCTGCCTCTGATTTGAGACAGTGATCGAGACTGGGGACAATAAATGTCAAGCCCTGCCGTTCATAGTTTTATGCAAAGTTCATTTGAGAAATTAGGGCAGGTTGCTTTTATGATTGCTACAGATATTGCACTGTCTTTCTTCATTTTAACCTGCCTATGCAGCAATCAGGATCCACTGGTGTTCCCATCCAGCAAGCTTCGCAGGGTGGCATGCTTATTGCACTTGAATGGGGTGCCCTTCTTTCATGCCACGTTGTTCTTTGTCCAGGAATCTGCTGCAGGGATGTGTTTGGTGGTTGTACAGGATGAATTTCATTTTTAAGGAATGTATGAGGCTGCTAGAATCCCACAAACCTAGAAGATAACTCATTTAAACCTCAGAACAGTCTCCTGTCCATATCCTATAATTATCCTCTTATTAATATTTTTTCAAGTACATATGTGCATGCGTGTACTCATCTACCATTAACTGTAGGGTTTTATACATTTCCACTTCTGACTAATGACTTTTTACAGGCAATGTAATTACCAGTTCTTTTTATTGCTATTATAATGATTCAAACATGCATACCATGTCCAGCTAAAGAAAGGGCTGCTGTAAAATTCTATATATATTTTCTCTACATAGCTTTAAATTAATCCATTTTTATTAGGGTGCTTGGCAAAACAATTAATCGGAAACTGAGTCCAAATAGATTAGAATTTATTGCAGCTCTATAATTCTGAAGAGTGACTTGATGGTTTTAAAACTTTTTTATAATTTATAAAAAAACAAAAAGGCAAACAAATTATCCTGGCTTGAAAGCTGGAAAACCATCCTCCCTTCTTGTGCTCTGCAATCTGAGCCAGCTGAGACGACAAACTCCAACTTTGAGTCTTTCAGCAAGGAAGACTAATGAACTCGGACCAAACAGCGTTTGGGAACTCAGCTCTCAGCAGCTGTGAGGATTCCCCATTTCCCTGCAGATGCTCCTCAGTGTCACAGAGCAGCTCCTTCTGGACATGAAGTGGAGAAGATGGGGCAGAGCTGGATACTCTGTAGGCAGCACCTCAATTCAAGAGGAGATTCATTGATTTGAGTTTTTGAAGGCAGTTGTTAATCAGATATGCAGCAGCAGGGTATCAGAGTTTAGCAACAAGTACTCTAAGCCTTGAGGATTCTAAACTATTCCTTCCTCTTCTGTTTAAATATGACAGTATTTTGTGTCTCTTTATTTCCTATTGAGTTCTTTCTGCAGAAAAGGGAATCCAGTTAAAGAAAGGAGGTACCATTGGGTCTACAATGCCCTGTAAGATGCAGTGCTTGTCTGCAATCCTTCTTGATGAAAGCTAATCCTCGTGGCAAGTTAGTGGGTGCTGAGGGCTCCTGGCACTGCCTGTGGTTGCAATGTTTCAACCTCTGGAGAACCACAAAACCTTTTCTATATATCATGTGCAGTCCTTTACCCAATAGTCACTAAGCCTTTTATTGCCCAAAGGCAGCTGTCTGTCCCTTGGCCGTAGTAGCACGCCTTGGAATGCCACATGCTGTAGTTGCTTTCCCTCACACAAACAAGCAAATCAAGTCACACAGCTCTCACGGGGGACCTGGTGTTCATAAAGGAGCACAAGGTCATTTGTAATAACTAGCAGGAGATGACCCACATGCAGTATGTGAGATCCCGGTACAAACGTACATCTGGCCATCCTGCATTTAAATGGTGTATTTTCTTCCTTCCCCCCCCAATGCTGTCTATTATCCTGACCAGTGTGGACAAGACAAATAGCACCACACACCAATGTGTCTCTGTCAGAGGACGGAAGCGAGAACGAAGGCTGCAAATGCCTTCTCAGAAGTCACTGTTGACCTTACTACTCACACAGACGTTTCTGATTCAAGAGGCGACTCCCCCTGTGCTCCTATGCATTCCCAATTCCTGTATTTGCTTGGTTATTTTTCTTTATCTCCCTGCTTATTTTCTGTTAACTTCTTCCACCAGCAATGGCCATCACTCACTGGGTCACCCCAAGTCATCCTGAATAGGAGCATTGGCAGCACTTCACTTATTAGTCAGCCAACTCATGGGATCCTGGCAACCTTTTTCTCTCTATAAGGATAGGGTCCAAGCTGCTCTTTGATGTTGTCAAACCATGACTTCCACTGGTCTCCCTGCTGATTCCTTTGCTCTTTCTCCCTGGGAGTAGAAAGCCACAGGGAAGCATTTAGTGTTGTATCAGGCACCACGCCAATATGGTTTCAGTCTTTGTTACTGTGTGGAGCAGACAGCCTGTCCGGTCCTGGATCTATACGATGGATGCTTTCATCTTCTAAGAATGCTGTGCATTTCAAGCCGTTCAGGTTGTTCCACCTATAGAGCCCATCCAGACAACCTCTGTAATAGTCACTCTTCCTGAAATTTGAAGCAATAACAAAAATCTAAGTCAAACATAGAGATCAAAGTTTGCCCATAATTTATGTTTTATGGATTCAGAACATAGAGGATAAGGTGAAATCTGCATTTCTGATGGGATATTGATTTATTTCTATTCCATTTGCCTCCTAATGCTCAAAATATGTGGACAAAAAAGAGCCATTCACCATATCTGAAACAACGCGGGTGAAATTCTGGCCACCGCTTAAGTCAATGGCAACCCTCCATTGACTACAGTGGGGCCAGCATTTCACCCCATGATTTCTCATCTTGCTTTATTTTATTGACCTTTCTCTTGAATACAAGCGAAATGCAAATATTTTTTTCCAGCACAAGTCTTTGTACTCTATGAACTCTGCTGGATCCAAAGTACTTCATATGTATATAAGAAAAACAGTTAAAAGTGAAAGAGAGAGCAGTTAGCTGTACAAATAATGATCTCCACAATCTATGAAAAATGGCCATGTTCAGAAGGAAATAGTGGTTTTAATGGTCAGAATAAATAAAACAGGCTAAAGGCTAAGTTTTGCACCACAAAGAACATTTTTAAGCCTGTATGGTACAGACCACACATCTTGGGAATGCAGATTGCCTCTGAGGGCACCTCAGCATGGCTCCATGGTGGCCATGAAATCACAGACACTTTAGTATCATTTTAGCATCATGCTGATGTACAAAGCCTAAGGAATCCAATAGTTCTGATGGGAGAGGATGGGGGACTCTCCCGTTCTTTTGGCATTATTCTGGCTAACTGTTCACAGTGGGAAAAATGGATATTTCTGTGGGGGTTCAGGCTCAACATGGAATTAATAAAAATAGCTGATTTCAGACACAAAGAATTGCCCTCTTTGCTTTCTCCCTAAGCCTTGTCTCATCCTTAAAATACTTTAGGATAATCTCTGTATTGTGACTGTGAATCCAGGTAACATCACAATTAATGAAATTAGTATTTTGTCTGTTTGTGGAAAATGCAAATTGTCAAAGCTGTTTTTCACAATAATCCCACTTTTCATAGTACCCATCCCTTGACCAGCAAATCCAGAGTTTCATCGCAAAGCTTTCAGTCATCATAATTCATAATATTAAAGGTCTGTGATGGACCAGAGATTCAGACTGCATGACTGGGAGGCCTTCCAACAGCATCTCAGGCATTTGCAGATGCTTTGCATGGTTTAGACAGCCCTCAAAACAGTAAAAGGATGTGACCCTCTCTGAAACAATCCTGATTTTACTACAAACAAATACAGACACAAAAAAAACGTGTACAGTGGCAAGGCAAATAAAAGCAGATGTGTCAGGAAGAAAGCAGGAGTCTTGACTCCCAGAGTGGACATAGTATTATAAAGTATTATAATCAAAATCTTAATATGACACAAAAATGGAAAATGATATGACCCAATCATTTGGAAAGCTTGCTATCACTCTCAATGCCACAGTGCAGAATGGGAGCAGAAGGCTTCCTTCCTTCATCCCAGACTTCATCTGCTGCATCAGTGCTTTTTAGCATCCTCAAATCCATGGATGTAAAATCCAAGGGCCATCCTGTGCGGTGCTGCTGTGAGGGCTTTCCTTTATAAACAAACAAAGGAGGCTAAATTTTAAGTGCTTTGGGCTTACATTTTATCCTCTTTCATTTATTTTTGTTTCATAATGTGCCTACTTATTAAAAATAAACACAACAAAGAAACTTCTATCATCTCTAGGACCATGTTCTGATGCCTCATGGACCACCAGTGGTTTGCAGACCACAGGGTGAGTACTGGTGCACGAGAGCATATTGCATGTTAAGTCCTCCACTCTGACTCCTTCTGCCAAAGTAACTCTGTTCACACTAGAGTGTTCACCCATGCTTTGTCAGACCCAATTCTGCGTGATTTGAGTTGCGACTCTTCCATCAAATCTTTGGGGAAAATTATATCACTGTCTAACAGGTCCCTCGGGCCAGAATGTGGATTTGTGAAGCCTGTGATGTGTATTTAGTAGAAAAGCACTTTGAAATTAATAAGGTTGAGGAAACAGGGCCAAAATTCTGTCCTCAGCCTCACCAGTGTGGTGTTTGTTAGACGGCAGAGGAGGGGTGGAAGACTGGGGCTTCAATGGGGGGCTGATGCATCACTGAATTTTGTGACCTTTGGGAAATCCTTTGACTTTAATCACCCCAGCTGGGAAACTGAATAAACCATCAAACCCTTGCCAAAAAGCCAGCTTCTGCACTTAAATCAGTGTTATCACTTACATAAATAACAAACATATCATATGGTTTGGGCTCTATTTCCTGCCTGGAAGGAGCGTGAAGACTGATCACTCACATAAAGCAAGTTTTAAACCAGTTTTGCTTTATAACAAGCGCTATATTGCGCTTGTGAACATGGGTTAACAATATTGTTCTTTCTGAAAACACTAGTGCTCACTGAAATGGTTCAGACAAACATCCTATGAAGACTTAGTGGCCTCAGATTATTTGACTTGGAATCAGACGTGATTTCTAATTAGCCAATCTTCAGCCATCTGTCAGAAAATGCAAACAGCTGCCAATTTTCACTCCTTAGCCCCCCAAAATAGATCCCAATAAAAGTGTCAAGAATAATGGCCTATCACTTCTACTGCTAGGAAACTTCCAGTATGTTCAATGTTCTTCTTCTTCATTCACACACACACGTACATGCGTACATGCATGCATATATGTGTATGTGCCTACACACTCATACAAGACCACCACCCAAATGTCAATATAAGTAAGCTTAGAGAGTCCAAGATAAGAACATTTTCTTAATTTCCTAAGATTTTCCATAGAAAAGAAAAGTTCCAAGTATTTAAACAAGAAGCAACTATTTAAAATAACCAATGTTAACCAGCATTTGAGCAATTTAAATTGAAACACATGCACTGATATTTTTATAACAAAATTCAGTGGAGAAATTAAGAAAAATGGAGTGGATAAAGCATGCTGAAATATAAGCTATTAAAGAGCTGTTTAGGTCAAGCATAAAAGCAGTGTAAGTATCACAGTTGAATGGAATTGAAACTGCAGCCATCGTTACGTTAAAGGTCTAAAAAATTCCACTGCAAGTATAAATCCATAACAATGCAACTCCATCGCAAATGAATGCATAACATTTTCCTTCCAAATGTCATTCATTTAGATGCATTGCTGACCATTTTCCATGGCTTCCAACCTCTATGTGAGTAGCTTCCAGGAGATACCAAATTACGGTCACTTCCAGCGAGAAAAGAAGACAAGCTTGATAATTTTCATTCAAGCTTTTCTCTGGGTTTTGTCAAGATTTCTCTTTAGTAGACATTTTATGATTAGATTTCTTCATTTTTTTTAACTGGTATTTATCTGCATGCTTTGATCTTAGGGCCTTCATTTACAAACATATATCAGTCTTCAGCATCTTGCCTAGAGAAATGGCTGAGAGTTTAGCTCCATCATAAATGTCTATAATCTTAACTCAGATCCAGCTCAGAGGGAGTCCTTGAAGACACTGAGTATATCATAGACTTCATGTGCTGTCCTCTTCTATAGTTATGCCCAAGAAGCAACAATTGATACTCCATCTGCAGATAAGCTACCTTTGATACCCAAAGCATCATGAGCATAGCTTAGTTCCCCTATACACTCTGACCTTTCTTCTTTGAGGGTGTTGTTTGCAGAAATACTTTTTCCATCACAGAGATTAAAAATCTGGAAGACCATTTAAAAAAAGGAAGCATTACTGCCCCTGTTCCTCAAGTGGTTAATCTTCATGGAGGTAATTTCTCTACCTTCATCCCTGAGGGCCAGAGTAAGTTAACATGTTGTTTTATGGAAAAGAGTAGAAATTGAGATGAAACAGCAAAATATGTGCTGTTAACAGTGTTTGCAGACCCAAAGATGTCTCTGTCTTAATTTCTACTTATGCTTCACATTTTCAAGTATGGTTCTGTCTTCTTTTCTCTCACTAATAGTGTTCAGATGTAAGGGAAAATACTGCTCACTGTCCGCGACAGTGGTTGAACAGCTCCAAGCCCATATACTTCGCCTATAAACTGCCTTGTGGGGACTTCTTGACACTTAATCAGACCATCTGGTACAAGAAAGGATAGTGGGCTTTAGTCATGAAGACCTTTTTCGGCTGTTACAGAGCCCCTTACTCAGGCAAATTCCAACTGACTTCAAGAGAAATTTTGGCCAATTAAAATCTAGGTGAGAACTCCCAGATTTGGCCAATACTAATAAAATTAGAGAAATGTGACTTGCTTCCTCAGCTAATAGTTTCCTTAAAGGCACTACCACATGCTGCCACATTTCTCTAATCTCCCTCAGCAGCCCGAACCCAGCTCCCCTTTTTGCAGTGCCTGCTCCTGTAGATGTCAATGGCAGTCATATCTGCTAGGGATTATTTGCATTCCTTAAGCAAGAATTCAGCCCATAAGTTATTACACGAAAGGCTCTTCTTTGAGCCCTCATTTTTTAATTCCTCTTTAGGCAGGTTTCCACTCATATCATGATCCATTAACTAAGCCATATGTAGGATCCTCCATCCAGAACCATTCCACTCATAAAAACACAACTGCTAGGGAGAAATGAACATTTGGATCCATTCTTGTTTTCCTTTCTGGCTGTTTATTTAACATGGGAAAGATTATTGAAGATGTTATCTCAGAGAGAGTTCACTGGGGCATTTTTCTGTGACGGTATTATTGCAAGCGCTTTCAGCTGGCTTTTATCTTCAGCTAATAAAGGTGAGTTGAGCAGGAAAAGCTGATCAAATGTGCATTGACCATAATTTCATGCGAGATTTTTTTAATAAGTAGATATTCTATTTCTTACATCTGTTGTTCAGATTTAAACGGTTCTGCTTTGCTTTCCCTACCTAAAAACTAGAGGTGCTTCCTTTAGGAAAGGACAATTTGGGTGACTGTCTCAATTCTTCAGAGCCATTAGCACCTATGTAATGGTGAATATCTCAGAGAAGTCCATACGTTCACTGTAAAAAAGCTCTCCAGCACCCCACAGCAAGCATGAAGTCCTGGCTAAGAGAAGAACACATTATTTATTAATTGATGCAAATGCCCAGATGGGACTAAACCATGATTTACAGTCCAGGCTCCCGCAGAAAATAAGTTTTGGCAACTCCAATTTCCTCAGAGACTCTTTCTTGTTTGCGGAGAGAGAAAACGTATTTCCAGTTTCAGATCTAGCCATTTGTAGTCATTCAAATTTGACAGGGCTGTCATGGACCTGTTGGCATTTTTGGTGCTCTTCAGAGCTCCATCACAGCCTCATCCAGCCATTCTGACACTTCAGCAAGGGATTAATCCATGCAGTAAGAAAACATTATCCCTATTAATTCTGTATAAATAGCATGCCACAAGTACCACACAGACTCTAAGAAAGGCTTCAACATCACCTTTTGTGCAGATGAAGTTTAACTGTACTCTTTTTTTTCCATACTTACAGCATTTTCAACAGACTGAGGCTGAATTTCACAGTCTGTTGGTAATTTGTATGCATTGTTACCACTCAATGGTCGTATTCTTTTTTGTGACCCCACTTGAACTTGCTTCCCTCAAGTCCATGGCAAGTCCAGGAAGCAAGGGCTTGGTTTACTGCAATGAGTCCTTGGTGGGATTACACCTTTGGACCACCCAGGACGGCAGCGAGCCATAGCACTGCTCATATCTGGAGCACACCTGCGCTCCTTGACCTGCATTGGCTTCCCCTTCATCTCTGGTCTCATTCAGACCCATTGTGCCCCAAATGGTTTAGCTCACAGGTACTTCAGAGACCTCATCTCTTTCTCCCTCCTTCTTTGTCCTTGCAAAATCAGCTCCAGCCACGGAGTTGACTTTATTTAACTTAACTGAAAGCACCCAAGTGCAGCTGGTGCAAATGCAGCAGGCTTTGCTGGAAGCCATGGGAACTCCCATGCCAATTTGCATCCTCTAAGAGGCTGGCCCAGGATGTTTTCTATTTTAATTTTTATGTCTGCACCTAGTGTTCCAGTTGGATGTATTTTAAAGTAAACAGAGTTGATAAATAAAAACTTGTGCATTTCCAAGTCATTCCAGAGCATTTCTGTTCCTCCCTTCTTGCCTCCCCCTTCCTAGTCTTTTACTGCTTGCACAAATACAACAATTAAATATTCAGCCAGCATGCCACTTTCCTCTTGCTTGGTTGATTCATCCTGAAATCTGGTTTTGGAATGCGCGTCTTCTAAAATAAGTAGTGCCAAAGCAGAGAAGTTAGGTTCTTGGGTGGAAAACTCCTTACGCAGGATTTTTCACCCCAAATTAGTCATCAGTCATCAGCAACCAAGTACGTTTTATTCTGACCTTGGGCTTTGCCAGAGCCAAAATGCAGAGGCTTAACGAGAAGGATGGGAACAGTAACACCCAAACGACCAGCAGCCGGCAAATAGGCCCATGACTTCTTCTGGATCCGGCTGGTGGAAACAACAGGGGAGTGTGCCCACATTCCAGGTGAAGATGAAGGGGGGTATGGGGACAGGTCTGCCTTCCCCATCAGCAATCATGATGCTCACCTTCCCACGCCTTCTGTACCACCAGCTCCACACTATGTGTTTAGGCATTTTTCCAAATCTGTGACTTCAAGAGAATTTGCCTTAGTTTGAAGCACCAGGCTTTGATCCGGGTAGCCAAGGTCTTTATTTGTTTAAGATGGTAATTAACTGAAATTAGTAATGGAAAGATTTTTTAACTTAATGGCCCAGTAAGTGTTTGAAAAGCACTGTTGGATTTTAGTATTATTTTTTTAAAATATAAATCCCAATCTTTTCCCACTTTATGAAACTACTTTCTGTTCATCCTTCTCATTAAAGACCTCTGAGCTAAATGCTGGGGCTTGTGACTTGGGAAGCATATGGATTTTACAGTCCATGCAAACTAAAAGACGAAGCATTCATCTGCACGGACTGTTCCTGTTTGTTTATTGTCCCAGCAATGGGACTTCTTGGCTCAACAGGCATTGGGGCACAGGTTCCAGACTCTTGGCTGTTCAGTCTCTCACTGTGTGTCCCAGCTGCCTTAAGACCCTGGCAGGTCTAATTCTTCTCTGATGGCCACCTTCCTTCACTTAAAACAAGCTTGGGGATCGTCAGGCGCTGGTTCAATTCCAAAGTCTATTAATTGAACCTGCAGGGCTTAGTTCTCCTAACACATAAGGAGCTCAACTCTGCGAGCTCCACACAGCTGCTCTGCCTATTGCAAATGCAGAACACATGCCAGCCTTGCATCTCTACATGGGAAATAAGGGACTATTCCCAACTCAGTCAGACTTAAAAAAAACCTATTTATTTATTTATTTATTTAAGAAGGTCTCATTGAGGGTGTATTTCCTGGCTATGAAGAAATTATTCCTATAATTAAATTGTGTTTGTGTCCAAACAGAGCTGTGGAAAGGGTGGAATGAGAAAGAAGCCTGCCTCAAAGACTTGCTGAATAAAGGGAGGTTTTCTCGCACCCTGACATCTGCTACCCAGAGTCCATCATCCCTGCCCATAGCCAGGGAGAGTTCTTAGTGATGGGAGCAACAGGAGGAGGGGCAGGATCTCACTGCTTAGAGTGGTCTTTTTGATGCAACATGTCCCAGCTTATACAGGAGACATCCCGAAGCCAGCAGAGAACCTCTAGAAGCTTCTTAGCTGCTTTTGCCCATTTCTCCAGAGCTTTTTGTAGCTGTGGTTCAATATTTGTTCAGACACATGGGAAAACAGAAGGAGGAAATCAGGTTTTGCACTGTATCTTCTCTGAAGCAAAGGGCTTATCCTGAGGCAGTACAGAAGAGCTTCAGGCTTCTGCTGAATGATGATTGGGCAAAACAGTTTCCTACCAGTGTTCCCATCTCTTTAAGGAATCTTTATCTTTGCTGATGAAAGCAAACACCTCCTGCCTCTGTGTCACCTTTGCATTTTCCTCCTTTGAGCAGTGGACACATCTCTTTTTGAGTTTAACTTTTTTTGGCTGGGATTTTCTTAGTCTCTGTCGTACCAGATAGTCTTCAGGCAGAGGGTGATTAAAGGGCTCAAGTTATCAACCCACATGTAGTTGTTTAATGTTGTTTGGGATCTACTCAGGGTTTTCTCCAGCCCCAACAATTACTCCCAAATGAAATGGGTCTCCCACAGGTCCCGTATCAAACCTGGCAGCCCCTAGATGCCTCAGATGTTTTGGGATGTGTCAAAGCAAAATACCAAGCCCCAAAAGTCTAGGGTTGGGTCAAGGTCAATCGTCCATTATCTTACTTGGACGTTACAACTCAATGACCACTTGCATGCTTTGCTTCACCTTCCAGTCTGCTTGGCCCCCCCGAAATGAACATTCCCATCACAAGCAATAGTTCATTGAACAAAAAAGGGGTGAGAGGAAGGCCCAGCCTTACCCCACCGCTGCTGCACGCAGGCGAGCTGCCTCCATCCGCCTCTACCCAGGTAGAACCAGATCCCACAAATGACGGGGGAAGGCAGAGAGCAGAGGGCAGCAACTACACAGAAAGCCATTTGTTTAAGAACTGGGACACACATTGACTGAAAATGTTTTGCAGCATTCACTCAGCCCTAATAGGAACTCACACATTCCTTGAAATGGGCTATTCATTATACAGCAGCTAGTAAAAAGAAGGGATTTTTTTCCCCTCCCACCCCAGCCCTTAAACATATGATTTTTAGGTCCAAGAAGCACTTTACGAAGCTTACGTGGAGAAACATCACCAAGGGCAGTGCGTATCACCATCGACTCTGTGCAGGGCACTTGCTCGGGCCTCAGTGGTCCTAATGCAAACCCGTGTTCATGGGCCCCTTGTGCCTAGGAAGCAGTGCCAAAGTCATGAGCTTTTATTAGCACTAACTTTCCATTTAGTCGGGAGGGACCTTTCCATTTGCTTCCCCGGCAGTATAGCACTGGCTCCACCTCAACATTTGCACCTTATAAAGTGTTGTCATGACCCGACTAGAGCAGTTTATACAAGGCCCTTCAAGATCCCCAGTAATGAAGAGTAAATAACCGAGGAAAGCTTTCTCTCACTTTGCAGCTTTCTTTCAGTCTCAAAAGAAATAAAACAACTTACTTAACAGCATTCTTTAATCTTTTGCACCAGTGGCCTCCTTTATAGGGTGTTATACAGAGCCAGTGTAAATCCAACCTCTGTAATGGGGTCAGTGTTTCTCAACAGGTGTTGGGTGGATACAGTGTAAGATCTATTTTTTCAATAAATGTCAAGCCAGAAAGCTTGCTGTTCATACACAGGCAACGTTAACATGTGGTTCTCTCACGCGCTCGCACTACCCTCCTCGGTACCCCTTTCCCAATCTTATTTTTTCCAGCAGCCCACCAAGGTCTCCAAGTTAATAAACGAAAGCAATGAATGCCCATTGCCCATTCATCGGGGCAGGAGTACCAGAATGCTGACCTGTCGTGCTTTGAGCATGACAGACC
Source organism: Pezoporus wallicus (assembly GCF_028554395.1). Classification (NCBI taxonomy): domain Eukaryota; kingdom Metazoa; phylum Chordata; class Aves; order Psittaciformes; family Psittacidae; genus Pezoporus; species Pezoporus wallicus. Next base: position 586,605 of record NW_026636866.1, on the reverse strand, counting down.
CCAAAAAGATTAGAGAAATCCTTCGTGTTATGAAAAGAAATTCTTCCTCCTGCGTTCTTTCCAGGGCTACGAAGCACACTTATGGTGCAGGGAAAGCACAGCAGACAAACTAATTAATAGCGACTCACTGCATTGCCACGGGCCTCATCCTGAAGCTCTTAATTATTATTCTACTGAGGCAAAATGCTCTCTGGAGCTAGCAGAAAGCTAACCTGAATAAGGATGACATTAGTGAGCCCATGGCCATGAGGTTGCTGCCTGAACTGAGTTTGTTCACCAATGGATTTGTTTCCCCAAGGGCAGAGTTTCACATCTCCTGTGCATTAGTCCAGGAAACTGTATCATAGCAGCATTAGGAAATATGATAATTAGCTATTCAATTAGCTCCCAGAGAAGCAAGTTGTCTAAAAAAAACGCAAATTTATGCTATTTTAAATGAGTCTTCTTTAAATTTGCGTTTTCATATAAATAGAAATCTTTTCATGTGTCTTCTTTGGATCAAGCTTATGTTCCTCAATTGGAACCTGCCAGGTAATTAGCAATTAGGCAGCTCCCTCGGGGCTGCTGCTCCTACCTGGTGCCAAAATCTGCTGGACTCCCCACTGCCCAAAGGTCTGCCCCTGTGAAGGATGGGTCCAGAGGGTGAAACCTTCTTTGCAGTATTTACTTGTGGTATAGTAGCCAGTGCTGCCTCCATGCTTGCTTGTCCAAATACCATATGTAAATTAATGCAAAATATTTCCTTGAGCATTCATTTGAATTTATAGGGGTGGGAGATGATCACACTTTCCAATCTTCTGGGCTAATTCAGGGAACTATTTACTTATGTACTTAACTTTAAGCATGCTCGTAAGTCCATCTCCTGTTCATCAACACATTTCAGCATCTAAATAAATCCTTGAGCACTTTGGTTTATAAGGGGCTATAAGAACTGAAGTATACTGGAAAAACATTTGTGAAAAGCAATCTGTGAGGTATTATAGAAATCAGACCTTCAGTTTGAAGGTTCAGATATCCTTGTTATGCTTTTTCATTGAAAAATACTATGTGGTCTGTCAAACCTGAGCAGCAAAGTTCTAATTCCAACATTTCTGAACAAACTCGGGGTCTGATGAAGCCAAATATCTATAGAATCATAGAATAGTTAGGGTTAGAAAGGACCTTAAGATCATTTAGTTCCAAACCCCCTGCCGTGACATAGAGATTGTCATTAAACAAAGCAGGACAACAAATAAAGTCAAGGACATTGCAAGCTGATATTCCATGAGCCAGTACAAAAAAACACATTTTAAGACATATTCAATACTTGCTGTTAATTTTTAACTGGTAGCGGGCATAAAATGAGAAGTAGTATACAGCAAATATAAAAAATCTCTTTTTAAATCAGATTTGATTATAATGGTATTTTGTGGCCAGCAATCCAGTTTTGTCTGGCTGAATGTTAGCCAGTTAAAAAAGAAGAGGTTTCTCTCTGCTCTGTTTTCATCTGGTAAACCAGAAACCAACTTACTCATTATACATTCAGAAAGCAGTTTTAATAATCTGAGTGAAGTGCTGCAAACATTTATATATTCGGGTAGGAAGAATGAAACTGGTGTGATATAGGATCATGTGGGCTGGCTGGACATGAAACTTTCCTCTTTGCTTTCTTTTCTAATCCAGTTTCAATAGCCAAACTACAAAGTGAGTTGGTATCAGCCATTGTTTTTGCATTGATGTGCAGTTCCAGTGGGTTTGGATCATGTCTTTACTGTTTAGTTGTCAGAGTTGCAGCACAATATAATGTAGTCCAGGGATCAATACTTTTCTAACTAGTGAAGGGAGAAAACCCACATGGGTAGGAGTACATTTAAAACACAATAAACAAAAAATTGTTCTGTGCTTCAGAAATATTTCAGTCAATGATGAAAGTGATTTATTTCTAATGAAGATACGAGAACAGAAATTTTGTGTTCAGCTGGGATTATGAGGCTACTCAGTGTGCTGCTGAGAATGATATTTTTTCTTGATGAAATCCTAGTCTTGAAGCCTGAGAAAATATAAGATTTAAAGATGCAGCACAATGGAGTTATTTTGAATTTTAATTTAAACATGGATAATTTGTTGTAATATAATAATTAATAATAATAATAATAATAATGCTCTATTAGTAGCAAAAAATTAATGGTTAGGGGAAAAGATTAAAACCAAAGAAAGAACAGAACAGATGATCTTTTCCTTGGTTTGTCCTTCCAGATACTGGATCAAGACTCCCATGTTTAGTAGCCACCAGTGAATTTATACCCCATTAATTTGTCTAATCTTTTCCTGAATACATTCTTTTGGCATCCATGACATTCTGTGGCAGAAATGCTGAATAAATATGATCTCTGGATATTTGTTCAGATTTTGCAAGCATAAACCAAATAGTAACATAGGATTAAATCATGATTGTGCAACCTCAGCCCTCATGTATCTCAGTGGGAGTTTCAGCTGCTCAGTTTCATTTGCAGTTTGGCATTTCTGTTGGACAGGAGTTTCATGTTCCTCTGCATCTTGTTCAGCACTGTGTGAGCTAGGTGGTTTCAGTACAGAATTTGGACAACAGCACATTATTATCCCAGGGGCATATTTGTCAAAAAAAAAAAAAGGGGAAAAAAAGTTGTTTTCCTAAAAATTACTCATGCATTTACAAACCTTCACCACAAAAGCAAAATTATGAAAAAATTGAAGTGTGAAAATGGAAAAATTACTAAGAAAGCCCACATTTCAGTTTTCTTTGGAAAGATTGCAGAAACCTTGCGAGTTTCTAATCAGAAATGAAGGCAACCAAAGCAGACACATTTTGGAAAAAGTCACTGAATTAAAACCTTAAAACCTCTAATTTCTGGTTAAATAATGATTTGGAAAAATATTTTCAGGCAATCCAAGTAATGAGTAACTTTCATTTCTTTACTTCCTTGCTGAGATCAAACCCTTAGACAATATCATAGAAGTTTTTTTCAAGCAAGGAAGTTGTTCCTGCTTTCAGGCAGTGGGACAGCCTTTCGTGTAAGTGCAATAGCACCTCTGAAGTCAATAACTATAGATCTTAGTCTTGCTAAATACACGTGTGTGACATATTTACAGTAATTTTGCTTATTCTCTACACATAGGGATTTAAGTTACTGTGGATGTAAATATCCATTTCATGTAAAAGCTATACAGTGCTAGTATTGTTAGTGTTCGTCAGTGAGCTCCTGAGGCAGAGATAGCTTTATCTTATTAATTTCATAACACCTCAGTTCATTTCCTTGTAGTAATTTGGTCCGTTATTTAAGGTATGTCATCTATCATCACGGCATATGTGATATCAATCTCAAATTAGTTCTGTATCTTCTAATTCTAATAAAATTGTTCACATTTCAGGGTTTGAATAAAAATCTGAAATATTATTGTATAGTATAATACTACAAGGAATTTTTTCAATGTGTGAGGCTTTAACTGCCAGATACACACGAAAGGGCAAACATTGCTACCAATGGCAAGACCTGGTTATCCTGGGATGTAATTCCCAGTAGACACCTTTAGCAGAAAACCACAAAAGTAAATACATTTTAAGCCACGTTTTTGGCACTTAAAGTTGATTTTCTGGAAGAGAAGATTAAGAACCAGAATAAAACTTCAACCACTGTGAACTGACTCAAAGAAAGAGAGGGAATAAAATGAGGTCTGCCTCAGCTAGGAGGTCTGTCTGCTTGCTTGATTTTATGTCAGAGTGTTCTCTGATTATTAAATGCTCTGATTAGGACAGTCTGCTCCAAACAAGCTTTTGCTGACTTGTACTCACGGGGTGTTTGAATATTCTGTACAACAGAACTGGAAAACTGATGTGGGACTCACATTGTGAATAAGAGCGGAAAAACGTGAAGGGTCCAGAGCTAACTGGCTCACTTCATAGGGTCTGTTAGGGATAAGAATGGAAAAAGAGATGAATCTGCAAAGGAAGCTGAGTTTTAGAGGTCAGAAAGCATAGGGGTAAAGTGAGAATTGCCAAAAGTCAAGCTGAGTTAGACCTTGCAAAGGATATTAAAATAAACAACAGAAGTTCTTTAACCAGAAGAATAAAAAGAGAACCAGAAACGAAGACGTGGGTTTGCTATGCACTATGAACAGCACTGAGATTAAAAGAAACTGAGTATAATTCCCAAAATTAAATGAAAGCATTGCATGTGTTTTCAGTAAGGAAAGTGTATAAAATACAGGATAAAGGATGGATGGTTCATGAGTGGCTGGGAAATAGAAGTTACCACATCTGAGGTAGAAAGAAAACACAGAGGACTCAAGATGTAGAAATCAGTATACAGAGAGGGAAAAAAAATCACTAAGAACTGTGGAAAAACTCAGTCCTGTAGCCAGGATAGAAATAGATATAACCAACTGGGGTGACCTGGAGCAACTATAGATGCCTGCAGCTGTCCTCTGTAATCCGCAAAGCTTTAGGAAAGACAAGAATGGGAGTGATTACAGACATCAAGGTAAAGATAACAAACAAAACGTGATGTGAGTTTACCTGAGGTGATTCTAACATTGAGTCTTTCCCTGATCTTTTTTGCATTCCCTAAGCAGAGCTAAAAAAAGCATTTAGTGCTTCAGGGGAAGTTTCTTCTTAAAGTGAAGAAGATAGGAGCTTGAGCCATATTGTAACCCAGTAAGAAACCTGCTAAACAGGAGCTGATCACATTGTCCGGGATGGTGGGATGGTGGGACATTATAGGCAGTTCCCAAAGATCCATCCTGAGACCAACTTTAAGTGATGTTCTCAGGTACCATAGTACCGAAGTTCAGACAAGATTAGTCAAAGAAGCAAAACTGAGCCTGAAGACCTAATAATTTCAAAAGAGGATCAGCATAGTACCTACAAAGAACTGAAGGACCCTGAAGGTTGAGTAATATAAAAGACGTAAGTGTGAAGTCGAGTAATGAGAGTGAGAATTTCTGCACATCAGAATCCATTCTGTTCTGTTCTATTCTGTTCTTACTTGTGGGAAAAGATAGAGGAAAAGACAGACCTGACATGTATATTCATTCTCAGTAAGACTACCAGCTGCTAGTGTGACTTGATCTTGAAAGACAGGTGAAACACTAATGAACATATTGTGATGGTGAAAGGTACTGGTCCTCACCCGGAATACCGTGTGCTTTTAGTTCTCTGATCTGAACCTGAATGAATCAGTGGGAAAGGTATGAGGATGTTCAGTTGAATAGGGACCTTGCTCTCTTTAGCCTTGCAAAGCAGAGACAGAGCAGGAACACAGCTGGCCCCTGAGACTGCATCCAGGGAAACATGCTGGCGAGGAGGGAGAACTCTCTGGATAAAGAACAATATTGGCATACACAACACATACTGTCCAGAAAGGCATTTATGGGTAGAGAGGGAACATAAATGGTCTGAAAATGTCTAGTTTGCTGAATTTGGTGGTCTTTTCAAACCAAGTCATTTCAATTGGCAGCAAGAAGCTCTGGAACAAACTTCCTGCAAAAGTAGCAGAGTAAGGAGCAAAGTAATCAAAAAGAGGAAACAGACCCCAGAAGTTCTTTGCAGTTCCTTATTTCTGAACCAGTGATTTGAGGCTTTGTCCAGAGCTTATTAAATTCTGCAGAATTCTCCATCAACGCCAGCATTTAATACCTGTCCATATAGCAGCCATCGGGGATCAGGAGGTTCTAAATATAGGTGTTAAATAGTCCTGTGCTCTGTTACACTGGGTTTCCATTCCACTTGAAAATCCTGAAACCCTCTCCTTCCCTCACAACCCTACTTTTCAAACACTTTTAACAGAGAATCAGGACTAAGCCATAAACTCATTTTCATGGTTTCTAGGCCAGTTGGCATAAATCATTGCCACCAAGCAGCTGACCAAAAGAAGCATGTATTTAACGGATAATTTTTGTGAGAGACAGCGATAGTTACAGTTTTTACAGAGCCACATAATTTTAGCCTATAACAAATACTACAAGGAAGGCTTTATCCTATTTAGCCTTGAGTCATCGATCAAGAGCTTATTTTTACTGTGTTTTTCACTGTTTTCTCCCCTTTCTAATGTCATCACTGACATTCAAAAAAGTTTGTAGAGCACTGACATGTGGAATAATACAGAGAAGATCAGTTTATAAACGCAGGAAAAATTCTTTTCCCATTCATATTTTCAAATAAAACAGTTTACTCTTACCAAGTTTGCTTTTGGGCTTTCCCAATTTAGATTTTATCAACAGCCCCTTTCAGTGTTTCAAAATTCGTCTTCTAAGTACTTTTTAATTGATATAAAATCTTTTAAAATCAGGTGAACTATGAATAAGATCTGACAAATATAGGTTTAATTGATCTTTCATTGCAAGCTCTGTGCAAGTCAGGATACAGGATAGTCACTTCCTGACCTCAAAAAGCAATGAAACACTGTCCCAACATGCATAGACTTAAATGCTCAGATATAATGAATTGCAGTCTGATATTAAATCTGCACAATTTCCCAAGCTCCAGATACGCTGACCCAATCACATGACCAATAAATAAAAAAGCAAAAACCCAACAAGGATTTCTCAAGAGAAAGAATCTATGTGCTATTTTAACTGTGCAGACAGGGTACAAGGTACCTCTTAATGATTAAAAGCTGTAATTCATTCTTTCAGCCTAGACTCTGACCGACACAATACACCAGATTCCATCCAGAGCCTAAATTCATAAAATTTAAGACCAACAGGGACCATTAGATCATCCAGCAAAAAACCCAGACTCTTGCATTTCACCCTGTTACTCCAATATTGAGCCCTAAAGCAAGTGCTTAGTTAAGTCATATCTATGCTCAGGGTATCCTGTCCCTGATATAAGACCATGGAGTTCATTAGTTCAGGAGATAAAACCACCCTTTGGACTCGAATCTCTTAGGCTGAAAGCTTTCTGGTTTATGGGATGACAGCTTTAACAAGCAAAACGAGCCATCAGCTCAGAGGTAACTGATGGGAAGTGGTGGCGAGCTGCCTGCACAAGCCCACAAATGCCAACCCCTGAGCCAACCCATATCTAGGGAACCCCAAGAGTGTCCTGATCTTTATCTCTGCCTGTGAATTGAGAGTGCTTAATGCAACACATGAAAATGAGAACTCCATACAACAGGATGAAGGCTGCTTGTTCGATGATCGCAATTTAGGGAACATACCTCGCATTCTGCAAAGGCAAGGGACATCATTAACGTGTTTTTTTTTTTTCCCTCAAAAAATATCTGTAATTAAGAATATCATTCAACTTTCTGTTTTAAAACAGTGTGTTCTCATGAGAGCTCCACAGGTTGTTTGAAATCTGGGCCTCTTCCCAGTATTTTTCAGCCAGTTTCCTGAGCTTGCTGACAGAGCTGTCTGGACGGCCACTGGCTCGCATTCCTTGCAGTCTCTACTCCAAGCCAGCTTCTTTGGGCCCAATTTCAACAAATACAGACGGACCACCACAATCCAGAGCTCAATGTGGGACTGGCACCACATGCCTTTGAGATATTAAACATAAATCAGCTGCGGCGAGCAGAGACAGATGTGGGCGTTAAGAGAACTGCCAGCTCTATACGCTAAATATGGAGTTTTGCATCGGGAATGCCAAAGATCGCAGGTCTTTCTTTAATGCAAATTCATCTGGAGGAGCAAGAACAGCAGCCAATTAAGCAACTTTCAATAGAAAACAGGCACTTTCTATTGAATTTGCAGCTGGGAGGCCTAGGTTTGAAGTCAAGACAGGGGACAACATTGCAATGTTGAGTTGCTTTGCTTGGGACCCAGGAGACAGAAGTCAGTTTTGTGTTACAAGAGCTCATGATGGGAAATCATCACTGCTGGGGACCCTGGTAGTCCTCGAAGGGTTTCCATACCTCTGTCCTCTGAACTGGGAGAATAATTACTCCTATGAGCTCTTGGAGGAGGCACAAATGCAAACCTGTTTCCCAGAATCCTGACTGGGTAGCATGAGTACCATTTAAGACTAAGAGGAACATAGAGCACAGCATCAACTTGATCATTTCTGGAGGTTTCACTGGTACAGGGAGCAACCCTGATTCCCAGTGGAAACCACAGTGTGTCACACTGTGGGCAGCTGAGCCTTTTAAGCACACGCTGTTGATTATCCATCCTCATCACAAAAGCCTGCAGGAGTCAAAGGCAAATATAGCCTTGTGGTTTAGGTCAAGCTGGTATTCTTGACATGCCATTGATTTAACTTCTAAAGCACTGGTGAATTTGTGATCTTTATTTTCAGGTGTGTCTTGTTTACATCTCACCCTTGCACATCTGTGAGCACCAAGAGTTCAGGCTGGGCTATGCCATTAAATATACCACTCCTGGTGAGTCTCCCAGTAAAATGATGCAAAACTGCTGTAATAAATTGTGCTCAAATATAGTGCAGAACCAATATATATATTTAATTTAATTTTAATTATATTTAATTTAGTTCATTTATTTATTTATTTAGTTCATTTATTGACAGTGGCAGCAATGCAAAAAAAGTCATCTGTGAACACACTGAATGTCTCATTTGTAAGTATTTATGCAAGTGAATAACTTCTATGCCTCTGACCCACTGAGGCTGCAGATTTCTGGCATTAGAGAAATGTAAATGAAAGAGGTTTAAGTTTACCAGCAGGACTCGGTCTAAGATGCTGCCCGTGTTGATAAGGCTGTGAGATGGATTTTGGTTCCAAGATACTCCAGCTGTGCTGGCTGGTCTCTGTTTGATATCTCACCTGCCAGCTTCATCCTGTTTTAAAGAATGTTAGATGACAAAAGAAGATTAGAAATTGCTTTCATTTACAGAGCCATAGCTAAAGCAAGGCAACATTATGCTTAGACAGAAAGTGAAGCACTGTATGTTTTATTCAGGAATCAAGATTTTCCACAGGGTTTTATGTGGGAAGTTTACCTTGATTACAAACCAGAAATATCTTGTTAGAAATCATGAACCAAAAAGGAGTAGAGCTGCCAGTAGCTGGCAGATTACAGGGGCGGACTCTCATGTTAGCATCTTATTGCCATTACATCAGGTGGCTTATAAACACAAGAAATGCTGACACACTCTCCTGAGTGCCATTGCAGGCTGATAGCACTCCTCAATCAGATCTCACTTGCTGGATTTTGCCTTGTAGCAGAGTATCATTATTGCAAAAGAGGTTGCAGTGAGTTAAGTTGACAGGGGTTTAGAAGAGATTCGTCCGCATTTGTAGGATGGAGAAAAGTCTTGCCTCATGGCAAACACTGCTGGTGTCTGGTGTCAGATTTATTGAGAAAGTATTGCTGCCAGTGTCAGCTCAAATCTTTGTCAATGCAAAAGCTGACTGACACCAGTGCCAGTTGCTGACAGGGATGGAAAGCTGCGACATGAATTATTCAACAGGGGGGTGAATATACATCCACCTTTTAATAAGATGGCAAGGTCATGGGATGGCAACCCTGTCCTTTGGGTTTCTGAAGCTTCACTTCTCCCTGTGGGTGCCTCAGCAGGAAGCAACCAAGTTCCCTTCAGGCTCAGTTACTGAGCATCAGAACTCATCTCTGAAAACTGTTCATCCTCATTACAGACTTTCCAAATTCTCTGTCACATTTCTACATTACAGCAGAGAACTCAAGGAGAAAGAACTCCCGTGAAATGCATTTTCTCACATAGACAGATACATTAAAATTCTTCAGGCTTGAAGATGTCTTCATTTCTAAAAGGGATTCTACTACTTCCTCACCCCATTTTCTCTCACCTCCAGAAGAATTTATCTGAAATATCCAAAATGAAGAATAGGAAGTACCCTGCAGAGTATTAAAAAGGAGGTGCATTTAGAACCCCCGTCTGTAATTATTCTAACACCTGCACAGTTCTGCAGCTAATGTCTGTGACTCCCCCCTAGCAGTAATAAGGTTTCTTGAGGTCTCAGCAAATGAGTAAGAAAACATCAGGGCCTTGACTTTAATATCTCTTAGCAAAATGCTTCTTCTTTTTTGTTTTTCAAAGAAGACAGCAACAGAGATGTCTGTCCTCAGGAGACTCAGCAGACTTGGTATATAGGATACATGCTGCTGTGTGGGAGGGTATTGCTATAGATTAGGGTGTTTCTGAGCTGGCAGGCAGAATAAAAGCCACAATCTTAAAGCATGCCAATATTTCCCTTTTTTGATATTGGGCTTATTTTAGATATTCAATTTAATATGGTTTTTATGATGCAGAATTACTATGATGAACAAAACTTGCTTTCCAATATCACTGCAAGCTTCACACACATCCATTTAATAGAAGCCAAATTTTATAGCCAAACACTAAAAAATAGCAGGACAGGATGTTGCCAGGGTTCATTACAAAAGGCGAGCCTATCAGCAGTATTTCTGAGGAAATAAATGTTTCCAGTAATTTTGTTTGCTGAGAGGCACCACTTTGCACTCTTGGCAAGTTAGGAATTAAAAAAAAAGCAAATAACTTTTTAATTAGAAAAGATGAAAGAGTGCAAGTGGCAGCTCCCTCTTTCATTTCAATATTAGGAGAGCAGCAACTTTAATTATCCCTGATGTAGCCTTGGTATTGCTGCAGCCAGACTCTCAGCAACAGAGTCTCCATCTCCTCCCATGAGCACAGTTATCCTCCTTTAACTTTTAGCATGTTCTCTGAACTGAAATTTCCCTCCAATAGCATATGTGTGAGACAGAGGGAAGATAAGAATCGTAATATATCTGTCTGATTTCTTTCCTTACAGTGAAGATAAAGAGATACAGCTGAATTTTTTCCTCATTCCCCTAGCAGCTAAAAAGGTCTTGAAAAGAAAAAAATCCACTTTAAAGAGGTTTTTGGTTGTTAAGAGTATTGCTGCAGCGTTGTTGAAGCTGGGAAGAAAGACAAAATATCTCCACAGAATTAAAATAAGAAAAATGAAGTTTCTGAAGTTTTAGTTTTCCCCACTAGGACCATAAAAAATAAAGCTACTTCCTCCGAGAGAGAAAACAGAAGCAATTTCCTTTGTCAGAAAGAAAGAAAGAAAAGGAGAGTAGATCTGTTACCTGCTTCCTGACAGCTACTTATCAGCTAAGCCTGGAAAAGGTACCTACCACGAGCTTAAGGGCAGTCTCAGACAAAACCCCACAGAATTAGATAAGGTAACCCTGTGAGAGCACGACTTCACCACAGCTTGTTTGTGCAGAGGCTGCAAAGGAGGGAATTGAGCAAATCTATTAAAACCTTGTTAAGATTTAGGCAGCTGAAAGTTATGGAGAGATCTCAAAAAGTTGAAGCCCTGTTTTCTTCTTCTTTTTCCTGTATTCATTAATGCAGCTGGTAATGGACAGTCCTCCCCTTTCTCCCACCTAATGGACATGCAGGTGTGAGACTGACACAGGGGCAACCCTTCCACAAATAAAAGTTTCTGACCATGCCCTCGTTAAAAATAAAGTTATTGTGCTGGAGAATGACCGGGTTATTATGGTTTTGCCATGGTAGAAATGAAAAACAAGAGAAGGAAAGGAAAAAAAGATAGATAATCCTATAAAGTTATGCCACTTAGTTAAATAAGGATGCTGATGTGCTTATCCACTGCCTCACCACTGATAATCTGATGATAAGATTTAAGGGGTGTTGGAATTAGGGAGGAATTAGCAATAGATTTTGCTAAATTGATAACTTCTTCCTGCTGTATTTCTCCTCATGGGAGAATTTCAAATATTATGATTATTTTAAAGCAATTTAGGAATTAAGTGCAAGTATTGCAGGGTTTTGGTCACATGATGGATCTTAGAAGATAAGTGTCCCATGTAACTTAGCCATACTTTTAGAAAGCCTTTCCTACAACAGAGCTACCATGAGTCTCATAAATCCCAAAAGTAGTACCTTTCTCTGTCAGTAAAAGCTGAACCGTGTACTATCTTGCTCTCTGTTACAGTGCAATTAAATATAATAAGTATACTACCTATAATATATACATATGTGTATGATGTGTAACATTAATAATATAAAATAAGTGTTTTGAATGGGCTCTCTTCTCCCCACTGATGGATTCATATCTATTAGCTGCAAAGCTATGTAGAAAAGATGAGGAATACTGTTCCCTACTTTAATTTGGGGTTTGTTCCTCTGCTTTGTACCATTTCAACACTGTTGGATAGTTTGGCTGTATTATTTCAGATCAAGTCATAAAGCATTTTGAATTAAAAAGGCTAAGGAGTGTTTTATATTAGCTCAATTTAGAAGCATTTTGGTGTGCCAAGAGATTATGATATGCCAAAAAGTTATAAACATTCAGTACATAAAACAAAATCTATGGTGATGCTGCTAAAAGTCAGGTTAAATATAGGAACCAGTTTGCTAGGAAAAATGAATGCAATTTTTTTGACTGGTCTATATAGAGACACAGGTGCTAACACAGAGATTTGTTATGCCAAATAAAAATAGAAGCCAGTTTTGGGGGGTTAATAAGGTCTCATAATTTGAAGTCCCCATTAGGGATTTAACCATTGCACTTTGTTTCAACATTGAGCCAGGGCGACTGAACTGCTAACAACTGCTGAAGAAAAACTCAGTGAATCTCAGGGGTAATTTGTAAGGTCTGAATCTTAGATCAATATTAATTCTCAGACACTTCATTATCACCAGTTTGGAGGACAAACTTCTCTTCTTTTTTTTTTGTTTTTGTTTAATTAATTTGGTTTAATTAATTATCTCCTTTAATTCTGTAAAAATCAACACCACAAAACCAGCTCTTCCTTTACCTGTGCTCGATGGGCCTCTCAGCTTGTAAATCAATGCTCCTTGAGCTCTCAGTTTTACCCTTTCCAGGTTTTAACCCTCTTGCATTTATAAAGGACACTCTCCTTGAATGAGATTCATTGATTTCTGGAGTTTGTTTCCCTCTCCAGTGTTTTCAGCTGCTGCTGGTTTTACTAGTGGGTATAATGGATGTTAAATTTACCATGAGCACGATATTTCCAGTTTGAGCTGCCTTTGATTAACTGGCACTCTAGTAATTCAAAATGCTCGTGGCTGTTGCACCTAGCAGACCTTTGGCAGCTTGTGTTGGCTGCCCATTTTTCTTGGGAGCATTCATGGGGAAAGGAATTTTATGTTCACTAAAGCCCCCGATGGCGAAAAATAAAACACAGCTCAACACAAACCCCCCGAGAGGTCAAGAGGGCAGCAAGAAAAGTCCTGACATGGTCGTCCTTCAGAAAGATCTCTGTGCAAGTTGTAAATAAGTGCTCTGTTTCTCTGCATCTCTGAACCTCACGATTCACAGACTGCTCGGAAATTGGGTAAGTGGGGTTTTTTTGGTTGGGTGTTTTTTTTGTTGTTGTTGTTGGGTTTAGGTTTTTTTTACACAAACTTGAGTAACCACTTTTAAATGTATGGTTGGAAAATCTGGCTTGCGCAGCAGACCTCACAGTCATTCTCCCAGTGAAATTCAATCTTCTTGGTTTATTTCATTTTACCTAAGACACTGAAGGAGTGAAGGAAAAATGGTTTTGGAGTAGATAAATCTCTTTCCATCCATGTCTATGGTTTCTTTGCAGAAAATCTTGGGGTTTTCTTTTCTTTTTTTCTTTCAGCTGTAATTCAGATTGTCTGGTTTCCACTCTCTATTTCCCACTGCATACAAGGCAAAAGCTCCTTCGCAAGGAGCTGGCCGCTGGATGTGTGATTTCCTACGGCCGTGACTGGGTGTCTTTGCTTGCTGTATTTGATAAGTGATCCAGACAGCCAGGAACGATTTACTGCAAGTCTCCATTTGCCCTTGTGCTAGGATTACAATCTGGGAGGTTTTTCAGCAAGCATTCTCAGCCCCCATTTTTAATCAGTCTTTCACCCGGATGGCCAAGAAAAAGTTGTAAAATCAGAAGGAACGCTGGCATCTGTTCTGTGACTCAGAACAGAGCAGAGGTTGTCTCCCATTTTCTGCAAACTCCAATTTTTTTTGTTGACCACACACAAATGGTTCTAATCAGCTTCCAAAAGGCTCTTGCAAGCATTTTAAGATGTTTGTTCTTTGCATTCTTCTCTACATCCCCCTTTCTTTTCTCATTTGAAGGGGAAGAGGATGTTGAAAAAATGGATGATTTTTTTCTTCCTTTTTTTTTTTGGTTTTTTCTGAGCAATTTTGGTTTTCCATTAGCTGAAGACTTCTATTGAAGGGTGTTGTGCAATGAAAGCGTAAAGGATATGGAAACCTCTTTATTATGCTTGGAATGTCAGTTCGGACATTTGTTTTAGTTGGACCATGCAAAACACGGTCATGGCAAGAACAAGCCAGCAGTTTGCTTCTTTAATGACCCTTCCTCCACTAATGGGGCTCAGGCTGTCAAGCATTGATGCATGTTCCTCGATCGCAGGTGAAATCAGGTGCTTGCCCATCTGGGGCCAGCTGGGAGCTGACAATGCCCTTGTCAGTCAGCTACCCAAGAAGCATGATTGTTGATGCCTCTTCAAATGAAGCATCCTTCAATCATGCCACCAGAGGAAGCAGTTTAAGACCTTTTTCTCCTCTAATGGCATTGAGCTGTTGGACATGGAGAGAAAAGTTGAAAGGTCCTCCGGAAGGAGAAAAAGAAAGACGGTTGTTGGCATGAGAACTGTTGTGACTCCAAGTACTGAAAGAACACAAAGCTTGATGAGAAATAGCAAGGAAAAGAAGAGGATATAATGCCCAGCAACTGAGCACATATATATCTCTTCCAAAAGATTTTTTTCTCTGCTATAATGTTGACAGTGAAATATATTCCTTTATATAAACAAAAATAACCCCCAAAAAATGAGCCTTTGGCATAGGCCAGTAAAATCACACATTCCGAACAGGGCCAGGCCAAGATGGAAAATTACTCAGCCTATTTTTCCTAAATTCTACCATATTTCTCCACTCTCCTTTTTCCTTTTTTTTTTTTGTTTCTTTCTCCCTAGCTTGAGCATGTATACAAGATGCTCAGATTTTGCAGGTATGTTTCATGTTGTGCGAAGCCACAGTGAAGTTCAATGGGACTTGTTTTGGCTTGAGGACCATAGATTTTAGGTGACAAACACCTCTGGAGAAAGGATTCATCATCCCTTAGTGGCCTGGGAAGGATTTCCACAGATGGCCCTCATGGATATCACAGCCTCCATGCCAAAGTTCTTGGTTTCCTGAAGTAATTTTCTGTGGAAAGATCCTTGGTTGCAGCAGGCTTTCGATTAGATCTTACACATGAGCTTCTACAGAAGCTGATAAATTTCAGTCAATTCATACAATTGATCAAAAGGTGTCCTCTGTTAATCAGCTTTAACAAACCTATCTGACAGATTTCTCCCCTTCACACAGTTTTTTTCCATCTTAGATGTGACTTGGGATGAATCAAAGATGAGTTGTCAGGATGGTGTCGGGACAGGCTGGTGCCCATCTACCACCAGGAAGCTGAACCAGCCCTGGGAGAGAGCAGGCATCTCTATCTCCATTACATTTCTCCTCCTGTAGGCGCCCATGTGGTTTTAGCTTGGGTGAACTCAGGTCCGTGAGGCAACAGGCAGGAGACAAATAGAAATGGTGACATATCTGGGAACACCATGAAACCTGATCAGATGAGCTGAGGTGTCCGAAACAACTGGTGTACACAGACTAACAGAAAACTGAAACTTTGCCCAAAAAAAGGTCTTTAATATCTACATTCTATTGGCAGAGTTAAACAATTTTTTTCCCCCTCTCATCCTCAATGCCAGCTATTCAGTAACAGCAGCGTAGGCAGCATGACAATGTAATGCTCTGGTTTCATTATTTTGAACTGATTTTGCTTTGCTATTTTTAACTACTGTAAATGCTACTGCTACAGGGAATAGGTAGAATTATTTTGCCATTTTAGCAGACTGGAAAGAAATTGAATGAACTTTTGCATACAGTGAGATGTTACTCTTGCCAACACTTAAATGAAATAGGTTTGCCTGTGTTATTATAGAACCATAATAATGTAATTATGTAGTACTAGCAGAGTGTATTACATATCTGTAGTAGCCTAACATTAATCTGTGCAGTAGCTAAATATTATCTCCATTTCACAGACTAGGAAAGTAAGGAGATGAGTAAATCTCTGGGATCATAAAGAACATTAGTGCTACAGTGCAGCTTGGAGGAGGCAAAGAGTAGTCCCTCTGGGACTAAAACACAAGCCCCAGGGAAGCTCTACTTCCTTATGCAGTTTTCAAGGTAAAATACTCTCTTGGCTTTTCTTTTTTTTGACCTGACACAGGCATATCAACCCACTTCAGGATCTTCACAGGAATAATACTGGCCATGCATGAGGAGTCCTCTGCCCTCTGCAAATCTGTGCAATTGACAACCTATGTTTGATGCATTTATTCTCACATCTCTGTGTGAAGCGAAATCTAGGCAGTAGGAGACTATATAGTTTATACAAGTACCTGAATTATTGGTCATAGTGATTACTTGGCTACCACGAAACATGTCAGCGTCCTTCTCCCCAACAGACACACCAATTACAGGGGTATTCATGACAAAGCAAGGGGGTTTATTCAGTTTCCAAGAACCTGTATTAAATTCTTTTCATGGTCAGCATGCAAATTCATCCAGCACTGTAGAAAGCATGCGGGTCAGCAAGACCTTATAGAATCATAGAATCATAGAATAGTTAGGCTTGGAAAGGGCCTTAAGATCATGTCATTCCACACATGATAAGACTCCCGAAAAGCCATCCTTTATTCCCTCCAAATTCACATCCCATCTTCAGGGACACTCTCTTCACTCCCCGAAGACAGCCACCTTTCTTGAAAAGCCTGTCTGCATGAACCCTAATCAGCCTTAGGGACTCTGGATAAACGCTCTCATAGGCATTTCCACAGCCAAATTGCATCTATTTCTTCTTTCCTACACATTAATCAGTGGGAGAGTTTACAAAGTTAACTGAATGGCAGGAACCTGGTCTGTTACTCCTGGTGGAACGACACAGAAACATAGAAACATAGAATAGTTAGTATTGGAAAGGACCTTAAGAGCATCTAGTTCCAGCCACCCTGCCATGGATAGCAGTTTCTTGCAGCTTCGCTAGTGGGTCAAACAGCCTCTGTAGATCTATGATTTGTCATTTCCTCATTCCTGGAGGCCCGCTCTTCTCCAGCGTCCATGTATGAGGCCATATCTATTAATAGTTCTCAGGCTTTGCATTTCCTGCATCCAAAGCACTAATGAAAACTCCTTCCTGGTACTCCTCCAGGGGAAAGGCAGTTTCCTCCATCTCCCCATCCTTATCTGTACATCTGACCTTCTGGGCATTTCTGTCCCATGGCAGATTTACATGAAACATCTGTCTTTTCTGGTTGGATAGGTATTTTACAGGGAAAAACTGCAGGCTGACTCAGGACAATAAGTGCTTCTCCCTGCCCAGATGACTATTCCCATTCTCTAGAAGGGAAATAGCAAGCAGACCTTTTGCCCTGGTTGACTTATCATACTGCTGCTTCTGCCCGAGTCAGGCTTCCTCTAGAGTCTGTTAAGTGAAACCCTTCATCCTGCATAATTATAACTCCATCCTGATGCTGAGGGCTGCTTTGACAGCTCAAAGAATGTGAGCTGGAGATTTTGGTCTCTGCAGATGTTGATATGGGAGTCACTTGGCAAGGTTATTCTATGATTCTATGATAGAAGTTTGAGATATGTCCTACCTATGTACAGCTCTTCACTTAGCAACAGAGCACTTTTCCATGGCTCTATTCCTTTGCCATAGAAATTGTCTTGATACAGAAGGCAGGTACAGATCAGCTGTGTTCTCCAGGCAATGTACACCAAAGCTACAATGTGGGCCAGAAGTGCGAGATCCAGCGTTTTCTTGGGAGTTGTACTGTTGCACATGGCACATGATTGCAAACCGAGGGTTGTGCCACCAGCACTGCTCAAGTTAAACATTAATACTCTGAATGCAAACAAGATTTTGTCTTCTCTTAGCCCAAAAGAGGCTTCCAGGGCTGGTTCAGGTGGTGCAAGAGTTAACCTTCCCTATCCCCAGCCTCCTCATGAAGATACTGTTATGTCTCTGTGGACCCTTTAGGGGGAATTGCACAACACAGGATGAATCCTCACCACATCTCAGCCGCATGGCCTCCCAGTGATGCTGAACCATCCCATTCATGCTGTTGGCAGTCAAAGGGACCAAGCTGCTAGCTGGGCCAGGCCAATGACTGTACTAAGGGGGATGCTAACATACCCTGGGGAAGGGGCAATTTGCAAGTAATTTTTCATTTCCACTCATTTAGGAACCAGGGGGAAAGAGTGGGGATGTGTGCTGGGACTATGATGAAGTCTGGCACTTCTGAAGTAAATGGGGTAACAAATTTTTTTGGGGTACATTTCCTTTTACTTTTGCTAACTTTGTATTTTCTGTGCCAAATGTGATACCTAAAATACCAGCAGCGACATTTGGTTTCCATTTCCCCAGAGACGTTTGTCTCCAGCCTAATAAATCTGAATCTGAATACACAACCTGGTAAAAAAACTGGTGCCAGCATGACCTGTTTATGTCTCCCATGTCTCAGTTTTTCTGTTTGAGGAACAAACCCTCTGTTATAAGGTTTTGTAGGGTTTTAAAATGACAGCATTTGGGTTAGTTAGGGGTCCCAAACCAATACATCCACTGAAATACATGAAAAAAAAACACATACAAGGAACTATTTCTTGTATAAATGAAAGTATTTTTACAAAGGATCTGTCACCAAGATAATTTGGATGGTTTCGCCTCAGCAAAATGTTGACTGTTGAACTCTTTTCTCTTGAAAAGAAATACCTCAACAGCAACTAGTTAAATATTGTGATTTCATATGGCTCCTTTATTTACAATGTGGCATTATCTTTAACAGCATCTATTTATAATGATCTCTATGAGATAATAAACAGTGCTATCCTATTAACAGGGACCTCGGGGTTCAGCCAACAGCAAGAGGAGCCTGCCAAAAGAGCTAGGTGGCCTTCTACACAGCACAGCTGACGGTATTTTTTATGTCCCTATATTGCTGTGTTCCTACTCAAATAAATATACATTAAAGGTGAGAAAAGAAGTTTATTGGTGTGTGTGCAACCCCATGACCACTTGGGGTACTCCAGAAGGGGAATGATACCACTGAACAGGCAGCTCCATAAGAGTAGACCAGTAAGGAAGCTTAGATGTTTAATGAGAAAAAGACACATATTATTTCCCTAAGAAAGGTCTTCCCCCCTGTAGCTACCTAAAAGGGAGAAACCATAGTCCTTCATCTTCCCCATCCTGAGTCTGGCACTGTGAAGACTGAGGATGAGCTCTAACACATCACACGTCACATCCACCCCAGCTGAAATGGTGTTCCAGCTGTGGATCGGGCCCCTGGGGCAGTGTCTGAGACAGATGGAGACATGGGTTGGAAACAGGGTTTGCAACAGACAGCAAACCCTGTGTTAAGCTGAGCTGAAGGTTCCTTCCCTAGGCTGCCTGCACAAACAAGTCCCCTTTCATGCAAATGCTTGTCCAGAAAGCTCAGTGCCCCCCATCAGGAAAACATCCATCCTGTTCCAGTGCCCGACAGATGGCATATCCCACCAGAAAGCTTTCCACTCTTTCATCATATTATTTATTGCTTTGTTCCCTTTGCGGTGGAAGAGATGGCTTTACCCAACATCTTCCATTTTCAAAGCCAAACAAGCCACTATAAATGCCTCCTGTCGCTGCTGGGGTTTGTTCATGTTATACATTTGACATGAACCATGGCTAAATGTGGCTATAAGCAGTAATTATGTGACTGTATTGCGTAGGAGATGGTGTTTTAATTAAAGTCCTAATTCAGCCATGGACAAGCCCTCTGGATCTTCTGCTCTTTGGAGTCAACAAATCCAAACCTTCAGGAAACCTCCCTACATCACACAGCACCATCCTTAATACCGAGGTCGTCTGGGAAGCAAGACACACGCATCCCACTGAAATGCAGGTCATGCTGTGATGGTTAGAAATTTCCAGCCTGAATTTATGGGCAATAGTTTATCCTGAAGGAGGTCCAGTGACAGGAAGGGTAGAGATGAGACAAAGCAGCCTGGGGAGGACATTGTAGACACAGGGCACAGGAAGGAATATGTTCCATATTTCTTCTCAGAGATAACATGGATGATTAGCTCCAAATGGCCACTTAGAAGTAAAATCCTAGTCTGCAAAAATCTCTGCATAAGCAGCCTGGGAGTCCTGAGCATGGGATGTATGTCACAGTGTACGATCATCTGAAGATCTGCCTGATGAGATGCTGCTGAAGGACACAGTGTTTCTGATCCCTAATAAAAACTGCATTTCTGAGTGCCTTCAGTTCCTGGTGAAACCATGGTCCTTTTCTTCAGAGGATGTGTATGAATTAAAATATATTATATAAAAATCCCATTTTCCAAACTGCTTTTCATGATTAGTTCAGTTCTCCTGTTCTCTGTAGTGGAAATGTATGAAAAAAAGTTAATAACCTCAATTCTCAGTTGCACCAATGAAAGCAAGCTGGGAAGGGTGGCCAGCTCAAGCACATCATCACAGAGGTAGCTGAATGAGTGTGATGGGATGTGTTCCACTTCCAGGGGGTTCAGACTGGGCCTTGGGAACCCGTGAAGCACGAGATGTTAAGATAAGGACTTTTTAAGATGGGCTTAAGGGGGATTTATGACCCTGGAGGCTTCACTAAGCCTTTCCATAGGTTTCCCTGCAGTTCACATAACAACAGAGTCCTAATTCACAGCCCAGCACTAAAAACTTGGACTACCCTCAAAGAAAATGGAGGAGAGAAAAAAGATATCAAAGAGATCAAAACCGTGTTTGTGTTAACATCAGAAATCAGATGGTGGCAAGGTCCTCTGAAGAAAAAAGGCTTCGATCCTTCCCTCTTACCGGTGTCCAACCTGTAAATTTAATGTGTCAACATCTTCAAGAAAATATTCTTTCATGACCTTCCTATTCCCCCTTCAATTGGAAGCTGCTGCTCATCATAAAAACGTTTTCTCTCTGTTATTTCACGATAGATTTGTAGGAGAAGCCATTGCATTAATATTGTATTAATTGTTTTGCTGTGTAGAATTACCAACAAAAGGTATTTTTACTCAGTGGCTAAAAAGATCTCAATTTCCCCTACAAACCCTTTCTCCTCTGCGCACGCAGCCCTGAAATCCTTTTGGTACATGAATTGAAATATTAATTCTTCTTGGGGCAAGAGGTAAGTTTATAATGTGGCTGAAAGGATACTTTCCATCTTCTAGCCAGTGGTATCTATTTATTGATCTTATTTCTTCTTAATGAGACTCCAGCTGAAGACTAACACTTGTCTTTAGCAACTGCTGAGGAAAACTTATTAGCAGGGTGATATATAGGATCTTTTTACTTCACAAGTGGGCTCTCCCTAGTTCAAAAGAAAACGAGGTCTCAAGTAGCCTGTTCTTAACAAAAATAATAAAGCTTGACTTCAGAACAATGGTATGTGCCCTTAGGGCTGCTTTCCAGATCACGAGGGGGTTAGGGAGAGGCAAAAGATATGCCCTGAAATACACGGGTGAGCTCCTATCTACAGCCCTTCCTCTGCATGTACAGCCAGGCAGGTTGGCAAAAACACTCAAGATCTGCTCAAAAACACAGCAGCTGGTGGTATTTGGCCACTGTTACCCGAGGGAATAAATCCTTACTAGATGGAATTCTGACCTGAGATGAATACCCTATACTTATATTCCCCTGCATTGCGAATTTTGGAGCCCTAAAATGTGACACACGAATTACCAGATTATTTAGCAGATTGCTGCTGGTCAGTGTTTTATTTCTAGGCAAAATGCCCACCAAAGATGTTTGTCCCTTGGTTTCAAGCCTGTAACCTCCACTGGGGCTGGATTATTTACACACTTGGTGGAAAGATGTCAGGCTGCACTTAGAGCACAGGGATACACTTTGCCCTTCTTCACAGGTTACGAGTGTTGGCAGGGAGCAAGTCAGAAATTCATCGTTTCTGGTATACTATAATAACACTGTCTATTAATGATGCACTTATAAATAGTTAATAAAGGTTAAGTTTATTTATCTGTAGGAAATAGCCTTTTTAATAAATGGCAAATCATTTTTATAGAGACCAGAAGCTTGCTTATAACCCTGGTTTATAACTAGCTATAAAAACTCGGATTGATGTGTTGTAGCTGATGTTTGACACATTCTAGTCATGTTTGCAATTTTCTTATAAAAATCTCTTAAATATTTATTTGCTGTTTATAAGTCATTTGCAAAGGGAAGCAATACTATAAAATATGACTGCTGCATACAGATTTCAGATACCTGCATGATTTATTGGCTCTGTGCTCTCATTTCTAAATGAACTAGCACACCTTTTCTTTCTTTATTACTTTTTCACTTTGAAGGACAGAATCCCCAACACAGAAGGATTAATTCAACATTTAAAGCCTGGGTTATCTGTGTCTCTGTGCCAATATTGTCGGTTATGGATGTGCAAATTTTTACCAATACTGCTATAAAAATATTACAGCCTTAATGTGCTGTGACCAGTTTACACGGGAAAAGGAGTGACTTTAATCCCCCCAGTTAGCATCAGTTCAGTCTCCAGCTCACATCACACCATTTCAGCATCTCCACGTTCTCTCCCTAACCTCTGCCAACCCTGAGCTGCATTTGCAAGTTCACCATGTCTGAGCTGTTTTACACGTATTTTACACCAGAACATCTTACTCCTGTTTTCATGCTTAATCTCTGCAGATATAACTGC
Source organism: Pezoporus wallicus (assembly GCF_028554395.1). Taxonomy (NCBI): domain Eukaryota; kingdom Metazoa; phylum Chordata; class Aves; order Psittaciformes; family Psittacidae; genus Pezoporus; species Pezoporus wallicus. The sequence continues at coordinate 563,879 of NW_026636866.1, read as the reverse complement.
CTGTATGGAATGCTTATTCCATTTTAACCGTGCTGGTGTATTTGCAGCCAGCCTTTTTCCATCTGGCAGCTACTACTTTGCATGCAGCCAGTAGGATGCTTCCATCTGGCCCTCAAGCAATTTTCCACCATCATATAACATTATAAGATATTTACCACCCAGTCCCAGAGCAATCTGTTTTAACAGATGCCCCCAAGGGCTCTCCTTTCACTGCTCTCTCCTCTCCATGGCTGCAGACATGAACCTTACAGGGAGCATTCCCCCCCCACCCCATGCTGCCAGCACTGGAGAGAGATGGTGCAATGAACCTGGAAGGCTGACTCTGCATCTTACAAGTAGCTGTATGAAAGCATTGGCTCAGTCTTTTTGCCTCCCTTTCTGCCTCTAAATGTAATGCTGTGACATACTTTCATGGCTAGAAAAGCCCTTTTCTCCCTCTAGCTCCTCCCCTCAAAAAATAGGCAAAAATAAGCAAGAGAATGAAAAATAAAGCAGTTAATAATGATTTTCTTGCGTTATTTACCTCTGTGGTAACAGAGGTAACACTAGATATTCTCCTGCTCCCACCCTGTGCTGTTGCAGGGAATTTAATGTGCCTCTCTCCAAGTACATACATTTCAAATCTCAAATCTTCAAGAAAATTTGACCAGCTCGTGCTGCGTGGTGGACTCCTCTGCCTGAAATGATCCCAAAGATGAGAACGGGAGAAATACCTATTTTCATGAATATAGAAATTTAAAATAAAAACTCACATTCTATGGTTTTGATAACAGCATAAGTTATTTATTATTCATATAACGTGGATCTCAAAACTATCCCTACAGGCATAGGGTGTATTGTCACAGGTATTTGGAAGGACGCAGCAATACCAGGGTGTGGGTTTGGTGTGCTGTTGGGGCAAGGATGCGGAAAGGTATATTATGACACTGAAGCCATCCATAGGGTATGGAGGGATGTGAAAAGCACAGAACCCTCCTGCACCACAGTAAAACAACGCATGCCCTCAGCATGCAGGGCAAGACCTTTTTAAGGAGATACTTAAAGGTTGCTGCAAAGCTACTTTGAGACAATACCCCCAATACCTTTGATTTAATACTGCTCTTAATGAAGTCAGTGGTAACTTTTTCGTTGCTTGCAGTGGAGTTCATGACTTTGTAAGTATAGAGGACTCAGAAATACAAAAAGAGCAATTTCAGTAAAAATGTCTAAAATGTGTTTTCTAGGCTTGTCAAGGCTATAATCTTGGTGTCTTCCAGAGCTGTAAGTGATTATGAAAGATCAAGAATTTACCCAAGACCAAATCTGGCCTCTTGTAAGCCTCCAGGGGGCACAAGGTAGGGAGCAAACCCCAAATGTGAAAGAAGTGTAGGTATTTTATTGTGTGTAGCTTGTTCTTAAACTTCTGCAAAGTATCAGTGCTGTGAAAAGCTCTTTGTGAGCTAGAAAGTCTGGGTGAGAAGTATGTTCTTCCCAAATGATTTAGCCTAGAACTAATAATAACAATAACAATAAAAATAAACCTAAAAATTAAAATGGCTGCTAAGCTCTGTAATCAATTCTTCCCTCATTGTAAATCTTGTGTGGTCTCATTTCTGTTCAGCATAGAAACAGGAAACGTTTTCAATGGAATTGTTACAAGGGACCTCTTTGTTATTTGTACGTGCAACACTTTGCACAACAAGGCCTTAATCTTGGATTAAGTAGGTGATACTGTAACACAGAAACTAATTGCATCACGTGTGGAAGCATTATTATTGATGAACATAATGATAGTCAAAATAACAGTGTTAGTTAGGATTTATTAAGTAGAAGAGCTTCACTTTGAAAGGAGTTTCTCAGGAATTCGGGTCGTGCAGCTTCTGTTACAGTCACCAAAAAAGCATGAATATCCAGCACTGCATCATGAATGTGGTGGCTGCCACTTCTGCTTTTCTTCTGGGATTTCACTTAAAAGTTTTGCACTGGTCACAGCTTGTTTTGAAGAAAACAAATCTGCCATGGCTGCTTGTCCTGATGGCTGCAAGAATGCTGTTAGAAAAGATTTGCATGGAAAACACCTGGTCCAGGTAGGATGGGAAAGCTCAGGGACTGAGCTCGCCTCCTGATTCTCTTCTGAATATGGGAAAGGGGTGTTCCCCCAGTGGAACTTTAAATAGTTGAATCTCTTTCCCTAATAAACTGCTTTCCTAATAAACTCCTACCATATGTAAATGCTAACTGTTCACTGACGCTCAATACCCACCCAGACCTGCTCACCAGGGTACTGCTACTCCTGCACACAGCACATACTCACACCACAATAAAAAGTGGCAGACTGTGTCCCTTTAATAAATTACACCATAAATTTTACAGACTTTACCCCAGTGACTTTTTAAATCTTGCTTTGATTATGCAACATCATCTTGCAATAGGAAACATCCTTCAAATGTTTAGGTTAGAGGAATAGAATTTAATCCACTCAAGTTAAAGTGTTATAAATAAATAAAATGTACCCTCTCTTCAAAATGAAATACGATACACACAAAAGGGAGACAAGCAGCTTTGATAGCTGATAATAAGGGTCAGTATTTCACTTTCATTTTATTCAGCAGCTGGTTTTTGTCCTAAAAATCTGGTATCTATGACACTGACAAATTAACTTAAAAAAGTGAAGTGCTGCAAAAGTTGTTTTGCCTTGAAGTCTTCTTCTAGTCCAAGAATTAAGAAGAAAAAGAAATCAAGTTATTTCAACAGTGACACAAGACTCCCACCCAGAAAGAGACTTTCAGTAAATATCAGTGCCCAGGACCTGAAGATGAGGAGAAATAGAAATCTTTAAAGCCCAGTGATTACTCTCCTGTGGTCATCTTCTGTGGTCTGCTGTTCGTCCCATAGCAGGTGACTATTGCTCAGAAATTGAACAGATACTTCTGCCAATAAGTTGATAAATTCTGGGGCTCTGGAGGGGCCCATTTTGCTTTCCAGGACTGCTGCCACAAGTGTTCATAGTCATGGCTTTGCTACTGGAAAGCCTTGGTCTTCACCATGAAGAAAAAAGCACTTGTGCTGACTCCTGAGGCTGATGGAAAACTGACCACCCTATGGAAACCAAGGCACAGCACTGATAGGAATGAAAATCACAACAAAAAGATTGGCAAATCCAAAGTAGATTTATACCCATGATTCGTAAACAGTACAGATCAAATTCAAATGTAAGAAAAGCAGGAGGTGCCCCCATTAAGACCAAGCCTGAATGATTCCTGAGTACTTCAGAAGCAAGCACAAGCTCCTCAGCCATTCGCGAGTGACTTTTAGTGTTGCACTTGATCCTGCTTTCCATTCTGTTGCAGCTTCACAGGAAAGGTTTCTGGGCATGGGTCCCTAGACAAGGGGATGCTAATTGCTATTTAGGACTGGAGGGAGGAAGGAAGGAAAAGCCAGTTGTTTAAATACCACTGCCCACACAAATACATATGTGTGAGCTGCCGCACAGTGAGCCTGGCACTGGCACAGCCTTCCAGGGTTTTTCCACCTTTTTCATAGGTTTTGAACATTATCAATAATATTATTCATAAAATGGTGTAATTACCAATGGGTTTTGACTGTAATTTAATAAATACAGTTAAACATGTTTGGGTTTTTTTCCCCAAGAAGAAATGAAGAGTGAAAGGTTTACTTTAGGAAGATGCAACACTTGAAAGTAAACAGAAGACGTGTTAAGGTTACTCATGGTTGTTTCCATAATAAAATCCAAGAACCACAAACAAACCAAGAAAAACCCTTGAAAAGACAAGAAAACAGGAGACATTGCTACTAGTGAGGAACTGAGAACCAGAGGGGGGAAGTAACACCAACTTAAGTCCACAGTAGAAAATGAGATGCATGTCACAGGTGAGTGCAGCATGGCTTAGCCTTCTGCTTTCAGCCATCACACCAATATATGGTCAAAACGTGGGTCTGAAGACCATTTAAAGAGCATTAGAAGACCTACAATGGAAAAGCCATCCTCCAAGCCTCTGCAGATGACAGAGTACTACATGTTAGTGTTCCTATACTCAATGTGTAAGCATTGATTAGCTTCAACCTAGCTCTAAACCATATATCTCTCCTGAAAAGCACGCAGGATTTCAGCAACACCCCTGGTGCTGCCCTTTGGACTTTTTGCTTTGCTTTAGCAGAATAAAGGGGCCTCACCCAGGGCTATCTGAATCTGGCCTTTGACATAGCATAGTTAATCCTGATTTGGGAGGATTCATTAATTTCACACACCTTTGTTTACTTTGAGAGTGAGATCAGGACTCCCTTTGAGTCCCGTACTGTGCGTTTGACTGCCCTTTCTGTATGCTGCACACAGTAGTTGGACATGGTTTGTAGACCTCTGTAGTTGTTATTTTTCATCAGGAAGATGGCTTTTAGCTGCAGGGGTAAACCTCACTCCATGCTGGGCAAATGTTGGGTGGAAAAATATTTCACAATAGGAAACAAGTTGGAATAAGTCAGAAAAGAGGAAGTCAACCAATCCACGGTGCTGTTTGGTTTTGGTGTAATATTTCAAAGTCCCCTATTCTGAAATTATTAGACCACCAAAAAAGTGAAAGGCTGCCAAAAATTACTGTAAAAGGTAATAATTGTTAATAACTTGGCATCTACTTCCTCATTTGAGCTGCATGGTTTTGGCATTCATTAAAGACAACATTGTAAGCAAATAAAAGAGCAACTGCCTGGCACATAACATTTTTAACCACATCATAACTAAATATTAAATGTGAGGTTTTAATTCAATTTATAGTTTAAATAAGGATCTTTGCAATATTTTTTTTTTAAAAAGAAGAGTCAACCCCACAAACAGTCATAGCAAGATTTTGACAAAATAATTGCAGTGTCCTTGACCTCAAAATGATCCTTTTTCTGAATTAGCACAGGAATTTAATTAAATCTTAAAAAAAAGCTTTCATTTTAGACTTGAGTTACCAAATATTTAGAGATAGAGTGCCCAGGCTAGCCAATGGAAACATTCCTGTTCATTTCAGTGAGCTTTGGATCAGGCCCTGCATGGCTTTGCGTATCTCATTTCACAGGATGGACCCAAGGTCATTGCAGGAGAAAACCTTAGCCCAGTGTTATCTGAGGTCTTACATCCCATGGACCATGAAAGCATTTGCATAGCATGGACAAGCCATCAAAGAGCAAAAGCTAAGCCATCTTTATTCATCTTACCTTACTCTGCCTTGGTTTCGAATAATTACTGAGGCTCTGAGATCTCATTTTCCATCCTTTTCAACAGCTGAGGCCATTCCGACCTGCTAATGAGGTCATTAAATCTCTGCACCTAACCTCTGCCAGAGATGCAGTCTGTTCTTGCCAATGAGCATCTCCCGTCTCTTTCCAACAGAGTTGTAAGAATCACAACACAGGAGTGCTAGAGACTCATCCAAAGGTCACTGGAGTCAGGAGACACCTTTTCTATTGACTTCAGTGGGCTTTGGACCAGGTTCTTACTCACTATTAACAAGTCAGCATTTACCAGAAGTGATATCTGAGGCCTCCAGCTATTTCCTGTTCCCAGTATAGGGCAAGTGGTGATAGCTGGGGTGTCATCCAGTGGTTGCATTTGGTGTTTCTGACCTCTAAATGAGCTCCTTCATCCCAGTCAGTATATGTGGGGCTCTGTGCTTCATGACCCAGTAAGCAGGAGGGAGGGGAGCAGGCTGCAAGAAACACACCTTTCCTTACTCGTCCCCTTCTTATGATCCCAAGCAGGGAATAATTTGCAGGCTGCAAATAAGGAAACAAAGTTTTAGGAGAAATAGTCTCTAGAAGGTGCTGATGAAATTCCTGCCCAGTTTCTCAAGTCAAGTCCACAGAGAAGCAGATGACAATTTTGCTTGAGTCAGGACAAAATAAGGACAAACTGAGAAAGAAGCCTCAGTCCCAGCACACAGTCAACAGTGTCATCTTTCAAAAGAAATTTCTGCACTCTCAAAAGGATCAATGTCTTCTTATTTTGGTTCAGCAGAGGCCTGGTTTATTACACAGCTTTTGTTTTTATTAGCGAAATATACTAAACTGTTTTCTCAAGACTTGCCAAACAGCTTAAACCGTAATACCATTAAATTTGAGGTCCTACTGGGAAAAGTAATGCAAACTTAATTAAAGTTAACCAGAGTTTTCTCTTTGTGCAGGACCATGTTTCACTGTGTTGGAGTTCACTCATAAAGCACTTGTTTAACCAGTGCAGCAGCAGTGCTCAGGCTAGAAAAGGTGAGGCAGCATACCTGGATCACCAGGATGGAAGACAGCAAAAAGAGAAAGGAGGAATGAGCAATAGAAATAGATGGAGAAGAAAAAGAAAGAAGGGAAAAAAGAAGCTGTTTTCGTACTCTGGTGTAAACCATTCCAATTTTCATATTAAGCTTCATGGCATCCCCATGGCTTTCACAGGGATGGGGTCTGGAAGAGAGTGTGGTGTCTCCAAAGGGGGTGAGGGTTCAGATTCCAGAAAACAGCTACAAGGGTCAAACATTAATCCTTGCAATGTAACCTTTGCAACATTAATATTTGTAATATTTCTTTTGTTTCTTCCTTTTTACCCCCAAGATGTCCACAGCATCTTATTGGGATGCCTCCTCTACACACGGCAGTTACCTCTCCCTGCTGGCAGGAGCCTGGTAGGGAGCAGGCAGAAATGTAAGTGTCCAAGAGGAAGGATGAGCTTCAGTCATAACATTTCACTCCCAATAAGGGAGCATGGTGAGGTGACACACTGATTGCATCTCCCTTTCTCAAGTCAGAAATAAAGCTCGTATCCTGTCTCTTTGCAAAGCATCAATATCCCCATGTGTTTTAAGACAACAGTGAGGATATGGCACCTGATGTTTGACTATGTGCCAGCATAGGTAATAGGATATTTTGCCCATCAAATATTTGCCTCTTGGTTTGTGCTGGACACTTCTTCCAATATTGCTCAAAAAGCTGGTGTGTTCCACCCTAGAGCTGAAGCATTTCAGTGAAGGATGCAAAAAAATAAGGGTAAATTCCTCTAGAAATCAGACAGATTACAGAAAAAGTCCTCCTAGATGCTTTTTTTTTCCTGTTGGCATGTGTTGGTCAGAAGTGTGGCAGCACCACTGACCCATGCAATGAGAATAAGACATCAACACAACTGACTGGTCAAAAAGCCCAGGATGCCATGAGCCACTATTTCTGGGACCAAAAAAAAAAAAAAAAAAAGGAAAACAGTGAAAAACTCCCATAATAACTACATTTTAAAAGGAGAATCCTCTTAGAAATTGATCATACACCTGGTTTTCACCACCAGCTCAAGGGATGATTTTCCAGGCTATATATCTTGCAAGGCAATAGGTAGTGATGAATACATACAGGCAAAGTTTAATCTAGAAGTTATTGAATTAGAATTCTGTTTCTCACATCAGAAAAAATCAAAGCTGTCCTGTGATCTGTTTGTCCTGTTAAAACCCCATGAATTTTGAATAATATGTTTAAACTGTTTTGTTGTTTTTTAACTTAGAAAGAATAATTAAATATTTAGCATAAGCAAGAAGCATGCAGAAAATAAGCAAACAGAAATGGAGGTGACACTCAGAAACTGAATGATTAATTATGGGTTATAGATTGTCTTTTAATTTTTCATAGAAGATTTTTTTATTATTACCTTTTTATAGCAGATACCTGTAATAGCTCTGACCCGTAATTTCCTAGCCATCACTATTTCTCAACTAAAATTTGGAGCTCTAAAAATGCACACAATATCTTTGCATTTACAGAGAGTCTGGAATACTTTATTGAAGAAGAAGAGATGCACTGATGCTGAAGCACGATTATCTTTTTATTGACCAAGTGGAAAACAAAATTATGTGGCCTTGGACAATTCACTTCAACTGTTCTTTCTCTCCCAGATTGTAAATCAACTCCACTCTGCTCCCTGAAGAGAGAGAAAGAGGTTGGCTTCGGGTCTGCTTTTGAAGTGCTTCGATGCGATTGAAATGATGGCATAAATAAGGGTGAATTATTTATGTAGGCAGAAAATTCCCTGGGATTAATTTCTTGTGGGCAAGTAATTCACTGGGCCTTTTCTATTTTCCTTGCTGCCACCTCATGGAAGCCCAGGGCATCAGCAGTGGTGATTTGGTTTTGTTTTTTCCCCGCCGCAGCACTTAGACGCGAGCTGGTGGAGAGCACCGCGTGGTATCTGTGTGTCGATAAGAGGGACAAGAATAGCATTTCAGTCCTCAGAGAATTAATTTATTTCCTAAAACCTGCACTGGTTGTGAAGCTATCACTTTCCCTTTTATGCAAGCATTGGTAACCAGGACTGAAAAGCCACACGTCCCTGCCTGCAGGGGCACTTCCTGACCAGAAACAAATGGTGGGACATCTCTTTCTTTCCACTACCCCTGGAGAACAACAGTTTTTTGGGAGCAAACGACGCCTACACGGAAAGTTCCCATTTCCTCCTCAAAACAACAAAAAAAAAAAAAAATCAAACAAAACAAAAAAAAAGGCTCTTGTCTCCTCTGTTCCACGGCCGGGGCAGGTTCCCGCTTGCACTATACTGTGGCCCTTGCCTTGGCTGGCTGCCTGAAACTCCCGTCTGTTTTCCAGACAGGAAATATGAATCAAAATAACATGACATAAAAACAGTAATTAGCTTTTGTGTGTGAGGCTGCTAAGGCCTTAATGAGGAACAGGCTTGTAATAAAACTCTTGGCTACTCTCTCTAAAACTTACTCTCTTGCTTGTTCGCCTTTTCAGTTCATCGTTTATTTTCTTGTAAGGAAAAGTGAGGAGAGAAAGAGACACTATCTGTAAGTTGATCCTTCCCACCCTGGCTGAATTATCATCAAATGTTTTGGCAGGTTTTATCATTTGTTGGGATTATTTCTCTCTTACACTGCTCATCTTTCCCTGTGATCCTTTGCTGCCTTTCATACCTTCTTTAAAGTTCTGATTTGAGCAGTAGCTGGGATATTAATGAAAGTATGTGATCCTACAGGTCACCTGGGGCTACCACATTCTTCCAAGGATGTTCTCTGGATAGCTGTTCCATCAAGTGACCTGGAGCAGTTGTGGTGTCTCCAAGTACCCTTGTGCCTTTGAGCAGTCTGAAGGATGTTATGGAGCAGCAGGTTCACCATGAGACCAGGGGAGCTATGCCAGCACACAGCCAGGTCACCTCATCTAGCACCCTTAGCACAGAAAACTGATCTCAAAAGGCAGAGAACGACTCCAGCTCCTTGTGTGCATGAATGAGTTTAATTTCTATACAAAAAGGCTTAAAGTTGTGATAGTAAACTCCTGTCTCAAACCTGGCATCGTGTGGACTCAGACTAATGTGCGAAACGAGACCTGCCTCTGCAGCAATGCTGCCAAGAGTGCTTGCTGCAAGTACTCAGAGTTATGCAGAGGATTGCAAACTCCTGGACTTGTCTTCAGCATTACAACAGTTTGCTTATAAAAACAGCTGTGCCTTCCTTCCAGACAGAGACAGATATATCTAGTGATGAGTGATATGGTGTTACAAGTCTGTAGGAGCTAAGGACCACCAAATACCTTACTGGTCTTGGTCCACTATATAATCCCTACTTTGATATCTTTTGCCCTGATATAACCATAATGAAATCTCTATGCAGACCCTGGTAACTTTTCTGTACATGTCCCTATCTGCACAACTGTATGTTCCCCACCAATTTTAATGAGTTGCTATTTAAAGATGAAGTGCCTTTATGGTCAGCCTATTCAGAACTGCAGAGCACTGATGCAAGCCCATTGCATGGTTTCTAGCAATGAATAGTAAACTTTTCTAGGATCTGTCATCATCCCGTGCATGTAATGCCATATTGCTAGCAGATCTAGTGGGTTTCACCAAGTGGGAGGGAAGAGAGAAGCTGTGTCCCTGTTTTTCCAGAGGCTGTGTTCCCATTTCCCACTTATTTACAGGGAGTTTGCTGGGGCATAGCACAGGAAAAGACAGCAAGGAGTGCGAGCTGCGTATTAGGGGCGTTTCAAGAGAGCATCCACAGATTATCTCCTGTGGAACAAAGCATGGACTCTCTTGGAAAGCTTCTTTCTACCCTCATGTCACTGCTCTGTGATGCTTACCAATTAATTAGCCATCTGTCAGAGCACCTTGGCTGCTGACAGATAGTTTCCATTGCTTAGCGCTCTACCTCACAGCTGGCAAAGCCCAGCAGTGCTGCTGGAGCCGAAGAAAATATGTTCTGGGAGACCTCAAAGTGTGCTGTAATATTTAACTCCAAGTGGTGTTTACATGATAATATCAGATTAGAGCTAGCAGGAAAAAAACCTTTCCCTGGCAATTTCTCAATGGAAAATGCCATCCAGTTGAAATCAAGACTTCCGATCAGAATAGGTTGTTGTCAATGAAGTGTTGTTCCAGTTTTTAAAAAAATATTGTTTTGACTAGGTTTAAGTATTGTCTTTGGACCTTGTTGGAGAGAAATTACTTGAGTTTTTTGTCCTAAGTGCCTTTTCATAACAAAAGTGGTTTAATTTTATGCTTTGAATAATATATGTTGAAAAAGAAGAAATTTTGTTCTGATTTAGTTTTTTCAGAATAGGCTATTTTAATTCATCCCAAATATTTTTTTTAATGTGGTTGAAAAGAAAATACGGTTTTCAAAAGGTTGGGTTTTTTTTTTCTGATTTGGCTCTAAATCAAATTTTAAAATGTCAGAATTTCAAATGGACTTCCAGTGAAGTTCAACCCATTCCATGGTGTAAAGCAAGAAGAAAACCCACATAAAACAATCAAATTGATGTAGACATTTATTACTTGTGAGAGTTGTAAAAGCATCACATGGCTTTCTCATAAAAAGTCATAAACCCTATTTACAGTCCCTGCATTATTATTCTAGTAACTAAAACCAGTGCCTCTATGAAGTGCATGAGTGTTTAGCTAACTCTCTCACAACTAGTTTGGAAAAGCAGAAAACGCTTACTGTTTTCAGAGCAGGGGGATTGTATTTTACATGTATTTATTTATTGTGTTCACCTCTTACACTTATAGCTTGGCCCCTACCCAAAAGGTCAAAGCTATAATTATTCACACTGCATGATAACAAACGCAGAAACCAAATCAGATGAGTGCACCCATGCTTTTGTGAAAACTAATGGTGTCTAGGTTACATTTCAGCATCCGATCAAGTTAGACGCTTTAGTAGACAAAGCGTAACCCTGTGTACAATGGAGCATCCAACACAGCCTCAGGCAGTGAGTGGTTACAGGTGAAATTTATTTGAATGATCATAAAGTCATAAGGCACATTAAAAAAAATCTACAAGGTTTTTGGATCAAGTCCAGGCTTTTCCTATTCAGAAGTACATTTTAAAGAAAGAGACATTCAGAAAGATCTGTTTGTTGTTCCATGTTCTTAGCTCAGTGAAATCAATGAAGAAAGGTCAGCTCCAGAGAGAGAATTTAGTTGTCCCGTTAACCAGCAGTGTTGCTATTGCAAACACATTGTATTTGGGTGTTGTCATCTCTGGAATAAAGCACCGAAGCTTTTAGACTGAAGCCAAAGCTTCCCTCAGACTTTCTAATGTGAAGAGCTTTTACATTGCCTGCAAAAAATGATGCCCCCCTCCTTCTTTAAGAAAAGTCCAAAGCAGTTCAGAAGCAGGATCAGCTGGATATGTTTGCAGGACTTTCCTTTATTAGGGGTCTAAGTGAAGGGAAGTCCCACTCCTCTCATTGGTTTTGAACCTAAAAAACTTGGACTTAGGGAAAATGATCTCATTGGCTGTAACGTAAGTGCTAAATGTTTTCTTATTTTTATTTTCTCTCATTTATCATCCTTTACAGAGCCAACAAGAGGCTGTGAGTGAGCTCTGCTTGTCAGTGGAATATCCCTGTGGAAGGCTCTCTCACACAGGTTTCCCACTGGTGTCACTGCACTGGCATCAGCATTGCTATACATAACTACAGCAGCTTTTCACAAATGTGCCGTTGTTATTTTCAATGGGAATACATGGAATACAGGCCTAAACATGCTTGAATCTAGCCAACTTTTCCTTGCAGATCTGGGAACTTGGGTCTGTTGACTGAGCTCAGTCAGATACCAGTTTCCAGAGTCTGAAACTCAGCTCAGACCAGTGTCTCAAAACCCAAAACACTGGAGGACAGCCATGGGCAGTTTGTAGACCTATCACCTCTCTTCAGTGGTTGTAGTGCTCCTACCCCATGCCAGCTCACCTCACCTGACAGTACCCCCAAAAATAGCCTGCAAGGAGCAATTTTTTAATATCTGAGCCATGCAAAGAAAACACTGTTTTTAAAACATGGTTGAACCCACAGCAAAGCTCCCTTCTTGGAGAGGAAATGCCCCTTTGACTGCAAGAGGACATGTATTGCTTTCCCATCCACTTGGACAAATTCAAAGGTAACGATGCCGTATCCTCCTGTACTCTTGCTCCCACTTGCAGCATTCCCTGACTCATTACATGCTCAAAAGACACATGGTATTAGTCTTTATGATTCAATTATTCTGCGGTAGAGCTTGGACATGTGCAATATGTTGAAGGCCTTTGGGAGACTATCAAAATTTAACAGGGAAAGTATGGCATTTTTTAATTTTTACTTCCAACCCTTGCTGTCAAATGATTTGTTTGCTATTTTTATAAACACACAATACCACTGGGGAGGTAGGGGGACAAGGCTAAACTGATCTGACTAATCCAGTTCAAAAAAGAAAGATGGATTAACCCTTCAAGTACCATGCCTTGGGATTTGCAGATCTTCTGGAATAACAACCAGGTCCAACTGGCATCCTGGGGTGGAAAACTGCCCTTTGCTGGGCAGCAGGGCATGGTGACGTAAGACCACTGAGTACACTTTTTTGTATCTCAGATACCCTCGCTGCTGTGTTTGTGGTAACTGCCCATAGGGTTAATATTTTGTAGGCAATTATTCTGCAGCCCTGGCTCTGTTCTCACTCTGGGTTTCTCAGAAATAACTTTGGACATGGAGATGTTTCCTTGTTGTGCCATTTCTACCTCTGGCACTTCCTTTCCTCCATACTATTGACCTCCACTTTGGCTTGTTTCTCTTGGAATTGCTTAGGCAATTCTTCAGTCTTTTCTGGTTCTCCCAGGATTTTTAAGATGAGTTATTTAGCATCTTTATCACAATGTTTGCTAAGGCCTTGGAATTTGTGTCCTCTTTCTCCATATGCTTCCTGCCTGAAAATCCTGCCTGGTCACATGTTTTCCTGTGTGGGCAAATATCCTAATCTGCTCTTGTCCTTTTTCTTCTCTATTTGTTCCTCCCATTTAGCAGTCGATCATCAAGTCCAACTTGCCCTTTTCAAACCAGCACTCCCGAGGTCTTGGTCATATGCCACACAATAAAACTCGCCTCTTTCTCAATCCATTTCCCCAGGGCTCCACTTCTCCTTCTGTCTTTGCAACCCTTCTGTCAGCACCTGCAACCTTAAGGTTGCCTTTTAAGCGGCTCTGTGATTTCATAGTTCTTGCTGTACCAACTTAGACTTTCTGCGCTAAACATCTGGCAGGGGCAATGCGCAAGCGTGCAAGCCAGAACTTTAATTTATGCTGAGATATTCAGTGTAAAATATCTCTGCCCCACTGCCTTTGAAATGCAAAGGTGCAAGTCCACTTCTCCTGTTGACTTCTCTTTTTATGCCTGGGAAAAGTGACGTTCCTCTACCAAACACACAGCACTTCCTCTTTTTCCCTCTTATTCCATTCAACTTACAAGGAATTTTCTACACACTTCCTTTTGGAGGTCCAAAAGCTACACAACACTAATGTAGCATTGGTCTCACCATAGATTAGTAGCAATGAAATACCTCTTGGTGTTCAATAGGTTTAACCAGCTGCTTTAGCACCACCTGTTCTCCAGCATGGTCTACTTATATACCACAATTTATTTTTGTACTAATGGTAAAATACACTGAAAAATAAATTGTGTGTTTTTCTTCTACAGTTATTTCCTTGAAAGGATGGCCTTGGAAGAGAAGCCTGAGTGGATCTTTACCTATGAATCACTGTCTGTAAAGAGTCTGTAGCTCCAACTGCTAATCCCAGTGGGTAATGAGGAACTGTTCTCGCATGTGTGCATTTGTATAGGCAGAGAAACATTGACATCTGCATCTGCCTTTGATTCAAGAGAATGGCAAAAAGAAGCAATATCACTTTACATGGGCAGGAGACAGTTCCAAACCATGTTACGTTTTGGATGATAATGGTTTTGAAAGATGACTCATTCAAGCTTGTCAAATTAGCCATTACATTTACATAGCTCTTATGGGAACTGTTTAAGCTAGCACAGGAAGTTGAAAAACAACACTGAAAGAAATTTAAATGGGATTGCTCTTTGCCTTTCATCCTTAGCATTTAGACTCTCTTTGTTTCCCATCAGAGAAGCAAAGGAACAGGTACAGAACCCTGAGTAAAACAAGCCTCCCAAACATCATCTTTGGAACACACTGGAGATTGGAAAACATTCTGGCAAACTTAATTTTTTGTCACGTGTGTGTAATTAAATAGCAGCTTTCTGACAAAGAAGGAGAATAGTTTTGTTCAGGACACAAGTATGCTGACTGCCTGATTGCTCAAACACTTGTACAATATTCTGTACACAGCCAAGCTGTAGCATCGGGTCTTGGCGCTGTGACTCCAGGCTCTGCAATCAATGTATAAACTATCCTCCCAAGTGGACCTCAGCTTTCTGCCAAGGCTGAAGTTGAAGTGTTTGGGACTTTTTAAAGCCAGATGTCTCTGTAATCCTTGATTCCTGTTGATCTCTTCACTCGAGCGTCTTTACGAGGATAAGAAAGTATTTTTTTTTAACAAAGATGACAAACTGACAAGAATTGGGCCATATGAAAAGTGAACTTGAGGCGGGGGGGAGTCTTGCTGAGTTCTTTCACTCAAGTCTGAACATTAGCACATAGTAAGTCCTTCGTGCAAGCACCCGAGTTACTGCCTCAGAAACACACTTTTTGATGTCATCCCTGCATTCACCATGGTGCCAGAGATCCCAAGGAGTGCTCACTCACTGGGAATGACACATATACGCTGAGTTTCCTACGATGAGGTTCTCTCACCTATCAATGCAAAGATTCCTCAAGACTACTCTGGAAATGAGCTTCAATGTGGACTGTGATGCTTACCACAGAGGCTCCGCCTCATGTTATCTTCATGTCTTGTCATGCAAGCCTTAGCTATGAAGTCAGTGTTTGAAACCTGTTTTAATTATCTTCAGTTCCACTCTCGGAGAAACACGAGTCTCAGTACAAGCAGTGGGCAGAAGAAACAGAATTTTTTCATCATGTCTTGGCATCTGTATCTTTTTCTTATTCCCAATCTCTTGTAACAGGGTTGGGTTTTTTTTTTCTCTTTCTTATTTCAACCATGACTGGAAAAGATTAAAGCCTGACGTTACTGCTTAGGAAAAGGGACCTCTTCCAACAGGGCATCCTGTAGAATGCAAATGGGAAGGAGCAGTGGGTGACTGAAGCTTTTTGAAACAACGACATCGATACTTCGCAATTGAACTGCACACAACCTTTTACCTAAGGGTAGCAGAGGCTGGATTCTGCCTCATTCCTGCTTGGTAATACTTCTGTCCATGACTAAACCTCTGAAGTACAACTTACAGAGCAAGGCAGCAGGTGGAGGCTGCCAGGCCATTAAATTTTGCAACTTTCTTATTTAATTAAAATCTTGGTCCATTTGAGACTTTTTATAGCATGCATTCATATATATGCAATGTGTCACTCATTTTTACGCTTAGTGTGGCTGCTTTGCTTAACCTGACACAGAACAAAGTTTGACTGGTTTATGGTAGGAAATCGCAAGAAAAATGGGCTCTGTGGAAGGAAGGAATCTGCTCTGGGGGAACAGTGGAGAGCAGTGACCAAGCAGTGCAGGGCTGAAGGAGACTGAGCTACCCCAGCTAGCTATTCAACTAGTGGCAGGGACTGACCCATGTCACAGCCCTACCAAAGAATTCTTGTGTGACCACCACTGGAAAAAACTTTATGGAGGAGTTCTGGCAAGTTTAGTTCTTGCTGTCTGAGATCTCCCTGACCCTTACAGTATCCTTTGTCTTTCTGCCAAGGATTACCATTGAACTAGCAAGTGCAGCAGGCTTATTAGCATCCAAAACAGTTGATTCAAGAGTAATGCCTCTGGGTTAGTCCTTGGTGCAAAGTGGTGGTGATTAATACTCCTCCAGCTGTATCAGTGAGGGCCAAGTGTGTGCTGTCATGCAGCCACAGGGCCAGGGAACAAATCTCAGCTCCCCATCATTCTCTGACTTGAAGAGCTGGTGTTTAAAAGCTGTCTGAGTCCCCAGTGTATTTACAATTCTCCTTCATATAGATATGTCAGCATCACGAAGGGCCACACAACTGAACAGTCTCCTCTGCAAGAACCAGGGGCCAATCCTTTTTTTGCCAGGGATATAATTTGCACAGAAACCCACCTTGCTCATATCCACTTTTATTTTGCTTAACAAACAGGGAGACTTCTGCTTCATCTTTCCCCCTGAGAACCTCTTTTTTTTTGCCTCTGCAGTGGAGGGGTTCTCACCTTCCCCAGCCACTGCCCAGCAAAAGTGAGGAGCAATGCAAAAGAGACAATGAAGAGAGGCAGTGTTTCAGGAAGATGATGCTGCTGTTCAGTCATTCACATATTTACATGCTTCCCTCTTTATATTTACACATAATACTTAATTTGCATCACTGACTCTACCACAGATCTTCATTTTAGATACAGAGCTTTAATGAAGCTGCTCTTCTAGAAGCAAAGTAATATCTGAGCACTTGCTAACCTCTTCTGAGAAGAGAAAAACACCTCAGAAAAAGGGAGAAGAACTATTTTTGTAATTATCTATAAAAATCAACAAAAACCTGACAACCCCCAGTGACATATGGCTTTACCATAAAAGCAAAGTTTTATACTCACCTTGCCCTAGCGCAGGTCTGTTTTACCAAGCCACATGCTTTACAGAACTCTGTGCTGCTGTACTGCATCCACTGCAGTCTTAGGTTTGCTCCACCAAATATCCCCTTTGCTCACCACAACAGCCATCAGTCTAATTCATTTAGTCACGCTATTTAGACCTCGAATAATTTTTCTCAGCTATGGTTATGTACAAGGTCTAAATATTTTCCTTGTGAAGCACAAACACCCCTTACCCTTCTGGTTACGCACCCTCTTGAGGAGCTCACATGCGAACTTTTAATCAGCACCATATTTTGAGGACTTTCTTTTTATTTTTTTCAGAAAAAACAAGCAGTCTCTGGTCCACGCTCACGTTTTTATTTTCGTGTTGCCCTTGACACATAGAACCCTGACAACCCAAGTTGTATTAATTTCCTTGATTGGCACCAAGAGTAAATTTACAGCTCACATTTCGTTTCCACTCTGCTGTTCTGAATTTCAGACCCCTTCATGGAGCAGATACAACCGAAAGAACTTGATGCACTTAATGAAGACTGGGCTGCTTGACTTATCTGATGCTTATTCTTCCGTTTGGTCTTTCCCCCCAAAAAATGGGATTACAGATCACCTGGGTTGGGAGGGGTGGACAAGAGATTATAAAAAAAGACTTACTTTTCAGGAGAAGAGGTTTTTTTCTGTATTTCAAAGAAAACAGACATTGCAGCAACTGTGGGTTTCCTCAGACCCTGGAGATTGTGGTGACCTTTGAGATAGATTGTGGGCCATCAGAAGCTAAATGTGTTTACTTTGGTTAGCTTGACATGAGTTACAACTCTGGAATGCTGAGGTCCATGTTCTTGATATATTTAGGTATAACGAAGGGTTATAACATAAAATTAGATCAACAGATTGCTATCTGGCAAAATGAAGGCTGAGAAATGACACATGCCACAATGTAATGGAGTTACAGTCAAAACCTGGCTGCTCATTTGCCAACAGCTACAAAATGTGCAATTTTTTAAACTCGTTTTCACAAAACTCTTCCTTATTTCCTGGTAGATGCAGTAAGATTTGAAATAGCACTCCCCAAACCATTCATTGAGCCAGGTAGGGACGTGGTGCTAAGCCTGCTCTTCTGTCACCCTACCATGGCTGGACAGCCAGGTGTCCCAATGTTTAGACTCTCTATAAAGGTTGCTACTTTACTGAAGATCTGTGAATATGAAAAAACATTAAGGAAGTTTCTATTTGATGCAGTAGGTCTTTAGTATATGAGTTCATTCTGAATCTACCATCGCTGCTGTGACTCTCATTCTCATTTGGTCTATAACGAGTGTCTGCCATAATCCACCCAAGGATGACCACCATGGTCCCATGCTACATGAGTAGCCACACCTAAACCATGAGAGCTGTTTCGTTTTACAGCAAAGAGAAGAAGGAGAGCAACACGAACTGGGGGCAGAATTTCTCATCACAAGCAGAGCTGTGTGACCCTGTTTGCTCTGGCACGCTGCCTTTTTATTTATATGAACTTGCAGTCATTTTTCACTGTGCGGGGCCATCCCCTAGAGAGCCTGTTTCAGGAGGAAATCTGTCTAAACTCTGATGAAAACCGTCATGTCACCTCCCTCTCCTAATTTGCCTTGGGTATATGGGCCTATGAGAAATGCAGCCACCCACAAAATGGTGAGAAGAAATCCATCCACCAACAACGAAACTGCTCAGGGATTTATTCTTTTGCACTTCACGCCTCTCTGGGTTGCCACCTATGCAAGCCAGGCAGCAGTAAAGCCATTTGCCATCAAACAAGGCTGGGACCACCTAATCAACCATTTCTATAGCCATTTGGGCTCCCAGTTTGGCTGGAAAATAGGTTTTCAACAAGTTAACTAAGTAGAACTACCATACAGCAACCATAAATAAGTGCTTGCTGCTGTGGCCATCTGCTGCTTGAAGGCCATTGAACAATAGCTATTTTCAGGAAAATGTTTAGCTTCTTACTGGTAATATGTCTAATCAAAGCCAAGCCAATAGGGAGATGATATGTTGGTTGGTGGGTGGCCTTAATGATTTTACCATAAAAGTAATTCTAAAAATACACATGTCAGGGGCTCCAGCTAATTCTGTAGCTAGATTTGTCATGCATCAACCAATATAGTAACCAGGCAGTTATTAGTGGTAGAGCTGCAGTATTAAAGCTACTAAAACTGTCTTGGCATGAATGCCAGTGTGATGTCCTTGCTTAAAGTCACACGGGAAGCTTGATTTTTTATGCCATTTCCAACATCACCTCCTCTCAGACAAAAAGCCAAGGAGACAGAATGTGCTGTAGGTTCATAGGATTTTATCTGGAGTCCTTTCCCCCACAGTATATGCTCCCCCCCATGATTGCATGGATGATATTGCAATGCAGAGATTATTTTGGTTTATAGCTCTCCTGAAGCTTTGAAGCTTTATAGAAAATTCTGAGGTTCACAGACTTCAAGGACAGAAGTGACCGTGAAGATCCATATTACTAACAACAGCTGTGGGAAGTCCCCATGGGGACCAACACACAAAGGGTGAGCACAACTTTTAGGAGAGCATCTAATCCTGTTTCCAAATGGCTCTCCCATGCCTACTTTCCCCCCCCTCTTTGATCTTTTAGTATTCCCAAATTTAACTCTCCCTCTTACCATGTTACATTCTCAGCCTGTCACTGGCGTGCCCCTGACATATGAAGGAAAATAAGGAAACCGATCTATCAAAAGACAATTGTATGAACCCCACAGACACAGTAACTGAGAAAAATACAAAAACACCTGGAAATATGAAAGAGTTTATCTCTATTACTTTGGCACATGCTGAAGGGAGGCTGCTAGAGCTGAGAAAAGGTATAAAATTACTGCTACATAGATTTGGTTTCACTGTCTGTAAAGGCTCATCCCAAACCAACTCATGAGAAGGACCATGTGAAGTGAATCCTGTACTATACTTAATTTTCAGTATTATTAACCAAGGTGCTTGACTGTCATGACTCAGGATAATAAAATGCTGCAACACACCTTAAACACAAATTTGGAGTCAAAAACTAGCCAGTACCAGCTATTAACAGGGCATGGTGGGCTTTCTCTCATTGCAGAGAGGTTCCTGGGATGGAGCAGCCCTTTGAAACAGCTGCTTCTACTTTCCTTACATTTCAAAGTCGCCGTTCTCTGTCACATACTTCTATTGGTAGTCCAAATGGTGTCTCAGAACCCTTTGTGCCCTGAGGACAAGGCTGCTGGCCCACCCCCGGGTCACTGGAGGAGCTGTGCCTACCCTTGGAGGGGGACGGGAACCCCATGGGCTCATGCTGACCTTAGGGCATGTGGTAACATTAGCAGAGAGCAGGGCTTAAGCATAAATCCAGGAAGTGTTGTTCTGTGCAAAGCCTGTGCTACCCATTGACTCAGGGTATCAGACATGGCTTGAAAAAGAGTTTAGGGGAATCCCCATGGGACCTATCCATCAGTGACCATGAACAGCAAGGATACACATGCAGCCTCCAGATGAGGATATCCCTGTACCGGCACCAGCCATAAACTGGGAGAATATTGAAGACACTACTCTTAGTTTTTATATTTTTATTGTGGTATTCCTCTTAGTGCCTGTTATGGGTCCTGTCAGAAGGAAACATGATCCTGTGTGGCCAATCTCCCATCGTTGCACACAGACAAATGCTTTGAGTCTTAAATTTGCTGTCATAACTAGTGGGAAGAAGATTGAGGGCATTGGGGGACTTCTGTTAAGACAGTGTGTGTGCAGAGTATTTCTCACTCTATCTTGGCATGGCCAAACCTGGGCCACCTTGGGAAACCCCCATGCAAGTTTGCACTCTTCACTTCCAGAAACTTGTGGTTTTTTCACCTTGAGGGAGTTGAAAATTCTTTGCTATTCCCTATCATGTAAGAAACACAAAAGGACCTTCAATGCTGTGAACACCAGTTAATTTTAAAACGAATGAAGGGGGAAAGGGATGCTGCAGTGAACCCCAAATAACCCCTGGAAGCAACAAACTGTATTAATGCTTGTAACTGTGCTGTACATCAAATGCACCAGGTACCTATCTCCTGCATGTACAGCATCTTCACCTCCAGTTTTGCTTTCATTCACAAGACAACCTCAGTACTGCAGTTTTCCTTCCTGACATTTTGCCATTGCAAAATTCATGGGGATATTACAAATATTGACCTTACATTTAACGAGGGAGTTGGCTGGCTTAAAGGGATATATGCGTGTGCATGTGTCTGTGTATGCATGTGTGTGTATATGTACATATATGTATTTTGTTGAAGATATATCATTCAGTTTCCACTAGGTAAGGTACTTAAGGCACACACATGTGCAAGGAGACAATACTGTCCTTTTTCTTCTGATATATATTTTGCTGTCATTTGTGTAACCTTTCTTTTCAGTTTGTTAATCAATTATACTTTGAGCTTCATCAGAGGGCTCTAAAGTATAACAGCAGCTGCTATTGTTACAAGGCAAAGAACAAATTGATTGATGGTGGGTAATCAAAGTAATATAGAGACTTGGCATAGGTAATATTTACTTTACATCTGTCACTTAAGACATTTTACTGCCAATCAGTGCCTTCAGAAGGCTGGCTGGAACAATAGAGGTCTTTCTACTTAATTCCTCCTATTGACTAGGGCTTACACTGACAAAGTTCACTTGCTATGTAATCCTCAAGGCATGCACTCACTGCTGCGGCCAAGTTTTTAGATATATATCCCCCTGTGTCAATGGATTGGAAAAAAAGCAGCTCTTTGGAGCCAAAGCATTGAAGGTGGTCCCTGAAACACAGCCCATGACAGTGTACAATTGGCGTTGTCGGCTTTGGAGGTGTCAAAGTGATAGGAGCGCTTACAGGAACCCTCCCTGCAGCTGCTGGAGATGTGAAAGGCCTTTGATGGTTCACTGGTGACCACTGTTTGCAGGTCAAGTCTGGCCAGGAAGATCCTATGCAATAACAAATGTGAGGGGCGTTGGTGGGAAGCAGGAGGAGGGGTTCGATTTTCTCCATTTCTCTCGTATTTTTGTTGGGTTTTTTTTCCTTTCCTCTTTCTTTTTCGTTGCTCCTGCTTGCTGCAGAGACTGATGTTTACAAGATGACTCAGAAAAGCCACAGACCAGGAGCAGAGTGGAGGAGCAAGAAAGCTCTGAAAAAAGCCTTATGCACTTTCTCCAACACTCGGTCCCTTGTAAGAGCCAGGAGTGGGCGCCAGTCACAGCAGTGTCACTTCAGGCATTGTCAAGGGGTAGAGGAGGGACACAAAGCTGCCTTCACCCTTCCTGGTTAAGGTGAGGAGCATGGCGTGAACAGGGAAGGATTGAAATGTCCATTTCTGCTGCAAGTACCTACAGTGTATTCAGCCTTCAGGCACACACTTCCCTGACCTGAAAGATGAGGAAACCTGAATGAGTGAGTGTTTTGGGATAGTGGGGCTGCAAAGCAAGACTCATTCCTGTTTACAGGGCAGCTGGGTGCTATATCAAAGTCCATGGGAATTTTATCAAAAGGCTCTTTTAAACCAGATTTTTAGGGACATCACCTTCAAAGACTCCTACAGATAAATGCATTTAGGTTATTCTCCAAAACATCTGAGCAAATGCACTTTTCGTGCATTTACAGCCTTAGCACAGGCACAGCACTCTGTCACTTCACACTAACAACTATTTCTTTTTCTGTTTTAGTTCACAGCCCTGCTGGACACCCACCCACAGGGATTCTATCTACCTGTAGCTGTTGCTGACTCAGTTTCCCAGTGGTCTTGGCACTTTATTCCTGTGTCAATTCAGTTTCTGGGTTACACATCAGGTGAGAGCCTTTTGGTCACAGGCTCCTGCTCTTGCACAGCAAAATCAGATCTCTGTCTTGCTTAAAACACACACTAATCTTCTGTAGCCCACTTCTGCAGAGGACTTATCAGCCAGATTCCAGTATTTCAGTAACTATTAAATTCAATCAAAGAAGCCACAGAATTTTCATGCATTAAACACCAAAAAGCCAGCCTTCTAGAGGTTTCTCCTACTGACAGCTTGCTTTCTCACAAATGGCTTTTGTTTTTCTGCAAGCACCATCTTGACTCGCACCAAATATTCTCAAGAGAGTTGAAAGTGAAGCACCAGAGGGGTTTCCTGGGTTTCAAGACCCTCTGCTCCAAAGAGATTATATCCTCCTTTTTTGTTGTAAGGGTGGTGGGGAAGAAGGAAGAAAAGTGCTGGGTCTCTGCCAAAATAACCAACCAACTTCCAAGACGTGTCTGTCAGTAAGCTCACTCTGGAATTTCCTCTGCATGTACTGGAGGGTTCAATTTTTCCACAAAACCCAGTATTATGTAAGGGGCACTGACAAAAGTTTCCAGTTGGACCCTGAGATTGCAAATGCATTTGTGGAAGACTGACAAGAGATAACAACCCAGGTTCCCAAATCACCAGAGTCACCCTGGAGTCAGAGCACACTTGCAGCTCTTCTACTTCTCCATGAATAACAAAGAACTGGAATTAAGGACCTGAGATTTAACCGGCCCACTTTAGATTATAATAGAGATAAATAGGGCTCAGTTGGATTTAAGTGTCATTAGTGTATAATTGACAGAGTTATCACAGCACTCAGCTCTCACCCAGCGCCTTGAGCCTAGGAGCAGGTTTGCAGAACATGTGATAGTTCTGCAACGTCCCCAGATATTGCACATCCCCAGCAGGGATTTCAGTGTCAGCACATTTTTCAGCTTTCACTGAGGGTTTGGAATGGCAGAGGGTGTTTCAAGGCCAAGGCTGGGAGACATTGGCAGAGCTCTGCGTGGGAAAGCTTGACATTGCGATATGTCTGGCTATAACCATTGCAGTCAGACTGACCTCTCCAGCAACCAAATTCATCTTGTAATTAAGCAGGGGATAGTAAAAGTAAACTGGCATCTAAGTTTGCAGCTAACAAACAGTCCAACATGCAATCATATATTGGTATATATAGACATGCATGCCGTCTGTTTCACAGAAACCACACATGTATAAACATCAACATGGTTCGCAAAAATAGAAGTGATATAGGTAGATTAGAAAGAGTGTTCAAGTTCTTTGCTTCCTTTCTTGAATAATTATAATGTCAGCTGAAAGGCTTGAAAAACCTGACCTGAAGACCATTTCATTAAAGACATGGACAGAAACATTCATTACTGCATTACTTTCTTGCATCTGAGGCCTTTAATATAGCTCAAGATGGGTTGCAGCAATGCACAGCAGCACTTATCTGTATCTTACATGTGTCTCTCATTGGTAAAATGCATTTCTCATTCTCGCCTCCATGGCCTTCTTACTCCTGAGTGCCTTGCTGAGAGTCCCTCAACTCCCAGTACTTGATTTGGTGGTTTGCAATCCCACCATGCCCTCATGGTGGGGATCTCCCTTGGGACCTGTGGACACAGTGTGGACAACATAGCTGGGACACACAGCTGATGGTACACTGCCATCAACTAACTAAGCAGTGGGTTGCAGTGAGGCGAACTAAACAGAAAGGAAATAAAAGCGTGCTTGGAAAAGCACAAGCCAGCTCAAGAAGCTGCTTCAAGCTCCTGTTGCTACTCCATAGCTTGCTCCATGCACTGTCCCCATGCACCACTCTGCTGGTTAGAAAAGAAACATGAGCAAAATGCTGACACAAAATGGGTTTTTATCATCCCTGGGTTACTGTCACTAAACAGGGGTCTTGCGTCTCACACAGGCAGGGCTGCGAGTCAGGGCACCCTAGAATTTCCTCTTCTCAAAACATTGCACTCAGACCTAGAGTGTAATTTATCCCAGAAAAGGAAAAAAAAGATCGATTCCCTCCATCTCCCCATGTCTCCCCATGTTGAATTCGCTGCCCCCAGCACCAGGGGTACTGCTCATGCAAGCTTAGCCTGAGCTCCGGCTGCCACAAAAGTTATTGATCATAGATATATCAAACCACTCTTGGTGTATCTGGTCTCCTGTTCTGCCTGATACCATCACCTGCAGCAACGTTGCGTTAGCTGGCACCTGCCGGGGCTGCCAAAATATGCTTTAATCTTCAAATCCATCTGAGTTCCCTGCAAGACTCTCCAATATTTCCAGTGTTACCCCAGGGTTAGTAACACAGCAAGGAAATCATGTAGATAGGGAGCTACTTTGCCAAGACGCTATGCTGGAGACCTTTCCATGACACAGTGCAGATCGGGTCTCCACCACTTGCTTCCAGCAAGTTCAAGGGAAGGAAAGGGTGAAGCGAGCTGCCTTGCTGATAGGTAAAAGGTAAAAGTTCACAAGTCCACACGCACACATGCTGAATACTTCATGAACTTAGAGGGATACGGTTTCAGATCGCACCGCTGGAATGCAGTCCTGGCTTCAAGGGCTCCGAGCAGAAGGGATGAGGGGGTGGCAGAGCTGGGGTTTCACATGAGAGTATTGCACTCACAGGAGATGGGGAAAAAAAGGAGGAAAAGGGGACTGCTAGAGTGGGGTAATGCTATTCTGGTACATTCCCACAGAGGGAGAGGAAGGAAAGCATAGGGAAACTGTTTCAGGCTACGCTTGCTCCGGCTCACACTCGAGTTTTGGTAGTCTTATTGATCGCACAAGGAGCAGACTTGAGCCTTTCCTGTCTGAATGTACCTGGAAGTCATGCCCAAATACCTGGTCCTTGTAGGTTGCTTAGCCAGCTGATTCCAGTTAAAAATTCAATAGCCATTTCTTCCCTATGAATAAATAATAGTAATTCATATGGTCATAAATGATTTTTTCTCTTTTTCCCCTAAGAAAGCTCTCCTTGATATTCAGCCACTGGTTGTCAAACAGAGGCTTGTTTCCTTTCCTGTTAATAAGTACCGTCTCCTTTTTTTTTGTAACCAGACTTTTTGGAGCATTACATCACCGTGCACAAAGTTATGTCAAGGCTGGATGGAGATAATTCACATCCTGTCAGGTCTGACATAAGAGAGTGGGCTACCTTCCAGCAGGGTAAAATATGAAAGGGAAAGTAAAATGGGTCTATTCTAGAGTAAATGAGGGCTAGTGAATACCGGACATATGGATCTGGGAGGTAATTGAGGAAGAAGGTTACGTGTTTAACTTCTGCTCCATTTCTGCTCCCTTTTACCTCTACTGATTATGTTTTAAAAGCTTCATGTCATGACCATTTGCCATCTAAATACCTTCAATGAGTTACAACTCACATTATTACTCATTGGTCATTGAGTATATTTGGATACTGCTTTGACACTTCATTGCAAAATGGGAAAACAAGGTCAAACTGACCCAAAAAATGGTCACAGCCAAAAGTTGTGACCCAGAAAAGGCAAAATAAAACTGTCTGATCAGAAGAAACATGCAGCATTTCCTCAAAGGTCTGCAGCCATCATGGAACCCCACCTCCCTGAGCCATGCAGGACTATGTTTTGTCACCTTCACTGTTTGGAAGCTCTTTTAATTCTTAATTCAAGCCTTACTTGCTGTAACACAATCCTATTTCTTCTTGTTCCATCAGCCCAAGAATATGGAGAGAAGATATCACTCCATCCACTCTGCAGCAGCTTTCAGGTACTCAGATTTAAAACACTATTAGTATGGAAAATAGCCTGATTACAGTCCCATCATAATTAATGGACAGCTTTTACTGATTTAACTAGATTCAGGGTGAAGTCAAAGCCTGACTTTTGCTTTTGCTCCACAGTTACCAGAAAAAAGGCAACCAGATATTGTAATTTCAGATTCTGTGCCTGTTTTTGCCCCTCTGCTTTGCAATTAAAACAAGGAAGAACCTAAAGATCCCACTTCACAAAAGTGGCTATAACTTTGCATCAGGACAGTTTTAAGTACAGGCTGTGTTTAATTGAAAGAGAACTCTTTTCTGAAGGTATGTCACTGTTTAATGAGTGGGATTTCCATTCTGATCTTCCCTGAGATCTTCACTGTATTGACGTAAAAATCAGTGAAAACTTTAGCATTTGAGCAGATTTAATCTGGATTTACTGTAAGTAAGAGAGAAACAACATTGCACATGAATTTCAACTATAGCTGGCAACCCAAAATAAATACAGTAAGTGTTTTAGCACTTCACATTTGGCCCCAAATTCCTACTATGTGACAAATTTCAAGA
Organism: Pezoporus wallicus; assembly: GCF_028554395.1. Classification (NCBI taxonomy): domain Eukaryota; kingdom Metazoa; phylum Chordata; class Aves; order Psittaciformes; family Psittacidae; genus Pezoporus; species Pezoporus wallicus. The sequence goes on along the minus strand of NW_026636866.1, from coordinate 536,810 downwards.
GCCTCTGAAACAGGAGCAGCTTCAAAATGAAACAACTTGCAAACTATTTCTGTTTCATGATTGTACTACAAACTCTTCGGAGTCCTTCACATCCGTTTGGTTTCTGATTTTTAATGAAGCCATCATAAACCCACAGCAAATTTAGTCCAAGGAATTCCAATAAAGCCTTTAGGAAAAAAAACTCCAACATGCTACATCTGAAATGACAACTGTGTTATTACAATCAAATTCAGGCTGACTAATGTTTATTTGGGGTTAGGGAAAAACGGTTTTTAATTCATGACAGCTGATTTCTCTTTTCCTTTTTTTTCTCCATAAGATTAGGGACTATTTACCTGTCTGAATCAAATTATGTTGTTTGAATCTGGACAGTTAAGGTTGAGGGAAAGGCAAAATGCAACTGAGAATGGTTATCCTCCCATTTTAATATAAAAACAGTTAAACAAAGAGCCATGTATTTAAGAGTGAAAGCAAGACTATGTCATTATTACTTGTGGAGAAATGTGCAGAATTAAGTAAAGGCGACTGAGACATGGGTTTTGCATGTGCAGCACATAGGGGTTTTTCATTGTGGGACTTTTCACTACCTCATTTCAGGCACTTTATTGCTCCTCCAATTTCATATTCTGTGTAATTTGACAAAATTACAAGTTCCTCCCTGCCCAAAGATGTCTTTTCTTTGAAACTGTAAATGCCTAATTTCAAACTCCAGCTCCATAATGCACCTTTAAAACAAATTGAACCCATATTTTCATAGCTAAAGGGTTATGTTGAAAAGAAGTTTTCTTGCAGACAGTTTGTGCTCTTGTACCAAAAAACAGGTCCCACATCTGAGGATTTTGCTGTTTACCACCACAGGCTCACTCTCTGCTGTTTGTTAATACCCTCATTCAGCTAATTCTTTTTATTACGATGAAGCTTTCACACCTCCAGTGCTAGGGTACATCCTGACAGGGCAACCATAATTTTTTCACAAGTGATACAGGAAACATCCATCTCCCTTATTCTGTCTATTCAGTGACGCTCAGGTATGAGCCATCACAAAGTATTCCTAGAAATGATACTTGCAGAAGATGCTGCATTCATCTCTAAAGCAAATATACTGGAAATATTAATGAAGGGATGGAGGGGAAATCTTTCCAAGAAATACCCATATTCCTTGATGCATACCTTTCATCTCCTTGCACTGACAATGGCCTATATTTATTTCCAAACCTACTATCATAGGTGGGTACCAGTCCCCTGCTATAAACAGGTTTCTGGGAAAGCCACGAGCCAGTGTCATTCATAACCACAATTATCACTGCTGTTGCTGTTACCATTACTAACACTATGCCTGTAGTTGAAATACAATTGAAAGGCCCTTTTTTCTTCCAAAAAGGAAGGGAGAAAAGCATGTTGCAGAGATGGTCTTAATCAGGTAAAACACAGCCCCTGCTGGTGCTCACTGCTTGGGAATGTGCTCAGCTCTGCTTTCAGTTTTTAGGCTGAATCACTGACCTCTGGATGCAGGCAGGGTGGTCTGCTCAGTGCGGTGCTCACAGACCTACTCCTGACACTTTCTTCCTTGTTTCAGCGCCTCTTTTCTGGGTCTCAGTGGATGTGATACAGCGGGAAGCAGGACCGGGGAGTTCACGGTGGAATTTTCCCCTTGTCCCCAGATGCTTCTTTCAATTAAATGATCTGCAGGCTCTGAAACTGCTGGTGGATTTACATAGCGCTAAATTACACTGGCTGTGGGTAATTTAAAAAAGTGAGGTGTGAAGTGTAAATTCATAACAGCAAAAATGCAAAAAAAAGAAAACTCTACAGCACCTGCCTTGGAAATGATTATTTAAGTCAAGGGTATAAGAACTATGCTGATATTGCTGGCTAATCCGCCAGCATCCTACTAGTGGCATTTACAACAGTTCACCAGCAGATGAAAAGTAAGATGACCCCAACTGGCATTCGAATCCCTTGTGTCAAGTAGAAGCCCATTGTAATTACAAGAGACAGTGAAAAGAAAGATTTTCTTTAATTTAGCAAAAGACCAGAATAAGAGTGATGTCCCAGGGGAGTAATTTATTTGGTTTTAGGCATTTGTAGAGAATTAGAATTAGTAGTAAGAGCATTTTTTTATACCATTCTTCCCTCCCCCAAAAAACTGTAAAAGCTTCAAACCTGTATTTTACACCCTCAGAAATGAATCTGCAGCAGGTTCATAGGTCAGTCTGCAAGATTTGAGGTGATTTTTTGAACTTTGAACAAGTTACAAATACTTCCTAGAACAGCAAATGTAATAAATATCTCAGCAGAAGAAATGTCTTTGACTTCTTTCCCTGGATGAAATCCAGGGATGAAAGTGGGGCCAGAGCCGTTACGTGATGACGAGGAATTAAAAAAGAGTTAGTTTTGAGAACCTCAGCAGAAAGCCCGTTTCAGGCTTCATGTGAGTTTTTCATGAACATTTATGGCATCTAGAACCATTTTACTCATCCCTGCTAAATAGGGGTTGTTGCATCTGTTAAGTCAGTCAGCAAGGAGCCACTGTAAATGTGAAAACCAGAAAAGCCACTGCTGAAGGTTTGAAACCATTTCTCCTTATTTATCATTTTAAGTGAAATTGAAAGCTTGTTTTCCTTCTGTCTGGAAATGTCACCTACAAGATCTTCTAAATCCTCCCCTCTTAGCACTTTGAGTTTCCATTTGATTGGAAATTTGTCTCAGAACTCAGAGGGGTAGACTGGGAGGCAATAGCCAGCTAGCTTTTCTCCCATGACAGATAGCCCTTTTAGAGGCAGTGGATTTATATCTTATATTTAGGAATAACAAAAGTGAGAATTATGATGAAGGGGGAATGGCATATTTTCCTTGACGTATTTTGTCACCCAGAGCTGTTAGAGCTCTAAGCAGTCAAATTTGTTTAGGCCTGCAAAGTGAGTGATGTGCCCTTTTCTCTGAGGTACGAGATATTTGTAGCGGCATGAAGCAAGCTGGGAACATTTCTTGTAAGATCGCCCAAAGGAAATAGCACCATGCACAACTGACTTTGCATAGAAGTCTATATTAAAATAAGAGAGAAAAAAAAAGAACACACATAGTCTAAAACTATTTCTAAAAAGGGGAGGGGGGAAGGGAACATGACATATTTCAACGCTTGTTGAAACGCCTGAAAAGTTTCCCTGTGACACTAAGTGATCTAAGTCATGTCTCCAAAGAGTAGCTCATCATTTCTCAGACAACAGCAGGAATTTGTGGCTGACCTCCTGAGGGAAATGGTCAACTTTCTCCATCTTTCCTCTCTATGCCAATGTTTGGCTTTAATTTATGTTGGTCAGTTGAAAATGGAAAGTTCAGTACCAAAGCTGAACTGGGGGGAAAATTCAGCATGAGAAAGGGTTTGTTTTGTGGGATATGTTTTCAAAAGCACCATGGTTTTACACAGACTGTTTCCGCATGCCTTCCAGCCTGTTTATCACCCCAGCATTGCGCAGTCTTGAGTGCACTACCCAGATGGAGAAATGAAAGGCTTCAGTAATTGAGGTCAGTTGTTGTTACTGCTAACTGTTTGCAAAGGGTTTTTTACAAGCTGTCAGGCCACCTCCATCTGGTAAGAAGCTCCACATCTCTTCTAACCACTGCAGTGTGTTTTCTTTCAAAATATCATACAGGAAACATACTGAATCAAGAAAGATATAAGCAATTTTCAATGCAAGGCTAGTGCCTTGACTCTGTGATGTGTGTTGGTATCTCAGCCTTAGCTCACTTGTGGATTTGTCTGTTTAAAATGTACCTCAAAGTAGTACATGCCGGGTCCATACCTCAGAAATTAAACCAAAGAAAAGAAGGTGCAGAAAGAAGAAAGCACCCAAAAATTATGTGGCAGAAATTTGTACTCCAGGTTAGGAGAAGAACAAGGAGGAAAAGGCAGCATGTTTGATTTACTGACCCTACTTTGGTGGGATGTGTGTGGGGATAACCCTGGCTGCACATCTCCTGCCTGCCCTGACGGTAGATCTGAGGGACAGCAGGGATCATCTCCAGAACTGCATTCATGAGGCCTTCAGGAAAGCACTGAGGATTTAGTACTCCAGGAAGACACATCTACCTATACCTTTACAGGGCTGATATTTAATAGCAGAGCAGATGAGCATTTTCAGATGCGCTGAACATGCCCAGTATCACAGGCACCTAGAAGAAAGCCTTCACCTGTGACCTCTTTGAAAGTTCCTCTAAAAATATATCAATAGAAGTCTCCAGAAAGCAACCAGCAGCTGATCAAGCAAGCAATTTAAAGTGCAAACTAAAATGTTAAGATTGATGGTTAAAGGTTTTGTGTCACTGCGAGGAGCATCACGATGACACTATCAGCCAGATGGATAGCATGAGGTTCAGATTTTGCCATATGCAGTTTGGAGAAAGCTGTGCTCTGACACAGCTTGGGACAGGTCTCCATCTTCTGTATACTCATTACCTTTGCAATTCCTTTTCTATTTGTTTTTCTAGTAAGGAGCCTTAATCAACAGCCCATGGGAAGCTTTTATGATCTCCAAGAGGTTTTTTGGCAAAACACAGAAAGAAGCATCTTACAAACTGGGAGAACAACAAATGCACTCTAGATTTGATTCCAGAGCACATGGAAATGCTATTTAAATTCAGTTAAAAATAAAATCCAGCATAGGATAATCCCTTGAATAGTATTGTTTTACCCACTTAGGAGACACCGTACTGTCATTAAAAGCTTCATTTCAGCAGATCACATGCCTTCCCACCTTCAGCTCCTAATGAGTAATTCCCAATTGTGTAAACACGAATAGCAAGGAGGTTGGGTTCTCTGTTTGTCTTCTGCTGGTTTGTTTATTCCTCTTCCTCTGAAACCCAGACAGATCATGCTGTCTCATGCTTTTCTACAGCCAGGACATTGGAAAGAGGTTACTTAATAGTTCAGTTCCTGCCAGCAGCTCTCAACAACGTGGGACACAAGCTCACTTTCCGGGCTCCTACCCAAGATTGCCACTACATGACACCTCACTGTACTTCTCACTGATGTGGAAACACCTGGCTCTCCCTGCAATGCACACCTGGATGAGGCACCACTGCTGGGTGGTCAACCCCAACAAGGGAAAATCAGAGATGTTGGAAAGGTCTCAGAACATTAGCCAAACATGTAACCCTACCCTCATGCCTGCCCAAAACCAGTGGGCTCCATCAGGGGTAAGGGCTTCAGCTCTTCTCACATGTAATCAAACATCCTCACAAGCTTTCAGTATATTAAACTAAAGCCATGCACATTTTACCTCACAGGTTTGCTTACTGCAAGAGGCTTTTCCTAGGAAAAAGTCTTCACCTAATGGGGGGAAAAAAGATGCTTGTGTTTCTCATCAAGACCAAGGAGAAGACAAGCCTTCACACCCTGCACTGGCTTCTCCATCTCTCTCAAACTCTGGACTTCGGCTGAAGCAGAGCAGACTCTTACAGTCCTGCAAACCACAGGGTGCAGTTAGTGATGGAAGACAACTCTCAGGTTTTTGGGGCCAGATCTTTTCCTCTGGAACGACATATTGTGTTCACAGACTGCTGAGAATGGCAAAGTTTTCCTGGCCTTACATATGCTGAGAGTGGGCAGAGGTTGTTCATGTAACACAGGGCATCTGTGCATCGTCTTTAACAGCCTTTGCAGTAGCAAATTGGGTTCTGTATATGAAATATAGTATTTTCACACATCTAGTGAATGCCACAATAAAAAAGGGAACTGGTGCAGTTTACGACTGGGCCTCATGCTGAGTCAAATTAAACCTACTGTTTCCAATCAGGTTTAATGTGAGGATAAAGTGAATGCTCCCTGAGATTTGGAGGAGGATAATTTGTCAGTAATAATAAGTGTAGACAAACAGGATGTTCCACAGTGCAGGGGCCTGATTAAAACCAAATGTGTTTCCAGGGATCATCTCAAAACTCCTGGCAGCCAATGCACTCAACATTGCTCGCAATTTGCAGCATTTCTTTTGCAAAGGCTTGCAGCATTTGCAATTCTTCCTAAATCCCATGGAAAAAAAAGAACAGCAACCAGGCTATTGGGTCACCCAAGACCCATCTCTGTTCATTGCTGATGGTTTGGGTTTGTTGTTTTTTTTCAGAGCAGGTTTTAGCTTTATAACCTGCCAAAGCAAGGATATCCTAACAGCAAAGAGAAAAAGTCTTGGATTTTCAGCCTTGCCCTACCCTATTTCCTGACAAGAGCCTGTCTAGCTGCACCTAACACTGGCAAAAACACATTTCCTGATCAAAATGGGGTTTCCTACAAAAAGCGAATTTTTTCTTGATGAACTTTACCATAGAAACAAAATTGGCAGTCATCAGACCATGGCCCTAAAAGTCATTTCAGCTTTGGGGGAATTTATTGAGAAGAAACAAGGAAGGTTTCAAACTATCCCAGGCTTTGAGTTTTAAATTAGAGTCAAGATCATTCTAGTAACCTCTTTCCTTAAGGGATGGAGACGGTGAATTTCCTAAGAAGGATTTTCTCACTTCTTGGCCAGATGGGAGACTCAGTAACTCAATGCTTGTTAGTTAAGTTATAGTCCCTGAGAAATTGGTGGTTACCTGTTGCTGGAGAACTGCTTTTGTTCATTACAGACAAACCAGCCTGAGGTCAATGTGCAGAGCAGTTAACATACTACCAAACCACTAATTAACCTAACACAGAAGCAGAAGCCTGTTCCCAAAACATGTCTCTAATTCACCACCTCTCTGTGTTTACAGCGGTACAATGGATCGTGTGTAAAGCAGCGGCTGTGGCAAGGACCCGCTGCAGGGACAGGGTCCCATTGGGGGACCATTTCTGAAAGTCTGCAGAAGTCTGGATTAGGGACAGGGAAAATCACAGATGGAAATGCAAAACTGGATGTTATCTCCTGCCAACATGTTCCCTAGTGCCCAGGAGGTCAATTGCCTCCTAAAGTGCCTGCCCTTTTGGCTGTAGGTCTCCCATCTTTTTCTGATTTTTCTGTTTGCCTTCAGGATGGTTCTAGCTTATTGGAAAGCTGCTGTCTGGACTTTCTTTCTCCATGTGCCCTGGAGGCACTTGGTTTTTTTCAACAGATCATGGGAAACACTGAAATGTTCAAAGATTTAAATTCTTTTGAAGGTCTCTATGTGTGATTGCTTGTTTGGTGAGACATAAGACTGGACATAAGCAGTGCCCTATGTCTACTAACACATCCCTAGAAACCTGAATTATTTCCTTGCATCTTGTTCTTTAAGGAGTTGTTCTTGGGAGGGTCTGATGAGCTCCTTTGTATGCCCCTAAGACCATAGGCTACTATGGCTGTTTCAGCAGCCCACTATCACAAGTGTCTTACATATATATACCATAAAACCCATTCTAAACTGTAAACAGGGAGAGAACACCATCATTTCAGTCCCAAAGACTGTTATGGATGAGTTCCCATCAAAAAAGGAGCATGTATAATAAAATGTGGGAGTTTTAAAGTCCTAAAACAGCCTTCTGATGTGGTTTGGGGGCATCTCCTTACAGGAAAAAGGCTAGACAGGCGCAGGCACTGAGAGGCTTGTTTCAGTCTCAAAGTGGACAGAAAACTCCCACCTTCCTTTCAGCCTGGAACAAAAGGCAGGTATATTCACAGGATTCTTCCCCAGAACACGCTTCATAGGTCTTTACATGTATCGAGTCTGTTTTGAGAGACCTGGAAGAAATCAAACTTTGAAAAGAAGATGTTTTGGGGTACCTTGAAATTTGCATGTCTCCAGCACAGAAAAACATATTTTCAGAAAGAAAAATTGTGAATGGAGACAGGAAAGTAGCACCAATAAAGAAAAGAAGACCCATCCTAGGTCTTTCCCTTGAGGGGAAAAAGGCTCACAAATAGGGATCCCAATCTGACAGAGGACCCCATGACTCTTCTTTTCTTGATGAGGAGTGACAACTGCAGAGACATACATTCAGACAGCAGCAACTACTCTGAAAACCACATGGTGTATCTTAGCCAAGCTGCCCCAGACAAATAACTGGTTTGATTTAATTTAGTGCCACATCTTGTTCCCAGGGAAAGGTAATTGGATCCATGGCAAAGAGCTGGGAAGGGAGCTTGACATGAAACAAAGGAGGCAGCTTTTCTGCATGAGATACTTGTTTTCTCCAGTGGAAAATTTTTAAGGAACAAAACCCCTTCTCTGCACAGCAGGGTAATTTCACTGACCTGATTTCCTCCAACTGTTCCTTCTCCTCTGATAATGATAGAATAGTCAGGGTTGGAAAGGACCTTATGATCATCTAGTTCCAACCCCCTGCCATGGGCAGGGATGCCTCACCCTAGACTATGTCACCCAAGGCCCTGTCCAACCTGGCCTTGAAAGCTGCAAGGGATGGAGCATTTACCACTTCTTTGAGCAATCTGTGCCAAGGCCTCACCACCCTCAGAGTAAAGAATTTCTTCCTTATATCTAACCTGAAGTCTGCCTATTTTAGTTTGAACTCATCACCCCTTGCCCTGTCACTACAGTCCCTGGTAAAGAGTCCCTTCCATGGGGAAGCACATTGGTTTCCTCCTCCTACAATTAAATAAACAAAGCATAAAATTAATATGAATGTTTAATGCCAAAAGCCTGCAGGAGAGCTGCTTTGGGCTGAAGACCTTTGCAAACACAAGATGGTGTGGTTATAATATGATTTTTTTCTGCTGCTACTGCCATGCAACTTCCAGGCTTGGTGCATCTAACTATTCTGAGAACATCCCTCAAGTTATAGCTGCCAGGAGCACTGAGGAGCTGGGAATCAGGGCAAGCTGCCCCTGCGTTGCCTCCTTCCTTTGCTAGCTCAGCAAGTCAAAAAGATGGCCAGGAGGAGAGCTGAGTTATCAGCTCTTGGCTATCATTGCACATGGTCTGTCCTGCACTGGTTCTTAGGGGGATATCTCCAGTACAGCTGCAATAGATGTGAAATCTGGTGCCTCATGTGGGCTTGGGGGGGGTGGCATTAAGGCCATATGCTCATGGAGGGAAGCGGTGGTTGAGGTGCCCTGTGGGTGATACCATGGACAGAGTCCCACCCGCCACACGTGGCCACGCACACGTGGTGTCCTATTTACTAAGCACATTTTTGATATTGAAAGTCAAAAAAAGAGAGGGAAAAAAAGAACAAAACCAAAAAAAAACTAAAACAATCCCAGACCAACACATGGGCACAAGCTGATCCTGGTGCTTGCAAAGCACGGAAAAGCAGGAAAATCATTATCAACATCTCAACCTGGTTTGAATCTTCTTGGGTTTTCCTGACCTGGAGCAATCCAACAATGACATTTTCTTGACCTGTCACCAGTCTGGGCTGACTGCAGAGCTGAGCTACCTGATTGTGCTCAAGAGATGAGGAATTTACAGCATTTGTCTGGTTGAGAAGTGATAACTCTTGTTTGTAGGATTTTTTTAATCTGGATATAATTTATCACTCTTTTCTTCTCTCCTTCTCCCCACTGTAGACTATGAAGTGCTCAGGACTGTTCTTCCCTATATTTGTCATATGTGTAACTTGCACTATTTAAAGGGAAGTAAAACCCAAGGCAGTCCTAGATAAAAAAGCAGTTGTTTGAAATTTTAACACATAATATAAACATTTCCCTCAAAGCTGGATTTCCTTTTTAGAACCAAGTGCTGTCACTATCATTGTTTTAAATCTGGATAGAATTTTCATAACTTTATATACTTCTTTTGTAACTGTGCCTGGCTTAAAAGTCAGTGTGATGATGATAAAGAGCAAACTGGAAGAGTTTTTCATCTTTTTTTTCATTCATCATTCAAATTTCATACTCCTGAAGAAGAGAACTGGTTTTGTTCACAAGACTAATTTATATTTCCCCATGAGTACTCAGCCTGGGAATTATTTTAGGAAGATTACTTTTAATAAGATCCATACAGTTATAAAATGTAATCAAAATATATTAACACTTCTTTAAGCCCTTTGCTTTAGGCTGGAATTATCTGCCCTTTCATGCCTGGAATATTAGAAAGATGTTCAGCTTTCTTCCCACGAGGGAAAAAAGTGTTTGCTTTGGGGGGCTTCTTTCTTGCTCTGTGTTTTTTAGATCCCTTTTAAAATAGGGTCAGGATAGAGCCTATTGGGTGTGTAAGGTATCAGAACAATGAGGATACCCTCCAACACAGCAGGGGAGGTGGTGCGAAGCTTCTCAGCAGTATGCTTGGTGAAGATGGAAGTTGCATTAAATCACTTTTCCTCATTTTCCAAGAGAAAATGCACACAGAGTCCACTAGAGGGTACAGCCGGGAGATGTGCAGCCAGTGCGAGGCGGCTGCATCCAGGAGGGATGCGCCGGGCTTGGCAGGTGGAACAAACGGAGCCTTTACTACTTGAGCCCCATGTCCAGGTCAGAAACCACCTGCAACAGGGGGAAAGGAAAAGACCAGTTGGGAAGTTTATCCAAATGAAAACCGCATCATTATAAAGGGCTCAATTGCTCTTTGATTCATATTGATAAGACACTCCTGGAAGAAAGGTGTTTACAAGAACCCTACAGTCTACTCCCTCTGGCTGTGCTCATTTCTTCTTCCTGCTCATTCCTTCAGCTCCTTATAAACTCCCTAGTCTTTTAAACCTCAGCTGTGGAGGCCCAGCTTTGTTTTAGTTTTGAGCATTTTTGTTGCAAACCAGGTGAAAAAAAGAAAAATAAAAAAAAGGCATAAAAACACCTGGAGCCTTTGGAATTACTGCTGGCTTGTGCTGCACTCAACAGGTCAGCAATTACAGCCTGAAATATTGAGTGGCAGGTCTTACCTCGGCACTTTTTTTTTTGGTGAAAGCACAGAAATATGTGAAATAGACCTTTCTGTGGCAGGCTGAGGGCTAGCACCATTTAATGTGATTACGAGGCAGGGGGTACTCAGGGTCATTGTGCATCCCAAATGAGTGACAGTAATAAACTACTTACGGGCCCATTCATTTCTCTTTTAGCACGTTTGCCAAGACCAAATGCAGGAGAGGATCAGAACAGGGAGGGAGGGGTTTTATGGCATCACAGAAGGGAGCTGTCAGAGGCCCTCAGGAATAACATTTTTGGCAAGAAAATCCTATTGTAGTTCAGTCTTTCAGTCAATCATCCAATTGACTGCAATGAGAGTGCTGGGTAAACACGGTGAGATCACCAGTGGGACCCCATGGAAGGCACAGCATCAACAACCTGCAAATGTAGGCATGGGGTGATCAGACCCACATGGCTGTGGCCAGCTCCTTGGGGCGTCTAACTTCCCATAGCTCTCAGAGGACACTTTTGAAGGTTTGGCCTAAAAAAGCTTCTCTTGCAGAGAACTCAGTGCCTTCAAATCTCACAGCCAAGACTGACGGTGCCCTGATGCTGCAATTCTGGCTTACATGGCTTTGCTGGTGAAACTAACAAGATTCCTGCACCCAAATGACCATTGCTGAAGAGCAGATTACAAACACAGGACAGTATTTGGCCAAAAACAACTACAATGGAGTATTGTTTGTTGGTTTTTTTTTTATCTAGAGATTTCATCTCTTTTCACTATGATTCTCACTTAACTCAGTGGCAAAATTTCCCCCTACTTCTGGGGCTCTGGATTTTAGTTTCATCTATGGGGATAGGAAGATAGTGAGATGAAATCCACAGCTTTATCCTCAAAGCTACTGAGAAAAACCTTCTTTCTTGTAATGTGGCTCCATTATACTGGGATTAAGTTAAAGCATGTAAGATTTCTACTCCCGTGTAAGCCCTGAGTTTTGTGTGTGCAGTATCATGGAAAGTTATGACTTGGCTTTCACATGTGAAATTCACTCTGCTGCTCTTATGCATTCTGCTGCCAGCAAAATTGTCATGTTTTAGGATTATATAGGTGGATCAGAAAGGGTACCCTTCTAAAAATGGACAGTTTTAGTTGAGAGAAAGGGTTCAGGTTGCAGCTTTCCCCTGCTTGAAAATGCTGCTTGGAAGACTGATTATTTTGCTTTCCTCTGGACCAAAGCATACCAGTGCTCCCATTTTTCTACAGACCCCCCCAACTCTGAATTCCGGGGCTGGGAGATTTGCTTACATGAAGGAAAAAAAGAGGAAAAAAGAAACAGAGAGATGTTTAGAAAGGATCAATAGGGAATGATCATTTACCACTCTCCTCAGCTCTTCTTTGAAAGCGGTACTAAAATGTCCATCCACTTCAGTAAGAACCAGGTGAAGACTCCTGTCTGAAAGTCAGAGTAGCTTTGGTATAAACGCACCAGGCTGGAATGCAAATAACCTATGTTGGGATCCTTTACCACTGAAAACACACCTTGGATAGCGCTTTTTTACTAGTGCCTCAGTTTCCTCATCTATCAAAAATAAATAAAAATAAATTAAAAAATATACAAATACTGTTTTTTGTATTAAACCTTGAAATTTACAAGAAAAATAACAGAATAACAGAACATTTTCCTAGTTTGTGCTGCTGTTGGAACGTTAATACAAGTCTGGTATTTGAGGTCTCTAGCGCCCTGCACTCCGTCCTGCATCAGACCATTCTTAAGTAGATAAAACTCTAAGTAGAAAGACTGAGGATAAAGGACCAGCACCTAAATCTGGTTAAATCTCCTTAGTCCACGTAGTATTTAATGAATCAGCCTAACACCCTGGATCAGAGAAGTGGTGTACACTGATGCCAGTGTGGAGAGATTCTCTCCAGAGAATCTTCTCTTCCTGTGCCCATCTCCAGGGCCCTGAGTGGTACCCAGATCCAAGGGAGACTTGCTGCTTGCTTTGCTTTTATCTTAGCTGGACCACATGGACCAGTGTGCTTCAGGGGTTGGCTCCTATTTTCCTTTCTTGTTTTTCTTTTTCTAGAATATATATAAAGCTTGTTTTTACCAAGAGCCTTTCACCAAGTTTTTACCAAGAGTGTATATGGTCAAATGATGATCTTTAACAAGAAGGAATGACAGAAGAGATACCTGTCTGAAGACTTGATTAAAACTCCTGTCGCTCCACACAGATTATCTGTTTTGTGGGCAAACGACAAGCTTTTAAGGATTTTAATCCATGGCACGATAACCCACCAAATAAAAACAAGAAAAGGCTTTCTCCTGGCAAATAAAGTCAGACTGGGTTAAAACCTCCTGTCCCAAAGGGACTGGATAAATATTTTCCTATAGAAGCCAACACCTCCAGCCTCTCTACACGGAAGAGAGGCAACTGTGGGTGTAATGGCTATATAGATAAGCCGTTATCTGAAGGATGCAACACTTAGCTTTATAGTCTGCACACTTATTTACCAATTGTTAATTGCTGCTGAGTTTATGGCACCTGTGCCTCAATTAGAGTGAGAACAGCCCCGGCTATCTGTGGCAGGTGCCCGTGAGCACAGCCATGCCCCAGAGAGCCCCAAACCACACTCTTTTTTTGGTGGAAACAAGCACTTTAGAGCGGAATCTGATAGAAAAAGGTGGGGTTTCTTCTAACACCAGACGCTGCTTTAAGCCAGCAACATGTGCCCAGGGCATTAAGAGCCTGAGGCTGCTGCAGTGGAATTCCAGCTGCGTTCGGGGAAACTTGGAACTTATTTACATTTTGGGAGTCATAGCGGTTACAGAGGTGGCTTTTTATTATTGTTTCCTTCTTATTCATTATTAATTCTGTTTTTCGTTAACAGTTCTCGTTACGGAAAAGAAGAGCCGGGGGGGAACATCTGGCTCCCTTCTCCCTGATGCTGCAGGAGGAAGGATGCTGTCTATCAAGGGGAGGGAAGTGGAGGTGGTACCTCCAGCCAGGTGATGATTATGGCACCGTAAAATCCCAATGTCCCAGAGAACAACGGCCACACTGTAAATACATCCTTTCCCATCATGTAAAACGTTAAGATCGCTAGTTTGGGCTTGAAACAAAATATATTGCATGCAAACCCCTCTGCTAGTGGAGCAGAAAATGCACACTGCTGCTGTAATGGTTCTCATTATATTTCCCCTTTGTTCATAAAAATGGCTGAGTTATTGTGCAATGCAGGAATCAAGGAAGAGGGGAAATATATCATAAAGATGGAAAGGAAGACAGCTTGTCAGTTGTAAATGTAAAGGGATGCTAGATTTCTTCTATAAAGCGATTCTGCTATAAAACTAATCGTCTCTGTAATAAATAAATAAATAAAACGGAAAATCCTATTCTGACCAAAAAAAAAAATGGTTCACCTCCTCCACATTTAATCCAACCTTGAAATAGTTCCAGAAACTCGTCAGAGGGTTGTTTGGGAGGGTGTGTGTTTTAGGGTTGTTTTGTTTGTTTTCCTTTTTTTTTTTTTTTTTGATTCTTATATTTCCCTCCGAATTTTGCGTGCTTGCATTTTATTAGGTTAATAAAACCCGATTTTCAAGGTTTTGGACGCCTCGGGGGTACAATGAGCTCGGATGTCAAATGCATCAAATAGCAAATGAAGGGATTTCAAAGGTCTCCAAAGCGTCCATAGCAGCATTTTTTAGCGTCTCATAAAGGTAAAGCCCATTCTGGCTACAGTGTGCTCTGTCTAGAGGTTTTCCGGGTACTCCAACTTCCATCTGCTGTTTTATTCCGATTTTATATAGTTTTTAAATGCCCCCGTCTCGCTGTCATAGGGGATGTGCCAAATCAAGTCAAACCATTAAGCGAGATCATGCCCGTGTTACACAGAAAGGGCAAACACAGGGGAAAACCCCAAATGTATCGTGCATGGAAGGGATTTACCAAAAGGGATTGAGAGAGTAAAACGATATGGGGGAAAATCCTTACTCAGGGAAATATTTCACAATTTAAAGGTGGTTTTTTTGGTTTTGTTTTTTCCGAGGGGGGAAACATTTTTTTGCTATTCCCCCCCCTTTTTCTTTTTTTTTCCTTTTTTGCTTTTCTTTTCTTTTTTCTTTTCTTTTTTCTTTTCTTTTTTCTTTTCTTTTTTCTTTTTTTTTCTATCTTATTTTTTCCTTTATTTCTCTTTTCTTTCTGTTTTTTTTTTTAGGTTTTTTCTTTTTTTTTCTTTAAAATATTTTTTTTTCTTTTCCTTTTTTTCCTCCCCCCCTCCTCTTGTTCTTATTTCAACTCCTTTTCTGCCAACAAACCACTCTTTCTGGAGGCTGGGCTGGGTTGCAGGCGGGTGGCTGTGACGGCTGAGGGGAGGCTGCGGGGAGGCTGCGGGATGGCTGCAGTGCTCAGCTCCCCCCCCCCCCATTCCCCCCGGGCTCTTCTTCCAGTACTTGTTTCCCTTATTTCCCCTTCATTCTGTACCCTGTTCCCCCCACCCTGTTTCCCTCCAGCTGGTAAAAGAGCAGCCCCCCTTACTGGCAGCTCACTTTGCCACTTTCCACGGGTTCTTCTGAGCTGCCAAATGAAAGCCATCACCCATTAAAAAAATACTTTAAAAATATAAAATTTAAAGAAAAAGCCTCCTTATGCACGATTTTTTGCAACCGGTGGTGCTGCGGATAATACCCGGAGCCGCGGCCAGCCACGGGCTGGGGAGGGATGGGGACGGAGAGGATGGAGATGGAGGATGGAGAGGGGCCGGGCCGGGCCGAGCCAAGCTCGGGGTGGGGGGGTGGCAGCAGGACTCTGCGCTGTTGTCCCCCTCCAAACAAAAGGGCTATTATGGAGCCCATAGATCAGCGGCCGTAAAAGCTTTCGCATGGCACGGGTCCCTGTCCCGTCCCCGTCCCGAGGTTAGAACAGCAGCGTTAATCTGCTATTCCGTGTTTACAGAGCCAGCTCATCCGTGGGGCGGGTGGAAGGCGGCCAGCTCGCAAGAGAACGCTCTTTATTAAAAAATACGGAGTTGTGTTGCTTTTAGCAATGACCCAGGAGCGTGTCCCGCAGTTCTAGGGGAGGGCAACCCCCCTTGTCCCCAGGGGTGTCCCAGTCCCAGCCCCTCATTCCTCGGGGGGCAACAGCAGAAGGGCAAGGAGGGGGTCTCCAGCCGCTTTCAGCAGCATCTGGATGACCCCCCCCCCTTCCCCCCGGAGAAGATCCCTTGCAGGGCTTTAGTGGGTTACTGTCGCCCAAGGAAAGTAACTTTCCTCCCAGGGATGCTGCTCCGCTCCTGTAGCTTGTTTATTCATGTATTTGTTGCGTTCGCCTAAGGAGGAGGGAGCCCTTCGGTCTGGTCAGCAAGCAAAGACCGGCATTTCGAAACGGGAAGGGGAAGGAACGGGTGAAATAGGGAAAACCTGGGGAAAGTAGGGGCGATAGCTGTGAAAAACGAACCCAAACCAAACCCAAACCTCCCTTTGCTGCACTCATCCTTGCGCGAAACGCACTTAGAAGGAACACCAGCACGGAGCTCGCTCCTTTCTCCATTCTGCTTGTGGCAGCCCGTGAGAAGGGACGATAACGCCGCGGATAATTGCGCGGGTGTGTCTGTCAGCTCATTTTGGGGACAGACGGGCTGATGTCGGTGTTTCTGCGGGCAGGCAGCCCCAGGGAAGAGGGGAAGGGAGGGGGTACATCTGTCCGGCAACCCCCGCCCCTACCGTGCACTTTGCCGTACCCAAACTGTGCGGCAGGAGATGCTGGGGGTCCGCGGGCGCGTAACCGGTCCCTGACGATGAGTTTCTGTCGGGTAAAAACACAGGAATGAGCGGGTATTGCGTATGGGAGCGCTGCTTGCGCTGCGCGGAGCTGCGCGCCGGCCCCGCTGCCCTCCCTGCCAAAAGCTCACGGCCCGCGCGGAGTTGTTGCGTTTCCTCGATTGATTGTTTAGTTAGAGATTTTGCCAACTTCCTGACGGTTCGTTTTCTGATTCTGCAAAAAAAAAAAAAAAGAGAGAGAACCGCATTTCCTTTTTGACTTAAGAGGCAGAGAGAGGGAGACAAGCGGAGGCTGGGGGCTGGTGGACTCATCGAGCTGTATGTACTGGACCTTTTCTCTTCCCTCTCCCCGTCCCCAAACCCTCCTCCTCTTCCTCTTCCTCCCCTCCGAGCCCGTGATTTGCGCCATCCCCTTCCTCGCTCCCAGCTTTCTGCCTAGCAAAATCCCTCCGGCTCCTGGGACCGAGCCTGGGCAAGGGGAAGCGGCAGCGCTGCTCTGAGCGGGGCTCCCCCGGGCTGCAGCCTTCACTTTTGCGTCCTTTGCCTTAAATTGCCCCTTTTAAAGAACAAAACAAACAAACAAACAAAAGGCAAAAAAACAAACAAAACAAAACAAAACAACAAACTTTTTTTCCCCCTCTTTTCCTTTTAATTCCTATTCCGTGTTCTATCCTTGCAGTCCTTGCGGCTACGACAAGAGATCCAAGTGCAGAAAGAAAAGCAAACACGGAAATCTGTTCCGCTCGCTTTTATTTGCCTCGGGTTTTCTGTTGTTGGGCTCGTTTGAGTTAATTTTGCTATTATTTCGATTTCTTTTCTCTCCTTTTTTTTTTTTTTTTGGTCAGCAAAATTACTCTTTGCACAGTTATTGGGGTTTTTTTCAGCTCCACTGTCTCTAACTGCTGCATTTAATCCTGCTGCTTTTAAAACTGTACCTTATAGTTGACTTTTACCCCTAACTTTAACATACTAAAATATGCTTGAAATAGCAGTGTGTGGGATGCAAACCTTGGCAATATGCAGAACACATTCTATTAAAATATTATAGAAATTTTTCCCCCAAAAGCCTTCCTTTAAAGTATTTTTTATGTGTGTGGCCTGATGTTTATCATTCAAATTAGCACTGACTTCAGACTGGCTGCAGCAGGTCAAGAGCTGAAGAAGAGCAGGGCCCTATCCCAAACCTCCTGAAATCAGCGGGAGCTTTGGATCAGGCCCTACAGAAATAAATTAGGGGAAAATCCTGGGTACATTGTAAAGGAAAATACAGACGAGTCAGAGAGAACGGTGCTTTGTTCAGCTACAGTGAGGAAAGGGGAGAGCAAAATCCAAACTGCTTTCTAATAGTCTTACATCCAAGGGTATTTAAGTAGGGTGGAAATCTTAAATCATCTTCAAATTAGGACCTGGTTTGGGAGTCATTCCCAAAAGCTGGTCAAACTTCATTTGCTGCAGCAGTGAAAACACAACAAAGTTCACCCCTATATACGTATATGGGTGTATAGGTAACCATGCATGTGTTAGTGATGCATGCCTGCCAATGGGTATATACATAAAAGCATCCCTGGGGAGGTGCATGCACACATCGTTCTAATGCTGCAGAAAGCAGATACAATGTGCAAAGACCATCTTAAGACAAGGCCATATTTATCCTCTGTCTCTGCACCCCTCAGTTCTTGTCTGTGCATCTGGTTGCAAACGGACATGTGTGAGCAGCCGTGTATGCTTGTGCCTGTGCATGTTGGGATGCGTGAGATGGAGCATGGAGGGGAGAGTGACGGGGAAGATGAAAGCGTGTCATGACCATGCGTCAGAGAGCAGGGATTAGTGCATCCATGTGTATTTTCATTAATGCATCCAAGTGTACTATTGCTTTGCAACCAGGTCACATCTACAAGGTTTTTGCCTAATAGGAATGGGGTATTTCGATGAAGATAATAAATATAAGCTGTACACCCCATATAAAACCAAGACTTGTACTTTAGGGGCCACGTGTATCTGCCTGCCCATGAGACAGGGATGGGTTGAGACAACGCTACTCATTTCAAGTGTTGACATCTAGCAAGACCATCAAAATATTTGTCCAGCCTTTGCTACAGCATTATGTTATTCTTCCACTGAAACTATTGCTTTGTAAAGCTTTTTTTCAAAGCTGTTAAAGCAAAACGAAGATTGCTATCAAGGCAAATGACTGCTCATGTTGTGCGAGGTGCTGGCTCCCCGTTAGGTGGCATTGCTAGTTTGGCCGTGCAGGGAGAAGCGGCTGCATGTACTGGTCAACTACTGCAGCAGGGACGTGTATTTGCGTTGCAATTGAAAGCGTATTTATCTTTTCAGCACTTGTTATGTACTTATAGTACAATTTGCTTCATCAACGCACAGCTTAATAAGTTTATCGGGTGAGTTTCTGTATCGAGAATGAAAATCAATGCTTTCTTGCCCTGAACCGTGCATATCATATCTGCTTTTTATGCAATTAGAGGCATTATAAAAATAATTGGTTACTACAGAACACTTAAAAAACATAACAAACATAATGTATAACAGATTAAACACGACCCTTTCCTGTTTTCTAAAGGTTCAAACACCTGATAATTCATCCCTTATCTTTTGGGATAGTTTCACACGTTGGCAAATTAATTTTACACACTTGCAAACTGTGGATATGTTCTGTGCTGCGCAAAGGAATGATGACAATAAGAAATAAACACTTTTTTAATATATATAGCCCAAATTGGTTTTGATGTGAGAGATTATAGAGGGCATTTTAGAAATTAATTAAAATTCTGAAAATAAAGATTTAAATATAAACCAATTAAGAAAAATATTTTTTTTCTCACAGTAACACTCTGTCCGTGGGAGTTATGCTTTTACATCTCATGTCAACTTTCTTTTTTTTTTCAATTTGAAAAATCCTGCAATTGTTAAAAACAAACCCTTTATTTTGTTTGCAAAGATAGGGATCATTTTAATCATAAAATAATTAGTCTAATTCAATTTACACTGGTGAAATCTTATTACCTAAATTAGAGACAGTCTCTTATTTATAATGAGGTTAGCAAGAGCTGAATCAGTCCCAAACTGTTTGTTTTGTTTTATTTTCCCCTGACTTCTTGCTGTCATTTAATTTAAAGGGCAAACTTCACATTTATATTCATTTGGGAAAAATGCTCTAAAGAATTAAATCTGTATTTTCATCAGTATTTAAACATAGACCTCGCTTGATTGGGTTTAAAACATTCACAAAGGATGAATTGTGTATTTGTCAAAGTTGTGACTGGTAAACAGTCTTAGAAATGTTAGCTTGATGAAATATCTATAAAAATTATGTCTATCTTATGATGAAATATTTTCTCATACTATTGGCTAAATAGATTTTAAATCATTTGTTTTATCTAGAAATAAATTTTCTAGAAAATTTCTATGAAAACTTCTTACAGCACATTTCCCCCCCCACATACACACTTTTTTCTTCTTTTTACTGTAGCTTTCTTTCTCTGGTTTAATTAGCTGGTTTAGTCTGGTTTGTTGGATTTCTTTTAATAACCCAACTGCTTTCCTGTGCTCTCATGGGAGTGAATATTCTACCTATTTTTACAACTGAAGTTTTCAAAGCCTTTTTTTCTTCTTTTTTTTTTCTTAAATGTAATGATCACATATCAACACTTCTACTTGAATATGTGAGTAAATGATAATTAATAAGATTTTAATTAATTCCTTTAGATTTCTAGACTCCCACAATAATAAATTAAGAGTTCATGTCCCAGAAACATTTTAAGGCATAAGTTTTAAATACTTTCACCATAGCATCTGCAAGAGCCCAAAAGGGTGAATTAATACCAACACCTACATCAATATACCTGAAGAAAAGTGACTTTAACTCTTGGGAGCCCAATGGAACCATCCTAATCCAATTCTGCAATAATTAAGCATGTTGACGACCACAAATTTGTTTGTTTAAAAGCTATTTTTGCCCCTTGCAGTGTCGGGGGGACCATAAAATTATGTGGCTCATTCCATCACTTCATGTTGTGTTATCCAAAGTTGCAGGAATGCAAACAAGTTTTGTTCTCTTGTATTAGTTTGCAGCTAAAAGCAGAAGGGCTGAAGCTAGGGAAGAAAGAGAAAGCTCAAACAGAACAGCACAGGCAGAGGAAAGGGTGATTTGTAAAAGGAGTATTTAAAGTCCTGACAGTGGTTAATTCTGCAACCCCAAGCTTATTAGCACCTTCTGCACGAAGGCACAGGCACATTGCATTCTCATTTCAAGCTTTATGCAACTTTGCCTTTCATTATTTTCCCTTCTTATTAAGGTGTGTTTGTTAGGGGTTGGTGTTTTGTCTTTTTCCTGAAGTAACCTCTGTCATTCAGCACCAGTATTCTAGAAAATTGAGGGTTTTGCCCCGTGCTCAGTGCAGTAACAAGGATATCATCACCCTGACCTGAAACAAAGCAGTACTTCATGTGGGGGGCAGCGGGATATGATAATCAGGAAGAAATCAGAGACCAGTTCTTAAACTAGGAGAAATCGGTGAATTTCCATGAAAAATCAATGTGAAGCTGGAGTGATTCCCCCCCCCCCTCCAGGTGGAAGAAAACTGATATCAAAGTCAACAACCTCAGAGCTTACCCCGCTCTGTGGAAATTTCAACATATATTACCTGCTTTTGACCTTTATCAGAGAGGCAGGATAAGCAGTGAGCAAAAGCAGGGGGAACGACACGACACCCAAACACAATTTCTCTTTCATGGAAGAAAATCAGATGGAAGAAACTTGAATGTATTTTCTCTATGACAGCTTGCAGCTAGAATAATCTCTTGTCAGAAAATACATGCACAAATGATCAAAGTGGTGATAGGAATGAAAGCATTTTCATGACTTTTTCTAGCACAATAAGGCCCAGGGTTTTCCTGCAGCTGAAACTCCTGGAAAGTTCAGCAGAACAAACAAACAAACAAAAAGGGGATGTGTAAGCTCTCAGGGGTCAGGTTACCCTGCTTGCCTATTCATCACCCAGTGCCGTCTCCTCTAGTAATGTTTAACTACATTTTAGGGTACTTGCATGCTGAAAATTGTTTGGTTAGACTCCTTCTCAGGACAGAATCAAATATAAGCAGCGTTTAGGGGAGTAAAAGATTGTGGGATGAGGCTTGACAGATTCAAATTGTGGTCTTGGGCAATGATGCAAGTCTAAATAAATGCTTAAAAACTCCAGGAAAAGTTCTGCACAGTCCTTCTAGTTAAAATAGTGGTAATAATAATACATTAAGAAAATTAAAATGGGAGGGCCAAACTGCTATAATCAACCCTAATGAAAAATTACATTGTGGTAATGACTATACAGGCCAGTTTTCAAGAACATGGAGACACAACTTTGTATTCTTGCCTTAACAACATGCCAGTAGAAATAGATGCCCTTGCATAATCCTATAAAAATACATATGGTTCTGCCTTTATTTAGGCTCTTGGTGGATTAGGGCTCTAGGGTGGCTGCCTTTCCCATCACCACTGGTTCTTTTGAGGCATTTTCTTGTCTTATTCTTGTTTTATTTTTTGAAAAACAGATAGAAACCACAGACTGGCCATGATGCTAACTTAATGTGCTCGCATCAGCCTTCCCACCGGCCTCAGGAGGTGTTTCAATCCGAATGCCTCTGAAGCAGAAATCCCGTCACAGGCAAAGCTCCGGGCTCGATTATGGGGCAGGGGGTGAGGTATTAGCTGATGAATGAAAGCAACGAAAGTATTTTTGCCCATGATTAAAAAAAAAAAATGTTTTTTAAAAGAACATATTATATTTATTCAGTTTTAAGTTTGGCTGAGGTTTGTTATAAAAATAGTGCCGTAATTTTTTAAGAAACATTTTGTGTTTGGATAGATTAACTGTACACGCAGGCACTTTAGCTTTTGATTCCTTTCAGTAATACAGTAATATTCATTGCTGGCATCAAAAGCTGTTCTTAATATAAACAGTTTGGGAAATCTTCTATGCTGGGCAGATAAAATCTCTTTGAAATGTGGGGTGGTGAAGAGCAACTGTCAGAGTACATGATCCCCCCTCTGCCCTTCAGGTTCCAGGGCTGAAGAGGTATTGCCTGCAGAAGTACATCTTCTCCAGTGCTCCACTACAAATGGCCTGTGTGAGAAATACACTTGAGGACAATATTACACAGCCATTGAATTGCAATAACTAGTGCCATGTGGGTTGGGGCACACCAATGTGGGTCCTCCTTTTCTCCCTGTTTTTAGGTCTGAGACAGCATCCTAGAGCACCCTAAAGGACCCTGGCACGTCTTTCACCCCTGCAGGACCCTGGGCACATCCTTCACATCCCACCTTGCCTCTTCAGATACCCTTAGTCTCCTGGTGAACATTTTTGCTTCCCATAAAGTGTAGGAGAAGCCCATCCAAAGAGGCAGTGCTGGGGAGCCAGCAGAAGGGATGCTCTCCCTTTCCCCTCTACGCTTGCCTTCAAAGTGGCTTTTTGCACCCATTGCTTTTAATCTCTGTACTCAAAGGTTACTTGCAGCTCAGCAATAATTCCTATGGTGGCCTGGGAAGCTTATATATAGCAAATGACCTCCTGTCATTTTGGATCTGTTAAATCGTGGCAAGATTCATATGAGTTAAGCTTTCATAGTTCACTGAAAAGCCCCATTTGCCTAAGCTGAGGCTGCGACCCCAAGCACCCGTGCTGCTGCTAAGAATCAGTCCAGAGCCAGCAGAAGCAAAAAATTAAAAATGAGGAAAAATAGCAAAATACTGAAAGAAACAAGTATTTCTTTTCATTTTCTATGTCAGTAGGTCTTTGTGGTGGTCACCCTGGGTCCGACTCTGTCATGCCACCCGCACCAACTCAACCCACAGAGCTCTTCTCATCGCCAGCATACCTGAACATAAAGGACTGTTACTGGCTCAGAGTTTGCTTGTAGTCGTTTCTGCCTTGCAATGCTCTTTTGTAAATCCTGCAGCATTTCTGAGCTGTTCCTTTCAGTCCTTTGTAAAAGTTGCTGTTTAGGAGGTTGGGTTTTTTTTCCATTTTGAGGTGTTTTTACTTCAGTGTGTACATGGATGCGCTGCCAACGCAACTGTGAACGCACCCAAAACCTGAATGTTCAATCAAGCAGTTCACTGTGTTCTTCTGACGTTTTAATTTCTTTTTTTTTTTTTGTGACTTTCTTGTTTTTGTTTTTAAAAGAGAATTAGTGGTGACTTTATCTCTGATCAAATTCCAGGATTTTGTGTAATTCAGTTATACCTGTCTAGGTTCTTTTCTTCTTTCTTTGGCTTTACTGAAATGACACAAAAATTGTTCATCTGTTTCTCAGAAAATTCAAATCACCATGGAACCTTCTGTGTTGTGCATGCCCAATAATATCTCTTACACTTCTTCAAAGCCAAAGAGTTTGTTGCATATCCTTTTTAAACAACTTACATGATGTTCCTTCTTCGGAGATCAGTAACTTGTTACAGCAGCAGTGCTGAGGATAATGGAAAAAAGTATTAGGAAACACTACCTCTTTGCATTAGCCTTCCTTGCCATGTTCCCTGTCAGCCCTCGTCACCTTCTCCTCATCTGGGAGATAGAAATAACCTTGGGACTGGGAGAAATGTGTGTTTCTCATAGGAGCGCGGGACAGGAAAGCCTTTTCTTGAAATCGAAAACAGTTGGCTTCTGCAAGTCTTAAGGCAGAAACTCTGCTGCAGATGGTATATGTCAGCTCTTCCATCTGCCCAGAGGCATAATTCTCTGGGGTTAATATCTAACCCAAAGTCCTTCATTTTAATACTGCTCTAATCTGAGACCTGCTGCAAAGCTGTGTGCTTTCCTGCAGGGTCTGGTCGGTGCAGGACCAGGCTGGGTTTTCCTGGAGGCTGAAGGAAGCTGTCTCTGCCATGGGACAGGTCCTGAAGTACCTTCTCCGAAGCACCTAACCTCAGGAGCTGGTCTCTGCTGGGAAATTGGACTGGGCTTTGCCTGGAACTATCTTTTTTAGGTGGTGTGCCCAGCCTTTCACCACCAACCTCTCCTCCATCACACACCCTACAAAGACAGCTGCAATACAGCATTCTTGTATTGCAGCTCTGCCTACACACAGGCTGGTGAAGCCTGTCCTCTTGGACATGAGGAGGGGGCCCCTCACTGGAAGTAGAACCAAAAATGCATGATGTGTGCCTCAACATGTCTTCCAGCTCTATAAAAAACAACTGTGTCAAATGGAGTATTTTCTATATAGATGCTTTGGGACAGGGGAAAGATAAGGTTAATGAGGATATCCCTAGGCTGGTTATCCAATGTCCCTCTTGGAAGGGATTTTTCACCAGTTTTCCTTATGAGACATGTTTTGTTATCTAGCTATCCTTCATATGTGGGAGATAATAGAGCCCCAAGAGAACAGCGAGGACCATTTCCCCTTCTTTATATTCCAGTAGCCCTCAGCATCCATGTGTGGCGAAGCAACCCAGTGATGTGGCTGGTAGCTGTGTCTTGGCATTTAAGGGTATTGCAACCTGGGAGCCCTGTGAAAACTGGTGCGCTTGATTTTACAAAGCTCTGCTCAAATGGTATCTAAGCCAAGGATGAGCGTCAGCACACACAGCCGGGTGTGCTGGGAATGTGTGCTTTTGCAGACCTCATGTGCTGTGCAGGTGGATTGGTATGTGGAAAGGTCACACCTACCAACTTCTTAGGCCTCTGGTGTGAAAGATAAAGCCATCTGGTCACCATTTGACAGCTTAAATTGTAATTACACCATTTGGCCTATGAATTGCCATGAGCCACTGTTTGAAGCTGCCGTGATTCAGCTACTCCAGGGCCGAGATAGGGATCGAGTCATTCCCCAGAAGCTGAGTTCATCTCATTTCATCCCTTTGGCCTGCTTTTTACCTTCCAAAACTTATCTCCGTAGGTCCTTCGTTATGATTGTGAACTTGGCAGCAGTTGTTTAGCGTAAATAATCACAGTCACCGATAACCAGGAACACCTGCTGGCCCATTACTGGGAACAGGAGGAGAAGGCGGGCATCTCCAGCAAAATTCCACCACGGCAATATGGAAGTGTTTAAAGGAAGACCTGCGCTGCTCAGGGTAGCAGAGATCTGAACCTTTAAATTACAGCCATTCCCGGCCTGACGATAAGTAAATAAACAATTCACAGCTGCATGGGCTAAACACAGAAACACATCTATCTCTTCCAGGCGTGATTGCTGAACAAGTAATTAAGTGCGAAATGTGAGCTCTCAATGTCAGTGTGAGATGATAAAGGTCTCCAGTTGTAAATTAACTGAACTCCAGCAAGCCCTCAATATTAACTCTTCAGGAGCCCTTGGGTGGCAACGGGTAGGTTGGCAAGACTTTGGTGTAATTTGCATGCAATTATTCCTGACATTTGCCCCTGGGAATATGGAGCTGTTATTTTAGCAAATTAAAAAAGCAAGGGAGGGAGTTGCTTTCTCTGTTCTCTCTGATCTAGCACAGGGCACCCTGTAAGATGGGAGATATAGTCCCAGTTCATGGCTCTGCCACACTCCCCCATCACATTCCCCTGCTGCGGTCTTCCTCCAAGTGATAACAGAGGTGTCACAAAAAACAAGATACATTAAAGACTGTGAGCTTCTCAAGCACTGGGATAAAGAGGACTGCTAAGTCAGATGGGCAGATATCCATCAATGCCTTGAAACGAATACACCACAATTCACCACGAGAGTAAGGATCCAGTGAATAACCATAAACTGAAATATCACCGCTTGTTAAGTGATTCATTAAACAAGTTGTGGGGGGGTTGCGTGTTTGTCTGTGTTTTGGTTTGGTTTGATTTTGTTTTCCTATTTTTTTTTCATGAACTAGTTGAAAGGGAGCTTGCTTCTGGTTTGACTTTTCATGGTATTTGACTATTTATCTTAAAGGTGTCAGCTCCTGCAGTCGTATGACTATACTTAGTGTTCATTTTCAGATTCATATCTCTAATTTTTGTCGCTTGTAATGAAAACTTTGACAACGTGCATCTAGTGCCCAGTTTTCAAGCCAAAGAAATGGAAACTACAAGACAAAATTAATTCAAAGTAGCTTTTTTCTAACTATTTTTTAAGGTCATAGAACTGTTTCTCAGCCCTAAATACCAGTTTTGAAACTTCTGGAGTTGGCTGTACCCAATGAGGTTTTATTCATTAGTTGATTCATAAGCTTAGAGGACCTATTTGATGCTGGGGCTGGATTTGACTTGAAGCCCTGACAATGAAGCAACATGTAACTGTGCTGCTGGAGGGACAGATTTGTAGATCTGGACCTTGGAGTCATGGTTCCTGCAGGAGATAATCTTTTATCTACTGGGCTTAGCACAGAAGAGAACCTACTGGCATTCAGCATGATGCATCCCAATCTAAACAGATAAATCAAGAGGTTATGTTGTTGCACATATAAACCTGTTATGAGTATTATAACTCTTGGACATAGCCTGCTGACCTTGGCTTTTGTACTGAAAGTATTTAATCCTTTCATTTAAGATTCCCTCATGTCTCTATCAGCTTTCCTAACCATCTCCCTAAGTGGGTAGAAATCAGTAGAAGATGTTGAAATGAGGCGCTGGAGCAACTGCAGTAGGGAAAGACAGTGCAAATAATTTAAATTCTTTTCTTTTTTAATAGGAGTTTAGTGATTTTATGGTGGGAATTATTTCACTCAACACCTGCCAGAGAAGACTGTGTATTGAATGATTCCAGTATTCCCTTCCAGTCCTATGTCCTGCTTTCCTATGACCAGGGAAGACAAAGAAACCTGCACCTCACATGTCTTGCTGAGGTCTTGGTACCCGAGGCACACACTGAGCCCACATCTACACAGACAGGGATACTTCCTAAAGTCTTTCACCTTAAACGGGTCTACTTTCCCTGTCTTGGCCTCACTAGCATACCACTCTTTCATTACTCCATCATGCCCGGGCATCGCTTTTTGATCTTAGCCCAGGAAACTCGTGCAGACCTCTCTGTAATAAATGTTTACAGGGACCAAATGTATCCTTGGGTTCACTGGGGAAGGCCGGAAATCAGAGAGTGATTAAGAGCAGGAAGATGGCATTTCAGCTTCTTTCTCACTGAAGCATGTGGTTTGTTTGAGACTGGGCTCTTTATTATGTATTTCTTCAGATTTAACTTACAGGCTCTTTTTCTTTTCCTGTTCTGAGCAAGCTGCTTATATTTCACAGCTTTACTTGAAGCCACAGCAAAAGCTGTGCTGGAAATGCTACAGCGTGAGTCGGTATCACAGTTCAGCAAATCAGACACCAAATCCCTGGTGCGCCTTGGCAGCTGGGCACGCTCCAGACCAGCCAAGCTGTGGCTGGCAAACCAGGGTGCTCCTGATTCTCCATCTCCTGGGAGCACATCACTGGTAGCGGCAGATCAGGACATGAGATAAGCAAGCTAGGGATCTCTTCATTAACCTTATCTTTCCCCTGTTCCAAAGCATCTATGTAAAAAATACTCCATTTGACACAGCTGTTTTTCACAGGGCTGAGAGCCACATTGAGGCACAGATCATCCCTTTTTGGTTCTACTTCCACTGAGGGGCCCTGGGAACTGGGCAGGGAGACAGCAGGCTTTCAAAACCCAAGCTGTGAAGGAGCAAGAACACTCCTAAAATGTCCTTTCTAAAAGGGAGCCTCCCTTTTCAGTTTAAAATGCTATCTTTGTTACCACCCTCCGAAAACTCTCTAGCAAAGAGCTGAATGTTATTAGAAAAGAGCTGAGTATGGGTGGGTAGACAAGAAAACAAAAGGAAATGGAAGTGCTGGAAATTGATTTTCCATTTGAATCTATTCTTTTTTTATCTTATTTTTAATAAGATTTTATAAGTTTATTGCATTGCTTTCTATTTTCTTTCAGGGTGTGTTATCTTTTGTGACTAGGTTTTGACTAAAATAAACCTAAGATACTAATTAAGGGCAGAATTGGAAACCCAAAGATTTGCTTCTCGTCAATGCCAAGTGGTAAATCCTTTAATGCTCTGGGATTTTGCTCTATAGCTCTAAATTTCCCATTGGTATTTAGTAATCTGCTGATTGCCTTTACTTTCATTCTTTAGTCTTCAGAGTTTTCATGTTAAGGCGCTCACTTACAGTAGCTCTGTGTGTTAAGGGCAATGAGTTAAAAGCTATAGGGTTTTTATGAAATTCCAACCTTGTTTT
This sequence comes from Pezoporus wallicus, assembly GCF_028554395.1. NCBI lineage: Eukaryota > Metazoa > Chordata > Aves > Psittaciformes > Psittacidae > Pezoporus > Pezoporus wallicus. The sequence goes on along the minus strand of NW_026636866.1, from coordinate 508,091 downwards.
TTCTATTGAGTTCCCAACTACTGTGTTATATCATACTAATAAGAGCTGTACTCTGGCTGGACAATTGGCAAAGTATTGCAGAGTCCTATGGGAACCATGACATCATTTTCAATTTGCTTATCTGAAGTCCTCCAAAATAACAGGGTGACTGGTGAGCAACTGCATTGCATTTTCACTCCAACCAACTCACCTCTTCCTGCTATGACGTTATGGGAACTGTGTCACTGTGCAGTTTACACCCAATGGCTACTCCCTGGAGGCCTCAGATGCACCTTTCTCCATCACCCCTCAAGGGAATGGAGGTGTTTAGTGACCATTAAGCCTGTCTTTCCATTCCTAAGGGCTAAGCAATAGCAATTGTGAAGGAAAGGACACCACTTCCTTTAATGTATGCCCCTCCAAGTTTGCCTGCAGGCTTAGAGACACCAACGAAGTGTTTCAGGCAGTTTTGTGATAGGGTCTCACAACCTACTTGACACTGGGATCAACAAGAACAGAGGCTGGTGAAATGATCTGGAACAGCTTGGGTACCTCTGGCCATGTTTGGACTGCATTAGCTCAAGAAGACTTTTATTTTTTAGTTTTCTTCACTCCAGCTAATAGTGAAAAAGATGGTCTGTTTACTGTGAGCTGAAGAAAGACGTCATGACAGAGCTGGTTTAACCTTTGCTGTGGGCTCTTCTTTGCTTAGGGAATAAAGACTGGAGGTAGGAATTTTAGAATTGGAGAGAGACTATGACATTTTCCGTTTTACTCATTATCATTCTAAGCATATTGTTTATAGACAGAGAATCTTGGAAAAATCTGTTATGAAATCATCAAGTCCTTTTTTAATTTAATCCAAAATTTTAACATTTTCCTTAACTATGTCCATCTCTCCCTTAGAAAAGATAATCTAGACACTAAGTTTTTAGTAAATTTCTAACACTCAGCTGAAATATTTTATTTTCCCTAGCTAAGGGTCCGTCCATGCTGCCTCCTCTTGTTTTGCAATGAGCACCTTTCAAAGCAAGAGGGCAATGCCATTTTTCACAATGCCATAGTTGTCATTTACCTACTTACTGCTCTTATACCAAAGAATCATTTATCCACTAAAACTTGTACTTGCATTTTCTCACTTGCAAAGAGAGTACACGTTTTACTGCTACCTGCTCAATCCAGCATCTCATATAAGGATTTCTCCCTCATCTCCCAGCCAGGTTGCACTGATGTGCTTTTAAGCATTGGTTCTCAGAATCTGGGTAGTTTAAACCTTTCTAGCAATTTTGGTTAACTAGACTCGGAGAAGAGATCTAAAGCTGCATGTTCTGAGTAATTTGGGAAAACAAAATTGCTTAGGCAGCTTTTGGTAAAACCAATGCCATAAGCTCCCAGCACCTGAAACAGCTGACTTGACAGTACAAGTGAGTGCAGACTAAAGGCTCTAGCTCCCTGCAGTGGGGATGACATAACTGCATGAGGAAGACCTGTTTACATCACCGAGATAACCTATTTCTTTAAAAATAGCAAGGTCAGGGAGGCAATAAAGCTGTCAGCATGGCAATCAGTGGTGATTGTGTTCCACCAGCCACAGGATGGTGGGGACACTCACCAGGCTGGGGACCAGAACAGGGGCTACACAATGAGGATGGCCACGTTTGAGTAAACAAAGTTTCGGCAATACCAGAGTGCTATTGTCTGCTGAACAGCTCTATTTGTGCCAATGATATTTCCAGGTTAGCTCCTCCTAGGCCCATAAAAACCTTCATTTTACTCTTTTTGCTGTTTTTTTTCTCTTTTTTTTTTTTCTTCTCAACGCAATGATGGATAGAGTACCCATAAAACCTCAGGGCATCATGTACGAAATCCCCAAGCCCTGAGTCAGGTGTGGAGCAAATGGTCACCGAGCAGGCTTCCACCTAGTCCAAGATTTGGCTCACATATGTCTATTTTCTGGTCACTGGGGTGCTCCACTCTTTGTTCACTGTGTAAATGAGCATCTGACCGTGGGAATATCTCATACTGAAGTCCAGGCCAAGAATGGAAAGCCATCAGATCTATTCAGCTAAGCAGCCTCATGAGGCACTCACACACTCCAGGTGGGAGCAGAGCCCAATATTTTTATTGTGCTAAGAGTATATATTCTCAGAAAGGAAGATGTTGTGTAGGGTTCACATCCTGTTAGAGCATCGGATATGTTCCAGCTATTGCCGTTTCCCTTTGGATAGCATGTCCCTTAGCTGAGTCTCCAGTTTAGATGCCCCTGGACAATAAGTTACAGTGATTTATCTGTGGGGGGACTTTTGCACATGAGTGTTTTGGGTCAAACTGTACAGTATTGATATTGATTATATATGAGCAAAAGTGTTTAAGAATAAAATATTTCTTGGTGTACCCAAAGTGAAACATAGGCTTGTGCCACTGGTACCACACAGCAAGGCTTTCCCTGTTAAATTAGGCAAGACACCAAGTCTTCACCAAATTTTGGGGAAATTTTTGATTTTCAATTAATTTTTCAGCTTAAAACATCAGGGTTGGAGTTCAGAGACGAGAAAGTCCAAAAAAGGGCATTATCTTCATGTGGGTGAAATCTGGTTGAAGTGAGTGCAGATGCCATTGCCTTGTACAGCTTTCCTTTCCTTTGGTGATGGCTCAGCATCACATTCAGAATAGCTCAAGGTAGTTTTAATCTAAAATTCCTGACAAATGCACCCATCTTCTCTCATCCTGACCAAAATCAGATCGATGAAATAAACCGATTTGAAAGTGAAGCTTCAAATCCAAACTTCCATCACTGTTTAAAAGGGTTAGAGCTGGGATGTGATTCTGAGCAATTGAATGGGATAAAATTGTGGTTGACCACAAAATTTAGTTGCAATTCCAACAAAACTTTTTAAGAGCTTTACGTACCTTTGTTGCTTTGCATAATATTTTTTGTGTGCCATCACATTTATTGATTTTGACGGGGACCATAAACAGGCATACAGTGAGACAAGGCTATTTCCATGGACTATTTTTGTTCTGTACTGGGGAAAGTAAGGGAGAGAAAAGAAAATCTGTTTCTGTAGGTTTTCCAGCTCAAAAAGACATCAGAAAAAAAGAAAGTGTGTGCTTTTATAAATGGAATAGTTTATCAAAGCTTGCCAGTCACCAGATCCTAATTACCTGTTCGTATTACAGCTAATTACATTGATTCTCTATAGATGAGGTGGACTTCTAAAGCAATGAAGGAATTTAAACAGAACGATTTTTCAGTTTTGGTTCTATTTACAGACTGTGGTATGTCAATTTGAAGAAAAGCCAGAATCTGAAACTGAAACGCCAGTGTTTTCTTCTCACTATAATTGGAATCTTTCAATACAAGATTCCAATGTTTGAAGGTGTTCACTGCAAAGTTTGGTCCTTTCCCATGAAGTTTCAATGCTGATGTACAAAGCATTAAATTCGATGTTGGCTGTCTCCTTCTCCTATTGAGCTCAATTGGGATTCTATACTTTGATTCCAGGCAAAGCACAGTCAGGCGAATGCTAAACTCTTCTGGCTGTCCAAAAGATGCTGTGGTCCAGATATCCTTCTCTGGATCTGCAGGCTGTGCTTTGCAGGTAGTACTGGCCTTTCCTGAGTCATCAGTAAAGTGTAACCTTGACTGAAAAGAGAAGTTCTCTTTCTTGGTTGAACAAGATAACAGTGTTGACCTGAAACACAATTGTCATTTAGTGCTTCTTTGGTGCAAGCCTGTTTAGAAGCAAGTTGAATAATGATATTTTTTTTGAGGATAAAAAAATATCTCTTAATGAAGAGACTGGTTTCACCTACACCTCCTTTGCCTCAGGGACTGGGTGTGAAGTGAAGTAGCTCATCACCCATGGGTTTGCCATACTATCTGTAAGGGCGTGAGAAGAGTTGTGTTTGTACCTCTGCCAAGCTATTCCCTGCTGGTCTTTAAGAAACCAACTTGCAAAAAGATCTTTCCTGCAGAGTGTTGCAAGGACTGTCTTGAATTTGGCTTCAGGAAAAGGTTTTATTCATTTTTTTTTTAATCTGGATTGCTTTACACTATTAAAAAACCCCAATAATCACACGTTTGTGTTGCATGAGGCAGAGGACCTACATCACCTACAGTGATGGTGAGCTGGGTGGCAATTATTAAGCACTAGAGCAACACATCAGCATTATTTCAAATCCATTCTTTCATCCAATGCAGCAGTAATATCTTCTGGACAACGGATTTTGGAAAAGTTGAAATGTTTGCTTTACAAAACAGACATAAAGTTTCTCCTTCAAGGTGCTAAATTTGTGCTGAGCTGGTCCAAAACACGACTGCATCTGGCTATGTCTCATGTCTGCTACTAAAAAAATGTCCTAAATTCCAGACAACCTCTGGGGCTTTGAAATAAAACTCATTAATCCTGCATTTGAATTTAATATTTGAAATTTTATCCTAATCTTTTTTTCTTCCACATGAATTAACTTTAGAAAACTTGGAAAGAAACACAGGGGTGTTTTTTTTTTCTTAGGTTGGGATTTTTTTTAGAGAGAGAGAGGGAGAACATTCTTAACAAAGGGTATAAAATTAAACTAGATTTGACCTCTGCCTTTAGCAGATTTTCCACCTGGTCTGTGCAGGAAATCAACTTCTATATAGCAGCTCTTTCATAAGGAATAACATACATGAGTCTGTAAGTGACAGTTTTTCTTGGGTGGACAACAATGTTAGTTACATTTTATGATTAATTGATAAATGTTTTGATATGGTGCCTGGGCTCTGAGTCAAAAATCACTCTAGTTAGATGATCCAGCGCTTGGGAAGCTGAGCCAATTACAGCTCAGGCACAGTGAAAACAATTCTAAAATATTTGAGACTAAAAATGTGCATAGTTGTTAAGGAATCTTGCACGTGGGTGTATGGTGGTATCCTGAATTACAACTGCTTGGTGGGCCAATATCTTGAGGAATGCGGGGAAGTGCAGAGATTCGAGACTCTTGCATCTATATTTCAAAAGACTTGGGAAAACAGAAGAACCACATGGACTCTTGTGGCTGGGCACGTGCTGAGGAAAACCAGACCGTGGGCCAAAATGTACTTTTAGTCCCTTGGGTTACACAAATCCCTTTGCTTTTTTGGGGAAGGCTTTAGGTTTCAAGTCTCCTTCCCTTGACTCCTAACTGGCTCCTCTAGGCTTGCTCTTTTCCCTTTCAGGCTCCAGAACTTACTTTCTACACCAGGCTTCCTAACTTGTCCTCAGATTCGCACCCAGACTCTAAATCCTAATGTTTTTCTAAATGATGTACAAGAAGTAGGACTTCATCATGCCTGTGGCTATAGACCAGATTACCACTACCAGTGCGCTAGCCTGGACTCAGAGGTTGTGGGTGCAGCCCAGCATTGGTGTGAACCTACTTTAGACACAGCTGCTCTTTGTAATGAAGGTCCTCTAGAAGAATAACTTACCTTGCAATTAAGGGCTGCTTTCTCACATTATTAAGAGAACAAAGAAAGAGTCCATATTTTTCTTTCCACAGGTAAGTGAATATGGAGTCATTTTTTGGGTAGGATTTTGGGGTCATCAACTCAAAGTCCATTTGGAAAATTCCTTATTGCAGGTTGCTAATGACTTTGCATGTGACACACTGCCAGCTGTTCCCAACAAAGTCAGTGGAAACAGCGTATCTTCTGGTAACCCAGCCTTCAGGACCTAAAATATTACATGGAGGTTTTGAGGGATGCATGCTTGGGTTTCAGTGCTGCCTCACATCTGGAAACTGGGAAGAAAACTCCGCACATCAGAAATCCTAGTGGCTGTTAGCTGTTTATCATGCATTCTTCATCCAAGGATCTGATCCTAACCCCAAACATTTTGTTGCCTTCAGTGGATTTTTATTCCAAGGTCAAGACCAGGCATCACTTCAATATCTAATGGGTATAGTTACTCATGGGAGCTATTTCATATCACTAAAGCCATAAACCCCTGAAGGGTGTAGATTTGGACAGCTATTGAGGATGTTCAAATAAACTTAGATCTATATATTACTCCACCTTCTTATGACACTTGGCTCATGATATACTGCTGTGTCTACAGAAGGTGGTAAGGAGAGCAAAAGAACATACATTCACATGGAAGAACATCTTTCTTATCCTTGTTTTATGGTGAGGATCCATAAAGAAGGATGTTTCTCTAGCCTGCTAAGTGGTCAAAAATGCAACTTTTCCAGTAATTCCCTTATTTCAGGCACCTTTTGTATGGTATTGTACTCTTTTCCCACCCTCCCTCCATCTTTGACACTGTTTTGATCATAGCTCTTGGATCTAAACACACTTTATTTAACACTGGAGGATTTCTTCGTTGCTGATATGACAGGAAAATTTCTAACAACATACTGTAAGCTTTACTGTTCATGACTTCTTAATCATGCAGATTTTATTTCATGTTAAGCTAGCAACTGAACTCTTCTAATAAACAGAGTAAAATCTAATTAGGCTACTGAAGGGGAACAGAGGAATTTATACTCCTCCAGACACACAGACATTAGGAATTCTTCCTCAAACATACACACAGGCTTTCTGGCAGCAGTCTCATTCAGAAAGTGGCTAATGATCATCCTAATTTGCACTTAGCTGATACTGTTTGGAGTTCCTTGCAGATGGAAAATATACTTCTTTCGTGAGATCATACAGGGTAGCTTGGCCTTGTGGATTGTGCATAGAGAAAAAGAAATCCCAATTTCTAATCCCAAGGCTCGAACTACTTGCTGTGTGGTCTCTCTTCCTCGCTCAGTTTCTCCATGCACAATCTTACTTATCCGGTTCATTCATGGGATTGTGATGATTACTCAGTCATTTGGCTGTAATGTGTTTTAAAAGCAAAAGGCACAATTAAAGCACTGTGATTAGAGACTCAACGGCACCTCCAAAATATATGTATGAGAGATTGACATCAAAGATTAATTTAGCTGGTTTCTTGTCTTCATTGGGCCCATAATTATTTCAAATGTTGCTGGCAAGAGAGCTCAAAAACTGGCAAAGCTTTGCCCCATCCAACCTCAAGGGAAGCAGACCCCCATGCAAGGGGGCACATCTCCCCACACAGAGGACATATAGCCAGACTACATCCAAGATGTCAGGGATATCTCCATGCACACAATGTTTCCTGGCTTACAGACCCATGGTTCATCCAGAGATTATGCCAGTTGAAGCTGTTACCCCTTACAACCAAAACCAGTTCATCTAGCCAACGGGTTCCAGCTTGGGGTCTCTGCTACTTTGGATTGGGATTGATGCATCGTGCAAGGGGCAGAGAGTCCCCCAGCAAGTTTCCTTACAGTTCCCTGCAAAGGACAACCCAAATGTCCCACAGAAGCCCTGGCCTCAACACTAGGAATCATAAGGTATAGAGCCAGAAACTGGCTGTAGAAGTGTGGGCACCATGGAGCCTACCCAAGGCATACAAAACACTGAGAACCCATGCTTGAGGCTTTTCCCTGAGCCTGCCCATTTTCCAGTAGCCTTTCTTCTGCTGGAGAGCTGTCATCTCCTTTTCCAAGACTGTTTAGCTCTTTCTATGTTGCTTGTCAGGATAGTTCATATAAAACCATTAGTCATTCCTTGGGTTTGAATGGAGTGCAGAGAGAGAATAAGACTGGAATAAAAGCTTGGGTTTGTTTATAAGTAAACAGAACCTGACACAGCCTCTGGCAACCTCAGAGACATGTTTCTATTGAGTGCAATAAGGCAGGGTGCCAACCAGCTCTGATCCTCTGGAGGTGACTGGCTCAGGAAGGATTCAGGCCTTAGTGAGTGTAGGTTTCTTCAGGGAAGGGTATAGCCCCAGGAGCAGGAAGAGAAGACCTGCGTGCTTCTATTTAAGATTTTGAATAATCATTTAGAAACAAAACAAGCAAAAAACCCCAACACCAAACAAAAACCCCAAGAAACAACCCTCCTGCAGTGGGCTGGAGCTGATATATCTTCTCATAATACAAAGAGGTTTTGTGACATGGAATCACTGGCCTGAAACCTGGAGGCATTGCTTGGTTTTAAATTATACTTTATTCAGGCAAAACTCCAGTTGATGTGCGAGAGCGCTGGGTCATATTAGGATTTGGCCCACAAGGACAGAGGAGAGCCAAGCTTAGAATGTCACATAAACATATTAGCTAGAGACTTGGCTTTCTCTGAGGTCCCAGGATGGAATAGGACCACAATCTAGTCTTCTGTGATGCACACAAGGAAGTTAAATCTGCCCTGCATGGATTGCTAAGAGAACAGGATCCAAGCATATACACAAGCATCCGTACCACCTCTTCCTCTTCCCGAAACGTCTAGATTATCGTCCTTTTTGTGTGACAGGTAGAAACAGAGCTAGACCGCTTAACCTGTTCTGTGGGGGATGAAAAACTATTAGAAATCAAACCACCAGTTTTTCATGCTGAAGTTGAAAGCGTGTTCTTCCTAGTGATGAGGTATGAAGAGGGCATATTGTTAATTTAAAGCACACTCTATAGCTTTTTGCAGGAGCAAAGTACTTTTGAAAGTTTACAGATGTAGTAGAAATTCCCTGTAGCTTAGGAGTCAGTTTTCTGCCAATCAGAAAGCTGAAGGTACTCTGGTTCGGGCTCCAAAAGTGACATTTTAGCATTACACGTCTTAAATGTAGAGCAATTTTGAGAGAGCATCCTGACAGGTTTTGAACTCTAGAGATATTATTTTCTGGTGCCAAGCTATACAGTCTGGTAAACGCTGCATGCTGCACGCCACACTCGCTCCCTGTATCTCTGCCAGAAACCAATATATGAATTTAAAAAGAAGTATAAGAAATATGGCCCAGGACTAAGGCTTGTGGGTACATTTCAAGTAGGAATTCTCTCTAACATTTAATGTATTAACTGCTCTCACAGCCGTAAGAAGCTGGTATAGGAGGAGGTCCATGTACACGTATAACATATATCGACACCATGGAGAAAGGGCAGGAAACAGAGTGTGTCAGACTGACCAAAGCCCATCTCCATTATGGAGGAAATGGTAAAACTTGGGCCAATGCACTGTATGTCTATTAACTTAATAAGTCTAAAAGTGACTTTGCAGTGGTTCCTGAAAAGGAAGACGGGCATCTGAGAAGGTGTAGATGCTGAGGCACTGATGCAGGATCCATACTTCATGGAACAAGAGGACATCAGCATGTCATGACTGTCTCCACAAAATGGTCAAAAGGAGGAGACTGAAGGAAGTTTAGAATTAGTGCTTCCCAAAAAACCAAACTGTTAAGAGGTGAAAAAAGAAAGCAGTCACCTTCTTGCACTTCCTTTATGTAAGTAAGTAGAGTAGAGAAGAGCTGGGAGAAAGACAGACAGCCTTTTAGGACCTTTAACTGCATAATGAGAATAGATAATCTTTTAATTAAAGCCATAGGTGAATCAATTAGCAATAACTAATTTCAGCTGGTTAGACCGGGAGCTGCACTGCCATAGACAAGTTTATCTCCGAGGGCATCACTGAAATGCAATTGCTTACATCAGCCAGGGTTGGAAACAACTCCCAGATGGGGAATAGCTCAGATGTGGTTCTCATACTTCTCCTTATGTGTCCTGCACTGTCCAGGGCAGAGCCAGCAGACCAGGTGAGAGGACTTTTGAGCTGAGCCCCTTTTGATGTCCTTACATGCAGGAGGCTTAATATTTTAAAACCCTGTCATGGATTAGATAACTTTGGCCCAGAATCTTCTGTTATTCTTAATAAAAGTCAATAGAAGCGTGGAAAAGTACAAAATGTCAACCTATGACCTTATGAAATGTGTGACAGTAGAGAGAAAAGAAAGAAAACCCACCCTTTGGTACATTCTTCGTCCCTCATGCTGTGTTGAGATCCAGAAGTAGAAATCTTTTCTCAATACTAGGGCTTAGAAAGTCAAGAATTTTGTCTCTCTTTATTTTCATTACAGTTAGTTAAATCCTTAGGCTCCTGTTAACACTGAACTCTATGTTGATTTTTTGTTTAAATGCTGAAAACTAATTTTCGTTTAACAATTTTCTGTTTGAGGCCAACATCAAATTAGTGTGCTTTCCACTGGCAGACCCCAGTAATTTGGTAGGCAGGAGGCTCACACATACTTAAGTTATTCAATACATTTTGTTATACTCTGTACAAAAACCTAGTCAGAAAAGCTTGATTTATGATATTCCTCAGGTTTCCTGTTACTCTAAACCACTAACATCCTATGGCCAAGCCCTTCATAGGCAGCCAACACATCTGGCCCAGAATGGTTCTGTCACCTATCGCCAGAATGCCATATTTATAATCAAGACATAATAGAAAAGAAAGAAATTATTATGATGAAAAATTAAAAAAAAATAAATAAAAAAAGTCAAAGTTATCAGTGGATATTTGCAAGTATGATTGGGCGTATTTTTTCAAAACATATGCCCAGACAAATAGAGCATGTAGCATACTGAGCAGGCCGATTAGATATGTATAATTATCTCTTCTAGCCTAATTATATACTACTGAAAGCTCTGATTTTTCCATTTCACACCTTTTTAAAGTCTATTTTGGCATTCATATATACAGGCAAACCACTCCTGGCTGAACCCAAAACTACACAGTCCATCTGAAATCCCACCTTCAATTATACAACTGCTTGTAAGTGAGTCTGTTCCTTTCAAAGTGTTTTTTAGCTGGTCTCCTTAGGGATTTAAGGCTTGTGCAATCATTTTGTGCGTTGTATCTGTGTATCCATCTGTCAAATTTGATCAACGAGCTGAAGTATCCTAAAATACTAACTTCCTACATGTTTCATAACGATAGAGGCAGGTATTTGGATTAAAGTCCTCTTTAAAGCTAAAGCTCAGTGGATGTCAATGTCTTGTCCACAGGGCAAAAAAATTAAGCTCACAGCACAAATCTTTAATTTTTCTCATAAAAATTCATGCTCAAAAAACAGCACCATAAACAAAAGTGTAGACAGACCTGTAAGTTTCTGACTGGTAGAGGCTGTGAATTTTGGGGCTGGCAGTAGGTGTAGGCTGGAATGAGGATAGATTTAAGATGTGTGTACTGCTAAAGGGCACAGGCAAAGTTGGACAGACTTTCTTCTCTGGAAGATGCATTTTACAGATATTCATTTTTACCAAGGGAAACATAAAAGAAACACATAGATGATAATGAACAGATTCTCGACCATGTTAAACCCTGGAGCACAGCTATGGAAACGTGCTGTAGAGGTTCAACGTCTTTGAAAATCTGATCACTGAGCATTTCTAATCAGCTTCCTCTGCCAAAGGGATATGAAATTTTCCAAATCTGTGCCAAACTCTGAAGTTCACAAACTGTTTCTCAAGTGGATAACCATGAAACCCTCCTCCACTTTCTAAATTACATCTGGTGGAGACAACTCTCTGTGTAGATAATACAATGAAAATGTTAAAGACTGTACTTGTTCTAAACTTTATTTTGCAAATGTGTTATAACATAAAAAGACATAATCTAAAGCAACTGCATGTTCACACATGAGAGTCCCAACAGCTTTGCCATTTTATTCTTAATTATCCCTGGTGGATAAACTAGTTGAAAGACTGAGCCAACTCATCCATCCCCAAAACCAATTGAGCAATGCTGATTTATATCACTTGCAATCCTGACTACATCTTATGAAATAGTTATCAATTAATTTCCTGCATAATCTGTCTCTGTTTCTCCAGAACCACACTAGAAGAGCAGCCTGACCTTTTTTGACCTCCAATTCAGCAAGCGATCTTCAGGCAGAAGATTATTTAAGCACGTGTTTAACTGCAAATGATTGAACATACCTTTAAGCCTCAGGTATGTGTCTGAGTGTTGTCAAAAAGGGACCTTGAAGGAAGCATCCACCTGTTTTGTATGTTTACTCAAGAAGATAATCACTGTACAACCAACAAAGGATTTACCAGCTCTTAATGGTAATAATGCCTCTTGTTGCTTCTTTTGGCAATAGTTTCGCAAGACTCTCAGAAGAATTAGATCACAGTCAGTCCCACCTGAGCTACATATTTCCTAGCTGAATAAGCAGGATGAAATTGGGCCGATGGTCATGTCTGCTGGAAGAATAGAGTGCTTTTCAGTGCAGTAAGACTGGTTCCAAGGGCACAGGGTGTTCAACCAGCCTCTTGCATCCCAGCTTTCACCCTCTGCCAAAATTACATCTCAGCAAGTGTTTTCAGTTCTGTCCTCACCATCGTTACCAATAATATGCAAACCAGAAAGACAAATTCATTCACATTTTAAATAGCAATCTCAGCAATATTAATTGCACAATAAAAAAGAATTTGTTCCAATTACTCAGCCAACTATTTATTTACGTTCAATTCTGAATTCATAAATTCTTGATTTGACATTTAAAAGCTATTTAAACAAACAGTAATCTTTTATTAGCAAAATGCCTAATCAGATGGGTTTTCTGAGCTATTTAAGCAGCTCTGAGAAATGCAAAGTCTCTTATGAATATTTTACTTCACTAAACATAACTTTTCCCAATGTAAGTCAAACCTGCATTGCTCCTCTATTACGTGAAGTTGATCAAAACCTTGCCTTCTCCTTTCAGTGCTGTTTTTAAAGAGAAAACAAAAACAGAGAGTAATCAAAATTAATTTTGAAGACAGCTGGGCTCATGAACAAGATTCTGAGCCTTCATTCATACCACTTATCCCTCCCTGCACACCAACCTCTAAACCATATGGAATAGTTCTTGAAATGGCATGTTGGATAAGAGGGAGGAGAATCAGAGAGTCATAGAACACCAGGTTGGAAGAGACCTCAAGGATCATCTGGTCCAACCTTTCCTGGCAAAAGCACAGTGTAGACAAGATGTCCCAGCACCCTGTCCAGCTGAATCTTAAAAGTATCCGGTGCTGGGGAGCCCATTGCTTCCCTGGGGTGATTATTTCAGTGGCTGATAGTTCTCACTGTGAAAAATTGCCTTCTAGTGCCCAGCTGGAATGTCCCCAGATTACATTAGGTTGTGCTTTCACAAGCAGTTGTATTTTGGTAGTTCATTTACAAATATATATTTGAGTTAAACTGCCTTTCTGTTAGCTTCTACTCTCCCAGTTCTCCACTTGTAAAATAGGGTCGTTTCATCTCTCTCATCAGGCAAATACCTGTGCAGAAGCAATAAGGTAAACAGATATTGTTGTAATGGGAATCCAAAGAGTTATTCATTAGTATGACAGGTTTTTATTTAGCTCAGAACGACAAAGAGTAGGTGGAATGACCTACTGCAGAACCCATATTACTGACATTTTTATCATGTGGTGGTCTTGGCAGTCCTGGGGTAATGGTTAGACTTGCTGATTTTAAAGGTCTTTTCCAACCTACCTGATTCTATGATTCTATGATCGTGGGTTGCATGACCCCATAAATAGCTGGAGAAATAAGTAAACAAGAAGAAAAATTAAGTGCTGCAGTCTTGGGTACCTTTTGCTCTAGTTCCCAAGCACACATTTGTACCAGTGTGTTTTTATGTGTGAATAAAGTTTTTAAAAGAATAATGGTGCCATTCATGGAAGAAAGTGGTCAGGAGATAATTTCATATTTTCTGTATGTACCAAAACCAGACACATGTATTGCTGATAAAAGTAGAATAAACATTCAAGTACAAATATGCGTGTTGCACGTTCATATTAAAAAGTTGCCCTTGGTGTTTCTTGGTAGAAGATTCATTCTTCATGGAGAAAAGCACAGCCAATGAGGCCACATTCTCCTGTCTTTAGACTTACTAAAGTAAAAGAAAAAAATAGGAGAGAAAAACAACTCTACAGACAGACATGAAGAACAGAAGCATGTCAGTGACCGCCTGAAGATACCACAGTAAGAAGAACTTGACCTAAGTTTCTAAAGAGGATCTTATCAGCTGGGGAGGACTGATACAGCAGGATTGATGATGCTGAAGTGCTTCTTGGTAATGACCTTTCTGCAGCCATTGACTTTTCTTTCACACAGTCTTTGGTAGCCTAACAACAATGGGAACTATTGTTTAGATAACTGTGATTTTGCTTCTTCCTTTTATCAAAGGATTTTAAAAACTGAAAACAGAGTTAATGGCAGATCTTGGAGTGTCCATACGTAACACAGATACAGACCAGGTACAAGAAAGCAGTGATTCTGGAAGATTTATACAATTGAATTGCTTCTTTATGCTGTTGATTTCCTGATGCTGCACCTATGAATCTGTCCCTTAGTGTTTATGATATATTTTCAGAAAATAAGATTGTACACCAATGTTAATTGTAATTATTTTAATTATCCCTTTTGAGGATTCTCTTGCTTTGTCTTCACATGGCATATGCATGTAAAAGTGTGAAATTGAGACACATACAAGGAATTATGGAAAATGTTGTATGTAATGTAAGATTTTTGACTAGGATCTGTGCATCAACCATGGCCATGGCCATCATGTAGTGGAGCAATTATCAGCATCAGCTTCATCTTAAAATTCTTAATTTTCTCTGCTTTTCTTACTTTACTATAGATATTCTTTCCTTTTTTATTTTTTATGATACTAATAAAAAAAAACAGGAAAAAAAATCTTCATTGGAAATATCTGATATATTCTCTGCTGGAAAAACAATATCCTGCAATAGATGGATGGCCATGTAAACACACCTCTGCCTAGCACAAAAAAAAACAGCCTGGATTCATGGGTATGAATTCAGATGGCATAGTGGGGAGGCAGGAGGACTTTTGCAGGGGATAAAGACCCCAGGTTTGAACCTCTAGGGATGCTGGCTCCAGTTCAGGCTCTAGTTGGGAGGCCAAATAAGTATGGTGGTCTCATTAGTCCTCATTACAAAAACTGACCACATGATTTGGTACCATCAGCAGCTCTTTGCTAGATAAATCCTGGACTAGAAAAACAAGGTTTACTGCAAGCTAGACCTGAGGTATGTTGACAGGGAGAAGTTTGCAGAAAGCCTGGCTGTACCAAGGCCAGTGTTAACAGTCTTTTTACTTTCATTTGCTCTGAATTCATTCATATATTTGCAATCTAAATGGTTTAAAAGTAAAGAAAGAAAGAAAGAAAGAAAAGAAAGAAAGAAAGAAAGAAAGAAAGAAAGAAAGAAAGAAAGAAAGAAAGAAAGAAAGAAAGAGAGAGAGAGAGAGAGAGAGAAAGAAACAGAAAGAAAGAAAGAAAGAAAGAAAGAAAGAAAGAAAGAAAGAAAGAGAGAGAGAGAGAGAGAGAGAGAGAAAGAAAGAGAGAGAGAGAGAGAGAAAGAAAGAAAGAAAGAAAGAAAGAAAGAAAGAAAGAAAGAAAGATAGAAAGAAAGAAAGAAAGAAAGAGAGAGAGAGAGAGAGAAAGAAAGAAAGAGAGAGAGAGAAAGAAAGAAAGAAAGAAAGAAAGAAAGAAAGAAAGAAAGAAAGAAAGAAAGAAAGAAAGAAAGAAAGAAAGAAAGAAAGAGAAAGAAATTAAGAAAGAGAAAGAAAGAAAGAAAGAGGAAAAGAAAGAAAGAGAAATAAAGTAAGAAAGAGAAAGAAAGAAAGAGAAAGAAAGAAAGGGAGTAAAGTGGGATAGACAGACAGCTTTTGAATTATAAAACGTTTCAGGCCCCATACCTGGAAGTTTTATTGCTGTTCAACTAAATCCCTCAAGTCTATCTCTAAATTATCTGAATTAGAAAAGATGTAAATTTAATCAGAATACTGCCATCATTGTCTGAAATACAGGAACTTTATCTTCTGGTAGAATCATTGTATATGCTATCAATTATAAATAAACTTTTATGAAGAACTAGTAAATCAAGTAAGTAGTTTGCATTTCTTGAAAGAACGTATAATCACATTTTTTTTTCCAGTTAAGCAATTTCAACATTTTAATCTCAGCAAACCGTGTTTATAAATATTCCCTGGATTTCGTAACCATTTTGCAATACATTCTGCTGCATACTGCATCGGAACATATTAGGGTAAATGTATGTATATAGGCATCCCCCCTCTCCTTCCCAAGAGAGTCTCAAATGAGCCAGATATTCAGCTGATGTAAATCAGTGTTGTTCCAGATACTTTTAGACATGATATACTGCATTAAATCAGCAGTCAGCCTTCTACAACTGACTCCATCACTATGCCTGGTTGAAGCTGCAATTAAAGTCTGTGTTGCTCAGGAGTCAGTACCCAGCAGGCTCAGAGGATTAATTAGGTCTGATATTTATTTCTTTTGATACGAAACCCAGATGTGTGCAGTTAAGCCAAAAACCATAGGGAGAGCCATCCTGCTTTTTTTTCCAATGGACAGAGGAAAAGCAGTGTTGCCCACCCAGAATTAAAGAACAGAAGCAAATAATTATCATCATGGAACAATTTGGCGGCGACGTGGTTTCATAATCTGCTAAGCCACTTTACCTGCCTGATTATGAAATAATTCAGATGACCTCAACTTTTTTTTTCTTACCAACTATTGTAAATATATATACACACACACTTGTGTTGATTTATTTGTCTGAAAGCTGGGAAGAAAAATACAGAGGGAATACTCTTGCCCTCTATGGTTATAGAAATAAATCAGTTTGCATTTTGTTTTAAGTATATGTTCTTCAATGTGTTATAAAAATAAGTGTCCATTCAGTAAAGGGTTTATTTTAAAATTAATTTAAAAATAAAGTAAATAAATAAATAAATTTTTAAATCTGGAAAACAGATAATGAAAACACTTCAAATCATGAGCAAGTGTAGTATCACCTTTTGTTCCCACAATGGACATGACATCTCCAGCAGGAAAATGTAGTTCAGGCTTTATCCTTAGAAAGATGTAGGATTCAGGGCATTTTAGATGCTGAGCTTTGTGCTGTGGGCACCCCTCTGGCAATCCTGTCTCACTCAATTCACTAAATTGGGCCAGCATCAGGTAAATTCTCATGAACCATGAAACAGCTTCATATGATATCAATTTGTGCAACATTTCTTATTTAGCCTTTTCTTTCAGTAGGAAAAATGATTCACTCCCATAGATCCAATTCAGATTTTTTTCATTATAAAAAGAAAAGCAGAAATAAAGATGGTTTCCAACCTTCAGGTGAAAGTTGAGTTTTTTTAGATACGAGCCCATGCCTCCACTTCTTTTCCAGTGACAAAATGTAAGAAGTAAAACTACAGGAGCAGAGATCACCCAAAACAAATACTAAAAAGAAATATGCAAATATCAGACCATTATGAATTTTTTCCCCTTATTCCACTTGAAAGAAAACTCTAAACATTATCAAAATAACATATAAAAATTCTTTTTCTTTTTCCTCCTAATAATTTCTATTAGTCCTTTCTTATTGTGTACCTGTGTATTGATTCAGAGTAATGAGTCTCCCATTGATTTCATGGAGTTTTGGATGAAATCCCTAGAACGGATTTAAGCCAGTGATCTAATGATAGAAGACTGGAAAGCCCATTCCTTTTCCCTGATGCAGCTAGCCAGTATATTATACTGGAGATATGCAACATTTTTCCCCTCTGAATAATACTTATAGAACTTTGTAAAGACTAGTTTTTCTCTCTTTCTCACTGATTTCATCACTGTATTTTACAGCATCTTCATATTTTCGGTTTACAAGGGGGAAAATGGACTAGAAAACAGTCAATCTACTTTTTTTGTTGTTGTTGGCTGTTTCTGATATATGTTTTTTGGGTATGCTGTCACAAGCAAGCTTTTGCATAGTTTCCTGGAGCGTTTTCTCATTTCTTTGCAGCTCATTAAGCTCCACATTATTTTTGTTCTTTTTTTTGGGGGGGGGGGGGGACTTTATCAGCCCATCTATGGGGCATCTCACAGGTCTCTGCAGCTCCAAATGTCAGCTGAAAAAACAAGCACTCTCTTTTTAGTGGTTGATGCAAGACACATCAGGACTCAGGCAAAAGACAAAGAAAAAAGAAAACCCATTCTATTTGGAGTTACTAGCAACTGCTACTGGTAGGTGTTCTAGTCCTCCCCTTACAGGTTCTGGAGAACATCAACCAAACTGACCTTAGAGAAGGGGTACGACGTCCCTCTCTGCTCTCCCCAGGTCTCTGCTATGCTTAATACTGTCAGAAAAGTCTCCAGCAAACATTTGTAATTGCAGGGAGAAAGAACACTGCTGTCTTTATTTTTTTTAACTTGACATCTATCAAATTTAGTTTAAGTGTTCCCCTGGGTCAGTCGAGTTGCTGAGCTATAAACTAAAAATAATTAAAATAAAATATTAAAAAACCTCAAGTCTGCTTGCCAAGAGCATATCATTGGGAGTTAACAGCTCTCAATCACGTATTTCAGAGTGCTAGAATAGCTGAAATAAGACAGGCAGTCTTAATACATCATAAAACTGTAATTCTTTGATGTTTTGATGCTACACGCTTCATTTTTGCACTTCAGGACAAAAACGATTTCTGTGACAGGCATTCAAAAACTAGATTTTTTTTTTGCTGTAATATTACAGGTAATATAAATTTTATAGGACTAGCTTAATGAAAAGAAAAGGCAGAGGAAAGTAGAAGGAGTCCTTCTGATTAATATCTCAGATAATTAAAACCTTGTCCTGACAATTCCTATAAGGCAGAAAGTTACCTTTTCATACTATAAAAGATGACTGCCAATTTATTGACCCCAGCTGATGTATCAGCTCTCACCAGAATTGGAAATTCTAGTTACAATGACTTAAATTTTGGCTTAAGCCCGATCAGACAGACAGCATATTCCCAGACTGGTCACATTCATAAATGTCATAAAAAACATATTTGCTCTATGACATGCACAAAATAAAGTTCTCGAACAAGACATCTCTAACCAGAAAGGCATGAAGCAAAAATCTTTAACCACGTGAGAGGGAATGAGGACTGCTAAGAATGGTATTTTGACATTGGTGGACTGAAGTAAAGCTTCTGCAGGCATAGCTTTAACATTGTTTTTATTATTTTTGTTAGTCCTATAGGTCATAGAAACCACGTGAGGTAAGATGAAGAAAAAATCAGTCAAAACATGGTTCAGAACTTTTGTGTAAGCTGTTCCAGTGTAAATTTAAAGAGAAAGAGTTAAGTCAAGATCACATTCAGGGGGATCTGAGTAGAATCAGTCATCAAGAAGTTCATAATGTGCAACTGAAGAATCAACCTGGGTTGTCTAACCAAGTCCGTCAGAACCTAATGCTTTTGCTTTTCAATATGTATCTTCTTCACTTTATAGATTTATTATTATGCTTAGTGAAAAAATAGATGTTTGTCAATCCTTTCTGGAAAATGACATTTTTTACAAGAAGTTGGCATTGCCAATATTTATATTTTTCTTCTTAAAATTTTGTAATGACTTTGTATTTTTGCAAACCCTGTTAAATACAGCAAGATTCTCCATGTGAAGATCATAGAGCCATAAAGTTGAGAGGATTGCCCGCACTTAATCTTCAAAAATAAAAAATTAATCTTTTCCTATAAAATAAGAATAATTTTAATTTTTTAAATGGAGCATTGCAACTAGCTTTAAATCAAAACGAGACACAATATCATTACCCTGCTCTTGTCAAAATTGCTGAATACTACCCTCCCCAGCTTTAAATGGAGACTGTACCTCACCTCCAAAATGATTGCTCTCCTCTGATACAAACTCCCTCACCGTACTGTGGGGCCAAGCTGCCTTGCAGAGGAGATGCCCTGGAGCCAAGGGAGCTATGCCCAGGGATGGGTAGCTAGCCGAGGATTTGGAAATTAAATGTGCTCCAGTGTACAGACTAAAGATGGTTGGGAATTTTCCAAGGTACTTATTTGGCGGGATGTCACAGAATGGCAATTTGCTGAAACTGAAACCATTCACAAGGGAAAGTCTGTCTGAACAAAGCTTCCAACTCAGAGTGAAAAGCAAAAACAGAGAAGCAAGTAAGAAAAAGAGAAGGAGGGGGGTAGAGAGCAGTTAGCAAAACTGCCCCTTTCCGCTGTTCCTAGAGGTAAAAGTTCAGGGGTCTAGCTTGATGTGATTTTTGCCTTTCTCACTATAAATTGCAATTTATGCAGAAATTAATTTTTATTAAAAAATTACAAAGTCAAAGCGGAATAGAACAACACAAATTTGATCAGTCTGATCTCTTGAAATGAACCATTCTTGGACTTTCAGGTTTTTTTATTTTTCACCCATTTTTGAAGGCTGCTTTATACTTATTGACAATAACAGCTATAACACTGTGTAAAATCTAATTGATCAAAAATATCTGATTCAGGCGCTAGTACATGATTAAGCAACTAGTACCTGTAGGAAATTTTCTGTCAAGCCTATTCTTCACTGGGAAATCACTCCCTTTTATTATACACTATTTCAGAAAAGCTACCTGCTCTTTGTGTCGACTCCTCAAAAAAACAAATATAATAAACCCAAAATATTTTAGGACTTTTAGGCAAAATTATAAAGAAGAAACAATTGCCTATTAGAACTTATAAGAATCACATCCAGAACGGATTTCCTGATTTAGTTACCTTAGAATAAGTTAAAGTGAGTTTTAAATAGTGCCAGCGTATTTCGAGTGAGGAGATGCTGCTGTTCACCTTTTTTACAGGCATAACAGAAAGTTTATGGATCAGTCACGACATGCTTGCTCAGCAGCAAGGAATTATGACCTGGCTCTCCTCTGCCACTAATTTCAGTGAGATGTTTTCGGTCCTCTGGGACTTTGCCTTCCAGTTCTTGAAGGAGAAATAAAATAAAAGCAGGCTGGAGTGAACATGCACATGGTAAAATCAGACTTGATGTGAGTGCAACTCTCCTGATACTCAGTGTAATCAGTCATTTTTGTATCAGATCTGGTTTTGGTCTCGCGTAGGTTGAACGCATTTGCTACGGTCCTGATATATGTCAAGCAGTAAAGATGCGGGAGTTAAAGCTGCCATAGGACTGGTCCTGCAAGGTGGGAGGATGGAGACCTTTCGCGGAGGTGGGACATACCCAAGTGTTATTGTACAAATCATGAAGGCTGTTGGACATCTAGAAAAAAAAAGTAATATGCTGAGGGTTGCAAGCATTGACTTATTAACAAGCTGTTTGTAGATTTGGCTGCAATCAGGTCCGGGATGAATTTAGCCCGTGGCTCAGTCAAATGGGCTTTAAACATTTCTTGATCCCTGATGGATCAAGGAGCACCTGATCCCTGATGAATGCTGTCACTGACATTGTGGGTTTTCTCCCACTTTGTATCCCACAGCCAGCAGAGGGAAGAGCCCAGAGTTGCCACCCCTCTGCATTCACATGAAAAAGGGAAGCAGATTTTAAAGTCTCCTTTCTTTTACCCCCATATTCCTTCTTCTCCTGTTATCTCCACCCTAATTCTTTCCTTACCACTAGCCTGGAGAAGGAGAAAACAGACAGAAAAGAGAGAGAAATATGCTGCCTGGATTGGAAAAGTCATCTTTTCCCAGGAGCAGCGTAATAATGTTAATGGAAGGGAGAACGGGAAAGAGGAAATGTTTCGCTAACGTGGAGAATTTCTGGCCTGGGTTCTTTCTGAGGCCTGTTTGTCAGGGGGAAAAGGAAATTGGTGGCTGGATGAAATATGAGCTGATGCAGCTGCAATGCCTTTAAATACAAGCTTTTTTAGGCACACTAGTGCTTCAGTTTGGGGATATAAGCAGATGCTGAATGCCTTTCCCTACTTCACATGGGGCCTTTGCGTGCTGTGGTTTTAAGACCAGTGTTCAGGTGATAAAAAAAAAAAAGAAGGGGAGGGGGGAATGAAATGTCATTTTCGGAGAGGCAAAAAATACTTCAGGCTCTTTGGCATGTAAGTCATAAAGGGCTTTTTGTGCACGGGTAGTCAGTGCAGTGTCAAGAGAAATCACTTGCACAAAGTGGAGTAACACTATCTGAAATTAAATTCTGGCCTCCATTTACAAGTAACACTTTAAGGTTAAAAAAAAAAAAGGAGAAGAAAAAAAAGCACTATTTCTTTTCAAGAAATTGACGAGAACTAAGAGGCACCCCCTCCTCTTCTCCAAAAACATACTCTTAGTTTTCTTGTTATCCACAGCGTGGCAGCCCCAAGCATAAGGTAATTAGGAGACCTGATCAGCCAGACCTAATGAGCACATGGTGGCAGCTTTGTACAGTGAGGTGAAATCTAGTTGGAGGTTTAAGACTGCTCTGATCTGAGAGAGTTTGAATTGAAAAGGTTTAAACTCTCATACTATGGCTTTCCAGGCTCTTTGAGCCTGATTCCTATTTACACTAAGTTTCCTTAGCATAAAGGGGCCTTCAAGTGGGCGTGCAGTGAAGGAATATTTCAAGGCAAAAAGCATGCAGAGCAGGCTCTCACTACCCTCCTTGCACCTTCTCTGGAACAAGCCCCTCACTGTTTTCTTACAAGGGTGAAATGCCAGATGTAGCTCTCGTTCGAGGTGGAGGAGAAAGGCTCTGGCTTTTAGTCCTATTGAAGCTCTTTTGCACTGCATTGGTATGCCTCAAGGACCTAAATAATTACTTGTGAGGGTTTTTTTCTGGATCTTTTTATTCCTGCTACTGAAGTTCTGATTTCTTACTCTTTCTCCATTGCTGGAAAGACAAAAAGCCACTTCGAGCTTGTCATCCAAGCTAGAAGCTGTGCTGAAATGCTCTGGAGATGTCATTGAAATATATAGAGCAAACTGACCATTGAAAATAGCTTGTCCCCTTAAATGGCTGCTTTAGAATTTAAGTGTTATTCCTGGTTTCTGGGACCTCCTTGGCTCAGTCCTTGCTGGGACCTTTTATTTATGTTTAAAGGCCAGCCTGTCTTCTTCACTCCTAAGGAAATTGAGGCTTCTTAAAGGACCTGAAAATCTGGCATTTTGTCCAAAGACAGTTGTGCAGTTTTCTGTGACAATATTTATGAACTAAGATTCTCATCCAGTCTACCAAAATCCTTGCAGAAATTGTTTCTTACCATTTATACCTGCTTCTTTGCCAGCAAAGATCTCTCAGACCATAGAATAATCTCCCAAAAGGTATATTGGAAACCTGGTTTGGCCTATTCAATGTGGCTGAACGGATTAATGTAGCTGGTTGTCATTTTTAGAACTAATGAGTTTTAGCAGAAATGGTCTTTAATCACAAAAAACTCTTGACTTCTTGACTTTGCATTTTCTTTCTTTCCTTTCTTTCTTTTCTTTCTTTTTCTTTCTTTCTTTCTTTCCTTCTTTCTTTCTCCTTCCTTCCTTCCTTCCTTCCTTCCTTCCTTCCTTCCTTCCTTCCTTCCTTCCTTCCTTCCTTCCTTCCTTCCTTCCTTCCTTCCTTCCTTCCTTCCTTCCTTCCTTCCTTCCTTCCTTCCTTCCTCCTTTCTTCCTTCCTTCCTTCCTCCCTCCCTCCCTCCCTCCCTCCCTCCCTTCCTTCCTTCCTCCCTCCATCCCTCCTTCCTTCCTTCCTTCCTTCCTTCCTTCCTTTCTTCCTTCCTTCCTTCCTTCCTTCCTTCCTTCCTTCCTTCCTTCCTTCCTTCCTTCCTTCCTTCCTTCCTTCCTTCCTTCCTTCCTTCCTACCTTCCTTCCTTCCTTCCTTCCTCCCTCCCTCCCTCCCTTCCTTTCTTCCTTCCTTCCTTCCTTTCTTTCTCTTTTTCTTTTTCTTTCTTTCTCTTTTTCTCTCTTTCTCTCTTTCTTTCTCTCTTTCTCTTTCTTTCTTTCTTTCTCTCTTTCTTTCTCTTTCTTTCTTTTTCTTTCTTTCTCTTTCTTTCTTTCTTTCTTTCTTTCTTTCTTTCTTTCTTTCTTTCTTTCTTTCTTTCTTTCTTTCTTTCTTTCTTTCTTTCTTTCTTTCTTTCTTTCTTTCTTTCTTTCTTTCTTTCTTTCTTTCTTTCTTTCTTTCTTCCTTCCTTCCTTCCTTCCTTCCTTCCTTCCTTCCTTCCTCCCTCCCTCCCTCCCTTCCTTTCTTCCTTCCTTCCTTCCTTTCTTTCTCTTTTTCTTTTTCTTTCTTTCTCTTTTTCTCTCTTTCTC
The DNA here is from genome assembly GCF_028554395.1 of Pezoporus wallicus. Lineage (NCBI taxonomy): Eukaryota > Metazoa > Chordata > Aves > Psittaciformes > Psittacidae > Pezoporus > Pezoporus wallicus. The sequence goes on along the minus strand of NW_026636866.1, from coordinate 484,201 downwards.
TCTTTCTTTCTCTCTTTCTCTTTCTTTCTTTCTTTCTTTCTTTCTTTCTTTTTCTTTCTTTCTTTCTTTATTTCTTTCTTTCTCTTTCTTTCTTTCTTTCTTTCTTTCTTTCTCTTTCTTTCTTTCTTTCTTTCTTTCTTTCTTTCTTTCTTTCTTTCTTTCTTTCTTTCTTTCTTTCTTCCTTCCTTCCTTCCTTCCTTCCTTCCTTCCTTCCTTCCTTTCTTTCTTTCTTTTTCTTTTTCTTTCTTTCTCTTTTTCTCTCTTTCTTTCTCTTTTTCTTTCTCTCTTTCTCTCTTTCTCTCTCTCTTTCTCTTTCTTTCTTTCTTTCTCTCTTTCTTTCTCTTTCTTTCTTTCTTTCTCTTTTTCTTTTTCTTTCTTTCTCTTTTTCTCTCTTTTTCTCTCTTTCTTTCTCTTTCTTTCTCTCTTTCTCTCTTTCTCTCTCTCTTTCTCTTTCTTTCTCTCTTTCTTTCTCTTTCTTTCTTTCTTTCTTTCTTTCTTTCTTTCTTTCTTTCTTTCTTTCTTTCTTTCTTTCTTTCTTTCTTTCTTTCTTTCTTTCTTTCTTTCTTTCTTTCTTTCTTTCTTTCTTTCTTTCTTTCTTTCTTTTCCTTCCTTCCTTCCTTCCTTCCTTCCTTCCTTCCTTCCTTCCTTCCTTCCTTCCTTCCTTCCTTCCTTCCTTCCTTCCTTCCTTCCTTCCTTCCTTCCTTCCTTCCTTCCTTCCTTTCTTTCTTTCCTTCTTCCTTCCTTCCTTTCTTTCTCTCTTTCTTTCTTTCTTTCTTTCTTTCTTTCTTTCTTTCTTTCTTTCTTTCTTTCTTTCTTTCTTTCTTTCTTTCTTTCTTTCTTTCTTTCTTTCTTTCTTTATTTATTTATTTATTTCTTCCTTCCTTCCTTCCTTCCTTCCTTTCTTTCTTTTTTTCCCTTTCCCTTTTCTCTTTTTCTTTTTTTTCTTTTTCTTCTTCTTCTTCTTTTTCTTTTTCTTTTTCTTTTTCTTTTTCTTTTTCTTTTTCTTTTTCTTTTTCTTTTTCTTTTTTTTCTCTCTTTTTCTTTTTCTTTTTGTTTTTCTTTTTTTTTCCTTTCCTTTTTCTTTTTCTTCTTCTTCTTCTTCTTCTTTTCCTTCCTTTCTTCCTTCCTCCCTCCCTCCCTTCCCTCCCCTCCCCTTCCCTCCCCCCCCCGTTCCTTTCCTTGCCTTGCCTTGCCTTGCCTCACCTCCCCTCGCCTTTTTCCCTTCCCTTCCCTTCCCTTCCCTTCCCTTCCCTTCCCTTCCCTTCCCTCCCCTCCCCTCCCATCCCCTTCCCCCTTTCTTCCCCCCTTTCCTTTTCCTTTCTTCTTTCCTCCTTTCCTTCTTTCCATATTTTCACAATTTTTATTGAAACATTTTGTTATGACTTGCTTACCAAAAATGATTCAATATTTCTTTTTAATCCAATAACCATTTCAAAAAGAAAATGAATCTGTTTCAAAGCATTATGATTTCTAAAGGATCTATTTTGACCTCAGAATATTGAAACTCAGATTAATTGCAAACACAGGTTTTCAACAATCAAGTTTATTTTCTCCGCAGAAGACCTCACCCATATGCCTGCAGGGAATAGCTGCATTTGCCAAATCCAACTTTTGGTGCACAGAAGTGGGATATATAAATAGAAAGTGTAAGCTTTTGGATATACAAAATGGATTTGCAATTTAAGGCCTCCCAGCAGTGGCAACAATTGTCCATGTCTTGTGGGGTGTCAATTTTCCCTCTTCTCTTTATTTGTCTCAGCAAGCCGCCTTCTGCAATCACAGTTTAAAGTCTTGGCTTATGCCTCTTCTGTCTCCCATCTCTCGTTGAGTCGCTGATGTCCCAGGGATCTGCAGGATGCTATCCACTAATCCAATGCTGCAGTCTCCAGGCCTGCGGTGGGATACTGACAAAAAGGAAAAAAAGCTTTCCTAAATGATATACCAAATTACACATTATTTCACTTGACAAACAAAACCTCTTTTGTGGTTAGCAAAATGAATTGTGTACATCATAATTTTGACAGAGAGTGCTGAGGTTGAACGGGCTCTTTAAACAATTTCCCTGTGTACGCATTGCTGTTCCAGTTCAATGCGAGCATATGGCAAACACAGAAACTATACTTACTGATGCCAGGGCATGACCAAAATCTATAATAATGTTGTTTACTTTCACCAGCTCTGCAAGAAAGAATGTAGCCTCATACACTTAAACGACCTCAAGAAGAGTCACACTTTTGCTTTGTCAATAATATATTCAAAACACCCATTGTCCCTTGGAAACATAAGGACCCAAGACATTTGCAGTAACTTACTCAAACTCTTCTATACAGAGTCTTACTTGTGTCCTGGAGAAAACCTAAGGAGATTTTCTCCGTGACGTTGGTGAGAGTAGAGGGAGGCAGCAGACAAGCATAGCTTTTGGAGCACACTTGGCCCATGCTCTTTTTGTTGTTGTCATTTATGATAAAAATCATAATATTTCAAAGTCTTCCACAGACAGAATTCTGCCAACTTCCTTCTCCCACTAAATTGGCCATTCTTGAGTGCTGCCAGGAAAGAACATATTTTAGCATCTTAGCCTTGCGTGGTTTGGCAGGCATGCGTTGAGGGGCTGAAGTTGGCCACTCCTCTGCAGAAGGTTGTAACATCTAGTGCTCAAGGGGGTTTTCCCCTGCACTTTTGTCAGGCATTAAAGCTGCACTAATGACGTGGAGCCACAGGACAGTGCAGGCTTTGAAATGCTCGGGGAGTAAACAAACTCAGCTAGCTGCTTGCGGAAACTCCAGCTCTCACAGAAAAAACATCCTTCTTCACAACCAAAATCAGAATGTCAACAGCAGGATAGTCTTCGTTTCAGTTTGGTTTGAAGCATCATAAGGAAAGAAGAAGGACAGCCTGAAGGGACAGGATCTCTTAAAGGCAAGCATGTGTTGAGGGAACAAAAGTCAAGGAATTTGAGCAACATTGCAGCAATTCATTTAATAGCTCAGATAAATTTTCAATGACAGCAATTGCAAAGACTAACATTGAAAAGTTTCAGGGCGTATTGTGTAAATGGATCTGCATAAAGTAGTTTCCCAGTTGCCTAGAAAGTACACGGACACATATTTTAATCACCAAAGGTTTAAAGTTGTGAGCAGCTGAGTTGTACTAATCCCTATTCCAGGCAATGGAGACCCAGACTCTGTATCTGAGGGCACATTGCTTAAAATCAAGAATACCTCTGCTGAAGATAGCACTAGTACAAGGCTGAAGCAAGATAACCTATTGGTGAAATCATAAATATTTACTTATGGAAGGAGAGAACATCACTTTTTCACATTTCCTCCTCTTTATGCTTCCCAGTTCAGTGTTCTCTCCCACTTCATAGTCATCAGAACTACATAGTATAAGCACACAAAAAATCCTGATAAAACTTGAGAAACCAATAAACTTAGTACCCAAATTGAAATGAAATATTTTTCTAACAGTTACAACTCAATACAGTTAAGGCGTATGTTCATCCCACTTGATAGTTCATAAAATGGGCAATGAACTCATCAGGTTCTCAAATATTGGATGAATGAGAGAAGGCACCACCAGGAGATGGGCAGATACCCATCAGCAAGGGCTCAAGCCTTTGGGATTTACTAACAGGTGTTCAGCCTGAGCCTTGATTGTCTCTGGGTAGAGGCAGAGCTGTGCTGGGTTAATAAGCCTAGCTGGAGTACATCTGGATCAGCATGGAGGTGACTGAGGCTTTTCTGCACCCATACTAAAGTTAGTATGCAAAAAAATAAAGCACCCACAAATGTTCGAGAGTTGACTGTATGTCTGTTTTGACCTAGGAAGAAATGCATGTTACAGGATCATAGCCATACTGAAGCATCCCAAGCCTCCAACAGTTACACATATTAAGAAAAAATAAAAGTGAAGAATTGGCTAACAAGAGACATTTACCAATTTGTTGAAACAGAGAAGTTTATAATCTTTGCAGCCATTGCATTACTTGTGACTCCTTGCATGAACTGGGGGACATACCCACTTTTCTTACAGGTCAAATATATTCTCAAAAGAGCCAAAGACTAAGGAAGTCATTGATGGTTGCTTATTTCAAAGAGATTTGGGTCTCATTGGCATTTACCATTATCAAAAGCCCAGTGAACAGATTTTGTTGGAGCTTGCTGAAGTGTGAGTGGATCCAGATCACACTGTTCTGCTCATTTTGGAGCAAACCCAAGCATGGAGATTTTGCCCCCCCCACCTCCTCAGTGCATTGTTCAATGGTTAGTTTTGATTTCTGTATGTGATATGTTCTTGGCTGGGACTGGGCTATGGCTGATAACAAAAATGCAGGCATAAGCATGGATCATGGCCCTTCTTTTCCTTTGTTTTGGGGGTTTTTTCCTTCTTTTTTTCCCCCTTTTTTTTCTTTTTTTTTTTTTTTTTTGAATACACATAATTTAAAGCATAAGGTCCCATTAGTGTCTGGAGGTGCAAACTGTTACTAATGTCAGGTTCCCTATTTTTCTAGCTCAGAACTCTTACAAATGGTGTGTTCCCATACTAGTGGTCAGGTCAGCCAGACCTTTTGTACTGCTTTAATTATTTTGTCTTGGAAATCCAAGAGATCGCAGGAAAGGGGTGTTTCTAGCAATTCTAAAAGTTCACATTTGAAAGCTAAACCACACTTTGCTTACTCAGGCTTATAGTGCTTCTGTGTTGATGATTTACTCTTTCAACTTCTTTCACCTCCCTGGGTGCCTACAAGGTGAATTAAGATTTTTCATCTGTTAAAAGAGCCCCAGTTCTACCAGAAAAAAAATATTGCTAAAGAATAAGGGATAAAGGGTGTTCTGATTCATCTCTTAACAAAATGTGTAAGTGAAGAAGTAACACCACTGGAATCAGTAGGCTTAACAGAAGAAATGCACCAAAGAAATGTTGTTTCTCTATCACTACGCAGATAAACCTACAGCCGCATTTAATCTCTTCAAAAGGTCAGTTAAATGATTCCCAGTCTCTAGTTTCACATGACTTTGCAGTTTCTTGGTTCCAGCTCTGAGGAGAAACAGAGGTGCTGAAATACAGAAAGATAGGATATCCTCTTTATGTCACTTTTCCTACTGGAAAGAGGAAATAATGGGAAATCTTGTAAGAAGTCCCATTCTCATGAGGCTTTCAGCTTCTTTATTCAGGCCAAATGATCCTGGCTAGTTCAGATAAGGTTACTTTGGCTATTTACCCATTGTGAAGTAAATTATCAAAAGTCTTCAGGCTTGTCCATCATTAACAAAGGTTGAAAAAACCCACCCTCTTTCCCATGACAGGGTTAAAAAAACAATGACAAAATCTATTTCAGGATCCAAGGGATGCCAAAACCATCCTAATAAAAAGATAATAAGCATCTCCACAGCTTTTCTACCTATGCACGTTTGCTTCAGAAGTTGTAGAAGTTACAGGAAAATTTCTTTGGGCATGTGCCTATTCTGTAGAACATTCTGAAATATGCAACAAATGCACAACTTTTTCTGATATGATTTTCTCTCTTTATTCATTATCTCTGTTTAAATTGAACTTGGTGGCACGCTTAAGGCAATGCTTCATCTCAGACAGATGGACTGTGCTCCCTGTTACAAACTGCCAGCCTTGCTTTGTGAGCAATCCTACTGCTAGAGGAGGAAACCACTGCTTTAGGCAAGATAATCCACCACCCTTCTCTCACACACTTCCACAGCCCATCCTGTCTCTTCAGCTGCACGTCACACCAGGTTGAGCTACTACAGCAAACCTCTTCTTCTTATGCCTTGTCTTAGGGTCCACTAAAAGAGGAGCAGGAGAGGGACAGCAGGGGGGAGCTGAGGTCCCCCCAGCACCGCCTATAGCAGAGGCCCATGGAAATACCAGCAGAAGATTTGTGGCATCGTTTGGTGATTTTTCACTGCTCTACTGTACCTCTCTACTCAGACACTCTTTGTTTATTGTATGCCCTTCTAATCCTGGCACTGTCAAAGCCTAGTCCATTAAGCTAGCATTATTATGATTTATTAGCTGTGCATGGCTAACATAGTGTTATGACAGTTGGGATGAGATTAGGTTGTAGGTCAACCTGCACCTTAGACTGGAACATTTGCAGGTCTCTTTGGATCTAAGCTTGGGTTTTAGACTGAGGGAGTCCCAGAGAAGAAAGAAAGAGCAGTATCCAATGCTTCTTCATCCTATACTCATGACACGTCTGACAAATGGCAAGAGAAACCTACTTGTTAGAAAGAAGAGGTGGAAAAAATAAAACAGGTATTTGGTGAAGGTAGAGAAACAGTGCTCCTTCTCTTAAAACAAGAAGCTCCCAGACCAAGAGAAAACACAGTCACATTTTCCAGTCCATGCCTAATTTCAGACAGAATTTATGACATCAAAATACTGTGGTGATCAAAAGTAGGTACTTGCATGTTTCTCATTTTTTTCCACTTCACTGAAAACAGTTGGGTAGATGTTCAATCAGACTCCTTTTACATGCCAGAAATCCCAGCTCTAGGTATCAGAACCTTCTAGAAAATATAACAAAATTATTTTCTGGTTTGCCAGTTTCTAAATGCCTTCTTTTGTTTTGCTGAGTGATTATCTCTTTGCGTGTCCAGGGGAATATCTAATAACTCCATGTTCATGGAAGGGTGGTGACCTCTGAATGAACCAAAAATAGCCCATGCAATAATTTCAACGATATGATTAATATCTGATTTGGAAGCCCCTTTCTATCCTATGTGCTACATCACTTCGCACCAGGACAAAGTGGAGTGAGACAGACTGTTGACCCTTTCCCAAACAGGAGAACCAAGTTTTTCCTGGGTGGGAGGGAGGAAAGCTGATGGTGCTCCCCCATCAGTCATTCAGATCCACTGCTATTCAGTGCACACATCCAGTAAATTGTTTCAATCAAGTTGTGGTTGCGAGAAGTATGCTCCATGCAATTCACTGCAGCCTCCTGCCTGTGGACTCCGCTGGTTATAGCAAGGCATTAATTGCTTTTTTTCCTCCTCTTTTTCTTTTTGCTCAACTGAATTCATTTAGAAGCACGATATAAGTTAATGATAAAATCCTTCACTAAACCACTGATAGCTAAGTGTTGCCTGACTGGGATAGACAAATAGCCCATTTAGTCTGGAATCCTTTATGCTTCTATAACGCCTATAATATGTCTAAATTGTGCAATAATACGGCACAGAGATAAATTATTTCATGTTTAAAGCTTATGTATTAAACCTTTCCAAAATGCAGCAGAGTGTAGCAGGCAGGGTGATTAAAATAACAGGGTTTTCTTCCAAGCTCTAAAGCTGAATTTCTGTGTAACCGGCACTAGTCATTCAGTCTCAGTGAGCCTCAGTTCCTTCCTCCTCTTCTATCTGTCACCTCGATGGCATTACTCTGCTTCCTGCCTGTGAAGAATAACCTACAACCTTATTGTTGGGCTGTTTTTATTATCACCTAAATAATGTGCTTTGATCTCAATAATGATTTCAGATGGTCCTGTAATAATTAATTCAAAATTGCTTGAGTGACATTTTGACTGCCATAGGACCCAAATCCTTCTGCCTAATCTTTCAAATCTACCTGCCGTGGTTATATCCCAAAGCAGTGAGTGCCAAAGATTAACTACATATTGCATGATATTGTTTTCCACAGATTTTAAAGTATTTTCATTAAAGGCAGTGATAATTTTTTTTTTCCTTTTCAATTTTAATGGGTAAGCAGCCTCATTAGTACCAGGTGATTCATTTAAAGCACAATTACACAGGGAATTCAGCTAATTGATTGGATAACCCTAGATTCATTTGTAAAAACATAGTCCTCAAACCTGAAGTGCTTGGACTTAGTGGTAGTCATGTACCGAGAAGTTTACTTTAAAAGCAAACGTTTAGGTTAATGGGATCCATATGATATGAATTCCTAATAACTTTACCATGGGTGGGCTTATCGAACTACTTATCATAACAGAAGTCGGGACATTTCAAAGGATCTTTCTTCTGAGACTTTCTGAAGATTTTTCTTTCACCCCAGATCTATAGAAAATTCCACTAACTCTCCATTGAGGAAATATTTGAGCTCCTTCTCATGCCATGATTCAAAGGGATTATTTTCAGAATTTGTATTTTTTAACCCTTTGCTGGCAGGACAAAGCGTTTAATAGAGATGTGTGATTCTTTGAAGGGGGAAGAGGTCAGGATAGGAGTGTTTGCAGGGCTGCAGGAGGTTGCATTGTTGTATAGAAGTGGTTGGAGGCTTGGACTAAGGATGTTACACTTGCCTGTAAACTAAAAGAACTCAAGGGTAATGTGGACACACTCAAACCCAGGGAAATCAATGCACATCTTCCAGCAGACTTCTGTAGGTTTTTAATTGGATGCATAGCGAGATTCTAATCACTGTTTCTAGTTACAGAGAGGAATAAATGAGAACAAACATCTTTGTGAAGAGGCATTTGAATATTTAGCAATCAAAGAAGAAGGGCTATCTACACAGTTTGAAGATAAAATTTCCTACACAGGACTAAATCATCTTAGAAGCGAGAAGAGAAGCTGCTGCTACAATAACTAACATTTCTTAATTTCTGAGTAATATTTTTCAATTAAAACCAGGCTACCTTTGTCAGAAAACATGTAACTGGAAACTTCTCTATTGGGGTTGGAAATTGATGATCTTAAGGTCCTTTAAAACCCTAACTATTCTAACTATTCTATGATTCTCTTTTCTTCCTCAATTGTACTAACATTGATTGTATACATTTCCCCTCAATATAACCTTTTTAAAATCTAGAAAAATGTAGAAATAATTTTAAACAGCTAAATATGACAGTAGAGTTTTCTACAAATATGCATGTATGTGCATTTAAAGAGAAATTCAGTACCCTGAAAATCTCTAGGGAAGAACAAGAAATTTGCATCATGACATGTATGAAAATGGCCATGATGTTCATTGAAGACAGCACAATAATTCTATTATTATACTTTTGTCATTTAATTAAAACAAAAACCTTATCACTTAGGAGAAGAGGGGGACAGCATCATAAAACAAAATCATACAGATAAGATTCCTGCTGGGATTGCTCCATGGACTGAAAAAAAGAGAAAATCAGTAGCTGTAGTCATACTTGACATTGACCTATGGGGACATTAAAGTGATCTACAAATATGTGAAAAAGAGTGTTCAGGAGTAATTATTTAAGATGATAAAAATAAAGAGGGAGAGAGCAAATCGAAATTGCTCACTGTGAAGGAAAAATCAAAGGTTATGTTTCAAGGAGAACTTCAGAGAAAGAGCCACTTGCTTGAAAGAGTGTTTCCAATGGCACACACACTGCTGTCACCATTCATAATAAATCACACAAAACACAAATCCTGTGCAAGATTTTGGCACAATCTAACCCAAAGATTTGTCACTCTTTGAAAATTAGAAAAGAAAGAAGAAGTTTAACTTTAGTTTAAGTGTAAAAAATGAAACTGAAATTAAAAACATAACCTGCAAAAGTTTCAGTAATCACCATCATACTTCTCTGTAACGTTTGGTCATGCCCTTGAAGGTTGTATAGTGTTTTTTTTAAGTCCTTAATCATTTGCCCTACACAACCAATGTCTAAAATGGTTCAATTTCCCTGCTGTAAATACTACCCATTCGCAATATTATTGCAAGGAGGTGTATTTGTGATCGCTGTATCCCGTTACAGCATGAGGGATAATGGCCTGGCACATTAGGAGCCCTACAAGGTGATGAGAGGCTGGTGCAGAAGTCCGGCATGTTGATGTACTAAGTTTCCAAACATTAACTAATGCAGAAGGGAAGTCGACACTGGAAAATCTTGTTCTTGACTGTGGTGGGATAGCTGAACACTTCATAACACTATCAATTAATATGCTACAGACACTGGTCTCCTCAGAGGAGAAGGCCAAGCTGGAAACGGCTCTGAGGCTGGCATGTCACAGGAAAAGATTTGGGTTTGTTGGCAGAGAAGTGTGGAAGATGCCTGTAGGTTTCTTGTCAGCACTTCACCTGGCTCCAACCAGGCACGTTAAATCATGGGATGCAAACCCACACGTGGATATACACGGACGGGAAAACAAAATACCAGATGCTCTACAGACATGTTCTTCAGTTCAACACTGGGTTTCTTCTCTCTTTGTGGGTAGTGAGGAGAACCCACTGAACCTCACCATCCAGCAGACTAAAGCCTTTCAAAAAAACCTCAACTTCCAAAAAAACCCCAACTTCCAAAAAAACCCTTAGGTAGGGATTGCAAAAATCCCGGAGACTGAATTATCCACAAATCTCACCTCTAGGAGGCCTCAGAATTAACCAAAAATGGTTAGAAGCTTCAATCTCTCATTGCTGGGCTCTAAGATTATTCTGTTAGAGGCTTAACGGGCTTGAAAAGGCTGGGCTGGAGAGGCAGTGAAAGAGAGAACAGTGTTTATTGAGCAATAAAAGAAACATTATGTTTCATTGCTCAGCCAAGCTGCCCTACAGAAGCAAATCCCCATGCCTTATAATATGGGGTGTAATAAATACTAATGCTATAAAGGGGTCTGTTGGAAACGACCAGCAGGGCCCTATCGCAGTGTAATCAAGCCCCCCGTTAAATTAGCGTCTCGCTTGTGCTCGCTGCTTTATTGTCTGATGGGAGCAACTGCCTGGAGGTTTGAACGCCAGCTCCAGTGGGGTTCACCTCCTGCACGGCTGCACTCTGGTTACCCTCTCTCAGGGACATCTCTCTGAGGCCAAGGGTTAGGTTTCCTTCCAAGGATTAAGCGGTAGGCTCATGTCAACAAGGTGGTCGTGGAGATAGAAGCAGAGCAGGAAGGACTTGTGAGGCCAATGGAGAGAGATCCAACTATTTCAAGGCAGGAGATTAATCCTGATAATACTGAGTTGGGTGATTTTTTTCTTTCCCCTGGTTGGGTCAAATTCCCCTAGCAACCACAAAGCCTGCCATTAATAAAATTAAAAAATTCAATCATAATTTCCAACCTCTGTGCCCTTTTCAGAGGCGAAAAGATAAATTAAATATAAAATGAAAGACTTGCTTTTTGGCCTTTGTAAACCTCTTCTCACTTTTTCACTTTCCTCCCCATAATTCTGCATTGCTGACCTTCTTCCAGTCACAATGGTCTCAGGAGCACATGCAACATATGGACTTCATTGTCCTAAGGAGCGAAGAGGGCATGGGGATACCTTTCCCATTGACCTTTCCCTATGCAGGCTGGGATACATTATTGACAGGATCTGCACAGCTCTACCTGGGCTGGGCTGCTGCAACATTTCATCTTGAACCTTTGTCTGATATTATAATTATTATTGCAAGTTAAGCTGCCTTCCAGGGTTTATTTGGAACAAAAAAAGGGATTTTTCTTCTAACTGAATTTTTTGGCTAAATTTTACGTTTCTGCTAAGATGATTTAGTTACTGTATTCTGCAAGGAAGGAGTGGTTGAAAACCAAAAGAGAGAAAAATATGGATATATCTGAAGATGTTTTAATTTTCAGAAACCAGGAAGTAACTGAAGAACAGTTGTTAAAAGTTGGAAAAGTGTTAGGTTTGGAGGTTTTGGCAGTAAACAAGAACGTTTCTTTGGAAATTCAGGGTTTTTCAGTTGCTTACAAAAATCACTGGAGAACTACCACACTCCAACCACTTCTTTTTCATTTTCTTCTGGTCATATAACACCAGGTTTCCATTTTCTGGAAATAAATGAGGAAGCCATGGGGTATCCCTGCTCTTTTTATTCACACAAATAATCCCATTAAAGTCCGCAGGAGTTCTCGTATCCAACGGGCAGGTTCTGACCCCAATTGTTTTAGCAATTCTTTTTATTCACACCTCATATTCTAGATAAAAAAATCTTATAGAGCTTGACAGAAGGCTTAAAATTATGAGTCTGCTCAAGGACAGAATTAGTATTATATATGTATACTGCTTGGTTTACTTAGCTTAGGTAAAAAAGAGGGGAAAGTGTAGAAGATAAGCAGATGTCAGAAGTTTGGTGAGTCAGGCTGATACTGTCATGCACCTCCTGAGAAACCATAATCGACCCATTTTTTCCCCACTGTGCCTCAGTTTCCCCATTTATAAAATGGGATTTATTGAACTTCTCTTTCTCAAAGAGTGGTGAACATATAGTCAGTGGTATACCTCAGATGATCAAATGTAACAGTTGACTGCATTTTTCTTCAAATAAATTGAAAATCAGTTGTTTCTGTTAAAAGGATTATCTTTTCAGCTTACTACCTTACTGCTACTCAGAGTATTTCCCTTAGCGAATGATGGATGGCACTACATTCACAAGTGCTGAAAATAAAACAGAAGCAGCTGATTCAAAGCGTGGTCTGTGCACATCCATACAGTCCTATGACTCTCTTTGGGGTTATGTTTGACGCAGAGTCAAAGCCAGACTTCTGAAATCATTCAATTTTAACCAAATTTCTTCAGAGAATTTAAAAACCTCTTCCTTGCTGTAACAAACCCCATCACCAAGAAGTTTTTTACTCTTTCCAGGCTGAATTCAAAAGGAAAAATTAACAAACCCTTTTTAAATATCCTATTTATTTATTTATTTATATGGTGCAGCATATATAAAGCAAGGTAGTTCATCCCAACAATCTTCTTCCTCATGTCTTTAACCTTATAGTAGCCAAGCAGCTAATTTTATTTCAGCCTTGAAAGAAACAAAAGTCACCTCTGAGTTCAGACTAAACATGAGAAATTGTAGCCAGAAAGGAAATTTTTTTTGAGAAAGCTATGTGGGAAGATATAAAAACAGTGGGTTAGAATGGAATGAGTCTTTCAACTCAAGTTTATTGTGTTTACGGTATTACTCAAGTTCTGAGGAAACTAATAACCATCACAAATCTCACCAACATCCCATATTTTAGGGCTTGAGTTGTCTAAATTTTCTGCTGGTTTAAAGCCCAACAACAAAGAAGGTTCTTGATAGAATAAGCTGCAATGTTAAAGCTACTGTGACACACACAGATATATAACCTCACCCTTGGGTAACCAAAGTCTCCAATGCAACTTTAACAACAAATTTCTTCCCCTCCTTACAACCTCTCCTACACCCCATAATAGCTCTATGTTTCAAAAGTAAGGCTCCACATCTGTAATATATTATGTGCATAATTTGCACTTAATTACAAACCACATTGATTAAACCACTGCGCAACAATTAAACTTAATTAGTTTTTTTCACAGTGCCTTCACTATTTAACTGAAACATGCCAAGTGTCTTATCAGCTCTAATTGAAACGTTCACTGGAGATGTTTAGCCTAAAGTGTGATCACCATTTCTTTCCAATTTCAGGTGAAGGCAAAACTGGGGATTAACAAATGTGTGTCAGTCTGTGACCCAGCATGAGCCACTTTGCATTCCCAATTGTTTCCATGTGTATGTCAGCAAACGTTCATCTCAATGCTATAAATAGATGACCAGGCTGCCCCCACCATGAAATCAGACAAGTTCTGTAGCACTTAGTAGGAATGGGGTTTCAGCTGTTATTAAGGGTTCAGCTGTGAAATTCGAATAGTATATTGAGTTTTCAGTAATATGGGTAATAATCTGAGGCATTATTTTCCTTAAGCACAGGACTGTAGCTGTTACCAAAAATGACAGAATTTCACAGACTTTGACTAATGAGGAATCTGAAGAAGCCTAACTATGGGTACAAATACTTTGAAACTCTTAGTTATGTTTAGGGAGTTATCTTTTTTTCCCTAAATTGGCCGGATTGGGTATTGTATGTTTATGGATTTAGTGTGCTTGATTCTTTTTCTCCAGAGAAAGGAATGGCAAATATTGGATACCTTGAAAACGTGTCAGATACTATGGGTATTAGACCTTGGAGCTAATCCTTGTTTGAAATAACAAAGTTAAATGTCACTTCAATAAAGTGCAGTATCACTGGGGATTAATTCCCAGAAGAAAATATAAATTAAAGAAAAAGATAAAATAGATTCTCTATCTGTAGTTGATCAACCTGATCAAAGAAAACAAGTAAAAATAAAAAATCTATGTTCAGTATTGCATTTCAGTGCTGTTAGTGGGATAAAAACTCCCAAAACCACTGAATATTTTAATTTCTCTAATAATGTTTTTCTCAAAGTTCCGGACTTAGTCGACTCTTACCTAAACTTCTATATCTTTACTTGATGTTTCCTCCATTTTCCAGATAATTGAGACCTTCTTATATTTAATTCACATACTGAAAATAAAGAAAAGAAAATGCACCTTATCTGTAAGCCTGAATACAGTGAAATACACAGAAGATGGAGCTCAGAGACACAGGCTGTACTCCTGATTCTGCTTTTGCTTTAGTCTTGCATCTAATTGTGTAAGGTTGCAATCGTTTTTTTCAGGAGGGAGTACTTAGTTCTTTTATTAAATTCCTTCAGCAATATTTAAGTCTTGTGGGGGGGCTTTTAAGCAGTAAGATACTTCTTCTACAAGTGGTACATTTCAAGTATGCAGAGAAGCAATTTCTGATTTTTCAGTAGCATATAACCAACTGTTTCAAAAATGTGCTTTACTGGCAGAAAAAAGTATTGCAGTTTTTTGATTGCCACCAGATCCACCAGTGATTGAAGTCTGTTGAATAAATTCATAGGACAATGCTTTTGGCAGATTCTACAATGCGTCTCTTACAAAATGATTTGACTAAAATGATATTCATCTCTTTCCCAGCTGATAGTGCTGTTTTGGTTATTTGCCCATCCATTCCGGGGGAGAAAAGAAAGATTCCTGTGAAATCTTTCAAATAGTAATGTCAAGCATGAAATATTTTCCTTCAAGTCACTCAATCTGGTTACTGTCAAAACTAACTACACTAAAGAAGTTCAGTGCTCATGCACAGTGCCACAAATCAAGTTATTTTCTTTTTGTCCCTTTTGTTTTTTTTTTTCCCTCTCTAATGAGTGAGAAACAATAAAAACAGCAGCTCACGGTTTAACACCAAACATGCCCTGTGCACCTCAGCAAAGTGGGAAAAGCAAAGCTTCCCTTTTTGATGCCTACATAACCCATCTCTAGGTGAGGTCCCCCTTAACAGACCAGCCATGGGGTGTCAGAACACATCTACTTTTAAACAGCAGGAGAGTTCAAGACCTGTGCAATAGTTAACGTTGAGCCTCCTTCCGGTGTTCCCAGTGATTCCTCTCTGTGAGCATGAAATGCCATAAAGTGCTGCAGTGATGCCCTTATGAATGGCTTGTTTGTCTCCCTCTCTGATTCTTTTTTCACCCCACACTTGTCCAGTGGCCCAAAGCAGTTTAGCAGATATGGTAGCTCACATGAATTATGAAAATGTGAATATGGTTTTGCCGACTTGTACTCTGCGTGCTGGCACTTTGTTGGGTTGGGTTTTCTCTCACTGCTAAAGTTCTTGCTTGTGAAAAAGGTAGAGAACAAGGAACTGTTTTTATTCTCAGACCCATCACTCTGGGCACCTCACATGCTTAAACAAGGAAAATAATTGGTCAAATTTAAATACACATTTCTCAATATAACCCAAATGCAAAAGCTCTCTCCATCACCAGTGCCTCCAGCTCCACTTCTGGGTATGCTCAAACATGCAGCGTCTGGATCCTGCAGTCAGAGTCTGGATCCAGGGTTAATTTCTTCAGGTAGTATTCATCTCTGAAATAAATCCGTATCTGGAAGACAACCAGAATCTGTTTGAGTTCCTTTCTTTTTGCCACCCTCCGAAGGGACAAAATCAACCTTCTGTGCACTCAGCGAGAGAGGAGCTTGAAAAATGTTGGAAGAGTTTGCTTAATTAGGTGCCCTGGCAGCTCATTTCAGAGGTACTGCTGGCAAATCACCTACCCTTCTTCCAGGGTTGACGTTAAAATCTGTTTCCACATTTTCTTGTGGGGGAGAAGGTAAAAAAAGGGGGAAAAAAGGTTATCCTTCACCCTTTCCAGCAAGTCAGGAAAGCTTGAAACTGAAATGGTGGCTTTATGCCCAGACAGAGAGGAACTGAAATAAATATGAGCAGGGTTAAGAATTTTCTTTATTGAGAGCACCTGCTCCAATTTTATATGTAGTGTTGCTAAAAATTCCTTCATTACACTGTGCTCAACTCTGTGGGAGTTCAGTGAAGCCTTTGGTGCTGAGAAAACCTAAAAGAGTCCTTTGGACCTCTCTGGGGAAAGGTTTTCCTTGCTGTCATCCGAATGAATTGAATGTGTCTGAAGGTAACGGAATGACAGAGCCACGTGTGATGCTCCCAAGGACAGCTGCCAGTGAAGATGTGTGTCTGGCCTTAGTGCGGATGGGAAGGTGAAAAAATGAACTGGCAAAACAGCTCTATTTGTGGAGTTTCATGGAAAATGGTTATTTCTGCTGGTTTTGCAGGTAGCTGCACACCTCCTGGGTGTATCAGGTATGCCTGAAGATCAGTAGACCCTTCTTACAGCTGCTCAAACACCTCCTCAAGCAGAGTGTTTCAGAGGAGATGGATTATGACCTTATTTTGTGATGCACCAAGTTTTGATTGGTTGAAAGACAAGGTTTTAGCTATAGGCAATATATTTCTTAATCAGGCTGACGTAGCTGGAAAAGGCAATACATCAGCCAGGCCAGATCCCTGGTTATTAAGCAAGAAATTTCAAGATAATTTCTGGGCAAAACCAATAATTTCATGTTTAACTTAATGATAATAATAATGATAATAACAAATTAGCCTGAGATTGGCTGAGACAATGGCATTCTTTGGTATTTTTTGAGAGTAAAGCAATTAAGGACTAATCCTGTAAGCTGTTCTATTTTTGTAGTTGAGGTTGATTACCCACATACTGCTTAAACCTTCTACTACTGCTGCCAAAGTTTAGCTCTCTAGAGGGTTTTTTTGCCATGGTTGTGATGATCCAAGGGCACACAGCTTGTCTAAGAAAAGGCACAGCCTCTGCTTACAAACCCATATCCAGCCAAAATCTATTACTATATTTTTACATGGCCTCATGAAAAGAGGTGGTCTTCAACTTTAGAAGTTTTATCTCAGTGTTGACAATGAGTCTCTCAGAGGCCCTGGCTGTTTCTTGCTTTATTGCACCTTGCTTTCCCCAAACAGACAATGATTCCTCTGTTAATGGTCTGAAAATAATGTTCACAATAAACTTTTCAACTAGGTCAAAGCCTTTAGATGACAGAAGTACTTTAGGAAGTGCTCTTTGAGTGCTAATAAAAATGATCATACGTAAGGAAACAGCAGTCTGCTGGAGATGGCCAACAGATTTAGTCAGCTGCGATGTTTTGCATGAAATACCTCCTTAGCTGCAGACAGATTCACTATGCATCAGTCTGATGCCTCCTATAGGGGTTCAGTAAATGGTCACAAGGCAGTTAAGCAGCCAATAATCGTGGCATGACTGGTATGGGATACTGCTGTGGAGAAGACGACAAAAGGTGGCTCTGCATGTGCTGAGAAGTGGAAGAGAAAGTTTGGAGGTGTAAAGACAGCCAAGGACGCACCAAGATGCGAAATGATTGTGGCGCCCTCAGTGTTGTTTCTTTTCTTTTTAATTGTTTATTGTTTCTCAAACGTGAAGCTTAACATCAAATTGATGGTGAGGAGGGTGGCTGGTGGGAGCAAGGATTCAGTGATGCCACCACGGTGCAAGGCCACGGTAAAGCAGAGTGCAGTGACCAGCAAAAGAGGGAGATGAAAACGTTTGCCAGTGTTCTGGCTGATGGAAATTCGTTTAGTTTGTGGCATGACTTTGGCTAACTGTGCAGTAAACCCAGGAAAAATCTAACACTGGGAATTGGTCGTTTCTGTGGTGTATAGTGGTATTTTCAGAAAGACTGCCTTGACAATAAATTTTATCTGAAGGTCTGGCTCCCTCAGGTCCCCTCTACGTGCTGGAATAACCCTGTGCTATTAGACAGCCTCTGTTAAATGCCACATTTTTTTCCAGGCCTTGCAATGTCAGCTTAGGTTCTCCAACGCAGCAAAAGGTGGTTTTCTGTCTTCTTTATGTTTTTGTATCAGACCAATAAAGCCACAGTCATACTCCACAAAGCACTGATCCAGTATAAACTGGGAAATCAGACAGGAGCTGCAGTGAATCCACACCTGACCTCAGACAGCATTCATTGCTTGTAGACCCATGGTGAGCATCAGCATCCGGCACATGGGAAGTCGCTCCTTCAGCTGAGGATGGGTGAAAAACAAGTGCATGAGGCTCCCAAGATTTGCTGCTTCATTCAGATATTTACCCAGGAGTTGGCATAGGCTAAGCCTAGGAACTGGCAGGAATATTTGCTTCACTGGCACAGAAGTAACAGTCTCAAACTTACAGAAATTATAATGCTTTACTAGGGGATAAATCTAATCCGATTGTATCCAAACAGTCTATCTATAGATTTTAGCCACAGATGTATCTCATTTTCTTAATACTTCAACTGCTTAGAAGCTTTAGCATATTTATTTTCCTTTCTCCCCAGCAACATAGAGATACACTGTCCCTATTTTACAGCTGGGGAACTTACAGACAGACTTAAGTGTATGTATTCACGGCAGTCACTGAGTAGAACGGAATTCAGCATGGCTGAAAAACCCACCTGAGAAGCTGGGTAAATACTTGGGCAAGTAGCTCAGTGGTCAATGCCAGGAGTACCTGCGCTAATTCATTAAAAACAGGCTTAAGTGCATCTACTTGGACTCCCTGCAGGGTAGAAATGGTTTGAATGACTCACACAAGGTGATGCAGTGAGTCTGGAGCAATGCTGGGAGGTGACCTGTATTCCCAAGGCTGGTGCTGGCTGAAGCCTGCTCCTGTCTGGTCCCTGCTCAGTGGGTAGGGTCTTGCTGGCCAGGAACACTCAATTATGTGGTGGAAGCAGTACAAGAGGTAGAAGCACTAAAATCCCTTGGGTTTGCATTCTTTCCTCTTTTTACCCTGTAGATGTGTAAGAACTATCCACCACTCCAGACCAAGTTATCAAATCTCCTGTTCCCTCCCATCTCCCAGTCAATCAGTCAAGCTCAGCAAATTCACTGCCTTTTCTTCAGAGACTTGAACAGGATCTTTTATGAAAGCAAGGGCACAATGATAAATCAGATCAGCAACACATACATGAGTGTGGCACTGCAGCAGAGACTATTCCTTGAGTCCCAAGTCATAATTAACTCCCTGAAGGACAGAAACCTGACAGGAAATCCAAACTCTCTTTGCAATCCACTAAATATTACAGGAATGAATGGCTGGCACAGGGAAGGAATGTTGGCTTGAAGTGATGCTTTTGGGTTAGAGCTTTTCCTGGGCTGTGTTTATTTAGCATATAGCTTGGAGGCATTTGCTGTTTCATATCAAGGAATGGAAGCAACACAGATAGCATGGCACTGGAAGATGGAACAGTTGCAGCTTGATCTGCTGTTACCTGGAGTTAATTTCTGCACCTGCACAATGCCTCAGGTGTTGTTTAAAACATTTAAAGCGTTTAACTGTGGGGTGATGTTGAACAGTCCAAAACGTGGCTGCCCTGCAGGTCTTTGTACTCAGACTGTGAAGTCTAAGGTGTGATTCCTTATGGATTTTTCATTTTCCTGTAGTGAATTGGAAGTAAAACCCCCCCAAAAAAAACAAAAACCAACCATATCTGAACCTTTCTCCTGTCAAACCAAAAAATAACCCAACCAAACCAAACCATTGCACTTCAGATTCAGTTTCTCTCGAGGACGGGAAGAGAGAAAAACAAGACATAGGATGTCATGTAACCGCTACCAGAAGATGTCCAGATACGACACGGTGAGTGTCCCACATGAACTAAAATAGAACATAAATTATAAGACTTAGTGAAATGATACTGCTTCACAACAGCTGCATGTTGTTCCCTTCCTCAAGAGCTCTTGGTGTGGCCAAGCTTCCAACCACAACCATTCTTTTTTCTTGGGGTGACATTTTCCATTCTTTCCCCCCTTATGAGCCAAACACATTTGAGACATTACTTTTGGTCAGCTCCTCTCTGCATCTCCCTCTCTAGGAAGGACCAAGCACTCTATGAGACTTGGAATGGCTGATGCCTGTTCTGTACCAAAGCAGCAGAGCTGAAATAGCAGACGGCTCAATTTTATGAGGCATTACCAAGTCCTCAGTGTTGAAACCCAGGTGATGAGTTTCCAATCAGATAAGGCAATGGTAATTCCAGATGACCCTGCCATCAGTTGCAGGAATAGCCATGCGGGGAATGTTGGGATTAGGTTTCACTCGGAGCCTGGACACATTTATAATGTTTCAGTAAATGAATAGGGAGTACTGTGACCCAGCTGGGAAATTTATGGCCTTGGTTGTGGCTCTGACAGGACTTTGGAGTGAGATACCATGGGCTTCGGGGGTGGAGGCTCATCTTAAACTTAAATTGGGGTGGGGGTAGGGGTGAGAAGCAGAGATAAAGCAGCTGTTGAAAAGCTTAAGCTGCATGTCTCTGGCTAAAAGCAGCTCAAAAGGACATGCTCACCGAGGTGTCAACTGTCTACAGAGTACCCAGTAATTGAAAAATATTATAACTGGACCATAAAGGACAGAACAAGTCCCTGTGCTGGGGAGAGGGGGTCCAGGCACTTGTAAAATGTGCAGATTGAAGTCTTTGTAGAAGGAGGAAGAGGAGGAATAGTTTAATGGAAGGAGAGGTTGTTCCTGACAATGTCCAGCCATCGCAAGGCTCGAGTCGTGCCGTGCCACACAGGGACCTTTCACTCCACCGTCTGCCATCACTCAGCTTATTTTCTCTCAAGGTTGGATCAGGGGATTTATTGCACCTTTTGGATTTCCAGCAGCATCTGTTACAAAACCTAACATAAACTCTTCAAGAAATAGAAGCTAATCTTTGCCTAAGCTACATAAGATGATATGCTGTGAGATTCCTGACTGATACCTAAAAAACCTTTTCTAAAAAAACAGAGGAAAAGCAGGGCTTAAAGATTTACTTGGACATTTACAAGTGTGATAACATTTTTCAGCCTGCTTTGGTTTATGATAAATCATTTTTTATTGCCCCAGAAAACCTGGGAGATGATGACCAGAAGTAGAATATTTTTGGCTTTGTCGTTGGAAAATCAGACCCAAAGTGTTTCAGCTATGAATGGAAGGAAACTTAAAGCACACAACAATCTGAGGCAACCAGTCAAAACAATTGCTGTGGCTGTCCAAACAAAACCAAAAAATGCCTATAAGTAAATAAAAGATGTATGCTGTAGGCCACCGAGAAGGTTTTTATTTATCCCCCCCCTTTTGATATCGAAGATTTATTTTTCATTTTTTTTTTCAAAGAATGTAGTGAGGACAGTCATTTTTTTCTCTTTCCTTTTTTTTTTTTTATTAAAAAATACGAATGCTTGGAGAAAGGCCAAGTGTTCACGCTTTGTTTTATTTGAAAAATTTCAACCAGCTGTACCTATGAAACTGGAAACCAGGTAAAAATTGCCCTGATCTGGGCTTTTTTTTTGAAACTGAAAAGTCAAACAAGGTTCATTAGAATGTTTTTTGAGTTTCCAACTAACTGTCCCAGGCTTGTTGGAGACTGGACCTGGATAACAATATCGTAGGAAATCATGTTGACTCAGCTGAGTTTCACTTTCGGTTTTGCTGACAAACCTGAAATCCCAAGTTCTGTAGCATTTACACCAAAACCAAACTGAGATTTAGGCAAAAGACCTTTCTGGCTAATTGACACAAAAAAATCAAGTTGCACAGAAGTTAAATTGTGGTTGCATCGAGCTGATCAGTTTTGCCATTGATATGATTGGGAATTGGAGCTTACCCTGAACATTCACCATCATATCAACCTGAGTCCTGATGTAATAATCATAAATAAATCATGCTGGCTATCTTCTAAAATAATTACTCTATATCTGATCCTTCCAACTGTGAAAAAAGTTTGTCAATATATTTCAGTGAACAGTAGTTATTTGTTGAAAGTCAGCATAGCTTAAGCCACCTTCAAGTTTAGAGGAAGAAGGAATGGGTAAGTCTACCCTTTCTTAATCATGCTAGTAGCTTCAGAAAACTCCCTGAGAGCCACCTTTTTGTGCTGCGTGTTAACACCATCTCTACTGCTAAATTCCTGATCTATGAGTAGGACCCATAAGAATTAAGCAAGATGAATCAGGTTGTCCTGGGTTCAGCAGTAGCAGTTATTTTTCTCCTTCTTAGTAGCTGGTGCAGTGCGGTGTTTTTGACTTTTGGCCTGAGAATAGTACTGATAACACCAATGTTTTTAGTTGCTGCTCAGTAGTATTTGCTCTGACCAAGGACTTTCTGAGTCTCATGCTCTGCCAGGGAGGAGGGGAGGCCAGGAGGAAGCAGAGACAGGACACCTGACCCAAACTAGCCAAAGAGGTATTCCATACCACAGCACATTATGCCCAGTATAGAAACTGGGGCAGTTACTTGGAAGGGCTAGATCACTGCTTGGTCAGGCTGGGTATCGGTCAGCGGGTGGTGAACGGTTGTATTCTTTTCCCTTGTTATTTCCCTTACCATTATTATTATTGGTGGTAGCAGCAGTGGTTTGTGTTATACCTTAGTTACTGGACTGTTCTTATCTCAACCCATGGGAGTTACATTCTTTCGATTCTCCTCCCCATCCGTCTGGGAGCGGTGGGGGGAGGGAAGAGGGGAGTGAGAGAGAGGCTGCATGGTTCTGAGTTACCAGCTGGGCTTAAACCATGATATAGGTACATAAAAATAACTGAAAAATAGAATAAAAGCCATTTTCAGTCTCAGTTCAGTTGCAAATGTGTTCAGATCTTTTTTCAGTGCCCATAGTCTTGCAATCATAATTTGAGTGATGAGCTACTAAAGCCTCAACCAACTTCAGGACCCCACATTGGATAGTTCATCTGCAGCAAGAAAAAATAGTGGATATTCTGGATACACTGCAAACTGAAATCAAAGATGCCAAGTCTGTTTTTCAGGCCAGTCTACACCTATGCAGTAGTTTCCCTGGAATCTGAACCATCTCATACAGCACAGAACACTGAATCCCTGCCAGGAATGATAAACATATCCCATTTTTCTTCCCTTATCTGTTTGCATTTTGCTAATATCACCTCTCAACCCCTTCCGCTCACTTCCAGTGGCTATTATCAGCAGACAGCAAAGAAATCCTTCCCAACCAACGTGTCTGCAACTTTTGTGTGGGAAGTTTTCTCACCCATGCTCTTTGTGCACATAAGACATGATTTACACGACTGATGATAAGGGGATTCACTATTGAAGTTTAATTAAGATCAATCACGTAAGAGGTAAAATATTAGGATGGAGGATGACACAAGTTCTTGAAACTCTGATTACATGACAGTCACCAAAATATATTGCCACAGAAATCAAGAAACACTTTGCTTTGACTTGCTGAGAGGAGGTTTAACATTAGTTGAAAGCTGTATGCAAGTATTTGTCGGAGCATTGATGCTCTTGGCTAAAGTCTTCATGGAATACAGTAAAAACAAAAAATCCAGAGGGCTGGAAAAACTTGCCATTGATTTGGAGTTCCAAATCTATTTGTTTTGTATTTTTTTATTACATTATATGTGTGCCATAAAAAAAGTAATAAAAGTGAATGTATTCTGTTGTATTGCATATCTAAACAAATTGGAAAGCTCTTGAGTAATCTCTAGAAATAAACTGAAATGAGTACAGCTTTTTTACTTAATCATACATATTTTATATTCTGAGTGGAGGGAGGGCAGTTGCCATCAGCACTTCTTTATTCAGTGTGCAAAATAAATTTGATAAATGCATCCTGGAAGGCAATGGAGTTTTCAGCATGATAAGTTCCCAAGCTTTAGGCAAACTATGAAACATATATATCATTAAGAGTAATATATATGAATTAATAGAAATTTTTAACGCTACAGATGCCATGGTGCTCAGGTGGGAATAAGAACATTTTAAAATAATGCACTTTAGATAGAAACTCAGCTCAGTAATATTTGCTACAAATGTGGGAGTTGCTGAGGGGGAAGCCAATATTGCATTCCTCAGGTCTAGGGCAGAAAAAGTGGAGGAGTTAAGATGAAGTACAGATTTTCTTCTAATCAAATCCAGAAGACGTGCTGTAAACCTTATTCTAAGAGATCCGCTAAGTCTGCAGCATGAACATGACAGGCAGGCAAAATTGTGGATTTGATCATTTAAAAACCTGTGGATTCCTGGGGTTTTGGCTACATTAAAGACTCTGAGAAAAGACATGCTGAAAATTGCTGAGGGGTGTTACCAAATCAAGTTGCCAAAGGCTTCGTGTGCCTCAGTAATACATAGAGCAGCTGGTTGAGCTAACTCCCAGTTAATTACCTCTTCATTTCTGCAGTCACTCCATAGTTTGTTTAGGGCAAGGTGGACTGGAGGGTTTGGTACCCAAATAATTCAATTCATTCATTTGCTATAGAAAATTAAAGTTGGAAAATAAAGACCTCATTATTGTACATATTTTTTCATTTAATTCGTTATGGGCATATTACAAAATGGCTTTGTAATTTGGGTAATCATACACAAATGTTGGGTTTTGCTGCAGCATATTCAGATCAAATACTTGTTTGGCTGAACCTGGCAGGCAATGCTGATGCAAGCCCAGCTCACTGAGAGTGTAGAGGTGATTGATTAATTGCTCCCATAAATCTTATAGACCCTGATCCTGATGTCTTTTCAGGCTCTGAATGGGGTAGGACTTTCGGTGCCCAGGGTTTGAAAGGCACTTTTTATGTGGAAGTCAGAAGGAGCAAAGGGATCAAAGCAGTATATACACACCCCTATCCAAGGAGGGAAACGAAGATATGGCACATCTTCTTGTCATGTAATAATATCATTGTAGAACTGTTTCATAAAATTAAAATTTTCCAGGTTCTTTGTCCCATCTACTTTATATAAATACTCCATTGTAAGTCTTAAGGTAGCAGCTAAGTACTACAGTTAGTCTTAACTTCCACTGCTCAGCATAATCGCTGTAGATTATCCTAAATAACTGCTCCTTTTCTGTGTCGTTTTTTATACAATAAAAATTGCAATTTTCTACAGTGCCAGCCTTGTTTTAACTCTGCAACACATCTAAAATCAGCGTTTAAGGAATGTTTAAATTGTAAAGTCAGGCTCTGAGAAGATTAGGAAGTGCTTGGATCCCGAATACCCAAGCAACCTTAAATTGGCCCCATTCTATGAAGCCTTTAAATATCTGATTGCTACAAGTTCATGCCCCTTCCAACTACTGGGAAAAAAAGAAAAAAATGAGGCAAGACCTGCAAAAAACTAGTCCCTTTTGATGTACAGCCTGGATTCATTCCTGCTGTACTTTCCATACAAGGCTTTGAATGAAGTAGGGAATTGTATGGAAAAAACACAGTGTGATTGTGTAATTAACATTTCCTTGTGTGGAACCATAGCAGCCCCCAGCAACTGGGGAGAGCAGATGGAAGAAGGTTTGCACTACAACTTTGACAACTTACCGTGTGAAATTAGCCCACCCTTCTCTCAGGAAAGACCTTGAAAGCTGATATTAAGTTGTTTTGCCTCAGCGATGAGGAGTTGTGATAGGAGATTGAAGAGTCACTTGAAAAATCTAATACTCCATTGACAATTTATGTCTCTTAACCATTTTACTCCTTCACTTATTTCCCTCACAAAAATGAAGCTTGAGCTTCTTCAAGAAAACACAT
Organism: Pezoporus wallicus; assembly: GCF_028554395.1. NCBI lineage: Eukaryota > Metazoa > Chordata > Aves > Psittaciformes > Psittacidae > Pezoporus > Pezoporus wallicus. The sequence goes on along the minus strand of NW_026636866.1, from coordinate 458,534 downwards.
CTCTGTTCTTCAAACGATACAGATGCTTCTTCTTTCATCTTTTCTAGTCTATACTGAGAGTTAGAGACCACATGTAATATCTGTTGCAAGATTCAGACTCACCTGTCCAAATCATCAGTTGCTTCTTCATCCCCCTCCTTTTCCAAACCCTATTTTAACTTTAAGTTTAAAATCGAGCAAAAAACAATATACACACTCAAAATCCTACCTTTGCTTTGTTCTATTTTGCTCTAAACAACCTCTTCTAACTGTGGTGGTTGGGAGGTCTTCACTAGCCTTTCCAGTGCCTGACCTGACATCTGTTTTCTGAAGGACTTACTGGAACAAGATGCCCAACAAATGATCCAGCTGGCTGAGTATTCCTAGGTGCTGGATTATAGTGCAACAGACAGGAAAGACATTCTTGTGGGTTTGACATGAAAAAAAGAAGCAGAAAATGCCATTTAGTGTGAAGTGTTCAAGTGCCACTATGTTTAGGAAACCAAGCAGGACATTGTAAGAAAGCAGACTATTTTGCAGTCACATCTTTTCTATGTTCTCCATAATCCTCCGGTCAAACTCCCCAAAGAGGACAAAAATATGTAAAAATACAGTAAAATGCCTTACATGTTTCATCTAGCTATAATTTTTGATAATTCCAGGCTAGTGCTTTGGAAGAAATGACCAAACTTCATTCACTTGATGTTGTGAAATCTGTTAAAAGTATGTTTCCAGCTGACTTTCCTACTGCTGTACTCGATTTGCCTGAAATGGTTTTGGCTTTCACAGTCTGGGTATGTTCAACATGGCCACGAGGGGTTTGGAAGACCTCACAGGGAAGACCTCCTACAATCAATGGTGAATGCTGCCCCTTCAGTTACAAAATAGCTTCTTAACTTCGAGTAGGTATTGCATCAGTGTCCCTGGAGAGGGATCTGCTCTTAGAAGGCTCTGCTTTCCTTGGGCACTCTCAAGATCTTGACCATTCATTCACCAAATGGCTTTATGTGAGCATTGTGCCTGTTACTCCAATATCCTCTCAACAGCTGAGGGTGTTTCCATCCAGAGGATGGACAGCTGTTTCCAAAGGTGAAGGTTCTTTGTGGAGAAAGCCTGAATCATTTCCCTTTATTCAGAAATTATATTAAAACAAAACAAACACCAAACCCAAAAAGAAACCCCCCAGAAAAAGCCTGCATTGCTTAATCCATCTAGAAATTTAAATGTCAGGACTCCAACTGGAGCACAGCTCACAAGCCTCTGGTGTTACTATATTGTTCCAGTGACAAACCCAACCCATGAAGTGGGTTGATCAGGTTCCAGTTGATTAAAGATGTTCTCCAGAAGAACATTCTAATTTGGGGTTGACAAAAGAGTGGAAACTATGTCTGTTTCCAATGAAACTCCTTGCTTCTTTGCCAGACACAGAAGAAAAAAGACCTGTCTTCAAACTCCTGGCCATGAGCTTGCTTCATGTTTTAACACTGCCTTTCTCCTTTCCTTTGTGCTGCAAACATTGTTAAGTAATTACCAGAATATCATCTGCATGCAAAACTGGTATGTTCTTTGATGTATTTCTTGTTTCTTCCCCAACCCCAGTAGCGGCACATTAGTCTGACCTGGGCTGCAGGCTACCTCTCTTTTTTAATGCGAGTCCAGTAAACTCCAAAAGCACAAACTGGAAAGTGATTTGGCTAGAGATGTTATTCTTTCCTCTGCAAACACCCCTAATTGCACTGCATGTTGGCCTAGCCTTTGAAAAATGCTTTGGAAGAAGGTGGCACATGGAATTTGGTTATTGCTTTCTCATGACAATGCTGAAGGTGATGATTGCCCTGTAGTGCAGTGCATCATGTTGGATTCATTTAGCGTATGTACCCTGTGGTCTGTGATTCATTCACTGCATTGCAACGTGCTTTTTGGAATCACACTCCAGCAGTGACTTTCTGACATGCGGTTCAAATACTCATTTCTTTTCAGACCATACTTTTATTACAGTGAGTAGATCTGTATATAGCTTTAGACTGCTGCAAATTTCCAAGGGTCACGTCCCAACAAGTATCACTTTCCAATTTCATTCCCCTCAAGAAATTCTGTCAACAGCTTCTCCCAATTCCATTAATCTTGTGTTTTACCATCTTAAAGCCTCCCATTCTCTCAACTCCCTTAAAGATGTGACCAGTGTTTCTCCTCGAGTGCTGACAATTGCTTTCTCATTCTTATGTGGAGCTGCTCTCCCTGCTAAGAACCACATGCAGTTTTCAATAATACCTATTCATCGGTAATGTATATAGTGAGCCAGGTCTGGATTTCCACACTGAGGTATTGATGTATTTTACATACCTTTCCTTTCTCAAAAGGGATTTTCTGTCTCTGAGCACTAAATATGAGAAGCATTTTTCAAATTCTTTGACAGAATGCTTTTAACATATCAGTAGGGTTAATAAATCTTTCCCATTTGTTCTGTTCACTTTTATTCATAGTGAAGTATTGATCGGGAACAAGCAAGGATTGTGAGGACAGTTCTCAAATGAAAGTGATAAATGGTGTTACCGGGATTCTGATACAAATGGTTTTGCTTGGAGCTGTGGGCCATTGGCCCCACGGATTTTCTTCCAGCAGCAAGGAAACTCAGAAAGAGAACACTTAACCACACCAGACCACCAACCTGTCAGAGCTCTGCATTTTCAGAGCTGCTTTTCTCCACTCTCTTTTTCACTGTGGTGCTCCTGAATAACACAAGTGTTTTACCTCTCCAAAATGCAAGCAGTTGATGAACTCAGAATGACTAATTTCAAGGAGAGATGGCGTAAATAAGGTACAATAACAGTGATGCAAAGGGAAAACCTTGGAAACTCAATTTCACCTTCTGTCCATGCTTCAAGTCTGGAAAATCCAGAGGGTCATCCCTGCATTGCTTATTTTCTGTGTAGTTATTCCTTTGTATGTATACTCTTTATAGATACCTTAAGACAGTGCAACAATTAAATCAGTTTCTCCTCAGACAGATAAACATCTTTGCTCCTGTGTGTCTTGGTTGAAGGATAATTTGTGAGTCCTGCAAAAGATTATGCTCACAAGTGGCCTATGGGACAGCCCTCAGAGCAGTACAATGAAATGGGAGTGCCATATACACAGACTTAAGCACAGTCATCACAGAGACCATTTAGCAGGTCCTTTGGCAGGGTGTGTGATGGGGACTGGGTTTCTGCAAAACACCACACTGAAGCAGAGCAGGGATTGAACAGAGGACATGGAGACAAGAAAGTTCAGGAGTGCCACACATGTTTGGGAGCTACCTTTGGAAGAAATAAAGAAATGTTCAAATAATAGATTTATTGCAAAAGATTTACACTTACAGCATTTTTCAGCCACACATCTCAACTGATGTGTCCCTGTCTATGGCAGGGTGGTTGGAACTTGATGATCTTAAGGTCATTTCCAACCCTGACTATTCTATGATTCTATAATTCTATGATGTTAGAAGGATAAGACAAATTCTCTGCTCTGCAGTCACAGATGAGTCAATGAAGGACAGAGGTCTCCCATGCCTCACATTCTCCCATGTCTCACAGTACAAGAACTGAGGTCCCATATCATACCTGGTGTTCTTATTATCTTGTTCTATTGATCTAAGTAATTAGGAAAGTGACAAGAAAATAACAAATACAACTCACAAAAATTAACAAACAAACTATCAGCAAAGGATAGTCAAAAGGACAAATATTCAATGAGAGGGGGAAAAAAAACTAAAAAGACTAACACTGACAAAAATACTGACAAACAACAAGCCAGTAATTTTTTGCAAGCTTAAGTTAATACTGGGGAAAATCGACTACTGTGATGTATGTGGAGGATGCCATCAAGAAGGTAAGCGCTCTTCTGTGGTCAGTTCACACCACACTACTTGCTGTCCCTTGTTACCTGGAAAATGTTGACTGATTTGGGGATATTCAAAGAAATCACCAGAATAAAGAACAGTCAAAACCCATGGAAAACTGAGAAGCTGAAAGATAATATATCCTAATTAACTCATTTTTGATAAAACACAAGGCAGATATTACTCTATAAATGTTCATAGGAAAAAGAAAAAATAGTACAAAATCAAACAAACAAAAAATTTCTTATGGAGAAAGTCTCAATACCTCAAGTCCTTTCATGAAGATGGGATGGAAAGACTTGGGCTGTGAATAATCTTCTCAGATACTGGTAAGACGTCTCTCATTTAGGGCTTTTAAACCAGCCATAGGTTTAAAACCAGCCATACGGGATTATCCTCAGTTGGCAAAGAAATAGCCTGGCTGACCCAATCAATTTTCCAGTTCTATTTGCCACGAGTCGGTAATTCTGTGACTTTTTTTCCTCTGTTGCTCTTCGTATGAAAAATCTTCCCTACATGCCGTTTTGGTTTATTTTGTCAAAAAAAAAAAACAACAACTTGTCTGGTCATTGGAATTCCTGTGTGAGATTTTGGTGACATACTGTGCTTTTGTCAGCCTCAGCAAGGAGGCAGGGACCATGCATGTGATCCACTGAGGAGAATAGAATGTCAAAATGCAGTTGTGGCATGAGAAGAGACGGCAAAGTTTGGAGTTGGGAGCCTATTTTTAGTGGCCAAAGATTGTTCCAAGGTTAAAAGAACACACAATTCTGGGGGGAAGGTGGAGGGAATATTTGCCCTCCCTGGAGGAAATCCAAGAGGATTGCAGAATAAGAGGTCAGAGGAGCAAAGGGAGGGGAGGGCTATCTGTGACACAGCTGTTTTTGAAAACAGAAGGTGAAAGAAAACAAGTTGGATGGTAATCCCTTACGTTGTATCCCGCTGAAGCACTTTTCAGAGTGGTGGAGTGGAACAAATGTACAGTCATATTTAAGGCATTGGACCACCTACATCTTAACAGATCCGCAAATTGATGTTAATGAAGCCATTTATGTTTTTTAAAAAAAATTTAAATTCAGCTGGAAAAATAGAATGAATGCTGGAACACTGGGTTACTTGTTCAAACCAGCTTTCTAAAGCAGTATTTGATATGTTTGCTGGAGAAAAGAACAGAAAGGACAAAGCTGTCTGAGGGAAGATATATCTCGGGCAATACTTTCCTTCAGCATGTTTCTGACCAACAGAGGAAGACCTTAAGTTGTATCAGTGACAAAATCTTGCACAAAAAGGGGAAACAGCAGTTTACTTTTTTGGCATAAAAATGAACATTTGGGCAGCGTAAGATCCTTTTGGAGACATTTACTGGAGATGAAAATTGCTAATGCAGCAAGACCTATTCGCTGCAATTAGTTATGCCTAAACTGGGAAAATATTGTGATTTTTTTGTTGTTTTTAAGAGACACTTCGAACTGCATAAATATAGTCTGTTTTGTCTCTTGCATTTATCTACAAAATAAAACTAAAGTGTTTTTTTTTCTTGTGGGATTATTTTATTTACTCGTTTCTTCAAAAGGAAGGATAGCAACTCAAAATTTGAAGAAGGACAAGGCATAGGATCCACCTAATCTTGCTACGTTTTTCTTTCCTCTGAAGATCTGCAAGCTTTCTCCAACGAAATGTGTAGTGAATGATTAAGCTACATATAAAAACAAAACAGCGTGTGTTACCCAGTGTGTGCACAAGTCAAACTGCTTTTTTACGCGGGTTAAGAACGTGCTCAGAATTATTTCTTTTCACCTGCCAATCCACAGTTACCCACACAAGCCTTGGATGTGTGTAAGAGCCTTTCAAAGGTTGTCCTCTGTATTTCAGGATAGAGTAGAAAGCCAATATTGTTCATTTGAGGGCTATTTTTAATGGCTACATATAGAGAGCTCTCTAGAGTTGCCATAAATATCCTGTTTGCTTTCTTTGTTTCTCTTTCATTTAACTCCCTTGGTATCAACCAGACTATTCTTTCTAAAATGTTTTACTATATCCCTTCTGCTCCCTTTGGAGGAGAAAATCAGGGAAATACATTTTCAGGGGGAAAGATATATTTATTCAACAATGAGTAACTTTTAAAAATACTTAAATCAATTTAGAACAAACTTTCAGCAGCGAGCGCTCACCTTTGGACAGGGATCAAGAATGGAAACTCTCAGACCAGAAGGAATTTGCGCAGGATGTAATGAGGAATGAAAAAATGCAAGTGGGTCTATGGGGTGCCAGAACAGAAATAACACCAGGTCACCCCAAAACTGCCAGGCAACCCACTGCCTTTTCCCCCCTCTCATGCAGCACACAAATGTATAACATTTCGCTGAGAGTGTGAAGTGCAAATCCAAGTGCCCACAAGGATTAATTTACTTGCTCAAGTGGGGAGCTATGCTTGAACAATGAGGCTCTACCCTGAAGTGCTTCAGTATATCACACGTATACACAAATCCATATGCGGACACTTGAGGGCCTACGGAGCATTTTCTTGTTGCAAAAGGCACGTGTGATATTTGGCTCATTAAGATGAAACATGTGAAATCAGATCCTCTTTTCTTCCTGCTCTGTTCTGACTTTCTTTCTGCTGAGTGCCAGAAAAGCAGATTACATTCACTCGATCGCTGCCTGCAGCATCGAAGCTGAAGTTTATCTCTATCTTCCTTCTCTTTCTTTTAGATCCTTGGCTCCCTTATTCAGAAGCTCCTGACAGAAAGAAATTCTCTAAGTGTAGAGAAGTGTTTATGTATGGAGCAGAGGGCTGATCTTTTTTCTTCTCCTTAATAAAGCAGATGTTACATTCCTTACAAAAGCATCTGACCTTTTTCCCGTGCTCATTCTCCAGGCTGACAGGGGGAAGACTCCAGGAACATTGCTGACCACTGTCCCTCACACCTGGGGCTACAGAGCCTGTCTTCACATGGGGGGCTTTGCATAAGCCCCCCCAAGAAGCTGGGGAAAACGCCTTCCAGCAGCTCCTCTCACCTCGTAAAAGCCTGAGTGTGAATTGCTGGCACATGTGGGAGACCACGCAGGCTCTGGGGATGCTGCATCTCTTCTGTTCTCCCACCATGACTGCCTCAGTTCCTTGGCAAATCCTTCCCACTGACAGTTTAGCAGCAGCACTGTTCCATCCTTGGTGCTCCTCTCCCTCTCATGATCCCATGTGCTGATGGGGACTTGCAGGTGGTGACATGAGACAAGAGAACCAGTCCCAGCTCTTTACGGCTCCACATCACTTTTGGTACATGCAGCTTGGCCGATCATCAAGCAGAAGTCTTGTAGGGTCAACCTCTGCACAGGTGGCCAAGTCAAGGATTTGCAGACAGGAAGCAAGTGGTGGTGGCTGCCTTACCCCAAGCATCTTAGGTGCTTGGGTAATTGCTGCCAAAGACCTCAGCATCTCTGGGTGAAAGCCAGCAAGTACCACAGTGCAAAAATGTACAGCAGCAAAGGAAAAGCACAACACAAAGTCATGGCCACGTCAAATATTTGGGCTTCTCAAGGATAGAAAGCACCTGCCTCCCCAGAGAAAAAAAGAGAGGAATTGTAGATGCCTTTGTAGCGTTGCCTGCCTTATTAGGTCAAAGAACCCCTGGTTTGGCTTTTGCTTGTGGGTATCCAGTTCCGCAGGCCCAGCAGGAGCTGAGGTATGCTGAATTAAGATGATATATTCTGTGGACAGGTGGAGAAGGGAATCGTTTCTTCAGGCAGGAAGGAAAAAAAAAAAAAAAAAGTGTTTGGAAAGTTTCTCCTTATGCACATTGTTGGATAACAGGGAGTTGTACGTTTATTATTATGCCTGTTTTCTAAGTTTGATGTATAATTGTAAGGTTAGCTTGTGCTGGTGTGTTCCCAAATCAGAGGTATATGAATCCGCATGGTAATTACACATATCGGCACACCCTTCTTTGTCCAGGATAGACACAGGCAATGAAAGGATGACATTGTTTGAATATTTTCTGCATCCAAATGTGAGGAATGTGAAACCCTGGGTCTTGTAAAATACAGTGCCATTGTTGCCTTTAGTATGATGCCTGTTTAGAGATGTGGCTCCTAGAGGTCTGGGTCTTGCTGTCCTCCCTGGGAGAGGATAAAAGAGGGAGCAAGGAAGGAGGAAAAGAGGGGGAAATGCTCAGGATAGCTTGACATTTGTGTTTTATGGCTTCAAAGGCCAGTGGCTCAGGAAAAGCTTTCAGACCTGTCCTACAACTTCTCCATCAGATGGTCCAAATTTCCCCAACAAAGGAGATGATTAAACAGCCGCTCTCAGCTCTTGGCTATGGATGGTGGGAAATGCTGATATTCATTGGGATAATGGCATTTGCTACTTGGGAAGTTTTAGACTTTTCTAAAGAGTGAGGATCCTCTGAGGGTTAAGGCAGCTTGATGTAGAAGGGCCATGCTGTTGCAGGGGGAATAGCAGGCCAAACACTGGACAGTTTGGTCTTGCTCAGTGGGTTTTTTCATCCTGGGTACCAGCTAAAGATGCCACCATGTCAGTAGCCTTACAACCTACATTACAACAGAGATCATTGCTCAGTCTACATTTCCCACAAGGAAGCCTGACAGATGCTCACTGGCATCCATCCATCACACATAAAAGGGAAAGGCCCCCACTCGAGATACTTTGCCCCACCAGTGACTACCATTCCTAAAAAAACATGGGCATCCAGGAGACAAAAATCAAGGCTATTGAGTTGTCTTCATTGCCATCAGTGTCTCACAGTGAAATCTGGGCAGTGAGGTGTGTTTACACAGTGTACATGAATAAAAATACTGCTCTGTGCCCCCCCCCCAATCCATTAACACTCTGAAGAGTCAGCAGATGAACTGCAGTGGTTAAACTCATTAACGTCAGGTTAACTCCCATTGTGAAGCTCCTGGCTCAACATCAGAGAGCAATAAAACACCAAGAGCAACATAATGACTGTTATGATCAGGAAATTTGGGACATGTGTCATTAGAGGGAACAAACAGGGCAGCAGAGGTGTCTGGCATTAACGCTGCTGAGTGTTCATTGCCATTCACTCCCCCCTCCATGTTCCTCTTATGCCCTTTATCAGCTTCCTCCGACGCTGGGTGCAAACAAAGTCTGGCCCTTACCTGAGGGTCAGAGAGATGAGAGACAGTGTTAGACAGGATATTCCCAGCATTTTCAATGCTTCCTCTTCGGTGCATTATGGATGTCTGACTGACATGGCCAAGCGAAAGTGCTGTGGGTTCCCGCGGGACCCATGTAGCTGTAAAACTCACAAACATAATAATAACAAAGTCATAAATTCTGACCTGTGGTACAGTCCGAGTCAAATAACAGCTCCCCAGCTGTGGAATATGTGCCCTTGTTGTGTGAAGGTGGCAGACCCTGGGGTAAAGTTCACCTTATATTTGTCAGGTTGTGTAGAGCCAGGCCCATTTAATGATCTAAAAGCAGCCAAAAGCCCCAGTGGCAGGACAGATGCCCAGCCGTGTTTTTAGCCTGTTATGATTTACTGATTATTTTGAGAGGACGGAAAGCTTAAAAAAATAGCCGATTGAGGACAGATAACAGAGCCAGGGTGACAAGTAGTGGTGATCCTATTGTAAAGGAGGAGTTTACCCCTTCAAAATGCCCAGGACCTTTTCTCTTCAGAGCTTTAGCCAGTGCCTCAATGTCTCCAGAGCATAAGAACTTGATGCAGCCCAAGAGGAGAGAAGCAATAGCCCAGGGCTGTTTCTGCTTCTTTCTGCAGTGATTTTATTCCAGCCACAGCTTTGCAACCCCTAAACCCCAAAAGATATCAAGAAAGCTCCAGACCTTACAGAGAGACAGAGAGCTGAACTGGGTGAATATTAGGGAAGCCTGGAAGAGCTATGAGCTATTTCAGTTCCTTCCTGACAGAGCAAAAGGAGTTTGCCACATGGAAAACCCCCTAGTATCCCATGCCTGCCTTTGAAATGTGCTAAAACAGGCTGGTAGCAGGGAGATGCTCATAGGAGAGGGTGAGGAGAGAGTTTGGTAGGGTCAGCCATCCTCAGGAGTGGATTTTCCAGGGAAAAGAGACTTCTTCATTCCCCCATCTCTCTGTCAGACTGAGATCACGTCCACCTCAAGCCTCAGTGACAAGCGGGAGTGGGCTGCTCGCCATCCGGGGAAGGAAGGACGAGATGATTTGTTTTTGTGTGTTTTTCTTTCCATGTCTGCTACTTGGAAGGAAACATGTCTGCTTGTAGAGAACAATGCTGCCCAGGGCCGTGGGAGTGAGTTGCTGATGTGTGCGAATCCTAACCCAGACCCCTTTCCCAGGCCAGCCCTAGGCAGTGCTCAGCTCTGCACTATCTCCTTGCAGAGGGTTAAATGCTAAATGAAGGGGACTGAAGGTAATTTGGAAGTGCAGCCCCTTCTGCCCTGAATGGGGATGTGGCACTTGCTCTCACTAAGCTGTTGTCAATAGGGACGTGCTGGAGCATCTTGAACATCCCCCAAATTCCCAATCTCCAACCCATGACCTACACTATCACTTTTAATTCCTCTCCTTATTACCCCAAATGCTTTCCCTTGACTTTTCTTATAGCTACCTCTTCTCTTCTACCCCATCCATACACTGATGGACTGATGAGGACAATAAAATTGAGAGAGGTCAGCCACCAAACATCTTTTTGCTCTAGAACCAAGCACAGTTAAGTCAGATCTCCTTGTTTTGAGACAACATTCTTGAAAGATGTGAAATTCCTACCACACTCCTCACATCTCTATTATTCACACCATATGGCACATCACCCTTCTCCAAAACCTGCCTTTGGAAGTAGAAAGGGCTCCATGGGTTGTTGCAGTGACATTTATCTCCAGCCTCCAGCCAGGTCACGTTTTGTGCTGGTGCTCTTCAGCCAACAAATTTTGAAGTGAAGCAATTTGGTCTGCAACCTGCTAACCCTGTTTGTAATGACCGGTTTGCTGTGTCCCAGGGGTACAAAACAGAGTTTTAAGGATTCCCAGACAGTTCTTCAAATGGCTTCTCTGGCTAAAAGCACTTGGCATAAGTTAGGGAATGTTCAGATAGGCTGTAATTTCCATCTGCGTCTGAGCAATGCAGGATTGGGAACAGGAGGTGTTATAGAGGAGTATATTGGAGGTATTTGGGTGAAGGGGATTGACTACAACTGCAAAGATACATTTGGCAGAGTTCAGGGCGCTACCCATGATCTCTAGGCAAGTACAGAGCTGGGAAAATACATTCCAGCACCAGGGACTAACCAGGCGTTTTACTTATTTTACGGCATTTATCGTCACCTCATACCTTCCCTGTTAGTACATTGCGGTCCTTTGAGTCCAGCTGTGCCCAGAGGTGGGGAAGGCTGCAGTGAGAATTTGTCCTCTCTCCCAGCAAAATACAGCCCTTTTGCGATCCCTTACGATGGTCCTTATGGTCTACAGATCACCTTTAATATAAACTGTTGCTCTGGCACATCAGGGAGTGCTTAAACAAGGCGCCTTAACACACACCCTGTCTTTGCCCAGCGCACTTCTCCTGCCATCCGCCTTCCTGAACCCGGCTATTGCAGCGTTGAATGGGAGCTTAGTTTTAAGGATAAACACATCCATCACAAAGCTGTTTGGCGTACACCAGCGCTGGCACTCTCATCCCCTCCATGAAACCCCTTTTGAGGACTTTCTGTCCAGAGACCGCATCTCTGCTCCAGTTTACACTCCCCAACCTGCTTTTTCCAACGCTCCCCAAGGTAATCCCAGAGTTTACCAGGAATGGGAAGAGACGCACGAAAACAAGGGCCGCTTTAACCCCTATTTTAAAGCTGTAGTTCCCTCCTGGTTTAGTATATTTAGTTTGGGCACAGTTCTGAAACAAAAGGTATAAAGAAGCCAAGTTGTTGGGGCAGGGGGAGGGAAGAAAGTTGGTTTGATTTTGAGAGCCTTGGAAGATCATTAAAATTTCATAACAGGCATAAAAAAAGGTTGTTTGCTTATGAGGTCTCTAGTGTTTAAAGAGCTAGAGACAAAACTGTCGAGCAGTATATTCCAGTTTATCCTGTGGAATAGGAAGGAATGGCCCCAGACGTAATTACAAGTAAGTAGTGCAGCGAGAGAGGGGAAAAAGCTCAGGAAATGTGATGTCTAAGAACTTTTTTTTGTCGGTGTTTAATTAGTTTGCCCGGTTGTTTGTTTGTGGGGTTTTCTGCGATCTGCCTCAGTCGTAACACGTTGGATCCTTTGATGGTGAAAGTGAGGGATGGGGAGAATTTTTGCTTCCGAATTCAGTGCATCTTAAAGGAAAACCAGGGAACAAGAGTGAAATGTGAAGCTTGGTTTGTGAGTTTACAGAGCCGAAAGGCAGAGTGTGGGGTTTCAGTGGTGGTCTCGCACTCACTGACTTTTGCGTTTTTATGCACTGAACAAGCAACATGAGGGAGAGTTTTACAAAAGCAGGGAAATGGTATCTCATTAATATTTCTACCTAGCAAAAAAAAAAGAAGGGAATAATAACATTAGTGGTTATAAAACAGCAGGGAGTTGATGATGAATGTTAGGCTGTATATGAAAACTACTATACAAGGCTGTATAGTTTTTTAAAAATATGTTCCATTTCTTTAACTTTACTCCTTAAAAATACATTAACATTGAATTGGAATTTAAAAACAGAATAACATCGTTTGCAAAATATTCCTCTGAAACACAGAACTCCTGATCTGAAAAACAAAATCTGTCGTAAATCATAGAACACATTAGCAGCTGCGATACAGAAATTGAACATTAGAAAATGTTCTCTTGGCAAAATAACGTTAACAGCCTGTATGTTTTAGTGTTGCAAACACTAGTAAAGGAATTATATTACTGTCAAGGTTGCAGATATCTGTTCCATTTTAAAGTCACAACATAATACTTTTAAAAAAGTCATTAAGAGTGAAAACAGTTTTCTATGTTAAATCACATTTATGAAAAGCAGAAACTTATTGCATTGTATTTTATTATGAACCTACTTTTAGTTGTCTGTAATGTGTACAGTATTATTATATTTAATATTATAATTCTTGCAGTAAAAGATGTGTATCTTAATTTCCTATTTTATTTAAAAAAAAAAACAAAACAAACCCACAAGACCTAGAAAAAATAATCCTACTTATAATTACCTGTAGTTTAAATGATTGTTAGTAACCGTCAAGATGAACACAAAGAAAACACATTGAATTATTTCTTCAAACTGCATAATATTTTCTGGTTGTTTTAATGAATATAGTACATTATCTTTCCTCTATGTATAACTAATATGCACACTTCACACCCCTAAGAACATCCTTATAATTAGGGAAAGAATTTTTAAAAGTATACAGCTAAATTAAAAGTAAAGTCCTGTTATTTCTTTTGGTATCTGTGATCCTAAGATCATTAAGTGCATTAAGTCAGTCCTCTGTTTCAAAATATTCATCCCACAAGGAGAGTTAATTATTTTCTATTAGGATGTAGCTTTCTCCTTATTTTTCTGTCTCCTGGGAGTAGATGAGTTTACTTACTTTTCAACTTTTACCTACCCGTGTATATAAATAAAACACTGAGATTAATTCTGTAGATTGTACATGTGTAAAATCACATCATTGTTTTAAGGAGTTTCCCAGATAGGTGACAGATCCAAGCCAAGATGAAGTTTATGAGTCATTTCTATCTGCTGTAGAGGGATTTGGATCTGAATGCTGGACTCCTTACAAATTGGAGGCTGTACTTTCATGAGAATATGGATTTTATCATTTTCTAAAATCAGGAATAATTATCCATGTAATAGTTTAGACTATAGTTCGAGAGTGTAGTTTGGTTTAATAATGATATCTTCCTCCATAGACTTTGGACTTACCCTGGCTTTGTGGCTAACATAGCACTTGTCAGCTTATTTCTCGCCCATTTGTTAATAAAACGCTGTGCTTTGGCTTTGAGTTTGCATGGAAAAACAACAATTTTTTAACTTGACTCAGACTTTATTATTTTTCAAAAACAGACAATGTGTTACTCATATGAAAGTTAACTCCACATTCTGATGATTAACAGAGTAACCTGAAATCTCATTACCTTTACTAGAAAGCAGAGAAGTCTATGAGCTTACAGGAATTCTAGAGTCAATGAAGGTTCAAGTGCTTTTTGACTTTTATGCCTCGCTGTTGCGTTGCACATGACTTTTCTTATTTGGAACGGAGAGGAGGCTCTGTAAAGGGTTAGTTTAGACTAAACACAGTATGGAAACAAGGACTATGTTGTCACATCAGGTTTGACGAACACTTAAAATCTAACTTAGGTCTCCAAGTCCTGCTGTAATGCAAATGAGAATGCTCTTGCTGGGAACATGTCATTCCCGTGAACGCTAAATGCTGTCATGCAAGCCCCATGGGAGCAAGCTGAAGTAAGTCCTCCTGATTTAAGAGCTATTACTGATGCTGCTATTATTACTTTAGAGGGGTACAGCAGGGATTCACAACCTCAGTTCTCAACCTTTCCCTTATTTCTACATGGAAAGAAGTGGCAAGGCTCCCAGCAAGACACATTTGTTGTCCCAGTATGTAGGAATAATTGAGGAAGGCTCCTGTTATGAAGCTTCATTGGTATAAGGAACCTCCTTTAGATCATTTTTCTGTGAGAAAGCTTTAAAAACATTACTTCTATTTAAATGCCCCAAAACAGAATCAGTGGGTGCACTTTGCACATGCTATAGATATAACACCATTTATGAGCCCAGAAGGCTTCAAGCCTTTGCCAACCTGAACAGCTGAGAGAGCACGGAGTGTCTTACCACTGTTTGTGCACGGGGAGCTGACAGTGCAGCACTCCTCTCCCTGATCACTGAATCTGTGCCCTATAACTGTCCAAGTTGTATGGGCCACCCCAGAAAGTCTTTTGAAGAGATGGTTGAGGATCAAGTTTGTACGGGATAGGTGAAAAGTAGGATTCTACTTAATTTATGATCTTTCTATTGGTTTATGCAAGCATAATTCCCAAGCTCACATTGGCAAAGAGTGCAGAAGAAGCCAGAAGCATCATGGGCAAGGTGTGGTTGACCATTCCCAATAACACAACCAGTACCGCTGACTTTCCACTCAGCTCGCACCCTAGTACAGAAATCTCTTCTTGCTTGGGGACTGTTTGCATCCTGTCTGCTCCAACACTTGGAAATAAAGACCTTTTTATCTCTGGATTTTCATATTCAGAAGAAAATTATCTCAGGCCATAAAAAACATATCTTTCTTAGCTCTCCTGAGGGCATAGCAGCCCAAGTCTTCAGCATGGCATGGAAACGCTTACTGCAGGCTTAGAGCCATAAATACGTCCTTTCTCTTCCCTTTGCTCCCCATTACACTTGATCATGACACAGCCAGTCATATGTTCTTCTCTCTAAAGGGTGGCAACTCTGAAAATGCCAAATATGTGGTTTATCTGTGGTTAAGAAAATGGTCCCTTCATGAGCTGAAAGCTTCTCTCCTTTCTGTTACAGTCCCTGCCAGAACCCTTAAACTCTCAGAAACTTTCCTCAGCACTAGCATTATTGCAGTTTCAGTGCCCCAGGAGAGGCTGAAGACCCTTATGCTTATGTGTGCCTTATCACAGTCACTGTTTGCAGCAAAGTAAGGACAGGAAATGGGGATGAAGCAGATAAATGAGGTTGTAATAGGCTGGGGACCAGATGTAAAACCCAATCTACCAAATTCAGGAGAGAGGCAGCCTATCCTTTCCTGCTCCCAGTGCAGTCTTTTCCTTCTGACAGTTTGCTGAAAGGACCTGTATTGTGTATTACTTAACACATCTGTGAAGGTACTGCAAGCTGATGCTTTCTCATTTATATCTTAGTGGCACAAAAAGAAGATGTGAAAGAACAATTCATCCCAGATCTCTCATTCTACACTGCCTCCAAATGTGGTAAAACCCTGAAAAGCACTGACATAGGAGTTCCCTGCTTGTCCCGGCCTGATCCTGAATGGCACCAACACCCACTGACTTTACCCTCTAACAGATGCTTAGGCAAAAGGAAGACAATTCGGGTAAACGGTCAAAAAGGGGCAGTTTATCTCCAAAATGCACCCTTTAAATACAGGACACAGTGCATTGTGCAACAGAGACTGAATACAACATTGGCCAGATTCGTTGTGTGGTCCTTTATTACTTTACTCTGTGTCCAATGGAGAGTAAGGAGAAAGGGAAGGAATAAAGCCTTCTCAGTCTGGAATAAAGCTCAGATCTCAGCTCCTCAAACTCAATAAAGGAGCAAGGGAGCATGGTGCCTGCAGACAGATTTTCTCTGAACAGTTATCCCACCCTAGTCTATGATTCTATGACCCCCTTGGTGCTGCCTGGACAGGGGCAGTGCAGAATGGGACAGTGAGGCAGCCTGCCCTTCCTGCCCTCCACACCAAGCAGCTGTACTGGAAGACAGCTGATGGCCGTGTTGTACTCTAGCATAGGCATGTTTCAACTGGACAGCAAGCTGCTGACCATAGGGCGTCTGTATCCTAACACCTTCCCCTGCCCTTCACCTTATTTAGCCCTTTGCGATAGGCTGCAATGAAATAATGTTCACAGCAGCAAGAACACAAAATAACTCATGATGTGCCTCAAACTGTGAGAAAAGAGTATTCAATCCTCCCCAAACACAGACCTGCTCACTTCAAAGGGGGTAATATTTAGATAGTAATCAACATTGCATTTTATTCCCTTTCCTGGCCCAACGTGCGTATTTGCTCAGCCACGGTTTCTGCCCGTCAAGAAAACCTACCGTGATTGATGCGCAGGGTGGGGTGAGTGGAAACATGAGTCTGAGCAGTGCCTGGATTTCAGGAACCACCCCAGTGGCTCAGATGCTGTGGGGCTGCAGCCGGCCACCCAGGGCCAAGGATTTTCTCCTGGCTCATTTTATTTATAGCCACCAAGCCGGGATAAAGCTACGGTTGAGCTGGGTTTCTGTGTTTCCCACTACACTTTCTAAATTAACACTTTCTCCCATGTAAGTGAGCAAAGAAACATCCTCCCTGTCTTGGGGATTGGGAAATAGGAGCAAAGAACCAAATTGCAGTCTCAACATGGAATTTACGACTCCCAGGCGGCACAAGATATCCCTCTTGACATCTCTGCCACCTTCAACATCTCAGAATGATCAACTGGGGAGAAGCAAATTTCTTCAGTTCTCAGATACTGTGGTAAATATTTAATAAAGAATCAGATTAAAACTGGATGCTGCTTGTATTTTCTTTTTCTTAAGCTGGCATCTGTAGCTTCTCGTGCTGTTATTTATGAAACAACTTTATTAACTTATGACGAAAGTAGGCATTTGTTATGCAGTAAATTTAAGTTTCATAGTCAATGGAGGTTTTGTGGTCTGGGAAAAAGTAAACATAAACCGAAAATGTCACTTATTCCTATTCTTGTTTGACCCAACAAGAATTAAAATCAGATGTGTAATTGGTGAAATTCCTTGAAGGAAATGCATCTCCTTTGTTAGTGATTGTTAGCTAGAAACACCAGAGGCTCAGATGATGTAATAGCCAGACGTCTGCAGACTTTAAGAACAATTGTCATTTATTTCCAGGAATAAGAGGAAATTTCTTTCTGCTGGTCTTCCCACATCATTCATCCTAGCAGGGAAAGATCCTTTCCAAGGCATTTCAGCAGTCAGTAATTCTATAGATCTGTATGGGTCACTCCACTTGACAGATAGATTGGGATCTATTATCAATCCTAGAAAAAATAGAAAAGAAGTCATAATATGAGAATGGAGCCAGACTGGTGAGAACACACTGCTGGTAATACCAAATTATTCAGGAGCTGAAGATGAAGGCTGGCTGTGATGAGATGCCAAAAATCCATCTGCAAGTACATGGTTGAGTGATAAAACATCAGGTAAAATTCAGGGTAGATAAATGTCAAGGGATGTACATGTGGGAGGAGGGTCCTGGAAATCGTCTAAACGAAACTTTAACTCTGTTATAGTCTAAACTAACTCTAATCGTAGAGGAGATTTAAAGCTATAACAGAGAAACGCACAAAAGTTTTTGTACTGTGAAATAGATTCAAGTTGTAGCTCTCATAAAGCAAAGTAAATGTTAGAAATTACAATGAAAAAATTAAGAGTATTAAAAAACAAAAAAAAAAGTGGTGTTATTTGATAAATCTTCGGTGCATCTCCACCTGAAATGCCTGAAATCTTCCAGCTCCTGAAGGAACTAGTCAAACTGGAAGAGTCTTAGAGGATGGCATCAAGGATAATTAAAGACTAAGGCTTCAGTGTGAGAACAATTAAATAGACTAGGTTTCTTCAGCCAGAAAAGATGATGACTGAGAGGATATGATGGAGTTCTCAGGAATTATGAATGACAAGGATAGAATAGCAAGCAGCTGTTCACTGTTTTTTCCTTCTAATACAAAACTCAGAAGCATGAAATGAAGCTGGTAGCTGGCAGTTTAAACCAAAAAGGAGCAATCCTTCTTGACACCATGCTTAGTCATCTTGTGGAACTCCTTGCCACAGGATACAGGGAGTGCTAAAAGTTTACTGGATACATTCATGAAAGAAAAACTCATTGGAGGTTTTTAAAATCCATCTGGGTTTTGTATTAAACAGAAAGGCTCCATGTCTGGTTCAGAAAGTGCCTGAGCCAGAAACCACTGTAGGTTGGGCAAGCATTTTAGGGAAGCATCACTGTAGAGCTGACCTACATTTGTACTCTTTCCTGAGCTCTCGCTACTGTTGCAGATAGGAGGTTATTTGGCATCAACTTCTAGTCAGACCTGTTAAAGTTGTTCATATCTTCTTGTGAGCCTCAGCTTCAAAGTGATAAGTAATTCCAGACAAATACATTCCTTATGTTCTCTCTTAAATCCAACAATAATGTTAACTATTAAGTCAGGTGATGACAAGTCAGTGTGTAGTAGCTTCAGGTCTTGGAGTTCTCCTTTTCCAGTTCCTATTTTCCTTCGTACTGGGCTAAGATGACCCCAAGCAACCCACAGGTGCTTTAGGGGCATATCCACACGGGTGGACATCAACTCCTTCTGTGTCTTGAAAGCAGGTACCTGTAGCAGAGCAGCCAAGAGACAAGCTGACTTAGATAATGCACAGCAGGAGGCAAACAAGATTAGTGTGGCGTCTAGGCTCACTTTGGCTTTACATCTGTGTATCACAGGAGCAATGGTGCATCTGTCCTGTCAAGGAGATATGCCCAGATTTTCTTCTATGACTAAACTTTGATGTGCTAACACAGCAGTTGGAGCTCAGAGTGTTTTAGCAGGGAGGAAAGCTAGCTTAAAAGCATTACTTTTGGCTCTAAACTAGCAGAAGACCTCCGTAAGAGGTATTGACACTCTTGTGACCAGCTACTCCAACTTCCAATTGCCTCGCCAGGAATTTTAAAATAGTTATTTTGGGTTCTGGGAAAATAAAGATGTATTTTAGTGAAGCATTTGATAGTCTCATAAAATCTTAATTGAAAGATTGACTCAGTCTTGCCTGGATGTAAGTACTTGCCTGTGGTCTCTGCATTGGCTGAAATACTAGAAACTAAGATAAATTTCAACATGTTGGGTTTGAGGACATGAATGATGTTATGGCTGGAGAGGAAAATAACTTAAATAATTTCTTCATTAATAAACTGGAAGACACAGCAATGCAGATAGATAAGGAACACTTGTGAATGACACTGGAGCTGAATTAATTCCCCAGTAACTCAGGCTAAGTCATGTCCACCAGAAAGAGACTACATGCATGTAGGGGTACCTGTATGTGACTACCAAGTGGGCAACACATTTGATCTCTGCCATGAAATGGCAATGAAAAACTTGTCAGCTACGGGGGCTCCATAAAGAGACAGATGAAGCTTAATCAGCATAAGAGATAAAAGTATTCCAAAATGTAGAAACAGTGATTGTCTAGTTTCTTGAATGCTATTCGATTCAGGAAATGTCAGCAAGACATCAACAATACAGAGAGAGCTTGGAGAAGGGGAAATGGAGAAAGAAAACACAAAAAAACCTAATAAAAATGATGGAGAGCCAAAGGGGACTGGCTTATGAGAAAAGATTAGAAGGTCTAAATATGTGTAAGTTGGCCAAATTATGACTAAAAGAGGTTATGATAACTGTCTGCATGTATACGAGGGCTGTAAACCACTAGGAAAAGAAAGACATTTTCTGATTTGCATAACAAGAAATTTAGGAGACATCAGATTAAATTAAAGAATGGAAAATGTTGAATAAAACCCAGGAATTGTTCCTAATGGTAAACTTGATCAGAATTTGCAAAACTTTCTGTATAAATTGGTCTGAAGAAAACATCGAGGAGATGTGAGAAAGCTGCTTGGATCCCAGCTGTTAAAGACATTGGCTTCTAATGCTTCCTGTGGCAAAGTGAAGGAAGAACAATCGACAGCAAAATCAGTGGAAAGGGTTTGGCTTTCTTTGTTTTCTAGTGCAGGAGACCAGCAATTTCAGAAGGCTCTGCCAATAGTCCTGCTATTAAAAATGTAGAGAGTGTATCCAGAAAGCTCTCAGCCACAAATGAATGTGGGTTTCTGAGAGCTTAAGGCTGCACCCTCCCTCCTTGAAGGATTTCAGAATACTTCTCAGGAATCCCTGCCAGAACACAGCACCGATGTGCTGTACTTGGGAGAACACAAGTGCAACAAAAGACGGAAGAAGCATCATTTACATAGCCAGCACAAACATAAGGTGATATAGGACAAGCTGGTCCAGCTCCAGTCTTCTTGAAGTGGTTGCTGACCAGAAATCCCAGCAAGGTGCTCAAATGTAGGCACCAATTCCCATGTTGTCTTTGTGGTACACCCAAACCACAGGTGGAATCTATATGTACTGGGGTATGTCCACACGACCACGTGGCCTTACTCTCTTATTGGAAGCTGTTTCAAGCTGGCAGGAGGCAATGTAACATGGACTTTCTACCTGGCATTTGTGCCCATGTTTCTGCCACAAAACCGCTTCCATTGCAGGAATCAGAGAGCAAGTACTTCTACAGCACAGGCCACAGTGTGCTGTGTTTCTTGCAGGGCATAAGACCATTTAATTGAGGTGTCCTTGGGGGTTTCTATTCCAACAGAAGCTGTGCAGCAGGTTTAAGAAGAGGCCATCAGCAAACCTGTTGTGCTACTATTTGATTTTGGCTGTAAACAACTGATAGAAGGTTCTCAGCGCTGAAATGCTGGATAAAAAAAGCAGATTGGCAGATGAGGCTTTGGAGCTCCTCCAAGCACCAGGACTTTTCCTAGCGATTGTCAGCATGATCAAGATCTTATTTCAAGATCCTTAAGTTTCTAAGTCACTGTTTGCTTCTGAAAATCATCTCCTCCTTGCTCTTAAATAGCCTAATTTTCTAAAAAACCTGAAGACTGAGCATTTCTACTGAAGTTTGAGGGCGGAATGAGGAAACACTCAGCACCTTTTTGAATCACTGCACAGTTTGTGTCATTTCATTATCACCTTACAGTGTTCTTAAGACAGGTCTTTATCACATCCTTAGATTGCTGTAAGCTAATCAAATACATATAGGTAGCTGGCATCAGTTCAATAATATGGATTGTATCAAGACTCAGGATTTTCATATTTCAAAGAATGTTATGATTTTTAAAATCACAAACAGGAACGTATTTATGCATCGACCCATGCTGTGTGCTGCATTATCCACTTAGTCTCATGTTACAAAAATAAGCTGTAAACACTTTTGATGAAAGGATTGGACACTTTGTTTACACCCTGAGAATGCACTTTTGTTTTAGTGCCCAGTTTCACTTTGGTGTTTAACCTTTCCCCTCTGTTTTACATATATTCTGTCATTTCATTCCAGCTTGCTATTTATTTATCTCTGTGCAGTGAAAGAAAAAGGAAATAATATTTAAAAAAAAAACGATAAGTAAATACATTTGCAAAAAATGTGTTCACTCGGCTTTTAGCTAAATATAAGCAGAAAAGCAGAACCTGTTTACCCTGAGAGTGTTTTGGTTGGGGTCTTAGGTGATTTCCATTGGCGATGAACGAGCATTAGCTAAAAGCAAAATGAAAACCTTTTACCTGTCAAGACATTAATTAAAGTTTAATTAGCTCCTGTTTGCATAGTGCTTTGAAGATGTGAAAGCATTTTGGAAATACTGTGCCTTTTAAGGCCTGCACTGGCTACTTCTAGAGTAGTTTTTGGCATTAGAAATATCCAGTATGGAATTGGGGTTTACTGCATCACATCGAGGGCTTGCTGTCTAATGTCTATCCAGGGTTGTGATGGCAATGCAGAAGAAACACACAAACTGGCACCTCCATAAAAGCAGGCTTTTCATATATGTTTTTAAAGGCTGGAATCCACCCCTGGCTTGGGCTTTCCCACAAATTAAGCCTTGCCTCAAAGCCACGCTGTGCCAGAAGAAGTGAGTGCAAGCACCATGACTCTCACTGGATGGCCCAAGCCAACCCACTCAGGATCAGGTCTTCATCACAAGGTCCACCTTCTGCAACAGAGCCAATCCTAAAGACACTTAAAATACAATGAAAGATTAATTTTTAGTGTACTTAATGCCTTTTGCTGTCTGAGCAGCCACACTGAAGGCCTTCCTTCTAAGACAGCCTGCACAGACTAAGAGGCAAGTCAGTATTAGTCAGAAATATTGGCAAAATTATTTCCTCCCTCCAGGAAGCCCAATTTTTTATGGATTTTATTGTTCTTTCTAGGCACTGTGGCAGAAAAAAATCTTAAAGGAGAGCTTTGAAGCAAGGAAATAAGTTAGCTGGACGGGTATTTATGGTAGGATGTCCTCCCAGCTCTGAGGAACAGGGTGTGAGAAAGAAAATGTAAGTAGTGTGGTGATGGATGATGCTGTTAAGGGTGGGTGGCTGTAGTGGCATGGTCATGGGATATTGAAACACAAGAGTGCCAGGCTGTGAAGTGCATGGAAAGGGAGAATCAGCACCTTGGACTGAACAGGATAGAGAAGGGGAATCCAATAAAATCTGATTTCTAGAGAGAGTTTCCGTGGATTTCTGATAATCGTCTGCACCCTTCTGACATTTTTCTGAACCACCAAATTCTTCTCTTTTTTTTTTTGATGTTTAGCCATCACTAATTGCAAATGAGCACTTTGGCTTCTTTTTCTCCCAGACCTTTAAACTGCCCAGGCACGATTAAACAGTAAAAAATGTCACAGAATTCGCAGAGAGAGAGAATAATAGTGAAATCTGTTCCTCATTTTTTTTATATTTCATATGGGATGCGAACCGTTTACTCCATAGTAATTGCAGATGTTAGACTGAGACTGTAATAATGTAGCTGGCAATAGCTATTGCTTTACCACAAAAAGCTTCCCAGTAGCATTAAAAAGACAACAGAAACAATAGTTTCAACACATTCATATGTACTAGTATTCTGGAAGCACTCAAGCTACTGATTTATCATGTAAACTTTTGCTAGTGAACATATGAACTCCAAATATTTTCTCATGCTGTGTTTAAGAGATGACAAATCCGTATTCTTTTCAATCATGCAATCTCTTAAATTTGCAGACAAGCTTTGCCTTCCCATGGATTAAAAAACTCTTTAATTTGTATCTAATACATACCAGAAAAAAAAATACATTCTTTGTTTTTTTTCATTTTCTGTTAACATTTGTGCTTTCCTGTTTCTTTGCCCATTGCAATCTGGTGCGCTGGATTGCAACTTCAAATTAACATCTAAAATTTATTGTAGTCCTTGAAAAAGGTTTTATAGTCTCTCTGGGCATTGAGCTACCCTGCATAACATGAATTAGGTGGTATGTAAAGCAAAAACACCCTAAAATTGACCATTCCAAGCTACATGGACGCTCTTATCACACATTTTCACGTGCAAGACGAGACCAGGCGCATGTCACTGTGCCTTCAAAGTACCACATTTTTGTCACAGATGTTTTGCATAAATAAATGGTGTCATACAGGCTGATTAAATCAATACATCTGTATCAACTCTCAGTTCCTGACAGCATGTTCCAGAGGATATCTTCTGCTCCCACTGTACCCTTTGAAATTTTAGATATAAACAAACAATAAAAATAAAACTACCTTGTTTTTCCCAGGTTAACTTTTCATCTTTATCTAACAACAACAGTAGCTGCTCTGATTATGGTGGAGGAAAATAACAGGCAGATAATGCGGATGAAGCTGTTTCAGTGCAAGGTTATCCAGTCTGGTGGTACTGTAAACCGCAGGAGCAAAGCCCAGCTCCAGTGTCATCAACTCCCTAAGCTGGAATGTTCTTCTACTATAATTTAGGTTTTCCGACCATTCCTTTCTAATCCAATGGTCATACAGAGAAGCTTCATTTTCTTTCCATCCATTGTTGCATATTTGTGTGTTTGGTACAGTAGTGTGAGATTAGGAAATTTCAGTTTGAAAGAGGGCCTTGAGACTGTGGTTTCTGGCTGTGTTTGCATTGCAAGGAGGTCATTTCTCCATTGATACTTGATGAAAGCAGTGAGATTTGTAGCAATAATGTCACATTTTGTACATGCTTTTTGTGTCTGGATATCTCCAAAGCCTTTACCTACCATGTGTGTTTACTAATGGTATTAACAGTGTGAGATCAGAACTGGGAGCTTGGATTTTAGGGACTTATGGCTACCAGGGGAAAAAAAAATGTCCCATGGATAGCATTAAAAGTTTTCTATTTAAATTAATAGCAAGTAAACTGATGAGTAACATATGATAAAAAAGTAATGTTTTGCCCTGAGGACAGACTCCCATTAGGATTTAAAGATCACATTCTCCTCTGGTTGCCTGCTTCTGCCTCACTTCCTGGGCTTACATCACTTACAGAGCACTCAGTGAGCTGGTGACAGTATTTCAACACCTACCCATGCCATTCTCAGGTCCAGAAGGTAAACTGGTCTGCCCAAACTCAACAGAAGCAACTGAATTTTGTGCCCTTATGCCAGTTGTACAGATTAGACTTATTTTTATACGTGATTGTACTTGGTTTGCTTTTGAGAATAGCTCTATGCTCCGACACGCTATCTACAATCATGTTGATGATTATTAGAGGTAAGAGTGAATGAACCCAGGACATAGCACAGCAGGGCATATGCATTCTTGACAAAAAGCACATTTTTGGTGTCAAGGATTGCCAGGACCCTATTTTACAAAATAAAAAAAAAATCTTGGAATCAGAGTAGATAGGTTAAAAGCATTAACAGTCGGGATTTATTTACATTATCCTCCCACTACTCTTTTTAGGTGGTTTACAGGTTCACCACCAGAGACAGGATCTGAGCACCTTTTATATAAAACTAATAGCAAGGTAATTACTATACATGAGCAATCAATTTAGGAAAGAATGAGGGAGAAAATGTGTCTTTCCTCTCACCAAAGATGTGAGGTTTTATGAGTAGTTGGAATATTTCTGTGTTCGTTATCTGTGCCTTGGCTTGGCTTATCTTCAACCCCTAAGTTTTACAGAAATGTATCTCTGTATCACTATGACCTTCCAAAGACATCAGTCTGGCTAGGAAATCCAGAGAATTTCTGGCATTGAGGGTACTGACTCACTCATTGTTCGTGTTCATTGTCAGTTCAGGAATTTCCTCTGGTTTGGTTGGAAGGGAAAAATCCAGCCAATGGCATTTGTTGGTATTTTGCTGTTGTTTGCCAGCAGTCTAACCCCCAAAATATTTTCTCTTCTCAACAGCATCGTGTTTCTGATTAATCAGGGTCAACTCTTCTTTTTCTCTCCTGACCTCTAGTAGTGACCCCAATGTTCCTTTTAATTTCCTTGATCTATTTGCTACATTCCCAGCCAGGTCTCTGGAGTGCTGATGATTGAAAGTCATTTCCAAGCACCTTCAGCTGCATTCTGATTTAAGTTAAACTGGTTCGAATCAAGACTCACTCTGCAGTAATCAGTGGGCAAAATTGACGTGGGAGCCAAACCACAGTTTATAACATTAAGGATTATGTCTTTCAAGGGGAAAAAGAAAGCTCTCAGATAATCTCTATAGCATTTGCCTTGCCTTACTAATATCTCTTCCTGTCTTTCTCATCAGCAGAACATCTTCTTTATGAAGGTGCTTTCCCAGCTCCCTTGGATAGAAGACACCAAGACAGGAAAATAGCTGTGTTTGATGGAGCACAGCCACGGGATCCTGGATCTGCTCCTGTCTCTCTAAGTGACTCTGTCCAGCCTGTTACCCATGGACCCCAGACTGACAATAGGAGCTATTTTTGAGACATGCTCCTAGGGAAAAAGATGGAGCTAGTCTTATTCTCACCAAAAAAAAAAGAAAGACAGCAAGGGAATAAATAATATCTTCACTTATTAAAGAACATATTTCAGGCTGGATTTCACCCTGTCTCCAAGTAACCGTGCCTTCTGCTAAAGAACAGTTCTGATAAATGTCTTCTGTTTCCATAAGCTTGCATCTGGGAGGTATAAACTGTGTCAGAGATGAACTCAAGCTGTGATGTTCGAAGAGTCTGGCTGGGTCTGAGCTTTTGGGGCTGTGCTCAGGACCTCAGGAGGCAGATACTGCTCAGCGGAGTGTGGGGGAGCTAGCTTTGACACAGAACGTTTCTGCACAAGGAGGCCCAGATGATGGATTTGGACTTGAAAAAGTAACCATAACATATTTACACCATAATGTATATAATGGGATGTGTGTGTGTTTGCGAAGGAATGCTGGAAGGGGGTTCGTGTAATAAGGCATGATTTATGTTGTCTGAGTAGAGGATGTAGCCTTCTACCCGTCTGGGAATTTCATCATGGTAGAAAAACAGTGAGGTGAAAAGGCATCCTTGCTTTAGGTGATCTAACCCTGGTCCAGCCCAGTAGCATCTGAGAGCAGGTTACCACAAGCACAGTCATGGTGCCAGGACTTACAGTTTCCATTTCCCCACAAAGACCAGTTCACATTATCCAGCGGAGATGAACAAAAATTCCATTTGCCATGGTGGGCTCATTAGTTACAGGTGAAATTTTGCTCTCCTCACTGCCTTAAACCCCTTAAGGGTACTTTGGGTCCATTCCTAGTCCCATTAAAGTCAATGGGAGCAGGATTGTGCTCCAGAAGGTATTATTCTTAATTTAAACATTAATGGCTGAAGTCTCTGTTGTTAATAATAATAACCCCTTGGAAAATTCAGACTGAAATCTGTTTCCTTGCTGAATTTCTTTTCTCCCATCAGGCATGCAAACTGGTTTGTTATTGTTGGGTTGCTCTTGAGTGCTTTGGGTTGCACACACTGGTTTGTTATTGTTGGGTTGTCCTTCGGCGCTGGGCCATGCACACTAACTAATTTGTTATTGGAGTGTTGCTCTAAGCTACACACTCCAGTTTATTACTGATGGGTTTTTCACTGCATAGGGCTGCTGTCCTTGTTTAACGATTATTATTACTGAGGTCTTTTGTGAAACTCCTACCCACACAAATAGTAGGGCAAAAACTGTGGCAAATTTAATGCAATGTTTTGGGATTAATCTATTTTGCTTAGCTTTTAAAAGGGGACTAATTAAGGCTTTCAGAATTAGGAAACTTGCTTCTCACTTTAATATGGTTTAAAATACCATTTCCTTCCCTACTTCCCCTTCTTCCCACATCCTTCTTTTGAAACATAACTTTTATAGGTATCCTATCTTCCATCTTAATGCTTCTGTTAGCTTCCTACTGGCCTTTCAGGAAAAACTTCTTTATGGAAGATTTCCTTTCAGGTTCAGTCCAAGAGCAAATACTCATGACCCTTGAACTTCATACTTATTCTTTCCTGTAATGTCTTCATTTCATTTTAGTTCATACATTGATCATCATCAGGAAAACGGAAAGAAAAATGATTGGAAAGTATTAGATGGACAAGAATCTGGTATGTTTATATGATATAAAGCATGATTCTTCATGACCATCATTACTGAACAGTGTCATGCTGAATAAAATTTTTGTTTTCCCTGTTCCACAAGCAGTACCACTGGTGATCTGGTAAGGCTAATTTGGTGAAACTGAGATGATCTTCCAAGCCAGAAATAGCTGTAAGAAAAGACATGGTAGAAACCAACTAAGACATTTGAAATTACCAGTTATTACCTCTTATTTTCCTCTGTCAAACTTTTTTTTTGTACTCTAAAATTTCTAATTGGAAAAAAAAAACAAAAAGAAAGTCAGTTGACTGAAGTAGGTATATACATTGGCAAAGGTGACATAAAAGAGCTACCTAGTGAATAGGATTGCTCTCCACAGCAGTGATGATTTCACTGTTATGTTCATGTATTTATATAAGGAAAGAGAGAAATATTACCTCATAATCATGCAACATTAACTGCAAGACACATCCCACTCTCTTTCTTCCATGTACATACCTGGGTTTGTGTGTGTGTGTTTTCAATCCAACTAAATGAGTGTAAAAACCCAAATGGAAGTAGAGGACTCAAGGCTGAAGAGACCTTCTGACTGCTAAGTCTAACCGCCTGCTATCAAAGCTTCCCACATCAGTCTTGTCGAGCTCCATCTAGAAACCACTTAGGGTTTGAAT
Source organism: Pezoporus wallicus (assembly GCF_028554395.1). Taxonomy (NCBI): domain Eukaryota; kingdom Metazoa; phylum Chordata; class Aves; order Psittaciformes; family Psittacidae; genus Pezoporus; species Pezoporus wallicus. The sequence goes on along the minus strand of NW_026636866.1, from coordinate 430,146 downwards.
CCACATTCCCTGCTCCTCTGGGCACATCTGGTCAGCGGTCATGAACCGAACATTCACCACAGACATGAATGTGGAAATGCCCATGCATTTTTTTACATATTGTCCACCAAACCCCAGAGAATGGATGCTTGCAGTTCAGAAAGAGAGGGGATTATGAGGTTTGTTTTAAGGAGAGGTCAGCTAAGGCAGAGCAGTTCACCCCTCGAAGTCATGGGCAGACTGGGAGGAGAGCAACCAGGACTAAGAGGAAGGTCCCTGTCTCAGACTCACTTTTCAGCTCCTGGCAAAAGCCATCCAGAGGCTGAAGAAGGACTTTCACCATCCTGTAAAAGAAAGATTGTGCTGTTGGCGTGAAAGCATTCCCGGTCGGAACAGTTTCATCACATCACAGCTTCATTCTGGGAAGGGAAACACATTTTAAACAGATTTCCACACAGCAACATCCCATGCTCCCTACGGATGCTGCCTGCTCCTCAAAGTAAAAATAGCAGTATCTTTAGATTTTCCTAACCCAAACACCACTTGCTTCAAGTCTTTATTTTCTTTTAAATAGAATTCATTTTCTGAGGGACGCTCAGGCATGGATGGGGCCAGTTGCCTTCAGAAGTGTGCTCTGTGCCTGAATAAATGGAGGGAGGGGGCTCACTGCCAAACCCTGCCCTCAGATAAACACTCCCGATGCTCATTGACTTCACAAGCTGCCGGCACATATCTGAGGGCAGCTCTTGGCCTACAGATGTGTTGTTTTGGTTATTTTGCAATTCCAGTTCAAAAATGGATTTTTTCCTCTCTGAATAAAAGGAATTCAGTGTCACATCTCAGCCTGCTGGAAAATGAAGCCCACTGGGTTTATCAGCAATGACTTTTAACTACTGGGCTGTTTTGGGATTCTCATGTTTTACAGCCGGGATATAGGATCTCTGATATGAACACCCAAGGATTTATTGGTCCCACAAGGATGCAGGGGTTTGCTGGCAGTGCAGTTCAGAGAGTCAGGAGAAGTCAAAGGTTATCTTTTGTAGGGTAGTATGGGATTTACCAGCTGACCCTTCCCCCCTCCTCTGGTTCATCTGCTAAAATCATTAACGAGCTTTCCTTTACCCTCAAGATCTGTTAGTGTCTTTTTAGCGCTAAGATCAAGTTACTGACCTCTGCGTTGCCAATATACCTTGAGGATTTCAAGAGCTTGGGGGTATTTTCAGTGTTAAAAGGAACAGCACGAAGAAAGATGAATAGGTGGGTGCCTTGCCCAAAATGAAGCCCAATGTTTTTGTCACTTGTTAAAGGGAGGCCTCCCTTGTTTATATATCACCATCTTGAGAGGATTTTTCGTTTGAGAAAAGGCTTTGCTCTTGCAATGGGATGAAAGTGGGATGTAAAAATTAATGAAAGGTACTGCAAATGCTGAAATCAGCATAATACTCCCTCCGATAGAAGCAGGAAGATGCTGTTTTTCCTGCTCAGGAATGATGGGGAAATCATTCTGGGGTTCAGCCACACTAGTTGGTCTTTTTAACTTTTAACATCTCTCCCAAGTTGGGTCTGCCAAAGTCCTTCCCTCACCCTGCCATGCCTGGAGGTGGACAGCACAGTTTTGGGGAAACATCAAACAAGAGCTGCTGCTCCAGAATCCTGATGGGCTGCTCATCCCTCCAGGCCTTCCATCAGGTCTCCTTGCATAGACTTCAGCAAGTTTGTTTTCAGTTAAACTCATCTTGGAACAAGGCCACCACTAAATTAACAGTAAAATAATAACAATCCCGCACCATCTAGCTAGGTTTTTCTCACTATATCAAAAAGATGGTAGAAGAGGTCATTTAAGGCCTTCCAGTGATGTCCCATCACCACTTCTCACATTCGCTGCCCCATACATCAGTGATTTAATCACTTGTGAAACCCAAAGCAGGGGGCTCCGATGTTATCCTATTACAAAATTAAGATTTATCTGAACATGAGAAGCCTAGCAGGGTTTTTATGATATGCATGGCGCCATTCTTTTCTGTTAACCTATTTGTTACTTGGGAGCTTTTTATCATTCTTGACACCCCTCCATCTGTTCTTCCCCATGCAGTAGCTGGGAGTCTTGTTTCATGGGACAGCAAAAATGAAATCACTTCATCTCAATAATGGGTTACAGCAATTAAGTTACTGTTTGAACACTTGGATTTTGATCTGCTTTTGGGATAAAGTCCCCAGGCTTCTTTTTCTTTCCATTCTTCGCAGAGTTAGACACCCATGTAGCTACTACTCCACCAATTATTGACATTAAAATCTAATATATTTTCTCTTTTTATTCTAATGAAAGAAAACCTGAATATCACATTTCCTTCTTGTAAAAGTAAGGCAGGGAACAAATGTTCTCAGGCATTAATTATACCCAGATTATCTGATATCAGGATCCAGAAAGTAGATTTTTAATATGCAGTACAAAGAGTGAAAAGAAGATGCACAGAAAAAAAAGTCTCTTTGTTTTCACTTCAGCAGCAAGCCACTTGGAACCTGTTAGCTGAGCAAAACAGCTCCAAGATGCTATTGATTAATAGCAATTACAGTGATGCAGCAACCAGCTCTGTGACATAACCAACACCGTCTTGCCAACACTTTTAATGATCTAGTTAAAAAGTTAAACTCTCTTTGCTGTACATGGAGCCCATCAGGAAATTAGAACATATTGTACATGCTTAGAGCTCTGCCGATTCCAGAGCCAGATCCTCTGTGCATGCTGCTTCACTGCAAGCCTGTATTGGCAAAATGCAAGGAAGGAGCTCCTTTATGTCATTCCTTAGATGACAATATCCAGATACATGAAGAAAAGCTTGTGGATAGAGTGACACAAGGCCTCTGCTTCATTAAATCTGAGTTGCTGCACTAGTCCGCTGCCCAGCAGACCCTGACCTTTTTGTGGATACCACCATCACAGAGCACATCTCAACTGCACAGCAGTTGTCCTGCACATATCGTCCACCACTTGTCTGGATCTGGCTGGAGCTGATGCTCTTTGCAGACCAAGTTTGCCTCTCACTGAAGGTCTCAGAGGAATGGCAGAGCCTGGGTGTCTTCACCCCACCAACCAAGCTCTATCCAGAGCTGCTGGAGCACATCACTGACCAACAGAAGTGTTTTTATTGACTAGCATCAGGTATGTGCATGTCAGATACAGAGCCATAAGAAGGATTCAAGCAGTGTCTATGTAATATGTGAGTGTAAATACAGTAAAGTATCTGTATGGTCCTCAGCTGAGTGGGCTTTGCTCATGTAGGGTAAGCCGGCTCACCAAAAAATGCTGCTCTGTCTTCAGAGGGAATATGTGTAACAAAAAGACAAGTTCCACCTGTGCAAATGTACTGCAAATACTGGTGCTGAGAGAAAACATGAGAAGACAGAAAAGAAGGTTAGTATCTTGGTACAATTTGGTTGAAAAATTCATCTCTTTTGCTTGGTCTTAATAATGTGGCTCTCTTCAGGTTTTAAAAAGTTTGGTTTAAAAAACAATCATCTTCTGCCTTATTTAGGCTCGGTGCCTCAGCCTCGCTGAGCAAGAGGGCTGGGAGGCACAACCATTTAGAGAAGTTCAAATAACTAAACTGGCCGTGACCTGAACTAAAACTAATAGTTTGTGTTTGTGATGGCTACGAGAACGGCATCTGGCTTACATTTAAATAGAAGGCTATTCAATAAAGCCACTGCTTCTCGAAACTGCACAGAAGCAAAGATTAATTATTGCAACTAATGACGTTTCAGCCATTCATGCACCCAAGGGAGAAAGGCAACCCCCTGCCCCAAGAACCAATAACAACAACAGTATCTTGCAGCAAGCCCAATGAGGCAGAAACACCAAGAATATATTGTTGCTTCTGATATTCTGCCCAGGCATCCTAAACATGGAATTAAATGTAATCTTTACCAGCAAACTCTTTTTGCTTGTTAGCCTCCCAAAGGAGAACACTGCGTTTCAAATGGGCTTTTAATAGCAACACTCTGAGAATCCAGCCTCTATGTCTTCCAGCATCTTAGGGAGATCATGTTTCACATTTCACTCATTCCTCAGTGTGTTGGCACAGCCTAACACTGGCTTCAGACATTTGGTATTTGAAACAGAAAATCTTGGTGTTTCATTCCTTGCCTCACTTCTCCCTGTGTTTCTCCAACATCATATAATATTGACAGCCCCTGCCTGTAAAGAAAGGCCAGGTTCTCTCGTTTATTCAGCTGCAGGCTTTAAAAATGTAGAATAGGGGTTTTGTTCATAGGGGAGAGCAACTGCCAGTGAACTTTTTCCTTCTTTACATAAAAGTAGGATAGCACAATAAACAATGGTAAGAGAAGTGGGACCCAAGGTATGTATGCACATATGTAACATTTAGCTGGCTAGGGTTTTAGTGCCTTGGTTTTGAGGTACAAATCTGCTCTCATTTATGCGAGTGATTTATATACTCAAATAATCTCAAAACTTGGAGATTAAACCTTCGTACATCAAAATCTATAATGAAAGATCCGACCGTAAGTATGCCTCCTGTATTGGTGAGTCATATACTGAAGCACAACGGTAATCACAGTGGTGTCTTCAGGGCTTTCAGGAAAAAGAGAATGCTTGCATTTGGGGAAATGAGATGAGAAAGAGAAGATACAGAAAAAAAGCTGTCTTCATTAACAAGTGGAAAAATTTCAGTGATGATGCCTGCCTGGAGATTTCAGCCTTCTGGCTATTGTTACTTGTGGGACATTATTCACTCAACCAAGAAACACCCAGATTTTACAGGTTTTCCCCCATGTAGACCAGTCCTGTAAGGAGCATATGTACAGGACCGTCTCCTCTTTCTCCCAGACCAAGGCACTTTCCTTGGGGCAACGTTTACACAGGGAAGTAATATTAGGCTAATGTCTGCATACCTATACTTTTTAATCCAGCATTTTTTTAAGCAGTGCTTCAGCGTTAAGAGCATGGTTCCTATTGCATCATGGTGACGGGGAAATAAATAAATAAATCAAAATGTTCATTTGTGGGTATAAAATTGATATCAGTGAACATGTATTGTTTCCCTTCATGCACGGACCAGTCTCATCTTCTCCAATTGTTCTGTTTAATCTCCCCACGCCAGCTGTTGCTCTTACTTCCAGACCCTAGATGAGGCACAATTGGATGAGCAAGTCACCCAAACAGGCCACTTGTTTTGGACAGAGGTTGTTAACCTCTGCTGTTCAATAGGCATGACTTCGATGGGCCTTTAAGCAGGTTCAGCGAGTACATTCCTGTAGCTGCCATTCCCACAGTCAGGCGTGAAAACCTACATCCAAAGGGGGGTCCAAAGGAGAGAAGAGAGGTCCAAAGAAAAGGAGAGATGACATAATGTTGCTCTGCAAAGTCACAAGATGCCAGCAATGAGACAGCAAGAATAGCTCATGGCTACTCTGCCATGAGCATTGCTACTACAGGCAGCAAAGAGATTGATTTGTATCCCCATCCTCATCCTCATCAGATGGTAGGGAGCAAGGAAGAGAGAGCATGCTGACATCGTCTCCCAGGCATTGTTACACATGGTTTCCTTCTACTTCTGATCTTCCTTTAGGGAATTTTCATACTCCTTTTGGCCATAAGTACAAAAGGAATGTGAAAGGGAAAGCGGATTTTTGATCATTACTGTGTCTGTTGTGGTGAACATACAGTGAAGCTGAGCTCTAATGTGAAGTGTTTGCTTGTTAGAGTGTAATAGCTCTGGAGCTGTCATCGGGTGTAGTATTGTGTAAATATATATTCAGACACTTCTTATAGAAGTGGATATGTGACCCAGTAGGCTTTATTTAGCGCTTTTTGGTGACTGTGAGAAGGCATTACTTTTGGCATAGCCAAGAGTAATCAGAATAGATTCAACCTCCTAAAAGTAAAAACCTATGAGGGATGAAGAGATAAGTGCCTCATCTGGAGGCTAGGGTTTTGCCCAAAGGGGAGGTGAAATCCTGAGCTACTACAGAAACTGGGGACTCATTTTCTTCAAAGCAGGTCAGGATTTTGATTCAGTTCTCAACGTAGCAAAATAATGGGATGGTGCATCCTTCACAACACTCTCTACATTGTGGGTTAGGATGCAGAGACCTGAATTTTCTTTACACAGGGTGGTGTTCCACGTTGGTGGAGGTCCACGTTGCTACTTAGCAGCTCCTTCATATCCACAACAGGGCCCAGGTGAGCCACTGAGATGCTCCTCTGAGGTTCTGGGGAGCCCCAGGTGGCCAAAGGCCAAGGCACCAGCACCCAGGAGGGATGCTAGAGCTCATCCATTGTGCCTGTGGGGAGGAACAAGGAAAACTTGCTTTGAAACTACACCTCAATCTGCAAGCAAAAAAATTTTCAAATCCCCAACTAAGCACCTAATTTATAACATATTGTGGGAACGTGGTGGGTTTTGTTTCAAGAGGTTTAGTTCAATTAAAAAATGACTTTCCCAAAAAAATTCCGTTGATCACTTTCTACTGCATTTGTGAATTTTTTGTCATAAAGGCTTATACTAAAAACGTGACAGTTTGGGGCTGCAAAAAATAGTCCAGTTTTGAAGATATTAGATAAAAAAGTTAAATTTTTAAAAACCAGAATGTTTTGACAAAGGCAGAATATCTGTTTTCAGTGAATTAAAAATTACTTTGGGTTGAACAATGTTCTTTAGAAAGACACTTGAAAGATTAACTTGATATTAGAATAATTATATCTGTCAATAAATGTATTAATTTTGTTCATTTTTATTTATTCAAAACGTTTAATATTATTTAAAGAACATATCACTTGTTTTAAATTTCAGGTTGCTCTTTTTATCGTCTTTTACTGAGCACATGGGTTAACTGTATAATTCTCATTTTCTGATATGAAAAAAAATACTTAACAGGTTCCAACTAATTACCTACTATCAGGAAAAACAATCTGAAAGCTGTTACTGAGCTTTGTCCAAAACAATGTGACTGCTGTGCACTTCCTTTCTTCAGTTTAATAATTCAAAATTAGAATGAAATAAAAGTGATGATAAGCATATCCAAAAGCACATGCAAAAGAGCTGGGTTCGATAGCCTGCTTTCTGGAGGCTGTCTCAGATACGGATCAGATTTCCTCCTGTTTACATGTAAGAAGGTTGTGAAGATCTGCAATTTCAAGATACATCTGGTTCTCGCATCAAATTAAACAGCAACTAAAGCCTGAGCGCTGGGGCAGATTTTAAAATGTAGGAATGAATGTGTTTATATAGTATTTGCATTAATGCTTCCTACGGTTTATTTTGAAAGTGAAGAAAGAACATTGCATGGTAGGCAACTTAACCCAAACAATATCGGTTTAAAGTTAGGGGCATGCTCCTTGGAATATTTTCCTAGTGTTTTGAAGTGTCCACTTGAAGAGGGAGCAGGGAGAGAGGGGGAAGAAAAGGATTGTTCTGTCTTCTGCTCTGTGTTTGGCCTGGCTCAGTAGGGCTATTGCTGTTGCTCATCTGGTATGGATTAGTCCTTCTCTCTCACACTCTGTCAACTTGGGTGTTCTGCATGCAGGCTGTTTCTGCAGGGGTCTTGGTTTTGCTTTTTTTAACGGCAGGAAGTGCCCCACTCAGACCACATGTGAAATTGTGTGGGAACAGTGGGGGGGATGAAAGAGCCCCATCAAACATACCAAAAAGTGTGGGTGGAGAGACAGGGAGCGTAAGCGGAGAGATACCAGCTGAGTAATTTAACCTCTTGTACCGACCAGGCTGGGGACACAGTGGAGTTTTACTGCTTTAAAAGTGTCTGCTGCTTGTGACATCCATTCCTGATATTTTATAATATCGGTGGCCATTGGAAGTGTGAGGGATTACGCTGCTGCTTAATTTGTTCTAAATTTCCTGCTAGCCTCACCAGACATGTACAGGAAATAGGCAGTAAATGTTTAATAGGTAATACCTAACTGGACAATTAACAGGTGCTGTCACACTGAAAATCCAAGTCAGCATGTGAGGGTGTACCTTTAGGATATGAAGCAATCCCTGGGTAGCATCCGCACAGAGCAGCATCGAGAGAGAAGCATCCCAGCGCTGTGGTACCCAACATGAGGTCCCTTGTATTCCAAAACTCACCCTTGCTCCCAAATCCATGCTTGGACCCAAGGAGGTTTTTTTCCTTTTAACCCTTCACTGATGATTTTGGTGTTTGCATGAATAAATGTCATCACAGAAACGGGTCCAGCCTGCAGTACAGGATGCTGGGAAGCCTCCTTGCACTTATTTAACGTACAAACTCCACATTTGTTATTCACAGCTTGGAAGAAGCAAATCTAATGCTCATCCATTGGTAGAAAATTGTAACTTGTCTTTCTGAGGCAGAATAAATGTGTTTGTTAGGGACCCAGTTCTACCAGGGACGACCAGCAGATACCTTCAGAAAAAAAATGGCAATGGGCAGGATATATTAAATGATTTTTCCCTTCTGGACTTTCTCAACTTCTGGCAGCCAGCAGGTATGGGGTTTCCTGCTCTGGAATCTGTATCTGGACTTTAATAGTCATTGATGCACGTTTTTTCTTAGTTTTAAATTAATTTTTACTTCTGGTGTCCATAAAATCCTGTGGCAATGAGTTCTACAAGCTGATAGCGTGTTCTGTGAAAAGTACTCCAGCTTGGTTTAAATCTCAATACTAAATGTGACCTTAATTGTGTTTTGCTTTTTTTCTCAGTAGAAAATAATTTTTAAATAAATTTTCCACAGGATTTCCAACACCAGAGAAATCAGATAGATAGTGTCAGACAGTCAGAGTTCTTAGGATTGGCTCCTCTGCCTTAAGATGCCAATTAAATATACTTTTATTATTACATGAGTTCTATTTCTATATTATTATTTTTATTAAATTCTGTCATATTATAAATACTATTACTTTTTTACTTTTTTTATCATTATAAATACTATTACACTTATTTCACTGCAATAGCAGCAATCTTTTTGCAATTTTTCATTTATCATCAGATAAATTATTAGAGAGTAACACTTTTTCAGCCTTCAACATTCTTTAATAGTTATAATCTTGCAATTAAATTTTGATCGTTCAGAATAATTTTATTTCCAGTGAAGGTAGAATTAGGCTAATTGAATTGCTATTATTACCTTCAGACCAATGTTGGTTTGCTATGTTTGGCCAACATAAAGCAAACCTCTCTTTGGAATTTGCTTTTATTAAGTTCAAGTCCAAGTGAGTTCAAAAGATCCTTCTGTAAAACTTAGCTGTCCCCTAATAGTGCATGACTAATGTCTTACACTTGGCTTTCCTATAAATTGCTCTCTTTACTGAGCAATTTCTGTGTCAATACTCAGACATCCTTATCAGCACTTGATGTTCATGTAAACCAACTCTTGTTAATGACTACATGGATGGGAGGGGGAAAAGAGTAACACTGCGCAGACCTCAAGACTCCTGCTCCATCTGAACTTTGAAGTCCAGCTGTTAATAGCAGTGTTGACTACTTACATAAAAATGTGTAGTAAACTGAACTGACATTGTCTGATTTCAAGTGATTGGTTTAAACCATCTCAAATGGCTCAAGCTTCCACCCTTTTTTCATCTCTCTGTCTCAGTGCCGTCACTCAGGATGATTAACGTTGTTTTGCGATACGAAGGCTATTGTCCCGTCCGGAAAAAAAGTAAACATTTTTACAGTTGGGAGCAAGAAAAATTTCAAACAAGTCCTCTTTTGCATGAAAAAGGGATTCCCAGCTGCTGTTTATTATCTCTCTGTTTATATCACACATATGCATGTGGAGGACAGAGTAGTTCAATAAATTACTCCTCTACTATCGGGTTGGCCATTACGGACTGCCAGGAACAAAAGCATATAATGGTTTATTGAATGCCTCTGAGTGTTCCTACAGTCATTTTTAACTCTCACCAAGTAGTTGCTCTGATTTCATCTGCTTTACTACTTCATTTAGGACCCAAATTTTTCACATCACATACAGTAAAATGAAAGTGAGATAAATTATGTCCCTGCTCTACTGTTAAAGTAGTTAATACATATCAGCACAGGCTCACATATCTTACTGGTCTAGCTGACATTAGGTATGTAAATTCTCACCTTGGAATTGCCTACAGTTTCCATGAGATTTGTTAAAGTATAAAACATAAAAGCTCACTTTTACACTCAGTAGTTTACCTAATATCTCCATTTATGGATTTCTTGTATTGGAGGAGTTGTACTCCATTGCAAGAAAATCTAAAAAAAAAAAAAAACAAAAGTAAAAATAATAAGATACTGCATTTTTCCCCATAACAATAACTAACTCAGCCTGCATGGCTGTGCAGACAGAGCCACATGTGCATGACCATCTCACCAGCCTTGAAAATGGTTGAAAATTGCTTGCATTTTTTAGCTCTTTAAGTCCATATTCAGATGTGATATTAGCTGCTTTTTCACACACAACCTGTTGTCAGATGTTGGATTTCCCCTGTGGTAAGGACGAGTCTTTTTGCTTGCTCTTCCCAAGCCCTTGCCAAGTCATCCCTCCCTCTGCTCCTATTCCTTGCCTTTCTGCCAAGTCAACTCTTCGAAGACCTATTTCTAGCACACGTATACAACCATATGCCCTTTCAGCTGAGAGCCACATCCTTGGCTGTCACAACTTGAAACTGGGGCTTCGCACCAGGGGCTTCTGAGCTTCATACCCCCTTTGATTTTGTACAGTGAGGTGGGAAGGACCCCATGGTCTGCCTTCCTTTTGTGCCCCAGCAGCCTCTCTGACCCATAGCAGCTTGGTCGAAAATGAGTGCTTTGCATAGGGCTCCTCAGCTCCAGGCAGGACCCTGAGCCCCTGCATCACTTAGCAATGATACTTCCCCCTTTCTCAATCTCTCTCGGACCTCCTGTGGGAGAGGTTCTCTATCAGTTTATTACCAGGCATTAACACACTTCTGGGGTGGTGGCAATCATTCTCCTTTGCACCTGAGGCATGCATTAAAAGCCAGTTAATCACCATGTTATGTCTCATTGCTCATGGATAAGGGAAAATCAGGAAAGAGTAGTTCAGCTGAGTGCACAGTAAATGGAAACAATGCCCTTCCCAGCTATTTGCTTCTTGAAGACTTTGCCCATCAGATACTGAAATTCTTTTGATATGGTCTAAGCTGTCATAGAATCATAGAATCTGTAATGATTTGGGTTGGAAAGGACCTTAAAGCTCATCCAGTTCCAACCCCCTGCCATGAGCAGGGACACCTTCCACTAGAGCAGGTTATTCCAGCCCCTGTCCAACCTGGCCTTGAACACTGCCAGGGATGGGGCAGCCACAGCTTCTCTGGGCATCCTGTGCCAGTGCCTCAGCACCCTCACAGGAAAGAATTTCTTCTTAGTTTCTTCATATTTCTCATAGTAAAACATATCTTCCTGTCATCAAACAGCTGTTGTAACCAAGCCTGCACTGAAATCTCACCTGAGTGTGCAAGCTGGGCTGAGCACAAATGAAAATTCAGATAACTCTGTTTTTACATTATATTCTGGGCACTTTGTACTGGATAAAAACTTTTCAGGCTTCTAAGTTTAACCTCCAACAAAATCAAAAGGCAAAGTGCTGCTAGGAGGGTAGGAAGTGCAACGATACTGGGCTGACATGTAAGCTTCCCTACTCTTAGCTACTTTTGTAGATCTCTGGGTGTGACATGTATGAGATTTGCTGGGCATACTGGACCCAGTTCAAGCTCTGGGATCAGATATCATAAATCTGCATCCAAGCCCTACATCTTACAACACAGTAAATCCATCCAGACCGTCAGTGTGGTATTAACAGTCCACTTCCCCTCCACTTGCTGTCATCCCAGTAACAAGCTGGAAAGCTTTCTCAATGGTCTTTCAATGGTCTTTCAGAAATAGACTTTTATTTCTGAATTGCTAGGTTTAGGATATATTTGTAAATACACTTTAAAACAACACCAAAAAATGCCTTTTAGGAACTGAACGGTTGCAATAACATTGCAGAAAATGTCTCAGATTAGCCTGAACCTATACTATTTGCAAACACTCTCATTTACTGCTGCTGGGACTGTTACATGAATATGCATACATGTATGTCCTCACAGGCAGCATCTTCAGAAGACTTTGTGTCATAATAGGAGAAAAGACACAATTGAAGCCTTCCTCAACAACATCATTTTAAAACAATGCTGTCACAAATGGATTTCCAGCCCCTGCCATTCTGATACAGGCAGAGGATGAAGAGTTCCAGGAAGGAAAAACTGAGCAAAGCTACCTATAGGTTTATTTAGGTTTTCAAAAGAGAAGCAGCACTTAATCCTTCTGTCATTCTAAAATGCTTGGACATCTTTCTTCGGCATGCTTTAAGACTCAAGTAGACGTCACACAACAGTGAAGAAAGCAGTTATCTTTGTAGCATCAGGAATGGAAGCTATAAGGAGCAGGAATTTCCCACAGGCAGCTTATTCTGATGCAATTTTCCAGCCCAGGTTTCTTAACTTAAGAAATGTGAGTTTTTATAAGCCTCAGGAACCAGATGAACTCCAGGAGGATCCTCTGAAACCCAGCATTTCTTAGACTTGCTGGTGACCACATTACACTGAAGTTGCACCAAGTCTGAACTTATACAGTAGTTGTACTCAGGCAAATAAAGACACTGACTTTCTTGATTCGTTCTTGGCTAAGAGCAATCTCTCGTACATTCCTACCTTTCACCCCTTCTTCATTAAGTGGAAAATCCAAAGTTTCCTTTAATCAGGTTTGAGCTTGGACTGATGTGATGTTTACTGACTGAGACAGTGGTTTTCAAACGACGTCAGGAACATCTGGCCTCGTGGCTTGGCAGAGAGCCCAGCAAATTGCCAATCCAAAGGCCCAAGTTCACAAGCAGCTTTGAGGCTTTCATCCTGTAACAAGAAAACCCTGAGGGCAGTGGAGGTGGTACCTCTCCTCCCTGTTAAATCAGGCTGTTTTACTACCTATGTATTCCATGGCTGGTCTCTGTGTGCCATCAGAGTTTACAGATTAAGGTCCTGCAGATGCCCATCTAAGCTATGTTGTGCTGGCTTTCTCTACATTCCCATTGTGTCCCACCACTCCCACATCTGGTGGCAGCCACTGGGCAGATGTGACAAAGGAAGGCTGTGCTCCCTCTGATCAAGGACAACACATCCCTGTGTATTCCTCAGCAAGTCACGCCCTACCATAATTTCCATCTTCCAAACATGTCTTTACTGACTACTGCTCCCCAAAGCACCCAAGAACTCTGTGCCATGCAAAGGGTTGAACTCAGGTCTCCAGCTTCCCGGTAGAGCAGCAGGACCAGAAGACCAAGCTGACATTTTGTCAGCAGAGACCGCCTGGAAAGCCCAGCGGTAGCAGATGTTCTGCATACGGAAAGCATTTGCATCTAGGGCAGTTTATAGCTCTGCACATGTTTTAAAGGCTAATTCTGTAATACTTTACTTGTGTGAATCACTTCTACTCCAACAAGTAGATCCATTCACTCCAGTAAATGGATAAGTAAGACTTCAGATGCAAACTAAGGTTGGATCTCACTGTGAGGGACCTTAAGTATTATGACCTGGGCCCATCTGTTTCAGATTGCATCCTCTGTAATGGGTTGTTGGCTGGAGTACTAAAATTTAACCTGCGCTATGCTGCTGAAGTATGCACGGTTGTTCAACAATGAGCAGGAGGTCTCTGTGTTTTGTATATAGGTCACTAAAACACACCTTGTCTAGGGAAAGGATGGTGCTTGTTTACACACAAATGAAACTCTGACGGTAGAAAGTTACGTGACTTTCACTGCACTGTAAATGGATACAGAGAGGGTCATGGTCAAATTAAAAGTTTATTTGCTACAAAACAAAACAAAACACAGTCCTTTACGGATTAGCACCCGTTGTCTTGCGGTGGTTAGTGAGGTGAGAGAGACAAGCAGTCAAGGGAAAGAAACGCCTCCAAAAATCAATGACCAATCGCCAAGAGAACAGCACGTCTCTGTCCTGACCTCCCGTGAGCTCTGATCTCTGCTGGCACTGTCCAGCCTCCTTCCCTGAGAAACACGGAGCCTATGGAGAAAGTAATCTTTGTTTCATGAAATATTTACATTGGAGAAGCGAAGGTCTTTTGTTTATTGTCACTGACCTTCGGAGGGAGGCGGGGAGGGAGAATTGTAATCAGATTTCAAGATCACAATTTTCACAGCTGCATATAATAATTTGATTCAGGTATTTGATTCATGCACTGAAGCTGAAAACTTATCTAGAACTAACAATCACTCTGCTTTCCCACACACTGCTCTGCAGAGAGATACCCTCCGCCTTCCTACCAGCGGCTGTCAGCCTGGGCAAGGATCATGTGTGGAAACATTTTGTGCTGAACATGGAAAAGGAGTAAAGAAGTTAAATGAAAATGCCTGTTGCTGACATTCTTTTGTGTCTAATTATTCCTTTCTTTCTTCCAAACGGCTGCAAGTGAAAAGGAAGAGCTAATAGGAGTTTGGCTCCATCTCCTCTTCCTGAGACAGAGTGGGGTCTACAGAATTTCCTGCTCCTGTGCAGCTATCTTAGAAAGGCTTAAAAACACAGCCGGGTCCAAGAAAAATCAAAGGGCCATCTCTGAAAAGGGATACAGAATTTCCAGATCCTAGGGTGGGAGCTGCATTGATGTGGCAAATTACATGGTGGTGGAAAAAGGAAGCAGGTTCAGTGTAAGATTTCATGTGTATGGCCTTTAGTGCCTCTCCAGCGTAATGGGGAGATGGGGTGGGGGTGCCTGGATGTGGGAGAGGAAAGATTCAGACTCCTTATTTCCTCTGTAACAAAACACAGTCACTTACTAGTCCGAGCACTGCCTTACATGGCAATAATATACAATCACATTAAAGGCCATGCTTGGAAAATTTGTATTTCCAACACTGAAGCTTTAGAGACATTTAACACGTTAGCCAGCTCTGCCTATGGTATCTCCCACCAATGCCACACTTCCAAGGTACTCTGAGTCAAAATGAAGCAGAGGAAAACTTCTATTCCACAAAAAGCTACAGCTGACTGCCCTAGCAGGAAAGCTATTTATTCATTCATTTATTTGTTCATGTGTGTCTACCTTATTTCACACCCGAATTAGGTATGTTCAACTGTGCAACTGCAATTGCTCAAGCTGGGTTTTCTGAATGAGACCAAACTGGAAGTGGAAATTTATCCCTTCTGCAACCAACTCTCATGACCCACTAACACTGTATCAAGTGATCTAATTCACATCAATCAGAAAAAAAGGGTTGGGAAGAAGTGGATGAAGTAGAAACAAGATCTATGATCACAGAAACCCCTTGAGGACTTCAATGTACTTGGATATAGGTTGTCACAACAGGACAGAGGCACCAAATCCCCAAGCAGCACTGAATCCTGCCACATCACCCACTTTCAGTTCTCCTGACATAATAACATAAAGATGGTGGTTTTTTTTTACTAGAGATGGGACTGTAGAAGCATCTCCTTATTTTTAAAGAAACCTTAGGAAATGCTGCAAAATCAGGAGTGGGTGGGGGACAGTTAGGCCACCACCAGAGAGGAACAGAAAAGTCCATGACCTCTGAGCACACAGTTTGCCATTTGTGTCACTGTCTTTCCACATTTTAAGCATCAGGGATAATCTGGAATGCACTCCTCCTGCTTCGGAGACAGATGGCAGCTAGGAAGCAGGTTGGAAGAAAGGAATAATAAATATCAGAAAGAGAGTAAATGTCTTGGCTTTAGGCAGCTGTGCCTGTGGTTTTTCTCAGGGTGCCCAAATGTCCCTGCATTTACTGTGCTGAGTGGGTCTAGTAACTTTTTATTATGTGTTTCCTGTACTGTCTGGCCAAGGGTCAGAGATGTTAAGACCTGGGGGAAATCTGGAGTTGAGAGCACTGCATGATCAGGTTGTGATAAGGCAGATTGATGGTCTGGTTTGTGGCAGGGAAGACAAGGTTAGCTTGGCAGAGCAGAAAAAGTTGCAGAAAGTTTCTTTGTTAGCAAGAAGCAATGTTTATTTAAATTTTTGGAAGACAGCTTACCTCTTTGCCACGTTGCAGTGCATTGCTGTGTACAGCAAAAAGCACCAGCTGGAAATAAAACACATAGCCTATTTGTGATGGTCATCACAAACACCGTGATTCACCACTGAGTAGGGAAGAGATTTTATCTTGCGCAAGTTATCTGGTGGCAGAAGGCTGGTTGCAGGTCCCCAGCTATGTGCTCTAATGTACTTTTGGGAGGGCTCTGAACGATGGCTTTTGCTAACAGTGTTGCAGAGCCATCCATCAACTGAAAATAGTTGGAACAGGGCAGCTAACTTCCCGTCCCATCCATCCTCTGTTACAAGGCACTAGTGAAGAAGTCATGTTTCCACTGTCTAAAGAGCATTACATATGGTGAGAATTTGGGGAGACTTAGTTGTTCTTTGTTTCTTTGTAGGGCAAAGTTTACATCACAAACTGGACAGCCATCATAGGAGGAAGAAGAGTAATTCCACAAAGCAGTGCTGTGCAACTGTTTTGGAGAGAAAAATGGAGAAAAATGTCAGAGCCAAAGTACACTCCATGTAGTTGACATAGGAGGCTGAAATAAGATAGGCAGCTTGTAATTACTTACATTGGAATTTGGCCAGGACATTGAGGTTAACATCACAACTTCACAAGGACTTCAGAAGCAACTGAGGATCTCTGTGAGTTGAGGAGGCATGCGGTGAACTTCCCTGAAACCTCCTAGCTTGGGCCATCATATACAATACATGCAAGCTCTCACTCCCAAGGCCAGGGAGAAAACAATGGGTAGGAGCAAAATCTGATACGTCTTCATTGACATGCCAGAATCAAATAAACAGCGAGGCCATTGCTTCTCAGCCCAGGGCTGTTGGTCTTCTGCCACAGAGTTGTCATTCTTCTTGACAGTGTGCATCTGCTTAGGATAGTCCATCTTCTCGGATAAGAAAGTGTCAGAGGGCCACAAAAGGCACAAACAGCTGCAGCTCGCAAGCATCCCACACCACAGCAAACAGGAGGGAGAGTTTAAAGAAACTCTACACAGCCAAAAACTCACCAAGATCAGGGAGTCATAGTATAGTTAGGGTTGGAAAGGACCTTAAGATCACCTAATTCCAACCCCCCTGCCATGAGCAGGGATGCCTCACACTAGACAACGTCACCCAATTGTCCAACCAAGAAAAAGATTCTTCTTCTTTAAGAAAGGCTGATTTTGATAAACATAAGGGACATCTCTGGACTTGTCCCATCTGCAAGACATGCTGGAAGAACAAAATATTCCAACCAGCACAGGCGTATTTTATGGCAGCTCTAAATTTCCCCCTAACCAGACTCAGAGGCAATAATTTTAGAAGGTTTCTCTACAGAAAGACCACACTTCAAGTTTTTCTTGGAACTCAGCTACATTAAGACCAATCCTGTTCCTTAGGGACTGGGCTTCTTTTTTTCTGCTAAGAACTCAGGTGTTTGAACCACAAACTGAAATGCCAGTGGTTCACTGCCTTGCTTTAATTTAGTCGGGATGCAGCTTTACAAAAGAAACACACAAAGCACTGAAAAAATGGCATATGCAAAGGTGGCATATGGATCATGACATGGGAGCAAGGACATTCCTTCTAACCTTTAAACCTCCTGAAGAGAGAAAAGAAGGTTTTGGCAAAAGACCTTTTGCACACATTAACAGATATATAGATGAGCTTTGTACCAGTCAAAATAAGAAATGCCACCCATTAAAGCTGGACGTTGAAATGGCTGGAAAGCTTTGTGAAAATGTGCCATGGACTGTTAAGTAGAATGGAATCATTCCTAAAACTAGTCTCTGGAGATTTCTGGGAAAATTGGCTTACCCACTAATTTTTCTCAAGTCTCTGTGTGATTGGTCTTAACCCTGGCAAGGATTCTAATCAACTCACTTAATCTGGCTGCAAAGTAATGCCATATTGCAAAGATCTGAGATGCTGTTTAGGTAATTTAGCTGTACTTTTATTTTCCCCAGTTGCAAGCTGAGACAGCCTTTTTTTGTTCACTTAAATAGCTTCTTCTTCAAAGGGACTGTGAAAACGTCTATTTCTTCCCCAAGTGACAGATTTTCAAGCAATCTCAAAGATATCTTGTCCAACAGAATTACCCTCCACAAATCTGACCCTGACAGAGCTGAGGTAAAGTGTGATTTTTAACCTCAAGCACTAAAACACGTCAGGAAAGTTGTAGTTGTGGCAGAAAGACCTTGAGGTGGCTAAAATTTATGGAGAAGAGAAGCTAAACGTTTTAAATTCCAGATGTCTGAAGCTCCAGCCATTTGGTAAATGATCATGGAATTTTGGACTGTTTCTCAAGCACTGATTTTAGCCTTAGAAATCTATTCAGGATGTGATCCTGCTATTTAATTGTCTGGGTTTTTTCAATTTATGCAGAGTTTATTCGTATCTTAAGACATTTGCTGTTCCTTAGAATTATGGAAGGGGGCATATCAAATGTAGCATTTTCAAACTATCAATCATCCATGTATTTTTGCCAAAAAATCCCCTGTAAAATGTCACTTGGCTTTTTTAATTGATGATGACATGCTGCAGAGCTATTAGAAAATGCATGTTGCTGTTAGTCACTTTGACCTTCTTGCTTGTTTTAGGTTAAGTATGAGGGATAAAGACTGCCATTGAGACTGTATGATTTCTGCTTCAATTCTTCCCTCAAATGCATACTCAAATTCAAGCTCCCATGAGTGTTTGTAGGATGAGGGCCTGTTACAGAAAAAGTATGTGTTGTAAGGTCAAGTTATTTACCTCCCATTCCAAACTATGGGAAAAGGAAATCAGGGAATCTAAAAAAATGGGTGCAGTGTGTACCTAGATGGGTATATTAATAAACTAAAGAGGGTAAAAGAGAATTAGGTAGAATTATTGTTTTATCTTTTAATGTTGGTAGCAGAAACATAATTCTTCTGAGACTTTGGCCCTTTTCCAGACCAGTGACCTGAAGCTGTACATAATGGAAGCAAACTCTGGGGCACCAAAGGCATCCAGACTTTCTCTTACTGACTATCTCTGGCTATCTCTGTTACAACAAATTAGTTTGCTTCTAAATGATGCTTTCTTACAGCTGGTTGATCAGGGCAATGTAAGCCAACACAGCTATATCCAGCTTTCTTTGACACACAAAAATGAGTGAGGTGGGATTTCTCAGAGGAAGCAGTGATGGCAGAAATGCTTTGGGGTGAAAATAGACAAGAAAACTCGAAAAGTAAGTAAGTCCCCACTCTCCAGCATTCTTAGCCTGCTTGGGAATGACAAATTAGAGGCATGAAAACTAGCAGGGACATGACAGCAAGGGAGGAGGAGCAGTGTGTGCAATGGATGACTTAATAACAGGTTGCACTGATGGACAAATTGCACCACTGGACTGTTTTCCTCCTTGTGTCTGCAGAAGGCTGCTTGGAACCTTGTCAGGGAAAACTGAAAGATGGTTCCCAGTTGGACCATGCAAATAATGAGTTGGCCCCAGCCTCCATCACCGGGCCATGGACCTGGCAGAGCCCTAACCCCCCTGCTCCCAAGGGCCCTATCAGTGGAAAACCAAAAGGATACAAAGGAAAGGGTCAGGCAGGCTTCAAAGAAGACATGGACTTGGTTTTAAATTTAACCCCTTTGTAGTTTAAATTTCATCCAGATCTTCATCACAGGCCAAGTGTCCCTGTTTGCCTGTGAGCAGCCAGTGATACTGTCTGGCAGCAGCAGCAAATACCCGAATATCCTATAGAGCGGATCCTGGAATTTCTCTTCTGATGGTCCTCAATAATATTTTACATGACCCAAAAGCTGCCCCCAAGGAATGTTGTTCTGCAGACACACGAAACGCAGTGACGCAGTGTCTGTGGTAGTCTGCCCATCATACTATGGGTTTTCTGTAAATGCAGGTCTTACTCCAGCAATTCACCTATATTCATCATATGATAAGCTGTCATTATTAAATACCCTGTTGCTTTCATGAATAAGGCTTCCCAAAGTAACCTGTAAGATTTCTACAACACAAACTGTCATTTCTCTCTACTGGAAGTGATATCTGGCACTGACCACAATCTATTGCAATTCCTCCTGATGGCTCTTGCAAAATCTGTTTCGTCCTATTTCTTTAGTGCAACAGGGCTGCTCTGTCCCCACTTTACCCTTCACCAGCTGCCCCAGAACATTTTGTCCCCTTTGCCTTCCCAGCCTTCTCAGTGAACAATATTACAGCCTTCCCAGCAGGTTTGAAGAGAAATAAATTGGTAGAGGGAAATGAAATGCTAAAGGCAGGTGGGTGCTCCTGAGGCCACTGGTGTTCCCTTCCTTGGGAGATGTTCACACCGTGAGCCTCCAGAGTGAGAAGGTTGGCCTTCAGCCCTCATGCAACACAAATACCAATCAGTGATCATAAATTTAAAGAATGGGCTTGTGGAATGACCCCTAATGGCCTGTGGGCTGGGGATGAAATACACCCTATAAACTTCAGGGGAAATGAAAACATCTCCTTTTCACTGAGGCCTTTTGCTGAAATTAGAGGCACATTCTTTAGCTTTCAGCTTGACATTTGGGGCTAGCACAAATGCCATCTTCCAGTGACAGTGTTTTTCATTGCAGATGCAGACCAAAGAAAAGGAAAAAAAAGAAAAATTGTTCTTAAAATTTCCCCAGAGGAATTTCCTCCCAGACCAGCTCTTACTAAAAATTGTTTTCCAAAATAAAATTGTTTAACAAAATATTTTCCACCCTTTTTAAATCTAGGAATCCTGATTGAGGTTTGTTTTTTTTTTGGGGGGGGGGTGTGTTCAATATCACTTGTTCCCATGCAACCTGTAAGTGTGTGTGCTGCACCAACAGCAGTAAACCTCATGCCCCAAACAAGCTGTTACGCAGCTACTCCCCTTGGTTAATTCTTGACTTTTTGCTGCCTACTCCATTAATACCATGTGTTCAAGATGTATAATAGTGACTTAGTTAAACAAAAAACTGTAAGTCTTCTATTGCCCTGAAAATATAGTCTTATGATCCTTTCTGCCTTCACCATTAATACACGATTTAATTATCATTATTTTTAATAATATCGTTATCCGCTGCTCATTGTATTCATAATGGTAGAAATTTGAAAGCCATCCCACGCACACACCCAAAAAACCTGGATTTAAGGATGTAATCGACGGCACCAACATAGACACATGAGTGGCTGGAAGGGAGAGGGCAGGAGTGGCAAGAACAGTATATAGGTGAATGCCATCTAGAAAACTGTCCTCCTGCAGAAAGAAAACAGATTAAATGCACTATGGTCATGTCATTAGACTGAGAAGTCGAGCATTTGAAAATCATGAAGTGGGAAAAAAATGTGGTTGCCCAGCCCATTACTGTGGTGTTAATTAAGACCCTTGGGCTGGATGCCTTCAAGACACGTGGGAGGGTATTCTTCTAATCTGGGATGACTGGCAATGACAAACGGCAGTAACAAACCAGCGTGCTGGCAGCGGTTTATAGTGCATCTACAGAGACTTGGGGATGGGAAGCCAACCAAAACTTTAATCTCTGATTAAGAAAGAAAATAAAAACAAAGAAGGAAAATAAGTGGGTTTTCTTAAACGAGTTTACACACACACGCAATTGCTTCTTTTTAACTGCTAATGAAAACAGGATACATAGGCAGAGCTGGTACTTTTAGCAATAAATCCATGTACAGTAGCCCTATAATCCACGATTTCACGCTCAGGGTGAAGGTAGTCCAGCACAACTATAAGTCACGCACAGTTTAAAATAATAGGAGAGACTACATGAGGAAGAAACCTGATTTAAAAAAACACATGAGAGGTCTGAGAAACAGCAAACCAAAAGATTTATTTAATTCTGATTTTGGTTTTGTGCTTCAAGTTGGCATATTTTTCACCCTTTATTAATCAGGCGCATTTTGTGGCTGTAGAAAACAGGGTCACCCTGACACTGAGAGAACTATTCAGGCAGGATTTTTCCCTTTCCTCATCCTCATGAACATGATACCAAACTAGTTTGGTGCGGAAGTGGAGGGAAATTATCTCTAAAGAAAATGGCATTTTGGCAAAGCTAGTTTTGAGTTTGTAATCTGATCTGAACCCCCAGTAAATTAAAGTCTTTTACTTCCTTTTAATGGAGAATATGACCCCAACTGTAAAATCCGGAGTTCAGCATAAGGCTCCATATTTGAATATTTGCCTAATGCACAGCACAGTGAAACACCCAATTTCTTCCGCTGAGATCAGCCTGAACTGTCAGACCCGTCCACGATTTAAATCCCTTCCAGCCTCACCCATTTTGGATGAGTTTCCTTTGATCAACACAAGTAAGTAATCCCTGGTGTGTCAGTGCTACAATTAACCCACTGTGTCCAATTCACAGATGACGCAAATCTATCACAGCGCTGCTTCAGGAACTTAAATTCAAGCTATTTCAACTGTCTACTTAAAGACTTGATGTAATTGTGCAGCCAAGGAAAAAAAAGCAAAGAAATCTAGTTATTCCCTACTGTAGCCATTTGCCATGTTTTATTCTCACTAAATAAGCAAATGTATCCAGTATTTTTATTTACCATTACATTATTTCTGAGGAGCACTGGCCAAAACCAGTACAGAACCCAACTAAACACTGGAGAGCAAGATTTATTTGATATCCAGGAGATGACGGATATTTCCTCCCAGGGTGGGTTATTTATTTGTCTGGAGCAGTTGGCATGCGTGAGTTTCTGACTCTTACAGGTAATTTTGCAAAACATGGTTTGCAAGAATATGAAAGAAAGCAGCTTGGTGAACATGCACTGCAGCTTTTAAAATGCTCGTTGTGTCTTTGGTGGAGGAGCTTGAATGAAATCATTTATATTAGCCGTGATATCTGGCTGACTCCACTGATCTCCACAATCAAACGCAAGAGATTTGAAGGGGAGAACGGGAAAGGGGAGGGGGATGGAGGAAAGCGTGTATAATTAAAACCTTGTTCTAATCCTGCTTTGATGCTTTTGCCAGGGCAGGTTGGACTAGTCAAAAGCCCCAAACATTCTAGGTAGGATTTTGGTTTGTTTTGATTTTTTTGTTTGGTTGTGGGGTTTTTTCCTTCTGTCAGTGGCTGTAAAGCAGCGAAGTGGTTATTAGCCTTATAAGGTATCAAGGTAAATATTTCAGATCCCCTGTGAATTTCAGTCTCTCCTGACTCGGTTTATTTGTTCTTGTCAGTGGACAGTGAAGTTTTGTTTGTCAAAACCAGTTGGGGCAGAGCGTGACAGCACCAAGGCGTTGTGATTTATTTTCTGCTAGCCCTCCGCTTCCCCCGCACTTCATCCCCAGTCTGCCCCGCAGCCCCCACAGCCTATCTGGGACCAGGGACCCCGCCAGCATCTCGGGCACACAGCTGTGGGGTGACCCTACACAAACCCCAGCGGCGCCAGGGCTTTTCCTTCTCTCTTTCTTTATAGCTGTCACGGGGCCCTGCTGTTGACCGGTGTGAAGGAGTGACACCGCTTCCAAGGTGACACAGTCTGTGTTCTGTCAGAGTTTTGTGCTGTCCTTGCAGGCCTGTGGATGGTGGATGCTGGTAACCCCTAAATTGGGGATTCACAGGGTGTGTACCTCCAGTGGCACATCCAATGGGGCAGTTGGGGAAGCAGTGGCCATCACAGGCATCAGGGCCGATGAAAACTCAAAGGGTGTGCACAACTTCTACAGTTAGTCCCACCTCGCAAATCCCAAAGGGGTGTGCAAAACTACATGACTTCAGTGCCCAAAACTCCGTTGCCAGATGGCATCTCTTCAGCTTGAAGGCAGAAAGGATGGAGAGCAGCTGAGGCAATCCAGCCTCAAAATGTATTTTTGGGCATTTTGGTTAGTATTTTGGAGAGGATATATTCAGAGTCTTGAATGGATGTTGAAAGTAGAGCAGGCTGCTTTGCAAAAAGCAGCTTTCCTATTAAAAAGTGTTTGTTTAAAATGTAGGAGGGGTCTGATAGGGATATACTTAAGGAAATTAGTCTGTTTAGATTGTTAAAAAGATCAAACAGAGTCTTGATTACAGCATATAAGTATTTTCACCAAGGAAAAATAACATATATTAAAAGCCTCTTTAATCTGGCTTAGAGAGGACAGCTGAATTCCAATGGCTGGAATAAAAAGCCAAATAAATTGAAACTGGAAATGAAGCATTTCATTTAATTTTGTTCCCTTTGTGGGGAAGAGCAAGGTTGGATAACAATGACAACAAACAGTTGCCACAACCAAGGGTGTGTAATGGAAGTGATCAGGAATGGAAGTCTTTGTGGGTGACATGGTTCTTCAGGGCCAGGGATTGTGGGGAAAGTACAAAGGGTGGAATGTGAAGCAATGACTGCAACAGGAAGTCAAAAAAAGTGAGGTATCACTGATACCAACTTAGGCACTTTCTGTGGAAGATATAGCACTTGAGGAGACACCAACAAGCCATAGGATGGATGTTTGCTCTCTTTTGAATTCAGGTAGTAGTACAGATTGGACTGTAGCAGGGAAGGACCTCAGATAGAGATGTGTGTGCCTCAGCTGTGTTGAGTGCTGTAGGACAAGTAGAGGCATGCATATTCTTGCAACTGGGAGAAATTGGAACAATTCAGAACTACCTGGTGATTTAAACAACATTTTAAAGTGTTTAGTTGTGTTCAAAGAGAGGATGTTAACATCCCTTAGGATATAACCCAACTCATTAATACTCCTATTCTGTAGCATTGATAAGAGTTTATTAAAATGACTACCTCTCCCAGACCAGTTCAGCAAAATGCTTAGATCTCATGGACTGAAATGGAAAAGATTTGTGCTGGAAGTCGAGGGTATCCTCAAGCACTTTGTTGTACTGTTGATTTACCTGGGACTTATTTCACGTCCTTAGTGCTGTGAGCAGAACTTGGCCCTTTTTCCTGCATCATTTCCTTCTCCTTCCTTCATATTTGCTGATCTCTAGAAAATGTGCGGTCACTTCATTTTCTCCTCTGATTTGCCTGTTATTCATCTATTTATTTATTTCATTACTTCCTTGACATAAAGAACAAAAACAGGTAACACGGAAAGAAGCTTAAGGTCCAAAATTTTTTCAGCTTAAAAACACAAATGAATTATTCTTTACAGCACATTCTAAAGGTCGAAAACTATAATTTAGCCTGACATTTTAAGTGTACATCACTTGAACTTCTGCCAGCTTTCCAGAGTGATTAGGTGACTTGAAAAAGGCAAATATTTTTTCATATGCTTCCACTGAATTGGAGGCTTTGCTGCTGAAAAGACTTCAATAATCCTGGCTGTATTTATTTCCTAAAGCCTCACTCATCATTGTCAAAATATTATCAGCCATTCCCAGCTTTCTCTCCAGCCCAGAATCTAATTCCAATTATGAAAAAAAATCCCCTTCTGGAAATGAATCTTCTGCAGTACTCTCTATTTTTCACATAAGACTTAATCAATTATTAAATGGAATGTATTTGCCACATAACTGCTGCACTTAAACTACCCTTGTGGGTTGGAGGAAGCCATGGCACAGTGCTTCAGCACGCTTGAGAGGGAGCTGGAAGCACATGGCTCATGGAAAGCTGCAGCAACACCCTGGGCACAGCATGCAATTTCACCACTGAGGATTGCACTGAAAAGAGTATTGGATGGGAAATAGCTCATTCTTGACCTCTTCCCTTAATTGCAACAAGAAATGAAGAATTTGATTCCAAGAACATATCACCTGGCTCTGAAAAGCACCAGAGAGATGGACCAATCTCGCTTGCTTTACCCCACCAGCAGCAGGGGAACTCACTTCCTGCAGAAGTTGCAATAGGTTCATCATCTGTTATGTCCTTCGAGGATCTTGGCCTTGCTTATTCATCTTATCAACAACTGTGAATCAGGCTGTGCTCCCTAAGTAAAAATGCCTAGAAAGAGTATTTTATGCCTTAAGAGGAGGCAATGGAAGAGGAGACAGCAAGGGAATCTCATCTTCAAGGCTGACAGTTCAAGGGAGTGCTTTAGGCAGAGCCAAAATTCTCTTATTTTAGAAGGAATGTCTACACTGTGATTTATACAGGATAATTGTAAGGACATAAATCCACACCTTTCCCTGTTTTTCTGGGGCTTGCTTGGAAGTAAAAGTTTTGTCCTTAAGTTCAACAGGGCTGGCATTTCCTCTTAAAATACCCAAAGGAAAAGAAAAAGGTCAAGGCGTTATTGAATGTATTTAATTTGTTTCTAGGTCGTATTATCTGATCAATGCTTTCTGAAGTTGCAGTTAACTGTTGTAGAACACATTTAGGTGCAAAGCCCTCATGTCTTAAGGACTGAGTGAGGTCTTGTAACTGTTAGTTTGATTGTCACCCAAGAGCACATCGTTGGTGCTTTTGTGTGTCTTGAGTCCTGAAGGCCTAACAGAATTAAGATATCTCTGAGACACACCGGGAAATCCCAGATTTGCTGATATCTGGGTGGCATCAAGGTCAGGTTTCCATATCTTACATGATGAACTTCCAGTGGCTTTCTGGATCTTGTGCACCTACAGGGAGAACCTTCCCTTCTGGCAACGGGAAAATGGTAGCTAAGGAGTCAGAGGCACTGAGGCATTGAGTTAGCACATTTATACCTTAGGGGGGTTTAAGGAGTTCCTGCCTGTTTCCACAGGGAGCTTTTGAGCTTACTTTGAACTACCTTAAAACAATAAAGTTCCCCTTTCAACAGCTTGGTTTAATAGAAAGATTTACTGTATTTTCATTCTCCTGCTGAAAAGTGATAATGAAGCCAAGTTCAGAATTCAGTGTCAAAGGGAAGGTCTATTTAGGAGTATTAAAGGGTCTAATAACATTCATGCCACCTGGATTGCTTTATGGGTGGGAGAGTCCTTCATGGACTACAGTTTGGTACAAGTAAGAACCACGTTTTTGTTAAAACTCTGCCAATGAGAAAACTAACCTGCTGAAATTAAAATTTCATAACATACCGAAGGAGTCTAAATAAAACTTTGTACGTTTAACACTTCAGCATTGCTATATTTAAGGCTCTTCTGCCTGTGAAGTGCAAAAGAGTCCTTATGATATTGCTTGCATGCCTGGTCCCAGGGAGGATCATGATCTTTCTCCACTGACACCAGAGACACAACAGAGCTTCAATTAGTCCTGTTAAACAACAAAAATTAATGAACAGTTATGCATGTGCTTATTTTTAAGCATGTCGCCTATTTGCTGGCTTGCGTGCAAGGGTTTTAATGCTCAACGTAAAGTACATGTGTAAGGGTTTTCTGGAGAGGAGATACGGTGCAAAGAATAACCTCACAATAGTGGACCTGGATTCTCCCATTGAGGAATCCATTAAGTTGCTGTTTGCTTTTTGTACTTTCCCTCCCAAAAGTTTGTTCTAGAAATGACCCATTTTATGAACTGCTGTTTTCAGGTTTGAAGCCTTTCATACCACACATAACACTGCATAAAGAATTTTAGCTTGCAGAAATCTCTGAAACAGCAGCAATGAGAATGTATCCTTTCAAAATTTCCCTTGACTGCTCGGTGCTGAAGAAAATAAGCAAAACAAGCCTGATATTTGGTTCGTTAATTTTTTGACAAGTTTTAACTAAGCACAGTGACAAGGAGCTTTGCAAGAGAAATTTTAGAAGCCCAGGAACCAAGGCATAATAAGCTGTCAGAGAAAAGATCAAGTAGCATTCCCTAATTCATCTAACCAACATCAATGTTCCAGCTAACAGTAGACAGTGTTAGCCAGATTCTTGCCCTTTTTATCTATGAAAAGCTACATTTATCAAAATAAGAAAAAATGTGAGGTATGGAATGCAGTTCATTGGAGGGCAGGGCTTTATTGGTTGATTGGTAAATTGAAACACATGGAAAAGTGCTACATGTAGGAACACACTGCTGACTGTATTACTCATTTTTTATTGGTTAATCTCTAATAAGAACCAGCTGGTAATAAAGGACGGAGTTCATGGGAACCCACCCTTTGTTGAAAGCGAAGTTGGTGTCAATACTAGAAACACATGAGCACAAAGAAAACAGATGTAATTGGCTTCTGGAGGTCAGGTTATGTAAAGACCCCAGTGAACAGAGGTGAGGTTTTGGCTGCAGAGAATGACAGGCTAAACTAGCCACTATTTCTGTGTCTGCAAGTGTGTGTGTCTCGGGAGAAGGGTCAGCTGCAAAGACCTCCCTGTCTTGAGTAGGAATTGGGGCTTTATGTCCCCAGAAAACAGGGTGCTTCACCTGAAACATGCAAGTACCAAATCATGGGGAAAAATGCTTTTTGCGGAAGGAAATCTGCAGGATAAATAAAACCTGCTCTTAAGAAAAACAGAATAATTTTTTTTTTTAGGAAAAATAGCGATTTCACCCACATTTCCCCATATGATGTCTACAGCCCTGGAAAGAATGGAGTGGAGTTTCAGCAAAGGTTTCCAGTTAAACAGATGCTTCAGTAGTTTCTTGCACATTAACAATTATTTCTTCACCTAAAATAGTTCCAAAAAGCTTTAATTTCTAAATAAGACAGAGAGAAGTTTGTTTTCTTTTTTTTTCTCTCTAAAAGCAGCAGTTTATGTTACATAAAAAATGTTAACATAGCAGGTTAGAAATTTAAAGAATCAAAAGTCTGGATTTTCTCAACACAGACCTTAATGGGGCATTTAAACCAAGCTGTAGCTCTCTGGCACAGAAGGGATCCCTTAAAAAGAACCTCAAAAGTAAGGATCTGCTCCTGAATTTGGATTTCACTGTGCTGTCCGCAACAAGATGCCAAGCAAGCAATCCACATGAGTAACGTGGGCAACAAGGGAATTTTCAGGTAAAAGCCTTTGTTCAAAATTATTAGCCAAAAATACATCAGCCTGAGGATTGCCTGGGAGGAGTTTGTCAACGATGATTTGAAATCCAAACGTTGTAGGTGACATTTGAGCAGTCCTGGTGGTGGCTCTGCCCTGAGGTTGGCTCAGTGTAATCCTCCGAATCAGGATCCTATTGTAAATATTTGTGGTTTGGAGTTCAAACTTCACTCTCTTCAAACATTCTCACATACGCTCTTTTCTGCCTGCAGGCTTCCTTGCTGGAATACGACTTACAAGCGAATTCAAGAGAGATCCAATTGCAACCCAGGGGAAACCCAGATCTGATCAGCAATATACTTCTACATTTACACCAGAAAGACTGCAAGAAGACCCTTATTCTTGGTTTAATTCTCATATACACTGCAGCAACGTCTTAAAAAACAAGGTCTCTCAAAAGCAGGTTTTTATGGCACAAAGAACCATGCACATCAGAAGGGAAAAGATCATCCCATGCATGTCAGAAGGGAAAAGATCATCCCATGCATGTCAGAAGGGAAAAGATCCCCTCATCCCTCCTGAGATCAACAGTTGCGCTGCTCCATGCATTGCAAAGTGAAGTCTAGCCAAGGTGTACTAGGTAGGGACAAGGTACAGAGAATGCTCCTGGGCAAAGCTTTCTTGAGAAAGCCAGTGCAGAAGCATGTCCAAAAAATGAAAGGAATCTTTGGCTGATTTGCTCTGGATCCAGAAGCGGGTGTATTATTGAAACACCTGAAATGAGGGACAGATACACTACAAATTACATTTGAAAGGTTTTAATTCCTGCAGGAAGGATACAAAGGAAGGGTTTTATTTGCAAAGTGTTTGCTGCTGTTACTTTAAAGTCAGCTTTAATGCCTTAATGCTTTTCAAGAAGCAGCGGTTACGAAAAAAAAAAACCCAAAACTGAAGGCTGGGAAAGAGTTATTAACACAAAATTCAGTAACATCCCCCTGCTTTCTCTGAGGTATTGCCTGAGTGACTGTAGCATTTACAAAAGGGATTCTAATCTGAAATGAATTTGCAGCTAATTCAACCTGTAGGCTAGTGACTCTGGGATTTCCTAGATAATACAATCCAGACAGTAATGTTGATGGATGTTAAAGACTTGCCTGTGTAACTGTTGTAAAGCTCTGTCATAAGAACAAATGAGGCATTATTGCTTTAACAAAAGTAATCCCACTGCACCAGTAAATTCTGCACTCTTTCAATATCACACGATTATTAGTTACAGTGACTTAGTGATGTATCTGCCTTCAAAGAGGCAACAAACACTTCACTCCAGGATTTTCCATGCAAAAGCTTCACGAAAACCACTCTTTTTTTTCTTTTTTTTTTTCTCTTTATTTCTTTTTATCACTTAACGAATTCAATGGCAACAGGTTTTCTTACCTAGTTGGACAAGCTGGAAGAAATGTGTCCAGTGAAAACCAACTGGTACCAGGGCCACAAGGGCTGCAAAAGCATGTGGCAATTTTCATTATTCTCTGTTTTGCTCCTGACTCAGCCCTGTGAGGCAGGTCAGGAGGTGTGGGAGTATAAAGCTAGCCTTAAACAGCTAAAAGAGTATTTTATGTCTAGAAGACACTGAATAAAAATGGCTTAGTGGCTGCATATTTTCCTAAAGGCTTCTATTGAAGCCACAGATATTTGGCTAACCTGGACTAGACTCCTTATTATGTTCACCCTAGAACTAATGTGTTTTATGGATTTTGATTCCTGGATCAAGCCTCACTTACAGCATCCAGATTTCCATCCTTCTCTTTGCTCTTGAGTAAAATGGTCAGCCTGTCTTTTTCTTTCCTAGGCATCCATACTCTCCAGCATTACCAGATATTATACTCCATGCCCATAATCTATTTTTTCAGTGCTTTAGTCATCCTCTTACCTATTTTATCATCTACACATCTTTCTCAGGGAGGAATCCTTCAAAAACAAATGTAAGTAAAGCCAAAATAACCCTTGAATTTGGTGGGAGGGAAATACAGACCTGTGCTGGGGAAAAAAAAATGTTAAATTTACACACATTTTACTTATCAACTCCTGCTGTGATATTACTGTTAAAACTCTCCTTGTAAACTTTATGGATCTCTTCTGCTGATAACTTTGGCATTAAAAATACCATTTTTCATGTCTGGTGGTCTTTCTGTCCCTAATGCTTTCCAGGCTTCCTCTTTCCTTTCTAGTAAATAGCTGGTGGACTTGAGCTTTCTGATCACCTACTCATTAAATCTCAGGGGCTTTCTGTTCAGTTCCGCTTTTCCTAATGCAACCACTCCAGGTATAAACCTATGCAAAGAGCGTTGAAAAGGGATAATGTGACATGATTTTTCTGGCAGAGAATTCTCCTGGCATGAGACATTTGCCAAGCACTTGCAATTGCCTATGGGCTTTCCAGCTCTAAACATGTCCTGAGACAGGTTTGGTTCATGATATGAACAGCCACCCTGATGCTCTGCTAGTCCTCAGCATGGTCCAGCTGGGACCAGAGCTGAACCTTAAGCAGTTTTGCATGTGTTGAGCCATAGCAAGAGCCAGAAGACTCAGTGATGTAACCAATTCCCCAGTTCCCCTCCCCATATCAGAGATAACTTGGCTGAGCAAGGGGGACGTGGCCCTCACTGTTAGTAACGCTGTGGTTTGGATAATAGTATTAATAATATTGGACTATCTAGGAAAAATCACACTTAGAAGTCTGTCTCGAACCTGCCTTTATGCCAAAGGTTAATGAGGAGGGCAGGCAGGGGTACAGGCACCCGATTCCCCATGATTAATTTTCAAATGTCTTTCTGGCTTCCGTCCAGTTCCTTGTGGAGATACGGCTCTTGGATGCGTTCAAAATGACCTACTTTTCACTGCTGGCCCAGGATTTTGCTGCTTTGTTGTTATTGTTGGACTTTTCTGCTGCTTTTGATAGTGTTGTGCCTGAGATTTTTTTGTCCTGTGGCAGATGACTGGCCTTGTTGTGTTTGAGCACAGGACTCCTGTGAGCACTCACGTGCTGACAGTGGTAATAAAGCATTGCGTCTTGAGGAATCTGTTCTCCGAAGCTCTTAAAAGGGCTTAAAACCTCTTATTTTCTTCTTTTAATTCCCCCAGTGCTGTGCCCAGTAAGTCCTATGCATAGTTCCTATTGCTTTCTCCTACACCTATTTGCTCCCAGGGCAGATGGGCAGATGTTTGTTGTTCTTCATTATCATCAATGTAAAGCAGGAAGTGAAAGATGATTGTACCCTGCAAAAGGCTCCAAGGAACATGGGCCAGGCATGTGGCTTAGTGAATGGCTGACATACTGCCCAGGAATGTGTCCTCTTCCTCCCTCTTGACCCCCAAGCCATGGTCAGGGCTATCCTCATTCAGCTCTGTTTTCCCATGCCACGGGAAGGTCAGAGTGGGCATCTCAGTGCTCAGACCCTCACAGGTCAGCTTCAGACACCATGCCAAACTATATCTCTTAGTTTTGAAAACACAGTTTTGGAAAGGATAAGATCCCTGTTTCACTCCTGCTGCTGCTCTCCAGGATGGGTTATCTGAACCCCAGGTATCTCCTGCACCAATAAATATGATACGTGCAAAGGATGCTGCTGTTCCTGTGGAAAGCTTCAACTTAGACAGGGTGTAACAAGGACACAGCATTGATGGGAGGCTTGGACAGCCATTATTTTCTGTCCTTTCAGCAATCAGAGTTTTGATGTGTGCAGAGAATAGGTTCAGGACTTGACTATACACGTTTCCATCTCTCTAAACATGACCACAGACACTTATATGTAGTGAGATAACTCACAGAGTTAGCAAGCAGCAGAGAGCATAGGTTCATTTAAGATGTTACAGACAAGTCTACAAATTTGTTAAGCCAGAAGAACCTCATGTAACAGGTACATTAGAGAATCATGGAGAAATTAAAAATTCAAGCCAGAACTGACAGAAAAATAGATAGTCAAGTGAAAATATTTAATGCTAATTTTATTATTGGACATGTCACTTCTGATTTACTAGGGAAATAGATCATCATTTATCACCTGTTAAATGCAAACATAAAGGAAAGGCAAAGGTCTGTAGATATCTCTTCATTAGCCCAGCACTGTTGATGGCTATTTAGTCATGTTTGAAACTAGAATAATATTTTCTTCATATGCTGCCTTTGCCAGATGCAAAGTGAGCTGACATCTGCTTGGATAGAGCTGGGGTCATATATGAAGCAGTGCCGAAACTGAACAAATATTTCCAATATATATATATTTTAAAAAAAGGAAAAGAAAAGAAAATCATTAACCTTTTGTCATTAGCATTAGCTGTTCTTTGAGCTGCTCAGCAGTTTGAATTAGTGCACCTGCCAAAATAAGCACCAAGTGTTGTTACCCTCTTAGGGACAGCCCTGTTCCATAAATCACAGCATTTCAATGACAGCTAAATGTGTTTTATATCATGTAGAGAGCCTGTGTTTATGAATGTGAGATAAAAGGGGTTTAACCAGTGCAAACACTAAGACTACTGTATGCAGTCTGGCTCTCTTTCACAATTATTCCCCCTTTTTCTTACATGTGATTTCTATTGCCCATGTGCTTGCCTATCTCATTTTCTGCCAGTTTTGTCTGTAGTTGATTTTCCTTCCAATTCTTTCTGTCCTGAAGTGCAGCATTGACTACATAATCCTTGTTAGTGTCCAGCTGGAAGGAAAGAAGATTTTGAGAAGATTTTGAGAAATTAATTCTTTGTACTTACTGAAGAGGTAAAGGTACAGCCTTACTCATTTGCAAATGTGTATTTTGTGGAGTTAATTCCTGTACTACTCACAACTTGCAAAAATCCAGCAACAGGATAGATCCCCACCCTGTTTTCAGTGCTTGAGGTCTTAACTCTTCAGTTTGTCCATAGACAGCATTTCTGCAGTACTTCAGGACGAGAAGGGAAACAGCAAAAATGAGATGCACTTCAGCGTGCAGGCAATTAAATTACTTTTATTACAGAAAACAAATTTTATACAGCCCGTTACCAATTTTCCCAGTTGCAAAAAACACCCCATCATCTCCTCATGCTTATGAAGTGATTACTGATATTCTGAAAGTGTCCAAAGACACTGGGATGTCTCACGTGTCTGGTTTTACTCCTACTATTCCAAAGCATCTTATAACTAGAACATGCTATAATAAACATATAACCTGAGCCCTTCGGTGTTTTCTCCTGTGATAGCAAATTCACTTGTATAGACCAGACATCTTTTACCACATGACGAAGGACTAACTATTGCAAAATGAAATGATTAATAAAAGTTTTCAAGCTGCCCCTTTTTTGTAATCAGCTCAGTTTCTGTTTATCACTGGGGTCTTCACTCTATGAAATTATGGTTTAACCCATCCCTAGCCCTGTCAGCTAAAGTAGTGACAGCAAATCAAAAAAACCCCAATGGGTTTGCAGGTAGCCTAGGCAATTCACGATAAAGCAACCACTGACTCATTATTTATACAGTCTCCATGTAAATAGATGAGAACATTGTTTCCACTTGTATTCCAGTGATATATTCAAAAGTCTGCAATTTATTCTAACTGAATTTATATTGCTTGGAAAAGCACCATGAGTGTGCACATAGAAACCACTTGATGTCAATGGAAGGAAACAATCTTCATAGATGTCTCCCTGAATTTGTTCCAGAACAATATATTGAACTGAAATGATTGAACAATTCATTTTTGTTGCAGTAAAGGTAGATGAATAAAGAAGGTTAGATAGGAGGCAGAGATTAAGTTAACATTGAAGGCTGGTAGAAGAATAGGACTAAAATGTAGAAGAGATGTTTTTCTCTCTTAGACGTTTTGTGTGTGAATTCGGTTGAATAGCAATGCAGGAAATCCTATCCTCATGGAGCCTTGCCATTGGAGTCAGTGAAATGCATCTGCATCTCTCATTAGCATGGCCCCTACTTTGGAGATGATTTGGTGGTAAGGATCCACCTTATGGATGGTTCCACACCTAGACTGAAAGCATACCAGTCTTTCAGAAAGGGTCCTCCAGAGGGGTGCACATATCAACCCAGCAGTGACAGCCAGTAGATTTTAAACAGCTATGCATTAACTTGCTCATTTCATATGGAATAAAGAGTTCTGTGAGCTGGTATAAAAATTCATAGGAATGTCATATGGATGGCTGGTTTCGTCTTCCAAGAACACTGCTGGGAATAACAGGCTCTGCTATATGTCATTTTTCTCTTGAGTAATACTGTTGCATTGGGAACACGGCTGCTTCATGAAAGTGGGTATAATTGCCAATTTCTACCAGAAATTTGCCACCCAGCTGAGGTCTCTCATAACGATAGTGGCTTTTCTATATCCTATATTTGTCAATAATTTCTGTTCATCAGCACAGTCATTTCTTTGTGGGTAGGGAAAGTTGTTGCCCTTCATCAGAGGCAGCTCTCAGCCCTGTCAGATGAGGCCTGCTTTTCATTGGCAAGGCTTGCAGAAAGCAAGGAAGTGCCTAAGCCATGCCCAGTCCTCCTAGGCAAATTCTTTGCCACCTCAGATGTTAATTCCTAGAAACTCTATTGTCAAGAGTGATAATCCTGAGAGCTCTGCTGAGCTGCGGATCTTGGACAGGGTTAGAGACATTTTCTGCTGCAGTCATTTGGAACGGCTCTGTGTTACTGCAATCTCCATTACAACACAATAACAGGAAACGTTTCAGTGGCCTCTACAGTACTTGGCATATTATTTCACTTTAATGCTTGTATTGTTTGAGCATTAATAAAACTGGAAACTGTGATATAATTAAATCCATTCTTCCTACAGAGAAGATGACTGTCTACGATAGTGGCAAGAGCAGCAGACTCACATGTCGCCTGGAGAAGAGAGCGTGTTCCCCTTGCCAAGGCACAGCAAACACGTGCTTGGTTTTATATCCTTCTGCATAAAAGAGAGCTCCAGTTGAGAGCTGGAGACCTCTTATACCTCTGGATCCAGCTCTGCAAGATTTTATTGCTTGAGCTGTAAGATTATCCTGTTAGACCAAAGGATAAACCGTTCTCACTATGCGCAACCTGAGCCTCTCATGGGATAAAAGACCAAATAACTGATAGTGCCATGGCTCATTTGAACCAGCTGAACTAAATATCTGAAGCGCATATTTATACTGAGAAACAGGATTGTGGAGACTTGCCTCTCTGCATCTCTGTACATCTTTCAGGCACTGCAACACTGAATAAGGCACTGCTATGGCTCACCTCCACCTGAACAAGGGATGCTCACATAGCAGTTGTGCACACATGCTAACAGCTGACCACAGTGTGATACCCATCCCTGTACCCCTAGTCAGGGTCACAGGTCCAATATAGCTGCCAGTTAAACCCATATATATATAGGGGAAGTAACCACACAAATGATGTAATATTTCTCCTCACAGTCTGTCACAAAGTCCTTTGTGCATCCAGTCGTCTTTGCTGTACTCTCATTAGTTTTTCTAGTTTTTGTGTTTCCTGTAACTTAATATACATTTTCCTATGGTCATTCCTGCATTCACTTCTTTCGAGTGGTCCAGCTGTAATTAAATCTCTGCTAAACTTTTAATATGCCCACTTCACACTTCATTGGATCAATACTAAGAAAAAGATGCACACCTTTTCCAGGTTTGCACTCTACATATTAGTTCAGAAAATTCTTGATTCAAGGAATACCATAGGGTGTTAATCATTATTAATCATTACTGATATTTTGAAAACATTGATGAAATTAAAACCATAAAAGATATACTCATGGAAAGTTCCTAGAAACACTTCTTCCTATTCAAGAAGTTATTAGTAAACTGGTAAAACCACAAAGAATCACATCAGGAATTGCAAAATATTGTTATGAAATAACATTATAATAAAAGTTTCAGATTTCATCCGATACAGTAAGTGTATTTGTATGACCTTATGATACAGCTTT
Organism: Pezoporus wallicus; assembly: GCF_028554395.1. Lineage (NCBI taxonomy): Eukaryota > Metazoa > Chordata > Aves > Psittaciformes > Psittacidae > Pezoporus > Pezoporus wallicus. The sequence goes on along the minus strand of NW_026636866.1, from coordinate 393,410 downwards.
AAACACTAAACCAATCTTTCTGCAGCCAGCAACTTATACAAAGCTTTCAGGAGAAAAGTTTTCCCCCTGTTATGCTATCACTTCGAAAAATGGATCTGCACAGTGCAGTTTCCAATCTAATTCCTCTTAGGGAATATCAAAAAAAAAAGAGAAAGATTATAACAGCTATTAAAATTCTTCTACTAATGAAATTTAAAAACAATAAGAAAAGAGGTGAAAATTTGATTCATGTATGTTATACATATTTAGTTCCAGCCTCAGGTTCTGTAGTGTGGATCCAAACTTTCCCATTTCCCTGGAAAATCTCAGAGCTTGGGGGAGGAGAACAGGGAAAAGGGTGATCAGCTGATGAGCTGCTCAAGGTAATTTTAAAGCCAAGTATCTGTTAGATATGTTTTCAGTTCACATGCCTTGTTTTCCTATTTCTTAGTCAACTCCATACTAGCAGAGACATTAGATGGATAGGAGCAACTCTCAACTTGGGGACAAGCTGCTCCTTCTGCTTCTGCAAATCAGCTTCCCAGCATCAGCCAACTGGAAGGGGTTGCCTACCTTTCTGCACCTACCACAGGGAGCTAAGGTGGCTAGGGGAAAACAGAAACTCTCGATCCAGTATTGGGTTCAAATCAGTTTACATCAAGAGGTGCAACACTTATCACAACCTCCTCCATTGATTTTCCCCTGACTTGGGACTTCATGCTGAAGTCCTGGTCAAAAAAAACACCCCTTTTAACTCAAGTTTCCTATTGACTTCTGCTCCCTTCCCTGGTTTTCAGGATTACAGCCATTTCACAATATCCCATCCCAAACTTTTGCTTAAATGTCAGCAGCTGCCTTTGCTGGCCACTGAGCTAGCCAGAAGTTAAATTGTCTTCTGACCATGGCTTTAGGAATGGTAGATATTTTAGATGGCTGTCATCATCATGTCTGAGGACTTGGAGGAAGCTTTTTCTTTAGTAGAAGCCAGTAAGGAACTTGTAATGCAGCACAATGTGGATCTTCAAAAAGCACATTTGTCCTGTGCTTGATAGGGAAACCAAGAGGAATCCAGGCATTTCTCCTGACTTCACTGTGAACTACACGCAGCGAAAGGTTACAGAATTGGAAATGGGGGGAAAGATCAGAGGTTAAGGAGCTCATATTTCTACATAACATGACCTTATCTCAGTGGCAACTCAATTCTCATGATCTGCTGCTGTGTTCTCACAAAGATAAGTCTTCTAAAGACACAGAAGAGTGTTTTAGCAAGGAAAACAGGAGACTGCACTCACAGCAGTTTCTTTGAAAGGTTCCCCTGCCTGCGAGTTACAAGATACTGTACTTAAAATGTCAAATCGAGCAATCTGTTCTGAAAGGAAAATTACCAAAGCAATCACAGACCTTGATTTCCTCTAGACTCGTGGAGTACAGACAAAATTATGAAAATCACTTGGCCACCCAGAGCTTTAATGTTGAAGTCTCAGGTCAAGGAAAGCTCAAGCAATTAGCCTGGTGTGCTAATGACATGCCTGTTTGATATAGTAGCTGAATAGCACCCTGATTGCCTATAATATGATTATGCACGTTTTGGGTTGCTTTAAAAAAAAAAAACTGATGCCTTGGAAAAATAGAATCTCATTTCTCAGGCATGTCTGAAAGACCTCTGTTTCCTGAAAAGCCAAGGGCATATTTCAGCTCCTTATGTTTCCACAAATATGTTATTAGGTTCACTCACTGACCTACCTTTAATGAGTAGAAGATGGCATTTTTGAGAAGGATATTAAAATACAGTAGCATGAACATGCTGTCCCATCACAAAGATGTCATAATTGAAAAGACCAGTTTGAATTCATGTCCCATGAAGAAATAAATAAATAAATAAAATAAAACAAAGAAAAACACAACGAGGTGAAAGAGTATTGCCCCAGGTTGGATGTCCTTAACAATCCAGTTACTGAATACACAGGATAAATTCTGGTAACAAGAAAAAACACTCCCTTTCATCCCCCTTTAGAAAGAAGTCATATTTTGAACAGATCTGTAATTTCTGCAAAGTTCAAATACATTTTAATTTTCTTTTTTCTTCCCATGTCACATGTTGGCAATAAAATGGGTAGCAGAAGCAGGATTAGACTCAAATTTCTGGAAGAAAATCTCTGCAGGTACCACTCTGATATGTGAGAGACTGATTTACAGCCATGTGAAAAAGTAAGCAAGGAGAAAACATCTATTCTCATTAAGACATACAGTCAAAACATACTAAGCAAGCACAAAGCAAATGTTACTGTGAAGGATTGTCCAAAAGGCACCAAGCACTCATCGGTCTATAGTCAGAAACTTATTTGTTGGTGATATGTTGAATTAATGTTACAGGTAAAACAGACCAGAAATCTGAGCACAAACAACAGCTTGAGATACTCAGTATTTTTGCAGGACTTGGGGACAAAGAAGCCAGTGACATAGTCGACATTTGAGCAGCACAAATGTGAGATGAAAAAGGGGATGGAAAAAAAAAATCCCAGACCTAATTCAATATTTGGTTTGGGAGGTGATCTGGCTTCTTTTAATCTAGAGCTGTTTGCATATTCCGACCAGTGGGACCATCACTCTCTTCAGCTGTGCCATAAAGCAGGGCTTGTAGCATCTGGGGCAAAACCACAGTGGTTACCTGCACCTACAGAGCGCTGACTCTGGAAACAGGTCAGAGTCCTCCAGTTTGGGACATTTCAGCTTTTTTCCTGGCATTATGTCCCTGACAGTCTAATCTCAGGCAGGACTATTTATTGACATTAAAAAAAAAAGAAAATCCCCTCTTTAGAAAGAGGAAAGGGAAATCTAGAAGTGATTAATACCGAGGGTCTTGCGTACAATGACTGCCTGTGTCTCACAAACGCACCAACGAGATTTAAAGCTGATACCTTCTGGTTTCCCAAGGAGAGGAGTGGGAGCTTGGGAGAGCTCCTGACCATCTTCATGCATATTCAGGGTTTCTCTTTGTTTTCTGATGAAGGGATAGGCTCTGTCCTTAGACTTTTGAATGGTCCCTTGACACCAGCCCTGGAGACTTCTTTTTTAATTAGGCCAGGCTGAAATGATTTGAATTTGGATTCAGTACCGACAGTGGAGCTCCTTGGTTTAAAAGGGGTTTTAACCTAAAAGGAAGTTGAAATCTCATATAAATTCACTTCTGCGATTTAAAAGATTTTTCATGCAAAATTTCATTTCTACCTTCATTTCTGCTGCTCCTGGAGATTATCAACAGAGCTTGTCAGAAAGAAGGAGGGGGGAGAAAACCACCAGCAAAAAAAAAAAAAAAACACATGAATACTTTTAAAGCATTTTGCATTAAACATTCAGATGATATTAAGGGATGTTTATGTTAGCATTTATACCCTGTGCTCTACTTTCCACATGTGACACTAGCAACTGATATACTTCTAACTTCCCTAGGGCACTGTGTCAGCTCCAAAGCAGCGGGGTGAAGGTCTGTGTGTTACGTCCACCCTGGGAAAGGTCCCACCACTCCGTCAGTAAGGGCTCCCAAGAAAAGGCTTCCCAAACCACCCGAATTTTGAGGGAGGACCAAAAGAGCAGAGGCGAAAGGAGGTTCAGTCAAACCTCAAAATGAACTTTAAGAAGAAGAATGAGCCGGAAAAGCTAACCAAAAACATATGAAATTCTCAGTGTAGCTGATTTTCTGCGTGGCTAGGTGCAGAAATGACCAAATCTTCTTTTCTGTATTTTTATCAGTACTAAAACAGGGTCACTCTTCATCAGAAGAAAAGACTGCTGTTGCTCCCTAATTTTACATCCAACTATTTCAAATGTAATTTTCTCAGTTTTAATATTGGAAAGGGAGAAGAAAACAAGGCTAAAGATGTGAAGATGTGTTTAACACACACTTGCATCAGTCCACTCTGCTCACTATTGGAAAGAACAGTACACCAGTAAATATTTACTGAACTTTAACGTACTGCATTTCTCTAATGTCAAATGAACTCTATGTATGTAACTTGGAGAGATTTTGCATATTCTGGTTTCTCCCCTTTAATTTGGAGTCCACCATTAATGTGTTACATAAGGGTTATTTGAAATTCAGAGAAGTAGAAACTGAACTAAAAAGATTCAGCTGTAATTTGTCTAGCGCACCATGTCTTATAATTATTTTGTCCTTCCCTGCTAATGACTTTCTGACTCTTTTTATCCACTTGGTACTCAAGGGATGTACAGTATTATCTGTGCACATCAATACTTTTCATGGGACATATGTTTTTACTTTGTAGCAGATTTTGTTCATTGCTTAAAAGTAACAAATAAAGCTCTAATAAAAATTGATGCTTGTATCCCTTCAAAACCAGGTATAAGTTTTCAAGCCAGCAAGTAAGACTTCATGCTGGAATCCATACTGCTGGTTCTCCTGGTTCTCCACACAGCCAGGAAAATAAAATCAGGCTGTTGAGGCTTTGGAAGAGAAAACCAAATCAAGCAACAAATATTTGGAAAGGAGTAATTTGGGCAATATTAGATAAACTTTCTCTCCTTACCTTAGTGAAGGAAAATTATCTCTACTTCCAGTCACCTTATATCCCAAATGTTCTGCATCTACTTGGTCTCTGTCTTTTTTTTAACTCATCTGCCATTTGAGACTTTTCCTATACTTCTAACTCATGCATCCTTTATTCTACTTGAATCCATTTTAGAGAATCTAAGCTCACCCTATGGGATTCATTTAGCTTTTTAAAAAGCACTCAAGCTCACATGAAACCTCTTAGTCAATATTTAATTTAGACTCTCATATGCAAAGACCTTCAAGTCATTCTGGTTTCAGAAGCAAGAAGGAAATGTTGACACAGGAAAGTTTGATGTTGCAAAAACCCAGATGCCTCTGGCTTGCAAAAAAAGGTGCACCCATGTGTAAGTGAGCGGCCATCACATATCTGGAGCTGCTACCATCAGCTATAGCTTTTGTCGTCACTCTGTTATCAGTCCCAACATCCACAAAGTCTCTCTGCCAGTGTTCCCCTTACTGCATAAATAACACTGGAACATCTCAGACATCCCTCTGGACTCCTCTACAGGATGCAGGCTGTGGTTTGTCCTGATACCTTATTATTTCTGAAGCCATAAATCTCCAAATACTGCCACATTCAGAGCCATTTCTATATTAGAACAAAAAAATCAAATCAATCCATACTGGGACTGATTTGACAAAATGAATGGAATTAAATAGCAGTAACTACTCCTGTTTCTATAAAGTATCCACAGGAGATAAAAGAAGCTGACTTAGGAGGCTGAGGTTCTGCATGATGTTCAAGGAATATCTCCTCATCCTTGGCAAAAGTCTCCCACCACTTGCATTAGCAGGAGTCTCTATGGTCTCTAAAGGCTTTTATATCACTCACACAAAGGAAGGGGTATTCACATTGCCCTGCTAATAGAAGTGGCAGGCAGTTCTGATGTACACTGGGAGTCTTTCTCCTCCTTTTCTTCTTTGGCAGGTTTCTGGGATGCTTTGCATCTGCTGGTCATTGTATTACTGCCCACATGTCTCACGAACTTTGGCTTTCCTGAAACTGTTCAATTTGAGGTTATTTAGGTTCATCTCTCTTCTTCCCCATGCATATGCTGAACGGAAATGAAATCCCATTGAATGGGAAGGGTGCAGACCTCCTAAATTCTGGTCGGTGCCAGGCAGATTACTCCTCGGGGAGCTTTGATCCTATGCACAGCATGCTCTGTCACTCCAGTTCTCTCACCTTTTAATGCTATTCGTCTCCATAAAACCATCAACCCAACCTGCTGCTCCAGCCAAGGGCCCTTTCCAGCCTGTGAACAGAGCTGAATGTTGTAATGGAGACACAGATCAACACCTCGCAGTCACTCTTGATCTACCCTTGATCTACTCCGGCGTTTCTGGCAGGGGCACGGGGAGGCCGAAGGTCCACAAGGGACATTACATTGCATCAATACCTGCCTGCCCTCCAGGAATGGCAGTCAGACTCCTCACCCTGCAGTAGTCTGGAGTTTACCCTCAAGGACTGTAGTAAACTCATTACCGCTGTGGCTCTCCTTCATCGCAACTTAACAGCTTTTTATAGATTTTTGTTGGACCTGAGTTAAAGTGCTCGAAAAGCAGTCATGTCCTGCCAGTGATTTAACTGGAGCCTCAGACAAAAATGTTCCCTTTGCTCTCTGCTCAAGCCTGTGTACCAGGGATGTGTTTCTTTTCAACAGAAACACTTTATTTTCCCCCAAATCCCTAGAGGAAAAACAGACAAACTTAAACTTTTCCTTTAATGCAGCACGTTTTGTTAGAAGCTCAGGACAGTGAGCGAGACAGAATCAGGGCCGTATTCTCTCTGAGTAGACCCTGGCACTAAGGCGATTTTGCAACCCTTTAAAATGGAACCAAGAAATTCACACCAAAGGCTGCACTTACTGGAAACCAGTCCCTGAGGGGTACAAATGCTGGTGTTCCTGCTGTATTTTTACAAGCCAGGTGTGCTGGCAAGAAAGCTTCAATGGTGCTGGAGGGCAGGTGGTTTGACAGCTTCTCACCAACACATCTTTGCAGGTTTATGGAGTTGCTCCAGTCTCAAAGTACTTTGCTTTGTGCACCCTGGTCCTCTCTCGTGTCTGTAGGCTTTGGAATTGTATAGGGTATAGGACATGGAGTATCCTGCCTGTCCTTCATACCCTTCTCCTCTGAATATGGGGCAGCCCAAAGAGGATCAGGGCCTTGGGTGCTATGGATGGTAGAGAGTCAGGAGGGGGATTTGGGTGGTCAGTCAGTCAGGAGACAGGTTTCCAGGACAAGAGACATGACTTATTGGGAAATATAGATTCCAAAAGTGCAATGAGGCAAAGGCCAAAGCAAAAGCATGACCAGAAAGCCATGAAGGCCCCTATGGGCCAGCGTTAAGGAGATAGAGTCAGCAAGAAGCAGGACTGCCCCACACAGCCCCCTTTCCATCAGCACAGGCCCCAGCCCGGCGTGTCTTGCTGTGGGAGGTGTTGAGCCCTCACTGCCCCAGGCAGTACCCAACACACTAGGTCACCAGCAGTTAACACAGCCTTGCACTCAGCACCATAAAACATGTTTTTTTCCTATTGCTTAAGCATAAAAATCCTCTTAAAAAATAAAAATCATTTGGGGTTTATGCTCTTTCCACTCACTCTTAACAAAGGACTGTTTCTTTCCTTTTTTTTTCTGAGAGAAGTCAGGAAACCCTTGGAGTTTGCAGGTCCAAGCAAGGGCGAGCATCTCCGCTTTTCCTGCCAGTGACAAGGGCAGCAGTGATATAATGAAATGTACATGTTCTAAGTGGGGCTTCTTCATTTTTAAACAGTTGCCAAAGCTACATAAATGGGACTCCTTCTTTTCTGACCCTTTGCCCTACTTCAAATGAGCTTTTAAACCCTTTGGAAAACATGCGGTTTTACTTTCAACTGCATTAGCGCTCATAATGTGTTATTTTGGCTCTCCTTGTATATTCAGGTTGAAGGCATAGATTTCATAGATTTCGCCTGGTAATGTTGACAAGCAAGCCTTACGCAGGGACTATCAAGCACCCAAGTCAGTGTCTTTTAAAGCTCTGTTAGCTCAGCTGTATTTTTCTTTGTACACCCAAATACTTCTGGACATTACAGGAGTCTCCGCACTCAACATGCCCCAAACAGTTCATATATAATGCAGTGAGTGTCCGCCAAGGGTACGGATGGTGTCAAAACTCACCTGGGGTTTACAGCGCACTAAAGAAAATACTGGTGGCATCTTGCCCCACTGGCAGCCCTCCAAAAACCCCGAGCTTGGTTCTCGTGCCAGCACACGGAGGGACAAAGACAGTGTGTACCGAAGCACAGCAGACCTGTCCACCTTCGCTGCAGTATTTATTCAGCTTTGTGCACGGAGAATTTGCATTTTAAAGGAACGATCCTGCAGCTGGAGCTAGCACAGGCTGTGAATGTGGGGGGAAAAGTGGAGAGGGCAGGAAACCTCTGCACTTTTCAGTTGAGACGTCTTTCTCCTGCAAATCCCCCGTGCAGAAGGCTCTGCAAGTAGCCTGTTTGCAGATATTCTGTGCCATATGGACTTTTTCAGCTGTTGGTATATAGTGGTTTCCACACTCTGCGCATTGTTGATGGTTTTTAAAGCCATAGACTGGCAGCTAAGTTGTTTTACTGTAAACCAGTAGAAAGTCATCACGTAGTAAATAGGTTTTGAGATGATATATCTAAATAATGTCTTAGAGAGGGATTACTCACACATAAGGAACACAGCTCCAGTGGTAAAATTAGAGCCTTGTCTCCCCCAGCTCCTCCTATAAAGAGCAGAGGGAGTTTGGCTCCTTCAAAAACTGGCTCTGAATGGACCAGCTCTGACCCATGGTTTCTGGATGTTTGTTTTGTTGAACTATTTTACCACCTCTACTGAGGGATCTCTCATTACTCTTTCCCCCCCCCCCTCCACCTGCACGAAGGGATGAATCCCATTTCACAGCTCTCGTTCCCTCCAGGCATCCCAGGGATAAAAAATAGGCATTGATGCCTGCAGGCATCAACAATAACAAGAAATGCAGCCAAAGAGCTAGGTGACATCAAGAGTCTTTGCATAAGAACCTAAATTTAAGGCTGCAGGTGATGTCCAGGCACATAAGGTAGCCATTTCCTTCAAAAATCACTGTCTTTATCCATAAGGAAATGGAAAAAGGTGGGGGGGGAAGAAAACCTTTGTGAGAGCACATTCATGGAGAAGCATCCCAGCATACAAAGGGTTTTGAGTGCATGACCAACTGTTTAAAAAGTTATGGTGGATTTTGCTTCAGGAAAGCTTTTCATTAATCATATGTATTTCTTTGGGCTTAAGTAATAACTTAAAGCACTCCTACTTCTTCTAACACACTATTAACAGTATAATTAACTCTCAGCAACAGGAAACAGAAACCTTTCTCTTTCACTTCATCATCTCAGAGTCAAACCTTCAGTCTTCTTCCAGGATCCCTATCAAACAGATGGCTTTTATACTCATAAACATGTTGAGCTCAATTTTCCTCCTGCTGAGCTAGAGATTCAAACAAACCAAACTTCCATACTACTGCTAGGAAATTCCAAACATCTAGAAATACTTTTACAGACGTTTCTTGGCAAGTGACTCTTAGAAATGTGTGTGGTTCGAAAAACCCAACTCCAAAGCAATGAATTTTACTTATGAAAATCACTGATTTAAAAAAAAAAAAAGTAATATGAGGAAAAAAAGAGGAAGAATAGAAAATATGAGAAGAGACAGACTTCTATCTGGATAACCAAGTTTAGGAGGCCTGGAACAAAGCATTTTTTAGTTCATGCTTATTTGGAAGATGGAATCTTTCAAACTAAACTGGATTGACTTTTTAATGAGCGGTGTCCAATTTTGAGACAGCCTTGGCAAATTTATCAGTTCAGAGATGGAAGTTGGTGGTTCAACCACACTTGGAGCCTAAGCAGGCAAATTTTTGGTGGTTAAGACTAATTTTAGAGGGTGAAATTTAAGGGATGCAAACCAATGCAAGATAAAATCCTCACAGATACAAACATTCACGGTTCAGTGTTGGTTTTTAGCAGAGCTCTTTTTGATTTGAAGGTCTATTTGTTTTCAAAAGAGTGTTCTCACTCCTGTTTATGAAATGTTTATCCTGCCAACTAATCTTTGGGTACAGCTAATACTGATACGTAAGTGGATACCTCTGCTGAACACTGGGACAATAATCCAGATATTTCACCTAGTAAACACATGAGACATTTTGCTGTCTGCCAAGGGTTGCATTAGCAGACAAAAAAAACATTTTCTCACCAGTGAATGTGGGGAAATTTCCAGGGGAATTTAGCCATCAGCAATGTAGGCAATGGGTGAGAAGTGGGGCAAATTGACCAAAGTCAGGCTAATACAACAACCACACAGTCCAGCACTGGCTGGAAGCTCAATAAGAAGTCAGGATGCATTTTTAGAGGCAACATTTTCTGAAGGTGAAATGGCATCCACTCTGGGGTGTGACTCTGGGGTGATGAAATATCACAGTGCTAACCCATGTCTAAGATTCAGGATACTGGATGGATGAGTAAGATATATTTAATGAGGTTTGGAAACCTGTGATGCCACCACTTCTCCACTCTTGTTTTCCAAGCATTAACCCTCCCTACAATTTTTTCCTTGCAATGGTTCCCTGGTTTGGTGGGTTTCTCAATATTCTGCATATTCCTCTCTCTGAGTTACTGTTTGTTACATATGAAACTATCTCCAGACCCCTGGGAAAAGCCTCATAAAAACTCAGGAATTATATCATCTCCATGCTGTTTTTAAGGAAAAAACAATCTGTTTTTTTGGAAAGACTCTACTGAGCATTAGCAACGCTTTCTCATCCATGCTTTATGTGTGTGTCTGGTTACCTTGCCCTGAGCCAAACAGCTTCATTAAATCTCATTTAAGTGCTGGCTGCGGTCAGCTGTTGTGGCTCCAGCCCAAACTGGAGCAGAAAATCAACTACCTCTAAACACAAAGCACATCTCATTGGGCCAGTATTATTTTCATCTTCCTGAACATCATTGTCTGATCTGTACCACCAATTAGACCTGCTGTTAGTCTTGGCCCTGTGTCAATAAAGTATGTGTGGATCAGACAAATACGAGACTTCAAATAGGCAGGCATATTTTTTGGCTAATACTGTCAGATAAGGCAGCATTATCTGCACCTTTTCTCTGAGCTGGCTCAAACCCTATTGAAATTGTTCTATTTTACAAGCCATATGTCAACAGTACCTGTTTATGGAAGGTGACACCGTCTCCCCCCTGCTGCTGGTGTTATCGATGAGGAAGCACTAAGTGGGTGTGTGAGTATTTTTGAAGCACACTGCAAAAATAAAATAACAAGGGAGTTCTTGATTTATCCATCTGTTAACAAAATAATGAGCTTGCCACCTACCAACGTACTGTTCTGTGCAACGTTCCCAGGTCTTCTGTACTCATTTTTAGACAAAACCCTTCTTTCTTCTCACATAATATTGATTTTATCTTAGAAATCATATAATTGTTTTCCTGATGTTTGGTGGCCAACCTTCAGCTGCAAGCTTTTTCATCTTATTTTCCTTTTTTTTATTTTTCTGCCTGTTATGACAAGTAGTGCTGGTAATATGTGTAGGGAGGGAGATTGAAATTGCCATCTTCATCTAACCTTGCTTTCCTGAAGCTTGTCATTCGTGATAAATTTCAAAACCAGTAAGAAACCAAGAACTTCTCAAAATCCTACCTGCAGTGCCTGCACAAGAACCAGAGACACTTTGGTTATTTTCCATATTAAAAGCTTTCATTGAGAACCTTATACTAGTTTCATGCACACATACATAAGACTATGCATATGCAAGAATTAATCAAGTCCAGTTTTTTAAAGAGTTGTGTTATTGGGCTGATAATCAACAAAACACAGTGCCTTTCAAAGTGACTTTTAGTGTTGCATAAACTATTTCTTTCTCTGCCTAAAGTAAACAAGCAGCCAAAAATCTCAGAGGTGAACGTGTTCATCAGATGCTCACAGGGGCAATGGTATCAGTGTTACCATGCCTTGTTTTGTGTCACCAAGACTGTTAGGGAGAAATAGCTTTCTCTTATACATATCCATAACTGTGACAAAATCTGTAAACAATTCTCAAAAGGGTGTAGCTGTGCTTGGAAAATTCAGAGTTTCAATTTTCCTGTTATATGTATATGTGGGTGGTTTTATATGCATATGGGTGTGTGTTTGTGTCTGGGGGTACTGTTAGGGCATTGCATACTCTGGCAGCAAGCAACATGATAAAACAGTTACAGAAGACGTCAGTTTTACATTTTGGGTCTCAAAATTCCGGAAAAAAAGCTGTAGATATTATTTAAGCAATGGAATGATAAATAAATATCCATATATATGTGTAAGATGCTGTTTTGGCTTCACCCCAGCTGGTAACTCAGCACCACACAGCCGCTCACTCACTTCCCTCTTTCTCCCCTCTCCAGGTGGGATGGGCAGGGGAATTGAAAGAATATAAACCTCAAGGGCTGAGACAAGAACAGTGCAATAACTAAACTATAATATAAAACTAATCATAGTAATAGTAGTAATAATGGAAATAACAAGGGGAGATAATATAAAACTAAAAAGGGAAGGGACAAAAAAAAACAATAAACATAAATGATGCGCAATACAATTGCTCATCACCTGCCAAATGATACCCAGCCCAACCCAAGCAGCAATATGGCCCTCCTACTTTCTATACTGGGCATGATGCGGTGTGGTATGGAATACCCCTTTGGCTAGTTTGGGTCAGGTGTTCTGGCTCTGCCTTGTCCCAGCTTCTTGTGCCCCTGCTCGCTGGCAGAGCATGAGATTGAAAAGTCCTTGATTGGAGTAAGCATTACGTAGCAACAACAAAAACATCAGTGTTATCAGTGTTGTTCTCAGGCTGAAGCCAAAACACAGACAAAACACTGCACCAGCTACCTAGAAGGAGAAAAATAACTGTTACATCTGAACCCAGGACAGATGCATACACTTACATGCATGAAAACTCAAAATATATATGCATGTGGTGGTCAGATAGGTTAGAATGCATTCATTATTCACATCAATGCTTCCCTACCTGCCTACACTTTTTTTCTGAACACCTTAGCAAAATGTATAGGGGGACTTCTACACTACTAGCCTCTTAGTTTATGCAAGCAAAGAGGAAAACAGCTTTCGGTATATGATTTCATATTCCAGTTCCACTTACTGCAGACAAATTTCTCCTACACACACTTAGGTAATCTTCTAAGCCTCCATATAAGATTAATTACTACTGGGAAAATCATGATCTTGGAGGTGGGGGCAAAACTACTGCTACAAGCAAGTCTAAGCTTACCCAAATCTAGGATCAACAAACCAGAAGTTTCTTGACATGTAAGTGATGTGTTAATATTAATCCCAAGGAATAAGAAAATCAATCTGGCTATAGGTTTACCAAAACAAAAAATGAACTGATTTGCATTTCTTTACTTCATGCCAAACGCTGTTTCCATTTGGCATATTTGATGTTTGAACACACCAAATTTCCAATGTTCCTAGATTTCTGTTCGGGTTAAGTAGCTAAACATATAGGCATATTACTCTTACTTTGTAATCAAAATCAATTATTTTTATTGCATCTTTAGAACATTTTCACCCTCAAGGTGTGGTGAAGCCCTAAAGAACATTCACAGCATCCCATCTTTCCTTGTGACAGCTGAGGACAATGCATATAAAGGCAGAAAACCTTTCCACCAAGGAGTTCTACTCATTTTACTAACAGTGTCCAAATGTGTTTTTATAGAGAAAACAACCTGTAAGTGGGGTTTGCTATGTTCAGACAGCAGTAGCCTCCTGTTACGTGTTTAATGAGCTAATAAAGATATGCAATGAAGAAACCTGGTACCAGACACAGTCCAGCTGTCCCAAGGTTATTCCTCTTCAATTTCCCTTTAACCACAAGGCTCGGTTACAACCGGGCTAATGCACACCCTAACCCAGATGAGGTTTTCCATGGACCGCAATGAGATTTGGGTCAGGCTCACAGTAGCTGAAATCAAGCAATTGCATTAGAGGGAGGAAAGGAAGGAAAAACAATTCAACAGCCTGTGCTGGGCCAAATTCAAGAGATGCACTAGGGAAAAATTGTCCCATCATTGCTTTTCTAAGGAAATGAGCATCCAGTGCAGAGACACTGAATTCATTTCAGAATGATTTAAAAGCAGCTTTCTGAGGGGGTGTGTGCACGTGGAAAAGCTGGTTTGAGACTTAAATATATTCCTTTTGTTGATAGTGGAAGAAGCACTGTTTCCTTTGGTCATAGCAAAGAGCAAACAGTTACTTTGATAGTCTTGGCAAATGAGAACTTTTTTTTATCAAACAGCAAAGGAAACACTGTGTAACCCTTGCCAATACACTATACGCTATGTGATGTGCCCCATTTAGCTCCACAACCCTCATATAAAATTCTCAGAGCACATCTGTTTCACCAGGGAGTCTCTCATCGCTCTCCTTCCCCTCTGGGTGACTATGTCCAAGACAGTCTTCTTTGGCTCAAGGCAGGAATAAAGAGTTCTCACAAAAAGGACAGCATCAAGGCAAAGGACACTTATTTGAGATCTTTTCTACAGGTTGCAGTTAACATGATGAAGGTTAGGGTGGTTGGTCAACATATAATCCTCCTGCAGGAGCCTGCCCTTCATTGCTGTCCAGAGGAAAGGGCTGGCCATCTTTTGGACCAGAACAAGGACTCTAGAAAAAAACAAGCATTGAAAGGCAGCACTGGCAATATGGAGATGCTCCCAGTTTTTAGCCTTTCAACACTACAGATAGCCCTTCCCTTGTGCTGAGAACGTACAAGCTCGCCCTCTAAGGACATACAAGTCACTGTGTGTGCAGGAATGATCTGGTATCAGCTAAATAATCCCAGACAGGCTTAAGATAGCGTTGGAAGGACTGAAGAGAGTTGGCACTCTCAACTTGCTCCAGTGAGGGTTTGGGATGGAGCGATCTCCATCTCACAAGTGGTGTTGGAGTGTTTTTCCTGCTCTCACCACTGTGCGGAGGGCAGCGGTGCAACCAGCGCCAGAGCTCTCTCAGTCATAAACTTGAGCATGGGCTCACTGCTGCATAGTTGCCAATCTCTACTGTTCTCTGGTTTCCAGGACAGCTTTCCTAATTCAATATTGGAACAGGGATCAGTGTTTTAAAACACCCGAATTCACTGTTTTGTAATGAAACCTAATGAAAACTGCAGAGATAACAGCAACAGCTTGCCTCTGTGGGATTTCTGAAAGCCTGGTCCCTCTCTTTTTGCTTTCTTTTTTTCTCTCTTTCTTTCTCTCTTTCTTTCACTCCACAACAGCTGGCTCTTACCAAGCAGACTGGTGCTTAAACCAGTCTGATATGATGTGAGAAAGCAAAATAATCACCTGCCAAGGATTTCATCTTCATAAAAGGCAAGGTGTAAGATCAAGTTTCAAAACGTGTAGGAGTTCGGCACACACTGTGACACCGGTATGAACTCTGAGGAACCAACTTCTGTTAACTTTAAAAACACCACATTCATCTCTTTTCCCCGTCAGACCCTGATTTTGGCAACATTGAGCTCTTCTGTGTGGATAACTCAACAGAGAATGGAAAAAAGAAGTCAGAAAGAGGGGAAAGGGAGGATAAAGACTTCAGAAACGGGTAAAACCCCCAAGCAGCTCATCTCCCATAACAATATATTGAGAGTACTTCTTGTGTGCGACTCAGTCCAAAGTGCTAGCTTCACACTCGGTTACCCAGGGAGAATTTGACCACGTATATGGATGACGGAGAATGGAAAATAAGGGCTTTCTTCTCAGTAGATGCATGAAGGGAGTGGATTCCTCCTGTGAAGAAAATTGTTTGGATGCAGTTTAAGCCTTAATAAAAAGTTGGCAGGGTAGCTGTCATGGTAAAACTCCCCTATTAAGCAAGATGCACTTGTGTTACCATTCCAGCTTTGGAGAGTTTAAGAGGCTGGTTTACTTTTTATCTTTAATTAGGTTTTTCCCTCATTCATCTTGGAAAAAATAAAAAGATTTAACGATTTCATCTGCTAAGACAGTGATTTTTCTGGCTAAAAATATATTTACATTGTTGCATAGTATTTTTATAGATGGATGGATGGATGGATGGATGGATGGATGGATGGATGGATGGATGGATGGATGGATGGATGGATGGATGGATGGACGGATGGATGAAAATAACATTTATGGTTTTAGCGAAAAACTGTGAGTGTCCTCCTTCATTGATTCTCATCTTCATTTCCACCTCTACAAAGAAAAAGCTGAAACAGGTAACAAAGGATGTAACTCAGAATTAGTGGCCAGCAGGTTGGGGTTTTTCACCGCTGTGTCCCAAAGCTTTTTCCAAAAGAGAAATACACACCGCTTTGCAGATAGGGAAACAGATGCCTGCTGCTGTAAAAGGACTTGGGAGGGATCACCCCAGAGATTCACATAGAGCCGCTGGCCATGCTTTCCGCTGATGGTACTTGTAGGGTCTGTCCTGCTGGTTGCAGCTTGGTTTGGGCCATGTGCACCACCAGCCCATGCAGATAAATTTTCTATCACTCAACTGCATGTTTCCTGAGGATCTTCAGCATCTGCACACTTGGCAAGATGAAAGACAGTGCTTTCTCCATCAGCTACAGATGATGTACTGTCAGCAGGAGCAGCACTGCGAGCCAATTGCATGCACAGTTGCAAGGAAGAAGTCTTGGCTCATCAGTTTTATTAGCTATGGGCATGCTCTGTGTTGGGTGCTGCGAGAGGCAGCAATGATGTTGAATCCTTCCATGAAAACTGAGTCCCCCTTCCTCCAATACTACATGCAGATGACCTGCCTGAGGTAAATTAAATCCCTGCTCTGTAAATAATAAAGTATGGTGTACTTCACCAAGTACATCAGTCTAGGATTTTCCCCGCTCTGCTCCAAATTGTCTCTATCATAATTTCCAAAAGGTTTCTCAGCTTCACTTGTTTATGTATTTCTGAAGAATTCTTTTTAATAAACATTTTGGGTGACATGGTTTAGTGGGAGGTGCCCCTGTCCATGGCAAGGGGGTTGGAACTATGTGATCCTAAGGTCCTTTCCAACCTTAACTATTCTATGATTCTAACATGCAGTCGTGACAGCTCACTGAGGTGTTATTTCAGTAGATCTCATATGAATATGGTCCTGATGGCATTTTGCTGTAGCTGTGGTGGTCTTGGGCAAAAGACAAGAAATTTGCCATTTCTGTTTCAGATTTGTGTGCCTGGGAGCTTGTCTGATTTTCCAGCTTAAACTAATAACAGTTATCAAGAAATTAAATCCTCCCATAAACTTTACCTGGCCTTTTACACAGCAGATGATATGTATGTATTGCAGTGTTGCTCAGGTTCAAAAGTGATCGTACTAATTAGTGGGTAATTACATGTGTATGCGTATAATGTGAATAGAAATATCCAGTTGAGGGAAAACTTTAACATGATCTTCGTCAGGTGTTAGAGTGGTGAGAGATCCATGGGGAGGCAGTGATCAGCTAATTCGACTTCTCCCCCCTCCCCTTGATTTTTCTTGTCTTCTGTTATGTGTTTCCAAATGGGTAGATAGTAATTACTTCATTAGGAAACTATTAGAAGGGAACAAGAGAAGATGAGTCACCCGCCTTGTGTCCATGCTTTTATCTGATTGTGAGAACTGAAGGAATTTAAAACATCTTTTCTAGGTCACGGATCCTTCCAAGCGTTCGTGCCCATCTTCCCTCCTCCCTTCCCCTGACTCCAAGCGATTCTGCAGACCTTGGTGTGGATGCAGAAATCTACCCACAAGGTGTAATTTCCAGGGCCTGCTTTTCAACAAGAAAACAATTTATTTCCTTTTCATATTTTTCTCTCTCTAGATAAGGAAAAACAGCTCATCAGTATCTTTTTTTTAACTCTTGTAATAATAATTTCTTATGAATTACATTTTATGATTCCCAGGATTTGGCTCAGTTCAGAGGTTCTCTGAGATTGAAAGTGCTGGATGGAAATATTCGAAGACAAGGAGAAACTTGTCAAATCAAATAAAAATCTTCTAAAACCTATGTGCAGCAAAACACTACTCAACCCACACCTATTTCCTAACTGACAATATATTTGAAAAATTGCTTAATGTATTTTGGTTACTTTCTTTTTTCATTAACATCTGAGTGTCTTCATTCTTTCATTTCAACCTCCATGTCAAGAGTATGACTAAGAGGAGACCCTAGATCCATATTTAAGCTGTAAAATAAGTTTTCTGGTTTTCAGAAAAGCTGAGTGCTCTGCATTCGTGGCCAGGGAGGAAATTTCCAGCCCTGTTTAAAATGGAAGCCTTAATAATTTTGCATCAGAAATATATTTATGATCTTCTGGAAAGGAGATCTGGCACATTCTGGAGAAAGTTCCCTCAAAGAATGGGAACTGAGTCCCTTCCTGGTTATTTAATCACAGTATCATTTTGCCTTGGTGTTTTCCAAGTCACTTTACCATGGACTTGCCAAAACATGTGAGGTCTGCTTGCCCTAACTGCTGCTTGGATTAAGAGTGATTGACAAGGGATACAATTAAGGTCTAATTCAGAATTCAACAGGCTTAAATTCCTTTGGTAAGAAAATGCTTTGATACCAAAAAAAAAAAAAAGCTATAAATACTCCTTGGGATAATCATCATAAGTTAATATTTGAATATTCAAGTGGTATTGCAGCAAAAGTAAAGAAGAAAATGAAAAGTAATGCTGAGCAGTGGCTGGTCAGAGTTCCTTGAAACAACAACAACAAAAACATGAGGCGTTTAGATCAAAATCTCTTTGTGTGATTTACATATTGATATATACCAGATGTTTCAGAAACAAATGCTGTTACATCCGCTGATGGATTGGCTTCAGCTGCTTGCAAATGGTCACTGGAAAGAGTTCAGTGGGGGTATAATGTCACATTAGTCATTCTCATTTACTTTATAAGTCCTGTGTTGACCCAACAGTACCTGAATAATTTTTTTCACCATAGTAAATTACAGATGGAAGCCTACAGGGGCAGATGTGGGAAAGGGGATATTTCTCCCAGGTGACAGGGGAGGTTGGCTGAGGATGGAGGGATGAATTCTTCTGTTGATTTTTTACACTGCTTTGCTCAGCTTTCTTCCCTGTTTTCAGTAAAAGACAGAAAATCAAAAGAAGCCATCAAAATATTGCCTTCTCATTCTGTAGCTGTTTTATTTTCACATAAGGTTATCCTGATGTGATCACTAGCAGTGTTGCTGGAGGAAACATGTGAACGTGTCCTTAGGATATTTGCTGTATCTTTGTTGGATCTTTGATGTATGTTAAATAGCAAGGCAGATCCTCTTAAGCGTGTCTTGTTATAGAGTGAAAACTGAGCAGTTAAGTACTAGAGGTGGTGGCTTAAATGGCAAATTTCTCATGGGCTTCATGGGGACAGAATTTGAGAAGCAAAGGCCAAGGGCATAGATACAGACTGGCTGAACTTTCTTCTAAATAGCAACGACAAACAAACTGAAGTCTCCCAGACAAAAAAGTGAGGGCAAGTGGATGTGTTTGCTTTTGCAGCTTCTCTAATCTATTGCAGCATAATTAAAAGAAAAAACAACTGTTGTTTGTGCACAAAAAAAAAAAGGGTGCAAATTCAAGGGCATAAAACCTTCTAGCTCCATAGAAGAAAGAATTTTCTAGGAGGTGGAGCACCATAAATGTTCTGCACAAACAACATGCAGAATCCAGCATTAGAGAAAACTATATAATGGGTGCCTAAGGAAATAGCCAGGATTTAGAGAGCTTAAACCCAGGCCCTGCTGTGATACAATAGCCTTATTAAACATGATATTTTATATATGATTTTGAGAGTTTGAAGGTTTTGCACGGTGTTTGGGTAAGGATCAGTGGGATTTCGGAAGCTGTGACCTCATCCCACATTTGATGCTATCAGAGTTCAGCTGCCGCTATATGGCAAAGGACTGAGAGGTTTGGCCAACTCAGAGACAGAGCTGAGAGCAGTACTGCAAGCCTCACTGTTTACCAGCCTGGAGTCTATAATTGTTTCTTTTCATGGGGAAAGTTCAAGCCCACCCAAAGAGCTTTTCATAGTGCTCACCAAACCAATAAATGTTATAGTTATGAAAGGCCACATACCGTAGCTGCTGGCCAAGGCTTAGCTGCGTGGCTCTCCCTTTGACTTTAAAGAAAATTATGCGGCTAAAACCTTATGCACCTCTTGGAAAGCTTTGGGCTTGACCTACCCATTGAAGCCAAAGCATCTGGAAGAGAGTAAAATATTCCCTGTGACCAGGCACAGCAAAATTCCCCGAAAGGATGAGGCCTTTGCAAGCTGAGGACAGTTCTTGCACTATCACATCTCTCTGGGCAACTCTTGTTTTCCTCTACATGAAGGGATGGTTGGAGCAGCAGGAAGCATGAAGGACATTGGGTGGCCTTATTGCAATTCTGACGTGCATTTGTCTCTAACTGCTACTATTTTGCATCCAAACTACAAGTGTCTGCACATGGTAGGAAGTGGGAAAGCAATATGAAAGCACTTACAATAGTGAATCACTAAAGGGGATTTTTATAAAAGCTCTAATTTTGTGCTAGAGCAAAAGGAAAAAGACCCAAAGCCTGGGGAGTACCACAAAATGGGTAGCCTTCAAATGTCTGTCTTTGGGTCCGATTAAATCAGATGGCAAAGGATGTTTTCCATGTAAGTTTGGGATTTACAACTGATGAGAGATTATGCATGGAAAAATGTATCCGGATTTATTCTGCCTCTTAAATTGTGCATTCAGATATGAAAGTATTTGGTTTTAGGCTTGCTTACAAAGTTATCTTTCACCATCCATGTAAACATGTTCTCTAGATTAAATCAGACTTGCCTAGAGGCTTAATCCAAAGTGAGCTTCCAAAGTTCCCGACACTGGGACAGGACTCTGGAGTCATGAAAAGTTTCCTTGAGGATTTCTTTCTTCTTTTCTTTTTTCTCTCTTTTTCTTTTTTTAAGAGCTTCATATCACAGTAAATTCTTCAGAATGCTTGTGGGGCACTAGTCACACAGGACAGGACAGCTGGCCCTGTGACTGAGACCATGGGATGAGAACATGATACTATGGGTTTGTTTCTTAGTACTGCCACCATTTTCTTCAGTGGGCACCAGCCCGTGAACTAACGACACTGAACACAAGCTTATCTTGACATAACAGAGGTTTTCTTGAGATGTTACTACTTATCAAAGGCCAAAGTTTACTGTGTACAAAATCAAATTTATTTTTGTGTAGTTAAATACTCAGGATGATTATCACCTTTCATTATGGATATTCCTGTTATAAAGTGATTAACCTAGACTTTTGAGCATAGGAAAAACAAGTAGACTTTTCAAAGTGCGGTATACATCTGTTCTCTGGGCAGAACATTGGATGTATTATGTTTGAAACCTGTCTTAATCTAGACATAGTCAAGAAACTGGGCTCACAGGTGTAAAACCGGAATGCCTATTTGAATCAAGATTCTACCAACAGATTTACCTATTTGGAAGATCAAGCTGCTAAAATTATGCCCCTAAAACTGCATTAAAGAATTTAAATACTTTCCCTGAGGTTTGCTGAGGACAATCAATGACTGTCACTTCACTGTCTTTGATGTCCATTGGGTCAGGCTGCAGCAACACAGATAAGTCAGAGGTTGTTAATAAAATGTTCTTTCTGCCTGAAAATTAGATTAGCAGAGTCTGATACATTTTATATCCCTTGATGACCCAACATGGCCAGAGCAAAACAGGAATACAAAAGCCATCTGACGCACTTTGTCTTCTGCCGTTTTGGGAAGCTTCTCAGCTGACACGAGAAGCAAATGTTCTACAGTCTCACAGGGTCTTCCTTGCATCTGACTGGTTTATAGCTGGAAAACAACATCCTCAGCTGGTTTCAGTAGCTATTTGTTACCAACTTAAAGATCAGGTTCTTCAAGGTAAACTGAAAATGACAATTGGAAAATAAACATGAGCCACTTGGTGTGTGTCCTCTATTGGACTGAAATGTGACCCATGTGCTGAGAGGTTAAGGGGTTAAACTGTGCTTCGGTCATTACAGCCCATGAAAAAAGTCAGAGCTCACTGCTATAATAGTGGGGTGAGGTAGCCCTGAAACCTATCATGCTGCTTCATGTGTCTTTCCAATGATATCTGATACCCAGTTTCTTTAGTGTCATGGTTATCAACAGCTTAGGCTTATAAGAACTGACGTCAAAAAGCATTGAGCCGCCGCTCTCTTCTTGCTCTGGTTGTCACTTTGAGCTCATAAGAAAAGTATCAGGAGTGTTTACACATGGTGAAGTTATTAAGGGCCCCCACAGAAGGGTTTTAAAGGATGGAGTCTCACCTGGAAGATGGCTGTCTTGATCTCAGCCCTTTTCTTCTGGCTAGAATACCTACCTCATAAAAACCGAAATGGGCCCCAGAGAACATTTATGTTCCCCAGCCTCATCCCTCCCTCTGATTTAAACCAGCTCCTAGTAAGAGATTTAAGACCACCCTGAATATAACTGCTTGTCATGCTGCTCATTTAGGGTCAGAAAGTAACAGAGCATTTCAGCATGTGCCCACAGTTTGGGCACCTGCTCAGTCCTGTTGACTGCTGACTCTAAGATGTTCCTGTCTTGCAAACATAAAGCACTTCCTTAAGACTGGCATTTAAACTTGTATTTTTGAAAAAAAAAAAAAAAAAGCATAAATATGGAGTTGCAACAAAAGTTGAACTTCAGATGTTCATTTACGAGGTTCTTAGCCACAGGCTTCGGGAGGAAAAAGTCTCGTCTCACTGCATGAGCTATTTTCCTTCTTCAGCAAGAAAAAACTTGCTTGAAAATTAGTTAAGAGGAAAAATTTATTGAAGGATAATGTACACTGGTGCTCATGGGACACAAGTCATCCCAGTTAGCAGTTTTACAGAAACAAAGTATTGATTACTGTTCCTGAGAGGTGCACTTTGAACAAGCTTTGGAATTGCATGCGTAATATCTGCTTTTTGTGACATATTTTCTTCTGAAATACTGGATATCTCCTTCTTCCAGCTGCGTTTCAGAGACCCAACCTTTTCTGACAAGTTCCCCAAATGTAAGAATTTAAAAGGTTAAAATTGCCAATTCTGGTGTTTGCAAAATGTTCTGTTTGACTAGAAACTATATTTTTCCAGTTGTTTCGACCTCTCTCACTGCACTTTTTTGGTGACCAATTTATGTGGCAACAAAATATTGCCTTGTTCTGGTCATTAGCTAATGGTGGTTAAATTCTGGGATGTATATATAGTTAATGTTTTAGCCATGAGCCTACTTGACTTCTTTTCAAGAAGAAGCCACTGGATCTTGGAAAACTTCATCAAGCTGTCAGCATTAAGTGTAGGACAAGGCAATAAAGGCTTGAATAAATCATGTCAAGCTTCTCAATTCTTCATGATGATTGCTGAAATATATATTTTCAGAGGTAATGAAATACGCATTCACAATACAATTCCATTATTTTAATGTAGCATTGATTGTTTGTCAAATTTTCAGACCCTTTGCCTCCTCATTTTTCATTTAAGTTGTGTGGTGGTCTTGCCTGTCCAGAGCAGATGTGGATTAGGTCCAGGGTGGATGACGAGCAGTCACAGCTAGTCTTGGTATTGATGTTTGTGTAGTCTGTTATTCCTTTCCCTCCTTATCTCAGCATGGTGAAGGACCACATGAGAGCTTGTCAGATCAACACACTGGTGACCTCCTTTCTGTATTTTCCCTGTCTGTTCTGTGTGCTAGTGCATTTAGATTGTGCACAACAACAAAAAGTTGGCCATCATGAAATAATTTTAAATCATTTCAGGTTCTGAACCGTTCATTTGTAAGAGGTAGCGCAGTTTCAGAGGTAGGAACTGAGGTTTATCCCTATCTTGCCCAGCACATAAGAGAGCAATGTGGATTAGCAGTGGAATTAGATCATTCAGAATCAGGTTATTTAGCTTCAAGCTGTGACTTTGTCACTAATTTACAGAGTAACTGCTGAGTTTATTTTTCCCTCATTTTGTCTGCCGTAAAATGGGGTTTATTTTCTTGGTTATTGGTCTATTAAAGGAACGCACATTGAAAGTCTCTTCCTCAAAGGGAATTTTGCTATTTTAAGTGTAAGCATTGTTTCCAAAACTGTTCCAAACAGTAAGACCAGCCTATTGCTTGTCACAGCCTAAGCTGCTTTATCAGCTGCATGATCGATAGTCTCACTTGCATTACAAGCTAAAGGCAACAGGCAAGAAGGCTTCTCCTACAAGACAACAGTGTTTTACTCTGCTACTGCCCTGTGCGGATAAGCCATTAAAGGGAAGGTAACAGTCCTACATCCTACATCAGCATATTGCCACAGAAAATTACATTTAGCAAAAACTCTTTAGCCAGTATTTCTAGAAAGCAACGTGAACCTTCCTGAGTGTTTGGAAGATGTATCTTTCCCCCCATGGCAAATGAGAATGAAGCAATCAGTACCTGGAGAGTCAAAAGGAGAGGTTAAAGAACGTCAGTGCATCTTTGAAATTCAATGTGATCTTTATTTCAAACTTCTTTACATAAAGAGGTATGTAAATAAGAAAGGCCAATTTTCAAGTGGAGGAGTAGATTTCTCTCTAGCAATATAAAAATGAAGTGTGGTAGCATGACCTTTTCAAAATGGATCTAAACTTCCTCTAGCCCCTGTGGACTATCCCATATCTGTGTGGTTCACATTACCAAGAGCTCTGCTCCCAGAAACATTTAGCTTTCAAATAGGCAGGTGTTGCTAACTTTCCTCTCTTCAGGGTTACTGCTTTTAGAAGTCCAACCAAGTTCCTTTGCAGTTCTTCCACTGTCCTTCCTTGCACAATTGTTTAAAATATACTGTTTTCCTTTTTTAGGTCGAAGGGGATTGTATATTTAAATTTCTCACGCCTGTTAAAGCTTTAGAAGTATCATTTACAAAGTCAATACCCAGGAATGGAAAACATCTTATAAAGTTTCAAACAAATTCTGGCCATATTTAGGAGGCAGTGTGTGACTTTGCTCCCCACCTATAAACTACACGCTAATAGAAGGAGTTCACTACATCTCGATCCTGCCTTGGCTGTGATTGTAGATAAGTCTTGGCCAAGCAAGGAGCCAGTGATTGGCTTGTGTTGCACATTATACCCTCTAACCTCTGACATGGCAAACATACGATAACAAGCATGAGTGAGCTCCCAGAGGGACAATGCTAAGGGCCACAGTGGATTAAATGTTCTCAAGCATGACTTCTTCCAAAGGAAAAAGCAGGGGAAGAACTCAAAGCGAGAGGCAGAGACTGCTGCTTAAGGGCCTTGAAGGATTTTCCAATCCCATCTTGTCGAGCTACTTGCTGTATAACCACCCAAAATCTGCTTTGACAGAAGATCAAGTTTGCTATTTAAAGATCAACAACAGTGGAGAAAGGCTGAAAGACATTTGTTTCACTTTGTCCTTTCGCTCAAGCTGGATTTTTTTTGCTAATGTTTTAGGAATGTTTCCTTATCAGAATTATAAAAAATAAATACAGCTAGCACTTTGGCAGTCAAATAGAATAATATAGATTAGAAAATGATTTAGTGCCCTTATTTTGTTAACTAACCTAGATTGCATGATCTTATGAGCAATTATCCAAGTGAGTAATTCTCCTGTGTGAAGATCTTTGTTGAAATAAATGGAAATTTTCACATAAGCAGTTACTCATACATCTTCAGATTCAGAAGAGCTAAATTTAAATTGAAGAACAGATTGTTTCCTTTAAAACTTATATTTTAGTGAAAAATATCCCCTTTAGAGGATGAAGTTAAATGGAAATATTGCATTTTGATTAAAATTCCCTGTATCCCTTAAATACACATTAATAGATTTTGCCACATGTACCTCCCCTACCAGCCTTAATAACTGTGATTATAAGCAATTTTCAGTGAACTTATGACTAGCTTATATGTGACTCTTCTTCACAATTTTTATAAACTTTGAGATCCACTGAAACCAAATGATCATCACCAATACCCACCAGATATTTATGGGGTGATAACACCAAAGGTTGATAGCAGAAAACCAAGAAAAGCTTGCAAAACTGTTGAAATACATACAGAGCTATAAATGAACAGATGAAAGCTGCATAATTAATAAATCAATGAAACAAATCACCCAGAGCACAATATTTACCTGTGAGATACAGGAGATTTCTGCTACATCTACTGGAGACATCGCTATTGCTACTAATATCATGTAGGGTGATAGGTGGGTACACAACCCCTGGGTTTATAGGTTCAAACATTGCAAAGGTGTGAAGCATGTTGATTTGGGTTTCTCACCACTTCATTTGTGAATAATGTTAAGGTAGCTACTCTTAAATATGCCCTATGACATTGTAAAGAAGAATAATATGCTTTATATTGTGAACCAGGGTGTCATGTCATGAGCTTCCTGTTTCATAAAGGGTTCCAGAAACTTGGAAGTTTCTGCTCTATGACAACTTATTAACACTTCTAGGTATGAATGCTTACAGCAGAACAGAAAAGAGAAACATGACCCCGCTCACTAACAATATCCACACTTGGATACCAAGCTGATGATTTCAGTGCAGCCCTTCTATGCAGAATTCTGTGATACCTCAGCTTAAAGAAAGAAAAACAAATTGAAAAGTCATTTAACAATAAAAGGAGGTTAGACAGGATTATTATAAGGTCCCACCTGACTTTGAAATGTATAAATGTATGTATGCGTTTGTATAATATTAGAATTTTTGTAAAGTCTTAAGGCACATTCTAAGATAAATGCTATGAGCACTTGGCAAGCCTCTTGGCATGCTGCAGGATTTTTGGACATAACATGGACTTACAAACCACAGAACTATATTCTATCTCTTGTTTTGTCTCAACATTAACATAAGATGTTTAGCTACATTTGAAATGTTTAGACAACATTTCAGCCACTTTTTGGAGGATAGATCTGGGAGTAGCACATTCACCTCACTGGGGGACAACATTTTACTTTGATTGCTTCAGATTTTCTCCAGTTGGAAGCAATAAGAATCACCTCAGAAGTGACAAGGGATCCTGTTTAAACAGCAGAGCTGTATTTCAAAACCTTCTCTGTCCCAGCATGGCAGAGTAATACAGATTCCTTTGGGGCTCTCCAGCATTTTCACAGAGAGACTATTAACTTGGATCCAAAACTGTGTCTGGCCAGACATTTCGAGTCCACAGAGAAAAGATCTGAAAAGCTTTATCTGAGCCTGATAACCATCACAGTTGAAGTATGGCTTTACTCCTGATTTACACTATTGCAGAGGAAAGGAGAACCAGACTCAATATGCTGATAAGGTTCTAGCAAAGTGAAACTAAATAAATCCTTAAGATGCCATCAGCTTGTTTGTTTGCCTGTTGTCCAGTGACATCAGTCAAATGCCCAGTTTATCTTTATTTTTACTTGAATTGGATCCTTGTCAGTGTTTGCCAGTGTTGTGCCAAAGGCACGTAGCAAAACCACATAAAATTCATCCAATACGCTGCTTTCTTTGTAAATGCTCTAAAATGGGCTTGACTCTGTCCCAAAGGATCATTAAAGTTCCTGAACTTTCTGGGGCAAGCGTGACCAAGTTCAAAGCAAATCTGGGGTTGATTTATGGTTCTGATTGGAGACCAAGGAAAAGTCAAATTTACAGTCTGGGTTTTATGCTGAGTTTCTTGTGCGCTTTCAGTCAGAAACTTGAAGCAAACATCAGGGGGTTGGAAGTCCATGAACACTGAAGCCATTGCTGGTACGATGTTCAGCTGGTGAAAGCTGGCACAGCCCGGCGAGCTCCCTGGCGATTTACACATGCTGAAGACTTTGCTCCAATGCCAAATGAAGCAGTAAGGATTGTTGCTTTCTGTTAGGAGTGTTTAGAAGATGAATAAAGTGACACTGGAACAGGGCTAAATAATTCCTTTAGAGATAAGCTGGGGGTTTTTATAGGAGTTGGGCTGGTAGAGCATAATCTCCCAATCATTCTAGGCATTTTGAGACATCCCAGGCTGGAGCAAAGAGCATTAATTACTACCAGAGTCACAATCATGAGAAAATTGTTGCTGGTAAAAGGGTCACAATAATTCTCAAACATTCATGAATGTTTTGTGAATGCCATTTCACCATTTGGAGGTGCAGATGCAAAACGTATAGGATACAGGGAACGACTCGGGAAGTAGGTGGTTTGCTGTTGTCACTTTTTATGGATGGCCATCATTGAGAACAATGGCTCTAGCAGCAGCCATTGGGAGGGGAGCCAAGTGGAAATATCACATCACAGCCAGCGTTTGCTGTTAGTCTGAAGCCTCAGTGCCTCACCATGACTTCATGGACAGAAAGTGCATAAAACAAAAGAACAATGCATTTTAGGCTTGGAAGAGTAATCCTCATTTGAATGCATAATAGAGCTTATTGGACAATGAACTCCTTGTAAGATCATGGAAAAACCATTGTTGAAGGTCTGGAATACCTTTCTGCTGCCAACCCTGGCCCAGATTATTGTAGATTTTATTTCAAAGAGTTTCTAGAAATTTGAATGTTTTGTTTGTTTCAGCAGGGATCACCCCCGTGTCAGTGATTTTCTGTTAATTCTGATCTTTGCTTTGCTCCAACCTTCATATCCTGAGATGAGTTAATTCCAAGCCGATGAGCTTGGATCAGTGTTTTTCTTGGAAAAATATGTTCCAAATCGCCAGCATTTCCCTTGCCACGAGTGCAGTCTTGTAGCACAATGAGGAAGTCTGTTTGAAGGAACTGTCTGCTCTATTGTCCCAGGGGAAAGACAGCCATGGCTCAAGCCCAGGAGTGAACTCACTCTCAAGAGTGCAGGGTTGCTCAGCATCGAAGCCACACGTGAATAGGCTGCCATAGCCTACAAAGAGTCATTGTGTAAAGCCATCCAGTTCATCCTGAGATCCTATAAACAGGACACATAAAGAACCTGGCAGAGAACTGGCTTAGGGCTCAGTCCTCTCCTTGAGATGAAGACACCTGTGATCTCTTCACTCCTGTTTATGCAATGCAGTGAAATACAAAAACCATGGTTCCCAACTCAGGACTTAATGGAGACCCCAGTCAGTAGCTACAGTTGATTTTAATTCTTTTTTTTATTTTCCCTTCTAAAAATTCCTTCCAAGACTGACACAACAAGGTTGGTCCCTAATCTCTAATGTCCCTAACCAGTCCTGTCCGCTAGCAGGGAGGGACAGCTAGGAACAACCACCTTTCCAAAAGACTCACAGTTCAGATGTAGGTGGACCCCCAGCAGCATGCATCAGCATCTCACTGGTGGTGTTTCTGCTTGTATTGTGGCATGGGAGTATGCATTGGGCTAACAGGAAACAAGTCCCTTTGGTTTCACTTTGCTTTAGGAAACCCATGCATTGCTGTAGGTTTTAAGAGCTCCAATAGGTATGCACATTCCTTTGCATTTCCATCAACTCTCAGCATTTAAATTAAGGCTGCCAAAATTCCTGCAATTCCTCTAGACCTCTGACATCCACTTAAAAAATAACGTGGTGAAGAAGGCACAGGAGCAAAGGGAGGCACACTATAAAGTCTTGCATATGACAAAGGTGGATCAGTGCTCAGTCTCCGTTATCAAGCAGATATTATGCCTGGTAACAGTGAACCCACAAAGGTTGGGCTTTTCAACACTTCTTGTTAACATGAGATGTGATTTGGTTTGCATGCTGGGGTAGGGGATGATTGCAGCATCCAGAGTGCTTTTGTACGAAATCAGGACCTCTACTATGAGACATGATGCAAGCGAATAGCATTCCTGCTTGTGCTGTGGAGGGAAGGAAAAGGAAATATTGCATCTTAAATGTGTCATTTGAGTTCTGTTAAAGGGCTGGGCTGCGTTAGAGTACGTCCAAACAAAAAGTCTGTGAGTATTTTTTTAGAAGAGTTTTTTCTGACCTTTTCTCAAACACTTTGGTGTTTTTAACCACATCTCCATCTTTCTGAGGGAGCAATATAGACCTTTTGAGAGTCAGAGGAGATTACCAGTTGCAGAGTTGCTCTGCTACACCGACTTGGGCATAGCATGATCCTAACACAGCCATGTGGCTTCCAGGCACAGAAGAAACGTACTCAGCCCAGATGACAGGGTGGACAGGTTTGTCTGCAGGCATCTGTGTAAATAGAGGGACCTTTTCTCCTAGATCCAGATGTGTCTTTTCCAGATGTGACTGTGACCTTCTGCTCTTAGATATCTACTACGTGGAGGCTGCTGCCCATTTCCGAACCCAATGTCCAGCAAATTCACCAGGGTTGTTCCAAGCCATCCATTTTTACAGCTAGACCTGGATTTGTAAGAACCCCCATGGCCATCTCTACCAGGAAAAAGATATGGAAGAGTAGGAAAATTGAGAAAAGGCCAGTGTTTGTGGGAATAAGAGTGGGTCAAGAGATGCACATGGCTATTCTCACATAGTTCTACATGGAACCCCACACAAAACTGCAACAAAATCAGCAAGATTTGTGTTTTAATTAATTAAATGCCAATGCCAAACATGAAACATTCTTTTTGCATTGAGCTGAATGGTTGGTTAATTCTCTGTCTCCAAATATAATATAAATGATTTGAGCCATTTGGCATGAGTCATGGCTTGATTAACATTTTTGGCATTTTTAGTAGGACTCTTAAATAACAGAAGTGGCATCTGAATGGAAATTGGAATAGGCTAGCAAGAGGAAAAGTGCTTTTAAAGTTTTAGAGAATTAGCAAAAGCCTCCAAAATGTCAGAAGATGTTAAAATTTGAAACCAGTTGAAGTCTTATTTATAAAATGGTGTCAGATTTGATTTGTCCTTCATTTGTGGGTGTTTTGTCTTCAGTGTTGCCATTGTTAAGTTACACAGACAATAATGTTTCAAGTCAATATACAATAGACAGCTGCCTGCCTCCATCTCCAACCAAGTGTGAGTAGCTAAGGCATGTTTCTCCAAGGACTGTTTATGATGCTTAACATTGTTACATCATCATTAAAAATCTCCCTCTTTATTGATGTGAAAAACACATTTTGGAGCTTTCTAGGCCATTTACTTTGTCTGCTGTGTGGATATACAGCGGACTGTCATCCCTCCCAGGCAACGATAGCGTAACTGGATCCAAAGAAAATTCTTCAAACTTTATTGGCCACGGAAAACTAAAGTCAATTGGTTAAGAAGAAAAGTGTTTATTATGTTTACTCTGGCATTCTAACCATGGAGAATTATTAATCATTAAGATCCAGATACATGAAGCTTGCTTTTTTTATTTTTTTTTCTAAGCAGGGCTTTGCCAATTCATTAAACCTAAGTTGAAATAAGCCTCAACAAGAATGTTTTTTCCTCATCTTTTAAAATAATTTTCCGTTATCACACTGCACTTGCTGCAGTCCTTCAAAATAGTCACCACTGTATTCCTGAGGGCCTGGAGAGAGTGTAAAAGTGCTTCTTCCTCTTGTCCTGTGTAATTTCTGGGGTGCGTTAAAGGTAGACACAACAGGTCCATCCGTTTCTATTGATCCCATCTTGAGCTGAATCAGACAGAAACCGTGGGAAATTGTGGATTTGTCTCCATTGTCCACCTTTTCCAAAGAGAACCAGGACGAGTGAGGCTCCTCCATACGCAGAATGTATTAAAGGAAATAAATTCACAGATACAACACTAGTGAATCATGATTGTTCTACTGGATCTCCATTCTCTGCTAAAACGTTTTCTCCTGAGAGCAATAGCAGAGGTGTTGTAGGGAAATAGCCTCTCTCAACCTCACCAGCAGTCAGAGACTTGCTGCTCTTCCAGTTCTGGCATATGCTCCCTCTTTGATGGCCCCTGGTTCTTCTTCAAGCTGCATGGCTTAGTGCACTACAGTTTTGGTAGCAGAAGATTGGCACTATTCCTTGGACTCTGTTTTAAGAGCATCAATATAACTGCTGAAATAATATTTTTATTCCACTGACGTATGTAAAAATGCACTGGCCAGGGCTGCCAGGATCTCTCTTTCCCACCCGATACCACTAAGGAAGAGCTGAAATTGCAAACGAGTTCATCACCTAGCTTGCAAGCTCCTGTCTCCTCAGATTTTGCCTTTATCATTGAGATTGTCTTTCTTTTGAATGTGTGAGCCAGGAACAGAGAAATTACAGATCCTCATATGAACTAAACTAATAATGACCCTCTGGTGATATGCTCACATTGCTGTGAAATATGGAGGTAACCCAGTGAGCCTTAAGCAACTTGACTCAAACAATGGGAGCAGTTTGGTCAACAGAGCATAGGATTATTGATCCTGACAAAAGGTTTGGCTTTGGATGCCCTTGCAAGTGCTGATCCTCCTACCAGATACAGAAAGAGCAGGGTCTCCTTTCCTTTCCATCTCTTCACAAACGCATCATATCACTCCCTGTTTTCAAAGCCTGGACTAAATTGTGCTCTTTGTTTTCATCCTGGTATACAGTAAAAGTGCAGAATGAGACTGGGAGTCACAACTCTACAGGTCAGATATGGGATGTTTTGTCAGATATTTAACTTAGACCTGGCTACATCCAACCTGCACACACTGGATGAGACAAGAGGCATCAGCAAATACAAAAGCAACAAATTCATCTCCCTGAAGGTGTATCCTCCAGGCTGGTGGCCAGAAATTGCAACTCCAAGTTGACATAAGCAGTCTTGACAGCCCCTAGAAAGGACATAATTCAGTGGTATATTAGATAACTTACAAAAAAGTTAAACCATGACCTTTCCTTCCTCACTCCCCTCCTTTTTCCCCAAGGGAGAGGCTGTAGAGCTGTGTCTGGGAATTAGAAAGCAACATGGGTGGTGACCCCCTGGTGCCAAGACTGTCATGAAGAATAAACCATATGTTGTGTCTTTGCATGTTGGGAGGTCACAGCTCTGAACACCTAACAACTGTTTTTCAGCCTGCACAACTTAGCATGCCCAGGAGAACCATTTAGGAAGCACAAAAAAAAGCTTGGGAATACAACCAAAAGGGGCTGACCTATTCGTTTGTTTTCAGATGCAAAGCCAACAAGGCCAATGTGATGTGCCACTAACCCCAGCCTTCTGAAAAATCATTACAAGCACCGATGGCAGCTGTGCTGTGACAAAATTCATACTTCTACCAGCTGGGAGCCCGCTAGCAAATGCTCCCATGCTCTATCAGCATCTGGTGATAGCCTTTTCTCAGATAATTGGTGGTCCAAGAGAAAACCAAAGGCCATGAGCTAAGGTTGGAACCATTTTCTTGACAGGAAGACGCAGATGTGGGGCCATCCACTGATGGTTTAGGGCATGGGCTGGGGCAGGAGCTGTGCTCCTCAAGCAAGAGCAGCCTGCGCTTGAAATCATATCAGCCAGCTGTTTGAGATCTTGCAGAGGAGACACGAGTAGGTATCTCCCCCCACTTTCCAACATCCATCACAGAGCTTTACTGGATACTCACATTTTTGTTCTCTAATTAAAGCTACTGTCAGGTGCTTTTAAATTATGGCCCGGATTACAGACTTCAGATCAAAATTCAGCAGGCTTTGGAACCTGCCATTTTATTTAATTACTTGCAGTAAATTATTTTGACACCCTCAATTAACAATGCCCGTCACTTCAGTCCAGTGACGATGAGTGTGAGGAATTTGCCATTTGATATGTTTTGTCTGGTGGAAGGATGCATAAAGAAAAAATATCACTTCTGGATAAATGTAGTAAGAGTTTGAGTAGACTCAACCACATAAATTAGAAAATATTAATAACTCCCTTTAGTCTATTAAAACTTTGTTGCTAAAGTCTTGGGTGCACTTTAATTAGATTAATCAAAATGAAATTAAAACCATTACTGCGTAGCCAGCTATGGAACTGGTCATTAGTGGAAAGACAAGATGGTTCCTCATACATGGGTGTGATAATATGACCCATCAGAAAAAGGATTGCTCCCTATGAAGCTCACTTAGATACTAAAATTTATCCATATATAACAGTGCTTAATCAAATCCCCAGTGCATTAACCCATGCCCACCCAGCCAAGAGCGGCCTCTGTGTCTCCCCACACAGTTTGAACACCCTGATGCACTTCATGTGTGGACCATTCTGCGAACA
This sequence comes from Pezoporus wallicus, assembly GCF_028554395.1. Classification (NCBI taxonomy): domain Eukaryota; kingdom Metazoa; phylum Chordata; class Aves; order Psittaciformes; family Psittacidae; genus Pezoporus; species Pezoporus wallicus. The sequence continues at coordinate 359,716 of NW_026636866.1, read as the reverse complement.
AAACACTTTGCTGCTTCGCTGGCGAGCGCAATATTAACTTCCATCATTCTCAGTCACTTTAACAGCCTTGTGGGTGTTGATGATGGAGCTAATTAGCCATGTTCTTTAATTTATTAAAATCATAAATATTTCACTCCAAGGGTGGTTTAGGGGGGGAGAAGAAGGAGGCGGGGAGGTTAAAGGGAGACAACTGCACGAAATTCTTTGGCTGATTAAACTTTCCATAAGATACAGCAGTATTTTACCTCTCTTAAGTGTTTCAGTGGCACATCATACTTGGTATTTTATTCTTTGCCCTGTTTATTTTTAATTATGACTATTATTTTATTTACTGAGGATAATGCTAGGACAAGGTATGGTTGGCTGGAAAAGCCAAAGAGCACAAAATCATTTCAGTGTCAGAAGCTTAAATAAAAACCAAAGGAGCAGCAAATCTGTAAAACAGATGGAGTTAGAAAGATGTAATATATTGCTCTACTGTGGAAGCTCTAGAATACTTTTTAGTACTGTATGTACACAGACTTATGCTTCTTTTGAGAAGTGACCTGATATCCAAACATTACTTCTAACAACCAAATCTGCATATCAGTATTTGTTGTTTTAAACAGATCATCTTCACATTTAAAAACTTACAAGTCTTGCTGTGTCATAGTCAGCTCAGAAAAGCTTTGCATTTCTCCGATAAAATCCATGCTGTGGCCATTACAGATTTCACCAGAGCTAGATTTGCAACCAAAGACAGAAGCTGAGGGGAATGAAGGAGCCCAAATCCTGATACGGAATGAGAATTATTATCCATCCCTTGCCACAGCTATTACTGCCTGAAGTGTAAGAGACTAATACAGTGGGCTGTATTTTATTGCTTGTTTTAATGTGGATGTTTTCTGTGTCCATGGACACATGAAGAACGTAGGTGCATGCTGCAGCTCCTCTGCCTATGAGGAGGCTGGCTGGGTTATGGTGATGCATGCCTTGAAGCTACGATGCACAGCTAAGCATGCCTCAGTTTCCCTGCTGCACAGAGGAGATGGATTCTTATCTTATGGGTTGAGGTGGGAGAAAAGGGAGCATTTCAGAAAGACAAAGACTGTGGGGTGTTCAGGTGTCATAGAGCCTTTTATCAGCTGCAAAAGCCTGCGGCTATTGTAAATCATAAAAGAGGATGACAGAAGGAACTGATCTTGGAATGTGAGAGGTGAGATAAAATAAACGGAAAACACCAGGGCTAAAATCTGAGCTCATTCCAACCCAGACCTGGCTGAACCCCGGGATGTGACTTCCCCCAGCAGAAGATAAAGGGGCAGACAAAATGATGCTAAAATACCTGGGATTACCTGTTCTCCTCTCCCACTTCAAAATATCCCCTCCCTCCATCCCTAGCATGGGAGATGCCAGAGATATATGGCCCATTGTTCAGGGATGCTTTGGGAGATGCAATCTGTTCCTCATTGTCCGGTAATAGCTTGATTATCTAGGGGGTGAAATGCAGAGTGGTTGTGCCCAACGAACCATGAAATTGCCACTGCTCCGAGGAACCATTTATCATGAGCCCTTTAGAGTGAGCAGGGCTGGTGGCTCGGTGGGAGATGTGGGGCAGGTATTCATCCAGAGCCTGGATCCTGGAATGCGCCCGGGATGGTCCCATGCTGAACTTTTCAAGGAGCAAGTGAACCTTGGAAGACGATGGGAGACCTTCCTGGGGAATTGAGACCACTGCAATGGCGTGAGATAAATGGTTGCAAAGTCTGAAGAACACATTAGGAACGTTGCCGGAGGAGCATGGCTGAGGTCTTTTTTTTTGCTTCCTTTTCAGCAGAGAGGAAACTTGTGTAAACCCATTAAGCTTGAATTCCACTGGGCTCAAGCCATGTATTTTGTGTCAAACCCATGGTTAAAATGTAAGTGAGCAACTTCTAGAAGTGTACAAGGAATCTGGACACAGACGGGCCTCCCCGGAGCAGATTCTTCTTTTAATGACCCTGGCCCCTAGCTTAGGAACTAATTTATAAGCTAAATCTAATTCCTTCTTGGAAGCTGCTGCCCAAAGCTGTTCCTGCCGGGAGTTCCCACAGAGCTGAGCCGAGGACAGGATACTTCCCCCCTTACTAAGCTGCAATAAGTGAGCTAACCCACCGGGTCAGGTATTCAAAGTCCTGAAGCTTATCTAAAAGTTCCTGCTATCATTATCAGAATGGAAGAAGAAGTTTGGTTTTGCTGCACAGAAATAGGTCCAACATGAGTGTGAACATGGTCGTAGCAAAAAAAAAATCAGTGTATTTGCACCTCAAAAGAAAAGAAATGCTTATTTCAACTGAACTTTAAAGTACAAATCCATCCCAAATCAACTTGTGTTTCCCACCACTGGTGGCAAAGACTGATAGATATTCTGTCTGATGCTTGTCAGCTGAACCAGCCCAGCAGGAGCTTGGTGAGCTAGATAAATTGGGAGAGCTGAAATCTGTGGGGGCAAAAGGCACTGCAAATAAATAAGAAGAGTGGGTTTTGTGACCTCCTCCCTTCCAGCTCAAATCCAGGAGTTACGAAACTTGATACAGGGAATCCTACGGGGCCTTAGAGGAAAGGAATTTACTCCCACCCATCCTGGGTTCAGCCTAACTCCTCATTTTTTGTGTTATTTGAGCCCTATGGCCTGGAAAAAGTGTCTGCACATTTTCTGCCCAGAGACCCATCCCACCCTAACCCCGTGCTCCTCTGTCCCTCTCGCAGAAAGGCCACCTGCAGAGCAGAAGCTCCCATGGCTTGGACCCAGGAGCATCCCTGCACAGCCCCACGCGTGGGGGCTGGAATTTCCTCCTGGGTGTATAAATACCAGAGACACAGGGATCCTGTGCAAAGGGCCATTCTGCTCGGAAATCTCTAAAAAACTTCCAGGAATTCAGTTCAATAATTTTTCTCCACACCATGTTATTTACTGAAATAGAGTCCCAAGAGCTGGAGATGTTTTTTTTGTTAATGAAGAATTGTAAATAACCGGGACACTACTTTGAATCCTGCTATTTATCGAAAGCACTGGTGTGCGTTGCCCTGTTAAACGAATGGTCATTGCCAGATCTCTGGCTGGTTTATAACAGTCCCTTCTGATGAGTGTTTTATTAACTGGAGAAATGATGAGATTTTATGGTAATTCCAAATCTCGTGATGGTTTGTTGAGTAACTCAGATTTTACAAGACTTGGCACCCATTTATCCAGTTTCTATCATCCAAATTGTGACAGGGTGAATCTTACCCAGGGAGGCGTGTAAGATAAATGCCTTAATTTCTCTTTAGCCTTTCAGTGCACGGTGCTACATTTGTGCTGTAGCCTGCTGCTGTGTGATGAAGACGTATTGTAGTCTCTGAATATAAGAATACTGTCCTCTGTTGATCAGAAAAGAAACAACTGCTACTCATACACCAGAAGGCACCAGCAGAGGAAATTCCCACTAAAATCTCACTGTGAAAATCAACCTGGTTTTCATAATTCCCCCTTCATGGCTATTCACAGCCTGAGATACCTTTGAAAATCTATGTACACTGGGATTTGGGGGCTCCCAGATCACTCACGTAAATCACATATCATAGTTACTTGTGTGTTTTGGCAAAAAACAGTGATACATATGATTGATCTAGGGCTCTCCCATTATTGATAGTTCAGACTTTAGCAGGCAGAAAAGGATGTGCCCCACTCCCTGAAAACAATCTCGGACTGATGTTAAAAGAAGAGTGTACTAAAAAGGAAAAGGATGTGAAACCACTCTAAATCAGGGGAAAAAAGTGCATTTTGAAAAATTCAGGGGTTAGATGCTGCAGGAGCTGTGGTGGGTAATGCCTACAGCACTTTATCTGGCCACAGTCTGCATTAAGTACAGCATCTCCCAGTTCTTCCTTCTCTGCATTCCCCCGGCTCCAAGAGCTCCCTCTCCTCTTGACAAGAAAGAAACCCATATGCAGATTAATTTGCTGGGAAAAGAGGTGCGAGCAGCTGAGTCAATAGCTGCGTATTACCGTCACAGCCTGTCACACAGTGACATGTCAGTGGCCGCACCATCAGGAGGTAGTGGCAGGGCTGGCTGCTTGCCCCAGCAGGGATGCTCAGATGATGGGGAGGCTCCTGCAGTGCTGTCCACCTCCAAAAAGCGGCAGCTTGATCCCTGCCAGCATAAGGATAGTGCTGTGAGATTCTCTCTAATTAGTGGAGGTCAATTAGCGGTGTAACCATACATGACATAAACCCTTGGGTGCAGTACTAGTGAGAAAACACTGCTCCAAAGCAGGACAATGCTTAAAGCCTCAGTACACTGTGCTGTGTTGATGCAGGAGAGGGTTCACTGGTAGGTGGTTGCCCCGAGGCTGTTTCAGCTGGTTTCATGTCCCTTTTTTCCAGGTCAAGGAGACACATGGACACACAGTCCTTTCTGCCTTCTCCAAATTTCAGCTTCAGGCATGCAGGGGCTACACCTATTTATATTAGCCACAGGGTTGTCCTCTTAGGTTTCTTACCACTTGCTTGTAATGATCTTGTGGGCAGAACTGTAATGTAGCTGAATTAGTGCCTAAATCCTAAAAAAGAGGAGGCAAGCAGAGGTTTTAAAGAAAATCCCAGCTTTGGGGTTGTTTTCCTTCATTATCTGATGTCATGGCATCATGTTTTGTTCTGCAAATATAAAAGACATGCATTGACTTGAAAAATATTAGTGGAAAAAAAAGGTGGGGATCTCATCACATTCAAGACCTGCGGGGGGGGGGGGTGAACTAGGTGATCTTAAGGTCCTTTACAACTCTTTCTGTGATTCTATGATTCTGTGATTTAAGGTAGGTACAGTATGCTGCAAGACTCACTAATTAAACCATGTCAATTAAACAAGCGGCACATCTGAGGTTCAGCAGCTGCAGTGTTCAGAGACATTTGCATCTCAGGATTTTGGATTGGCCCAGTCTGATTCTTTGCAAGACTCTGATCCAAAGCTGAGTTCAGCTTTTAGGCAACACTTGGCATGAAACTGTTGACTGTATGCTTTTCATTCCAGCCTGCCCTGAATATAACTGAACATCACTCACAACTTTACCTCACCGTCTCGTCTCTTTTCAGTATGCTGTGAAATCCAGCAGGTCTGCTGTCCCATTAGGCTCAGGCCGAGCTCCTCGTAGCTATTCCCCTTGGGTTACGGTGCTGTTTTACCTGTATGTGACATGGAAAGCAATGATGCCATCATTTAACGCTCGCTAGACGAGTCTTGCTCTAAATCAGTCACTTGAAAGCAACAGCCGAGCAGTCAGCTGGCAAGAAACTCTGGGACAAAAATTTTCCATATGCTATTTTTAATACAAAATAGGTCTGAAAGCAAAGGCTGGGATGGGCTTTTGTAGCAAAGAAGGAGGTACAGATGCCAATTGTCCCTATTTAGGAAGGATAGTTTCTAATTTTTTTTTTTTAAGGCAAAATATCTCTTGGTTTTTTTCCATTCTGTCCTTCTTTGAAAGCTCTCACGGTCCAAAATATGTCAATGGACTTTAAAGGTGTGTCTCTATTTCTCTCTCCTAAATGTGCCTATTTATAGCTTCAAAAATGCCACTAGCAAGCCTGGAAGAGGGCACAAATAAGGGTTTTGCTTTCTAACATAGGAATTACAGAATAAAACAGCGACTTTGTGAACAGTGGGATCTGGCCATGCTGCTGCACAAAAAACCCAGAAAACCCAGGCTCAAACTTCTTGAAACAACTGTCTAATAAACATTAAAACCAAGTGACTCAGACAGGAGCAAAAGTCACAACAGATACAAGAAACCCAAAACAATATCAAGGTCAGAGAGCCCACCACGGCCCATACACCAGATCAGACCACCTTATCTATGCAGACATTGGTGCAGATTTCCCATGAAGGCTCGTGTGTAAAGAGAAACCACTTCAATTTATCTCATTGGTGCTGTTTCCCTGCATCAGCTCTGGACCTTCTGTCTCTCTGACCCCCAAAAGCATGGAAGAATCTTTCCCTCTACTCTCATCAAGCAGGGAAATTACTCTTTTACCAGCTAAAAGCAACTTTTCCTGCTTGCTGCAAGCACTGTTTTGGGTGTCCACCCACTGAAACGCGAAATCTGAGCTGTTTTGACTGGACACTGACGTCCCTCAGGGCTGCCCTGTGTTCTGATGAAGTGCAATCGTCGAGGGGAAAAAACAGTCCTGATGCAAACACTCTCGATTGTGAATGCAGAATTCTTCTTCCATGGAAATCCCATGGCTGCTGGAAACGTGCAGCTCCCACAGACTTCGCTGCCAATAAGCTCCTTTTAAGGAACGACAGCCGAAAACAAAAGCAAGGCTGTAAGCTTATTTATCTCAAACGTCAAACTAACAGTCATGTATCACTTTGGTTTGATTCGCCCAGTGCTGCTTAACAGTTGATCTGAGCCAAATTTGGGAGTAGTGGGAGGAACAAGAATTTAGCTCCATTAGTTTGTTTTATGTAAAAATATGTTAGAGACTGTAGCTCCAGTGATCCATGAGAAAAGAAAAAAAAAAGGAAAGAGAGAAGGGAAGAGGGAAAGGAAGAGGGAAGGGAAGAGGGAAGGGAAGAGGGAAGGGAAGAGGGAAGGGAAGAGGGAAGGGAAGAGGGAAGGGAAGAGGGAAGGGAAGAGGGAAGGGAAGAGGGAAGGGAAGGGAAGGGAAGGGAAGGGAAGGGAAGGGAAGGGAAGGGAAGGGAAGGGAAGGGAACGGAACGGAAGGGAAGTCAAGGCAAGGGAAGGGAAGGGAAGGGAAGGGAAGGGAAGGGAAGGGAAGTAGAGGAGAGGGAAAAGAGAAAAGGGAAAAGGAAAAAGGGAATAGGGAAAACGGAAAAGGGAAAAGGGAAAAGGGAAAAAGAATGAGGACAGAGAAAAGGAAATGGGAAAAGGAAAACAATAATGAAAAAGAAAATTGAAACAGGAAGCATTTTTGCAATCATTTGTAGAAATTCCTGGCAGCAGCAAGGTTCATGTCTAAGGTTCCTGTTCTTTTGCCATCAGCTGCTCTGTAGGCTCAAAGGATGAAGGACTGCTTTGGAGGAGTGTCTAAGGATCCAGGCTCACACTATCAAACCCTGGAAATGACGGGTAAGGCAACGCAAGCTGCAGTCAGGCAGCATCCGCATTCCTGTCCGCTGATAAGGCATGGCACCCCTGATTGCTCAGCATTGGCAGATCTCTTCAAATGATCAGTTCCCACCAGATGCCTGCATGCAGATTGGTAGAAATCCATTCCTCTTTCTGAACAGTAGCACAAAGAAAATAAAAATAAGAAACTTGTGCCTATTACTAGGAGGCGAGCCAGATAAATCTCCTTTGGCACCATACAAGCCCATGGGATAGCAATGCCTGTGAATCATATGCAGTAATTTTAACTATGTCATGAGATAGACCAAAATACAAGGCAGCTCTATAGATTTTAACAGATATTTCTACCCCAAATTACAGAGACAGTAATAGTCCACTGGGAATGTATCCCAATATTGATTTTAGTGGCACTCCATCATGCTGGGAACCGCGCACGTGCAGTGGGGGATTTCTCACTACAACTCAGAGTTTTGAGAAGCTGCCGCACAGTAGTGCTGTGCTAAACCTCATAAATCGTTAGCTGATTTATTTGTTGTCTTTTGTTTCTTTTCATGACAACAGGTCACAACATGGTCCGGGTTTGAAGTTGCAAGATTCACATAAATCACACAAACCGTTCTTCCGCTTCTTCTGTTTCTTTCTTCCTGTCCTTTTTTCCTGCATTCCTCTACAATAAACACAGCCAAATTATATATATATATATTTTTTTTTTTTTTTCTTAATCTGCAGGGAAAAATGACCAGACTGAGATCTCTCGCCAGCTTTCAGCTGGAATGGATTTCCACCACTTTGCTTAACCTCCAAACAAGAGCTCTTTCTTTTTCTCAGTGACTTTCTAAGAATAATATTAAAAACTTAGAATCTAAACAGGCATTTGTTTCAATTTTAATTGAATTTATAAAATAAAAATTTAAAAATCAACATTTGCTAAAATTGTTAGGTTATTTTCAGTGACAAAAAGCAGACAGATTATAGAGCCAGTAGGATGCATGACACTGTCAAAAAAGCTATCCGAAAGCTTCATAGGTCTAAAAATACAATATTTCTCTCTGCTGCTGTCCTAGGGCACTCCTTACCAAAACCTGCAATTTGAGTAAAATATTTCTATACATTATAGCAGTTCTCCTGTGACCTTCAGGCTTGTGACCAGTTAGGTGTTCATTTAGACCAGCGAGTTAACATTTCACTTGCTATTTCTGAATGCACAAGCAATGAATCGATGCCAAACTCTGCAGACTAGTGCAGTCCAAGGAGCTCAGGGGTTATCATTCTGCTGAAGGTGGGAGTCAGTAAGAAACACTTTTTGTCTTCCTCCAGCCTTAAGGCCGGATAAGGGGAGAGCTGATGCCCTGGAGAAAAAGAGAAAAGCCTTAAGTCTACTGTATTTTTCACAGGTCTCTTATTGCAACTGGTCACCCTGCTGATGGCAACCGTGTTTTCAGGCTGCTAGAACAGCTTTCGCACTCCTGAGGATCCCAGCATGACCTCCTTCTAGCAGTTGCATATTCAGGACTTGTTAGGATCTATTTTATCCCTTTGGAGATGTGTAACATTTATAGCAACAGGCAGAGAGAAAGAGAACAGGGCAGCCATAAACAGCAACGTTTGCTGTACAAGGTACAATAAAGCAATGAGCAAACTGCATTTTATGGGGCTGTTTGCTGGGGAAACTCAACAAGCATAAATTCTCCTGACATTCGTAAGATCCATTTTATGATTCAGCAAGATGACATGAAAAAAACTCTAACAACTCACCCAGAGCGACAGCAAGTCAGTGGCAGAAATGGAAACAAAATCCCAAGAGCTGATTCCAGCTCTCTCCTCTAACTATTAGCCTGCAAATGTTTTTTCATTACAGAAAATGTTTGGTTAACTGTTCTGAATAGCCTGCAGGTTAAAGCCTAGGAAATCTATGGTTTTCATATTTGATGGAGTGAAATGCTCTGAGGGATAATCAAAGCTTTATGTACCAGCCTTAGAGAAAAGCATTTCACAACAATGCTAAAAAACCTTATTACTTTCATAAACGGGAAAACGACTAATGACACACATATGCTGACTTCTTTCCTCCAGCTAAAACTGTGGACAAAAATGCATGTAGTGTGATTCAGAGGTGCAGATATAGCCATAGGGGACTTGCAGCACTATTTATTGCGGTGATACATATCTAAGCTTAGGCAAGCAAGTGTAGCCACAAACTTTCAAAGCAATCCCTTTTCTTTTTAAGAAACGGATGCCAAACTACCTGTTGACAGTGTAAGCGACTGGCAGAAAAGCTCCCTTTTACAAGTGGGTAGTCCTTGAGCTATGGTTGAAATCAGAGCAAGGAAAATCCAAACTTGGATGAGAATAAAGGCTACTATTTGCTATGGGAAATGGGAGGTTGCTGTGAGTGGGAAGTACCACTTCATTGTGCCTAAGGCATCATGGCCCTAATGCACCCCATTCCTCCTAGGAATAAGCAGGGATACCTTTAGCAGCCTGTCCTTACAGCAAAAGGAATATTAATCTGACAAAAAGCAAGCTTAAGCCTTTCAAATTGTCTTTCAATTACTAGGGTATGGTTTTTATTTATTGGTATTAATCAAGCAGGAAAACATCCTTAGAAATAGATAATGGAGTAAAAAGCTTTACGATCCAGGGCATAAAACAAAGTACAAGTTTCCCATCATTTGGGGCTCGCACCCATTGCCTAAATAACGAGATTCTTCCACATAGACAGCAGAGCTCACATGAATGAATCCTTATTGCATGTTCTCGTTTTAACAATTCCATTATAATAAGAAATGTATCTTGCATGCACATACATGGTATTGTTCCACCATGGCCCGCGCTGGGGTAGGTGGCATTCCTGATGACTAATATACATGTGTCCATTATGAACTTGCTGCAATTCAGATGAAAAGAACCATAATTTCTTTCTACGTTTGATGTTCTCCCAGGTACCCACAAGGTTGCACAATCTGGTCAAGAAAATCAGTTATATATGCTTGACCTCAAAGAATCTCTGTCTTTTTCTCACACATATAAGCTGCAACAACAAAAAACAAACAAACAAAAAACCCAGAAAACCAAATAAAAACCAAACCAAACAAACAAACAAACAAAAAAATAACACCAAAAAAACCAAACCAAACCAACAAAAAATGGAAATAAAATTGTAAATTTCCACCTTTCCTTGTGCTGGCACCATTAAAACCCAGTTCTTCAAGTGTGTTTTGTTGGTTTGGGGTTTTTTCCCTTGCTAAATGTTGTTATTTATCCAAACAGCGTTTCTATTGACCATACATTAATTTCAGCACCATTTGACAGAGTTTTGGGCAGTGGTTTTGTGGCCAGAGGCTGTTGCAAACCACTTCTTAGGGGCCATAGGCCATTTTCTTTCATTGTCCATGAGGTTTCAGATATAAGAAACTCCATTCATTACTGTGCAATAAGTAAAGGGATAGTTATTTTATTTGTGCATCCTAGATAACGGTGAGCCTCTAATGTCTTGAAAATTTCCTCCACTTGATTTTCCCTTTATTAGGTTAATGATTGTTTGGATTCGTCTCAAAAAGCCCTTTCACTATGGTTACTTCTGCTCAAAAGCCTCTGCCAACTCTTAATGCAGAAAGGGGGGAATTTTAATAAAGTTCATTAAATCTCAGGAAATGAAGTTTTCCCTCCTTAAGTTCCTTTTAAGAATGAATGTTCCACTGTGGCCAGTTGAAAGTGTGCTGAGATTTTGTCTGAGACTCCTCTGGATACATGAACCTATTGATAACGTGTTCCTTCTCATAGCAATCTCCCGTTGCAATCCCAAAAGTGCTGACCTTGCAGTCAGCTCATCTTTTGCTCCCACGTTGGTATTTTGGGGTGCACCTATCGCTTTGTAAAGTTCACACCAATCACATAACAGAAGAATGACTTTGTCAGCCCTGCTCCTCACCACCGCCGTCACCAGTAACGTTAACCAGCTGGGCAGACATGACAGCTCAGATAGACTCCTGGGTCTGGGTCGCCGGTGGTCACCTATGCCCTGAAGTCCCAAATTCCTCCCTCTGAACTTAACCCCAGCTTTGGAAAGTGAGGAGGGAAAGATAAGAAGGAAAGTAAATCCCATATAACTGTCTTTAAAGAAAGTACAGGCTGAAAAGGTTTCATTTTAACTTTTGCCTCTTTCTGGTTTGTTTTTTCTTTAAACTATTGCCATTTGTTCCCTTGTAAAAACAGGGTGTTGAACCTTTTAAGCCTCTCAGCCCTCCAGTGGGAATTTCACCGTTTGACTCAAAAGTTCAAGGATTGCTCCCACAGTATTTAGGAAAAGAGAAAACGGGGGGGGGGGGGGGGAATGGTTACTTCTGCAAGCACCTAGGGAATAACACTTGTTCAGCAGCTTTTTCAGTTCTTCTTCCTTTCAGAGTACAGCAGAGATAAGTGTTCTGAGGATTCTCTCCTATAGGATTTCCTCAGCCTGCAGCAAAGACATTAACTCACTGGTGCATTTATGCTCTGTATAACAACAGTGGGGTTTTTCGCTATTAAAGGCCTTTATAATTAGTAGGTAAAAGTGTCTCATTTCCGTGTCACCCTTTTGTGGAGCTGTGGCAGTGATGAGATTACTGGAAGTGTAAAGTCATGATTAGAGGTCTGATATCTGGCTATGCAATGAGTGCTATCTCTTCAGTCTTCCTTATTCACAAGGAAAAAGCCTCGGAGCTTATTTCTGACATAGAGAACCAAACACCTGATGGCAGCACATAGAAAGAATCTTAAGTGGATCTGTAATATCCCACACTTCAAGTTAACTGCAATAATGATAGGGACTGGGGGTTTTGGTGGTTTTTTTGTTTTTGTTTTGGTTTGGAGGCTTTTTTAATGCTTGGAATTTGACATTTTGAATCACCAAATAGTTATTCAGGTCTTGCATTGCTGAAATGCTGGTTTATAATTCTTGCATTTCTGTTCTTTTTACAATAAAGCCCAAGGCACTGTCTGCTTAAAATTCCATTTCAGGATTAAAATTAGGATTTTGGCAGATTCATATTCACCAAAGGTCTGCAGGTTCACCTGGCAGACAAGTTAAAAACTTACTGTCCTGGAATGGACCATCTGAAACTCAGACCTCCCTCAAAGGTCAAGTTCTCCATCCTTCTTCATTTCTGTTGTCATAGCTCATTTTGGCACCAGATTTCCATAGCTGTCACAAAGTGTGATGCCCACATAATATCACAAGCAGTGGGTAGAGAAGAAATATTACTTTATATGCAACGTATGTGATTATTTATCTAGCGTGAGCTTTACATTTTGAACTCTGCTACAGTATAATCATTACATTTTGGACTCTGTCAACTAAGGCATTCCTGTGACTGACTTCAGCGCTGACTGCTTCAGTGCTGCTCAGTGCTCTCTGATTATATACATCTAATCCAGCTCCCCAAGGGATTCCAGTGGGAGCAGAATGGAATCCTTATGCAGCAGACACACTGCATTCCCGTTTTAGAGATTTCTAATCCCAGAGAGTCCCTAGATGGAAGGTTTTCTACAGGCTGTAGAGGACTTTAAATCAATCTGAAAATGGGGTATTTTGCTGGAAGGAGAGGGACAAACGCCAGTGCCAGGGGGATTACAGATCTCAAAAATATTTGGATTTTGGAGACAAGCAAGGGAACAGCCTCATGAACCCTCATGCACAGACATATTCCATGTCTGCAGTTCACTGAGACTGAATTGCTGTTGAAGAGGCAGAAACTTTGTGGCTGTTGTCAGAGCTGTGTAAGCCAAATCCAGCTAGCTGCCATGTGTATGGACCACTGGATCCAGGTCAAGCCAGGCCACAGGGGGATGAGGAAGCCAAACAAGGTCAGAACTCGTATGAAGGATGGGGAAAAGTCCTAGAAATCCATGTGGCATTGGATCAAGTTGTCCCCCAGGTGTTTTAAGCACTGTGGGATACAACATCTGGACACTAGCTGTTGCTCAAAAAAAGCATCAGTTGTCAATAATTTCTATGCTGCATCTACCATGCAGGTGCCCCAGGTACAGATATGCCATTAGGTATGAATATACAGGCTAGCCGGTACCCTAGGGTCAGGTTGAGTTGGGATGTCCCAGAAAAAGATCTGCGCAGAAGCAAGGTGAATCTGATGACTAAAACAACAAGATCTGGTCTCTAAAATGAGCAGAGGTTTTTGAGTGAGGCTCAGAAAGCAGCAGCAGTGTCCCTGTGGCAGCTTCTATCAGTATGAGTCAATACGTTTCAAAGTACAGTTGTGCATCACCAGACACTTAAATAACTCTGATGTGGCAGGCATCCATCACCATCCCGTCCCTTATGTGCTACCAGAGGGAGGAATCATGGAATTATAGAATATCAGGTTGGAAAGCACCTCAAGGATCATCTGGCCTAAACTTTCAAGGCAAAGCATGACCTAGACTAGATGTGCTAGCACCTTATCCAGCTAAAAACCCTCTGGTGCTCTGGATCCTGCAAGATCTTAGGGGAGACAGATGAATCCAGCCATTGGTGAAAGCAGACCAATGTACTGAATGGGGGTTCAGGGTGAAGGAATTAACACTGTCACTGTGAAAATTGATTGCCATAGTGGAGCCACAGCAACAGTTGTGATGTTTTCCCCCCTGTGCTAAAGAGCAGTCACACTTCAGCAAAAAACTCCTTGATGTGAGCATAAATATTTTCTATATCACAAAAGCTGATTCTTACTTGACATCAAAAAAGAAGATCTAGGTTAGGTTTTATTCTGTTTCCTATTGTCTTCCCTAGAAATCCTTTAGGGTGTTTTATTTCCTACACGCATGGGAAGCGGGTGAAAGCAAACACTGTGTCATTATAGGGCACTTTTCATATGGAATTCTAAGGCAAAAGCATTTTCTCACCCCTTAAAACTAAGGCTCTGAGCAACCTGGCACATCTGGATGGTGCCAACCACCTCTGTGCCAAGCGGCTTTCTCTCTGAGCATACAACACCTTCACAATCCCAGCAGCTCTCATGAAATCACAGTTCTGAATGTATTAATGTTAGGATAGTCACAATTTGCATGTTCCTGCTGTTTAGTGATGAGCCTTTTGGGGTCCCTGCTTTCCCTTGCAGAATTTGTGCACTCGCTGACATAATTTCTAGAAAACATCTAAGAAGAATTAAAGTTCAGGGGGAAAAAAAGACAAAACAAAAAAAAAGCTGATGTGTTCAGAGGTCTTGGGACTTCAAGCTAGACATATTTTCTTTATCTGTGGTCTACACAGCAACAGTAGCTACTGATTTACCCAAGGTCGTCTTGCCAAAACATAAGTGCTTTTCATCTTTTAAATTTAAATTGATCAGAATGCTCATTCTGCGACCTTAGTGAGTATCCCAATGAGCATAAATTTCAATGTGGCCATGGTGAAAACAAGAAAAAGAAAACACAATAAAACTACTCATAAATAATCGGCCTTCCTAACCATGTAAGTGTTCTGAGGTTTGTATGTTTGTTCAGACTTGATAGTTAATGGTCTCGATATTCATGATGATGGAAAAATAGCCATATGATGTCAATTATCCTCAAGCAGATCTTGAGGATAGATCCTTAAGGAGGACCTTGACTGGGCTGAGTGGAGTTTCTTTGGATTTTACATCAGAGTTCTCCCTATGAATTTAAAGCCAGCTTATTTGCTAACACACTTACAGGGTGTTTTAATTTTTCCCATGCTTTTGCCAGGCTGCTGTAGACCTTAGAAATATTTATTCAAATGCAAATCAAAATTCTGGGTGGGCAGATCTCCTGTTTGCCTCAAGCCTAGTTAGATGAGCACCAGCACAAGTCAGCTTCTCCTGCAGCCTTTGCTAGAAGTGTGTTGTGGATGGACGCATATCCAGAAGCTGGCTGTGTGCAAGATGAGTTACCCGTGCTGTGTCCATGCATGAGCAAGTGTTGGTAAATTTCACACCCTGTAAACATGGGGAGCAGACATCCACTGGTGCAACATTTGCAGGCAGCGGTGGGTTATATCCCCTCTCACAGCAGAAGTATTTGCTCTCCATGAGCTCCAAACTCCCTATACATCATTAGGATGGTGTTGCTCAAACTTACCAATGCAATTGGCTTGCAACAGGCTTGGTCAGAGCAATGCAACCTCGTTAAGGGCAGTTGACTAACAGGATAAGAAACGAAACAAAACTTTCTTTCAGTATGAAAGGGAAAAAGAGACGTGATTATCTTTCTCTTTTTTTTCTTTTTTTGTTAACAATTATTTCTTGTTTCCAAAATCCCGTCTATTTCCTGGTTCCAGCACAGACATGCCATGGGAAAGCCAGTTCTCACAGCGTTTGCACAAACAGGAAGCATGTGAATTTTCAAAAGAGACCCTATTTTTATGAGCGCCCCCGCTGAGTTTTGCTGACTCAAGAGACCTTGGCCCGGATTTAAATAAGCAACTTTGGAGTAACTGAACCAAACCTTTGCGTTTCCAGACTGCTTATCTGCCATTCATTTTCCAAAACAAAGCAAACAGCCTAACTTGAAATGAAACTTTCTGCCCACTGCACTGACTCACTAAGAGGCCGGTACAGAGCAATGCTTTCCTGGTAGGAGAGAAAGAGTCTGGGACCAGGAGCAGATACAAAGAATCCCATTTTACTGCTGGCAAATTGCTAGGGAATCCCTATTTCTTTCCACCCATGGGAAGGGGATCTGGCAAGCCATCACGTGGAGCTGTCAGAAAGCATCACCTCCCTCCATCCTGATGCTGCACAGACCCTGGGACGTCAAAAGCCGTCAGTCCTGAAGGGGATGTTTACTTCTGTTGATGGCAAGGTAGAGATTTGTTATCCGCTTGGCATCCTCTCTGAGCAGCACAAGGACATGCCATTCCCTCCAGTTGCTTTTTAGCTCAGCTGGGTTTCCTCAGCCTGTCCAAGGGCTGGATTTCAATGCTTTCCCCTCTGGCAGGTGCCATCAGGCACAGGAAAATGAGCCCAATCCTACCAAAACCTGCCCAAACCCCACTCTGGGGTCTGAGAGCTGTGATTTTTATTCCCAGATGGAAATTGAGCCTTTCAGGCGGGTTGGAAAGGGCGGGTGCTCTGGAAAACAACTGGCTTTTTGAAGAATAAGGTGAAAGGACCTTTCTGTGGCTTAAATTCTTTACGCTAATTTTAACAACTATTCCAACCCCTTGAAAATTGCCACTCTGAAAAAATAAACAGGGCCCATATTCAGCCACTGAACTGGCACACAGGCTTTCCTCGGCCACGACCGGAATGCCTAACAGTAGCCAGCCTTATTCCTGCGTGCAAAAGTGAAGGGAGAGAGAGGAAGAAGGAGAAAAAGAAAGAAAGAAAGGGCTACTCCAGGCTAATTGGCCTGAAGTTGGATTGGGCTGCTGACATTGGGCTGGTTTTAAGTTACATGTAAGCAAGTGAAACGGTATATAAATAATAGCAGGGGGAGAGCTACAGTGGAAAAGCCAGCCAGTGTCTGTCTGACTTGAAGTTCTGTTATTCATCAAGTCCTAGTGTGGTTTGTGTCATTCGAGGCACGCTTGCCAGGAGCCAGTGAGCTGCCCTTGGAGAGCACCCACCATCCTGCCAGCACCAGCGCTGGGGATGGATCTGCCACCCCCAGTGGCAACGTTGAATCAGGAGAATCCCCAGACAAGGGGATCCCTTGACTAACAAGGGATGACCTCCAGCTGCCACCCTGGGAGAGCCCGTCATCATCGTCGGTCCTCAGGACTAGGCTGAGATGGCCAATGAATGCAGTTCAGGATTCGTGTTGGGCAAGAGTGGCTTTGCTTCAGGAATGACTTTCAGAAAGGCTGCAGCATAAGTGAGCATCTCTAGAGACCTCATGATGCCTTTTCCCAAAGACCCTCAAAAGCAGAGCCATCTTTTAAGTCTGAATAACAAGCCCTGATCGGTAGCTACAGGTACTCGCGTAGCTCAGCAGCTGACAATGTCTCATCCTCTGGTGCTGGCTGAAGGATTTATTTAGTCCCTCGTACTACCTTACTTTAATAAGCAGTTCTCTGTTATAATTTTAGTCTATATCCTGGTTTTGTCACCGATTATTCAACTTTTTCTTTTGTTTCTCTTTTTTTTTTTTCCTAATTTAAATTTTCCATGCACAGGCAACCTATGATATATATTAGGAAATTAAAACCTCTATCACCCCTCCTACATATACAAATATACACCCTGGAGGGGTGACTACTATACAGTCTACGTTTCATATATAGCTACTGTTGTGTCTCCTATTTCCTCCTTGGATTTGTTTTGGGTTTTTTTCCCTGTAATCTCCTTAGTTTGGCTTTTTGTTTTTTTCTCTCTGCTACACTTCCTCTTCATTCCTCCATCATTTCCTGTCTGTATTCTCTCTGTTATCCTCCTCACTATCTCTGCTGATGGGAGATTTCCTGTCATCTCCAACAAGTCACACTTTCAAACTTGTTAGATAAATGGAGTTGGGTTTGTTTGTTTGTCATTACACAGAAGACATGCTGAAATGTTTTTATTTATTTATTAGCTTTTATTTTATATTTATATTGGCATCCATGAAACAATCTGTTTTTCTGGTTTCCTCCACCACTATGTCAACTTCTCCTCTTCCATTACGGGCTTTATGAGACTGCAAGGGACTCAGGAGAGTGACGCTGTTATTTTCTTTTGCACTAAAGCAAGATTTGGAGTGGGAAACATCCCAAAACCAGGGCAAACCTGAGAGCATGGTGAAGGATGAGTCATGAGGAATGGTCCCCATGGATCCAAACCATGCGTCTATACAGCCTTGCCTTGCTTCAATGTCTGTGAGCTGGTAATGAAAGGGACATTCCTTCATGGCACAAAGAGATAAAGAGTAAAGGAATCCGGAGCTATTTATGTGCTAAAAACCCTTCCTCAGCCTGGCCTGCCCAGCTGCATGGGGCAGCTATAGGGCAATGCCTGTGCACCAAGAAGAGGCTGCAATCATGGGTTTTCCTCATATATTTATTGTCTGCATGCAACACACGGTAAATTGTGTTTGTTTTCTGACTTGAGTGCTGGGAGAACTTTAAACACCATTCTGAGCAAAATCCTGAAAGGCAAACTGAAACAAAAAAAAAACTTACCACAGAGGAAAGGAAGAAGGTTTTTATAAGGTTTTATAAGAAAACGTTTTTATAAGGTTTATAAGGAAAAGTTCTTTTATGTCAGAAACTCTCCGATCACTACCCAATGGCTACAGCACAAGGAGGAGACAAGAAGGAATCCTATGGGATTGTTGAGACAATAGTTATTTGTCATGAATAAACTCTGAGCCTGTCTGGTCCTGAGCCAGACATTGCAAGTTTGTCCTGGCAGACATGGTGTTACATCACAAACACAATTATGTCATGTTGTAATGCCAAGCTGCCAGATAGGAAGTCTGAGACAGCATCTTGGAGGCATGGGATGGAGGGGACAACCAGCCCCTTCACCACCTATGACCAAGAACAATCCAAGTGCTGAAAGGTGCTATCAACACACACGTGATGGGTGGAAAATAGGGGGAAACAAATAGCATGTAGAATGCCCCCAGCTCCAAGGCTGAGCAAGAACTAGCAGTTTTGAGCTTCCAGTGTCCATCACACAAAGCACAGATTGGAGATACTCAGGCAGAGAACCTACAGATGCTCAGTGGGGACGAGGGAAGCAAATGCCGTCATATGATGGGTAAATCATCAATTTTTGGTCTTTTTTTCCATTTCATTCACTGCTGCTGCTTGTTAGCTTATATAGAGCGTCAACGCTCTCAGTGCTGGATGATGCTGAGTGTCTTGATCTTGAACTCAGCAAAGCAGCTGAGAATAACTTCAATCTGACATTAAATTTATTTTCTTTTAGCATGAGTTCTTATGGGAAACAAATGATTAAGAAAGCCCAGAAAGGGAGACATATCAGTACAGGAAAGTGCCTACAGAACCAGCTGGGTTTCAATGTAAAAACACAAATGACCCCATAGGTCCATGTTTACCCATGCGGCCACATTGTGTGTGAGTAGGCATGTGCTGAGAGTGTACACCAGTGCACCTAAAACTCACATCTTAAAAGTCCTACAAAAAGAGTAAAAATGCTACAAAAAGGGAAAAAAAGAAACAGAGAGAGGAAAAAATACAAAGAAATATTTGGGCAACTGGAAGGAATTATTCTTTCTTCCATACCATGGGCTCTATTCATAAATCATCCATAATTTTTTAGATGTTTAGAACAATGTTACCATTTGATGAAATAAAATACGGAATCTATGTGACATCATCTTTTATCTTAAGAGTTCTGCACACTTGGTCATGTTCCTGAGCCACATTTGTTCTGCAGATATTTAGAACAAACCTGACATTTTATAGACTTCCTTCTGCTTGTGCATGTGTTGGAGACAGTTGTTTGGATTAGCACGATCAAAAAATTTAACACAGCCTTTCAAGATCCTATTTTCATCTGGATTTGCACAATACATAAGAGAGCATTATGCCAAAAATATGGTTTTTTGAAAACACATAGACTTTGTTGTGATCGTTTGTAACTGGTAAAATCCTAGGATGCCCTGATTACCATGACCTGTGTGCTTTCATACAAACCTAAGATATGAAAGTACTGTATACAAATGAAAACCGTTAGCTTTCATACCACATGTGTTGTACTTATGCCAGTGGGAAATGACAGAGAATGTACAAGGTCATGGTTTACTAAAAATATAAAAGTTTAACATGTGGTGTTAATAGAACACACAACAGGGGTCACTGGTACAATGGAAAATAATTCATTTCCAATGTCAGGCCAAGTAATTCACTAGGAAAGAACATTTGAAAATGTGTTACTTATATCTTTCTCTTTCTATATTTTATGATGAGTTTTAGGGGAAAAAAAGAGCAAAATTGCTACTAATAGAAATGCATAAATAATAGGTGTGATTCAGATTTCAACTGTGTCAATATAAACCAGGCACATGAGCCCTGCTGGAGCAGGCAAAATTATACTAATGCATGCGGCATCAGCAATGTACCCTCTTTTTCCGCCCAAACCTTTAACTAGTAGTAACTAAATCCCCACCAGGATGTTTAAACCTTGATCACTGTCTCTTCAGCTTGGATGCCTCAACCCAAAACTAAGTGACACAAAATCCCTGACCAACCACTGCCTAATCCGGGCAGTGCATCAGCCTAGAGGTGTCTGTGCTGCCAGCGGTACTTACCAGGAGTGCAAGGTTTTATCTGCATGGACCTGGCACCAATATCCCACCAAAAGTCACAAAGTCAGTGTCACCCTCCACCTCTCAGCTCATCAGAGCAATGTGCCAGCCTGAGCCTCGCACAAGCTGTCCCTACAGGGCAAGGTTGCAGTGTCCCATGACATACAGGCAGAAAGTACTCAAAACCCCTTCACATCATGGGATGCCACCCAGCCTCTCCACATCTCCTGGGACCACCACAGCTGCCAGCACATGCATGTGCCGCACTGGGTCCCCTGATTATCTGGGGGGGAAATTAATCAGAAAGAGATGATGCAGAGTTGCTTCTTATAACTTATAGGTAAGTCCATGAAACGAAGGTGCTCTGAGCACTACAGGTGATGCTGCTGAGAAGGTGCTAGCCCTAAGGAGCACACCCCATCCATGTCTGGAGCCAAACAGCTATTGCATTAAAGCCAGAAGAGCTGATGTAACACCATGGCTGGCCAGGAACCTCACAGATAAACCTGCTGCACAGCATCTGCTCCAGCACTGCTTTTACCTGCCTCTTTCAATGTGCCGCATGCTGCTGTCAGCAGCTTTTGCCTAAAGAGAGCAGCAGGTGAAACTGTTTTTCTTTCCTTCACTCCCTTACTGAAAGTGTTTTCTTTTCTGGGTTGGCTCAGTCCATTTATGTAACATGCATGTCCCATCTGAGCAGCCAAGCTGATTGAAAACATGTTTGAACTGGCTGTCCTTCCCCTCCTGTCTCCTGGTGTTTCTGCTGCAGTCTCCAGTGCACGGTCCACAGAGCTGCCTGGCACCAGTGCCTGGCAGAGGTGTTTTATGCTTTTCAAGCAAGAATGGCCATGGTCAAGCTGGAAAAGCTTTTGGAAACCATCTATCAGCTGGACCATGGAGACCGAGTTGTGATGCTTCCTCGATGTCGGCTTTTGTCGGACGCGGTTCAAGCCGCCGCCAAGTTTTTGTAGGTCAAGTCTTGAAACTGTTCGTGTTCCCCAGGGAGCCCCGGGAAGAATTGCAGGCTGATTTGTGCCCATCCACATCACCCACAGTGTCACTAAAGTTTATGGGATTCTTCCAGTCTGACTCAGTCAAAGGATCATTAAAATAATACAGTGAGAAACACAGTATAAAACCCACAGCGGAGAAATTAAACTAAGCAGACAGATGGAAAGATGGATCAAAAGGAAATGTGTGCTGGGCATTAAAAAATACAATATAGGGGCCTTTGCATGTCCTTTCCCTGAAAACAACTGGGTTTATGTCACCTCCCGATTGGAAAAGGCTTCATTATAAATGTTTGCTATCAAATCTGCTGCAGCCCTTTGTATGCACTAAAGCCAGCTTTGCTGATGGTATTGGATAACGATACTCTTTTTCCCTCCCTTTTGAGTGGCAAACATCGGTGTGAAATTAATCTTTCACATACAAACGTGCATTCAACACATTCTAGTTGCTACGATTAACAACCTGACATAAAAAATATTACAGGACATAGTACACTCATAATAAATTCCTAAGAGATGATATTAGCTGGCTGTTGGAAAGCCAGACATGTTATGACACGTTAAGCTCACCATAAAGGATGTTATTTAGTAAGATTTCATTTAAATACTATGGCTGATATGATATACCAGGCATGTTTCAAAAACTAATTCTCCAGTTTTCTGACATTGTCAGCAAGAATTTCAAGTTACTTTTAAAGGGCACACTGTGTGTGACACATAGCAGCATTTTCTGTGGGGTCAGGGTTCACTGAGCAGTCCTGAGCTGTCCCAAGTTACATTAAAATGCCTTTTTGGCAGCATGCATAGCCATGCTTACAGTGCCTACTACAGCTCAGCTGATGGCTGGTAACCTGCTAACCCCTTCCACAACTGTTTGTAGTTGGAAATCACCCAGATGTCATATCAAACAAATTCAGAAGGGAGAAGATACTTTCCTTTATGCCTCTATATACATTTACAGTGGTTTATCATCCCCTAAGGAAAAGAAAATCTTTCTCATATTTTCTTAGGAGCAAAACCAGTATTTGTCACCAATGCATCAGATTACAAAGAAATGAACCAGTTTATTTTAAAATGAAGCACTAAAGCAGCTCTTTGAGATCTGCTCATGTGTATGCTTAGTGAGACAGATACCCTGGCAACTATCATGGGGACATTTTTAGAAACTGTCTTAATTATCTGGCCCAGTGTTTTGTTATGACATTTAGCTAAGAGCAGGGAGAGATGCGGTTTCTCTGTCCCCTGCCAAACCTTCTGATTTTCACTGTTTGCTTTGTTAATTTAAAAATGTAGTAACAATTTCAGAAGTTACCCATGTGATCAAATACAACTGATAGTCGCATCCTCTGCTGGCACGGGCTCCAGATAGGGAACCAGATGTGTGTGGGGCTGCAGGGATGAAAAGGAGGGAGGGAGCAGAGGAGAGGATGCATGAGGCACTAAAATGAAAGAGCTTCCTCTTGCCGTTCTCCCTTTCTGCTGCTCTACTACTTTTATGTCACTAATCACATTTAAATGAATTATTTCATATAAAGACCAGCTTAATCATTTGGGCTATGTACCTCCTGCATCATCTCTGTTGGGATGTCCCTATGAGTGGGGGAAAAAAGTCCAAAAGCTAACCAGTGAGGTAAGTATTAGTACTTTCAGAAAGCTTTTCTATTGTTAAATTAATTTCTACACAAGCTTCATGCAGACATATTTCAGTGTAAATCACTTTTTACGTGCCTCTTAAGGGAAAACCAAAACAAGAAAAAGGATCATATAAAATCAGCAGGTACAAAGCCTTTATAGAATAAAACACACATAAGAGTATTATATTATTTGAAAAAGCTGCTTTTTCCGCAAATCATCCCCAAACAGAGTTAAAGTGGCAGAGCCTCAGGGAGGGAAACACCAGCATGATAGCAGTACTGCCCACATCCACGCTCTTACATCACTTTGTAGAGACACCCTCTCCCAAACAGACATGGGTCAACTGTCACTCCTTTCCCTCCCTCCTCATGCTTCTTGGAGAAATGGAATTAGTCCCACAACTGCTCACGACACCGAAAGGGAATGTGATTAACAAACTCCTGACCTCCGCTTTCAGCTAGCAACTCCTTTTCCTGCTCCTTACAGGCAAATCTCTCCTGGGCAAAGATCCCTTTGCAGAGCTGGCACCAATCCTGCCTGCACCAGCACAAACAAATGTGGCATTTTCTCAGAGCAAGATAGTTGGGTTCCTCATGAGGGCAAGGATTTGCAGGGCTGGGACGTGGGGTCTATGGGAAACTTTTAACTGATGCTAATCAGACCCATAAAAGGCCTAGGAAGAGATTCCAGGATGGTCTACAAGCTGCACCTACTTGAGCTAGCAATGCAGCCCAGAGCAGGCACATTTAGGGGGGAAACTCAAGCAGCACTGAGGACACAGCGCCCAGCGATGGCAGGATATCTCTTTCTCCCTGGAAAGCCCTTAAAATGCAGGAGGTCAAACTGAGATATTCAGTGTGTCAGTGTTTAACTGGAATCAAGACTATGATCAAGGCTGGAAAGAGTTTGTCTGCTTCCTACCGGGCTGTTACAGGAATTATTTGCACCTAATATCTCCTAAGAAGGCTCTCTTTAGGTAGGATAAATCTGTAGAAAAAGTGTGTCATGAACTCAGATGTACCCCTCAGAAATAAATCACACCCGAGCCTGAATAACCATGCAAGTAAACGACAGCAAATTAACAAACTGCATCTGATCAGGAAGAAACAGTCTGTAAAATACAGCTTATTGCAGCTGGGGAAGGCAATGGTACAGGTTCAACACCAGGTTACTTTCCCACACATCATGTTCTCTGTTTGCGCAGACGGATCCATCTGTCTGCATCTATATATAACTAGTACAGAAACAAAGCGAGATAACCAGGTTAAGGTTAGTGTTCGGGGTACATGTATGCCTGTGTCAAATAGGGTATCCTGATTGCATAATTAAATGCTTTCCTGTTGGAGTAATTAGGAGAGACATGCTGAGATTTATAGACGCCTAATCGTTGCAGACATTCTCAGCTCCCTATCTGAGGGACTGAGCCTGTGCTTTTTGCCAGATTCTCATTTCCACCACATTTTTACAGTTGCAAAATTAGGTTAAAAAATGAGACGAATGCGAAGGCTTCTCAAGAGCAAGCCGACTGCTGGCATTTTTATTTCCAGCTTACTTACATGGACTTTGTTTATGTGTTTCTCCCCTTCAAACAAACTCTGTCTTTGTCTTTTCCACGACAAGAGCTGTCTACATGGAAATAGAGATCCAGCCAACTCTGCTCTTGGGTGCCGTTGTACCTCTCTGGGAAAGGATGAAGCAGCACAGACCACTTTTATCCCATTAGTATATGTGAAAAAGATGAAAACTGGCCTTGACACTAAGTTGGGCAAACCAGAAAGCTGACTGGCCATAGCCAACGTGGCAACGATGCAAAAAGCCTTGGAAGATGTGAAGATTTAGGGCTCTGACTCACAGACGGAGCAGATTAAACTCAGGCTTCCCACAGCTTCCTGCCCTGCCTCATTTTAAAGTCTCCCTCCTCCACAACATGGACACTTCAGCCACCACAGTACAAATCCCTGCTGGGCACCATGAGCAAAACCCCAGATGTTCAGCAAAGGCACTGGCATGGTACATGCTCCTCAATGGTTTCAATATCTTGCCTCATTTTTGCAGGTGAGGAAACTGAGTTATAGAGATCTTTGGTCCAAAACTTTTAGGACTGGCTGGTCAAAGATGTATTTCTAAGTCAGCATCTAGGCATCTACTAAAGGCCTGCAAAGAAATCTGGGCAACTCATGGAAATATCTCAATATGGAGTTAGAAATCAGGTTTCAGGAATCAGTTTCTTTGGTGCTTTCCTCCCGTGATTTGACTCTCATACTTCAAAAGAGGGTGATGTTAGATGACATGGGAGTGCCAGTGTGGATAAATCGTTACTAGCAGGATAGGAAGACTGTTTCCTCCCCATTTTCTTAACCCAGCTGGACACAAGCTGATGAGAAGCCTGGATTCAACCTTGTTCCCATTACCAGCAATCAGGTATAAGCCCAAACTCCAGGACAATGATTAGCAACCACATCTAAATTTAATTAGCACAGCTAAAGATCTCAGGGACTGCTAATCACAGCCCCAGTTCACAGCCAAAAGCATCAACGTGAGTTAAAATGGACGGTGGTAAGCATTAAGACAGGACCGCGCTTCCAAGGGGAGCCATGGGGTGGCAGGGATAGATGTAAACTCAACCCATGTGTGAATACATGCAGTCATGGGGATTTTCCCTTTGCAGGTTGCTTTCAGAGATCCCTGGTGAGTGGTGTTTCTTTCTGGGGATTTTCCTTCTTATCAGCAGTTAGCATCTGCCAAGCTGCTGAAATGTGATTTAATTTCTCATCTATGTGATCTGGACATTAGTATTCTGCTTCACTGCAGAAAAGTTCAGAATAAGCCAAGAGGTTCCTGGAACACAACAGTTAATGAGGAAAAGTTGTCTTGGCAAGAGAAATGGTTTCATAGGCTGGTTCGAATATATTAAAGGTGAAATGTTTTGCAATGGGGAGGATGCTCTTTCCAGCCCAAGTTTTCAAGGTTGAGTTTCCTTATTTGCATTCTTTTGAAAGCATAGATAAAAGCTTGGAGTCATTTCTGCTTCCTTTGCTATTTTGAAAAGTCCAGGGGCTAGATGTAGATGCTGAGGGATGTACTTGGCACACACAAAACACTGGGGGAGGGAAGAAGGAGACAGGAAGAAATCAAGAGCTTGGGCATTTGATAACAGGAGATATTGTTCCCCTGATTCAAAGGCTGAGCCTCACCAAAGTGAACAAGCTCTCCTGTCTTGCACCTCTAAAATGGTACCGGCTGCAACATTTCATCAGGGAAACATGAAATAACTTACTCTGTTCAGACCAATTGATATCAGTGGAAGAAGAAAATCCTGTGAGCTCCTTCCCATCTTGAATACCTCTTGGCTACCTCCCTGCTGCATTTCATCTTTTCACATGGGGCCAGTGCAGAAGAGAACAGCTTGGCCATGCCTTCACAAGCGGGGCATCTAATTGTCATCAGGAGACTGCTCCAGCTTATAAAGATTCGCCACTAAGGCAAGCACCACTGGAGGAGAAACAGCTCTTTAAACCACTACCGTTTACCTTGCAGTGTGAGAGTCCCTTCCGCCCATTTTCACACATTCATGGTGGAATACGATAAGTCATAATCATGCTTTCAAGCCTGCCTGTTTGGCTCCCTTCTCTTGGAGCAGCAGCTTCTCGGCTGCCTGCCTTTGAAGTGTATCTAAGCTCCTAGTAGCTATAAGATGACACTTAAGTTACACCTCTCCTGCATTCTTATCTCTGTCAGCGGTCTTTGAATCGCTGACACATTGGCAGCCCGATGGCCCTTCTGGTGAGCGGGTTGTCCCCTGTGTGACCTTTGGGTTTCTGAACAGGACACCTGAAACCCCAAATGGAAGGGATCAGAGGAAGGGGGAATCCCACCTCTTCTTCATCAGCTGCCAAAGAGCCGTCTCCCCTTCCACAGGAAGCAGCATCTGTCTTATCTCTCTATTTGTCTCCCCTTTTTCAAACTTCTCTTTTAGACATAGGACCTTTTGAAATCGCTTTTTGTTTTCCCTTCTTTCCCAATGCATCTTTGAACCCACTCTCTCCTCCAAGTAAACATCACTGCCACATGGAGGGTTCCTAGAGGGAAGGTTGTGCTGCTGTTAGTTATGCAGAATAAAGATGAGGTTTTGGTCAGCTGCAAGAATATGGGGTACAAACCAAGCAACATTAGTAGAGCAGAAGGCATGTTTCTCCTCTTGTTTTGTAGTTCCTTTCATATCAGTGTTAAAACCACTAAAAAGGTATGGTATGCTAATATTTTTATATAATGATTAAAATAAAATTAAAAAGAAAAAAATCTCTAATCTAGTCTGGATAATGCTATTGAACATCAAAGAGCATCTGCCTCTCCCAGTCTGAGTCTTCACCTGCACTCATTTCTCATCCTTATCCCTATAATGTTGCAGTGATAATAAATCTGGACTTCATGAGCACATAAGTTAGTTATTTTACAGTGTAGTCCAGTATGAATGGAGAAATACCAGAAACAGCACCAAGCCTGGTACCTTCTGCCAGAAAAGTGCACTGCAGTTACTCTTAGTGGACAGAAATGGGAATGTTGGTAGGGTTTTACTCCTCACATCCCAGACGTGGATTTCCTGAGTCTGGATGGCAGAAGGTCCCCTGAGCAGTGAGGGGCACCATGGGGCTCCTGCACATGTCAGATGGTATTGGGCAGCACTATGCAAACCCAGTGCTCAGGACTCTCCTTAGCTTTCTCACCTGTGCAGAAAGCCACAGAAGCCCTTGTTTCTCCTCAGATGATCAACTCGCTGTTGCAAATCTGCTGCCAGCATCATTCCCTCTTCTCAGCTCCCTGTTTCTCCCTCCTGTGCTACAGATCCATTTGCATTTGTACTTTTCAAGCACGTAACGAAGACCAGAAGGGCTGCTGTGATGGACAGAACTAGTTCAGCTCTTGCTGGATTTTGATGAAAGGCAATTTGATTTCCACAGCCAAGTTATTTAATGAGCCTCTAAAATTACAGCCACAAATTATGCACATACAAAACTATGCATTTGTGCACTGAAGAGGCAAGATTTCCAAAACAGGAAGCCATTGGTCTGCATTAAAAGAAAAAACCCTGCCTGCATAGCTGGTTCCCCCTATCAATGCATATAATTATTCAGTCTGCCCAGCTAACACTGTGGATTGAATGCACAATGGCTCTGTAGGTACTTACCTAGCCATTTTCACATTATAGATGTCTCCTGCTGTGTTTATGCACCCATTTGCTGCACACAGATTTATGTCTGGATCAAGGAAGGACACAGCTCCCATCACACAAGAACCATGTGCAGCATTCTCTGATGCTCAGTATGGGGGTAACATTATTTTAACCCAACTCCCTCCTTCTTTCACCTTCAGGGTTTCAATGCCTATTTAGCCTGCTCTTTGCAAGACATCTGAGTTGTCCAGAAGCCTGCAAACAGCACCAGCTGCCTTTGTGCCCCATGAAGTTATATGGGAAGAAAATGCATGCAGAACCCATGCAGGGATTCATTCATTCTTCTGCTGCATGTAGTGGCTGCAGCACTGGTCACAATGCCTTGCCTGCTTCACTGGTAAGTATCCTCCATGTCCCAGTTTGAGATTGGTCATGATTTGTTGAGATGAGATGACAGAGAGATGGAAGACCCCATTGCAATATGCAAGTAGAGGTTTTAAAAAAGCAGGAGAGGTACATGTCCCACCAAATTAAATTACTTTCAGTTGATAAACCCCATCTTTCACTCTTCCTCAGCAGCTGATGGAAGCCTGACATCAAGGAAGAGGTTAATTGCTTCTTGTTTTATCTCTTCATCTACTCACTCTCTTTTTATGCAGCTCCTGAGGACTGATTGGCCCTTAATTATAACATATCCTTTTTCTCTTCTCAGTTTAAGGGGTTTTTGAGTCTTTTTTTGCCTTTCTTATTTCCTTCTGAGATTATCACAGAAGCCCACTGAACACTGACCTGTTATTTTAAACCTGTTGGCAACCTCACATCAGATCATTTTCCATCGTATCTTGTGATCCTCCCTTGCTTCATCCTTCACATTTCCTAACAGAGCCCATGAGAGCAGCAAGATTTTTGCCAAACCAAAGACTCTTGTATGGGTTCTTATTCAAATCTCAGCTATCCCCCCCTGCTCAGTTGAACCTACAGCCAGGTTGGATGTGGCTTGGAGCAACCTGCTTTAGTGGAAGGTGTCCCTGCCCAAGGCCAGGGGGTTGGAACTGGATGATCTTTAAGGTCCCTTCCAACCCAAACCATTCTGTGATTCACTGGTTCAGTTGGAATAGCTGCCAAATGGGTCTTTTTCTAATTCCTCAGAGCTGAAGAAACTCTCTAACAGTCGGGAAACTAGTCAGTTTTCTGTTCTTAAAGTGATTTTTACAGCAAAGAAAGGAGGTGCTCAATGACAGACCAACAGATGACAGCTGCCTTCTCCAGAGACCATAGGAAGCATGACGAATACTAGAGAGCAGCATATATTACCCTTATGCAACGCTGTCTTCAGCAAAGTCGGTCCAGTTCAGTTTCCAGAAACTCCAGAGCTCTGAGTTTCTTTCTTAACTCTTGCAAAACTCTCTGCAGCTCTGTGAGCACCAACAGAGCTGAATCATGACAGATCTGCCTTTTCTCTTTTGTTTTCTGTTTTATCTTAAAGCAAGACCATTTTTGCCAATTCCTCTTAAAATGAGCACAGTCTCAACCTTTGCTTCTAAGGACTTGCACAGCCACCATCAATGTGCAAAAGCCAGCAGTATTAAAGCAATCTCAATGCACAGTCAGCCGTGGCATGAATTCATTTTTATTTTCCTTTGAGACAAAATACACCTCTTTGTTTTCTATCGTGTATTCCCTAATCCAACCTAAGCTGCTGTTTAAACACAGGTTTTTTATCTTGAATAAGTTCTTTGTACAACCTGACAAATTGCATAGCTGTTATAGAATCAAAATTCCCCATAATATAGTGACAACACCCAGTACTGGAGCTCCTCGGAGAGCTAAAGGGTTTCATAAATAAGAAGAGCTTCCTGTGCAGCAGGAAATGCCAACACACACCTCCCTGAGCAGAGCATTATTGGCCAACCAACCCAAGAAGGAGGTAACAGCAAGGCTAGAAAGGCTGATCATGGCATTTCCTAAATTTAGCAACACAGGAAAATCAGAAATGGACAGGCTCAGTATAAAGCCTAGACTTTTCAACGCACCTATAATCTCAGCGGTTAATACATGGACTGGGAAAGCTGGCAAGTCACTGAAAGCTTGGGCAGAAAATGAGATGCTTTCCAAAACAAAATAAAAAGACTGCAAGGAGGTCAGGGCAGAGTATGGAAAGATTTCATCACCAGAAAAGAGATTTGAGAATTTGTCCTCTTCCAGCTTTTCTTTGGATATCTAAATATCTGAGGGGCACACATGCTGCACAACACAAGATTCTCATAGCAAGTGCTGAAAACTTACTGGTAAAGCTGGAGCAAGCTGCCAGGTAAATAGCAAACACTGTCAAGCTGCAGGAAGTAAAAGCAGGACTCTACACCAGGAGGAGGACTTGAGCTACATGCCAGTGGAGAGGGACAAACGTCTGCCAAAGGATACATGGTCCAGCAGCAGAGCCAGAAGGGAGAGCATCCTCTTAGAGGGAAGTTTTAACAGCCAGCTCAGGAACCAGATGTGATTGCAGCATTCAGCTTCTGCAAAGCTGGACACAACAGGCCAAGCTGAGCCTTGGAAATGTGCAGAACATCTCCAAGAGAAATCTTTTTAAAAGCCCCAGCAAAGGAAGCAGTAGAGTTGGTTTCAACAGTGTTGAGCTAATGGAAACCGCTGCAAAGGATGGAGAGAAGTGGAAGGGACAAGTTTCCATTCTGTGTGCCAGCATTGGCCCAGGGAACATGTAACATAATGTAAAAATAATATGCTATTAAACATAATGGACTAGTTGACCCAAATGAGTCAAAGGAAGAAAATCAAAACTAAATGTTTCTATGGCATTAAATCAAAATGACTTGCCATTATTAAAAAGAAGTGGGAAAGCCAAAATCCTACGTCTCACCTTTTTGGAAGCTGTAAATTTATCCCAAATTACTGCATTTCATGTTTAACTTAGACAACATTCCAGTGCAGGTAGAAAAATTGCTTCATCAAAAACTGTTGGCCAGCTGCATCCAAAAATTGTTGATGTGAGAATGACTATCATTGATTTAAAATTGAATTTGGGTCAGCATCTTGCAGAACAAAACTGCTGCACAAACATGCACACATCCTACTTGGTTATATTGATTTCAGCAATAACATCCTTTAAACATTTCTTACTTTCCAGTATCAGTCCACATTCAAAGCAGATTTCAAAGCTATGCTTGAATCCTCCAGACTTTTGATGTCTTAGTGTGCACCTGTAGGAGTGGGAAAGGACGCTTTGTGTGTGTGTGTTTTGGACGAACAAGGTTCAGTGAAACGGGTACGCCATGTGGGATGGCTAGGACCACAATGGGTAAAAAAAATGGTAGTTAAGGTACTAGTTAGTAAGCGCCAAATTTTTACCACAATGTAATAATAATGGGAGCTGATTTTATTTTCAAGAATGTCTGAAGCCATACTGAATGTTTCTGTAAATATGAGGAACTCAGCAGTTCAAGTGCTTCAGGATGTATAAAATGTGGGCTTTCCTCTTGTATATTTGCTGTTCATAACGAGTGTTTATGGCCATACCATACAGTATGTACTTAGTATGAGAAAGGAAGAAGGTTTCACTTATTTCCAGAAAACCTGCCAGTTCCCAGTAAGCTTCTGTTTTAACACTGAGCTGAAAAACAATAGCTTCCAACTAACAACAGCACAATGAGACTGAAGTTTGAAATAAGCTGATTGTAAGGAATGATGAAAGGTCAGACTTCTCCATGCTTAGTTCGCAGCTATGCAAGCATGCTCTAAACCCCCATTTTCAGCTGCTTCACAGAGACAATAATTATCATCTCTGTTGCAAGTTTCATCTCCAGAGCGCTTGGCACACACGACCTGGGTTAACCCTGAAAACAGCCAAATGTGGTTTGTGCTGGAAATATTGAGGTCTTTGTTGAACCAGAACAAGGTCATCACCTGCAGGTCACAAAAAGGTCCCTTTTGCTGTTCCTGGAAGCTCAAGTGAGAAGGTGCATAGAAAGGAGATAATGCCTACTCATATCCTAGCGGGGAAAAAAATGCTGTGCTTCCTTTCTCCGCCCACAAGGATGTTTTCCATCCACATTGGATTGCTGCAGTGATAGCTGCTCTTGTTTCCTTCTCATTTGATTTCTAATCCTGCTTTTGCTGAACTTAGGTCACCGTCTTCCTCCTCTCATGTGTCCTAAAGGAAAAATTGTGGATGTATCTCAGAGCACCACCTTGCCAAGGCAGCCAACTTCCATCCTGAGTACTTTTATATTATTCAGGGTGCAGCAATACCAGCTACTGCATACCCTGTCATGGAAGAGAATAAGGTTCTGTCACATTTCGTTTGTGTTGTTTTTTGGTTTTAATTCCCAGCCAAGCAGGCAGAGGGGGGAAAAAATTATGTGGGATTTCGGTACATACAAAACATCTGAAACCAACATTTTTGGAACGTCTTGATCACAAATAAAGAAAGAGGTGATTTGAGATTTTCATATTTACTTGCACCTTTGAGGATGTTTTCGGTCTTTCATCCCATTTTGAAGGCGTGTCACCTAATTATGACTCTTTCATCCCTCTATTCCCCAGTTAGAACATGCCAATCCCTTTTACGGCAATTGATTATGACTTGGAGGTTTCCACATTCCAGACAGTTCAGAGAGCTGGGATATTTGTGAATACCTGAATAAACTCCTTTAATCCAAAAACAAACTCCACCTGAAAGCGGCAGTATGAAAAGGCCATTCATACGGTGTTTTCAGACTTACTGGTTCATGGTTTCTTTGGATTTGACCCGACTTCCTGTACTAATGGTCTCTGAATGCATTCCCAATTGTGGCTTACTGGTCTATAAGGTACCCAGCATTTATGGGTGAGAGGAAAAGCTGCTTACACAGTTTTTTGCCTGGAAGAGCGAAAAATGGACCTGAAATTAAAAGGAAACATAAAGTGTACAAATAGCCAGCCCCTTCTGCTAAATTATTTTTAAACAAATATTCCCATGATGTTGCTACTTTAAAAAGATCGTGGCTTCTTGCAGATGAAAAATACCTTTAAAATTACCACTACAATTGTCATTCCCAAGTGTGAGCATTGACACTCTGCTGATTAAGGTAGGGCCATGTTTAAGTAATCTGGTAACCTAAGTGCAAATGTGTCGATGATCTCACAGAGCAAGGAGAGACCGCAGAGGGAGATCTCCACTCCTGATAGTTATGGGACAGAGCAAGATCGCCAAAATCTCAGGGAGCAAAGTGACTACTGCCAAGATCAGACTGACAGAGGAGATTAAAGTTCACAAACACACATAATCACCTAATACAAGTAATATTTTTGGAGGCTGTGAAAGGATTTAGAGGTAGCATTACACATTTGCGCTGTTCTCATACATTTTCTTACATATCCTCTCCAGACCACTGCCAGAAGCAGGACTCTGGTCCAGATGCTTTGTTCAAACCTGGCATGAGCATTTAATTTGGGATCAAATGCTTCATCAATTGGTGAAGGTGAGTCTGCCTAAACAAGACTCCTGAGCCTACGAAAGACATTTAAACCTACCCAAGGGTGTTAATTTTTTGGAGATAAGGCAAATTCCAGTTCGAAAGCTGCAGATGGGTTTTAATGGCTAAACATCATGTGCTACCTTTAAAATTTGGGCCCTGAATTACAAAAACTTGTCAGTCAAAGCATTTTAGATGGGTTAGATGGGAGATGCCATCATTTTTCAGCAGTCTTGCTGTCCCCATCCAAAACTCTTCCTGGTATTAAGACTGTATCACTGAATCTCAACAAAGCACATTCAAGAGGATGGACTTGCACCAAAGAGCCTTTTTTAAAAGTTAGTTGGTGCTTTTTTGACAACTTTTTCTTAATTATTGCACTTACCCCCCCATAAAGATTTTAACAGAGAACACAAAAACGTAAGATCCAGAGATAGGTGCTTGTGTTTGAATTTCTATTATTTGGTGGTCTGGAGGGATTTATCTGCCTGTGAACACACGGGACCTTGATTTCAGTATCCTGTGAAGGGCAGGATCTAATGAGGCAGAGGAAAGAAGTGACAGATTTTGGCTTCCTGCTGGCCATCCTCAGAGATGGAAACTCCCTGTGTTGAATGACCGGCTTGGCTGAGTGATAAGCCAAAATGGGTTTGGGCATCAGGCCAAGGCGAGGAAGGTTCCTCCTTCAGGATAAGATTAATGAGTTTCAGGAGGGGGCAGAGATTCAGGACTCATCTTACATCTGATTTCCCCCCATGCAGTGGTGACATTTGTCTCCCTGACGCAGGGTCATTGTATCGCTCGCTTGGTTGCCATCTGACTCTGGATTGCTCAAGATGCGCCAAAAAAGCCCTTTCCCTGGAAAACAGACATTCCAGCCTGCAGTATTTGGCAGTTGTCCGCATACAATATCCTTGGTAAAGGAGATTTTTTGGAACCTATAGCTAACACTGCTTGCTGGTAGTGGCTGTTTGCCTACAAAATAAACAGGACCAGAATATGCCTCATTACAGTCACACAGTGGGTTTTATTTTTCTCTGACATTTCGGGAGGTGGTGCAGAAAATGAGACTCTCTCCAGAGTGATTCACGCGGTAGCCAAAGAGGTCTCTGTGGCTGACAGTAAACCGTGTGACCTACCCATTTCCCAGTAAGGTTCCAGTGCCCGGCGCCAGCACGGGACAACAGGGAAAGAGGGAATGGGGAGGGAAAGCTCTTGGAGAGAGATTGGGTTTGGAAACATCCCGGAGTAAATTTTGAATGAAAAAAAAAAAAAAATAGGAAAAAGGAAAGGAAATTAAGGAAAAATTTAAAAAACACCAAAACAATTAAACCTCCTCAAACTGAAGCCAGTCTTTGATTCCTTCTCTGAAATGACATCATCACATACCCAGTGCAGCCACAAAGCATGACAGCCATCATGGGCCTGCCTTGGGAAGGATATATCACTTCCCTTTGAGAAATATGGAAGATATTGTCTGTAATCTCAGCCTGCCCCAGGCCAGGCAGGGGGGCTGCTTTTTGCAATGAGATCCTTCTGCAGCGTTTTTTTGTTCTTCTCTTGGTCTTTCACACAAATTAGGTGGCTCCCTGGGGCTGGAACCCTCTCCTCAGTGGCTGGGCGCATCCACAGGCATTAGGCAAGGAGGTCAGAAAGGGATGGAGTTGGACGAGGAAGCCTGATTCATGCGGATGTGGCTGCTTGCAACCCTGATGCAATGGCTGCAATGTCCCCTGGTGCCATCTGTTGCTGGTGGCCTTCACTGCTGAATATCTTCATGCTTAACCCCGTGTCTGCCAAACTGGAACTACCTTCTGCTGCTTCCCTTCTTCATTGATAAACCAGGAGAACGAAGGGTCTTGTTCTGCAGAAGGTATGCATATGGGACAAGCCCATAATGAAGCAGTGTTTTATTAGATGGAAGTAGGTACAGAAGGATTGTGTTTCCAGAACTCATCTTGATGTCAAAGCACGTCACTGCAGAGAATGGAAAAACTAAAGCCCCATCAGCAGAAGATCACTTTGGTCTGCTTTTTGATGCTATCATTGGCAGCAGAAATTTATCTTTCTGTGACTGAAAGGAGAGAAAATGAGATTGAGGTTCCCCAGAGACTTGCTTTTGGATGGCCAAATGGTCTGCAAGAGCCATGCACGCATCTGCCTTTCAATAGTCAAAGCGGGGGCAGGAGGAGTTCATTCTCAAGGGAGATAGACCAGGGCCCTTTCTTAGCTCCACAAGCAGCAGTCTGGCACAAAGATGGACAAATGCCATAGGAATCTGAAAAATATATTATTAGGATATGTGTAGCTCATATTACACCCTTCCAAATGTCTAGTTACATTAATGAAATCCATGTCTCATTGTTTCAGAGAATTTTAAGGCCAAAGGGACCATTAGATCATCTGGTTTGACCTGGATAACATGGGCCAGAAAATTTCATCCACAGAGACAACGTGTGTTTGATTAAGTTCAGCTAACACAGTGTTTCACCAAAACAATAGAAATGGACGCACTTCCATAATCCATATTTTTAGGAAAGACCTTACAATTTGCATTCTCCTTTCGGGAATAGGAGCTCAGCCTTTATTGTTCTTTAAAAGGCAATGCTGCCCACACTGGACACACTCCACAGAGGGGGAGGATGGGGAACGGAAGCCACAACCACATCACAGGGGACTGTGTACCATCGTGTGCCATGCCAGTGGGGCTGGAGGCCTCCAAGCCTCCACCCCTGTGTCAAGTCCATAGGGCTGGTGGGGTCTACCAGCAATGTACCTTAACCTGCAGAGTAAATCTGATCTGGGCAGATCCTCTCTCCCTCTCCCAAAAACAGCTATATGAGCAGTGTTTAGACTGAACACAAGCTGCTATAGTTTTCCTTTTTTTATTATTATTAGCAGAAATGCAGTGGAAGATACTCAGACATTCTGGCCATGAGCAGAAAAAGAGACTTTGAAATAAAATATCATTATTATGGCTGCATATTTCAGCTGGCACCAGATGAAGACTGTTGCAATGAGCACTACACAAGGAATTGCTGGAAGACACCATGAACAAATGGCAGGAGAACACTGACTAGTGGTGAGAAAACCAAAATATCTTTAGAAGCTCTGGAAATTATTAGATTTTTGACAGCATTCTTCATGGCATCACTCTCTTTTTTCATCAGCTGTGGAAGTGATCAGCGTTTTATCTCATTCAAATTTTGGCAACAAGGTGTCTTGCATGTCACAAAAGAATATCTTATGTTCTTATTTCTTTTTCCGGAATTACTATATGATAAACAGAAGCACAAGGAGACTTTTGCAAGGTCATAGCAGGGAAGCCTAAAGAAGGGGCCAGGATATCAAAATCTGATTATCTGGGTCTGAGTCCATCATTACCATCAATAGAGATAATTATGATAAACCCTTTTATTTGCTATAGGATATATAATATACATTCCTTAGCCTAAATAATGTATATTTCAGGCAAGGGATAATTATGACGTTAGGAGGAGCTGCAGCTAGCTACGAAAGTTTCCCAAATACAGCCAATGCTTTTTGAGTACTTTAAACCATTTAAAGAGGGGAAAGGTTTGTCACAGGCTGCAATCACTGCCACTTCACATTTCTCTGATAAAACCCATGCAAACGATCATGATCCTGAAAGGGAGGTGTCTCTGCACATAAGTTTTCACCAGGCTTTCCATTTCCAAATTGGTACGGCTTATTTGAACGGAGCCTTTTGGTAACAGAGCTGTTCAAGGTGTTCATAGCACATAGGAAAACACTGACTCTACTGTCTTTCCTCCTTTCTTTTTTAAGACTCCCTTTTTTTTTTATCTTGTGGTCCGCATTACTCATGGACTGCAAACGATTCCCAAGAAAGCCACAATCAGTGGATTCTCCCTCTGTCTGTAAAAATAAGACTGGATCCGACCTGCCATGAGGTCATTGCTAGCAGCCGGTTTTGGCTGGAACCAAGCCGTGAAGCCGATTCACACGCGCACGGCCACCCCTGGTGAGGTTTGTGTTGCAGAGGACCAGCAATGCTCCCACGGTCACTGCCCACAGCACAGTGGTCAGTGAGGGAGGACTTCTCCAACCACCCTGCTATCTGCCATACCGGTAGGGCTAGAAGGGGGTTATGCTTATAAAAGAACACAGGGTATAAAAGAAGAAGACCACAGCAGAAGACTAATTAGTGGCAGGCAGTGGGGTGCCACAGCAGCATCATGAGGGCTCAGCACCTCTCATGGTGCTGAGATGCTCAGATGTGGCAGAGACAGGGTGACAGAAAAGGCTCCTCAGACAACCGTGGGCAAAGTGCCACTGCAGCCCAGGATTATCTGGTTTCCAGTCTGAAACGTTGTGACCTCAGCTCCATTCCCTGCAGACTTAGCCCAGCGATACTAATTTAGCACCAGCATCCTGGTTGGCAAAGTCAGCAGGGAGGCCATGAACTAAAGCTCTCCTCCACCCTGTCAGTCCTCCTCAATCGAGATCTGAGTCACACTGAGGGCTGGGAGACGGGTGGAGGAGACAGGGAAAGGTGTCATTGGAAACAATCACCCTTTGTACTACCTGCCTTGGATACAGTGGGACTTTGTTCTTCCACCAGTTTGCATCAACATGGGAGTCCCTCCTCCATGAAGTACATGCATCCCCTTTGCCAAACAGTAGACTGAAGAAATTAGCCTTTACCACCAGAAGCGCCTTGAAAGGTGGCAGGTTTTAGCTGTTCATAATCACATTAGAAAGGGGAATTAATTTTGAGTTATCACAAAAGGTGACAGAGTTGTCTTGCTTATGAACTGCGGCTGATTCTGTGTGTACTGATCTGTCGAGAAGAAAAGAGCCAGAAGCCTTTATTGGCTTCGCTGCGAGTAGCGAAAGTGTCTGCCCTCTTCCAGAAGATAAGTTCAGCCTTGTTTATTTTCACTTTAGCTATTCAGAAAGCTCTGTTGTGTGCTGTACCAGACAATATCCCTGTGCCTTTAAAAAGGAAAGGAAGTGTCGTCCTGGCAAACGTAACTGGAGCAATAAAATATAAATCTTTGTAATTGTTGTGGAGACAGAAAGCAAAACAAACTGTACTTAAGTACATTGTAAGAAAATGTCAGAGATTTGAGGGAATGGTCATTAGCATACGAAATCATTTATCTCCCATGAGTAAGTGAGTTGGCCAGAGACCAACCCATTTAATTTTCAGTATTTTTCCTTTTGGGATTTCTTGGAATGTCAAAGCTACTATTTTTTCCTCCAGAAAAGAAGACTGACTTCAAGGCTGATGTTCAGAGACCACAGAAACAAGTTGAACACAGTGCCAGCTCTCCCCTGCACACATGTGTAGCTGAGTGCCTGGCTATGGGTGCAGATGTCCATGTGCCCGAAGGTCTTGCAATCCCCATCTGCAGGGTTGGACCCCACACACCATTCATGGGTGCTGCCTGGCATTGACAACCAGTTCCTGAGAGGACGCAGAAACTGCCTCCTGTATCATCATCCCCACCTATGAGGTTGTCCCCAAACTTGTTAAATTTGCTCAAATCAAAATTGCAGTTTCCTGTAGGTCTGCAGTCCCCATGGCCACTACATAAAAACCATCCCAGGAGCAGCAGGATCCTTTTAGCATCACTTCAAACCACCCATTGCCTAACTGGTCCAGCTGGTCCCTTCCCTGCTGGGAAACTTGCCTGAAAACCACTTTCACAGACAGCCACTTCTTTGCCATGCCTGGCTCTGCATCATCACATCACGTCTCCTTTATTTATTTTGAGGCTAAATCAAAGTGGGAGAAAGCTATTGGGGAAAATGTGACATGCAGTATCTTCACCCAGCCGGCATCAGGTGGTGGGTGAGGTGTCCCAGTACCCCCACAGATGGTCCCTTTCCCAGGAGAACCAACATACAAGGATGGGTTGAACCTGATGAGGTGCCCCATGCTGCCACACTTGGTTACACAGCTGCTGAGCTGAAACGCATGAAGTTATTTGAGACAGTTATGGAAACATTTGGGTACCCTGAACTTCTGCCTGCTGGATTCTTGTCCCAGATGGGAAGAAAATGAAGTTCAGATCTTCTGGGATTAATATAATCAGAGAATCTGAGAGGAAAACTCATGAGTCGTTTTCCTCCTTTCTTTGATGAGGGGGTGTCTGCAAGGTTAATGAACTGCATCCCTCACAGTAGGCAAAATGATATCACACATGTTTCAGAGCAGAGCAAGCTTGGAGGTACCATGGAAAAGGTTTATTCTTTTAATTATAGAACAGGAAAATCATGTTTCAGCTCCCTAGTAAGACTGTTTCTAGCAAGAAAGTACTGAACAGTACCAAATGCAAATACATTGCCTTCTCTTTTTTTTTTCTTTTTAATAAGGTGGTCAAAAGGTCTAAGGGGAAGCAGGGATTTTGGAAGTATGCACAAAATCAACAGTGCAGTTAGCAATGGGATAGTAAGATTTCACAGCTTCGCTTTGATCAGTATTTCAGAAAAGTGAAGCCATAGTACAGAACGTCCTCTGAACTGAAACCAAGGCAGGCTTTGTCTTTTATCTCAAATATCAGCTAAGAAAATGAGAATGATATGAAAATGCTGAACTCATTACATTTTATTCGCGGTTTTACAAAACTGCTCCAGTAAGGCATATGGTTTCTTGATGAAGGTTAAAATTTCTGGGACATTCTAAACGCTTTGCTGGGTCTATGTGTGAGCCAAAGAAGTCATCATCTCCCCAGAACACTTTACAAATTGAAGGTGCATTCGCTTATTAACTGTCCTTGATTTCTGGACAGTAGTGGTGGTTCCACTTTCTCTTCAGAAGTCACTGTGAGAGTTCCAGCCACTAAAATGTCATTTAGGAATGGAATGATTGATTTTGCTTTTCAGCCTGAACGGTTGTTTTCTTGTTCCTTTCACTATTTTAGTCCTTCATTATTTTTCTTCAGTGCAAAATCCCTTAGGGTGTTTGTTTGAGCTAACATGGAAGGAAAAGAAAAATGCCCATCCATAATTTGAATCAGACACAGTTTCACTTCTCAAAGCTTGGATTGTACCTGGAGGTTGTGTTACAGACCTTTCTTCAGAAAATAATTACCGATGGATTTGGTGACATCTGTGACTTTGGTGACTTAAGGGGATTTGGATCGGGCCTATAGTTATACATGGGTATACATTCATTTTCTTCCTGAACACCTAAATGATGTCTACCACCTGCATTTTCACGGCTAAGTGGAGAAAGCCCTAGTGAAAGAGAACCTAAGCAGGCAAACCAAGAGCTTTTGATAACACTTTTCTACCTATTATCTCTTTTTCTAAAACATTTTCTTCCTGACAAGAGTCATTATTAACAATGGATTAATTAGAGCTCAGAAACATTCCATTAGATCTCTGCTCTTTGCTTTCTGCTTTTGCTTTCCCTTATTATTTGCTTTGCTCTTTGCTCTCCCTTATTCTTGTCAATGTGTGATTTCAGACAACAAAACTCCTGCCAAGCATCTTCTTACCCAAATACCTGCAGAACTACAAGTGGCACATAATCAAGTGACAAACCCCAACCTCATCTTGCACGAGAGGACCTCAATTTGTGCCACGGCTCTGTTCCAGATCCAGACTTTGTGGATGTAAGGGAAGATAGGACAGAGCTGGAGGTCAGGGCCTATTTGTGTAATTATCCTGTCTGTTGTTCTTAGCAAAACCACAAGACCTCATTAACACAGCCTCACCCAGGGTGCTTCTA
The DNA here is from genome assembly GCF_028554395.1 of Pezoporus wallicus. Lineage (NCBI taxonomy): Eukaryota > Metazoa > Chordata > Aves > Psittaciformes > Psittacidae > Pezoporus > Pezoporus wallicus. Next base: position 318,433 of record NW_026636866.1, on the reverse strand, counting down.
GCCTAGAGGGGTAACACAGCAGAGTCAAGAGTTGCATGAAAATGTGTTTTCTTTAAAGCAAGCAGAGTCTTCTAAGCCTTTTCTGAATTTCAGGCTCAGCATCATGGGTTGTTTTCTGCCCAAAGCGATCTGCAAATAGCGAGTGACAAAACCAAAACCATTCTGCAGGTAGAAGTTCAGCCTGTCAATGGGGAGGGGTTGCAAGTGGTGGGGAAGATCAGAGCCACCTCCAGCAATGGTGCAGACAAAGTCCATGGAAGCAGTTGCTCCTTGGCACGATTTCATTTCTAATCACTGTACCAATGCCTCTGCACATCAGTACCAGTCTAAACAATTAGCAAGGGCACTATGGAAAATAAGGAAAGAGGTGCAGGAAAAAAAAACCTTTGCTGCTTCAAGGCTGAGGAGCTCCTCTTCACAGTGAAGAAACAAGGCAAACAGTGCTAGGAACAGGGTGGATGAAAATGCCAGAGACCTGGGGCAGGTCTGGAGCAGGAGGTGAGCTTCGTGCATCCCAAACCCTCCCTTGACAGCAGTGCCACCATCACTTTTGCTTTCCGAGAGCTGTTCTACTGTCCAAGCAACTGCTTTGCTTTGGATTTCAGCAGAGCAAATGCCCATGGAACAATGATTTCTACACTGCATCAGCACATTTTCAGGGAAATAAAATCCTGTGCTCTTAAGCACAACTGTTCACACCAGAAATGCCCCACATTCATCCAGTTGAGAAACATAAAGAAGTTCACCCCACTTATCCTTCTGCAATCAGGGTGCTCAGCATTTTGCAAATTAGTTTGCTCAAATGCACTTTGGGAGCATGGTAATTGGCCTGGCAATATTCCTGAACAGAAAAAGAGGTTAAAATTGTGCTCTGAAGGGCTGTTGGCAGTTGTTCTCTGGTCTTTTGCTAAGATGCATTCCCAAGGAGAGGAGCAGAAGGAGGATGGGTGGTACAGGACAGGGCAGCAGCAATGGAAGAGCTTGTTTGCTCTATGCTTGGAAGTACTCTTCTCGGATGCAACCTCAGGTCCAGGTCTTTTCTCCCATAGAACCTTCCCCAGCTGTCCTGATCGAAGCAAGCTGTGATCGCTCTCACAACTTGCTCGTGTCTTTCCCAGTATGGATTTTTCCAACAATTTCTAATGACTCAGGGTCTTACTTCTAACTCCAACCCAAATCCTGGGGGGCTCCAGGGAGGTTGTTACAGCCTATTCCTACACATAGGATACAACAAAGAACAAAAAAACACATACATGTTTATTTTGGGATGCTCTGGTCGTTGGTGACTAACCTCGCTAAGCCTTTGGCCCCGGGATGCGGCTTGGCTTGGTTTTGATTTCCTGCAAGCTGGCAGGTGATGCTGCGCCAGTGCAAACCCCTTTCCCACTCCAGCAGCTTTTTGTGCTGAGACACACCACACCCCCAGGGTCTGGATGCTTGGTCAGCTGGGAAAGGCAGTGGTTCCCAGCCCTCGGCAGCACTGTGGCTGCTCCACGTCCTGCCAGAGTGCCAGCTCCACATTATGTGTTTCCAAATGCACCTCCAGACACAAGGGCTCTTGTTTTTCTTTAACCAGTTCACTGGATACAGGCTTATTTCTTCACCCTAGTCTTTTTCCCACAGCATCCTCCAGTTTCTGGTTGAAGGATGCCATGGGAACACCAGCCCAGCCGTTGTTCTCTCCCCATGAACCCACAAGAGTTTTCACCCCTGAAGACAAGGAGGTCCAGTAGTTCCCAAGCTGACCCTTAGCAACTGCCCTTGTCACAGAGGTGTTAAGGACTGAGGCAACCTGAAGCTTCTGCAAACATTTGTATGAGGGAAGAAACAAAGAATTTTGCTGGTTTAAAAGTTTATTATTTGCAAGTCGTGGTGGTGGGAACCAAAGCAAGGCTGCTGGAAGCATCACCCATAAAGGTGTTTTCATTTTGGAACAACTGGAACCTTCCTCTGCATTGGAGGATTTTTATAATGGTTGATTCTCCAATACAGTTAAACAATTTTTGCTTTGTTCTTTTTAATCATGTGGGATTCATAAGAACTTCTCCATATTCAGAGCATCCACATAAAAACTTGTTGCCCATACATTTTTCCATTGCAGATGTTCTGGGATGACAGAACTCTTTCATCAAGGGCTTCTCCACAATGGAAAATTTATTAATACTAATTAACTGCACACCAAATTGTAATCCAGTGTTTGGATCCAACTCAACCTACCCTTCATTTTCCCACTCCACTGTACAGAAGTACTCAGTGCCTCTCAAGTGGCACAGAAGTGCTGACTTAGCAAAGCCTGTAAGCAGATGCAAAAGTTTAACAGTAAGCTGAAATCTTTTTAATTTTAATGAAACCACTCCCAGGCTTACAGTTAAGCATATGCTTAGAGTCTTTACTGCATCATTGCCTACATATTAAAAATAAAGCCAATAATAGGTTTTATTCCTTTACCCTCTGTGCTGTTTGTGTCATTGCAACATGGTGGTAGTCAATATTTTCCTCAGTAGCATCGTGGTGATATGTATTTGCTAAAGAGAGTTTTGTATCAGGAGGGTTATACCTTACGGCAGAAGCTGAAATGGAGCTTCATCAGATTACACCAAATGGAGCCCCTTTGTTATCCATCCCCTTGGAGGCATGGAGAGGTTGTTGGCCAAAGGAAAAACAAGTTCATGAAAGTGTTCAGCATGAGAAATACCCTTCACAGTGATGTGGGAAATCAAATAGCACTGTGACTGCACAGATCTCACTTCATTATCTCCCATTAGAGATATTTTTAGTTTTAAAAATGGAAGAAAAAGCATCCTTCCAAACATTTCTTGATTTTAATGTACGTTGATATAGATGTGGTTTTACCTGAGCACAGGAGAATGCTGCTTTGCCAAAAGCTACTATGCTTTTTAACTGGTAGGTTCCCCCCGCCTGTGTTGGTAAGCTATCAGTGAGATCAGCAGCCACTAAGGAACCATGTCATTTGTCTAAATGTTAGTAACATTCTGCATTACTGTGCTCCTCCCTGGTGTAAATCCATGTGTTAATTCCCCATTCACAGAAGTCTAGTTTTTTTCTTTAGTCCAAACTAATTTTTGAAACTTCACTGTAATCAGGGGTTTGTTTTTTTTTTTTTGTGGGGTAAAGGGAGGAGGGAAAGAAAAAATTCTCACACAAGAGGGAAAAATTCTCACACAAAAAAAAATCCATGACAGCAGAATCCAGATAAACAAATAATTAAAAATGCCTCCTGTAATTTTAGTTGGGTGCCATGTCTTTTCTGGCTTGGCTAAATTAGCTGAGAGCGAGAGTCCCCATGCAGTCCCATTCCCGTTCTGGCCCGTACAAACAGAGGAAGTGGTTTTCCTGGGAACAAAACCCACATGAAAGTTTTGCTGATGGTGATTTAATTCCCATCATTTCCTCCTCTCTTCACATTTCACACATAAACCCACTGGCAGGATAGAGCACCTGGTGGTCAGATCAGATTTATTATCTCATCTGAAAGAAAAGGGGCGCAACTTATCACCCATGCTGAGCAAACCAAGTCCCACTATGGTTCAGTTCAATGCCTCCTAAAATGGCACAATGTCATCAAAGATCTACTTTAGATATGCTCCATCCACCACTAGTGCGTTCAAGAAGAGCTAAAAGGGCTTTCTCCCCTCCATTAGCTCTGATATGCATCTTTATCAGGATGCAATGGCCATGCGGTCCTTGAGTTATATAGATGTTGTGTCTGCTCCTATTTAAAGTGATGCCATTGCCGTAGTTACTTTCATTTAAGAATTAAAAGGTGACTATGTCAAGTTCAAAGTGATTGAATTTAAAAACAACAACTGGAGCAAACAACTATCTACAGTGATCAGGTCAATTCTGTGGTCTCATCTGGCTGCATGCAAGGATCATACAGGTCCAAGGGGTGTTGTCCTGTTATCAGTCTCCTGACCTAGCCAATTCCTGCTATGTATTAAAGTATATTTAAGTCTGCAGAAGGATTAAAGGATAGTTGCTTCCAGAAGCAGATTTCCCAAGGATTAAAAACATCTAATGGTTTAAAGCACCCTTCTCTGGGGTTAAGACTGCAACCAGAATATTGACTGGACCTTTCCTTGGACGTGGCATGAATTACACAGAGCAGAGATGTGCCTATTTTGAGGAACAGTGCTTAAGTATGTGCCATTTAAGGAGCCACAGGACATTTAATGGAGCAGTGAAAACCATGTGGTAAGACAGGACAAAATAATTGGAGAGCTCATAGTCAAAACGGTTCCATTTGCAAATCAAAGTAATAATGTGTTTCATGATAAAAGTGAGACATTTTGTTGTTTTGAAAATTAGTTTGCTTTAAAGTATTGAAAGTCTACATTTTGCAGGCCATGAAGAACAGCACAAGGAAAGGTGCTCTGCTGAACACCTCAAATGTTAATAAACTGCAGGTCTTACAGTGGTTTATGTCTTGAAAATTCAGCTTTTACCATGTGTTTGAAGATTCAAACTTCAGCTGTTTCGGTTAATTAGAAAGCTTAAAAAATGCAGCTTAATGAATTCAGTGCTTGTTTATGTTAAACTGTCAAGGAGTTAAGCAATGTAAAAGTGTGATTTGGAGAACATCTGATTGCAACCCGTGTGGAATTCCATATGTCAGAGGAGCTGGAAAGCATTTTATTGAACTATTGTCTAAAATGTGAATTAATTTCCTACTACTTCATAAAAGACTTCTTAGTAGGGTTGACAAAGGATTTATCATAATTATTGCTCTGGCCTGGATCATGATTATAAATGATACTTGTGTGTGTTTTGTTTATAAAATTCCCAGTTTGCAATTAAAACAACCTGTAATTTGCTCTTTCGCTGCTTTCTTGTCAGCGGCTGATCTGAAAATCGACCATTTGTTTTCAAAATTAATACCTGTCAAACATTTCTCTTGCTTTGCAGTGCCAGGAAAAGTGAAAAAGAAGAAATGTTTGAAAGATTTTAACAGAAGAGGATTGGTACCAAACTGGTAGAAAATAATGATGCTTCATATTTGTTATGACAAAAGCTGCAATCACTTTTCTGTGTGTAGCTGTTTCATTGCTCGAGAGCCAAATCAAACACCCTTAATTATGTCAAGCACTAGCAGCGTGTTTGATTTTAATGAAATCACTTCTGAGGTTCCTGAACTTGGTTTTTCTCTAAATTATCACTGAAAGTGTTTGCATGAATTTTGTTGCAGGTGTGGATCTCACATGCATGAAAGGGATGTGTTAAATTAACAGGATTTCATGCACTTCTCCAGGCAGAGTTTGGACGTGTTTCCAGTCAAGGGATAGAAGCAGCATCTCAGGATCTACCTGGCCAGTATGTCCTGATTGATGAATATCAAGTAGTCATACAACATCAAAGAAAAATAAAATGGCCATATTAGGGCAGGGTTAGGTGACTGTAATCTGCCATCCTGGCATGGGGTCCTATAGGAACTACTGGACCAGCAAACAAAACGAAACTTGCAATGAGACGGGTAAGATGGGTCTCAAACATGCCTTGGTTCTTACTCAGGTCATCTACATTTCCTAGCAGAAATTTGTCATTTATACAGCTGGGCCTGGAAACGAAGAGTCTCGACCCAGCATAATGTACGCCCATTTCAGATGTGTAGATGACACTTCAAGCAGTAAAACAAAGAGCTCAAATAATAAACATATACTAAGGTAATTCAGTCTGGGCATCTTGAGTCCTCTGTATTTCCTCTTCTTTTTCTCTGTTGCTGGGAGATTTCTTTTACATCCCAAATGCTTGAGCCAGTCCTTTAAGAAAGATGCACAAGAGTCTAGGTGAGGAGCAGTTTGTTTTCAGATGGATCAGATCAATGGTTTTGCGGACATTATTAAATGAGCTCATCTAGTAATTGTGGAAAACACTGGTCGAACAGGATATTCTAAGTCTATTGAAATACTTATTGATGGTAAAAGAATGGACCTGAATGGGGTTGAACAGAAAGTTTTGATTAAATTTACTGCAAAATAGCATTTTCAACACCAAAAAATCTATTTAAGGTCATCTTGTAATTTCCTTAACTGTGTAGGTTAGCTTTAAGTCTTTCACATCTACTTTTTCCATTTTGATATTATCTTTAAGTTTGCAGCTAGAACCACAGACATCCTGGACTCCTTGCTCGCTGCAAGAATAAATGATTCTTCAGACATCATCAAGCCTACAATTCACTTGTGTCACTTGTGGTTTGTATAAACCCATGGTCCACTCTCTTGGAAACTTTGTCTTAAATGTTGTTGCAAACACCAGTGGCACTGGATATACCCAAAGTCAACAGATGGTCCATTAAATATAACAACTGCCTATGCAAAAGCTTTTTCCCCTCCCAGTAAATCAAGCTCTCATTTTCCATTCACAAAATTTGTGTGTCCGTGTGTTGTTTTTGAAGTTGACTGGTTTGGATTGTGTTCAAACATCAATACATTTTTATCGCAAGTTTTTGGGTTTTTCTTTTTCATATGAAAGTTAAAAGCCTAACGGGATCGCTGCACAGAGACTGAATATTTCCAGGGGAGGAAGTAATATATGATAAAAAGACGGGTGTTTGATTTCAAAGACTTCTAAGAGAAAGTTTCAGAAAACTATGAATAGAAAACACACTAATACTGCCAGCCTACATTATGTATATCAAATAAAATATAAAAAAAAAAGTTTCTTATTTTAGCTCTTGGGGGAAATTAAAATAACATACTTGTGCAGGAGAATATGCAATCTAAGTGAACGCTTTGTTTATATTTAGTACAACACAGGGAAAGTAATTCTGAATTCACCAGAGCAAATCAAGATGGATACATTTCAGTGCCCTAGACTGACCATTGCAGTGGGCCTTGTGCTGGGCTGTATCCTGAGCTTGGCTTTGGTGCCACCATACTGATTTCACTGATTGGCATCACCAAGGCTTGAGACAAAGCTCAGACGTTAACTAAAACCCTTTTCATAATCCTAAATGTGTTTTATTTCTCCTCACTCCTTCCTTTTCTTGTTTGATGTGAAGATTTCCAGAGTGTTTTTCCTTGGTTGGGTTCCTAATTTTTCCCCTGGAGACGGGATTGCATCCATCTTCCTACGAATATTTCTTGTCAGTTCTCTGTCCCAGTTCCATAAATACGTGTGAGTTCATAAACTTATTTTCAAAAGGCCAAGTTTTCTCCAAAAAAAAAATATTTCTTTTTACATATGATGAAAGTGATAAATAAAAACAATTTGTATATGTCATGCAAGGTTTATGGAAGCTTTAGCCAGCTACTGGAACCCATGGAAATGTAAAATGGAGCTCTCGGTGTTGTTTTTGCTTGATGACCCAAGTAGAAACACTTGGACCCTCTGAACATGAAACAAACCTTTACCCTCAGTGGAAGCATCCCACAGGGGAAAATCACTTTGCATTCTTCAGCCTTGCAGAAGTTTAGCAAACATTGGCTCAAATTGTGATGCCGACTTTCAGAGAAAGTTTAAACCTCATCTTTTTCATTTCTTTGCATTTCTGAAATAAAGACTGGCATAGCCAGTACTGTGCTTGCACCCAGGCAAAACCCCACCATGGTGGGATGAAGCATCAGCCACCACAGGCATCACAAGATTAAAAGAAGAAAAGAAAAGATGTGGTTGTGCTCCAGAAAGCAGGATTTGTCCCTCATTGCATGGAATGTGGCTAGACACTCATTTCAGTGCATCCCATGTACACATCCTAGCAAAGTATATTCACAAATATGCTTGCTAACTCTAACTGCAGCTGAATTCAAGTATGTGCAATGGCTTTTCTTCACCATTTCCTGCTAACAATGTTTGGTCGGTATTTGTTTGTTTGTTTGAAGAGAAACTTTTATTCATGTGAATATATGTATTCTTCATGTAAATGAATCTATTATTTATGCTGTAAAGGCTCTTTCTCTCTCTGCTGCACTCATGCAGTTACTTGATAGGAATGTGACAACAGGAAATTGAATATAAAGTCTGCTGGACAGCCAATAAATCAGGCTTATATCTTTCTCTCTACCTCAGACAGGAAGGAACCCAGCTATTTTTAAATCTATGGTCCATATAACTAGCCAGAGCTGTTTCTTCTGTTAAAAGGTGGTGGGGAGGGGGTGGTAAAAGCAAAATAAAAACTAACAAGATTTTAAATGTCCTACAATTCCATAGGCTTGACTCCCTGGCCATATGCCTGTGCCCCCTGTGAGCATAGCCTCCCCTTCCCCAAGATGCACAACATGCTCATGACAAGGCCAAAATCTGTCCAAAAACCCAATGTCAAACCCAACATTGGGCGTATTCATCAGTCCTAACCAAGAGCTGGGTGAAAATTATGGCAAAAAAAAAAGTAGTTCTTAGACCTTTGCCAACACCGTGAGCCCTGGTCACGATTCTGGAGACATCCTGTCCACTGTGGCACAAGTCTTTTAAAGTCAGATTTCTCCAGCTCAAAGCATTTTTGTGTTGGTGGAGCCAGTTACACACACATGACCCTGCCAGGGCTGCCGGGTAGGAGTGATTCATTCCAAGCAATCCCCCAGTGTGAATCTTTGCTGATTAACATTTTCATTTGTCTTCCCTTAACAAGCAAGTTACTGCTGATGAGGAGATGAGGGATTCTTAAGTTTCCTAGGACTAAATTAACTATTCCTTCTCTATTCGCTCTGGCTGATCCCATGTTATATTGCCCTCAAGGCTGCTAATTTGAAAAATACTCTTGGATATATTTTTTTCTATTATTTTTTTTCGGTGTTCCTGATAGAGATCCAAGTGCTAATAAGGAGTTAAGTTACATTTCTTGGTAAGATTTCTTAATTGCCAATGCTGGCTGAAACTTGAGCAGTTCAGAGATTCTGTTGATTATGTCGGCATGAATATTATTACATCAAAATCCCTTCAGGATAACTGCAGGTTTTGTTGTATCCATTGCATCATTTTCCTAATGTTGTTCAAACACAGTACTATAATAATTTTGTGGATTGAAAGGAAATTAACTGTGTCTATAATGCTGTGCCACTTAAATAGGCACTACATTATAACTGTCTTACAAAGGGTTTTTTGGTCATGTTTGCTCCACCTGGGTGAAGCTTCCCAATGTTTTGGAGGAAATATTCACCAGTTTGCTACTCTTCACCCACGCATATCAAATATTTTAGAACAATATAGGAGAAGTGTCTATGAGCTCAGAAACAAGGGCTCCAGAAGAGTGAAATCCACATTTGCTCCAGGGACACCCAATATGGGAATGCTGCTCTGGTCAGTAGAGGTACTCATGCCAGTACTGGGTACTTTAGGAGGAAAACGAACATCTGGAGCGAGCCCACCCAGAAACAGACACTGCAATACCTCTTCACAGTTTCAAGGCAGAAGACCTGGGCCCTTCGGAGGCCAGTTGGCAATTACAAATAGCAGGTCACTAAGCTGAAGGACTCATGGTGTTACCCATTTCCCAAACCCATCCAAGATCCCTATCCCCATACAGCTTTTGAAACAAGCATCTGCAGTGGGACATGTCCCCAGACATAGAATGATGATTATTCCAAGGCCAGGCATGGAATTCAGCCAGGAGAGTGGGTCAATATGTCTGCAGGAGATATGTGGTGTCTCAGCGACCTACCTGCCTCTCCCATTACAGCTCATTTAAAAACATGCCATCTCAATGCATACACCTAAAAAAAAATGCCTTCAGACACGCCATCCATTATCCCAAGTCACCAGCAGCTTCAGAGGCCATTTGTTCAGTTTGAAAAATCACATCTCTGAAGGTACAATATTAGCTTTAAGCTGCAGCTATCACTGTCTCGTATATCAGCTCATTAAGAACACAGCTCGTCTCAATGGGCCTGATGCAGATGATAAGAGACATCAAGTAGCAGCCCATGACAGGAGGAGCATGAGATCCCTGACCAGGCTGATTGGACTCAGCTGTCCTTTCCTCCCCATCCCAAGCTCTGAAAGGAATTCACCATTATGTCTTATTTTCATGGTTGCTTTTGGATTACTCTCACTCCAGTCACATTGAGCCTTGTTTGTTTTTATTCTCTTTTCAGGAAATGCATAATTTTCTTCCTTGACGCTTGTTAAAATTGGTGTGTTCGCAATGTGTCCTCTAAAAGTTAAAATCCTTGCTGCACCGAGGAAATGTGTTTCTCGTTTTCCTGGTGTCAGTTTCTCAGAAGTAAATTCTGTATAAACTTTCCACCCTTCTTCTCCTGCTGTTTTCTGTCTTGTGTTCAAAAGGCCTTAAAACATGTCAATTTTCTGTTTCCTTCTATGGTACAACAATCTTTTTAGCAAATATGATAAGCATCTCCGTTGAAGATGCAAAAATAACCCACTGCTGTTGGCTGCGTATTTCCCTCATGCCGGGTAGACACCAGGAATACGCAAAAGATTAATTACAAAGAGATTAATTACAAACCAAAAAGCCTGATTAGATCTCTGAATTAAATATAGATACTATAAAAATACAATGGGTGTCATTAGAAACTCTCATTTATTCTGTATTTTATATGTACTTGGTTATTTGCTGTATTCACTAAACCTAAACTAAATGGAAACCTTACAGGTGGCAAACATGGGCAGGATGAATAAGATATTTAAGGGTCTCAGGAATTTTGCTTCTGTAGTATTTGCTGCTCTTTCTCATATCTCCTTCCAAGAGGAAAAGTACTTGCTTGCTTTAAAAGCACAAGAGCAAGGGGGATTTTTTTCCCCCTCAAATTAATGAAATCAAGTTTTCAGCCTTGGCTTCTGAACTCTGCTATTCACTTCCCATATGACCTTGGTTGGGTCTTTCTGTCTCCTTATCCTCTATTTTCCCTTATAACAATAAACTTAGAACTACGTCATTGATACAACAAGACGCAGCTTGAGACCACAGCTAGGAACAGATACAAAACTGCAAAATGAGGAAATGCCAAATTTTGGGTTGTTCTATTCAATTTTGGTTAAAAAAAAAAAAAAATGAAAAAGAAATAAATTCCATTCAGGGAAAAGGAGATTTGTTTGCTATCCTCATCATCCAGTGCATTCACTCTTTCCTCCCCCTGCACAGGGGCCTTGTGATGCTCAGACCGTGTAGCACAGCGCTCCCTGCACCCAGGTGATGCTGTCAGATGAATTCATGTCTGTGCAATGCAATTCTCTCTTGGAGTGTGAACAGGTTCTTCCAAGGTGAAAAGTTCAGATCAAAAAGTATTTTCATCCCGAGCCTAACCTTCCTGCCATCAAACCCGATTGCCAGCTCCCTATTGATATAAGTGAAAGCAGAATCAGTGCTTGCATAATGGTGAGCTTTGTTTCTTCGTGGTTTATTATTACTGTCGGTGACTCCTGTGTTACTGAGGGTTTATTCATGCTGTCTCTTGGATATCTCTCTCTCTCTCTTTTCATATTAATTTTTCACTTCTTTGCACTGTTCCATGTTGGGTAGATGAGATCATGGACCTGGCAGTGTTGTTTTTGGATAGAGTCTTACCTTATCAGATGGGATCAGAGTATCCCATCTATTTGACAAAGCTGGTGAGTTCTGCATTTTGTAGGAGCTCATTTACCATGAACGGGGCATTTTTCTATTGAGCTGTGCATCTGCTTGGTGAGAAAACTAAGCCCCATCTCCCTAGGTCTGGGCTGGGCAGCAATGGGCTCACCTGCCCCATACACCCTGGGAAGCAGCTCTGACATGCTGTGTTGGGAGCCTAGGAAGTGAGGGAGAAAAGCAGTCAACCCTGAGAGCAAGTGTTGTGTAGTAGCAACTGTGGGGTGATGTTTTTCTGTCATCTGCTTTGTCATTCCCAAATGCTGTGAAACAAAGCCAGGAAAACAATGGGAAAGGGAGATAGAAAGGGCAATTTAATTTTTTTTTTCCCCTATTTAGTCATAATTTGAAATGTTAAGAAATCTTTTGCTGACCCTCAGGGTAATGCTTGATCTGCTGCTGTTCCCATGTAAATAGGAGAAATTAGGAAAATAAGATATAACCCTGTGACTTCTTGAGAGAAAAATCTTCTAAAGAATGAGAACCAAATTATTTCCCCCTCTCTTTGTGTTAAAAAAGATCACAACCCTCTCATTTGGACTACATTTCAGCTTCCAGTGCAGCTCTGTAAAGGGCAAAAGAGTCTGTAGCGAGTGATAATCTAATTTACTAGCACTAGGGCTGAGAAAACAGGGTTAAGTATACAGGAAGAGAGAAAGGGAAATTCAGAAGAAAATAGAAGATAGAAACCACAAAAAATACATTCTTGTTATTAAATTCCTCAAATCTTGCACCAATGAGCACACTGTTCAGCACACTTCTGGTAGGCTCCAACTCGATGGCTAAGCTTCCCCTAGGTTTGCAAGCCCACTTTTAAATGCCACAAGCCTGCTTGGGGTCCTGACCTCTAGTTTGGGATCCATAGCTGGGAGGGATGCTCCAGGCAGGCAGATAGTCTTTAATGTACCGACAGACCCAAATTTTCCACATCTTAATGAGTAAAAGTGTCAAGAGCTGATGTCAATGACTCGATCCTGTGAATTTTATTTCAGTTAGCAAGAGGAACTTTCATCAGATGAGAAAGCTTTGTAGCATTTCTAAAGACAGACAAGCTTTGAGTTCACCCAACAGTCACCAGAAGCAAAGTTGATTTACTAGGAACAATACGTCTAGAGGTGAGCAAGGCAGCATGCTTAATCACATGCCTTCACCTAGCACCTCCACCTGGCATCGCACCAAAAGGATTCGACATTCAAAACATTCCCTTGTTTGTCTTTGTTTGGTTGGGGTTTTTTCCTTTCAATTTCTGAACTCCTAAGTCCCAGCCAAGCCAAGAATGGCCCAGAGCACCATCAGAAAAGACAGTTCATTCTTCAGCAGGAACTAGGGGGAACAAAATCAGAACATACTTTCAAACCAGGTAAACCAGTTCCCAATATTTATCTTCTGTGATGCACCAGTTTCTTTTCTGTGAATAGCTCATTCGCTCTCCAAAATCCACTTGCCAAAAGGAAGATTGATTAAATAAAGAAAAACAGAACATCCCCAGAGCGTGTATCTGGCTAGCAGATGAACTGTCATTAATGGAAGGAAGGTAAAGGTGGATGTCTAGCAGTCAGAGCTTTTCTACAGTGATAAACAGGGAAAAAATCACAGTGAAAGCTTAAGATAGGTTTGAGGTTTGACTTGCTTAGAAAAAAGATCACATGAAGTGGTTGACTGTGCTTAAGAGAGAATTTGGCTAGACGGTCGAAATTTGTCCTCTTTATGAGCTGTGTGAAATCCTCCACTGCCATTTTCAGCACAATCTGCACCTTTTGAAGAAAGCTTAAAACTCTCTCCAAAGGCAGATGATTCGTTTTCTATGTTAGAGCTTGCAAAAACGTGAACCTGGGTGCAGAGTCAGGGATCCCCTGATGTGAGCTGTGTTATGCATGAAAACCAAGGTGTATACAAATTAAGAGTTTAGGAAAGTACCAGCATGCTCTTCCACTAAGCCAGTCTCTCTCTGCAGAAGTGAGTGAGGTTCCAGCTACACCAGGAAGTAAATCTACTAAGGCAAACGCTACTGGTATGCCATGCGATAGTATTCAGGGGAATTCATTGCCTATCTCAGATTTCTTTCTAGTGTGCCTTTCACATGGAAACAAAGCATTTATAACCTTTAACATCCTCTTTCATTAAGAAGGGGAGGTCAAAACCAATTCTTTACCTGTTGGTAGGACCTCCAGAGAGAGTTCTTTGTCCCAGGTTTGCTAAAGGTAGCATAATAAACAGACTAAAGGAATTTACTTTCTTAACTAATTTAGTGTGAGCAAGAAGAGAAGCATCACCTTCAAACATGAGGTCAAGGAGGCAGGAAACTGCCTTGAGTCCACCACAGCATCCCTCTGTGGGGTGGTTGAAGGGGAAGGGGGATGCAGGAGGTCTGGCTCTTACCCGCTGAGCCAGCCAGATAGAGGAGCTCCAACACACAAATGCAGAGCAACAGTGAGAACTGGTGCTGCAAGTTCGAAAGACCAAACTGCCTCAATCCAAAACTTATTTCTTTCCCTTTGTTCCTGCGAGCACTAGATGAGCCGGGATCCAGTCAGCCTGGTCTGACAACGACTGCATGCAGGCTCTGTTTTACCCCCTGTGACCAAGAGAGGGATCCTTTCGCCGGTCCCTGGAGGCTCGCCTGACATTTCTTCTGAAATTAAGAAAACAAAGCTGTGCGAGTCGAGCGAAAGTGCAATTACACAACGCTTTGAAGTGCCTTGCTAATCCTCTTGCTCCCTCAGGACATGAAGAGCAGGTTTGCAGAGTGACAGCCACATCGCGTCACCCAAATGTTGACGCTGGCTCGCAGCAAAGGTGGTGGAGGAACTGCTGCCCCAGGAGAACACTGTGTACATGCACAGAAAGCAGCCGAATGACCCTGTCCATGCAGACATACCACATACAGAGAAAGAGGAGAAATCCCAGCAAAGACAATAACCCCAATGGATGCAAATGCAGCCAGTATTGGTGATAAATAAGAAGCCAATCTAACCTGCTGGGGGTGAAACCAAAGAAGACAATGGTAGGAAGGTGGTCTCTATATTATTTCAGGGTACCTCAATACAGTTCCAGGATGCTCTGCAGAAGAAGCAAAGGCCAGATGAGGCTGCTGTGGACCCTACCCTTCCTGTCTACTTCTTAACCCTGGCACAGCTTTGAAAGGAGCTGTGGTTTTGCCTCCTGTCCTCTCAGCACCTTCCCCTTGGGCCCAAGGGATGCTACAGCTGCAAAGAGAACAGCAAGCCACAGGGCAAGCAGAGGGACCTGGGAGAGGCTCTCCGACCCGCCTCCAGCACGTTGGCAGAGTCATTCACCCTGATCTATTTGCACGGCATTAAATGTTCTTAATGTCAGTGTGGAGATGTGTTAATAACCCAATTAAACTGTTCATCCAGCTATGTCAAATCTAATCGCTTGAGGAAGGCTTACGTGTTTTGCTTTGTAATTCTTGTACCGCGTTACAGCATGTGAAAATGATGTCCTCGTAGCTGACACCTAACCCCATCTCATCAGAGGGGTCTCATGCAATATTAGGCAGTGAAGTGCTAACATCTAAGGCTGTCTTGTAAGAACACCACCTGCGCTGCCTGACTGCTTCCTCCCCATCATGAGGATGGAGGCAAAAGCACACAAGCGCAAGAGGTCATGTGTGAAACTTGGCAGAAGGTGTGCAGGAGCAGGTCGTGGCATTCTGAGGTGGGAGATGTCAGTGTAAGACCTTGGCAAATAGGCTGCAAAGGGGAGGGATTAAATGCCTATGGCAAGGACATTGGTGGCAGGCCAACCCAGCAGCTGCCCAGTGGTAGGTCATGATGCAGGGTGTGCGTGGCACTCATCACACCATGTAGTAAGCAGGATGAGGGTTCAGGTATGCCTGAACATGCCTATGCACTGCTGACATGACTGTGTCTCTGCTTTCCCATCCAGCAAAGGAAGGCAGGAATGTGTTTCCCTGCCCCACTCAGTTGCTAGGGAGGCTCCAGTCACTCCTGTCCACAAAGGGATCACACATCCAAGGCATTGTTTTTCAGAGGTGTTTACCAGAAAATGCCAGCTATTAACGTCCCTTTCTCATTGCCTTTGACTGTTCCACTCTGATCGTGATAAGCCTGTGAAACACCACACATGTCCAGGTATGTATGTAGCCAGGGTGACATGGTTTAGTGTGAGGTGACCCTGTCCATGGAGTGGGGGCTGGACCTAGGTGATCTTAAGGTCCTTTCCAACAGTAACTATTCTATGATTCTACATACGTGTCCGTATATATCTATATATGCAACATAGCTATATATATATATCAGCGTATCAGCCACCCAATATTTGAACTATGTTACTTGTATTTTCTTTAAATTTGTCTGCCTTCCTTCTCTACTGATCAAGATCTGCAAGCTCTGAGTGTCCTCAACCATGCCCCCTCAACCACCAGTTTAATACCAACTCTTCCTGAAGCAAAGGCATTGAAAACGTGGTCCAACTCGAAGAAAACATCTCCCATCCAGACAGTTCTTAAGCATGTACTTAACCATTGGCATATTCAACACCAGCTGGTATCTGCAGAGCTGAAAAACACATCAGTAAAGCTACAGTTAGCTTCAACAATTCACTTAAGGGCTGTTCTGAACAGGGACTGACTTAAGCATGTGCTTAGATATTTTCTTGAATCTAAGCCTGTATTAGTGGAAAAGTCATTGTTCCACACTAGATTTTTATATGTCTGTGAGATTAGGATAGTTTTAGTATTCTCAATAGATTGCTTCTTTGGATGGATTCCTCCACTCATCATTAATATTTGGCATTAACTGTCTTTCTTTCTCATCCATTCCCAGAGACAAGGAAAAATTTTCCCTTCTTTCCACGGATGTATTTATGTTCCCCATGGAAATTATTCTTTATGGTATATGAACTATTTTCAGAAAAGTTTAGCAAAGCCTAAATCACAAAGGGGAAGAAAACCCCTGAGTGTGAGTTCATAAGGGGAAAAGTTGGGATTGCAGTGACCTGTAATGTGAATTTTTTTTCTTGAGTTTAATTATTATTTCCATTCAAATCCCATATATCCTTGGCCATAAGTAAGACTCCTGAATAATCCTTAATTTTTGTCCCCACATTAAATTAAGAGCAAATAGTTAGAATCTGTCAAAATGACAAAGTATCCTTTAAGGTGGCCTAAGGAAAGAAAGAATATAACTTTGGGAGAAAGCAACATGCTTTTCCTCAGCGTAGGATTTCCTCCACAGAGACATCGTCACAGACTGTCAGAAGCTGGGCAACCCTCCAAAGGTTAGAGACAGGGCCAAAACTTATAATTTCTGCTTTACAGAGGGCCATTTCTGTCTCTGAGATTTTAAATACCGTCTCACCGCAGCTGTGAAACTCAGAGCTTGCAGATTGCAGCTAGCACAAGACGTTAGCTCGCCAGCCTGGGATATTTCACATCCAAGGCTGTACAAGCTATTTCTAGTAAACTAGCTGGAAATGAGCTTTAAAGCGTGAATGCCAGGACAGACCCAGCCCGATCTTGGGAGATGACTTGCAATCACTGCAACCACCATGGGAAAGCTCGATTCTGCAGCCCTCCACATCCTCCGCTGTGAGACATATGGACCTCTCCATGGAATGCCCACACCAAACCACCCTCAGACCCACTTCCCCTAATAACCTCCCCCTGCCCTCCGCTGAGGGATGTGTACCTCCATGCTGGGGGAGCTGAGTCACCTAATTGCTGTTGGGGTGTTGTATGCAGCCCAGGACACAGGACCCTTTGTGTGAGAGCTGTGCAGAGACACAGGAAGACTTGCGGTCTTGGATATTTCACATGTGAAGTTTCCACCGTCCATAAGGTCACCCTCTGGATCAGACATCCACTTGGGGGTCAACTCCTGCGCCTGCTGCCATGCCTAAGTCAGAGAGAGCTGATGAAGAGTAGCCAGGCTCTTCTCAAGCCACCCAAGAGAGATGCACCACTTACAGGACTCAGATGGTACTCTCATTAGCTGAGGATGGGGCTAGAATGCAGCTGCCCCACAGAAGGTGAGGTGGCTTCACCTTCAATGCCAAGATAAGCCACTCTTTCAAGAGCACGGGGCTTCACCTGAAGATGCAATCCTCATTGTATAAAACACCACATCCACATCTCTGTGTTAACAGACTCAGGACTGCAGAGGTTTGCATGGGACTCTGTGTAGCCGTGACCTCGCTTTTGCATCTGAGCACTTTTCAATCAATGCAATGAAATCCACTGAGAAGCTGAGCATGGGAAAGGTCTGCATAGCACAGCCCAGATTTCCAGCGGTCGCCCTTTGGGCCAAAACAGAGCTTCTGGTCTTACCCCCCATGGGGCAAAGTGAGCCAGGATTTATGGGCTCATAGATGCTGCTCTAAGCACTATTCGCACACACAAACACAGGAACACCGAGTTCATCAGCTCACAGATCCTTCACAACCTTAGGAAATAAGAGGAGATGGATTTTCCCTTAGACATCATTACTGTGATAGAGTTTGGGAGGAAAATGCACAGCCCTGGCGCTGATCCAACCAAGTAAGCCTGGGATAGGTTTTCTTTCAAGGATTTCAACCCATTCATGTACTTTCTTAATGATCCAAAGTCTTCAAGGAGTTGCCTTATAGTTTTAGCTCCCTTTCGATATTTGTCATGTGTGTCAAAGTTGATTCTCCATGTTTCCTCTGTAGCTTAACACTCTCAAGGAGAAATTTAATTTCTTAGACATTTCAAAGATATTTTCCCTCTATTGATTTGATTTTTTTGCTGGAATAAAAGAGGATCACTTTTAAAATAAACAGCAAGAATATACAAGGGTGAGAGCAGGGGCAGCATTTCTCATTTGGAGACTTGATGTGAAAGTCCTAGCCTGAAGAAATCTTAATGAGTGACTGGAAAAGACCATGTAGTCATTTATTCCTCATTGTGGTTGCATAGACAAAGAAGTTTTGGTGCAGAGCTGATTCCTTAAAGCTACCTGAGTAGAGAAATAATCATTTATGTTTTCTTAAAGGGTTGGGGTAGCTCACACACACGTCCACATGTACCGGTCTGTTTACATGGTGTACAAGAGGTGGAGGCTAAATGGACAACTCTGGGCTGGAAGCAAAGCAGAGTCAAAGAGAATCAGAAGTTGGATCTCAAACAACATGTGCGCTGTTCACATCAGTCAGATACACCAAGAGGTGGGTCTGCAACACAACTGGCTTGAAAGTATCTCTGGGCATAGACCACTTGTCCAGGTTGCTGAGTTCTTGGAAACCCTACACCAGGTCCTGCTAAGGAGCAGGAATGGGAATGAAAGCCTCCCATCCTTAAGATTCTCCAGGAACTTTTCTGACAGCATGCCTACACCTGTTTCCAAAACTCCTGTCTCCAAAGCAGGAAAGTCCAGGTCAGATATAAGGAGGAAGGATATAAAAGAAGTTCTTTACTGTGAGGGTGGTGAGGCACTGGAACAGGTTGCCCAAAGAAGTGGTATATGCTCCATCCCTGGCAACGTTCAAGGCCAGGTTGGACAGAGTGTTGGGCAACATAGTGTAGGGTGAGGCACCCCTGCCCTGTAGTTGGAAATACATGACCTTAAAGTCCTTTCCAACCCTAACTATTCCGTGATTCTATGAACTTGGGGTAAGGCAAACAGGTCTTCAACATCCAAAGTCTTCAAGGAGTTGCCTTTTAGCTTTAGCTCCCTTTCAATATTTGTCATGTGTGTCAAAGTGCTCTGGACCACCAAGGTGGAGAATGGCTACACCAGTCTTGACAAAAGCATTTGAAGGAGCAAGGTCCCCCTCCAAACACTACCTCTTGCACCTCTGGGCCCTTGGCCCCGGGGAATTCAGGCCAGCCAGAGCTTCTACAGACAGGATTCCAGCCCTACAAATGGAGTGGCAGGAAGGCACCTCCAAGACTACCTCCCAGTCCTTCCCTCTCAATGCATTTAACTGGATAGTTGCTTGCTCTGCACCAAAGCTGTTTGCACACACCCCGAAAATACCTGATCTCTGGGTTCTCAAAGAGACTTTCTGATTAAAACATGTTTTTTCCCTCTGTCAGGGGCTTTAGTTTGGGTGATTTTCTTTCACAATGACAGAAATCATATATGGATACACAAACAACTTGTTCATGAGACTTCAAAGGGCTGAATCACCTCTCAGTCTGGTCTTGCACTGCCTCTGTTCATACATAAGCCTTATTAGACAATGGTATTTTTTCACACTTTACTACATGACTGCATTTCACACTCTAAACATAAATATTCCCTTAATTTTATGCAAACTACAGCTACAGGTTTTTTCCACTTTGTTTCGTTAACTGCTGACTTGCTGATTGCTACTGATTCTCAAACCATAGTAGTTTCAAGAGACCCATCATGCTGCAAAGGAGTTCAGAGCAGCTAGGTGCCCTGTTTTAAGGCTATAACTTAGTCTGTTATCATTCACTCTCATTAAATCCAGAGTCATCTGGCTTAATTTGGTCTGCCAGGAATTTGCTTTAGGATAATTTAGAGTAGGATCAGAGTAACCAGGCTTTTTTGCCCCGCCTTTTAGACGGGGGATAATAATAGAGGATTTTTTTCCATGAAAGCCTATGCAATTTCCTCTATAGCCATCCAAAACAAATAATCAGGAGATTTCCCCATGTTTACAATGGGGCTTTCTACTGACCTTCCCTGCAAAGCAGTTTAGGAGAAATCAATGAATAATACTGCATAAGAAATGGGTCACAATTGCTGTTATTGTTACTTAGAATTTACATCTCGTCTAATCTGAAACCAGACACAACAGTTAAGAGGTTCTCTTTGTCTTTTTTTTGTAACAAAGCAGTTATATTTAACAGTAGGTACAGTTAAATTTGACTGGTTTTTATACAGCGACATTTCATGTTTATTAATACTCTGTGTTGAGATCAATTCCAAATATAAGCTATAGTGATGTATAAAAACTTTTCTCACTGGCATAATTGAATCAAGGTGACTGACTTGGCTCTCCCACTCTTTGAACAACTGTAATTCTGTCAGGGCAGAACTGGGTACATGAGCCTTAATTTGTAGCAAGGCAAAGATGAACAGAACTGACTTTAATGCTTTCAGATCACATGAGGAAAGAGGCTTATTTGGCCCATATTTTGGTGAGTCTTTGCAAATGTCTTTACCTAGTACCTCTGTTTGGGGAAGCAGCTATTGGGCTACTTTGAAATCACATCAGTAGTGGTCGATTGGGAGTCCCTGCTCTAAATCCTCAGGAGAACAAAACCAGTGACATCTTCCCTCGTCTGCATTAGCCCCTGCTCCCACAAAGACCTCTGGAAAGATCTGACTCATGTGGAGCTTTTAGTGAGACACGGACAAAAAGGGGAGAGGTAGTTTTTCAGATTATAGTTAATTGTTATGATATAAATGAAATGTCTTTAGATCTGATGTGGTTCCAAACAGTCCTGCTAGAAAAGAGACCTGATTTTTTCTGTAAGGACTGGTGCTGGTACAGGCAGTGGGTTCTGGATCAGAATAGGCCAGCACTAGACCCCTCATATACTTAAATTTCCTCAGGACTATCACAACTATTAAAGCCAATGCTGCTCATCTCAAGTATACGGAGGAAGGTACTGTGAGAAATAAGAGAGAATAAGGGTGACGAAATACAGCCTCCTGGTATTCTGTTGATGCTATCAGTTGCCTACTCAGCGTCTCGCTCATTAGGTTTCTGCTGTGCTGATGGATGGGCAGTACGAGCAGCTGAGACAAGTGGAAAGACAACGCCAGCTTTTGCAAGAGATGAAGAGCTCCTTACACACTGCAAGATCACAAATCCATCACACGAATTCTAATGAGGGGGCTGAGCCAGTACAAATACAACTGTTCAACAGTTTATTTCAGCCATCCAATAAGAATGAAATAACTTAAAAGGATTCACGTTGCCAACAATCTTTCTTCTTTCTTTTTTTCCCCTCCTTGCATGGCATTTGTTAGAAATCAGAATTTTCCTTAACTAAATGTCTTGTGGTCTCCTTAGCTTTGTTTCTTAACAGGGTTGTCTTTATGTTAGTTTTCTTTGGCTTCCCAATAGAAGAGTAACAGATTTCTTTTGAAGTTTTTATTGATGAATGAGCTCCTATAAATAACTCTCTGTGGCAGCAGCTTGATCTCAGAGTTTACTCTGGAATAATAGTAGCAATGGGAATGGAGGAAATTTATGGCAGCATGACATGAAATAGTTTAATGGGCTTCATACTGTTTAACTTAATCTTTACAGATGTAAAAACAGAAATACAATTATTTTAACAACTATTACTACATATTGCCTTTCTAATGAAAACAGCAACTTAGTAAGCAATTGAAGATAGGTACTGAAGAACTAAGGAGTCCACCTCACTGTAGGTTCAGGAATTAGTGTGTTGAGCCAGTGCACTTGCAAACCTTCAATTGGAGAGCTGGGGTGTCTGGGAAGGAATAGTCTACAGGTGGAACTTAGTGCTTGCAAGTAAAGCTGAGTCGCAGCACTTCAGATCAGGGTGTGGATGTTTGAAGCTGCCTAAAACCAGTGGAAGCAATGGAGCCCTGTCTTTGGAGTTAAAAAAAACAAACCACCCTCAGCATTTTCTTTCATGTTGTCTTATTTCACTTGTCTGCTTTGAGAAGGAGCTGATCCAATCCCACCAAAGTTCATGGGTATCTTTGGTGACACCAGGGGACACCCAGTCACATCCCTTTTGTAATCCCAGGAGCGGTACAGCTCTAATCCTCTCGCCATAGGAGCAGAAGCAGGTATTACACTCACCTCAACCAGAGGATGGAAGGAGATGGTGAAAACCGAGCATGATTTCCAGCCCTCTGATATCGACTCAGTTAAAGAGCATTTAACTGCTTACCATTACAAGTATGATTATCTTCCCATCTCAGGTTTGCTTGTTTCTCTGAGGCAACATCTCCTAATAGGAAGGTGGCCCAGATGTGCTACTTTTACCTGGGTAAGCTAAGGAAGGTGAAAAGGAAGAACTTCAAATCTTCTGCCTTCTGTCAAAATGCCCAAACCGCAGGCAAGCTGGTATTTAACCCAGCCAAGGATCTGGCCAGAGGACTTCAGCACCTATATATGTGAGAGGTAAAAATCCAATATCATAATTCCTAGGAAGAGGAACAGGCCCTAATTCAAATGCAAGATTTCCTTTGCAGGAGTTTGAACATGGCTTGTAGCCAAGCACAGCTCCCTTGCACTTTCTGGTGCTTTGCAAAGAGCTCGAGTAAATATTGAAGCGTGTTGATGCTCTGTGCAATTTCTAGTACAATAGCTGACAGCTATTGTTTCCTCCTTGAGGGAGCATTATTTGAAATGAAATTGCAATAAAAGTTATCACCACTGTTTTCTCAACTGTCTGTTTAGTGAGAAACTTGCATTATTTGTAACACTTTCCAATACACAGAAATTGCCCGTGCAAGAAGTAACTTGCAAATTCTTACTAGATTTCCAAAAATGTGGGAAAGTTTATTTATTTCTCCATGCATTCCTGATTCGCAATGTGCTCTCTAAAAATGTCACTGAGATTTAGGCTAACCAAGCTCATGCTAAATTTAGCAACTATATTTTAAATAAACATTCTTTACGCTTTACTGAACCGTCTTTGAAGCGGGCTTAAAACAAATTGCGTTTGCATGAACATTAACAATGTTTTACTTTGGGCTAAGTGAATCTGAATAAGTAATAACGTATTATTCATTATAATCTGAAAATTAGATTTAGGAGACCTAATTCAACCAATTTAGGAAAGATTCCTAGGAGGAATAACGAATCAGATCCATGTTTATTTCTGGAAGCATCCGTTCTGTTCTCCTTGACCACACGAAAGTTTCTTCTGGTGTCTTGTTAGACGCTGCAAGCTACGAGCCTCGGTGAAATCAGCTGTGACTTAGCACGCAATGCGTTTGAGGAATCTGGCCCATTTTAAAGCACTTAATGATTTGTCTGGATAATGCACTAAAAATATACTGTGGGGAGCAATTATGCAATGTCCAGACTGATGGATTGCATAACCTCATAGACCTTTTCCATCTGTAACTTCTCTAATTCTGTGATCTTGTCTTCTTGGTCTTTCACTTAAAATCAAGTATGTGATCTGTTTAATATCCAAAATGCTGTCTCCCAGGAGATGTTTTCTGGGTGTGTGGGGCTATGAATCAAGTAACAATGCAGGTCTCCCTCCTCTTCTCATTTCATGAATTGGCTGCTCTTCATGATGGCCTCAGAAGCAATTAGCAGGAAGCCAGTGGGTTTTGGTGTGGAAAGCAGTGCTGTCTGCATTACATGGCTTCCTTGCTAAAGGATGGAAAGAGAATTAGCTTTTAAAAGTGGGAGAGGAGAGGGGGAAAGTAGAAGTGGTTACAAAGTCCCTTAGAGTTATGTGACCCTGAAATCAGACGTGGGCAGCCATGTACTTTGAGTGACAAGTCTTGAATGTGGCTTCTGCTCATGTGTAAGTACTTTATTACTTTTTATATATGCTATGGAACCAACTTTAAGCGAACACACACTGAGCGTATTTAAAGACTGGAAGCCCCATTTATGAGAAATTATATTCCTGTATTGTTTTAATATGCCAAATTTTCAGTTCCCTTCATAGGAAACCTTTGTTTGGAGTGAAGCCGCTCCATGAACCAAACGAATCCGCTATGATCCTCTTCCACTGTGTGCTCTTCTCTGCTCCTATGAGTTAAAATTGGCTGCAGACCTCAGAGACATGAAACCTTGCTCGGTTGGGAGAGGTCATTCCTCTCCAGTGGAACGGAAAGGCACATATATCGCCCACACAAGAAGTACGCTGTTTATCCTGCATCATTGGCTATTTTCTGCACTTCTTCACAGTATTTCAGACTTGTGTTTATAGCTAGCCCAGAGAGATTGGGAAAGCCAGGAGGGGGAAGATTCCAGGGATGAGTTAAATACTGGGTGGCAGTTTTGTGTCAGGCAGCTGCTTTTTTGGGTTGTGAAACAGGTGTGAAACCACGATTATTTGTCAAGCCCTTTGTGTTTGTATGACACATTTTATGTCTGTCCTGTACTGCCCAGCACCAAAATTCACTGGATGTATAGAGGATTAAAGGATGCTCCATTACATCCAAGTGACATCCAAGTGGCATCCAAGTACCGCTGTACTGACTTGCACACTTATTTCTCCTCCCCAGAGCACTGTTGTTTTTATTGTACCATTACTTCTTCTCCTCTCTATATAAACAGATGACGTGGAGAAGCTGTGTGCAGTTAGTCATCCTGCCTGTTGGCAATAAGACCCTTTTTCTTGGTATTCATCCCCTGCAAGTTACATTGATGGCCTGATCCCAATTAATTACAAATTGCCGTTCATAACTATTCACTCAATTCTGAGTTTATTCAAGTTAGTGTCACTTTCGTGCAGAGCATGTTAAGTTTACTAATTTTACTCTTTCAAGTGAAACCAAAATCAAGCCCAGTGTGGCTTTTAAACGTTGCAGCTGTAACTTGGTCCCAAGCCACTACGACAAAACAGAAATAAAATCAAATGTCACCATGAGCAGACCTTCACAAAAAAATAATATCCTGTTTCATAGAAAAAGTTGAATCTCCAAAAATGACTGTGATAAAAGCATACATGGTGTACATATCAGACTGCAATCCTAATGTGAGAATTAATCCTTCAGATTTGGAGGGGGGAAGTTAAAAGACTCACCACTAAAAACTGCCCTTGTACAGAAAGGGCCCTAAGGTGGAGGGGGTATACCTGTATGAGTAGGAAAGGAATAAAAACCCTTTTTGCAGATCCAAAAAGGTACTTTGGGAGCAGGAATAGCAGCTGAGCTGTACCAAAACTGGGGGACAGGGGGTCACATCTGGGTTGTCAAGTTAAGCAGAGAAAACCTAAGAGAAGGGAAAGGAGAAGGAAAGGAACACAGGGGCAGGCAAAGGGAAGGAGAGGAGCCTGAAGATGTTCATTATAAATGCTTGAAGGGGGATTTTCCTTCTTGTGGGGCTGTCCTTACGCTCTCTGCACACAGAAGCAAAGGCCCACCCTCATGACCTAAGTTGGACCTTTTCCCTACCCCTGCATCTCCATGAGAGTGATGCTGACACATGGACTCTGAGACTGGTGGTGTCAGCCTCCAGGCTTGACCAGAAACCTTCTTACGAGGTGCTTACTTCTTTAACTGGCTATAATACCTGTCTGGTTACTGCAGCACTGTTGGGACAGGGGATTTCACAGGGGATAACCCTCTCAGCACTGGTGGGAACACACGTGGCTTTTTCCCCTTTACAAGTGGGTTGTGCTTTTTTCGTTCCATGCCACAGCTTTAAAGAATGGTCTCAATAGATATTTGAATAGGAATTGCCAGAAATAGGAAGCATATAAGGGGGGTTGTTTAAATAAAATCTAGCTTGAAAATCTATATAAAAAGCCCCCATCTTTTTTATTCTCTTTTTTTTCACAGTAAGGAGCTGTAGCTCTGCCTATCCAGAGATCCATCTGCGAGCATCCTTCTTTTGGGAAGCTCAGCATCAGTTCCCACCTTTGGGAGATTTTCTGTACTTCCTCAGAGGAGGACTCTTTGCCTCGAGTTGAAATGAGCCCCTCTGAGCTCCAAATGTCAAGGCAGTTTGATGCCAAAGTTGAATCACAGTGTAACCTAGAAACCCAGATTTACAGTAGTCCAGGTGCTAATTTAAGGACAGGTTTTGCTAATGAGACACGGTGGGAGAGGGGAAGGGGAGGGAAGGGTAAACAGAACCATTTTGGGAACATTATCTTGGTCACAAGGAATGGGAGATTTCCCAGGGCCCTGAATTTAGCCTCTCCCACTTTTTACCTCTCCTGGCAGTGTGGTCCATCATGTCATCACCAGGATATTTGCACCAGAGCTCACTGCTGCATCCAGCAGCAGGCACCACTTCTTTGCCCTCCGGCTGCACAAGCCAAAGGGTGTTTTACAACACACCAGCCACAGTCCTGAACAAAATACTTTTATTGGATATAGGTTTGGTTTCATAATGAAAATTGAGAATATAGATCTTTTTCTTTTCCAAAAGGGCATTTGTCCACTAATATACAAAAAGCCTCTATTTATTGCAAAAAAAAAAAAAATTTAAAAAAACAGAAAAAAAAAGTAATATTCCTGATGGCTTCTACTGTGTCTGGATTCTTCCTTCTCGAAGAGAAAAGAAAGCTTTGGAAACATAGCTGATGTCTTTTGTCCGGGTTGTTAACAGAGCTACTTCAAAATGTCAAGACCAGCCTCCATAACCCTGCTTCAGTCTTTTTTGGTCAGAAGCAACTGATCCCAGCAAGATATGGAAGCTGGCCACATCCCCACATCCACAATGTTTTTGCTCGTTTGTCTTCCTCTCTCTGGCCACATGAGTGAGGAAGAAACGCTGTCGCGATATTCAGTAAGCATAAGCGCTAGGCAGGAAAATGACTTGTGTTAATGCCATATATACAGTGCTGAGTCAAAGCGAGCAGGACTGTGCAGAATGAGCCTAGATTGTTTGGTCTGTCCTTGTTTCAGGCCTGGTTACCTGCCTTTTACCTGCTCAGAGGACTGGACCAATAGAGCAGTACGAAGAATTACTATGTGCAGGCACCCGTGGGTATTAATAGCAAAACACAACTCAGCCTCTTCCCCCAGGGATGGAAGGGGTGGGTTTGGGTTTTGAAATTAAAAGATAATAAAAATACAATAAAAAAAAGAAGAAAACTGGAAACCCAAAGAGCTCGGCAGAAACAAGGTCTGAAGAACCTGAGGGATGCAAAGCCTAAAGGTGCAGAACCAACCCGGTGGGGCTGGGGGCCAGCATGAGCCCCCCCTCTGCTCCTCCACCACCGAGGGAAAAGAAAACTGGTTTACCTTTAAAAGTCGATCTGGCAGTAGGGGGTGGGAGGCAATCGCTAAAGAGAGCTCCGCAGCAATGCGTGTCTTGACAATGCCCTGAAATCCTGAGTCACCTTTAACATCGCTTTTTTGGGGCGTGATTTTGGTCTTTACCCGCCTGGCAAGGGTTGAGTCCGGTCTCTCCCTCCCATCACCTCCCCCCCAGCACAGCAGCGATGGGAGGAGGGGTGTTAGTTAATTATGGGGGCAACTACTGCAAATTAAACACCGCCTCGGAGAAGTGGAGAGGGAAGCAGGAGAGTAAGGGGATGCCGATGTGATAAAGCCTCCCGTGCACCTGGGAGTCGAGCGTGATCGAGGCGCTACAGGCCGGGCCGCAGCCGCCGCTGGCGACCAGAGAACCGACGGGGCCACCGGCGGGGCTCTCCCGGGCCGCCCTGGGGCCTGCCCCAGGGGGGGGCTGCCTCAGCCCCCTGGCCAGGATGCTCTCGATGCTGAAGCTGCGACCCCGAGGACCGCTCTTGGGCGGAGGGGCGGCGGCAGCGGGCGGCCGGGGTGCGGCGGGGGCCGGGGCACCTCCGCAGCGGGGGGGACCCGAAGGGGGAGCTGCTTCCCCCCCGCCCGGCCCCGGCACCCCTTCGTCGCCCGAGGCTGCCGCCGCGCTGCCCTTGGCCCTTTTGGGCTCGTCGGGGCGGGCGTGCTGCCCCGGGGGCCGGGTGCCCTTCGGTTCCAGCGGCCCCGGGGCTTTGGGCTTCCTCTTCCTCCGGCGGTAGTTGCCGTTCTCGAACATGTCGAGGCACCGCGGGTCCAGCGTCCAGTAGCTGCCCTTGCCGGGCCGGCCCTTCTCTCGCGGCACCTTGATGAAGCAGTCGTTGAGGGAGAGGTTGTGTCGGATGCTGTTCTGCCAGCCCTGCTTGTTGTCGTGGTAGAAGGGGAAGCGGTCCATGATGAACTGGTAGATACCGCTGAGGGTCACCTTCTGCTCCGGAGCTTCTTTGATGGCCATAGCGATGAGGGCGATGTAGCTGTAGGGGGGCTTCTGCGGGGGGTCCTGCCGGGATATGGCACCGCTCGGGGCGAACCCCAGGGCAGCCGGGAGGTACAGCACGGGGGGGCTGCCCATGGCAGGGAGGGGGCTTCCGTAGAGATGGCTCATCGCAGGCGTTGTCCCAGCCCCGGGTCTTCCTCAGCGGAGCAGGGCGAAGGGATGGGGTAGGGTAGGAACCTGGGACGAGTCCACCAGGGAGCTATTTGTGTGAGCTCAGATCCCAGCCCTGCCTGAAGGAGCTCGTTCTGCCTCTGTCCCCGCTTCATAGCTCTTAAGAAAAAAAAAAAAAAAAAAGGGAGGAAAAAAAAAGTTAAATAATTGTTGTAAGTTTGCTATTATATGTTGACTTAGCACTGGAAAATAAATTGTCTCCGATAAACAGTCGTTTGTGTTCTCAGCCCACCCACATTAATTAAAATTTCATTGCTACAA
Source organism: Pezoporus wallicus (assembly GCF_028554395.1). NCBI lineage: Eukaryota > Metazoa > Chordata > Aves > Psittaciformes > Psittacidae > Pezoporus > Pezoporus wallicus. Next base: position 289,584 of record NW_026636866.1, on the reverse strand, counting down.
AACTCCAAGCTCTCTCCACGTGTCTCGCTGGTACCAGCCAATGGTCTCCGGGTTATTCCTTCATTTGTTTATAGAATTAGTCTGTTGATAAGTCTGCCCACCCAAGTCGAATCAAGCTGTGTTTATTTGGAAAAATTTCCGGGCACCCAATATATAAACGCACTGATCTGATGTTTGAAATATCACGTCCACCCTTTGACGCTGTAAGCACACACAGCAGAGCAGGATGTACACTGCTGGAGCTCGGGGAGGAGCAGGCGAGGAGCCCCGCAGGAAAACTGGGGCAACAAACAACAACAACAGAAAAAAAAATTAAATAAAACAAAACCAAATTGCAAAAAAAAAAAAAAAAAAGAAAGAAATTAAGAAAACGGGATGGGGGAAGGGAGAAGGCAGCGCTGCAATGGGGAGGAAGGAAAAGGGGCTCTCTGGAGGCCCGAGGAAGGAGGGGTCAGGTGTGCGGGGCTCCCCTTCGGACCCGGCCCGGGCCCGAGTGAAGGGGAGCCCCGGACCTGCACTGGGGGTGACGCCCGGGGGGCTGCAGCGAGCTTCATAACGAGGGAATTTGGCAGGACCGGGGAGGAGGGCCAGTATTTGTGAACGCGGGCCTGTTGCTTTATATTATGTACTTTCCTGTTTATAACAAGGAGGGGGATTATAACAACTTTACAAGTGCACACAGCTGGCCGGTGCTTACATTAGGAATTTGTGATGCTCTTTTTCTGTGTAAACGTCCAGGTTTGGGGCTGTGATTTCTGTTGGCGGGTTTTTATTTTTTTCAATTTGCTGATGTAACAGCTCTAATCAGAGGCCCCGAGGGATCCCGATGCAATTGGAGGTGTCGGCTGCTTCTCCAGCCCCCGCTGCTCGGACCTGCGTTAGAACCCAGGGGAGACCCGGCGCCGTGTAGCATCATTCCTTCGAGGGAGTGAACAGGAGGATGCCTTCTTCCTTCAGAGAGAAACAGCCCATAAGTGCAGGCCCACCACAGTGGTGGGACTTTAACCTGGCGGGGAAAGAGGTAAAAGCTCCGAGGTTCCCTCCTGCAAGCCCCCCTTCACTCGTGGGGTTTTTCGCCCACTTCTGCACCCGTCCTGCCGTTCTCCCAGCAAACCACCGGGAGAAGGGTTTTAAACCCCGGGGTAAAAGCCATCGCGGTGGCTGTGGACCCGCAGAGGAGCCCCAGAGGTTGCCAGAGTCGTGCAAGCCTGGGAAATACAGCAGGGGTGCAAAGGGAGGGGGCTTCTAGGGGACAGGGAGTCTCCCCGCTCAGTGTCTGGCCCCACACAGGAGGGAAACCCGCCCCTTTGGCACGCCCTTGCCGGTAATACAGCATCCCTCCCCCTCGGTGCACACACCCGCCACCCCCCGGAAACGGCAGGACTCATCCATGCCATAACCGCAATAAACCCCTAAATAAATAAGAAAAGGAGACAGAAGAAGGGTTGAGGGGCGGGGTCCCCCTATTTCGAAGCTGAGGACCAGCATTCCCTGGAAGCATCCTCGCTGGGGGGGGATAGGGCAAAGCCCAGTTGCTCTAACGCATCCTCAGGGCAGCCTGCTGAGGTCGAGGGTCTCTCCCCCTCCGCACACACCACACCCCCCCCCCCCCTTCGCGGAGTCCCCCCCTCCCCGGGACACTCCAAGCACGGATTATTAAAATAATCAATACTCGCGTGTACGGCGGGAGACAGGCACAAGGGCACCGGCTCACTCCCTGAGCTCCCTCCCCCAGCAGAATTCCTGCTTCCTCCTTCTTTTCCCCTCTTTGCGGTAGAAACTCCTTGGAGGCGGGGATGCGGCTTTTCTCTCAGCTCCTTCTTCCCAGCCTATCTGCTGCCTGCTGTGCCTCTCCAGTCGGTGGCATCGCTGCGTTACCCACCCGGGAACAGCCCTCCGAGTGGCTTCGATGGCGGCGGGGGGAACCGGGGGAGCAACCGGAGCGGCGGGGAGGTAGGGGGGTAATGGTGTTTACCGCTGCTCTTCCTCTAAACGGATGAAGGAAAAGCCGCGGAGCCAGCGATGGAGTTGCTCCTGGACGTGTTTCCCCTCCTCTCCAGCTGACAAGACTCTTTTAAAGTACCAGCAAGGAGAACTCCGGCTCGGGGCCTCTGAGGGAAGCGGGTGCAAATCAGTGCTCCTCACTCCTTACTGTGTCCCTGCACTGGGGAATCAGAGCGCAAATCAGTGCTCCCCACTCGTTGCTGTATTCCAGCACCCAGGGGGCAGCTTGGGTGTGAAGCAGTGCTCCCCACTCCTTCGGCATCCCGGCCCCTCGGGGAGAGCAGAGCACAAATCAATGATCCCCACTTCTTGCTGTATCCCGATAGTTAGGGTAAGCAGAGCGAAAATTAGCGCTCCCCACTCCTGCTGTATCCCAGCACCTGGGCGGGGGGGGAGCTGAGGTGTAAATCAGTGCTCCCTACTCCTACCGCATCCCGGCCCCTCGAGAGGAGCAAGGCGCAAATCAGTGCTCCTCACACCTTGCTGAGTCCCGGCCCGGGGGTAGCGGGAGTGTAAATCAGCGCTCCCCACTCCTTGCTTTATCCTGGCCTTGGGGTAGCGGGGCTGTAAATCAGCGCTCCCTAATCTTGCTACATACCGGCCCAGGCTCCCTCAGACACGACGGGCAGGAGCTGCCCACCCCTCTCTGTGGAGGGCACTGTACAGCCCTCCGATAGCGGCCCGGGCTCGGACGTGTATTTCTTCCTCTCCCGGCCCTTCAGTGGGAGGAATTGGTGTGGATTTTCTGCAAAGCCCCCTCCAAAGTGACACAAGGGCTAGCCGCCTTCAGCAAAACCCTCTTGGCCGGCGCCTTCCCACAAGCGCGTTGAGATCTCGGGGAGATGGGATGGCCCCGGGGGGAACCAGAGAGCTCCGTTCTGGGATGTTTAGAGGCCTGGGGGGTGGGAGGAGGCCTAAAGGGGTTGATTTTTCCCTATTCGGGTCCTGCAGCCCAGGGGAAAGCGGTCCCTTGGCCAGTCTGCGGGGACACCTTCCCGGTGGGAATGAGCTGGAAAAGCGCCAGCCCTTCTTCCCGAAACCCAGAGCTGCCTGGGCTTTTCGGACAGGTTTGCAAATCTGTAGGTTAACGGCAGCGCCGCAAGAAATAATATTAACAATAATAAAAGAGATTCAATAAAACCTCATCCACCATCCTCATCTGCTGCCCCGAGCCATGCTGGCCCCCGACTCGGTGCAACCAGACATGCACCAGTTTCGGCCAGCCGCCACGCTGGGGACAGAGCTTAGCCCTCCTTTATTCCTGGGGGGAATAATGCTGGTCCTTCCACTGCGAGGGTCTGCGAGGCCTGATCCTGATATGCAGGACCATGGGCCTTCCTTTTTTCTTTCTCCCCCTTTGCTCCGGCCGGGCTGAAATCACCTGTCCCGACAGACTCCTGTCGCGTTATCCACCTCCGTATCTCAGCTGTTAAATGCAGCTCCGAAAACGATTTTGCTTGGCCTGCGAGTCCAGCCCACCCAAAGCCCCCCCACCCGGAGAGATGAGGGCCACCGGGGCTCGGCGGAAGGAGACTGAGGGGTCTGAACCCCCGGGACAGGTCGCAGCGATGGGACAGCCCTCTCAGTTCCTGTCTTTGGAAGGGGGCTGCATACCCACCCTGCTCTGACTGGGGGGAGGCCTGATCATACCAGCTCCCGGCCCCGGGACCTTAGGATCTAATAGCTGGCTTTCCTTTTTCTGCCAAGCTCCTGAAAACCTCGAATCCTGAAATCCCGATATCCTTATATCCTGATATACTGATATCTCCGAAGCCGGAGTGCAATATAGCAGGGAGGGAGGGACAGCGCCCTGGGGCAGTACAGACCCCACGTAGCAGCGTCCATGGGGACAGCGATGGGAAAAGCCCCACTGGCAAGGCGTTATGGGAGCAAAGGGGACCCCCAAGCCCGGCTCCAGCTGCGGACCCCCAGGAACTGTCCAACAGCAAGGGGAGCAGGTTGCAGCGCCTCAGAAGAGCCCCGGCCCCCAGGACTGCACCACCCTCTCCCCAGTATCTAAAGGATCCCGTGGGCCCAGCATCCTTACCCAGCGTGGGAAGATATGGGAGCAGTGGTGACCCCGGGATTTCTCAAAGCGTGTGGGATAAACATACAGCAAGCACCTGATCTGAGTCATTCCCAGGGGGAAAAGGGGCTGGACTGGGGGAAGAATTCTTCCTGGTTTGTTTTTGGTTTGGGGTTTTTTTTTTTTGTTAGTTTGAGTTTTGTTTCTATATTTATTTTTACACTTTTACACTATTTGTTGTCTTTTTACCCCTTTACTCTATTTATTTCTTTACCCTTTTGCTGTGTTTTGCTTTTACCCTTTACTCCATGTATTTTCTGTCTTTAAAATATAACTTCTATTCTGTTGCATTTTAAAAAAAAAAAGGAAAAGAAAAAAATAAAATAAAACCCACTCTCTGAGAGCCAGGAAAAATGGCACGAGTTTTACAAGAATGTTCCTTAAAATACAGATCAAGTGAGGCTTGGACATTTTTTCTCATTTAAATCGAGAGTTCCAGTGCTTTTTGCCAGCTTTCTAGCTCATGAGAAGTTTACCCGATCAAAACCAATTTATATCATCGATTAGAGCAGCCTGCCACTGGTGTGACTGCTCCTAAACGCTGCCAGGGCTGCGAGGGGCGGCGGGAGGGGGGACACACACGGCAGGGAAGTGTCCCCGGTAAATGTTGGATAGGTGAGCCTCTGCCGCTGGGAAAAGAGCCGGGATCCAGCAAGCCGGACTTGGGAAGTCCCAAAGAACCCTCCTCAAGCCTGCCCTAGGCTTTACCCTCATCCCAGAGCCGGGTTAAAGCTGCTTCAACAGATAAAGGATGGTCTGGGGGAAAGGCAGAACATGTGTCAGGACCCGGCATAGCGAACAGGAGCTTAAGCAGATAAAGAGAAGGTTAAAATCAGCCAAACCTTTAGACGGGAAAGTATTTAAAAACCTTAAAACGATTCTGAAGTGAACGTTTCGCCTTGGTTTTCGACTCTGCAATGTGTCCGCGTTGAACAATTGCTCTCGTCACCCTCACCCATTTGTAGCCTTTCAGGATTCGCTTTTGATTATTGTATTATGCTTGGAAAGGATGGGATTTGTTCCCTTTTTTTTTTGCCATAGGAAAGAGCCGGAGGCTCGCCAAGCACCGCGCAAGGCCCGCGCCTGCAGGGACAGGCAAAGGAAGCAGAAATCCTCTTCCCTGCGATCCCTTTCCTTCCCCTCCTCCCCTCTCTTCTCCCCAAACTTCTTCCCTAAGTTTCAAGCTGACCAACGGTTTGGGATGGAGAGGAGACGGGGACCAGACCAGCCCCCCCCCACCCCGCGGTGCCTTATTCGTTTTCCCCCCTGCCCTTCCCGTCCCCGTCCCCGTCCCCGTCCCCCCCCCCGCAGTGGTCTAAATTCCACCTCTAAGCTTTTTCCTCCAAGAAATAACCATCATCAACCTCAAGGCTCCGGGAAAACGACTTAGGGTTAAAAACAACCAGTGCCACGTTTTCTGCATGAAGGTGGAGGGAAGATTAGAAAAAAATTGGGGGGAAAAAAAAAAAAAACACTTATATAGACAGACAAGCGCCAGACTTGGAGAAGAAAAAAAAAAAACAGCATGGATTTATTTTAAGGTAAGTACAACAATTAGGACCACATAAGACAAACGAACTTTGAAGCAGGTTAAAGCAAATAGTCCTTAGGAATGGTCAAGGTGAAATCTATTATACAAAACATCACACATCGTAAATAATAGTAGAAAAGTATCAGATACTTTGTCTTTTTTCTTTTCTTTCAAAAAAAAAAAAAAAGAGAATCCACCAGCAAAAAAAAAAATAAATTATTTCCTCATCTTGTGAAAAGAACAGCTCTAAACCCAAAGAAACTATGGCATAATTGTACACAGACGAAAAAAGAAATCACTTGTCATTAATTTGGAAGTTAGGAATTGTTGGGCGAGACAAAAGCAATCCAGTGAACTCAACTTTAAATATTATATTAATGGCTCTGAAAATCAGCCTGATTAGAAATCCACACACTTTTTACAGCACAACAGAGAACTTAAAAAATACCCAGGACATATATTTATATATATATATTTATATACTTCCTTTTTTTTTTTTTTTTCTCCTTTTAAAAAGTATAAATGGTCGTTGTGATATTGGTCCATAACTTATTTTTTTCTGAGATCCCCTATAGTTTAGCATATAAATCTTGCCACTTCTAGATAGACATATATATATAGAATTATTCTTTTTTTATTCTTTTTTTACTTTTTTATTTTTTTTTAGGAGATATCCCCTTTTCAAGCAGGATTTACTTGTCTGCAGTATAAGAAGGCCCGAAATTGGGCTTGTGACCTACAGACTGTGATCCCCATGTCATATTTTATTTTTATTCTTTGATTTTTTTTTTCCTGCCTCTGAAGTTTTCGGTGTATTTTTATTTCTCCTTTTTTTTATTATTATTATTAATAGTAATCATTTTTTTTTCACTTTTCTTTCTGGCGGGTGGCCCTAGGCGAGGGGGTGTCGGCTACTCAGTACTTAGTGCAGTCGTAGGAGTAGGGGGCGGCGTGGCGGTAGAGGGAGGGCGCGGATCTGTATGGGATCTGACAGGCGGAGTTGCTGCTCACCTGGTGGTCGCTGAGTGAGGCGCTCTCCATCCCCAGCCGGTGCGAAGTGAACATTTCCCGTACGTTGGGAAACGTCTGCTGCTGGGAGCCGAACGTGTGCCCAGGCAGGTGGCTCAGCTCAGCCCCATGGTTGAGGTACCAGGAGGCAGGGGGCTGACCCCCTCCCGCTGTCCCCCCACCGCCGCCGCCGCCACCGTGGGGATGCCCGGTCCCCAGAGCCCCTTCTTGCCCCGCCGGCAGGCCGAGGGTGCCGAGGGGAGATGGGGCACCCGGAGGGTGCTCTGCCAGGCCATCCTCCAGCGCTGCGGGGGGCACGCACATGTGGCCCGGCCTCTCCCCGCTGTAGAGGCTCATAGCGCGCACGCTGCAGTGGTAGCTCCCACTAGTGTCCGCGGCCTGGCTGCACGCCGCGCCGTACCCCGACGGCTGCCCCGGTGGGTAGCCCAGCGGCAGAGCGGTGCCCGCCCGGCCTGGGGCGGCACTCACCGGGCCGAGGTCCCCCGCCGGGGAAGTCCTCAGGGTCATGATGCTCTCCACAGTGAAGCCCGGCAGCCCGGTGCTGCCAGGGTGATGCTCGGGCAGCGCGGCACCCGGGGAAGCAGCGGCGGGGGGGGAGCCGGCGCTGCGGGGACTGTCCCGCAGCCCCCCGCCGCTGGCCGGGCTCAGCGTCTCCACTTTGGTGATCACCGGCAGCTCGGGAGACGCCGTCTCGCTCTTGATCACCACCTTCTTCTCGGAAGCCGGCGCCGAGGCGGAGGAGGAGGAGGAGGAAGAGGAGGAAGAGGAAGCTTCCTTCGGGAGGTCGGCGCCGGCCAGCCCGGGGGGCTTAGACTGCTCCTTCAGCAGCCGTTCCCGGGCCTCCTCTTTCTCCTTGGAGACATCCTTCTTCTTGAAGCGTCTCCTGCGGCGCAGGAAGCTGCCGTTTTCGAACATGTTGTAGGAATCAGGGTCCAGGGTCCAGTAGCTGCCCTTACCCGGCTTCTTGTCGTCGCGGGGTACCTTGACGAAGCACTCGTTGAGGGACAGGTTGTGGCGGATGCTGTTCTGCCAGCCCTGCTTGTTCTCTCGGTAGAAAGGGAAGCGGTCCATGATGAACTGGTAAATCCCATTGAGCGTGATCTTCTTGTCGGGGGCGTTCTGGATGGCCATGGTGATGAGAGCGATGTAGCTGTAGGGCGGCTTCACCAAGTCTTTGGGGGCGGTGGGCTGGTGGGGGTGATAGGGGCCGTAGGAGCGCCCCATGCCCGCCGCGTACTGCTCGGCGGGGCCCGGGTACACGCTCATGGGGTTCCCCATCCCGCCGTACGTCCCCGCCGTCCGGTAGTAGTTCTGTTCGCTTAAATACGGCACCACTCCCAAAGCGTTGGGGTCCGAAACGGAGTAGCGAGCCTGCATCATGGAGAGGGGCTTCCCGCGGCCAGGGAGGAAAAGAGGAAGAGGAGGAGGGTGGAAGGGCCTCACCCCCGTCCGGGACCGCTCTGCGGAGAAGGGAGAGGGCGAAAGCGGGGCAGAGCGAGTCTCAGAGGCGAGCTGAGTCCCAGTGTGTCCTCTAGCAGCGGCACCTCGGCAGCATCCTTCGGGTCGCCGGGGCCGGGTGGGTTCTGCCGGCCTCTTCCCACTTTCGTTATGGCTGTGATTCCTGCCTACACACCTGTGACCCGCTGCAGGCGCTGCTGCGGAGCGGGAGGGCTGTTCTCGCAGGAAAACGGGATTGTTAAATATATATATATAATTAAAAAAAAAAAAAAGGGAGGGGGGGAGAAAAAAAGCAAGAAAAAATCAGTCTTGCGGAAAAGCAGCCCTTGTCACAGCAACCGCCCGGGGTCTTGCGCAGCCCGCGTGCCCCGCCGGCTCCGTGCGCGGGTGCGCGGGTGCGCAGGATGCGCGGGGGGCGCGGAGCTCCTCGGCCGCGCTGCGGAGCTTCAAAACTCTCCCCGCGCTGCCGACGCGCTTTTACTCCCCGCTGGCCCCGCCCCCCGCCGCCACCGCCAGCCAATGGGAGAGAGCGCCCCCGCCGCCTCAACCAATGGGAAGCGGTGGCGGCGGCCGGGGATGCGGTGGCGTTGGCGAGCATCACGGCGCAGGCTACAAGCCACACACACACACACACACACACACACACACACACACACACACACACACACACGCCGCCTCACCCCGTTCTAAACGCCCGTACTCACACATCAGAAGCGGGATCACCCTCCCTCCGTTCCGCAATTTCAGCGTTTTGGCCCCAAAATGAGACAAACGGCTCTGCCCTGGGGTCCCGCTGGCCCGCGGCGCCTTCCTATGAGATCCCCACAAAAGCCGAGATTTTTGGTGTCAGGTTGATGTCGCGGGAGTCGCGACACTGCGCTCATCTCGCCGACAGAACGGTGCTCTCCGGGGTGGGCAAGTCCAGGTTTTAATCGATGGAAGTGAAAAAGGCCGGAGGGACACCTGGTCCTGTCCCCACGTTCTTCGCCCGATGGCGAGTGCCGCTTCGCCCCCGTGGCACCGTCGGAACTGGGGATGAGGGGTTCCTCTGCCTCTTTGGGGACATTTTATTATTAATAATAATAATTAAAAATAAAACAGTGAGTGCATTTAAGCGGCGGGTTTTTTCTTTCGTTCTGGCTACTTAAGCGAATTTTCCCGTGGCTGTGAAACCCGCCCCTACGCCTATTCCTTAACGATTTCATTAGGGGCAATTAGAGAGGGACAATTAGGGACGCTCGGTGACCAACTGTAAACTCAGATAGTGGGAAAACTGCTACGAGCTGCACTGTCCCAGCCGGGAGAAGCGCGGATCTTCCCGACGAAGAAATAACTGTGGGAAACAGTGAATTCCCCACTCGGGAAAAATGAATAAAATTAAAATAATAATAATACAATACAAATAGTCACCGCAAAATCGATTCGAGCCAGAGGCAACCAAGATAAGGTTAAAATTAATCAGCTGTCATGCCGGCAGGGCTCCTTCCCGCAGCCTCTCCGAGCCCGGCCGCCTCCGCTCGGGTTTCCAAGCGGTGATCTTTGGGTTTCCTACACTGTAATTCTGCCTTTCCCTCCTTGCAATTTGTGTGGCTTCGGAAGGCTTTAAACAAAGGGTGGTTTTATTATTTTATATTCTTTTCTTTACCCCCAAAGTCAGATCGGGATTGTCGCTGGCTGCCGGTAGGAAGGGTCCGGCCGTGGGAACCCGGCGGTGCTGCTAATTACCGGAGATTTTCTTAATAAGAAAGGAAACGATTTTACGCGATAGCGGGGAACAACAAAAAAAAATTACAAAATTAAAGGGAGCTCCTCTGCAAGGAGGTACTGTTAAAACCGATCTGTGATGGAAAAACGAATAGGAAAGTTTCGCCGGACGCTTCGAAACCGCGATTTAATTTTGATGGAAATAAATGGAAACGTTCTGGGACGGTTTCACCAACAGAGCAAACGTCCGGGTGATTTATTTTCTTTTTTTTTTAATGAAAACAAATAGTGAATTCTGCGAGATCTGCTGATGCTTTTCATGTAGGAGCAACGAGAAAGCATGTATATATTATTATTATTTCTCGAATAATTTGAAAACGACTTCCCATTTTTACCTTCTGTTTTCAAAGAAAACGTATTTCTGGTAAAAGCTAGGTGGTTATCTGAGCGCGCATATACGGATTTTTTAAACAATATAACTTTTTAAATGCAGTATTTCTTTTTCAGTGCAAAAGCTTGACCCGAGACAGCCTCTCGCCGTCCCAGTGCTGCCCCTTCCCGCAGTCCGGTGCGCTCGGGAGAAGTACCCTGGACGGAATCTCATTTATGCTTAGCTGGAAGCTTTAACCGAGATGAGTTTCTACAGAAAATCCAGCGGCAGCGGCCGGTCTCTGCTCGCCGAGGCCAGGATCCTCACCGGGCCGAGCTCCGCGGCGGGGAGAGCCAGCAGTGTGGGTAGCAGGAACGAAAAGAACACCCTGTTTGTGAAAATAGCCAGCACCCGAAAAGGGACCGCGGAAACCGGGGTCCCTCCAGCACCGTGGGTTCCTCCGCCCGCCCTCCGCGGGGAGCCGCGCTCGCCCGCTTTACCGGAACGGTGGAGCCCGGGCAGGCAGCGATGTCCCACCGCAGCCTTTATCAGCCTCTGGTGAGCATCGAGGGCAGGAGCATGGACCCTTCCCCTCCCCGGGCTCTCCACGCGGCGGTTCCCCGGGCCCCGCGGCAGTGCCGGCGGCCGGTGCGGCGGAGAGCGCTGCGCTCACCTGCCCGCCCCGGGGCTCGTCGCGGTGGGTGCTGCCCTCCAGGGGACACTGGGAGGGTTGCACTGCCCCACCGGCGCGGTACTGGCACCGGTTGCCCGCTCCGGGCCACGGTGTGTGGAAGGAGGAGAGGAGACACGGGAGACAAGAGAGGAGAGATGGAGAGAACGGAAGCGAGAGGAGAAAGAGACAGTGGGATGGGAGAGGCGCAAAGAAAGGCAGAGTGATAGAGAGTGCAGGCGAGAAACAGCGCAAAAAGTGTGTGAGAAAGGAATGGAGAATGGGAGCAAGAGAAGGAAAGAGTGAAAGAGGCAGAGGTCGGGAGGAAAGGAGCAAGGATAGGGAGAGAAAGATTAAAGCAGAGAGAAAATGAAAGAAAGAAAGAAGGAAAGAGAAAGGAAGAAAGAAAGACGAAGAAAGGAAGGAAGGAAAGGAACAGCTATGTCTGTAGCTGATACTGTAGCCATCAGTGCAGCTAAGACCCTCAAATTCACGCCGCTTTCTTTGCATTTGCACTGGTGACCATCCACAGGGAGTGCACCCACACTGGCTTCAGCGGCTGACCCAAAGCCCACTCCTATTTTCCAACAGAAGGCAATGTCCTGACAGGTCAGCCTGGGCCTGGCCCACCTGCCCAAAGGTGCCTCCTTTGTCGGGTTATTTTCTTTGCACATGAATTCGCTTGTACATTGTTTATTCACACACGGAAACCCACTTCACACTGGTTGAAAGCCTAGTTTCTAGTACCCAGCTAATATGCTTTAAGAATGAATGCATCATTAATAACCGTTGCCTTCAAAACTTGTAGCCTATTTTTGATTTTCAGTACTGAAACCAAAGCAGAGCGCTATCACCAGCTTAGCGCTCCTGTTTGGTTGTGTTTCGCTTGTTTTTCATGGCTGCCCTGGTGTGTTCAGCCTGCGTGTCAGAGAAATTATTCCTGCCGCACAAGGAGTTCCTTTCTGCATTGTTCACAGGGTTTGTATTGACGTGGCACTCCCTTTTTCTAGGTGTTTTCACAAATTATGGGTGTTTCGCACAAGTGCCGCATTTTGTCTTTTGTATGAAAGCTCAAGATCTTTTTCAGCCTCTTTCAGTTGAGTATTTTATTCAGTTTGGTAAAATGGATGTTAGAAGTGATGCAGGTACTTCCAATAAAGTAATTCCATTATATGGATGCTGTAGCCCTGCCTGCTTCCCACTGAAAAGAGAGGCTTTCCCATGGCATCTGTACAAGCTACATCAGGATATTAGAAGTAATGCTAAAGCCTGAGTGATATAAGAGACCCTGGAAAAGTAATTTGGAGCAAATTTAAGACCTGTAGAATCAAAGCCGAGAACTGAACCAGCAGAAAAGCCGTCATCTATTACCAAACTCCTCATTTGCTCAGGGCAAATTATCCTGGCTTGTAGAAAACCGGCTCAGGCCCTCATTTTTTTTTGGAAGGCAAATCCATGTGAGAAACAGCTTTACCGAGCATCTTGCATGGAGGTTGGAAGGAGATGTAGGTGGTCTGGTAGGATCTGAACGCCCCTCAATTGTTAGTGTATTAATTAACAGCACTGTTGCTACTTCACTCCCTTCCTCAAAGGGGAGAAAGAGAGTGCGATGGGGTGGAAACAGGTCCCACGAGCTGCAGTGTGGCGATTTTGGGTGACGGCGAACAGGCGCACAGGACTGGCACTCGCAGCATAGGAGTGCAAATTGCAATGCTGAATTAGAGAGAGGTTGTAAATTGCTCACCAAAGGCCTGATCCCAAACTCCCCACAGAGATATCAAAGTCGCTGGGAGTTTTCCGTGAGTAGGAAGTGGAGGAATGAGCTTCAAACATTTAGGCCCAGCTCCACATGGGTGGTCTATTATGCCTGGATGGATTCCCACTGGCTCCAGCAGCACTCCGAGGTAGTGAAAAGGCTCTTCCTAAATGCACCCTGTTGCAGAACAGGGGCTCTAAGTACTTTCTTTGAATGCTTACAAGGGACTTGGGTGGAAAGGTGAAGCCTCAGGCTCAGCGCAGCTGCTCTGCAGCATTCAGCCCAATATACTGATATTAATCTGAGTTTGACAAACACACATAGTTGGAAGGGGAAAGACTCCTGAGCCCAGCGGAGTCCTGGCCTTTGATTTGCACTGTGAAACAGAAAGAAAGTAGTTCAGCAACCAGCAGCAGCCGCAGAGAGAAAAGGCGTTTGCATCTGCCCAGCTACATCTGCAACTATTCAGGGGAGAGCATCCTAATTTGTTCCGCTTTTTGGTTGGCAGAGCAACAGTCAGCTCTGACGGTGGATATGTATCAGTAGCATCCAAGCCAAGTAGATTAGAAACCAAATTCAAAAGCAATTTCTCCCCCCCTCCATCTCCTTCCCGACACACTTTAAAATAAACCTCTGTCTCATTGTTCCCATGACCCTTCCATCCCACTCCGCTCAGGAATGTCAGGATTCTCAATGTTCTCCTTCTTCTTGAGGCAATTGTTAAATACGTTAATTCTATACATAATAAATCATTCAAACAAATCATTTATCATCCTATTAAATGAAAGTGAGAAATGTACTTTCTGGAAGCTGGCAGGCTCAGAAGCCCACGTAAAGGCTGGATATTGCTTTATTCACGACCAGCCAATTTTAAATGGAAAAATTATTTATTTGGGAGTTTGGGGTATGAAAAATGGGTCGGTTTTTTTCCCCCCACAGCTATAACACACAATTGAAAAGAATACGGGCTTGGAGCATCTTGCTCTAGTGGAAGGTGTCCCTGCCCATGGCAGGGGGCTGGAACTGCATGAGCTCTAAGGTCCCTTCAACCCAAACCATATGGTTCTGGTTCTGTAACACTGGGGGCACTCAGCTACAGGGCACCACTTGACAGCAGGGAAGCCACCTGCAGCCAGAGACACCCCGAGAAGGGAGCTGAGACTGTTCCAAGCACACACGTTGTGTGAGGCAACACTTCTCAGCACACCCCATTCACAGCAGGCCTGACACCTGAGGAAAGGGCTCGCCGTTAGGCCAAGGGTACCCCATAGCCTTTATACTGTAAAAGGGGGCTCTTGTGGGGGCTCACCCCATCCAGATGGCCAGCACAGCCATCCCCATCCCACCGTGTCACAGGCTGAGGTTTAACAAGGAAAAGGGTCTCTTCTCCTAAGTAACAAGCGATGGGACAACGGGGAACGGCCTCAAGCTGCGCCAGGGGAGGTTTAGACTGGGTATTAGGAACAATTTCTTCACTGAGAGGGTGCTCAGGCATTGGCACAGGCAGGACAGCGGTGGAAGCGCTCACAAACGCGTCGATGAAGCTCTCAGTGACAAGGTTTAGCTGTGGCAGCGCGGAGGGAACGGCCGGACTCGATCGCAAAGATCATTCCCAACCCCGGCAACGCCGTTAACGCCACCATTTCGCCTTCGAGCTCGTTTGACCCACCGCCGCCACCGTATCCGCGTGCGAGGGGCGGGTGCACACGGCGGAGGTTCTTCCTCCTCCCTCCTCCTCCTCCTCCTCCTCCTCCTCCTCCTCCTCCTCCTCCTCCTCCTCCTCCTCCTCCTCCTCCTCCTCCTCCTCCTCCTCCTCCTCCTCCTCCTCCTCCTCCTCCCTCCTCCTCCTCTCCTCCTCCCTCCGCTGCCTCCGGTAGCGCCGCCGCCGCCATGGAGGGGGGGGTGCAGCTGCGCGCGGGTGAGCGGCGGCGCGGCGGGTGACGTCACCGCGCGGCGGGTTACGTCACCGCTAGGCGGGTTACGTCACCGCGCGGCTCCTGGGGGCGACCGTTGGCCTGAGGGAAGGACCAAGGGGAAGGGTGGGAGCGGCCCGGCGGCGGTGGCGGGGCTCCCCCTTTAGGCGCCCGGCAGCGGGCTCAGCTCTGCCTTCCCGCAGGTGCCTCCAAAGGCGACATCCGGCAGAAGGTGTGGGACTACCTGGAGGCCAGCGGCCTGGCCGATTTCCCGCGGCCGGTGCACCGCCGCATCCCTAACTTCAAGGTACGGCGGCCCGCCTGTGGCGGGTCTGGGCCGCTCCGTTCTGCTTTCTCCCTCCAAAGCTCCGGGCCCCGCCGAGCTCTGGAAGCTCCCCCCTGCGTGAGCAGGTAGCTGTGAACTGCGTGTTCTTGCGGGGTGTGCCGTTGGTCTGTGGCTGTGGTGGCAGAGCTCCGAAAAACAGCGTGCAAACTCACTTAACAGCGAGTAAAGAAATACAGGGGTCTGTACGTGACAATACATGGCAGGTGGTGTGCTGTGTTTAATCAGTGGGTACAAAAACGCCTTGTAAACGCAATAAATATATTTATGGATGGGGGAACCGAGGCATTCTGAACTGATTTCACTCCCCAGGGCCTTCA
This sequence comes from Pezoporus wallicus, assembly GCF_028554395.1. Taxonomy (NCBI): domain Eukaryota; kingdom Metazoa; phylum Chordata; class Aves; order Psittaciformes; family Psittacidae; genus Pezoporus; species Pezoporus wallicus. The sequence goes on along the minus strand of NW_026636866.1, from coordinate 274,400 downwards.
GTGGGTGTGTTGGGATGGAAACCTGAAGTCCCCCACCTTGTAGAGCTTAGCCTGGGAACACTGTGCTGCTAAAATGTGAATGGTGTTCAAGGTATTACTGGCAAAGTGTTGCTGGACAGTGGTGGGAGAATCCTTCCTCTGGCTTCATTGTGTCCCCAGTTTGATGGCTGGGAGGGGGAGATTTGGAAGGAGAGAAAGAAGAAGACTTTAAAAAAGTATTCATTTACTCAGGCCACTGCTTCACTGTCTGCCTGTTTTAAATCAGGCTTAGAGTGTGCAGCTACCTATCTGCCATGTATTGAAGAAACGATGACCAAATCAGCATTTTGGGGGTTGATGTTGGGTGTTTTAGGAGAACGTGATGACATGGGCTCTTCTTTTGCCCAAGGGACTGGCAGAAGCATTCTGCCTTAGTTTGGCATTAAGGTCAGGTAGGTGCTGAAGCAGTTGGAGAAAGTCTGAGGCTTTATCACACCCTAAAGCAAGGGCACGTCAGCTTAAGTTGCAAGAGGAATGTGTGCTCCGTTAAGCTTCAGCACCTTACTCAGCTAAGAAATGAGTCTTCTGAGTTCCGTAACTGAAAGAAGGCAGGTTTAGATTAGATATAAGGAAGAAGTTCTTCCCTGTGACGGTGGTGAGGCACTGGCACAGGGTGCCCAGAGAAGCTGTGGCTGCCCCATCCCTGGCAGTGTTCAAGGCCAGGTTGGACAGGGCTTGGAGCAGTCTGGTCTAGTGGAAGGTGAATATAGTGTCTGTAAAACACAGGCAGCCTTGTCCAGAAAGTCGTCATTTGAAAGAATTTTGGCGTGTGTTTAAAGGAATCTGTTTGCATTCATTGATTAAAAAAGTCTCCAGCTGTCAGTTAGGCATGAGTATAGGTGGAATTGGGCAAAGTGACTCACTTGGATCCTGTCTTTCTGAGGTCTGCAAGATACTAGCCAAGTGCTCAGCGTCTGTTGGTATGTGACAGTTTCTCATAGAAAACATCACAAAATTAACAGTATGTCCCTCATAGTTAAAAATCTGGAGAAATCCATTTCTTTGTAGGATGAAAGAGTGTAAAATGCTCATCTCTGCTGTTAACTCCTTGGTGATGTGCTGATATCTTATGAAAATAGGGTGCCTCGCATGCTGCAACAAGGCTTCTGGGTTTACAGGAGTTCAAAGCTGCCAGGACTGTAAAAATAAATCCTGATGCTCCCCAGAAGAACGCTCGCTTTCTAACACTAGAAGTAAGTGAATATGTTCTCTCTCGATTCCTCTCTTCACGCAGGGGTCTCACCAGGCTTGCTGCTCTATTAGAGAGCTGGATATATTCATCAGAGCACGTGAGATTAAAGTAGATCCTGACAAACCTCTCGAAGGTGTTCGGCTAGCTGCACTGCAGGTAACAGCACTGTTGCACCCCTGAGGAGAGTGGGACTGCTGTGCTTGGTGACATCTCATGGCCAAGCACTGCAATTTCTCGGGTGGGAGTTTTACTAGTCCTTAGCCTCATGAAGGTGTTCATGGAAGGATGTTTTTGCCTTTTTTTTTGGCAAATGGCAAAGCTGCAGGTAGAGTTTGGGGAAATTAGTATCTTTCTGCAGAGCAATAGCAGTTTCCCTGTCATTGTAAGCATGACGGTTTACATGTTTGCATCCATCTTATTCCCCGAAACATGTAAGGTAGCCTTACCTCAAATTGTGTTATGTTTATCACAACATGAGTGTGTGACAGACTTACCTCAGACCTGTGTGTGTTCACCAGCTTATACGTGTAATTCATGTGTGGCACGCTCTTTACATCAACCGTCATGTCTTGGCATCTGTTTCTCAAATAAAACCTTGCCTGGGATTTTGCCATACTTGAGGGCATTCATCTACAAGCACTACACCATCAGCGGTGCTAACTAATCGATGGCAAATGAGATAAACAACATGGAGACCTAAAGGACAATAAAAATATTTCTTTAGTGTAAAATGAGCCCAGTTCCTTTTAATGTGAGAACTTTTGTTACACAGGCAAGGAAGACTTTGTTGGTTCCCATGCCACGTCTGAGAAGTGGACTGTTCAATAAGATTGTTCCACCTCTAGGTGCAACTAAGGAGATCCTGCGAATATGTGCTACATCTCAAGTAAGAATGAAGAATGGGGGAGGTCTGAATTAAGTGGTGGAGGAGCATTGTGTCATGATAGTCCAACTAAAAGTTGGAAAACCAGGTGCTATGTGACATATTGTTCTGCTAGAGTGTTATTCCTGGTTTTTAGGTACATACCCACCATTAATAATCTTTTTGTTGGTAGTTAAATCATGAGGAAATTGAGTATTTTCATTATATTTTATTAAAAGAATGGTATTGATATTTTCTGAGTGCTTTTTGGAACATTGAGCAACTTTAATAGGTGAGTTCTTTAGGTTTATAATAAATAGCTCTCCCGTATTCTGCAGTTTTCAGTTAGTGAACCCTATGAGGAATATTTCAGTGTTTGCTTTTTTTTTTGCATAATCTGGTCAATAGAATATTAGGTGTTACTAAACAGGAAAGATCAATTCGTTTAGAATCCTAAGTTTAAGGAAACTTTTATTCTGCCGTTTGCATCAACCCAGGTACAAAAATGCGTTACCGGTTTTCTTTTGAATTGTAGTATGTTGCTGCCCTCTTGTGTTCAAGTATCGTGCTGTACAGCTAAAGCTATTCGGCAGAGAAACCCGTGTGGTATTTTTTGCACTTTTATTTTATATGAAAATGTAAATTCTGCAGAATGACTAGGCAAGCTACGTGGGTTTATTTTGTTCTTTATCTCCTGCTAAAGGCAATAGAGTTCTACAGTAATCCTGTTTATAACCGAGGGTTGTAAATGAATGGCAATTAGTGGTGACTTTCTTTGTTGGAAGTTCCACTAAAGTCGTTAACTAATTAAGCTTCTCGGTATTGAAGAGCACTTTTGAAAGAGACCATTCTCTTGACCTGCTTCGAGCCTTGTATCTGACCTGTGATCTTACCACCATGTGTCTGTTTTTCCCCCCAACCAAAAGTACTAACAAATAAATGCTATTAGCAGTTTGTATTTACAAAGCACTGTGGAAACAATTCTTACCACACTCCTACAAAGTGGATAATGAGTATTGTTACTGACAGTCACAAATTACTGATATTTGGGGGAGGGGGGGGTGTTCTCTACAGAGAAAATTTGGCTTTTTTACTGTGAGGATTAATTTAGCACAAAGTCGCATTGGTTCGAGGAGGATTTACATTACACTGTACACATATATTAAGAGTGAATGGATCAGAAGATACCTTTTTAAAAGTTCTAAACCTCTGATCGTGGAAATCCCAAGTAAAAGCCAGATTTTAATTTCTGCAGCTCTCAACAGAATTTCGTTAGGACGTATTCTTTAGAAAGGAGCCTGAAGAGGGGTGGGAGCAGGGAGAGAGGGGGAGGAAAAAAGAAAGGCAGGAATGTAGGTTTTTTTCTTTCTGCTTCTCTTCTGTGTTTTTCTGTTCATTAGCATCTCTGGTAAAAAGTTTGGGTAAAGATGGCTTAGCTTGGCAGTGGCACATCCCAGATGATGATCACGCAGCAAAGTGTTGAAGAATGTATTCTCAGGGAACACGTAGGCAGATATGGAAGGTGCTTTTAAAGATGCAGGTATAGGGAAACTGGCAGTACAGCAGCTGCAGTGTGGAGTGTAATCCAGCTTGGGTACCTGGTTGTGACTTCTGGCGAACAGCTTAACATCTTTATGCTGTAGCTGCCTGTGCGTAAACTAACTTTGTGATTTGTATGTGAGAATTAATGAATGTGTAGTGCTCTGTTATTCCTCATGGGCATGAATATTAGGACTTTGAGCTGGTAGTAGTAATAGGGTAGGAAGTGTCATTTGCCCTAATTTTTAGAAATTAATGTCCAGTAAAGGGTTTCAAAATACAAGACTTCGATCCTAAATAACCTTGCTTTAAAAAGTGCCCACCTCCCTCAGGCCTTCTTGAAGTGTGCCAAAATTCTTGTCACTGTGGTAGGGAATCTATTCTAGGATTCCCTAGAGGATAACTTTCCAGACAGATGCAGCTTGGCTATACATGGAAGAAACACTTTGAAATGTGGGGAGTTACTTGGATTTATCAAAATACTCTGGATTTCTGCCTCACTGGTTGAAAGACTGCACTCTGCAAACCTAATATTATGTTATTCTTGCAGGGTATAAAAGAATACAGTGTGCCTGTAGGTCTTGAGGGGAAAGCACAAGTGGACTTGGTTGTTGTAGGATCAGTGGCTGTCTCTGAAAAAGGTAAGCTAAAGCCTTGTCAGGAGCTTTTCAGGAGGAGGGTCCTAAGTCACGATTCACAGTCTCAGTAGGCTGCACTACATGTTCCTTTTGGCAGACCCAAACATGTCTTTGGAACTGAATTACAGTCTTTGAGTTCTGTCTGTTCTGTGTGACAAGTCACTGATCCCAGTTCAACCAGGAAGAATTGATGCCTGCTTCACGATAGTGCTGGTACAGCTTGGTGGGCAGACAGCAATGTGGTTTAGAGTGTGAGGGACAGTGTATTGGCCTGCAGTAGAACTATTCAGCAGTCAATTTTTGTTTCAGTTTATTTTTTTCTAAGAATCAGAAAGGGCTCCCTGTTCAGAGGATCTGCTCTGCTTGCAAGGGCGTGTGAAAGCACATGTGTTACTGCTGATTCAGTACCAATTTGGGGATCAGATTTTGCATTTTCCAGTATTTTGAAGACCTGCTGGTGGTGAATAATTTTCCACTGATTTATCCATTCTTTATCCATTGCCTAAAGCTAACATGGTTTTTGTATGTGAGCTGGGGTTCCTCTTTACCCACGTAAAGTTAACCTATGTTTGACGTGAGTAGAGGGTTCTAATTACAATGGGTAAACAGGATTCTGCATTAACTGAATTGGTCTAAATGCGGTTTATTCTGAATTGGAGGCTCCTGGGCTCCTTTAGGAGTTCATTAAAACTAATGTTTTATTTTCATTTCAGTGCTGATTACAAGGAAAGCTGCATTCTATGAGAGACACTGATGTGGTTTTTTTTTTCTTGAATTACAACTCTGTGCTTGGTTTATCTGTTGCAGGCTGCTTAGTTTAATTGCATGCTTTTGACAGCAGCCCACCTTTCCACTCTGCTGTTCCTGCACTTACTATCACTGTTTACTTTTGTGTATTTTAGGCTGGAGAATTGGAAAAGGGGAAGGTTATGCAGACATGGAGTATGCGATGATGGTGTCAATGGGTGCGGTGCAGGAGGATACACCTGTAGTTACTATTGTGCATGACTGTCAGGTAAGTTAAAATATCCCCTCTTTAGTGGTGATTCAGAACTATGTGAGAGTGAATGGTTTGTCTGGAGAAGAGACTTAGCATGGTGTTGGTGTGACATTTTTACTTTGTTTCCACCATCACTGGCAGATTTTCCTATGCTGCAAGACATCAGGGATGGTGTGCAATTTTAATTCGTTTTACCTGCTTAACAGATTTCTTCTTCCATGTAGGTGGTCGACATAGCAGAAGAGCTTCTTGGTGATCATGATTTAACTGTGGATTATATACTCACTCCAACAAGAACTATCAAAACCAATTGCAAACGACCAAAGCCTCAGGGAATAATATGGCATAAGGCAAGTTACTTCTGCTAATGGTGGCGTAGTGGTATCAACATTCTGTTGATCACTCCCTCATTTTTACGTATAAATGCATTTCTTGTGTTAGAAATACTTGGAAAAGGAGTAAATGTGTTAGATGGTTAAATGAAACAAAACAGCAGCATCTGTGTTCAGTGATTTTTAAGTGGTAATTGTGAGGAGGAGAAATACATTACTGAAGCCCAGGTTGCTGTTCCAGATGGAATATGGGGTGAGAGTAAGTGGAAACATTGTGAATTTTTAAGGCTGACTTTGTTTCTTGTAGTTGTTTGTAGTATAATAGTCAATGTAAGCTGAGGGGCTTCTCCACCTTATGTTTTACTCAGTGCTCGTTTAGGTTGGCTCTATTCATTTTCTGGAGCCTGTACCTATGAGAACTTCATTGCTTTAGGCTGCGTAGGAGTAGTAGAGTATGTGGTGCTCTGGTTGTGAAAGGAAAGGACCTTGGTGGCTGGTACACTGCTGTTTACGTAGCAGATTAACTTTCAAACAATAGATTAAGTTTGTGGCTGGAGTTTGTTTTCAGGTGGATGACTATATCTATAGAGTTTATACTACTTTAAGTCATTATTTATTGATAACTATTTTTTATGGGTTTGAACTTTCCCTCCACCCATGCTTCAGATTGTCAGAAACTTTTAATAGCTTCACAAATGGTTTCAGAAGAGCATTTAGTGAACTGTTTTACTGGAAGTTCATGCTGGGAAAATTCTTTCTTTGTCATTAGATTTTCATTCCTAAAATCAACCAGTTAGGGATCAGACGCAATCCTGCGTGACTGAGTAACAGTAGGAACACCGAAATGAGGAGCAGTGTACCAATGTCTTGCAGAAACCACTGAGGAATTATTAGTGAATACTTCTAGGGAAATGAAGAGTTATTTGTTAAGCATGTGCCAAACAGCAAAAAGACTTAATTTGTTAAGGTAATGTATCTACAACAAACAATTCTAGCCAGTACTATTTTTGTTCCTATAGTGGGAGAGTGTTTTACCCTGCTTGTGGTTGAGGATTTGAGGTTATAAATAAATAAATAAAAGGTCTGTCTGTACCAGTGCATTTTTTCCATTGAATTATTTTTGAATACTAATTTTTTTAGGATATTATTGAATGTAATTGTTCTGAAGGCCTGCCCCTTGTGCTCCATCCATCTTGCCAACATACTTTTGATCACAGGCTGACTGCCTTAGTGTCAGACTTCAGTCTCAGTAAGTGGCCTTGCTAACACTTTTTTTTTTTTTTCCTTTCTTTCTGTTCTGTCTCATTCCCTTTAGCAGTGACATTTTTTAAAGGTCTGGGGAACCTTGCAGGGGCTGTTGAATTCCTGTGAAACTTTAGCTGCTCATGAAAGGTCAGTCAGACGCAAGTGATGTATTAAATTTGATGTTACCTTTGCGTTTCTTGGCTTTTCAGAGAAAAAGAAATATAATAATATACGTCTCATAAACTAATGAAATGTCTGCCACAGCTCCTTATCCTTCTTTGTAAGGCTTGAGAAGAGATGTTTTATAGAGTCATAGCTAAAGCTTGTGCCACACTGACTTCAGCCAGTTTGCATGAGATGGTGAAACTTTTTCTCTAGTAATCTCCATGTTAGTGATGTTGTCTGAAACAGAGCTCTCACTGAATATCCTACAGCTTTCACTGGTAAGGGAGCACGTTACACTATGGACCCTTTGTTTGAGTATTTACATGTTGATTTAACACATCAAGCAGCTTTTGGCTGTTCTTCAGAGCGTATGTTGATTAGCTAATAATATTGGAGAATACTAGCCTCAGCAGGAATAATCTTTGCGTTTCTGTAGTTTTGGGACAAGATCAAAGTGTTGTGTCTATATGAAGAAGGTGGCAAATAGCATTATTCTCTCTCAGAGATCTGAACAACTTGTGTATTTGTGTATGGTTTGTTTGTGCTTGTGGTGGTAACTCCTATGTTCAACTCTTCACAGAGGGTCTTGGAGGTGGGAGGTCTAGTTAATCGACCGGGTGTTAAAAATGCAGGATTTGGTACAGACTATTTAAGTGTTTGTCCTTTGACGTTTCCTGGTTGCTTTTGCATCCTTTTCTCATCCTTGTCTCTACATCTTTTTCTCCTTCAAATCCTGGCTTTACTGGTGCATTCCTGTGCCTCAGATCAAAACTAAATGAACCAAGAGGTAGTCGGTAAATAAATAACCCACTTCTAACTGTGGTGTTTTGTCAATAGAAGGTAGCTAAACTTTATTGTTAAGATTTGTGATGCCTAAAATACATTGCAAAAAAGTTATTCAGGAACATGGCTGGATCAAGCCAAGACAATGATTTAGGAGCTTAAATTAAAGGTGTTTGCAAACATGGGATTACAGCTAAATACTGCTGAAGGATGTGCTTTGCTGAAGCTGTTAGGATAAATAGCCATTAATGCTCACACCGCTTTCAGCTGGAAAGAGGTAAGAAAGTACTTATGCAGCTAACAAAATGCATGTCTCCAGGCTAGATTTCTGTGCTCAAAGAGGTACTGTATTTTCCTGGAATGGTTTTGTTTGTTATGTGCTATGTAGGAAAGGAGTAAAGTGTCAGATATGGGAAGGGGTAAATAGGTTTTCTTCTGTGCGTAAGTGATTTGCTTCTTGGGGTAATTGGCATCACTTGCTCTCAGTTGCCTTCTTTCAGTTCTTCTCAGTGCAGAATTTCCAACTGAGCTGTTTCTTGCTGTACGTTTTTACAGACAGGAGGATGAGAATGACTTGGTGTGATTTTTGTAACAGAAATGCATTTGTAAGGAAATACGGGAGCTACAATATTATTAATACCAAAGAAGCATTGTCAGTATCAGTGCTAGGCACTCTGGAAACACTTCTAAATACAGAGGTAGTACTGCAGTGTGTGTATGGGGAAGCTTTCTCCATCTCAGTTCAGGGTTTTGAGAAATCAGTATGTGCTTTTGGAGGACAGCAAGAGCTGCTAAGAGCTGAACACTCTGGAAAACTGTATTTGGATGCCAGTGGAGAGTTATTTGGCTTCATCTATCTTGCAGATCTAACCCATTGTTTCTGGGAACTCTGAACTCATGAGGCAACTTACTTCTCATTTAGTATTTTGTATGGGTAGCTATGATCTTTATCTATGACACTGTATATTATATTGTCACAATTGCAGAGTTATTTGTGCTGTGCTTATTTTAAATTGAAACTATACAGACCAATTAAAATATTTGGGGTCATGAAGAGGGAAATGAGAGTAGTTGGTAGAAAAAACAGTATATTCTAGCAAGCATTTCCTTCTGTTTTTTCAATCATTCTTCTGCTGAGAATTTTATGGAAGTAGGAAAATTATTTTTTTTCCCAAAATAAAATGAACTGGGGGGAATCCCTGCATCTGAAGTTGAAAGAATTTAGTGTGCAGTGACAGAGATGGAAACTATCTGACAACAAATAGCTTTTGATTCGGGTCTGTGATAGAATATTTGGTAAGTAAAATAATGTTGTTTTAAAGCTCAAATTCACACTCAAAACTCAAGCTGACAGAACCTTTAGCAGGGACATAGCGTTGTCATCAGAAGAAAATTGTGGTTAGTTTAGCCAAGGCTTTGCTTTGTGGAGGGATAGCATGAGCAGGGCATGCTTCCATGCATGGTTAAACATCTCAACACCTTTGCAAGTCTGACCCTTGCTACAGAGTCCACAGATTCAGTTTTTTGCTGATGGATTCCAAGTGTGGGTTGCATAAGTTTCTCCTGAGGGACACTAGCAGACTTCATGGGCTGCCAGCTCCCAGAAATATGCCCTGGGATTGCGTGCACATATTTGGACATTTTGTGCAAATGAATGATAAAATGTTAAACTGTGCTGGCCCATCCCAGCTGTCTTGGCTTTCTCTGTGCTTTAAAACCCTGTGAGCTCAGTGTTCATTTAAACAAGCAACTGATTAAAGAGACAACACGAGAAGCAGACTCTGTCCTGAAAGCCGTTACGAACGGTCTTGGGTCAGAGACCCCTCTGGGTGGGCAGAGATGAATTTTTCAGGCATCTTTTGCCTACCAGCTAAATACCTGGAGGGGCTGGTGCATCTGCTAAACATTGATTGTTGTGTTCACAGGCTTCCTCAAAGGATGCAGCACCATCGTCTCTCTCCATTTTGAGCTACATGTTCCTACATCAGTTGATGTGTGCAGATGAGTAGCTGTGCGAAGCAGAATTAAATAGCAGACCTAGAATGCTCTCCAGTCTCTAGCTGCCCTTCCCTCATGTGCCATATATTAGAACTGCACCACTTCTGCTGCCAGGGAAATCAAAGTGGTATTTGGCTTGGCCTGTGCTATATCAGGGGTCAGCATTGCTCATTCTGTCAGAGGACAAATACATCTTTCATTTTGCCCAGCAAAATATTGAAAGTGGCCACATTCACTGTTCTGGAATAACAGAGGCTGAAGAGAGCCTTGATGTTCTAGCAGAGCAGTTGCAGAAGTCCATCTGCCACTACGTTGTTTTGGGACCAAACCAGGTGTCATAAGAGTGGATGCTCGGGGTTAAGTGTTGGGAGATTTGTGTTGGCACTCAGTACCCAAGACTGTTTTCTTCAGGTTTCTGTCAGAAAGGGGCCACGTTTCCCTTCTCAGCTCCTTTCCCATAGCCCACTCCTTGTGTGTCAGAAGAATTCATCTACCCTGCTGTCCTCTTTCCCCAAGGCTCTCCCAAGCCATGGCAGAGAGTAGGCAGGATTGTTAAATGATGAATTGCTTTTGGTGAAGTTATTTTTAACCTGAATCACATCAGTTACTGAGTTTATAGTGCAGACCCACAAACACTTCTGTTGGCCAACCCCAGAGGGCTGAAGTATGGAACTGGCCTGGGAATTGGTGGTCAAGGAGTAATAAGAAACTTCTTCAGCTGGCTTCACTGCCAAAGCCAATCATTTAGCTAAATCCCAACACTCAGTACAAAGTTTACAAACATCAATAAATGGTTTGGCCTTGACTTTTTAGGGATGAGGGGAACAGGGGAAGAAACTTCTACCACTGGGTTTGCCCAGATCTGCATAACGGGGTCAAGCAGACCTGGGATAGAACCCAAGTCTGGCTTAGCCTAAAGCAGTAGGTCAGGCTAGGAAGGAGTGACCAGACAGCACAGAACCAAGAAACGTGCAGCTTGTTTGAAAGAGAGGGGGAATATCTTTGGCCTGTTTCCACATGGAAATAAATCATTGCAATCCTCCACAACTCAAAAGACAAAAGAAACTTTTTGCATGATCATAATTAGCAACACATTGTACTACCACAGAGCTCTTTTGTTTGCTATTTTGCAACAGAGCAGAGGAAGCTTTTTTCTTCTCCTCTGCCACCCACTGCCCCCTTTGCCCTTTTGGCTCTCATCCCCTGCACCCCAAAAAAGTTAGTGAATTGGTTTGTTGATTTGAAACTCTGGAATCCCAAAGTGAGTTTCTGTTGTTCCTTCAATAAAAAAGTGGGGGAAAATAGGGAAGTATTTAGGAGGTTTGGCCCAGCTGAAAGATTCTGTAGGACCTCAAGGAAACAAACCCTTAAGGTAAATCCTCTGTCTTTCTTTTGTGGCAGAAGGATGTCAGTTGCCAGTGTCAGAACTTGTCTGATGTAGGTTGTTTTACAGTTTTTTACAGTTTTCTATTATAAAACAAATCCAAGTGCCTAATCATCTGACTTTGTTGGTTTGGTACTGTAAAGGCAACTTTTTGTTATATCTGCATGGGACTGAATTTAAGGTATTGATAGGTTCACTTCCTGGTGGTGTTTGATCAAAGCTTCAGCTTTTATAGAAAACAACAGTTCATAGTCCTCGTGAAGACATTTCTGCTGTTGTAACTACATCTTCCCAAGTTTGCAGGGAGCCTGAAACAGTAGCTCCAAGAGCTCCAGTCAGATGCCAAAAATTACTGGTCGTTCTAGTGAGAGGAGAGGCCATGTTGAAGCCTGGCCAGGCAAAATCTTTTAGAGAGTATGCTAGCCCTGGCTTATCTGAATCCTTTCCTTGGTTTGTCCTTAAAAGAGTGGGGGTTCCAGGGATCATCCTCTCAGTGCCTTTTTCTTTGGTTCCCTTCATCTACAAAGTGGTGAGGGTTTGCCATTGGTAGCATTGATCTTTCTAACTGAACACCCAGTCCATGCCTTGGGAACCAACTTTAATTTCAGGGTGAAAGGAACTGTACATACACCTGTTAAGAGGTTGAGGTTGTGCCTTGGACCCAGGAGTAATTAGCTGCATGAGAATAGAAAAATGTTTTTCCTGTTTAGTTTAATTAGCATTACACATAGAAATTTGACAGAGGACAACAAATGTTCCCAATTTTTGGCCAGTAAAAACAAAGTAAGATGGTTTCAACCATTGACGTTGTATTGCCCAAGGAAGGGGAGTTTGCTATCAAACACAGCAGTCTGAATTCTTGGCTGAGAAAATCAAATCAGTCCAAAAATCCATATATAAATCCAAGAGCAATAACTCTTCAAAATCTGAAAATGGCATGTACCTTTCAGAGTACAGGAGCTCCTGGAGCCCCAAAGGAAGTCCTTGCTTCTCTATCCTGCTACCAGATCAGGCCAGATTTGTTCAGAAATTGTTCTCAGCTGTAAAGCTTGCATGTTTAAGCGGCATGATCCCAAACACCTTGACTCTGGGTCTGCAGTGTGGCAGAGTGGAGGTGGCCTCTTTCATCCTGGATAGTCCTATTGGGCTATTTTGTTTTATATTAACAGGTTGGACAGACTTTATGTAAATTATAATTTTATTTGGTTTCAGCCTGAAATAAAACTTGCTGATTTGCTCCTCAGAAGAGGAGCCCTGGGAATATGTAACAGACTTTTGTTGACTGGCTTTCCTGTTACCTTAACCTACTGTTGCCCCCACCCTGTCTTTGATTTTACTCCAGTCACTTCAGAGCTGGGCTACTCTCCCTGGAGACCTGTGAATTTTAGACTTGATGTGGTGCTGTGTCCTGGGTTCAGCAGTAGCAGTCATGTTTCTCCTTCTTGGTAGCTGGTGCGGTGCAGTGCAGTATTTTGACTTTCGGCCTGGGAACAGAGCTGATAACACTGATGTTTTGGTTTGGCCAAGGACTTTGTGAGCCTCATGCTCTGCCAGGGAGGAGGGGAAGCCGGGAGGAAGCAGAGACAGGATACCTGACCCAAGCTAGCCAAAGAGGTATTCCATACCACAGCACATCATGCCCAGGATGTAACGGGGAGTTAGCCGGAAGGGCTGGGAGACTGCGCGGTTGGAGGAGGTATCGGTCAGAGCTTGGTCGGGCTGGGGGGAGCGAGTTATCGGTCGGCTGGTGGTGAGCTGATGTATTCTCTTCCCTTGTTATTTCCTTATCATTATTATTATTGGTGGTAGCACCAGTGATTTGTGTTATACCTTAGTTACTAAACTGTTCTTATCTCAACCTATGGGAGTTGCATTCTTTTTGATTCTCCTCTCGGTCCTTCTGGGAGTAGGGAGAGGGAAAGAAGGGGGCAGTGAGTGAACGAGTTACCGGACTGGGTTTAAACCACAACATGCTGCCAGACAATCAAACTCACTTTGACTGTAATTGTAGAACCAAGAATTGAGGGGCTCGGAGATATGAGGGAGATCTGAGCTGGGAGATCTGCAAGCGTATTCTAGCCAGGATATGCTTGTGCTAGTCCAGTGCAGCCTTCTGCGAAGTATAGAGGCTCATAAGCTTGGGTGCAGTACCCTGCTAGAGTGGCTTGCTCAGTGTGTGGGCTACTCAGGTGTCACTTCCCTGGGTTCTGTTTTGTTCCCTAAAATTAAGAATTGGATCTTGTGTTGATGGATGTTCTGCTTGTCCAGCAGCCAAGTACAAATTATTCCTCTTTCCAACTGCAGTTTGCAAGCCAAGAGCTAGACCACATTAGCCAGGGAGCCACTGTGTTTCCTGCCAGTCAGTGAATGCAGCCTGGGGCATCTCATGCCTGAGATGGATAGGGTTCAGCTGTTGAGAGGAAGAGCCCTTCCAGAAAAGCTGCTTGTGAACTGGGAGTGGATGGAAGTTGGTAGAAGATTCACAGTTTTGAAGAATGTCTGGGTCCGGGTGCTCTTCCGTTCTGTTCCGTGACCCAACCCAGCAGACTGTTGTGAGATCTGATGAGTAGCTGCGGGTGGTGTGTGAAGTTGGATGACAAAAGGGAGAGGGAGGCTGTGATCTGTTGATGTGCTGCAACCAGAGAACGTGCCTCCAGCTGGGCCCACATTCAGAGGAGCCCCGCTACAAGGCACGCTCCCCAGCTGCAAACTTCACACCATCGTCCCTCCCTATTGTGTGACCCAGCCTACGGGATACCCTGTTTTGGGGGAAAAGAGCACAAGGAGATATGTAGGATGAAAGTGCCTGATGGTTTCATGAATTACGGGCATGTAAGATTCTGCCAGAGCAGGAGCGCAGGCCCTCAGTCAAAGCAAATATTAAGGGATAACAATGAGAATGCAAATCTGAAAACACTCTGATAAATAAATGTCAAAATCTAGTAGTTCTGAGTTTGGTTTTGATTTTCCTGCTGGATCTACATTGTGCTGCTTGCTTAAAGAGTAACTAATGTTTATTTTTGTCCTGCAGTGTGTATTTAGGGAGGAACTTCAGAATCAGGCCAGCAATTTGTAACACTTTGAATACTCTGGCACTCTGAATGGTAGCAGTATAATAAGGTTCCTCTTTTTATGGTGCAAATGGGTGCTAATGGTTGTTGTCTCTTTCTGGAAGGTGAGAAATCTCATAATTGTATCTGTCTTCCTCCTTTTTAGGTCACCTCTGAGATGCTGGGAAAAATCCCCATCCTGAGGAGTCTTCACTACAAGGAGAAGCTGGCTGGCAAGGATGTGACCCTCCAAGATGCACATTCAGACTTTGCAAATACCAAAAAAACAGCAGCATTAAATCAGAGGGCAACGGCTGAAAATATAAGACCGCAGGCTGCTATGGGCTCAGCTGAAATAGGAAAACACTGTGTTGAAGGTGATTCTTTAAGTCCCAGATTAGACGGATCTGGCAGGATTACTACCGTGTACCTGGGGAACATACCTCCCAGTGTAAGAGTGAGCGAGCTGAAATGTGCTTTGAGGGAATTCCATGTAACTCCTTTACGACTGAATTGGCAAGGAGCACAGCACAGGGCTTTTCTCGATTACAAGGATAAACCAACCGCAGAGAGTGCTGTATCCTCTTTGAAAGGCTTGAGCCTCGGGGGTTATCCTTTGCGAGTTGAGCTGGCCAAAAATCAGAGAAGCAAAGGGCAAGTAGAAATCAATAGTCAGAAATGAATATGAATAGAGGGGGAAAAAAATAGGCGTTTTCATTGTTTTGTGAGAAGCGAGTCTAAGTTTTCAAGAATATTAGTATTTCCTCTGCTTTCTGCAGGCTAAACAACAAAGTGGAGACAGCTTTTCAAACAAATGAGGCATGCATCTCACAGCTGCCTCATTTCTGCAGTTGTATATGTAAAGTGTATTTGTCAAGACAGATGACAGAAGTGCCATTTCTCTGAACAATTATCCACAAAGTACCTGCACTCTGTGAATTTGTTTTTGGGTTTTTTTTGGGGGGTGTGGGAGTTGGTTTGCTGTTTGGTTAGTACGTTTTTGAGGCCTGGATCAAAAAACTGCCCCTTGGTAGCTGTGTGCGGCCATGTATAGTGAGGTGGTTATGTTCTGTCAGCTAAAGGTTGTACCTGCAAACGCGTACTTGTGAGCTTGAAAGCCAGCTGCAGAAAATCTGTCATAAGGCTTACAATTCTTTTGCTTACAAATAGCTTTTGTCTGTTGAAGTTTTCAGTGTATTTTTAATAAAAATGGCTGGGGGGAGAGAATGCCCTTTTTCATGCTCTTGAAGAATGTCGTGGAAACACTGGCTCAGACACTGAGTTCCCACAATAGCTGTTACCACCAGGTGGAAGATTCTCAGCTTGCTTTGTTAATTCAGCCCTTTGTAAATCTTGTATTTCGATTTTCAGTCTGGCAGGGGAAAGCGAAGACCAGTTTTCTCCTCTGTTTTCCCCCAGAACATTTCAGGTACCTTTTTTATGGATGCAGATAATACAATATGGTGTGATTATATTGGCTCTGAAATGACATGAATATTAATCATTGTAGTGGAAATGAAAAGCAGACAGACCATGGTCAAAACCTGTGGCTGACTAGTTTGATACGGAGTTGTTTGAAAAGTTGCTGGAGACGGTAGAAAATCCTGTTCTGCTGTGCCTGTGTCACAACCAGCCTGGTCTTCCTGCACCCACAACATCAGACAGCAGCACTGGCAACTTCTCTTTGTGAAAGGGCTATCCAGTACTAGCTTGAACAGTAAGATTTGCATGCATGTGAACAGTCACTTATGGTGTAAAGGAGAATGATGATTTATTTGGTATGGCCTTTATTACTACTTTTTTTCCCCTTTGGTTTCCTATTCCTGAAAAACAAGTTGAATTTTGGCCGAACCATCCTTTCTAAACAGAAGCACTTTTGCCATTGACTCTGGGCACATAGTCAAAGTAAGCATCTAAAGGGGATATTTTTTTAAGTATGAGCTGGAAACTTTTTTTTAGCCAGAGGGTACTGTTAAGTGTATTTTGAGCGTGTTATTATGCCTCAAGGGTCAGACATTTCATACAGTATTAAATAAAAAGTTCTCATCATTATTATGTATTCTCTACACAGGGGCTCAAGGGAAGTGTTGCTTCAACTTTTTTTAAATAAAAGAAAGGTTTCTGAAAATAAATAGTGCCATGCTCTAAAATGGTCTCTTTTTCTTTAGCTCAAAATTATTTTCAGTATCACTTAGTGTGAATTAAAACCTAAGTGCTGCAGAGTCCTCTGCTTTTTGTTTCAGTAGTTGTGCATTTCAAGGGTAAGAGTCAGAGGTTATGTTAATACTTATACATACTCATTGTAACATGAGCTTAGAAAGCAGAGGAAAGAAAGGAAAAAAATAATTATGTGTCACTGCCTTCCCCTTCCAAATGATGGCAAATTAAATAACATGATCATTTGATGTTCTTTTTGACTCTTGCAATCCTGCTTGATTGGGTGAAGACACACAGGTGACCTTCACAGTTAAGAAGTGCGTATTCTGCCAAAGAAAACTTCTAGTATCGCATACTTCCCCTGTTGCATTATAGATGGAACCAGCCTTTTCTGGTCAAATTTGTGGGAGTTTTATTCTCTACCTTATTTCATTTCTTAACAGTTGAAGTTTTAGTACAGATATATTTACATGATACGTAAATGCGTGATGTTGACTTGCTCTGCTCTCAAGGCTGTGCATAGTCAGGGGCCAGTTTTGTTCGGACAGGCATGTCTAGATAGTTTTCTGTTTGGAGCTGTGGTTCTGTGTGTAACCCACAGGGTGAGCTGCGTGAGGTCTGTATGCATTTGGGCAGATCTCCGCAGTGTTCCTCCAGCCTATCATGTATTGTAGGTTTCTATCATGTATTGTAGGTCCATTTTCACATATGCCATGTAGGGCCATTACTATTACCTTCCCAACAGGCAAGGTCCAAACCACTGCTGAGAAGATACTAACTAGACAGAGGTATGAGACTGTAGTTAGGCTCAGAGAAGATTCATTACTATAAGCTTAAGCTAATGCACCATTCATTAGCATTTTGAATGGAATAATAATGATGCTATGATAGTTGGATTTCCAACTCCTGGAGGCTGGAGTGAGAGCAGCCCTGTGGAGAAGGACTTGGGGGTGTTGGGTGATGAGAAACTGAACATGAGCCACTTCAGTGTGCGCTCACAGCCCAGAAAGCAACCGTATCCTGGGCTGCATCAAAAGGAGCGTGACTGGCAGGTTGAAGGAGGTGATCCTGCCCCTCAGCTCTGCTCTCGTGAGACCCCACTTGGAGCACTGTGTGCAGTTCTGGTGTCCTTAAAATAAGAAGGACGTGGAACTGTTGGAACAAGTCCAGAGGAGACCACGAGGATGATCAGGGGCTGGAGCACCTCCTGTGTGAAGACAGGCTGAGAAAGTTGGGGCTGTTCAGCCTGGAGAAGAGAAGCTGCATTGAGACCTCAAAGTGGCTTCCAGTATCTGACGGCAGCCTGCAAGGATGCCAGGGAGGGACTCTTCATTAGGGACTGTAGCAATAGGACAAGAGGTGGTGGCTTTAAACTCAAACAGGGGAAGTTCAGGTTAGATACAAGGAAAAAGTTCTTCCCTGTGAGGGTGGTGAGGCGCTGGCACAGGGTGCCCAAAGAAGTGGTAAATGCCACATCCCTGGTAGTGTTCAAGGCCAGGTTGTACAGAGCTCTGGGCTACATGGTCTAGTGTGAGATGTCCCTTCCCATGGCAGGGGGGTTGGAACTGAATGATCTCAAGATTCCTTCCAACCCAAACCATTCTGTGATTGTATGGTTCTATGACTTAAGAGTCTTGGTTGATGAGAAGCTCAACAAGACCTAGCAGTGTGTGCTTGCAGCCCAGAACCCCCACATATGCTGGGCTGCATCTTCAGAGCAAGAGCAGCAGGTCAAGGGAGAGGATTCTCCACCTCTGCTGCACTTTGGAGAGACCCCCTTGCAGTCCTGTGTCCAGCTTTGGGGCAACAGCTCAAGAGGTACATGGAGCTGTTGGAGTGAGTCAGAGGAGGCCACCAAGATCCTCCAAGAGCTGGAGCAGCTCTGTTCTGGAGACAGGGTGAGAGAGCTGGTCTGGTTCAACAGGAGTTTGTGCCTGGGCACACTGAAGTCAACACGATTTCTGTCTTGGACAGTGAGGGAAGCGGTGACAGGGGTGGAGCCCTTACTGCTGCTTGGGGAGCTGCTCATCTTTAGCTAAAGGACATTTCAATGAAAGACACTAAATTGCTCTTTAATTAAACAATGCAAGACTGCCCAAGGCGCGCTCCTGCATGGACTCCTGGTGTCTTCAGTTGTATGATGTGGATTTCTTCTTATGGGCTGACCAAGTTTCTACTTGAGGAAACAGCAGATTTTGAAGAAAAAAGTGAATGGAGCAGTCTGTCTCTCTTAGATCTATTGTTTCAGGCTCTCTGCATGCTCAGGAAGACATCAGTTATACATGAGTCATTTCTGTCTTTAAATCCACAAAACTCCGAAGTGCAATACATTTGGGTGAATCCTTGGACACTGACCTCATAATGGACCTTGGGGAACTGAGGCCTGCTTATGTTTTAGTTTGTCCCAGACCAAGATATTTTACTGACAATCAGAACATGAAGTCTGAAGAATTTACAGGCAGAATTAACAAGTTTTATTGATGAGAAACTTTACTCAAGTAGTAGTTCTTCATTTAGTACCTGTTGTAGCTGTGGCCCTGCTGCTAGCACGTAGGTTGACCTTGGTTATGTCTACATGGACAGTTTGTGCCTCATTGAGGAGGATACCAACCCTTATGTTGTCTCTTCTTTGTTGTGACTTAAGGATTCCTGGGATTAGGAAGGAGTGAGATACTCTTCTATCTTAAGACTCATGCTGAAAACATCTACAGTGACAAAAAAGTGCCTGGATGCTGCTGAGAAGTCTGAAGCACTGGTGAAAGCTGGGGAGTCTGCTTTTAATAGGGGAACAAAATGATCCCGAACACAGGCTTGATTGCAGTTCACTTACAGCAGCAGAGGAGCTTGCACTTCACTGCTGTGTGATGAGAAGAAAAGTTCAGCAGTACAATGGGAAATACTTTACTGAGCCAACTTTGTTCAGAAGTAATTAAAAATGAGGCCTTTTTATTCTCTGTGCAGCCTGATGTCCTTGCCTGTCATGTGGTTCAGCACATTCTTTCCAGCTCCTTTCATGGCACAAACAAGTTGGGATGTTGTTATTGCACGCCCCTCTTTTTCAGGGTTCAGTGGGGAAAGATGCTGAACAGCTCCAGAGGCTGGTCAATGTGAGCAAACCCAGCTCCATGCTCCTGGCAGCAGTGTGGCATCCAGCAGCGACCACCCTAGGTGTTACATTGCAGACGTGAGCTTCCCAGGGCCATTCCATCCTTCTTCCTCCCCTCGCTTGTGGGAGAGATGCAGGGGGAAAACAATATCAGATGAACGGAGCCTCTGCCCGATCCTCCTGCCATTAGGCAGGAGAACACTGTCACTTCGGAGCGGATTTTGGAGGGGATTTTCTTTTGTTGAATATTAGTCACAGCGTGGTGTGTGGCACAGTGCAGTGAGGCAACATGGTAATCTGCTAACAATAAAAGCGAGGTGGCGAAGTGCCACTCAGTGCTGAAAACTATACAGTCATTCCGGTTTTCCTTCAGACAGCTATGTCCATGCATTTCCTGGAACAAGGACAAGGCCACACAGCTTCAAATTCACCCAAGACAACAGCGAGTAAACAAGCTGTGTTGCTGTGTAGTCTTCTCCAAGTGAAGAGAGTCAGAGATTGTTTCCATAGAAAAAAGGGAGAATTAAATCTCAGCATCGGGGTGGGGAGGGAGAATAGCCCTCTTCTGGGTCACACCACCCTGTCCATATCCCCATCTCCATGCCATCAGTCCCTAGTCCCCTCCTATAAAGCAGTCTTCACAGACAGAAGCTTTATCCCATTATCTTTGGAGACCAATAGAACAGCTCAAGAAAGGGATGGTTAAATACTGTCTTCAAGTCATGTCTGCCTTTTTTTCTCATTGTCTTCTACTGCTCCTAAGGGAGAAACAAATGGTTTTTAGGGGAATGTTTCCATTGAGAAAATCTAGCACTGGGGCTGTGTTTTACTCCACAACTGCAGCCAGGGTTGAGGAAGGGGAGGGAAAGCATGTGCTGGGTTTTCTCTCATTCCTGTTCCTCAGGAGGAACAGCCCCATGTAGTTCTGGCTCTGGAGGAAACATCTGTGGCTTTGCCCATGTTACTCAGGCAAATATACCCCCTCCGTGAGGTAGGCTGTTGTGTACAAATGCTTTTATTTCCTCATTGCCATCTATTAAAGATTATCTCCCTACAAGAAAAGTGCACCATTTCCCATGTTTTCATGTGTAATGTCCGTGATGTCTGCTATAAACATCATTAAACCTTTCCCTGCCCCTACATTGACATAGGTATAAAAGTCACCGCTTTTCATCTTTCAAAGCACTGCAGAAATGTTTAGGGTCGTGTATCCTGCCATTGTTCTGGGCTGGGCATCCCACTGAAGTCACTGGGAGAAATTAGTTCAGGATACGGACCTATCTAGTCAATCGTTGCAGTGGCCCCAGAAACATCTATGTTTTACCGATGGGAAAGCTGGGAAGGCGGAGATGGCTCCTGCTAGACTGGATGCAACTGATAATTCCCAGCACTTTGGAAAACAAATGGAGAGAACAGACTAGAAAACCCATCAAAAGCCTTGGTAGCCTTTGGACTTCTCTATGCCACAGGTACGTCACGTCCCAGAAGGGCATCTTGTTGCTTCCCAGTGGGTTCTGCAGATCCCCAAGCTCTGGAGGAACCTTCCAGGCCTGGCACACAGCACCTCCCTCCAGTCCAAGGGACAAACCACAGCTGTTTTGCCCTGGGATACAAGGCACGAGAGAGAAACTGAGATACTTTCCCCTAAATGTGCCTCCTCCAGACGTCTGGCAAGTCACACAAGTGTGTTACAGTCCACCCATCCCATGCAGGAACACATGGAGCTTGAACTGGGGTGATTTTCTTTCTGTAAGGAAAAAGGCAAACATACAGGACTGTTGGGAAAAGGGAAAGGAGAGAAACATTCATGAAATGCTGCAAAAGCTTTGACATTTCTAGGCATTAGTGTATCCATTGCTGCCTCTCCGTATTTTTGAGCAACTAATTGTTCAGACAAGAGTAATACTTTAATTTTTCCAGGGGGATATCATGTTTTCAGAGCATTTCCAGGCACCTCCACTGCTCAGTCTCCAAAGTGTGGTGTTTCCATCTCTCTGAAGAGGTGATTACTCAGGTAGCTACTCTACAGAGGCTTTTCTTTACCGCCACAGAGGAACACAACTGCCATAGCAAGTTCTGCTCTAAGTGAACTCTTGGTACTGTAAGCCCCTGCAAGACTTTCCAGGCCATGTCATCTTGCTTTCCCAGGTGTGTTTGCTTATTTTTGCAGTAATTAGCCTGAAACTGAGCCACAGAACTGCACTTTCTATACCAGCCTGGCTTTTTCAACTCCTGATGGTTTAAATAAAGAAATGCCTATGTTTAAGCTCATATATGTACACAAGGGTAAGAACTACTGAAGTGGCGCTGCCAGTGTCCCCACATCTCTTTCCATGGTTAAGCAGAGATGGTTTGACCTCTAGAATTGTCAGTCACTCTCTGATGCTTGTCCCAGTGGCCTGCAGTCTTCCTGGGATCTCTCAGAGGACCTGTGGGAGGTATCCAAGAAGAGGAAATTCATGTTTATGACGCAGTGATTCACCTCAGTGAAATCTTCTGGTGGATTTTTACGAGGGCATGTGGTGACAGGACAAGAGGGAATGGCTTTAAACTGCAAGAGGGTAGATTTAGACATTAGGCAGAAGTTCTTCCCTGTGAGGGTGCTGAGGCTCTGGCACAGGGTGCCCAGAGAAGCTGTGGCTGCCCCATCCCTGGCAGTGTTCAAGGCCAGGTTGGACACAGGGGCTTGGAGCAAGCTGCTCTAGTGGAAGGGGTCCCTGCCCGTGGCAGGGGTTGGAACCGGAGGAGCTTTAAGCTCCCTTCCAACCCAAACCAGTCCGAGATTCTATTGTATGATTCTATGATCTGCATCTTCCTTGCAAAAATTTAGCTCACCTTAAGATTCCAGTTAAAATCAAGTTTATCAGAAGTTTGATGGGTCAGAGCAACCTGTAATAGTGGGAGTTGGTCTCAAAGAGCTTTTTATGAGCCTGTACAAATAGATATCCGGCCCAGCAGCTCAGAAAGGTTTATTCCTTCTGTTGTCTTTCCTTACTAATATTCTAATTTTAGTTTCTTACCAAGCAAGATGAATACTGGCAGTGAAAGTTACTTAAAGACCCAACTGAGCTGCATGCCTTTCCTCCTAATTGCTTCTATGAATATCAGCTCAGGATTGTGGAGCTGCTGCTAGTGCTTAGGACATACCCTGCTCACTGTGGGGGGGTTCTCCATTAGGCAGACACATGCTCACCTGCACCAGGTATTTCTTCCTAGAGGATGACTCCCAGTGGCAAAGATTTCTTTGGAATGTGTGAACACAAAGCCCAAAGAATGGTCTTTTCCTGCAGAGGTCGGTCTCAGGCAGCAGTTATGCTTGTAAATATGCATGGAAAGGGAACAAATGATCAGGCATGGTCTTCCAAAAGCATTGCAGTGACACAGAAATCAAAGCTCTCCTTTTAAACGTGACAAGAACTGCGGCATGAATTCCCCTAGGTACATGGGTCCCAAATTCCTTGGTTTTGAGAGAGGAGTCAGGCATCCAGTTATTTGGATAGATATGAAAATCTACCTGCTAACTAACCTACCTAACTCAGACTTGGCTTTCCAAATATCCATTTAAGGTCCAAGGTGTCTGTTCTCACCAGTTAAGTCTCCAAGGAGCAGGTTTTCTGCTATTCTACTTAACCAGCCTCATCCAAGAGCATCATGTGCCAAACATCTGCATTCACACGCTATTTCCTCCTACCCCATGCCGAGTGTCCCTACCTGGGTGCAGAACAGCCCTGATCCAGAAGCCCCCCATGAAGCTGGCCTATTCAACCCCAAACATCACGATGCTGACTGAAGATGCGACAAAGGGACGGTCACCTTCAGGGTTCTGGATGCCGGAAGGGAACAGGAAAATAAAGAAAAGAAGAAAAGAAAGGAAAGATTTAACACACACATGCACGTAGGGATAGGGGAGGTCAGAAACCACCAGATCCAGCCGGGTTTGAAGCCCTCTTTGGGAAGACAAGCGTCCGGGGCGGCGGGGGGGGGGGAGCTGTGCCGGTGCTGCCGGTCGCTGACAGCAGGTGGCGCTGCCTCCAAGGGAACAGCGCCGTCGGACCCCTCTTGGGATCCCCCTACGTTCCCGAGAGGCCCCTCGACAGCAGCGCTTCCCTCCCCAGAAGGACCTCAGATTCCCCCCCATAAACGTGTCCCCACGCTGCTGGGGACCCAGCCCTGCATCGCCTGTTGCAGAGGCTCCACAGTGTTATGTCCCCGCTTCGAGGTGCCCCCATCATCCCCAAGCCGTGCCCCAAAGTGGTACCTTGCACCCCTCATAAACACACTGGGGGACACAAACTCGGCGGGGGTGGCAGCTGCCAACACGGGATCCAGCGCTGGGTGACCCTGTAGGGGTGGGAGAAGTCCCCGAAGGGGAGAAAAGGGAAGCATTGAGGCTGCCAATGCGCCCCTGCAATGGCAGGGCATGGCCCTGATCCCGGACTCCCAGTTGGAGGTACATCCTGCATCAAATCTCATTGGATGCACCAGTCCCTGTTTCTCACTATGCTCCAAAATTTCAGCCTAATTTCGTGGGCCTCCACAGGGCATCTGCAGTAAGGAACTCTTTCCTAGAGTAAAAGTACCCAAACCCCACAGAAAACCGTGTTGTTGTGTCACACACGGAATGGAAAGTGGGCGATGAGATTGCTGACACTGAACGGAGCCACAGCAGCTGACCACGGTCAGATCGGGGCCATTACATGAGAAAATACAGTGTTTCCGAGCAAGCCTATGTCTCATCTCCTTGCACAGGAGATTTCTGAGCGAGCTGACTTCTACTTGACTCCTGCTAGAGCCCCAGAAGATGTACGAGTGGAGCTTGTGCAAAGGGACTGCTGTGATAGCAGCTAGAGGTTTTTGCTATCCCTTTGGACAACATATACAAGGAAAAACTCGAGTTTGCATTGTGGAGAAGAGTTGGGGACAGGAGCTGGTAGGGTTTCATCTTCTCCTCTCTGCTGTAGGTGTCTGAGATGGAGAGCTGCCTGTTTAGACTGCGCTCACTGGCTTGAGGAATATGTGGCGTCCATGGTATGTGGTGGTTCTGTTTTTCCAGGTTTGGAAAACGACAGGAGGGAGAAAAATGAATTGTGTAAACCTTTGTTGGGAACAAACCCCTTCAAGCAGGACCTGAGGCTTGCAAGGTGCCTGCCTGCCCTTTCCAGCCTGGCAACGGTGCCACACACAAATGGCCACATCCAAGATTAATCCTCGAGGATGAAGATGAACCTTAGGAGCAACAGTGATATATCAGCAAAGGAAGAACCACTTGGCAAAACCTGAACTCCTAAGCCTGGACCTTCCTCTCAGCCACACCTAGCACAGATATGTGCTTTAAGAGCAAAAAAAACCCCACAGTTTTCAGCTTGGATATAAAAAGGATGGGAATGATGCGGCTTACCTCCAACAGGGATGGGCAGCAGTGCAGATGATGGAGGGATCAACCCATAAAGGCATAAAACCAGGAAAACCCCACTAAATACTGCAGGCTGATTGTTGCTGGCTTAAACAGATCTACCCTAAAAATAAAAATCCAACCAAACAATCCCAAAGTCCCCAAACCAACACCCCCCTTCCCCCATAAAAACCCCAAATAACAACAAACCCCCCACTCACTGTGAAAGGCCTCCACCAGCTCTGATAGAGCCTTTCCCACCTGCCTTAATTAAAAGAATGGTTAGACTTCTTGTTACCGGCTAACTTTGCTTTTAATTAAGCTGATTACACACAGCTGGGCTAATTACCGCGCACTAACCTAATTTCCCCATATAAAGGCAGAAACACACAGCCAACTAATCAGATTAATTTGCGTGCATCTTTCTTTTTTCAATATGAGTGTATAATATTCATAGTGTGAGCGCTGAGACAGGCGTATCGGACCACGGATCAAAGCGAAATTCCTTGGGTAGGGGAGGAACCTAAATTAGACAGAATAAACCCAAATTCTGCGGAAAAAGACTTATTTTTCTGATGAGCCAGGCTCTGTGTCCCCACTGCCTTCTCTCCTCTCGCTGAGGATTTATCTCTGCTCGGCACAGGACCGTGATTGTGCAGAACTCAATCGGTTTGAATATTTTCTTATTATTATTACTATTATTATTACTATCACTCTCCTGCGGCCGCTACCAGCGGAGGTTCCGCTGGGATGCGCGGTTCGGGCTACCCGAAAAATAACCGTGTCCCTCCCGGGATGGAGAAGGAAAGAGAAGGAGCCGCAGGCTCCATCCCCGCAGCGCCGCGCCTCGTCCCCGGATAAGAAGCAAAGAATAAGAGTCAAACCCCTCCTTTCGCTTTCTCCTTGGATGGTTGGGGGGGGGGGGGGGAAGAAGAGAATTTAATAGAGAGAGAAAAGCTTAAATCGCCTCCGGTTTTCCTGTTTTCCTCATCCTCATTCTAAGTATTTCCACGTTGGAAGCCGCCACCAAGTCTCCCCGTCCCCCCCCCAGATTCCCTTTCGAGCCCGCACCGAGGTGGGGAATCATAGCGCTTCGCGGAGCCCACGGACTCCTCAGATATAACTACGCGTGTTACACCGCATGCTCGTTTATTTGCTGCTCGTACAATCGTGAAGCTCATGTACAAGTAACATACATGTTTTATTTTGGTTCGATTTTTTTTTTTTCCTTTAGGGACAAAACGTACAGAAAAGGGCAGGGAGAAAAAAAATAACCCCACGAAGTTACAAATTTATACAGTGCAGAAAGAATTAAAATAGGTATCACCGACTTGTATGAAGTCATGGCAAAAAGACAAAATACGGAGGGGGGGGGTGAAGGGAGGGGAATAATCCTTCATTATATATATATTTCTATAAAAACATATGGAGAATTGCCTTTACACAGAGACCACGATCAGCTTAAAATTTATAAAGGTTAACTAGAAAAAAAAATCTATATGGCAAATATTGCCAACAGAGATTCACCGATTTAATACTGATCAACTGAGACTACTCGTGTCTCGATTATTAGCAACAACAACAAAAATAATGTAGAATAAATAACAGAATGAGCATGGCTGTCTCTTTTCAAAGTGCCTTTTTCTCTCTGCATAGGGTCTGATCCTGCAGTTTTTATGCAGGCAAAAAAAGTAATATTAATAGCTAAGAAAAATAATCCCTCTGAGAGATTTTTGCCCGCTGCGTGTTTGCTGGGTAAAGAAAAGGAAGATGGGGGCATTACTTTGAAGAATGGGCTCGAAATGAAGCGGGACCGAGCGGATCGAGCTGGGGGGCCCCGGGCGCTCCTCCCGCGGTGCAGGGCGGAGGGGCCGCGGGATGCGCCGGTTTTGGGGTCGGGAACGTTTACAGCCCCCCCAACCCCAGGTCGAGCCGGCTCCGCGCCCGCCAATTGCGCTGATGGCACTGCTCAATGCCAAGGATAAAATTGAATTAGTAATTGAACTATATTTTTTCCCCTTTTTCTTTTAAAAAGAAACATCAAACCCTCTTTTGTCGAATCCCTTAACGCAAACTCGCAGTCAGGGTTTTTCGCGGGGAGGGTTCTTTGCTTTCTTCTCAACCCAACCCCAAACGAAGAAGCAGAAGAAGGCAGAGACCGTCAGTGATTGAGGACCCGCATTGAAGGGTCCGGCCAATGCTCAGCTGTGGGGCAAGTTTAGCCCCTATCCCCCAACCCACTCCCGAGGAGCCGGGATCTCTCTCCCGGGCACAGTCTTTTCGCAGAGATCCCCCTTATTTCCATCGAGGGTCCGCGAGGGGGGGGGGTCGAGGCTCGGGTCAGGCCTCGCCGCCCCCGGGAGGTGTTTTTTCCGCCCTGTATCACATAACGCACGGCTTGATGTCCTGGTATGTCACTTGTTGGTGGTAATAGGAGCCGCTGCCCGCTGAATGCATGGAGGAGGAGGCCATGGCGTTGAAAGAGAAGACGAATTCCTTTCTGTCGCACATGCTCGGAGACTGGGAGTGATACCGCGGGATGCCTGCGGAACGGAGAGGAAAGATCGTCAGCCATCGACATTATATTTAATGGGGAAGTTGAAGACGGGGAGAGTGGGGAAAAGCCGCCGTCTGGATTAAAAAAACTCCAATAAAACAACCAAAGCACAAAACAACCGCAAAACCCATCCCAACCTCTCCGCAGCCCCACGGTATAGGGCGGAATTGGCTGTATTTCTGCGTTTTCACACAGATACACGAGTGCTCCAAGGGCTCCGCGGGTGCGGACAGGTGCGGTGGGGAAAACCTCCCGCCCGGCCTAAGGATGCTTCGAGCAGACGGAGTCTGGGTCGGCTCGGGTTTGGTTTGCCCCCCATTTTACGCTCTTGAAGGTACCGGCTGCTTTTCCCATGGCTTCCGCAGGGTGCGAGGCAGGGAAGCAGGGCCAGCGGGAGGGCCGGGGTGGAGAGGCCGAAGGCGAAGGGCTGGGAGGACCGGAGCTGTTCCTGCGCTTTCTGATGCCACTTAGGGACAGAAAACCCCCGCTAAACTCGGGGTGCTCCGGGGAGGAGCGGCCGCTCGGAGCCCTGCTGCCCACCGCGCCAGCGCCCAGCGCCCGGGCGTTAAATCAGAGCGTTGCGGTTAGGGCAGCGGACGGGCCCGGCGGCTCCTCGGGCTTGATTTTTGCTGTTTTTCCAGCAGATCCGGGTGCGATCACCGCCGACGAGCGGCCCGGGGCTGTGCTCAGGCCAGGCCGCTCCGTCCGGCCCTGCTGATGCGCGTTTTCTCTCCTCTCCACTTCGTGGTTGTGCCCCGCTAACGCTCCCTTTCACACCCGTTTGTGCCTGGTACTTCCCGCTTCCCCAAGCCCCGGGGTGATGTGCAAGGATCCCCAAACCTGCCCCTCCACCGGCCACAGCTCCCAGGGCTGCCCCGTACACTGAGATTCCACCCCCGAGATGAATTTGGGCCGCAAGACAAAGCCCATCTCCTGCCTCGTCCCTCCTGAGGCCTCCTCCCGGCCTAACCACCATCTCCCCGCTTCCAATAGCCGGGGCAAATCCCCTCCAGCAGCTCCACATAGGAGCTGGTGGCGATGCTGGACCGGGGATGCGGGGCACGGAGGCCCCCCGATTTCCGCATGGGCGGAGGGAAGCGATGGGCCTGGGAAACACAGCCCCGAAAGTAGCGGATGGAGGGGCTGGGAAGGTGCGGATGGCCGGCACCCTAGTGGGGAAATGCTCCCCGTTGTTCTCCCTCCGGAGCTCCCCATGTCCCCATAGAAGGGGAAAGAACCTTAACCCCGCAGCCCCACGGCTGGGTGAGCCCGGAGGCCTCGACAGCAGAGCGGCTTCCAGGGGTAGCACAGCCCCGGCCCGGCTGGTCGGAGCCGAGCAGTAGCTGGGCAAACCCGACGGCTGCCCGGGTGCGGTCGGAAGGGAAGTGAGGAGTGGATCCAGGAGGACCCACGCATGGCCATGAGCCCCCCTCCGACCCCCGCGGCGGTGGCCTCGGTAAGTCCCACGCGTGTCTGCGCCTTACCTTGGAGCTCGGCGGTGTTGTGGCTGTTCTGGTGCAGGTAGGACTGGTCAAGGGAGTGCGTGGAAAGGCTGGAGGACAGCGGGTTGGCCGTGGGGTTGCAGGGCGACAGGGGCTGCTGCTTGATGTAAGACGCGCCGGTGTTCAAGGCCGCCGAGGCGGAGGGTGCCCACGCTGAGGCCGAGCTGGAGTAAACCGAGTGAGGCTCCATCACGCCGCCGCCGGCGAGCAGCGGGGAGGCGGGCACGGAGCTCTCGTGGTGCGGGTATTCCCCAGCCGAGGAGCCGGTGCAGCCGCCCATGTAGGAGTGCCCACCGTTGGCGGGCAGGTGGGGCACGGAGTGTCCCGCGAGGCCCATCCCCTCCACGTTGCTGGACAAGTGCCCGTTCATCATCCCCAGACCCCCTTCAAGGGAGAGGCTGTTGGGGGGGCAGGAGAGCCCGCCGGCCGAGCCCTGGAAGCCGTAGCTCTCGGGGAGGTGGTTGAAGCTGAGCCCGTTCATCATGCTATACATGGGCTTCAGCGCTTGGCATTTCCTCCTGAACCCGCGGGGTCGGCGGCGAAACGAGCCCTCCTCGAACATGAACTCGCTGGCCGGGTCGATGGTCCAGTAATGGCCCTTGCCCGGGCGTCCCAGTCCCTTGGGCAACTTGATGAAGCACTCGTTGAGAGAGAGGTTGTGGCGCACCGAGTTTTTCCAGCCCTGGTAGGAGCCGCGGAAGAAAGGGAAGCGGCTCTGCAAGAACTGGTAGATCTCGCTGAGGGTCAGGCGTTTCGAGGGTGAGCTTTGGATGGCCATGACGATGAGAGCGATGTAGGAGTAAGGAGGCTTCTCCGGCCGCCGGATCCCCGCGTTGGTCTTCTTCGCTTTGGGACCGCCGCTGCCCGGGGCTCCACCGCTACCCGGGGCGCTGCCGGTCGCCCCTCCGGGCGCCGCGGAAGCGGTGTCCATGGCCGAGCTCTGCGGCTGCTTTTCGGCCACGGAGGACATGGGGCCGTAGCTGCTCTGCACCGGAGGAGGAGGGGGCTGAGAGGACAGAGCCTGCTGCGCTTCTGCAGTCATCTACGGCCGGGTCCTCGGCGGCCAGCCCCGGCCCTCCTCCGCCAACACCCCCCCCGCGCTCCCCCAAAAGGCCACGCTGCTGGGGGCTCGCCTCCACTCACCCCGCCTCCGGCCTCCTCCCGGCCCCCCGGCGGGGTTTCTTTCCACCGGGAGACTTCACCGCTCCGTGGATAAACAAATGGAAGCAACGATTTCCCCCCCCCCCCCCCAAGTCCCCCTTTCCCTCCTCCTCCCACTTTATCCCTAAATCCGAGCCCGGCTGCAGAAGGCGAGCGAGAGGCGGAGGGTCGGGAGGCGGGGGGCGGGCAGGGAAGCGGGATGGGGGGGGCGGGTGGAAGCGAGTTGTGCTCGGCTGCTGCGAGAAAGAAGCCGGCGGCCTCCGCCTTGTCCCTCGGCGGGCCGGGCTCCCGGGGCCGCCGTCGCCGTCCCCGTCCCCCCCCCTCCCCGTGCCCCGGCTCTAACTGGGCTGGCGCTGCCGGTGCTGCGGGGAGCTGCTTCCCATCGCGGTGGCTGTCGAGTCTGCCCCCGGCCTCGCTGCTCGCCTTTTACTTTATCTCTAGCGGCGTCGTCTGCCGCTCCTTGACAGACGTAAGAGCGGGGGGCGATCCCCGCCCCGGCCCGGCCCCCTCCGCGCCCGCTCCCAGCTGGTGGGCAGCTTTTAAAGGGCCCTTTCCACGCCACCCCTAGCGACACAAGGGCTGGGAGACACATCCCAGCCCGCTCCCGTGTGTATGTGTGTGTTTTGGAGGGGGGACTTGTCAACCGTGGCCGTGCCGCTGCGTGGGGCTCCCCCATTTCCCCCCATTTTCCCCGGCCACCCCTGCTAAAAGTCACTGGAGGGAGGTGGGAAGGGCCGTGGAAGGGGCCGGGGCGCGGCAGTGCGGGCCTGCGGGCGACGCGGAACTTCCGCGGGCGGCGCAAGGCAGCGGAGGTGCTGCCCGGCCGCGGGCTCCGCGCTGCGCGGAGTTTCACCCACTTGAAACCCCCTCTTCTTGCGCTCTTTTAAGCTCGGCGGGCCAGGGCAGGATGTTTATACTGCGCAATGTAAACACGGGCTCGGGGGTGCTTTAATAAAAAGAAATCGGCGAAAACTCCTGCTGCCTCTTGAAATGCCCTTTTCTGTCTTTGCCGCCGGGCCGGGGATTAGGAGCGGGCTTCGGACCCCTCGCCTGCTCCGAGGCTGCCTTAGGATGAGGCTGGGATGGGCTGGTTTTGAGGGAGAGTTACACAAATCTGTGCTGAAGTGTAGCAGGAGCCTGATGCTCAGCTCCGGCGGATGCCACGGGCACAAACGCGGGGTGGGGGGAAAGATAATAGGAAGGCAGGGGGGCGAGACCCCCTTATCCTCCCCAACCCCTTCAGAAATACCCCAATGCACCCTTTTGAGCATCGTCCCATCAGGAGAGGTATCACCTAAGGTAAGTCGCTTAAAACCTTTGTCACCTTCTTTTTCGGATCGCGGGTGGAAGTCTGTGCTCTGGGGGGGGGGGGTGTGGGGGGTGTGAGGGTGGGTGGCAGGAGCCTGGGCTGCTAGCTGGGAGCGGAGCAGATGCTCTGCCTGCTGCTGCGTGTGCTCCCTTTCAAGACTGGGGAAAGGAAAAGAGAAAGGAATGGGGGTAAAAAAGGAGGAAGAGGAACCTTACATGCATACACCATACACCCCCTTTGCCCTTTGCAGGCCGCAGGGCTGTGGGTCTGTCCCCCTGCATCCCGTGCAGAGAGAAAGGAGGGGGAACCTTCCACAACCTCCCCCCCCACCCCCGTCTTCCAAATTCGCTTTCAAAGTTTTGCGATGATCATTTAATGCTTTTTAAAAGAACGATAGATACCGATCGGGTTGAGAAACTCCCTCCGCGTTATTCGCGGGCAGTTGTGAGCAGCCTCCGGGGCGCCTGTCACATCTGTGACACCACCGAGAGGGATTTCACATCAGGAGCTTCCCCCCCTCCTCTCCCTTCTCCTTCCCCTTTCCATCGTATGCCCCCTCCACGCAAAATGAACCTTCTGCAGAAAGCACCGGCCCTCACGTTCCCGGGGCAATCGGGGGTACGAGATGATGCGACATAGGGGACAAGCAGGGGGTAGTCGCTGCAAACAGACGCAGGCCGTGGACAGGTACATAGTGACGGGATGCAGGCAGTAATTTCTGGAGCTTCTTAAGGAGGAGGAGGGTGCCCGGGAAAAATCGTTTTTTTTCGGGAAGCGATCACCTTCCCCGGGTGTTACAGCCCCGGCGCGGCTGGTCCAGAATAAACCCCCGCTTCTCGCTGTATTTCTTTGTATTTTAGAGGGGGGAGCGCATCGCTGACCCTGATCTTTGGTCTGCACCGAATGCCCCTCCCCGGGCTGCCAAAAGGGTGTTTTTCTTTGCTTTGCATCCCTCTGTGACTGAATCTCCCCAGCGTGTCTCCAAAACACCCGGAGATGGAGCTCGAAACGCAATACAAAGAGTTCGTGTAAAAACCACGTTCAAAACCGTCCCACCAGCACCGTTTCCACCAGGAAATAAAATAGCTCCGAGCAAAAAAAAATTCCAAAATAACCCAAAATAAACCAGCAAAAACACCCTCTCTGAGGAAATCAAACGGTTCCCCTTCAAAGCAAGTAAGTCCTTGCGGGAATGCCCTCTCCGTCCCTCACACTACCTTTTCGGAGTGTGAAGATTTGGTTTACGATGTATTACAGCCAGCGAACGTGAAAAATGCAAATATAATGCTCCGGGTTCGATAGGCCTAGCAGTGGGAATAGCAAAAACCTTGGAGGGTTTTAAACCGAGCCCGTGAATTGGGGAAAAGGAGAATTTTAAGGAGGAAAAGCCGGGCCGGGGGGTGTCCGATGGTGGCTGTGAGTGTGACCTGCCTGTTTGCTGGTGCTTTTTGTGCTTGAACCGATGGGGAGATGCTGGGAAGGGGGTGAGAGAAGAAGAAAACTAAAAGATGATCTAGAGCAATTAGCCCTGCAAATCCCAGCACGGTTTGGAGCCCGTTTTGCCGGCCCGATCCCGCTTATTCCCCGCGCCCACCCCCAGCCCCTCTGCGCTTCCTAACCGGCTCCTTCCCAAACCCTCTCCCCTTCTCTCCCTCCCTCCCTCCCCGAAACCCGGCAGTGTTTTGTGTAAAAATAGACAAATCCGAGCTTTCTTCCTTTTCCTGCGCCGAAGGTATTTTCACTAGCTAATTGCTTAAGTGAAGTCAACTTTGCAAAGCAGGCCGGGTGTAACCCGAGTATGGAAATGTATATAGGTGGTATTGTTATAGGCGGGCTGGGTGCTGCTCCGAGAGGGGCCGGGGTGTTCCTGCAAGCCCAGACCACCCAGGGCGAGGGGAGTGACCGCCTCATGTCCCCCTCCCCGCTGCCCCTGCTTTGCATTAACACCACCCGCAAGACCCCCCCCTCCCCTTCTTCTCCAGCACCGGCTCTTTTCCCTCGATGGGTTTTGCGTTTTAGGAGGTATTTTTTTAGCTTTGTATATATATATATATGTATTTTTTTTTCCTTTCCTTCAGTCGCGGCCATCTCCGTGGCCTCTGGCCCCAGATCCGCAGCAAATCGATCCCTAAATATTTAAGGTTGAGGGGGTGCTTTCAAGCAAGGGGCTTAAGGCTGGGAGAGAGGAGATGTGAACGGACCGAGGTGGTATTGGGGGTTATTTAGCCCGTTTTTGGGGGGGTCCACTACACTGAAAAGGCTTGCCCCAGGCGTGTGCGTGTGCCTGATGGCGGACGGGCCCTTTCCCGATGGCACCCGCGGCTCCGGGACGGAGAGGGACCTGATGGAGGTTTTGGGGGAAAAGAAGCCGAAAGCAGGAGAGGGTGCGAAGTGAAGCGCCCGAAGCGCTGGGGCGGCTGCGGGGAGGTGCGGGCTGGCTGTCAGCAGCCGTGCCTCGGGCACAAGTTCAGCCTTTGGTCAGAAACAGAAAAAAAAGGGAAAATCTTACACTTCCCCCCCCCCCCGCCTTTTGTCTCCCTCCCCCCCCCCGCCCCCCCGCCCGTCCAAAGACTCTCCCCACCCCCATCCCACATTTTCCATGACGTCCTTCGATGAAATATTGCAGCACAGGAATTTACAGCCCTCTTCAACACAGGATTTTTTAGGAATTTTCTGGCAGGACCCGGTCCCTGTGATACAAATCGGTTCCAGCGATAATAAGCCCCGAGTGCTACCACTTAGACACGATCGCTTCCCACAGAGATCTTCTAAATATCTCCGGGTATTTATATCCCTGCTCAGGGACGGATAGCTAGAATATTTTCCCCGGGGGGATGCTTTTTACTGCTGGGATTATGAGTTGAGGACCTGGGTACCGAGGGAAACAGCGGTGCTGAATAGGGGCAGAGCTGGGAGCCTGCGAGTGATGCTCCCGACCACCTCACCGCGAAGGAGCTAGCCCTTAAAGGCAGCCCGATTTGTTAATTCAGGTGTAAATCCAGTTGTAAATCCAGGCTGGTATTGCTGAGCCATCCATGCTTTCTCGGGCAAGTTTTCTTTCCTCTAGTGATGGGGCCCGGTGCTGGGAATGCCCTTACATTCTAAGCAGGACCCTCGAGAAGGGTTGCCCCCCTTTCCCAGCGCTTGGGCAGAGCACTGTGGCATGCAAACAGAATGAGTAGCCATTTCCAGCTTTTCTAGCCCCAAACTCCCCCGGGTTAGAGGTAAAACGGGGACAGCGGTGCCAGAGAAATATTTCTGTGCACTGAGTTTCGTGAAGCCAAAATCAGACCCCCTCCCCGACGTCTCCCAGAACGAAAAGCTCGGCTGGGCCGAGCAGGGCGAAGGTGGGCGAGGGGTTTCCCCGGGGTTCAGCCCTATTTCCAGGCTTAGTAACCTTTTTTCGTTGTTTTCTTCCCAGCTCTAAACCAAAACCCCGTCGAAATCGCACTGATGCTCTCTTAGCGCACGCAGGGAGGGACTTTTAGCACCAGGCAGGCGAGGGTAGCTGGCTCCCCGTTTCGGGGCATCACCTAAAATCCGTCTGCACGGAGAGGTGAGGAAAGACAAAACGGAATTGCCCACACCAAGGATTAAGGGGTTATTTTTTAACACGGGTACTGAAAGCCGAGGGGACGGCACATTGCGGGACTAAGTATTAACCAAGCTGGAGACTTCGTCTACTCCCAAATATTGCAGAGAGATGCATAAAACAAACGGATGGGTTTGGGGCATAATCCGGCCTCCCAGTGCTGTCCCTCGGTGCACAGTCCCCGGGACAACAGACCCTGGAAGGGACCGCCAGCTCCGGTGCCCTAGGCTGGGGATGCTGGCAGTAGGCTTCCCAAGAGGGGGAACTGTGGGTACCCACACGGTTTCCGCAGCCTTGCAGAGCCCCGGATAGGTGCCTGGTACTTCGGGAGCGAGTGGGCTCCGAGGAAGGAGAAACGACCTTCCCGGGACCACCGAGGCAGGAGCATCACTTCAAGGAAAGAGGGGGTGCCAGCACCCGGGTGTTCCCCAGGGCAAGTGCCCCCGGGGTGCCAGCATCGGTGTCCCCAGCAGCCACCACCGCTTGTCACCTGCAGAAAGGGGAGAAGAGATGGCAGAGCCATCCACGCAGAATACCGTGGACCCCCGTGGGGAGGGATGCAGCGAAGGATGCTGAGGGCAAGGCTCCACTGGGAGACCCTTGACAACGACCGGCCGGGAGGCACCGACATGCTCGGGTGCCTGTACCTGACAGGGGGAGGACAGCCCTTCGGCTTACGGGAAGGTTCCAGCTGCAGCAGAGGGGATTTGTCCCTCTGGTCTCTGCCCAGGGGGCTCCCATGCCCTGGGACCGGCCAGGTCCGCACCGCTCGCAAAAGCTGGTTTTGCTGGATGGAGCCCCGCAGCATCGCTCTTGGGGTGGGTGAACTGCCCGTGGGCCTTTTCTCCAGGTCCTTTGCTGCAGGGAGTGTGGCTGCAGAAGGGCCTTGCAGTCCCCGGGCAAAGGGACAGCTCACGGCAGTCCCCCAAGGGAGAACTACCCTTCCCGGACAGAGGTCAGCCACCGCCTGGTCCCCAGAGATACCTCCTGCGTGTTTTGGGTTGCTATAATCTCTCATCTGAGCTCCATTCTCCCCTTCCCAAACACAAAGGCGGGTCGGGGCTTACGTTCACAAAAGATACCCTCAGTTCCCCTCTCCCTACTCCCCCATTTGCAGAGACCTGGGAGTGGTTTTCCTTGGAAACTCTCCCAGCAAATGCTGATTTCCATCGTTGTTGTTGTTAATATTATTACTATTACTACTACTATTGCTATTGCTATTACTATTAGTTACTTTTCTTACTATCAAACGAGTGAACTCCCGACTAAAGAAACACCGCTTTATCGGAGACCCCTAGCCACTCTCTTGTGGCCCAACGGGCTCTGGAGCAACGCTGCGGGTTGCTGCATATTCATGACACCCTTTGCTTTGCAGTTACCAGCGCAGAGAGTGAAAAGGCACCAAAAATTGGTTGATCATCTTTCCCACATCCTTAGAAAAACAGAGGAGCGCCTCGTAAAACGATCCCTTCTGTGCAAGCTGTCCCTAGTTAAATATCCTAAGCGGGGTTTAGTTTTGGAGATTTAAAACTGTTCGTCAGGAAATCGGGTTCTCGGTTGGCATTCCCAGGAAAGATGCTCAGTGGATGCCTGAAATACCCGACGCAAGGTGGGAAAGCTTTACAGATCCCTGTGGTTTATGCCCCAAAGTTGACCAATTTCTGCATTTGGGGTTTATATGTGATAATCAGGCTGATAACGGGAACGGGTCCCTACATTTTCCCATTGCGCATCTGGGATTCTGGGGAAGGAGATGTGCGTGTGTGAAAGACGGAGGGGAAAGGAGAAGAGATTGGTAAAAGAAACCCCCTAACCCTAAAACAAAATCAAACCCCCCAAAATCAAAACTTAGCGAAAAAAATAATAACCTCCCCGCAGTCAGACCACCAAAAAAACCCTTCACCAAAGCTGCACAGAACTCAGTAATAATTGCAGTAACGAACCCAGAAATGGTTTTGCTTTTCCCGTTTTCAGAACCGCTTGCTGAATTACAAAATGCCCCAGCGCGTTTCGCACAGCACCCTCAGCTCCGTGCCAGTAACCTCGCTTCAATTCTACTAATTAAAATAGACTATTTTTCATCTATTCCCTTTGTAATCGCTGAATGAGGGACATTTGTGCCCTTCCCCAAGGCACTGGGAGAAATCCCTTTCTTTCTCCAGCAGATTTTGCGGGCTACCTGTGCGGAAAGATGCTGCCCGGGGTTTATGTTGCAGCATCATCATTTTTCTTACAGGATTACCCGTTTCCCCGTTATAAACGATCGAATTTGATTGACTCTCTCAAAGCATCGCGGGGTCGAGGACTTTCCCCGCTCAGCGGTGTCCTGCACCCAAGAGCAGCCCCTGCCGGGACGGGACAGAGGCAACCCCGGTCCTTCGTGTCCTCCCAAAGGGTGAAACTAGGAGAGCCACGGGCTGTACCGTCGGGGCACGGTGCTGAGCCCTTACACCCTATCGAAATCTGCCTCGGGGAGGGAACGGGTCCTACCCACTGCGGGGTTCCGACCCTCCTCACTGAGGTTAAACGGCTGCGGTTAAGCCAAATATCGGCGTGTTGGAAAATCTTGAGCTGACAGAGCAGGAATTTTCCTTCCATCGGGAAGAGGGTTTGGCGCAGAGCTGAGCGGAGTCCTGGGTCTGGTTTGCCCCGCAGCCCCAGGAGGGGAAAGCAGAAGTGCCTCCAAATATTGAACTAGAGAAATGTGTATGGAGAGAGCCTGTCCCGGAGAGTAGAGGAGGGAGAATAGGAGTGTGCAGAAGAAGAAAGACGGAACGACGTGCAGAAATACATACAGAAAGACAGAAAAAAAAAAAGACAATAGAGAGAAAGAGAGAAAAGAACGAGAGAAAAGAGTGTAAAGAAAGAGAGGAAGAACGAGAAAAAGAGAGAGAAGGGAAGAAATGGAGAAAGAGAAAGAAAAGGAAAGAAAGAAAAAGATATAAAGAACGAGAACTAGAAAGAAAGAGATTATGAAAAAGTGAAACAAAGAGAAAGGAGAGGGTGAAAGATAAAAAATGAAAATAAAATGAGAACAGGATAAAATGCGCAAGAAAGAAACGGAGAAACAGGGAAACGGAGAGGCAAAATAGAGGGAAAGAAAAAAAAGAAATAAATAAAAAGAAGGAGAAAAGTAGAAAAATTAGAAAAATGAAAAGGTGGAAAGGAAGAAAGAAAAAAAACAGAAGAAAGAGTGAGAGGCAGAATAATACAAAGAAAGGAAATGAGAAAGAAAGGAACAGAGAAAGAAGGGAGAGAGGAAGAGAAAAAGAGAGATGGAAAGAGAAACAGGAAGAAAAAGAAAGAAATTGGAAGAAAAAAAGGAAAAAGAGGGAGAAAGGAAGAAAAAGGAAAAAAGAAAAAGGAGAATAAGACAAAGATAAAACAGATAAAGAATAGAAAAAGAAAAAAAATGAAAACAGAAAAGTGTAGAATGGAGGCAGAAAAAGCATACAAAAAAAAAAGAAAACAACCAAAAAAAAAACCAAACCCACAAAAATAGCCCCCCAAAAAATCACCAAACCCAAACATTAAAAAAAAAGAAGCAAACAAGTAAGTACGAAAAGGGAAAAATAAATTTCCTGCAAACCCAGTGCTAAGACACAGATGATCTGATTTCCCTGTCAGGCCGGGATGAGCGGGGGGGGACGCTGAGCCCCAGCCGGTTCCTGCGTACCCCCGAACAGGAGGGACCCCCGGGCTGGGCAGCGGGGAGCGGGTGCTGCTCTCCCGCTTCCTTCACCCCTATCTTTCCTAGGGGTGGAAAACTTGGGGTGGGGGATGGACGGGACACAGCCTCTGCACCCCCAGGGCAGCGACAGGAGTGAGAGCCGAGATTTAACCCCGATTTCAGCGTGGGTTTCCCACGCCGCTCCTGCCCCGCTCCGCTATAGTTAAACGCGGCTTCAAACCCGCGCTCGAAGCGGCGCGACCGGCTCCGCATTGACTTCAACCGGCTTGGTAGGTGGCCGTGTATATTTTTGTTGAAGTAGTGTTTATGTTAATGAAAAAGGCTGAGATTACAAACAGACCACTGAATGCCCGGGATGTTGCTGCCGGATTGGTCTAAGCTGTGTACTTTAAGCCTAATCAATTTTGGGGAGAAAATATGATTCAAAAGAAGAAGAAAAAATACCATTACTTTTAGCAGAAAGACATTTAGGATCTTTAGGGAGCCCCGTGCTGCTTCTGCCCTCCGGTTTGGGGCTGTATTTCAGCGTAGCGGGCAGGGATGGAGGAAGGTTGCAGTGCGAAGCGTCTCTAAGAATGATTCATAAAAAACAATGAAAACGAGCTCTGGGCTCCTGGTGGAGGGCAGGGGAAGGGGGGTGCTCTGTGAACCCCCTTTGAGTCCCTCCTACCCGCAGAGGGGCTCCCGGTGGCAAAGGGGACTGTGTCCCCCAAAGTCTTGGCTGTGCAGGGGAACCGAAGGAGCGGTGCAAATGGGTCACGCTCAGGGTCTGTTCTTGCAGCCGGAGCTCTGCAGAACCTGAAATTTGCTTCAAAGCCCAGTAATTCACCCATTTATGGTGCTTAATATACACACATGAACATATACTTCCAGTTAGAGCAGGTATAAATTAATTTACATAAAAATTAATTTTTTTTAATTTTTCTTTTTTTTTTTTTCTTTGTGGGAGCAGCAATCATCAGCCTGTCACTTTGATTTCAGAGTCTGATTTTGGGGTCAATCTCCTGGTTTGCTTAACAAAAGAAATCCACTTTTTCCTTAATTATTCCGTCCCCCATTGTTTCTATCCCTGTCTGCATTTGCAAGCCTGAAGTATTGATAGCAAAAAAAATCGTGTTTTTATGGATTTTAAAGACTTTTTTCCCCCTCGCTCCATAGTTTCCCAGCATGGAGGGATCCACTTCGGGTCTCAGCGAGTGGGTTTCTCCTTGCCAGGAGCTCTGCGAGCAAACAAGCGCTCAGCATTTGGCATCTCGCTCCTTTTCAACACTTTCCTTTTGTGGGCAAAAGCTCTCATCGGAGGGAGCCTCTCCGGCAGAGCCAGGCAGACCTGGAGGATTGGTGCATTCTGATGGTTTACTACTGTTTCGATTCCTCATTGACTAAAGCACAAAGAAAACCGGAGCACAAACAAGTCACCATTGGAAGGGAATACTGACAAAATCTAAGCCAAACGTTAGCAGGGAAGGGATTCAAGAAAACAAAGGTAAAAAAGGGAAAATTGAGAAAACCGTAGCCAAAGTTTTCCCTGTGACGGCTGTGCTGCACTAGAGCTGCAGCAGGGATTTCCCCCCTTTGGTTGGGAGGCAGAAGAATGCTCTGAAAACAGCTTTTTCTCCCTTAAAATATCTTTAGGGGGTCAAAACATACTCCTGGAGAAAGGGGAGATTCCCAGTGTGGGGCTTAGCGCAACCATAGAGGAATTTCTTTGTTCTCTCCTCACACCTGGGATTAGCCTTTGTTACATGATGCTTTATTTTTCTCTTATTTGTTTTTTCCTTAATTTTTCGGGGGTTAGAGGAAGAGAAACCCTGTTTTTTTTTTTTTTTTTCTTGCAGTGACATTAAGTGATTCTGTAGGAGGCATTGTCAGGGAAAAAAAAAAAACCAAAACTCAATCGAAGCAGACAGTTTTAGAGAGAACATCACCAAAATCATTCCTTGCTGTTAGGGCCAGGTAGGCCCTGTGGAAGTGCTGAGGCTGGGAGGTCCCAGGGTCCCCCAAACACCCATCCCCTTGTTGATACCTGCCCTGTAGTGGAGAGAGGTCTAGTGCCGGTCACTATGGGCAGCCCCTATGCGGGGACCGGCTAAAGGACAGGCACAACGGGCTGTCCCCTGCCCTGACACACACACACGTGTGTGCACACACATGTACCCGTACTCATAGCTCCCTCCCTCCTGTAACCCCGCATCTGACCGTGCTGCTCCCTAGAAGCACTAATGATGCTGCAGACCAGCTATGCGGTGTGAGGCAAAAGCAGATGAAAGTGATGTCACATTAATGTCAGCTCACAACTCGAGCCCACACAGCCTTGATTGCTCTTATTAATCTTGCCAATTTGTCTGTCAGCACTTGGCTAATCCCTAAATAGCCTCCCAACAGGTGCTTTATGCTTCCGCCACATCCCTGCTCCCCGGCACCCCCCAGGAGCCCTGCTCACCCTCCCCGGTGACACTGGCTTTCTCCTGTCCATCTGGGACCGGCTCTTTTCCCCTGGGAGGGCTGGAGGGGAGAGAGGCGACTTTGCAGATGTTGTTTAGTCTGTCCAAAGAGGGGTCGGAGTTTTGGGCTTCCCAAAAGGAAGTGATGAGCGGGATGGGGGGAAGAGGAGATGCTGGGGGAACTGAGGGGTGGCAAAGAGGAATTACCTGGGGGTGAGCAAACTCTCTGTGTGAACTTAGCCTGCCATCACAGTTAAAAAACATTCAGGCACCCTCTGCCTCAGTTACCATATAATAGCGAGTCATGTTGCTTTTATTTGTCATGGATTTGGTGGGTTTATTGAGAGGGGAGAGAAGATTAAAACAAAAGGTCCGAACTGAAGCTACAGTGGAACATCCACGTTACACCCTAAGAGGTTTCATCCTGCAGTTAAGCTGAGGGTTGATTATTTCCTTTACTATGTTACCAGAAAATTCACTGTCTTATTATAGTGTATATTTAGCCATAAAGCAACAGCCTGTATTGAGTAAAAGACTAGAATTATTGTGTTGCAAGGCTTCATCTTTCTAACGTTGTTACTTAGCACAGTAGTCTTAATCATGAAACACGGATTTTGTGTTTAAGACTGCCAAAACCAATTAACCACTAAACCCTATTAACTGCTAAAGCAGAGTCCAGGCTGCTTTCCTCTATCTGCATGAAGAGAAAAATAAGTGTTTTATTTCTGTTTGGCAACTCTGCTGTGTTAAATGGTTCATGCACACAGATTACAAGCCCTGTGTATTGCAGCGGTCTCCTGCAGTTCGCCTTGGAGATGCTCTGCTCTGGAGGGAAGAGCTGCCAAACCCAGCTTCAGTGCAGCAGGCTCCTATTTTACATCCAAAGTTGGCTCAGGCTGTTTCCAACCCTGTGCTCAGCACAGCAGGAAGGAAGAGCTTTCAGGAGCATCTTCAACCATTTCTCCTAGCGCCTGGTCCAAAGCTGCCAGAGTCACCAAGGGAAGTATATCCACTAATTGAGTTCAGGGATGTTCATCATTAACCCTTAGGTGCTTCGGATCAGATCCTAAAAGCTCTCTAAAAACACCATTCATGACTGCAAGCTGTTTCACTCCATCCTGACCTGGATTTATTATCAGGAGACAGATAGATTTTCTTTATTTCCTTTCTCCCAAGCCATTTATTTCACCCAATAAGACCATCCATCACATTGCGCTGGAACCGACCTACAATCCAAGGATATTCTTAGAGACTCAGCATGTCAGGAAACGGCTAGCAGCCCCGTGTGATGCAAATATTTGGATGACCAAGAGGTAGGAAGGATTGTCCAAATGTTTACTGAAGGCTGTTGATAGCCTAAGGATTTATAACTGGTGTATAATGTCTGCCCCCACACAGCTCCTTTAGCAGGTGCATCCAGTTTCAACATGACACATGGTATGTGTGTGCTCTGGGAAAGGAGATT
Organism: Pezoporus wallicus; assembly: GCF_028554395.1. Classification (NCBI taxonomy): domain Eukaryota; kingdom Metazoa; phylum Chordata; class Aves; order Psittaciformes; family Psittacidae; genus Pezoporus; species Pezoporus wallicus. Next base: position 231,797 of record NW_026636866.1, on the reverse strand, counting down.
CAGAAGAAAGCCTTTTCCCAGCTCTTTGAAGCTGCTTACTGGTTTGGAGCCTATGGAGCAGCAAGACGGGAGCCCAGGATCTACTCCAGTAATTCATGCCCCCGATAGAAATTCAAACCATTGCTGACATTTAAAAACAAAACACAAGCATCAAGCATGTATAGTTGGAATTTCCTAAGTGAAACTAAATTTCTGAACTATTCAGGCCCATCAAAATATTCGTTGTCACACTCCCCCCTGTGCTGTTGTGGAGGAAATTCATGACATTGTTCTAGTTATTGTTCTTGGCATTTCATTTCCTAATTTCCACCATCGGGATTTGATCTATTCTGCCTTGCATTAAGCCCTAATTGCTGCTACAGGCATATCAGAAGTGCTAACAGATCAGTCTTAACCATTTCTGGTGTCAGATAGCTATAGCTTTCCACTGCAGACCCCATTGCCAATGCTCCATACCTACTGCCAGGGAGCCACTTCTGCCCTTCCAACCAAATGAGTAGCATGCATCCAATACAGATCAGACTGACAGACTACTGCTGGAAATACAGTCAAAGGAAGAGTTAATACCTTGCTCAAAGCCAGCTCTGTTGCCTTGATAACCCACCCTGCAAACTACTGTCCTGGTGCCACTGCTTTAACAGGTATCTACGTGATTGAGAGACCTCAGAGGGCTCCAGCCCAACCGTTTGCTCCAATCAAGTCCATCACCAGCCACAGACTGTGTCAGTCATGGCTTTGTTTAGCTGATCCTTGAAACCCTCCAAAGACAGAGTCTAACAACCATGAATATTGATAGTCCAGGTAGCAGAGAAGCTGCCGGTGCACTTGTGTCCATCCAACCAGGTTGTCAAGCTCTGTTATCAAAGCAACAGCCGTTTTGGCTGTAAGCATTCCTGCTACCATGTTATTGAGAAACAATATCCTACCAAATGGGAGAAAGCAGCAGGGCTGAGTCACGCAAGTCTGGTAATCACCTTCCCCTCCACTATTTTGCAAGTTTTGACTTTGCTGGGAACACAAACATATGCATTTAGCATGCTGCAGACAACCAGACAACGTGCTTTTCTTAGCAACGAATAGCAATCGTATCTGCTGCCGAAAAGCCTTTAATTCATTACAGCCCTGGACTAGTGGAGTTTCCCGACGGCTCAGATGGGGAATACAATGGCTCTATTGTTTTCCAAGGGAAGATTTCTTAGTTACATGCTGTTGCATAAACTGTATGTTTTCTATTTGTTACCTGTTTCATTTCAATGCCCTCCCTCAGATAGGGTTAAGGCCATTTGTCAGCCTGTGCTGAAGCAGCAAAAGAAACTGTCACAGGCTGTGTACCAGATTATTAGTACTACCCCTTTTGGTTTGTTTAAAAAAAAATAAGAAAAGAACTTGGTATTTCTTCTAGGGGGAAGAAATTGCGTAATAAAATATATGGGGAAAAAAATAGAAGAGTGTGCTCAAATTCCAAAGTCATCTGTTGTGCTTGATGAATGTTTTTTATACATTAAAAGAATTCAGTCCTGGGTTTCATGTCACATTCTCAGTGTGACCTTAGATGCGGAGTCATAACTCAGACTAATCTGAACTTCTCCCTCCTTGAATGTATTTCTCAACAATTACCCACCAGTGCTGGAAATGTATTTCCTGGGCAAGGATCTCGAGCCATTGGCTGGCTTCAGCGCAGCAAGATACAAGGAAGAACCAGTTGCATGTGGTAAAGTGGCTGGTTAGTTTCTTCAGCTTTTCAGTGGGGCTGGTGGCATCTAGAATGTGTGATCCAGGGACCAGAACTGCAGGTGTAGAGAGATCATAGGCAAAGCATTAACTGTGGCATTGGTTTTAGCTCAAGGGTTCCTACAAATGCATGTGATGCTTATCTTGTGGCCATACTGTGCACAGTCAAAAGCTTTCCTGACAGTTATGCCACCCATGCTTATACCTCAGTATCTTCAGTTTTGATTAGCTATGAGCCTTTGGTATATATTTTCACTCCATGGGGATGTGTTATGGAGTTGGAAGAATCTTACTGCACGTGTTCCTCCATGAAGACCGCCCTATCTGCATACCAGTGTGGCTGGCTCTCCGCTTTTCCCAGACCCATGGCTGGCTGAATCAGTGGGAATGTGAGGGATTAGGTGAAGAAAATGGCAGGATGGGCTGGTGGGGACATACACACCATCCTCACACCAAGAGGAGGTGAAGAAATTCTCCCTGCAGTCATCATTATGTTTCCATACTGCTGGGCCCCTGGGTTGGGTACTCATACCCTCATTGTGTGCCAGTTGTTTTGTGGATGTATTATGAATTTTCAAATACTGTAGGTACTATAGTTTTGAGATTAAAATAAATGGCAAAAAAAGATGGGATAGAAAGCATTCCAACCTAGAACTGCAACCCTAAAACCTCACTTTGCCTGTTGTTTGAACCTAGAAACAACCACATTGCACAAGGGCAATTGCAGGGGCAAACCTCTCCAGCAAAAGAGAGAACCTGCAGCTGATTCGTTGTGTGTCTGTTCTCTAGACTCTGTGACAGAGCAGTTTTAGGAGAGAAAGGGCACTGATAATCACTCTTTGAGAAGGTATTTGTGGATAGAGTCCACAATTCAGTTTTAGCATTCACAGCTTTCCTCCCTGCTGACCCAAAGCAGCTGCGCTTGGACTTGCTGGGTTTAGGTTGATGTAGGCCCACCTTGGTAAGGGAAGATCAACAGGTTTTTGAAGCTCTGATCCTCCCCAAGCCCCAAAATTTAAGCATCTCACATGGATTCTTCTTACTTGGAAGCGTTGCTGCTCTTTGTCTCACCTTTGAGCTGAGTCCCTGGTACTTTGCAGTGCGTTTGGTCTTGGAGGTTGTGAGCAATGGCTTGTGATCCAGATCACTGTGGTGCTTTTAGCTGCACAGAATTAGATGTTTCTCTAAAGCAAACCATTACTGGAAGATTGAAAGGTTTTTATTCCACAGGATTTTTTTCCTGCCTCACCTCCCAGGGAACATGCAGGACTCACTCAAACCCCACTTTCTTGGAGTAAATCACAGCCTTATCTCAACCAGAGACCCTGTGAAGGAATGTTCCAGCCCTTGGGCCGCCCACCCCTGATCCCAGGCATCAGCATCTGCTCCAGACCCAAGCTCTGACCCTTCAGAGACACATTTTTGCAAGGTCAGGAGGTTGGGTGGTAAAAGGGGAGTGGGGAATAGCTGAGAGACATTTGAGGCTGGCTCTGCAAAGAGATTTCAGGGGAGATGTTTACACTGACTGTTAAATGCAGACTTAAGCTTGCTCCCCTCTCCAGATTGGCCACCCATCTGTGCTGTTAACATGCAAACATGCATCAGGCACAGACACAGTCCCAGCTTCAAAGTCGTCTGGATGAGGGTGGCCCTTAGTGTACCCTTGGTCCTTGGTCATGCAACTTGGTCCAAGTGGACCAAGGAAGTATCAGGTAAGGCAGACGGCCCTTCTAAGCATCATCTTATCCTCAGTTCCTTTGTAGGGTGATGAGGATGCTTCTAGCATAAGCTGCATCTGCGATACTGTGGTACAAGCAAAGGGAAGTATAAATAAGCAGAAAAGCCATAGAGGGGGTGATGACAGTCATAGCAGAAAGAGAGAAACAGCTCTGTCAGATGGTAGTAGATGGGTGTCAGCCTCAAATGGATGGAGATGCAGCTCTGTGCATTTGTTTCATCCATCATGGAACATTTCTTGTTGTGTCATGTGTTGGCGATCCACCACCTGCTGGCTTGTCAGCAGAAAGGATTACAGAAAATACCATTGCACTGGACAGCTGGATCCATTTTGTACACATTGATGAACAACCCCACCCCCTGCATGGAGACTTTGCCCTTTGGGATCAGGTTAAAAAATGATTTCATGTCAAGTTTCTCTGTGAAATTTCTGCTATATTTGTCTGAAAAACTCAACTAACTGGCTTCATCCAAGAACTAGCTATGTAAGGGGTCACTGAATGTGGACTGATTGTCCGTCAAAGACTTTTTCTATGCTCATCAAACCACTTTCCCAGGACGTGTTTTATTAAAGAGAAGGAAAGGGGGGAAAAATGAATTTTCCAAGTAAAATTCTGATTGTTTTAAGTTGCTAAACTGAAATCAGGTAATTATATTTGCATGACCACTGGTGTATAAATTCTTCTTGAATGAAGGGGAAAACACAATTCCCTAAGGGCTAGCCTCAACAAAGACTCTGTTGCCCAGTGAAATAAAGATTCAGGGTCCAATACAGAGAGTTGCACGGTGATTTTTTCCCTAACTACTCATTAAAATAAGTTCCTCCAATTCCTACTGAGCCTTTTAAGCAAGTGTCTCATTTTCAGAACCACTTTGCTAAGCCTGAATTGAGGGAAGTCAGCGCTGCCCATCATCCAACTGAGGCTATGCTTCTCTGTGATCCCATTCCCATCCTGCTGAAGACACTTGGGGCTGAGCTACCCACCGAAGTGTCCCTGAATTCAGTTCCCATTTCAGCCCTTGCTCTCCTCTGTGGCAGAGCATAGGAATCTCCTTCCTTTTCTCCCTCTTTCCCTCCCTTCCTCCCTCCCTTGCCATGCAGCTGCTCAGCTCTGCAAGGGAAAGGCTCCCAGATGTGCTTGGGAGGGAACAGGCAGAGCCCTGAATTCCACTCCGTGCTGGGTGGACTCTTTGTATATTTTGTTTTAAGGAGAAAATATGTAGAGAGTCCTTGGAGAAGGGCCGGGGACCCATCACATCCCTGTGAGCACACTAACCACAGGGCTAGGAGGTCCTGCAAGTCATTCACCTTTGGCTTGCCTTTGCCTGCAAGATGGACCGATGGCTGATGGGCAGGTCTTGGCATCATTGGTGGCTGAAGCCCATCTGCATCACACAACAGGTCTCTAAGCCCTTTCCTGGAGATGGCTCAAGGTGACCAGATCCTTTGAGAAAACGATGCTTTACTCCAAAGCCAGTAAGCACTTGCAACACCTAAACACCCACATTTGGTATTTTTGGCTTATAAATGATGTACCCTATCAGACCAGTAAATATTCACACAGTTGTTAAGTCTTTTGCAGAGCTGGTTTTACTGCATTTTAAGTGCATTTAGCTGTGGTACTTGGTAGCTACTTGATTATTGTGTGAGACAATACATTTATGAAGTGTTTGCCTTCATTTAATTAATCACTTCATTGATATGTAATACAAAAATGGTATGAAACTAATTGTTTCCATGGAAACAGGAACCCGACAAATGATTTCATATCACAGCTTGGCAAAAGAAGAAGAAGAAACTTCTGTAATTGTTCCCATTAACCAAGCACAAAGGATTTATGCGCAACCTCTACTACACTCTGCTTCACTTCTGTTGTGAATTAGGGGAGAAAAAGTCAGCACAGAACCACATAAAAAAGCACCAAAACAAGCTGTGCTTTATTGAGTATTTGTAGTTCTGCCACCAAAATAATTTTCCCTTCTGCTTTACAGGTTTCTGGCCAGCAACACCAATGACTGTCACAGCCAGCTGCTAATTCAGAGATGTCATGCACAGGGCCCTTAACCATGCATGAGCAGTGTGCGTGCAGGAGCAGGGAGAACATCCCCTACCATGCTGTGGGACTGAGCTATGGGTTGGAGACAGGACAATCCTCATCTCAGCGGTGAGTGCCTAGAAAGCGTAGGCAAAACCAGCTTCTGGAGCAAGTAATTGTGGCAACCCTCCACAGCCCTAGGTAACTGAGATAGGCTGCCATGCAAATAAGCCTGTGTGGGCACAAAATAACCCAAACTTCACCTTAACTGAGGTTTTCCCCTATTGTCCTATAGGATGTATAGGGGTCATCATATGACTGGGTCATCTCAAGGGCTCTGTTGCTTTAGAAACACACCATTATCACTGTATTAGGACAACTCATATTTTCCAGTTCTCCCAGTTTCACGCCAGACTGAGATTTCCTCATTGCGGGCATCTCAGTGAGGAGCAGGAGGTCCTACCAAGGTGCTTGATGGTCAGGGACCATCACGTGCAAGATCAGCCTGCCTAGTTTTCATAAGACCCAGTGGCTTTACAATGCCATGGGGTGGCCTCTAAAACACCCTCCCACCATTCACCAATTTGCCTGGGGGGGGGGGGGTCTGCCCCTAAACCCAGCCCCATCACACACAACAATACAAGGGAACCAGCAGCACAGACCCCATCCTGGCTACCAGGCCACTGGCTGCACAACCCCACTAGCATCTCTAGAGGCACAGAGACATGGACTTGCTTCATCCTGGGAGCCACCACATAACAGTTTCTCCCTAGGCTAATTGCTGCTAATTGTGCCACTTTGCTATCTCACCAGCCTGAACAGGGCTGATAGGGTATCAGTGAGATAAAGAGCACTCAGCACAGGTAACTGGTAAATGTTGTCAGACCTGGGGTGGGGTGAGCTGCCTTCTGGAGGGGTTATCTCTCCCTTGGAGAGTCCAAAACATGGCTTTCCTACGGGAGACACTGCTGTCCTAAGGATCATTCCTACGAGAGACACCGCGGACCTAAGGATGGAAGGTAGCTTCCACTGCCACGCTCCTCTAAGCTTTTTAGGAGATGCTATAAAGGATTTTGGTGAATGGGGATTTGCAAACACTAGAAAAGCAAGCTGGCATTTATTTTACAGTAATTCTTTTAAATTTACTTAACATGCAGTTTATTCTTTTGAGTGCTTTTTGCTGTTGCTAATTTAACACTGTGGAAATGATGGTTTCATAATTTCTCCCCATCTGTTTTTCCCCACAGAAAAATAAATTCTATTCATTTAACAAACACTGTATCTCTCTTTTATTTTTCACCATCTCCGCTGACATACATGGGGTAATTCAGCTCCTTCACTGGCCTGAGCACTAGGTAGGAATTACTAACACCTGCTTACCAAAGTGGAAACTTGGACCAGGTGTTATTGCTCCGCACCATTTGTTGAAGATTATTTTGAATATTATACTTGAAAATTTTGCAGCCAACTCAGAAAGAAGTCTTAAGTGTGGATGTAGATTCTGGCTATGAGTATAATCACACATCACACATGAACGCAATGCCGGGTGGCATTAGGACCTACATTTTGTCTTGCATTCAAGTGTCTTGGTGCTTGTTAGGTTATCACTAATTTGTTAGATGGATGAGTCAATAGAGCTTGTCCATGATTGTCAAAGTCAATGGCAGTGCAACTCGCACACCTGAGAAATCCTCTGGGTCCTCTAAACCAAAGCTTGGGTATTTTCCACATCAAGTATCTCCACATCTTAGAGCAATGTAGGATAGATGGATAGGCAGGCAGACAGACCGAACTTTCACTTCCTCAAAGTACCTCAATCATCTGCTTTTCCTTTTACCCTGCAAGTCTGGTCCTCTTTCAGTTTGGTTTAAGTTACCAAAGTTTCTCAGCTTGTTACAGTAAAGCTCATAACAAAGTCTGTGGCCAGCTCGCTCTTTGATAATTCCTTTCCCCCCATTTGTTTATCTCAAGTACTGAGCTTTGTTCCAGGCCCAAAACCAAAAGCCTTTCCACCCTGTTCTCTTCTTGACTTGTTGCAGATGTAACAAAATAAATCTTTAGAAAGAACAAACCTTCACTTCCTCTCTCCTGTCTGATTCAGTCACAAACCCCAGGAAAGAAAAATAAATCACAACGTGGGCTAGCTCGATCTCAAAGGATACCACATTTAGTCCTGTAGGCCACCATTCCAATCGGACATGTCCATTCCTTGGAGAAGTCAGTGATCACAGTGACTGAATGAGCTGAGCAGCCTCAACCCAGGCTATTGCACAAAACCACCCAAAGCCCCATACATTGTCATGAGAAAGATGTCCATCTTATCCATACTTCCCATTCTACATGTTATTTTTGTCCTCCATAGTCTGACAAGAGGGAAAAAGATCTGATAACCATGAGACCCTTATATTAAACATTGAAGTCAAGGGCCAGCAAACAACTTGTGATCAGCCTGAACTGAGGCTGGTATGTAATGGTGAGCAGAGGTTGTAAGCACAACCGAGCCATTGGTACCTTGCCAGAGCATGTCCCTTGGGCACTGAAGGGTGATGTGCACCTCTGGCTCTTCCCACAATCCGACTGGTGGCTCTGCCCCTCTAGTCTCTCTCCTGTTACCCACCTAAATATTTGACACTGTAATCAGAAAAATCAGCTGCAAGATAGGTTTGTTTTGCTCAACTGGCCATAGCAAAGAGATAGAAATGTGTCTCCAAATAGAGCTTCCTCTTCTAAGAGATGTCTCCATGCAAAAGCTGTGTTGCTCTCCCATCAATCATTAAAGGAAGTCTCAAATGATCTGTAATTGCAACCAAACTATAGTGGCTTACCACTCTTTTTTTTTCAGCCAACATGCCATGGATCCCATGTATGGATCTACCCAGTACCCTGTTCTAGCTCTGGGGTGAAACACATCATCCCAAAGCTCTTTCCAGTGCCCCATTTCACTATGCATTGCCTTGGACTAGGACCAGGCAGCTGTTCATGGCGTTCCCACCATGGGAATTGCTAGTGAAGTGGGGCACAAGTTCCTAATATGAGGTTAGCTACATTTGCCTAACTGTGTCTTCAGTTGACATGGGTCTAAGCTAAAGACAGACCTAGGTTTAAGCTGGTCAGTACTGGAACTGTATAAATGGGATGATTACACCAGATAGTATCTGTCCTATTGGTTTTTACCCTTTCAAGTGTTCTTGGAATAAGAAGTACAGAACTATGAACAGTGCTGAAGTCAGAAGACATTTGGGTTATGCCTCTAGTCTCATACCTTCAATCCAGAGGGATGAATCAAGACTTTTCTTTCTTTCTTTTTTTTTTTTTTTAACTTAAACAAGAGGGTTTTTTGCACATTTGAAACAATCTGTACAGTTAGCATTGAAGAAGGTGTAATTAGACACTTTGAGAACTGGAAGAAATTAACTCCAACCACAGACCATCACTCAGACTATTACTTAATAATACTTGCCAAATGTGCAAAGTACTTAGTTTTAGAATAACAGGAAAGCAGTATAACTTCTCATCGAGAGCAAAGGCTTTGGTCTGTGAAGTGTGCACAGAAAAGTCAAAAGCCACCATTCTCCAAAGCCAGAAGATGCTTTGCCACATCCCATCACCTGAGGGGTACCAAGGCACTGGGTCAGGACAAATATGCTTGGCCATGGTGCTGGTCTTTGAAGGATGTGATTCACAGTCCGCAGCCCCACGGTGCTTGAATGGCTGGAACAGAGTCAATGGGAGCGACCAGCCTGAGGTGCAATGATCTGCGTGCGAGAAGATCGCCTTCAGTTTCCAACATGCCAAGGAAACCGCTGAGAAATTGCTGTTTTCCGTCTTCTCCAGCACCAGGCAGAGATGTTGACTCACGCCATGCTACCGAAGCCTGGCTAGAAAGGGATTATTGTGATTTCTGCCCATTTCTTTCCTCACTACAAAAGGCCCCATTCATCTGGCTAATTTTGAAGGGGAGAGCAAGGGGTATCAGTAGCATGAACTGTATCTGAGTGTCTCAACCACATTTCAGCAAGCCACGCTTGTTGGCCAGTCCAACCTGGTGAAATAGATATCTTTCATTTGGAGCTTTTTAGTGGATCGTTTCTCTGATTTTAAACAGAAGCATCTTTTCTGGCCATGGCAAGTTTAAAAAGTACTGACGAAGCAAGGACGGCCATTTCCATAGCAAAAACAAGAGGCCATTCAAAAAGTGGGGGGAGAAGTTGTTCTTGCAGCAGATACACGTTTCTGCTGCTGCAATCAGCGTTCCTACATTTGCCTACCTAAAGGTACCCTGTGTGTATGCAACAAGGCTGTGTCCAGAAGAGAGAATCTCGTGCTTTATTTCAAAGCACTGTTCAAAAATGGATTAAAAAGCCCCGAAAACGTACATGATGTCTTACATGCTTAACTGCTTGTCTTTGTGGAGCACAACTGGGACTGCCTGTGTGTGTGGGAAGAGCTACAACATAATTGCTTTCAGCAGAATATCACTGCAGTCTATAATTAAAATATATGAGGTTGCCGGTTTCAAAATCTTTAAGTGATTTCGTCTGTATTTGGGTGATTATGTCTCTCTGAGTGGCTCATTTAAGATGATGCTTCTATTTTCAGCACACAAAATGGTTGCTGGGTGAAAGAGAAGGGTAATTTTTGTCCTCTGCCTCTTACAGCTTCCAGGTATCAAGGGAAGCCTGGAGAGACAGAGATCAGACTTCAACAACATGTCCCATCACTGGGGAAATTTTCAGTGAAAGCTGCCCATGAAGTGTCATTCCAGAGATGGACTGGAAGGTGACAAGAAGGAAAAGAAAAAAAACGGGGGAAAAAATAATTAACAGAAAAATCTGGCACCTCCTAAATCACAGTGACAATTTCAGCACTGTATTTACACAGGGTAGTAAAAATAAATTGCCTGAGACTGATTATACCCACATGCCACTTGCCAAGCAACAGGGATGTCCCAGAGTATCGGAAACCAAACACAAGGAAACACGTGCCAGTGGCAATCATCATCAGTGCGACAGCATTGGTGACAGGACTGCTTTGTCCCATCCTCGGTAAGTGGAAGCAGCAGTAGGAAAAGGGATGTGTCACTCCTCCCCAGCACTCAGACACGATTGTGTGAAGGGTGACATTGGAGGCCACCACAGAAGAGAAACCCTGTAAGGACCACGGGCAAATCAGCAATGTGGTTTTAGGGTATCCTCAAGCTTTGATAAATTAAACCTGCATAGCCCCTCTGTGATTTCTGCCACAGGTGGGATCTTGTGAGATCAGCTGGGGAGTCACAACTCCATCCATGGTCCTCTCCTAAAGTCTTCATGGTCCCATCCAGTTTGCAGCCAGACCTACCCTGAACCACATGCTAAAGGGAAGGGACCTCTGTGTAACTGCATTAGGAACAGCAGCAGAGGAATATCATGGTCCCATCTTAAGGTGAATAACTCAGGGTATGCTTGCCCTTAACACATAACCCCCAAAGTGTCCCAGATTATCACAGGTGGGAGGTAACCCTTTTCGTATCCCCATCATAGTGCCCCTAAAAACCTGTCTTGCATTTCTGTCTTTAAGAAGAGTTCTTTGCCACAGGAGGCTGGATGTCTCCTCACAGTAGTACAGTCCCGTGTCAGAGGGCATGGCTAGTTTTGGTGGGTTCAATCTCCCCAGAAAGCTTGTAGCTCTAATGTTATGGCATTGCTATGGCACTGTTGTGGCATCAGTTATCTGATGCATTCTTATAGCAGTGAATGAGCATTATCCCTCATCAAAAGAAATTGCATGTACTGACATAATGGAGAAGGTAAAAAAAGAGATCAAATCACTCAGCCCATTTAACGTATGTGACCATGTACAACTGTCTCCAGCAGAACAGGGCCTCTGTAGTCAATATGGTTGTTTATTTCACCTGGTGGCAGGGCCAGAGGAGGCGATGCAGGCACTGAATTACTTTGCCAGGGCTCTCTGTTGCACTTAAGGAGAAAGGGCAAGAGAGAAAACCTCTGAAGAACAATTTTGAGCAAGAGAGGACAGTACAAGTGTGCTGACTGCAACATGCAACAGATTCAAAGGCATCCGAGCTACACAGAGATGTCATGAATGAATCTTGTGCATATTCCAGTCACTTGTGGGCTCTGGTTTTGAATATGTGTAAAATGTCTTGGCTTTGTGGCTTTCAGCAGAGCAATAAACCAGCTAGAGATGTGTTTGGGTCCTCTTGACAGATGCCAAGGCCAGCCATACCTCAGCACTGCTGGGAAGCATCCTCTTCCCAGTACAGGAGGGAAGCTGTTAAAGGTACGTCATGAGCTGTTAAAGGTATGTGTGGCATGCAGCGTTTTTGATCAAAATAAGTAATATAAGAAGGCAAAGATGATAGCATTGCTGTTATAATTGTAATGAGTCACAAATGCTATTTTGACGGTTTTCTTTGAAAGAAATACACAAAACCCAAGCGATTTAATTAAAGATCTCCAAGGCTTTGTAATCAGCATGGCCACAAATGAAGGCAAATCTACTTTCATGTGGCAGAATATATGAGTAGGTTTCCCATTAAAATAAAAAGAAAGAAGAGAAAAAGACATTTTAAAGAGTTTTGTTTATAACAATACTAGGATACAACATGAAGGATCTATATCCCCCCCTGAGAGAGAAAGACTGTGATTAGCTTAGATAATGCACAGAAGGTTTGGGGGTTTTCTAAATGGTTTCTGAATATATGAATTACATTACACATGTCTGCTGTAACACTGAGCACATCTCCAGTGGCTCCTTTGGCAAATACGTTTGGGAACAAGAAAAGGAAGAAACTCCCAAAGAGTCAAAGACAGTGACAGGTAGCTAAAAGCATTCACCAGGCTCAATTTCCGAAGCTCTTTCTGAGCTTTTCCAGATCAAATGCCCAAAACCCAGGATACAGAAGCAGCCTTTGAAGCTGCTGAGATCTTTAAACCAAAGAAGTAGGATGGGTCACTCAGTAAAAGCTTTTTATTTCTGGCAATCAGGCATAGGGAAAATGAACGTCTTTGACCTGAGTTTGCATGGTGCTCTGACCACCTGGGACTGATCTGCTTAGAAGAGCAGGAAACACTGCGAGGGTTTGATACTGATAGAAATAGCTACCATTTCCTTTCAATCGTATCACCCTTGAGCCTGTGAGATGCACAGAATCCTGCATGCATCCAAGATTTGCTGCAAAACATCAGAGAAATGGCAAGAGGGCAGATTAATCCCATTTACTCCAAAGAAGTCCATGATTAATGCAACTTGGACAGGGCTGTAGGAAGGGGGATGGCTTAAAAAGATGGAGGGAAGTCTGTGGCTGTCCTTAGTTGATACTATATATGGTATTTGGTCAGTTCTGTTTTAGAAGCTGCAGCCAGAATCACATTTTTATTGTATTTCTTTTTAAAGCAGAATAAGAGGTCAAATAACTTTACTGCTCTCAAAGAGCCCATGGTGATGGATAGTGCTGCGGGTGGCAGCTGCTAAGCTTTGAGCCCTGGGAGCAAAAGCAGGGGTTATGCCCCCGATTTGGCCTCTGCCAGACCAGTGAGCCCTTAGACTGTCTGCTCCTTTTCCCTTGGGACACCCCCAGCACAGATTTTGACCTGTGTTGACTGGCTTGGTGTGGAGTTGTATTGGGTTTGATGCATGAGCCCCCTGGACCAGAGCTGTGGTGTCTGTGGAGTGGACAGATGTGGATTAGCCAGACCCAGGGCTCCATGGTAGAAAAAGGTCTGTCTTGTGCTGTTACTGATTCCCATCATACGAGTAACACCAGAGTAGTGCTAGAACCCGTATGGGTGGTGACTGCAGATGTTTCAGGTGATCAGAGAGGTTACTCATAGGTGATAACTGATGGCCACAGACTGAGGAACATTGTGTGGGACAACAGGACAAACACAAGAAGTGAGTTTCTGTCTACCTCAGAAAGATCCCAGAAGATCACAGCTCCTTCCCTGCCCCATCCTGCTGCAAAGAAAGCCATATGCTCACCTTTATCCTCAGCCCTCAGTGCTCCTTTCAACCTGTCCAATAGGTCAGGCTTGTTTAACAGGACTGCTTTGCTAGCAGGACAGGTCCATCTTTTATTCCCATTATGAACTGCCTGCCCCATCAGGTTGATTTCTCGGGGCTAGGGCCATCTGATTGACCCATGTCCTCTCCAACAGCACTTGGTTAGGGTCCAAAGCATCTGGGGACTGCAGGCACACAGACTTTTCCCTCTCTGATTCAACCAGCACTGATAACCAACACTGCTGAACGCACAGGAACATCCCCCCTTCCCTCCACTCCCCTTTTACATCTGCTCTACATTTGCATCTCAGAAATTAGAGAACTTAGTTATGCGGCATTACATAGCTGGGGCTGGAGTATGGAACTGATTGGGTATTCAAGCTAAATAAGACGAGTTTAAAGATCTTTCCAGGAAATTGAGTGGAACACCCAAACTGACATTCGGTATTAAATATTATATTTGTGCAGTTGCTCTTTATAGCCCGTTGGCATTGAACATCTGGGAGCACGATTTATAACATACAGAAACTGAATACCTGCTCAAAATTATGCTCATCAGAGCTCAGAAATTAGAATATTACTGTGTACACTCTGAGCCAGTCCATTCCTAAAAGGTAGGGCTATTAAAATATGATTAGTTGAGCCATATCTGGTCTCAGAAATGTCATACAACATTACAACTGAAAAGACCTTGATGCAATACTGTTGGCAAAGTCCCCTGCTTGATCAGCAGCGAGATGCCAAGGAATGAACCTTGCAAATACTTGCCCCAGCACCATGAGGGAAATTAAAGAGAGAAGGGGAGTCTCAGAGCCCTTGGTTGTACCGATTGGGGTGGCTTTAGGCACTTCCTTAGGGCAAGCTGGAGCAGAAAGCTTGTAAGGGGTTTTTTTCTGATGTAGGAAGAGCTCTGCTTCCCTTTCCTGCCTCAAGCACATGTTATTTTCACCCAGGATGTGGTGGGATCATCCCCTACCACAGCCCCATCCCAAACCCCAGCAATCACAGCTCCCCATCCCCAACATGTTCACATTTCCAAGAGCTCTGCACACTCCATGGGTGGTCAGGATTGCATTTCCCCCCCTTTGCTGGAGAATAAAATCCAAACAACAACCACAGAAAACCTGCAGATTCTGGGCTCAGGTTGAGGTAATTAAGATCTTCTTGCTTCTTGCAACACAGTGTTATATATACATTTATATACATAAAAAACTCCTTTGCAATACATGATCATCTCTCCTAATGAGGTGGATTGACCTAATCAGGTCGGCATTGCACCGCATTAATCACAGTAAGTATTTCTGTGCCAAAACCTCTGCAAAGGGCAAATCACCCCTAGGGCAGGGCTCAGCCAAGGGGGGCTCAGCATTGGGTGTCCCATCCCCAGTACCCCCAGGCAGAGCCCCCCCAGGCCTGATCTTGGCTTCCCCGGCTGGCCAAGCGGCTCAAGGCAATCTCCTGCCCTGCAAAAGCCACTCCGAGGCACTGATGGGTCGGTGCAATTACAACAGCAACCAAACCCCCCAGAGCCAACCCTTGTTCTCTGTAATTGAAGACATTTCCCATAGGCGGGTGGCATATTCTGCTTTTTTAAGCGCGGCTGCTCTAAACCAAACATCTGAATAAGACTCAGTTTTGCAAAACACGAGTCAGAAATGCAGTCGGGGGTCTTTTCCTCTAGGTCTCAGTCAGGTCCCAGCCCTGGTGCCCCCACTTCGCTGTTCTGCTCACCCTACGCAGTGCAGAATCCCTCCCTAAGGCGAAGGCAGTGCTGCATACCCGGCCCGGCGGGACCTGCTGCTGCCTGGCTTTGTCAGGGCTTATTACTCCGTGTTTTCACACTTATCCCCAAGGTGTTGAACTCGCCCTGAAGGTTAATTAGTAATTTATTGCGCTGTCATCAGTTCGAGGCTACTAATGGCTTCAATTTAGCCCCAGGGCTTTGTTTTTTTTTTTTTTTTCCTCTTTTTTTTTTCTTCTTTTTCCTCCTCTCCTTTCCTCCTGCCTGCTTTGGAGGAGCTGGGAGTTGCAGCGCATGGGAAAGCAGCAGTAAAAGCACCCAGAATTAAGATCCAAAGGAATAGGTGAAGATGCCCCCTCTCTAGCTCTATACCCTGGCCTGACTTGCAGAGGAACAATGTGAAGCAATTCACAGAGAATTGCAAAGCTTGGGGTGGTTTTTGTGTTCTCCTAAACGCTCAGCTTGAAGTAACATCCTTTGGACAGCTTTTTCCAAGGCAAAGCAGCCACAGGGCATGAACCTTGGTCCAAATGGTGCTGCGTGAGCTGTCCCTGCGGTTAGCAGCATCCCCCTCTCCCCTTGCAGGACGCAAAATCATCTTGGCTGGAGAAATGTAAACCAGCTTCGTGCTCAGTGAGACATATGTGAGTGGGCAGAGGGCAGCCTGAGAGGAGGACACACCGAGCCCATCACCCCCGCGTCTGGGAGCCTGCTTTTCGCATGCATGGCTTCGAGGCTTGGCTGGCTTAGCAAAGAGCTGTGGTTTGATCCAGCAAGGGCTGGGCTTGGGGAACACTGGGATACGGAGGTATTTTGCCCTTCCTGTGATGTGCGTCCATCGTGCCTCAGTTTCCCCATTTATTTGTATGGTGGATGTGCAAAGCAACAGGCATCCTGAAAGCAAACTGTCCTTAAACCCCACAAACCTGCCCCAAACCCCTCCATCCACCCAGACAGCACTTAGATGCTGCCTGATCAGCAATCCCTCTTCATCCTGCCCTCAGATGCTGCTTCCTGGGGCTTGCCTGGTGGAGCGCCTCTTGCAGAGCAGCCACACATCAATTTTTCATTGTTTTTTGGAAAATAAGCACATTTCCTGCGTTTATACAGGCTGTTAGGTAAACTGGTCATAGGGAAGGAGGATGTGAGGTGCTAATGAGGACTGGCTGGGGTGGCTGCCGTAGCCTGTGTCCAGGGCAAGAAGGGATGGCTGGGATGGAAATGTCCCATTGGGACTGAGCCATGCAGAGTGCAGGGACAGGCAGCGCCAGTTGGCTTTGCCACCATCAGCCCTTCCCTACAGGGGACATGGGGAAGGCAAACGTGAATGATTCTGAGTGCCAGGCTCTCAGTGCATTGGGGATTCATAGGGAAGAGGGATTGGCTGAAAGGGAATTGTGATTTCAGGAAAATAAACTGTGTGACCTGTCAGCCAGAAAGGGAAAAGGTATGGATGTGTCTTTGGATTTTGATTTAAAAAGAGAAAAAGACCCCAATGAACCACCTATATTTAATTTTCACCTTCAGCTGCATGAACGTGGGTTCCCTGAGTAACATCTGCTGCTCCCCTCCCCTGTTTAATTTATGGCCGTTAACTTTAGGGCTAAGGACAGTTTATGGAAAAAAACACCTGCTTTCCCCTACTCCCAGGGCAAGGGTGGAATTTTCTCTGACTCTGCATCCTAAATAAAGCTCCGTTACAGGCCCCAGTGATTCATACCATGGCTCATGCACACATGCCTTATGTTAGGAGGCCCTGTCAAGATGCTCATGCCCCTTTGGAGTTCGAGGACTCAAGCACAGGCTTTGCACAGACCTCATTTATACACATCACTGGGGCTTTCTGCAGGGCCCAGGGGAAACCTGAGCCCTGGGACTGGCTGCCCTGGTGTTGGGGTATGTGCTAACCTCTCATAGAGTGACATGGGGAGCAACGGGTATGTTATTAGGACACCAATAAAACCACCCAGTTCTGGCTATCAGCCTGTTTTTGCTCCATCCCATATTTATCTCAGCAGGCTCCATTATTCCGAGCTTTTGTCCAAATGCACCTTTTGCACGGACCAAGCTCAGGCTCTGGTTTCTCAGCAAGGCAGTATCTCAGCCCTTTGACACAGATCCCTGGCTCTGGTTCTGTCATTATAAAAGATTATCTTTCTGTGATGGAGCTTTCACTCATGAATACTTGTCAAGAAAAGGGAAAAAAAAGGGGGAAAAAGAGGCAAAAAAGAAATCAAAATGAGAAATGTTGGCAGCAAATGGATGATAAAACCTGGACGCTCATCCAAGCTTGTATTTGAAAACTGATAGCCAGCACTCAGGCAGCACGCAAAGACCCCACACATAGCAAACCACCCCTGGTCCAGAGCTCTGCACAGCACGCAGGGATATAGCATGGGGAGGCTTCAAACCCTCTGCAGCAGCCACCCCATAGACCCCACATCAGAGCAAGGGGAGGCTCGCTGGCTCTTTCCAAAGGGGAGCAAAGCAAGGTGATGGTGGTGGTGGGGGGGGGGAGAAGCCCATGACTAATCTGGTAACCTTTCCTTTTAGTGTTTAAGAGAACCCGAGTCTGTTTACAATAAAATGGAGTGATATTTTTCATCCTTCCAAATGGAACAAGGATTATATAAACAGAGCAACCTCAGACACAGCAAACACCTGTTGAAGGGAACCGGCTTGAAAAGACACGCAAAAATCTATCTGTCTATCTATCAAGGCCCCTGTCGACTTGTGGTCAAGTTCAAGTTGAAGTGCACGCCAGAGATCTGCTGATGGGGGAAAGCTGTGATAAGCAAAAGCATTAGCAGACGTCCATGGGTTTTAATCAGGAGGTTAGAGAAGGAGCAAAGAAGAGATTTCTACCTCTTGAAACCAAGGAGTTTAACTCTGCAAGTTGTAGATAATTCCTCAACCGGATCAGAGCAACTTTTCCTGTTCTCTGGCATCTCACTTCCAAGAAGAAACCCCAAACTGGGAAGTTACAGAATAACCTGTCAAAAATCTCCCTGTCTTCCTTCTACCCTTCGGCTCAGGTTTCAGTTGTGCACCGAAACATGTAGGTTTCCATTTCATCCAAACTGCTGTGGTTTTGATTTTTCCCCGAACTAATCAAATTAAACATAACCTTGTTCACATAATCCTACAGGCTGGGTCTGAAATCATTAAGTGCTTCTGCTTCAGCCATGTCTCGTGGTGGCGACTTCCAAGGATTAATTATGTATTTCTTACCACAAAATAGAGCTACATCATATCTTCCCTAATTACCGACCTAAAACAACTAAATCCGTTTTGCTGTTTTTTCGCACAGGTTTGTCAAAGCCACCCAGCTTTTCAAGCAGAGCCATGCCAGGAAAGTCCTATACCTGCAAGACAGCCATGGTTTTAGGATGAGCTCTAAAGCAACAGAGAGATGAAAGATGCTCAAGTCCTGGTTTGGTCTGTTGTGCTAGCAGCAGACCAAACTCTCTGTGTTTTGGGAGCCTGCTGGGAGGATGCACCAGGAGATGGCCTGGATTTTGGCCAGTCTGGTAGTACTTCCAGGCTAGCTAGAAGCTGCATCCCCCATGGACCACAGCAGCCCCAGCACTGGAGCCATGGAAGACCATCCTCCTGCCATCCTGCTGATGGACCAGGCCTGTAGCCTGGGGCAACCCACAGCTGAAGGATTTATTAGGGTTTGGCATATTTGACATCAGCAGTAGGTGTGCTTGATGACTCCTTTTATTGTGTTGTTTGGTTAGAACTGAAGAAATGAGCACAAACTTTTCCAAAACGGAACTGGAGGAAGATGTGTCATCCTTCAGAAGCCATTCCCCCTCTCCCTTGAGAAGTGATATTCCCCATGAGCTGCGAGAATAGGAATTTCCAAAGCTATTGTTCAAAACCGTGACAATTTCATCCTCATTATGACATTTTCCTTTTCCCACCCCTTCCAAGAGCAAGGAAAAGAAATATTACCTATTCCAGCACACCATAGAGCAGATTGCTCAGCTTGCATATATCAGCATAGCTCCACTGACGCCATGGAGGCATGCCAGCTTACACCTATCCCAGAACCTGGTCTCCTATTTTGTATATCTCAGATTTCAGCAGGTTTCCCTGAATGAGGATGAGGAGAGCTCCAGCAAAGTACAAACTACCTGTTTATCTGACATCCCATCCCAGCTGACAAACCGACACTGCAGGACCGTGCGTATCGGAAACATGGCTGATAAAGCACAAAGAAAAACTTCATCTTCCGCTGTGTGCACGCTGTTGTAATTCTCCTGAGAGCTTTGCTTAAAAAAAAACCCTATTTTTCCACCTGTAATGAGAGGGGCTGTCTTGCTTTGCCTGGGTTCTGGAAGTGCGCGTTGACAGGCTGTGTGTAATGTCATCTCCCTGTTTTAAACGCTGTTCCAAGCTCGGAAATCCAGCGGGATGTATGGAGGGCTGCTCCGGTGGAAGGAGGAGGAAGAGGGTTATTTTAGTTTTTAAGTTTTTTTAAGGGCACTGAATTTGGTCTTAACCTAACAAGTTGACACAGATGATTATTAACCAACGTGATTTAAAGTGGAGTCCTTCAGACCGGCAAATATCTGCAATCATTTGGTGCCCAGTTCACCATCTATCCACAGCAGCCTCTGCACTCATTTCACATAAAAAGCACCCAAGGTTTCTCTTCATATATATTTTATGTACACTATCAAATTAATTAATTCTCGCAACCTATTTAGGTCCAGAAATTAGAGGAATTAAAGGCTAGAAAATATCACTAAGTTGTTGTAAATTTTCTGTATGAAGTGTTGGCTCCATGCTAAGGAAATGTGCTCCCAGGGGGATGCTCACTGGATGCTCATCTGTGCCCAAGGACAGGGGCTGCTGACTCGTACCAGCTCTTCCAAGCCAAGCACATTTTGCAAACTGTACTGCTACCCTGAGCCCTATTTTCCAAGAGACACAGGTCTGAGTCAATGGGAATAATGGAGTACGGTATTCCCAGTGCTGTGAGATAGTCCTTTACTGACTTCAGTTCTAAGTCTTTACAGTCTCAGCTCTTTCCAGTTACACCATCATATATTGGATTAGTCCTGAAGTTATGGCAATCATCCTCATGATCCTTCTTGGTTTCACACATCCTCCGCGCACCTCTTAACCTGCCTTTTTCTGTACCTATTTCTAAACCACAGCCAGGAGGAAGATCCTTGGAAATGGTGACTTATTCCAAAATCCACCTTTTTCAGCCTTGTTCCACCTCACAGACTTTTCATGAGATTGTACTGCTGTTCACCACTGCCTTTTGAGTCTGTGGTCAGTGCACATAACTGAAATGCAGTATTTTACCAAGACATTCATTGCCCTGCAATATCAAGCCTTGGCCACAAATGTCTTTTCTGAATTCATATCTATATTTACCAAGACAGCAGTATCTAATAAGCAATTAATGGTAATTTGGTTTCCTGGCACAGCACGTGGGACTCTTTTTACCCTGTTTCTTTTTTGGGTGTTACTGTGTTTTGTTTGTTTGTTTTCTGGGCTTTCTTTTTTCAGTTCTTTCCTATGGGATTCTTCATGTTGGAAAGGAGATAGTAAATCACAGAGCTCTTAACACTTTCTCTTTGTGGAGAAATGTGGCTTTTCATTTTTGAATAATTATTCAACTTGTTCCTTAGTATAGTCTTAATATAGCTGCTTTACAGTGTTCCAGTAACAGCCAGGCACTATCTCATATCCTTACAAAAACACACAGCTGAGCACTCTTAAATATTTATCTCATCCCCAAAAGAGAGAGGACTGGTATCAGTAGATCTGAGCCAAGGCTCACATCCAGGTTTAGAGCCCAAGTTCTTAGCTCACCCTGAGTTTTATAGAAGGGTCAAATTTGCCCACCAAAGCCTTGCTTCTTGGCTTGGCTCAGCGGTCTTCATGCTGTTTCCTGCAGATTCCCATTTTCCTGTTCCATTCTGTCTTGGGAATTTCAGCTGGATGAACTGAATAGACCAACGACACAAGGGGTGTCTAATACACTCTTTTCAGGTTCAGTCCTGTGAGAGATTCTTAGGGGACAAAAGGATGACTGAGTGCCCTTTAGTCCAACATCTTGGAACCAGCAGGAGGGAACCAGACTGCAAGTTCAGTTTTGAGTTTCTAATGTGACGTTGTAGGACTGACTTGCTCTAGATCAGTTCTGACCAAATTGTGATCCCACCACTTCCACTGATTTTGCAATATTACAAAAAGCTCTGACACTAGCCAAGTCATTCCCATATAAACAAGAACAAAATCAAGCAGATGAAACTTGGATCTGGACAACGGTGCTCAGATCCAACTTGTTGGCTTGAGCTTTCCTGTAGCTAACATCCAACTTGGGCAATGAGAGCCGTAGAGCAGAATTTGAATGACTTTCTCTCCTTTCCCAGCCTGTCCAAAGAGTCATTGCTGTACCAGGCAATGACCATTGTTTCTAACACTCAGTGCTTTCTCTATTTATACATGCACTCTCTCTCAAGGTCACCTTTTGGCTGCTGCTTTTCCACCTCCTGGAGTCCAGCATTATCTCTACCAGTTGTTTCCAACTCTAACACATTCTTGATGTTTTTTTTTACTTTTCAGATAACATCAAAACTAATTCCAAGCTACTTTGCCTTCCCGCCAGTACGTTTTCAAGCTGACAGGAGATGCGTGTGTCTTGTATTTCACAAGATTGGCTTCTCACTCAAGGCATGTGGGCACAATGCGATCGTGTCAACGCATTACGTGTAACACTAAATTGGACTAATACAAAGTTAGCTTTAAATTAATAGCAGTTTAAAATGTATCTATACGTTGTCTGATTACCAGGCTGTTAGAAATCCAAACTGAAGACTAAGAAAACAGGCATAATCACATTCTGGTATTACACAGCATCTCCACAAACTGCCTCATACAAATTCCTGCTGGGTAGGTTGTCTGCCTCTGGATGGAGCTCCACAGTTTGGTGTCTTTCACTGATTTCCATTGGACTATGCAAGGAACTAGGTACTGTAACCCCAATTCAATCATTAAGGGCAGATGATGTGCCCTTACTAAGGTGGTCCCACCAAAAGCTTTGCAGACCCACAAGTCCGAACCAGATCTAGTTGGGCAGCTACAGCTATTTTATTTGCGCCAACCCAGCCATAACCCTAGCCATTACCTCATGTAATGTCTCTCTGCCTTCACCTTTCTCCTCCAATTCCTCCTCCCACCACAACAGCAGCAAGAGCCCAGCTTGGCTCTGGTTCCTGAGCCTTTGGGCCACAACAAACAGCTTTGCCTAACACTGATGAGAAATCTCAAACTGCTTTTCAATAATCCCACTCCCACCAAGGCCAGTGTGTCAGCTCCTCGGTGGCTGCACATCCCACTGAAGCCACTGAAGCCAACAGAGCTGTGCTGAAACACACCACCTGACTCACTTGACTCTAAACCTTTGATTATTGACTTCAATGAGATGAAACTCTGGGCCTCCATGACTTTTTGTTGACCCCAGAAGAGTTTAAGCAATAAACTGTTCTCTTGTCATGTACAACTCCCATAGGATCCCTCAGTCCAACAGACCACAAGTGTTTTCAAGGTAAGCAGTCCAGCACTTGGAGAGAACAACAACGACACTATGGCTGAGAATGGTAATTGTTCTCTATTGCCTCCAGTGATTTGGACATTTCATAATTCCCCTGCTGGCTGACAGCTGGATTCTTCCCTAATTACAAACCCGTTGTAGTTGAAAAATCAGACATTTCCTGGAATTTAAATAACCAATTTTCCACCAGTCAACATCCAACAAAACAATCTTACAGTTTCATTCTAAGCCCATTGGAAGTAAAAAATATTATCAGAAAATGCTCAATAAGTGAGGGAAAAAAGGGATTTTGATGACTTCACATGATCAAATACACTAATCCTGGATCTTTGTAATCCAGTTTATTTTGTAAGTTGTTGAGGTTTTTTCTTTGCTTGTTTTTGATTCATTTTTTTAGGCAGAAATAGTACCATTCATATTCATTGAAAAAAAAACCAAAATTCAATGTTTTTAAAAGGCAGCATGCTCTTAAACACCGTGACGGTATCTTTTAAATACAGAGCTGGCATCTAACAATACAATTATTCATTTGTGCCTTAGGAAACATATCTTCATATGAACAAATATTGATTTTTCCTCAATCTGTTGGCACAGGATTTGTTCATTTCATCTCTGCAGCAAATTGCTGTGACAGTAAGGAACAACTCTAAACTCCCAAGTCTTAGGCCATCGAGAAGACAAAAGGAAAAGTCCTTAGAGAGCTGCTGGCTTCCAGGAAACTCCATGAACGGAGAATGATGGTGCTGCATCCTAATTACATCCTTGGGGAACTATGGAAACAGCGGAGCCCCAAACACTCAACGCTGGTGCAGTCAGTAACAGCAGCACTGTTTGACAGTTCATCTCGTCTGCTATGCTCTGTTCCAGAACCCAGTTTCAGGCACATGTACTTTTTATTTAATCAAACTCTATCTCTTGTGAGATAGAAATAACCCTTCAGCTGTAACTGATTAAAGAGGATGGTGCTTGAGTTTGCAAGCAGCATGAAATGGGAGATGGTAGAAATTTTAAGAGCCTGCTTGTCCTTGCGAATGGTGTGACATGACCTCCTGAATGGAGGTCACTTAATGGAGTCTTTGCCTTAGCTAAAAGAGGACAACTGCAAATGGGAAAAAAGCATCTCATACTTAAAATGACCTTTGAAGCTGCGACTGTGCAAAAGAAACCTGCCCCAGATTTGAAACCTTGAGGCAAGAGCTTGGAAGTTGTAGCATATGGGGCATCCATGTACCAAATACTTTCCAGAAGGAGCTATTTTATTTGGGACAGAAACTAATGGAGCTTCCAGTTCTCTTTGCATAATGGAACTCAAAGAATGTATATATTTTACATTGGGGTTTTTATTTTCCTTCCCTTGGGAGCAGCTGGGTTTTCCCCAGAATATCCAATTCTCATGGTCTTGTCTATTTTGGCATCACCTTCATGTTACTTGCTTTGCATATGGGAGAAGGGCTCCATAGACAGCTCAGCCCCTTCCATCTTCAGCCTCTGGGATGCAAACTGCCTCCTCGTGTGAACACAGTGCTGTCAGCTGGGCAACATGCTCAGGGAAGGCAACAGAGAAGCCAGGAGGTATTTGCACATGTGGGCTCATTGATTAAACCAGAGGCAGCTTAGGACTTCTCTGCTCACAGCATTTGCACAGATGAGCCTATGAAGGGATGATGCAACTGGGACCATACAGCATTGTCCCATCCCCAGGTCATTTAAAGCACAGGTGAGAAGCTGTGGCAAATGCTCTGGAAACCACAGAACTCATCATGAGGTATAATTTGTCCCTAGATAGCGTGCTAGACAATGTAGGGTTCGTCAAAGGCATTTCAAAAGCTTCTTTGGTCTTTATCAAACAAAAGGGAAACCAAGGAAAAACACCTGTTTTAAGGAATAAGAGCAATTCTGGAGAGCATATGCAGAGGCTTCCAGAGGGGTTTCAAAATGGACTTGTCAAGCAACTTAAACGGAAACGTTATTCCTGAAGTTTATTCTAAGATTTGTGCATACTTAACCCATAAACCCACAGCAAACAAACACTGTATAAAAGCCTCAAGGGTAAATAGAAAGAACAAATCCCACATAGATCATTACAGTTGTGTTGGGGGAAATCTTTATAGAAGAGACTGTTTGACTCATTTTCAGTCTTTCTGCCAGCACTTGGCTGTATATAGCACACAGGAGAATATATTTCATCCAGTTAAATTCTGCTTAGTGGGGGTACCAAAGCCCATTGAGCAAAATTGATGATGCCAAACTAAATCTTCACCCAGTTATTAGTGCTTGAAAGGTATGTGAAAATTTTTAATAATGAGGAAGGCTAAACAGAGATGTCTGTTTTTCATAATTGCACAGTGCTCCCAAGACAGCTGCTCAGCCATCTTGAAAATCAATGTTTTGATGCCCTTTGAACCTTCTTTTCCTGTTGAGTGTCTCTCCTACAGGTTGCTCCCCAGGATGAAAACAATAAAAGCAAATATATAACAGTAAAGGCCTGAGGTTAATGTCTTTAACAAGATAATGTTACTTAAGGGAACTGTAAACCAAATCATTCCTAAATTCCATTTGTTCTTTGCAATCTAGGATATATTATGAAACCATATGTGTGCATATGGATGCATACACAGTGAGCAAGATTTTTTACAGTAATGACTGCTTTTTCACATTGCACATACCAGTATTCCCATATTGCATGGTTTCCTGAGAATTACTATTATTCTAACCGTTAATCCTTTTATTAATAACTTGCTATTGCAGCTGCGTCAAAGAATCACATCGTAACGTAGCTGGCTATGAGTCTAACGTGCAAGATCTAAACAAATTTGCACCAGGTCATTTTACCAAGAAGCATTTCTTTCTTTGGATTTAGTATCAAAAGGTAGTTCATTCCAACAAACTGGCACATGCCCTTAATGGTTTTTAATTTTCACCAGAGAAGAACTTGCTAAAATTACTTCAAGCTGCATTCCTTATGTATATATGGATTTGGGAGGAAAAAAAAAAGAAAAGAAAATATGAAAGGGTAAACAGTCTCCTCATGCACATGGGCTGTTTTTATACCACTGAAAATTTATCTCAAGACATGTTCAGGTTACTCTCTCCAGAAGTTACTATTGCAGCATTCCTGGATATTCCCTGCAATTCAATTAACCTTGGGCAAATTTGATATGGAACAATACCCTGTCCCTACGTGTGTGTCTTTTCTTGATTTTCATGGAAGTGGTAGATATAAATAAGTGTAGACCAAAGGAGTGAGACTAGTTTATTTAACTTTATATTATCTACAGTACTATAAATCCTGGAAATAAACCAGAAGCATAATCCTACCAAAACATTTTGGAGGTTGTCCAGAAAAAATCCAAGGACACTTGTTTCTGCTGATATCTACATAATTGAACTAATTTCCATTAAAACGAACAAATGAAAATCCCTGCCAGGGGGAATCACAGGCAATCGCATTCGCTTTACAATGATAAAAGTCTCAGCTCCTTGCGCCTTCAAATTTCAAACCTACTTAGATGCTGAGGTAAAGGGTATGAGAACTTGATGACATAGTCACCATGAAACACCCTGTTTGGAAAATTGGAAAGCCAGGAGTCTGGAAAATGTCACTTCTTTCTCCTCTTTTCTTCCTCGTGGGTCTGAGTTTTGCTACTGCCCATACATAACTCTTAGAGGGCAATGAATATTTGGGATAAGGACTGCCATAGGCATCAGGTACTAGGGTATTTGACTGCGAATCAAGAATCTCTACAAATGGTCAAGAGGGAAAAGAGAAAGCTCTTCAAGACTATTTATAGCAGTAATAGGCTTAATCATCCCTTTCAATTATCAACACCATCTAGCTATGTTCCTGCGAACCATCACAGCTCTCTGGAGAGCATCATTTTGCCTTGCAGTACAGCATTCTTCATACAGCCACACAGACTGGAGGCTTTAGAGCACGGATGAGCACAGCAGGACTGCATGGCCTTACCCAAGAGACTTTCCTTCTGGGACAGAAAATAGGTACGTATGGAAACCAGGGCAAATTGTATCTTTTGCATGCTCCCTTGGGATCATTGAGTTTCTCATTAGCCTAATAAGCTTCAGCAGTTGTTTCCTCATCTATTCTTTGTAGAAGAGCAGTAGCCTTAAGAACTCTGATGCTAGTCCAATCCACCCACTCCATGATGTGCACGCATCATCTATTAGCAAACCCTACAAGACACAACAGAACAAGACCTCCTTCCTCAAAGGGAGGTGGTCAGGGACTCTGCTTTGACATGGGCCACCAGTGTGGTGTCAGCATGGATTGTGACCTTTGTGGGCAGCAAAGCCATGGCGCTCCAACAAACTAAGGTTTAAAAGGACTTGTGCAGGGTTTCAGTGCTGCCCTGTAAAATACCTGTCAGAAATAGGAACATTACCTCTTTCTCCTTGCAGGGATTGAAGGTTTTCACACCAAAACATGTTTTAGATAGGCTCCACGTGTTTCATTTCCTCTTCTAGCATTAATTACAGATTAACTTAACCTCACCATGCTATCACAGCTGCTGGTATAACACAGCTTTAGGGCAGTGAACATGTTTATCATTAATTGTTAAAACGCTTCTTTCTGCACCCTCAGCAGAAGTATTGCTGCATAGTCCAAAACAGAAGGGATAAACCAGCACCCTTGTGTCATCCTTCCCAACTCAGGTTACATATACATTGACCCATGTAGTGTCTATAAAGGGATAGGAGATGCTGTTTAAACCAACAGATGCTTCATACTTACTTATTAAAGGAAACAGATGAGCATGCTGACAGATTTTCTTGATAGTAAGTATATTCCTGGAACTAATATCTTCTGTAAAGGATTAAAGATCCTACTGTATGAAGAAATGAAGAAATGGCAGACAAATTTCACTGTCACTCATCTTAAGCTTTTTGAAGTGTAGAAAAAAATGAATTATAGCTTGGGAAAACAGCTAAAAAGAGAGGAAGAAGATTTGACAGACATTTATCTATGAGTGGTGGACATAAGGCATAAGAAACAGTTGCTCAGTATTTCTCAGAAGCTGGAATCTTCAAATTAGATGATGAGGCAGTGGTTCTGAAACAAATGGAATCTTTCTTTCTTTAAATACCTCATCATAGTATGAGGCAGAAAACATTGCCCTAAGGATGTTTTGGGTACCAAGTGTACAAATTTGTCCAAAATTCCACTGTCCTCTCTACTGCCACTTGGAAAAGTATTACAAATTTTAGTACAGACATGAGACACTGAATAAAATCAGCTTATTCATCTCTAAAACCCTTTTAGCCCTTTTAGATCTCAGCCCTGTTTCCACTGATTGAAAGTTCCTCATGACTTGCAACCGATTTTTAAAGCCATCCAATACTGCAGCTTTTTACTGTGTGTTTACCAGTGTGAAACTTTCATTCTGGAAAGAGGAATCCCCTTAGCACACGATTTGGGATCTCTGGAGGTGGAGACATATGTATTTCTAACATTTATGCCAGAACGACAAACTGACACTCTACACTAATAAACATATTCTGAAACAACTGCAAAGAAACATTTAGCTCAACCTCCCACCAGCAGATTATTTTTAGATTATTTCTTTTTTAATAAACCAAAAAAGCCACAAAAAGCCCCCAAAATCTTTTAATCTAATCTTGGCTATATTTTCCCTTTCAATGCCTAAGGGATACGAGATTATTTATAACAGGAAACCTTTGATTTCTGAGCTTTTATGTTTTTGCAGAGTTCCAACTCACACACACACACACACGCAAAAGTGTGCTGATTCTTAAGCAAAAACACAAATTGCAGCATGCACCCAGGGCTAATTCTCCCATTCACCAACACTACCCCTGCTGCCTCCTGCTAGCATGACATGGAGCAGAATTAGGTCCATGAAAAGGGTTTGGATAATCCCACCCTTAAGCAACGCAACCTCGGGAGCAAGCAAACCCATTGGAAGAGTGCCTTACAGGAACAGCCAGAAGACACCGGTGACAGACACATTAAGGATCCCCTTGGGCATTTGCCTTCCCATTAGCACGGTCAGTACGAGGTCTGCATGCCGGGTCAAGGCAGGGAATGAACATCTCCCTGACAACAGCACAACTGTAGGGTCCCCCCCGTGTCCTGAAGGTCAGTGGAAAGTTTCTCGCTGACTTCAGAGGTTGGAATTAAGGCCATGAGAAGCTTGCATATGGCACTAAACCCATTTTTCCACATTGTACAACATGAATGTATATAACGGTAAGTGTAAAATCCCCCTTCATATCTTGGAGAGGAGCCTTATCACCTCACTATTACCCATCCTCTCCAGTCCCATCCAATGTGCCTGTGACCTTGCACTTGAATAAGTCTGTTGTAGCTCTGGCAACCTTCTTTTTAAGAGGACCTTGTTACGTTCCTCCCACCAAACTGTCCTTGATTCTTAGATTCATAAACTAGGCATCTCCAATCCCACATGAAGAAGCCAGTGCCTTTCCAAGTGACAGATCTCAGTCACTGAAAGAGATGGTAGCATAAGCACAGGGCTTTGATCCATTTTGGTGACTTGTGCAAGCACAGGTATGCTGTTATTGTCAGTTAAACTTTCCCTAAAGGGCACAACCCAATGGAAAAACTGCTGCTGACAAAATTTCAGCTGCATGGGGGCTTGTCCAGCAGAGAGTATTTCAGGATCAGGTGTTGGATCACTGTTTCCTTTTGAGTTCATCAGGGTCTGCAGTGACAGGACAAGGGGCAATAGGTTTAAACTAAAAGACGGAGGGTTCAGGTTAGATGTAAGGAAGAAGTTCTTTACTGTGAGGGCATTGAGGCACTAGAAAGGGTTGCCCAAAGCTGTAGTAAATCCTCCATCCCTGGCAGTGCTCAAGGCCAGGTTGAACAGAGCCTTGGGCGACATGGTATGATGTGTGGTGTCGCTGCCCATGGCAGAGGGTTTGGAACTGGATGATCTTAATGTCCTTTCCAATGCAAACTATTTTGTGGTTCTATAATTCTAAAAGCCTCTTTGATGTCTTGGTCATGGAATCATAGGTTGGAAGGAACCTCGAGGATCATCTGGGTCCAGCCTTTCTTGGTGAAGTGTGACCTAGTCTAGATGTCCCATCACCCTGGTCCATACAAGGGCTCAGAATAATGGTATGTTTGTTATGAGAGATTAATCCTTTTTTCTTGGAAATTTCTGCTTTGATTTATTTAACAGTTAATAATGTTGCTGAAAGCAAAATGAGGGCAAGAAGCTCCTCAGTGGATGAGAATTTACTGCCAGGCCCTGTCACTTCCATTGACAATTTCTTTCTAGTGATAAAATATACATTGAACAACGTGAGTAAAACTGAATGGGAATATGCTCATAGAGATTGGCATCAAAGTCTAAGCGATTGCAGACCTGGAAAAGCTAAAAAAAAAGAAAAAAATCATGTAGTGACACATTTCTTGCAAGTTTCAATGCTCAGAAAAACAGTAAAGTTTCTCCGCATGTTTTAAGGGAATATATATAAATATATATAAGTACATAAAGTTAGGTCTTTGCAGATGGTATGATGAATGGCAAACTCAGCATATGAAGGGTAAATCAGATTTCTTCACATGGAAATTTTCCTCTTCCTGCATCTGAAGTTTAAATGGGATTTTAAAGACATTTAACCAGACCCTATATAATTTCAACCCCAATAGCTTCACGTGGTCCCTTTTAATCTTGCCTTAATTATTGTTATGAAGAATGTGATAATGGTTTTCCTTTTGCTGGCAAGCTAAGAAAACTGGCTTTGTTCCTGGCTTAGCCAGTCACTTTTTTAAGCAGTTGGGCTGAGCCTAGTGCCGACTGTGGTCTGAGGCTGGTTTATCCTTTGACTTCCCCACTGATGTGATGAGGCTAGACAGAGGAGGCTTCAGAGAGGATGCTGCAGCACATCCTTGGCTGCATCAGCCAGAATCTTACCTCTGACCCAACCATTCCTGGTTGTTTCTTCACTTGTATTCACACACACACACACACACACACACACACACAAAAAGACAGTGGCTTCTTTCAACCATGACAAAAACCGGCACCATCGCACGTGTCCAGCACAGAACCCACTGATGTAGGATCAAAACTTGGTTGATCTGGTTGACTTTAAAAGAAATGAGAATATTATTAGGACAGGAATTTACTCCTCAAGCCTGGATAGAGGTTTTTCAGGGACAGAGAAAAGATGTGGCAGAGATGTGACAGATAGGGATGTTATTTGTCCCATCTTATCAAAGCTGCAACCACTTTGCAACTGCACTGACTGGTCCTTACATGGGTAGAGGCTTGATCCAGTCTGGTTTACACATGTTTCAGAAGTGGTCACCTATCAGCTAGGGAGTCAAACCCACAGACTGGAATAAACCTTAGAAGATAGCTTTTAACTCACAACAGTCAGAATAATAAAAATAAAAAGGCTGCACTGAACTGTGGCAAAAACATTTTTTTCAAAGTTTAGTTCTTTTCTTTCCCCATGAAAAATGATGGCTCCCCCTACCTTTTCTTTACCTTTAATCCCTGCAATGCTGCGTTTATTCTAGCTGACCACGTTCTTTCCTTCTCCTCTCCCTCCCTCTTGCACCGGAGCATTAATGAATGGGAACATTTTTCTTACTTTCAGAGGCATTGAGAAAGGTTTCAAAGTAAATTCTCTGGAAGCCCAACAAGAGCCCACACTTCCCCCTGTAGTGTGCTCATGGCGAGGAACCCAGCGAGGAGAAATCACCGTGACCCCATCCTCATCAGGAAAAATAAATACGTTTTCTTCCATCTGAGCTGCAATTCTGCGTGGAACAATTTAAGCTTTTCCTGCCACCTCCAGGCATTGAGGTTTGTAATTGAAATCCTGAGGAACAGAGTTGGCCAGCAGACAAACAAGAAACTGTCATCCTTGTGCATCTGCTTTGCTTTTGGATGATTTAACTGGCCAATTGATCTTTGCTTTTCATTAATATTTAATTCCAACCTCTTTCCTCCTGAACAGGGCAAGGTGTTATAAGCGTTACTCTTTGGAGCCAGGAATGAAAGCTTCCTTCCACCATGCCCCTCTGCTGAGCTACCTCCAACACAGCCTGGAAAGATTGCTCCAGGGGGAATAAGGAAACCATCTGGTTTCTTGGGATGCTTAAAGTGCTTGGCTTTTCTGCCAGAAAGAAACTGATCACTGCCAGCTCTAGCAGAAGGCTTTCCAGTGTGATGCCTGCCTATAAGAAATCAGGCAGACTGGTAAAACCTTGTGATCTTCAAAGCTGGTCCTGTTTTGACAGCCCAGAGGACCTTCAGAAGTCTCTTCCAACCTAAGTTATTCTGTGGCTTCTTTATCATAGTCTCAATGTTCATAAGGTGATAAAGCCCAGAGGCAAGCACTGATGCACAATGCTCCAGCCCAAAAAGGAGTCAACATGTTGTGGAAAATCACTTACAAGTAAATCTTCAATCAGAAAAGGGGGGAGAGGAACTGACTCTAGAAACCTGGATGCATCATGCTCCAAGCCTCCAGCACCCAAACCTTTTCAAGGGACCTTCCAAACACCATCTGTGACTGAAAGGAACCTAAATCCCTCCAGAGGATACTCATGTCTAAACACAAGAAGCTGGCAGGTACCAGCAGGGCTCCAGTAAACTCTTACAAACCTCCTGGCTTATTTACAAGGTGTCTTAGCTACTATAAACAGCTGCTTTTTTGTCCATGAATTGTACCAGGAAAGGAGCAGGGAGCAGGAAAAAAGCAAGGAAACTTGGCTTGAGAAAACACCCAAACACATCAAGATGAAGAAACTGTACAATGCTTGGAGCTGGCTTCCATCCTCTGCTCCCCCTTCCCTCCTAGGGTAGTTCTAGAGGCACATTAGGGATCTATACATCCGTTGTTATTTACCTTGGACTTGTGCTGATACTACTCATCCACCAGCTTTTGGTGACCCTGACATAAAACTCTAAGGAACAAAAATGGGTGATAATTCCAATTAAAATTAGCTGGAAGCTATTCAACACACATTTTCCCCTTTCCAAGACATCAAGGCTTTGACTAACTAAAGATATTTGGGAGAAGTCATTTGCTTTCTCAAGGCTTGATTTTGTATTGAGTTGTTTTTTTCTTCTTTCTATTGGTGGAATTAAAAACCAATATTCCACCAATATGGAAGGCCCAGATAATTTCCACAGCACCATTTCTCTTTCTTTTGGCTTTCTCTGTCTTTTTTTTTAATGGATTTTTAACCAGTTTAGGGCTGATATTTTTGAAAGAGTGAAAACATCCCCCCCAAAACATAGTAAAAAATATTGGAATAAAAGAAAAAAGCTGTGGTCATGAGCGAGCCTAGAAAGTTCAACTGACATCAAAATACCCTTTGAATCGATGGGCTTATCTACACATTTTCACACAGAAGATACCCTAACCGGAAGAGTTTGCATGTCCTCCCACCTGTGTGCCCTGTTTTACCTTCAGAACTAGGAGCAACCCTTGTTGACAGCTATGAAAATCCTGCATACCTGCAGAAATCCCAGTCCTTTCATTAATTGACTTCTAATTAAGGTGCAGGCAACTTCTCAGGAGCAATGTTAGTGGGGGAAGATCTCTGGTTTGTCACAACGCATCACAGGGAACTGGGAGAAAATAACCAAGTTGTATTGGATAGAAAGAGTTCAGTTTGGTCCTCCCACTTTTCTAGCTCCAAAGTTCTCTGTTTTGTCTTGGACTCTGAGAGTTTTGATGCCATTTTAGGAGAAAAAAAGCCTATATCGGCACATTAAAAGAATGTGAAAAGATGATCATTTTGCTGCACTGTATATTCTACCCCAATGAGCACTCTAACAGATGTAAATAAAACCAGCTTTTCCTCTTCTGACTTGTCCCATGAAGCTCTAGCTGGGCCTCTACATAATCCACGGGATTTCTGAAGCTTTTAGTTTTAACTAAGTAATTTGTACGTCTGCCTGAGATGCTTCCAAATGTGCAGTAACTTGAGTTTGGTATGCTCCCAACCACCTAATTAAAACCATGGAATAAAATCATTTGGCTTAGGTGATTTTTAATTCTTCTTTCCTCCTCCTTTTATTTTTTAATCAAAAGAAACCTTCTGAGTCACATATCTAGGGGATTATTCTAAACAGCACTTTGGAAAGGGCACACTCTGGAAATCCTATATAGCAGCGGAGGAGAGTTGTCACGCATGTGTGTAGAGCTCATTTAGACTGAATGCCAAAGGTTATGGTACACACAGGAAAAAATCAAATTGCTTGTGATCCTTCTTTTACTGCAGCATCCCTTTCAGGATGATGTAATGAGGAAAAGAAGATTTCCTCTTCCAAAGCCTTAACGAGGATTTTGGAACAAGTGAAGAAGGAGCAGCCCTGGGGGGCCCAGTGCGGATGTCAAATGTACTTGAGGAGTATCAGGGGAATGGTGCTCTTTGGGGCACCAGCTCTGTGCACAGATCCAGAAAAACCCCATCTATTGTGGGAGAAGGGAAGAGTTTCATCCAGAGGAAACCTACAGTCTGCTACATGCTACCCTTTATGGGGAGAAACTTGAGCAACATGATGCAAAAGCTTTTCCCCTAACACACGCAGCCTATTTGGAAGCAGCAGCCTGTGAACAAGAAATGGCTTTTCTCCTTTCTGTGTTGATATAGTCAACAATCAAGATCTGTGCTTTTTGTTGTCATTGTTTGGTGCAATAACACACAGATTGAAGTTTGGTTTTCACGGTATCTGGCTAGGCATGTTGACCTGATGTGGATCAAAGACTACATGGTAGAATTAAGCAAATACAATCAGTGTAATATGATTCATTCTTGTCCTGCTCAACAGATGTTTGAACAGATGTCAGGTAAAAAAAAAAAAGTGCTGGGGAATTAGTGCATTATTCTAAATTAACGTGTTTAAGAGAAGGGAGCACCTTTATTAATCCCATTTAAGGTGAAGGAGAGTATTTGTGACTTTGGTTACTGGGAAGTTATTCTCCCTTTGCCTTTTAGTGGCCAGCAATCACTAGTTCCCCTATCAGAAACACAACAATGTTGGTGGGCTAGGATGCTTGCCTGTCAGCCTTCTCTGCTTAAATCTCCATCACCTTGGGAAGCAATATTGAAAATACAAAGTAAATAGAGGTTTGAAAGTGTTGAGTCATTATTGGCCTACAATACGAGGAAAAGGTTTGATCTGGATTGTGTTGTACAGTTTCCATCCTTACATTCTTGGGAGCTTCCTAGGTACCTTGTTTGCTGTTTGGTAAACATGGTAGAAAAACCTAGCTTTTCTTGGTATTTCTCAGTCAGCATTAAAAATGAGGGAGTCCTATTATGCACCTGATTAGCCATATAATTATAGTAACTGGATGCACATCTGGTAATTGTGGAGGTAATGTTTAGCTAAACACTCATTTAGCCGTGTATCTGCAGACTTATTAACCACACAGAGATCCTACCACCCAATTTACAGTCTATAGACATAGCTAAAGCAGACCTCTAGCTTCCACACTTTGCTTGGCCACGAATGTTTCTTCAGCATTTAAAAGCTGTGCCTCCTTTGTCAGGGAAAACTCCATAAACACTAAAAAAGAACTAAAAAGGAAAAGAAGCCGATAAAGAGCTCCTTGGAAAAGTGCCTGGAGATGACTAACCCATCTCAAATTCTAGATATTCAGAGGGAAATTGCCTGACCCACCAGGGCAGCAGTGCAAGACAGGTTGGTGGAGGTGGGAAGTGAATTTCTTACATATTCAGTGAAATTCTTGTTTGATTATACTCTAGATTGTAACCAACTGATGGGAAAAACCGCAGGTTACAGGTGGCCTTTCCTTACCAGTTCTATTTGCTGGAGAGCTGATGCTCTCCAATAACCACTCTTTAAAAAGCAGGACAAACCAAAACAAATAGATGGGAAGGTTTGGGGTGACTGTTCCTCCACACAGCACTTTTGTGTCAGAAAGGAACATCAAGCCCTTCGTCTTTGAGGGTCATTGATTTCTTCAGGGATCCTGGATGGCTTCCCTATGAAACTCTGTGGAGATCATTCTTTTTATAACTATCTCATGTCACTGGGGAGCATTTCTCCAGCCAGCACATTCACTCAGCCACCAATGTTGCCTGACATTTACCCTATGATGTGGCTTAGTTAACTCCGTCTGGCTATGCAGAGGCATCCACATAAGGTCATACTTTGCAAGAACAAGGAATTCCCCAGCCACATTATATTAAGGCATCAATGTTTGGGAAAACCATGCTTCAAACAAATTGCTTTCTCTACTACTCATTACCTTCTCCACATTTTATTTGCCATCAGAACGTTACACCTTTGTCCACTGCACACAGAGAATTTCAGACATCTTGGTAACTTTTCAACTGGTGAACATACGTAGATACGAAACACAAGACTGTTGTAGGGATATGGATCTTGCTTCAGCTATAGGGCTTGGGAGTTCAGTTAGGAGAAGAGTCTATACCAGGAGGCAGCAGCAGTCTGATGGGCAAAACTCTTCCTAATTCAGATTTGCTCTGCTGCTAAGGCAGTCTGGGACCGTCATCACCTCCACATGTGCCCAATTCCTTCCCATTCATCTATTTTGCCTATTCCAGAGTCTGGTCCTAAAGCCAGCAAACAGGCTGGGTACAGGATGCAGATCCAAAAGCTCCTACCTGGGCTTATTTCCAGCAGTATATTTGTAAAAAGGTTTTGCTGAAGAACCCTTTCAAAGGGCAGACAGAGGCACAAATGCCCCCACTTTGCTGTATTTCAGAGCAAGCTGAAATAACCCCTTCAGCAAACCAGCATCCCTTCTGTGATCTGGTGACCAGCTTCTGTCCTGTTTTTACCCAGGAGGTGCATCATGACGCTGCTGGTTGACAGGGACCACAGTGGTTATTTTAATTTTCAAAACCAGAAGAGAGACAGAAAAGAAATGCTCCAGGCAAAATTCTTGCACATGAAGTGCTCTAGCCCTAAAGGTGTGATGAAAGCATAATCCTGCACATAACCCTTAGTTCTGCTGCCTAAAATAATACTCCAGGATGCTGGCAGGGGAATACTATGCTTCCTGTGAGTGTTTCAGTTCACATTCTCCCAAAAATAACACAGCGACTGTTAACACCTGCACTTTTCAACGTTTCCTTGCTAACAACAAGGAGATTAATGGGTTCCATTCAAAAAGACCTTTTCAACCTCATTTATGATGTTGAGAAACTCAGGAAATTTCTTGCTAATCCAAACCTTGATAATCCCAGTATCCTTCAAAAAAATCTCTGCCCAGGGCATATAGCAGGAGAGCGGATTTATCAAGGTAGAAAGGGATCCCCGGGGCGTCAAAGCAGGTGGATCCCTGCATTAAACAGAGATGAAAAGCTGGGGGGGGGGAAGCAGGAACAGAGATTACCCAACCTGCTGCCCAGTGGTGCAAACCCCAGGCACAACTTCATTTGACTGAGTTTTAGTTTCCATTTTGGAAAGCCTGTGAAGATGGGAGGCAGGGAGGGATTCCAGCAGTTCCCTAGGGGAGCTGCTTTAATCCAGTGCTCCCTGGCAGGATTAGACCAGGCTAATCCTGCTGACAGATGCCAGGGTGATGCTTGATCCAGCAGCTCCTGATGGCTTAGTGCCACAGCAGGCAGGGAACAGGCACGAGAACCAGAAGCTGCAGGTTAGCGGCTTCTGGGACTAGTTCAATCTGTGATTTCCAGAGGAAGTTTTCCTCCAGTTTTTCCATGTACAGTTCCAGCTTTCATCCAGTTGCTCAAATGACATCTTAATGACCAAGATTTGCTAAGCACACTCATGAACCAGAAGTGCAAGGGTCAGGACCTGTGCAACTGCAGCACAACCAGAGGGGAAACAAAGCAGAAAACCACTGCCCAGGTTCAGCACAGGATGGTCAGAGACACCAGGGTGGCAGCTGTTCACTTGCCACCTTTCAGAGGGCATGCTGAGGATGCTCTTAGAAAAGGACCAGCCTCAAAGAAGGAAGGTTTGTACAGAACTCAACTACTGCTATTGTCCTCTATATTTTCCTGCACTCCGATAGGTAAGATCAGCTATCAATTGTCCTAGAGGAGCTGCAGTTAACAGACATGTGCCTCTCCTGGAGAGGGAGATGGGTATTTCTCATGCTAAGCTGTAACATCTTCCTTTTCCCCAACAGTGAGCAAATTAACTTCTGTGCCTCTAAGATGAAGAGAACTGCTTTGCTCTGGAAAGCCCTGGTGAGTAGGGATGCTGAAATGGGTTGAGGCAAAGAGCAGCAGACAGGCGGCACAGCTCAGGATTTCTGATTGAGTAAAGCTAACTAGACCCTTCTGCTGCCAGGGGAAAAGAACACATCTAGATGGTGACTCCATCCCAGAGAGGTCTCAAAGCTTTAGGTGGCCAGACTCAGGCAATACACTCCCTGTGCTGGTGCTCCCTTCCTGCTTGCTCTGATCCCCTTGCTTTCATTCCCACCACCCATTGATCTGACACCCTTAAATGGCTACTTATGGTCTCTGTCTCACCCCCAAGACTCTGTTCAGCCCAACTGGAAGTCTTAATGAGCTCAAAAATAGTATTTTTCCAAGTCAGCATTGGGTACAAAACCTTCCGGTGTGGGAGCAGGAAATAACAATGTACCACCATTGTAAAAATTTTTACAAATTGTACTAAGTGAGTTGTTTTGTAGATACCAAGCAGCTGGGGGAGGGAAACCAATGTGGTCATTTTAATCCATTCCGCTCAATAGGAAGTTTTCAGGCAGTTTCAAACAATTGGGGCTGAGAAAGTACAGCTGATGTTGTGTGTGTACACAACAGTGCGCAGCCGAAACACAGAAAGGTCAAGCCATTGAGGGCTGGTAGCTGAAACCCATTGTTCAGGAGGCCAGGTTCCCCATGGACCTGCAGGAAGCACAGGGCAAAGCTAAGGCTACCTTTGCCAAAGCTTCTGCAAATATTTTCCCAAGGCACAATTTGTATGCTGCTTGGAAAACAGAAAAAGTAAGGGGCATCGTAAACACATCAACAGGCATGGGGGAAAAATACCTTCTGTATGTGTATGTTTTCCCAGTGATGATTCACACAAAGTATAGGGGTCTTGGTAGTGTCATCTTGAGTGAGAAAAGATGGTAGGTCTGAGCCTGTAAATGAAAAGAGATGCCACATCTAAGCAAAGATGTCTTCCATAAGCATAATCATCTCCTTGATCTATCTAACGAATTATTTCAGCTTGGGAGCTCTTCACAATACAGATTTAACAGTGAGAAGGATTTTATTTCAGTTCATTAGACAGTCTTCTCCTCTGGACCACTTTCTGGGTTGGACAGACTAAAATCAAAGAAATCTGGTCAAAAAGTGAGCAGAAACTTTGTTGTTTCTCTTAAGAAAATGTTGAAGCAGCCCTCTAAAACTTGTCCCCAAGTCACTGCCTTCTGATACCTTTTTTCCACGTCGCTCAGTCGTTTCATTTGCCCAGAGGTAACTTCCTTTGCCTTTATATAGGGAAAATAAGCAGACTACAAAGAAATCTTGCTTACTGACAGGTATTTGAAGAGCTTGGATTGGCTCTGGACTCAAGCTGCTGCAGGTAAGTGTCAGATCTGCTGATTTGCCAGTGTTCATATCTGACCATCCTCTAAAAAATTACTCAATTCTTTTAAACCATGAACTACATGCTGCAGTCACTGCAAATAAACTGATGATGGTCATAAAGTTTGAAATAGTCTCTTAGGCCAAGATCTCCATGCTCTTTATGTTCCCTAAATAGTGAGAACATCCCAGAACCTCTGTGTACAGCTCTCTCAGCTGTGCTGTTACCAGATCCCTTCAATCCCAGTGGTAGTAATTG
The DNA here is from genome assembly GCF_028554395.1 of Pezoporus wallicus. Taxonomy (NCBI): domain Eukaryota; kingdom Metazoa; phylum Chordata; class Aves; order Psittaciformes; family Psittacidae; genus Pezoporus; species Pezoporus wallicus. Next base: position 192,167 of record NW_026636866.1, on the reverse strand, counting down.
CAACAGCACAAATTGCTCAGCTAAAAGGTAAGCTGGGAGATATGAGAAAAACATAAAGGAAAAAAAGGTATGGAAAATAGTGCAGGAAGTTGTTGATTCTGAACAGAAAAAGCAAAGTTGGCATTTTTATAGAAGGATATCAAATCAAGAAGTCTTATGAACAAAAAACTTCTGGAAGAGCAGAGTAATAGGAAGTGCTGTAGAAAAAGTAAAGGATAACATTATAATGCCCACACGTGAGATTTCTTTCAGTGCTATTGCCTGCTCTACGTGCTTACTGACTTCTATCCTGATACAGTGCTTTCCCAAAGCTGAGCACATGTTTTCATTCAGTCTCTAGAACCAGCTACAAAGTCACTAGCAAAGCATATCATGATCTCAGACCCAGTGCAAGCCCATGCACCAGCATAGCATAGAAGCATTTGTGCTTCATTGAACTGCGGTAAAGATCTTTCAAAATAGAAAAAAGATGGTGAGAAATCACCATGTTTCAAAAGCTGGAAATATTTTACCCTTCAAGAGCAATGAATGAAAGATAAAAAAAAAAGAAATAGAAGCCTGGCCAGTGCATTACTACGTTGCATAGGTTTCATATGAGTGAAACAATCCAATGTCAATTTGGGAGTCTCAGGTTTCCCTTTGTCAGAACAACAAAATGAAATTCAAGGAAGTCTTCATATTGCGATGGTCCTAAACCTCCATTTACCCTGACTGACACGTGGCCCCAAGTCTGTTGGAAGCACAAGAGCCATTTCTGAAGAGTTCAAGAACAGTAAACAATCTTAAAGTTGCTACCTGAAGCCTTTTCTCCAATGGTGAGAAAAGTAGAATCTGAAATTCCATTCCCCCCCACCCAGGAGCTGAATTCTGATAAACCACTGAGAAGTGCCCCTGAATTGAATGATGGATTGCTGGTTTACCCCAGGATAAAAGCAGGATTAGGCTCAGGTATCTTGAATGCAACGAGTCTGAGGGTGGGCAGGCTGAACACTGTTGGGTTTCAAATGCATGAAGAGCCAGACTGCAGCAGTGGCTCTGCTCCACCATGAGTAATTAAGTGTTTTTCAGTTATTCTAAGAAATGAGATAGTAGATTCAGAGATCACGTTCCACTCGCAATCTTCATAGGATAAAGCAAATTTTCTCCTGTTCCATCCAGCCTCCTCTGCAGGGTTCCTGCTTTCTGCATTGCCTGCATGCCAAGGCAAACACAGATATTCCAAGGAACAGGAGGGATTTCAAAAACCTGCCCTATTCCAGCAGACTAACCATAAAGCTGTTCCTAGATATGCACAGATAATTTTTGTGCTAATCATAAAGCAAACTCCTCTGCAAAATATTATTCATGGGACTGAACATCTGCCAACTGCAAAAACATTTTCTTAGCTTGTGGATAAACAGTCGTGCAGTATCTGCTTAAGATAGAAAGGCCTCCACCTCCCAGCATTAGCGTAATTTCACACTTTACCAAATAAAACACCCAGAGGTTCCCGAGCTGCATGCAGGAAAATTGCAGCAAATTAAAGAGTGCAGCAATTCGGTTTTGTCCAAACTGCTCTGGTCTTTGTTTCAATTTCTTTGCCTGATTTGAGCTGAGCTTCTGAATTAGGAACAGTGGGTCTGGGATTTATTTATTTATTTAGGATACCGTTTTAGGGGAGGGTGTTATTTAGAGAGAACAGGAGAGGGGGGGAAAGGCTTACCAAGGTCAAGACAAACTAAAAGGAGCTAAATAAGGAGGCAGAGTATGCCCAACAGACTGGTTTAATCCTGCCTGTCTGCGTCCATCTGCTGTTTGGATTTGAAACACAATGGCTTGGGACCTCATAACAAACATACAGACAGCAAACAGAGACCTCAAAGAAGTCCGAACGTCCATGCTCAGTATCAGAACTAATTAGAGATTTCTAGTACCATGTAGATGAGTTTTTGAATCAGGGCAAGTTCACCAAAGCCACACCATCTTCTCATAAAGCTTAGTAATTAGTGCCTTACCAGCCGTAAAAAAAGACGGCAAAAACTCTACCCTGGACATCAAGGACTTTACTCAGCCACAATCTCAACACAAAACCCACAGTTAATCCTTTGACTGTCCATGAAACTGAGTTCAGTTTATCCTACTGCACTATCCCCAGAAGAGGACCCCAAAGTCATTCCCTAACTTTACTGAGGCTCTGGGCAAACCCAAAGGTGTGAGCCAGGTCTGAACAGCACCATCTGTCAGAGGTGCTGGAATGTGACCTTTTAATCCTGGTCCATCCAGGAGAAAAGGAACATCTCTGTGCTGGCCTGTTGTGCACGTTTTGCCTCATTTTTCATCCTGCTCTTGACGTTCAGATCAGATACCTCAAGCCCTAGAACATTTAATTATAGCTCATGCCATCATTTACCTTGTCCACTAAGCCTTTGATTACATTAAGCAAGAAAGAAAATTTCATCTATGTTATCCATTTATTCCTTAGGCTGAAAATAAAACCAGAATTGGCTAGAAAGAGATGATATTTTTCTTTGAGACAGCTGAAGGAAGCATGAAAACCGCTATCCAGGATATCCGGAACTTGGCTGGTTCTCTTCTCTTCCCTGAGTTTGCTCACCAAATGATTTTTGTTTATTTTATAAAACGCCTGTTCCTCTTTGACAGGTGTCCTACAGGCAGAAAATGTGTCTTGGCTAGGGACACATAAGGGAATTAGCTCTGGGTTTCTTCTAGGGAGTAATGGGAGTTTCTCTGTCTGTGCATGGGCAGCAATATTCCTTTCTATGTTGAAGTTAGTGTGAGACATTCAGGCACAAAACTTCAGAAGTGATAAAATGACTGAGAATTAAGTGGCTATAACAAAAGTAGAAGTGAACTTGCAGTGGCAGGTGAAATCGGATGTTTGGAACCATGAATTAAACTGAACGGAAAAACCAAGTCAGGTTTGCCAAGGTTTGGCAATTTCAGTATGGAGTTTTGAAAATCTGAATTAAAAACATCCAAGTTCCAAATATGCAAAGTCCAAATTACAAAATTAAGAGAGCCAAATGGGCAGTTAGCCAGCATTTACCCAACTTTTACCTCTGCTTGTTTTAAAAACACTTTGTTACTATCAGTTGCATAAATTTAATTCAAGCTTAAGTATTCTGCAAGTTTCTCTAGTGAATGAAGGTGGATGAATCTGTTCTAGCTGTAAAAACCATTTACCAAGAGCAGTGCTGCTCATTTCCACTTCTGCCACAGATGGTCTGCAAAACTTTGGGTCCCTTTGGGTGAGCCCAGAGTCACTAGAGATGAAAAATCTCAGTTCCATTGGATATGATTAAATAAAAGGCACCATCCAACAACAGGAAGATTTACTGCATGAGCCACTGTGGTTTTTTTAGTTTAAGTAATACCTGAACAGTAGTAATGAGAGGGTGGTATAAAGACACAGCCCCATTCACTTGTCCTTAGGACCAGCTTACATGCTCACCCTACAACATGATTAACCAATTTAGTAGAGAAGTGAGCCTTACAAAAATCATACAGCAGTTTCTGCTGGCTCAATCAGGTCAACAGAGTCCTAGGGCCAGAAGAAGGGAAAGGATGGAGACAACATGGCGGGGGGGAGGAAAGTCAGAATCGCAGTGGTAGTGATGGAGACCTATATTATCACAATACACCCACATTATTTTGACATTAGGTTGCCATCAATGAAATAATTTCTCATTTTGATACCTCTTATTGCAGTGTCATCCAAGCCACCTTATCGTACATAAATTCAATGCTTAATGCTTCCTTGAAGGCTAAAACTTTACAGGAGTTAATGTCTAGATGGTAAAAGCTAATGAGCCAGAATTGTTCTTCACACCCCTCTCCCAGAGCAAGCTCAAGGAAGAAACAGCAAAGGAATGAATCAGCAAGGGCTGGGAAAGGGTATCAGATTAATAATACAAGTCAGGGGAGGACAGGGAGTAGCTGTACACATCATCCACATGAGTATAGCCCACAAAACTCAATATAACAAAGCACCAAGAGTCATGCTTTACTTGAAACATGTTCCACTCAGTTGCTTAATCACTGTAATAAATGCAAATGGCCTCAAACATTGAAGTGCTCTATTAAATAAGAGTACTTTAGGACCAACACTGCCAGAAGAACAGACTCCTTTTCACCCACAGGTAGGAGTCAATCAGTATTTCCGAGAAGTTTTGTAATAGACAATTCGTACCTTGAGTAGAGGTACCAGGACTTTCTAAGGAGATTATTTTTGCACCTTTTATCTCTCCTTCAAACTGCCTGTTTCGAAGCCTTGTTTTGAAAGAAAAGGCAGTGGAAGAACTCTATTTAGCAGATTTTGTAAATATATGGGCAGATTTTATTGATTTTGGGGATAAAATTTTGCATTTCAGCTCACACAATGGTTTTCGTAGATCCCTGGCACTACAGGACTAATTGGGAAGGCTCTTCACGAGCCTTCCCAATTGGGGTGGTGACTAATAGGTGGATGAGCTTCCTCTGTCCTAGCAAAGTTTCCTTTACCACTGCAACTGCTCAGCATTAGGTTCAGAGGAGTGGCAACCAATTGACATGAAGATCTGCTCCTTGGGACCCACCAGACTACATCACGGTCACCTTTGGGGTCTAAGAAATCAGAAGAAAACTCTTTAATGTGGGTGGGACATTTAAACAATCGATGAAAGGAGTGAACCAGAGCCCAGCCAGCCATTTTAAGTGTCTTTAGCATATTTCAATGAGAGCTTTCATGCTATCCAATGTGTGTCAAGCCATCCTCTTGGCCTGGCAAGCATCCAGATGGCAGTTCCCCTTTTCCCCTCCACAAGTCGAGAAGAGAGAAGGAGTTAGAAAGTGACATGGCAAATCTCCAGTCCTCTCTGAATATATTTTACTAATATGGCAATTAATATCATGGACCAGTGCCTACTTCATAAAAGCAAATTCAATGTCGGTAGGAATGCAGAGTGCGAGTGATTTAGAAACTACGATTTCTTGGACAAGGGCATACTTAAAAAGCATGATCTCATAAATCTGTGGTTTCTCCACATTTTTAGGTTGTGTATATGAGAACTCCCACACCAGATAGCAGGACGTGTAACATTCTTAACTCCATGAACCCTAGTCACATGATGGTAATTACTGAAGACCTTGAAACAAAAAGACTAATAAATTCAGCATTAAGAGCACAGCTCCTGTTCAGTTACTCATAGTACAGAGCTGAACTTGGACAGAACCCATGTATGGAAAGGTCTTATCCTTTAAAGCATCTTGATTTCTCAACATGTTGCTGATCATTTATATACCTCTGTCTGCATTTTGGACAATAGTCCATGCAAGTGCTTTTGAAGGGCTCAAAGCATCTAACCCAGAGGGTGCTGGCTCCTAATTCCTTTGGCCTCGTCAGAAATCCAGCATCAGTAACTTCAATAGGGAGGAATGATAAAGTCCAGCTCAGTGAAGTTTTGCTTTTCAAATACAGAGGCTCTTTAGAGAGCAGAGTCAAGTAGCTTGGACTGGCTTGAGAAATATGGGACCACATGTATCCCATAAACCACATGTATGCTGGTGAAGAAAAGCTGCTTGAAATAGGAAGTGGGTAACTTGGCAGGAATGGGGAGGAACGGGGTGGCAAGCTCTCAAGAGGGAGAACAGTAGGAGCAGAAGTATTCGCCATCCACTGCAGTGGGTGAGAAGCACCCCCGGTTTGGCATCTCCCCAGGTCAAACTCCTACGGATGAATGCAGGTTATCACACTAAAACTCCCCTGTCCTCCTCTTTCCAGAGCCATCAACAGAGGTTACTGTAAGGGAAAAACAAGAGATATTCTTCTCTTTGCTGCTGCTGTGGGTCTCTGCTCCGATTCCTGGTGTGGTCTGTGCATGCCTGGTGCTGTGACTCATTAACTGAACAGAGCACAGCTTGCCTCAGTGTTCAACTCTTCTGCCACGGGTAAAGCTGCCAGCTCTTTGAAGGAGATAATAGGTCCACTGCTTGTCCAGGGCAAATTGGCACCTCTCCACTATGTCAGAGCTTTACATACATATTCTTTAAATGAAGCAGTCATCAAAATGCTGCTTAACTCTGATAATTGCAATTATCCCATTCTTTCAGTGGCCCACTGTAAACAGAGAGTTCACTGTCTTGTCTTTTGCTCTTGCAATAGAGTCATCTCTGTCCCAGGACTTCCTCTTTGGCAACAAGCAATCCCATCTGAATCACTACCCAGCGCTTGCTTCATCCTTAGGCTCTGATGGTCTGATAACATTTACTCAGGACTATAAGCAATTAAAACAGAGATGACACATTAAAACGATCTCGATTTAGAGCCCATCTTTAAATGATTATTTACAGCTGATTGGGAAATGGAATTTCTGTTCTGCAGGAAAGTCAAACGTTTCAAAATTCCCTTTCATCACAGACTGGAATGCAACCTGAATTTGGCTTAAATCCCATCTTAGTTGGACTTTTGGCACCTGGGACTTAGAAACTGCTTAATGTCAGCCATCACTTCATCCTAGAGAAAAGTGCAGCTGTTTCCACATGGGGCAACAGACTAGCCTCCATTAAAATGTGCTTCAGCACCATCCCATTATTTAGTCTTGGGACAGGGAGAATCCCTTCTTTCTCCCCAGAGCTTCCACATGGGAACCACTGTGCCCAGACCACACATAACATGAGACAAGCCCAGAGAGACACAAGGGCAGAAAACATGAACTTTAACACAGTAGAGTCAGGACTTGTCCATGGAAGAACAGTTGCAAGTCTGAGACCTTTCTGTACTGGATGGAGATGAAATCTGTACCTCCGTCTTTTCATTTGAGGAATCTACCCACCAATTTACAGATAAGGTCACAACAGGCTTTTCCCCATCCTCTCCTATTGCCTATGAAGAGAAAGCAGCAGTTGGTGAATGCGAAAAGTCTCACTTTGCACATCAGGCAGATGAGATTTCCCCAGCAGAAGAGCACTGCGGTCTCCCTTCTTAGTCCTTTCGCATTGCACACAAGATGAATCAGCAGACCCTGAATGCCCTCCTATAGTGATGAATTCATCTGACACAACAGGATCTGCACTTATGGGGAAAACCACTGTGATGATATCAGAACTAAATATGACCATGTTCCATGAAGTCACTCTTCGGATTGGAAAATAGATTGTTCTTAGAAGTAGTGCTCTTGCAAAAACTTTGAACTGACATTTTTGGCCATAACCATGTTTCATCATCATCATCTTTGACCAAACTCACTGCCACTTTTGGTCATTACTCACTACTCACTTTCCATAGTGGGTTAAGCAAAACAGAGCTATCATTAGAGCTGATGTGATTTTTGACCAACCCCCCAATATTCAACATGGTTAAAAACATAAATGTGCATAACTGCTGCTCTCCAAGCAAGATTCTGCAGTACAGCTTCAGGATATCTCCAAAGAATAGGATTCTGAGGAAGACAACAGTGGTGCTGGGTCAAGATTTCTCAGAAGCACATGCAAGGCCAGACGGCTGTCTCAAGGGTTTAGGAACATGGTTGGGTGAGGACAAGATGCTCCTCCATCTGAGAAGGCAAGCATATTCTCCCAGTTCCCAATTCTGTATAGATGGGTGTCTTGCTGCTCTCCAGCCAAGGGTCAAAGCAAAACTGGTCACTCACTGTTCTACTCTTTCTACTGGAGTTGTTGGGGGAGTCAAGGGGGGCTGAAAGGAGGCTGTAGCAAACAATGGTCCCATCCCCAGTATGAATGATGGAAGGCCTGAAATCCTTCACTGTGCCACACAATTAATCTGCTGCAGTATTTGGACATGCTTTAAATTTTTGCCCAAGCCAGGACTGAAATCATGGCTATTAAAAGCACCATTCTTCACCTACATGCTGTAAAGGGCTTTTCTTTCACAACTGCTTGAGTGATAGGTCATTACTCAACTGCCCTTACATAAAAGCTATTTTCTTTGAGTTCCTTGCAAATCAAATGACTTTCTGGTTTATGGAAATTGCATTGGTTTGAGTACCCTTGTCATCACCAGGTCCCTTTGACACCTATGGCAAAAGAGCCCACAGGAAATTTGCCACAGAAAGCAGGTAGGGAAAGAGGGAGCAGTGGCCTTTTGTCAGATGAAAACACATTTCTGAATGTAAAGCGCTCCTGAGGGAGAAAATCAGAATATGGGCTCTGATTCAGCAAAGCAATTAAATACGTGCCTTAAGTCAAAGCCTTACTTAATTCCTTTGACTCCAATGGGATTTAAGCAAAAACTTAGGACTTAACTGAATTCAGGTCTAAAAATTCTTTTGACATTTTTTTCCTCCTGGATTATGGTGAAAGAAAGTGGTTACAGCGCATGCTTTTGGGAAGCAGGGGGGTGATGAACTGTGATGCACATTGAGGCTAATGTAAAGCTTTAAAAAGCACTTGGCAGGAACTGAGTAATAAATTAAGCAAGTTGCTCAACTGGTTGTGCTTTGCAACCAAAGCCATTGTCTTCCAAAGTCTTCAGCATCCTAACTTCCCAACTGGCCTCAACTCCACTGTGCCCCATCAGAAGAAACTTTACACTTGATAAGTCCTCTAATATGCCAGGGAGAGTTCCTCCCTGCTCTCCTGCCCTCCTCCTACCTCTTTAATAAGCATCACCATTAGCTTTAAAGTACAAAGGGAGTTCACTTTGCAAGCCTTTGTGTTCTTTGCATGTTAGGATAGCGAAGGAGCAGTTCAAAAAAGCAATCTGCCCAGAAACCACAGTTTATTAGTCCCAGAAGTTTCATTTGCTCAGGTCAGACTGAAAGCTTGGCTGAAGATACAGTAGAAATTTTTCTCTGTCAGGCAACAGAAAGCAGTACAAAGAACCCAGCTGTTAGGTCTCATAGCCCAGGCCTCTAATTAAAACAGTGGAAAATTAGATAACTTCACAAATTCATCACTGCCACCACTGGCTGTCAAAAAAAAAAAGCTTGGGGGTTACCACCCACCTTTTGTTTATGTTGCTAACCAGTGTCTCCATCTCGTGTGTGTGTGCGTGCATGCACAGAGGAGTTTTTCTCCCTTCCCCCTGCTTTCAGCCACTTTCTGCACCTCATTCAAGAAAGCTTCCGATGAGACTGGAAAGTAGGCTGTAAACCAGGTTTGCAGACATGCCTTCCCGGACAGATTTTCCTACAGGGAAAATGAAAAGGGCTATATTTTATTGTTCTCAAAGGAAGAGGCATTATTCTTCCCAAAAGATACAGTCAATGCAGTGCTTCTGAATGTCCGGCCCGAGGTCAACAAATGTCACTCGTAGGTTGTTATCATCTCCATATTAAAAAAAACCCAAGCAAACAATACTTTTGTGCCCTAAAATAAAGGAGGGAAGACCTTGTAGTGCAGACACTTAAACAGGCAAAAAAGAAAGGCTCCATCCTTTCAATTGTTCAATTGTTTGAAAAAGTTCAATCTGTGTTACAACTGGTGAGTTCAATAACTCTCAAGACAGTGATTAAAAACATCTTTTATATTAAGCCTTGCTTAAAGAAAAAATCCTCTTTCAAAGAACAAAGGAGAGACTTACACCTTAACTATGCAGAGCATGAACCGGCTTCTTCTGCAGTTGTGGCACAGGGAACCACAAGGGATCAGACCATGGTACTACATAGTACAAGAACCAGGCTGAAAACACAAACAGTTCAAGAATACTTAGAGTGGACAACAAGTTTAGGGCTGCATCTGGGAACTGGTCTCAGCTTAGGTTTCATTTGGGACTACAGCATGGCAGATGCTCCCATATACAGTAGGGAAATCCTAATGAGACAGCCAGCTCCATGGTTTGGTACTTTTCTGGTTACAAACACTGTCACAATGCCCTAATATCTAAATCTGTGAGCAGAGCCCAAGCAGCCAAGGCTGGTGAGGGCAGCAGGCTGTGATCTCTCCTGTCCCACATGTCCATGCAAAGGTGGGCTGGGGCACCAGCAGCCCCTGTTGCTTCTCTGCTTTTGTGCCCTTGCACTTGGGAAGGGTGGAAAATGAGCACTGTTTTGGCAGAGAAGGTAGGACTGCCAAAGCATGAATAAGAATAGAGCTAATCAAGACAACCTTCAAGGTGAAGAGGAAGATGAGGCATACAGCTACTTCAAGATACAGGATGCCACTGTTACATTAATTCATCAATTAGCTTGCATTCACAGAGCAGGAACAACTAGAAGCTCTTTATTTGCCTCCCTAATGAAACAAACCACATATGCTTCAAACCACCATGTAAGGCACATGTGGTTGCGTCAACAAAATGTATCTTATAACCAAGGTGAGACTGGAGCATTCAGTCAGCTCCCAGCAGCTCAGAAGTGGCTCAATCGCAGACTTGTGTGACCTTACACACTACGGCTGTTCCTGTGGTGGCCCAAACACATACCCGAAGGACAGAGCTAAGGCGGAACACATGCCTACACAAAAACCTTGCTGAAGTCACTCCTGCTGCAATCAGACCTACATGGCTTACAGCAAGGCCAAATCGCCCACAGCCCATAGCGTTTTGCAGTGATTTGTGTCTTTGGCTTTCTATAATTGGCAAGATCCTTCTAAAAACAAAAAGCACCACCACCAACCCCTTCCCAGTTCTCACCAACAAAAGGTAAAGACATTGAGAAGGACGGCATTCTCTTATCACATGTTACCTTCTAAATCTTGAGTCTTCCTTTGTACTCTGACAGTAATTTCACATATAGACATGGCTGCCAAGCGAGGTTTGTTTGATGTTCTTTCCTGCCTTTGTAATGGAGTTTCCTTTTAAGCAGGAGGAGGCGGAGGGAGAGGGGATGACAGGGGCTTATAAATATGGAAAAGACACTTTTTGGCATAAAATTCGCGTTGCATTTAGAATATCTCTGACTCTTTTCTTCCCCCCTCCCATTAAACCGGCCACCTTTGGGATTGTCCACTTGGAAAATATTAAAAAAGGAAGCACAGAAGGGAAAATCATCATTGCTGGAAAACATTCAAAACCCTGGGACGCCAAGGTTTTCACCCAAAAAATAGCCCTTAACCAAATCCTCTACAAATTCTGGACTTACGTCAGTATTACCTCTGCTCCTCTGAAAAGCCAGACTACCACTGATGCATCTATGGCAGCTGTTGTCAAAAAAGTAATGAGTGAGTTAATTCTCTCTGAAGTGACCAGATTTTGGCTAACTTATGCAGTCCACTGGAGAAAAGACACAATACTCATGGTAGGTCTTATTATCAAGGTTTAGAAGGCAGCTCCCATGTTCCCTATTGATAACACAAAGCCAGGGATGATCCAGTCTGCTAGGACAACAGGCAGAGAATTGCCCATCAGAGCTGTTAGCTTACACTATGCAATAAGTTATCTCAAAGATCTGAGTGGTATCCTCAAGGTTACACAGGAAAATGAGAGAAGGAAACAGCTGCCATCTAAAACACAGCCACCTCATCCTATAAGCCACTATGCTGATGCTCCCACATCCAGTGCCAGAGGACCAGACCTGGGGTGCTTTCACATCCAGAGCATGAGAATGGCTAATTTAAAGCACTGCATGACCAAAAGGACACATCATAATTGCTCTGAGTGCAACAGAGGACCTCACTGTGTTATGCCAAGTGTGAAGGGATTATGGGATGTACTTGGAAGTACACCTGCCTAGCCCAGAGAGCTCCTAGCTGCCAGTGGCTGATGAACCCAGACTCATTCAGTTTGACTCAGCTTCCTGCTTGATCTTCATTTCCTGAAGCTTGGTCAGAGCAAGAGCTTCTCAAGAAGGCTCTACATGTCTCCCTGCCATTTAGAGCATAATGTATATGCATTTCATTTATCCCCATGACTGTTTTCTTTAGATTGCTCTTGACACTACACACTTTGCCTAACACATGAACCACCCCCCTGCTTGATAAATTTATATGTCTTATAAACAAGAGCTAAAAAATGCAGCCAACTGCCCCACAGCCCTGCCAATTTGAGCATATGGAAGAACAAGAAGATGTCAATGGATCTTTCTTTTTTCTGTAGGAGCACTATAATTCGAAGCAGGAAGATCCTTTAGTCCAGCTAATGAGGGATTGCTCCCTGTAGTATATTCCCCTCAGCACTAAATGACTCAATTGATAGCCCTCCCAACACTTCCCTGGGGGAACTTATTCCACAGCCTAATAGATCACACTGTCAGGGCTTTTCAGCCAGCTGTATTTCAAAGGCTACAAAACGTGCTCTGGTGTTTGACTTGGAAGCTCTTTAAACAGTTTTTGGCTCTCATATTTGCGATACCACAGGCATGACTTCAGCTGTTGGGCCACACCATTCAAGTGCTGCACACCTCAGTCCTGTGCATACGCTCCCACATGCCTGGGACTGGACTCACACGACTTGCTCTGCAAGGAAAGGATTTCTGCTGAGTGATGGTGTATGGGGAACTGAAGCCTAAATTGTCATGCAAGCTTGGAAGCTTTGGGCTGACATTAATCTAGGGAAAATTATTCAAGAAAAAAAGAAAAATTAGGGTATTTGATGCCACCAAATTGCCAAGAAATGTCTATACCGCTAATAGAGAAATCCTGTTTGCGTTCTGTACTGCACTGTGGGCCCAGGACCAACAGTAAAGCTCCTAGTTTTCTGCAGGTGTCCTTCTCTTAGCCTGGCTTCAGACAGTATGCGAATCCCATCTATCTGCGCAGCAGGTGGGATCAGAGCTGAGTGCTTTACAGACCTGATTTCCCCCCCCCCCTCCTCAGCCCTATCATCACTGTCTCAACAGCATCACTGTAAAAGCAGGGCAGCTGGAGGCACTGGATCCATTTTTCATTGGGATAAATAGAGCCAAAGGGAGAGCTTTTTAGTGTACTGCTGGAGCTGGAGGTATCCCACTGGAAGGACCAGAAGGTCTCTAGAGAGCTGGTCCTGAAGAAGTAGCTTGCAGTATTGGTGTTGTAGATTGAATCCATGGTAACGGTTGAAAAACTGGTGCTGAAGTTAAAAAACCCAAAGAGAATAAAGCTTTCCAGCATCTGGAAAGCACATACTGTTCTTCTGAGAGCACAGGTTTAATGCTTCAGCCACAGATACACTCTGGGATGATGCACTGCTTGGGAACGCTTCATAGCATTTTGTAGGGTTATTACAGGGGAGCAGAATACAGCTTTTACTGAAGCCTTCCTAGGACAGGTTCATTATCCAGACAGCAATATTAGACCTGGATAATTTACATCCTTCAACCACAGTTTTTTTCTCTCTAGAAGTTTTAAATATAACATCTCAGTTTTCTTTGAAATAGAGATTTTGGAAAAGCTTTGAGATATTTGGAAGTGGACAGAAAGTAAATCATGTCTCACCTAGAACAAGCTCCTTTTGTCATCATCTGCATTAACGTAATGCTTGTAGTTATCTGCCAGAATCATGTTGTGCTAGATGCTGTGCAACAGAAATAGGACCCACTTTACCCTGAAGTTTATAATCCACTTGAGCTAGGACTTAAATGTTCTGATTTTATACCTAAAAATAAACCAGAATAGAATGTACTCTTCTCCTGTTACCACCCCCATCACCAAGAGGAGAAATGCCACTTTTAAGCTTGAAATGTGAAGGTTTAAGGTCTAACGAGTGAAATAAAAACTGTACAAACTGATCTAAGACTTCAAATGTGCGCAGAATGCTCTCACTTTCGTAGCAGAACAGAGTTTTTAATGCAATTTAGGCAGGGAACTTACATAAGGCATCCCTCCTCATGCACTTTGCTGGGAAGTAAAGATGTTACTGAAATTCCTGTGCTGTTAAAGTAAAGGTGGACAGTTGAGAAATATTTAGGGGAGAAACTGGCTTGAAACAAAACCTCAAAGGTGCTGGTTTCTTTCCCCTCTCCCAAAAGTCTTTGCAGTGGTTTGAAACCCCTGTACTGATTTGACTGAAGTTGTTTTTGCACACCATTCAGATCTTTGTAAAGGATCACACTTTCATTGTCAAAGTCAATGGAAACAAGGTGAGGATTTCGGCACTACAGATGTTTGACGTATTTTAGATCTCTGAAAATGGAGAATCTAAGTGTTGTGGCTTAAGCTGTTCCTTTAGCTAGAGGCAGGCATTGATGGTCCAACAAAAATACTGGGCACGACTTCTGGGAACTAGGTCTGTTCTTTGATAGCTCTCACACAGGTTTTTCTTCTTGTTTAGGTAACATTATACCATGTAGATACGAAAATGAGAAGCTTTGATCGATTCCACTTTGCACAAAATTCATTGAACAGGCTCCGGGAAGGAAAGATGACAGAGGGGATTACTGTAGATGCTGGCTTCAGATAGCGTTGCATTCCTTCTACCACATTAAGCTGCTTTATACCATGCCATGACTTGAGAAGATATGATAATGTAATACAATAGGACATGATACCACATAGCAGCGGCTGAAAGAGGAAGAATAAAGAAGGAAAGGAAGGTTTTGTTTGGGAAAGGATTACCTGTTTCCGATGAGGGCATTCCCTCCAGCATTTGGGTGGGTATTCAGTCAGGGAAGGGTCTGCTAAAAGAATAGCTAGCTTTGAGTATCCTCTGGACTTCTGAACACTGCAGATCTAAAAGTACTACAATCAGGGGTTTAGAGTCTGCTAACACCTTGCAATCAAGAGGGTAAAACTCAAGTGCAGGATGAAGTTTTTATCTTTCCGTATATCCAATCCAAACATTGTTCTGCTTTCTTAAAGGATTAGTAATTATTATGACAAATAACATTGCTTCATTCCAAGTTACTTGGCAATTTCTTATGAGCTGCTTCCTGAGACCTCACACTGCACGAACTTGGTGGAACAGCCACCATCTTTGTCACAAGTTTGGAGAATCATAGTTGGTCAGCCTGGTGTCTACAGAAGGCAAAGAGTTATTTTACTTATGGACTGACTGACATAGGGCTGGTTTCATCTTATTTTGTCTTCAAATTATTCCTGCACTCTGATTTAACCCATTAAAAGCTATATCCATTTCTAGGTGAAAGGTATCCAAACTGAGAGTTCTGCAGCTTGGCAAAGATGCTTTCAATTTTCTGAAATATCTTGGTTATTATAGTCAAACACCGGCTAAATTTAAGTCTAAGTACTTGGTCTCATGTTAAAAAAGAATCATCAATTTTCATTGAACACACTCCCAAAATCCACTGATCTTTTCTTATAATGTATTTCTGCAACCTACTCAGTTGCAGAAGGCACAGTTACCAGCTTGATGACTACTATGGAAGGAGGAAAAGGAGGAAAAATGGAAGGTATGTTCTAAAAAATCCCTACTAACAATCCTTTGGAAAGGCCATGAGAGCAGGGCATTGGAACAGAAACTGCCCATAGCAAACGTGCTCACTAAAATGTTAGTGCTTACTTAAGTGCTTTCCTGAATAAAGGCCCGAATTCCTGTTTTTATTCAGTTTAGTAACAGTGACAAAAGGATTATTTTGTAAAATGGCTTTTTGATGTCATTTCAGCAGATTGTACTAAGATTTGAGCAACAGCCCAGGTCCTGTTATACTCCTTTTGTGAGGAGATGGGACCAAACACTGAAAATTGATTCTTAGTGTTTGACAACACCCCTTAAAAATAGCTTAAGTCCATCTTAAATGGTTGTCACCAAACCTCACACAAAGCTGGGGATTACAGCACTGCAACACTTTTGAGATCTGGGTGAGGCTGTACCTGTCACCTGAAATAAGGACATGCCTTGATGCTAAGCTGCTGTGAGCCAGATTTCACCTCTTTCACCCCATGTTTCAGCCCTTGGAAGCTGCAACCCACCATCATCAACGCTAGGCATCTCACAACGTTGTAGCTCATGTCAACAGGCTGGAGATAAATCAGTAGAGCTATCCTCAGTGAAGAAACACGAGTAGACTGTAAATCCCCTTCAGTGAGCTAAGTGTATACATATATTAGCTCACACTGAGTGCTCTGCTGTCACAGCAGTCCCTGAGATACATGGTGTAAAGTCATCTCAGCTAGGGCAACATGAGCTGCATTCCCAAGACTAGGAGTCTACATCTAGTCTACTGGTGCTGTATCAGCAACAGGGAAAATAAATAGGTGATGCTTGTTTGCAGAGGGCTTTCTAGTCATATTCTAGTCATTTCATTCACCGGGATCACCAAGAAGCACATCCTGCTTGTGCTTGGATATAGCCAGCTTCGACATCCAGGGGTTAGAACGTATCCAGCCTTCCGTTGCATGCTACAACCAGCTAGCACTGGATTTCATGGAAGTCTTAGAATCTGTCTCCAGTTTGGTACATCTTTCTAAAAGCATGAAGCCAAGCAATAGACTTTCGGTGGAACTTCAGGGGTTTTATTGTGGTTGCAGGTGTCAATACAGGTCCTGAGACAGAGATCCTGTAAACTGGAGGTACTGGTACCAGCCTTCACAGAAAACAATACCTACGCTCCTATTATGTTGTTTTTAGAGCAAAACCTGAGGTGCAGCCTAACCTGAAGCAGAAATACTTGTAGCTCAGATCTTGGTATTAAGCCCAGTATGGTGCATATGCCCACTACTGAATGCGACGGATGGGATCCACAGTATCCTCCAATTGTTCTTAGATATCAATGTTATAAATTCCAGATTTCAAAACTGGGCCCAGTCATTACTATTCTAAGATTTTACTGTTGAGACTATTACCATATAAATCAGTGTCTCACATACACCACAACCACAGTAAACACCAGCATCTATCTCATAAGGGTGGGGATGGGGAGAATGGTAGAAGGGAAAAAAGTAATCAGTTGGATTCTTGGTATCAAGCCTGAGTGCTCTCATAGAAATGGATTTGTTCATCACAAAACTTGAATTCACACCATTTCCCTGATCCAAGAAGACAGATGACATCAGACCCTTGGCAAGAGGTGCTTTAGAGGAGACTAAGCCATATACTGACAGGAATATTCACTGGAGCTATTGCTCATACTCTGTGTCCAAGGTTTCATCACGGCTTGAATATGGACCTCATCCTAGCTGACAGTAAAAATGCTTTGTGGCAACTGACAAATGAGGCGGTACCCCATAGGTTTAAGTGTGATTGCAATACACAACATCAGCCCAAGAGCCTGAACTGAATAGGCAATAAGGGTTGACACCAAAAGTCTAGCTGGGCTCAAAACAGCAGCATGTGCTACATACTTCCAAGATTGCTGTATCTTCATCTCTGCCTGTGGGGGAAAATAAATGGATATGTTGGGTCAAATCTGTGTTCCCTGTTGTATTTTATCACTGCTTTACAGGCTTACAACTCATGAGTGAATAGATAAGGGTGATGTAAAGTAGTTATCTAGAAGAAAACACTGGATTCTTTAAGACATTGAGCACAGTAAAGGATTCATTTCCAGCAGCTAAAGGTTAGATCTAATGGGCTTTATTCTCCTCTATTCAGAGTCCTCTGCAGCTGACACTGCTTTAGCAATTAGGCTTATCTTCCAGCTTAGAAGCAGCTGAATCATGAAAAAGTCCTCTGCCGTTCTATTTGGATTGAAAACTGGTGACCATTTCAGCTTCCTCTTGGAAAAGAAGTTGGAGGATAATCTATGGGTCACCCGCCAGAGGAATCACGGGAAACAAGAAAAGAGCATCAACAAGGATGCAGGCAACCACTCTGATTCTGAACAACCAAAGTCTGGATTTCCATCTTGGCAGCTGGCAAGACTGCAGTCTCTGGTCCCAAGCCCAAAGTCATGATTCCCCTCCTCATGCGCACGTAAGCAGCTTAATCCAGAGCGATGCTTTTAAGTGTGACTCAGATGAGTGTGTTTGGAGGAGAGGATGTTTTGGGGGGGATCTCAAAGACCTGGCTGAAAGCCACTGGCCTTAAAAGCAGAAAGAACATCTCCACTTTTGCCTAGATCCTCAGCCAGCATGTGGAAATACAAGCCCTTCCCCAAAAGAGATTTTCTGATGCAGCCAGACTGATTAACCCAAGGTAAAGCACTGTCATGCTACCAGCTCTCAAAGAAGAGCACGGGGTCAAGGAGAACACATTCTGTCCCTCTTTCTGCCCACCTTATGCCTTTGGACTTAGGCATTTTCCTTTGGAAGTAACCAAAACACCCAAAAATTTCACTCGGGAAGAGGGGCAGGCAAGGGATTTGTCTGGTTTATTAGTGTCCAGCACAGAGAAGTAGGACTGGAAAATGCCAGCAGTTAAACCTTTCTCAGTACTCTCTACAGCTGTGCCTTGGAACTTGAATTGTTCTTGAAGTGCGCCACATGTGGACATGCTTAAGAAAAAAAGATGCTGAAATTAGGAAAACATTATTTCACTGTAGGAAAAACACATTTCAGCTGCCTTCACTGCTGTTCAAAGAGAAGCTTTTCCAGCAGAGAGAGAACTTTGTGAGGAAATAAAGACACACACACTAGAAGAAACTCCGGGATTTGGGTCTGGGTGGTTTGAGGCATGGATGTCCAAGATAATATTTCTTTAAGTGTTAACCAGGCTGTGCTGCCTTTCATAGGGTTCAATAACTGCAAGAGGAGCACAACTCCTTCAAAGGAGGTGCTGGCTTCCATACATAACCATCTTATGCATGATTAGAAATGGCTGAAAGCTCCACCTGGTACTTCTATGAGGCACGAATGCATTGTGCTCAGTATGAAGGAGGGCTGGTGCCACCCCATAGCCTGACAATACCCTGACTCTTTTCCCAGAAGAGTCCTGGTCCTAGAGACAAGGGAGATGGCCAAAAGTTTACATGAACAGCTCTAGTGGTAGTAATTCTCTGGTAGCTACCAGCCTCTCCAGATGGTCCTCAGATCAAAGCCAAGAGGAACCAAGAGGTGGATATATGTGAGATATATATATATATATATATATATATATATAAATAACTTCTACAGCATATGTGCTTCTCTAACAGGACAGGAGCCATGCAAGACTTGAATTTACCTCTGCCAGAATCTGCTGCCCATCCTTTGTACAGGGTGGCCAGGTTAAATCACCCAACAGAAGCAGGTTTGTAGGTCATTGGCAGAGCTGCAAGAGCACAGGAGAAACTGCTTTGTACTAACAGCCATCCAACTGGACGAGACCAGAAACAGACTGAAGTTAAGGAGTGTTTCTGAAGGCAGTATTTTTGATAGTTTGTTTTTCTGGTTTGTTGGCTCTTTCTCAAAAGGGATAGTGTTTCTCGAAGGGAAGTTTCTTTCTGCAAAGTGACTGACCCGCTGGCACCAGCACAAAGTTTTAAGAGATGAACTCATACTTCTGAGTATGATTCCTTTGCACTGCTGAGAGCTGCTAATGAAGAGGAGCAGAGAGCAGCTAGAATCATAGAGGGAAATAAGAGCCAGCAGCTTGGGAAATGGAAAGCAGGGGGTAACAGAGGCCACAGGGTCCTGATCTGCCGCAAGCATCTCTGAACCAGAGGGGCCAGTTCACCCCTCCTCCATAGAGAAAGGGCTTAAGGACCCTCAGCAGCATTTGAGCCTCAAAAATCCCTCGTTCCTCTTGCTCATCTGCTGCCTGATTCTGAAGGAGCCTAATCTCCTCTGGGTTGCTTTGAAGTTACCCAGGGATTTAGATTTCTGCCTCTTTTAAGGCAAGGCAGAGTGCTGCGGCCGAGCTAGGCAGCAACTTAACTGTTCCTCCATCCCTTTAACACAGAACAGGCGCTGAAACGTGACAGCGTTAGCGGGGGTCAACTCTTCCCCTCCTCCTCTGTCCATAAAACACTTCTTTCTCCTGGCTGGTTTTGCAAGGGAAGGGATCCAACATGCTCTGTCCATCCCTTCTGACCAGCTACCACAGCATCACTGCCTTCTGCTAGCTCCTTCCTCCAGCCGGGCTGCAATACCCTGTGTAGTACAGAGCACAAGACATTTCTGCAAACCCATCTGCTTCCACTACCCCCCAAACTGGCCTGTGCATGTTTCCCAAGATGCCTTAGTTCATAAAGATGTTAAAGGATAACCATACCAAGCCTTGCAGCTTGCAGAAGTATCTCAGAGGGTCACAGATGCAGGTAAATCTCAGAAGCCTTGTACCATCACAGTGATTTTCACCCTCAGAATCTGCCTGGCTTTGTACAGAGCACCTTCCACTCAAAGAAGCCATTACACTTTGAAAAAGGGAATCTGAGATGTTAAGATATATTTAAGACAGATTGGTAGTCTGATTCTTGAAAAGGAAGAACAGAGCCAAGGTCATGCTGTGAGTCACGAGGAGAATAAAACTGAATTCTTGAGGACAACACTTGAAAGCAGCATCACAAGGGACTTTTCTCTCCTGTTTTTCAAATATTCTTGAAATTTTTCACCCACAGTCACTGGACCATGGCATTAAAGGAAAAGCACCTTCAAAATACCATAAAGGCTTCGGGGTTTTCAGTTTCCAAACACCTGAAAATCTACTTGCTCACTCCAAATTGCTTATCAGTGCTGAGGATCTTGTTGTACCAGGAGGCTTTTGATTCCTGTTCCACTCCAACCTTCAGGCCTTGCCCAGCACAATGAAGGCTGTTAGCAAAAGGAACCTGGCCAAGAGCAGATGCCAGGAAGGTTACCCAGGCTTTGTTCAGATGTCAAACAGGGATGCACCCATGGAGGCAGAAACAGGAGACTCCCAAGTTGATCCACAAGTCTCCATCCAGGGGAGAAGGTGGCTGAAATCATTTGTTTCTCAGTGGAAACCATGGGGCTTTATACTGAATATAAGGGAATTCCCAGGCAAAGAGTTTAGGGGAGTGAGGGATAGCACCACCTCTGATTTTTATTCCCTTTAACAGCTTATCTTCTCTTGCATCATGAAGCATCTGGGAAGCAGCCAAGGGCATACAGCAAGGGAGACAGCAAGTGGAGAGGGAGAGGAAAAAAGTCAAGGGGAATACAAGCATATTTATAAAAATCAGAACAATAGTTTCCCAGAGCTGTGATAAGAACTATTTTCTACTCACAAAACGCTGATTTTTCCCATGCATTTCTCCTGTTTATTCTTAAAGAGCAGAACTCCTACAACTTCCCCCAAACCCAAAGCTGTCATGAAAGTAGTAGCCAGGGTAGGAGTTAATCCTTCTGCCTCCCAGCAGGGAAGCCATCTGCCTGCAGGCTTTGGAAAGACCATGAAGCTGGTGGTCCTAACTCAGTCCCTGGTGGGCATTTGTTCAGATTATAAAGATCAGCGTGCTTTATTATCTGCTCCCTCCAGTCTGAATCAATCGGCAAGAGCATCTCAAAGGGTGGCCTGGATTTGTAAACAAGCAGAGCTTTGCATCCCCAGCCAGCAGTACCGTGCTTCATTGGCAAAGCTGCCTTATGCTGTATCCCTCTGGCGCTCTGCCTGGTTCTTGCAAGTGTTATCAATCGCTTGCTTCCATGAACATTAAAGAAATCAAACTTTCCTTCTTTTCTCCTCCTTTTCCCTCCCCCCACCCCCCCCCCCTCAGCAACTTAAAAGGAACCAAACATAGATCAGGGTCAGAGGCATAAAATGTCTGTTTCTCATGCTCTGAGGAAATCCTAGCAGTTGGATGGTGGATGAAGTTCTCTCTCAGCTCTTTCTGGACACGAATTCAGAGAAAGGCTGGGAGGGATTTGCCAGGGTCTTATAATCCTGCCCTCATCCCCTCCTTCCTGTTGCAAGGAAGAATCCTCTCTGCACATTGTTCCCAGAGATCTCAGAGTAGATCCCACGTATGGCAACACGCATGTGTTCTGCCTCGGATGCACCCCATCCAACACAGCAGCTCTGGTCTGAAAACCCCTGAGCCACTCCACTGATTTTAATGCAATTGCTCACCCAAGCAAAGACAACCCCAGGGCTGCAGGTGAGGATGAGGCAAAGTCACATGTGATCAACACTAGATCAGGAGAGGTAGTTGTGTACGTAGCACCCACTGGAATCAATGCATTAACATCTCTAAAGAGAGAAGTCACACTTTCAGTATGCATTTACCCATGTAGAATTAGATACAAGCTTCACTAATTCAACACATCCTTGCAAGAAGCTAAGGAAAAATCAGGCTCAAAGGAATCCATCCTCCCCATATAATCACTGGTATTTCAGTAGAAAGCCAAACAAGAGCTTTAGCAGTTTCTAGATAGAAGAATGACCTCTATCACCCCTGCAACTAGCTTCTCATGAGCATATCTGACTAAATCTTATAGATAATTTATATAATATTATTATCTTTAATTAATTAATAATTTATAGATTTTTTTTTAATTAAAACTTATAGAAAAAAGAGATGTAGAGTAAATGAGAAGTGACCCACTCAGTAGTAAATGGGAAAACAGAACTGGGAGAAGAAACCAGCTATCACCAGGGTTCCTCATCTAGGCACAAGACATGTTTTCCCCCTCTGCACCCCACTTTCAATCCCAAAGCAGCATCTCCTTTTTTCATTCATGCTCTTTGCCCAAATAAGAACAAATGGGGACTAAAACAAAGGAGGATTTTAAGTTCATGTTTAAAATAGCTTATGCATTTTGGAGCTCCTTCCAGCTTCATCTCGGCAACATAGTGCTGCAAGCCAAGGTTTTATACACTGTGTCATCAGGGGATCACATTTACAAATAAGATTAAAAAGTGAAATAAAAATCACTTGAGATGGGGATAACTCACTTGCTGGCAGAAAGCGAGGGTCTGAATTGATCTCCTGGCCCATGCACACACTTTTCCATCTGCCAATAACACCCAGCAATTAGTCAGTGCCGCAGCACGCAGTGTTTATAGCCGAGGGTTGTAATGAAATCAGCATCTCACACAGGGAACTTAACCCCTTGATAGATAATTGGGATGACAGAAGTTGCCCCTATGGAGTAGAAAAGGAATACCTAGATCAGTGCTGGCTTTGACACACAAAAGTCTCTGAAAGCATTCAGAGCCCTTAAAGTGCCATTGATAAACTAAAAGAAGTCCCTCTGGCATACAAAAGCCTGGAGTAGGGCTTTAGATCTGGGTACAACTGCCCAGGGTTGCCTTGAGCATATCCAAGGCACAACCACCCCCTTTCTGCCTCCAGGTTGGATAGACTTAGGTGAGCATCAGCTTGGACATTGTACCTCCACTTTCACAGCCCTTCCAGGAAGGGCCCAGCAGTTGTCTTGTCTGCCCAACATCAGGGAGCCATCTGCAAACACAGACCTGGAAAACAGTTTAGGAGGTGGGTTAGGACTGTTGAGGGCTGAGACTTCTTCATTTGTGACACATACCATCCACCCTGCACTGCTAAATGTACCCCAGGATGTGGGGATCATGCAGCAAACACAGATCATGCAAATAGCTTTAAGATGCAGACAGCACCCTGGGTCTGGACACGTTAGGCTCATTGCAAAGCCTTCCAGAACTTCCAGTCATTAGGCCTACAGAGCCACATTCCATACGCTGGACATCTTCTCCAGCTGCAATGAGAAGGAATTCTGCTGGATCGTGCGCCCACTAACTCTGGACCTAACCACCAGTGCCCTGAAAAACTGATGTGGTGTAAATTATACTGTGTAGGTCCATTACGCCATAGCCTTCAATTTGGTTTTCCTTTCCCCTAACAAACTGTTTTATGCATGAGACATTTTTCCAGCCCAGGCTTTCCTAATGAACACTGCAAGGCTTACATAAACAAAGAAATGAAGCGCGGCAGTTCAAGACTAAGGAGAAAATATCACAACCATACCAACAACATCAACAGTTTAGAGAAAACGCTTGGAGCTGTCAATACCCTGAGATGAGTGGTGAAAGGTTTGGGATATATTCCAGCTTGGAGTAATAGACAGCTTGCCTGTTTGCTTGCAAACCTTTGGGGAAGACTGCACTTCAGAAATGGCACTAACTACATGGAACTAAGAACATGGAAAAGCCCAGACCAGGGTAAAAGCTTGCAGCCATGAAAAATCTGAAATTCAAGAGCCTCTTTTCCAAGACAGGACATAACAGCTTGGCTCCCCAAAGCTCAGGTCTTAAAATATATCTCAGCACTTCACAGCTGTACATTCCTAACCCCAGGCTGCTGTCTGCACACGTCCAGGGCATGTAAAGAAGTCAAAGTGATCCTGGTAGAGGTGTCTCAAGCCATGCTTTCTTCCTTCCAAAACAAATACACAGTGGTGCAATGATCCAGTAGAACTCCTGAATGAAGTTCTATGAGCCATACTGATATCTTAATTCTGTGCTGAGACTGGGCATGAATCCACACGCAAGTCCAGGGCTCACCTTTTGGGCACAGATTTAAGTGCCCTTGCAAGCTTGGCACAGCTTTCAAGCTTTCAAAGCATACCGGGAACAGAGCCCACAAGTGGACCTCACCAAGACAAGAATAGCCAAGCTCAGCAGACAGAGCCATGTTTAAATCCAGGGGCCAGCACTGGTGACAACAAAAGTGAAGAACTGAAGAAATCAAAGAGGTAATGGCCTCAAGCAGCTCCAGGGGTGGTTTAGACTGGATATTAGGAGCAATCTCTTCACCAAGACCATGATCAGGCATTGGAACAGGCTGCCCAGGGCAGTGGTGGGGTCACCATCCCTTGAAGTGTTCAAAAACCATGTAGATGAGGCCCTCAGTGATATGCTTTAGTGATGGTTTTGGCAGTCCTGGGGTAATGGTTGGACTTGACGATTTTAAAGGCTCTTTTCCAATCCAGTTGATTCTATGATTACTCACAGGTGACTTGCACTGCAAGCATAGCCAAGGACCCCAATCAAGACGAAGAACCAGCAATGGCAATGCAGCAAAACACCACCCAAGGGTCTATTCCCAGAAGAATGAGCAGCAGCCAGAACTAAGCTAGTAGAAATAGACCCCAGGAATGCAAACCCCACCTACACTGATGATGGGATTTACTCACCTGTCTGATGGACAAAGGGAACCATCAGACAAATTCAGGCCAGTCCCAGCTAATGGAGTCCTGTGCTCCTAATGAGAACCCTATGCTCCTCAGGACAATGATTGGGGTCAGATGCTGTAGAAGCTCTGGTACATGGGTATCTGTGGGGCCATGCAAGGCTCAGGACCTCGGCACAGCTGTTCTGCAGCTGCATTTTGCCTGTACACCAGCAGCATGCGGCTGGGCTATGCAGATGGGCCCAGAGAGACTTGCAGCTTCCTTGAGCTTCTGCGCTCAGGCTCAGCGCCCATAAAGCCGAGTTTTTACAGGCCTCCCTGTGTGTGTGTGCATGGATGTGTGTATGTAATCACTGGGATTTACAATACATTTAGGCATCACTCGGGGCCAACGTTTTCAAATGCTATATCCAGAAGCTTGGATCCACTGGGTCTTTGGTTTGATTTAAAGCTGGTTTGTTTTGGATTTGAAAACATAGCCCTCCTCTTCAGCACAAATTGACTTCCTGAGCTTGCTTGCTTCCCCCAAACTCTTCTTCTGGCAGCTCCTATTGCTTTAGGGTTTGTATATAACCTATCATCTCCTGGGGACATACCTTCTCTCTCAACCTTTTCCTCTTTTGATCACTGCATGTGTAAAGTTGTTTATTCACTTGGCAATAAAATACTCCCTGTCTCAAGCAAAGCTAAGAGAATGAATCAGGTAGAGTTGTGTCAAATCTGAAAGGCTTTAATGAACTCAAATTTGCAATATTTGTCTTCGTCCCTCCTTATTTGGCTTCCCCTTCATGGCTTTCTTTCATGGTTACATTTCTATGCTGTCCATCTTCCTAGACCTCTGGTTTCTCAGTTTGTATTTTTATGTTTGATATTGCTTAGTTTGACCAAGCGAAGGGGAGTCCAGACTCTCAACTTAAAACCTTCATCAGCGTAGATTTACAGTAAGACATGCAGTTTCTCATGAGACTTGTCCCACACAGCTCTGCTGGAACGGAAGATGTGGAGAGCCATGGGGAAGCTGCATCTTAAACCGGCTCAGCAAGACTCGGAGCATAACTGTCAGCAGCAGAAGTGGCTGGCCAGGGGGAAGGCTTCAGTAATGAAACCAAGGTGGCCAAGCTGCCGACAGCTGCTGAGCAAGCCAGCGGAGAGGTGGGTTTGGGAACGGAGGGGAATATTTCATCTTTTCTGACTTGATGAGTTTGCGTTGGCACAAGACAATGAAGAGCAGATGTCAGATGGAGATGCCAAACTACCCGGTACTTTTTTACAGCAAAAAATAATGACACTCAGACCACTAATGTTTTCAGTTTCTCAACAGCATCGACTCACTGTTTTTAGAGAAACCCTCCTTGAAGTCCTCCAAGAATGGTTTCTAACAAGTGCTCATTGCGGTGCTCCAGCAGCAAACCTTTCACGTGGTGCTCCACATCTGCAAACTAGCAATCAATAAAACCCACTTCCAAGAGGTAGCTGGATGCTAAGCAGACTCTGAGCCATCTGCATCAATCAAAGCAAACTTACCTGGGGACTGTTAAACATTAATTTCTTGCTCAGCACTTTCTCATAGTCCAAGTAACCTGTTTTCTTCTCTTTTGCTGAGGGGCTGTGTTAATTCCTAGTCATGGAAGCATTTAGGTGAGAAGAGATGCTTAAAATCATCAAAACCTCTGTAAAAATTACTGTGTAACAAAAACACTTGGAAAACTGAAAAGCTTAGCTGGACTTATTTCATCATGGGTGCACTCTGGGTAAACCAAATTGAGGAAGTTTCAGATCTAGGAAACATGCCCTATGAGCACTCAAAATAATAATAAAGGTAAAATCACAATGGAATTGTTCCTTGTAGCTGGCTGACTTAGCAGCTGCACCATGTCTGCAGCACAACCATAGAATACTTCTGGTTTACTAGACACTGAAGCATCCACTGAGAGCAAAACAGAGATACTGGCTGATGAATGGATGCTGTGGCCTCCAACCAGCCCTGAAACCCACCCAAACTAAAACCTACCCACCCCGTGCATGCATACAATCCCCTTTCCCTCGAGCTCTGGTTCCTGTGGGTGTTAATGTGATCCAGGCAGAGGGATGTGTTCACTCTAGAGTGTGAGTGCTGATGCTGTGCTAGAAGTTACAGGCACACAAGTATTTGGCATCTGTTCCACTCCCTGCTTACGCACTGTGAAAAAGCATCGCCTTGGTCCACAGCGAACTGTCATATTTGTGGTGTTTTAAGACATCTTGTTGTGGAAAACCTCCTAGTTTTCCTTCTTGTTTATAACAGGGTTGTGGAAGGTTAAACTGCTTTGAAATATCTGGGATTTAAGGATGTTTTCTCATTGCAAATGCAGAACAATAGTAATCTGGTTTGGGGTTTTCATTTCTTCATTCTGCTCTGCCACGTGATCAGGTAAAGCAAAGCAAAGACAGGTCAACAGGGGAGGAAAAAACATGGCCTTTGGTAGGGGAAAGAGGGATAAAGAAGAAGGAAGGGAGAGAGAAGGGAAAAGGAAGAGATGTCAATCCTGACCTCTCCTGACACCTAGTCCTCTTGGCTGGGGTTGACACCTGGAGACCGGCACCTCAGATGAAGATGGGGTGCAATTGCTGCCCATTGCTGCTGAGACCCTGAGACCCCAGCTCATAGGAAGAAGGAGGAAGGAGGAATCTGACCTGTTACAGGGGCCACTAGGCCATTTCACATCCGATTGGCATCAACTGGCATTCCATGGGATTTGTGAGCAAGGAGCATCCTGGAAGAGGTAGTGCATGGGGGAAAGGGACTGATGCCTGAGCTTGGGCTGCTGCAAGGCTCCGCACAAGCTGGGACCATGTAGGACCATCGAGCTAAGCTGAAAATCCTCTGTTTTGGTGATATTAATCATTCCCAGAAGAGCGTTCTGCTTTTATAAGTGTTCCCCTTAAAAACAACAAGATCCATCCCATGAAAACATGCTGACCACCTGAGGGGTTATTTTTTGGAGAACGTGAAAGGAAGAGGGAATTACACCATGATGTAATCAGATGAACTGAGATTCAGAAGCTGTTCAATTCAAGGGTTTAAAAGATCTGCATTTTTGCTGGAAAGATCATACAAATCTAGTGTCTGAACTATAGTTACCTCTTTACAACCTGCCAGATTTTTCTCCATTAATGAAACACAGCAAAATATTCCAGTTCCCCTTCTACAAATCTATTGCGGCATGTCCTGGAATCCAGATCATGTCTATAAACGCATATACTATTATCTTTACTTCCTCATGCTTATTGGCAATGGCTAGTAATCTTTCAGTTGTGGTACACAAAGCCAAACATGAACCAGTATTTTCCATTATGGTTGTAATTTTGGCCTGTAATTTTATCACTCAAATCTAAATCCACTTCAGAAACACCATAAACTAATTGTCACAGGATAAACTTAAACTTCTGAGTGGTTTATAAAAGTAATTTAATAAAAGGAAAATAAAAAACAAATGTAAGCCATAATATTTTTTGGCAAAAAGGTCAAATATTTCTTTCTCTTTACCTCATCTGAATGCAAGAACCTGTTTCTTCTAAGTGCACTCACAGCAGGTTTGTTTGTCTTGGATTATGCAGTAGCAGATACAACATTTGTCCAGTGAGAGTTGTTTAAAAAGACCAAAAAACCTCCAAAAGCAAGGTAAACAGATCAAATTTGTATGCAGCAAAGATATCCTTGCCCTAATTTTTTAAAAAATATCAAATGCTAAGTGCTAACAATATGACCATGTTCTTATTACACAGTTTAAGCTGTTTTCACAGTTTGCAAAACCAAACACTTCGCAACCCTCTGTAAGTTTATGTTAGGCCATAATCTGAATGACTGCTGCTTAGCCTGCTTCACTTCATTCATATTAAGAAACAATATACAGAGGATATAAAGTGATCAACTGTGTTTACACTGATGGGGGGAAGAAAAGCCTTTGCATAAGTAGCAAATAAGGAATCCGGGTATGAACATTAAAACGGCTGCTGGTCATTTATGAGTGGAACGTTGTAGAGTACAAGACAAATGATAAGTTCCTGAGTGAGATCTCCATGCGTATCCCCAAAATAACCCCTGTGTCCCACGCATGACTCCAGGGGTCACACATACCACTGTGCTTCCAAGGTTTGCAGGGGTGCTTGGTATTTTGACATTGACGCGCGAGGGTCTGCTTTGCAGGGGAAGGAAGAAAAAGCAGCCACATGTCTATTCGTAAAAAATAGATGCTTCAAAACTGCAGTGGGAGCCTGTTTATAATAAACCAACAAATGATATAGAGGCTGCTGTTTGGCACAGGAATGGGCTGGGAGAGGCTTGTATTACATTTCTCTCTCTCAGTGTTCATGGTATAAGGCAGAGCAGGCTGAAATTTATGCTCTTCTTGGTATTGTCGTTCTGGCTGTGCTGCTCTGGAGACAGTTCTGGCATAGCCCCTTGCTTATGCTAGACATTGCATCTCCCTAGATTTATTACCAGAGGTTAGGGTGAGGGCACAGGGGCATTTCTGGCTTCTTGATGGTGATGGAGGCACTTGAAGAGGCCAGGACAGACACAGATAAGTAGCCTGAGAGCCAGCTACTGACCACCACCCTCCCACTTTCCTGTGCTTTCTTGTATTATGGGCCAGCTTGGTTGTTAATACAAGATCGTTGTTGCTGTCTGGGTTATGTGCAAGTTTGCAGAAAATTGGGAAAATGATAATTACTTAATTTTTGTAGTATTTTTGTTTTGCTCAGGTTTTGCTCTTTCCTTTTGGCTTAGCAAGCAAAGCTATGCGATTGAGTCCCACCCATCCATCCATCCATCCATCCATCCATCCATCCATCCATCCATCCATCCATCCACCTATCCTATCTTCATCTTTGGGTCATCAAGACATTTTCTGCCATAGGCAGCCCAGAAGGGTTGTGTCAAACTTTCAAAGAACGAAGTCATTAAGTGACATGGTCCAGTGCTGGACTTAGCAGTCCTAGAAAAAAGGTTGGACTTGAGGAAATTAAAGGTCTTTTCCAACCCAGCTGCTTCTATTATTCTAAGTCAGGAAATCCACATCTCACCAGGATTTTCTTTCCCAGTGCCTGAGCAGGAGCAAACCTCACTGATCATGCTTTCCTGGACCATGTTGCTTCTTTTGGATGCAGCAACTTCTCCATCACTGTAAGAATCAGTGCAAAGAAGATGTGTTGTGTTCTCCAAGTCTGACAGTAGAAAGAAAAGGCCTCCCAAATGTAAAAAAAAAATGTTACCCTCAGCATCTCTATCTCTGAATCATGTTATGAAGGGGCATCTCTCACCCTGTGAGAAAAAAGCTAGCCCTGGAGAAGCTGTGCAGCCACTTCCATGATGTATTTTGGTACCAAAGCCACGACTATGGGTCCACAAAGTTTCTGTGCTGGAGATGCTGTGGTTCTCCATGTCCCTTTGCAGAGAAGCAGCAGCTCTTCAGACCAACTTCCCTGCAGGATTCCTGATCATAGTATTTTGGTACTGAGTTTGATAAACACAAAAGCTCAACGATGTGGGTTGCAAAACCAGTCTCCATCAGGACTAGGAGAAACCCCTGACTGGAGCTGCTTAAAAGTTTTCTCCGTTAAAGTAATCACTCTAATGCTTTTTCCCTTTGAGAAATGTTGAAAAACTCTGATTAAAAGCTTTTTCAGAACTGGATATTACTATTTATTATTGTTATTATACAGAATTCACTCTCCACTGTCAGTGAAACAGGAGCAGCATAAGATACAGAGCTGGAGTTACAGTGTGTTCTTGACCCCAACAAATTACTCCTCAATGCAACAGCCAGGCAGAAAATGGAAATCAGGCAGAGAAAAAACAAGAGAAAAGTGGTTTAAAATACAAACCTCACTGTCTGTAATGTACATCACAGTTTTTAACATAATGTTGTTTCATCAGGGTACCACTCCCTAAATGCTCAGAAATTCTATTATGTGATTAATAATACATATAAATGTACATATATACACACACACGTTTACATTGCGTATATACAGAGGGAAAGGAATTATTTTTGGTGGCAGGCCATGGAAACCCCAGGGTTCAGTTCCCACCAAAGTGGACAATTTATTTACATTTCTTCTCAGTATTATGAATTGATCTTTCCACCAGCACAACTCAGAGATACTTAGGTCATTTCTTTCCTTCTTCTCCCTCTCTGCTTTCTTTATGAGATAATAGTCAATTAGGACTCAAAACCAATCAGGACTCTTACACTTATTAGGACTTGATCCTCTCCTGACATTACTTGATAAATTATTCCTCTGATTTCTCAAGAGACTCAGTGTCTGAAAGATACTGAGTCTTTTTAACCACTTTTTATGCTTTCTGCATGCAAGATTGCCTTTTCCACGTCACCTGGAAGAGGGACACAGCTTGTGCTGTTGAACTTTGGACAATAGCTCCCTCCAAGTCCCTTTTTCTCTTGGGTTCTTACAACATTAGAATCAGAATCATAGAATTTGGGTTGGAACAGACCTTAAAGCTCATTCAGTTCCAACCCCCTGCCATGGGCAAGGACAGCTTCCTGTAGACCAGATTGCTCCAAGCCCCATCAAACCTGGCCTTGACACACATTGGGGGGTCCCTGTGTTTAGGCTGCAAAAGAGAAGGCTTCTGGATGAGTTTTGTCACTTGTTTAAAGATAGTTTCCATTGGGGATCTTTTTCTTAATGTTGTTATTGTTGGTTTTAAATTATCACGCTCCCATTGGCCTCAAATTAGGTTTGGAAGTTGCAGAAGAGGGACCAGAAGAGGAAGGAGTGGGAATTCAGAGTGAAATATCTCTAGTGGAAATGTGAGGAGGGGGTGCAGCAAAGACTGAAAATCAATAAACGGAGTGGAGGGCATCACAGAGAAAGAGAGAGGAATAATAACACACGTGCCCTCTAGCCAGTACCAGTGTTTCTTATCTCCAGCTGGATCGAGTGTCCCCATGTTTAGAGCTGAGGAGGGGTTCCAGCTGGGGAAGGGATGTGATGCCTCAGGACTGTGGTGACCCAGGAGCTTGGCACTTCAAGGCAACCCTCATGGAGCCCCTTGTCCTCGCTCCACCCAGTGCATCAGCTGGGCTCCCGTCTCATGTCATGTTTGGACCAATAAGTCTGCAACTGCAGCGCTACCAAATCACATGCCCTGTGATATTATTTCCTTTCATGGCCAAGTGATTTTAACAACCCGCTGCCAACTGCAAGTGGTATTGTTGCAAATGGTGCCTGGAATGAAGAGAGAAAAGAAAGAAAAGAAGAAAGAGAGAAAAACGAAAGAAAGGAAGAGAAAATGGAAAGAGAAAAATAGAAAGAGAAAAATAGGGAGAAGGAGAGAAAAAAAAAGAGAAAGAAAGAGAGAAAAAAGAAAGAAGTCAATGAAACAGAACAGATAATTTTGCAATTTAATTTTCCATCTTCTGTAATAACGGTACCAGTGTCATGCTTGATGGATGAAACTGCTACATATGGCCTCTCAAGATTAATTCCCCTCCTATAACTTCAGCAGTGATTTTCCAGAGCAGCCTCTTGGCTCCTTTATGCAGTCTTCCCCCCAGGTCCCTTTCCCTCTCCCTTCCCCAGCCTTCTCCTGCTTGGAAGAATGTTTTGGATCAAAGCCGACAAGGAGAATTAGACCGGGTATAAGGGCTGGCTTTCATGTTTGCTGAAGAGACTCAAATCCTTTTCCTGAAGGATAGAGCAGCTTTTATGTAGAAAACATCAGCAAACCAACAATCAGACCTGAATATCTTCCGTTCCTTATCTGAAACTGCTGACTACTGCACAAATACGGCATATCTGCTCCTTCCAGGATCTTGAAGGAACTACATTTTTTACCATCCCGCTTGGGCAGAAATCACTGAAGCCCATTAAAAGTTACACCGTAATCTGATCTCCATATTTTCTCAAGCCAGGAGATCTGGAATTTAAAGACAAGGTTTGATCTTATCTATTTTTTATCTGATGATGCTGGCTCCACCAAATAAGATTTATCTGTAAAGAAAATAATGCAATTAATGTCCCAGCTGCCAAAGCCTTTATGGAGACCTTTCAGTTTTTGCTACTCAGGGCACTCCAATTAAATGTAACTCTGTAAACCTGAGCAAACCAAACCCTTATCTGAGAACATGCAACGGTCCTAAATTCAATTTGTGGATTTGGTAAACCCTGTGGAAAGGGCTCAGGCTTTCTTTGTTTTTTGTGTGTGTGAAGGGGACGCAGAGACACTGTTCTGAATAAAACCCAAGTTCCTCTCCCTTAGCCTGGCAGGGAGCACGCATACCGCTAACAAGTGCTATTACTGCATTTACGTCATTGAAGAATTCTCTCCTTCTGGCATGCTCTCTGGCATCCCACATCTGAAGGAGCTCCAGGGAAAATGAGACTTGCTGTCCTGACATGGGGGCAAGGGATACACGTGAAAGGTTGGTCCCCAAGCACCACAGTGTCCTTGGCTCACCCTGAGTGCCAGACCTAACTGGACCTCACTGAGTCCAGAGGGATCAATCTAGTAGGTTGTCCAGATGCTTGAACATCTCCAATAAATCTCCTCTGAGTAAAAACGCTGAGGGAGATCTTCCTCAAGCTGGGGCTTTCTTAGTTCTCCAGTGTTTTGGAGACCTCATGGAGTGTCCCATGGCACTCTTTAAGCAAGATGGATACCTTGGTCCTGTTATGCAAAGTGGGAATGGACACAGAAAACAGAGTTTGAGAGAGCCACAGTAGCAGGAGCAAGGCTGGGTTAGAAAAGAGTGGAGGGACAACCTGGGACTGCCATTCCTCTTTGA
This sequence comes from Pezoporus wallicus, assembly GCF_028554395.1. Classification (NCBI taxonomy): domain Eukaryota; kingdom Metazoa; phylum Chordata; class Aves; order Psittaciformes; family Psittacidae; genus Pezoporus; species Pezoporus wallicus. The sequence continues at coordinate 158,644 of NW_026636866.1, read as the reverse complement.
ACTGAGCAATTCGTGATGCCACCCTGGGCATCACCCACAGAGTTTCTCAGCAAAAGCAAGCCAGACGCAGCACATGGTGTGAAGGGTTGGCAGGACTTGGTTAGAAGAGGACGTTTCATAGTGAGCGTGAATGGGTTCATTCACTGCAACTCTAATTTTTGGCTTTACTTTCCCGTGCGAAAGCAAAACATCATTTCTGGCTGATCTCACCTGAATTATTTCCAAACTGCTTTTCCTCTGAGTTATTTGGGTTTGGAAACAGTCTGAAAAAATTAATTGTGCACCCAGTCCTAGGGTTTTACCCTATCAGCTGGCTTCAGAGATCCCCGAGCTGCATTTTGTCTGCAGCAGCCTCCAAGATGGAAAAATATGTTCATGTCCCAGAATCTTTCTCAGCCTTTCAACTACAGCACAGGTTTTTTTCTTTTTTTCAGAAACCTCTGGGAATTTACCGTCCTCCTCCTTTCTGGATCACTTTTATTAAAGCTTACTTTCTCCACTTAAAACTTCATTTCACAGGATTAATGTTGGTGGCCTTTGCCTTACCTCTTCATGATTGTTTCCCTGCTGCCCCCATTTTCTTTGTTCATGGAAGACCATCAACAGAATTCTCTTGTTGTAAGTAAAAGTCATTTTTTGATAAACATTGCTTGGTGTAATATGTCTTTTTGTTTATTAATGGTGATGCTACTTAATAACAAACTGAGGCCTTAACATATGAGCATTGCAATCCTGGCTGGAAATAATTTAAAACAACTTTCACAGATGTATAAGGCAGGGGCAAATCACAAATCCACTTTGTTCACAACCTGGAGTAATTAACCTGAAGCCATTGGCAATAGACAGAGCCCCTCTCTCTCAATGATAGACCCCAGATCTTCAGCTGATCTTTACACCACCTTCAACTGATCCCTGTTGATGATCAGATATGCTGAAGGCTTTGTAGTAGTTTAGACACACTGAATTTGAGGGCACTGGCCACTCGACATGGAGAATGATGACCTGGTGGCCTTCAGAGTAGCTCAAGAAGGTGGTGAGAAATGAAGATGCCACCCTTGGCAACAACCAAGCCTGTCCAGACCTCTTTTTGACCTTGCTTTCTTCTGATAGGAGCCTATTCATCTTCTCCTGATCATGACAAAAGCTTTCATGCGGAAGATCAGGGCAGAAGCAAGCATTTACCCCATCCCACCTAGGAACAGGCTTTTAATACACCTCCGGGATGTGATGGGCCTCATCAAACCAAAGACCTTGCCCACCACAAGCTGAGGAAATCAGTTACGTGCAGTAAAACTGAAATTTCCATTCCTTGTGTAAACACCATGTATCTCTCCAACGGTGTCCATAAAAATGCGGGAAAGTGCAAACTCAGCAGCTGGAATAGGCTGGGTACCTCCATGCAGTGAGCCTATACCAGGTGGTCTCTGTCACAGGAGGTGATTTATGTTAACTCTCTCTCTCTCGGGCTGCTTTTATTTAGTTAGTGGGAGTTTGACAGCCCAGAGGTCACAGACACTCCAGTCACTAGTGGTTTCTCTACTGAAAAGAGAGGGAGGGGGGAAACAGGATGGGATGGGGAAAGAAGAACTGAGCTGAATGCACGCTAGTGTCAACCACTGGAAAAACAGCAGGTCCATAAATAGTAAAGGGTTTGGAAGATGAAGGACGATGAATAGTGCCTTAATCACAAATGAAATGTCAAGGGAGGAGGGGGAAGGGGTTCTCTGTCCTCTCTTGCTTGAGATTTAAAACCAGGGAGACAGCGTCCTTGGGGACCACGCAGTGACTTTTTTCTGTGCATCCAAGGAAGGAGCCTGCCCAGGATTCTCACAGCTTTTTTTTTTTTTTTAACTTTTCTTTCTTTTTTTTTTTTTTTTTTTAACCATGTTCAGCTAAATTTTTAGAAAATGAGTTCATAACACTGCTGCTTTCTTACTTCTCCTTTCTCTTTAGACTTGTGCAAGACACTTCAGATAAATCCTTGCTTCAGTGTCATCAGCCCGTGGGAAGGCACAGGGAGAGCAGTCCTTTTTGAGATATCCTTGGAGAGCTCAAGGGGAAAGATTCAGTAAGGAGAAGAAGCACACCCCAAGGGCTCAGACACAGAGGAGGTCCTGTACATCCCTGAGATGCAGTCATGCTTTGGTAAATTGACATATTTCATGGTCTTATGGGAGGTGAGAGACCTTTGCTTAAATCCAGATGGAGGAGGATTCGGTGCCTGAGGTCTGCCTTGCTGAGTGTAAACGCATGTGTGCTCTCAGCACCCTCTGAAATGAAATGATGCTCTCCATCTGCTCCAGAATACTCCTGCAACAGCACTTCTGCACCCCTGCTGAAGAACCATGCCACAGGCAATATGGGTCTGCAAAAACTCCTACCTAGGTGCCTGCTTTTACATATAGGAACAGTAGTAATTAGCATCAGCAGTCCTGATTTACTCAGGAAATCAATGGAAGAGTAACTCTGAAATCCTTAATACTTAAACCAATTTCATTTCCCCTGAGATACAAGGTCTGAGACCTGGGACATTGCTACACCCTTGCTTTCTGTGCATGGCATGTGTTCCTTTGACTTTGTCTTCATTAGAGATGTGTAATTTGTGATATCAGCAGTACCTCTGCACAGAGCCAGGAGTAGTGCTATTGGCTTTCTTGGAGCTACTCTGGATTTACATCAAGGTGAATGAGATCAGTCCATTAGCCTCCCTGGCAAGCTCCCTGGAACGTGGTTACAATTTCATCTGGTCCCTGAAACGCTCTACTTCTAGCCAATGGCTTCCCCTCCCTAGTAGTTACATACATCAAGGTCACCAAATCCCAGATGTCCTCCAAGGTCCCGGGGGTCATGGTTTGATTTCACACTGGACAATTTGCTGCTAGAAGAAAAATAGTCTGGGACTTATTTTCTAAGGTTCACAACCCAGGAAATGCAGGAAACTGTTCAGTTCAGGTTTTTCTTGTGTGACAGATCAGCTTTTTTATACATCTGCTGATACAATGCTCAAGGATAATTTGACTTTCCTTGGGGAAAATCAACAGCTGGAAAAGTTACAGAAAAAAGAGCTTTTCCCAAGAAAATCTCCCCTCAAGTTCATAAGAAATTGCCGTGACCTAGAAAGTACAGAATAAGAGTTGATTGGGCTGGAAGGGTTTGAGACAGACGTTATAGATAATTCTTCCCCAAGGAAGATATGGCTTTTTCTGCTTTATGAAAGAGACCTATTCCATGGGAAGGGATTTGGACTTTACCCTGTGGGCAGTCCCTGTGCAGCCAATGGCGAGGCTTCTGAAAGGATAGTTGTAGAGCAGCAGAGGAATGCTATCAGGCCAAATTGGGCACTTTTCTCCCAGGAGTGTCCTGAAGGACCGCTGAAGGGTCATAAGCACTCAAAGATCTCATGATAAGGTGGACTTCACCCATGTAATCCCATTGCAGAGGACCTGCTGGATGGTTTGTGTTTAATGAAGGTAGGGAATAGATGAAGGGAGATCTAAAAGAACACTAGGGGTTTTGGGGATGGGGTGATTGCTGCTGTCTACAGTGGCTAATGAGAAGAGCAGTACAAAAGCAATGTGTTACCATTACACTGCAGGAATGACTCAATCCATGCAAACAAGGGCTACTTCTTGCTCCTGGTTTATGGACGTCCATCATGCCGATGCCAACACGGCACCTATGGGACTCCAAACAGATCCTATGGAGAACAAACCAGTGTTGCAAATCTTATTTCCAATGTGGGATTTTTTGCTCACACCCTGACTATTCATCAAAAGTGTCATGATCTGCCTGCTTTTGGACAGAAAAACAGTGGAAAAATATGGATCATATTGTTGTAAAACATATAAGTTTCATGACTCACCCAGAGCCTAAGTCGTGTGTGATCAGTGTTTCTGAAAACTGAGCAAATTATTAAGGTACTCAGGATGCACTTTAAGCTCATTATAAGCAGCCAGTTAAAATAAGTCTTGTCCATACATGTTTTTTTGCTCAATGAGGTGTTAAATAGGAGATGCTCTTTAAACAAGCTAATCCCTCCACGAGAAAATATACAAAAGAAAGGCTCTGGAATGACATTTACTGCTCCCCAGGCACGTCAGAAACGCCGCCTGTCTTCTCATTCACCATCTCTGAGGGAGAAAAGGATGAAGTGGGAAGGTCTCCGTCTTGGCAAAACAGCTGCCGCAGACTTAAAAGGCAAGTGGCAAAGGTAGAGAGGTCTGACTGAGATCACAGGCACTTCTGGGCAGATAGGATCTCCGGGAAGCGAAGACAAGGTGTGAGAAGTCTGTTCTTTCTTGTATCATCGCAAGGGCTCTTTTTTGAAGATAAGCCCATTTCAGGGGGGGTGGGGAGTGTCTTTGCACTTCAAGGGCAGGCGGGTTTCCACCTCCTCTCTGTTTGTTTTCTAATTTTCTTTTCACTCTCATGTCGGCTCTTCCTGACCCTCTCTCTCATCAGCATCACCACCACCTCTTCACAGGGCCCCGCAGACAGGGGTTAAGAGGCCTCAAAGGGAAGAGAGTTTTTTTTACAGCTGGGTCTGGAGGAGATGGGCAGAGGCTCAGGTGAAAGGGATGTGCAGGAGGCAAGGCACAGGGGGAAATGCCAGGGCGTCCAAGTGTGTTTCAGAGCAGCGACCACTACAGTGATGGACCACAAGGAAGGTCCTGGCTCACCTTCCTAAGCATCATCCCCACACAGCCCAGATACAGAAGCAGAGCATGGCAGAAGAGCCCAAAAGAGCTCAAAGAAACACCCAAAAAGGGAGCATTTTAGCAGGCAACTAGCCTAATGCTCCTGGTGAGCAGCACTCCAAGCTGGTTTCATTCGAAACCAAACTGTTGGTTGTCTCCCACCACCTCTATGCAAAATGGAACTCTTCATTTATAGTCTCTGCTACTTGAAAAACCTAGTAATCCCTAACTTTATGAAGCAGAGGAGGGAAACCTTGCAAACAATCTATGGGTGAAAAGGTTGTGGGTTTGCTATAAGCCCCAAGGATGGGCAGGTAGCAAGAGCAACACAACTGCACTGTTTTGCCACTTCTGTTAAACATTTTGGCTCTGGGGTCTTCTGGAGATACGGGATGTACAGAAAGCAATGCTTTCATGTACGTGTGATGTTCAAACTCAACACAGTGTCATCCAAACCAACACAGGAGGGAGAAATCCAGGTGTGGCTTTCTGTGCCGTTGAGTTGTTCACACAAAGCACAACCAAGTTCAGAGAACAAATAAGCAAAGAGAACAGAAGGGAGCATTGCCAGTGAGGAAGAGGGAAATGAAGTGGGAAAGGTCGGTAATTTCCCACTTAATTCAGCCCATGTCTCCTAACCCCCCACCGCTGATCCCCCTTTCTGATTACCCTACTACAAACCCCGTAATACAATCGCCTATCTTTTCATCAGCTCTTCCTTCCTCTGGGTCTAATCTCTTATGACACAAATGAGGGAGTTCAGAGTTTTATTAGTAGAAACGGGGGATTTCAGGCTCTGAGCCCCCGCCGCCAAGCAGGGACCTGCTGGAGGGCTGCTGCCCGTGTCAGGTTGTTGTACAAACATTACCTCCTGCAAATCCCCGGCTTGGTCACCAAGTCAAGCGGTGGAGACAGTTTGCCCAGTAGTTTGACCTTTCACCTCCCCTTTACTAAATAGACCTAATTACTGCGTTTGTCTGTCATTTAAGCAACAAATGACTCCATTGAGGTCATTTGAGGGAAGCTGGAGTTCTTTGCTGTCATCTCGAGAGAGCTCGGCTAATTTTATCCTGCTGGGGAAGAAAGCCCTGTGAAATTTTGCTGGAAGGCTCGGTTACAATTGCTGTTTCCTGGGAAGGGTCTGGTGACACTGCTCAAGGAAGCAAGGTATGCCCCTACCACCACCTCCTAGTTCACAGTCCTCTGTGGTTTCCAGCAACCGTAAGAGAAACCCTAAAAGAGAAACTTCCTGAGAGTGTCTAAAGCAAATCAAATAATGATAGGAATAGTAATAACAACAACAACAGCATCGTGGTATGCAATTATTTATTCTAAATCCAGATTTTGACATTGGAAATGTCGTAACTTCCAGGGCGCTGACCACCTTTTGTTTAGCCAAAAGGAGAGCCAGAAACTACAGATGCATTTGTTTCAATGGTGTTTCCTCTGCAGTTTTCAGTACTTGCAGTCCTGCTGAATCCCAGTCATGTGCTTTGTGGGTAACATGGAAAATACTGATGAAAGCTGTTAAGCCTGAAGAAAACTCAGGGAAAACAAAATGTGCGAGTGGAAGGACTAGGCAAATGTAGAAAACGGTGGTGTTTCCCCTCTGCCAAGATACATAACAATCTCAGAATCAACTGTGGGGAGATAAATACACCTACCTACACACAGAGTCCCAGAAAATACTCTATGCGTCCATTTGCATACAGATTTGTATAGAAGTAGATCTGGAAGGGGCAAAAAAGAGGTCACCTTGGCTAACTCCAGGTTCAATCAGCTCTCCCAGACCCATTCCTGGGAGATGTGAGCCTGACTTATCTTCAGCACAGTTCCTCTCCCAGCAGCGGAGACCCTCAGTCTCTCCAGGCCATCCCTGGAACATCCTTCCTTAACAAAACCAATATATCTAAGCTCAGGCACAAGAAACACACAGGGTCCCTGCTAAGACGTGTTTAGACAAGCTCTGCCAAGGCAAGTACTTTACCTCATTTATATCACCCCTCTTGTTCCTAACCTGGGCACATCCCTGTGTTTCCAGCTCCTTCACTTCCAGAATATTTCTGCAAATGATGTTTTTTTTTCTAGCTTGCCCCTTTGACTGCATCTCTGTACACATCATGCTCTGGCTCTTCTGTGCTGCATCAGATGTTAGCTGCCTGTCCTCACCTTGCAGCCCACCGCCACCCATGCCCTCCTTATTCTTTCATATTTAAGACATGGCTCTGGACCACAGGAAGCCCACCTCCATCCATGCCTTGCTTAATTCAAACAAGCACCTCCCCATTTTCTGCCAGGGTCCTCCTCTGCATGCAAGGGGTCCCCCTTAAACATCTGCAAAATGTCTCCAGCCTCCTCAGCCCCCTCCGTAAAGATATCCACCACCATGGTGCCTTAAAGACAAAACAAAGCATGACTGCAGCTTAGGTTGTTGTTGTTCCCATCATGCTAATGTCAACTGAGTGCTTCCTCAGACAGTTCCCTTCCATCTCCATCCATCTACAGCCTCTCCCTGTGGGCTGTACTCCACTGCTGCAGCAGACTGAGCCAAGGAAGCTGCAAGGGATGCTCAGCCTCTGCCACCAGCCAAAATCCCTCTTTGGGCCACCCCACAGGGAAAACACCTTGCTTGGAGCTAGTCTGAGGGATCAGAGCTCCAAATGGGAGCAAGGAATGGCTTTTTATCCCAAGTTTCTTCAGCCGCAAGCACAAGAGGGTCTTGGTGCCTGGCTGAGGCAAACCAGCAGCATGGTAAAGCCCAGGAAAGGCTGGCAAATGAGCAGAGCCCACCTTACAATTGAAAGAGACAAACACCCACAGCTGAAGTTTGAAAGGCGAGAAGACGGTGACTGATGCAGGCACGCTCAGTGATCTGATTCAGTCCCATCTTTCAGCAGGGCTTAGATTAAGTTCATCAAACCCAGATCTTTCCCCCTTCTTTTCTCTGCTGACACAAGTGTGCACCGCTCAAGGCATGTATTATCAGCAAAATGCAGTGTTCTTCACAGACCAAAGCAATCCTGCAACAAGGCAAAGAAACAGTTAGGCTAATCCAGGGACTAAGTGTCTTGTATTTTCTCTTCCCTTGTAGGTGAGTCCCAGGGAGTCTCTCAAGGATTTATTTTCTTTCTATAAACAAGGGTTTGTTCGACCAGAATCACTATAGAAACAGTTGAACTAATCTTCCAGTGTTATCCTTGCCTGAAGGTGAGAGCTATACGATATAGCCTGGGTTAAACTGGAACAAAATATAACCAAAACCCTGCCTCTTTCGCTGTATTTAACAGCAGCTTGTAAAGCAGCATGAGTTGTAGCATGTCACAGCATTGCTGTCGCACCACATCCCACATGCATGTGGCTTTGTGGGGGGGGGCTGAGTCCCCGATTACCTATGGGACAAAATGGTTTTGGGAAGGAGAGCCGAAAAGAAATGCATCCATTAACTGTGATTTGCTGGCAAGAGTTTTTCATGTGCAAATAACAGAAGCAGGAAAATAGAGAAGGGGTTTTATCATTCCCCTGCTGCAAAATTTAAATAAACATAATTTCTTATGCTCAAAGGACATGTTGATGAAAAGGTTAATGTTATTACAGGTGCTTAAAGGGCTCTAAAAGCCTTATATCACTACATGGGATGAAAATGCATAGAGACAGCGAACATTGTAATAACATCCTTCTTAGTTCCTTCACTGACAGATGCCCTGTTTTGTTAGAACACAGGCAGTATTTTAATAAGGTTGAAACTCAGTCAAGTTTATAGCTCTTCATATGAAACAGAAGGATTTTCTGCCTTTTTCAACCCTTTTTATTTCTTCTTGTCCCCTAAATCTCATCTTCCTCTCACTGTCATCTGTGAAGTGAAGCACTGTGGAACACACATCAAGGAAACGTGGCAGCACCTCTGAGGGCCAAGTGTTCCTTTTCCTTCTTAAGGAGATGACGGATTTAGTTTAGATTTTGGCATCACTGCGCTGACAAAAGGGTTGGTCTTACCTGATGTGTTTTGGTACCATGTTTGAAGTGACGTTAGAGGAGGTATCAACACCTCCCAGGACTGGAATGGAGAAAAGAAGAAGCATAAAAAAATTATTGGCATGTACTTATAAAAAAAAGCAAGAGGTAATTGCAACGTCTTACCTAGTTCTCAGCACTTTTTAGTTCAAGGAACTGTGTGTGTACAACTGCAGCCGTCATAATCTCCTAAGGCTCAGATCAAAGGCATGGAGTCTGCATACCAAAACAGGGGAAGTTCAGGCTAGATATAAGGAGGAAGTTCTTTACTGTGAGGGTGGTGAGGTGTTGGCACAGGTTGCCCAAACAAGTGGTAAATGCCCCATCCTTGGCAGTGTTCACGGCCAGGTTGGGCAGAGCCTTGGGTGACATGGTCTAGGGTGAAGCATCCCTGCCCATGGCGGGGGATTGGAACCGGATGATCTTTAAGTCCTTTCCAACCCAAACCATTCTATGTTTCTATGATTCTATGATTTGTTGTGTAAAGGGATGGGGGTATTATTTGTTTCTAAGTGTGGGACAGTAGAGTACAAACCTCAACTGAAAGCCAAAAAGCCAAACCCAACCAGGGACTGTTATGTTTTATTGATTTGTATTGAGGATGGGTGAAATTAGTTCAAGACATGCTTTTCAGGAAAAATAAATATCTATGGGAAAGAATTGTCAAACACACACATAAAAAAAAAAAAAAAGGAAGAAATAAAATAAAATGAAGAGCATGGTGGAGACTTTGAGCCAAGCAGTGGGAGTGCTGACCTCCTGCTGTCTGTGTACCTTTCCTGAATAAATATTTCTGCCATACACAGATAAAAGATTATTTTTATAACAAAATTAGCTTCTGTCCAATGCTACACTGGTTTCTCTCTCTAGGCAAAATGCAGAATTTCAGTTGCTTTGTATTGAACGGGTAAGTGGAAACATCCTGATGCTTAACGTCCTTTCCAACCCTAACTGTTCTATGATTCTGTGATGCTCAGAAATTAAATGGACAGCCTGATAAGAAAGTAGGGTCTGGTTTTTTTTTTTAGTCCCTTTCATAAATCTACCTGATTGCTGCAGATGCCTGGTCCTGTGTTTGTTTCTTGTCTTAGCACTGGTCTAACACCACTGATAGATACTGGTCAACCCTGAGATGTGCTGACCTTGGGCTGTGTTGGTTTTTGGATAGTTCCCACTCCCCAGAGCATGCCATTTGTGCTTCGGGGTGAATCTCATACCTGGGGATCATCCTTTTGCCTCCCATCTGATGGTGAAAAAGGGAACTCCAACATCCAAATGTCATCTTATGGACATAACCAAGGTCAGGGCATAGCAATAGGCTACCATGCTCTGCAAATCCTCCTTGCAAGGCTACCTTTACACTAGGTGTTTCTTCAGAGGATGGTCTTTTAATAATAGCACATGAAGCAGCCATGGGAGCAGAGTTAAAGCCACTTTCCTTTGGCATCTCGGGGGCACTTGAGGACAAATGTTTACATCTTCATGTGTTGCACATGCTGGGACAAAGACAACACATAAAGAAGTCTGAGCCACTCTGCTTCCTTCTAATCAGCAGCAAAACAGTGGAAATACAGTCTTTTTCGTTTCCTTCATGGAAAAAGTGCATGAAAGCCTGAAGCCTTTAGGACACTGGCTATCCAACTGACTAGCTGAAGAGCAAACCCCATCTCCAGAGGAAGCTGGTCAGTGTTACTGCTAACATTGCTGCCTCTGATTTATAGGTTATTACTGCTGAAGACTATTTACCCCATTTTCTCATGGTTGTCTCCTCCTAGCCACTTATTAATTAGATCCAGCTACTAGCTGCACACCTATATTTTCATTTAGGTTGTGCTTTGGATACTTTTGAGTTCATTTTTAATAGACTCGTGTCCTTTTAAACTCCCTTCATCTTTAAAAGTCTTTTGCAAACCGGAGAAGAACAAACCTCATTGCTGTTCTCACATGCATGTACCCACACACAACTTGGTCACCCATGGTGGCTTTTGCAGGTTTGCCTTAGTTAAATAAATGTCCTTCCCTCCACATTTGAAGTGTTCCCAGTGGAAAAGTGAGGTAATGTTATTTTGTTATCTAAAACAACCAACGAGTTTTTTAAAGGATGACCTCCGTGTGTCTGTGTATATACAGACACACTCGCTCATGCACAAGCACATGCAAGCAGAAATGCACATAAAAGACCCCGTTATGAGTTTCAAACTTAGGTAAACCTCCTGTAGCCCTCATTAGGATTTGGGCTGGACTTGGCACCAAGGTTCAAACTCCATCTGCTCCCCTCAAAAGATCTTTGTTTTCATGTCATGGGGATGAGGAAAGCTGGTACATGGAGATTCTTTGGCTCTGGACTGCTCCCATCCTCCTTTTAAAATCTGGGGTAAATCAAGAGCAAAGTGGGTCTGGGTTTAAGGACTGGGGGGGGGGGGGGGGGGGGGGGGGGATTTGCAGTTGTTGGGAGCTGCTTTGGCTGATGTAGCTCTATAGCAACATACTATTGAACAGCATTTTCTCTCTTCGTTGGCTTTAATGTCATGCAGTAAGGATTTCAGATGGATTTTGCCCTTCTTGGAGCCCTTCAGATTCACACAGAGAACAAAATCAGCACAAAAAAAAAGAAGAGAAAAAACCCCAAACACACACAAAATTCCAACCAAACCAAAAAAATCCCATGCTCAAAAAAAAAGGAAAAAGAAAGTAAAACTCAGAAAAACTGCTGGATTGCAAAATCCCAACTGGTTTGGACCTGTTGCTGGCCTCTTCTACTTGTCATCCGCCTTCCTTATCTCTCCCTCTGCCCTTTCCCTTCCCCTTTAAACCACAGGGAGCATTGATACAGTCATTTATCAGTGTCTTGCGGGCATTTGTGTCTCCCCAGTCCTCCTGTGTTGACTTTCCACCCCTAATCACCCGCAGCCCTCACACCAGCATCCCCGGTGGGTGAGGAATCACTGCTGCCGGTACCCGGGTGAAGCAGGGTGGCCGGGCTGTGCAGCCAGGCGAGCACCACTGCTCTCTTCTGGAGGATTATATATTATATTCTGCTTATTTATAGGATCAGAGAGGTATTTTTGCCTTTAGATTAAAAGCTGGAGATAAACAGATAAAAGGATGGAGCTCTGTGGTAACTGAAAACCGGTTAATACCCCCCCACACATGCACACTTTAAATGACCATGTATTGTATTTTGTAATAAATTAACTTCTCCTCTTCCACGCTTTGATAAAGGAGGGGTGAATCTCTCAGTGGTATCTTGGTTGCGGTGCTTAATTAGATTGGTTTCAGTGGGTTGGAAAAATAAAACTTGATTTCATAACAAAGAGTGAAACCACAGACAAGCTGGTGTTGTAATTGAAATTGAGTTGATAAGGAAGAAACGATCCCAGAGGCACTGGGGGGGGGCAGCAATGGGGGGTGAAATCAGGACTTAAATCAGGTTTAAACAGATGTTCCGATGTCTAGATTTTGCCAAACATTTTATGTTCACAATGTCCAGGATTTTTATTTGAACCTTTGTCTAACCAGATGGTAAAAACCTGTTCAGATCAAATAAAAGAATCAACCTGCCTCTTTACCACCACATGACCCCAAGTATATATATATATATATATATGAAGGACTTCAATTAACTCTATTTATTTTATTGTCTGGTTGCAGTTGTATTTCAGGAAGGTAGATCAATACTTTGGGGCATTGCTGCTCTCTCGGCTGATGGCAGCAGAAGTAGCAGGAAATGGGGAAGGAAAAAGAAGAGTCTGTCCTTGCTGGGCTGTAAACCCATGAGCGATAAGATTTTATTATCATGCAGTTCCAGGGAGGTTTAGATAAGGTTAGGGTCAATTTAATAGGATCCAAGCTGAACTTCCAGACCCCCAGAAAAGTCTTTATATCTTTAATTGCTCTGCAGAGAGGAAAAATTAATAATTTTATTCATTTCATTTGAAGTATTACGAAGCTTAATATATGTATTTTTATTTATGTAACCCCAGGATTAAATCATGTGATAACGAGTGGCTATAACTCCTGAACGAATATTGCTGCAAGAGCAACCAGATGGACACGTTCAACTGCGGTATGTAAAACGCCAGCAAAACCAGACCTGCAGCAGAGGCAGATAACGGGGTGAAACACTGACCCTACTGCAGTGAGCAGCAAAGCCCCGTGATCGGGAGAGGACCAGGAATTCATCCGGCTCTGCCCCTTATCACTGGGCACAGCTGGGGAGACAGGGACACATCTGGGGCTGGGGGAAAGCCTGCAGTTTAAAGGCTGCTGCTTGAGTTGTGGGTCTGGAGCACAGGGTTTGCAGCCCACGGCCAGGCACGGCTTTTCAGCCTCCTCTTCCCACATCCCTGCTCTGTTTTGAGAAGAAAGAAGTTTATCGCTTGGGCAAAGGCTGTCAGGGAAGATGGAGGGTGGAGGGAGGGTTTTAGGCTTCAGAATGGGGTTTAGAAGAGGGACATGGCAGATTGCTCCCCAGAACGGTGATAGGAGACCCATATAGGGTGAAATACAGGGGACCTAAACCATTTAAGCACACTCCAAGCTCTTGTTTGTAATATTAACTTATCTAATACCTAATTCAATGCTATCTTCTGTGAACAGTGTATAACATAAAAATCCATATATAAATACAAATATACATATATAGACATAAAAATGCAAGTACAGCCTAATTTATTAAGGCATTTAGAGCATTGTAGTGAAGTAAATCAGGATTCATAAATACAAACTCAGGCTAATCAGTACAATTTGTCTGCACATTGGCACTATTGTTCAAGGAAGGTCCTGGTCTCATTCCTTGCTTTGTCTCTCCCTGAGTATCTGGGTATTATCTTCTTTATGCTCTTAATGTCTGTGTCTGTAAAACAGTAAAAACTACCTTTGGCTACCCAATCCTTAGTTTACACAGTTACATGCTACAGCTCACCCTTTTTTCCACTCAAAAAGCAGCATTTCTACTTCAGATCATGTCTCCTTGCAAATCAAAAATGAAATAACCCAGCAGCCCTAAATGTATTTCTAATTTCCTTCAAATAAACCATTTTGCTATGTCTGGAAAGTATATTCTAACGAGGAAAGTAGGGAGAGCTATCAAGATATTTCTTGATCTCTTAATTTTATATTCATCATAAGAACCACTTTTTAATTTTTTGAAATAATTTCTTCTTTTCCCTTCTCAGATTCCTTTTATCCTTATGATATTCCTTCACACACATCCATCAGGAATTTGAAAAGTTAATGTATTTTTTACAAAGGAAAAATGTATTTTTTTACAAAGGAATACCTGTAGCATCAACTCTGTATAAAAATACACACAAAGCTCTGTACAAAGCAGGCATCCAGAGAAGCTGCCAACACTTAAAACATGCTTCCCCCCCCCCGAAAAAAAATAAATAGAAAACTCCATAAATAAAGGTCAAAACTGTACTCTGTAAATGGTAGGAATATAACCTGGGTGTGAATACTTGCTCTTAAATTCTTTGTAATCCCGGCAGGAAGCAAATGTCATGTCGGAGGGGATCTGAAAGACAAATTGCTCCTACGTTTGCAATCAAGGCTGCGTTAGACTGATGAGTCCAAAAGCACAGAGTGTAAATTAATAAAAGCGTGACCAGGACTTCCAAGCAGATGCATGACACTGACATTTAATTTAGTTTTCCCAATTAGTTAAAAAGAGAGCTTAATCAGGATGCTGTTCCAAACACATGGAAATCAATTATTCTCTTTTATTTCCATCAAGTTTAGTCAAGGTCCATTTATTTAAAGAACAAATATTCACATTCCTGGGGCAGAGGGATCTGCTGGCATGACATCAGTTCTCAAACAGTAGGGAAGGTACAGTTTGTGCTCTGCTGATTTTTAAAAGGCATTTGGAGAACTTCATTACTTTTGTCTCTTAAATTTTATCTCTCATCTTGTAATTATTATCAGGACCATTCAGGTTTATTAATTCCTAAAGAGGAAAAGGAGCAAACCCCTGTGGTGCAAGCAAACATGCGGGGATCAGAAGGAGTGGAGCTGGTCAAATCTCTTCTTGTGATGATGGGAGAAAATGTATGTGCAGAAACACCAAAGGCAAAGCTTACCTGGGTAAAAGAAAAAGAGCATTAAAACACAAAGTCCTTGGGGGGACTTTGGGCTGGGAGGTCGGCTGGTCTCAGCCTTGTGGTAATTATAGACACCAAGGGTGTGGAGGGGAAGGAAACAAGGCTATATCCAAGTTGCATGTTAATAAATATGCAGGAGGTTATTCTCCTGTTTGAATGCATAAATCTTCCGTGAGTGGTCTGTGTGCGCCTGGAATGTGAGGAGCTGGGCTGAGCCAAGGCAAAGTCCTGTCCAAATTTCACTACTTTCCAAAACGATGCCTCATTTATTAGTGTAGGCAGCTCCGAGTCCCCTGGGATTAACGTCTTGGCCGCCCAGAGTGATTAGATTGGAGATCAGGAGGAGCCCCGGAGTCTGAAGCTCAAAGCACTTCATTCAGCAGCGGCAGGGACTTGGGATGCAGGGAAACTCCAGTTCTGTCGGGCGGCAGCACGGAGGACCTCTGAAACGCTCCCAGCACGGGGAAGACACACCAAGATACATACAAATCACTGTTTTCACACCAGGTGTGATATTTACATATAGCTGTACGTGGATATTTACATATACAGTGTATAAGTTAGTGTTTTAATATAGAATTGTTATCGCTTTTATCAATAACTGCGTAATAATTAAAAGTGCAGCCATTGCATTTTTTGTCTACTCTGTTTTTTTCAGAGAAAGCTTTAACTTTACAAATATTTAGATGAAAGAAGGAGGCTCAGCTGCAGGTTTGCTCTCTGCTTCACCAAAACCAAGTGTCTTCCAGCAACAGATCCTCCACCCCATAAATGTCCCATTTGGTACTGGTGGATCTTCCAGAGTTGGACTTTCATCTTTCCTCGTTATTTAATCCAAAATCAACTCTGTAAATCACTAGATCATGCGCAGTGCCTCCCTCATGAGAAGCTTCTGATATGTAGCAGAGTGGTGAAAGAGTTAATAGCTCTGTTTGCAACCAAAAGGAGAGAATCTCCTCTTACACCTTCCTGAAAACAACTTTGGCCCCCAGTGCCATTAGCTAGACATGTTATATGGGCATATATTTGAAATATCTTGGTTTGGAGAGCACTAACACTCTCTGTTCTGCCCAGATCTCTTGATTTTCAACAGATAGCCACCACAACAGGAAATTAATAAAACTGAGGTTATCCATTACCGAATCAACTGCAAACTAAATCTCATCCTATAATTGCAAGAAAACCTATCCCACTCCTTGTTTAGTGTTCAGACTTAGCTGGAGGATACTAAACATAATTCTATGTTATAGATACACCAACTTATTAGCAAAGACTTGGGGCTAAAATCTTTTCCTCTTGTTTTTGTTTGCACAGGAAGGGCAAGGAGGGGAGGGATGGGAGGGAGAAGACAGCTTCTGGGCTCCCCTGGCAGTGTCGTCTGATATCAATCGTGCCGTGGGTTTTCCAGGGTTTTGTGGGACCCTCCTTGAAAATGGAAGAGAAATTACCATAAAACCTTTACAAAGACTCCTATGAAACCTCACTATAATTTGAGAGCATCCTCTTGGGAAAGGGGGAAATTTCCAGAGGCCCAGATTGGAGGTCTGGTGGGATCCAGGTGCCTCACCCTCCCTTGCAGGGCTCTCACAAATGCCTATGAGCAAATTTCTCTGCAAACTTCTGCAATTATTACTCGCTGACTATGGTCAAAGGCAGCAAAAAGGAACACATTCCTGCTTGTTTGGCATCCTAGTCCACAGTGGGGGTGAACCCAGCCCTCCCTAGAGAAGCTGAAATCCTTATTCCAGAGGCAGTTTGTATTTTGGCAGAAGGGAAGGGTGCTGAGCAGATACATTCCCAGTTTCAATCAGCCACCAGGGAACATCTCCCAGTAGCATTAGTATATCCTAAAGCCTACAGCTGCATTGGAGCATGGAGAAGGCATACGATGGGCCACTGAAGGTCACTCTCCGTCTTGTCTTGGGGTGAGGTCCCCTCCGAATCCCAAATGGGCTCATTACATCCCATCCCAAGGTCTTCGGAAGCTGCAAGGATTTGTCTTGGAGAAAGAAGGATGGGCATGGAGTTTTTTGGCTCTTCTTTTTGGGTGAGCATCAAATAAGTGTCAGGGGGATAGGTGCGTACGTGTGCTGCTGCACACGGTCAGGCTGCTCCATGCCCCAGAATAGGACTCTGGAGCTAAAAAGAAGCACACACACACACATACAAAAAAAAAAATACATATTTTTTGATATTTTTCCTGCTAATTTCAGGAAACTGTCCTAAATTTCCACTGCAAGGTAACCCGCTCCAATTCACTGGGGAGAGGAAGTTTAAGCAGACTGTTTGTCCCCAGTCTCAACCACACACACAGACACACAGACTTACGGACACACACCAGAGGAAGGGATTGGATGCCATAAAACAAGGCAATTGGGAAAGGGAAAAGAAGTAGCAACATTGTTGGCCATTAATAGCTCTTTTCAGCCTGAAATGTAGGTCTGTAATTGTTAACAAACTGTAATAGAAACAATCAGCAATGACAGAAAAGCAGCATCCAAAGGGCCTGATCTAAATTTACATCTCCCATTTACTAGAAAGTGGTTTTGCATTGGGAACTCTTTCAGCATTGTTTCAGAGCAAGCTCTATTTAGTCTTTCGCAGGAAAAGCAGGTCCTAGGATTTCCTCATGAATTACAAATAGATCCCCCAATCCAAACTCCTGGTTAATATACTGCTCCAGTACTCAGTGAAGTTGCAGGAGGAGTCATTTGGCACTGGACCTCGGCCCAACTATAATTAAGGATGACATTCTTCACATGTGCCTTTCAGGCATATTTTATTTGATTTCTTTTTTTTTCAGTACTCTTGAGAATTAGGATAGTTTGGGATTGAAGAAAGAAAAGGGGAGGGAGGAGGAAAGGGGACCTGGGTGTTAAGTGATAAGCAATTGAACTGCAGCTATTTTCAAGCCGGTAAGAGCAAAAGCACTTAGAAATACAGAGGAGGTGGGAGATTTTTGGTGCCAGGCTCCAGGATGGACCAAGTGTGCTCCTGCAGCAAGATGACTTGGTGTGTGCTTGTGATGTACCCTGCTCAGAGCCCAGAAGATGCTTTCACAGACCGATGGTATAATCAGTGCAATTCAATGTGGTTCAAGAGGCTGTTAAATCCAAAGTGGCTTCAACCTGGAGCAGGGAGGACTCCTGTCATCACTGTTACTCTAATCCACCAGGCTCTGTGACTTTTGGCAGCTTATCTCTAAAAGCAGAGCATACCGTTGCCATCTTCACACTGCCTAAAAACCAGCTCTGCAAGCGCTTTGCCTTGCACCTTGCGGAGACATCTGATGGTGGGCAGAGGATGTACAACCATGTGTAATTCTCATCTGCTCAGATCCTATGGGAAAGGATCAGTGTGATTTATCTTAGCCAGTATTTGCAAGGTATCCTTTCTATTGTTTGCTAACTGCCGCTAGGTTTGGACAGCAGGCGGAGGGGTCAGAGCCAAGGCAGAGAACAGAGATTTGCCGGGATCACGCAATGCTCCAAGCCTGTCTGCAGTAAACAGAATCTCCTTAAAGGTCACATCTTCAGGATCCCACTGCAATTGCCAAAGGAAACTGCAATCATTTTTCAGTCCTTTAAACGCCAGACTAAAATGTACTCAGCCACAATTTTCCTACATGTTCCTGGTTTGTGAGGAGACTACTTAGGAGTCATTTCCTTGCCAAGAAAAGCTTCTCTTTCCTCCTGAACCCGGGACAGACCCGGGCAGCCCTCTGCAGAGTTAGGGGTCAGGGCACAAGGGATGAAACCTCGCAACTGGACCCCGTAGGGCACCCCAATGTAGACGCCTTTTGCAGCATCAGCAAAGCAGTTTGGACAACTAAACCACTTCCTTTGTCACTCCGAAACCCCTCCATCAGCAGTGTAAGAAGGACCAGCTCCAGGCTGAGAAATCATAATACCTTTCTGGGTAGAAAAGTCATCAATTGCATCTCTTTTTCCTCTCCTAAATCATCCATGAAAAAACTTACATTTCTCATGAACACTTCTCCCCCCCCCAACTCAGCAACAACTGCATTTATAAAACCACTTTTCATCCCTTATTTACAGCAGGGAATTGGGTCTATCCTTGTCACTCATCCTCCCCAAACACACAGTAAAAAACTCAGCTTTCCTGGCACAGGCTGCAATCCACCCAACTAAGGCACATCACCAGCTCCAAAGCTTAAGTGTGACCCCAGTGTGAATTAAGTGCTGTCAAACCTGGCAAGAAAAGAGTCCACCCATAGGACTGACCCTAAATGAATAGCCACTGTGTTTACATGAACCACCCAACAGATTGCTTCTCTCTTACCCAGAGCCCCGACGTGTGTCAATAAAAACCTCTGGGTTTCATTAGGCAGCCCCTGCCTGGGTACATAAATAATAAGGCTGTTGTCAGATCTCCCTATGGTGTGTAAGGGCAGATCTGGAAACCTGAAGGCCGTGACCTTCATGTTTCTCAGCAGGGACCGAAACGCCCTCGGAGCCAAAGTAGTGGGAAAATGAGAGTCTGTGTTATGCTTTAACATGATACTGACAGGCAAATGTGATTTCTCAGAGTTCACTCCAGCGAACACTGATCTGTTTTATAATCTCGAGTGCTGGCCCTGCTGCAGCTCCAAGGCTGCTGCGGGAAGGGGATGGAGGCACAGGGAGCTTCCTCTTGGAGTTCCGCTGGGATCACGGGGGGGGACCTTCTTGAGGAGAGGGCGAAAAGGCACGGTCGTGTTTGGGATGAGGAATGAGGAGGGTTATAAAGAGAATGAGGAATGAGGAAAGTTAAATGGAGGATGAGCTCACTGCTGTAGGGGGGGTTTTGTGGCACAGTAAGATGTCAAAGGGGAGAGCTGGGAATCCTCACCCCACTGGGGTGAAATCTTATCAGGAATGGGGAGAGGCAATGTGCCAGTTGAGAGGTTACTGTGCCATTGGGAGCTAGTAGTAGTGAAATGGGAATGATCCAGGCTCTTCCTCTGACCTCCAGCCCCTTCCTACCACAGCCATTTCCAGGAAATCCCTGCTTTCTTCTATGGGGAGGGATCTGCTCAGCCAGCTGGGAGCAGGCTATGCTGGAGCAGCGTGGCCAGGAGAGACCCTGGACGTGCAGGTCAGGGTGGGTATAAAAAATGCCATTAGGGTTTTTCAGTGCTGACACCTCCACGTCTCCATATGAGCCCAACCCTGGTAGGACTAGAACCAAAACAAGGAATCCCTTTGCCAACAGCCTCCAAACCATAAAACCCACTTAAGACCATGGCAAGGCAAAAGATGGAGTGATGCTCATCCTCTGAAAACGGGCTGGGATGAAGGGAAAGTGTATTCAGGATGCTTGCAAACACTGCAAGGGCTGGAGGAATATGTGAGTGAATGGCTCAGTGGGGTTCAGGGATGCTTCTACCTTCATCCTGATGCCTGCTCAAGGAAGAAGGATGCTGTGCAATGTCTGAGCATGTTTGTCATCTATCTTTTGTCAGAGGAATTAACTATACACACAGGCTGTCTCAGGAGGGTTTTCCCTGCCAAGGTGAAGTTTCAGGAATGGTCAATAGGGCTTTCAGCCTCAGAACAGGGAATCATTCCCAGAAGGGGCTTTTTGGCCAGCAAGGCAAGCTGCTAACACCGGCATCAGTGAGAGATGGGCATGGAAATGCGAGGTACCAGGCCAACATCCTAAATTTGAAGGGCGAAAAGGAGAAGGTCAGGAGATGACTTTATGAGTTGTGGAAGCAACGGTGGCGTTTTTCCAGGAGTACACTATGTCTTTAGCCCAAGAATGTATACCATGCACCGCGCGCCGGGTGACAGAGTTAATCACCCAGTGAGCAGGAGGAACCGGGGCACCCGGGGCAGGAAACGCTTCCCAGAGGGAGCAACCGTGGGGCTGGAGACCGGGAGAAGCTCCATCCCCACGTGGCGGGAGGAGAACCATCCCTCTGCATGCGTTGCGTGCAAAGCCAACGCAGCCCGGCCCCTGTGTGGTCTAGAGAGGTTTGCGTGTGTGGTCCTGCAAAGCCCTGCTCATCTGTCCAAAGGCTGCTAACTGCCTGCTGAATGACCACGTCTGTTTACTTTAGCTCTGTCTGCACCAACTGAACTCTGATCGCTGCCTTCCTCCAGCTGGGCCGGCTCAGGACCCCAACGTGAAGGAGAGCGGAGAGAGATCTGTGTGTGTGTGAGGCTCCAAAAAAAGAATAGGCTGCAAATGGACTACAGTGTAAATCACGGCGAACAATTTATGGGCCATTTTCTCTCCCATCATTTCTTCTCTGATCCCCAACCCCCCCACCCTCCTCACTCAAACAGACCAGGCTCATAAATTGCCCGTGTTGAGTGCTGGCAGAAAGGTTTTTCATGTTCCTGACAGCTGCAATAAAAATATGCCTGTGTGTCTGGTAATTGTGTGTGCAAGAGGGGGAGGTGGGTGCCTGTGCAGGGTGCTCATGTGTGGGTGCGGATGCACATGAGATAGTATAGCATGTGGGGGTGTTGGGGTGATGCACGTGTGAGCTCTGAACTCATGCATGTGCTGTGAGTGCATGTGTGTGCTGTGAGTGCATGTGTGTGCTGTGAGTGCATGTGCTGCAAGTGCATGTGTGACTTGTGAGTGCATGTGTGTGCTGTGAGTGCATGTGTGTGCTGTGAGTGCATGTGTGTGCTGTGAGTGCATGTGCTGCAAGCGCATGTGTGTGTTGTGAGTGCATGTGTGTGCTGTGAGTGCATGTGTGTGCTGTGAGTGCATGTGTGTGCTGCGAGTGCATGTGCTGCAAGCGCATGTGTGTGCTCTGAGTGCATGTGTGTGCTCTGAGTGCATGTGTGTGCTGTGAGTGCATGTGTGTGTTGTGAGTGCATGTGTGTGCTGTGAGTGCATGTGTGTGCTGTGAGTGCATGTGTGTGCTGCGAGTGCATGTGCTGCAAGCGCATGTGTGTGCTCTGAGTGCATGTGTGTGCTCTGAGTGCATGTGTGTGCTGTGAGTGCATGTGTGTGCTGAGTGCATGTGTGTGTTGTGAGTGCATGTGTGTGCTCTGAGTGCATGTGTGTGCTGTGAGTGCATGTGTGTGCTGAGTGCATGTGTGTGTTGTGAGTGCATGTGTGTGCTCTGAGTGCATGTGTATGTTGTGAGTGCATGTGTGTGCTGTGAGTGCATGTGTGTGCTGTGAGTGCATGTGTGTGCTGAGTGCATGTGTGTGTTGTGAGTGCATGTGTGTGCTCTGAGTGCATGTGTGTGTTGTGAGTGCATGTGTGTGCTGTGAGCGTATGTGTATGCTGCGAGTGCATGTGCTGCAAGTGCATGTGTGTGTTGTGAGTGCATGTGTGTGCTGTGAATGCATGTGTGTGTTGTGAGTGCATGTGTGTGCTGTGAGTGCATGTGTGTGCTGTGAGTGCATGTGTGTGCTGTGAGCGTATGTGTATGCTGTGAGTGCATGTGTGTGTTGTGAGTGCATGTGTGTGTTGTGAGTGCATGTGTGTGCTGTGAGTGCATGTGTGTGCTGTGAGTGCCTGTGTATGCTGTGAGCATATGTGTATGCTGTGAGTGCATGTGTGTGCTGTGAGTGCATGTGTGTGTTGTGAGTGCATGTGTGTGCTGTGAGTACATGTGTGTGCTCTGAGTGCATGTGTGTGCTGTGAGCGTATGTGTATGCTGCGAGTGCATGTGCTGCAAGTGCATGTGTGTGTTGTGAGTGCATGTGTGTGCTGTGAGTGCATGTGTGTGCTGTGAGTGCATGTGTGTGCTGTGAGCGTATGTGTATGCTGCGAGTGCATGTGCTGCAAGTGCATGTGTGTGTTGTGAGTGCATGTGTGTGCTCTGAGTGCATGTGTGTGCTCTGAGTGCATGTGTGTGCTGTGAGTTCACTCGTGCTTTGAGTACGTGTGTGCTCTGAGCACATGTGTGTGCTCTGAGTACATGTGTGTGCTGTGAATGCATGTGCGTGCTGCAATAGAATGTGTGTGCTCTGAGTTCACACGTGTGCTCTAAGTACATGTGTGTGCTCTGAGTGCATGTGTGTGCTGCAATAGGACATGTGCTGCAATTGCATGTGTTTGCTGTGAATGAGTGTGGGTACTGACAGTGCACGTTTGCAGTGATTGCAGGCATGTGCTGTGAGTGTGTGCATGTGTTCTGATTGCACGTTCATACTGTAACTGCATGTTTGTGCTGTGATTGTTCATGAGTGCGCATGTGCCATGACTGCGTATGGATGTGTGTGCCATGACTGCCTGTGCGTGTGCTGTGATAGCATGTGTGTGCTAATTGCACCTTTCTGCTGCAATTGCACATGTGTTGCGACCACAGGAAAGTGTGAGCCGTGCTGTGTGTGCATGGTGACTTCATGTGTCCATTTGTGCATTTGCCAGGCAATGATGTGCATGCATGCAGAAGGCCAAAGGTTTCCTATGCATGACAATAAGCTGTGAGCAGTTGTGGGTGCACACAGGCATGAGAGCATGTACAAGCAGGACACACTTTTAATGTGGACATGGGAAATGATTTTTGCACCCCAGGGGAATGCTTGAGATTTGAATTTTTTTTTTTTTTTAAATCAAGATTAAAAATTCTAATCATGATCTTTAGTAAACACACCCTAATTGAAAATACAGTGATTTTTGGGGCTGGATCAATCGCAGTGTTTATTCTGATCATTCCTAAATACTCCAAATACTCCAAGCTGGGAATTTCTTACTTAAAACCAAGACCTCTAGGCTATTGCTTAGGTTAAATTTTGAGACCCAAAATGAACTGAGCTGATAAGCCCAGAGAATTGAATTCTTCAAAGCAATGAAATCTCAAATCAGAAGTAAGTTTTGCAGCTGTAATGCAAATAATCTCAGTCCTGAGAGCCAGTTAGGGAGGAAATAATGCTCAGTCACAGGATTCTTAGAAAACAGCTTTCTCCTTTTCATCACTTCTCCATATTCCCTCTTTGAATGATGTTATTCTCACAAGAAGCTCTATGGGAAGAAACAGGCCAGCAGATCCCAGGGTGCGCAAAGTGTTACCCGCAAAAACCTGGGAGCTTTTGTCTGGGGAATGATGTTTTTCTCCTCTAGGTCTGTATTTTTCCTTGACCCAGTTTGGTTTCTCTTGAGTGTTCACCACAAACACTCTTTCAAGAGTTTGCGCCCACATTTGCGTCACTAACGGTTTGAAAAGCTTCTAATTAGTAAAAAGACTAGAAGGGTGATGAACAAGATGCACAGTGCCATGCGGGGAAAGAAATCAGGATTTAGTTAAGCAAAATCAGAGCCCACAGATCTCTGCATTCTGTTAATTTATAGCTACAGGTTTGTTAGGAAAAGCACAGAGACCATAGCCTGCTCCAACACTATTCCCAACCAACTAAACTGGAAGAAACCCCAGACAAAACCCAAGCAGGGATGTGGATGTGTGCAGAAAAGAGAGGATCAAGCCCCCTGGAAAAGGGAAGTCTGTTTTTATCCGTGCTGTTTGCAGACACTGCAAGTGTGTCTGGGCAGGGGCAGGAGGAAAACAGCACTGGGGTGTTTCTGAGTCCGAGGATCAACAGCCCCGTGTATGCCTGGGCTTTGTAGCTGTAAGTGCCTCTGTAGGGAACAAAGAAAGTGGGTAAAAATTGAATTATCCACTTAAGGTTGTGTCAGCTTTCCATCATAAATCTTATTTTTCTTTGCAGAGGTTTATCACTCGTCAGTAAAAATTCCTCCCAGCCTGAACCTTTGCGTGCATGATATGGTTTCAATGCTTAAAAAAAGGCTTCATAGGTATGTAATTTAATAGGGTATAAAGTTATCATCTTATGCAGAGAGAAATATGGTTTCTTGCAGCCATACCAGAGGAATGGAACCTGGGGCTGGTGGGAGTGATGGCTGCAGGGGAGCTCTGGTAACCCTGCGCTGTGAAGAGGCAGCTTCCAGGGGGCCCCACTTAAGGCAGGCCCCAGGCCAGGCACCCCCTTTGCCATCACGACCTCCACAGAGCCAAGGGGAAACCACGTGGGCACGAGGGATGCTCTGCTCCTGCATCCCATGGGCTACAGATGAACCCCTCCCTGTACAGTGCATCCTCAGACATTGACCACCTGTGTTGTAATCTATCTTTATTTAAAATGAGAGGCTCTCCACGTTTTCTTTATTTTCACCTTTCATTTTCTATGTTCCCTTTCCTTTCCCTTTCCCTTTCCTTTTCCTTTCCTTTTCCTTTCCTTTCCCTTTTCTTTCCTTTTCCTTTCCTTTCCTTTCCCTTTTCTTTCCTTTTCCTTTCCTTTTCCTTTCCTTTTCCTTTCCCTTTTCTTTCCTTTCCTTTTCCTTTCCTTTTCGTTTCCCTTTTCTTTCCTTTTCCTTTCCTTTTTCTTTCCCTTTCTTTCCTTTTCCTTTCCCTTTTCTTTCCTTTTCCTTTCCCTTTTCTTTCCTTTTCCTTTCCTTTTCCTTTCCTTTTCCTTTCCCTTTTCTTTCCTTTTCCTTTCCTTTTTCTTTCCCTTTTCTTTCCTTTTTCTTTCCCTTTTCTTTCCTTTTTCTTTCCTTTTCCCTTTCCTTTTCTGCCTTTTGCCTTTTTCACTTTTCCCTTTTCACTTTTCCCTTCCTTTCTTTTCCCTTTCTCCCATTTCCCTTTTCCCTTTTTTCCCTTTCCCCCTTTTTCCTCTTTCCTTTTCCTTTCCCTTTTTTCCTTTCCTGTTTCCTTTCCTCCCCATTTTCACACATTTTTCCCTATTCTTCAGCTTATTCCTACTTTTACTCGTGTTCTTATCCCTGTCCCTATTCCCTCTCAGCCATTCCTTCCCCCTTCCCACGCGGCCGCGGGGGTCCCCGCAGGGCCGGGGCCGGGGGAGAGCGGAGGGAGCCGGGGCTCGGGGGCCTGCGGGGGGGTCCCGCCTGGGCGCCAGGCGCTGCCCCCGACCCCCGCATTAACCCCGCTGACACGGGCGGGCGCCGCGGAGCCAGCGCGGCCCCTGCTCGGCCCCGCCGCCTCCCCCGGGGGCTGCCCCGCGCACCCCCCCCCCCCCCCCCAGCTCTTAGGGGCTGTCAGCCCCCCGAGGCACGGTACCCCCCTGTGATCCAATCTCTGGTTTGGCTGCAATGTAGGGGTGGATGAAATGGGGATAAAAACGGTGGTTTTGGACAAAAAGCTGTCACAGTCTAGGGGAAAAACCCTCCATCCCACCGTGTTGTGTTGGTGACCCCGCGATGTTTCCCATGCAGAAATCCTGCCCAGGGCTGGGGGATCCCTGCTGGCACTGAAAGCCCTGAGATGCCACGCAAGAATGGAGAACTTTCAATCAACAAATATAAGCCCATAAGGAAATCTCCTTGCAGCTCCTTTTTACCTCCCTGCTCCACGCACCAGGGTGCTTGGCAGCCTCTAAAGCCTGGCAAGGGGGTTTCTCCTGAATCCTCCTCTCCACAGACCACGTTTCTCTTGCTTCTTGTATATCCTCCTTCTTCCTTTTCAGCTTTAGGACTGAGGTCCGCGTTTGTTACGAGCCTGCTTTGCTCCCCTCCATGGGGGAACTGGGAGATGGGGCTGCACCCCTCAACAGGCTGCAGGGGAGACCTGATGCAAGGAGGATGCCCTGGCCCCCCAGGAGGATGCGGGGTGAGGAAGACAACTCTGGGGATGCCCAGCATTACCCCACCGCAGAGGGGATGAGGCGCACGCAAGGGAAGGAGGGAGGGCGGGCGGAGGGAAAGCTGATCCTGAAGTTTCCATCATCTGAAATTGAAGCGCATGTGCCTATAATGAAATATTTCCTCCCATTTCATGGCAGCTCAGTAATTCCTGATGGCAGGGAGCCTGGGAAAACAGATCCCCCCTGCTCCCACCCACAGCGCCTGACCGCACGGCCAGGGACAAACAAGGGCTTCGTTTTGCCGGGCTGCAGCGGCTGGACACCTTATAGCATCCCCCAAACGCAGCCACCCCGTTCCCCCTCCTCCATCAACGGGAAATCTGCGTTTCCATCGATATGTCAGTGCAGCGCTGCAGCAGCCTCGCCCCCCCCATCAGCAGCACCGCGGTCCCCCTGGTGCTGTGACCAGGGACAACAACGAGCGCTGCCACCCCCGGCAATAGCCGCTGCTTTGATTTACTTTAGAATTATGTGGTTTTTCCAGCTCCCCTAAATTTAATTAAACTCTGACCAAAATTCTAAGCTGGGAAAAGAGAATAGAAAAGGGCTTTTGTGCCAGAACAAGCACAGTAATAATATTAATAATAACAAAAAGCAAAACCAAACCCTTACACCCTTACGGGCTGGGCTGTAGGAGTTGAGGCTACTGGACTGAGCCAGGCAGTGCACTGGGAGTCCTCAGGCCCTTTTGAAATCCTCCTGACACCGGCTCGATGCAGCAGAGGATGCCAGAAGGCTGCTGAATCCGATCTGATGCTGCAGCATCAGGTTTCCTTTTGAAATTGCATTTTTCCTAGCAAAGATAAGTGAAGCATGAGTAGACTGCTGGCTCAGAAATAGGCAGAGAGGAGGGTCGGATGGAAATGCAGCTCGTGCCTGGGAGCAGGAGGTGTTGATGGGGAGCTGGACCAGCTCTTGCGCTGCGCTGGTAGAGAGCATGCCATGAAGGAGGAATTCCATGGGGGGAATGCAAGACTTCAGCTGCAGCCACTCTCAAATCCTAACTATTTCTTGTCCCCATTTGTGTTACAGCAGCACCAGAGCTGGACAAAGCCCCTGCTGTGGCGAGTGCTGCATCCCTTGTGCATAGACCTTGCTCCCACCCGAGTGAATTCCTGGTCTGCTGCTGTGACAGAGGGTTTACACTCATTTTAAGGCAACACAAACACCCCATGCCCATGCCCATGGGTGCCTTGCTCAGCTGGGGCTGATGCACAGGTTTTGCTATGCGAGTTAATACCTCCTAACAATCTACTCCCTACCCTTTGATGTAAAACCACAGTTGGTTTGGGCTTTTTTAAATCACAGATGCTTGTACCCCTGAAGAAAAGCAATAACTTTCTCCCTCCTGCTCTCTTTCTGTTCCCTTCTAGTTTGATCAGGAGTTGGTCAGAGTGTTTATTCAGGCTTAGCTCCTAAGATGCTGCAAACAGGATGAAGTTAGGATCATATAAATTCCTCAGCCAGATAAATGTCTGGTGTAATCTTGTATCTGTCCCTGACAGTAGCCAGTACCAGATGCTTCCCAGGATGTGACAAGAAAGCTTTGCCGCATCTACAGATGGAATTACCTGTCCACAAAGAAACCATATTCCTGGCACCTATTCCTGGTTTGATGGACTTAAAAAAAAAGACCAAGCGTCCAGAAACTGAGGGCTTTATTAATTCTATTAATTATTTCCTTACTTCTACCTTTTTTGAGTCAATGGGAAAACAGCCTCAAGGCTGTAAGTCACCTGTGGCTGCAGATGAGGAGGTGTGTGAGTGCCATGATATGATTCCCAAATCCAGAGGCTCTGCGTTCCTTCTGCACATGGGATTTGCTTTGTTCCCCTCATGCTTAATGCGTCATAAGAGTGGGAGGCAGGACCTTGGAAGTGTCCCACTAACATGAGTTTGCAATGAACATTACTCATTTCTTGGTACAAAAACTTAACTGGGGGATTTCAGGATCTGATGCAAAAAGACCAACAGGGAAAATTACTGTATCCAGCATTTTACATGGCTGCTTAGGATTGCGGAGCCTCACACTTATTAATGCTCTGGCACTGATTAGATCTAAGTTTGATTAAATGATGTTGGGAAAACAAGGCATCCTAGATTGGAAGCAGAAGGGAGTCAACTCCTGCAAAGGAGTGTAGGACACAAACCATGAGCCCCGTCCAGCAAACCCAGTCCAACACGTTTGTGTTTGTGATGCTCAGAGGCACTACTTAAGGGACGACCTATTTCGTTGTGCTGGAATTCAGAGAACAGCAATAAAGTGTATTTAGTGTGAGTGTGCCAGGACAAGCCAGGAGGGATTGAATCCTGGTGCCTTCCCTGTAGGAAAAACTCCTTTCACTGCAGGTTTCCCCCTACGAAGCACTCTGATGATATCCCCAGCCAACACCAGTCATGGAGCCCCTTCCTTTAAGGAAAAGGAGTTTATTTAATAGCAACTCACACACATGGAGACACACACATTTACTCCTCTGTTCTTGGTGGGGCTGGATCGCCACCAAGTTACACTCATGTCAAACCTATCAGCACCATCACTGGCCCTCCACTTGTGTTCCTTGGCACCACGTAAGTCTCCTTCATCTCCTGCTCTCTTCCTTTTTGGCAGCACAAAGCTCCCTGCCATCTCCAGCTCTCTTCCTTCTGTCAGCAAAGAGTACATACACAGTGCAGTGAAATCGAAGGGGAGGATGAAGCAGCATCTAAAAGACTATCTGGGAAGCAGCAAGGAAACATCCTTCCCATCAGCTTTTCATGGGAAGTCTTGGCAGGGCAGCGGAATTCCCTAGTGACATCCTGCAGAATGGGAGCTGGTGGCCAGGGAGGCCTGAGGAAGGGCTGGAAGTCAGCCCCTGTCTTGAACAGTGCTGGGAGATCATCCGTTATCTTCTCCTGGTCCCATCCCATGCCCAGGTCTATCCCTCACAGTAAAATGCTGCTTTTCCTGGAACATCTTCCCTTTTCCCACACCACAGGAAATAAGGACAAACATCAGCTCAGAGCAGACACCTGGATCTGAATGCCAAGGAGTGGCAAAGCCACCGCGCAGGGGTCTGAAGGTTAATTAATCGCCATAATTAATAACAAAGAAAAAATAACTGTGCTTTACCTCTTTATGTCAAAGATCAAGCTGCTCCCTCCTCTCCTTCCATGCCCTGAAAAGACTTTGAGGTGAGACAACATGAAAAGGGTAACAAGGCAGCTCACGTAAATGCCAGGCAAGTGAAAATGCTATAATTTATATTACTCCTGCTGCAACTTTGCAAATTAAATAGGAATTACTTGAATAATTGGGTAATTAATACTATAGTGTAAATATAGTGTTTTGTATTATATAAATGCATTTATGAGCTCAAAATGAAGCAAAACCCAGCTTTCTGAAAGCACATTTTTTGCCTCTGTGGAGCATCACCCCTCTTCCGCTCTGGCTTTAGGGGTGCGTGATGCCATGTCTACGATGCGCACATCTTGACTCACTGCTATCTCTCATTAGTGAGCACTCTCAAGAGAAAAGTAATGTTCTTTATTTGTCCATTTTGCTTTGGTTTTTTTCCCACAATCCGAAGCTTCTCTGAGTCCAGTTACTTTCCCAGCCACTCCATTTTCAGACTTTCCAAGTTCGAAAACCTCTTTATGTGGTGGTTTACTGGAAAAGCTGTTCACATCTGTAAACAAAACTTACTCTTCCTGATTTTATCTTTCTCCATTTTGTTGTTTCCGGTTGTTATTCATTTTGGCCGATACTTCTACGGGGACTTTCCAAAGAAGAGAATCCAAAGCCATATGAAAATGCATCTGAACAACATCCAGGAATAAAAGTGGGGACCGATTATAAATACGAAGCGTGACTACCTTTTACTGGAAGAACTGAAACACACAGGAAGAAATTCATGCTGGATGAAATCAGCCTGGGAGAGCCCACCCCGAGGGTGATCAGCTACTGTGCTTGGGTGTTTTGACGTCAGAGCAAGATGTAGGGAGAAAAGCATCAATCCCAACAACACTTTAAAGTCCCCTACAAATAACTTTCAAGCCTGAAAGTTTACCTGCTTCTCCCCTCTGGCCATAGCAGTTGGTGTAATGAGTGATATCCCTCCATCCTAAAAACACTGCTCTGTTCAACCCTTGGCATGGCACTTTCTTTGCTTCCATGCTCCATTATTATCATCATTCTAAAGTACAATTTGGCTGCACACTGAGAGCCCAATCAACCTCAAAGCAGTCCTAGATGGGGGAAATGAAATGCATTCAATCAGCTTGGAAGCTTGTAAGCATCCCTCTGATTATGAATCCCTTGGCCAAACCCTATAGATACAGTTACAACTTCCTTGGTAGTTTTGCCATCCCCTTTTCCTCATTCCCAAATTATGGAAAATTCATCTGATTTCTTTAGCCTGCAACCACATTTTCTCTGTCTTTTTAAAACCCTTTCCAACGAAAGAGCTCACATCTTTCAGTTATCAGATGGGACAGCGCAGCCTGATTTCCAGCCGGAACTAACCCTGCACTGATGAGAAGGGGTGCAATTTGATGAGCAAGCAAATGGGATGAGTTGGGAGCTTCTGCAAGATGCAGAACAGGCAGGACGAGCCCGCCAGCCTCCAAGCAGAGACCCTGACCCTAATCACACACCATCATTCCTTGCTTTTTCCCTCTGCAAGAGCTCCTGGCAGCATCCCAGTTCAGCCCATGATGCCATGGATCCCTCCAGTCCCATCGGAGAGAAGCAGGCAGAGGTCTAAAGAGGCAGCAGCCATTGCGCAGTGGTGTATGAGCAAACTGCATTGCAGTCTGCTTTTCCTATGGAGCAGACTTGTTTTCCTTTTCTTTGATTCCTCCAGAGGAAAAAAGCTCATGTCCACCAGGAGTGAAGTGCAATAAATCTGCCTAAAGCAAAAGCAATCAAGCCCAATGAGTAATTGTGCATCCATAAATGTGCAGGAAAGGAAAGAAGTATTCAGGGCTATAACGTACCCTCCAGAAAGGTTTCAGCGCTGTTAAATACAGCCCTCATCCAGCCAATTTGGGATCTCACTCATCCTCCCCAACACCACTGACAATGTGAATCTATCCAAGGGTTTAAAAGTCATGGCTTTAAAATCTGGTTGGGTTCTATTGTGTTTAAAAAGAAGTTTGTGGGCAAACAGGATGGTTTAGCCGCCTGTGTAAATTCTTACACACCTGATACATTAGCCTTTATGGAGACGTGGTTAAACACTGGGATTATCAATAATCCAATTGTATTAAGCAGTACCAGTTATAAAGGTGAGAGGGAGGAAACAGATCTGGAAGGGGGGTGTTGGGTTGCACAAGGGCACTTCAGAACCTGTCTGGATGTCAGTGATGGTGACATTGATCTCTATGACTTGCCAGGGGTTTATTAGGTCACTGCTTGGAGGCTGTAGGGACCTTCATCCAGGCAGTCCCGGTTCCTGAACCACATGTATGAAGTAAACTATGGATGGCACATAGGGAAACTGGGACATTTCCCAGCTGCAACCCACAGTGACATTAACTGGGAAGGACTTGTACTTGAGCACAGAGGTCTGCACTGCATGTGATGGATGCAAAAACCCATGTTCACCTGAGCAAGCCAGCTCTTCTGCAACTCATTACACGGCTGAGATCATGCATGGTGCAGAGCTGTTTTCCAAGCCTTCAGGTAAATAAAGCCTTCAAAAGTACCAAACCCCATCTGCTCTTCCTTCCTCACGTCCCAGGGCTTTCTTTAATAAATCCCATACCGGGGAAGTGGAAAGCAGTGTTGCTTTCTGCTTTTGGAGCTTTTCAACAACACTCTTTATGCTTTTTTTTTTGCCAAAGACTATGAGGGCCAGAAGCCAGGTCTTCTCCTGCTTCTTCCGCAGAGAGGAAGAGATCCCTCATGGGAGGGACATTAAAGATGTGACCCCCTGAAAGCAACGGCCACGTCAGGAGGACAGGACTGAGACAGGAAGGGACAGTGGTCCTTTTGCTTGCAGGAAGCCACCGGCTGCCTTGGGAGGCTGTGTTTTGGAGGGGAATTTCTGCAGAGCTCCCTGACTCCCAGTGTCACTCCTTTTGATGGCAGCAGTACCAGTTCTATTCAATCTGTGCCCTTGCTCTTGGCTTTCCCTCTGAGCACAATGGGTCTGTGGCAGAAAGACCCATTCGCTTGGGGAAAGGCATTAGGATTTCTATAAACAGAGATAAAATATGCTTCTCGGTGACAAATGGGTTTTACTGCCTGTGTCAGGCATCGGCTGCCAAGTGCCAAACTGGCAACCTCCTTCCAGCAGTGCACATGTATAAGGCATCCACGCTCGTGGAATTGCTGTACTTTTATGGTCATGCATACAGGAGGCTTTAAACACTCTGGATTTCTGTGCATTAAGATGTGCTGGCTCAGACATCCCTCAGCAGCTCATAGGTGCTCTGGAGAGTGGGGCTGGCACAAGGAATAGGCTCTGCAGCATGCCTGCCCTTGGCTGTGCCATCCATCACTGAGGAGCTGTGCTCTGCTCTAATGGCTCTTCTCACAGGTCTGTGCTCCTTTGTCCAAGTGACTAAACAAATACTGCCTCTGCTTTCAGGTCAGCATCCTTAGGTGGTGATGGCAATGACGGTGATGCCCTGGGCTTGCACAGAAAATGGTAGGAAACAGGCTCTTACAGGACAAAAGAAGAATTTCCCACGAGGAAACTGCAAAACCATGGAAAAACTCACATGGCTTTGAACGTAAACACCTTTCACCACCGAGGTAAAACCAAACATTGAATCAGAAGAGCAAAAAACAAACTACCGCCAAAAATGTGGCTGAGGACTACTGGAAATAGGGCTGTGTTTTCTTTTTGTTCTCCAGAAATATATGTATTTAAAGCAAGGAAAAGCTCTTGGTTTTGGAGGAAAATTTCAGCAAGCAGAGAAACATTCTGAACTGCAGAGGATTTGGATGGGATGTGACAGCCCTTAAAATACACAGACTACCAGAAAACAATCTTTGCATGTCTCTTACTCGCTTCCCTAAGGAATACCATGACTCTGTAGGTGTCCATGCCTGCTTTCTTTGAAGGGAATGGCAAAACTTACATTGACATAACTAAAAGCAAAATTGAGCCCATTAACTGTAAAAGCTCACAGGCAAACACATATGCACCCATATGCACTTCTCTGTGCTTTCCTGGCCAAAATCCTTTTAGTGCGCACCTGCTTTCTGTTTGTTTTGGTGAAAACATGGAAAAGTTCTAACTTTACTGAAAACAGTTCTGATTTCTCTAAAAAAAAAGAAATATAGAAAAATCAAGTAAAGCATCAGTTGCTGATTTATTTCTCTCCTTTGGGTTTTAGTGGGGTCTCTATAAAATCCTCTGGTTGAGCCAGCTCCATTTATTGCCAGTATTGTACTTGACTGAATGAAGGTCCTGCATGTTTTGTTTGTTATTCTGAGTCATATCATAAACATTTTAGCAAAACGGCCAAAAACTAACAGGGAACACAGAGAAGCCAAAATCACCAGATGGAGAAAAGCACATCTTAAGGGGATGACATTTGGCAAGAGAAGCAGAAGAGAATTAGAGTTTGGTTTGATCTACCCCGTATTGTATCACCGCTTCTACTTTGCAGGAAATTGTTGAGGTTGAACTGAAATAAAGATCAAGTTTTAGAGCATTTTCTCTTTACACGTTCCTTTGGGACCCTGCC
This sequence comes from Pezoporus wallicus, assembly GCF_028554395.1. NCBI lineage: Eukaryota > Metazoa > Chordata > Aves > Psittaciformes > Psittacidae > Pezoporus > Pezoporus wallicus. Next base: position 124,561 of record NW_026636866.1, on the reverse strand, counting down.
TCTTTCAGTATGAAACCTATTAATTATAAATACATACACACACTCACATCCAATTCTATTATTTGGGCTTCATCCCACCTTTCAGAGGGAACCAGATGAAAGTAATAATCAGTTAATTCAGCTACAAAGCAAAAAATAGTAAAAAAAAAAATCAAAGCTAGATAAACATATTATGTTCTCATGGAAAACAACAACAAAAAGAGTTGAGCTGGCAAGCAGATCAGCAGAGCTCTCCCACACCTCTGTCAAAACGGGGTACCGTCATCTACTGATGACAAGCAACACTGAGCAGAGATCACGCTGTCCCTACTGTCCCTTGGGTGTGTGGGGTGCAGAGCATCCCTGCCTGGTGTTGGCATGGGGACAAGGCAAGGATGCTCAGGGCATCTTGGGCTGTTTTCAGCCTCATGGGAGCTGCTAGCTCTCCAGATTAGGTTGTTGGTGATGGAGCCTTCTATATGGCTTGACATCTTTCTGCATGCAGGGCAGGGGGAGAGCTAAGGGCAACAACCTGTTTCCTGACAGAGGCTGGCAACTTCCAAGATGCCTCTTTGGAGATTCAGACATCATATCCCAAGAGTCACAGGGCTCACATCTCAGCCCTGCACTGATTCAAAGTTGGAGGAGAAACAAAGGGAAGAGGACACGACTTGCTGGAGAACTCCTGATTTAACGGGTTTTTCTGTTCTCACAGAAAGCAATGATGGAGATGCTTTCCTAAAGACAATTCAGAGCACTTACACCAAACCACAGAGAGCTTCTAGCTATTTTAGAGAGCAAAATGAAGTAATTCCTTTGATTGGTGTAAAAGTCTTCACCTAGCCCTCAAAATTTCATCCTTTTCCTTTATACTGAGGTCTATGAATCATACCTGTGGTTATTTGATCATGTCAAGTATGATTATTAAAGCAACCAGGGAGTTATACTGGTAAAGCTTTAAGCCTTGGGGGAGAAACCATGATTCCCACTCCATTGTGGGGCCATGAAGGTATCTCATCCCCTAAAAAAATAAATGGTTGTGCTGGACTTGACTGCCTATCATCCAAAAAAAATAATAACTACAAGGGGACCACCTGAGAGCTGGGTAAATCCAGAGTTTTGCTAAGGATGAGCAATTACAGCAGCTGCAAAGCTGGACCAACACGCTTTGAAGTTACGTGCCTAAACGACTGCAGAGAGTTGTTATTAAGCTGAAAGCTGTTCTCACCATAAACTCCACTAAATGGAGGAGAGCCTGGAAGAGAAGAGCCGAGGACAGCACGTATCCTGTTACATTTTGAACTGCCCGGATTCAATTTTGAGCTCAACATGAGACCCACAAAGAGAAGCCAGGAAAAATCAGCCTTTCCGAATCAATGTGCAAATGAAAGAACAAAAAGGATCCACCTCCAGTAAAATCCCAAGTTAAGCAACAGCCTAATGCTCTGTGAAGTTATTTCCCCTTCAGTCATGTACGCTTGGCCCTCGCCGAGCAGCTTTGCTTTTGTCTCAGATTAGGTTCACTTTGTACTAATATCCAAAGTTTGCAGCTCGGTTAAAGTGCACTTGGGTTGCACAAAACAGGACATGGAAGCAGGGCTGGATTGCAGAGCATGTCATAAACCGTTGCTTTCAGTGGCTGTATTATTCTGCAGCAACAACTTGTTCAAGGACGAGCCTTGACGCTGTGCAGAAGCACATCTGCGAATGGAAGCGGATGATGCTTTTTGTTAAGGGGGAGTCTGGTATTAGAAATGAGATGCTGTGGGCTGACACCAGTCCCAACAGGTCTTCAGCCAGGCCTGTGTCTCTAGGGGAAGGGTGGTGTGTTTATGCACTGCAAAATCCCAGCACAAATCTGAACTCAAGTATTCTATGTATTGTATGAATGCATGGCAAGGAGCTTCCCTGCCACAGTGTGTGGAACACCCCAGCTGCAGAAATATATGTGTATATACTAAATCAATGGGACAGTGCATGATTGGAGGTGCAAATACACATTTTTGGGGATACGGATCCTCCTTCTTGAGTAGAAGCATCTCTTTGCCTGAGATATCTTCAGCCAAGGACTTAAGTTTAAAACAAATGCAGTGGCTTTGCACTTTTCATAGAATCATAGAATCAACTGAGTTGGAAAAGACCTCCAGGATTATTAAATCCAATGTTTAATCCAGGACTGCCAAGTCCATCACTAAACCATGTCACTAAACCCTAGGCATGTCCATCATGTGAGAGACCCATGTTTGCTTTGGAAACTTCAGTTCTGGAGAAATCCCACACAGGGTAACCAACAGTGTTCACAAATCTGACCTTTGGTTTGCAGAGAGGGATCATAACCATTCCTATGGACCAGAACAGCCCTGGGCATCACATGCTGCAATAGGTCATAAAGGCATTTGTGAGAGAAGCAGAAGGCAATCTTTTGGGTCAAGAAACCAGCAAGCTGATAGTTTCTGCCCTCTTTGAGACTGATTGAAGATAAGATACTCAAACAACAACAAAAAAATGCTTTCAATCGGGACTGTCAAGTATAGAAGGATATTTTTGGTAACAAAGAAATTTACCACTCACTGCTGTTGCTTTGGTGTACAATTTCTGCTGTTGCTCTTTATTCAGAATAGGTCACTGAAAGAAACTAACACAAAAACAAATTCCAAACTATAAAGTGGGTTTTCCAGATAATGCATTATTTCTTAAGGGAAGAAAGAAAAAAGAAATAACCTTCTTGGATCAGTCTTTTTCCAATCATTCTTTGTTGGCCTTCTTATATTTTCCAGCATGTTTGCAGGATCCGCTATCATTCTCAGCTATTACTGAGAAGGTCCCAATCCTCTCAGCTGTCCTCACATATGTCCACATAGCAGGACCAGGTCATCATTCAGCAGGCCTAAAGCAAAACACAACCAAAAGCAAAGGTTGTTGCTAGCATTACAGAAACCTCAATGGCTTGTTCACAAGGCTTGGTTCGGCAACCAAAAATTTGGGCTCTGGCTTACACAAACTAACCAAAAGCCTCTTGGATTTGTGAAATTCAGCTGGAGTTTTGGGAACTCTTGGAAAGAAGGTGGGATGGAGAGATTTTGCTTTTTTTCTGGAGTTTTCTGTGGTCCAAGGAGTAGACAGGGTCCTGATGGTGGCGAGTGGAGGAATTGTAGAGCCATGGCTTTGGGAGATAATGCAAGACCATGCATTGCAGTGGTAGCAGCTATAGAAGAGTTAATATTGTCTTTACCCTGACCTGCCCCCAGGTTTTTAGGGCCTAAAAAGAGAAACATGTGCTGCTCTAGAGTTTGGGGGCTGAGGTGTTACCTGATTTATGCCTCTAGTGCAGGAACCCAGAATATTTCAAAGTCATGGTGCTGTTCTTCAATGCCAGCACTATGTCATGCGCTTCCAAACCCCATCCCAAAGCTCACACTGGACTTCCCTGTGGGTCCTGTCTTATACTGGAACAGCTAAAAATCCATTAATCAAACCCTGATCTCGCCTGCATGCCTTTGAGGAGAGAGCTGTCAATTACAAGGTCTACTTCTTTCCACCCATGCCACCGTAGATTCCTCATGCCCCACCACACGTGAACATGATGAAGACCTTTCCATTGCCTCTTTTCTCCCCCCCAAAAGGAGGACACTAAACCTATGGCTTCCTCCTCAGAGCACTCAGAACAGGCAGTGCGCTGGCTCAGAGGCTGGATTATTTCTCGGTGAGAATTAGGAGGCTTGTAAGAGAGTGCTCACATATGCTGCAAGCAGAATTTCCTTCCAGAGGGTTGCATGAGGTTTCTGACCACTGTATCTGTGTGTTCTTCAAGATGACGTATCGTGTTACTAATTCCCCTAATTGCATGTCTGGGTTAAAAACAGACTGAGTTTTCCTAAGAAGTTACATTCTTAATAACATTACTTAAAACACTGTGGTAAATTCAAGTAAATTTTTAACTGATGCGCGTACATTATAAATCAGGATATACATGCAGATAATGTTTACCTTAAGCTTGTTTATCTGACTCTGCCTCTCATTTGTTCCGTGCTTTGCCAAAATGCAGTGATACAAGATAGAGTGACTGGAAGAGGTTCAAACCTTCCTTTTTCAGGCTCCTACTGCGTGGAGTGTTTCCAGGAGCGCAATACCCCCAAAATAGCCACACATAATACTCTTTTTCCCAAGAAGTCCTACTAATAAAATGGACAATTGGATGCAGATTCTCCTTCTCTTCAACAGCCCAAATACAGTGCCATGGTGAGGAGGATTTGTTCCTGACTGAGTGCACACTTGAAGAACGTCCAGGAGCAAAGAGCCTCAGAGTAATCTTGGATGCAGGACAGTTCTAACTGATGCACTGATTTGCATGGCGTGTTAAGGACATCCAGCCCTGCCAGGATGTATTTTCATAATCTAGAGAATATTTTAGGTTAAAGCATTGTTTTTGCTCCAGAAACAGTCCCCTGGAGACCCCCAGTGAGATGCTGGAGGTGGGCACCAGCAGTTGTGAGACATCCTTGACCCACCACGGCAGCAGCTGCCATTGCCTCCCACAGTGATCAATGGGACAACAAGGGGCTGAGTCATTTTAGGGGGGAGGACACAGCTTTGGCAGTGGAGACCAAGATGCATAGAGGCACTTGACATAGGAATGAAGCAATCTGGAAGGTGGAGTCTTTGTGATGGGTGGGTGTTGACTTTCCAAATCTGTTTTGGGGGTTTTTTTCAACCATGAATATCAGTCCTGCAATTTCCACAGAGACCAGGAAATGACACGCATGTGCATTGTTGTCACCTCCAGAAAGAGGAGGGAGGCTGCTTTTGGCCATGGCCCAGCAGCAGTGAACATGCATTTTTGGGAAAAGCATTATCTCACCCCTGAAAGGTCACTTGCAGAGGGAAGCAATTGCTTTTCTCCTTTTAATGCCAGCATCTTCACTAGAGCATTAGGAAGCCAATGGTAAACACTCGGCATGGAGAAAATGTCCTTTGGAAACATAGAAAGTTGAAGGAAAACACTGCTCAGGAGGCAGCCAGCCCAGGGGTAGTATTTTAGGGGAGATTCCCCCATGTTTCAGAGTGCTGCCACTTTTTCTCCCCATTTTCCCTTTCCCCACCAGCACCACTTTGGGATGTCCTGCAGCATGAGTAGCAACATCTAAGGTAAATTTTGTGATGGATGTCATCTTCTTCCAGTGTAGAGTGAGCCAAAAGATCACCAGTCATCAGTAAATGTGACAAATCACCAAGAATTTACATGTCCTCCTAAGCCCTCTGACTGCACAAGTGGCCACTTCAAGTGCAGTGAATATTGGAATGGATGGTTTCTGAGATGTTTCACTACACTGGTTTCACCTCCTTTCTCAGATCTCCATTCACCCGCTGGTGGATGCTGCCAATGGAGCCAACCTTCATTTCAAGCACTAGTGAAATACATATTTATGCAGGGCTTACTTATTTAATTTGTTATTATAGATAATATGTAGACAGCTTAGGAGGCAGCAAAGAATGGCAGGAAAATACTCATGTTTTAGATATTTGAGGTGCATCACGTGTGATGCCCTTGGTGGGGCCCCTGCCATGCTGAAGTAATGAGCTTATTGCAACACACAGGAAGAAAGACGCTTGCATCACTTCCCAGCAGCACACAGATTTTCCTCTCCTGGGTGTTGAACACTCCAAAACTGAAAACAGTGGATTTTTATCATTTTTTAAGAGGTCAAACTCTTTCATTTCCGGAGACCAGTCTTAAAACCAATGATGACACTTCCTATCATTTTCCTTCTTCCTTCAGTTATCTTCCTCCTATTAAGATTAGCTAGATCTGCATTAGCTAAAATGCTTTCAAGAGCTCTGTTTTGCCACCAAGATCATTGTAGTGCAAGGGACTAAGTATGAACATGTCTCAGGCCAAGGGCAGTGATGTCCAGGAGGGAGAGGAGCTATTTTCCACCCCACTATACACAGCCAGAGCAGCCGTAGAGACGTGTTTGCATCTTGCTGTGACTTTGCTATGAATAATGGGTTTCCTGTTTGTTGGAACTGATGAGCTGGAGCAAATAATAACAATTAAGAAAAACTAAAACTGGATGGCTGTCCCGAAACGAGTGTAACATGCTTTTTAAGGATAGAAATCTTGTGTGGTGAATAAAATTGAAGCCCAAGCTAGTTAGGTTTTGTTGGGTTTTTTCCCAGTGCCAAGTTTGTTCAGCTCTGGACATTGTCCAGGGAGCCTTTATTATTATAAAGAGAAATAAAGGGGGGAGTTTGATGAGATTCTCTCTTCCACAGGTAAGAAGGGAGAGGCTGGATGCAAGCAACACCCTCCTGCTCCCATCTGCAGCACTTCAGCTTTGCGCTGAGTCCACTGGGGGTGGGCAGGTCCAGAAAATCCCTAAATCCCTTACAGACCTTTAGGAGGATTATTTTGACACACCCCCCCCCCCCCCCATCTAATTAAAACAAAGCAAACAAGCTCTTGAATTGCTCTTTATGGAGGAATCCAAGCACTGTCCTTCATGAACTAAGCCTGACCCTCTCTGACCATGCAGGTTAAAACTGAAGACCCCACCACCTCCATGTGGCATGCCTTGATTTACACATTCCTCCCCAAAACCATCATGTGGGCTGCTTCAGATGCCTATGGAGAGATGCCATCCCCTGCAGACTTGGCACGCTGAGAAGCAGCCTCCAAAGTGTTTGTGGGCTCCTCCTTGATTGCTTAGCGCAAGGCAGTTTAAATACAGGTTAAATTAATACATATTTGGAAGTTAAGAGTTCATTTACAGGCCTCAGATGGTCAAACCCAAGGAACTTCTCCTGGTGTTGGTTTGCATTCTGTGGGCAGTGTTGCCGTAGGGCTGAGTTTCCCTTCACCACAAGCCTGGTCCCATTTTGGCAAGCTCCGGCAGGCAACCTCATAAAGTTGTTAGAGACACTCATCCCGTGTGCCCTTCATTAATGACACACATCTTTATTGAATTACTCACCCTCATTTTCCCCTGTGGTGAGCCCTTGGCTTGTTTCCTAGCACTGACCTGGGGTAAAGTGGCATCCGTGGCAGGTGGTCCCAGCAAAGGGATGCAAAGTCGGTGCTGAAACTTACCTGTACCATTCCCCTGCCTTCCCCTGCACAGCTGGAAGCAGCTGGGTTGTGACAGCTCCTAAAACATGGAAAGCATATTGATACCAGATGGGTAACTGTGGGAGGTATTCCGCAGGCTGGAGGCGCTTCCTTGAGATGCAGTGTCCTCCCCTATTGCTAAAATAAGAAATTATTATAGGATGGCCTGCTTCTATTCCTAAAATAAGAGATGCCAAACCCCAGTAGCATCCTGGTCAGTCGATTTGGGTTGTTTCTGTTCGTGCTCTGTTTTCCCCTATATTCACCCCATTTTTCCCGCTCTTGTTGCATGGTGGGAAGTTGCCTCTCCCAGACATTCAGCCAGGGTTGAATTCCTCCTCTATCCCTTCTTTAGCAGATTTTTCCTTCCTGCTGAACCACCATTGGTGATACCTGCGATCTTCCTAAAAACCTTGTGTCATGGTGAGACCCTCAACAGAAATACAGCATTATCATTTTCTAACTTTAGTTTTAATCAGTGTTGTACAATATTTAATAAAATGGAGCTTTTTCATGTAAGGGGATAGCACTGGAGCAGCAGCAGCACTCTCCAGGAGGCAAGCCTTGTAGTGCGAGGTCAGATATTTTATCAAACAGAATCTGGTAGATGTTGAACAAAGCTTGAATGGCTTTAAGGTTCAGAGTCCTTTCAAACTCTTTTTTTCTAGTCCAGGCAGAGAAAAAGAGCCATTTGTTAGAAAAACAGTGTCAGGGAAGTTACATATGACATTTGCCAACGTTACATCATCAAAGCTAAATCTCTGACAGATCTGTAAACAATAACTTTTCATATAAATGTCTACAGAGCCTAGAGTATGTGCCTTTCAGCACGGTGTTTCTGTGTTTGCAGCAAGGAGAAAATGTATCCAACAGGATGAGGTCTCCTTACACTGATGCTGGTTTCAGATCAGGATGACTTTTCATAGAAAACCCTAAACTGAGGATTAGGGATTGTTCTTTGCACTGTTTGAATTTACGACATTAAAATTGAGTCTTTCCTTTAAAATGAGAATAAAATACTCCAGCCTGGGGTAGTTTTCCATAGCACTTTGAATGTGTGCATGTTTCTCAGTGCCAGGTCTTGGACACTAAGGCAGGATCTGGCTGTGAAAACCAATCTCCTTTCCAAAACAGTGTCCTGGGAATAACACCCAGGAAATGTGCAGTGAAATAGTTGCATCTTTCCCCAGTGTTCCAACAGGTCTTAGGGGCAGAGGCAAGAACATGGGGCTCCAAGCAGGTCTGGGGGTGTCAAAATGGGTTAAAGCCACACGTTAGCTCTCCCAACACTCTCCAACAGCTCTTCCAATGTTTGTCAGTACAGAACTCAAACCAGGGCACTGCTGCGCACGTGCCAGTCCTGCTGTCAAGGGCAGGACTTGGCTTGTTCTGCCTATCCAAGGATCAGGTACATTTTGATTTGAATAAACAAGAGATCAAGGTATTACAAAAGCCTTCCAGCAAGCTGAGAGGCTTACATCCATTCTTGCTTTCCTAGCTGTCTGCTTTTCCTACCCTCCACACTGCATGCGACCCTGCACTCTAATTAAATGGACGTTGCTGAAAACACAAATCTGTGCCACCTTTCTGAAGTTTTTCCCTGCAGGGTGCACAGCCTGCTCTGAGGAAAAGGTGATATTTTATTCAATCTTTATATTTTACTGTCCAAGGCAGAGCAACTTGAAGCTCCAACTGATTTACAAGGACAACAAAAGGATGCGATGCTTTGCGGCGTTGGGCCCAGCATCCCCAGAATGATTTTCCACGGGCTGGAGAGACCGCATGAGAAATTCTGCTGGACTGCTGTTGAAGTGACAGGCTCTACACAACAGCAGATTTTCACTTCATCTATGTTTATAGCAAAATGGAAACAAAGTGTGCTTTAAAGTAAACAATAGTATTTCCAGAGTTGGGCTGATTTTCTTGCTTTGGTAAGCTCCTAACCAAAGCTTTTCACACTGCAGACAATGACAAAGAGTAAAGCAAGGAGAGTGAAATCACATCCAGGCCAAATTCAGTGGAAAAGTTGCCACTGATTTTAACAGGGCCATGTTTTACCCCGAAATGTGTATAAATTGAGTCAAGGAGCATTTGGGAACTGCACAAGGAAGTAAAGCTGGTGGCTGAGATCTCTGTTCTTTTCTTCCCCATCTAATCTTGGTGGCATAATCAGCCTGGGGATAAAACCACAGCAGCACCTATTAAACAGTGCAAAACCTTCAAACACTGAAAACACTGGATTATAGGAGGAAACTTGATGTCATGAGGAACCACATGCTTGCACGGTTTGCAGTCTGGTGTTTGCATCCTTATGCTATTTGCACAGGCTTAAGAAGGGACAATTTGCCGTGGTGAGCCTTTGTTGAAGAACGTATTTACCAAAACCCAATTAAATCAACAACGTCTGACATCATTGTAGAGGGCTTTTGGGTTTTTTCCCTTCGTCATATAAGGAAGGGCATGAACCACAGTTTGTGTGACCACAAACTGTGTCATCAGGATTATTTGGCTAGCATGAGTTTTGGTTGCAGCAATATAGTGAACATCCTGAGGGCAAGAGACAAGCCAATGCCTGCAGTGTGGTACTGGCTCACAGAAGGGGCAGAGCTTGGTTATCAGATGAAGCAAGAAGAAAGGACAAAACAGAGATGTTTGTCTATGGAAATGTCTCCTCTGGCCATCAGCAGAAACATAGCAGGCTGAAAGGGATGGGTGATTATAAAAGAAACACCTTCCCTGGCTAACAGAAACCAGCATCTGCTTTTACGAGGTTTGATTAATAGTATTGATAATATCCTCAACTCCCCTTGCAGCTTGCATCAGAGGCTCTCGCAAGGCTTCACAAACCTTTATCCACCAGTGCTATCCCATCACACAGAGAGGTCCTGCAGGCATCTGTCACATCTCTTAGAGAGGCAGGAACTGCTGCAAGGAGTTCAAGGCTATGAAAAGTGATCTACATAAGGTTTAGTTCCTGCAGACCTGTATTTAAATCCAACGAACCATCAGGATTTACTGAAATAACTTCAGAATTCAGTTACCACCCTAGGATGAGCAGGCAGTGAGACCTGCCTGTGCTGAGCATGCGGTGCTGTGACTCCGACACCTCAGCACATCCTCTCGGAAGAGATTTTGGTGGCTTCTTGACATCAGAAAAAGCTGAAAGAACTGATCCTCACTAAAAGCCGTCAGCAACAGAAAGGACCTAAAATACCTCTTCGTTTTCAATTCTTGTTTGATTCTAGCGAGCCTCCTTCCTTGTTCTGGTCAGGAGGCAGAAATTTCCATGGGAAAAACCCTGTCTATATAAATGCCAAGAAAGCCAAGAGGGAAAAAAAAACATAGTAAGAATAATCATAATAAAAGAAGGAGAAGAAACTAGCAATTATGCAAGGCTAAAGCCAGTCACTACAAGGGTGCTACAGGCCAACCACCTGTATTACTGGCAGAAGGAAGGGTGCAGAGGATGATGTCCCCATCCAAGACTAGTCTCTGCAGGATATTGCTCCATGACATCCCCTTCTGACTTATTCCTCTGATGCTTCAATGCAAAATGCACCCTGGACTTCCCAGCTTGGCTTCAAATGGGGTATAGGCTGGGGTACAGGGCACAGCATCACTTATGTGACCTCAAATGTCATTTCCCCTGTGCTGGAGGGTTTGGGGGAAACATGACTAAGACCATGTGCCCATCAACACGAGTGTTGGAACAGCATAAAGATGAGCAGACTGGCCATATCCTCAGGCTTTGTAGTTTGAGGTCATAATGTGAGAAATCAGTGCAGCCGCTGGCCAGTGGCTGGTTTCACATGCAGGGGAAGAGTGATTTGGGCTTTCCAGTCCAAAGGAGACGCGTCTTCATCCTCCACTACCTCCCGAAATCCCCAGCCCTCCCTCCCTGGCTGCACCCTTATTCTAGTGAGTAATTAGCCTGGGCTCACTTTATGCCTTCAACTTTGGCCAGCCAAGCTTCGGGGCATGCTAAATTCAGATATGCATTTATTATCTTAAAAAATGTGGGAAATAGGCAGGGTTGCAATTTCCCAAATTATTTTTCTTCTCGCTAACAGAAGCTGGCAGCAAATATATTTAAAATGTAAATATTTAAATACTTACTTGCAAGGACAATTACCTTCTTTTTTGTTTGTGACTTGATTCATTCAGAAGCTATAAATACCTCCTCAGGAAGCAAACGTCTACTCTGGGTTTTGGGGGAACAGTTTTAAAACCCTCGTCAGCCAACAGGCTTAATAACTGTAACAAGTAGGTGTACTTAGTGTGCATATGTGCAGCTTTTCCCCTGCATATTTTAAACCAGACAGCGCACATGGATATGAAATAAAGTGTATATTTTTGCAAAGCACAAAAATATTGCTCTGTCCAAAAAGGACAATACTTGTTTATAACATACAGATTAGTGCTGTGAGGTTCGTTTAGCCTTTAGCTTTCCCCTTGGCTTATTCTGAGCGTGGAATAATTCACCCGAATGCCTGAGAAATGAACAGGCTTCAGCATTTTTATTTATTTTGATGAGCAGAAAGCAAGGAATAAAAGTTCCTGCCTTCTCTCAAGGCAGAGAAATCACTGCGGCTCCTTTTCCCCGTGCTGGCCATAAAATGTACAGAAATGTAAAGCAATAAAGATTTTATTAGGGGTTGTTTTTATGATGTTTACCAACCTCATGCCTCTATGACGCTTTCCAGAAGATAGCATTTTAATAGGGCTTCTTTCAGTCCACCGCGATAACCATAAGGGAAAACCCCAGTTTTTGCTTTTTCAGTGCAGCAGAACAAGGAGCCTGGTCCTGCCATCTCTTCGCTTTGCAGTGTTTTTTTTTGCAGCGATCTGCCCTCCAAATGTCTTCCTTTGTCTGTTTTGCTTCACTGCTAGACTTTTGGTCATGTTAATGCAAAACACAATGTAGATGTAAGATACATCGTAGATGTAAAATATAAAGTAGATGTAAAATGTAGGTGTAAAACACAATGCAGATGTAAAATACAATGTAGATGTAAAATACAATGTAGATGTAAAATATAATGTAGATGTAAACCACAATGTAGATGTTAAATATAATGTTGATATGAAATAATAATATAGATGTAAAATAAAACGTAGATTTGAAACATAGTGTAGATGTGAAATGTAATGTAGATGTGAGGTATAGTATAGATGTGCATCTGTATTTGTCGACAAGATTTGCATCTTTAGATGTGAAATGTAATGTAGGTGTGAGATATAATACAGATTGCAACTGTATTTGTCAATAAGATTTGTATCTTGTTGAAAATTAAAAAGCTTAAAGGGGAAAATGAATGCCTGAAAAAATATTAGAAAAAAGATAGCTGAATTGTTTGATAGTGTTATTAGTTTTGCTGCTAATTTAAATAAAGCACCAAAAAAACATCAAGGTAAGCTTGATTTTGAGAGTTCCTTTAAGCAGCAATTTTTAAAATACCCCATTATTGGAAACGACCCCCTGTATTTTTCTAAATGCCACAAATTCATCTTTTCCTGGGTCACTGTTAGGCTGCAGGAGCAGAGAATATCTCCTTTTCATAAAAGAACTGTTTATTACTCTCAGGTTCATCCCCTGATTTATCGATTCGGATTTCCAAAGCTGATGGGCTGGGTGCACAGCAACCCTGTGTGCCTGTCGTATGTTCCCAGCTGACGTGTTTACAATATTTGTGATTTACACCTTCCAGGTGCTCTTTTGGAAAATATCACTGCCTTCGGTTTACACATTTCTACGATATATTTGTGGTCCTCATCAAGCTTCCACATTCGTTACAGGGGATGTGCCAAGATGAAGGGTTTTTTCTGTAACGTGCTGGCAAGATATGGATTTTTGGCTTTTAGGGCAAAAAAATATAATTGATTGACTGAATTATTAAAATTCCCCAAAATACGTATTTTAGATTAAATGGGGTTATTCACTCAGAGAGCTGGGTGTCAGGCTGGTGCTTCTGGTGCGCCTCTCTCAATTGCGGTGTAAATCAGCCAGCCTTTGCCCTAAAATGGGGGGTAACCAACCTCTGTAATTCTGCATTTTCACCTTTTTTTTTTGAAAAACACAAATTACCATCACACAGAAAATTTATGCTAACTGAAAATAATTTGTACATACCACTTTATTTCACTTTTCATGTAATCAAGTCAGAATTAACCAGCTCGGCTGAGTTCCATGGTTGCTGAAATGGTGTAAATAAAGCCATATTCTTTCAGTTTATTTTTTTTGATACTGTGTATGTTTAGCATAGATTTTTATGGTGGATTATCTCTGACTTTTAATTTCAGGTCAGAAACCAGGCTTTGGTTCTAGAAGGCTTAGGGAGAAAAATTATCATTAATTAGGAGGTACAAAGTAAATTCAAAAGTTGGTTTTTTTTTATTCAGAAGGGAATATACTTTCTGAGGCTCAGTTTGTGCTTGTTAGAATAGCGCAATCTTACCCTTTAGCACTCTGATTACTTTCAGCACAGTCAGTAAGTGCTCCGTTTTTGCACTGCTTGCTTTCTATCTAAATCACAGAAAAACATTATCAAAATTGCACATAAATATTTCAGCAATATTCTTGAAAAGAACAGGTTTTAATAGAAAATTAGTATGATCCTGCAGCATTTTTCCAGGTAAATCTTCATGAGAATCCACAGGATTTACCTGCAGCAGAAGAAAACTAACACAAAAACTTTGTTATTTTAATATTTTTTTGTTAATGAAGCACTTTATTAATTCCATTTTATTCTCCCGCTTTTAGACCATCGTGGACTGGATTCAGACTCTGCATGATGAGTAAAAAGTCCAGTGCTCAGCTGAAATGAGAAACAGGAATAGCGCGCACATCAGAAACGTGAATAACGTGTGACAGAGTGTTGGAAAAACCACGTTGTGGCTGCTGCTGTGTGAAAGCCCCACCAGAAACAGGGGGCAAAGCAGAGTCCACATTGCTCAGTGTCTCAGGCATCTTCTGCAGTGCCCGTCACGGTACTCCTGCTCTAGAAAATATTAGAGGAATATTGTCAGTCTTTTCTGCATGAGCTAAAAGAAGGAAATAAAACCAGCAATCATTTGGATAATTTTCTGAGTGTGTATTGCTGACAGTGAAAGGAAATCTAGAAACGCAGTTTAATGAACTTCATCTATTTATCACTAGTCCTTTGGAGGATAAGCGTTACTGTTTTCCATGTGCATTTCAGACACAAACACTGTCTGAAAACACCACCGAAGCTGCAAGTTTATTCAAGCTACCCTCTTTTATAGAGTTCATCCCAATAAGCGCACCAGTTTCTGATTCACTGTAGGGTAAAAGCTGTACTGCTCTTTCTGAGGCAGCTTTGCTTGGTGTTCGCAAGCAAATCCAGAAAGTGAGAGATTGCATGTTAGCAGCTATTTTTCTGCTTAAAAATGCAATATTAAGCAAATACCTAACTCAGCCCAAAAGCCAGTAATAAAGACAAAAGTTTTGACAGTTGTCAATGCCTGTTCAATCGGTAGGGAGATTAGCGGCCTTACTTTTTAACGTCTAAACATCTGAAACCCGTTTCCTGTTTAAAGAAAAAAAAAAGAAGAAGAAATCTAGGTGGATGACCTCAGGCAGATTTTTTTTTTTTTTTTTTATTATTAACAAATGCAAATTGTACATCATCGTGGAAAAGGGGAAAAAAAAGCAAAAAAGCCACTCTTGGTGGTCCTGATGCATTCTGTATATGGGAGAGTGAGCAAGAGAAAGGGGGGGGGGAAATAGAAAAAATAAACTTTACCTTCTCACTTTCAGGGTGGGCAATGCCATTCCAGCTTTGGGGTCCTCAGCTCTGGGAAGTGTTAACGCTGTCACCGCAGCCCCGGTCCCACCGTCGGCGCTTCCACAGCGCTCTGAGGAAAAACATTCCCTGAATTCCTCCTCCTTCCTCCTATCTTTGCTTCAGATCCATGCGCTGCAGGTTCATGTCGCTACTGTCAAAATTGCACGGGACATGGCTAATCTAAACCAGTGCCGACCCATAGTCCGGCTCAGCAGCGAGGAAAAACATTGACAAGTTTGCTGTTTAAAATGCTTTCTACTCTTTCCAGTGTGTGTTGGCTGTTGTGTTTTGTTTTTTCTTTCCTATTTTTTTTTCCTAAAGCTATAAATACACAGCACCAGCTGCAACATGTTGTTGAGACGCGCTTTATAGATCCAGCCATATTCTGACATAACACGTTTGGCTGGCTTTGGGTTAAAATTTGATATTGGAAGTCAACATTCTGATTTTCATGTCTTTAATGATAATGATGGCAGCTGGCTACTGCGAGATGTGTATTGCTCTCCCCCAGTGAGGAGGGACCCGCTTTAAAAGCTCATAAAAGGCACCCTATAAAGGTAACACATGCTCGAACATCCATTTAGTTATTATAGGATGGAAAACCAAAATAGGACAGCTATCTTTTTAAAGCAGTACATATTTTACATTTATATGTTGATTTAATGTAAGGTCCTTGGCAAAACACATGATTATTAAATTTACCTATTTTTTCCCCATCTCTGGATTTCATTGACCTGGGACACGTTCAGGTTTCCTACTGTACGTCTGTCATAACATTTGAAGGCTTTGCATCAAAATGAAATGAACACCTTGACCTCAAAAAGAGGGAATACAGGCTGGATAGGATCTAGATAGTTACTGCTGGTGAAATTCAAGTTTTTGGCCAGCTAAGGCTCTACCAACCAGTATTTCAGGGAAACTACAGGTCTGATAATTGTTCCAGTGGTAGTTCATAATTTAATATATCATTAAAACATACAGATAAAAGGTGCACTCCATAAACTGTGCAACTCTTATCCACCCATTGGTGTCACTGGGATGTGGCTCAGACCCAGAATTTATAATCCTACATTTATAATTTCACATTATTATACATAATTTCCCCTTTATCATTAATAAATTGCCATTTCTCACCCAAAAAGCTCCTTCTAGGGCAGAGCTTGGAGAGAGGCATTAAGGTGTGCCCTGACACCCATTCCCCACAAATGCCAGCAGTTATTTTTCTAATGAGCGATTACTCTAACGTTAAGTAAATCAATTAATCTTCTGTTCACTCTTGCAAATGAATCCTCATATTATCTGTATATGCCGTCAGACAGGATAGTTTAGAAAATACCAGCTCCTATCTTATCTTGTCAGTTCATACACTGATGGGGGGGAAGAAAATAATGGCTCAAAGAGCCACAGGCTAGGATAATTAGTAAAATCAAGTGACTTGCTGTTTGTTTGCTTTGCAAAATGAACTTTTACCCCTCCACCGCCACTCCTCCCCCCCAATTTTCACCATCTTATCATACAGCATTTGACATGACAGGTTAATGAGGAAACCCCCAAATTGGGCTTCTGCAGTTAATTGCAGCAACGGTGGCTCTTTGCTGGGAGGGCTCAATGATCCGGCTTCTTCCCCCATGAAATCTGAGCTCTCGGGGGGATGCAAAGGCTGTGATTGCAGACGTACAGAAACACTCATGTATGGACAATAAGTTCCTCTTATCCCGCTCGGTTTGGATTCTGGGGAGTGGAGCCTGCAGATTTTGCAAGATCTTCTCTTGCACAGTACACAAGAACTTTAACTTCTAGTTTTAAAGCATGTCATAATTATTTCTTCATATAACCCACTATTGAAGAAAGTTTTAAGCATCCACTCGGTCTCCTCTGCAGTGTGCTCTTTTGGAAACTGCAACTTTTAGACCGCCATGAATTGAACAATTTGGACAACAGAAGACAAACAGTTGCCGTCGGCGTGAGTAGAAAAAGAACCACATGGCGTGCTCCCGCTATTAATAATCCAATGTCGGCATAAGATCTGTCCGTGCTGGCCTGCCATCACACACTGCTACCTCCCAGCTTCTCCCATCGCTCTGCTATTCACTGACTTCTCCAGGGAGGGTGTTCTGGGGAGTTTATTTTTGGGGATGGGTAGGGATAACGCAGAATTTAGGGCTTTTCAAGCACAATTGAAGTGCCGGTGATGGGTGACCTGCAGCCGCGCTGGACCCACTGTGCATCCTGCCCTGATCGCCCCGCTCTCTGCATCCTTGTCAAAGCCCTGCAGTGGCTGTTCTCTCCCCATCTGATTTATTTCTTCTCTTCTCCCTCTCTGCTTTCCCTGCAAACCCCTCTGCATGATGAGATCACCCCACAATGGGTTCTTTCCACTGAAATCTGCAGGAGGAAAATCAGCTCCTGTTTGTGTCCTGCAGGGAAATGCTGGAGCCCTCAATGACTGAGGGACACGGAGGTGAGAGGGGAAAATCCCTTTCTTCAGCTGCCTTTTCTCCATGAAATCCTTGATACTATTAATCAACATCTCTTTGGTGATATCCCATTTAAAAAGCTACCTCTTCTCCCGAAATAATCACTTTTATACTGCATGAGGCCACTCAATGGTGTCCACCGAAATCCCATGACCAATGCACATGGTCAGACTCTCAGGAACAAGCCACTCAGCCCTGTTTTGCATCAAATTTCATTTCCAGTCACTGGATTTATTGACATTATAATGGCCAGCCCACACAAACTGCAGCCATACAGCCAATTAATGGGACAGACAACAACAGACATTTGAGAAGTTGCTAAACTTGGTCTTGAAAACGATCTAGCTTTCTCCCTGTAAAAGGATCTTGTTCTGTCATCGTGTATTAAACTGGAAAGCTTCACATTGAAGAGCAGTAGAAAATCATATCCTGATAAGGCCTCAAGTAATATTTCAACAGATCATATCTTCTGCGGCTTAATTTCATAACTGCAATGGGAATGTGAGGGTGATTTGTTGAGATTGAAAGTTTCTACACACATTACTATAAATTTTTTAGTGCCTGTATTTAAAAGAGCTTTCTGCCAATAACCATGGGTCTCGCACCCAGCACTGCAGAAAAGACCCTTCTTAGTGAGGGTATGAAACGGGACCTCAGTGCTTATTTCCATCACCACCTCTGAGAAGATGCGTTTTTAAAAGCTATATTATTGTCACGTTCCCTAACAAGACCCGAGTGCGTATGTATATCTGGAGATCAGTCTATCATTAGCATGAAATCCAGCCCAGCAAGACCTTTTTTTTCATAAAAATAGCAGCAAAACTACCCCAAACACATATTTTCCCCCCAAAATTGAAATGCAGAAACTCAAATTGATTGAATCATTTTGAAAACATTTTGTTGATTTCTCTGAATTGTTTTCACCATCAAAAGACTTTTGAAGGTCCCCACCTTTCTTTTTGACATTACATGAAACATTGCAGATAATGCAATGTATTTCTTTATTTTAAAAAGTTCAAAGGTCCATTAAGGCCTTCCATGTTGTACAAAAGGCTTAATTCACCGGAAACCATTTTTCTCCCCCAATTGTTTGGAGCGGCAAGTGAACCAAACAATCTGTTATTCACACAGGTCTTCCCAGAAACGTGTTTCCCGTGCCCAAGAGGTCTATGTTTTGACTTAACAAAAATAGCTTTTCACTAGGTTGCTTGAAAACATCGAATTTATCCATAAACAAGAGTTTTGTGCAATGATCTGGGTAGCATTTTAGGTACTTGTGATAGGTGGGAACTAAATCGAGGTGAGTGAGTACACAAGAAAATACGTTTAACCTTTAGTGCCCGAAATTAAGTCTGTATTTCATACTTTAAGCTCATAGCTCCAAGATGATGCTGTCAAAATATACAGTGAGATAACAAAATCAAAGTGATCAGGCCATTTTCTGGTGCTGTTGTCCATTTTTAAGCAAAATCTCTGTTTTTCCACCATCGCTTTGGAAATAACTGCTCTCGGCGCTTTTGAAGAGACCTGCCTGAGCAGAGCTTGCTATTCCTACATCTCAGCTGTCCAAGTTGCCCTGTGTAATACCAATGTTATTTCCTTTATAGTATAAATAGGATTTGGGTTGAATATGAATAAACTCATACCCATTGGTATGCTTTGTAACTCTAATCAGCTTTTTCCTGAGAAAAAGAAAAAAAAAAAAAAAGAAAGAGGAATGTTTATCTGGAAAATAAAGAGGTGCTAATTTTATCTTGTGAAAGTGGATATCTCCTTACGTCCCTCCAACTTCTAGGAAGATAACCAGAATGTATTATATCATCTAAATCCAGCATCCTATGAGATCAAACAGAATAATGTACACATATGCCAAAGCTGATTGAAGTATTGCTGGTGCTCACTTCCGCTTCACTAAGTATGTGTTTCATTGATATACGTAATTTGCCACTGCCATGAAAGAAAATTCAAAGTCCTCTGTTTGTGCCAGTTGATTTCTATGATATCTGGAGGCTTTTAAAATAGGGATCCAAAATAGATGTGCCCTTGTCACCCCTGTGTTTAAGCTCTCTCCAACAGGAAATGGCACGGGTTCAAATTTTTTTATACTGGAAGCCACATGTAGATAGATAAGAATCATGTCTTGTCTATGACTAAGCATTGACATTTAAATGTTTAAAATATAGTCAAAATGATCCATGGCGAACCCACCTGAGACTATTCTTCTTTGTCTAAAGTCCCACTTTCTAGCCTCTTGAAAGGGAAGGTGGAGCTCTCGGGGTTGTGACATGACGATGTTATGGTAAGGAAATGGAAGTTTGCTTTATTGTTGGTCTTCAAAAGACTAGAGGGGGTTTTGCTACCGGGCACTGCATCTCATCCACCAGGAGAGGGTTTTATCCCTAACTCCTCCATCCTCACCAACAGGTTTAAAAGGCAGGATGGAGGAAAAGAGTTTTGCTTTTGCCAAATCACGGATGTTGGATTCAACGCGCTTGAAAAGAAAGAAAAAAAACTAAAAAGAAATGAGTGGTATTTCCTTCGAACTGCTGTTTCTCCTAGAGGAAGGGGCAGCTGGAGGGGTGAGGAGGGCTGGGATGTTTATGAAGTGTGCGGGGACTTTTGAAGGAAGCTCACTGAAGGAGGACAGATGGTTGGGGAACTGGCAACGTGATACTGAGCCTTTCACTTCTAGGTCGCCCGGTTCAAACACAGCCTAGGTCAAGGATGGCACAGAGCCATCTCCAGCAAATGGCTATTCTGGTGCTGCATTAGAAAACAGGCTGGTGAGGCTCAGCTCCCCATTGGACTGAGGACAGAGCTGGCTTTTGTCCTTCTGCCTTAGAGGACACTTATGGGATAACACACAGGGATGTACGGAGGAGACTTGTTTGGTGCAAAGGATGCAGTGGCATTGTCCAGACACACAGCACCACTTCTCCAAGCCAAGACATCTCCATGGGATGCGGGTGTTGCTGTGGCCAAGAAAGGAGGATGTGTGTCCACCTGCTACCTCCAGCCCCCAGCCCCTGCACAGGGAAAATCTCCTTCTACATTTGTTTATTTTCTGATAGTGCTCCCATTTAAACTAGGCAGAACCATAGAGCAGCATCTTCCTTCTTTTCCTAGAAAACAAAGAGAAAATCATGCTTGTTCACTCAGATGCAAGCTCACAGAAACTGTGGCCTCACAGAAACATTCCTTGCCTGATGGGAGGCTACTCTGTGTTTTAGCCTCACTTTACTCTAAGTCTTTAATTTCACACTAAAATACCCAAGGCTTTGAGGAGCTTGGATTTTTAAGTTACAAAAAATTTTTTTCTTAACATTCTTGGATATTGGTTTTTAGTCAATGTACCAGGATAAGAAGTTATTTATTTTATTAACAAAGTTATAGAGAAATGCAAATCAGGAGAGGAGAGGAAAAAGGAAAGTTCCTTGAAAGAAGAAAAAAGCAGAATAAAAAGGAAAAAAAAAAAACAAACCAAAAACCTACTCAAGTTTATAAGCCACTGAATATTTTATAGATGTATTTCCAGATCTTTAAAGCAAAAATACCTGATTGCAGAACACCTCTTTTCTGCATAAATGTTATTTATACACATCGGTTAGGATCCTACGTCACCTCAGATTAAAATAGTTTCATTGCCTATCTTAGGGTTATTGGGACAATTGACATATTAAATGCCTTATGACTTAAATGCTGTTTTATGAATTCAGCCTCACAGTGACATCCCACAGTGTCTCATCACAAATGAAATTGCCACGGGACAGCTACAGCCAAAGGTAATTACAAGGAGCTTAGTGATTTGAGAGGGAGAGGATGCTGCTGGGCTTCCCCAGCTAAAGGACTGGGTTTTGGCTATTTAATACAGAAAATAACCAATCTAATCAGAAGTTTATAGCATTTCTGGCAGCTAAATGATGTCTGATGCAAACTGGTCTTCTCTCAGACACTGCTGGTGCCTAAGATGTTCAGGAATGTCTACAACCCTAAGCGTAACTAGGCAGATATATTAAGAAATTGTGCTGCCAGGAATTTGTGTCTTTCTAAGTCTTGCCCAAGCAAGACAAAAGTAGCTCATTGACAAAAGTAGCTGGTGATCATCCAGCTAATGACCATCCATGAAGGAGTGATCATCCAAGAAAGTGCAGGCAGAGAGATAAGGATGGTTCTGAAATAATGAGTAATAAACTCAGAGTACGACTTCTCACTTCTGGACTCCATCCTGATTTCTCCATTTAGAGCCAGGCTCAATACCAAAACCACTAAAGCTGATAAAAGATCCCTGTAAGATTCAGCCAGCTTTAAAGTGATCTGTGGAGCTCGAGTATATCTTGTTCTGGGTGATAGGCACATGTCACTCCTATACTTGACATATCTATTTTTATTAAGATCATCACTTTGTTGGGGAGAAGGACATGTAATGAGAAAGTTAAGTGTGAGACCTCTTGTCTGGATTTGCGATAGAATTCTTCTGTGCAAAGGGGTCCTCCCGCCAGCAGAAGGAGCTCCAGTTAAAAACCTGGCACTGCTCATTTGGTTCTTTCGTAAACCTAATGGAAGAACAAAGGAAAAAGGTGAAACAGCCAAGTTCAGGAGGAAAGAAAGGCTGGGTGAAGCTCCAGGCAGAAACAGGACCAGTGAGACAGTGATGCGGTCATGGTCAGAGGAGCAGAGGTGGTCCAGTTGGCACATCCTTGTGTGCAGGATCCACAGCCTTCTGGACTGTGTTGTCCTTTTCCAAAGCAGAGGCTAGTTGCTGGTGGGGTTTCGGTAGGCTGCTGTCATTCAGTATAGGTCCTGCCAGACACTGGTGGTGTCCCCACTGGAGCACAGACCAAGACCCAAGCTCCTGGTTTCCATTGGCTTTGCAGATGCATTGCAAAATGGCACGAAGTAAGCATTGCTCTTTTCAGTGGGAGAAATAGCTGTCTGAAACATGTATGCTGGCTTCAACATTCAATATAAAACAAGAGAAGAAATATAACAAAGGAGAAAAGAAGAAAAAAGAAAAAGAAGAATAAAGCTCAGGGGAAAAGATCAAGTTAGAATAAGCTCACAATTATTATTACAGAGAAGTTCTCAGGTTTAAGGAGAGAAAATAAAGCCACAGAACTCCAAGCCAAAAACCAAAATGCCTCCAGCAGGTCTTTACAATTAGCCAACGTTTATGTTTGAACACAACCAAGTAATAGGATATGGGAAATGCAAAATATTGTCAGACTAAGAAACAAGAATGCCTGCAGTGCTGAATTCCATAAATAAAATACACTCCTTAGTTTAAAGTTGATAAAGATGATCTTCTGCCACAAGCTGTTTTACAGGCTGCATTTCCCTGCAGAAAGTTATCCGCACAAAGAATTAGCTTTCTTATCCTTTGTTTATATGTATTGGTGATAGGGTAAAGGCACTAAAGAGCTTTGATAAGAGATTGTTACTTCTGACTCAGAGAGACACTGCAAAAATCTTCCCCTAGGAGTAAAACATGAAAAGTCCATGAATTGCACAGTACTTTTTCTGCAAGTTCATGCTAATTTGCTACTGCAGCATTCATGACTTTGCCAGCTACAAAATGCTCTGAAATGCCTTTAAAGAGATGGTTTTTTTTTTGTGAGAACCATTTTACTGTGTCACCAAAATGAATTCAAAAAGCAAGAGGAAAGGTCTTCATTATCTTACCGATTCATTATACCAGAATACTTTTCTCCCTTATAAAATAAATGCATAAGACAAATTAAAAATATGATACACATGAAAAGAAGCAACAACTTTTTGTAGTGTTTTGCTGATTTAAATACGTCTTATTTAAAATATATGTATTCCTATGTGTATATATATGTATATATTATATATATGTGCATGTCAGGATAAGGGAAAAGATCTGCTGGCTGTTGTGCAGGAAAAAGAAGCAATTGGAAGAAGCAAGTCCTGCTGCTATTACCCTCTCTGCAACACTTCTAAGGTTAAAGGAATAAAAATCCATCAATTTGTACAGCCTGACCTTGCAGTGTTGGTTTTTAGCTGAATTCAGATGTGCAGGATTAACCCAGCAAAGTTTACATGACATTGATTTAAAAGCTGCGCTACAGGACCTTCCAGCAAGTTACATTAATCGGAGTCTTTAATCGGGCCTCGGGACGAAGAAAGAAGTTGCTTAGCAGACGTGCAACGTATGATAAACAGATGTCTCTGTGCATCAGATAAAAATGGATGCAGCGTGCTGTGTTAATCACTGCAAGCCCACAGTTTGTGCAGCACCAAGGATGGGGCAGTGAGCAATTTCATAGCCATGTTTTTGCTAAGGTGAAGATAGGATGGAGATCTGTAAGCTGGAAACATGATTTGTCACCTCCCAGTTCACACTCAAGAGCCATTCAACAGCACCCATTTAAGCAATGGACTTTGTGTACCAACCCAATTGCCATTCAGCAGCAGACTTGAGAAATGTCCATGTGCATGGTTGGACCCCTCAAAATAAGACAGTGGCTGGACTGACAAGCAGAGACCCTAAAGGGTTCTACCTGAGAAGCACACACCAAGCAGGGGGTAGCCTGGTGGTTGTGGCACTAAAGCAGGAGGGGATGTGCCTATCTCCAGTGTGGTGTTCGTCGATGAATTTTGCATTGAAGAGTTCTCCAGCAAACCATGTTGGGTTATTAGAGCAGAAAGTTCATTCCAACTCTGGATATTTATGATTTTTTGTTAAATATTGGCTGCTCTCACCCAATAACTTGACTCCTTTTCAGTCTGTAGTCAAATTTTAAACCCATTTTTTTCAGGTTTTTTTTTTTTTCCAATTCATTTTCTCTTTTCCCTGTATCTTCTAATACAACTCTTCCTTTATCTTACACCTTTCAAACACCATCCAGGCCATCTCTTCCATCAGGGTGCTTGGAGCCAGACAAGGACCAACACACACTGCCCTCACCCTTGGGTCTCTTGCCTGTCCTTGGTCTCTTGGAAAGTTCTATTTGATGTCCCATGACCCTGCCTGGAGCGCACCCAGCACAAACCAGTATCTCCAAGGAAGTTAGCTGTCAAACCCTAGCAGATCTCCCATGCAAAACACCATTTTTCAACTGCTTATCGCCTTGTTCTGCTGGGGCAGCTCTTGGCAGGGACAGGAAAAGGGCAAACAGCCGCTAGGAAAGCCAGCGCCTGCCAAATCCCAGCCATTTCCATAGCGCGGCGGTGCCAGGATTTCACACAGAAAAGCTAGCCACGGTTTTTGGATGTGAGTTTGAAGACCCATTTCCTGAGTTATTAGGACTGAAATTCCCCGAAGATTAATAAGAATATGAAATCAGGCTGGGGTAAGAGATGTGTGTATGGAAAGATGTCACACAAGGAGGTAAAACACCAACCGACTTCTGAATAACAAGAAGAAAGGTCTTAGAGCAGGAGCTGTTATCAACTTAGTAATAGCAGGGCTGCGCTATCCATCTAGGTTATATGAAACACAACTGGTTTTAGTTTTACATCTCCTTGGAATCTCCATTAACTGCCCACAGACCTCTCTCAAATTCACCCCAAGCAGTGCTCCAGGATTCCTAATGCAAGGATTTACACATGGAAGCCAACTTGCAGCTCTGAATTTGGCCCATTTCTTTGGAGGATATGCCAGGAGTAGCCTGTGATGTTGTTTTGTCTCTGGAGGCAACCCAAATGAGAGCAGAACAAAGCTTTGATGCAAATGAAAACCCACCAGTGAGTACAGCTAAATAAAGAAAAAAATGATTATTTGTTATGGAAACCACTGGAGGAAATCTTGAATTAGTCAGTGCATCTTGACCTCCCTGTGCCCTCCTGAAAAATATGCATCTTCTTAAAACACTTGGACTTTCAAATGCCAAGAAGGAGAAACTGTGTGATGTTTCCAGCCACCTGGTGAAACACCAAACTTTATTTAGCAGGACAAAACAATCCCATTTGTACAAGGTGTATTAAAAAAATGAGTAAAAAACACAACTTCTGCAAAGCTAGATAATTTTCAGTGGCTAAGTCCAATCGCTGAGCAGACAGGAAAAGCTTGAGTTGATATTGTGAATGAACCATGTGGTAATTGTTTCCGTACATCCTCATTAAGATGAAAAGCTACACAAATAAACAACAACAAAGCTGCTATGCACCAATCAGAGGGTTATTCAGAAAAAAAAATAAAGGGAAAGAATCTGGATCCAAATATTTCTTCCCATGCTTCCTACTAGAAGGAGTATCTGATTGAACAGGGGCTACACGAGGTGATATTGCACGTTTTGCCTTGTTCCTTAGGTCACTTATAGGTAGCAACAGTCTGGCATGAGTCTCAACTGGGTATGAGTAAGCGGAAGGTGAGGAAGGACATGGAGAGAACCAGAAGTTAAAAGGAAACACGACAATTAACACCAGAGAAACTGCCCTTGAGAGACTCGACAGAGTCATAATATGGAGAAACCTTGTCTGGAGAGGTGAATAATGATGTTGCCACCCACTATTTACTGGCATGATGATGGGGCTCATCAGAAAACTCTGTTTGAACTTTTGCAAGGGACAGGGCAAGGGTGACCTCCGTCTGAGAGCAGCACGAGCACCAGGATCCCTTGCTGTAGCATCACAAGAGCCCCCGGAACACACTCCCCAACACAACCTTGTCCCTGGTATGGGGACCTCTCTAATTTGGAGCTGGAGATGATCCCCAGCTGACATCCGTGGTACCCAGCCTAGCTGAGGGCTACACAAAAGAGTTGTGTACTCCCCATAATTGTCCTCTTTATCAGCGCTGGTGAGTGCGCAGTAGTCTAAATCACACAGTCATGACACTACACATGGCTGTGCAGGAAAAGCCCACTTGGCCAGGGTTAGATTAGTCTAATCCCACCTCCCTTTTCTGTCATAATACCCCTCCATCCCTTCACTCCCTATAAAAATATCCAGCTGTTGATTAAAATTAGTGAACTGTTGGCTTTAGAAACAGGGTTGGCAGCTTATTCTATGTATTTCCTAGATAACTCTGGATGAATTCCCCATTTACTCAGCGGCCTGATCCTGTGAACTGCCGAGTGCTCCCGGCCAAGCGGAATCAACCCTTCTCTCTCTGAAGGCGCGTATAAATCAGGGGTGAATGGCTTCCTCCTGTTCAGCCCCATCAACCTGCTCTCAGCATTCACATCTTCCCTTCACGGGTGTCAAGCTGCCTTTAGAAAGAGAAAAACAAACGCTTGCCCGTCAGCTGGTTGCTTTCAATAGTCCCTCTCCTTTGAAAGGGCGACTAAAATAAGCTTCTGGTTTATTGCCCCCTGGCTCCAGCCTGTGACAGCCCATGGGATGCTGCAGCAGTTCAGCTCCTCAGAGATGCAAAGCCCTCCTGTGCTGTATGTCTTGATAAGCAACCGCAAGCCGGGTGCAGAAGACCAGGATTTTGAGCAAACTGCTGTGAAATGCTAAATATTTCCATGTCTCAGCCCAGATTTATATTACAGAGCCTTTGTTGCAGCAGTGATAGCTTGTAAAAAAAAAAAATACAGTAAAATAAGGGGGAAAGAAAACAGATAAAGCCATGGGTGCAGTTGGAGGAATGTTTTGGAGATGAGCATTCATTTTTTTATTGGCTTTCTTTCTGCACATTCTTTCTGGAGGACTTGGAGAAATGCTGGGAATCCTCAGCTGGTGCCTGGCTTTAGAGCTGCTGGATCTATTTTCCAACAGCAAAAGATGTGCCTCAACCTCTTTGGAGTCTTGGGAGAGTCAGCATAAGCATCTGGCTGTTGTTAGCATGACTGGGGGACTGAGGGCACCACCAGCAGCTGCAGGGCTGAACCCAAGAGAAGCAGCAACTCTGCATTTACCAGCCATTGATGCCTAAATCCAGTGTGCTGTGAGCGCAGTCAACCTCAGTTACTCCATCCAGTCCTGAATGTGATCACAGGAGTCAAACAAAGGCAAAGCAAGCAGTCAATGGCCCACAGTCACCCTAAAGCAACACATCTTAATTAAAACCACTGCCCTGGTCACCACTTTTAGGACTATCTTCCCTTCACACTTCTCCCAACCTGAACACAGACTAATTGTCCAGGAAAGCATTGTTGGATTTTAATATAACTTTTGCATTTATAACTCTTTCCATTAAAAAGGACCTTCCAGCTCTGGTTTGTCAGCAGCAGTGCTTAAGCACAGTTTTGCTCACCAAGCAGAGCTGGATCCTCACCTATGGAACCAGAGCTCCAGCAGGAGTGCAAGTGGAACCAAGAAGCATTTCACTAGTCATAGTGGTAGTCAGTTTCCTGTCATTTACCTGTGAAATCTTCATTAGTTTTTTAGGAAGGGAGCACAGTTTCTGACATGGTCTATGCAGGAATAAGATTGTGACTTCAAGAGAAGGTTTTGATCATTTCTTTGCATATCTTGACCACTGAAACACTAAAAGCATAGCCCAGAGAGGATCTGTATGCATGCCTTAATCTATTGGAACACCATGAGGAAATTCAGGGCAGGAATAATTGTAAAACATTTTCTTGGAAATGCTCTTTCTCAGCTTTACACTTTCTTAATTCACATTTGGGTGCCTGAGCCATGCAAAAGAGGTGTGAAGGATGGGCCAGTGCTGAAGGTGGATTCAACCTACCTGGAGGTACTTGTGTGGCTTAGTGCATTCCATTGGTTCTCTAAGCCTCTGTTTTCCCAACAGTAGCTTTGTCCTCATGGGGTTACTGCCAGGACAAACCCATGGCAAAATAGTAATTGTTCAGTCTGGCAGAGAGGTGTAGGGTACCAGAGACTATACTCACTTTCCAACAGAAAATAGGCATCATACTTAGATAGTGAAAGAGAACGGGTGTGACGAAGATGGGAGTGAGTTGAAAAGAAAGAGAAGTTGCATAAATTAGGTGTCACAGAAAAGAGACACTGAAAAAGAGACATCAGTCATACAATATGAGTGAACATGAAGATGTGAAATCTCTGGGGATAAAAACAGTGAAGACATGAGCTAAGGGGAGTCAAGAGAAAGGACACAGCAGTACAAACGGACAGAGAGAAATACTGGAGGAACATACTGGAGAAATCACGGTGAGGAGAATTGGAGCTTTTCAGCATGCCAGGGTGAAGAAGCCTCAAAAAGTGATTTTGTCTGGATGCTACCAGCTTCATCCCCACCGCATGCAACTGCAGCATCTCCCTCCTCGCAGACGGGAGCACAATGTTAAAGCATTTTGGGTTTTGTCAGGATTCCAGTATTCTGCTCATTGGCTGCTTACTAGTTTAGTCCTCGAGAAATCTGGTTTTGGTATGTCATTAACTTATCAGCTAAGCCTCTATTTATCTGCATTCACCAAGATCTGAAGTTGTGATGTTTATTCCCACCACTCTGTGGGCGGAGGGAGATCCGCTGTGAAGATTTTCCAGTAATTTACTTTTTTGTTCCTTTTTAACAAAAGCATTTGATGCAGCTGCACGACTGTCATCTGGTCTCTGGGTGGAAGAGGAGGGACACGCGATAGTCCAAGTACCAGCATGAATCATGTTTGAGCATTAAAACAATCTGATGGGCACTGAAATAGTCATTGTTTCCAAAGGTTTCATGGAATTTGTTGCCGACAGACTTTAGCCTCAAGCATGAGGCATGCTTAGAAGTTTGTACATGCTTCCACCTCATACCCATTCAAACCTTCTGAGGGGGCTGGAAAGCAGACATCGTCTCAAATAATTGCTGTGGTGCTATGCAGTATTTGAAGAAAAAGCCTTTTAAATGCAGAAGAGCACAACGAAAGTGAGGCTTCTGAGATTTACAGTGGGCATCTCAAAAGTTGGAGGTGTTAATTTCTCAAGAAAAGAGCGTCAAATAGTTGTACTAATCAATATGGACACCAGTAATAAGGGTAGGAATTGAATGAGAAGTGATGCCTGGGGTTAGTGCTGTTTAACATGATATGGCAGGGATGAAAAGAAACCTCTATGGAAGAGGTGCTTTTCCTTTCTGTTTCCCACCCAACCCATCATGCACAGTCCTTGGTTTTGTGAAATCAACTGAAATCTCTAATTCTCTCCAGAAAGGGCAGCATGGCCTGCAATATTCCTGGCAAAACCCAGCAAGACATGCTAGGCAAGAGGAACGCAGCAAGAATTTGAAGAGTCAATGCATTCTGCAGCCTACAGATCCTATGGCAAGCTGGGTCCTATCTCAAAACCCACAAAATGAAAGCAGAATGTGGAAAAAAAATTAAAAACTAAAGCCCATTTTAATGTAGATACTCATCTCTCTGTTGATCTCCTACCTCCGAGCAGAAGTGTGCTTACAAGCACAAGAAGAAAGGGAGGCTATGGATGGCATTTGCAGAGTAAAGGTTTAGAGCTTTGCAGTGCACTTCTCTGTTCAGGGTAGATCTGAAACACCGCCGCTGATGAAGATTTTTACTTCATGGATGCCAGTGTGGGCAATGCCCATTGGTTTTCTTTACTTCTGGTGTTTCTTTGTTCCACACTTTGAATTAAAAATGCTGAATGTAGGAACCATGTTACCATGACCCACCATGTTTGCCACAACCCTTCCCTTTGGTGATCACCCCTGGGGAGAGCATAAGCAATTTTGAGGCTTTTTTGGCCAAGATAATGTGGATATTCAGCCTGGATTAGACAACCGTGTGCAAGAGCAAGCCTAGAGTAGATTTAGACAGAAGGGGACAATCTAAACAGCTTGTATTTTATTACCCTGATATGTTTAACTTTTTTCCACCCTTTTTTAAAGCCTGGAACTGTAAGATTTGCCCTTTGCAGCTGCATGAACTGTATGTTAAGAGTAACGGAGCAGCCTCAAATCCTTTTGTATTCTGGGGACATTTTTCCAAGGCGTTTTGTCTTCGTAACAATACCCAGAGCTCCCTAAAATTTGGGAAGGTCATTTGTTTCCTAGCAGATAGATTCCCTTATCCAGAGCTTACTAGAGACCAAACAACAATTTATAAACTCTAAGCTCCTTTCTCCTTCAAGATGAAGTGCTTTAGTGTTGAAGCCAAACTAAATCTTTAAATGGTATAAGAGGCATTTGGACTTTTTTTTTCCCTACCCAGCTGACAGTAGGTTTACAGTTTATAATCTGGCCTTTGTAAAGGCATTTGTCAGCCTGTATATTTCATTTTAAAACGCGACCACCCATGAGGACGGATAGACAGGAAGCGTTTGTTCACTTGCACCAACAGTCCATTTGAAGGTTGGCTGCAAAATAACAGAATTTAGTCACAAAGGCAATTCTTTTTTTTTTTTTTTTACTTTTTTTTTTTTTGGCATTATCTCGCTAGCATCTCGTTTTAAAAGCAGCTTTTGTTTATGGGAAGCTAGCCCTCCACTCTAAATTTGGAAATTCTACGTATTCTCCTAATCCTGGCATCCTAGCAGGGATGCTGGCTGTGCATCTTTGGCCTCACAAAAGACAGATCCTCTTTTATCTTCTCTCACAGGGTCTCCAGTGTAACTGCCCCACCAAAGGAAGAAGAGTCTTAGCACTCAAGGGGCAGAGGGGAAATGTTCACCATAAGTTGGTGATTTAGCAGAAAGAGACCAAAAGGAAAACACTGCATCTTCTTGCTTGTCATATTTCTTCTGATGCGTTTCCATGCTTAGCAGAGATTTGGGAGGAGCAGTTGTGCCATATGATGGTCACTTCTGCAACTCCATAAAAACCTGTCTAACCCAAAAGAGAAAGTCAAGAAATAGGATCTTAAGGTCTTCTCCAACCCTAACTATTCAATGATTCTAAGATTTTATGTTTAAAAACGAGTGGCCTCCACCTCCTAAGTGGATGCGTGCATGCGTGCGTCTCCATGCCTGGGGCTGAGAGGGGAGAAAGCAACTCCAGATGATAGGGGCTCTTCCAGACAGTAACAGATATAATATTGCATTCTTTCTCCCAGTATCACAAGTAACACTCACTTTTTATCTCTATTGCTCAAAGGTTTAAAGGGAGGAAATAGCACAGTTCCAGCAAATGATAAAGCTTTCAGCTTTTTTTTTAACTCAGTTGCAAAATATGACAATAAATAATGATTACCTAAAACACCCATGACCTGGGATTTAGCACTGTGCCCCAACCACTTGGGCAGACCCCTTTAGTACATCAGAAGCAGAAGTTTTATGAGTACTTTCAGCCTTGCGGCCCAGAAAATATTTGTCTTTTCTCCCCACTCTGTCCTTCCTAGTGTGCCCGTTATCTGTTTTTCACCACAGAAAGTCTTTGTTTGTTGCTGCTGCTAATTTTGATGCTCGAGAAATCTTCTTACAGGGGAAACCATGATGCAAATGAATAAGGGAGACAGGTTTCAGAAAATTCCCTATTTCTCCATCAAAGGCACAATAACTTGGTCACCTACCTCCATGGGGCTCTAGCCAGTCATGGTAGGGTAACTTACATGGGAACTTGTAGAATAACATTCTGCACATGAAAATCTGTGCAGTTCACTGTGGGAAAGCCACCCATGTGTTATGAAAGCATAAACCATGAGGTTCGAGCACTGGGACATGCTCAGTTAAATGCATAAGGTATAAGAGCCTTGAGAAACAGTCTCTAGCAAGGCTTAGGAACACAAACAACAACAACAACAGAATATTCTGGCTTTATATTATGTAATATAAAATATTATATTAAAAATAATACATTAAACAAGTATTTATATTATAGCTCTGCTTTTTTGGACACTTCTCGTAGTAGAGGACAGATATTCCTCTGATAGACCAAAGTCCCTGGGCTTTCCTGAACATGAAGCACCTTCAGCCATGTATTATGGACCTTACAAGACAACTGCAGGAGTCGGTGATCCCACTAGCACCTCTTTGTGCAATGAGGATTTTAAGAGAACAGGAAGGTTTGTAGGGAAAGACCCAAAGAGAAGACTGGGGAAAACAATGGGACAATGTTAAACAGGCAAGAGGACAATTCTCCCTGCACCGGCCAGGTTATTTTAAGTCCTCTCTTCACGTCGCAATAGCAAATCTCACCATTGTTTTGTCACAGGACTGCAGGTTTGTGGCATTGTGCTGCTAGCAACCCCCCATGCATACCAAGGGTGAACCTGCTCTGTGTCTGTCTGTCCTCCTGCTGAAAGCCTGGCTTTATTCTGCACGTATCTGGCGCTCCAGATCATTTTCTGATGCATCCAGGCTTCCTTTTCTTGGCTGACAGCAGCAATATTTAGAGGGCAGGACTGCAAAGCACGCCTGCAGTGCTAATGCTGTTTCTGGTCATACCTGATCCCCTTCCTCCCTCCAAACTTGGGCTGTGAGCATCTGCGGTCACCAGGTTGATTCTCTCGCTGTGCATAAGTCTTTCCAGGCATCCTAGAGAACAAAAACTCTTTCCAAAACAGGCATCAGGTTTCTCATGGTGGCTAATAACCTAAGCCATGCTTTTAGCAGTGAGGCTGTGTAACATAACATCAGCAGAAGGAAGATTGCCATATCCCTTTCTCATTTGTACATGTTGTGCTGATTTGCATTGTGCACCAAGGGCAAAAATCACCCCTCTGCATTTCCAAAGTAGGTGTCAAGGACTACAGGGAGTTTAACTGGACTTTGCAAGGGTTGTAGGGCTCATCCTGGCGACTGAAGCTCTCTCTTGCCCTGCAGTGCCCAGCCCATCTGGTTCCAAATTCAGGACTCAACTTGAGAAATAGGGGTAGGATATTCTGCACACATTCATATCCATACCTACTGATATACCCCCACAAAGAACAGGGAGGGTATGATCTATGTATAAATTTCCCTTCACAAGTTTCCAGGGTCTTTGCATCTTCACTTTTGATTGTGTGTCAAGCACACCCGTATTCTCCATAATAGCGCCATGATTTCTGCAGCTCCTGGACACTGATGAATTTTGGGCTTAATAAGATGAAAAGGTTAAAGTAACACACAGTGTTACTGGCACAGTGACCAAAGAGCTGAGCTTGTTCCCAACCTGCCCAAGATCATAGAAGTCCACAGCTAGAATAAAGCTGGTGCCCTGCTTCTGGCAGCTTGCAGCCTTATTCTTCAGCTGAAAGATAACCTTTCCCATGAGATGATTCCCTTTCACCGTGGACCTGCTGCTCTCCTCTGGTACCTGCCAAGCTTTGCCATCCTGTCCTCTCTTTGCTCACTCATGGAAATCACCAGCATGGATTCCCGTCATCCTCACGACCATTTCTGCAGACGTGTAAGCTTGGGCAGATAAAGAAACTGTATTTTCTCCTTCTTGCACATTGAAGGGTGCAGTTTTGAGGCAGACGAGACAGGAGAAAAGGGCTCTTTTAGATCAAACCAGTGGTCTACACGTAAACACAAACGATGAGATTCCATCAGTAACTCATCCCTGAGACAGGAGGATGGGGCTTGGTGGTGGGTTAGGGATAGATAATGCCCTGCTTGTCCTTTCTGCAGAGCAGCTCCTCTCTCTGCAGGCATCTCTACCTAAATATTCAGCTTGACAAAGAGGGCCTTTGTAAATAAAGAGTATCACAGGACCAGCATGACATCAGAAATGATTTAAGTTGCTCATTCCCTGTCCATACCCTTGTTCTTTGCATCCATTTGTCTGTGTCTTCTAACTAAGACAGGGACTGGCTTTAATTCTGCATTTTGGGGTTTCTGCATAGTATACTGACTCCTATAGGGGAGGAAGTAATAATTTCTCCAACACCAAGATTGCTTCCCAAGTGGTCTCATGCACTGGGTTTGGGCTCTGCTAAAGCACAAGAAGAACCACCCAGGTGAAATGTGGAGCTGCTCAAGCCTCAAATATCAACACTGATCTGTCAGAAGTGGGGCTGGGGATGTCACTCATCTTTCCCCCATCCCACACCCCTATCCTGCTCACCATAACATCGCTCCCTGTAATGCCTCTTCCAGCACCTCCACAGCTTCCAGTCCAGCCCTGAACCTGGACTTGCCCATCTGCCCCACGTCTCCTCTGCAGGAAGAGCATCAGGGATGTTCCAAAATGAGAAAAACACTTGTTGAGTAGTCAGACAATTACCTAAACTGGTGTTAACCTATGACAAATGTGGAGGTTTCCCTTTTCTTCCAGAAAAACTGCATTCTAGAAACAGAAAGCCCTAATTCCTCCAGAGCTGCAGCATCCCTTACTGCTGTGTGGTTGCACTGATCGATACACTTGCACGTGTATTATCTTCTTTTCCCACACAGCTTTTAATATCTTCTTTTGCATTTCTTCCTAGTGCATAGATTCCATCATCAATAACCTACAGAATCTTTGGAGACAGCTCAGCATTTAGTATTTCTTCTTTTCCTGAAGACTCACACAAAGACAAAACATTTTGCCTTCTGTACCCTTCGCTGTATTTGAATGTAAAGCATTATTTTGCCTTACCATGGAAGTATGAAACACCACAGGGGAGGGATAATTGTATTTTTCAGTGGCTGGGGCTGGTACAAACAGTTATGTTAGTGGTTGTGCTATTAATTGGGAGCATGTACTCCGGCTCACCAGTGAGGATTTAAGGCTATGACCTCCTAAGCCTGGGAACACGTTGGGAAACATGAGGAATATCTCTGCCTCCACAAGATGCACTTGCTGCCCCTCGCTAGCCCTCATTTAACAGCTCCAGATGTGCGGACTGGTGTAGTCTGAACTGGGTTATATTGTAAGGCACATCTAGAGACATGAATTCAAACCTGGCAATACCAGCCCTGTTCATCAACTCCCGTTTCCACCATTCTCTGTGTTTTGTGGGAATCTGGAATCCCCTCAGCCTTGCTGAGCTGCCTGGACCTCGCTGTGACTATTAGGACTGAGTTTAAGTTTTCTAGGAAACCTGGAACAGCCCCACTGACCCACATCTTTGGCGCAGATGATAAAGATGATTTTATAACAACATCTAAACCGCTCCATAGTGGCTCAGTAAACATTAAATTCATTTTGGGATTTCATCCCAGTCATAAGAGTATTTCATTTTCCTCAATAAAGACTATTACATTATTAGTTTTAGCCTTATGAATCCTATTCCCAACACTCAACCTTTATTTATTATTTGTAAGGGGCATATATCATTCTGCCTTGTAACTGTAAATATTCTACTTACACAGAGCACAGTACATCCTCTTTGTTTAAAATCCAACCCGCGATGTTTTACATAAATTTGTTTCCTTTCCAAGTTGAAAGGTCCAAAAGATAAACCCACGAGTATCCTAACATCATGAATGTTAGCCTGAGCCCAGCCTGCATGCTGGCCCACCCGAGGGATCCCCTTCCAGCTCAGCTGGTTGCAGTATCAACACCCAGAGACAAATAATGATCAGGGAAGGAAAAAGTCACCTTGAAAGCACGCAGTAACTGAGCCTAAATAGAGACAGGGAAAGAGGAAAGGAGGGACTCCTGGAATATATTCTTGGGAAAAACTATTTTATTGACTTTCATGATGGGTCAGAAGGCTATAATTATATATTTTATATATATTATTGTATATTTTATATATAAAATTATAAATTTTATTTATAATTTATTATAGAGCTGAAATGTAGATATTAATACAGCATGGGTACAATGCTAGGAGTATGTCACCCATGGACGTATAATTAGTTAATCCAGACAATTTGAAGGAGCAGCCTGGTAAAACAAAGGCAATGGAGCATCTTTAAATGGTACCTGCACCATTTCTGAGTGACCAAGTAAACAAAAAGACTCATTGGGCAGTTTTACTATAGGCATGGCTTTGCAGGGTGAGAATCACTTGCTTCTCCTGCCTGCAAAATCCCATCCGCAGGCAGTGAGGCACACAGACCCCTTTTGAAGATTGATTTGGTTTTATTTGCATCATTTCCAGTTGAATGAAGTGGAGGATTCTGTTGGTGGGCCTGGAGGGGCTGATTTATTTTTCAGCATCATATGAGTTCAGAATTAGCCCAATGATGAAACATCTTTTTGAAGGCTGAAGTCTGAAAGCGGTTACTTTCAGAAGAAAGATAGAATGAAACCCTTTTTGGTTTGGTTGGTTTCCTAATGGTTTCTGTCCCTTTGCTGAAGTCCTTTGGCTGCTCAGACAAAACTCGCCATTAATTTTAATCCAAGTAAAAATGCAGCTGAACTATTAATTTATGTGAAACAGGAGACCGCAAAGGTCTCCTTAACAGTGGCATTAGCCAGTGATTATAAAGTGGCGTTCTTACTTGCCAAGGGTCTAATTGAGTTCATAGTAGAGATGGACAATATGGGGATGTGAATGTCTTCCTCGAGCCCTAACCTAGCCCTGGAGCATTGGTCCAGCTCCC
The DNA here is from genome assembly GCF_028554395.1 of Pezoporus wallicus. Lineage (NCBI taxonomy): Eukaryota > Metazoa > Chordata > Aves > Psittaciformes > Psittacidae > Pezoporus > Pezoporus wallicus. The sequence continues at coordinate 87,971 of NW_026636866.1, read as the reverse complement.
AGATCCGCAAGAAAAGATCTTGTTACTCCAGTGAATATTTCCTCTGCCAGAAGTCCCAATCCCCACTAAAGCTGCTTTGAGCCAACAAGTCCTTACCTCCTCTACAAAGGGCTTTGGCTCCCCTAAGCCCTAACAACTTATCTGGCCCCATCCAACCAGAAATGGGTTAACATTATCATTCCAATCCAGCAGGAAAGGCATTGTCATGAGCAGATCCATGTCAAAAGTGAGTCACCAGTGCTGGCTTGAAGGTCACACCGGCTCAGTAGCCTGGCCAGTATCCAACACCAGAGGAAGAGAGTAAAAGGGACTGTAAACCCATGAAGGTATCACCAAACCCCCCCCAAGGAGGAGGTGGTCCCACTCAGGTCCACCAAGCCACCACCAGCCTTGTGTTTTCTTTGGAGCCCCCATATAGGTCTTTTTTGTGTGTTTTCCCTGCTTCTCCTTTCCTTTCAAGACGAGGGAAAGCACAGCTCTGTCTCCACGGATGGAAAGGAGAAAGGGCGAGAGGGATGCTTCACCAGTGATATCACCAGCACTGAGTAAATTCTCTGACCAAAAGTTAAGACCAACAGAACAATTTGTGCTGCATCCTTTAAATGCCAGATCTCCATTTGCTAACAGCATTACAGGAACAATCAGGGCACTTAATAGCCAGCTGCTAAGTCATCAGGTATAAATATTTACAGAGACCTATTGCAACATGGACATTCCTCCAGATGCAAAAGGACCCCAGTCATTTCATGGCATTTTCACCTTATACAAAAGAATCCTGTTTTAGACACTTTCTGCCTCATCACCCATAAAACTACAGAAATAGCATTTTATGGAAAACACACACCCGCTCCTTCGTGGCTGTTCCCTCTCTTCTCCTCTTATCCTAATTATCAAGCACCTCTGTATTTGTGTACTCAAATAAGATGTTACAAAGCAAACGCAGAGCTGGCCATTCAACACGCAGGGAAGCAGCGTCCTGTGGAGGGGAGGTAATGGCTGAGAGTGATAAAAAGGGATTAAATGGAGAGTAATGGGGTGGAATTAAGCAAAAGAAAATCCCTTTCTTATGGCAAAGCCTGTCCAAACTTGTCCAGCCCCTCAAGATAAGGGGTTGGAACCTTATTACTGAAGATACCTAATATACTACTAATCATGGCATTGGGGCAGACGGCTTAATGAGTAACTTTTGTGGTTACTAGTAGACCCAAGGACACACAGTCCAAATACACTGGAGACTTCCAGTGAGTATAAAATAGACCTCTAGCACATTTTGTGCATTCACTCCCTTTCCTCGCTGCTGTTATTAAAACCATGCCTCCATTTCTGTTCAACTTCATCACCTTTTTCCTTATTCCACCACGAGTCCAAATGCAAATACTCGTGGAACAACCAGATTGCTGGTCCAGGTCTTAAGGGTGTTCCCTCTTTGTGTGTAATGTACAACTGATGGCAAAGTAGCTTCAAGCAGGAGTCTTTTCTTGATGGGGAAACATGGTCTTGGGAACATGGTGATGCTTTGGCCTGGTGGGATTGCAAAGGCTCTGCGGCTTTCCCAGTTGTGTCATTTCTCACCCCAGACACCTATTTTCACCCAATTGTAGGACCTTGGTTACCTCTGGGGCTCCTGTGTGTTTATCAGGCTTTGCCAAAAGGGGTTGCTGAGTTCAGAAGTAAAAGGTATACACCCCATTATCCCAGGGACCCTGCAGCAGAAGGTGAGACAGCAAAGTAAGTGGTGAGGCAACACCTCACATCACTATCAGCATCAATTTCTAAGACCTAACATGGAGGAAATCCCAACCTAAAACCATCCAGTTTTAGGGTGATGTTGCTTTCCTTCTCCACACACCAGCTGCATTCCTCCAGCATCAGCTCTTGATGCTCCAGTTTGTATTGGAAAGCCTGGCTGCCCATTTCTGCTGTAGCACTGATGTTTTCCCTTTTTATATGCTCAGAAACTGCCCGCCTTAACTTCGGTGTGAAATGATTACAATGCAGTTCAGACCAGAGCCAAGATCCAGGAAATATGGCAAGTTTTCAATGAAAATCATATAGGTCAGTTTACCAAAAAATAATAAAAGGTGCCGATTTTGTGCTGGAAAGGGAACAGAAGTTAGCTTGCAATATGCCTGACTGCCTCTTTTTACTGATTCCAGACACCAGGCCAGGCAGGATCTGGCTATTTTCACTATTGTGTTATCACTCTACAATATGTCAGCAAATTCTTGTACAAACATGATTTTTTTGAAAGCCACGTTTTATCACTTCTTTTCCATAATCATGAATGATAGTGAATCTAATCTGAATTAGGCTTAAAGAAAGCACAAGAACAATGAAGCCGCGTTAGCAGCACGGGGGAGCACATCCCGTCCTTTTATTTTTAAAGCCATGCATCACTCTATAACCTATTCCCCTTGATGCTGAAACAAGTGATAGGCTTGAGAGCAAAACATACATCTCGTTAGGCACCCGAAATCTGAAATAAATCATCTCCGTGCTATGTAGGGAATTCAGCAGCCGTGTTTCAATTTTACATAGGCATAAACAGCCCATTGGAGCTGCCTGTATGGTCTCATCTGAGCAGAAGTTATAGAGGTTAAATTTGAAACGCAGTGTGTTATGGATGGAGTTAATGTGAAAAGAGCAGGGCTGATCCATAAAGCAGCTCCTGAGGTCTCAGAGATCCCACCCTATAAAGTGAGGAGTTTGTATATTCATCCTCTTCGTCTGATTTACATTTAGGTGCTTCTTTCCTTTTTTGATTTTATTTTATTTTTATCTTTCTCTCTCTTTGTTAAAAAAATGCATTCATTTATGTGTTATTTTCCTTCTTCATTTTAAGAATAGCATTTTCACTCTGAGGCATTCCCTCCCATTTCATTTTCACTTTAAGGTCAAATAGCACGGAAATGTATTGACGGCAGTTTTGCTTTATTTCAGGAGGGGTTGGCATCTGACAGATGCCAAAAGGCAATCCTGTTGTGTGCCTCATCCCAGAAGTTCACATTTTCTCGTGAAAACTAAATATTAAAGGAAATCAAAGCTCTCCTAGGCTATATTCACAAATGCAGTGCAACATCCCTGCTCTGAGGAACCCAGGGGCAGTCCCACTGATGACTCCAGCAGATTTAAACCTTGCATTTCATTACCCAATTACTATTTTTGAGTCCAGCCTTTGGCAGCCAAGAAATATGACCTTTTCTTCCTGAAATACCACCTACCTATAGAAACAGCTTCCCTAATTAAGAGAGATGACACCTTTCCATGACTGAAGCCTAAACAAGCCCTTGACAGTCTCCTTTCTGCTGCATTCACTGTGTTGACATTCAAATGGTGATCGTGGCAGGCAGTTTCCTTCACCAGAGATGTGTATTTTCTGGCAATGTTGCAGGAGAAAAGGGGTGGAAAATCAGCATTTTGGCAAACACAAACCTCTTCAAGCTGTCAAGGAAAATTAACCCTTTTCTTAATGTTTTTTAGGCTCTCCCCCAGCCCTTTGAGTGGGGCAAACCTCTTTGGAGGGGGAATGGGCTTTGTGCTGTCACACTCAAGGGGTAACCAAGACCTTCAAGTGTCTGATCTGACTTAATCTTTAAAAAATGCATCCAAATTGCAGGAGCAAGGAAAACCCCATCCATCCCTGCCCTCTTCACCAAATGGAGCCGCTCGCTGGGGAGATTCTTCAGAGAAATGCCTGCATACCAGAGGTAATAACCTCCAATACCTTAAGTCAAAAAGCTAAGTAAAACTCACTAGGTAATGCATTTGGGATTAAGTTTAAATAGGGTCCCGTCACTAATAATGCATCTGCTAGCGATGGAGAGATTTGGTAGGACTAACCCCGGCGTTGAGGGATGGAGGTCTTTGCACGGCTCTCCAAACAAACCCAGGAGGGAAGGCAGCATCAGGGGTGCAAGAGGAGAACCCCAACCCCACCGGATCCAGGGCAGCACACACTGCCCCCTTCTTGACTCCCACCCTGGCTTTACAGGAGGGCAGAAAGGGGGGTAAGGGGGAGAAAAAAGCTGGACTCGATCCATTTTTAACTCGCTCGATGTGTCTGGGATGTAGACAGATGCTGTTTAGACAGGCTGGTTCGGTGGGTGGCCGGGCGAGGAGACCATGGCTGTACAGTTTATAGAAGGCTCCCAGCATAAATGAACTGTTGAAGACCATTGGAAGCCTCAGTGAAATCACAACATGCAGAAACACGGGGGAGGGAGGGGAAGAAAAAAAAAAGGGCTCTTTTTGAAAAGACAGAGAGAGAAAGGGATGTTTTGATGGAGTTTGTGAAAATTACAATGAGGTGGGTTTCACTAAAGCCTGCATTCATCAGCCCCCTGAATGTCGTCTTCCCCCCCCCCCCCCCAATAAAGTAAACACTCCTGTGTGGAGCTGGAAAAAAAAAGAGAAATCTATAAAAAAATTAGCAGATTTAAATAGTTTCCCTGCATCAAGGATAAGAAACAGACGTGCCTTTTCCCTGTTCCTTGTCTGGTCTTGCTAGGTGGAAAGCTAATATTTGAATTCATGCTTCAGTGGGGAACATTTGTAAATTGAAAAAATAAAAGCTCTCCACACTGGTTTGCCCATTTGCCAGCCTGCACGGGATGGAGAAAAAGGAGCTGATTTTGAGTTTCCTGGGTTTATTTAGAGATAAGCTTGAGATGACCTTTCACTGCCACACACACACACCATTCACCTAAAAATTGAACCATCCGATCCTCAAGTCCTGTGTTGACAAAATTCTGTAGTTTAATGTGACAAATTTTGCCAGAATCCTTAAATTTTGAGCCTGACAGGGTCTGGGATCGCAAAGAAAGTCACCGAGTCTGAACTCCAGCCTCTGCTCCCCCCTTATGCAACAGCAATCCACATAAGCTCTTTGTTAAACCACATAGACCACAAATCAAGTCATCATTTTGCTCCTACATGTCAATTCTCTGTTTCAAGACAAAGGCCAAGGACTAGAAAAGCAGCTCTGGATGTCCCAGCTCCTCTCCCCTTTCCCTCCTTTGCTGTTACAGAAAAGGGACATTCTGAAACCTTCGAATTCAGGAAAGAACAGATAATTTTTCATGGATGCAAAGCATCCAAGTTACTATTTTTCCCTTCCCTACTGCAGGGTTGAGCTGGACATCAAACTGCTTGAAATCCCATGGGAAAGGAGTCTCCTGGTTTTATTCCTGAGTCAAACAGTGAAAGGCACCAAGCATCTGCTCTCCTTGAGCAAGAGCATCTGGATGCTCAGCTGAGCCTAACCCCTCAACCCCAGCCTTGCATTGCAGTCATAAAAGACCCTTCCTTTTCCTCTGCATCCACCTCTTGCAGATGCCAAGAGCACAGGCTGGCTAATAAATTCCTTTAGGAAACTTTGATAGACTGAAGATGTTTTGTTCACTTCCAAGGCAATCTCCTGCCTCCTCTGGTTGCCTGTGACCTCCTGCCCCTGCCAAATGCCCCCAGATCAGTGTGAGGGTCTGGGTGGGTGGCTAGGATGTGCTGAGGATAGCACTTAATGCAGGGAAGAGAAAGAAATGCCTGGATTGTAATGAAGAAAGGAAGGGCAAACGGAGGGAAGAACATAGAGAACAAGCCAAGAGCCCAGGAGCAGCTTTGGTGCCCATGCTTGGTCTCAGTGGGCTGGGAGCAGAGGGCTTCTGCAGCTCTTCATTTATGGCTTTATGGTGGGACAAAACCCTGTGAGATTAAACAAGTTTGGTGTATAATATGTTAAATAAAATACATAAATTGATTGCTCATTTTAGGGAGTTTCTCCGGCTTTGGGACTATTCCATCGGCGTGGTAGGTGTAATGTTCAGAGACAGACACTGCCAGCATGGAAAGGAGAAGTCGGAAGAGGCACAAAAAGTCATCCATGGGTGTAGATCTTGAGCGAGTTCTGGCAGAAACCTGGGTGCCCATCTCACCAGAATGGATTGAAACACTGCAGGCTGGGTAAGAGCAACAAGCCCCAAGGTGTAGCAGGGGCTCGCTGGATGGATCCACGTGTGGAGCCAGGTGCTCCTGGGCACTTCCTGGCATGCATGGGCTCTTGATGGTGACTCCTAGACAAGAAAAAACAAAACATCAAAACCAAAAAACAAAACAAAAAATCAGCCAAAAAATCCCTGTGTGATAAGAATCTGTTACTAAACCATTGTCCATCCTGGAAATGTAATGTTTCAAGGCCAGAAAAGAGCTAAAGGTTTTGAACCACAAGAAATTGATCTCTAAAGTTCAGAGCACTTCTCTCCCTTCACTGCCATTTCATATGTTACAATGAAAAGCATAGCCATAAGAAATAAACCCTGCTCCTTTATGTTTAAACCCATATGGACTTCCTGGTCCTTTGAAAGAGCTCTTTTACTTCCTAAGGTCACAGAATAAAACTGCCCAGCAATTAAAAATGTGCAGCCTCATGCCAATTAGTGGCTGATAAAGCAATGTAAACCACATTTCTCCCAGATTTTGGTCAAACAAAACTAAAATTAAAACATTTAATAATAAAAATTCCTTTTTACAGTTATTTGAAGAAAAGTAATCAGAGCATATTTCACCCAGTAAAGGTCAGCTTGCTTTAATTACATGTGCTACTGTGTATCAGAAACTAGAATATTAAATGATACTAATGCTGAAGAGGTATCTCCACAGCCATATATTACGCACAGAAGCAACAGCTCAAACACGACCCCGTTTACTTGTTCTGATGTTTGAAATATCTTCGGCTCCCACCTTTCCCCCTTCCAAAAAAAGCCCCATTTTGCTTCATCATCCTGGGATCAATCCTGCTCCCATTCCTGCTAAGGGAAAAGTGCCTGTCCACCCTGATCCCTGCTGCCTCGTTTAAATTGATTGCAAGAAAAACCAAGGCATATCATCAGTGATTTTTCTTCTGTCTCGCCCCTGCTGCTGGTATGATAAGGAGAGTACTCTCCTTGCGGGCGACTCCACATTTAATTAGCTCCAGATGCAGCCTAATTAGTCAGTCTGCAGGGCGAGCATTGTTCTGTTGTCACTTGAGCCTTCCCTCACGGCGGAGTAAAAAAGATGAGATTGAACATGAAAACCAGATGCCATGTGTGTGCCTTGCTCTGGTCTGTCCATCGGATGGGTTCCCCCTAATCTGGGGGGCAAAGGATAATAAATGTTGTGTTTGAAAGCCACGGGCATGGATGGAGCTTCACATGGTTCAAGTAAGACAGTAGCATGTGCTGAGCGAAAGGGTCATAGCTTTAAACAACTGATTCCCACTAATTCTCCTTTAGAGGAAGGACTGTGCATCCTCCAGCAGGACCCGTGCTGGGGTTTTGGTACAAATTGCTTTGACATCTCACACAGTTTCGCACAGCAGGCTTTTGGACTCTACCTTTCTTCACTGGATTAAGCCCTTAATGCCTGTGTAATACCAGGGAGATACCTATAATTTTAATGCAGAGGTTTTCCATTCCTTGTTCTAATTTAAAAGGCAGGAGGTTTGCCTGCTGAATTGGCATTTCACGTCTGGAATTAGGGATATAGGGAAATCAGCAGCATGCAGAAAAATCAGATAGGCAAAGGGGCTTACCATAATGCCAGCTGACACACTCATAAGCTTTACATGATTTGTACAAATCATGAGTATGAAACTCTACCAGAAGCCTCGTTTGTGTTCTCGGAGCAAAACGATGAGGAGGGAGGGAATTTATGTTGATGTGGTTATAAAATTGTCTTAGAGTATTGACTAAGCAAAGCTGGAAGTGGTTACTCGAATCACTGCCAGGTCAGTTTGCTGGTCTCTACCTGGTTTTATCAGGTTGAAATTAAGAAGGAAAGTGTCTTGCTGGGCCATCGGTGTTTCAGCACCAGTTTGACTCAGCATTGCCTTTTGCCAGTCTCAGTGTTGCTAGAATGGGATGTTAGTGCCATAAGAGAAAGCAATTTCCCCATATTTTGGGGGGAATTCACAGTCTAGAATCACAGGGAGAAATGGCAGCACCAACTCATGAATCTTAGTGGCTTTGCTCTGCATTTTGCAGAATGCCCATGGCCACATGAATCAGAGTATTATGTAGGAGATGCAGCCAAGGCGACTGACCTAGCAGTAGTGTATGGATGAGTTGTTGAAGAAGAGTGCCTGAATGAAGGTTGCTTGAGCTCAGAAGAGCAGCTATGTGGTATGCATTGCCTGTTTATTATGATTTTGGAGGAGGAACTAGCCTGACTCTCAGTAAATGACATGAAACCCCAAATTGCTTCAGGAGAAACCTCATCCATACATCACGACTGTGTTATCACCCCAGCTGGGGAAAAAGCTATTTCCTTAAAAACAATATTTAGTTTAATTGGAAGTCAAAATTACTCAATGGACAAGTCCCATAGCCCAGAGGGGTACAGTTGCAGAACAGGGTCCTTTCATTTCTCAGATGTTTTGAACGAAGGCCAATAAAATAAATAGGAAACGTTCCAGCTCCTCTCCATCCTCTCCCATACCTGCCCATCACAGTGCTGGGCAGACTCTGCAGACCTGAGCCCCACTGCTCCATCACACCCACCACTCACATCCTTGTGCTAACACCATCCCTATGGACATGATGATTATCTCAACAGAGTCCTCTCTCACCATGGTTCCTCCTGCCCCAGGGCTGCTGATGAGAAGAGAGATCCATGCACTACAATAGCCAGTCCATTTCTGTAGACCATGGACTCAATCCCAAGCAGTGTTTTTAAGCATGATTACAACTTTTTGCATGCTTACCACTTGCCTGATTACAGTGGAGCAGCAAGGTATCCAGGTATATGTTTCAGGCTCGTAATGGCTTAGCATGGCAGAGGGGTAATATGCTTGTTTTGCAGGGCGCTGAATGGAGATCATCAGCTGCATTTGAGCACCAAGGGGCTAAAGACAAAGCATGGTGTGGCCTTCAGTTCTCCTTCACACAAAGTCCATCCTGCGATTGAGCTGAACTCACCCAAAGGAAAAGGAAATTACAGAAAATTACAGAACTGCTATTTTTTCACACTTTTTGGCTCCAGTCTTACAAAGTGCCCCAGCCTCCAAACCACAAAGATATTGAAGCCCAAACCATCACTGAAATCAATCAACGAGTGTCAGGAACCAAATCCTCTCCATGGTTCCAGTCCTGGATAACTACTTCTCCAATGCAGCCAGGGAAACTGGAAGAGACAGCCTGGTTAGGAGGTTCCTGGGGATGAGGGCTCTTATTTAGCAGCTTTGGAGAATCCTTCTGCACTCTTTTGAACTGAAACCACTCAATCATTGCCATCCCCTTGGGTCCAAAGAAACCTTCTCTGCTTCAAAGCCTCTAGCTCACAGCACAGAACGAGACATGGAGAGACATGGAGAGGCTGATTCTCCTCCTACTGAGACCTGTTTCCATATGACACCAGGTTTTTCCATTTTAATACATTTCCAAATGTCTTCTCATCAGGTTCTGCAATGAATTCACCAAATGAAACAAAGAGAGTGCAAAATCACTTTCATAGAGTCTGGAAAAAATAATCCACAGAACTTCCATAGTACATCAGGTTAAGGAAGAGACATCTGGCTTTTATTATGTTTTATAACATTGATAGCAAATAAGGGTATTAGAGTTAATTTACTTACTTAGAGAGAAACGACTCAATCACAGGAGCCGTGATTGTGACTGCATGTTAAGAGAGCTCCAAAATTCCCCCCATTCTCCTCTGGGAGGTAAACAGGGCCAATGATAAAGCAATGTTCATTTTCCACAGAGGTATTCCCCAAAGGAATCAAACATCAGAGTAAACCCACCAAGAATAAGTCCTTCCCAGACAGCCTGGCTGCACAGGAAGACATATTATTTAGTTGTGTAGGTGTAACTGGAGGCTGAGAACAACACTCTGTTGTGGTAGTACCATAATTCAATCACATGGAAATATCCTGCCAAAGAGGCTGAGATGTTAACAGGTGAGGCAGAGGAAACAAGGAAGAGAGACTATTGGTTTGAAGGAGTTATAGACTCAGAGATGTTGCTTGGAAGGACTCTCTGGGGGTCTCTAATCCAAAGTCAGACTATCACCTGAATGAGGTTGCATCAGGGGGTCAGAACTAGATGATCTTAAGGTCCTTTCCAACCCTCACTATTCCATGATTCTATGTCCACCACTGAGGACAGGGCTTTCTTGACCTCTCAGGACTCTGATCCAAGACTACATCACCCTCCTGGTGAAGAATTTATTTCTAAAGCCCATCCTGAAGCAGTGGCCACTGTCCTTTGTTATTCTGCTAGTTCTAAGAAAGGCTTGGCTCCACCGTCTTTATAATCCCTCTTCAAGCTGCCCTAGGCCAGCAGCAAACCTGCTCATCTTTTTGTCATGCATCTGAAAGAGTCCAGCATCCCAACGACTCCTCACAAGCCCCACAGACCCCTTTCAGAGATGCTCTCAAGCACCCAAGGCAGAGAATGGACAAAGCAAGTTCCCAGGGACCAAGATATTACCTCTTGCCCAAGACTGGATGTCCTCCCCAGGCTGGCACTGACAAACCATTATCACTAGAGGCTTGATGAACCAGACACGGCTGCTTTCCATTCAGGAATGGTCCTTCCATTTTGAAGCTTTAATTTTTGAATTAGATTTTTAATTTTGAAGCTTTAATTTGAATTTGGAAGCTTTAAGAGGAGGCAGATTTGCTTTATATCAGAGTTGTGGGAGTTTTATTTTTTCTTTTGGGTCAGTCTTGCAACTTAGAGTGAAAAATGGGCAATGGAAAAGTGTAGTTCTCCCCCCTAAGCCTCTGGACACCAAAGCTTCTGGAAGGTGACTGCAGAGGCCAAGATATCCTGCAAAAGGGATGGTGGGTAATGGATCCAAACTAAAACAAGAGAAGTTCAGGTTACTTATAAAAAAGAAGTTCTTTACTGTGAGGGTGGTGAGGCATTGACACAGGGTGCCCAAAGAAGCTCCATCCCTGGCAGTATTCAAGGCCAGGTTGGACAGGGCTTGGGTGACAGGGTCTAGTGTGAGACATCCCTGCCCATGGCAGGGGGTTGGAACTGGATAAACTTAAGGTCCTTTCCTAACATAACCATTCCATGATTCTATGCTATGGAGAACAGGAGGGTTTAGAGGAAGGCACAGCTTTTGAGAAACACCTGGAATAAGGAAAAGGAAGGGGGGGAAATGGTTTGAATATTCTGCCTATGATGCTCCTTTCTTTCAGAGCTGGCCTACACTCAGAGGAGATGCTCTGATTTACGAAGGAGGACAACAGCTCCAAACCTTTCAGCACCAGTCTGACATTTGCGGGTTTCCCTCACGCTACTAAAATACCTGATTGTTTTCATTAACCCCCATCACTTCCACCCCTCGTGGACACTGCCACGCTCCTGCGCTGCAGTGGAGGATTTCATCAGCTGTCCATCTCAGCCACCCTGGGCCTCATCCTCCAACGGCGAGGAGCATCAGTGGTTCCGTCAAGGCTGTCATGCCTTTGGAAACTCAGTGAGTACCCCCCCCAGCTGCAGCCAAGAGCAGAGGTGGGATATTTACACAGATATCAAGTACATCCAAAGGCACTCTCATAAACAGAGATGATTTCAGAGGGGATAGCCAACCTTCTGCTTTGGCGTGCAGCCAGCCTCCACTGAATCCTCCTTTCTCCTGCACTCCCTCCCTTTGCTGGGTCTCACTAGCCATGGCACTGCTCCCTCTCTGGGTTCTTTGTACGTCATTTTATTCCATGCCTTTGGCCTTTCTGGAGGTCTGCCACGTCCAAAAGGGTTCACAGGGCACATGTCTTCATCAGCCGCAGCCAATAGCCTGGGAGGAAGCTGGTCTCTTCTACCAGCACATGAATCATGAGCGCGTTGAGCTGTATGGTTTGGTGAGGATTGCGAGGCAGGATTGCACGCTCCCCACAACAATACCATTTCAATTACATAACCCATTACTGTTTGCTCGGGGCCATTTGCAAAATTCACCAAAAAGGGCAAAAAGACATTGTTCTCCCCAGAGAGGTTTTTCAGCCTAAAAGGAGCTAAGCTGCACGCTGCAGAAGTGCAGAAAGGCAGAAGTGATTTCTTTGGGAGTTAGGTGTTAGCAAATCAGTGCCATTGTCAATGCAGCCTAAACAGGAAACTAAAAGAGAACCCCAAAATCTTTAAGGATATCCAGGTGGGAAGCAAAGCAGGTACCCAGAGACCACACTCAATAACCTCCAAGCTTTTGGCAGAGCAAGGCTTACCCTGGGATGCTGGTGCACGCGTTGAAGCATCCTTGTTGGGAAATGCCCTCTCCCTACCCCCCCGTGGAGCTGGCATCTTGACAGTCCATCAGCATGGGCTTGCGATTCTCTATGTCTTATGTTATCCTGGGAAAAATATAGGTCTTTTTCTAAAACAGAAAGGTTTTAGGGTACTAGAAGGGAGGGAGAGCTGGGAAGATGTGAGTTGCTGTAGAAATCAGGTTCCCTTGGGGGTCATTACATCCCTAATGGCACCTGATAGCTCCAAGGAAGCTTTCAAGTGCCCTTTCAGCACACCTCCTCTCCACAGACACATCCATCCCAGTGCACTCTGTCATCAGGTCTATCTGCTGTTAGCTTAAATGCCCCCATTTTAAGGAAGCCATAAATAATTTTTATTTCATTTTTGAGCAACACACCTGAGATTTCCAGGGCATTGCTTGTAGGAATTATTTCTAAGGATTTTTTTTTTTTTTTTTCCCCCTCTTTAGTTTCCTGGTTTACTTTTGGTGGAAAAAGAAATTGCTGCTGCCACCAGCTGGAGCTTTTTGGAAATAGCATTAAAAAGTTTTCTTCCCGCAATCGCTCGTACTTTTTATTCCTGCTCATTGCAGTTGACTGAAAACAAATTTAAACCCAGCTTGTTTCTTGGAAGCAGAGAACAAAATTATACGGGATATGATGTATTTTGCTTGAGCTTGATCCTTCAGTGTCAGTAATTTAGCTGGAAGTTAAATGAAATTCATTCTCAGCCAGAATGGATTACCAGTTAAAACACAATGGATTACCAGATTTAAAAGTTAAAACAGGCGCAAGGGGGAGTTTAGAGAGTCAAAAATGGCCTGAAGAATTTGCTTCTACCCATAATTTAAAAATAAAAGAAAATCAGGCCTGGAGAAATAGGTTAAATAAAACGTAGGCTTGTGTGTTCCATTGATTGAAAAGGAAGAGCTGTGGGTTTGAGAGTGATCAGCAATATGGCTAGGGATGGCAGAGGCTGAAATTGCTTTTCATGGACCTGAGTAAGAGCTTTCTGGGTTTTTAAAGCCTTGCACCCAGCTGCAGTTAGAGAAGTCCCTGAAAACCTCAATCCAGAAAAGAGAAATAAATAAATAAATAGGTGAATTTCACTTGTATTTTCTATAACGGATTTACAACATAAGTAACTGAGGAGCAGTGCTGGAAAAGGAAAGTGAGCCCCTGGACCCAACCAAGCCTCCAGGAAAGGTGATTTATGCCCAAGGTGGCTGAGTTTTCAGATGGATGTTCTTGGCCAGTTTGCAGTAATGCCATTCAGAGATAATTTTTGATTCAATCCATGCCACATGAGGCAGTGGTGGTGCTGACCCTTGGCTTTTAACCCCAAGACCTTCACTGTTCTGGCTAAAGGAACTACTGTCTGTCCTCTGATAACCCCCTTGACACAATTCAGATGGGTTTAGTATCTTCTGCTGGTGTTTATTGATAAAGATGAGGAATCAGCAGGTCACGTTAACAGCTATAAATGAGCGCCCGTGCAGCATACTGTATCTAAACCTTGTGTGAGATTTTCATTGCCTTTTTGGCCTTGAAAGCATTCAGTTTGGAGAGATCCACAAATCCCAGCTCACCACAGAGGATGTAAAGGTTATCCCCAGAGAAACACTGCTGCTGTTCCCCCTATACTTATTACCTGAGGCTTTTAAAACAGCACAGGGTTTTCTCTCAAAGTATTCCCATGCCACAAAACCCTTTCCCAAACCACAACATAGAATCATAGAATGGTCTGGATTGGAAAGGGTCCTAAGATCAAGTTCCAATACTCCTACCAGGGCCATGGACACCTCACACTATCAGTACCAGTGCTGGATTTTGCCAGGCTGGGATTTAAGAAACTCTATTTTTTAATAAAGAAGCCAGCCTCTATTTTATATATATTTCTTTTTCTACCAGCTCAAAGCAAACTTGGCTTTTCCAGCCCGGAGCCATCACTGTCTTCTGCACTGGGAGAGTTCGCTGTGCTCGTTCCCCCTGTTAGCCAAAGCTTCTTGAAATGATGCCTTCTTTTATGTGTTGCTAAAGAAAACTAGAGCCTTAGCAGTCAGATTCCTGCCCTGTAAAACCGTCATCCGTTGGGGATCCAGACTGGTTACTAAACTGCAGCTCTGATGGCTCAGCTTAGCAGAAGAGGGGAGACAAAACCATAGTAGGCATGTTGATATCCAACCCTAACTATTCTATGATTCTATGATATGTAAATCAAAAAGAGACACAAAAAAAAAAGAGCAGAAAAGATTATATGATGGTCAGAAAGACCAGAAATCCCTTGAGAAAGAGCAATGCCGCCTGGAAGAGGCAACGCATTCCCTGGCCAGCGTGTGGTGGAGAAGAATTCATGTCTCACCTGCCCCTCGCCCTGTTGGGATTTATGGCTCCACTCCTCAATGCCCCAGCAATGATGGATTTGGTGCGCTGATGGGAAAGCGGCAACGCTCCCGTGGTAACCGGCAATGGTGGAGCCTGCAGAGTGCCGGCAGTGCGTGGGGGCTGGATGCGTTTGCTGATAACGGGATGGGTTTTATCTCAAACAGAACTTTAGGCTAATCTGGGCTTTTAAAGAGAAATGTGTTGGGGAGAAGCCTCGCTGAGCGTGCAGGTGGCTGTGGGAAGGGGGGTTTGGTGGAGGGATGCTCAGCATATTTCGGGTAAAGGGGGCTGGCTGCTGCTGCAAGGAGGTGATGGAGGTGGGTTGGTCACAGGGTGGTCCTTGCAGGTCGCTGGGAGGGCAGCAGAATGGACATGACTGGCTTGGCAGTACCTGGCCTATAGATAACACCTAACAAGAGACATCTGCGCACAGAGCTTCCCTGCTCAGAGCAGGGATGCAAGCTTGGGAGCAGATTGGCAGGGGAGAGATAAGATGCTGAGACCCTTTTAACAGGCAGAAAAAGCAAAGCTTTCTAAAACTCAGGTTTCCCCATTCTGTCTTTCTCCAAAGGCTATGATGGTTTGAAGTCTGCTATCTCCCTCCCCACCCTTCTTATTTCAGCTCAGCCAATATCTGAAGGAGGGACAGAGAGGAATGAAAGCAATAAAAAATTGCTATAAAATGTTTAATATCTATAAATCAAGTCTCCAGCTTCAGCACTTCCATCTGCCTCTCCCTTGCAGAGATGACACTTAACAGTCACATAATAACTTTCAACCTCATCCATCCTGCTTGCAATCAATAAGATCAGCAATTAATTCTGGAAATGAATGGGCATAACTACACTTGAAGGAGGCAGGTGAGAGGCTGTCCAGCATTAAACAACAAAATGAGCCTCAGCTCAGGCACAGAAGGTGACATACTTATGTACTTCCCCTCCCACTGCAGGCATAAATAAAACCATTAGTAGAAATAGGTTGGACCTGAAATGATAAGGAGCAACGCTGCTGACAATGGGATCTGAGCAGTGGAAGGTTTCCAATATCTAAGAAGAGCCAGTCAGATGGCTTACATCTTCACGTATTGCCTGACTGCTGTGGAAACTATTGCAGTAAGGTCCATAAACATCCCACGCTTTATCTGGAACAGTGGAGGGGAGGGTGGAGGAAAGGACTGAAGGAACCATATGCAGCGATTGCCTTTGTCAGGATGCCCCATGCCCATGGGAAGGGAATGTGCTGGTTCCTTTTGGGAGCAGCCTCCTCCTGCACTCACATCTTGCTGTGGCATTGCACAGCACCCCAAGATAAGATTTTACCTTTCTGCACAGATGCTTTTTTCATCTGGAGCTTTATACAAGCAACAGAATTGTCCAGGAACAAGCAAAACCCTCTTTTCAGTGATGTTTCTCCAGCTTTGGCTGGATGGGAATTACCAGTTCTGGTGGCTAGGACCTTCCTTTCGTGCAGCTCCTCACCCCTTCATCTTTCCCACCCTGGGATGCATTCCCACAGGGTCACACTCCAGGAGCTTGTAAGGTCATTCTCAGTTAGCATCTTACATTGATAGGGAAGAGAAGAGGCTGCAGCCACCTTTTGCCTTTGCTCCCCCCCCCCCCATGGGGGACCTTTGGGCTTTAATCACTGCTTTTCACTCCATTTTTAACATCCACGGTTGTACCACACCCAGCGGAGCAGAGTCCAGAGTCTGGATCTGCTGTTCCAGATGCAACAGCGAGATACACAAGTGTCCCGAGCTAACAACAGGAACTTGGATGCAGCCCCTGTACCCAGCACTTGCCAAGTATTTGTATCTACATATTAAAAATAACCAATGACACTTTTCTTTTATAAAGGTAAGCACAGAAGAAAAATGTGAGGGAAATGCTTGGTGAAACATGGTGGCCAAGTTCTGCTGCTGCTGCCTGGAGGGTGCCAAGGAAAATCAAAACAATAGTCTGGGAGGGACAATGGCAGGGGCGGAAGGATAAGGCTGCAGTTCCCTGTGCCACAGGAAGGCTTTGGTTTAACTTGAGCAGGGATCTTTTAGAGACAAACCCTTAACCCTGCTTCTGTGAAGGCCTCTGAAGCTCAAGCATCTCCCTTTGGTGTCAGTCCATGGTGGGTGTCGTGGTTGGTTTGACCCTATGCACCACTTCACATCCCTGCCCACCACTGCAGGGCTCCAGTTCTTCATTGGTGGCTTGGACTTTTGTTGTCTTTCTGGAGCTCTGACAATGTGAAGTTTGCATGTTACTTTGCCGGTCTGAGTCTTTGCCTAGGACTCATCCATCACTTTGCTAGTTAAAACAGAGCTGCTTGTCCAGAGGAAGTCATTTGTCTCTCACGAAAGAGTCACCGTCCCACCCCTGCCAACCACTCTGTTGCGGTGCAAGTGAATCCATTAGCTTCCCTGGAAAATGCATCATCTGATGCTGGGACTAAACTTCAGACTAACAAACCCCTTGAGAGGACACGAAGGAACCACCTCTGTCACTGTGCTCAGTGCTCAGGTCAAAGCCTGACCTCTCTTTCCATTAAATCTTCAGGATCTATGTTTAAGGGAAAACATAAATTAGCAGCAAGTGTAGGTTTGGTGACCAGAGTCAGTGTCCTGATTTCCAACCTCACAAGCAGGCTCCTGAAGCCCACTGCTGCCTCTACACACTCCCTTCTTGCTCTACATAAAGGAAAGAGGGGAGGAAACGTCTCTTGGAGGTGAATGGCTGAAAAGACCCAGAAATAAACTCTCCAAGCAGTAGGAAGCTAGGAACCAGCCACTCATGCCACAGTGTCCGGCAGCCCTGGAAGCTCCACACCATGTAGAAGCAGTGCTGAGGGCAAGGCTTCGAAGCAAACACCCCAAACTCACATTCACATTCATTTTCTCCATTCTTAAGCCTGTCTTCTAACATTAACAATGCCTTCTAGGTGGGTTCCTCCACCGCACAACATCTTCATCACTGGACCACAGTCTTCCTTGATTGCTTATGACAAATGGAAGGACCTACCAACTGCTACCCCTTCAAGTATAAACTCCCATGTGCAGCCAGGGGAAGCTGTTTGTCAGGGTATTTCACCCACTAAACAACAACGTGTTGGAATTTGGGGCTGGGAAGTTTTCATTCACGTTGGTTTTAGTTTCACACCAGTGGAAGAGAAGATCGTTTACCTCTCACGTTGAATGATAATGGGGCTTTTCCTATTATTTTGGAGTTTTTCTAAAATTTAACAGCCAAAGAGTTAAAAGTATTGATCATCCAAAAAGCTGAAAGAACCCTAACACAATAGGTGTTCTGCTCACCAAATTATTCCTTTTCTTTTTCTTTCCCCAGGTATTTTGCTCAAGCAGCAAACTCCAAATTATTCATATAAAGTCTAAATCAAAGAGGAGAAGGAGAAACTTTCCCCCTCTATCTGATCAGGAAGTGAACAGTTTGTTATTATATGCACTGGAAAAAAAAACAACAAGAAAAATTAACAATAAAGGTAATTATAAAAATCTGAAGAATTAAGAAAAATCAAGAATTAAAGATAAATATGTCTCTAGCTAGTGTACCATAAGGCAATAGAGCAGGTTTCTAATATCCCTAATGAAATAAGAGGCATCTTTGAAAGTTCATTCCTGGGCTTTCTGGGATAGAGCTGTGAAAGCAAATGATGGCTGCCTTGAGACAGAGGTTGTAACAGATTCAGATTTAAAGACAACGACTTTATTTTCCTATGGCCTTGAGGGGATTAAGATAGGAGAGGAGTCCTGCCTCACCACTGGAGATATAAATCCTGGAGGGTCACTCTGTAGCCATCTGTCAAATGAGAGGAAGGGAGGAGGCAGAGCCATTTTCAGTAGTAAATTTTGGGAAGAACAAGCACTAATGGCCTAAAATTAAGAAAGAAAAACATCGGGCTAAAGAGTAGGAAATGCTTTATAATGTTAAGGTCAGGCAGACAATGGAGAAACCTGTCAGGGGAGGTCAGGGGCTCTCCAATAACGGAGATGCTCATGGACGGAGCCGTGAAACAGAGGCTCTGCTGAAATGCTCATCCCTCAAGCCCCTTGGATGGGGTTACCCCCATGGGGATGCACGTGATCCCCAAAGCCTTTTGGAGTAAAATGCAAAGCTTCTGCCCAGCTTTTCTGCTCTTTCCCATCCAGGAGCAAGGTGCAAGGAAGGGCAGGGGGGGGCTTGGCTGTAGCCCGCTCCCCTTGAAAGCAGGAGAGATCTGCCCCAGCTGTTCCCCTTTCCAAAGGAAAACAGAGGCTGCCCGAAGAGGTGGGATCGTCTGGATGGGGAAGGAAGAAAGAAGCCTTTCAGCAGAGCCCTCCCACCAGGAAACCGGGAGAGCGATGCAGCAGGCACAGGATGAGCCGGGGTGCCTGGGGGTCCATGCGGATGCCAGCGCAAGCCGTTTTCTTAAGGCTGTCACGTTGATTTCCTCCCGGCTCCCCGCACGGACACCTGCGGTCTGTTACACCACACATCATTATATTATTGCAACTTATGGTGTCCATCATCACCCCCAGGCAATCACTGTGGAGCCAATGATAAATGATACACAGGCGGTTTATTATACACACTAAATCCTCTTCACTTGGTGGTCCAAGGGTGTACCTAATACATTCTGCTCCTCTTCTGCTTGGATTTGAGTTGTGGATCCATTTAATACCTTTATAGCAAATGCTGAATAAGTGTTAAAAAACCATGCGTTGCACCTAGAGTGATTGTTTCCTATCACCTCCTGTGTGGTGAGAATCCACTCAGCACTATGATTTTTCTGCATTACTAGAAAACCTGGCCATGTTAGAAAAACTAACTAGCAGAAGTGGGGAATGCCACTCTGACAGCCCAAAGCTCTCGGTAGAAAGCTGCTGGAGATCTGACAGCAGCTGGAGGGGAAGGAAGGAGATGCTGTGATAGCTGGCTGAGATCACAGGTGGCATTTAGGGAAAACCAAAACAACTCACTCCCGTTGGAGTATGACCGTGCAGGGGCCAGGATGCTTGTTTTTTATAGGAGGGATAACGAACAAGTATAAGAAATTAAAATCCTGGCTATGGGTCTGGCCTGAAAAAGAGCACAGGAACACACATCTGCATCCTTATGTCTGCCCTCTCCTCTAAGAGTCCTTCCTGCTTTGACGTGCTGTCCAAAACACCTCCTGAAGTGGGCTGTTGAGGGCAAGGGAGCGTTTCTAATGTATAAGGTGTAATTAAGTGCTGGTAACACATAGCAGAGGGCACAACTCAAAAAATCACAGACTCCTTCCTCCAAGTGCACCCTCCAGCACCATCAGAGCAGGTTTCCACCAGCCCACTTGAGAAGGCATTCCACACGCATGTCGCTCCGTGCCAAGAAGCGAACAGGAAGGATTTTTCCATGGCACTGCTGTCACTCAGGCATTTTGAGAGGCTGTTCCTGGTTTTCCCCCTCCTGTACCAGATCCTCACTGCCGGGGTGGTCCCGGACAAAGCCGGTGAAAAGATGCCTGGTCATGGTTTCTCGGCTGGGGAAGCCAAGGGTACTACAGAGGATGCTGAAGGAGGAAGACAAGGAATGCAGAATTATTGCAGGAGGTCATGGGAAGCCCGCGAGGGGAATCCAAAGAGGGTCATATGGGATGTCAGGGAGGATTTTTGCAGCTGCTTTTGGACAAACTGAGAGCACAGAGGGGGTGTCAGAGCTCCGGTGCCTTCCGCTTGGGTGTAGGTATGGAAATGGCTGGGTTTGCAGATGAGCAGGAGGGGAATTAACAACCAGGGTGAGCGTTAACCAGGAGGCTGAGGAGAAAGGAAGAACTTCAGAGGAACGGCACGGTCTGCTGGACTCAGGGGCAGCTCTTTCTTCTCTGAGAGCTTTGTTTCTGTCCGGCTCCGGGGGGAGGAGAGTTGGCCTACAGCTACAGCAGTAACTTTGAGTAACTTCTCAGGAAACAGCTTATTTAGATAGCACTGCCTATTCTTCAGAGGAGAGGATAGAAGAACATATTGCCTGTTACTAATGAATGGCTTTTCCACAACTAATGATGTTTACAGGGATGGATACGCCAAGGTCTCCAGAGTATCTCCACTAATAGGATGGATTTTGGCGCCAAGAAAGCATGGCTTTTTCACACACGCACACCCCGATAGGAGAGAGTTAAAATATCTTCTCTGTTCTTAATGGAAAACTAAGCAGGCATGACGCATCTGTTTAGAAGACGTTTTTCTTATCTCCAGGATCGAAAAGAATTCCAGAGCTCAAAGACCAGAAACCGAGAGCAGTTCATTCACTGCCAATACAGGCAGGCCAGAGGAGTTCAGGTTGAACATAAGCTAAGGGTTGGACTCTCTACCCACTGCAGTAAATAGATTGTTTCCACTGGCTGCAGTAGGAACAACTTTAGGCCTTGGTTTCTCTACTCAATTTTGCAGTAAATAAAAGCTTCAAGCAGAACCCATTAAAGCTGTTTTGATTTCTAGGCTCCAGTTCTTCCAGAAGTTAACTCTTCTAAAATTCAATATACACAAACGCTTTTTGGCTGGGTAGGGGAAGAATTCAAATCATCAGATTTTCATCTTAACCTTCTGGGTCAAGGATTTCCCTCTAATGGGGTCTGTGAATTTGCCACCCCAGTCTGGAAAAGGCTTAAGCAAAGCATTTCCAGAGGTAATAAAGATTTAAAGGGGGAAAAAAACCCAAACAAGCAAAAACATAAACACAAAAATGCAGAAAACTTTTCATGAACTTTGGCAAATTGTGGTGTCCATATTCTGCTGAATTTTTGCACAACAGGAACTGATGCTCAGCCTCAAACCCAGGTTCCCTTTGCATCTCGATCCACAAAGCCGTGCTGTTAGGAGCTGGTTTCACATAAGCCATGTTTTCAGGTGTGAACTGAGTTCAGACCCCAAACCCCACTCTCTGAATGACCTAAGGTCTCTGGGCTAAGCTTCTCCTCTCAGGCATATAACTGCAAAGCAGAACTGAAGTCACTAAGACCTTGCAAATGTGCCTTTGGCAGAGACCAGCCTCCCCACTGCTGCTTCCCCAGCCCAGCTCAGGATGCATCTCTGTGCTCAGTACTTTTACACACAGCAATACTCAGCCAAACCTCTTCTTTACAAAGCAGTCACTCAGAAAGAAAGCAAACAAAACTTAATAGCTGCTACCTTGAAGAAGTCAACTCCATATTCCAAAACAGGGTAGGTCTGTAACACAAAATTGTTGGCTCTGGGAATCTTTATCATGGCTGGATTTTTGCTGCATCTGGTTGAGCAAGTTTTTATAATGTCATTTCTGATCAAGGTAGTTTTCAGTAACAACTTTCAGCATATTACAGGTCAAGGTTAAGAGGGAAAGGGAAACTGCAAAGGGGAGGTGCTGTTGCTGCTCTTTGAGGTGGTAAGGGCTGCAGGGCTTGTTCAGAAAGTAAAGGCATTATTGTAATTCAGAGGAGCTGTTACAAGGAAAGGGAAAAGAAGCATTTGGGACAGTGTTAGCAAATTACAGCAATGTGCAGCTGCCTGGAAATGAACTGAACACCAGCTCTAAAACCATCCGTAGTGAACTGATTTCAAATCATTAGCTATTTGGTCCAGCCTGTTACAGCGAAGGCTGGTTGTCTTGTGGAAACACACTGTGCGTTTGGAAAGCAGTTTAACTGAGTCTGGAAAACATCTTGCGAACCAGGATCTGTCTCCCAGCAGAGTCAAAACTTACATAAACCTTTCACTTATGCTGGGCAGGTTGAGAGCAGTCCTGCCGTGTTGAATAGTAACTCAAACCACATTCGCAGCTTGACCCTGCAGCATCGTCCTCTCCAAGTCCACAGGGCCCACGTGAAGAAGCTTGAGCTCACAGATGCTCACCATGGTGCGGGGACCAAAATGGATGACACAGGCTTTGCAAAGCACAAAGGCACTTTTCCTCACCCACAACAATATGGAATGAATGGATCAGACGTCCAAGCTAAATCCCCAGGCTAAGCCAGTGTGATGCATTTAAGATGCATCAAATGATTTCTTGCCCTGTAATCCTGTGATGTTTCATGACCTCTGAAACACTGAAGACCAGCTTGAGAAGCCAAACAAGCATGTCTGTGATTCATTCTCATTAGAAAATATAAATAGAAACCACGTTTCACCAAGGCAGAGGCAGGACCCCTAATTTCCCAGGCTTGAATCCATTGGGCTGGAAACAGATTTAACGAGCTTGGAGGGTGAAAAAGCACCCTCTGCTTTTAGGTATTGGTTTATTGGGTTTCTTGTTCAGGACACCCTGAACTTCGTTTCTGAAGATGTCAAGGACTTCTAGCTCCTGCTAATTTGATGCTGAGTTGTGACTGTTCATCGCTTTGAAGAAAGATTACACTCCAGGGAGGTATTCTAGGGAGTCTGTGGGAGTTTTGCCATTATCTTCGATGTAACCAAGACTTTTGTTCTAAAACTCAGCTCTTCAAAACCAGGAAATTGTAGCACTCAATACTAAAAGTATTGCAGGGCAAAAACACTGTAACGTGAAGCTGTGCCAAATCAGCGCATCTTTCTCAGAGGTGTGGGTGGAATTAGTAGCTGAATTTGGAGATGTAATGTAAATCCAGCAGAGGGGCACTTTGGCTGTTAGGTACCCTCAAGGGCATTACTTGACTTGCTCTGATTCCATTTTTTCCATGTCCAGTCTTCCATGCACTTTGGGATATGCCCAGCCTCAGGCAGTGAAAAGGATTTCATTAACATTTTATATTTGCTTACTACTGTGCATCTGATTTCAGGTGGAATCCCAAAAACATTCCAGAAACGGAGAAAACTCCAAAGGCAGAAATGTCAGATGCAGAAGTATACAAACCCCAGACTCAATGGTGGCACCTATGAATGCAATAAGGAGCTTATTAATCCCCTTTGCATTTAGCTTGCAGAAGTCATTGAAGTCAAAGCCATAGCACTGGCAGATGTGTTACCATGACCTTCTCTCTAAACAGGAGTGGAATCCTCCTGTGGACACAGCAGAGGTTTTCCCCCTCTCAATCTGATCCCTTGCCTACTGGATTGCTAGCATTAAGAAGGATTTATCACTTAAATGTACTGAACACATAAAGGGATGGTCAGTGAAACGGAAAGGTTATGAGTGGAATAAAAGAATGAGATTTAGCTAACCAGGGGAAGCAGAATAAGAGATATAGCCTAAATATAAGAGGCAAACCAGTAAGCTGTCAGAGTATTTGATGTAATTTAACATAGATATATAATATTTAGAAATAATTTAAGATATCTAGATGTATAATATTGCATCTAATCTAGAGAGAGAATATATAATAATCTATAATATTTATATATATGATTATTATATATATAAGTATACTAGAAATATAATAGAAATATGGAAATAAATATTATATGTGTATTTTATATATATATATAGAGAGAGTGGAAGAATATATATAGAATATAGAGTGGAGGAGCCTTCATTTTGAGCAGATACAGCAGGCTGGCATTCCATGCACATGGCTCACCCTTCAGTGCACACTGAGATGCTAAATGCCTGGTGCCCACCTCAGCCCCACATGGTCCCTGAAAATCATTTGGGCCTCAGTAACCAAGCTGCTTTTGTTACCGGTCTGGTATTTGTGAACTGTCTCCCAGTTGTAATCTTTCGGTTTCTGGGATCACCTTACAACCACAATTGGATTTCAGCAGCACGCGGCAATAGCCTGACTCCCAGCGTTATACCAAGATGTTTTCTTAGCTGCATTTTCTGTTTAGTCTGAGTTCCACATAGTTTAGGGTTTAAGAAAAAAAAAAAAAAGCACAAAAAAAAGGCAAAAATAAAATTGGAAAAAAAGAAAACCCTCAGGTAGTTCAAATAACCCCTGTGTCTGTATCCTTGGAACAGGGCCTGCTTTGCTCACAGCCCCTCCAGATTTGGAGGATTATTTGTCTCTGCTATAGGCAACCAGCATGATGTTAGTAGCAGAGATTGCTGTGTTCCATTCATGGCAGTGCCCTGGAAGCCCTCCCTCCCCTCCACTACATCCCCAAGGGCCACCAGTGCCCACCAGCAGCCCCAGGGAGCTCTTAGCCAGTGCAGAAGCGTTTGAGAAGGCCAGGGAAAAACCAGCTCTGCCCAAAGAGCCCCCCAAGGCATCCTCAGGGCCTCAGAGGGTGCTCTTTCTGCATCAGAGGCAACTAATGGGCAGAGCACTGACCTGGCCCTGAACGGTGTCCTTTGGATGCCAGATGACCCCAGGGCAACATCGCCCTGCTGCTCCATGACCTGGTTTCCCTGGGTGTAAAAGGCAGAGCTGACATTTAACCTTATGTAAAGTGCTTGACGTTCCTCTATGGGAAATGCTGCCTCCCTGCTTTAGCACTGCAGGGGCATGGCTGCACATCACCTCAGTGCCATGCATCCTCGGGCATGCCCAAGGATGCTGCTGTCAGCCCAGCTCAAGGCTGTGCCATCGCCACCAACCGATGTGAAAATACAGCAGAGTTAATGGGATGTACAGCACAATTCTCTCACACAGAGAGGTACTTCAGATACCAGCTGCTTTGAATTTCATGTGTGCTTGTGATAATTAATCTTTAATGCCTTCTGCTGCCCACAGAACCTCTGATTTTTAAGAGTAAAAGCAAGCCCAAAACTCAGACTCACAAGTACATGGAGGGTTTGCAGCCGGCGGGCTGAAAGAAGCACACACAGAGCACAAAAATTGACTCTTTCTGTCACTAAGGCAGAAATAACACAGCCAGATCTCTGTGAAAAACCACAGCCCAGATGAATCAATCCCTACCACAAGCAACCAAAGAAGACATTAAGTCTTCAGGCTGCAGGGAATTGCCAGAAGCCAGGAATGCCGCACCAGCTTTGAAGACTAATCGTCAATGACAGCAAAATTTGATGATATCCTTTCAAATTCTCCCTGTGAATTAGGGATCACTGAAATGCCTAGGAGGATCTCCCTTTGCTGAGGGTATGGCTGATGGGATGCAGACAGCAGGGTGATCCTCAGCAAAGGGGACACAACTTTATCCCTGCCAGCATCTTTACCCCCATCCTTGCGTGGGTGCCTTTCATATTGCAATGATGAGCTGGGACAGAAAAAATGGGTCATAATTTGTATATATTGAGGCTGTTTGACAGGTAGGAGACTGTCCCCACTTAGTTTTGGGGAAAAATCGAAGTATTTTGTATGTGGTTCCATATTCTCTTGGATCGTACCTCTGTAGCGTGCAGAGTCAGATGTGGGTTTTGTAACTGGAGTAAATGCAGACCCAGCTGCTGGAAAGCTTGCAATCCAAACCACTCTGGTGGAAAAAAACATCCCTTGCAGACTACCAGGGAGCCCGTGAGCAGCCTCAGACCTGTCAGAGAGACAGCCTAAAAGCATTTGAATCCAGCTGATGGGAAGAAAAGGCACTTATAGAGCAGAAAGGACAGGATTCAGCTAGGAAAAGATGCTTGACACAGTTGCCACCTCTGTCTTCGACACTGGGTTTGGTATCACCTTACTGGCACCCACCTCTTTACCTATTCCCAACGTGCCACAGGCTCTTGGACCCTAGGAGGGAGAAATGAGGAAATGCCACCAGCATCCCCATCACACACCCATGTGCTTCAAAGCAGCATCTTAAAGGCCTAGAGGAAAAGCTATAAACAACCCCTGTGGGATGGTTTGAAGGCTGGTTTCAACCCATGGCCCTGATTTCATACCTCCCCACTTTCCCTTCAGCAACCTGCCTGGACCAAGCCTGTTGACAAAGCTGGGGTGTTCAGAGCATGGTCAGCATCTCCAGCTACTAATACAGCCAAAGCGCACCACTGCTCCTTCTGCGTCATCTCCCCCTTGCTCGCCCATCCTCCCCAATGCCCCTTGCTTTTCTCTCCCACAACCCTGAAAATGCCTTTTTTTGTCCTTTTTAAGAGCCTCCTCATTGTTCCTGGCAGGATGGGCAGAGCAGCAGGCCGCACAATGCAAGTGCCCTTTTCTCAGGATGTACGTTGGTCATCCTAGGGCAGGAAAATGCTTACGGTGGGGCTTCCTCAGCAAGCTGCCTTCGGCGCCTCATTTTCCCTCCCCCTTCTCAGCAGACTCTCACGCTGCCCCTGCTTGTTTGATTACCAGCCACCCTTGGTATGGACTCCCTGTAGGCAACCAAAACACTGTGCATCGTGCACAGATTCATGCAAGACCCCATCAACATTCAAACCCATCACTCTCCACAGGTAAATGCTCTTCTCTCCCAAGACTATGTCACCCAGTGCTGGAAGAGTAACCCCACAACACCAAGAGTGTTGTGTCCATCTCATCTGATGACAACAGCCTCCATCCCCACTGACGTAATGCATGTAGACACCGGTGCAGTAAATGAGTGCTGGAGTCCTTTCATCGCTTGCCAGCCTTTGTCCTTGGGTACGCATGAAACTCCTGGGCATCCTGAGCTTGGGGCCAGAACTGGTCTCCATCTGCTCGGTGGCCCTTGGATCAAAGGGCTCTCTGGATATGCAACCCCACACCCACAATACGCTCTGCAAATGACATTAAGTGGAGATATATAATTGGTGATTAGGACCGCGTGGTTCAGAACAGTGTGTACCAGTGCTGAGCACAGCATCAGCCTCATGTCGTAGACATCCTCCCTGGGGGCTTGTACAATGCAAGGCACTCACCCTCCTCCCAGACGTCACTGTTCCTCATAAAACCAGATCTGAAGTGTCTTTTTACATCTTTCAGGCTTGAGTTCACATCCTAAAATGGTTCCTGGTAAATCACTCATGATACCGAAGTCCAGCCTACAATAAATGGTGGGCTTCTGCTGTTGCAGTCCCATGTCAATCCCAGACACCAGTTTTTTACTAAAGAGAAACAACGTTATGCCTTGAGCAGCTCAGGGTACAATACAGACCATGTTTTCTTGGGGCAGTTGATGCTGTTTCAGAGGTAAAGACCTCTTAAAGAACTAGCTGTCAATGCAAGGCATATCACCCTCTCATCCTCATGGCTGGGACCCAGCCCACATGCAGCAGTGAGTAGTGCTGGTGTGTAGTAATGTGAACGGCAAGATCTTCCTCAGCTTGTCTGCAAGCATCAAGACATAGTCTGTCATAAAGAGACCACAATAATGCAGTGACTGCCTCACCACAGACTTTCTTCATGCCTTCTCTGCTCTTCTCAACACCCATCCAGGACACATTTCATAGGGAGGATTGATTTCCACCACAGGACTCATTCTGCTTCCCCCTAGTCATGCCTTACCTCACCTTCATCTCAGCTTCACGACCACTGCTGATGGCTACGTGCCTGTGAGGGTGGTGAGGCACTGGAACAGGCTGCTCAAGGAAGTTGTAAATGCTCCATCCCTGTCAGTGTTGGACAGAGCCTTCGGCTACATGGTCTGGTGTGAGGTGTCCCTGCCCATGGCAGGGGGTTGGAACTGGATGATCTTAAGGTCCTTTCCAACCCAAACCATTCTGTGATTCTATGTTCTGTGGGAAGCCCATGAGATGATCAATGCTTGATCCCTGTGTGGAGTAGGGAATGCAAGCGCGGATGAGGCCACACAGTTCCCAGAAGTTCTCACTGACTTTATACAATTGAGTGAATTCTGTGAGTGTTCGCAGGGGCTCAGCATCCAAGAACTTTCATTTCATGTTGGGTTGCAGACCAGAACACCTACAGGGATGATGTCTCAGCAGAACATCTAAACCTGTTTCCACCACTGGAAAAGAATCAGTTAAAAATACCAAACTGGGTTGAATCCTTTTTCCTCTGAGGCTTGAATGAACCTTCAAGAGGAAAGTGCTTCTCAGCATCCTGACATCTGAATGTGTTGTTAAGGAAGAGGTGTGTATCACATACGCTGTAATTCATTTGGGCTTGAAAGCTACAAGTGGCGTTTTGAATGACAATTTGCTTGCAGAGTCCATAAATACATGACATGATTTATCAGGCTTTGGTTAACATGGGAAACAACCCAAGAAAGGGATTCTGTAATTGTGGCTTTGAGTTACGCATTTAATGTATGTATGTTCTGTGCAATTCATAAGCCTGAGGAAGAGGAGGTGTTCGGGCAGGGGTGATCATTTGTCCCAGCAGTGAAAAGCAAGATAACTTTTTGAGTGCAATTAGCAACTTAACTTGCTGTCTGTGGTTACCTTTCTTTGATTAAGTGGGTGCAACTGCCTGGTGGAGTTCCCAGATTTTAGGAGGAAGAGATGTTGGAAAGATGGGAGAAGGGAACAGATTTAGTATCTCAAGTGTGTTCAAAGCCAAAAGGAACCTGGAGAAGCCCTGTTTCACTGAGCAGTGCAGGAGGCCAATAGATACAGTCATAAGAAGGTGCATCAGACAGAGGATGGAATCTAGCACCTCAGCACTGTCTAAGATACTCCTCAGGTTTCCTGCATAAAATTGCTTTGAAAGCAGAAAACATCCACTCAGAGGAAATAATTCATGACAAAAGTTGGTGGAAAACTCTTAGCCCAGTGCAAAAACTGGGGATATTCTTCCAGTGATGTCCATGCACCAGTTGGAAAGGTTGGAGAGACCTTCTCCTGCCCAGAAGAGTGGAAGCTCACCAGATATCTCCTACTTTTCACCATTCCCTTGAACCTCAGTCTTTTGCACACCAGTTAAACACAAACATCGTGCTTCCAAACCTACTAAAAATTAAAATGTTGCAGTTTGTCCATTTAACCATCAAAAATGGCTTCACTGCTTCGTGACTTTGTGCACGTGTAGCAGAATGACTGCAAGAGAACATGGCAAAGACGCTCACTTGAAGGCTTCCCTAGGTTGTTCTACCACTGGTGAGAGATCAGACATGTGGACACCCTTTGTGGTGTCTCGGACAAGTGCTGTAGCT
Organism: Pezoporus wallicus; assembly: GCF_028554395.1. Taxonomy (NCBI): domain Eukaryota; kingdom Metazoa; phylum Chordata; class Aves; order Psittaciformes; family Psittacidae; genus Pezoporus; species Pezoporus wallicus. The sequence goes on along the minus strand of NW_026636866.1, from coordinate 58,515 downwards.
GCTGAACCTTGGCTAAACCAAGGAAATCATAGAATCATAGAACAGTTTGGGTTGGAAAGGACCTTAAGATAATCCAGCACCAACCCCTGCCACAGGCAGGGACCCCTTCCACTAGAGCAGCTTGCTCCAAGCCCCTGTGTCCAACCTGGCCTTGAACACTGCCAGGGATGGGGCAGCCTCAGCTTCTCTGGGCACCCTGTGCCAGCGCCTCAGCACCCTCACAGTAGAGAACTTCTTCCTCATATCTAACCTGAACTTCCTTTGTCTAAGTTTAAACCCATCACCCCTTGTCCTATCACTACAGTCCTTGATGAAGAGTCCCTCTCCATCATCCTTGTGATCAACAGCTTTGTATGGACCTCATTCAAGGTTTGTTTTTTAATCAAAGCCAAACAAGAGTATTTTCTGGAAGCATCAAAGACTTTTGCAAGGAGAAATAAAGATTCCCAACCTGTCTTTGGTTGGAGTCAAACCTGTGCCCTCATCCAGTGAGGGCTGGTGATGGAGAAAGGATTAGAAGGGAAACACACTTAGGTCTGGAGGAGAAGCCTGAGAAAGAGGAGAATCAAATGCCTACCCCCTGAAGTAATAAAAAAAAAACAAAAGGAAGTTCCAGATCCCTCCTCATGACTCATGCCTGCAGCACTATTCACCAGAAATCATTCAAAATGACTCTTCTGGCCCACACCACTCTTCCCCACCTCTGGAATCCCCGTGCATCCTGCTTAATGGTGCATTTATGCAGCGCGGAGCCCTGGTACCCACCTTGCTTCTGCCTCTGATAGAGTACCAAACCCCTCCAAAACCAAAATAACTCAGAAAAAAAGCCCTCTCTGCCAGCTCCATAAGGAGAAAAACAGGGTACCCTTGTTTTTAGTATCTATTCAGCTGCTTAAAAGAGCAGGAAATTCGGGCCATTTGTTTTAACCATTGTATCTTCTGTTATTCATCAATTTTGGAAAACAGCCTCTAAAATTGTTTCCGGCTCCCCTTTCCCATGTAAATCACTCCAAGGTTTTGTGTTTTTATTAAAAAAAAAGGAAAAAAAAAGGTAAAAAAAAAAAAACAACAAAACAACCCAGCTAAACATTCTGCTGCTCACAGAAATATTTTTTCACTTCTTTCTAATTTAGCAACTCCCATTTTGAGCTCTCCTTTCCCTAAAAGCCTGCAAACAGAGGAAGCAGTTCCTGCCTGTGGCTGCACGCAACCAGTGAATGCCACAGCTGAATGTTTTTTTCCTGTCCCCTCTTAATGCTCCGTCAGCTCCCTTCAGTGACGGAGGGGCCTCGGTCAGTGCAGGGAATAGCCCCTGGAATAACCCCACTTTTCCAAGTGCTGACTCTGCTTCAGACCCTCTGGAGGGTATTTGAATGGTAGGATTTGCAGCCAGAGAGTGATATTGCACACTGGAAGCTGCAAGCCAGGTATCACAATCATAGAATCACAGGATGGTTTGGGTTGGAAGGGACCTTAAAGACTGCCTGGTTTCTATCCCCTGCCATGGGCAGGATGATAGAACTTCTAACACAATGCAGCAAGTTCATATTATTAGCTACTAGTAGACTTTGAGAAGTGTTTACATCATAGAATCATAGAATCATAGAATAGTTAGGGTTGGAAAGGACCTTAAGATCATCAAGTTCCAACCCCCCTGCCAATAAGACGAGTAACAGAAAACATTTTTCCACTGAACTATCACAATAGGTTCAAGTATAGGGAGAAAACTTGGATTTTCAGTATCTTTTTCCAAACTCAAAGGACTTCTCCAGGTTTGGGGGTAGATGTGCAAAGGCAACTGAAATTGGGATATGGCCATAACCACTCCTGTCAGCGTGATACCCTTATGAGACCCTGTCCTGGATGCTTGAAGAGAGGAAGAGGCAGGGTCATTATAGATTAGGATTAATAATGAACCCCTTTGTATTTGTACCAGGGTCCTGCCCTGATGATCTCAGACCAGTGTCTGCTCACAGAATGTAGATATTCCTGTAGGTAATTTTGTGTATATTTTTCACATCACATTTCCCTTGAAGCCCCAACTTCAAAAGTCATGTGAAAAATACCCCAGCGCATGTTGTTAGGCTTTTTTAAGCTCTGTTCAACTGCACACCTATTGAGCCTCCCCTATTTACCTTATTGGAGGTGCAAGAAGACACCGTAGGCATCCATGAGGAAACTGGGTCTCCTCTAACCTTCCCCAGAAGGATCTGCAACCTCTCAGCTGAATGCAGCCATGCTGTGCAGAATCGGGTTTTCAGAGGGCTCACACACATGAATAATAAATACATTAAATAAGCAAAGCAAAAAAGAATATTCATGCTGCAGCTTTTGCTTCTGGAAATCCTCGGTTTAGCCCTGAGTGAGTCAGCCAAAACGGTGACCTTGGAAGTACGCTGGGAATGTCATCGGATGTAAAAGGAGCACGGAATCATCGCAGCTGCAGCACAGAGCAGCACAATGAGCCAGGAGCTGAGGAGCACAAAGGTCCAACCATGAGGCTAGTACAGCTTTGGTGGCTTTGGTATGGGACTGCTGTTTTCCAGCACAAAGGTGCAGCCAGGGAAAACAGCTCCTCAGTGGTTGCAACCTGTGTGAAAGCAGCTCATCAATCCCAGCATCCACAGGGATGGATAAGAAGCAGGTTAGGTGAATATTTTAGGGGAGTATTCCCATTTTAAGCAGAATTCGTCAAGGTTTCGAGGAAGATAACCTGAAACTTCGTGCTTTAAGGGAAATGGAGAAAGAAAATCCAATTGGTCATTTTTTGTCCAGAAGAAGTTTCTCAGAAAAATGTCCTGGCAAAACAGAGCTAATTTTTTTGACCAAATCCACCCATATTAATGAATCTATATCAGCGCTGTTGACAGAGGGAGCAGATACGTAGGAAAGGAAGGTGGACCTTAGTCATGGTTGTGAGAAAGGTCAGATCCTCCAAAATGCATCCCAAGTTGGCTACCCACAATGAGCCCAGTTATTGGCATATGGGTTGGTTGGGTCGGTTTGGAGGCTGATGACCTGTTGACTGAAGATTACCCTTCCTTCCCTTTAGACTGAACAATCCTCTGCTTTCTTGGAAGAGATAACAAGAACGGGGGGCTTGGAGCAAGCAAGAATTAGGAGGAAATTGCAGTGATTTTTTTTTGTCCTTAAATATTTATTTGGTTGATATGGGGAAAATCCAGAAAACCCAGTCAAGCTTTGGTCAACACCAAGAAATTATATTATGGGTGTACCTTAGAAATCATCACCTTTGCATCTGATGTTCAGCAGTTCCCTGACCACACGAGGGAGTGTGACTTATTGCTGGAAAACTCTACTGACTACAGAAACCTTGGAGTAACACATCAAGTGTATCAAGTTGGAATAGACATGGAGGGCTTCGCATGAAAGGATGAAGTGAGTCTCCAGATGAGGATGCAGCCAGGAATATTGCTGCAAGAGAACTGTAGTATCAGTGTATTTCCCCCAGCATTTCAATACACAGTTTTTATTCACCTCCTGGTTTCCCAGGAAAGCAAAGGCTGGGCTGCATACTTGAGAGAGATAAGGGCAAAAAGGATTTCCTCTAATCTCGTGCTGACCTCAGCAGTAGTGTCTCGCTTATACCCTTTCTTTAAAGGATATATGCCTGTTGCAACTGGCCATCTGGTCTGCCCCGTACCTCCTTTGCTCCAACTCTGCCTTTCTTAAGAGCGGGAGCAGGAGATAAGTGCCTAATGAATTAGCAGAGCGCATAGTTTCCCTGCAAGAAGCATCTCTCCAGGCTCCTGCCAGATGCTGAGCCTCTCCCACACACACAGACCGCCCTTGGAGCCAGCCCTGAATTATCCGGGGATTTCAGAGACTTCCCAATGCAGCACCAGCTGTGCAGACAAGGAATCTGCACCCTCTGCACCTCCCAAATCCAAGTGCAGCTTCTCACCCCTATTTGCAAGGGGAAAGGGTGATGGTTTGAGGGGAAAAGCTCTGGACCATGCAGAAAAAGGGTTTCATTGAGTTTAGGGCTCTAACAATGGGCCGGGTTCACTAACGCTCTGAGCAGAGGAAGGCATTGGGCTGTATTTCTTAGGTCACAGCAATAGCAGAGGAAGTCTGGCAGGGCCATGATGTGGGATGGAGATTGCTCTCCAGGGTGACTCTGAAAGGCAATAAAAAAGACAATAAGGAGAAAGATAATAAAACCCTCCAGCTTTTTATTTTATCCCCGCAACGTCAGGCTCTTCAGGAAGGCCTAATGTTTGTCTACAGATTTACTGCCCCCCAGGCACAAGGTGCAAAGAGACAGTTGACGTTACTTGGCAGCTCCTGCAAAGGGCTGCGTAGCCATGACCGATCCACTCAGCAGCGAGGACCAGCCAAGGCATCTTTACCGTCCACCCAAAGAACACTATGCCACTGTATAGAAAAGAGAAGTGTCCCTGCCATGAAGAGCCCAAAGAGAGGACCAGCTTCAGGACCTTAAATCAGAATTATTCCTGCTGGAGGCTGCTTTTTTCTCCCTACAACAAGCACCAGTTTGTTTTTCTGGGAATAGAAAAGGCCCTGAGCAAACAACGTCACAACCTCAGGGCATTAATGTCACTGAGCATCCTTGGGGTGATAGAAGCTTACGCTGGCTTCTTCAAGGGACCCTCAGTGTCTCCTTTACCTGCAGGGTCTTTGGTATCTCAAGGAGATGCTGCTCAGCCTGCACCCCACGTAGGAGGTAAAGGTCATGCTTTTTTCTGCCCACTCAACACCCTTAAAAATGAGCAAGAACCTTCAAAATCTCCATCCTTCTATTAAACCCCACTCAAACTGGGTACGAGATTTGGAAGCAGTGAAGGAAGGTGGGAGGGTTGAGTCAAGCCTGGACAAGAGTGCACTCCTTTCCAAGCCCAAGCTGTCCAAACCCTGGTGCTGCACATCCCCAGGGGATGCTTCTGGAAGAGAACCAAGCTTGTGGGTCCAACTCTTTGATGATGATGCTCTGAGGCCAGCAGACTGGAGTGATGGGCTGGGTTATGGGATGTGGGAAGAGCAAAAAACATCTTCTGAGAGGAGTTCCTGAGTCTTGTTTTCACCCTGAGGCAGTCTGAAGAGTTGGCACTTGATGTTCTTCTCTTTTTCCCTTGGACAAGAACGCCTAGATATATATATTTGGAACCATTGGAATGTTTTGTTCCAGGGCAATTGAAATATTATGCTAATACTAGAGGTACCATGTGATTATAGGATTACACGAACATCAATAGGAAACAAGTGAGCTCAAATGGGTCTCTCTCATATTCTCCTCTCAACATTTTTCAGTGAAATGGAGGCATTTCCTGCAAAGTATTCGATTGCAGCAAAGCTATTTCCAATGGAAAGCTGCTGTGCCTGGCTACATCCAGTGACAGGGAACACAGGGTTAGATGGATAAATGCCAGTAACATGACTGCTGGTGAAAACATGAGACATGGACTGCCCAAGCTGCACATTACTGATGGCTCCAGAGGAAACCCCTCAAATAGGTAGAAAGGGTTTGTCCTCACTGCAGACAAAGAGAATAATTCATGGGTTTAATTTCTTCTATTGTTTTGCTGGGGTTTTTTTTGGTGCTTTTTAACAAGAAAGCCAAAATCCCTCTCCACCTCTCTTGCAAAGCACAGATATACCTTGACCATGTTTGTCAGGAGAGTTCTCATGAACGCACTCCAGAAATGCAGCCGGAAACGTTTTATAGCACTAAATATCACGAAATTGGTAAAAGGCACCAAAGAAGAAATAAAAATCCATCTCTTTTAACTATGTGGTTCTGCCCACGGTTGAGAAAAACACATTAATCTTGCTGAACATGGCCAGCGGACAGGAGCCAAAAGGTTGACTCTGGGGTGTGGTGAAGGGGAGACATATTTACATGCTATTGCTCAGCAGGTCACAGCAACAGGATGCTGATAACATCCTGCAAACTTCCTCCCTCAAAAAATGAGATGATGGCCCCCGAGGCACATAATGACCAGGAGCCATTCACAAATCCACCTTCTGGGAACCTCGCATTTCAGAGCAGACTGGCAGACGCGCTGCTTTTCTCTGGTTATAAAGAGGATGACTTGAAAGCTAGGAAAACGGGGCAGAGGCAGCGGCTGCGGGATGATGCGGTGATGGCTCAGCCAGCGCGGTGCTGGCACGGTTGCTCCTTTTATTGTTCCAGATGTATTTTAAATTGACCAGCACTAGAAGAGAGGCTTTTTAATAGCCGGGTTTACACGCTCTCCTTGTCCTCTAGACAACAGAGTTCAAAGGGGTTCAGAGACACATTATGCTCGCAATGACACAGAGATAAATCCAGATGAAGTCAAAGCAACAGGCTTAGCGGGAGAGGCACTGTGGGCTTCCACAAAAGGGCAGGGGCAGATTCTCAACACTTCCAACGTCTTTCAAATCCATAAAATAGATTCCATTTAGACTTTGTTAAGAGATGTGCAGCATTTCTGCATTGCAGCCAGGCTCGTGGAGGGGGCAGCAGGAGGAGAATGGTTTGCCAAGAGAACCAAGGGGACTTTTTTTCCTCCCTTTCCAATTGAAAACACAAAGACATGCTCAGAAAGAGAAACAAAACCTGCCTGAAGAGAAAAAATAGGCTGAGAAGAAGAATCTAAATTTATCTTGGTTTGAGCAAAATAATTTCCTTCCGACAAAGTCACTAAATTACAGCACACTCCAGTCATGACACTTGCTTGGTGTTCAAACCAAGGGAGGATGTAACGAGGATCTCTGAGAGATGCGAGGGCATTCACAGATTCCAAGGAAGGGGTTTTTGCCTCTGAGTATGACTCATTTCCCCCAGAGTGTGCACGTACAGCCCATTTCCAAATATTTCTTCTCTGTATTTAATTCTCCCCCTACAAATAATCCTAAATATCAATTACAAGAGATCTCCAGTTGCAAGAGCTCCTATCCAAATAAATCATCTGTCTTCTGGGCAAGCAGAAAAACCAGAACCGGGATGGTACATATTTTAGTTATGCTCCCACTAATTTTAACCATCAAGGGCTGCTCTTCACCCTCCAGCAGAGCCGGGCCAAACTGGTCCTATTACACCTATACCAAGGGCTCTGCTTTCATTTATTTGCTCTGATAATACGATTACCAGGGTGGGATGAGGTGGTGATGCTAAGCTGGTACAACCACCACCACATATAACATGACAAGGGGGGGCTGCCCCATGAGGTGATGCTCAGGAATGAGGCAGGAGGTTGCTCTGGCCAGCCAGGACCCTATGTATGGCACTGTATGTGCCCGTAGCCCTTTGGCCTCACACATCCTCACCGAGCCCCAGCAAACGTCTCCTCCCTGAGGCAAACTAAAACCTCATTTGCAAACACACATTCTTAGAGTTGTGCTCTCAATTCTGCTTTACTTTGCCAAATTCTGGAGAAATGCAATACGACCACACCTCTTTGCGTGGTTGGCACACGTAACACACATGCTTATACACGGGTGCGTGTTTGTATTTCCTTTCAATAGCAAAGCTGTATTTTGGAGCAGGCCCAGGATGCCCTCCCCAAAACTCATGTTTTCAGAGGGGCTGACTGCAGCACCACAGCATCTCACAAAACCCACTCTGTCGTTTCTAGTTCCTCCTCCCCAAAACACCCCTGTAAAAGCAAGACATGTCCCGGAGCAAGTCTACCTATTGCTTGGCCACTCAGAAGGAGTTCTCTTTGTAGGAAGTATGGCCATTTACTTTGGCAGGCTCTCCAGTGCCTGGCATGCAACCTCTGCTAAGCAGCACCTCGCCCAAGTCACCCACACGCACAGGTAGTGGGGCTGCTTTGCCCATGGAGGGTTTCCAGCCCCACCTACATCCCTGTGCCTACCGCCGCTTGGCTCATGGATGCTTTTGGTGGAGGGGCTGCAAGAAGAATACACCCAGGTTTGCAAAGAGAGAGGATTTGCTCCTAAATTGAGTGAGTTGGTGGTGGAACTGTGTTTTTTCTTGCCTTTGCAGCATCTTTTGTGTTCACATAAGTGAGTTTGGGGGTTAGCCAGCAGCTCAGCAGTCACAGCTCTGCAGTAAGTAGAATCCCGTCCACCAGCATTGTCCTATATCTCCCTCCCACCCATCAGCCCGGGTGGAGAACATCTCCTCGGAGCTCATCACAGTAAGTTAAGGACCAAATAAGGCTAATACCATCTTCTGGGGCATCACCTGCTTGTTGGGTTTCATTTTGTTCATCTAAAAGTGGGATCACAGCATGCCCGGTGAGTGCTGGCAAGCAGGGGCGTGCTCCCTCTCAGGCTGGCTCCATTTTCTGGCTGAAATCAGGCATGATTTGCCCTGTTTCGTATTCAGGTCATTGTTGCTGGAGCAAGAACAGAGAAGCAGAGCCACAGAGCAGCCAGGCCTGCTTGCACAGACCCAGTGGGAACACTGGAGTGAACACATGGGGACCAACGCAGCATCCCAAGCAGCAGCATCCTTGCTCCCATCATAAGCTCACAATGCAAATCCACTGAACACAGGCTTTGTGCAAGCTAAATGCAAAGGTAAGTGAAAGCTTTCTCCAGGTTTTGCAGTGTTTGGGGTCATCAGTGTCCTGCCACAGGTATTTTGGATGGACTTTTGAGCTGGATTCCTGCTTTTTAAGGGTCATATCTTCCTGGGAACTGCATGCAATGAGCGTCCGGCAGCAGGAGTGAGGAGCGTGATGGAAAGCATTTCTTATTGTGGAAACTGGGTTTAATAAAAATAAATAGCTTTGGCAGCTCAAACATTCCCCACTCGCTGCTTTAACACCAAAGAAGGTGGCACAAACAGCAATTTCACCCGTCTCCCTTCCCCACACACACACACCCCTACCCAGACTTAAAGCAGACAAGGAATGAAAAAACTCATTGCTAAGAAATGGGCTCAGATCAAAAACCTGGGTTTTCTTCTGATTTTTCCAAGAGGAAAAAACCTTATAAACACAGAAAGGTCTGGAAGCTAGGATCTGCCTCTTTCCAGTTTGAAATGGCCAAGAAAGGTCTATGCTGAGAGGTGAGTTAGTAGGTGAGTACTGGGGGACCCTGTCCTGATGTATGGCTACAGGGGCTAAACATCCCCAGCAATGCAAAGGGGCTGGTGCAGCATCAGGAGCTCCTGGCCATGAGATGGGTGTCTGCCTTCACACTTTCCACATGGAGAAATGGCTCCTGGGGTTTTCCAGCTCCACTTTCACTGCATGCAACATCTGTTTTCCAGGCAGGATCAGAGCTTTGAAATCACTGCCGTGCTGGGGAAACCACCTCTAAGAAAGGGCTTCTTCGGATGCTTGATTCCATTCCAAAAGTGAAAATAAGGCCCCTACAGCACATCTCTCCCTCTGGCCCAGCATTAGCAAGTGCAGGGAGGGAGAAGTAGAAGCTGGAGCCTTGAAAGAGGGAGGCACCAGCAAAACCCATCTGTGGACATGAAAGTGAGAATTAAAGGAAAATAAAATAATAAATAAATAAAATAAGAAAAAATAACAAAATAAAATAACATAGAGTAAAATAAAATAAAATAAAATAAAATAAAATAAAATAAAACAAAATCTGAACTGAAAGGAGCTGCTTCTCTGCTGTTCTGTTTCCCACTCCCCCCCCAACCCAAGCCAAGCTCTTTCCCTGGATCCAGACCCAAAAGGCAGAACCAGAAGATGCTCATAAGCACTGGTGGGGCTGACAGAAGTGGGGCAAGGGCAGAACAGCAGGCAGGAGGTGGGTACCCAGGAACACCCTGCTTCACCAGGCACTTCCATGCAGCAAAGACACGCAGCTCCACGGGCTGGTTTCTGCTCTGAACCAAGCAGGGCCAGAGGCTTAAAGCCCCAACAGAGAATTGGCTGCTGCCCATCCAACGCATCCACCCCTGATGCCTTGCACTGGGAAAGAGCCATTGCCATCCACTTCCACCTTTTCCCTGCTGCCTGGCAGCACAGCTCGGGTGGGATTAAAGCCTGGATGACTAAATAATAACCCCTTGCACAGCAATGCAGTGCCCCGGCCCCCTCATGTACTGAAGGCGTTAGGTCTCCGCAGCTGAACTTCCAAGCCCTAGGAATGCTATTGCCAGGGAAAGGGGAAAGGGCTGGGGACGCTGTCCCCGTTGCTATCTGTCTGTTCCAATTAACACCTTTGAGCTGCAGCCAGCCGCTGGCTGCAAAATGAACTTTCCTCTGAACCCCATTCCTTGCGCCAGAGGGAGCTTGTCAGCCCTGCCTGCATCCCTGCATCCTTTATCTCCTCCCGGAGCTTTCCTGTTTACATTTCCCATTAGATTACTGTAATTAACGCAATAACAGCAGATACTGCTTGGGAACGTGGCTGGCTACCACTCAACGGAGGAGGGTTTGGTGCTGCTCATAGGGATGAACAGCAGCTCCTTTGCAGCCTCTCTGTCCTATGCCTGGACCACTGCATCTTCAACCACCCTGTAAAGCTGCTCATGGATTCGTCTGAAGGTTTATCTCCAACAGGAAAATATCCAAGTTATCTCTAATCCCTTTCTAATGGACCCAGAGGGGTTTGGGTGTGCAGCAGGGGAATACACAGAACCAGCCCTTGTGCTGAGGGTGTGTTTTTGGCTGCACACCCCACAACCGGGCTGAAGCTAGCCTTGGCACTAAGGAAGCACCCTGGGGAGAGGCAATGGGTACTATAAGACGTGGCAAACAGATCCTCCCTGCCTGCAGCCCCATTAATCCTTTAGTAGGTGCAGTGTACAGAGCAGCACTGCAGATATTTGCATCGCTGCATGGCATAATGCTGCCTTTTGTCAGAAAATGGGGAACTTCTCCCTGTTTATCCCTTACCGCAGTTTTGCCCTGCAGACAAAGCAGAGGCACTGGGCATGGATGCTGGAGTCTACCTGGTCCAAAGGCAGGGGAGGGATGGTAAGAGTAGTACTTCTGTATACTCAAGTACAGAAGAGAGCAGCAGGTCCAAATACAGCCTTTACACATATTCCCACTCTTATTTCCCCAACTATCTCTAACTTTAAATGAAACTGATCACAGGGAATCTCCTCTCTTGGTCTAGGGGCAGGTCAGGCTCAATTGCCACCATTCATTTTATTGGAGAGAAGAAGAAGAGAGAAACCTGCCCCAATTTCCCTGCACCCGTCATCTCCCCCTCCCAAGAGGAGACCCCATTTACTCCATAGCACTGCTGAGGGTCCTGATAAGAGCTGATGCCATTCCCTCTGATGCCTACGAGCAATAACAGTCTGGGGGAAACCGGAGTCATAAACCCCATCCCTCACCTTTAACTGAAGGCAAGCCCTGTGCAGATCACTATCTGAATCAAAGTCCCCCAGCTGATGTATGGGCCGGGCTCTGTGTCAGGGACCCTTTGGTGGAAACAGCCCCCTTGCTGTTATATGGCACCCAGGGGGACTGTAACTATCGTCTTTCCAGACCTCTGGAATCCTGAGGGATTTAGAGGATATGGGGAGGGGGGAAAGTCAGAGGGAGGCCTGGAGCTGCAGCACTTCTCTGCTCCCCCTCATGGACGCGTAGGTAGCAGGCTAATAGGTGCTATATAAAAGCCCAAGAGCAGGGAGAGGAGATATGTATCTTCAAGGAGGGAGGAAATTTAGCAAGAGGGTGAAGTAAAACAAGAAGAAAAAGAAGGGGAAGGCTAAAAGTGTGTGGGGGGAAACAGGCTTTGAAATCAAAGCCCTGGCTGATCCCTTCCCAGGGCTGGGAAGGATGCACAAGGAGAGGTGGGATGGGAGGGAAAACCACCCCTGGGATGTGGATGTGGTTATTATTAACGCATTTTATTTGTGGGTTGTGCTCAGAAATCAAAGCAGGCTGGCTCCTGTGCCCCAGCAGAGCCAGAATGGCCTGTGCTGGTGACTTCCAAGTAAATCTCCTTAAGGAAAATCAATTTGGCCCCAGTGCCTGTGAGCAATTCTGCTTAGCCCCAAAAGCATCGACTTTCAGCCTTTATCAACACACGGCAGAAACAGGAACAAATCTAAAGGGAGGGGGAGAGCATCTCATGCTTCAAAATGCAGAAAAGAGCAAAGCTGTGTTCTGGTCTTGGCCCACGGTATTGATTTGTTCACTAACTGGCCAAACGACACACATATACCCTGCAACATTACTGCTTGGCACATACTTCTCTCCAGACCCCATTTTTTCTAGCACATTCAGCTCATTTATAGTTTTTGCTTTCCAAGCAATAAATCCTGCTCCTTCACTAAGTGTGATCAAAACAGACACTGCATTCTGCTGCCATCCCCTGCATTTGCCACCCACGGGGTGATTTCTCACTCCTCTATCACCCAGGGACCCTTTACAGCTGCCAGCCTTTGCCACGCTCATCCCTGACATAACCCTGACACCTTTTCACTGAAATGAGCGTTTCCCTTCTGAAACCCCATCAGCTGCCAAGGCAGAAGGGATTGCAAATAACCCCCTCTGCTCTCGCTGGCTGCCCTTGCATATGTTTCCCAGCTGGATATTTGCAGTTCTCAGGTCAGCAGCACTGACCCGGCTGCAGCTCCTGACCGAGCCCCCAGTGCTGCTGTGATTTGCAGCACATTGGATGCCCAAGGGGTCGCTGGTTGTGTGGGAAGGGAATTAACCTATTTAAGGATGAGCGAGGGAAGTGCTGATCTTGTTCTCCCCCTCTGGCTCTGCAACATGCCTCATTGCAGCAGCCTTAACTCCTCCGGATGGAAAAAGCATGAGCCGCGATCGTGGCTGCTGGGGCAATAAATATGTTGCCCTCCATCCATCTGCACAGCAGGGTCAAGAGCCTACGGGTCAGGATGGAGGAGCAGAGGATGCTTGTAGCACGCTGTCCTGCTTGCCTGCAAATCACAGCATTTCTCCTGCACATCCCCAGTGAGAGCCGCTGCCTGGTACTGATTTAGGATGGCATCCAAATCCTTCGGAGCCAATAGCTATGTCTATGCCAGGAGAGGGCAAAGACCAGCAGTGTGACATGCACTGCCTGTGCCCTGCTAGGGATGTAGGAAGGGAAAACCCTTTGGTGGCAGTGGTGATGGGGTGGTTCCATTTTGCCTGGTTGCTAAGGACAGCCTGGAGGCGCTGAGCTGCAGGCAAGCCCTTGAGGATGTGGTGAAATTACACAGCTTGTTTGATGAAATCATACCCTCGCTGGCAAAGGAAGAACCCAACAGCACAACAAGCCCTGCCCGGGGCTGTAGGATTAGATGAGAAACACAGCAGCCTCTTGACGCAGAGCGCCAATTCAGTGTAAATCCAGGCTGCCGGTTCACAGCTGCCCGTTCATCTGTGTATTTGCAGGTCCTGTGCCAGAGCAGGAACTGCCTGCACTACTCCATCCTTCTGTCTCAGGCATCACCGCTGCTCCTCATGCAGCACTGCACAGCGTGAAGCTGCTGCAAGCTCAGCTCAGGGATCTGGTTAATCCCAGACTGGTTTGGGTTGAAGGGACCTTAAAGCTCATCCAGTTCCAACCCCTGCCACGGGCAGGGACCCCTTCCACTGGAGCAGCTTGCTCCAAGCCCCTGTGTCCAACCTGGCCTTGAACACTGCCAGGGATGGGGCAGCCACAGCTTCTCTGGGCACCCTGTGCCAGCGCCTCAGCACCCTCACAGGGAAGAGCTTCTGCCTCAGAGCTCATCTCGATCTCTCCTCTTCCAGTAAACTATCACTCACGTTATGCACAGCACACAAAGCCTATGCAATATCCAAGCATATGCGCCTGAGACACATGCACAGCACCTGGGATGTGTGCAGCACAGCATCCACGACATCCACAGCACCCTCAATGATGTATGCAGCACTAATGCATGCAAAACAGCACCCTCGAAGCACGTAGTGAAGCACCCTCAGTGCACAAAGCACAGCATCTGAGACATGCACAGCTCCCTCAATGATGTATGCAGCACTAATGCATGCAAAACAGCACCCAAGAGGAAAGCCAGGGCCCAGCATGTGGGTCGCTCTCGCTCTCACTAGAGGGAGGCAGTCTCCAAGAGAAGCTGGACGAGCATCTCTCTGGGTAGCTGGAGGTTTCCAGTCTGAAGCAGGCTGCGCTCTGGGGAGTCTGTGCTACTATCCCTGTGTAAGGCATTTCTCCCGGATCAGTCTGGATTGGAATCTTTCTGATGCTCAATAGATAGAGGGAAGCTTTGGCATGAGCTGTGTACAGTCTAAAGGAGAGCTGGACTTGGTCTGGCACTGTTTTGGGGAATTGGGCTCATCTGCCCAATTGCCTCCTCAAATCTCTTCTCCTAATTCCATCTGTCCCCAGAGACATCACTCAGCCAGGGACCATCCTGTGGTTGCTGCAGACCCTCTATGGAGAACTCCAGGTATAGTTGAACCCCTTCTCGGCCCCATCTCATGCCACTGTTTCCTTCAATTCCTTATTGCTCAGAGAGAAGTCACCAAGAATCAGCCCTGAGTGAATTAAAGCAAGAGGGGAGAGTGCTTTGAGATCCAGGTCACACTAAGCATTGCTCAGGTGTGGTTTATACCAGCACAGAAAATAGCAGCTCTCCTAAATTCATTATAAAGTGATGCGCCCGTTACAACCAAGTGGTAAAACTGCAAGTCCTTTTGCTAGTATCAAACCAGGGCAGGCAGGAATGGAAGAATAGCATTGAGAAATGCATCTTTGTGCTGCATAGAGACTTTCTGTAGGGGAAAACTTACTATGGAGCTGCTGAAAAGTGTGTAAGTCCCCATTGAAAGAGGGCACAATGGACAACAAAAAGGAAAATTCAGGATGTTGCCTTCATTTATTCCCCAAACGAGTTTGTTTTGGAATAGTTTTTAGCTGGGACAGTAATTTTTCAAAGCCTTATATATTTATAAAGAGCATTATTCATACCTACAATATAAATGTGCTGGTTTTATGTTGAGGCATGCATGTATAAGATACAGTGTAGCTGTGTCTAGAAATGAAATCTAAAGACCACCATTTTTAATAGGCTTTTAAGAAGAAGGGAACACATCTTAAAAGATGGTGTAATTGTTGTATTAAGGTATTTAGAAGAATAGCAGCTAGGGGCAACTTGTTACATAGCCATTCAATATGTAATTGAATGATAGATTGGTGACATGGTGTAGTGTGAGGCATCCCTGCCAATGGCAGGGGGGTTGGAACTAGATGATCTTAAGGTCCTTTCCAACCCTAACTATTCTATGGTTCTATAATTCATTCTATCTATCTATCTAGCTAGCTAGCTAGCTAGCTAGCTAGCTAGCTAGCTATCATATGGTAGATATGTAGATCATATGATAGATAGATAGATAGATAGATAGATGATAGATAGATAGATAGATAGATAGATAGATAGATAGATAGATAGATAGATAGATAGATAGATAGATGATAGATAGATCAGCCAGAGAAAAAGTATAAAAAGTTAGTTGCAAAAGCTATTTCTTGAACATTCAGCTTCACATCTAAATACGGTGTTTTTCTGAAGCTCTACAAAGCATTCTGGAATAAAACCAGATAGCTTAAAATCAATAGATGGTTCCACTTCTCTCTCGCCTCAGAGAAAGGAAGAGCCCAGTGAAGGAATAAGTTAAATTTTTAAGGAAGTTTGATAAAAGGTTAGATTTTGAAACCCAAGAGTGCCTTCTCTAGGCTGATTTAGGGGAAAAAGCTGAGTTTCTGCTTTCTCATTAGCACTCGGGATGACATTTCTGCTGCTCAGCTGCCAGGGCAGCATCTCCTCCAGCTGAGATCTGTGCAAAATCCCTCCCATCACAGCTGCCTGGTGCAGGCTGCTAATTTGGGTGGCCCAATTGCAATGCCCAGTGCCTTCAAACAGCTCCTGGTATGCTCCATGTGCTTTGGTGGCTGCGTTTTGCTGAAGAACTGATATATACTAAAATACACTCCCAGAAGAGTGCAGAAATAGCTGAATGAGTGCAGCCCTGAGAGAGGTCGTTAGGAGCTGACCTTGTTTCATGACAGCTATTTATCTAACGAGACAGGAGATCACCCAAAGCTTAACTCCAGGCAAATGGCGCAGCCTTGCTGCTCCTGCCCTCGAACTTGATGGCTGCAAAAGGCATCACTTGGTGTTCATTTAGCATCCTAAATATCGTGCATATAATGGGAAAAATAAGTGAGAAAAATATGACCTAATCTCCACAAGGAACTCCCGTAGAAACTGTGGGTTTTTTTTTTTTTGCCTTCCAATGCAAATAAAATAATCACCTAAATCACTGTGTTTAAGCATCCATCTGTTACAAGCACTGCTCAATATTCTGGCTCGGACAATTCAAAAGGGATTCCAAGTGTCTCAGTTGTGAAGGGATTTATTGATCTGAATGAAGGCCCACTTTAATCTGGGGTCTAAAAGCAGGTTTATTCCAAGAGAAGCTTGAGCAGGACTTGCTCCCTGCCTGTGTGTAGCCCCTTGGCTTCCCACCTAAAGATGGTCGGTCTCTACCCAGCTCTAAGGTACAGACCTGGCAGAGGTTTTTGGAGCAAAACTCAGCAAAATAAGAAAGCCAGCTTCTTCAATTGCAGTTTCTTGGCAGTTGAAGACACCGCAGTTGAATTTGGGTTGAGGCAGAGCCCTTCTGCATCACGTTCCCACCCTGTGCCTGTTCTGAGCACCCCTGGGGAGTTGATCCAGCCAAAAAGAGTCATTGGTCTCTTCAGAAAGGTTATTTTTGGCAGGATCAGCTCCTTGAAGCCAAGTGTCCTGGTCTCTGGAGCACCAGAGCCTGCAGGAGCCATGTCTCCAGGGACAAAGGATGGGTCAGGACTCCTGATGCGAACCCATGGCTGCGCTCATTTCCTCCCACTGCAGCTTTCCCGTGTGACCTCTGGGGCTACCAGAAGGGCAGCCTTGTCCTCAATGGGTTCTCTCCCTGCCTGGGCAGAGCAGGGCTCCCCAGTGCTGACCCTGCCCCAACCCCTCCTTGTAGAGCCTGGTCCACCTTCAGGGCTCTCCCTCTGCATCTCAGCCCCTTCTCCTCTGCTTCTCATAGACCAGGTCTTGCCCTATTAGGCTGAGGATGCCTGTGTTGAGGCCTCTGCTTCATCATCAGCAATCATATGTGTATTAACCTAACAACCTTACATGCAGCTTGCAACTTGCACACAGAACCCAAGAGAGATTCCTTCCCAGGCTCCTGGGCAAAGGAGCAATCGTGAAGGTTGGCATCACACATTAACTGGTCCTAGGACTCATCAGGAGTGGGATGTTGCTCCTCTGAGAAGGAAAACCTAGTGATGGAGCCAGGATACTGCATTCTTACCCTCTTGCATACACGAGGATGCAAGGTTGTTTTCCTGCACATGAGCATCAGAAAAGATAGTGTGAAATGTGTGGTCCATCCTATTTTCAACCAGCACTGTGCCCAGAAAGCTTTTGGCAGCCCTTTTTGGAAGCTATGTCTCAGGATACATACCCAAGCTTAGTTTGATGCTTTCATGATCTTCTCCCTCCACTTTTCTGCCCTTTTTTCACCCAGTTTTGGCCACAACTCCTCTGTTTTAAGCACTGCTACATGTTAGCTTTGGCACAGAGGTTTCATGAAGGAGCTCTCTTGGGATCTCATGGAGATGAGAAGAAGGATCTCATGGGATGCAACAAACATGGATTGGGTCCCAGTGTGATCCAACTCTTCTGCAGATGAAGGGCTCCACCAAGGATTACCTGTGTGTGTGCACAGCCCAGTCTTTGCTTGTTTTGGTCCAGTTTAGCTAGTCACACTATCAGACACTTATCAGCTGATCTAAGCCTCCCTCTGCTACAACCTCACCTCCATCTCCCCAGGCAACACACGCAGCAGCTGGGATTTGTCCTACCTGCCCCACAGCACCCATAGGTGCCCATGAGCTCCCTCCAAACAGCATTCACATCTATGGGTGACCAAGCCCACATGAGACGGTTGCAGGGCAGATTTCCCCTTCCATGCCAACGCTCCGGCTTTCAGCACAGCAGAATTCAGCACAGCCTTAGGCTATTAGATAACAAAAGGGCAGATTTCACCACCCCACCACCTCCCACCAGTTAAACTAAACCAAACCAGAAGGAGACGCACGGTCAGAGCTGTGCCAAACCCCACAAGCTGTGTTTGTCTCCTGGCTCACCAGGGCATCTCTCAGAAAGAGGAAATGGTTTGGAGGCTGCTGCTTTTCTGTCCCCTCAGATGAACCAAGCGTAAACTAAATGCTGACATGAAGGAGCAACAGGGAAGGAGTTTTGCACCAAGAGAAAGTTCAGCAGTTCCCACGAGTGCTCTTCTTCAGGAGGGCATCAGCTCTGCTGCAGGACACAGGGCTTTGTGGATTAAATACTTAATGCAGTGTTGCCTTCAAGTGTCCAAGCAGATTCAGAGCCAGGCAGCAATTAACTGGAACAGCTAGTGTGGGGATTAGCCTGCAATCAACACTGGAACAACCAGTACTGGGATTTTTCCCCTTGCAAAAGCACCAGGTAATTCCTGCAAGAAGGAGGCTGAGATTTTACGTTAAGCCCTGTGCCTTGGGAGCGTGATTGAGAAAACCATGTCTTCTTAACCAGGGGCTTGCTCGGGGCCCCTCTCCCTCAGAACCGGTACTGACATCAGGGTTTGGTCTGGGGGTTTAGAGATGATCTGAGGCTTCTGGCCCTGAACTCGCAGTACAAACCCACACAGAGCACATGGGTGCTCCCAGATTACCCCTAGGAAAGGAATTCTCCTGTTCACGTGCCAAAGTTTGCTTCGGCAAAGGAGGAGGTCAGTGAGAAACAGCACCTTGGGGCGGTGGCTGAGCAACATGCATGGGGCCTGGAGCACCTCCTGTATGGAGATAGGCTGAGAAAGTTGGGGCTGTTCAGCCTGGAGAAGAGAAGGCTGCGTGGAGACCTCAGAGCAGCCTTCCAGTATCTGGAGGGGGCCTATAGGGGTGCTGGGAAGGGACTCTTCATTAGGGACTGTAGTGATAGGACAAGGGGTAACGGGTTCAAACTTAAACAGGGGAAGGTTAGATTGGATATAAGGAAGAAGTTCTTTACTGTGAGGGTGGTGAGGCACTGGCACAGGGTGCCCAGAGAAGTGTTGGATGCTCCAGCACTGGCAGTGTTCAAGGCCAGGTTTGACAGAGCTTTGGAGAACATGGTCTAGTGTGAGGTGTCCTTGCCCATGGCAGGAGATTGGAACTGGATGGTCTTATGGTCCTTTCCAACCCAAACCATTCTCTGATTCTTATTCCCTAGTGATGGAGCAGGGAAGGGAGCTCATTGCAACACACATCTCCCCCATCTGCTGGGACACAAACACACTGCAGCTGGATTTATCCACAAACACAGGTGCTGCTCTCCTTGTAGATCTGCCTCCTGGGATTTTCTAAGAGGAAAACTATGAAGGAAGGGAGCAGAGCAAAGGAGAGGGGACACGTAATCCCCTAGTATGGGGAGGAACCTGCAAGGCAACGGGAGCAGCTCTGCTACCTCCACAGCTAAGGAGGGAGACGGACAGCAGCTCAGCACTGGCAGCATCCCCACCAGCCATTGCCTAAGCTTGCTGAAAGGGCTTCTGCAGACATAATTATCCCCCTGCATCTTTGGGATCAGGTAATTTATGCTCAATAGCAAGCCTTAAAGAAAATCTGCTGGCAGCCATTAGCTCTGATGGATCTCTCCCCAGGCTCAGGCAGCTATAGCTTAGGAACAACCTACTCAAAGCATTTCTAAGGGATGCAGTGTGAATGAAATTCAGGGAATATGCTGGTCTCACAGCTCCAGCAGCACTGTAAGCAAAAAGGAACAACCAAGTGGCTCAGCCTCTTCATCTCCCTTCACAAACACATACAGCCCAAGCATAAAGGTCACACAGCTTGCAAGCCTGCTCCAACTGCTGAAACATCAGAAAAAAACTCAAAACTCATGCTGCAGTAAAAGCACTTCCTTTCCCCCTACTCCTAATTAGTCTTATTAGCCATAGCAGGGTGTGTCCTGCTAAGTTTATAGAGACTGTGGTCAAATAAGCATGTGAGGGAGGTGGCTATGTAAAGGTGAGGCTTGTTTGCTATGTAAGCAATGGAAACAAGGTTAAGAAAGCTTGCTTTGGAAGTAGAACTGTAGGCAAGAGGTGTAATTCTTTGTTGCTCACTATGTCTTCTATAGGTGATGTTAATGCACAAATATGAAATGTACTTGGAAAGGATCACTAGGATTGCTTAGGCAGAGGAATGCAATGGCTGGAGAGGGTTTTGCTGTTTATACTGTGAGCAGAAAAATAGCGAGAGCAGAAAATGTGTCCCAGCCTAGGAGGGATTATCTGGAAAGCCATCTAAACCCAGACCCTTGCAGGACCCCCATGGCTGGGGTGTCTTTGTGTGTGCTGTGATGGAAAGTTACAGCAACCAGAGATTTGGAAACTGCCTCCAGATTTACGGTTTGTTATGACCTGAGGAAGAAGCTCAGGGAGGGGAAAAGGGTTCTGGAGATGTTTCTCTCAGGTCTGTGCTGATGGTGAGGGGTTTGAGGATGGGGTCTGCCACCCTCTGTAGTGTCTTGGCCCGTGTATAGTATAGGCTGAGGTGTATCAGAAAGCTATGCAGAGATTCAGTGAGTGCCAGGCTCAGCAAACTCAGCAGCAGTGGTGGGTTAGCACTAAAGAAAGCTGGTTTGTATCCCCATACACAGTCAGACCATCCTGGCTGGGGAAAAGGAGTGCAGAACCACTGTGCAGCAGGGCTCACCATTGCTAAAGAGGGGCAAAGCAGCAGCTTCAGCTGCCAGATCTGTGCTTGCAGAAGCAAGGCTTTTTTTAGGAGTTTGCAAGGCAGGAAGGCAGCACAGTGTGTGCAGCCACTGGGTGGCAATCGCCATCTGGCTGGAACACCGAGCCAGCACCCCTGGGACCCCCTGAGCATCCTTCACATCACCCCGCATGCAAATGCGGGAACATCTGGTAGCAAGGACTTATAAAGATAGCCCTCAGCTAAGCAAATACAGGAACACTGTCTCAACCAAGCTGTCATGTAGTTAAAGCTTCTATTTTTTTTTTTTTAATTATTCTTTTTTTTAATGCTCATTTGCCTGTTGTAGTTCTCCCTGCTGCATCATGGTCGGCTTTATTGCCTGTCTGCTGTGTGTGGCCCAGCATGGCGTCAGTGCCCCATCCTGCTGGGGAGAAGTGTCCCTTTGATAAGGGATACTGTCCTTTGAAAGGTCTTAATTATCCTTAAAAGCCTCTGGTTTACTCTCCCTGGCTGCTTTGAGCTCAGGATCCAGGCTGTGCCTGGTACTCGGGTTTGCCAGCATCCCAGGGCACCCAGCAGTGCTCATGGGGGTTCTCTGAAGTGCAGTCAAGGCGTTTCTGCAATTCCATCTTCCTCTCTTGCAGGCTGGTTTAGGGTCAGGACCGAAGGGCTGGGGAAAAAAAACCTGTGGTCTGGGAGACTAGAGCCTGCTCAGGGTGGGAGCTGGAGGCGGATTCACCGTGCTTCTGCCACAAGCTTCCTTTGCAGCCTTGGTAAATGCTCCCATGTGCCATGGCCTCTGTTCACTGTGCAATGGGGACATCAGCAGAACTCTGCCCTGGGGAGGTACTATGAGGACAAATGTATATGTGAAATACCCATAGGGCATAAGATGAATTTCCAGCAAATTTTTTTTCATGTAGATTGCAGAAGACCACAGTTTAGACCAAAAGACCTGATGATTCAATCTACGTCT
Source organism: Pezoporus wallicus (assembly GCF_028554395.1). Taxonomy (NCBI): domain Eukaryota; kingdom Metazoa; phylum Chordata; class Aves; order Psittaciformes; family Psittacidae; genus Pezoporus; species Pezoporus wallicus. The sequence continues at coordinate 36,881 of NW_026636866.1, read as the reverse complement.
TAAACTGCAGCAAGCACCAAACCACTGCACAGACCTTTGGTTGGGTTGGCGCTACCCAGGTCCCCGCTGCAGTTTGCAGAGCTACTTTGCCACCAGCGTTATCTTGAAGCACACTGATAACCTTCAGCCACCATCTTCATCCCTGCCTTGCAAAAGGGGCTTTACCCAGCCCATGGCTCTTGCAGCCCAGGCTGGTTTTGGAGAGCCCCAAGATGCTGGGTTGATGGCCATGGAGGAAGCCAACCCCCTGGAACAGGCATTCTGCCACCTCTTCCCCCTCTCCCCGAACCACTGCCCACCAGGAAGGAGGTGATGGGAGAGCATCACTCTGGTGCCAATGAGTAAGGCACTGTGGTTCCCCTCTGGTTTTGTGGAGCCAAGCTCCATGGTTTGCGATGCTGCGATAGGTCCCGGGCCTCACCACTGCGGTCACTGCTGAAGAAATAGCTGCAGTGGTAACAGGCAGAGAAGCTGTAGCGGGTGGTGGAGTGAGGAGAACCAGGGCACTGCTACCACGGGAGAGCAAAAGGTACCTGGGACTGGGGCAAGAGCAGAGAAACGGGCCTTATGGAGAGGGAGACGTGGGGTGATGGTGCAGGACCAATGTCGCCAGTGCTTATCCAAGTTGAGTTGCTTGCAAGGAGGTGGGGAGACTGGGAGGGAAGGGTGGATGCAAAGAGGAATGGGGTGGAAAACTGACAAAAGGGATGAAAAGAGCAGGATGTGGCATCTGTGCAAGGTGCATCTCCCCTGGACTTGGATGGACTCACCAAAGGAGCAGGAGATCAACGTGATGTTGCATTGAGGGGGGACCAACACCCCACTTCATTTTGAGGAAGGAACCAAAGGCTGCCAGACTTGCTTCTTCAGGGAGATGATCAGTGTAAACATCCTCCAGCACAGAGGCCAGGCGTTTGGGTTCACCCTCCCATTGCCTTGCCACCCTGAGCACACAATGCAAGGCAGAAGATTGCCATCGGCTCAGTGACAAGAGCTCATTTCAGACTCCAGGAACAACATTAACCATAAAATCATCTTGTTCTTATTGGATGAGGACAATGAGGGAAGAATTTACCTGGGCGCGGCCTTCCCAGAAGGGGTGAAGCTGATTCCTCAGCTCCTGCACACAAGTACCCTCTTTCAGCTGTTGGATTTCTCAGGCTAACCATTAAATAGGAAAATGCCTTTATAGCTTACAGGAACTTTGACTGCTGCCAGCATCTGCCAAAGATTCCAGGAAATCCTCTCAGCCTCTTTTATTGCATTTATTAAGTGCTGTAACTTGGTGCTGGTGGCACGTTTTGGGTGACTGTCTTAAGACATTAAAGTCCTGGGTTTAACCATGCAAATAGCCTAACAAGGGTTGGGCAGAAGAGATGTTCAGGCATGAAGGAACTCTGTTCTGCTGTTTTTCAGGCATGGATATACAGATACCCAGTGACAAGAAGGTGGTCTTTGGGCACCCCTTACCTAAGGATTGCAGTTGACAGGAGGTGGTTGCAGTTCTGGTTTTTGGCCAACACAGACACCAGATCCTTCCAGTTCACATCCAGATGGTACCCTAGCTGGCATCAGCTTGTCTGTGATTACAGAGATGGGTTGATAGGAGGTGGTTGCAGTTCTGGTCCCCAGCCAACCTGGCTACTAGATCCTTCCAGTTCACCTCCAGGCAATGCTACCCTAGGTGGCATCAGCTGGTTGTGGCTGCAGAGATGGGAACCAGGAGCAACATGTGGCTGAGCCACTGTGCCCATGTGGAAGTGATGGGCCCTGCTTCAGTTTCACGCAGGTGGAACCAAAAACAACTGGAGACACCAACACCGAAAGTCCTGCCTTGGTTTCAATGGTGAACCACACGGTTTTGTTGTATTGTTTTTATTCTCGGCCCAAAAATTACTTTGATCTGGTTATTTCCCCCGAAACCATTGTGTATCGGCACTGAGCCAATCGGAGCTGAGCTCCTCACCAAATATTCCGTTCTTCCCTTTTATGGTCATAATCTGGCCTCTCCAAAGTAAAAAACAAGGTGAGAATGGGCCCATCGAGATGCGCTCAGTTGGTTCCACGTGACGGATTGTCCCATGATCTGCTCTTGTCAGCACACCAGAGGGTCAGAAAAGGGGAAAAAACTGGTCGGACAGAAGGTGATGATGTTTGTGGGTTCAAAGAAATGGAGCAGTATCACTCATCTCAGATGGTGAGATAAGGAGACCATCAGCGGATGTGCTGTTCTATACCCCTACTGCTTGTGCTAATGAAAGCGAGCCAACTGAGGCCCAGGAAAAGAGTATTGAGCACCATGACTGATACTGGTTGTGGTTCTGGGAAGACTTCAGAGGCTTGGCTTTGAGTTGGACCCATGTTACTCTTGTTCTCCAACTGACATGGAGGGAGATGCTGACAGAGAGAACTCAGACCAATTGAGGCAAGGTCTTTGTCTTCCCACCCATAACCACGGGAGCAGATTGACACTGATTTCTGTTCATGGGTAGTCGACAACATTTACAGTCTTCAGCCTTTGAGGTGAGTTGGGACTGGAACACCTCATGCCCACATCAATCAGTTCATGATCAAACCCTGATCTGAGGTTCGTTTGCAAATTCACATTGCAGGTCCTGACTGACATACCCCAGAGGTCAAATGCCACCTCTAGGTGCCAACCCAAACCTTCCCAGAACTGAAGATGTTTGGATAATCAGACGTTTTTTCTGAGCTCCTCCTCTTCCCAACCAAGTAAATACATATTAGTCTTTGCCCATCTTATCCTGCAATTGAAAGGAGGCAGATAAGGAACATAACTAAGAAGCCATAAAGGAAACCACTCTCCCACTACAACCTTGAGCATCCTTCCTGGGGGACCTTTAGGGAGCACCAGCTTTTGTTCCTACCAGCCACATGATTTGCAATTATTGTGTCTTTTCGAGTGGGATGAGCTAGCAGAAGCTGTCATGAGGAATCGAGGACCAAAGCCTGATCTCTGATCAGTGCAACTGCGCCAGACCCTGATGTGGGTACATACATCTCAATCCACCCACCAGTACTTACCGTGCAGCTGCATGTTCTTGCCCTTCAAATGGTGCGGAATATTTCACAAGCGGAATCTCTCATCATGATTTGTGACTTTTAATTCCACTCTTAGCAGAAAGAGAAGCGAGTTACTGGAAGAGATATAAAAAGGCTGCTTGAAGCAAACTTAGAGCAACGTTTGGCTCCCATCTCACCCAAACCTTAGTCTGGGGCAGCCCTGTAAGAGAAATGAGCTCCCAGGGAGCGTGTTTATTCCAGCACCCCAATGTATTTACTCACAGTAAGCATACTTAAGACACATCTCCCCACATGAGCACGTTCAGGTATTTGGTTAGAAGGCAGATTCCTTGCCCAAGCAAGAAAAAGCAAGTAGTGTTGCTTAAAGAGGATATAAGGAATAACACGTTGGGCCCGTGTTGAGTCTTTACCATATAAAACCCTCCGACCAAGGCAAGAAATTTGGTTTTAATGAACAGGGGAACAGCCTTTGAGTTTCATCACCCCTTCTAAGGCAACACTGTCACCCCAAAGCTGTGGAGGAGATCTCGTTTCTCTCATGAGCTGCTTCTGACAGCCCCGTCATGTAAAATTAGAACATGGGAAGTTTCAGGAACAAATGTGCTTCAGTAGCAAGAAGAAGAAATCAGTACCGTGGGGAAAATTTCCTCCCAGGCTGAAACTCTTGTCTTGACAAATGAAGAGAGAAATGCCCTGCCGACTCAGAGGTGTAGAGAATGCAGAAGGATGGAGCAGATCAAGCTCCAAAATGCTCAAAGCATGCTTTCATGACTCTTTACACCAAGAGTTCCGGAGCAAACCACTTATGCAGTTTCTACTTTCTAATTTCTACGTATCTGCTCATTAAAGAGATACAGTGACAGGAGAGGTAGGAACAGAAGGAGCATTTCTGGGCATCCGAATCAGCCCCGAGACTCATCTGAAAAACCTGTGTAATGTCGCTGTATAAATTCATGAGCCTCTTCCTCTGGGGAGCTTTGCTTTAGTGCCAAAAGATATTGCAGAATTGCAGCAATCAGAAAACAATAAAGAGCTTGGGAAAATGCTGATGAGAGAAACTGGAAAAATTAAGGTAGTTAGAAAGACAAATGAGAAGGAATAAAATCCAGGTATTAAATAATTGGTGGGAGGAAGGAGATAGATTAAGAGCTGTTTTCATGGCTTACTCTCCAAGCACAAAGAGCCATTAGATGAAAGGAATAGATGGGAGATTAAATCCCCCCTGCAATGGGCAGCACTTTTGCTTGGCAGAGGTAATTAGAGCGGGGAGCTCACTGCCACACGTCCCTTCAGATAAAGCCACCATCTGAAGGGGTTTATGTGAACGACAAGAATACCATGTGCTACGCTATTAACAGTAATAGAAGCAGCACTGAAAGGGGTTTCAGAAGCCGAGCCTTCTCCCTGCCTCTCTTGCTATTTTACTTTAAACATCTGGAGGGAAGCAGCCACTGGACCACAAGACTGAAGCAAGAAGTTTGGTGAAGTCTTGATATTAACTAGGAGAGGCCTCAACCATGTTGACATCCACAGGAGTCTTCCTTCTGAGCCTTGGCTCACCATATCCCAGAGATATTGAAAGTAAACCTAATCATTACCCCCTAAGGATGACCTTAGCTCAACAGATTTCTGGTAATCCAGCATCACGGCAGCTCATTAATGTTTAACTCCAGACTGAGGGGTTGCTGCTATCAGTGCGCAAGGGAGGCGATGTTCCCACTGAGCCCTGATAAGAGATACCACATCCTACAATGAGGATTAAATAATCAAGGATTAAATAACAACGACACCCTACAGCTAATGGAGGTTTATGGCCTGACTTGCACACTCTTTACCCCAGGTAGATATAATCTTATGCAACGAACCATATCCAAGAAGCAAAGCGAAGGTACCTCATTGCAGAGCTGGTTTAACAAAACCAGAGGGAAGGGCAGGTGGTTTCTCACCGCTTTAGGATGAGTTATACAATACTTGGGTTTTTTTCGCCCGCGAATCTCCATCTCCTGGAGCCCTGTTGTTACAACAGAATTGTTCTTCCTTTTTTTGAAAAACAAGAACTGCAAAGAGTCTCCGAATGGAGAGACTGAGACACAAAAGGGTACTTTTATTTTTGCAAAGACTGTGCTTTTGAACGCGAGTTTCCTGGCTGACTTGTGGCGTTTCAGAACATTTTGATTTTGTGCATAATTACTGACCCTGTCCAAAGCAAGATGACCTGGTGGGCAGCAAGATAAAATAGCTGGGAGGATTAATCATGCCTCTTTAATTCTGCCAGGGTTCTTAAACTGCTTGACCTCTGGAAAGCAAGAGCTCGAAAGCGAAAATAAAAGACAAGACAAAGGTCACTTATTTGATGCTGAGGGGTGGTGGAATGTGCTTGACTTTCACAAATACTCTCCCAGAAGTTTTACGAATGGCTCATCAGGCTTCTCTGCAGCTCCCACGTCCCCAGACGGCCTCGAGCATCTGCGACCAGTCCAGATCCATCACATGGGGATCCCAAACTGGGATTGGCAGCTCAGGAGTGTCCCCATCGAAAATGAGATTTCCTTTCCATTTCATTGCAGCCCCTCCAGGTGAACAAGCATCTCTAAGGGAACAAGGGGATGGCTGCAGTCTGTCACGTTCCTTCCCAGTCTTCCTACCTCTCCCAGCATCAGGAGGTGACATTTGAAGCTGAACAGCCCAAACACTGAAGACCTTGACATTCAAAGCTGCACTGCAGATGTCCTTCTCTAAACAGGTTTTTTTTTAGATCAGAAGCAGCGTCTCAATCTGTTTCTTCCTCCTTTCCTACAAGTTAAAAAAAAAAGAAAATTCCTGGAATTTTAGGTCCTGGTTCACTGGAATAAATGCTGAACACATAAAGCACAGCCGCCTTGCAAGTGGCCATGGGGCTACAGTTTTAGATCTCATCATGTTTCGAGTTTTCCTCATCACTGGTCTCATCAGTTTGCTTTAATAGTAAAGACCAGTTTCCAAGCAGCCAGGAGGACTCAGAATTTAAACCAAATTTTCCCCTCTCCAATCAGAAAATGTTTTCCTCTAGAGTAGGAGAAAATGTGGCGCTGTGCATGGTTTCTATCACTACCTTGCAGGCAATGGTGGCCAAAGGATGCAGCTGAAGCAAGGTTTTATACATGGAGTGGTATTTTTTCCCAGCTCACAACCCACGAGCACCTATAGGTGTGCCTGATGGTGGTCACAGCATCTGACTTATCTCCTGGGGGGTACCACCAGGTCTGGGTTGGAGATAGGCTTTTGTGCAAGATTTGCATGTCTATCGGCTGGGCCAGGGCTTCGCCTTCATTTTCAGTGGGTCTCTTTCTGCCATTTGAAAGGTTTCAGGCAGAGCTAGTGTTTCCTCAAGCCAAAACTAGGCTTTAAAATGTCCTTGTCTAAATGCCTTACTTCAGGGCGCATGCAGATTGCTGCTGCAAAAGCCATGGTGTACTAAGGATACATCCTCCTACGGCTGGCTCAGGCCAGCAAGTAGAAATGATACTAAATTGAGGGGAAAGAAGAAATCAATGGGAATAGGAACCCAGAAGTGTCACGCACTTTGGTGTAGCTGTGTTTAGTGAATGGCTATTCAGCAAGATGCTGAAAATCTGTTTCCCTTTGAATTAATTTGCCCTGCTCCTGATTCGAGCTGCACAGGCATCCTTTGGTAGGATGCAGACACCCTGCTCACAATTCCCTTCCCTGATGCTCTTTAATCAGATTTGGGGTGGGGTTATGCAGGCTCAATCACTCCCTCCATGGCAGCATCAACCCCGGAGCAGGACGGATGCTGATCAGAGCCATTTGCTCTCTCGCGAGGGACCTTCACGCACCGGTGGGGTTCGCGTTTCCTTTCCTGGGAGGGCAGGCGAGCTGATGCCGAGCGCACAGAGCTGGTATTGCACAACACCAGGACAGCGCCGGCTCCCAACCGTCAGGGCTGGAGAGGAGGACGTGCGAGTTGGTGCCTTTTGCGGCCCCCGGGGTCTTTTTATACTTTTAGAGAAGTTGGGCTCATCCTAAGTTCCTCTCCCACAGATTGTTCCTGTTGTTGCTGCTGCTCCGACCCCGCAGATCATGTGGCTCGGTGTGACCTGGACGCAGCAAAGACGGGCGCCGGCGGCTCCGGGTGCCCCCCAAGCATGGAGGGGACAGTGGGGACAGAGGTCCCTCTGGCTCCAGCGGCTGGGTGCTTTGCCATCCTTCTCACTCTTGGTCTGTTCCTTCATCAAACTCGGTCCCCCTTTATCATCCTAAATGCGGAGCGCTCTCTGTTGCTCTACCTTGGAAGTGAATTGGGAGCGACTCTGGCTCTAGGACCCCAAAAAGCTGTGTGAAGGCAGAGAAAGGGGATCTTCTTTCTAGGGTTCATCCCCTGAACACACTCAGCATGAAGGGAAAGGTCATGTATAAAGATAAAGCTTTCCCACACAGATCCTGGGTCTCCCTTAACTGCTTCATCAGATTGAGTTCGAAATCCCTGTTGTTTGGATGCAATAAAGCATCATTTATACGTGGGAGCAGCAAAGTGAGCTGCAGCCATGCTTTAACACATGTTAACATAGCCACCCAGCCAAATCCACACACCCCTGACCCCAGGGACTGCAGGGTGGATATGGAGCTGCTCCAGCAGACACCAAGGTGGGGACAGAACAGACAGCACCTATGTCCCCTGCTCATTGCTCCAAGGAGCGTACCCAGAGCCAGGTTTATATAGAGAGCTCCAAAACCCAGTGTGAGGACAGAGGCGTTGTTGTAAAACGAGCCATTAAGCAGTCAATTAGGCAGCTCATTAGGATGGGCGTGTGGCACCAATTCCCACCAGTGCTCTGCTTGGAGCTGCTGAGCTCGGATGTGTGCTCAGGTACTTTCTCTGAGGGCGCCAGCATCGGTGGGTCCCAGGTCCAGAGAACAGCTTAAATTGTACATGCCAGGGACTGGTTTCGGAATGAAGTGCTTTGATTCACAGCATAGATCCTGCTGCAAACCCTGCCCACAGGGAACAGCCGGTGAGTCAAACGGGCAGGCAGGTTGCTCAGTTAATAATGGCAAATAACAGTGAGACTCCAATCGTGCCATTGCTTTTCTGGCTGGAGTACGTGGGGAAGGGCATTGAGGTTTGCAGGGAGGAGGGAGAGAGCAGGGACAGAGCCAAATCAACCCTGAATGAAAAAAAAAAACATGCAATAAAAGGTGATGGGTCTTGTTTTCTTCATCTCCCAGCCTCAAATTCAAACATAGGAGCTGGTGATGGAGGTGGTCTTGCACAATGCATGCTCCAGATCCCTGCTGCTGCAGAAAGCAGCAGACACCACAAGCCCCAACCAGGATCATGCACTTACCGCACTAACAAGGCTGTTAGAGCCATGTGAATTTCTGACAACAAAAAAACCTCATGGAAAAGTCACAAAATCATCAGTTTTGGGGTTTGGACCAAGGGGCAGGGAAATGGGTCTTGGAGAACCAGCCCCTGCTTGCAGAGTAGGGATTTCACTGAGTCCTCAAGGCTCTCCATCCTCTGAGCATGCTGTAAGCGCATCCCAAAAGCCAAGCAGAGCTGCATCCCAGGATGGTTAGAGCCCTCCTTCTCTAGGCTTCAGCTCTGTTTTCTCCACCCAGTAACACACAATGGACCTGCATGATCTCTGCAAGGCCTTCAGCCCTTCCAGTGGTGAAACAGCAGCAATGTTTTGAGGAAGTGGTTTTTCATGGCCCTAAAACTTTCTCTGGACAGAGGAGCACCCTGAGGCAGGACTGATGACTGGCACCCATTCACTGCCAGTAAGGCTGGATCCAGCCTTGGGTACCCTGCCTGCAGAGAATGGAAGAGAAGGGCTTCTAAATTCCATGGGGTTCACCTTTTAAGGTGGACAACAGGGATTTTAGAAGCCCTTCTCCTCCACAGGGAGTGCAGCATCCTGACTGCAGCAGGATGGAGCAGGAAGGTTTCTAAATTCCCTGTTTTCTATCATTTCAAGAAAAAGTGGAAAAAGTGTTTTTCCACCTTTTGAGGTGGAAATCATGGAGTTTAGAAGCCCTCTTCCTCCACAGGCAGTGCCTCTTCTCCATCCATGCTCCTGCCTTTACATTTCCTGGGATGCACATCCCTAGGAGGGATGCGAGGTCTCACTCACTTCCACTCTGAAGACCATCCACCATCCCTCTCCCAGGCTTCCAAATGTGGCTGGTGCTGGGGACCAGGCAGCACCATCTCCATTAATTGGGACTACTGCCCAATTCTGGGCTCCTCCATCACTCACAGCCATGGAAAATCCCACCTGCTCATGTATATGTATACATATATATATATGTATTTATTTTTCTTCCTCTAACAACTTACTATGTGGTTTTCACAGTGACTCAGTACAGGCTCTGAGCAGCCCTGTGAGCAGAGCTGAGCTCATGTCAGACTCTGGTTTTAGTCAATCAGCCCTAATTAATGCTGACTGTAATGGTTTTCAATGGCTGTGGAGTCTTCCTGTTCATACATGAGAATATTTCCACTGCTCACTTTCCAGTCTGTGGTTGTTATTTCTAGCGAGGTATTTTCCCCCATGATCCTCATATGCATTTTCCAGAAGGATTTTAAATTCCCAATTTCAGAGACTGCCTTTGCTTTCTTAAAAGTCATCTTTTCTTTTCACGAGCTGCGCTGCTATATATATAATGAACAGAAAAACATGTTTTGCAATGGCAACAACCAAGAATAAGCAGCTAAAAAGAAATCCATACACTAAATAAGCCACTTCTATCTTAGCTCTGTCTTTTAGTTACATTGGGATTAGGATATCTGAATTTTTATAAGACATGAGAAATGTTTGTAGCAGTGAAATGTTTCCCAGTCTCCCTATAGAATCCTAGGTACAAACATCCACACTTTGAATGATTCAGAGGGTTGTTTTGGGGGTGGAATTGAAAAGAATCCACAAAGAGAAATGTTTTCAGCCCCTTGAAGTGCAGAGGAAATATTGAACATAAGCAGAGGGAGCGGTTTGGCTGGGTAAGTGCATGGCACAAGGGAACGCAGGATTCATGGCAAGCGTAAAGGAATACACAGCGGGTTGTCCCTGTGCCTTAATGGCTCATATAAATAGATGAGGCTCCTCTGGATTTGTTATTGGTGAGCTTAATCTTGTCTCAAGGAGCGTTTGGTGCCTATGGAAAGTTTATGTATATTGCCTGTTAGAGCGCAGAAGATTTAACAAGCTTATCATAACCTAGGGGAGGTGTTATTATATGATTGATGCTGTGCTATCACTGGATATATGGCCCTACTGCACAGCAGTCCAGCTCTCATGCCATCGTCCTTGGTGCCAGGGGTGAAGCACAATGACAAGGCAAAGCAAACCCGAACCACAGCCCCATGGTGCTGAGCATCTTGTGCTATGTCCTGGCCGGAAAACAGGTCAGAAAATGAAAATGTAGTTTCCCTAACCAGCAAAACTACTGCAGCGAGGATGGTAATTTTAGGTGATAGCTCCACCCAAGCAGAACCACAACTGGGCTGTCCCCCACCTTCGAGCAGCACCCGCTGTTCTCTCACCTCTCTCTAGCGTGTTTCCTGCCCTCACCCAGCCCTGGTGAATTCTGGGATGGTTTTTGCAATTAATCCCCAGCTTAATCCCATCCCATGGGATGAGAGAGGGGCCAACACCATGCCCAAACCCTCTGCCAGCACCCAACACCATGCCCCAGCTCCCCATCAGCACCCAGCAAGAGGGATGCAGGCAATCGGTACAAGGTGCTCCATGCACATGCAGCTGGAAAAGGGCTCCATTACTTCAATGTAAAGCTTTTTCTTTCCCCTGCTGTGGCTTCTTCCATGCAAGAAGCCGTGGCAAAGCTCTTTCTCAGTAAAGAAGTGGCTCTGGGGGCTGGGTTTTGCAGGGCAGCCTGTGCAGAGCTCTCCCTATAGAGGAAGGGAATGGGGAAACATTCCTGAGATGGTGCCCTGAAAGGCTGAGCTATTTTTTCTCTTATGCTATTTGATTTTTCTCTTCGGTTTTGCACTGCTTTATGGCCTTATAGGAGCTCACGGGAGTCTTTCGGTGAGGAGCATTTTCATTAAGGAACAAAATCCTGTTTTCTTACACACCTTCCTCATCGCCAAAACCCAAAGGGAAGGAAGCAAATTATAACCCAAGGGACACTGAAAACAGGTCTTCCTAAACACATCTTTCTCAGCTTGCTGCCCCTTGCAAAGGCTACAAACAGCAGGCACAAGCCCTTGTGTCCTTTGCAGAAAGGGTGGTGCGAAGGCCATCCCAGTCAGGATCTGCAGCCCAGAGCAGCATCTCCAGCTCCATCTGGGCCATACAATGATGCTTTGTACATGGGGAAAAGCCAGAACCTCTGTTAGCCATCCCTGCAACCCCCCCTCACATTTCCTAATTGCCTTTTTGCAGAGGTTTATTATTGAGTAATGCCTATTTTGTTGAAAAATTGCACCATAAACAGCCAACAGGGAAGGAAATAAATAATTGCTAATAAATGTTGAAGTAGATTAGCAAACCAGAGAGGCCAAGAAAGAACAACATTTATTCTTTTCTTGGCTTGGAAAATAACTGCGGGGTTCTTGCAAAGATTGTATTTAGTGCAAACTACTCCAGTACCTTGCAGGGGAGTTAATGCTTTGTCATTTCCTCAGACTGGGTTAAATGCTGTCTGACTCCTCCATGGTCTGCAGCAAGGCTGGAAAATAGACTTTACTTCTGTCAGACAAGGAACAGAAGTATAAAACTGATGGGTTTCTACTGAGCACATTGGGAGCTCAGGGTACTGGATGCAAAGGGCTCTACCAGGCTCCAGTGTTCGGAGATCTGGGGGTGTTTATTGGATCTCCAGAGTCTCGAATTACATGAGATAATGTCCAACTCAGTGATATTTAGCAGAAAATATGCTTCCAAAGCAAAGCCAAGCTTGTGAAGATAGAATTTAAAGCCTTAAATAAATCGTAGAAACGTAGATAAATAAGATTAAAAGGGAAAAAAAAAATGAAGTAATAAAGATAAAGGTGCTGTTATTCACAGACAGTCTGTATTAGGAATTTTCTGCATCTCTGGTGCCCTGGACTGTGCTTCCCCAGGCTGGAAGGAGACACAACATCTGAGTTGGCCACCACAACCCTTCAGCTTGCCCTTTGATTTAAAGACTCATTAACATTGGTGCAAAGCTGTGCTTTCCAAAGTGACTGCTGAGGGCTGTAAAAGTGACTTATGGAGAAGGGGAAAAGGGAGGAAGAGAGAAGAAACCCCACTCAGCTCTGCCCATGGACCAGCACAACCCCAGTGTCCTTCCCAGGGTGTTATCCTTGCAGAGAAAGGGCTGTTTCTGCAATTACCTCAGTTCTCAAGGTTCAGAAAGCTGCTATTTTTTTAACAATATGCAAAGAAATGGCCCAATACGAGCTACTCTAGCACAAATCCTGGGCAATTTTTTGTCCTTTTCATTTTCTCCTCTTTACTCAGCAGAAACCCGTATTTCCTCGCTGTTGTACTGAAGAAATAAAAACCTCAAGAGCATAGAGGATGCAGAAATTAATAGCTAACCCTTCTATTCCTCGTGGCTCCCCTAACTACTGCCAGCTCAACTTGTGGTTGAGATTACAGCGATAAATCACAAGCTGCTCTTTGAAATAACAGCTCTGATTTCACCCAGCGCGAGGAAGGAGAAGGACCAGAGGATTGTGCAAGGTGGGGAGGGGAAATGGGGCCATGATGGGCTCCCCTAGGCTTGCTGGTGGGTTAAGGGGACATGAATAGGACCACACACCTTCATGCAGGCCACTAGCTCGTGGTTCATGGCTGGAAATAGAGATAGATCTCCAGCTGCCATCCTTATAAAAGGCTAGAAGGGTTGAGCATCCTTTTGGGTAGGATGGGGCTCAGCCAATTTGCACAAGTTCTATTAGGCATGTGTGCAACTACAGGAGGATGCTGAGCTGGAAATAAGCCTGGACCCATTGGATGATGCAAGGGGCCCAAACCCCCAAGTTTTCCTCCCAAAGGGAAAATCTGTGCCTACAGCATAAGCTTAGCTCCTCTTGTCCCCAAGAAGGCAGCCTCTTGCATCGGTGGTGACCCCAAAGAGCAAACATGGATGATGCACAGAGGTGATACCCCACTAAATCGTCACACAAAAGCTACCATGCTCCCACATTAGCCCTGCTGAGCCTCCCTGAGCAGAAATAAGCCCTTTAACGTTCTCAGCTCTTCCGTTAACCCGGACCCAGTTTCACCTTGCGTTTCGGGATCTTCTGAAACACCATGCCCCTATTTTTAGCCCATCTTTTCAGCCCCAGCTGCTCTGGCTGTGAGACCCTCGCAAGACGCCTGCGGCCAGGCTGTGTTTTTAGGTATTTATAGCCATGTCCATCTGCGATGGGCCAGGCTGGGTGAAGGCGCGTGTGGTTTGAGCATCTGCAAGCAAGGAGGAGAAACGGCTCCAAGGGTTTTTGGGCCATGGCTGGCACGAAATGTGGAAGTGGCTCATCGATCCTGGGCTAGGGGAGGGTTAAATAAAGAAAAGAGCCGCTATGGCCGGTGTGTCTTTTTGGGTGCAGCTGAGACCGAGCACACCGGTGGGATGTGGCTGTGCAGAAGGAGGAACAGTGGAGCGGCACCATGCCCAAACTCCTCCGTGCAAAGCCCTAATGGGGCAGATGGGGAGGATATTGGGAGGTTTCTCCTCTTCTGTATCACTCGTGTGTCTCATTCTGCACCTCCTGGCTCTGCCACAGAAACCCCAGCGTTGCTGTTGCCTTGCCATGGTAACATGGTGACATGGAGACATGGCCTAGTGTGAGGCATCCCTGCCCATAGCAGGGGGTTGGAACTGGATGACTTTAAGGTCCTTCCCAACCCAAACCTTTCTGATTCTATGATTGCCCAAGACCTGATGCAGCTGCGGGTTCTGGGGCTCATTACCCCCACCCCCCCCATCTTTGCTCTTCTGAGGGGTACCCATATGTGGATGCACAACCCCACAGAGCCGATGGCCCCATAGCTTCCCCTTTCTCAGAATACAGCATGATGCTTCTCTGAAAACAACAGCAACAACAGAAAACAGACCCCCCCAAAAAAAGTAATGCTGGAACTTTCACTTTTTTTTGTCCCTTTTTTAGGTGAGTTTTGCTGCTTTGCAGGTGGAATTTGGGAAGTTGCCACAGGTTTGGAAGCTTTCGACTTCGTGTTTTCACTTTGAAGTCTGCTGCAGTGACTAATATCTGCCTGCCCTTATCACATTACCTTGCTCTGGAAATACCCACCAGTACATGGAAAATGATGAAAAACCATCTCCCAAGGAGCCTCTGATTTCCCTGAAGATCTTGTGAGAGTCCCCAGGGGCTGTTGGGGCCCAGGAACCTATGGTGGGAGTGCAAGGCCACCTTTACCCTACCTCTGATGCTGAGCAGCTTCTCCAGAGGTGGTGGCCAAGGCCAGTGACGCCCATAGAACGTGAGCATTGTCCATCTGACCTCACCAATACAGCTTCCCCATGACCCAAACCTCCATGGGGACATAGAGCCACCAGAACTTCAGCCCCAACCAGATGGTATGGGTTGCAGCCTGGCATCACCATCATCAACCCAGGGGATGCCCATGAGGTCCTTGATGGAGTCTTAACCCAAAGAGCAGTTGCATGGAGCTGCTCAGCCCAAACCCCATCATTCTCAGTGTCACTGCTCGTATCTCATCACCCTGTGTATCTCACAGCATCCAAGGCTGCCCTGACCCTGACACACACACTGGAGCCAGGCTTTCCTTACCGAGACGGCTGCTCTTCCCCTTGCCCTCCCCTGCACACTTCCTAGCCCAACAAAAGCGTGTGCTGGTCTTCAAAGTGCAAAGCTCAGGATTTATAAATAAAAGAAATAAATAGGGTCTTTTTATGTTCAAAATTAGCCCCAGGCAGACAATGTGTACGAGCAGCGAAAGACTCGGTTTCCTGTCTGTTTGTCGAGGCTCTTAACAAGCTTCCTCTGTATAACAAACCCGGCCTGAGGGCGGAAAGGGTAAGGACCGAACTGAAATGTGTGGAGTAGGATTGCACAACATCCCTGGCCACTGGCAGCCTTTGGGGTTCACAATCCCATCATATGGGAGGCTTGGGGTGCAATGTCCCTTCTGCATCCACCTAGCCGGCGTGGTTTGCAAGCATCGGCATGGGACTGCCGAGGAGGCACAAGCTTTGCCCCAAGATAGTTCTTTAGATCCACAAATGAGTCTTTGATTTCTTGACCAAAACTGTCTTCCTTCACAACACACGGGTCCAAAAGAAGAGCAGGACACCATCTGCACCAGGCACCATTCAGTGATGCTGCCCTTGGAGCTGCAGCCAGCATCAACGTATCCATAGCCTGGAGGATGCCTGGGAGAATAATCCCTGCCGGGAGTGTGGGAAGAGCAAAGCCAGCGCTGAGAATGATGATGCAGCGTTGTTCTTGTGGTATTTCTGGCCCAGCCAGAAGTGGGAAGTATCAGAAATCTCATGAGACGCAGCTTGGCCTTGTGAGATTTCCAGCTATTTTGCAAACCTCCCGAGGCCTGGATTCATCTCTGACCTGTTTTTCTCCCTCTTTCTATTGTTTATCCCTGTAAAACACCCTTTTACCCCAAGGGGAAGTCTTGCTCTGCCTCATCACCCCAGTGCAGGTAAAAGAATGGGGCAAGAGCACAAGGGTTAATGTGTCATCACACCCTGCCACCTCCAGCACCAAAAATTAGTGGGAAAGAGAAAGGATGAGTAGTACAATGGCATTAGTAACAGCAGCAAAAAGGAAATACATCTCTTACTCACTGGCCTACTCAATAGGCCAGAAAAACCTTCCTCCCCAGCCCTGCAGCTTGTCTGGGACTGTGTTTATTGAATAAACAAAGTGTGTGATGGAAGAGAAGCTCCCTTGTTCACGGATAACTGTATTAGATGTGTCCCTCTGCAGAGGGATGGGTCCTGCAGTCCCCAAGCTCAAGTCCCACACTCATGCTCAGCAAGTTGGGGCTGCAGGAACATTGGACACAGCCACCCGGAGCATCCCAGTGTCAGGCCAAGGGAATCCACGCTCCTAGCAACCAGCATAGCAGGTGGAATGATAGCTCCCCTCCATCAGAACACTTTTATTTCCTTCAGGGCCAAACATTTGGTCAAAATGCGTGTTTTGAGTTTTGCTGGGGATGGGCAGAGCTTGAAAATTGCAGAATTGAAGATAAATGGGAGAAGAACGTTATCTTCACTTTCCATTCTGAAGTTCAACGCGGACAAAGACAAACGAACCCTTTGATCACTTCTAGCATGCATCCGATGGGAAGGTACATCCTGGAGCTGATACCTACAGTTTCCCTTTTTCCTACCTCCTTCACCTCCCGTCTCACCCGTGCTATGCACGCAGAGGAACGGATGAGGCTGCAAACACTCCGTTTCCTCTCCAGCTACAGTTTTGCCTCTTGTGAGCAATCCAGCCCAGAGACAATGACAAAGAAGCAGCCCTAACCCCAGCAGTGTTAAGCAACCAGCATTCTTGGGGTGCAAAGCCATTGTTTTGCAGGCTGCCCCACTGTGTGCAATGGCTACAGCAGTCCCTCAGAACTGGGGACCTATGGAGCCACGCACTGAGGAGTTTTGCAGCAAGTCAATGCACCCTGATCCCTCTTCCCAGAGCTCCTCTGACTTCCCTGAAGGAGAGGGACCTGCAATGGGACACAGCAATGAGTGCAGCTTGGCACGGACAATGTGTTGCACCAACCTAACTGAGCAGGGATAATTCATTCAGGTGGTCCTGGAGACATCCCCATTGCTCCTGGAGGTCCCAGGGGTGCCGTTATCATTGGCAATGGCATTTGCCTCCATGCCTCAGCTCTACCTGATTTCAGCAGCCTCAGAAATGCTCAATTCCTGCAAACCTCTTGTTCAGAGAAGCTGCATGGAGACCTCATAGCAGCTTCCAGGATATGAAGGGGGCCTATAAGGATTCTGGAGAGGGACTCTTCATCAGGGACTGCAGTCATAGGACAAGGGGTGATGGGTTCAAACTTAAACAGGGGAAGTTCAGGTTGGATATAAGGAAGAAGTTCTTTACTGAGAGGGTGGTGAGGCACTGGAATGGGTTGTCCAAAGGAAGTGATAAATGCTCCATCCCTGGCAGTGTTCAAGGCTAGATTGGGCAGAGCCTTGGGTGACACGGTCTAGGGTGAGGTGTCCCTGCCCATGGCGGGGGGTTGGAACTGGATGATCTTCAGGTCTTTTCCAACCCAAACCATTCTGTGATTCTATTAAATAGCAACTCTAACGTTAGAGATGATGAAGGAGAGGCCAAGGCACATGCTCAACCCCATTACTAGACAGCAGCAACTGCACTCACAAGGACATGAGGCTTGACAGCTCGCAGGGCTTTTTGCCCTATGCGTTCTCACTGCTAACCCTGAGAAAGATGAAGCACATGGGGGGGAGGATTTGGGTCGAGGCCGGCGCTGACAGGAAAGAAGCTCATGCCTGACTTCTTGCTCGAAGAGATGTAAATAAGCCCCGAGGCCACCACCCCAGCACAGTCCCGGTGCCATCAGTCACCAGGTACCATTGAGTCACCTTTTCTGCCCGAATTTCTGATGTTTTAAAGCAGGGGCAACCCCGTGCTCCGCATCCCACAGCAGGAAACCAAAGAGCCAATACCTCGATAAGAGCAGCGTGGTGCAGGTGAATTCGTCCCTGGTAGAGGCCAAAGTGCAAGCTCAGACGCAAGGCTCTGTTTGCTGCCAAAAGGAGTGGACCTCATCCCAGTGGTGTGGCTGATCCCAGCAGGAAAATTCCTTCTTGCCTCTTCAGGGAGCTCCGGTTGAGCAAACTAAATATTTATTTGGTGGATTTTGCTTTTCTGTGCACACAGGTTTTGTTTAGTTTCTATCTATCTGCTTTTCAGAACCTGGTCTCAAGCCAGAATCCCTCTTCCAGTCTAGATGCAGTAACAAACAGAAACATTAAATAGCTGCACAAAGGGCAGGGGTTACAGGACGGGGAGGCATTTTCTCAGCTCATTTCAGTGAAACTCCAGGTTTTGGCACCGTATCAAAATGAGAGCAGCTCTCAGTGTGGGGGATTTCTATGTTCTTTATAGCTTTGTGGATTTTCAAAGCTTGGGCACTTGTTTTTCATAGGCAGCAGGGGTATTTCGGGGCCAGAGGAGTATTTCCAGCACCTGCAGCATCAGAAGCTGAAGGGTGTGATGGAAAGATGCTGGGTTTGGATGTGAAACAGCAGCGGAGCTGGCTGAAAGAAGCTCTGGGTCTGCCAGCCTCCTCTTTTGGCCAAGAATATAGATATATATAAAATGGCTAAAATTGCAGAAAAGGACAGAATAGGAGAGAAATGATAGACTGACAATTATTTCTCACCTCAATTAAAACCAGAGGTGCTTAATTCACCTCAGATTGGATTCATAGGCAAAGCAATGGGTTCATGGGTCACTGCAGGTATGATTCCCGGAAAGCCTGGATTACTGCACCATGCCCATCTGATGGCTCAGGATGGATGCAAACATTCCCAGTATGTCAATAAAAGAGAAAAGAAACGTTACACTTCATTCCCATCTCCTGTTTTAAGATCTGGCCCTGCCCTGAACAGCAATCACTGCTTTGGCAAGAACTCAGCATCCATCCATGCAAAATCAAGAGTGAATTATTCAATTCCCTGGGCTCATTTCCAGCCTTACCTCCATCGATCGCCCCTGGGATGATAAGGCACACAAGGGTTGTGATGTGTCAGTTCCTGCTGAAGGACTCCTGGAGATGGATGAAATCGTGATGGCGCAAGGTGATAACCCGTGCTGGCCCTGGATGATTCAGCCTTCAGCAAATAAACCTTCATGCACAGCCAAGGTTTTTGCTGGTCCTGCACTCAGAGTTGAATCAACATCACTGGAAGTGTTCAAAATCCAGGTAGATGAGGCCCACAGTGACATGGGTTAGTGGTGGCCTTGGCAGTCCTGGAGTAAAGGTTGGACTTTATGATCTTAAAGGTCTTTTCCAACCTAGTTGTTCTATGATTCTACGATGCTACTGTGCAGAAATGCTCTGCAGGCTGCAGTCATGGTTTCTATCTTTAGAAACAGACTGCTCTAAACTCTACCAGTTTCATAAAAAATTAGGGTGAAATCCTCAGTTTTCCACTCAAGAGCCAAAATTAAGAAGAAGGGCCAGAAAAGACACAGCCACGACCAGCACAGCAGCCCCTTTTGTCCAGCAGCTCTAACTGATGTCACTTAACTAGGAACATGAAATGATTTGTGAAAAAGGCAAAACCAAGGCAAGGTTTTGTTTTCATGCTTCTGTTTTCACACCAAAGACTGCAAACCTGCAGTATTAGACTGCTACATTGAAAGGCAGTTTCAGACTCATGGCATTAAGAGCTCCAAGCTAGGATGGGCGCTAGCAAACCAGCCCAGGCAGACACATGCCTATTACTCAAAACCCTCCTTCAATGACTTCTCTATGCTTCCTGGTTCATCCTTGGTGTGAGAAGCTTCACCCAGAAAGGCTGATGGAAGGGAAATCAAGCAAATGGGCTCTACCATTCACACCAACCTTGGAGCACATCTTCCAGTGCTTTTTCTAAACACCCCAAACCATTGCCTTCCTCCAAAATCCATTTCCCCTGAGCCATCACCACTGTATGGTGATGTATCCCTGGCTCTGCAGAGCCAGAGGAAGGGGATTCCAAGGGGATGGCTGAGGGCTCGCACTGATCCTGCCCCGCTTCACCCCATGGCTCAGTTGGGGCTCGATGTTTCTCCTGGGGGAGTTGCACACCGTGACTTTGACTGCCCAGCACAGCAACCTGTAAAGCCCCTTGGTTTCTCACAACCCACGGCAGGGCTATAATTACACCAGAATTTCCAGTCTCTTGTAGAGACCGAGAGTTTCCCACAATCCACCCCAAGGGCACCCCAAGGCTGGGCACGACAGGTTCATTTTCCCCTGCCGTGCTTGGCCTCCTGCCTCCACGAAAGGAGACTCAACATCGTCACTTGCTGTGGCAAGGAAAGAGGAACCAATACAGCACCGTGCATTAGAGATGCTCTCAGGCTCGTCAGGAGATTCCCCCTTCCCAAGAGTCACCAGAGGTGTTTTCTGCCCGATGGGGATACCCTTCTCTCTCCTCTCCTCTCCCTTCTCCATCTCTTGGCCATTATTTCATAAGGGATGGCCAACACACCCTTGAGCAGGTTAAGAGCATTAAAGACATCCATGGAGAAGAGCAGAGCTGGGGACTATGAGCTACTACATTGCAGGCACAACCAGGCTGTCCCTCAGCCACTGTTTTCTGGGGTTCAGAACCCCAAGATTCACCTTCCAGGCTTGCTCCTTCCTCTCACAGGGATCTATTGACTGATGTTGGGTGTAAGACCTGGGCTAGGTGGATATTTAGCAGGCCTTGGTATGGCACATGCTCACCATTCTCTATTGACTTCCATCAGCTCCTCCTTTGTTCCATCAGTAACGAATCTTTTCCTCCATCCATCCTCCTCCCTCACCTTTTTGATCTGCTGCTTGGTGGTGAACACCACAGCCCACCTTCCCCAGCTTCCCCACCTTTACCACCACAAAGCTCCTTCCTTCGGGCTCCCCTTGCCCTTGCTGGTGACACCACAAGGACACATTTCCGACTGCTTTTTCCTTCTTTGCCCTAAGTGCTATCAAATTGTCCTTTCTCTACCCGAAAGCACCCCAGGAGACAGAACTGTGAGGCTTTGACCATCTGTTTGTGGAGTGGGTCCCGATCTCAGCAGCACACTGGGGAAGGAGGTTGTGTTTAAGGTGATGGGCAATGACAGCAGAGAAAACCCCAGAGCAGGAGCTTGGGTAGAAGCAGCAAAACACAATGGCAAATTATAAATATTTGGGATTTTTTTGGAAAGAATAAAATGAAACCAAACTATCTTTACTTGGGCAGAGGTGGAAAAACACAGAGTGGTTTGGATTGGAAGGGCCCTTACAGATCATCTGGTTCAAGCTCCCCTGACACCTTCCAGTAGACCAGGGTGCTCAAAGCCCCATCCAAGCATCTCTTGGAAGCTTGGCTTTAACTCTACAGCTTTTATTCCATGTTATGCATTTACATCACTTAACTTCAAAGGCAAAACTAATACAGAAGCTTATAATGTCATTGATTCCCCAGCCTGATGCCTCTCTCTATTATCTTACTGGGAAGGCAAGCTGCCTTCTGCACCCTGCGGACGTGTCCATGGGCCAGATTTATCTCGGGGAGAAGTGGTTACTTCTCAAGAGAAATACAGAACAGAAAGATCCAGGCGAGGGAATCACTTGTTTCGAACCACCGTGCTGGTTCCACATACCTTGGTCCCCCCACCCCAGGCCTCCCCCAGGAGCTGCAGCACCCAGCTCACGGGGACCTGCTCTGCACAAAAATGGGGAAATGCTGATTTTGGTGGGAACCTCACCAGGAGCCTCAAGAAGTTTCGGGTCCCAGGGTGGGTTTGCACAGTGTTTTCCTAAGGTGCAGGGCTAAACAGGGAATGGGTGTGGGAAGAGACCAGGGTTGAATAAGGAGAAGGGCACCCTTGGTTTAACCAGTGCAGGTGACGTCGCTGTCATGGAGAGACCAAGGCTTCTGGACATGGCCTCTGCAGCGTGGCATGGATGGAGGCCTAGCTCCAGTGCACCAAGGCATCTGATTTCAAGGAAACGTGTTTTCTTTATGGTCTCAGTGAGCAAATAGGTTATTGCTCAATTACAGCTCCAGCTTCTGAGCTGGAGCTCAGCACCACACTAAGAGGTAGATGCAATCCCCAATCACAGCCAGGTGCAAGCACTACATTCAGATCAGCTGGAGACCAGAACTGCTGTTGAAGGGACATCACTGACCTCTCCATCCAGATCTGCTCCACACACCTCTCTCTGTCCAAAGCATAGACTCAGAGAATGGTTTGGGTTGGAAAGGACCTTAAGATCATCCAGTTCCAACCCCCTGCCTCACACTAGTGCAGGTTGCTCCAAGCCCTGTCCAACCTGGCCTTGAACACTGCCAGGAATGGAGCATTTACCACTTCTTTGGGCACCCTGTTCGTGCCTCAGCACCCTCACAGTAAAGAACTTTTTCCTTATATCTGACTTGAATCTCCTTTGTTTAAGTTTAAACCCATGACCTGGCCCTAGGTCCTGCAAACATCTGCATGGCACAGCCACCTCCTCCAGCACTCAGCTTGCAAACAGAAGTCCCATCCACATGCTTTGCTCTCCAGTGTTACGGAGGCTGTCTCTGCCATCTGCCCTCCCTCAGCCTTGAGTTACAAACTATGGAGGATTTATGGCAGCTGAGCTCACAGTTTGGCTCAGCAGGACCCCAGTCAGCAGCAGAGCACAGCTGGATTCACAGCAGCAGCTCCCACACCCAGCCATTGTCTCCATCACTTCTTGGCTCACTGCAGTGGAGATGCAGGAGATGAATCACAGAACTCCCTTTGAAGAGCATCAGAAGAAGAACCACAGACTGCAGCACACTGGAGGTTGATACTATTGAAATCCATAGCCTGCTTACTCCATCATTCATACTCAGAATCATTCATTGTAAGGCGCTGGCACAAGGTGCCCAGAGAATCTGTGGCTGCCCCATCCCTGGCAGTGTTCAAGGCCAGGTTGGACACAGGGGCTTGGAGCAAGCTGCTCTAGTGGAAGGGGTCCCTGCACATGGCAGGGGTTGGAACTGGATGAGCTTTAAGGTCCCTTCCAGCCCAAACCAGTCTGGGATTCTGTGATTTGTGGTTCTCTGTAAAACATCCAGCACAGGTAGAGGAAGATTTACATAAGCCACATGAATTGCACTCCCAAAAAAGCTGAATCAACTTTTCGGAGCACCCAGCTACTCTCACACAATGGGGATGGGAAAAAAAGGAGGAAAGGGAATGATTCTCCACCTTGGATTGAGTTGTTAATTGCCGCATTACAAAACTTTCTTCGTGCATCAGCCTGAAATGCCCTTTTGCTTCTTCCCATCTTCTTCCCATCAATAGAACTTCCCATCACTTCTAGGGCTGGGTCAAAGCTCTTCCATGTTACCCTTCCAAGGAGCAACAAAGGCCCAGATTACCTGGTACACACAAACTGTTTGACTCTATTTTACGGTTCCAGACACTTTGATGCATCAGGGTGTTAGTGTTATTACAAGAAACCACACACACTAAAACCAGGCTCAGAGCAGGACACACCATCTAGGTGCATGCAAACTGGAGGGGAAGGGAGGGCATTTCAGCCTGGACCTCCGTTTCACAGGCTTGGTCTCATAATAAACCCAAAGCTCTGACAAACCAACACAAGCATCACTGAATTTCTTCTCTTCTCTTCTCTGTGTATTTTTGCAGCTGTGGCTTGGGTGGAGCCTGTTTTCATGACCTTGTGCCTTCTGCTATGGCAAAGACTCTCAGGAGGAAGGGGCCCTCTGTCAAAATGGATGCAAGGAAATAAGTGGCTGTCACGCCTGCTGGAGCTTGGGATCTCCTTTTCCTCTGCGTGAGACCTTTCTGCAGCCAAGTTTAGCTTGAGGAAACACAAGCTGGCTGCCTCCCCCGGCTCAGACCCTGCAGCTTCAGCATCCTCATCCTCAGGTCTTCCCACTGCCCTTTCTCTTTTTGGACAGTCCTGATGGAGCTGGGATGCCCAGAGCTGCTCCCATTGCCTGCTCAGGTCTGGCTTTGAGTGCTGTGGTTTGACACATGAACCAAGTCATGGCCATGTAGGCGGCCATCCAAAGCAAGTGTGAATTGGAAGTGCCACATAACCGCTCATTGAGCACTCACACAACGGTGCACATCCCTTGAGGTCCACCAAAGACAGCTCCGGGTGTGTTATCCTTCCACTCTTCCATCACATGGCACCCCAGAGGTATCCTTGGTGATAAGACCACCAAAGGGGACACAAACACTTTGGAGATAAGCCCCCATACCTCTCTCTTGCCTTCCCAAAGGCAAGGGAGAAGATGTCCCATCGGTGGTGACCATACGAAGGAGGTTGCTTCCCATATTACAACACGCTCACAGGAAGAGCCCAGAGATGCTCACCATGGACAGGCTGCTGTGCTGAAACGGGGCATTGAGCAATCAGTGCTGGAAACCCTGGTGTCTAGAAATAAAAAGCGACTGTTTGTTTTCTAACGCCTATGGGGGCCAAGCAGCAGCAGGTTGGAGGAAGCAGCTGTAGCTGGTGCATGTTGTATTCCCGAGCAGTTCAACTGTGAGCTGGGACCTGTGGTCATCTCTGGGTGCAGAGCACTTGGCCCCCAGAGATGGATGGAGGTATCTGCAAAGCCTCTCTGCTTTTCCAGGTTGAAATGGGCTAGATCTTAGTAATTTTAGCTGGACCAGTCTTTACCTTCCTTCTCCCCAGCCCAGCAAGCCCATTCTCTATGCACATTTGTCACCAGGGAACTCCTCACACTGTGCTTCAAGCATGTAGGAGGAAAGGGTAGGAGCTGGTTGTATTCACAGACATTGAATTCTGCTCCTGAAGCCACACTCAGTGATCCTTTTTGTATTTGTTGAAGGGCATGTCATGGAAAACTACTGAAGCACATTATGAACACTAATAACACGGAGGGGTATAACCAGGCTTATTTTCTCCCAAGGACAATGCTTCATGCCTTGAGTCATGACAAATCTCAGAAGGCTGGCTTTGAACCCAAATAACACCCCAAGTCAGTGAAGAAAACATCAGGTGGGGGCTGGAGTGCTTATCAAGTCTTTTGCAGCACCCAGAAATCAAAGCGTTCCATGAACACCAAGGAGTAGATGTCTTTATGCTGGAAGACCTTAGAGACAATCAATAGAAAATAGAGACAATCAATAGAAAATAGAGGATCAACAGAAAATTCACCCTTGTTGTCTGCCCTGGTCCATCCTTCTCTGATGGCTGATACAAGGATTGGGTAAGCACACTCCTCCTTCCCAAACACACTTGAGGAGAACAGTGTATCTCTTGCAAGTAAAGGTCACTCTTCCTCCATGGAAGCCTCCTTCCCATGAGAAACTTCTGCTCTGCCCTTCTGTTTCTGAAGGTAGGAGTTTATTATGGGCATATCCCAAAAGGCACCTTCCCATGTCCACAGGGATTGCAGCCCTCTCCAGAGGTGCAGCACGACCTGGTACCTGTTTTGGCCTCCACAGGAAGCAAGGAAGTATCTCTATATTAGGCAGGAGTTTCATGGTATTGCTGCTCCAACCCAAATACATGCTCCTACAGGTGTAGGAAACCACATTTGGGCAAGCAGCATGCATTCCAAGGAGGACAGCCTTTTATCTTCTCATTCCTGATACCCAGGATAATTAAGTGTAGAGGATGCAGCCTGTGCCACAGATGCAGTGTGCATCCCCAGGATTTGGAGGCAGGACCCTCAGATGCAGACACAGGACACCATTAGTTCGTGACAACAGATAAGTCATTGATGAAGAAGCGCCAACACCAGGCACAAGGTTTCACTTCAGTGAAGTGATAGAGAAGAACCCAAGTGAACAGAAACCAACGAAAGTATTTGAGTCCCAGTCACCCAAAACCACTGAGACTTGACACAGATGCGCTTCGCAGCTCACCCAGGGCCAGGCGAGGCGCAGAGGTGGGGTGAGGATGCTCCCGGAGACCACCAGCACCAGATTCCCAGCCAAGGTGATGGGATCAGCAGTGTACTGCTTGCCTGGCCAAGGAAAAGCATGAGGGGTGGAGGAATTCCTCCTGGCTTTGACGAAGTCTGGGCCAGAGCATCCCTCTGTGCCATCTGGCACAGTTGCCTCAAACCTGCTCCTATCTGATGGAGTACCTGGTCCTTTGTGAGTAAGCATCAGCCTTGAAGGCTTCTCCCGCATTGGAAATGCAGCCTGGGACAGGTAATACCCAACACTGCAAGTCCTACCCGAGCCCTGAGCAAACAAGGGGACCCCTGCCCACAGTAATGCACCCCAACGTGTTATCCTTCCTGCATCCCACCTCTGCCACGTGATGCTGTGCCACAGTTTCCTTCCCATTCCCTCTACACCCACTAGTTGCCTCCTCTTGGACACGGCTTGGAAGCTGTTTCGGATGGGAATGGTGCTGCTGGTTTTGTGGAGCGAGGCACAGAAGGGACCCAGTCTGAGCTCTGGTGGTAGCACTAAAAACAAGCAGTGCAGCCGCATCCAACAGAAGGCACCTCTGCTCCCTGCTGCTTCTCCGTGGTCTTGGGGTGGAAATTGAAAAAGCCCTGAGGATGCAGCACGTGGCTCCAGGCAGCTCAGGATGGTGGTTTCTGAGGAAGGACTCGCACCAGCACATGTAGGGAAACCGCAAGTGGCATTTATGGTGTCCCAGCCTGAGCCCGTCATGCGCTTCACAACAGGGCACACGTTATTCCAGCACAGACCATAGCAGGTCCTTGCTGCCAACTCACCCATGGTGGGGCGAGTCTTCCTCATGCTCTGAGGGAGCAACAAGGCCTGGGACAGGATTAAACCCCATGGGGACACTGTGGTGGTCCTCAGGAGCAGAGAAAGGCTGGGAGGGAACGGTGACGGTGCACCTACAAGGTGCCATCTCCATCTCTGTGACCAAGCATCCCATTAGTGTCCTGGTGCATCCTCAGAAATCTTGGTCCACACCATCTCCACTCACAAGCATCAAAGCCACAGGCTGTAATGCCAGAAAGGGATGTGCATAGGGGAAGAGGCAGGACTAAAAGCATCCCACCAACACGGTTGGGGCACAGAGCACATATTAGCCATAGAGAAGGCTGCTCATTGTATAAATACCTTGGAATGCAGGGCCCCCCTTAACCCTAAAATATAACCCCAAAATTCCAGCTGGGTCTCCCATCTCAGAGCACCTTTAAGTTGCTCTATGTGTGTCTCGCTGTGCACCTACTGTTCCTTGGGACTGTAACCTCAGGGGCTTGCCCTGGAGGGATTCAGGAGGGTCAGCTTCAAGTCCCACAAGAGCTGAGCACTTAATTCTTTCAGGGAGTCTTCATTGGGAAGACCAAGCTGCTCATCCAAACCACTTGTAAATCCTGCACATAGAACAGCCTCCTGGCAGAAGTGAGCTGTCGTCAACTCACCCCAAGTCCAGGTGTGTAAGTCACCTTAAACATGCCCTCCCCACACACTCATGCTTGGAAAGGTCTCACCCAAGCAAGGAAGACAGCTCTGCATCCATGATGCTCCAGCTGCTTGGATCTACAGGGATCCCCTTCGCAAGTGCCTACATCACCCAGGTACGTTGGGTACCAGGGTCACATCATGAGGACTAGTACTTCCCAGTCTGCTCCCGTTAGCAGGGCTGACTTAGAGCAGGTGGCACAGCCTGCTATGGAGATGGAGCCAGAGGTCATGTTTGTCCTTCAGAGTGGGCAAGAGACGGATCAAACGTGGTCCTCCCACCCCTTCCAGAGCCTCTTGATGCATTGCCCCAAACACAGCCCTGACATGAAGGCAGGCGAGGGTGCAGATGCTCTGCCTTCCCCGCTGCACCACTGACCTCATTCTACAGTGGTGTGACTCCCTTTTTGCTCTTGGCTCTGAACAAACACCACCATCCCCACTAAACAAGGCCCTGTGAGAAAGCTGGATGGAAAGGACAGTGGGGAAATGCTCAAGCAGGCAATAATGGGAGGAGGATCATAAATAACTGCCCCCACCCCATGACCCAGCTCAGTGCTGTGGAAGATGAGCAGGGATCTACCTTCACACCCCCTAGAATTAAGGCTCTACAAATGACACCCTTTTCTTCCTCCATTGCATTACAGCATTTTGGCTCCATCCCAGAGATGGAGCGAGAGGGAGGTGACAGCAGCTTAACACAGACCCCACTGCAGTGAAGACCAGGGCAGGAGCAAGTTGGAGATACCAGACTCCCATCAGGTTTGAGCTCCCACTCGTCACAACCAAGAACCACATTGCAAGAGAAATACAAAACATAGCACTTTAATTGAAAGGGGGATAAAAAAATACAAAAGAGTCAATAAACCTCAGGCATAAAATAAATAGGCAGCTTAGTAGCACGCACACATGTGCAGTCCTGGTTTGTGTCAGCTGCATGAACATGCTTTCTGTCAACCCACAAAGCATGTTAATGAGGATTTACACATGGATGCCACTGCCTGGTCATAGTTGGGAGAGACCAACACATGCGTTTGGGAGGGTGAAGTTAAACTATTCAACTACGCTGTGATCTTGAAAATAAAAGATATTTAATATTTATATAAACTCTGTCTCTGGTTAGGAAAAATTAAGATTTCTAAACTCTTATATTCAACATTCACATATATAATCTGTGCATTTCCAAATTTCAAAACACTTCAGTATTACATATAGCAAAACTAGAGGGATTTGAGACTGCCCTGCTTGGAAGGCATACCCTGGCTTCCATCAGCAGGAGTCTTTGGGGGGGGGAAGCTGATTTACAGAAAGAATTTCCTATATTGGAGCATCTTAATTTCCTATATTGGAGCCTTCTGAAGAGTTATCCCCTAATAAATTTCCTATATTGGAGCCTTCTGAAGAGTTATCCCCTAATAAATTGCTACTCTCAGAAAGCCCTGAGCTGCAAACCACTAGAGCAGGGCGTTATAGCTGTTGAGCTTTGGATCTGCTTGACTGGCCATGAACAAAGACAACACAAAGCCAGACACTCCCTCCTCCCTCTGCCATTAGCTACAGACAATGGGACTACCCTACTGGGTACAAGTCATTTCTATCAGCGAAGGTCATGTTGGCAGGATGGATGCTGAGCACCCAACCTACAGCAATTTTTACTGTTGTATCTATAGACTCTGGACTGGAAACAGCAGACAACAAAAGCCAACTTTCCAGAAAGGGAATTCAGGCACTAAGAGGACCAAACTGGGTCTAGATCACCCCAAACCACCACGCTATCACTGCAGAGAAGGAGGCTCAGACAGCAATCTGCTGGTTTTCCCTGAAGAGCGGCCACTGGTGCGTTGCACAGATGTCCTGGAAGATCCTGTACACTTGGTCATGCTGCGTCTCATCAGCTATGGGGAGCATGGGGCTGCTGCTGCAGGTCTTCCCAGCCTCCTCCACCACCTGCCTGACACACAGCTGCTCCACCTGCACAGGAAGAAGTCATGAAGACTACAAAAAGAGTCATGGAGACACTGAATGAAGAGGAACCTCTTTGGGCATCTCCCACTGATGGCATCCACCCGCATCAATCCAAGCAGTAGGGAAAAGGGTGGGAGAGACACAGCAGAGCCATTGTGCCACCAGACATGGGTGGCCAGGTCCAGCCAGGCTAACAGGTCCAACTGCCCAAGCCACCTTGGCACAAATACCTCTAGAACAGCAACTCCTCTCCCAGCAGAGCTACAGGGAGGTAGGAGACAGCACATGGAAAGCGCTGGTGCAGACACACAAAGCAAAGGGGGTGACCAGGGCAGAAAGATGTGCAGGAGGCAAAGGACCAGTCTCTGAACATGTGAAATCAGGACCTCACAGACTTGGTGGGTCTGTTTGCTCAAGGGCAGATGCAGCTCCCTCCCTGTGTCCTCCTGCCATATCCCTGCTTCCACAGCCTAGTTAGCCCAAGGGGGTCTCACACTGGGTGCAGGCTTCAGAAACACCCTGGTTATTGCCCTAAGGCTTTGAGATCCCAGAATTGTTCCAGCTCCTCCAGGGAGGATTATCTGGCCAGAGCCATGGGGACTGCACCTCTCATCCCATCTCCTCCTTCACCCTCCTGAAGGTTTCCCAACCCCACTGCTGTCCACCATGGTTGTTCACCACATTTATTGGCTGTTCAGCTTGAAGCTTTCACTTAACCATTCCAGGGATTTATTCCACCATTTCCTAAATGGAAGGGCACTGGTCCCAGTGTCAAAAGGCACAAATAGAAGGAAGAGAACAGATTTCTAGGACTTTAAAGAAAGCTTTTTCCATTTGAGAGCTTTTTTTGCAAACGTGATCTACCCAGATCAAGCAGTCTCTGACAAGCAACAGCCTAAAGCACCTCTCAGGAGGCTGTGGATAAGCAGATACCCATGCCATGCCACCCCATCAATTCAGGCACCCAAATGACCACGGTTCTGGGGGATGAAGCTAGAGCCCTACTTGAGAG
The DNA here is from genome assembly GCF_028554395.1 of Pezoporus wallicus. Lineage (NCBI taxonomy): Eukaryota > Metazoa > Chordata > Aves > Psittaciformes > Psittacidae > Pezoporus > Pezoporus wallicus. The sequence goes on along the minus strand of NW_026636866.1, from coordinate 6,738 downwards.
GGGAAAAAAAAGGGAATATGGTCCAGACAAGGTGGGAAATCCAGCATCACTGCTCCAAAGGGCAGCCCTCCATACCTGCACAAGGATGAGCTTACACCGCAGTGGCACTGCATCTGGGAACTCCTCTCCGAAGCACAGCATGACTCTGCTCTCTGGGAAGCGGCCCTCGTTGTTGTAATACTGCTGCAGCTCTGCAAGGAGAGAACAGTTGGAAGCTGCCTGCCAGCCTTTGCTATGTGGGTCTGGGACCAAGCACCCTGCCATAAAGGAAAGCTGTGGGCTCAAGAGAAGCTGCTTTGTTGTGCAAAGCCTCCAATTGGGATGCATTCGCCAAGTGATGCAAAACATCAGGTTATTCCTCCCGAGATCTGGTAGCATCAGCTACTCATGCAGAACACTTGGGTAACCCATCAGTGACGGGCAGGGACGACTTCAAAGTGCTCTAAGGCAAAAGGGCTCTACCCTTCCAACCCCACCGAGGGGATAAAGATGGGAATGCTCCTACAAACCTCTAAAGAACATGCTGGTATCAAATATCTTCACCACCTCATCCCGGTCCAGCTTGTTGGGCCTGTCCTTGTAGACCATGGTGTTCCCACTCCAGAAGACCCTGCCCTGGCAGAGCCTCTTGATGAAGATGCCCTTCTTGTTGCTCTGCAGCAGGACCCCCTTCTCCAAGTGCCCAAAGAGCTTCTTGGTGATCTGCTTCTGGCGGTCATTCTGGATGGCATCAGCAGAGGGGAACCGCACGTGCTCCAGGCCATCCGGGGCATAGAGCTTCTCCCCATGGCTGGAGGGCTGGCTGAGCGAGAGCCGGCAGCCCTCGCTGCACGTGGTGATGCGCCCCACCAGCCTCCCGCTGTAGAAGAAGCTGATCACCATTGGGGAATAGCCTGGGGAATGATGGGGATGGGAAACACCATCAGTGGAAGACAAACCCTGCCTGCTCTTCACTGCAATGCACAAACCCTGCGAGAGCAGCACAATTTCAGGGGAGAGAGTCTCACTTGATGGAGAAGATCTCCATCATGGAATCAACCAGGCTGGAAAAGACCTTTAAGATCAAGTCCAACCGTTCCCCAGCACTGCCAAGGCCACCACTAACCCATGGCACTGAGGGCTTCGGCTACATGGTTTGGGAACACTTCCAGGGACAGCGATTCCATCACTTCTCTGGGAAGCCTGTTCCGATCCTGATGACCTTGTTAGAGGACTTCTCCATCACCCAGGCTGGTAGCAGTGCTGATCAAGCAAGAGCTCCTGATACCAAACCCCTTCCTCTTGCCTTTGCTTCACACTTCCCTTACTGTGGGCAGATCTCTCCACGCCAAAGACATGGTTGATCCCAGGGCAACTCCCCGTGCCAGCGCCATGGCCACAGGACACAAAACAGGATGTGACCCTACTCTGCATGCAAAGCCTGTGCATACTCAGGAGGGTGCAGCACCCCCAAAGCAAAGCCTCCCCCAAAAACGCAGGGAGCAGTCAACTTCTGCCACAACACACATGAGGCCGAACTCCAAAGAGGCATCTGATGGCCACAGTCTAGAGCCAGGCTGAGGACCTGCCTTACCTGAATGATGCTGCTCATAGCTGGAGTATCCATTCATCAGTGGTAATGCTGTGGGTAAAGAGAAAGCCAAACTAAGCCTACATGCCCAGCTCCCAAATCCCAGTACCCTTCTCTCCCCCAGCCTCCTGGTTTTCTGTGCCAGGCACATCAGACTTCCCAGCTCCCACACAGGAGACACCAATAAACACTTCCAGGTAGACTTAATCTTGTGCAGTACCTGATTGATTGCCTGGTACCAAGCACAGTGCTCTTAATTAGTACTTTAAGCATTAATAAGAAAGATAAAATACAACCATTGTCCATTACACATCATCTCCTGCCTCAGCCATAAATCTCAGTCCCATCAGACATCATATAACAGCTACTTACCAGGGCTGGGCTGCTGCATCCACCAGTCAGGTATTGGGGGGTTTCTGCAGGTCTCCTGGGGTGGTGAGGGGCTTCTCTTGATGACTCCCAGGTATTCATCTACACAGGGGGACTGTGAGACAGCAGGCACTGAGATCAGAGCAGCTTCAATACCTCAGGCAGCCACTGACCTACACTGAAACACTTGCAGTGCTCAGAGAGGGTCCAAATGGCAACGCCAAGAGGATGCCAACAAATTTGGTTAGAAATATCAAGTTTGGCCTTCCCAAGGCTGTACACTCAAATAACACCCTCCAGGGCTACTGAGCAGAAGCAGCCCAATGCAACATGGCCAAGAATGGGATCAGAGTGCCAAATCAGCCTCCATCCCCCATCAAAGGTCTCACTGGCCCAGATGCAAATAAAGCACGAGGTGCTCATCACAACCATGTGCTGCCTCACATGAATGAGCTGCAATACCCAGTGCTGCTCTCCCCAGTGCTCGGCAGCCTGAACTTTAGGAAGGCAACAAACACTATTAGGCCATTGGACACAAGCCCACCTCCAGCAAGTGACCCACAGTGAAGGCTTACCTCTTTCATGAGATCATCGATTGCAGAGGAATTGCAGTCCATCTCCCTGACATCATTCAGGCTGCTCCCATTGACAATGCCTGCTTTGCCTGGAATGGGAGGCTAGGATGCAGTGAGGACACACACACACACCCCCCACACGCAGCTACAGCTTGTGTCACCACTGGGCTTCAGAAACCCTTCACCCCATAGAAGTTATGAAACTGAGAACCACAGGACAGCAGAGCCACATAACAGCACCTCAGGGAGCTCACAGCCCATTCCAGAGCTGCGTTTGCAAAACCCAGCTTGCAGCTCATTGCCCCATTGCACAGTGACCAACAGCGAGGCAAATCGAGTCTGGCCAGCAGCAGAGACAGAGCTAGAGCAGAAGAGAGGGATGGGGTTTTTCTGAGCACCCCAGAGACTGGGCCTGCTGCTTCTCCTTTTTGAACCAAACACAGTCATGCTGCTGGTAGGAACCTGCAGTGCCATTTGCATAGCAGCAGCACGTCCCCCATGTGAATGTGGCTGAAGGGGACTGACAGGCTAAAGGCAGATTTCCTGACAGCAACACTTCTTAAGTATTTTACACTTAAAAGGAAAAGCACACACACACCCACAACCACAACGAGATATACTTAGTGTGACCTGTGCTGCACCAGACAGCACAGCAGCAACTGCTCTCTGCTGCTAATCACTGCTGCCAAGAGAAGGGATTTACTGCAGCTCCTGGACATCCACCTAGGGCAGGCATTGGGAAGACAAAAGGATGGGGCTCAAGTACCCTCATCAAGGGGGTGATGACGTTGGATTTGCCTCTGCACCATCTTTACCGGATGGATGCTCACAGCAGTGGGGTTGAACTAGATGATCCTAAGGTCCTTTCCAACCCTAACTATTTATGATTCTGTGATGCTGCAGTTATCCCTGATTTCCTAAGCAGCTGTTTAGGGGGATAGAAAAAAGCCTGCCCTTCCTTGCTACCACAGTGACACAGGGGACATGTGCAAAGCAGGACCAGCAAAGCACAAGAGCAGAGACTGGCCAAGAAGAAGCAGATGGCTCAGATATAGATCAGCAGCAGGAGTCTGTGTGAGTGCTGCTCACAGCACCAACGAGGGTCAGTCATTTATCAGGGCACTCACTTTTCTGTTCCTCCTCTGGCACGATCCTGTAGACCTTGTAGGGCTCAGAGATGTCGAGCTGGGACCTGTCTGTCACCTCCTCAAAGTCAGGGCTCTTGTTCAAAGCGCAGCGCAGCCGTGTCTTCCACGTAGCCGGTTCCGCTTTGTCACCTTCTTTGAACTTGCCTTTGAAAACAGCCCAGGCCTAAAACAAAGCAACCACCACCACAGAATAACCCTCCATGCGAGCTCCTAGACTGCAGACACGTGCACACACAGGGACAAGCATCTGGGTGCGGAGCAGCACCACCTGCCCCAGTGATGCTCACAGGTGCGCAAAGGGCTGCAGCACCCAGGCTTTAGATAGCAGAAGTCAAGATCATCAAATGTGGCCTCATCTCAAACCTACAGGTCAGGAGATGCTGGGGATTTGAGGAATCACTGTGGAAGTAGTGATAACACTGATAAGACCTCAGTTAAAATCAAAATAAACCTAATTTTCCAGCTTCTGGCTAATAAAAGAGAGCTGCTTTCTTTGTAAGATCAGAACATGCTCTTGGTGGGAGAATACATTTTATCATTGAAAGGAGATTGAAAAATTGGGGTTTTTCTACACATATTTACTTTTAATACATATTTCTATATTTTCAAATAGCTGAATTCAATGCCATTCTCATAACTCAGTGCTCCTGAACCAACCACTAACTAGTGGTCACTGCCTTGAAAGTGAACTTGCTCACCAGTACAGATATTTGGAAGTGGGGGCAGAGGAAGGCAATTCCTGACCTTTTTGGTTCAGGATGGAATTTTCCAGTTTTTCCCCAAAAGTGGAAATACCCCCCTCCACCTTCAGTGACATCCAAGACTTCCTTCCCTCCTGCAAAGTCCTTTTTGTAAATCCAGCCTTTTATCAGTAATAGCCTGGTAAGAAGTTTAGAGCAGGTTAAAAGGAGCACATCCAGCTCCTCCTCATGTCAAACCTAAAAGTGGTACCAACATTTGGCAAAATGTAATAGATACCCCCAAAAAGAACCTGGGAGACCAATTGTGGGGTGAAGCATCTCTTCCAAAGGTTAGATATGCAAAAGCTATAGACAGCATGGACATCTTGCACCAGCAGCACTATCAGCATGGGGAAGAACAGCACTATAGAGGTCAGGAACTGTTGATAAAACACATTAACCATCTGGCCTTACCTTGAAAATAGAAGCATCTACCTCCTGGTTGTAGTCCTGCTTCCCAGCATGTTTCCATGGGATGCGGAACATGGTTTTCTCCTCATTCTCCCAGATAAGCCCAGGATAGAGCTCGCTGTCGATCTGCTCAATGAGCCACTGCCGCAGCCGCCGGCCGCCGTTGCGGTCGCACATCCTGCATGGAATGAGAGATCCAAGCCCCGTTAGCTCCCCCAGGATTGTCCCAGCACAGCTGGGGTACAAGGGATTGTGTTGTGCTCGTGTCCCATGTCTGCACAATAAAACATCCCCCTGCTTCTTTCATAATGAAAGAAAAAAAATCAAGGCAATTTACTCTTGAGTTATTACATCTTCCTCCCACTCTATAATCAAAGCTCTGCTCACAAAAACAGGGTGATGGTGCTCTCCTGCAGCAATAAAAGGAGTAAGTTACATAGGAAGCAGATGGGAAGGGTCTAAAGCACCCGTTTCTGCTGTCAGCTGAGCAAGTGACTCTGGGCAGGTCATCCCAGGGCAGCCACCCATTAGCATCTGCAGGAGACAGGGATGGGGCCACACTACCGACCCTCTCCAACAGAGGATGGATGCCAAAATGCGGGATGAAGTCACACCCCTATTGTTGGGGACCTCTGGTCATTTTGAGCCAAAATCACTGAGTAACTTCATGGAAGAGCCATGGGAAAGCTTCTCCTGCCCAACTGAAGGCAAAGCACCAGGGATCAGCCTTCCTGGCATCCTCCATCATCGCTATGGTAAGACCTATACAGACTTCGGGAGCTGGTGGCCTGGCAGGAGGGCTCAGCAGCCCCAGGACCAGCTTCAAGGCTCAAAGCCCTGCTCCAAGTTTTATAGGACTGCCTTTCCCCAATTTCCTTTTCTTTACTGCCCCACAGGAAGGTTTTGGGGGTGAAAACAAGGACATTTCCAGTACAGCCCGTACTGGTGGTCCCTGCTTTGCTCACAGCAGCTCAGTGCCACCAACTTCTGTCCCTTCCCCATTGCCCTACAGCCATCAACAGCACACCCTGGTTTTGGGGATGGTGAGAGCTAATACCATCAGCCAACAATGCTGGATCCCAGATGCCCCTCCAAAGCTGGATACCCCAGAGCACATGTCACAGATGGGAGCAGACAACCTCTGTGCATGCTCTGGATTTATACCAAGATGAAGAGCCTCAGAAACACCAGTTGAAATGAGACTCTCTTCTAGACCTGCAAGCTTTCTAAACAGCTTGTTCCCATCATCACTGGCAGAAGCTAGAGCTCCATTCCCCTCCATGGAAGGTTGCCCAAGCCCTCCAGGCTGGCCCCAGTGACAGAAATCAGCACACACAACACAGGCAAAGAGCCCTCCATGCAGCATGCAGGGCACCAGCCCCACACCAGGACAATCAGACAGAATATAGGGCTGGCAGAGGCAGCACTGCACCATGAGGCCCATGGGGATGGGTTCATCCCAACTGGGTTGGGATGGAAGGGACCTTAAAGCCCATCCAGCTCCAACCCCTGCCATGGGGAGGGACCCCTTCCACTAGGGCAGCTTGCTCCAAGCCCCTGTGTCCAACCTGACCTTGAACACTGCCAGGGATGGGGCAGCCACAGCTTCTCTGGGCACCCTGTGCCAGCGCCTCAGCACCCTCACAGGGAAGAGCTTCTGCCTAAGAGCTCAGCTCAGTCTCCCCTCTGGCAGGTTCAAGCCATTCCCCTTGGCCTGTCCCTACATCCCTTGACCCAAGCCCCTCTCCAGGTTTCCTGCAGCCCCTTTAGGCACTGGAGCTGCTCTCAGGTCTCCCCTTCAGGAGCCTTCTCTTCTCCAGCTGCCCCAGCCCAGCTCTCTCAGCCTGGCTCCAGAGCAGAGCTGCTCCAGCCCTCACAGCACCCCTACTGCCTCCCATGGCCCCGCACCCGGTACCCAGCACCCC